>NW_026606152.1:15220000-17838297 GCF_029834395.1 Sorex fumeus | reverse complement strand
CAGCATAAGTGAGGCTCAAAGCGGCTCCAGCCTTAACTTCCTGATAAAAATACTAAATTCCAGGACTGAAGCGATAGCACAGTGGGTAGGGTGTTTACCTTGCATGCGGCCGACCCGGGTTGGAATCCCAGCATCCAATATGGTCCCCTGAGGTCCACCAGGAGTAATTCCTTAGTGCAGAGCCAGGAGTAAGTCCTGAGCATTGCCGGGTGTGACCCCCCAATAAAAATACTAAATTCCTTGAACAAACATGATGAAATCTTAGTAACTGTATGAGAACCATAATGCACAAAATGAAAAGGAGACAGAGAGAAAGAATTAAAGAGCCTGCCATAGAGACAGGCTGGGAGTGGGGGTAGGGTGTTGGGGGATGTTGTAGGGAACCAGGGACATTGGTGGTTGGAAATGTACACTAGTGGAGGGAAGCATGTTGGATCGTTGTATGACTGGAAGCAAATTATGAATAGCTTTGCAATGGTCAATCTCACAGATATTCAATAAAAATTTAAAAATATATATCCTTCATTGGTATCTCAGACTACTGGTAGAACTTTAAAACCCAGCATATCTATTTTTGTTTTCTCAGTAGTAAAAAAACACGTTACTCACCTGTGTGCCAATAGCTTGAAGAATGCTAAATCCAAAGATATATCAATGACTGTCTTTGGCAAGAATACTGTAATTGCAGGTATGTTATGTTTTAGAATCAGTTCATGCACAAGAAATCAAGAGGAGCAAGTGGCAAAGAGCATCAATGTTGAATGGATAATGTTTGAGGAGCTTTCAAGGGAGACAGAAAGATTTGGCATGAGAAGAGGGAAGAAACAGAAGAGTGAAGTACTAATAAGTATCATGAGAAAAATGCAAGGGAGGACACTTCCTGGCAAGTGTCACACTCTGTTGAGCTTTTGGTGAGGATAAGTATTAGAAAGTATCTTTCCCATTTAGTGGTAAAAAGGTAACTTTGATGGGTGTATTTAAAATTTACTTTAACAATTAGAATTACTAAGAGATACACAATTACAAAGTTGCTCATAATTGAGTTTTAGTCATCTAATGTTCTAGAACCTTTCCAGTATATTGGGGGTATTTTTGAAGGAATATCCCTGGTGCGAAGACTTGGGCATCTGAATCTTAACACATTTCACGAAATATATGATCTGTACTCACATGATTTACACTGTCTCCCCTGCTCTTTGATTTATGTTTTCATGCAATATTTCCTTGTGAACCTCACCTCAAGTGAGGGTCCCTATTTAAAACAAATACATATTTCTGGGTAATTATATATTTTTGGTTGCTGGGAGAGTCTCTAAAGCAATGCTCAGGAGGTGTGGGGGCCCCACAGACAATTCTCAGAAAACGTGGCCATGGTGTTTGGTATCCTCCGAGGCTATAGGCCTTTGATAATCTGGCAATTAGGTGGTGCTGGGAGTCAAATTTAGTGAATGTGAGACAAGTTCCATAAGCACTACACTCTCTCCTGCGGCCCTGGGTATAAGATTGATGTCAGCATTCTGAGGTCCTCCCTTTTGTCAGAAAGCAGAAACTTGTGCAGGAGAAAGTGGAAGAGACCTTAGGGTTTAGCTAGGTTGACTGAGTAGATGGTGGTAGTATTAAGATTGGAACATAAAGTAAAAATAAAACAAGAGAAAGATCTAACAATAGTAAAGAGGGCTTTAGTACTCAAAAAGTTTAGAAACAGGCACATGGCAAGTAGTTTTAAAAAGCATCCAGGAGATAATATAGTATTGTGAGTGAACCAATCTACTCTATGGTTACATCTCATCCTTGAAATGGAAAAGGACAATGTATTACAGTTAAAAATTTACAAATAAGATATATACGTCTATTTCTGCTGTGTTCCTATGCTTTACCAAGTATTATTCTAATTTTATATTTACTTTAATGATTAAAACAGTATTTGCCAACATTAAACTTTTAATGAAATGTTTTATTAAAAATTTTTTTTTAAAAAAATTTATTTAAAATGTTTTACTAAAATGTTATTAAAAAAGAAACATATGGGCCAAAGAGGTAGTGCAGTATGCAGAGGGTGTTTACTTTGTATGCAGCTAATTTGAGTTCAATCCCCTGAACCCTGAGCCTGCCAGAAGTAATCTCTGGATAGAAAGTCAGAAGTGAGCCCGGAACTCATACGGGTGTGCTCCCTTCCCGAAAAAAAGGAAGAAAAGTAAAACATATAACTGATTCTTGAGTAGCATAGACGTTAAGGGTGCTAATTCCTATATAATTTTTGAAAGCCCCAAATTTAAAGTATAGTCTGCTATTCACGAAGCCCCGCATCTTTTCCCCCTGAACTCGACACCCTCCACAGGGGGACACCTCCTCCAGACACCTAGAGCAGCTCCATGGGACTGTCCATCACCTAATCAGCCCCTCCCCTCCAGGTGGGTAGGGGGAGCATAAGCCAGCTTCACTGCTCCTCACGCCCAGCCCTGCGCATTTTCCTGCAGAACTGGACACCCTCCATCAGGGGACACCTGCAGCAGCTCCATGGGATTTTCCATCGCCCCTCCTACATTCCAGGATCCTGGGTGGGAGTGAACCTGCGATCAGACAGGGGCATGCCCGCCATGTAGGGGGAGTGGCCTCCCAGAAGTGGGCGTGGCCACCTCCTAGGTGGGCAGCCACAGTTATATTTCCCAATCTGGGCACTCAGGACTTTCATCCCTCACTTTGACGCCTAGTACTGGCTAAGAATATCTGACCACCTCTACTAGAATTAAACAACATCCCACTCGCCTACTCCATTTCTAATAAACGACCAGTATGAAATGTGATGTACAAGCGCAAATGTAAAAAGTACCTCCTCCAAAGCTTCACTCAATGTCAGTTTTAAAACAAAGAATAAGACCTGATTGAGAAGAAGGTCGGAATCTAGAATGGGAGAAGGTTGGCTACCATCGACAAACCTTATCCAAAATCCTTTCCCATGGTAAGAGGGAACAGTACCTGTGATTTCAGGAGTCTACCTCTAGGTTACCATAACAACATGAAGAAACAGCGCAAATCTCTACCACAAGGAGAATATGAAGAAAAGAATCCCGAATCCTTAACCGAGGTTGTCCACAATTGCGCTCTCTTTGATAAGGAATTCCAGTATAAAATGCGGAGGGTGTTCAAGAATCTACTCAAAGAATCAATGGAAGAGATATCCAAAGACTAAAAGAAGAAATGAAAGAAACAATGGAACAGATAGTCAAGTAAATACAGGAAGAAAAGAGAACAGAATTTAAAAAAAGCTACAAAAAGGAGAGTCACAAATAAAGGATTCAGTGGATGAAATTAAAAAGACAGTAAGTGCCCTTAACAATAGGACAAGTGCAGCTGAAGAGAGGATCAGCAAGCTTGAAGATGAGCAACAGAAATCCCATCGGGAACAACAAGCAATAGGTAAAGACCTCAAAATGGCTCTAAGGAGAATCAAAGACCTAGGGTATGACGCCAAGAGGAACAACATTAGAATCATTGGAGTACCAGAAGGACAGGGAGAAAACCCCAATGAAAAAATCTAGATTCAAAGAAATCATTGCTGAAAAGTTCCCAGAGTTAAGGAAAGCACACATCCAGATCAAAGGAGCCAGAAGGGTACCAGCTAAAGGAGACCCCAGAAAAAACACTCCAAGGCATATCATAGTCAGAACGATGGATGCTGTGGACAGAGACACAATATTACAAGCAGCAAGGTCAAAGAAGGAAATTACATACAAAGGAGCACCCATTAGATTCACAGCTGACCTATCAGTGGAAACACTCTAAGCCCGAAGGAAATGGTGGGATATAGTGAAAAAATTCAATGAAATGAACGCCTCACCGAGAATACTCTATCCAACTAAACTCTTACTCAAATTCGATGGAACAATACACCACTTTTTAGATAAACACAAGCTCAGGAACTTCATATACTCCAAACCAAATCTAAAAGTAGGACTAAAGGGGCTCCTGTAAGATAAGGAAAACACGTGTAAACAGAATCAACTCCTACAGGAAGATGGCACAAAACCCCATGACAATAATCTCCCTTAATGTCAATGGTCTAAATGCAACAACCAAGAGACACAGAGTGGAAAAATGGATCCAGAAACAGAACCCAACATTCTGCTGTCTACAAGAAACTCATCTGAACAATCAGAGCAAACACAGACTCAAAGTGAAAGGATGGAAAACAATCCTGCAAACAAACAGTTCCCTCACAAAAGCTGGGGTGGCCACACTAGTATCCGACAACATTAATTTCAGGCTGAAAAAGATTAGAAGGGACAGCGAAGGCCACTTTCTCTTCATCAAGTGATACATACAACAGGAAGAAATCATACTCTTAAATGTATACGTACCTAATGAAGGAACAGCTAGATATTTAAAACAACTGCTAACAAAATTTAGAGAGGACAGTGCTAGCAACACAATAGTAGATGGAGACTTCAACATCGCCTTATCACCTCTGGATAGATCAACAAGAATTAAACTCAGCAAGGAAAAATTGGCTTTGAATTAAGAAATAGAAGAGAAAGGACTTATAGACCTATACAGGGCTTTACATCCCCCAAAAAGGGAATACACATTCTTCTCCAGTGCCCATGGAACATTTTCCAAAATATACTATGTGCTAGGTCACAAAACATACCTCAATAGAATCAGGAAGATAGAAAAAGTATCAACAATTTTTTCAGACCATGATGCACTGAGGATAGATGTGAATCACACACAGACACGAACACCTGAAAACTAAACAAGTCACTGCTGAACAATGAGTGGGTCAGGAAGCACGTCTAGGAAGAAATCAAAAGATACCTAGAAATAAATGAGAATGAAGACACGAACTACCAGAACTTATGGGATGCAGCTAAAGCCCTATTAAGGGGAAAATTTATAGCTCTGTAAGCATATCTAAGGACGGAAGAAAGGATGCACATAAGCAACTTGACTTCATAGCTCAAGATCTTAGAAAAGGATCAAGAGTAGGAGCCTAAATCGGGCAGAAGGAAAGAGATCATAAAACTTAGAGCAGAAATCAATACATGGAAACCTAAGAAACAATCCGAAAGATCAATGAAACCAAGAGCTGGCTCTTCGAGAAAATAAACAAGATAGATAAACCACTAGCAACACTCACAAAGAAACAGAGAGAGAGAACACTAATAAACCAAAGCAGAAATAAAAATGGCGATATCACAACGGAAACCAAAGAAAGTCAAAAGATCATCAGAGTCTACTTTGAAAGTCTGTATGCCAAGAAAAAAGAGAAGTTAGAAGAAATGTACAAATTCCTGGATTCCTATAATATCCCAAAGCTGAGTCAAGAAGATATAGAATACCTGAATACACCTAGTCACATCAAGGAAATAGAAACTGTAATTAAAATTCTTCCCCAAAACAAAACCCCAGGTCCAGATGGATTCACTACCAAATTTTTCCAAACATCTTAAGAGGATCTACTGCCAGTCCTTCTCAAACTTTTCCAGGAAATTGAAAAAACAGATACTCTCCCAAACAGTTTCTATGAAGCCCATATCTCTCTAATACAAAAGGGAAACAAAGACACCATGAGAAAAGAAAACTACAGGCCGATATCACTGATGAACATGGATGAGAAGATTCTGAACAAAATACTAGCAAATAGAATTCAACAACTCATCAAAAAGATCATACACCATGACCAAGTGGGATTCATCCCGGGGATGCAAGGATGGTTTAACAATCGGAAATCAATCAACATAATCCATCACATCAACAAAACAAAAGATAAAAATCATGTGATCATATCAATAGATGTAGAGAAAGCAATTGACAAGATCCAGCATTTTTTTTTTTGAAGAAAACCCTCGCCAATTTTGGGATAGAGGGAATTTTCTCCAATATAGTTAAAGCCAGCTACCACAAGCATACAGCAAGCATAATTCTTAATGGGGAAAAACTGAGAGCATTCCCCCTAAGATCAGGAACGAGATAAGTATTCCCACTCTCTCAACTGCTGTTCAACATAATACTGGAAATACTAGCAATAGCAAGTAGGCAAGAAAAAAAGATTAAGCCCATCCAAATAGGAAAGGAAGAAATCAAGTTCTCACTATTTGCAAGTGATATGATACTATACTTAGAGTACCCTAAAAACTCTACCAAGAAACTCCTAGAAATGGTAAACTCGATAGTAAATTTACAGGTATAAAATAAATACCCAAAAGTCCATGGCTTTATTATGCACAAATAGTGAAAGAGAAGAAAATGACAAGATGAAAACAATCCCATTACAATTGTATGCCAGAAAATCAACTACCTAGGAATTAGTTTAACTAAGGAAGTAAAGGAACTATATAAAGAAAACTACAAAACGCTCCTTCTTTAAAATAAAAGAGGACGCGAGGAAATGGAAAAATATCCCCTATTCATGAATCAGGAGAATTAATATTGTCAAAATGGCAATACATCCCCAAGCACTGTACAAATTCAATGCGATCCTTATTAGGATACCCATGACATTCTTCAAAGAATTGGAGCAAACACTCCTGAAATTTATATGGAACAATAAGCCCCCAGGAATAGTTAAAGCAATTCTAGGGAAAAAGAAAATGTGAGGAATTAACCTCCCGAACCTCAAACTCTACTACAAGTAGTAATAATTAAAACAGCATTATACTGGAACAAAGGCAGAGCTGCAGACCTATGGAACAGGGTTGAATATACTGACATCTCCCCTCAAACATATGACCATCCAATCTTTGAGAAAGGGGCAAGAAATGTGAAGTGGAGTACGGAAAGTCTTTTTAACAAATGGTGCTTGCAAAACTGGACGACTACATGCAAACTACTGGGCTTCGATCCCTGCCTAACACAATGTAAAAAGTAAGATCAAAATGGATCAAAGACCTAAACATCATACCGGAACCCATTAGGTACATTGAAGACAAAGTTGGCAAAACCCTCCATGACATTGAAGCTAATGGTATCTTCAAGGATGTCATGTCATTGGCCAAGCAAGTGAAAACAGAGATAGACGAATGGGAATATTTAAACTAAGAAGCTTCTGCACCTTAAAAGAAACAATGACTAAAATACAGAGAGAGTCTACAGAATGGGAAAGGATATTCTCCAAATACACATCTGAAAAAGGGGGTGATATCAAGTATATACAAAGTACTGGTTGAACTCCACAAGAAGAAAACATCCAACCCCATCAAAAAGTGGAGCAACGAAATGAACAGACTTTCTCAAAGAAGAAAGCCGAATGCCAAAAGACACATGAGAATATGCTCTACATCATTAATCATCAGGGAGATGCGGATCAAAACAACAATGAGATATCATTTCACACCACAGACACTGGCCAACATTCAAAAAAACAAAAGCAACCTGTGTTGACAGGATGTGGCGACAAAGGGACCCTCCTTCACTGCTCATGGTAATGCCGACTGGCTCAACCCTTTCGGAAAACAGTATGGATGATTCTCAAAACATTAGAAATTGAGCTCCCATTTGACCCAGCAATACCACTCCTGGGAATATACCTCGGAGAAGCAAAAAAGTAGAGTCGAAATGACACCTGCACTTATTTGTTCATTGGAGTACTATTTACAACAGGTAGAATATGGAAAAAAAACGAATGCCTGAGAACAGATGACTGGTTACAGAAACTTTGGTACATCTACACAATGGAGTGCTATGTAGCAGTTCGAAAAAAATGAAGTCATGAAATTTACTTACAAGTGCTACTGCGTGGAAAATATTATGCTAAGCGAAATGAGTCAGAAAGAGAGGGACAGACATAGAAAGACTGCATTCAACTGGGTAACAAAATTAGAAAACTAAGAGAATAACACGAAGGATAGCTGTGATAAATATCAGGTTGTTCACTCCATGGCTTAGAGGCCATCCGCACACTCTAGGGGTAAAGGCAGCTCAGATAGAGAAGGGAGCACCAAATAAAGGGTTCTGAGAAGATCCACCCAGAACGAGAGATGCATGCTGACAGCAGTCTATAGACAGAACATGATTGCCACCCAAAGTCTCTCCTGCAGATCACAGCACCGAAAAGGAGAGATAGACGAAAAGGGACTGCGCTGCCACAAAGGCAGGGCAGGATGGGGGATGGGGGGTTGTGAGGGATACTGGGAGTGGTAGGGGTGGCGAATGGGCACTGGTGTTGGGGTGGGTACTCGATCATTGTATAACTGAAACACAAGCACACAACTTGTAAGTCCACAACTGTAACTCAAGGTGTTTAACTAATAAAACAAAATAAAACAAAAAACAAAACAAAACAAAATAAAACAAGAGAAATATCTATCAATAGCAAAGAGGACTGTAGTACTCAAAAAGTTTAGAAAGAGGAACATTGGCAAGTATTTTTAAATAGGCATCCAGGAGAGAATATAGCATTGTGAGTGAACAAATCTAATCTATGGATTCTTCTCATCCTCGAAATGGAAAATGACAATCTGTTACAGTTACAAATTTCAAAATAAGATATATACCATCTACTTTTTTGCTGCGTATTTATGCTTTGCCAAGTATTATTCTAATTTTTAAATTTACTTTAATGATTAAAACACTATTTCCATGCTTTAAACTAATTAAATGTTTTATTAAAAATGTTTTTTAAAATTAATTAAAATGTTTTACTAACATGTCATTTTTTTCTGTTTACTATGCTTTTTTTTAAATGATGAAATATTTCTCACAGAGTAGTCACGTATGGAACAGTTTTTTTTTATTATTTATTTTTTAAATTTTTAGTGAAACAGCATGAGGTACAGTAGTAGATTTATAATTTTTTCTGCTTGGGTTTCGATTATACAATGATCAAATACCCATCCCTCCACCAGTGCCCATTTTCCACCACCATGGATAATAATCCTCCCACACCCATCCCTCCCATCTTACCCTGCCTCTGTTGCAGGGCAATCCCTTCTGTTCTCTCTCTCCTTTTGAGTGTTGTGGTGTGCAAAAGAGGCTTTGAGTGGCAAACATGTTCAGTCCATAGTCTACTTTCAACATGCACATCCCCTCCTGGGAGGATCCTCCAAACACACTTTATTTGGTGCTCCCTTCTCTATCTGAGCTGCCCTTTCCCCTAGAATGCCTGGCTGGCCTCTAAGCTATGGAGTAATCCTCTGGTGTTGATCTCAGCTATTCATGGGTATTAATCTCATATTTTGTTTCTTTATATTCCCCAGATGAATGCAATATTTGTATGTCTATCCCTCTCTTTCTGACTCATTTCGCTTAGCATGATACTTTCCATGTTGTACCACTTGTATATAAATTTCATGACTGCATCTTTTCTAACAGCTACATAGTACTCCATTGTGTAGACGTACCGAAGTTTCTTTAACCAGTCATCTGTTCTTGGGCATTCAGGTTTCTTCCAGGTTCTGGCTATTGTAAAGAGTGCTGCAATGAACAAACAAGTGCAGATATCATTTCGACTATACATTTTTGCCTCTCTGGGATATATATCCAGGAGTGGTATTGCTGGGTCAAATGGGAGCTAAATTTCTAATTTTTTGAGAATCGTCCATACTGTTTTCCAGAAAGGCTGAACGAGTCGACATTCCCACCAACAGTGAAGGAGTGTCCCTTTCTTGCCACATCCGCGCCAGCATCAGTTTCTTTGTTGTTTTGAATGTGGGCCAGTCTCTGAGGTGTGAGATGGTATCTCATTGTGGTTTTTATCTGCATCTCCCTGATAATTAATGATGTAGAACGTTTTCTCATGTGCTTTTTTGCCATTTGGATTTCTTCTTTGAGAAAGTTTCTTTTCATTTCATTGCCCCAATTTTTGATGGGGTTGTATGTTTTCATCTTGTAGAGTTCAACCAGTATTTTATATATCCTTGATATCAACCCCTTGTCAGATGTGTGATGGGCGAATATCCTTTCCAATTCTGTAGACTGTCTTTATATTTTGGTCACTGTTTCTTTTGAGGTGCAGAAGCATCGTATTTTAAGATAGTCCCATTTATCTATCTCTGTTTTCACTTGCTCGGCCAGTGGCGTGGCATCTTTGAAGATACCATTAGCTTCAATGTCATGGAGGGTTTTGCCAACTTTGTCTTCAATGCACCTTATGGATTCTGGTCTGATGTTGAGGTCTTTAATCCATTTTGATCTTACTTTTGTACATGGTGTTAGGCAGAGTTCTGAGCCCACTTTTTTTCATTTAGCCATCCAGTGATGCCAGCACAATTTGTTAAAGAGACTTTCCTTACTTCATTTCACATTACTTGCACCTTTATCCAAGATTAGATGATCATATGATTGAGGGGAGATGTCATTGTATTCAACCCTGTTCCATTGGTCTGCAGTTCTCCCTTTGTTCCAGTACCATGCTGTTTTAACATTGGATGAAACTAGAGGATATCATGCATGTAAAGTTAGCCTTAAGGAAAGGAACAGATACAGAGAGATTTTTCTCATATGTGGGATGTAAAGACACACAGCAAGGTAGCAACAAAGGTTCAAGGGCAATGTAAGGGGAGAACTGATCCACACATTTGAGTCAGGGGATTGGGACTGAGGGATTCTGGGAGTTTCGAGGAGAGGGAGGGTTTATTTTTTGAGAGAATGAGGAGTGTCATGTTGGAATAATGTGTATGAGGAACCATTGTTAATTGAATTATAAATCATAGAATATTAATATTGTTTTAGACGTTTGTCTGTCTCATTTTATTCTTTTAATTTGTTTTCTCCATATGCCACATATGCATGAACTTGTATGATGCCTATCTTTCCCTGCCTGGCTTATGTCACTAAACATATTATCCTCATGTTATGCTTTTTTATACAAATAATAAGAAGATTTCACTTCATATAACTGAGTAGGATTCCATTGCTTTACACCCTTTCATTTTCAAAATTTGGGGTTTAAAACATACAAATATTGATTTTAACAATGCTCTGGTGTTTTAAAATTTTTAGTTCAGTGAAGAAAAGGTAAAGGCCCTCCCGTTGATCGTCAATTTACTCGAGCGGGCCCAGTAACGTCTCCATTGGAGACTTTGTTGTTACTGGGTTTGGCATATCAAATACTCTCGGTAGCTTGCCGGGCTCTCCGAGAGTGGCAGAGGAATTGAACTCGGGTCGGTCATGTTGGCCGCTTGTAAGGCGAACGCCCTACCGCTGTGAAGAACAATAGATTTTATTGAACAACACTTAGAAACTTGTGAAACAGGCATAGGGTGGAATGGAATATATGTTCAAGAGAGAACACTCGTTTTACAAAGCAAGCAAAGAGTGACATACAGAAAGGAAGCACGGTATTTCTTTAAGGAAGAACACAAGCTTGAGGACCAAGCCCACTCTGGTAGTTTAGGAATAAGAACTTGGAGTGGTATGAACTTAACTTGTATACTTTAGGGGAGAACCTGAGTGAAACAAATAGAAGTACGTTCAGGAGAATGATAAACTGGAGTCTATACTTGGAGTGAGGAGGGTAGAGAGTTCTTTGGGGAGATCTGGACTATGGAGAACAGTAATATTATAACATTAATGATAGTATCTTACCGTGGGATTCCAAAAAAATCTTTAACAGTGGTGTCAGAAATGATAACATTCTTAGGTATTTGGATTTCCTGTGGAAACTACTGGAAAGCTGAGTTTATGCTCTGGATGCCTCTGCCTGAAACAAGGTCAACAAATCATGAATGAAAAATTACAAGTTACATTGATCAAGGATTCTGATCCCAGTGGAAGGCTAGCTTTTGGGTGGACAATTTCTACTGATGGCCTGATGTAGATTCTGATCCTGGGATACATAACAGAAAGGAGGTAGTGACAGGTATCCTCAGAAGTGAAGCTTCTGAGACAGAATTCATTCATGCCAACTTATGGGTTATCAATGTTTGCTCATGGCTGCTACCCTTATAACATGCCATTCAACAATTCTGTGGTTTCAATTTACTGTGTCAATGTAAAGATGAAGTTTCTAAATCAAAGGTAAAAATCTGAGGCCCTCAAGATGATGAATTATGGGGAGGGGGGTGGAGCTGGAGCTATAGTACAGCAGGTAGGGCGTTTGCCTTGCACACGGCCTACCCAGGTTAGATTCCCAGCATCCTGTATGGTCCCCCCAAGGACCGTGAGGAGTAATTCCTGACTGCACAGCCAGGTGTAACCCCTGTGCATCGTCAGGTGTGACCCAAAAACGCAAAAAAAAAAAAGACGATGACTTACCTTTAGATATTTTGAAGTCAAGTAGAAACAGCCAGGAAGCTCACCAGAAAAGAGTTCTCCTGGGTCAAAAACATCATCACCTCTGGCGTGAGAGCATAGAGAAAATAACGTTTCCATTTTATGCCATGTTAAAGCAAGCCAGACATGATCTTGGAAAGTTTGTCAAAGGAAAGCATGGCTATAGGAAGGATAAGATGACTACTGAATCTTAGAGGTAAAATATACAAGTGAAGAAAAGGTCAAGAATTAGGCGGTATGATGGCGACCAGGTATAATAAGAAAAGCATTTTTTAAAAAATAAAATGCAATGAGACATCAAAAAAGACTTTTTTAAATGTTTAAGAACAGGGATATAACTCAGGGATAGAGCATTTGCGTTCCATTGTATGATGATCTGGGATTGATCCTTAGCATTGCAAACAGCATTATTTTTTAATTTTTAATTTCTTTCTTTCTTGCTTATTTGCTTGCTTGTTTTTCTTGTTTTTTTTTTTTGGGTCGCACCTGGCTATGCATAGGGGTTATTTTTAATTTTAAAAAAATTATAATTTTTATTTTTTACCTGTGGTTTAAAATGAAACCTAAAATATTTTAGAGTAAATATATGTGAAGAAGAATAAAATTCACGGGAACTATTTAGTGTTCTTAATGATACAGCAGTCAGAATTTTAAGGTTAATTTTATGGGTAGTGCATAAATAATTTTTCTCCATTATGAGGGCTGTCTTTTTAGCATGGTCACCATTTTTCTAAGTTGCAGAAACGTCTTAGTTTAATGTAGTCTCATTTGTTTATCTTCATTTCCTCTTCCTTGGTCAGTGGTATTTCATTCTAGAAGTTTCCCTTAGCTTTAATGTCATGGAGGGATCGTCCCACATTTTTCTCCATATATCTTAAGAATTCAGCTATGATATTGAGGTTTTTAATACATTTGATCTGACTTTGTGCCTGGCACTATAAAGAGGTCTGAGTTCAATTTTTTTTTTTTTTTTGCATGTCGCTGTCCAGGTTTCCCAGCACCACTTGTTGAAGAGACTTCCTTGCTCAACTTCATATTTCTTGAGCCTTTATGAAAGATTAGGTAATAATAATCTGAGGGCCAGCGTCAAGATATTTGACTATATTCCATTGATGTGAGGCCTGTCTTTATCTGAATATCATGTTATTTTGATTACTACGACTTTGTAGTAGTGTTGCAAGTTGGGGAAGCTGTTCCCTTCTTCTTTTTACCAAATATTGCTTTAGCTCTTCATGGGAGGTTATTGTTGTGTATGAGTTTCAAGAGTGTTTAATCTATTTCTTTGAAAAATGTTATGGGTATCCTTATAGGAAGTGCAGTAAATCTTTATAGAGCTTTGGTGTGTATTGCCATTTTGACAGTGTTAATCCTCTCAATCCATGAGCATGGGATGTGATTCCATTTCCTCGTATACTCTCTTATTTCGTGAAGTAGAGTTTGTAGGGTTTTTTTTGTATAGTTCCTTGACATTTTATCATTTATCACTTAACTTCCCCTTAGTCGTCGATTTGCTCGAGCGGGCGCCAGTAACGTCTCCATTTGTCCCTGTCGCGTGCTAGTGTAGCCCAATGGCACCTGTTCGATCCAGGAACATGAAGGGCCTCAAACCGATCGTTCATGATCTTGACGAAGAAGTCTGACCATCTGGAAGGTGGGCGGCCACGCGGTCTTTTGACATCCCGTGGAATCCAGTCGGTAACAGCTCTAGTCCTGCGGTCGTCTCTAAATCTCATTACGTGACCAGCCCATCTGATTTTTGACACCTTGGCATAAGTGACAGCGTCCCTGATTCTTGATCGGCGACGGATGTAAGAACTCTTGATTATCTCTCTCATTTGAGTGAAACGTGATATTCCAAGCATAGCTCTTTCTATTCTTCTTTGGGAGACCTGAATACTGTTCTCATCTTGTTTGCATAGGGCCCAGGTCTCTGAGGCATATGTTAATGCAGGAAGAACAGTGGAATCAAAGAGATGTGCCTGGAGCCGGAGGTTCTTCTTCCTCTTAGCTATTTATTCGACGTTCTTGAAGGCGTTCCAAGCCGCTCTCTTCCTCCTACACAGCTCGGGTGCCAGGTCATTTGCCATGTTGACCTCTCGACCTAGGTACACATAGCTGTTGCATTCGAGATAGTCGTTCCATTGAGAGCGAATGGGGCATCAGGAACAAGGCTGTTTCGCATAAACATTGTCTTCGTAAGACTCAGCTGTAGTCCTACCTTTCCACACTCATGGTCAAAGTCGGCCAGCATTTGTGCTGCTTGGCTGATGTTTGGTGTTATTAAAACAATGTCATCAGCAAAGCGGAGGTGGTGTAGTTGCCGAACATCTATCTTCACTCCCATTCCTTCCCATTCCAGTCATCGCATGATGTTCTCGAGGGTGGCACTGAAGAGTTTCAGTGAAAGGGTATCACACTGCCGCACCCCTCTCTTGACATCAACGATCACTTCTTTGTAGAATGGTGAGATCCTGCTAGTGAAACTGTAATACAGCTCACGGAGGATCCTGATGTATTGGGCTTGAATGCCCTGATTGGCTAGGGCTTCAGTGAGCACTTCCGTCTCAACAGAATCAAAGGCCTTCTTTTAATCAATGAACGTTAAACAGAGCTGCACCTTGAACTCCCAAGAAACCTCAATGAGCTTGGTTATCGTGTGGATATGGTCGATGGTGCTGAATCCTTTGCGGAACCCTGCTTGCTCGCATGGTTGTCCTTCATCTAATGTTCTGCCAATCCTATTTAGGATGACTCGAGTGAACAACTTGTAGATGACAGACAATAGGCAGATCCGGCGATAGTTGCCAATGTCATGGATGTCTCCCTTCTTGAACAGTAGTATGGTCCTGCTGGTTTTCCATTGGGACGGAAACTTGCATTCAGACAGGTAGCGAGTGAAGAGCCGAGCCAGTGTATTGATGAGTACTGACTGCAGGTTCTTCAGGTGTTCAGGTCTGACCTTGTCTGGCCCGGGTGCTGTTTGTTCCTTTACCAACGAAATAGCGTGTCGGATTTCGGAAGGGAGAACGTTGGGAACAACATATCCATCCTGTGGAATTTGGTATGTCGGCAAGTAGACATGATTATCGAAGAGATTTGAGCAGAATTCATGGTAATCTTCTCCATTGCCGTTCTGGAGGATGTGATGGATCCATCAGGACGTCGGAAGGCAGTTTTCTTGGTCTTATAGTTGGCGAAGGACAGGCAGGCATTACGAATGCTTTTCCTGGCTTCTGCCGCATCTACCAGTACTTCTGCTCTTCTCTCTTTGAGGTCTTCCTTGATCGCATCTCTGCACTGCTTTGCGAGCTGGGACATTAGCTTGCGGTTGCGTGAGGCATGCGGCAAACCAAGCAGGCGAATTAGCTCAAGAGTTTTCGAAGATAGGCGATTTTTTGTGGCTATCTCTCTCTTGGCATTCCTCGCACATTCATGGAGGTGCTGAAGCAATGGATCGTATTCCTCGTCAATGTTGTCAACAATGGCATCTTCCCATGTTGCCGCAATAGTACCAAAGTATAGTTCCTTAACATTTTAGTTGATTCTAATATACTCGATTTTCTGAGGTATTATTGTGAATGGGATTGTTTTTCTCTATCTCTTTTTTTCTCTTTCATTTGAAATATATGGGAAAGCCATGGACTACCGGATATTGATTTTGTAATATTCTACTTTACTAACAAATCTATTGTTCCCAGGAGCTTTTTTGTAGATTCTTTGGGATTTTCCAAGTATAGTATCATGTCATCTCCAAATAGTAAAAGCTTGAGTTCTTCCATTTTTATATGGATGCCCTTGATATCCTTTCTTTTTACCGAAATCCTATGGCAAGTACTTCAAGTACTATGTTGAATAGGTGTGGTTAGAGTGGGTAACTTGTTTTGTGCCTAATTGTATTCTGGGATTCTAGCTCATTGATTTCTGCTCCAAGCCTTTAGTTTTCTCCCCGTTGAGAATAATGCTTGCTGTGGGTTTGTGGTAGTTTGCTTTGACTAGATTGAAGAAAGGACTTTCCACTCCCATTTTGTTGAGAGTTTTTCATCATGAATGGGTGCTGGATCTCATCAAATGCTTTATCTACATCTATCGATATGATGATATGACTTTTATCTTTATTTTATTGAGATGGTGTATTCTGTTGATTGACTAGAGAATGTTAAGCCATCCTTGCATCCCGGGATAAATCTACTTGGTCATAGTCTGTGATCTTTTGTTGAGTTTCTGGATTCTCTTTGCTGGTATTTTCTTGAGAATCTGTGTATCTGTATTCATCAAGGAAATAGGTCTGTAATTTTCATTTTTTGTGGTGTCTCTGTTTTGAGTATTAGGGTGATCTTTGCCTCATAGAAACTATTTGAGAGCATTTCTGTTTCTTCAATTTCCTGTAAAATCTTGAAAAATGTTGGGAGCAGTTCCTCTTTAAAGGATTGAAATGTTTCACTATTGAATCCATCTGGGCCAGGCATTCTGTTTTGGGGTATATTTTGATCATCATTTCAATTTCCTTGGTAGTGATAGGTTCAAGTATTCCAAATCTTCTTGGTTCAGCCTTGGGAGGTAATTGGAATCCATTAATTTATCAATTTATTCAAGATTCTCTCATTTCCTGCTGCAAAGATTCTCAATATAATCTCTGATGATCCTATGGATTTCTGTAGTTTCTATTAGGATAACCCCCTTTGCATTTCTGATTCGATTTATTAGAATTCTTTCTGTTTCTTTGAGAGGCTTCTAGAGGTTTATTGATCTTGTTTATTTTCTCAAAGAACCAGCTTTTGCTTTTATTGATCTTCTGGATTGTATTTTGGGTTTCTAGCTCATTGATTTATACTACAAATTTTATTATTTCCTTGCTCCAGCCTAGTTTGCACTCCTTTTATTGTTCATTTTCCAAAATCTTGAGCTCTAATTTATTCATGTAGGCCCTTTCTTTCTTCCTGATGAATTCTGGCAGAGCTATAATCTTTCCTCTTAACACTGCTTTTGCTGTGTCCCACAAGTTCTGCTAGCTCGCGTCCTCATTCTCATTTGTTTCTGGAAACTTTTTATTTCCTCTTTGATTTCTTCTCTAAGCCAACGGTTGTTCATTACTTCCCTTAAATAAAATATTTCCTTGCTGAGATTTAGTCTGTTTGATCTATTGAGAAGTGACAAAGTAGTGTTGAAATCACCACCTAGTACTGTTTTGCTATAAATGTTTTTTTAAGTCTATCAGAAGTTGATTTTAAGTATTTTGCTGGTCTGTCATTGAGCATCTACATTGAGGAGGGTGAGTTCTTTCTGATGTACAGATCCCATGATCATGAAGAAATGACATTCACTGTCTCTTATAACCTTTAGCCTGAAGTCCATGTGGTCTGATACTAGTATGGCTACTCCAGCTTTGTGGAGGTGTTCTTTTCTTGAAGACTTGTTTTCCAGCCTTTTACTTTTAGCCCATGGTTGCTTTGATTGCTCAGATGTGTTTCTTGCAGGCATCAGAATGTTGGGTTCAGTTTTCTAATTCATCTTCCTATTCTGTGCCTCTGAATTGGCACATTTAGTCCATTGACATTGAGAGAGATTGTTGTTATGGGGATTTGTGCTATCTTTATGTAGAATTTTTGTACTTGTGGGGATTGCCTTAGTTTAAAGTAGCCCTGTTAGTACTTCTTGCAACAAAAATATGGTACTCTATACAAGTTTGCATGTCGTCTCTGTGCAAGGACCATGATAATCTCTGTATCATTTCAATTTTAGTATATGTGTAACCAAACCTAGTAGGAGTTAATTTTTCTCTTCTGATTACTTTGAGTGTTGTCCTTACATACCCTATGGCAGAGAGTGGTACCTAATCAAGGAAAGTATTTCAAAGCAGCTTGATAGATTTAGAACTTTAATGTCCCAGAAAGAAAAATATGGTTTTTACCATATTATCTTTTACCATAATCAACGCATCAGTTTTACAAAATAATTCTTTTGGAAGATGTTATATGAGTCCCGTTTAATGCACTTCCCTGAAACCTTCATTAAGACCATTAAACTAGAGCCTTTTGCTGTTCTCACCTCAGTCCCGTGTACATCTCCAGGAAAAGGTGGATGGTGTTGTCTGCACTTTGACCACCTTGAATGTAAGTAGGATTTTTCTCCTGAAGGAAGAGGTGAGGAGAATATTGATGATTTCATTCCACATTATTATAAGTTCAACTTGAACGGAAGTTGAGACTCATGAGGGTCCTGTAAATGACAGAAAAATGGGTCTCAGTGAAGTTTAATGGCCAATGCACATTAACAAACACAGATGACTCAAAGCAGCGTGTGTGCATCTTTTTGTATAGTGAGTTTCATATCTAATGATAGTGATTCTCAGTCATGACACACGGGCAAAACAGACCTATAATTAAAAATCTAGTTCTCTGAGCAGAGTGGGGTTTCTTAGGTGATTGAACAAGTGTGTAGTAATTTATTACTAAGCACATACGTAGTTTGAATGATGTGTACTTTTTGATCTAAAATTAATTCCAAATATGTCTAAAATGACAGTCTCCTGACACCGCACCTGGCTTTCTTCACCGGGGTCCCTTGGAGGGGGTGTGTTGAGTTTCCCTCACCGTGCCAAGCAGAGCCCCGGCACCTGAAGACCTCTGCAACCAGCCATAGGTACGCTTTAAACCACTCTCCCCAAGCTTGAAGGAGCCTCATGCATGAACGAATCTGACAGAGGAACCCAGGTGTGCGCAACCGGGGGATGAGATCTCCAAGGGTGCTCAGATCAAGACTGGGCCCCCTCCAACCAGATCCCCCATCTCCTAGTAGCTAAGTGTTACAACCACGAACTGCCCCTGGAGCCATGTAATCCCATCAATGGCCAAGATACAGAGACTGGATTTTATTGATAAGACAACAACAATTATTGTCCAGTTGTCACTCTGAGAGAACCTGGTACGCATCTGCGAGTAACTTGCCCTTGTGTTTACCAGTCATTTACACTTTTTTCAATACAGATTATATGATCATGGTTTATGCTTATTTTTACTATTGAAGTATAATAGCTAAATACTGATTTATTTCACAGCACTAATTTATTAAAAACATTCATCCTTGGCCTATCATAGTAATTGCCAGGATTTGTTGGTTTTGCTTGTTTTTTGATTACTTAAATTGATTTTGGTCCTTTTCTTTCAGGTTGAAAAATTTTGACACAAATGAGTATATGTTTTTCTTTATCTTCTACAGTTTTAAACTGAGAACAACTGTTTGTTTTGTACAAATAAGATACCTGTGCATTTACTATTTCTTCTCATTTTATTTACATTTTAACACATCTCGATTCATCTACAACTTATCCTAGTAAGTGTTGTCATATTGAAAGAAACCACCAATTTTTTCAATCATAGCACTGTAGCACTGTCCTCCCACGGTTCATCCATTTGCTAGAGCGGGAACCAGTAACATCTTACACCAAATTGTGAGATTTGTTGTCACTGGCTTTGGCCTATCGAATACGTCATGGGTAGCTTGCCAGGCTCTTGCTATGTGGACGAGATATTCTCGGTAGCTTGCCGGGCAGAGGAATCGGGATCAGGGTTGGCCTCCTGCAAGGCAAACGACCAAATCCGCTGTGCTGTAAACGTTATCTAAAATATACTAGTAATAACAAATGTTGTTTCATAAACAGTGCAATATAAACAATTATTTAGTAATTTTCTTGATTTTTTAATGAAATAAATAAGCTCTTGAGTATCATGGGAGTATTTTTCTAACACAAGAGTCTGACGAAGGTGAAACTGTTATAACCGTCTTGTAGAATTCCATCTCCCTAGCCTGCTTCAATCTACCCCACTCACTATCCAATCCGGTCTTCTAATGGGATTCTGACCTCCTGATTGGCTAGCCTCTACCTTTCACCTGCCTACTTTATGACATCATTCTCCCACCAAACCAACCACCAACTGGTAGAATCTTGGGGGTCTCATGTAGTTGTTTGTAAACAAATTTGAATCATCATGGCAAGTGACGAGTGACCAATGACCAATCACCAGTGAGCAGTTGTCTGTACTAAACACTTGTGTTCTTAAGCCGCTTCAGTGTTCAGACGTAATCTCGTACAGTCTCCTCTTCTCGTCTACCTTTCATCGGTATTTCCTCTTCTCTGACCATGTCAGGTAAGGAATAATACCTTTCAAAGCTTGTCATTAGATTTATCATCCCTAAACTTAGCAGTCAAGGAAGAACAGCACGTAGTAATGAAAGAAAGTATTCAAGTAGAATTTTATAAGCCTCATTTTAACTTGAATTTGATATTTGCTGTGTGACTTTAGACATTGGCTTACTTTATGTCACATACAAAGTGTTTTTCGTCATTGATTACATTATATTCTAGACATACTTAGGAGCTCAAATACACACACACACATACACACACACGCATATATATATATATATATATATATATATATATATGAGGGTTGATTCTCTGTGTTTCTTTTTCCTTTTCATAGTGAATTTTACATGATATTCACTTAAAACAAGTAAATCAGAGACAGTATTTTTACAGAAACAGAAAATGTAGATGCTGTGAAAAACTGTTAATATATACTAGCATGTGTTCTCTGTAATGGTCTCTCCACTTGTATTTATACTTCAGTATTTTGAATATAGTGATATTACAAAGTAATAATCATTTATCTTTGAGTTTTCTATTTAAACCAGGTAATAAGAAAATATGGGGCATGTGGAAGGTGTGGAGTGCTGAGAATTAGGGAGGCAAGCCCTCTAAGGTAAGCAAGTTTGGGATCACTTTCATCAAACTTTGACCAATCCACACCAAGACAATATGAGGGAGAAAAAAATAGGAAGAAAGAAAGAAAAAGTATAGAAAGAAAGAAAGAAAGAAAGAAAGAAAGAAAGAAAGAATAGGGACTTCGATTATCAAGGAAGAGGAAAACGTTTGTTCAGAATGTTGAAGAGAACCAAAGATTTAAAATCAAAAAAGAAAGGTACCAGTAGGAAAAGCATATTATCAGAAAGCCATCATTGCTGGCATTTTTCCTTATTATCTCTTAGAACACAGTACTTGGTTCTTGACAATTTGAGTATAAACACGCTTCAGAAATGATGCTTCCCATAAATAGCTAATAGTGCTTATCTAGGGCGGTGGAAGACACATAATCTTCAATGCTTTTATTACGTTATGGTTTTAAGTACATGTACGCGCTGCCTGTTAAAATTAAAAATTGGTATATTCTAACTTGAATAAGGAGATTTGATTCATTTGTGTGGTAAGTAGGTTTCAGGTTAAAGCGGCTTCTCATCGTTACAAATATTATTTCATGTGATTTTTTCTTCCTAACATGAAAGTATTTTGATAATAGTCAACTTCTCTTTTAAATCCTAAGAGGAAAAAGAAAAATCAAGTCTCACAGGTCTAATTACACATTTTTGTCATATTTGTGAATTAAGATTTTTCCTACATTAAAGATATTTTATTGGATTTTGGTGCTCATTTATTAAACATTGAGAAGAACGTTTTCGTGGTTGATAAAGCTAATTCTAATCTAGGGGTTGAAAGTAAATTTGCAAATTTTGTGATCACTTTTTAAATGGTCTTTTCTGTGTCTTGTGTGATCAAGAGAAATCCTATGCTATGTTTAACACGTGTTGTTTGCTGGTTAATATTCAAAGGTACTGATGAGAATATTTTTTTGTACTTTCGAAATTTCTTTTCTGTATTTTACTCATTTAAAACATTTCCTTTCTATGAAATACAATCACGCTTACTCCTATTTTCTTTTTGTTATGTAGTTACTGGTAAATCCTTTCTCTTTAATGGACTGGTAAAGTGTGCACTCAAAAATCACCTTCTATTCCATTTTTTGGCTAGCAGTTTTTTGTAAAATAGAATACTCTCTTCATATTGTATATGTGGAAAAATTTATTAATAATCTTATTGTACTGTTTTATTTGGTTTTGTTTGGGATCACATCCACTGTTATTCAAGGCCTACTCTTGGGTCTGCTCTTCATAACTTACTGTACTATGCTGCTTGCTACAGAGCCCAGATTTCATTAATATCTATATTCTTTTTCAGTTATGTGATAAATATTTTTCATTATGTTTTCTTTACCCTTCCTCCTATGTAAATCACATGAAATAGAAAAATTATATTTATGTATGTGTTATTTTTCTAAGAATTATTAGTAACTACATTTTAGACAAACAATTTAAGACACAGAGTTTAAATAAAGTTTTCCTTCCAAAAACATTTCTTTGAAAAAACTCAAGTTGTCATTTTTGAAGTGGATCAAAAATGAGGGTAAACTTCAATGCATCCACAAGAGTAAGTCGTATGTGAACCGTAAGTTACAGGTACTCATCGCACAAGTCAAATGGAAACCTGATGATTACAATGGTAATAGTTGTAAAGACCCCAAATGCCTAAATTAATGTAAGGTATTCCTTCTGGTTTCTGGACTTGTAGTGATCATGCAGGGTCCTGGCAAAAAGTCCACATGCTTTAGGATGTGTAACCTGGAAATTCAAAAGGCACTGAGAGAGATAGTACTGGAGGGCAAAAAGCATTTATCTTGTACACAGCCAATCCAGTTTTGAGTCTATGAAGTTCTTGAGCTGTTGTTTGTCTGTGAAACTGTGTGTTTTTCCTTCTATTATGAATGAGAGTCTTGCTGGGAAATGTATTTTTGGGGAGGCATTTATTTCATTGAATCTTTTCACTATGTCCCACCACTGTTTTCGGGCCATGAGGGTTTCATCAGAAAAATCAGCTGTGAATTTTAAGAATGCTCCTTTGTAAGAGATTTCTTTCTTCGATCTTGCTGCTTTCAGAATTTTGTCTCTGTCTAAGGTTTTGATCATTTTGATCAGAATGTGTCTTGGGGTATTTTTATTCGGATTTCTTCTAGCTGGTACCCTTCGGGCCTCCTGAATGTGGTCACAAGTTTTCTTCAGCTCTGGAAACGTTGTAGCAATGATGTCTTTGACAGTTTCTTCTTCATCAAGGTTTTCTTCCTTTACCTCTGGGACTCCAATAATTCTTATGTTACCCCTCTTGGCTTCATCCCGATCTTCTCTTGCCATCTATTCCCGAATTGTGAGTCTCTTTTCCATTTTCTGCTCTTTTCTGGAGAGTCTCTGAACTTCATCTTCGAGCTTACTGATTCTGTTCTCAGCAGCTGTTACTCTGCTGCTGAGGCCTTCCACTGAGCTTTTCAATTCGCCTACGAGATTTTTCAGGTCTGACATTTCTGATTGCAATTTCCTCATTTCTGCCTTCAGATCCTCTTATCTTCTATTGGAATTGATTTCCATTGTTTCTTTTAATTCCCTAAGCATCCTAAGTAGCTCCCTTCTGAATTCCTTGTCAGAGAGGTTGTCTAACATTAGAGTACTGTTGGTGTCATCTGGGCTAGACTCTTCAATATGAAAGTTTGGTGGGCTTTTGCGTTGCTTTACCATTGTGAGAGGTGTGGTTTAGTCCGTCACGTTCACTGTTACTATTCTGCTTGATATGCAGTAAGAGTTAAGATAGGCTTATGAGTTATTGGCTACTGTATTTCTAGTGGTTGAGCTAAAATAGAGAAGTTTCCACCTAAGAAGGTAGCTTATGGCTCCTATGGCATATGTAGTGGGAAAATATTTCGCGGCCGCTGATGCGGCCGCAGCTCCAGAAAGGGTCCCTGGCACTGGGCGAGGATTTGGGAACGTCTCCTGTTTGGAATTGGAGCCATTCAGCTTTGTTGCCCAGAGCTGGGCCTCTGTGCCTGTCCCACGCGGCTCAGGGGTTGAAAACCGGCTTTCTAGGGGCTGGATCTAGCTGCGCATGCCCAGACAGGGTCCCAGGCCCTTGGGGGAGGACTGTACCTGTTTGGAATTGGAGCCATTCAGCTTTGTTGCCCAGAGCTGGGCCTCTGTGCCCATCCCACGTGGCTCAGGGGTTGAAAACCGGCTTTCTAGGGGCTGGATCTAGCTGCGCATGTCCAGAGAGGGTCCCAGGCCCTTGGGGGGGGGGGCTGTACCTCCAAAGGCCTTCTTTAAGTCAATGAATGTTAAACAGAGCGGCATCTTGAACTCCCGAGAAACCTCAATGAGTTTGGTTATCCTGTGGATATGGTCGATGGTGCTGAATCCTTTGCAGAACCCGGCTTGCTCGCATGGTTGTCCTTCATCTAGTGTTCTGCAAATCCTAATTAGGATGACTCGAGTGAACAACTTGTAGATGACAGACAATAGGCAGATCTGACGATAGTTGCCAATGTCATGGATGTCTCCCTTCTTGAACAGTATTACGGTCCTCCTGGTTTTCCATTGGGACGGAACCTTGCTTTCAGGCAGTTAGCGAGTGAAGAGCCGAGCCAGTGTATTGAGGAGTACTGACTGCAGGTTCTTCAGGTGCTCAGGTCTGACCTTGTCTGTGCCGGGTGCTGTTTGTTCCTTTACCAACTAAATGGCATGTCGGATTTCGGAAGGGAGAACTTTGGGAAGGACATATCCATCCTGTGGAATTTGGTATGTTGGCAAGTGGACATGGCTGTCGAAGAGATTTGATTAGAAGTCATGGTAATCTTCTCCATTGCCGTTCTGGAGGATGTGATGGATCCATCAGGACATAGGAGGGCAGTCATCTTGGTCCTGTAGTTGGCGAAGGACAGGTGGGTGTTATGAATACTTTTCCCGGCTTCTGCCGCATCTACCAGTACTTCTGCTCTTCTCTATTTGAGGTCTTCCTTGATCGCATCTCTGCACTGCTTTGCGAGCTTGGACATTAGCTTGTGGTTGCCTGAGGCATGCGCCAAACCACACTGGCAAATTTGCTCAAGAATTTTTGAAGATAGGCGATTTTTTGTGTCTCTCTTTTGGCATTCCTCGCACATTCATGGAGGTGCTGAACCAGTCGATCGCATTCCTCGTCAATGTTGTCAACAATGGCATCTTCCCATGTTGACGCAATTGTACCAAAGAGTTCCCAGTTTGTGGTCATACTGGCAGTTCTCTTTTTGATCTTTGCAACCCTTTCTCCCCGCTCTGTGAAGTAGAATCTTGCATGAAGGAGACGGTGGTCCAATACCGTTCGAAATATTGGGACAACAGTGACATCTGTCAGGCAAAACCGTCGATTGAATATGATGTGGTCTATTTCGCTGTGGAATCTTCCACCGGGAGACTCCCATGTCCATCGTTTAGATTATGCCTTCTGGAACTGTGTTACCATGAATGGTTTTGGTCGACATGATGAACTCAGATAGTCTCTCACCCTGTTCATTCCATTCTAGGCCATGGGTCCCAATGTGAAGTTCTTCAGCTGATCTTCTCGGTCCTATTTTGGCATTAAAATCACCCACAATGATCTTATAGAAGGTGTGGTCTTCTTTATAGAACTTCTCTAGCTCCATGTAGAACTTCTCGATTTCTCTTTCATCATAATGAGATGTTGGTGCGTAGACAACGAAGATAGAAACTGCAGGCAGTGAGCCACATCTATTCAAATGTAAACTTCCGATTCGGGTTGTTATTCATTCGAATGAATCAATGCTCTTGGTCAAGTTTGTGTTGACAAGGACACTGACGCCTCCAACACCTCTTTTATCGCAAGTTCCCAGGAACAATTCTTCTCCAGTGTCAAAAACGGCATAGTGAGATTCTTGCCTTCTTGTCTCAGTCAGACCAATGATGTCGTACTTGATCATTCGCACTTGTACCATCAGGTCCTCGATGGATGCATCTGATGCTAGCGTACATGCATTGAAAGTACAGACGATCATTTTTGTCTTCCTTCATTGTGACAGCCTAGGTCGGCCTTGAGATTTTGTCGGCCTCTCCTTTCTCATCCTTCTCAGTGCTGCCATGTCGGTGAAGCCTTCAGGATTAGGTGAATGTACATGGTACAGGGTTAGTGTACATGATAGTCATATGAATACACCTGTGCTAATATATCGCTGGTATCAAGAGAATATATATATTGAAATTAGATCACATAGCTGAGTGTGATCTCATCTTTTCTACACACTCCCATGCCCCACACACCCAAAGACTTGTACTAATCCTTATAGATCCATGACTTTTCCTCCTCCCCTCTCCCAGAGTCTTTTAAAATTTCTTTTCAAGTACTAATATAATGCGCTTTAGAAAATATTGAGTTAAACTTTATTGTTGTCATATAGCTTTTAGATAGGGAACCAAGAAAATCTTATTAAAAGAGTATTTTTGTTTTCTTTGAAAATGGTAATAAGAACATTATCCTTGAGTCCCTCAATAGACATTATATAAAGAATTTTGTGAGGAATTCCCTGTACAAATCAATACTCGAAGAAATAAATGACTTCTCTGAATGAGGATGAACTGGGACATTTCAAAGTATCAATCAGTGAATCAAAGATGAATCATAGCATCCTATAGATAAAAATGATCTTGATGTAATCTAGTCAACACCACTACATTTTTTTCTTATACCAGCTGATAGCACTTTTAACTTTTTAGTTTTTATTTATTTATTTTTATTAATGAAACACCATGAGGTGCAGTTGTAGACTTACGTACCTTTGTACTTGGTTTTCAGTTATACAAGAATCAAGTATCCATCTCTCCACCAGTGAACATTCTCCAACACCAAGGAACCCAATGACCCTCCCACCCCCCATCTCCCCGACTTTGCCCCAACTCAGGGCATTCCCTTTTGCTTTTTCTTTGTTTTAGGGTGTTGTGGTTTACAATGGAGGTCAATACCATTACATTTTCAAAGAAGAACATAGTCCCCTATATGTTCAAGACACTACTACTGTCCTGCGGCTCTTTCCAGAATGTACCCTCCTCCAAGCCAGCCCTTTGGAAATATGCTGGGAAGGACAACTGGATGTTCCTTTCCTCACACTGACCTGGAAGACTCTTGCTGATTCTCAGCCACATCAATTATTTCATTTGTTGCCTGATATCACCTCCTGTCCTTTATTTTTTAAAAAAAAATATTTGATTTGTTTCGGGAATATAAAGAAAAAAATTAAATGGACTAATAAAACAAAAGCAAAATCAAACCTTTACACTCTGACATCAAAATCGTCCTAATAGGAGGGGAAGTAAATGACTTAAATGCGTAGGGGAGTGTTGTTAGTTAGTTGTGGACAGTAGCTGGATATTTGACAGTGCATGGAGTATGAATACACAGATCCAGAGATGAGGAACTCTGTACTTGAAGCGAATACAGTTTGTAAACTTGTCATCACAATTATATGTCCATATGAAATTTATATACATATGCTTTGTGCCTTCCTTGCATGTATGTGTTATGCATTCCTTTATCATGGCCTCAGAAATGCATCTGAGGGCACTCGGAAAATTAGTTGAGCCCCAAGTATGGGGAGAGAAGTAGTACAGAATTGGAGGAGGAAGAAATATGATTTGGAGCTTAAGAGCCGTGTAACAGGAATATATAGATATGTATGTGTGTGTAAATGCACATATATATGTATAAATATATATATGGGATGGAGCCATAGCACAGTGGGTAAGACGTTTGCCTTGCACGCGACCAACCTGGGTTCGATTGCTCTCCTCCTCTCAGAGAGCCCGGAAAGCTACTGAGAGTAACCCTTCCTCATGGCAAAGCCTGGCAAGGTACCTGTGGTGTATTCAACATGCCACGAACAGTAACAACAAGTCTCACCATAGGGACTTTTCTGGTGCCCGCTCGAGCAAATCAGTGAACAATGAGAGGACAGTGCTACAGTGCTATGGTTAATTCAAACGTTGTTCATGCAAAATATGAAAGAATCAAATAAATATTCTATAAAGCTGATTATACCTATGAAATTAATATAACTTTAAATAGTGTTTAGAAATGAAGTTGAAGAATTTGAACTATAGAAAGATATTGACATTATATCAAGAAAAACATGGATTTTTGAGGAGCAAGAACATGTACCTGTTGTCCTTTCTTAAGGTTATTTTTTTTGGCTTTTATAGAATATGTTTTCCCTGAGTTTTTGTTAATCGCTTCCGTTTTTTAGAAAGCATCATAATAAATTTTATTTTTTAAAAAAGTAAATAAATTTGTGTTTGTGAGTGGATTATGTATGTTTGGAACCTGGGAAGTATTTTGCTATGTAAGTTACATTAAACATGATATTTATAACAGAAATACCATCTGCAGTACTATTAACAATAGCCAGAAGAAACTATGTTATACCTACACAATTTAATACGACGCAGTTGGCAGGAAACTGAAATCATGAAATTTGCTTATAAATGGATGTGCAGGGAAAAATATTATGCTCAATGAAATCAGTCAGAAGGAAAGGGGTATACTGATTGGACTACCCCATTTTTTGGATATAAAAAACCAGAATATGAGACTAATAGCCAAGGATAGCAGAAACACAGGCCAGGAGAATTGGTCAATGGTTGGACGCTTGCCACAAGTGCTGAAGGCGAGCATTTAGAATAAAGAAGTGACCGCTATGACAATGATAGTTGGAAGTGATTACTCTGGGTGAGAACTGAGTCCTGAAAGTAGGTAAAGGAATAAACGTGAGAAGCTCTCACTCTCTGTATTACAATCCATAATGCCCAAAGGATGAGAGAGAGAGAGAGAGAGAGAGAGAGAGAGAGAGAGAGAGAGAGGTGCCTGCCATAGTGTAGAGACAGCAGGCTGTCAGGTGGGGTTTGGGGTTGGGAGAGGGAGTGGTGGGAGAGAAACTGGGGACATTAGCAATGGAACTGTATACTAGTGGAGGTTGGGTGTTAAAATATCCTATGATTGAAACTGAATCATAAAAAGGTTTGTAATATGTGTCTCCTGCAGATTCAATACAAAAATATGATATTTAGTTTCTACCACCATGACGAACCTATGAATTTGCTGAAATTTATCTTTATCACCTTGGCTGGGCTCATTACATGGATGTCTGTGTGGTAAAACTTTTTCCATTTTATGCGGACTGAAGAGACAAAAATCATAGGGTTGGGACTTCTGGTGGAAGGAGAGAAGAGCACAAAACACCCTGTTGACCACACCTCAGCAGGGTCACCTAACTTGCGTGATGACAGACCTCCTTCACTGATTACTTCTGTTGTAATGTGGAAAAATGAAAAGACTTTGCAGGCTGACAAGAGGTTATCTCCTCCAGTTCCCACTATTTTCTTTTCGATTAGAATTGTTTAAAGATTATTTGAAAAATTTGGAGCTTAATGATTTGTTCTCATATATTTCCCCTACATGGTGTCAGTGGGCATTGATCAAGGAAGGCCAGCATGAAAAAGTTGAGGTGTATGTCTTAACCACCAATGCCAACACTACTGTAAGTATGGAACCCAAAGTACAATAGTAAAACTGCAAAATGTGTTTGTCAATGAAATCGGTGGGAATGCAGGGAGAAATGGGTAATCTGTTGGTGGAAGGATGCAGACACTGGTGGTGTGATTAGAATTGAAATATTGTATGACAAATCTCCATTATAAATGACTTTGAAATCAAAATTGCCTAAATTTAAAAAAAAAGAGAAGTCAACTTACGTCTATATTTCAAGAAAGCTTGTCTTAGCAAATTTTGGCAGGGAGACCATAGTTGGTAGAGAGAGGGAGAAAGAAAGGGAGATTTGACAGTTGGGAAGAGAAGCCTGGATATCATGGAAGAGATGAAAGCTAATCTTAGAAGATTTGGAGCCATCAGAGTTTAGTGAGTTAAATGGTGAGAACATTGCAGTTTAGATACTTAAATAGTGAGATTGGTTTCAGTCATCAGCACTGTATATATAGAAAGAGTTCAAAGACCTCACAGATATTCAGGCTATAATAACTAACAAGGGAAGCGTTTTTTTCCTGAAGCACTATGTAAGGATAATATATTGCCAGGAAAATGATAAAAAGTTGGTTCTCTTATTCACAGATTAATACATTAGAGATGAAAACTTTTATACAAAGGAATCTATCATCTTGTCCTGTTGCTCTGTTTTCTTGTCATCATTCCATTCTCCACCATGACCCTACCTAATCAGGGCTCGCCACATTTCTCAGCAGTATCACCACATAGCCTAAGAGCATGTGTTAACTGCAGGTAGCTCACAGCTCTCATGTTTGCCCCCCCATCCAAGCCAGAGCCATCCTTCTGAAACCATGGATATTTGCTGAAAAGCCGTTCTTCCTTGAAGTGGCAGTCATGGTTTACCTCTTCTTAATCATTGTGTTTACAAATTTAGATGAATGTCACTATACTAGTGACAGGGATTTTCCAAACTAAGAAAAGCATAACATTTCCCTTTCCCCCACGAATTTTGGGCTAATTTTTTCTATCCACTGCTAATAATTTGTGATAATCAGGAAAGAGTACTGAAGTAAAAACAGGGACATTTATCAATTTGGTGCCATGACTAATCAGTCTTAGTATAAATATATATTTCTAGAAAAAAAAAGCAGAAGAAAAGAAGTTGGTTTCTAGCAAAGAATGCCAAACCTCCGCCAAGAAGTCCTTTGAAAATAAAAATTCTGACTATGTACTGAACATGAATGACACTCAATGCCTCTTTTGCAGACCACAACACCCGAAAGGAGAGAGAGAACAAAAGGGAATGCCCTGCCATAGAGGCAGGGTGGCATGGGGGGGATTGGTGTGGGAGGGATACTGAAATCCATGGTGGTGAAAAATGGGCACTGGCGGAGGAATGGGCATTTGATCATTGTATAATCGAAACTCAAGCACAAAAATTTGTAAATGTACAACTGTACATCATGGTGTTTCACTAATAAAAATTTAAAAAAAAATAAAGTAAATATTTTTTTTGTCTGCGAGAGATCAGCAGATGGGAACCTGAGTGAAGGCAAAAGATTAAATTGGTTGACTTTTATTTTTCCTTGAGTATATTAATTTGATTTTGGAGTCAATTTATATGAGAGTTCATCAAGACACAGAAATTTTTAGCGCTTCTCTTGTTTAAAAGTATAGTGATAGACCATATCTCTATCTCACATTCTTTTTATTTCTGATAGTTTGACACAAAAGATACGTCAAAATCATAGATAAATGTAAATTATTTAAATACTTTTTGATTATGTAAAATTACCTTATAGAATTACATTTTAGAATTTCATAAATTTTAGGATTATGCAGAATCAACGTGCATGTATCATATTACACTCACTACTGAAAGGCCTACTCTGTCATTCACCATAGTTCAGTTTTTCCACTTTGATTATACTTCTCGATCTGGTAACTAAATAGTCTCATAGTTCTAAAATTTGTTTTTATTGCTTTGAAAAGATCAAAATTATGCAATTTTCAACAGTGGATGAAACTAGAGGATATCATGCATGTAAAGTTAGCCTTAAGGAAATGAACAGATACAGAGAGATTTTTCTCATATGTGGGATGTAAAGACACACAGCAAGGTAGAAACAAAGGTTCAAGAGCAATGTAAGGGGAGAACTGATCCACACAATTGAGTCAGGGGATTGAGAGTGAGGGATTCTGGGGGATTGGGGGAGAGGGAGGGTTTATTCTTTGAGAGAATGAGGAGTGAGTGTCATGTTGGAATTATGTGTATGAGAAACCATTGTTAATTGAATTATAAATCATAGAATATAAATAATGTTTTAGACGTTTGTCTGTCTCATTTTATTCTTTTAATTTGTTTTCTCCATATGCCACATATGCATGAACTTGTAGGATGATGCCTATCTTTCTCTGCCTGGTTTATGTCACTAAACATAATTTCCTCATGTAATCCATTTTATATACAAATAATAAGAAGATTTCACTTCATACAACTGAATAGTATTCCATTGCTTTACCACCTTTCATTTTCAAAATTTGTGGTTTAAAAGATACAAATATTTGTTTTAACAATGCTCTGGTGTTTTAAAATTTTTAGTTTAGTGAAGCTAAATAGATTTTACTGAAAAACACTCAGAAACTTGTGAAACAGGTGTAGGGTGGAATGGAATATTTGTTCAAGCGAGAACAGTCATTTAACAAAGCAAGCAAAGAGAGACATAGAGAAAGGAAGCACGGTATTTCTTCTTATGAGAACAAAAGCTTGAGGAACAAGCCCACTCTGGTAGTTTAGGAATAAGTACTTGGAGTGGTATGAACTTTACCTTTGCACTTTAGGGGAGAACCTGAGTGAAAGTATTAGAAGTACTTTCAGGAGCATGATAAACTGGAGTCTGCAGTTGGAATGAGGTGGGTAGAGAGTTCTTTGGGGAGATCTGAACTATGGAGAACAGTAATATTATAACATTAATGATAGTATCTTACCGTGGGATTCCAAAAAATCTGTAACAGTGGCGTCAGAAATGATAACATTCTTAGGTATTTGGATTTCCTGTGGAAACAACGGGAAAGCTGAGTTTATGCTCTGGATGCCTCTGCCTGAAACAAGGTCAACAAATCATGAATGAAAAATTACAAGTTATATGGATCAATGATTCTGATCTCAGTGGAAGGCTAGCTTTCGGGTGGACAATTTCTACTGATGGCCTGATGTAGGTTCTGATCCTGGGATACGTAACAGAAAGGAGGTAGTGACAGGTATCCTCAGAAGTGAAGCCTCTGAGACAGAATTCATTCATGACAACTTATGGGTTATCAAAGTTTGCTCATGGCTGCTACCATTATAACATGCCATTCAATGGTTCTGTGGTTTCGATTTACTGTGTCAATGTAAACATGAAGTTTCTAAATCGAAGGTAAAAATCGGAGGCCCTCAAGATGATGAATTATGGAGAGGGGGGGAGCTGGAGCGATAGTTCAGCAGCTAGGGCATTTGCCTTACACACGGCATACCCAGGTTACATTCCCAGCATCCTGTATGGTCCCCCCAAGCACCATGAGGAGTAATTCCTGAGTGCACAGCCAGGAGTAACCACTGTGCATCGCCACGTGTGACCCAAAAACGCAAGAAAATGATGATCTGGGATTGATCCTTAGCCTTGCAAACAGCATTATTTTCTAATTTTTAATTTTTTTCTTTCTTTCTTGCTTGCTTGCTTGCTTTTTTGTTTCCCTTAGCTTTAATGTCATGAAGGGATCTTCCCACATTTTTCTCCATATATCTTAAGAATTCCGGTATGATAATGAGGTCTTTAAGACATTTGATCTGACTTTGTGCCTGGCACTATAAAGAGGTCTGAGTTCATTTTTTTTGCATGTTGCTGTCCAGTTTTCCCAGCACCAGTTGCTGAAGAGACTTCCTAGCTCAACTTCATATTTCTTGAGCATTTATGAAAGATTAGGTAATAATAATCTGAGGGCCAGCGTCAAGACATTTGACTATATTCCATTGATCTGAGGCCTGTCTTTATCTGAATATCATGGTATTTGGATGACTACAACTTTGTAGTAGGGATTGAAGTTGGGGAAGGTGTTCCCTTCTTCTTTTTACCAAAGATTGCTTTAGCTCTTCATGGGAGTTTATGGTTTTGTATGAGTTTCAAGAGTGTTTAATCTATTTATTTGAAAAATGTTATGGGTATCCTTTTAGAAAGTGCATTAAATCTTTATATAGCTTTGGGGTGTATTACCATTTTGACAGTGTTAAACCTCTCAATCCATGAGCATGGGATGTGATTCCATTTCCTCATATACTCTCTTATTTCGTGAAGTAGTGTTTTGTAGGGTTTTTTTTTGGTACAGTTCCTTAACCTTTTTAGTTGATTCCAATATACTCGATTTTCTGAGGTATTATTGTGAATGGGATTGTTTTTCTCTATCTCTTTTTTTCTCTTTCATTATTAATATATGGGAAAGCCATGGCGTACCAGATATTGATTTTGTAATATGCTACTTTACTATACAAATCTATTGTTCCCAGGAGCTTTTTTGGAGATTCTTTGGGACTTTCTAAGTATAGTATCATGTTATCTCCAAATAGTAAAAGCTTGAGTTCTTCCTTTTTTATATGGATGCCCTTGATATCTTTTTTTTTTAACGAAATCATATGGCGAGTACTTCAAGTACTATGCTGTATAGGAGTGGTGAGAGTGGGTAACTTGGTTTGTGCCTGATTGTATTCTGGAATTCTATTTCATTGATTTCTGCTCCAAGCCTTTAGTTTTCTCCCCGTTGAGAATAATGCTTGCTGTGTGTTTGTGGTAGTTTGCTTTGACTATATTGAGGAAAGTACTTTCAACTCCCATTTTGTTGAGACTTTTTCATCATGAATGGGTGCTGGATCTCATCAAATGCTTTATCTACATCTATTGATATGATCATATGACTTTTATCTTTATTTTATTGAGATGGTGTATTCTGTTGATTGACTAGAGAATGTTAAGCCATCCTTGCATCCCCAAGCTAAACCTACTTGGTCATAGTGTGTGATCTTTTGTTGAGTTTCTAGATTCTCTTTGCTGGTATTTTCTTGAAAATTTTTGTATCTGTATTCACAAAGGAAATAGGTCTGTAATTTTCTTTTTTTGTGGTGTCTCTGTCGATTTGAGTATTAGGGTGATATTTGCCTCATAGAAACTATTTGGGAGTATTTCTGTTTCTTCAATTTCCTGGAAAATCTTAAAAATGTTGGAAGCAGTTCCTCTTGAAAGGTTTGAAATAGTTCACTATTGAATCCATCTGGGCCCTGGATTCTGTTTGGGGGTATAATTTTGACCATCATTTCAATTTCCTTGTTAGTGATAGGTTCAATTATTCCAAATCTTCTTAGTTCAGCCTTCGGAGGTAATTGGAATCCAATAATTTATCAATTTATTCAAGATTCTCTCATTTCCTGCTGCAAAGATTCTCAAAATAATCTCTGATGATCCTATGGATTTCTGTACTTTCTATTAGGATACCCCCCTTTGCATTTCTGATTCGATTTATTAGAATTCTTTCTCTTTGTTTCTTTGAGAGGCTTCTCATGGTTTAATGATCTTATTTATTTTCTCAAAGAACCAGTTTTTGTTCTTATTGGTCTTCTGGATTGTATTTTGGGATTCTAGCTCATTGATGTCTGGTACAAGTTTTATTATTTCCTTCCTCCAGCCTAGTTTGTACTACTTTTGTTGGATATTTTCCAAAATCTTGAGCTCTAATTTATTCATGTAAGCCCTTTCTTTCTTCCTGATGAATTCTGGCAGAGCTATAATCTTTCCTCTTAACACTGCTTTTTTCTGTGTCCCACAAGTTCTGGTAGCTCGTGTCCTCATTCTCATTTGTTTATGGAAACTTTTTATTTCCTCTTTGATTTCTTCCCTAAGCCAACGATTGTTCATTACTTCCCTTAAAGAAAATATTTCCTTGCTGAGCTTCAGTCTGTTTGATCTATCGAGAAGTGACAAAGAAGTGTTGAAATCTCCTACTAGTATTGTGTCACTATCAATGTTTTTCTATAAGTCTATTAGAAGTTGTTTTAAAATATTTTGCTGGTCTGTCATTAGGATCATATACATTGAGGAGGGTGAGTTCTTTCTGATGTACATATCCCATGATCATTAAGAAATGACCTTCACTGTATCTGATAACCTTTAGCTTGAAGTCCATGTGGTCTGATACTAGTATGGCCACTCCAGCTTTGCGGAGGTGATATTTTCTTGAAAACTTGTTTCCCAGCCTTTTACTTTTAGCCCATGGATGCTTTGATTGTTCAGACATGTTTCTTGCGGGCAGCAGAATGTTGGGTTCAATTTTCTAATTCATCTTCCTATTCTCTGCCTCTGAATTGGCACATTTAGTCCATTGACATTGAGAGAGATTGTTGTTTTGGGGATTTGTGCTCTCTTTATGTATAATTTTTGTACTTGTGGGGATTGTCTTAGCTTAAAGTATACCTGTTAATTCTTCTTGCAACAAAAATATGGAATGCTTTACAAGTTTGCATGTTATCTCTGTGCAAGGACCATGCTCATCATTGTATCATTTCCATTTTAGTATATGTGTTATCAAACCTAGTAGGAGTAAATTTTTCCATATTTTTCGCTTCTTATTACTTTGAGTGTTGTCCTTCCTCACTCCTATGGCAGACAATGATTCCTAATCAAGGAATCTTTTTCAAAGCAGCATAATAATAAATAGATTTAGAACTTTAATGTCCCAGAAAGAAAAATGTGGTTTTTACTATATTATCGTTTACCATACTCTAGGCATCAGTTTTACAAAATAATTCTTTTGGAAGATGGTATATGAGTTTGTTTAATGTTGTTCCCTGAATCCTTCATTAAGAACATTAAAATAGAGCCTTTTGCTGTTCTCACCTCAGTCCTGTGTACATCTCCAGGAAAAGGTGGATGGTGTTGTCTGCACTTTGACCACCTTGAATGTATGTAGGATTTTTCTCCTGAAGGATGAGGTGAGGATCATATTGATGATTTCATTCCAACTTATTACAAGTTCAACTTGAACGGAAGGTGAGACTCATGAGGCTCCTATAAAGGACAGAACAAAGGGTCTCAGTGAAGTTTAATGGCCAACTCATATTAACAACATAGATGACTCAAAGTAACCTGTGTGCATCTTTGTGTGTAGTGAGTTTCATATCTACTGATAGTGATTGTCAGTCATGACACATGGGCAAAACAGACCTGTAATTAAAAATCTAGTTCTCTGAGCAGAGTGGGGTCTCTGAGGTGATTGAACAAGTGTGTAGTAATTTATTACTAAGCACATAAGTATTTTGAATGATGTGTACTTTTCGATCTAAAATTAATTCCAAATATGTCTAAAATGACAGTGTCCTGACCTCGCACCTGGCTTTTCTCACCGAGGCCCCTTGGAGGTGCCGGGGTGAGTTTCCCTCACCGCCCTGATTAGAGCCCCGGCAGCTGAAGACCTCTGCAACCAGCCATAGGTACGCTTAAGACCACCCTTCCCAAGCTTGAAGGAGCCTCTTGTATGAAGGAACTGGAAGAGGAACCCAGATGTGCGGGACCGGGGGATGAGATCTCCATGGCTGCTCAGATCAAGAATGTGCCCCCTCCTTCCAAATCCCCCATCTTCTAATAATTAAGTGCTACAACCACGAACTGCTCCTGGATCCATGTAATGCCATCAATGGCCAACATCCAGAGACTGGATCTTATTTAGAAGACAGCAACTCTGATAGTCCAGTTCTCACTCTCAGAGGACCTGGTAGGCTTCTGTGAGTATTTTGCCCGCATGGCGGAGTCTTTGTTTCTGGTCACTGTTTCTTTTGAGGTACAGAAGCTGCTTAATTTAAGATAGTTCCCTTTGTTTATCTCTGTTTCCAGTTGCTTGTCAAGTGGCGTGTTATATTTGAAGATACCTTTAGCTTCAATGTTGTGGAGGGATTTGCCGACCTTGTCATCAATGAGCCTGAGGGATTCTGTCTGATGTTGAGGCCTTTGACCCATTTTTATCTGACTTTTGTGCATGGTGTTAGGTAGAGGTCTGAGCCATTTTTTTTGTTTTGCATGTAGCTGTCCAGTTTTTTTCTGCACCGTTTGTTCAGAAGGACTCTCTTGATCCACTTCACATTTCTTGCTCCCTTATCAAAGATTAGATGATTATATATTTGAGGGTGTGTGTCAGTATATTCAATCCTTTTCCATTGGTCTGCAGCTCTGCCTTTGTTCCAGTACCATGCTGTTCTCATTATTATCGTTTGTAGTAGAGTTTGAGGTTGGGGAACGTGATGCCTCCATTGTCTTTTCCCCAAGAATTGCTTAAGCTATTCGTGTGCGTTTGTTGTTCCTTGTGAATTTCAGGAGTGCTTGATCAATTTCTTTGAAGAATGTCATGGGTATCTTTATAGGGATCAAGTTGAATTTTTAGAATTCTTCGTGGAGAATTGCCATTTTGACAATGTTAAATCTCCCATTCCATATGCAGTATATATGTTTCCATTTCCTCGTGTCTTTTTTAATTTCCTGATATATAGGTCCTTTACCTCTTTAGTTAAGCTGATTCCAAGGTTCTTGATTTTCTGTGGCACGATTGTGAATGGGATTGCTTTTTCATGTCACTTTCTTCTCTCTCATTACTTCCATATAAAAAAGCCATAGACTTTTGGGTATTGAGTTTATAGCCTGCAATTTTACTATAAATGTCTATTGTCTCTGGGAGTTTTTCGTAGAGATTTTAGTATTCTCTGAATATAGTATGATATCTTCTGTGAATAGTGAGAGATTATTTCTAAGTTTCATACATGAAAAACCCTTAATATCTTTTTCTTATCTCTTTTCTCTTCCAAGTACTTCCAGTACTACATTGAAGAGAAGTGCCAAAATGAATTTTTACTTAGCACATTCTGTCTGTAAATTTCTATGCTAAGAACGGTGGAAGAAACAGTGATATCTTAGTAATTTACAAGTAAATTATGAAGACAGATAACTTAAAAGAATTTCGTTGTATAAATTTCAAAATGTGTAGCTTTTATTAAATATATTAAGAATAAATCGTAGGTCTTGATTATACCATGAAGATTATTTTCCTGTTAGAAGTTACCCTTCTAAAATGCAATAAAGAGACACATTTTGAAAATGTTGATTATTCGTTAATTCAGTCAATGTATGTTAGTAGTCTGGTTGTGCAATGCCTGCAGGAATTCAACCTGTACCCTCGGGTGAGTGCATCAACACTCTGATTGTGTCTTCATGCTTCCCGATAACCTCAAATGGCCACTGTGCCTCTGGCTGGCTCCCAACAAATCAGGACTACGTTTCCCGAGAAATTAAACTCCCGAAAGATATGTGGGAGCCATGTTAACAAACCACCCCAGGCTCAGCTATACAAGCTAATGCATTGGTCTTGTTTCAGAGACCCATAGACAAATCTGGAAGATATCAACAGCCACAGTTAACCTTGGACCTGCAAAAGGCTGAAGACACTAGGGTAAATCAGAGGGAGGCAGTTAGTTTGGTGCTCACCCAACCAGAACCCAGTGCAGCCACTAGCTCCCACAATCCAAAATCGCCACCATGCTCTCCTCTGGTTTCCATCGTCTCAGGATGGCTCTCACTGAAATATAACAGCTGAAAATTCGGATATGCGGGTTTTGTGACTGAAATCTCCAGGCTTTCTCTGGGCAGGATGGGCATCCCACCCCCTCTGCCCTGTACTTACGGAAGCCTCAGCAGTCATTTCCATACCTCAAAGCTACTCCAGGCTTACCTTCCTGATAAAAATGCTAAATTCCTTGCACAAACATGATGACCTCTTAGTACCTGTACGAGACCCTTAATGCACAAACTAAAAAGGAGACAGAGAGAAAGAATTAAAGAGCCTGCCATAGAGACACACTGGGGGTGGGGGTAGGGTGTTGAGGGATGGTTTTAGGGAACCAGAAATATTGATTTTGGGAAATGTACACTAGAGGAGGGACGGATGTTGGATCGTTGTATGACTGGAAGCAAATTATGAATAGATTTGCAATGGTCTATCTCACAGATATTGGATAAAACATTAAAAATATATATCCTTCATTTGTACCTCAGAATACTGATGGATCTTTAAAACCCAGCATATCTATTTTTGTGTTCTCTGTAGGAAAAAAATGTTAATCACCTGTGTGCCAATAGCTTGTAGAAAGCTAAACACAAAGATATATCAATGACTGTCTTTGGCATGAATACTGTAATTGCAGCTATGTTATGTTTTAGAATCAGTTCATGGACAAGACGTCAAGAGGAGCAGTGGCAAAGTGCATCAATGTTGAATGGATAATGTTTCAGGAGCTTGCAAGGGAGATGGGAAGATTTGGCATGAGTAAAGGGAAGAAACAGAAGAGTGAAGTACTAATAAGTATCGTGAGAAAAATGCAAGGGAGGACATTTCCTGGCAAGTGTCACACTCTGTTGAGCTTTTGGTGAGGATAAGTATTAGAAAGTATCTTTCCCATTTAGTGGTAAAAAGGTAACTTTGATGGGTGTATTTAAAATTTACTTTAACGATTAGAATTACCAAGAGATACAAAGTTACAAAGTTGCTCATAATTGAGTTTCAGTCATCTAATGTTCTAGAACCTTTCCAGTATATTGGGGCATTTTTGAAGGAATATCCCTGGTGCGAAGACTAGGGCATCTGAATCTTAACACATTTCACCAAATATATGATCTGTACTCACATGATTTACACTGTCTCCCCTGCTCTTTGATTTATGTTTTCATGCAATATTTCCTTGTGAACCTCACCTCAACTGAGGCTCCCTAATTAAGACAAGTACATATTTCTGGGGCACTACATATTTTTTGGTTGCTGGGAGAGTCTGTAAAGCAATGCTCAGGAGGTGTGGGGGCCCCACAGACAATTTTCAGAAAACGTGGCCATGGTGCTTGGGGTCCTCTGAGGCTATATAGCCTTTGATACTCTGGCAATCAGGTGGTGCTGGGAGTCAAATTGAGTGCACGTGACACAAGTTCCATAAGCACTACACTATCTCCTGCAGCCCTGGGTATTAGATTTATGTCAGCATTCTGAGGTCCTCCCTTTTGTCACAAAGAAGAGACTTGTGCAGGAGAAAGTGGAAGAGACTTTAGGGTTTAGCTAGGTTGACTGAGTAGCTGGTGATACCATTAAGATTGGAACATAAAGTAAAAATAAAACAAGAGCCCCGTGCCTTTTCCCGCTGAACTCGACACCCTCCACAGGGGTACACCTGCGGACAACACCTGCAGCAGCTCCTTTGGACTATCCATCACCTAATCAGCCCTCCCCTCCAGGTGGGTAGAGGGAGCACCACTCCTCCACTCCTCACCCCCAGCCCCCCACCTTTTCCTGCAGAACTGGACACCCTCCAGCAGGGGACACCTGAGGCAGCTCCATGGGATTTTCCATTGCTCCTCCTACATTCCAGGATCCTGGGTGGGAGTGACCCTGGGATGGGCCAGGGGCGTGGCCACCATATAGGGAGCGTTTCCTCCCAGAAGTGGGCGTGGCCTTCTCCTGGGTGGCCAGCCACAATTATATTTCCCAATCTGGGCTCTCAGGACTTTCATCTCTCACTTTGTCGCCTAATACCGACTAAAAATTTCTGACCACCTCTACTAGAATACAACAACATCCCACTCGCCTACTCCATTTATAACAAAAGACCTGTATGAAATGTGCTGTACAAGCTCAAAACTAAAAAGTATCTCCTCCAAAGCGCAAATCTCCACCACAAGGAGAATATGTAGAAAAGAATCCCGAATCCTCAACCGAGGTTTTCCACAATTGCACTCTCTTTGATAAAGAATTCCAGGATAAAATGCAGAGGGTGTTCAAGGACCTACTCAAAGAATCAATGGAAGAGATATCCAAAGACTAAAAGAAGAAATGAAAAAAACAATAGAAAAGAGAGCCAAGAAAATACAGGAAGAAAAGAGAACAGAATTTTAAAAAGTTACAAAAAGAAGATTCACAAATAAAGGATTCAGTGGATGAAATTAAAAACTTAGTAAGTGCCCTTAGCAATAGGATAAGTGCAGCTGAAGTTAGGATCAGCGAGCTTGAAGGTGAGCAACAGAAATCCCACTGGGAAGAACAAGCAATAGCAAAAAACCTCAAAATGGCTCTAAGGAGAATCAGAGACCAAGGGGATGACGCCAAGAGGAACAACATTAGAATCATTGGAGTACCAGAAGGACAGGGAAACAACCCCAATGAAAAAGCTAGAGTAAAAGAAACCATTGCTGAAAAGTTCCCAGAGTTAAGGAAAGCAGACATTCAGATCCAAGGAGCCAGAAGGGTACCAGCTAAAGGAGACCCCAGAAAAAACACTCCAAGCATATCATAGTCAGAACGATGGATGCTGTGGACAGATACACAATATTACTAGCAGCAAGGTCAAAGAAGGAAATTACATACAAAGGAGCACCCCTTAGTTTCACAGCAGACCTATCAGTGGAAACCCTCAACACCGAAGGCAATGGTGGGATATAGTGAAAAAATTCAAAGAAATGAACGTCTCACCGAGAATACTCTATCCAGCAAAACTCCCACTCAAATTCGATGGAACGATACACCACTTTTTAGATAAACACAAACTCAGGAACTTCATACACTCAAAACCAAATCTAAAAGAAGAACTAAAGGGGCTCCTGTAAGAAAAGAAGGAAAACACATGTAAACACAAACAACTCCTACAGGAAGATGGCACAAAACCCCATGACAATACTCTCCCTTAATGTCAATGTCTAAATGCACCTACTAAGAGACACAGAGTGGCAAAATGGTTCCAGAAACTGAAACCAGCATTCTGCTTTCTACAAGAAACTCATCTGAACAATGAGAGCAAACACAGACTCAAAGTGAAAGGATGGAAAACAATCCTGCAAGCAAACAGCTCCTTCACAAAAGCTGGGATGGCCACACTAGTATCCGACAACATTAATGTCAGGCTGAAAAAGATTAGAAGGGACAGTGAAGGCCACTTTCTCTTCATCAAGGGATACATACAACAGGAAGAAATCATACTCTTAAATGTATAAGTACCTAATGAAGGAACAGCTAGATACTTAAAACAACTGCTAACAGATTTTAAAGAGGACAGTGCTAGCAACACAATAGTAGATGGAGACTTCAACATCGCCTTATCACCTCTGGATAGATCAACAAGAACAAAACTCAGCAAGGAAACATTGGCTTTGAATGAAGAAATAGAAGAGAAAGAACTTATAGACCTATACAGGGCTTTACACGCCCCAAAGAAAGAATACACATTCTCCTCCAGTGCTCCTGGAACATTTTCCAAAATCGACTATGTGCTAGGCCACAAAACATACCTCAATAGAATCAGGAAGATAGAAAGAGTATCAACAATCTTTTCAGACCATGATGCACTGAGGATAGATGTGAATCACATACAGACACGGACAACCAAATCGAACACCTGGAAAATAACCAAGTCACTGCTGAACAATGTGTGGGTCAAGAAGGACGTCAAGGAAAAAATCAAAAGATACCTGGAAACAAATGAGAACGAAGACACGAACTACCAGAGCTTATGGAATGCAGCTAAAGCCCTATTAAGGGGAAAATTCATAGCTCTGCAAGCATATCTATGGACGGAAGAAAAGATGCACATAAGCAACTTATTTCACAGCTCAAGTTCTTATAAAAGGATCAAGAAAAGGAGCCTAAATCGGACAGAAAGACAGAGATCATAAAACTTAGAGCAGAAATCAACGACATGGAAACCTAAGAAACAATCCGAAAGATCGATGAAACCAAGAGCTGGTTCTTTGAGAAAATAAACAAGATAGATAAACCACTAGCAACACTCACAAAGAAACAGAGAGAGAGAAAACTAATAAACCGAATCAGAAATAAAAATGGAGATATCACAATGGAAACCAAAGAAATTCAAAAGATCATCAGAGACTACTTTGAAAGTCTGTATGCCAAGAAAAAAGAGAAGTTAGAAGAAATGGATAAATTCCTGGATTCCTGTAATCTCCCAAAAATGAGTCAAGAGGATATAAAATACGTGAATAGACCTAGTCATAAAAATGAAATTGAAACTGTAATCAAAATTCTTCCCAAAAACAAAAGCCCAGGTCCAGATGGATTCACTACCGAATTTTTCCAAACATTTAAAGAGGATCTACTTCCCGTCCTTCTCAAACTTTTCCAGGAAATTGAAAAAACGGAAACTCTCCCGAACAATTTCTATGAATCCCATATCTCTCTAATACCAAATGGAAACAAAGACACCACGTGAGAAGAAAACTACAGGCCGATATCACTGAAGAACACGGAGGAGAAAATTCTGAACAAAATACTAGGAAAGAGAACTCAACAGCTCATCAAAAAGATCATACACCATGACCAAGTGGGATTCATCCCGGGGATGCAAGGATGGTTTAACATTCGGAAATCAATCAACATAATCCATCATATCAACAAAAGATAAAAATCATATGATCATATCAATAGATGTAGAGAAAGCAATTGAGAAGATCCAGCATCCGTTTATGATGAAAACCCTCGCCAAATTGGGGATAGAGGGGACTTAACCCAATATAGTTAAAGCCAGCTACCACAAGCATACAGCAAGCATCATTCTCAATGGGGAAAATCTGAGAGTGTTCCACCTAAGATCAGGAACGAGATAAGGATTCCGACTCTCTCAACTGCTGTTGAACATAGTACTGGAAATACTAGCAATAGCAATTAGGCAAGCAAAAGAGATTAAGGATACTGGAACAAAGGTAGAGCTGCAGAGCTATGGAACGGGGTTGAATATACTGACATCTCCCCTCAAACATATGACCATCTAATCTTTGAAAAAGGGGCAAGAAATGCGAAGTGGAGTAAGGAAAGTCTTTTTAACAAATGGTGCTGGCAAAACTGGACGACTACGTGCAAACTACTGGGCTTCGATCTCTGCCTAACACAATGTACAAAAGTAAGATGAAAATGGATCAAAGACCTAAACATCAGACCGGAACCCATAAGGTACATTGAAGACAAGGTTGGCAAAACCCTCCATGACATTGAAGCTAATGTTATCTTCAAGGATGTCACGTCACTGGTCAAGCAAGTGGGAATATCTTAAACTAAGAAGCTTCTGCGCCTCAAAAGAAACAATGACTAAAATACAGAGAGAGTCTACAGAATGAGGAAGGATATTCTCCAAATACACATCTGAGAAGGGGTTGATATCAAATATATACAAAGTACTGATTGAACTCCACAAGAAGAAAACATCCAACCCCAACAAAAAATGGGGCAACGAAATGAACAGAGACTTAATCAAAGAAGAAATCCGAATGGCTAAAAGGCACATGAGAAAATGCTCTACATCTTTAATCATCAGGGAGATGCGGATCAAAACAACAATGAGATATCATTTCACACCACATACACTGGCCCACATTCAAAAAAACAGAGGCAACCTTTGTTGGCACGATGTGGCAACAAAGGGACCCTCTTTCACTGCTGGTGGTAATGCCGACTGGCCCAACCCTTTCGGAAAACAGTAGAGATGATTCTCAAAAAATTAGAATTTGAGCTCCCATTTGACCCAGCAATACCACTCCTGAGAATATACCTCGGAGAAGCAAAAAAGTATAGTCGAAGTGACCCCTGCACTTATTTTTTCATTGCAGTACTATTTACAATAGCTAGAATATGGAAAAAACCCGATTGCCTGAGAATAGATGACTGGTTACAGAAACGTTGGTACATCTACACAGTGGAGTACTATGTAGCAGTTAGAAAAAAATGAAGTCATGAAATTTACTTACAAGTGCTACTGCATGGAAAATATTATGCTAAGCGAAATGAGTCAGAAAGAGAGGGACACATATAGAAAGACTGCATTCAACTGGATAACATAAAGTAGCAAACTAAGAGAATAACAACAAGAACAGCTGTGATAAATAACAGGTTCTTCACTCCATGGCTTAGATACCAGCCTCACACTCTAGGGGTAAAGGCAGCTCAGAAAGAGAAGGGAGCACCAAAAAAAGGTTGCTGAGAAGATCCACCCAGAATGGGAGATGCATGCTGACAGCAGTCTATAGACAGAACATGATTGTCACCCAAAGTCTCTCCTATAGATTATAGCACCGAAAAGGAGAGATAGAAGAAAAGGGAGTGCCCTGCCACAAAGGCAGGGCAGGATGGGGGATAGGGGGTGTGAGGGATACTGGGAAAGGTAGGGGTGAAGAATGGGCTCTGGTGTTGGGGTGAGTACTCAATCATTGTATAACTGAAACCCAAGCACACAACTTTTAAGTCCACAACTGTAACTCATGTTGTTTAATAAAACAAAACAAAACAAAATAAAACAAGAGAAAGGTCAAACAATAGCAAACAGGACTGTAGTACTCAAAACATTTGGAAACAGGAACATTGGCAAGTATTTTTAAATAAGCATCCAGGAGAGAATGTACCATTGTGAGGGAACAAATCTACTGTATGGATTCATCTCATCCTCGAAATGGAAAATGACAATGTGTTACAGTTACAAATTTTCAAATAAGATATATACCATCTACTTTTTGCTGTGTTTCTATGCTTTGCCAATTATGATTCTAATTTTTAAATTTACTTTAATAATTAAAACAGTATTGGCCTGCATTAATCATTTTAATTAATGTTTTATTGAAATATTTTTAAAATTATCAAAAATGTTTTATTAAAATGTCATTTTAAAAAACAAACATATAGTCCAAACAGCTATTGCAGTATGTAGAGGGTGTGTACCTTGTATGCAGCTAACCTGAGCTCAGTCCCCAGAACCCTGAGCATGCCAGGAGTGATCTCTGGATACAGAGTGGGAAGTGAGCCCGGAGCACATCTAGGTGCACTCCCCTCCCCACAAAAAAGGAAGAAAAGAAAAGAAAAACATATAAATGATTCTTGAGTAACATAGAGAATAAGAGTGCTAACTCCTATATAACTTTTGAAAATCGTCAAATTTAAGAGATAGTCTGCTATTGGCCAAGAAGATGGTTTTTTAAAATACAAATTATCGACCATCTATCTTCACTCCCATTCTTTCCCATTCCAGTCGTCGCATGATGTTCTCAAGGGTGGGACTGAAGAATTTCGGTGAAATGGTATCACCCTGCCACACCCCTCTCAACATCAACGATTACTTCTTTGTAGAATGGTGAGATCCTGGTAGTGAATCCGCAATACAGCTCACGGAGGATCCTGAAGTATTGGGCTTGAATGCCCTGATTGGCTAGGGCTTCAATGACTGCTTCCGTCTCAACAGAATCAAAAGCCATTTTAAATCAATGAACGTTAAACAGAAAGGCATCTTGAACTCCCGAGAAACCTCAATGAGCTTGGTTATCGTGTGGATATGGTCGATGGTGCTGAATCCTTTGCGGAACCCGGCTTGCTCGTATGGTTGTCCTTCATCTAGTGTTCTGCCAATCCTATTTAGGATGACTCGAGTGAAAAACTTGTAGATGACAGACAATAGGCAGATCGGGCGATAGTTGCCAATGTCATGGATGTCTCCCTTCTTGAACAGTAGTAAGGTCCTGCTGGTTTTCCATTGGGACGGAACCTTGCATTCAGACAGGTAGCAAGTGAAGAGCCAAGCCAGTGTATTGATGAGTACTGATGGCAGGTTCTTCAGGTGTTCAGGTCTGATCTTGTCTGGCCCAGGTGCTGTTTGTTTCTTTACCGACAAAATGGCGTGTCCGATTTCGGAAGGGAGAACGTTGGGAAAAACATATCCATCCTGTGGAATTTGGTATGTCGGCAAGTGGACATGGCTATCGAAGAGATTTGAGTAGAAGTCATGGATAATCTTCTACATTGCCATTCTGGAGGATCTGATTGATCCATCAGGACGTCGGAGGGCAGTCATCTTGGTCTTATAGTTGGCGAAGGACAGGCGGGCGTTAGGAATACTTTTCCCGGCTTCTGCCGCATCTACCAGTACTTCTGCTCTTCTCTCTTTGAGGTCTTCCTTGTTCGCATCTCTGCACTGCTTTGCGAGCTTGGACATTAGCTTGTGGTTGCCTGAGGCATGCGCCAAACCATGCTGGCGAATTAGCTCAAGAGTTTTCGAAGATAGGCGATTTTTTGTGGCTATCTCTCTCTTGGCGTTCCTCACACATTCATGGAGGTGCTGAACCAGTGGATTGTATTCCTCGTCAATGTTGTCAACAATGGCATCTTCCCATGTTGCCGCAATAGTAGCAAAGAGTTCCCAGTTGGTGGTCATTCTGGGAGATCTCTTTTTGAACTTTGCAGCCCTTTCTCCCCGCTCTGTGAAGTAGAATTTTGCATGAAGGAGACGGTGGTCCGATCCCGTTCGAAATTTTGGGACAACAGCAACTTCAGTCAGGCAAAACCATTGATTGAATATGATGTGGTCTATTTCGTTGTGGAATCGTCCACCGGGAGACTCCCATGTCCATCATTTAGATTCTGCCTTCTGGAACTGTGAGTTACCATGAATGGTCTTGGTCAACATGATGAACTCAGACAGTCTCTCACCCCGTTTGTTCCATTCTAGGCCATGGGTCCCGATGTGAAGTTCTTCAGCTGATCTTCTCGGTCCTATCTTGGCATTAAAATCACCCACAATGATCTTGTAGAAGGTGTGGTCTTCATTATAGAACTCCTCTAGCTCCATGTAGAACTTCTCGATTTCTCTTTCATCATAATGAGATGTTGGTGCGTAGACAACGAAGATAGTGTGGTCTACAAACCTGTAAATTTGATACATTTAAAAATTTATAATGGATTTTACAATAGTCTTTCAATTATGTATTTACATTAGTCCATATACAAGCATGATTTTTAAAAAATAAATTTCAGTGACAATAAAATTTTGGTGTTTTTCATAATTGTAATGATTTACTGCTCAGTCTATATTGATGTGAATATTTTTATCTATTTGTCTAATTTTCTGATTGTTTATTTAAGATCAGTAGTTAACAGCTAACTTAACGATGACTGATTTTGTGGCTCAGGGCTAAAGCACTTGGCTTGCGTGTATGAAACTTTGGGTTGGCCTCCTGCCCTACCCACTGTGCTGCAAGAGTTATATAAAATATACTAATAATAAGACCTAATGATGTTGGTGAACAATGCAATATAAGTGTTTATTTAGTAATTTTCTTGATTTGTTAATGAAATGTGTAAGCTCTTGAGTATAATGGGAGTATTTTTCTAACATAAGAGTCTGAGGAAGGTGAAACTGTTATAACTGTCCTGTAGGATTCCATCTCCCTAGCCTGCTTCATTCTACCTCTCTCTCTATCCAATCCAGTCTTCTTCTTGGGAATCTGATCTCCTGATTGGCTAGCCTCTACCTTTCAACTGCCTAATATATGACATCATTCTCGCACCCAAACAACCACCAACTGGTAGAATCTTGGGTTTGGTACCACTTGACCTTGAGCCTGGAAGTTGGTGGCGGAAAGAGATGGTACTAGGAGAGTTAATGTAGTGATGGATGGATGGGAAGGAAACCGGGAAGGGTAGGGAACTGGACAGCTGGTCATCAGCATGGGAGATTTGGTAGATGTTTTCTAAATACTTTAACATGTTTTTCGTAAATGATAAGCAAAACAAAAATACGAAAATAAGATAGGTTCCAAAGAAGAGGTTACATATAAGACCGAGAGAGCTGAAAGGGCTGGCATTCCTTCTGGAGCTTTCAATCATACCAATTACTAAAGATGGTATTTTCACATCACTTAGCTGTGGAGAGGAATAGTGAGAAACAGAATGCCACCAGAAAAGCAAACTGGATGACCACCTTTCATAAATGCCAGGTGAAATGTGTTCATGAAATGTGTTCACATGTATCCCAAGTGCAAGTGTATTAACAGGAACATATATTTCACTAAGTCTGCTTGGTACCAGTAACTACTTTGGTGGAAATGGAAGAAAACAAATGCAGTTTCTGACAGACGTGAGTCTAAACTGCTAATCAATTTTCCCAGGAAAGGGTAGTTTAATGGCTGTGAACAGAAAAACTTGAAAAGTGTTTTGCTACCTTTCATGTATGGCTAGAGGAAAATGATCCCAGTCATCTCTCAAAACTAACAAGCTTCAACTCCCTTCAAGGACAGTTGTATTCAGTGAGGAAAAAATGCTGGGAGAAAAGTCTGAAATGATGGGAAAAGAGACAATAAGTTCAAAAGGAAGGACATGAAATTTGGGTTCCTCTGAAAACAAAGCTTGAAACCACAAGATCTGGTGATCACACGATTTACTGGGAATGGGATCTGTGGAGGATAGGAGTGATATCAGTGATGTGAACAAGGAACATCCAAGTTAAGGAAGACTTAGCTAGCTGATTACCCCATGGGCAACATGGTTCCAAGACTACCAGAACTTACCAAGGAATTTACTTTAATTTTCTTTCTTTTATATGGTCACTTACAACATGTATTCTTTGACTTCTTCAACAGAATTTGCAAATGATTTTTAATTATTAAAAAGTTTTATTAACATGTCTTTATTAAAAGGAAACATATAGGCCAAAGAGCTAGTGCAGTATGTAGAGGGTGTTTACCTTGTATGCAGCTAACCTGAGCTTAGTCCCCAGATCACTGTTCCTGCCAGGAGTGATCTCTGGATAGAGTTAGAAGTGAGCCCAGAGCAAATCTGGGTGTGTTACCCTCCCACAAAAAAGGAAGAAAAGAAAAGAAAAACATATAACTGTTTCTTGAGTAACATAGAGGTTAAGGGTGCCAACTGCTGTATAAAATTTGAAAACCCCCAAATATAAGAGATAGTCTGCTGTTGACCAAGAAGATGGTTTTTTAATAATATTTACTCACATTGTCTGCATGTAATGCTATTTGTGGCCTGTAAGTCTGTAAATTTTGATACATTTAAAAAATTATAATGGATTTTATAATGGACTTTATAATGAATTTGTATTTTAGAGTAATAAGTGATAAATTGTATTTCTGTTTTTGTGGGGTATTTGGGCCATAGTATGTGGTGCTTGGGACTTCTGACTCTGTGCTCAAGTGTCATTCCTGGTGATGCCAGCCATTAAGTTCAGTTGACTGTGTTCATGGTAAGTGCTTTAACCCCTCTACTAATTCCGGGGGGCCAATCAAATAATTTATCTGCATATATTTTATGCATGCATGGCATACTTTGTCTTAGATTTTTTGTATTTCTAGGATATATTGATCGTTTTTAATTATTTTACATCAATACCAACCTCCAAAAAAGTTTCAAAATATAATTATTGACAAAAAATCATATAGAGGTCCAAATTTGTATTGTTCATGGGATAACTATATTAAGAAGAAAATAGAACCACAATAAACATACAAGTAAAATGAAGGTACATTTCTTTGGAGTCTTTCAATTATGTATTTATATTTGTATATATACAAGTATAATCTTTGAAAAATAAATCTCAGATACTATAACATTTTATTGAGTTTTTTATAATTGCAATGTTTTATTGCTAAGATGATATTGTTGTGAACATATATATCTATTTGTCTACTTTTCTGATTGTTTACTTAACATCTGATATTAAAAGCTAACTTACTAGGGCTCGAGCGATAGCACAGCTGGTAGGATGTTTATCTTGCAAGCGGCCGACCTGGGTTCAATTCCCAGCATACCATATGCTTCCCTGAGCACCGCAAGGGGTAATTCCTGAGTGTACAGCCAGGAGTAATCCCTGTGCATCGCGAGGTGTGACCCAAAAAGAAAAAAAAAGCTAACTTACTTATGACTGGGTATGTAGCTCAGGGCTAAAGCACTTGGCTTGCAAGTATGAAATTTTGGGTTCTATTCCTCACACTATAGAAAAAAAAACAAAATCACTAACTATGGTTGAAAATATATCTCAGTGGTAAAATATTTGCCTCACATTTGTGAAGTTATGGGTTTGATCCCTGAATTTCCATATACGCTCACAAAAGCTAATTTACTTAAAGAATATTAAACTGCTTAAACCCAAGTACATATTGCCGTACTATTATACAGATTTAATTCTCAATGAAATAACTTGAAAAGGTCTATTTTTAGCATCTTTGCTAGGAAAAGATGTTACCTGATTTTTAAATGTTTGTAATTTGGGGACACATTTTAATTTGTCGTTTTATTTTGTGCTCTTTGTCTACTACTGAGCTTGAAAATTGCTCTTGTGTTTACGAGGAATTTACACTTCTTTCAATAGAGATTATATGATCATGGTTTATGCTTATTTTTTCTATACAAGTTTAATAGCTAAATATTGATTTATTTCACAGCAGTAATTTATTAAAAACATTCATCATTTGCCTATCATATTAATTGCCATTAGTTGTTTGTTTTGCTTGTTTTTTGATCACTTAATTTACTTTTTATCTTTTCTTTCAGATTGTAAGATTTTCACACAAATGAGCATATGTTTTTCTTTATATTCTACAGTTTTAGATTGAGAACAACTGTTTGTTTTGTAAAATAAGATACTTGTGCATTTACAATTTCTTCTCATTATTTTTACATTTTAACACATCTCGATTCATCTACAATTTGTCATAGTAAGTGTTGTCATATTGAAAGAAACCATCATTATTTTCAATCATAGCACTGTAGCACTATCCTCCCGTGGTTCGTCCATTTGCTCGAGTGGGCACCAGTAACTTCTTACAACAGATTGTGAGACTTGTTGTTACTGGTTTTGGCCTATTGAATACGTCATGGGTAGCTTGCCAGGATTTTGCTATGAGGGCAAGATATTCTGGGTATCTTGTCGGGCAGAGGAATCGGAATCAGGGTTGGCCTCCTGCAAGGCAAATGCCCTACCCGCTGGATGTAAACGTTATATAAAATTACTAGGAATACCGAATGTTGTTTCTTTAACAGTGCAATAAAAATGATTATTTAGTAATTTTCTTGATTTATTAAAGAAATATGTAAGCTCTTGAGTATAATGGGAGTAGTTTTCTAACACAATAGTCTGAGGAATTTGAAACTGTTATAACTGTTTTGTAGGATTCCATCTCCCTAGCCTGCTTCATTCTACCCCTCTCTCTTATCCAATCCGGTCTTCTTCTTGGGAATCGGACCTCCTGATTGGCTAGCCTCTACCTTTCAACTGCCTACTTTATGACATCATTCTCCCACCAAACCAACTACCAACTGGTAGAACCTTGGGGTTCCCATGCGGTTGTTTGTAAAAAATTTGAATCATCCTGGCAAGTGACCAGTAACCAATGACCAATCACCATTGACCAGTCATCTGTACTGGACACTTGTGGTCTTAAGCCGCTGCAGTTTACTGACTTACTCTCATACTGTCTCCTCTTCTCTCTACCTTTCATCGGTATTTCCTCTTCTCTGACCGTGTCAGTTAAGGAATAATACTTTTCAAAGCTTTTCATTAGATTTATCATCTCTAAGCTTAGCAGTCTAGTAAAAACAACATGTACTAGTGAAAGAAAGTATTCAAGTTGAATTTTATAAGCCTCATTTTAGTTGACTTTGACATTTGCTGTGTGATTTTAGACATTGGCTTTCTTTCTCTCACATACAAACGGTTTTTCCTCATTGATTACTTTATATTTTAGACATATTTATGAGCTCAAATACAAATATATATTTGTGTTGATTCTCTGTGTTTCTTTTTACTTTTAATCGTGTATTTTACATAATATCCTTTGAAAAAAGCAAATCAGAGAGAGTATTTTTACAGAAAAAGAAAATGTAGATGCTGTGGAATCCTGCTGAAATATACTCGCATGTTTGCTCTGTAATGGTCTCTCCTCATGTATTTATACCTCAGTAATTTAAATATAGTGCTATTACACAGTAATAATCATTTATCTTTGAGTTTTCTATTTAAACCAGGTAATAAGAAAAATTGGGGCATGGGGAAGGTGTGGAGTGCTGAGCGATAGGGAGGCAAGTCCTCAAAGGTAAGAAAGTTTGCGATCACTTTCATCAAACATTGACCAATCGAAACCAAGACGATATGAGGGAGAATAAAATAGGAAAGAAAGAATGAAAGAATATGGACGGCAATTATCACGGAAGGGGAAACCGTCTGGATTGAATGTTGAAGAAAACCAAGGATTTAAAATCAAAAAAGAAAGAATATATGTTAAATATGCTGAGGTAAATACACTGAGAGCAAGTCAAAGCAATTTACTTCAATAAATGCCAGGACAAGAAAGTATTCTGTTCCTTGAGTAGGGCACCAGTAGGAAAACCAGTATATCAGAAAGGCATCCTTGGTGACTTTTTTCCTTATTATCTCTATGAACACAGTACTTGGTACTTGACAATTTGGAATATAAACATGCATCAGAAATGATGAATCCCATAAATAGCTAATAGTGGTTATCTAGGTGGGTGGAAGAAATAGAATCTTCAATGTTTTATGACGTTCTGGTTTTTAAGTACATGTACGCTTGCCTGTTGAAATTTAAAAAATGGTATTTTCTAACTTGATTCAGGAGATTTGATTCATTTGTGTGGTAATTACGTTCCAGGTTTAAGCTGCTTGTCATCTTTACAAATATTATTTCATGTGATTTTTTCTACCTAACATGAGAGTAGTTTGATAATAGTCAACTTCTGCTTTAGGTCCTAAGAGGAAATAGAAAATCAAGTCTCACATGTAGAATTACACATTTTTGTCATATTTGTTACTTTTGATTGTTCCTACATTAAAAACATTTAATGGGATTTTGGTGCTCATTTATTAAACATTGAGAAGAACGTTTTCCAGGTTAATAAAGTTAATTCTACTCCAGGTTTTGAAAGTAAATTTCAATATTTTCTGATCATTTTTTATATGGTCTTTTCTGTTGTTTGTGTGATAAACTGAAATCATATGCTATGTTTAAAACGTGTTGTTTGGTGTTTAATATTCAGAGGTATTGATGAGAATAATTTTTGTAATTACAAAGTTTCTCTATTTTACTCATTTAAAACATTTCTTACCTATAAATACAATCACGTTTATTCCTATTTTCTTTTCGTTATGTAGTTACTGCTAAATCCTTTCTCTTTAATGGACTGGTAAGTTGTACACTCAAAAATCAACTTCTATTCCTTTTTTTGGCTAGCAGTTTTTCAAAAATAGATACACTCTTCATATTGTATATGTGGAACAATTTATTAATTACCTTATTGGACTGTTTTATTTCGTTTTGTTTGAGACCACATCCACAGTTATTAAGGGTTTACTCTTGGGTCTGCTCTCCATAACTTACTGTACTATGCTGCTTGCTACAGAGTCCAGATTTCATTGATATCTATATACATCTTTTTCAGCTATGTGATACATATTTTTCACGATGTTTTCTTTATACTTCCTCCTATGTCAACCACATGACTTGGAAAAATTATATTATGTATGCATAATTATTCTTAGAGTTATTAGTAACTACATTGTAGATAAACAATTTAAGACACAGAATTTAAATAAAGTTTTCCTTCCAAAACATTTCTTGGGAAAAACTCAAGTAGTCATTTTTGAAGTGGATCAAAAATCAGGGTAACCTTCTATGCATCAACAAAATTAAGTCATAAGTGAACCGTAATTAACAGATATTCATTGCACAAGTCAAAGGGAAACCTGTTGATTACAATGGTAAGAGTTGTAAAGACTCCAAATGCCTATATTAATGTAAGGTATCTTTCTAACCATTTCTGCATTGTAGTGACAATGCAGAGTCCTGGAAAAAAGTCCACATGCTTAGGTTCCCTAACTTGGAAATTCATAAGGGGAAGAGAGATAGTACTGGAGGGGATAAGGCACTTGCCTTGTACACAGCCAATCTGCTTGGATCTCTGTTACTGCATACACTCTTCTGAATGTTACAAGGGGTCACTCCAGAGTGCAGAGCCAGAAAGAACCCAAGATCACTGTCAGTTATTGGTCGAAACTATACTCCTTAAAATGCCCAATAAAAATTATTGGAAAACATGAAGTCTCTTTGTCATTTCTGGCCCTCAGGTTTCTTCTTGTCCAGAGAATGTTACCCACTCTTAGACTTCCTAGTTTAGAAAAGCTTGCCTTATAAGAAATAACATATGAGTCAATAGGAGAACAAGCTACAGGCATTGCTAGGGTAAGGAGAAACTATCTGTAAGCAAGAAATCCAAGAACAGACACGATCACCTGGTTCTTCTACAGTTCTGTGTTCACTTTGGGAGCACGATACCAAATACACAAATTGCCAAAAGCTTTGAATCACCCTAAATTGTTGGAACTTTGGAAACTCAGTTGACTGTTAGTACTAGAAGCATCTCGATGGCTTAAATTTTAAGTTCATATTGTTCCTCTCAGCGTTGAAGGAGATTATAAGTCTCACAGATTTTTTTCATCACCCTCTTGTTCCTTACAGTAAATTTTCAAAATCCTTCTGTATTGGGAACTACCCATACTCTGCAGCTTTCCCTTCCCGTTGTGAATGATGCAGCTTCCCTAACAGAAAGTATCTGCAACTACTCCAGAATATCTGCTCCTGCTGGTAGTTCTGCTTGGCTCCTGCCCTCAGCCTCTGGCACCTCTTTCCAACCACTGATGGGTAGTGCCTATCTTTACCAACATTTCAGCACAACAATGCTATCTGGAGTGTTTCACCAGTCTCATATATCCACCTCAGCTGCTTCTTACCTGAGTGTTTTGGAATGGTATATTGCAGGAAGGGCTGAAGAGAAGTCTCCTATGGGATACTTTTTCTGTATCTTTCCTAGACCAAGACACCGCTGTCTCTTCCATGTCTAAGGCAGCTCACTGTGAGAGTACACTGGAGACGTACAACACGGTGTCTGTGTACCCATCACTTTCTGCCAGTCTTGTTGAGAGAACACCATCTCAGGTTCCACATCAGAGTCAAAGCCTGTCACTTCCCTAACAGGAACGAACCCAGGTGTATTACAATCATCAAGGCACTCTGGGAACTCTGATTTCTGGCCTTCAGTCCTATGACTCCATGTCATACATAGAGCAAAATGGCTCTGCCCCCCCCCCCAAGCTTACAGCAACTCATCTAGAGAAATGGTTATTGTTCTGAAGGAGGTCCAGCCCCCAAATAACCAACCACCGACTTCCTCCTCTGGAATCCACTTCTCTGTGTCTTCTCAACCCCTCACAGTATCGAGATATCAAGGTGAGTTAAACTGAGAGAAGGGAAAGAAAACTCAAAAATTGGGCTCAAAAAGAGGAAAACTGTCCATAGACAGGTGGTATTTAAATACATTGAGATTTTTAAGTTTATGAAATGAAGTTAACTAAGTTCATGTTTACACCCCTCACTCATTTTACAGCATGTTATTTTCGCACTCAACATAAGAGCTCCTAATGGACATTGGAACATGTGATAGTATAATGGACAACTAGGTTTCATATTATGAAGTTCAGGAGCACACAAAAGAATGCCACATTTTTCCCTAGTTATTTCAATTATTTTTTAATTTTCATTAGTTAAACATCATGAGGCACAGTTGTAGAATTACAAATTATTGTGCTTGGATTTCATTTATACAATGATGGAGTACCTATCCCTCCAACAGTGCCCATTCTCCACCACCATGGATCCCAGTATTCCGCCGACCACCCATACCCCCATCCCACCCAGCCTCTGTGGCAGGGAATGCCACATTTTTCACTGTTCTATGTCAGAAGTCCTCCAGAATTACGACACTAAAAGCAAAATACATGTTATAAACTAGTATTTTGTTATTTTCTTAAGAAGTTTCAGAACTCCTATTGTAATGGTACCACTTTAACTTTCCCTTCCATTATTGAACAGCAAGGTTCTGAATATACTTGTGTTTCAGAGATTCTATCTCAAATCATCAAATCTAGAATCTGCACTTCAGCACAAATATCATGCTGAAGGAGTGCTTCATTCATACTCTTATTCTATGATATTAACGTCCTTTTATTTTTCTATGAAAGTGACTAAATTGAGAGTAAAACACATTACAATCCTAATCTCTGTATGGAACTTATTAGTTTAAAAATCTTTATTTTTTTAAAAAAAAATCTTTTGTTTGGAGGACATTGAATCTGCGTCATAGCACGAAGTGCTCAGGAATTACTCCTGGGTCTGTGCTAGGGATCACTGCTGAATGTGCTTAGCAGATCATACATGATATGAGAGATCAAATGGAGGTCAGTTCTTCGCAGGGCCAGTGCCTTACCAAATGGACTATCCCTCTGTCCAAGTCTCTTATTTTTTAAGTTAGTTTACACAGAAACTCATTCATATACAAAGAAATCCAAAAAACAACAGCACCACATGACAAACAGTAAGAACTACTACAGTTACCTAAAATCTTCTAGCACAGGGCCTTGCCATGATCCGTAGAAGAGCCAGTAACAATTCCTTGTCTATTGATGGTAGGTGCACAGTTGTTGCAGCAGTAGTATTGTGCAGGGAATATCTCATTTTGCAGGGACTGATTTCTTCCTCGGTTCCTTTTTAGTGATGAATTTCCTGGAAATGGAGACTTCCCTGACATCGAACGTCAGGTCAGACATTTGGTCTGACAAAAATTTCCGAATTGCCCACATGTTGCAGTAGAAGGATTCAAAGACTTGAGAGGAATCCACCACCTGACCTTGGGAAAGTTCCCATAATATCTCCAACCCAAAGTAACCTGTCGCTGACCGAACTCCAACTCAGGAACAAAAAGTTATAAATTTTGATCAGATGAAACCTGGGCTTTCAAAAGCTCTGGAGACCTACCAGATCCCAGTAGACCTAGATCAATGAAAAGATCTTCAGGTAATGAACACCACTGAGACCATCACTCTGAAGCAGGTGCAAGAAAATTCAAGTGGCACTAAGGGGACCTCCAATGCAAAACAGAACAACAAAAAGGAGGCTTCTGAAACTCTTGAGGGAGAAACAAAGGCCAACATCCAGCCATAAGTCCAAGAATGCTTGCTATGAGGAGCAGAGATTGTTCGTAATGCTGCAGTCAGTGATAGGTGTCCTGTGACCACAGCCAAAACTAACAGCAAACCTCACAAAGCTGCCTCCAGCAGCATCAGCAAGACAAAGAGGCATGGGCAGGAGAAGATAAGAAACACCAGAGAAAACTCTAAGAAAGCTAAGATGTGTAAGCAGCCAGGGAACAAGATCAAGGCAGAAGAAAAGCCCACCACTGGCAAGATGACACGCAAGAAAAATCAACCTGCGCTTTGCCAAGAGGCTGTTAAAAAGTCCCGCCACTACCTAGGCATACAGATGCTGGATTCTGTCAAAGTTTTTCATGCTCTGGGGAAGAAGAGTGATCCAAAACCTGGAATCTCTTCCTTCCAGGTCCTGGGTAGCTCAAAGAGGCCTAAAGATGTCAATTCACCCGCAGCTGTCAAGCCATGGCTAGGTGCTACACGGGATGGAAAAGACCTTGAGAAAACTCAGGTCAAAACAAAGTACAGAAACCAAGTAACAGTGCTGAAAAACGCTCATCTCCATCCCAATCTGAGCTGCCACCTCCTGGGAAGGTCAAATTGGTACCTTTGACTTTTCTTACCATGGAGAGGCCGCAAGCTCGACCTGTTTCTCCAAACGACAATCTGTGGCCTCACATTGTCCTGCTGCAGCTTACCCTGCCAAGCCTGGCTCTACCAATGCAGCTCAGGCAACTGCTGCCAATTCTTCCCGGTCAACCACTGCATTTTTGTCTGGTTCTGCCAAACCTGCTCAGTCCATTTCAACCAACCCATCTCAAGCAGGTTTGCAGAACCCTAGTAGCCAGTGTATTCTTCGCCCTGCAGCTTCTACACCTGCTCCCTACAAGACAGCAGCTGGCACTTCTCAACATCGGGAGCCTTCTCCTGTATCTGTGAAGAAGCGGCTCTCGCCACCCATACATCAGAGTCAGTTTCTCCTCCAAGACTTCTGTTTACAACTGATTCCTTGGAGAAAGCCCAATGTTCCCGAGCCAGTTATGTCAAAGCCCATCACCAAAGAGCAGAGACCAAAGCGTGAGGCTATGAAAAGGAAGGCTCAGCAGGAGCTTGAGAACGATGCCAAACACACCTCTTTGGGGAAAGTGCAGTTCTTTATTGAGAGTGAAAAAGAGATGGACATCTCTCTCTAATATGGCTATGTAATGTGAGTAGCTGGAATGGTAGGTTCCACTTGAGGTACCAGTTGGTTGCCTTAGACAAACACTGAAATGCCATACACAGTTTATTAATTCTAATACCTTTTTAACCAATTGAAGAGATGCATCGTAGTTAATTGGTTGCTAATAAAGTTTCTGAAGTTTGAGATGCTGTCAAATGTGGTTGTTTTTGGGAGGGGCTGGGGTTTGAAGGATGGCATGGGAAAGAATGGGAAGGTATAGAGAGGACAAAGGGGAAATAGACAAGATTCTGAGAAAGAGAAACTTGGTCCAGGGTTCTAAAGCCCATGAGAGAAGAAATTGCATGGGCCTGATGAAGAGTGGGGAGCTCAAATTATATTACCTTGAGGGGCTGCTCTGTGGTCTTCCATGGTCCCGGGTGCCTGTAGCCTTCTATAAACATCGCTGTTAACTGCAGCTCACACAAGAACCAACGTTATCAGTGTCGTTGGGGCTGCGTTGAGGGATGTACTGGACTAAGACAACATGCGCACTAGGTCACCACTCCCAAAGCAGTCGGTACCGCTTGACCTTGAGCCTGGAAGGTGGTGGCAGAAAGAGATGGTCTTAGGAGAGTTAATGGGGTGAACAATGGATGGCAGGGAAACCGGGAAGGGGAGAGAACTGGACAGCTGGTGATCATCATAGGAAAGTTGGTGGATGTTTTTTAATTACGTTAACATGTTTTTCGTAATTGATAAACAAAACAAAAATACGAAAATACGATAGGTTCTAAAGAACACGTTACATATAAGACCGAGAGAGCAGAAAGGGCTGGCATTCCTTCTGGAGCTTTCAATCATACAATTTACTAAAGATGGTATTTTCACATCACTTAGCTGAGGAGAGGAATATTGAGAACCAGAATGCCACCAGAAAAGCAAACTGGATGACCACGGTTCATAAAAGCCAGTTGGAAAGTGTTCACATGGATCCCAAGTGCCAGTGGGTTAACAGGAACATATATTTCACTAAGTCTGCTTGGTACCAGTAACTACTTTGGTGGAAATGGAGGAACACGGGTGCAGGTTCTGACAGACCTGAGACTAAACTGCCAACAAATTTTCCCAGGAAAGGGTAGTTGACTGGCTGGGAACAGAACAACTTGAAAAGTGTTTTGCTACCTTTCATGTATGGCTAGAGGAAAATGATCCCAGTAAACTCTCAAAACTAACAAGATTCAACTCCCTTGAAGGAAAGTTGTATTCACTGAGGAAAAAATGTTGCGAGAAAAGTCTGAAATGATGGGAGAAGAGACAATAAGTGCAAAAGGAAGGACTTGAAGTTTGGCGAAAACAAAGCTTGAAACAACAAGATCTGGTGAGCACATGATTTACTGGGAATGGGTTCTGAGGAGGAAAAGAGCGATATCAGGGATGTGAACAAGGAACATCCAAGTGAAGGAAGACTTAGCTAGCTGATTACCCCATGGGCAACATGGTTGCAAGACTACCAGAACTTACCAAGGAATTGACTTTAAGTTTCTTTCTTTTATATGGTCACTTACAACATGTATTCTTTGCCTTCTTCAACGTCAATTTGGAGTGTTCGTTTCTTTCTCAATATTCTGTTCACTTGTGTAAGCATCTTTAACAACTGCTGGATAACACAAGTATTTGATCAGACTTATTTTGTACTATCATGTTTAGTTGAGATTACTGACAACTAGGTCCAAAGTGAAGTTTGTTTTGATTGCTAGAAGTAGAGTAACGAGGACTAGGGATGGAATTAGAGATTATAGGGTACCACATTCAGTTCCTAATAAAATAAGTCAAGGACAGTGTCCCAAATAGACTATTGAAAAAGACATCCATCTCTGTTTAACATGTAAATTCAGCATATTATATATTAAATTAAAAATGAATTAATATTCCTGTATTTGGTCTTTTAAAGACATTCAAGGTTGGTTCAGGAAACAAACACTGCCTATGAAATCATAAAAACTTAATCATAAAAACCTGATTACTACTTCAGTTTCCAAGAATGTCAGTGCTAAGAATGATTTCCCTTGATCTCCCTAGTGCATATGATAGGCATATGAATACATCTGTGTGAATAAATAATTGGTATCAAATTTCCAGTCTCACCATACATGGTTGTGGGTATTGTGAAATAGTTTTATATATTTTCGTAATTTTGCAATAAGATCTCTGGGTGTGAATCCTTGAATCATAAATACCTTTTCTTATGTTCCAGGACCACCTCCTCCCACCTTAATTACTATATATATGACCTCCTAAGGAGTCATTTGCTTTGTTCACTTTGTTTTAGTCCTTCTCTCTCTCTCTTTTCAAATGTGAGTTATCTGTTTCAAATCAAGGTGCATGTATTTGGTGTGACAGTTTTAATCTTTATGAGAGATTTAAATTTTATTCATTTATTTTTTAATTGAATCACCATGAGATAGGCCATTGCAAAGCTATTTTGTGCAATTTAATTTTTAATCCTTTCAGTGAAGCCAAGGGAAATCTCTTACTCGTGAAATTCAGAATTTCCATATTTCATATGAATCAAAACTGATTGTTTTTGTGTGTTTTTTTAATTTTTTTAATTATTTTTTATTGATAGAAAAGGGATCAACAAATAATGGGTGTTGGGAGGATCCTCCCAGGATGGGAGATGCATGCTGAAAGTAGACTCTAGACCGAACATTATTGCCAATCAATGCCTCTTTTGGTATGTTTTTTAGATAATTCTTCCCCTCCTCTGTTTACTTAGGACCAGGACTTTGCCTCTCCCCTCCCTGTTCTTTCAGGAAGCCAGAGAGACATCTTCAGGCAGGAAGAGCATGAAATTTACATAGAAGTGGTACTACATGAACAGTATCATGTTAAGCGAAATGAGTCAGAAAGAGAGGGACAGACAGAGCAAGATTGCATTCACCCGGAGAACATAAAATAACAAAATAGGAGACGAACTCCCAAGAGTGGCCGAGATTAGTGTCAGGAATTTTTCTTCATAGCTTGGAGAACAACCACAATCGCTAGCAGAAAAGGCAGCTCAGATAGAGAATGGAGCACCAAATAAAGGGTGTTGGGAGGATCCTCCCAGGATGGGAGAGAGTGCTGAACATAGACTATAGACCACGCATGATTGTCACTCAATGCCTCTTTTGCAAACCACAACACCTAAAAGGAGAGAGAGAAGAAAGGGGAATGCCCTCCCACAGAGTCAGGGTGGGATGAGGGGATGGGGGGTGGGAGGCATACTGGGATCCCTGGTGGTGGGAAATGGGCACTGGTGGAGGGATGGGTATTTGATCATTGTATAAATGAAACCCATGCACAAAAAATTCATATGTCTACAACCGTACCTCATGGTGCCTCACTAATAAAAATTTAAAAGTTAAAAATAAAAAAATTGGAACATAAAGTAAAAATAAAACAAGAGAAAGATCTCACAATAGCAAATAGGCCAGTAGTACTCAAAACGTTGAGAAACAGGCACATTGGCAAGTATTTTTAAATACGCATCCAGGAGAGAATATAGCATTGTTCGTGAACAAATCTACTCTATGGATTCATCTCATCCTTGAAATGGAAAAGGACAATGTGTTACAGTTACCAATTTGCAAATAAGATATATACCATCTATTTTTTGCTATGTTTCAATGCTTTACCGAGTATTATCCTGATTTTTAAATTTACTTTAAGGATTAAAACAGTATTTGCCTGCATTAATCTTTTTAATTAAATGTTTTATTAGAAATGATTTTTGATGATTAAGAATGTTTTATTCACATGTCATTTTCTAAAAGAAACATATAGGCCAAAGAGCTAGTGCAGCATGAAGAGGGTGTTTACCTTGTATGCAGCTAACCTGAGTTCAATTCCCAGAACCCTGAGCTTGCTCGGGGTGATCTCTGGATACAGGGTCTGAAGTGAGCCTGGAGCACATCTGGGTGCACTCCCCTCCACAAATTCAAGGAAGAAAAGAAAAGAAAAACATATAACTGATTCTTGAGTAACATAGACGTTAAGGGTGCTAACTCCTCTATAACTTTTGAAAACCCCCAAATTTAATAGATATTCTGCTCTTGACCAAGAAGATGGTTTTCTAATAGTATTTATTTCCATTGTCTGCAATTAGTGCTATGTGTGGCCTGTCAATCTGTAAATTTTGATACATTTAAAAACTTTTATGGATTTTATAATAGATTTTATAATACATTTGTATTTTAAGGTAGTAAGTGATAATTTATATTTCTATTTTTGTGGGGTATTTTGGCCTTAGTATGTGGTGCTTGGGACTTCAGACTCTGTGCTCAAGGGTCATTCCTGGTGGTGACAGCCATTAATTTGTGTTGACAGTGTGCATGGTAAGTGCTTGAACCCCTATGCAAAGTCTGGGGTTCAACCAAATCATTTATCTGCATATATTTTATACATGAATGGCATACTTTTCCTTAGATTTTTTTATATTTCTAGGATATATTGATCATCTTTAATTATTTCACATCCCTACCAATGTCAAAAATTTTCAAAATACAATAATTGAAAAATATCATATAGAAGTCCAAATTTGTATTGTTCGTGGGATAACTATATTAAGAAGAAAGTAGAACCACAATAAACATGCAAGTAAAATGCAGGTACATTTCTTTGGAGTCTTTCAATTATGCATTTATATTAGTCTCTATACAAGTATGATTTTTAAATAATCAATTTCAATTACTATAAAATGTTTATTGAGATTTTATAATTGTAAGGTTTTACTGCTAAGATGACATTGATGTGAACATTTATATCTATTTGTCTACTTTTCTAATTGTTTACATAAGATCAATTCTTCACAGCTAACTTACTTGTGAAAGGATATGTAGCTCAGGACAAAAGAACTTCGCCTGCGTGTATGAAACTTTGGTTTCTGTTCTTCGCACTATAGAAACAAAAGCAAAACCATTAACTGTGGTTGGAAATAGGCCTCGGTGGTAAAATATTTGCCTTACATTTCTGAGGTTATGGGTTTGATCCCTGAATTTCCATCTACACACACAAAAGCTAACTTGCAACAAAGTCTCACACTGGAGACCTGACTGGGCCCGCTCAAGAAAATCAATGAACAACGGGAGGACAGTGACAGTGACAGTGACTTAATGAACATTAAACTGCTTTAAGCTATATATTGCCTAGCTATTAAAAGGATTTAATTCTCAATAAAATAGCTTGTAAAGGTCTTTTTTCTAGCACCTTAGCTAGGGAAAGATAGCACCTGATGTTTCAATATTTGTAATTTGGGGGGACATTTTAATTTCTCATTTTACTTTGTGCTCTTTGTCTACGAGTGAGCTTGAAAATTGCTCTTGTATGGTACTTCATGGAAAATATAATGCTATGGGAAATGAGTCAGAAAGAGAGGGATAGACATAGAAAGACCGCATGCATCTGGGTGACATAAAGTAACAAAACAAGAGACTAACACCCAAGAACAGCTGTGTTAAATACCAGGTTGTTCACTCCATGGCTTAGAGGCCAGCTGCACTGTCTAGGGGTAAAGGCAGTGCAGATAGAGAAGGGAGCACCCAATAAAGGGTGCTGGGAAGATCTGCCCAGGACGGGAGTTGTCTGCTGAAAGTAGTCTATGGACCGAAAAGGATTGCAAACCAATGTCTCTTCTGCAGACCACAGCACCCAAAAGGAGAGATAGAACAAAAGGGAGTGCCCTACCAAAGTGGCAGGTGAGATGGGGGATGGGGCTGGTGGTGGGATGGGCACTCCATCACTGTATAACTGAAACCCAAGCACAACAACCTGTAAGTCTACAACTGTACCTCATGGAGTTTCACTACTAAAATAAAACAAAAAAAATTAAAAAAAGAAAATTGCTCTTGTGTTTACTAGTCATTTACACTTCTTTCAATAGAGATTATGTGATCATGGTTTATGCTTATTTTTTCTATTCAAGGGTAATAGCTCAATACTGATTTATTTCACAGCACTAATTTTTTAAAACCATTCATCCTTGGCCTATCATATTAATTGCCAGTATTTGTTGCTTTTGCTTGTTTTTTGATCACTTAATTTGGTTTTTGTCGTTTTCTTACAGAATGTAAAATTTTGACACAAATGAGCATATGTTTTTCTTTATCTTCTACAGTTTTAAACTGAGAACAACTGTTTATTTTGTACAAATAAGATACCTGTGCATTTACTATTTCATCTCATTTTATTTACGTTTTAACACATCTCGATTCATCTACAATTTATCCTAGTAAGTGTTGTCATATTGAAAGAAACCACCAATTTTTTCAATCATAGCACTGTAGCACTGTCCTCCCACGGTTCATCCATTTGCTTGAGCAGGAACCAGTAACATCTTACAACAAATTGTGAGACTTGTTGTCACTGGCTTTGGCCTATCGAATACGTCATGGGTATCTTGCCAGGCTCTTGCTATGTGGACGAGATACTCTGGGTAGCTTGCCAGGCAGAGGAATTGGAATCAGGGTTGGCCTCCTGCAAGGCAAATGCCCTACCCACTGTGCTATAAACCTTATCTAAAATATACTAGTAATACCAAATGTTGTTTCTTTAACAGTGCAATATAAACAATTATTTCGTAATTTTCTTGATGTGTTAATGAAATAGCTAAGCTCTTGAGTATCATGGGAGTATTTTTCTAACACAAGAGTCTGACGAAGGTGAAACTGTTATAACCGTCTTGTAGGATTCCATCTCCCTAGCCTGCTTCATTCTACCCCGCTCTCTATCCAATCCGGTCTTCTTCTGGGGATTCTGACCTCCTGATTGGCTAGCCTCTACCTTTCAACTGCCTACTTTATGACATCATTCTCCCACCAAACCAACCACCAACTGGTAGAATCTTGGGGGTCCCATGTAGTCGTTTGTAAACAAATTTGAATCATCATGGCAAGTGACGAGTGACCAATGACCAATCACCAGTGAGCAGTCGTCTGTACTGAACACTTGTGGTCTTACGCCGCTTCAGTGTTCAGACATACTCTCGTACAGTCTCCTCTTCTCGTCTACCTTTCATCGGTATTTCCTCTTCTTTGACCATGTCAGGAAAGGAAAAATACTTTTCAAAACTTTTCATTAGATTTATCATCCCTAAACTTAGCAGTCAAGTAAAAACAGCACGTAGTAATGAAAGAAAGTATTCAAGTAGAATTTTATAAGCCTCATTTTAGCTTGACTTTGACATTTGCTGTGTGATTTTAGACATTGTCTTACTTTCTCTCACATACAAAGTGTTTTTCCTTATTGATTACATTATATTTTAGACATACTTAGGAGCTCAAATACACACACACACACACATACACATATACATATATATGAGTGTCGATTCTCTGTGTTTCTTTTTTCCTTTTAATAGTGAATTTTACAAGATATCCATTGAAAACAAGTAAATCAGAGACAGTATTTTTACAGAAACAGAAAATAGAGATGCTGTGGAAAACTGTTAATATATACTAGCATGTGTTCTCTCTAATGGTCTCTCCACTTGTATGTATACTTCAGTATTTTAAATATAGTGATATTACAAAGTAATAATCATTGATCTTTGAGATTTCTATTTAAAACAGGTAATAAGAAAATATGGGGAATGAGGAAGGTGTGCAGTGCTGATCGGTAGGGAGGGCTTACCAAGCCCTCAAAGGTAAGAAAGTTTGGGATCACCTTCATCAAACATTGACCATGGAAAATATTATGCTATGGGAAATGAGTCAGAAAGAGAGGGACAGACATAGAAAGACCGCATGCATCTGGGTAACATAAAGTAACAAAACAAGAGACTAAAACCCAAGAACAGCTGTGTTAAATACCAGGTTGTTCACTCCATGGCTTAGAGGCCAGCTGCACTGTCTAGGGGTAAAGGCAGCGCAGATAGAGAAGGGAGCACCCAATAAAGGGTGCTGGGAAGATCTGCCCAGGATGGGAGATGCCTGTTGAAAGTCGTCTAAGGACCGAACAAGATTGCCACCCAATGTCTCTTCTGTAGACCACAGCACCCAAAAGGAGAGATAGAACAAACGGGAGTGCCCTACCAAAGAGGCAGGGTGGGATGGGGGATGGGGCTGGTGGTGGGATGGGCATTCCATCACTGTATAACTGAAACCCAAGCGCAACAACCTGTAAGTCTACAACTTTACCTCATGGTGTTTCACTACTAAAACAAAACAAAAAAAAATTAAAACAAAGAAAATTGCTCTTGTGTTTACTAGTCATTTACACTTATTTCAATAGACATTATGTGATCATGGTTTATGCTTATTTTTTCTATTCAAGTTTAATAGCGAAATACTGATTTATTTCACAGCACTAATTTTTTAAAACCTTTCATCCTTGGCCTATCATATTAATTGCCACTATTTGTTGGTGTTGCTTGTTTTTTGATCACTTAATTTGGTTTTTTTCCTTTTCTTTCAGATTGTAAAATTTTTGATGAATGATCATATGTTTTTCTTCATCTTCTACAGTTTTAAACTGAGAACAACTGTTTACATCATTTCATCAGCCTGTTAATCGTCGATTGCCTCGAGTAGGCCCCAGTAATGTCTCTTTCATCCTAGCCCTGAGATTATATTCACGGCTCTTTAGGAGAATGAGACCCATCATTGTTACTGGTATTTGGCATATTTGGTTTGCCACGGGGAGATTGCCAGACTCTGCCCTGTGGGCAGGCTACATTCGATAGCCTGCAAGTTTGTCCAAAGTAGGAATGAGATAATAAGATTTCATAAAAAAGTTCTGATAAGATGTCAGGTTCCCGGAGCTGGATTTTATAGTCTCTGAGTCTTGGCCGCTGATGGGATTACACGGCGCCAGGGGGCCAGGTGGTGGGTGTGACCCCCGCCTGCTGGAATTTGGAGGATCTGGATGGAAGATGCTCGACTCCAATCCGAGTTGGCTTGGAGGTCTCGGCCCCAGAACCCGCGTGGCTTTGTCCCTCTGCCAGTACCTTCATGTGTGTGCAGAGTGGTCTCAGCATGGTGGTAGCTGGTCCTGGAGGTCTTCGGCTGCCGGAGCCCCGGTCGGGGCGGGGAGGAAAGCACAATCCGCTCCCCTCCAAGGGGTCCCGGCGAGGACCCTGTTAGTTTTGTACGAGAACAACTGTTAGTTTTGTACAAATAAGATACCTGTGCATTTACTATTTCTTCTCATTTTATTTATTTTAACACATCTCGATTCATCTACAACTTATCCTAGTAAGTGTTGTCATATTGAAAGAAACCACAATTTTTTTCAATCATAGCACTGTAGCACTGTCCTCCCGCGGTTCATCCATTTGCTCGAGCGGGAACCAGTAACATCTTACAACAAATTGTGAGACTTGTTGTCACTGGTTTTGGCCTATCGAATAGGTCATGGGGAGCTTGCCAGGCTTTTGCTATGTGGATGAGATACACTGGGTAGTTTGCCGGGCAGAGGAATCGGAATCAGGGTTGGCCTCCTGCAAGGCAAATGCCCTACCTGCTGTGCTGTAAACATTATCTAAAAATACTAGTAATACCAAATGTTGTTTCTTTAACAGTGCAATATAAACGATTATTTAGTAATTTTTTTGATTTGTTAATGAAATATGTAAGCTCTTGAGTATAATGAGAATATTTTTCTAACACAAGAGTCTGACGAAGGTGAAACTGTTATAACTGTCTTGTCGGATTCCATCTCCCTAGCCTGCTTCATTCTACCATCCTCTCTATCCAATCCGGTGGTCTTCTTGGGATTCTGACCTCCTGATTGGCTAGGCTCTAACTTTCAACTGCCTACTTTATGACATCATTCTCCCACCAAACCAACCTCCAACTGGTAGAATCTTGGGGGTCCCATGTAGTAGTTTGTAAACAAATTTGAACCATCATGGCAAGTGACTAGTGACCAATGACCAATCACGTGTGAGCACCCATTTGTACTGAACACGTGTGGTCTTCAGCCGCTTCAGTGTTCAGACGTACTCTCGTACCACCTCCTCTTCTCGTCTACCTTTCATCGGTATTTCCTCTTCTCTGACCATGTCAGGAAAGGAATAATACTTTTCAAAGCTTTTCATTAGATTTATCATCCATAAATTTAGCAGTCAAGTAAAATCAGCACGTAGTAATGAAAGGAAGTATTCAAGTAGAATTTTATAAGCCTCATTTTAGCTTGACTTTGACATTTGCTGTGTGATTTTAGACATTGACTTACTTTCTCTCACATACAAAGTGTTTTTCCTCATTGATTACATTATATTTTAGACATACTTAGGAGCTCAAATACACACACATACTTAAATACATATATATGTATATATATATATATATATATATGAGTGTTGATTCTCTGTGTTTCTTTTTCCTTTTAATCATGATTTTTTCATGATTTCCATTGAAAATAAGTAAATCAGAGACAGTATTTTTACAGAAACCGAAAATATAGATGCTGTGGAAAACTGTTAATATATACTAGCATGTATTATCTGTAATGGTCTCTCCACTTGTATTTATACTTCAGTATTTTAAATATAGTTATACTACAAAGAAATAATCATTGACCTTTGTGATTTGATTTTAGCCAGGTAATAAAAAAATATGGGGCATGAGTAAGGTGTGTAGTGCTGAGGGTAGGGAGGCAAGCACTCAAAGTTAAGAAAGTTTAGCATCACTTTCTTCAAACATTAACCAATCGAAACCTAGATGATATGAGGGAGAAATAAATAGGAAAGAAAGAACGAAAGAAAGAAAGACAGAAGAAAGAAAGAAAGAAAGAAAGAAAGAAAGAAAGAAAGAAAGCAAGCAAGCAAGCAAGCATAGGGACGTTGATTATCAAGGAAGGGGAAAACTTTTGTACAGAATGTTGAAGAGAACCAAAGATTTAAAATCAAAAAAGAAAGGTACCAGTAGGAAAAGCAGTTTATCAGAAAGCCATCCTAGCTGGCTTTTTTCCTTATTATCTCTTAGAAAATAATACTTGATACTTGACAATTTGAGTATAAACACGCTTCAGAAATGATGCTCCCCATAAATAGCTAATAGTGCTGATCTAGGGCGGTGGAAGACACAGAATCTTCAATGTTTTTATTACGTTCTGGTTTTTAAGTACATGTACTTGCTGCCTGTTAAATAAAAAAATGGTATATTCTAACTTGAATCAGGAGATTTGATTCATTTGTGTGGTAAGTAGGTTCCAGGTTAGAACTGCTTGTCATCTTTACAAATATTATTTCATGTGATTTTTTTCTTCCTAACATGAGAGTATTTATATAATAGTCAACTTCTGTTTTAAATCCTAAGAGGAAATAGAAAAATCAAGTCTCACAGGTCTAATTACACGTTTCTGTCATATTTGATTTTTCCTACATAAAAGATATTTTATGGGATTTCGGTGCTCATTTATTAAATATTGAGAAGAATGTTTTCCAGGTTGATAAATATAATTCTAATGTAGGGGTTGAAAGTAAGTTTGCAATATTTTATGATCACTTTTTAAATGGTCTTTTCTGTTTCTTGTTGGATCAAGTGAAGTCCTCTGCTATGTTTAACACGTGTTGTTTGCTGGTTAATATTCAAAGGTACTGATGAGAATAATTTTTTGTACTTTCGAAATTTCTTTCTGTATTTTACTCATTTAAAACATTTCTTGTCTATGAAATACAAACACATTTACTTCTATTTTCTTTTTGTTATGTAGTTACTGGTAAATCCTTTCTCTTTAATGGAGTGGTAAAGTGTGCACTCAAAAATCTCCTTCTATTCCATTTTCTTGCTAGCAGTTTTTTCTAAAATAGAATACTGTCTTCATATTGTATATGTGGAACAATTTATTAATAAACTTATTGGACTGTTTTATTTGGTTTTGCTTGGGCTCACATCCACTGTTATTCAAGACCTACTCTTGGGTCTGCTCTCCATAACTTACTGTACTATGCTGCTTGCTACAGAGTCCAGATTTCATTAATATCTATATTCTCCTTTTTCAGTTCTGTGATACATATTTTTCATGCTGTTTTCTTTACACTTCCTCCTATGAAAATCACATGAAAAAGAAAAATAATATTCATGTATGCATTATTTTTCTTAGAATTATGAGTAACTACATTGTAGATAAACAATTTAAGACACAGAGTTTAAATAAAGTTTTCCTTCCAAAAACATTTCTTGGAAAAAACTCCAGTAGTCCTTTTTGAAGTGGATCAAAAATGAGGGTAAACTTCAATGCATCCACAAGATTAAGTCGTATGTGAACCGTAAGTAACAGGTACTCATCTAACAAGTCAAATGGAAACCTGATGATTACAATGGTAATAGTTGTAAAGAACTCAAATGCCTATATTAATGTAAGGTATCTGCCTTCTGGTTTCTGGCCTTGTAGTGATCATGCAGGATCCTGGCCAAAAAAACACATGCTTTAGTTTGTGTAACCTGGAAATTCTTAAGGGACAGAGAGAGATAGTACTGGAGGGGATAAGGCACTTGCCTTGTACACAGCCAATCCAGTTGAATCTCTGTCACGGCATACACTCACCCAAATGTTCTAAGGGGTCACTCCAGAGTGTAGAGCCAGGGAGAACCCAAGATCACTGTCAGTTATTGGTCCAAACTCTACACCACGCCAAGCCCCGCCCAATAAAAATGATTGGAATATATGAAATCTCTATGCCATCTCTGGGCCTCAGGTTTCCTCTTGTCCATTGAATGTTTCCCTTTCTCTTAGACTTCCTAGTTTGAAAAAGCTTCCATTCTAGGAAATAGCATAGGACTCAATAGGAGGCAAGCTACAGGCATTTCTAGGGTAAGGAGAATTATCTGTAAGCAAGAAATCCAGGTACAGACACCATCACCTGGCTCTTCTACAGTTCTGTGTTCACTTTGGGAGCATGATACCAAATGCACTAAGTGCCAAAAAGTTCCAGGCTTTGAATCACCCCAAATTGTTGGAATTTTGGAAATTCAATTGACTGTTGGTACTAGAAGCATCTCGATGGCTTAAATTTTAAGTTCATATTGTTCCTCTCAGTGTTGAAGGAGATTATTAGTCTCACAGATTTTTTTCATCTCCCTCTTGTTCCTTACAGAAAATTTTCAAAATCCATCTGTATTGGGAACTGCACATACCCTGCAGCTTTCCCTTCCCGTGGTGAACAATGCAGCTTCCCTAACAGGAAGTGTTTGCAACTACTCCAGAGTATCTGCTCCAGCTGGTAGATCTGCTTGACTCCTGCCCTCAGCCTCTGGCACCTCTTTCCAACCACTGATGGGTAGTGACTATATTTACATCATTTCAGCACAACAATGTTATCTGGAGTGTTTCACCAGAGTCATATATCTACCTCAGCTGCTTCCTTCCAAAGTGTTTTGGAATGGGATATTGCAGGAAGTGCTGAAGTGATGTTTTCCATGGGAGACTTTTTTGTGACTATTCTTGACCAAGACACCGCTGTCTCTTCCATGTCTATGGCAGCTCACTATGAGAAAACACTAGTTACCAACAACACGGTGTCTGTGTACCCATCACTTTCTGCCAGTCTTGTTGAGAGAAGACCATCTCAGGTTCCACCTCAGAGTCAAAGCCTGTCACTTCCCTACAAGGAAGGAAGCCAGGTGTATTACTATCATCAAGGCACTCTGGTAACTCTCCTTTCTGGCCTGCAGTCCTATGACTCCATGTCATACACAGGGCTAAATGGCTCTGCCCCCCAAGCTTACAGCAACTCATCGCGAGAAATGGTTAAGGTTCTCAAGGAGGTCCAGCCCCCAAATAACCAAATACCAGCCTCCTAGTCTGGAATCACTTCTCTCTGTCTGCTCAACCCATCACAGAATCGAGTTATCAAGGTGAGTAAAACGGAGAGAAGGGAAAGAAAATTCAAAAATTGGGGTCAAAAAAGAGGAAAACTGTTCGTAGACAGGTAGTATTCATATACACTGAGATTTTTAAATTAAAAAAAATTCAGTTCATGTTTACTCCCCTCACTCATTTTACAGCATGTTATTTTCACACTCAATATAAGAGCTCCTAATGGAGATTGGAAGTTATGATAGTATAATGGACATCTAAGTTTCTTATAATGAAACGTCAGGAGCAGAGAAAAAAATAGCGCATTTTTTCCCTTGTTATTTCATTTTTTTAATTTTTATTAGTTAAACATCATGACGGACAGTTGTAGACTTACAAATTATTGTGATTCTATTTCATTTATACAATGATGGAGTACGTATCCCTCCACCACCAGTGCCCATTCTCCAGCACCACGGTTCCCAGTATTTCTCCCACCACCCATACCCCCTATTCCACTCAGCCTCTGTGGCAGGGAATGCCACATTTTTCACTGTTCTATTTCAGCAGTCCTCCAGAATTACCACACTAAAAGTAAAATACATATCTTAAACTAGTATTTTGTTATTTTCTTAAGAAGTTTCAGAACTCTAATTGTAATGGTACCACGTTAACTTTCCCTTCCATAAATGAACAGCAAGGTTCTGAATACACTTGTGGTTCAGAGATTCTGACTCAAATCATGAAACCTGGGATCTGTACCTCAGCACAAATATCATGATGAAGTAGTGCTTCATTCATACTCTTATTCTATGATATTAACGCCCTTTTATTTTTCCATGAAAGTGAATAAATTGACAGTACAATACATTACAAAGCTAAGCTCTGTATGGCACTTATTAGTTTGAAAATCTATAATTAATTTTTTTAAAAAAACTTTTGTTTGGAGGACATTGAATCCGTGTTATAGACCGAAGTGCTCAGGGATTACTCCTGGATCTGTGCTGGGGATCACTGCTGAAGATGCTTAGGAGAACATAAGTGATACTAAAGATCAAATTGAGGTCAGGTGTGCGCAGGGCCATTGCCTTAACAAATGTAATATTGCTCTTCCCAAGTCTCTTATTTTTCAAGTTAGTTTACACAGAAATTCTTTCAAATACAAAGAAAACCAAAAAACAAGAGCAACACATGACAAACAGTAAGAACTACAACATTTACCTCCAATCTTTGAGCACAGGACTTGTCCATTATCCGAAGAATACCCAATAATAATCCATTGCCTATTGCTGGTAGGTGCACAGTTGTTGCACCACTAGTTTTGTGGACAGAACATCTCATTTCGCAGGCACTGATTTTTTCCTTGGTTCCTTTTTAGTGATGAATTTCCTGGGGATGGAGACTTCCCTGCCATCGCAACCTTCAGGTCAGACATTTGGTCTGACACAAATTTCTGAATTGCCCACAGCTTGCAGTAGCAGGATTCAAAGACCTGAGAGTAATCCACCACCTGAGCTTCGGGAAAGTTCCCATAATATCTCCAGCCCAATGTAACCTGGCGCTCAACCCAACTCCAACTCAGGAACAAAAAGTTAAGAATTTTGATCAGATGAAAACTGGGCTTTCAAAACCTCTGGAGACCTACCAGATCCCAGTAGACTTAGATCAATGCAAAGATCTGCAGGTAATGAACACCGTTGACACCATCACTCTGAAGCAGGTGCAAGAAAATTCAAGTGGCACCAAGGGGACCTCCGATGCAAAATGGAAGAACAAAAAGGAGGCTTCTGAAACTCTTTAGGGAGAATCCAAGGCCAAAATCCAGCGAAACGTCGAGAATGCTTGCTAGGTGGAGCGGGGATTGTTCGTAATGCTGCAGTCAGTGAGAGGTGTCCTGTGACCACGGCCAAAACTAACAGCAAACTTCACAAAGCTGCCTCCAGCAGGATCAGCAAGAAAAAGAGGCATGGGCAGCAGAAGACAAAAAACACCAGAGAAAACTCTAAGAAAGCTAACGAGTGTAAGCAGCCAGGGAAGAAGTTCAAGGCAGAAGAAAAGCCCACCATTGTCAAGATGAAATGCAAGAAAAGTCAACGTGAGTTTTTCCAAGAGACCATTAAAAAGCCCTGCCGCTACCTAGGCATACACATGCTGGATTCTTTCCAAGTGTTTCATGCTTTGGGGAAGAAGAATGATCCAAAACCTGGAATCTCTTCCTCCCAGGTCCTGAGTAGCTCCTAGAAGCCTAAAGATGTCAAGCCATCCTCAGCTGTCAAGCCATGGCTAGGTGCTACAGGGGATAGAAAAGGCCTTGAGAAAATTCAGGTCAAAGCAGAAAAACCAAGTAGCAGTGCTGAAAAACGCTCATCTCCATCCCAGTCTGAGCAGCCACCTCCTGGGAAGGTCAAATTGGTACCTTTGCCTTTTCTTAACATGGAGAGTCCCCAAGCTCGACCTGTTCCTCAGAGACGACAATATGTGGTCTCACATCGTCCTGCTGCAGCTTACTATGCCAAGTCTGGCTCTACCAATGCATCTCAGCCAACTGCTGCCAATTCTTCCTGGTCAACCACTGCATTTTTGTCGTTCTGCCAAATTTGCTCAGTCCATTTCAACCAACCCATTTCGACCAGGTTTGCAGAACCCTAGGAGCCGGCCTATTCGTCACCCAACAGCTTCTAGACCTGCTCCCTACAACAGCACCTGGCACTTCCCTCCAACTGAAACCTCCTCCTCTCTTTGTGTACAAGCGGTAGTCGCCAACCAAACGTCAGATTCAGTTTCTCCTCCAAGACCTGTGTTTCCAACTGATTCCATGGAGAAAGTCCAATGTTCCGAAGCCAGTCATGTCAAAGCCCATCACCAATGAGGAGAGACCAGAGCGTGAGACTATGAAAAGGAAGGCTCAGCAGGAGATTGAGAACACTGCCAAACACACCTCTTTTGGTGAAAGTGCAGAACTTTATTGAGAGGGAAAAAGAGATGGACATCTCTTTCTACTATGGCTGCGTAATGGGAGTAGCTGGAATGGTAGGTTCCACTCGAGGTACCAGATGGTTTTCCTAGGCAAACACTGACATGCCATACACCTTTTATTTATTCTAATATATTTTTTTCAAATTAAAGAGAAGCATCATAGTAAATTAGTTGTTAATAAAAGTTATGAATTTTGAGATGCTGTCAACTGTGGTTGTTTTTGGGAGTGGCTGGGTGTTGAAGGATGGGATGGGAAAGAATGGGAATTTAGAGATAGGAAAAAGGGTGAATAGACAAGACTCTACGAAATACAAACTTGGTCCAGGGTTATAAAACCCATCAGATGAGAAATTGCATGGGCCTGATGAAGAGTTTGGTAGGGTCAGAGGAAGAGTATAGACTACAGGGCATTTGCTCTGCAAACAAGAAAGACTCAGTTCATTTCTTGCAGTCTTATATGGTCCCCAGAGACCCACCAGATCTGAAACTTGAGCACAGAGTCAGGAGTAAGACCAGAGCACAATCAAGTATGCCCCATACCTGGTTTCCTCCACAAGAAATTGGGAGAAATGGCACGGTCTGCAGTTTTTGGTTAAATGAATAATTTTGGAATAGGCTGAGGAAGGCAGATGAGTCTAAGATGACCAGAAGAAAAGTAAAAATTCTTCCATGGAGGCTGTGTTTACGCCTCATGGCCACTTTTAAAAAATAACCAAATTTGAGACACAGTACTAAAAGGTTTTTGTGGCCTATCCATAAATGATGCCTGGGGAATAAACCTACCAAATGAGTGATCAACGCCCTCAGAGTCATTCAAGGATGACTCTTAACAGGGACAAAACCAAGAGAAAAATTGAAGCATGAAGCCTGAAGATCAGCTCCTGGGAGATGCAAGGATAAGTCACCATGCCCTCGGGCCCTCTGTTCAGCAACCCTAGCTGCAACATTTCACTTATTCCCAGCAATATTCAGAGTTGCTGTTACGGTGACACTTCACTAGCGTGTTTTCACAATGCGGTCCATTGCCTCTGTTAGTCTTTGGATTTGTAAACTCCCCAAGGTAGCCAAGCCAGTTATCAGGAAATTTCTGGTGGGGGGAGCTCAAATTATATTAGATTGAGGGGCTGGTCCTTGGTCTTCCATGGTCCGTGGTTCCCGTAGCCTGCTCTAAACATCGCTGTTAACAGCAGCTCACACAAGAACCAACGTTATAAATGGCTTTGGGGCTGCGTTGCCGGAAGTACCAGACTAAGACAAGCGCACTAGGTCACCACTTCCAAAGCAGTAGGTACCGGTTCTCCTTCAGCCTGGAAGGTGGTGGAGGAAAGAGATGGCCCTAGGAGACTGAATGGGGTGATGGATGAATGGGAAGGAAACCGGGACGGGTAGAGAACTGGACAGCTGGTGATCATCATGGGATAGTTGGTGGATGTTTTTCAAATGAGTTAAAATATTATTTGTAAATAAGATTCAAAACAAAAATACGAAAATAAGATAGGTTCCAAAGAACGGGTTACATATAAGACCGAGAGAGCTGAAAGGGCTGGCATTCGGTCTGGAGCTTTGAATCATTCCATTTAATATATATGTTAGTTTCACATCACTTAGCTGTGGAGAGGAATAGTGAGAAACAGAATGCCACCAGAAAAGCAAACTGGATGACCACCTTCAAAAAAAGCCAGGTGGAAGGTGTTCACATGGATCCGAAGTGCAAATATATGTTAACAGGAACATATTTTTAACTAACTCTGTTTGGTACCAGTAACTACATTGTTGAAAATGGGGGGAAATGAACGCTGTTTCTGACTGACCTGATACTAATCAGACAAAAGATTTTCCCAGGAAAGGGTAGTTGACTGGCTGGGAACAGAAAAACGTGAAAAGTGTTTTGCTAATTTTAATGTATGGCTAGAGGAAAATGATCCCAGTCAACTCTCAAAACTAACAAGCTTCAACTCCCTTGAAAGAAAGTTATATTAACTGAGGAAAAAATGCTGGGAGAAAAGTCTGAAATGATGGGAAAAGAGACAATAAGTGCAAAAGGAAGGACTTGAAGTTTGGTGAAAACAAAGCTTGAAAAAACAAGATCTGGTGGGAACATGATTTACTGGGAATGGGATCTGAGGAGGAGAAGAGTAATATCAGGGATGTGAACAAGGAAAATCCAAGTTAATGAAGACTTAGCTAGCTGACTACTCAATGGGCAACATGGTTCCAAGAATACCAGAACTTACCAAGGAATTTACTTTAATTTTCTTTCTTTTATATGGTCAATTACAACATGTATTCTTTGCCTTCTTAAAACACAATTTGGAGTGTTCATTTCTTTCTCAATATTCTGTTCATTTGTGTAAGCATCTTACATAACTGCTGGATAACAGAATTATTTTATCAGACTTATTTTTTACTTTAATGTTTAGTTGAGATTACTGAAAACTAGGTCTAAAGTGAAGTTTGTCTTGATTGCTACAAGTAGAGAAGGGAGGACTAGGGATGGAATTAGAGATTATAGGGTACCACATTTAGTTCCTAATAAAACAAGTAAAGCACAGTGTCCCAAATAGACTATTGAAAAAGATATTCATGTCAATTTAACCTGTAAATTCAGCCTTTTCTATATTTAATTAAAAATGAAAGAATGTTCCTATATTTGGTCTTTTAAAGACATTCCAGGTTGGTTAAGGAAACAAACACTGCCTATAAAATCATAGCAACATAACGATAAAAATCTGATTACTACTTAAATTTCCAAGAATGTAAGTGCTAAGAATTATTTCCCTGGATTTCCTTAGTGTACATGATAGTCATATGAATACACCTGTGTGAATATATCGCTGGTATCTAATTTAGAGAATAGATATATAGAGATTAGATCACATAGCTGAGTGTGATCTCAACTTTTCTACACACTCCAATGCCCCACACACCCAAAGACTTGTACTAATCCTTATAGATCCATGACTTTTCCTCCTCCCCTCTCCCAGAGTCTTTTAAAATTTCTTTTCAAGTACTAATGTGATGCGCTTTAGAAAATGTTGAGTTAAACTTAATTGTTGTCATTTAGCTTTTAGATAGAGAACCAAGAAAATCTTATTAAAAGAGTATTTTTGTATTCTTTGAAAATGATAATAAGAGCATTATCCTTGAGTCCCTCAATAGACATTATATAAAGAATTTTGTGAGGAATTCCCTGTACAAATCAATACTCAAAAAAATAAATGACTTCTCTGAATGAGGATGAACTGGGACATTTCAAAGTATCAATCAGTGAATCAAAGCTGAATCATAGCATCCTATAGCTAAAAATGATCTTGATTTAATCTAGTCAACACCATTACATTTTTTTCTTATACCAGCTGATAGCACTTTTAATTTTTTAGTTTTTGTTTATTTACTTTTATTAGTGAAACACCATGAGGTACAGTTGTAGACTTACATACCTTTGTACTTGGGTTTCAATTTTACAAGAATCAAGTACCCATCTCTCCAACAGTGCCCATTCTCCATCACCAAGGAACCCAGTGACCCTCCCACCCCCCATCTCCCCTACTTTGCCCCAACTCAGGGCATTCACTTTTGCTTTTTCTTTGTTTTAAGGTGTTGTGGTTTGCAATGTAGGTCAATACCATTACATTTTCAAAGAAGAACATAGGCCCCTATATGTTCAAGCACTACTACTGTCCTGCGGTTCTTCCCACCATGTACCCTGCTCCAAGACAGCCCTTTGGAAATATGCTGGGAAGGACAACTGGATGTTCCATTCCTCACACTGACCTGGAAGACTCTTGCTGATTCTCAACCACATCAACTATTCATTTGTTGCCTGATATCACCTCCTGTCCTTTATTTTTTTTAAAAAAAAATATTTGATTTGTTTCTGGAATATAAAGAAAAAAATTAAATGGACCAATAAACAAAAGCAAAATCAAACCTTTATACTCTGACATCAAAATCGTCCTTAAGGAGGGGAACTAAATGACTGAAATGGGTAGGGGAGTGTTGTTAGTTAGTTGTGGACAGTAGCTGGATATTTGACAGTGCATGGAGTATGAATACACAGTTCCAGAGATCAGGAACTCTGTACTTGAAGCGAATACAGTTTGTAAACTTGTCATCACAATTATATGTCCATATGAAATTTATCTACATATGCTTTGTGCCTTCCTTGCATGTATGTGTTATGCATTCCTTTTTCATGGCCTCAGAAATGCATCTGAGGGGACTCGGAAAATTAGTTGAGCACCAAGTATGGGGAGAGAAGTAGTAAAGAATTGGAGGAGGAAGAAATATGATTTGGAGCTTAAGAGCCGTGTAACAGGAATATATAGATATGTATGTGTGTGTAAATACACATATATATGTATAAATATATATATATGGGCTGGAGCCATAGCACAGTGGGTAAGACGTTTGCCTTACACGTGGCCAACCTGTGTTCGATTGCTCTCCTCCTCTCAGAGAGCCCAGCAAGCTACTGAGAGTAACCCTCCCTCATGGCAAAGCCTGGCAAGCTACCTGTGAATTATTCGACATGCCAAGAACAGTAACAACAAATCTCACCATAGGGACGTTTCTGGTGCCTGCTCGAGCAAATCAGTGGACAATGGGAGGACAGTGCTACAGTGCTATGGTTAATTCAAACGTTGTTTATGTAAAATATGAAAGAATCAAATAAATATTCTATAAAGCTGATTACACCTATTAAATTAATATAACTTTAAATATGTTTAGAAATTAAGTTGAAGAATTTGAAGGCTATAGAAAGATATTGACAATATATCAAGAAACACATGAATTTTTGAGGAGCAAGAACACGTAGCTGTTGTCCTTTCTTAAGGTTATTTTTTTTGGCATTTATAGAATATGCTTTCCCTGAGTTTTTGTTAATAGCTTCCGTTTTTTAGAAAGCATCATAATAAATTATATTTTTTAAAAAAATTTAAAAAAGTTCTATTAGTGAGTGGATTCTGTATGTTTGGAACGTGGGAAGTATTTTCCTATGTAATTTACATTAAACATGATATTTATAACAGAAATACCATCTGCAGTACCATTCACAATAGCCAGAAGAAATTATGGTATACCTACACAATTGAATACTACGCAGTTGGCAGGAAACTGACATCATGAAATTTGCTTATAAATGGATGAACAGGGAAGAATATCATGCTCAATGAAATCAGTCAGAAGGAAAGGGGTATACTGATTGGACTACACCATTTTTTGGATATAAAAAACCAGAAAATGAGACTAATACCCAAGGATAGCCGAAACACAGGCCAGGAGAATTGGTCAATGGTTGGACGCTTGCCACAAGTGCTGAAGGCGAGAATTTGGAATAAAGAAGGGACCGCTCTGACAATGATAGTTGGAAGTGATTACTCTGGGTGAGAACTGAGTCCTGAAAGTAGGGAAAGGAATAAACGTGAGAACCTCTCACTCTCTGTATTACAATCCACAATGCCCAAAGGATGTGTGTGTGTGTGTGTGTGAGAGAGAGAGAGAGAAAGAGAAAGAGAGAGAGAGAGAGAGAGAGAGAGAGAGAGAGAGAGAGGTGCCTGCCATAGTGTAGAGACAGCAGGCTGTCCGGTGGGGTTTGGGGTTGGGAGAGGGAGTGGTGGGAGAGAAACTGGGGACATTAGCAATGGAACTGTATACTAGTGGAGGTTAGGTGTTAAAATATCCTATGATTGAAACTGAATCATGAAAAGGTTTGTAATATGTGTCTCCTGCAGATTCAATACAAAAACATGATATTTAGATTCTACCATCATGACTAACCTATGAATTTGCTGAAATTTATTTTTATCACTTTGGCTGGGCTCATTGCATGGATGTCTGTGTGGTAAAACTTTTTCATTTTATGCGGACTGAAGAGACAAAAATCATAGGGTTGGGACTTCTGGTGGAAGGAGAGAAGAGCACAAAACTCCCTGTTGACCACACCTGAGCAGGGTCACCTAAGTTGCGTGATGACAGACCTCCTTCACTGATTTCTTCTGTTGTAATGTGGAAAACTGAAAAGACTTTGCAGGCTGACAAGAGGTTGTCTCCTCCAGTTCTCACTATTTTCTTTTCGATTAGAATTGTTTAAAGATTATTTGAAAAATTTGGAGCTTAATGATTTGTTCTCATATATTTCCCCTAAATTGTGTCAGTGGGCATTGATCCAGGAAGGCCAGCATGAAAAAGTTGAGGTGTATGTCTTAACCACCAATGCCAACACTACTGTAGTATGGAATCCAAAGTACAATAGTAAAAATTCAAAATGTGTTTGTCAAGGAAATCGGTGGGAATGCAGGAAGAAATGGGTAATTTGTTGGTGGAGGGATAAAGACACTGGTGGTGTGATTAGAATTGGAATATTGTATGACAAATCTCCAATATAAATGACTTTGAAAATCAAAATTGCCTAAATTTAAAAAAAAGGAGAAGTCAACTTATGTCTATATTTCAAGAAGGCTTGCCTTGGCAAATTTTGGCAGAGAGACCATAGTTGGTAGAGAGAGGGAGAAAGAAAGGGAGAGTTGACAGTTGGGAAGAGAAGCCTGGATATCATGGAAGAGATGAAAGCTGATCTTAGAAGATTTGGAGCCATCAGAGTTTAGAGAGTTAAATGGTGAGAACATTGCAGTTTAGATACTTAAATAGTGAGATTGGTTTCAGTCATCAGCACTGTATACATAGAAAGATTTCAAAGACCTCACAGATATTCAGGCTATAATAACTATCAAGGGAAGCGTTTTTTTCCTGAAGCAATATATAAGGATAATATATTGCCAGGAAGAATGATAAGAAGTTGGTTCTCTTTTTCACAGATTAATACATTAGAGATGAAAACTTTTATACAAAGGAATCTATCATCTTCTCCTGTTGCTCTGTTTTCTTGTCATCATTCCATTCTCCCCCATGACCCTACCTAATCAGGGCTCTCCACATTTCTCAGCAGTGTAACCACATAGCCTCAGAGCATGTGTTAACTGCCGGTAGCTCACAGCTCTCATGTTTGCCCCCCATCCAAGCCAGAGCCATCCTTCTGAAACCAAGGATATTTGCTGAAGGCCCGTTCTTCCTTGAAGTGGCAGTCAGGGTTTACCTCTTCTTAATCATTTTGATTACAAATTTAGATGTATGTCACTATACTAGTGACAGGGATTTTCCAAACTATGGAAAGCATAAACATTTCCATTTCCCCCACGAATTTTGGGCTAGTTATTTTCTATCCACTGCTAATAATTTGTGATAATTAGGAAACAGAACTGAAGTAAAAACAGGGACATTTGTCAATTTGGTGCCATGACTAATCAGTCTTAGTATAAGTATATATTTCTAGAAAAAAAATGCAGAAGAAAATGAGTTGGTTGCTAGCAAAGAATGCCAAACCTCTGCCAAAAATTCTTTGAAAATAAAAATTGTGACTATGGACTGAACATGATTACAATTTAATGCCTCTTTTGCAGACCACAACACCCAAAAGGAGAGAGAGAACAAAAGGGAATGCCCTGCCACAGAGGCAGGGTGGGATGGGGGGGATCTGTGTGGGAGGGATACTGGAATACATGGTGGTGGAAAATGGGCACTGGCGGAAGAATGGGCATGTGATCATTGTATAATCAAAACCCAAGCACAAAAATTTGTAAATGTACAACTGTACATCATGGTGTTTCACTAATAAAAATTTTAAAAAAATAAAATAAAATAAAAATTGTTTCGTCTGCCAGAGATCAGCAGATGGGAACCTGAGTGAAGGCAAAAGATTAAATTGGTTGAGTTTTATTTTTCCTTGAGTATATTAATTTGATTTTGGAGTCAATTTATATGAGAGTTCATCAAGACACAGAAATTTTTAGCACTTCTCTTGTTTAAAAGTATAGTGATACACCATATCTCTATCTAACATTCTTTTTATTTCTGATAGTTTGACACAAAAGATACGTCATAATCATAGATAAATGTAAATTATTTAAATGCTTTTTTGATTATTTAAAATTACCTTATAGAATTACATTATAGAATTTCATAAAATTTAAGATTATGCAGAATCAACTAGCATGTATCATATTACACTCACTACTGAAAGGCCTACTCTGTCATTCACCATTGTTCAGTTTTTCCACTTTGATAACACCTTTCCATCTGGTAAGTAAATAGTCTCATAGTTCAAAAGTTTGTTTTGATTGCTTTGAAAAGATCAAAATTATGTAATTTTCAACATTGGATGAAACTAGAGGATATCATGCATGTAAAGTTAGCCTTAAGGAAAGGAGCAGATACAGAGAGATCTTTCTCATATGTGGGATGTAAAGACACACAGCAAGGTAGCAGCAAAGGTTCAAGAGCAATGCAAGGGGAGAACTGATCCACACAATTAGGTCAGGGGATTAGGAGGGAGGGATTCTGGGGGATTGGGGGAGAGGGAGGGTTTGTTATTTGAGAGAATGAGGAGTGTCATGTTGGAATTATGTGTATGAGAAACCATTGTTAATTGAATTATAAATCATAGAATATAAATAATGTTTTAGACGCTTGTCTGTCTCATTTTATTCTTTTAATTTGTTTTCTCCATATTCCACATATGCCTGAATTTGTAGGATGCCTATCTTTCTCTGCCTGGTTTTTGTCACTAAACATAATTTCCTCACGTTATACATTTTATATACAAATAATAAGAAGAGTTCACTTCATACAACTGAGTAGTATTCCATTGCTTTTCCACCTTTCATTTTCAAAATTTGTGGTTTAAAAGATACAAATATTGGTTTTAATAATGCTCTGGGGTTTTAAATTTTTAGTTTAGTGAAACAAAATATATTTTATTGAAAAGCCCTTAGAAACTTGTGAAACAGTTGTAGGGTGGAATGGAATATATGGTCAAGCGAGAACAGTCATTTAACAAAACAAGCAAAGAGAGACATAGAGAAAGGAAGCACGGTATTTCTTCAAGGGAGAACACAAGCTTGAGCAAGCCCACTCTGGTAGTTTAGGAATAAGAACTTGGATTGGTATGAACTTCACTTGTGCACTTTAGGGGAGAACCTGAGTGAAACTATTATAAGTACGTTCAGGATCATGATACACTGGAGTCTGCACTTGGAGTGAGGAGGGTAGAGAGTTCTTTGGGGAGATCCGAACTATAGAGAACAGTAATAGTATAACACGAATGATAGTATCTTACCGTGGGATTCCAAAAAAATCTTTAACAGTGGCGTCAGAAATGATAACATTCTTAGGTATTTGGGTTTCCTGTGGAAACAACGGGAAAGCTGAGTTTATGCTCTGGATGCTTCCGCCTGAAACAAGGTCAACAAGTCATGAATGAAAAATTTCAAGTTAGATGGATCAAGGATACTGATCCCAGTGGAAGGCTAGCTTTTGGGTGGAAAATTTCTACTGCTGGCCTGATGTACGTTCTGATCCTGGGATACGTAACAGAAAGGAGGTAGTGACAGGTATCCTCAGAAGTGAAGCCTCTGAGACAGAATTCATTCAAGCCAACTTATGGGTTATCAATGTTTGCTCATGGCTGCTACCATTATAACATGCCATTCAATGGTTTTGTGGTTTCAATTTACTGTGTCAATGTAAAGATGAAGTTTCCAAATGGAAGGTAAAAATCTGAGGCCCTCAAGATGATGAATTATGGGGAGGGGGGGAGCTGGAGCTATAGTACAGCAGGTAGGGCATTTGCCTTGCAGACGGCCTACCCAGGTTAGATTCCCAGCATCCTGTATGGTCCCCACAAGCACCGTGAGGAGTAATTCCTGAGTGCAGAGCCAGGAGTAACCACGGTGCATCGCCACGTGTGACCCAAAAACGCAAAGAATGATGATCTGGGATTGATCCTTAGCATTGCAAACGGCATTATTTTTTAATTTTTAATTTTTTTCTTTCTTTCTTGCTTGCTTGCTTTGTTGTTTTTTGGGTCGCACCTGGCTATGTATAGGGGTTATTTTTTATTTTTAAAAAAACTTATAATTTTTCCTTTTTACCTGTGGTTTAAAAGTAAATCTAAAATATTTTAAAGTAAATATATGTGAAGAAGAATAAAATTCACGAGAACTATTTAGTGTTGTTAATGATACAGGAGTCAGAATTTTGAGGTTAATTGTATGGGTATTGCATAAATATTTTTTCCCCATTATGTGGGCTGTCTTTTGATCATGGTCACCATTTTTTCTGAGTTGCAGAAACTTCTTAGTTTAATGTAGTCTCATTTGTTTATCTTCACTTCCTCTTCCTTGGTCAGTTGTGTTTCATTCTAGAAGTTTCCCTTAGCTTTAATGTCATGAAGTGATCTTCCCACATTTTTCTCCATATATCTTAAGAATTCAGGTATGATAGTGAGGTCTTTAATACATTTGATCTGACTTTGTGCCTGGCACTATAAAGAGGTCTGAGTTCATTTTTTTTGCATATTGCTGTCCAGTTTTCCCAGCACCAGTTGTTGAAAATACTTACTAGCTCAACTTCATACTTCTTGAGCCTTTAAGAAAGATTAGGTAATAATAATCTGAGGGCCAGCGTCAGGATATTTGACTATATTCCATTGATCTGAGGCCTGTCTTTATCTGAATATCATGGTATTTTGATTACTAAAACTTTGTAGTAGGGTTTGAAGTTGGGGAAGGTGTTCCCTTCTTCTTTTTACCAAAGATTGCTTTAGCTCTTCATGGGAGTTTATGGTTTTGTATGAGTTTTAAGAGTGTTTAATCTATTTCTTTGAAAAATGTTATGGGTATCCTTATAGAAACTGCATTAAATCTTTATAGAGCTTTGGGGTGTATTGCCATTTTGACAGTGTTAAACCTCTCAATCCATAAGCATGGGATATGATTCCACTTCCTCATATACTCTCTTATTTCGTGAAGTAGTGTTTTGAAGGTTTTTTTTTTTTTTGGTATAGTTCCTTAACCATTTTAGTTGATTCTATTATACTCTATTTTCTGAGGTATTATTTTGAATGGGATTGTTTTTCTCTATCTCTTTTTTCTCTTTCATTATTAATATATGGGAAAGCCATGGAGTACCAGATATTGATTTTGTAATATGCTACTTTACTAAACAAATCTATTGTTCCCAGGAGCTTTTTTGTAGATTCTTTGGGATTTTATAAGTATAGTATCATGTCATCTCCAAATAGTAAAAGCTTGTGTTCTTCCTTTTTTATATGGATGCCCTTGATATCTTTTTTTTTACCGAAATCTTATGGCAAGTACTGTAAGTACTATGTTGAATAGGAGTGGTGAGAGTGGGTAGCTTGTTTTGTGCCTGATTGTATTCTGGGATTCTAGTTCATTGATTTCTGCTCCAAGTCTGTGGTTTTTCCCCCTTGAGAATAATGCTTGCCGTGGGTTTGTGGTAATTTGCTTTGACTAGATTGAGGAAAGTACTTTCAAATCCAATTTTGTTGAGAGTTTTTCGTCATGAATGGGTGCTGGATCTTATCAAATGCTTTATCTACATCTATTGATATGATCATATGACTTTTATCTTTATTTTATTGAGATGGTGTATTCTGTTGATTGACTAGAGAATGTTAAGCCATCCTTGCATCCCCAAGCTAAACCTACTTGGTCATAGTGTGTGATCTTTTGTTGAGTTTCTGGATTCTCTTTGCTGGTATTTTCTTGAAAATCTTTGTATCTGTATTCATCAAGGAAATAGGTCTGTAATTTTCTATTTTTGTGGTGTCTCTATCGATTTGAGTATTAGGGTGATCTTTGCCTCATAGAAGCTATTTGGGAGTATTTCTGTTTCTTCAATTTCCTGGAAAATCTTAAAAATGTTGGAAGCAGTTCCATTTTAAAGGTTTGAAACAGTTCACTATTGAATCCATCTGGGCCATGGATTCTGTTTGCAGGGATACTTTTGACCATCATTTCAATTTCCTTGGTAGTGATAGGTTCAAGTATTCCAAATCATCTTGGTTCAGCCTTGGGAGGTAATTGGAATCCAATAATTTATCAATTTTTTCAAGATTCTCTCATTTCCTGCTGCAAAGATTCTCAAAATAATCTCTGATGATCCTATGGATTTCTGTACTTTCTATTAGGACACCCCACTTTGCATTTCTGATTCGATTTATTAGAATTCTTTCTCTTTGTTTCTTTGAGAGGCTTCTCATGGTTTATTGATCTTATTTATTTTCTCAAAGAACCAGCTTTTTCTTTTATTGGTCTTTTGGATTCTATTTTGGGATTCTAGCTCATTGATGTCTGGTACAAGTTTTATTATTTCCTCCCTCCAGCCTAGTTTGGACTACTTTTGTTGGTCATTTTCCAAAATCTTGAGCTCTAATTTATTCATGTAGGCCCTTTCCTTCTTCCTGATGAATTCTGGCAGAGCTAGAATCTTTCCTCTTAACACTGCTTTTGCTGTGTCCCACAAGTTATGGTAGCTTGTGTCCTCATTCTCATTTGTTTCTGGAAACTTTTTATTTCCTCTTTGATATCTTCTCTAAGCCAATCGTTGTTCATTACTTCCCTTAAAGAAAATATTTCCTTGCTGAGCTTCAGTCTGTTTGATCTATGGAGACGTGACAAAGAAGTGTTGAAATCTCCTTCTAGTATTGTGTTGCTATCAATGTTTTTCTATAAGTCAATTAGAAGTTGTTTTTAAGTATTTTGCTGGTCTGTCATTAGGATCATATACTTTGAGGAGGGTGAGTTCTTTCTGATGTACATATCCCATGACCACTAAGAAATGACTTTCACTGTCTCTGATAACCTTTAGCCTGAAGTCCATGTGGTCTGATACTAGTATGGCCACTCCAGCTTTGTGGAGGTGATATTTTCTTGAAAACTTGTTTCCCAGACTTTTACCTTTAGCCCATGGGTGCTTTGATTGTTCAGATGTGTTTCCTGCAGGCAGCAGAATGAATGTTGGTTTCAGTTTTCTAATTCATCTTCCCATTCTGTGACTCTGAATTGGCACATTTAGTCCATTGACATTGAGAGAGATTTTTGTGATTGGGATTTGTGCTCTCTTTATGTAGAATTTTTGTACTTGTGGGGATTGTCTTAGCTTAAAGTAGACCTGTTCATTCTTCTTGCAACAAAAATATGGAATGCTTTACAAGTTTGCATATCATCTCTGTGCAAGGACCATGCTCATCATTTTATCATTTCAATTTTAGTATATGTGTTAAACTTAGTAGGAGTTAATTTTTCCATATTTTTCTCTTCTTATTACTTTGAGTGTTGTCCTTCCTCACTCCTATGGCAGACAATGATTCCTAATCAAGGAATGTATTTCAAAGCAGCATGAATAAATAGATTTAGAAATTTAATGTCCCAGAAAGAAAAATATGGTTTTTACCATATTACCTTTTACCATAGCCTAGGCATCAGTTTTACAAAATAATTCTTTTGGAAGATGGGATATAAGTTTCTTTAATGTCGTTCCCTGAAACCTTAATTAAGACCATTAAACTAGACCCTTTTGCTTTTCTCGCCTCAGTCTCGTGTACATCTCCAGGAAAAGGTGGATGGTGTTGTCTGCACTTTGACCACCTTGAATGTATGTAGGATTTTTCTCCTGAAGGATGAGGTGAGAAGCATATTGATGATTTCATTCCACCTTATTACAAGTTCAACTTGAACGGAAGGTGAGACTCATGTGGCTCCTATAAAGGACAGAACAAAGGGTCTCAGTGAAGTTTAATGGCCAACTGATATTAACAACATAGATGACTCATAGTAACCTGTGTGCATCTTTGTGTATATTGAGTTTCATATCTACTGATAGTGATTCTCAGTCATGACACATGGGAAAAACGGATCTGTAATTAAAAATCTAGTTCTCTGAGCAGAGTGGGCTCTCTGACGTGATTGAACAAGTTTGTAGTAATTTATTACTAAGCACATAAGTATTTTCAATGATGCGTACTTTTCAATCTAAAATTAATTCCAAATATGTCTAAAACAACAGTCTCCTGACCTCGCACCTGGCTTTCCTCACTGGGGCCCCTTGGAGATGGCGGGGTGAGATTCCCTCACCGCCCTGAGCATAGCCCCGGCAGCTGAAGACCTCTGCAACCAGCCATAGGTACGCTTAGAGACCACTCTTCCCAAGCTTGAAGGAGCCTCATGCATGAAGGAACTGGAAGAGGAACCCAAATGTGCGGGACCAGGGCATGAGATCTCCATGGCTGCTCAGATCAAGAATGTGCCCGCTCCTTCCAGATCCCCCATCTTCTAGTAATTAAGTGTTACAACCACGAACTACCCCTGGATCCATGTAATTCCCTCAATACCCAACATCCAGAGACTGGATCTTATTTAGAAGACAGCAACTCTGATTGTCCAGTTCTCACTCTCAGAGAACCTGGTAGGCTTCTGCGAGTATCTTGCCCGCATGGTGGAGTCTTTGTTTCTGGTCAGTTTCTTTTGAGGTACAGAAGCTGCTTAATTTAAGATAGTTCCCTTTGTTTATCTCTGCTTCCAGTTGCTTGGCAAGTGGCGTGTTATATTTGAGGATACCTTTAGCTTCAATGTCGTGGAGGGATTTGCCAACCTTGTCATCACTGTACCTGAGGGATTCTGGTGTGATGTTGAGGACTTTGACCTATTTTTATCTGACTTTTGTGCATGGTGTTAGGTAGAGGTCTGAGCTACTTTTTTTTTTTGCATGCAGCTGTACAGTTTTTTCTGCACCGTTTGTTTAGAAGGACTCTCTTAAACCACTTCACGTTTCTTGCTCCCTTATCAAAGATTAGATGATTATATATTTGAGGGTGTGTGTCAGTATATTCAATCCTTTTCCATTGGTCTGCAGCTGAGCCTTTGTTTCAGTTCCATGCTGTTCTCATTATTATCGTTTGCAGTAGAGTTTGAGGTTGGGGAAGGTGATGCCTCCATCGTCTTTCCCCCAAGAATTGCTTTAGCTATTCGTGTGCGTTTATTGTTCCATGTGAATTTCAGGAGTGCTTGATCAATTTCTTTGAAGAATGTCATGGGTATCTTTATAGGGATCAAGTTGAATTTTTACAATGCTTCTTGGAGAATTGCCATTTTGACAATGTTAATTCTCCCATTCCATAAGTAGTATATATGTTTCCATTTCCTCGTGTCGTTTTTAATTTCCTATTCTATAGGTCCTTTACCTCCTTAGTTAAGCTGATTCCAAGGTTCTTGATTTTCTGAGGCACGATTATGAATGGGATTGCTTTTTCATGTCACTTTCTTCTCTCTCATTTTTTGCATATAAAAAATCCATAGACTTTTCGGTATTGAGTTTATAGCCTGCAATTTTACTATAAAAGTCTATTGCCTCTAGGAGTTTTTTCACAGAGATTTTAGTATTCTCTAAATATTGTATGATATCTTCTGTGAATAGTGAGAGATTATTTCTACCTTTCATACATGAAAAACCCTTAATATCTTTTTCTTATCTATTTTCTCTTCCAAGTACTTCCAGTACTACATTGAACAGAAGAGCCAAAATGAATTTTTACTTAGCACATTCTGTCTGTAAATTTCCATGCTAAGAACGGTGGAAAAAACAGTGATATCTTAGTAATTTACAAGTAAATTATGAAGACAGATAATTTAAAAGAATTTCTTTGTATAAATTTCCAAAATGTGTAGCTTTTGTTAAATATATTAAAAATAAATCGTAGGTCTTGATTATACCATGAAGATTGTTTTCCTGTTAGAAGTTACCCTTCTAAAATGCAATGAAGAGACACATTTTGAAAATGTTGATTATTCGTTCATTCATTCAAAGAATATTTGTTAGTCTGGTTGTGCAGTGCCTGCAGGAATTCAACCTGTACCCTCAGGTGAGTGCATCAATAGTCTGATGGTGTCTTCATGCTTCCTGATAACCTCAAATCGCCACTGTGCTTCTGGCTGGCTCCCAACAACTGAGGACTACGTTTCCCGAGAAATTAAACTCCCGAAAGATATGTGGGAGCCATGTTCACAAACCCAACCCTGGCTCAGCTATACAAGCTAATGGATTGGTCTTGTTTCAGAGACCCATAGACAAATCTCGAAGATATCAACAGCCACAGTTAACCTTGGAACTGCAAAAGGCTGAAGACACTAGGGTAAATCGGAGGGAAGCAGTTTAGTTTGGTGCCCACCCAACCAGAACCCAGTGCAGCCACTTTCTCCCACAATACAAAATCGCCACCATGCCCTCCTCTGGTTTCCACCGTCTCAGGATGGCTCTCACTGAAACATAACAGCTGAAAATTCGGATATGTGTGTTTTGTGACTGAAATCTCCAGGCTTTCTCTGGGCAGGATGGGCATCCCACACCCACTTCCCTGTACTTATGGAAGTCTCAGCAGTCATTTCCATACCTCAAAGCTACTCCAGGCTTACCTTCCTGATAAAAATGCTAAATTCCTTGAACAAACATGATGACCTCTTAGTACCTTTATGAGACCCTTAATGCACAAAATAAAAAGGAGACAAAGAGAAAGAATTAAAGATCCTGCCATAGAGACAGGCTGGGGGTGGGGGTAGTTTGTTGGGGGATGGTTTTAGGGAACCAGGAATATTGGTTTTGGGAAATGTACACTAGAGGAAGGATGGAAGTTGGATCGTTGTATGACTGGAAGCAAATTATGAATAGATTTGTAATTGTCTATATCACAGATATTCAATAAAACATTAAAAATACTGATGTAAATTTAAAACCCAGCATAACTATTTTTGTGTTCTCTGTAGGAAAAAAATGTTACTCACCTGTGTGCCAATAGCTTGTAGAAAGCTAAACCCAAAGATATATCAATGACTGTCTTTGGCATGAATACTGTAATTGCAGCTATGTTATGTTTTAGAATCAGTTCGTGGACAAGACGCCAAGAGGAGCAGTGGCAAAGTGCATCAATGTTGAATGGATAATGTTTCAGGAGCTTGCAAGGGAGATGGGAAGATTTGGCATGAGAAAAGGGAAGAAACAGAAGAGTGAAGTACTAAAAGTATCATGAGAAAAATGCAAGGGAGGACATTTCCTGGCAAGTGTCACACTCTGTTGAGCTTTTGGTGAGGATAAGTATTAGAAAGTATCTTTCCCATTTAGTGGTAAAAAGGTTACTTTGATGGGTATATTTAAAATTTACTTTAAAGATTAGAATCACTAAGAGATACACAGTTACAAAGTTGCTCATAATAGAGTTTCAGTCATCTAATGTTCTAGAACCTTTCCAGTATATTGGGGCATTTTTGAAGGAATATCCCTGGTGCGAAGACTAGGGCATCTGAATCCTAACACATTTCACCAAATATATGATCTGTACTCACATGATTTACACTGTCTCCCCTGCTCTTTGATTTATGTTTTCATGCAATATTTCCTTGTGAACCTCACCTCAACTGAGGCTCCCTTTTTAAGACAAGTACATGTTTCTGGGGCATTACATATTTTTTGGTTTCTGGGAGAGTCTGTAAAGCAATGCTCAGGAGGTGTGGGGGCACTACAGACAATTTTCAGAAAACGTGGCCATGGTGCTTGGGGTCCTCTGAGGCTATGCAGCCTTTGATACTCTGGCAATCAGGTGGCGCTGGGAGTCAAATTGAGTGCATGTGAGACAAGTTTCATAAGCACTACACTATCTCTTGCGGCCCTGGGTATTAGATTTATGTCAGCATTCTGAGGTCCTCCCTTTTGTCAGAAAGCAGAGACTCGTGCAGGAGAAAGTGATAGAGACTTTAGGGTTTAGCTAGGTTGACTGAGTGGCTGGTGATACCATTAAGATTGGAACATAAAGTGTAAATAAAACAAGAGCCCCATGCTTTTTCCCGCTGAACTCGACACCCTCCACAGGGGGACACCTGCGGGGAACACCTGCAGCAGCTCCTTGGGACTGTCCATCACCTAATCAGCGCCTCCCCTCCAGCTGGGTAGGGGGAGCACAATCCAGGTTCACCACTCCTCACCCGCAGCTCCCCGGGTTTTCCTGCAGAACTGGACACCCTCCAGAAGGGGACACCTGAGGCAGCTCAGGGGAAGTTATAGAGTTATAGAGAGGACAAAGGGGGAATACACAAGACTCTAAGAAAGATAAACTTGGTACAGGGTTATAAACCCATAAGAGGAGAAATTGCATGGGCCTGATGAATAGTGGGGTAGAGTCAGAGGAACAGTATTGCTGACAGGGCATTTTCTCTGCATGCAAGAAGGACCCAGTTCAATTCTTGCAATCCTTTATGGTCCTCAGAGAACCACCAGATGTGAAACTTGAGCGCAGAGCCAGGAGTAAGACCAGAGCACAGTCAAGTATGTCCCATCCCTGGTGTCCTCCAAAAAAAAAATGGGAGAAATGGCACAGTCTGGGGATTAGGATTAAAAGAAAAAATTCGGAATAGGCTAAAGAAGAAAGATGAGTCAAAGGTGACCGGAAATAAAGTTAAAATTCTTTCATGGAGTCTGTGTTTATGCCTCATGGCCACTTTTGGAAAATAACGAAATTTGAGACACATCTCTAAAAGTTTCGGGTGGTCTAATCATAAATGATGGCTGGGGGTTGTGAACACATAGACTGGGGAATGAACCTTCCAGATGAGTGGTCAACGGCCTCAGAGTCATTCAAGGATGACTCTTAACAGGGACCAAGCCAAGAGAACTGTTGCAGCATGAAGCCTGAAGATGAGCTCCTGGGAGATGCAAAGATAAGTAACCATGTCCTCTGGCCCTCTGTTCAGCACCCCTAGCTGCACCATTTCCCTTATTCCTAACAATATTCAGAGTCGCTATCACGGTGACACTTTGCTAGCTAGTATCAACAATGAGGTCCATTGCCTCTGTAAGTCTTTGCATTTGTAAACTCCCCGCTGTGGGAAAGCCTGCTTTCAGGCAATGGCATCTGGACATTTCTGGCAGGGGGAGCTCAAATTATATTACCTTGAGGGGCTGCTCTGTGGTCTTCCATGGTTCCTGGTGCCTGTAGCCTTCTCTAAACATCGCTGTTAACTGCAGCTCACACAAGAACCAACGTTATCAGTGTCATTGGGGCTGCCTTGGGGGATGTACTGGACTAAGACATGCGCACTAGGTCACCAAGACCAAAGCGGTTGGTACCGCTTAACCTTGAGCCTGGAAGGTGGTGGTGGAAAGAGATGGTCCTGGGAGAGTTAATGTGGTGATGGATGGATGGCAAGGAAACCGGGAAAGGTAGGGAACTGGACAGCTGGTGATCATCATAGGAGAGTTGGTAGATGTGTTTTAATCACATTAATATGTTTTTCAGAAATGTTAAGCAAAACAAAAATATGAAAACAAGATAGGTTCCAAAGAACAGGTTACATATAAGACCGAGATAGCTGAAAGGGCTGGCATTCCTTCTGGAGCTTTCAATCATACCATTTACTAAGGTTGGTATTTTCACGTTACTTAGCTGTGGAGAGGAATAATGAGAAACAGAATGCCACCAGAAAAGCAAACTGGATGACCACCTTTCATAAAAGTCACGTGAAAGGTGTTCACATGGATCCCAAATGCAAGTGGGTTAACAGGAACATATATTTAATTAAGTCTGCTTGGTACCAGTAACTACTTTTTTGGAAATGGAGGAAAACGAATACAGTTTCTGACACACTTGAGAATAAACTGCTAACAAATTTTCCCAGGAAAGGGTAGTTGACTGGCTGGGAACAGAAAAATTTGAAAAGTGTTTTGCTACCTTTCATGTATGGCTAAAGGAAAATGATCCCAGTAAACTCTCAAAATTAACAAGCTTCAACTCCCTTGAAGGAAAGTTGTATACAATGTGGAAAAAATGCTGGGAGAAAAGTCTGAAATGATGGGAAAAGAGACAATAAGTGCAGAAGGAAGGACTTGACATTTGGGTTCCTCTGAAAAAAAAGCTTGAAACAACAAGATCTGGTGAGCACATGATTTACTGGGAATGGGATCTGAGAGGAAAATAGTGATATCAGGGATGTGAAAAAGGAACATCCAAATTAAGGAAGACTTAATTAGCTGATTACCACATGGGCAACATGGTTGCAAGACTACCAGAACTTACCAAGGAATTTACTTTAATTTTCTTTCTTTTATATGGTCAATTACAACATGTATTCTTTGCATAATTCAATGACAATTTGGAGTGTTCATTTCTTTCTCAATATTCTTGTCACTTGTGTAAGCATCTTAAACACCTGCTGTATAACAGAATTATTTGATCAGACTTACTATTTACTATAATATTTAGTTGAGATTACTGAAAACTAGGTCTAAAATGAAGTTTGTTTTGATTAGTAGAAGTAGAATAGCGAGCACTAGGGATGGAATTAGTGATTATAGGGTACCACATTCAGTTCTTAATAAAACAAGTAAAAGAAAGTGTCCAAAAGAGACTATTGAAAAAGACATCCATCTCTGTTTAACATGTAAATTCAGCATATTTTATATTAAATTAAAAATTAATTAATATTCCTGTATTTGGTCTTTTAAAGACATTCAAGTTTGGTTAAGTAATCAAACACTGCCAATGAAATCATAAAAACTTAATCATAAAATCGTGATTACTACTTAAGTGTCCAAGGATGTCAGTGCTAAGAATTATTTCCGTTGATCTCACTTGTGCATATGATAGGCATATGAATACATCTGTGTGAATAAATAATTGATATCTAATTTAGAGTCTCACCATACATGGTTGTGGGTATTGTGAAATAGTTATATATATTTTCATAATTTTGCAATAACATCTCTGGGTGTGAATCCTTGAATCATAAATACCTTTTCGTATGTTCCAGCACTAGCTCCTCCCATATTAATTACTAAATATATGACCTCCTAAGGAGTCATTTGCTTTTTTCACTTTGTTTTAGTCCTTCTCTCTCTATTTTCAAATGTGAGTTATCTGTATCAAATCAAGGTGCATGTATTTGGTGTGGCAATTTTAATCTTTATGAGTAATTTATATTTTATTCATTTATTTTTTAATTGAATCACCATAAGATGGGCTATTAAAAAGCTATTTTATGCAGTTTACTTTTTAATCCTCTCAGTTAAGCCAGGGAAAATCTCTTACTCGGGAAATTCAGAATTTCCATATTTCAAGTGAATCAAAACGGATTGTTCTTGTATTTTTTTATTTTTTATTATTTTTTTGATAGAAACGGGACCACCAAATAATGGGTGTTGGGAGGATCCTCCCAGGATGCATGCTGTTCTTTCAAGAAGCCAGAGAGACGTCTTCAGGCAGGAAGAGCAGCTCAGCAGCAGGGTCTCTTGGATGGGTTTGGTGCATTTTATTTCAGAAATTGATTTAGGGTTTCTAACCAATCTGAAAATGGCTTGGGATTTAAAATGAAGGTCACATAAAGAACTGAGTGCTGAAAGGAGGAAAAGGATAAGCATGATAATCTTTCAGTACCTGTATTGCAAACCATAATGTGCAAAAGGAAAGAATGGGGGGAACAGGAGAAAGAGACAGACAGTGAGACATACAGACACAGAGACAGACAGAGAGAGAGAGAGATAGACAGAGTCAAAGAGAGAAGAAAAGAGTCTGCCATCGATCACAGAGGCTGGCTGGGGGTGGGTGGCAGGAGGGAAAATGGGGACATTAGTGGTTGGAAATGTACACTGTCATGAAGGAATGGGTGTTAGAACACTATGATGGAAACTCAATCACAACTTTGTAGCTGTGTATCTGTGTAATTGTGCATTTAATTTAAAAATTTTAAGGAAAAAATAAGATTTCAAATGAAAAATTATAGAGATTTCTGACTAAACAGGCATTCTGACAGAAACCTCACTGCTTGGGCAACAAAACTTTCAGAGAGGGCAATTTCAAAATTTCAAAAATTCCCATATTAAAGCAGTCAGAAGCAAAACCCCTGTTGTGTCCCCAGCCATAAGAGTGAGCTGCACACACTCTTTACGATAGCCAGAATCTGGGAAAAACCTGAGTGCCCCATAAATGAAGACTGGTTAAAGAAACATTGGTACATTGCCACAATGGAGTACTATGTAGGGGATAGAAAAGATGAAGTCATGAAATTTACATACAAGTGGTACTACATAGAGAGTATCATGTTAAGCGAAACGAGTCAGAAAGAGAGGAACAGACAGGGCAAGATTGCATTCACCAGGAGAACATAAAATAACAAAATAGGAGACCAACTCCAAGAGTGGCCGAGATTAGTGTCAGGAATTTTTCTTCATAGCTTGGAGACCAACCACACTCGCTAGCAGAAAAGGCAGCTCAGATAGAGAACGGAGCACCAAATAAAGGGTGTTGGGAGGATCCTCCCAGGATGGGAGAGCATGCTGAACATAGATTATTAGAACAAACATGATTGTCACTCAATGCCTCTTTTACAAACCACAATGCCTAAAAAGGAGAGAGAGAACCAAGGGGAATGCCCTGCCACAGAGTCAGGGTGGGAGGAGGGGATGGGGGATTGGAGCGATACTGGGACCCATTGGTGTTGGGAAATGGGCACTGGGGGAGGGATGGGTATTTTATCATTGTATAATTGAAACCCATGCACAAAAATTTGTAAGTCTACAACTGTACCTCATGGTGTCTCAGTAATAAAAATTTAGAAATTAAAATTAAAAAAAATTGGAACATAAAGTAAAAATAAAACAAGAGAAAGATCTAACAATAGCAAAGAGGACTATAGTACTCAAAACGTTGACAAACAGGCACATTGGCAAGTATTTTTAAATACGCATCCAGGAGAGAATATAGCATTGTTCATGAACAAATCTACTATATGGATTCCTCTCATCCTTGAAATGGAAAAGGACAATGTGTTACAGTTACCAATTTGTAAATAAGATATATACCACCTATTGCTTGCTAGGTTTCTATGCTTTACCAAGTATTATTCTAATTTTTAAATTTACTTTAATGATTAAAACAGTGTTTGCCTGCATTAAACTTTTTAATTAAACGTTTTATTAGAAATGATTTTTAATTATTAAAAATGTTTTATTCACATTTCATTTTCTAAAAGAAACATATAGGCCAAAGAGCTAGTGCAGCATGTAGAGGGTGTTTACCTTGTATGCAGCTAACCTGAGTTCAATTCCCAGAACCCTGAGCCCACCAGGGGTGATCTCTGGATACAGAGTCAGAAGTGAGCCCAGAGCTCATCTGGGTGCGGTCCCCTCCCCACATAAAAAGAAGAATAGAAAAGAAAAACATATAACTGATTCTTGAGTAACATAGAGCTTAAGGGTGCTAACTCCTCTATAACATTTGAAAACCCCCAAATTTAATAGATAGTCTGCTCTTGACCAAGAAGATGGTTTTCTAATAGTATTTAATTCCATTGTCTGCAAGTACTGATATGTGTGGCCTGTCAATCTGTGAATTTTGATACATTTAAAAACTTATAATGGATTTTATAATAGACTTTAAAATAAATTTGTATTTTATGATAGTAAGTGATAATTTATAATTCTATTTTTGTGGGGTATTTGGGCCATAGTATGTGTTGCTTGGGACTTCAGACTCTGTGCTCAAGGGTCATTCCTGGTGGTGCCAGCCATTAATTTGGGTTGACTGTGTGCATGGTAAGTGCTTTAACCCCTATACTAAGTCTGGGTTTCAATCAAATAAACTATCCGCATATATTTTATACATGCATGGCATAATTTTCCTTAGATTTTTTTATATTTCTAGGATATATTGATCATCTTTAATTATTTTACATCCATACCAATATCCAAAAATTTTCAAAATATAATTATTGAAAAAATATCTCTCAGAAGTGCAAATTTGTATTGTTCATGGGATAACTATATTAAGAAGAAAATAGAACCACAATAAACATATAAGTAAAATGGAGGTACATTTTTTGGAGTCTTTCAATTATGTATTTATATTAGTCTATATATAAGTATGATTTTTAAATAATCAATTTCAGTTAGTATAAAATGTTAATTGAGCTTTTATAATTGTAATGTTTACTGAGAAGATAACATTGATGTGAACTCTATATCTATTTGTCTACTTTTGTAATTGTTTACTTAAGATCAATTATTAAAATATAACTTACTTGTGACGTGATATGTCACTCAGGACAAAAGAACTTGGCTTGCATGTATGAAACTTTGGTTCTATTCTTCGCACTTTAGAAACAAAGGCAAAATCATGAACTGTGGTTGGAAATATGCCTCGGTGATAAAGTATTTGCCTCACATTTCTGAGGTTATGGGTTTGATCCCTGAATTTCCATAGACACACACAAAAGCTAACTTACAACAAAGTCTCACACTGGAGACCTGACTGGGGCCGCTCGAGAAAATCGATGAACAACAGGAGGACAGTGCCAGTGACAGTGACTTAAAGAACTTTAAACTGCTTTAAACTATATATTGCCTAACTATTATACAGATTTAATTCTCAATAAAATAACTTTAAAAGGTCTTTTTTCTAGCACCTCTGCTAGGGAAAGATAGCACCTGATTTTTCAATATTTGTAATTTGGGGGGACATTTTAATTTCTCATTTTAATTTGTGCTCTTTGTCTACTAGTGAGCTTGAAAATTGCTCTTGTATGGTACTACATGGAAAATATTATGCTATGGGAAATGAGTCAGAAAGAGAGGGACAGACATAGAAAGATTGCATTTTTCTGGGTAACATAAAGGAACAAAATAAGAGTCTAACACCCAAGAACAGCTGTGATAAATACCAGGTTGTTCACTCCATGGCTTAGAGGCCAGCTGCACTGTCTAGGGGTAAAGGCAGCGCAGATAGAGAATGGAGTACACAATAAAGGGTGCTGGGAAGATCTGCCCAGGATGGGAGATGCCTGCTGAAAGTAGTCTAAGGACCGAACAGGATTGCCACCCAATGTCTCTTCTGCAGACCACAGCACCCAAAGGGGGAGACAGAACAAAAGGGAGTGCCCTACCAAAGAGGCAGGCTGGGATGGGGGGTGGGGGGTGGGAGGGATACTGGGATTGGTGGGAATGGATATTGGGCACTGGTGGTGGGATGCGTATCGATCACTGTATAACTGAAACACAAGCGCAACAACTTGGAAGTCTATAACTGTACCTCACGGATTTTCACTAATAAAACAAAACAAAACAAAAATTTAAAAAAAAAAAGAAAATTGCGCTTGTGTTTACTAGTCATTTACACTTCTTTCAATAGAGATTATATGATCATGGTTTATGCTTATTTTTTCGATTCAAGTTTAATAGCTAAATACTGATTATTTTAAAGCACAAATTTATTAAAAGCATTCATACTTGGCCCATCATATATCATATTAATTGCCAGTATTTGTTGGTTTTGCTTGTTTTTTGATCACTTAATTTGGTTTTTGTCCTTTTCTTTCAGATTGTAAAATTTTGAGACAAATGAGCGTATGTTTTTCTTTATCTTCTACAGTTTTAAACTGAGAACAACTGTTTGTTTTGTACAAATAAGATACCTGTGCATTTACTATTTCTTCTCATTTTATTTACATTTTAACACATCTCGATTCATCTACAACTTATCCTAGTAAGTGTTGTCATATTGAAAGAAACCACCATTTTTTCAATCAGAGCACTGTAGCCCTGTCCTCCAGCAGTTCTTCCATTTGCTGGAGCGGAACCAGTAATATCTTATAACAAATTGTGAGACTTGTTGTCACTGGTTTTGGCCTATCGAATAGGTCATGGGGAGCTTGCCAGGCTTTTGCTATGTGGACGAGATACTCTGGGTAGCTTGACCGACAGAGGAATCGGAATCAGGGCTGGCCTCCTTCAAGGCAAATGCCCGACCCGCTGTGCTGTGATCGTTATCTAAAATATACTAGTAGTACCAAATGTTGTTTCTTTAGCAGTGCAATATAAATGATTATTTCGCAATTTTCTTGATTTGTTAATGAGATATGTAAGCTCTTGAGTATAATAGGAGTATTTTTCTAAAACAAGAGTCTGAGGAATGTGAAACTGTCTTGTAGGATTCCATCTCCCTAGCATGCTTCATTCTCCCCCGCTTTCTATCCAATCCGGTCTTCTTCTTGGGATTCTGACCTCCTGATTGGCTAGCCTCTACCTTTCACCTGCCTACTTTATGACATCATTCTCCCACCAAACCAACCACCAACTGGTAGAATCTTGGGGGTCCCTTGCAGTTGTTTGTAAACAAATGTGAATCATCATGGTAAGTGACGAGTGACCAATGACCACTCACCAGTGAGCAGTCGTCTATACTGAACACTTGTGGTCTTAAGCCGTTTCAGTGCTCAGACATACCGTTTCCTCTTCTCGTCTACCTTTCATCGGTATTTCCTCTTCTCTGACCATGTCAGGTAAGGTTTTATTATACCTAAACTTAGCAGTCAAGTAAAAACAGCACGTAGTAATGAAAGAAAGTATTCAAGTAGAATTTTATAAGCCTCATTTTAGCTTGACTTTGACATTTGCTGTGTGATTTGAGACATTGACTTACTTTCTCTGACATACAAAGTGTTTGTCCTCATTGATTACATTATATTTTAGACATACTTAGGAGCTCAAATACACACATTCACAAACACACACACATATATATGAGTGTTGATTCTCTGTGTTTCTTTTTACTATTAATAGTAAATTTTACATGATATCCATTGAAAACAAGTAAATCAGAGACAGTATTTTTACAGAAACAGAAAATATAGATGCTGTTGAAAACTGTCAATATACACTAGCATGAGTTCTCTGTAATGGTCTCTCCACTTGTATTTATACTTCAGTATTTTAAATATAGTGATATTACATAGTAATAATCATTGACCTTTGATTTTTCTATTTAAACCAGGTAATAAAAAATATGGGGCATTGGAAAGGTGTGGAGTGCTGAGCGGTAGGGTGGCAAGCCCTCAAAGGTAACAAAGTTTGGGATCACTTTCATCAAGAATTGACCAATAGTATCCAAGACGATATGGGGGACAATAAAATTGGAAAGAAAGAAAGAAAGAAAGAAAGAAAGAAAGAAAGAAAGAAAGAAAGAAAGAAAGAGAGAATAGGAACGTCAAGTATAAAGGAAAGGGAAAACGTTTGGAAAGAATGTTGAAGAGAACCAAAGATTTTAAATCAAAAAAGAATGAATATATATTAAATATGCTGAGATAAATACACTGAGGGCAAGTCCAAGCAATATACTTCAATAAATGCCAGGACTAGAAAGGATATTATGCCTTGAATAGGGTACCATTAGGAAAAGCAGTTTATCAGAAAGCCATCCTTGCTGGTTTTTTCCCTTATTATCTCTTAGAACACAGTACTTGGTACTTGACAATTTGAGAATAAACATGCTTCAGAAATTATACTTCCCATGAATAGCTAGTAGTGCTTCTCTAGGGTGGTGGAAGATACAGAACCTTCAATGTTATTATTACTTTCTGGTTTTTAAGTACATGTACGCGCTGTCTGTTAAAATAAAAAAATGGTATATTCTAACTTGAATCAGGAGATTTAATTCATTTGTGTGGTAAGTAGGTTCCAGGTTAAAGCTGCTTGTCATCTTTACAAATATTATTTCATGTGATTTTTTCTTCCTAACATGAGAGTATTTTGATAATAGTGAACTTCTGTTTTTAGATCCTAAGAGTAAATAGAAAAATCAAGTCTCACATGTCTAATTACACATTTTTGTCATATTTGTGAATTATGATTTTTCCTACATTAAAGATAATTTATTAGATTTTGGTGCTCATTTATTAAACATTGAGAAGAACGTTTTCCTGGTTGATGAATATAATTCTAATCTAGGGTTTGAAAATAAATTTGCAATATTTTGTGATCACTTTTTAAATGGTCTTTTCTGTTTCTTGTGTGATCAAGTGAAATCCTCTGCTATGTTTAACACGTGTTGTTTGCTGTTTAATATTCAAAGGTACTGATGAGAATAATTTTTTGTACTTTCGAAATTTCTTTCTGAATTTTACTCATTTCAAACATGTCTTCTCTCTGAAATACAATCACGATTGCTCCTATTTTCTTTTTGTTATGTAGTTACTGGTAAATCCTTTCTCTTCAATGGAGTGGTAAAGTGTGCCCTCAAAAATCACCTTCTATTCCATTTTTTGGCTAGCAGTTTTTTCTAAAATAGAATACTGTCTTCATATTTTATATGTGGAACAATTTATTAATAACCTTATTGTACTGTTTTATTTGGTTTTGTTTGGAATCACATCCACTGTTATTCAGGGCTTACTCTTGGCTCTGCTCTCCATAACTTACTGTACAATGCTGCTTGCTACAGAGCCCAGATTTCATTACTGTCTATATACTTCTTTTACAGTTCTGTGATACATATTTTTCATGATATTTTCTTTACACTTCCTCCTATGTAAATCATATGAAATAGAAAAATTATATTCATGTATGCATTATTATTCTCAGAATTATTAGTAACTTCACAGTAGATAAACAACGTAAGGCACAGAGTTTAAATAAAGTTTTCCTTCCAAAAACATTTCTTGGGAGAAACTCAAGTAGTCATTTTTGAAGTGGATCAAAAATGAGGGTAACCGTCAGGGCATCCACAAGATTAAGTCGTATGTGAACCGAAAGTAACAGGTACTCATGGCACAAGTCAAATGGAAACCTGATGATTACAATGGTAATAGTTGTAAAGACCACAAATGCTTATATTAATGTAAGGTATCTTTCTTCCGGTTTCTGGCCTTGTAGTGATCATGCAGGGTCCTGGACAAAAGAACACATGCTTTAGTTTGTGTAACATGGAAATTCCTAAGGGACAGCGATATATAGTACTGGAGGGGATAACGCACTTGCCTTGTACACAGCCAATCCAGTTGAATCTCTGTCACAGCATACACTCTCCCGAATGTTATAAGGGGTTACTCCAGAGTGTAGAGCCAGGAAGAACCCAAGATCACTGTCAGTTATCGGTCCATACTCTACACCACCCTACGCCCCGCCCAACAAAATTTATTGGAATATATGAAATCTTTTTGCCACCTCTGGGCCTCAGGTTTCTTCTTGGCCATAGACTTCCTATTTGAAAAAGCTTCCATTCTCGGAGATAGCATAGGAGTCAATAGGATAGCAAGCTACAGGCATTTCTAGGGTAAGGAGAGACTATCTGTAAACAAGAAATCCGGGTACAGACACAATCACCTGGTTCTTCTACAGTTCTGTGTTCACTTTGGGAGCACGATATGAAATACACAAAGTGCCAAAAGGTTCCTGGCTTTGAATCACCCCAAATTGTTGGAATTTTGGAAATTTAGTTGACTGTTGGTACTAGAAGCATCTTGATGGCTTAAAATTTAAGTTCATATTGTTCCTCTCAGCGTTGAAGGAGATTATTATTCTCACAGATTTTGTTTACAACCCTCTTGTTCCTTACAGAAAATTTTCAAATTCCATCTTTATTGGGAAATGCACATACTCTGCAGCTTTCCCTTCCCATGGTTAATAATGCAGCTTCCGTAACAGGAAGTATCTGCATATACTCCAGTGTATCTGCTTCAGCTGGTATTTCTGCTTGGCTCCTGCCCTCAGCCTCTGGCACCTCTTTCCAACCACTGATGGGTAGTGCCTATCTTTACCAACATTTCAGCACAACAATGCTATCTGGAGTGTTTCACCAGAGTCATATATCCACCTCAGCTGCTTCCTACCCGAGTGTTTTGGAATGGCATCATGCAGGAAGTGCTGAAGAGAAGTCTTCCATGGGAGACTTTTCTGTGACTGTCCTTGCCCAAGACACCGCTGTCTCTTCCATGTCTATGGCAGCTCGCTATGAGAAAATCCTAGATACCAACAACACGGTGTCTGAGTACCCATCACTTTCTGCCAGTCTTGTTGAGAGAACACCATCTCTGGTTCCACATCAGAGTCGAAGCCTTTCACTTCCCTACCAGGAACGAAGTCATGTGTATTACAATCATCAAGGCACTCTGGTAACTCTCCTTTCTGGCCTGCAGTCCTATGACTCCATGTCATACATAGGTCAAAATGTCTCTGCCCCCCAAGCTTACAGCAACTCATCTAGAGAAATATTTATGGCTCTGAAGGAGGTCCAGCCGCCAAATAACCAAATACCAGCCTCATCCTCTGGAATCGACTTCTCTCTGTCTGCTCAACCCATCACAGAATCGAGTTATCAAGGTGAGTAAAACGGAGAGAAGGGAAGGAAAATTCAAAAATTGGGATCAAAAAAGAGGAAAACTGTCCGTAGACAGGTGGTATTCATATACACTGAGATTTTTAAGTTTATGAAAAGAACTTAACTAAACTCAGTTCATGCTTACTTCCGTAACTCCTTTTACAGCATGTTATTTTCACTCTCAACATAAGAGCTCCTAATGGAGATTGGAAGGTATGATGTTAAATAGACATCTAGGTTTCATATAATGAAACTTCAGGAGCACACAAAAGAATGCCACATTTTTCCCTAATTATTTCATTTATTTTTTAATTTTTATTAGTTAAACATAAGGAGGGACAGATGTAGACTTAAAATTATTGTGCTTGGTTTCATTTATACAATGATGTAGTACCTATCCCTCCACCAGTGCCCATTCTCCAGCACCACGGTTCCCAGTATTCCTCCCACCACCATAACCCCCATCCCACTCAACCTCTGTGCAGGGAATGCCACATTTTTCACATTCTATTTCAGCAGTCCTCAAGAATTACCACACTAAATGTAAAATACATGTCTTAAACTAGTACTTCGTTAGTTTCTTAAGAAGTTTCAGAACTCTTATTGTAATGGTACACTTTATCTTTCCCTTCCATTAATGAACAGCAAGGTTCTGAATACACTTGTGGTTCAGAGATTCTGACTCAAATCATGAAACCTAGAATCTGTACTCCAGCACAAATATCATGCTGAAGTAGTGCTTCATTCATACTCTTATTCTATGATATTAACGTCCTCTTACTTTTCCATGAAAGTGAATAAATTGAGAGTACAATACATTACAATGCTAAGCTCTGTATGGCATTTATTAGTTTGAAAATCTATAATTTGTTTTAAAAACCTTTTGTTTGGTGGACGCTGAAGTTGTGTCAGAGACCGAAGGGCTCAGGGATTACTCCTGGATCTGTGCTAGGGATCACTGCTGAAGATGCTTAGGAGATCATACGTGATACGAAAGATCAAACTGAGGTCAGCTGTGCGCAGGGCCATTGCCTTACTAACTGTACTATCCCTCTGTCCCAAGTCTCTTATTTTTCAAGTTAGTTTACACAGAAACTCTTTCAAAAACAAAGAAAACCAAAAAACAAGAACATCACATGACAAACAGTAAGAACTACAATATTTACCTCCAATCTTCAAGCACTTGTCCATTTTCCTTAGAATAGCCAGTAACAATGCCTTGACTATTGCTGGTAGGTGCACTGTTGTTGCACCACTAGTTTTGTGGAGTGAATATCTCATTTCGCAGGCACTGATTTCTTCCATGGTTCTTTTAAGTGTTGAATTTCCTGGGGAGGAAGACTTCCCAGGCATCGCAACCTTCAGGGAAGACATTTGGTCTGCAACAAATTTCCGAATTGCCCCCATGTTGCAGTAGCAGGATTCAAAGACCTGAGTATAATCCAGCACCTGAGATTCAGGAAGTTCCCATAATATCTCCAGCCAAAGTAACCTGGCGCTAACCCCAACTCCAACTCAGTAACAAAAAGTTAAGAATTTTGATCAGATGAAAACTGGGCTTTCAAAACCTCTGGAGACCTACCAGATCCCAGTAGACTTAGATCAATGCAAACATCTGCAGGTAATGAACACCACTGACACAATCACTCTGAAGCAGGTGCAAGAAAACTCAAGTGGAACTAAGGGGACCTCCCATGCAAAACAGAACAACAAAAAGGAGGCTTCTGAAACTCTTGAGGGAGAACCCAAGGCCAAAATCCAGCCAAACGTCCGAGAATGCATGCTAAGTGGAGCGGGGATTTTTCGTAATGCTGCAGTCAGTGATAGGTGTCCTAAGACCAAAGCCAAAGCTAACAGCAAATCTCACAAAGCTGCCTCCAGCAGTATCAGCAAGACAAAGAGCCATGGGCAAGAGAAGATAAAAAACACCAGAGAAAACTCTAAGAAAGCTAAGGAGTGTAAGCAGCCAGGGAACAAGGTCAAGGCAGAAGAAAAGCCCACAATTGGCAAGAGGAAACGCAAGGAAGCTCAACCTGAGCTTTGCCAAGAGGCAGTTAAAAAGCCCTGCTGGTACCTAGGCATACACATGCTGGATTCTGTCCAAGTGTTTCATGCTTTGGGGAAGGAAAGTGATCCAAAACTTGGAATCTCTTCCTCCCAGGTCCTGAGTACTCAAAGAAGCCTAAAGATGGCAAGCCATCCTCAGCTGTCAAGCTATGGCTAGGTGCTACACAGGATGGAAAAGGCCTTGAGAAATCTCAGGTCAAAGCACACAAACCAAGTAGCAGTGCTGAAAAACGCTCATCGCCAGCAAAGTCTGAGCTGCCACATCCTGGGAAGGTCAAATTGGTACCTTTGCCTTTTCTTACCATGGAGAATCCACAAGCTGCACCTGTTCCACTGAGAAGACAATCTTTGTCCTCACATGGTCCTGCTGCAGCTTACCATGCCAAGCCTGGCTCTACCAATGCAGCTCAGCCAACCACTGCCAATTCTTCCCGGTCAACCACTGCATTTTTGTCGGGTTCTGCTAAACCTGCTAAGTCCATTTCAACCAACCCATCTCGACCAGGTTTGCAGAACCCTAGTAGCCGACCTATTCGTCTCCCCACAGCTTCTAGACCTGCTCCCTACAACAGCACCTGGCACTTCTCTCCAGCGTGAAACTCCTCCAGTCTCTGTGAACCAGCGGCAGTCGTCACCCAAAGGTCAGAGTCAGTTTCTCCTCCAAGATTTCCGTTTCCAATCGATTCCATGGAGAAAGTCCAATGTTCCCGATCCAGACATGTCAAAGTCCATCACCAAAGAGCAGAGACCAGAGCGTGAGGCTATGAAAAGGAAGGCTCAGCAGGAGCGTGAGAACGCTGCCAAACTCACCTCTTTGGGGGAAAGTGTAGTACTTTATTGAGAGGGAAAAGAGATGGACATCTCTCTCTACTATGGCTACCTAATGGGAGTAGCTGGAATGGTAGGTTCCATTTGAGGTACCAGATGGTTTTCCTAGGCAAACACTGACATGCCATACACCATTTATTTATTCTAATATATTTTTTCAAATTAAAGAGATGCATCATAGTTAATTGTTTGTTAATAAAAATTCTAAATTTTGAGATGCTGCCTATTGTGGTTGTTTTTGGGAGTGGCTGGGGGTCGAAGGATGGGATGGGAAAGAATGGGAAGTTAGAGACAGGAAAAAGGATGAATAGACAAAACTCTACGAAATACAAACTTAGTCCAGGGTTATAAAGCCCATCATAGGAGAAATTGCATGGGCCTGATGAAGAGTGGGGTAGGGTCAGAGGAAAAGTATAGCTGACAGGGCATTTGGTCTGCAACCACGAAGGACTCAGTTCATTTCGTGCACACTTTGATGGTCCCCAGAGACCCACCAGATGTGGAACTTGAGCACAGAGCAGGCAGTAAGACCAGAGTACAGTCAAGTATGCCTATCCCTGGTGTCCTCGAAAAATAAAATGGGACAAATGGCACAGTCTTCAGTTTTCGGTTAATAGAATAAATTTGGAATAGGCTGAGAAAGTCAGATGAGTCTAAGATGACCAGAAGAAAAGTAAAAATTCTTCAATGGACGCTCTGTTTACGTCCCATGGCCACCTTTGGAAAATAACCAAATTTGAGACACATCACTAAAAGGTTTGGGTGGTCTATCAATGAATGATGGCTGGGGATGCGAACACAAACACTGGGGAATAAACCTACCAGATGAGTGATCAACGCCCTGAGAGTCATTTAAGTATGACTCTTAACAGGGACAAAGCCAAGAGAACAGTTGCAGCTTTAAGCCTGAATATCAGCTCCTGGGAAATGCAAAGATAAGTCACATGTCCTCAGGCCCTCTGTTCAGCACCCCTAGCTGCACCATTTCACTTATTCCCAACAATATTCAGAGTTGCTATCATGGTGACACTTTACTAGTGAGTTTCAACAATGCGGTCCACTGCCTTTGTAAGTCTTTGGATTTGTAAACTCCCCAAGTTAGCCAAGCCAGCTTTCAGGAAATTTCTGGTGGGGGGAGCTCAAATTATATTAGCTTGAGGGGCTGGTCTTTGGTCTTCCATGGTTCCTGGTGCCTGTAGCTTTCTCTAAACATCGCTTTTAACTGCAGCTCACAGAAGAACCAACTTTATAAATAGCGTTGTGGTTGCATTGCGGTAGGTACCATACTAAGACATGCGTCCTAGGTCACCACTCCCAAAGCAGTTGGTACCAGTTGACCTTGAGCCTGGAAGGTTGTGGTGGAAAGAGATGGCCCTAGGAGAGTTAATGGGGTGATGGATGGATGGAAAGGAAACCGGGAAGGGTAGGGAAGTGGAAAATTGGTGATCATCATGGAATAGTTTATGGATGTTTTTCAAATAAGTTAAAATATTTTTTGAAAGGAGATTCAAGACAAAAATACGAAAATAAGATAGGTTCCTAAGAACAGGTTACATATAAGACCGAGAGAGCTGTAAGGGCTGGCATTCCTTCTGGAGCTTTCAATCATACCATTTACTAAATATGTTATTTTCACATCACTTAGCTGTGGAGAGGAATAGTGAGAAAAAGAATGCCACCGGAAAAGCAAACTGGGAGACCACCTTCAATAAAACCAGGTGGAAGGTGTTCACATGGATCCCAAGTGCAAATATATGTCAACAGGATCACATATTTAACTAACTCTGCTTGGTACCAGTAACTTCTTTGTTGAATATGGGGGGAAATGAACGCAGTTTCTGATTGACCTGAGACTAACCAGTTAATAGATTTTCCCAGGAAAGGGTAGTTGACTGGCTGCGAACAGAAAAACGTGAAAAGTGTTCTGCTACCTTTAATGTATGGCTGGAGGGAATTGATCCCAGTAATCTCTTAAAACTAACAAGCTTCAACTCTCTTGAAGGAATGTTGTATTCACTGAGGAAAACATGTTGGGAGAAAAGTCTGAACTGATGGGAAAAGAGAAAATAAGTTTGAAAGGAGGGCTTGAAATTTGGGTTCCTCTGAAAACAAAGCTTGAAACAACAAGATCTGGGGGTAACATGATATACTGTGATCTGAGCAGGAAAAGAGTGATATCAGGGATGTGAACAAGGGAAATCCAAGTTAAGGAAGACTTAGCTAGCTGACTACCCCATGGTCAACATGGTTCCAAGACTACGAGAAATTACAAGAAATTTACTTTAATTTTGTTTCTTTTATATGGTCAAATACAACATGAATTCTGTGCCTTCTTCAAGCAGAATTTTTCTTTCTCAATATTCTGTTCATTTGTGTAAGCATCTTAAACAACTTCTGGATAACAGAATTATTTGATGAGAATTATTTTTTACTTCAATGGTTAGTTGAGATTATTGAAAACTGGGCCTAAAGAGAAGTTTGTCCTGATTGGTACAAGTAGAGAATGGAGGTCTAGGGATGGAATTAGAGATTATAGGGTACCACATTCAGTTCCTAATAAAACAAGTAAAGGACAGTGTCCCAAATAGATTATTGAAAAAGATATTCATCTCTATTTAACATGTAAATTCAGCATTTTCTATATTTAATTAAAAATGAAAGAATGTTCCTATATTTGGTCTTTTAAAGACATTCCAGGTTGGTTAAGGAAACAAACACTGCCTATGAAATCATAACAACTTAATCATAAAAACCTGATTACGACTTAAATTTACAAGAATGTCATTGCTAAGAATTATTTCCCTGGATCTCACTAGTGCACATGATAGTCATATGAATACACCTGTGTGGATATATCGCTGGTATGTAATTTAGAGAATAGATATATAGAGATTAGATCACATAGCTGAGTGTGATCTCAACTTTTCTACACACTCCCATGCCCCACACACCCAAAGACTTGTACTAATCCTTATAGATCCATGACTTTTCCTCCTCCCCTCTCCCAGAGTCTATTAAAATTTCTTTTCAAATACTAATGTAATGCGCTTTAGAAAATATTGAGTTAAACTTAATTGTTGTCATTTAGCTTTTAGATAGAGAACAAAGAAAGTCTTATTAAAAGTGTATTTTGGTATTCTTTGAAAATAGTAATAAGTACATTATCATTGAGTCCCTGAATATACATTATATAAAGTATTTTGTGAGGAATTCCCTATACAAATCAGTACACGAAGAAATAAATGACTTCTCTGAATGAGAATGAACTGGGACATTTCAAAGTATCAATCAGTGAATCAAAGATGAATCATAGCATTTTATAGAAAAAATGATCTTGATGTAATCTAGTCAACACCATTACATTTTTTCTTATACCAGCTGATAGTGCTTTTAATTTTTTAATTTTTATTTAATTATTTTTATTAGTGAAACACCATGAGGTGCAGTTGTAGACTTACATACCTTTGTGCTTGGGTTTCAGTTATACAAGAATCAAGTACCCATATCTCCACCAGTGCCGATTCTCCACCACCAGGGAACCCAGTGACCCTCCCACCCCCCATCTCCCCCACTCCGTCCCACCTCAGGGCATTCCCTTTTGCTTTTTCTTTGTTTTAGGGTGTTGTAGTTTGCAATGAAGGTCAATACTATTACATTTTCAAAGAAGAACATAGGCCCCTATATGTTCAAGACACTACTACTGTCATGCGGTTGTTCCCAGCATGTACCCTGCTCCAAGCCAGCCCTTTGGAAATATGCTGGGAAGGACAACTGGATGTTCCTTTCCTCACACTGACCTGCAAGACTCTTGCTGATTCTCAGCCACATCAACTATTTCATTTGTTGCCTGATATCACCTTCTGTCCTTTATTTTTTTTTAAATATTTGATTTGTTTCTGGAATATAAAGAAAAAAATTAAATGGATGAATAAAACAAAAGCAAAATCAAACCTTTACACTCTGACATCAAAATCGTCCTTATCGGAGGGGATTTAAATGACTGAAATGGGTAGGGGAATGTTGTTAGTTGGTTGTGGACAGTAGCTGGATATTTGACAGTGCATGGAGAATGAATACAGAGTTGCTGAGATGAGGAACCCTGTACTTGAAGTGAATACAGTTTGTAAACTAGTCATCACAATTATATGTCCATATGAAATTTAACTACATATGCTTTGTGCCTTCCTTGCATGTATGTGTTATGCATTCCTTTTTCATGGCCTCAGAAATGTATCTGAGGGCACTCGGAAATTAGTTGAGCCCCAAGTATGGGGAGAGTAGTAGTAAATGACTGGAGGAGGAAGAAATATGAGTTGGAGCTTAAGAGCCGTGTAAGAGGAATATATAGATATGTATGTGTGTGTAAATACACATATATATGTATAAATATATATAAGGGCTGGAGCCATAGCACAGTGGGTAAGACATTTGCCTTGCATGTGGCCAACCTGGGTTCGATTGCTCTGCTCCTCTCAGAGAGCCCGGCAAGCTACTGAGAGTAACCCTCCCTCATGGCAAAGCCTGGCAAGCTACCTGTGAATTATTCGACATGCCAAGAACAGTAACAACAAATCTCACCACAGGGATGTTTCTGGTGCCTGCTTGAGCAAATCAGTGGAAAATCGGAGGACAGTGCTACAGTGCTATGGTTAATTCAAACGTTGTTTATGCAAAATTTGAAAGAATCAAATAAATATTCTATAAAACTGATTACACCTATTAAATTAATACAACTTTAAATAGTGTTTAGAAATGAAGTTGAAGAATTTTAAGGCTATAGAAAGATATTGACAATATATCAAGAAACACGTGGATTTTTGAGGAGCAAGAACACGTAGCTGTTGTCCTTTCTTAAGGTTATTTTTTTTGTCTATAATAGAATATGCTTTCCCTGAGTTTTGTTAATAGCTTCCGTTTTTTAGAAAGCATCATAATAAATTTTATTTTTTAAAAAAGAAAAAAAAGTTGTCTTTGTGAGTGGATTCTGTAGGTTTGGAACCTGGGAAGTATTTTCCTATGTAAGTTACATTAAACATGAGAATTATAACAGAAATACCATCTGCAGTACTATTCATAATAGCCAGAAGAAACTATGGTATACCTACACAATTGAATACTACACAGTTGTCAGGAAACTGACATCATGAAATTTGCTTATAAATGGATGTACAGGGAAGAATATCATGCTCAATGAAATCAGTCAGACGGAAAGGGGTATACTGATTGGACTACCCCATTTTTTGGATATAAAAAAACAGAATATGAGACTAATACCCAAGGATAGCAGAAACACAGGCCAGGAGAATTGGTCAATGGTTGGACGCTTGCCACAAGTGCTGAAGGCGAGCATTTGGAATAAAGAAGGGACCGCTCTGACAATGATAGTTGGAAGTGATTACTCTGGGTGAGAACTGAGTCCTGAAAGTAGGTAAAGGAATAAAGGTGAGAATCTCTCACTCTCTGTATTACAATCCATAATGCCCAAAGGACGAGAGAGAGAGAGAGAGAGAGAGAGAGAGAGGTGCCTTCAATAGTGTAGAGTAAGCAGGCTGTCAGGTGGGGTTTGGGGTTGGGAGAGGGAGTGGTGGGAGAGAAACTGGGGACATTAGCAATGGAACAGTATACTAGTGGAGGATAGGTGTTAAAATATCCTATGATTGAAACTGAATCATGAAAAGGTTTGTAATATGTGTCTCCTGCAGATTCAATACAAAAATATGCTATTTAGTTTCTACCACCATGACTAACCTATGAATTTGCTGAAATTTATTTTTATCTCTTTGGCTGGCTCATTACATGGATGTCTGTGTGGTAAAACTTTTTCCATTTTATGCGGACTGAAGAGAAAAAAATCATAGGGTTGGGACTTCTGGTGGACGGAGAGAAGAGCACAAAACACCCTGTTGACCACACCTCAGCAGGGTCACCTAACTTGCGTGATGACAGACCTCCTTCACTGATTACTTCTGTTGTAATGTGGAAAAATGAAAAGACTTTGCAGGCTGTCAAGAGGTTGTCTCCTCCAGTTCTCACTATTTTCTTTTCGATTAGAATTGTTTAAAGATTATTTGAAAAATTTGGAGCTTAATGATTTGTTCTTATATATTTCCCCTACATGGTGTCAGTGGGCATTGATCCAGGAAGGCCAGCATGAAAAAGTTGAGGTGTATGTCTTAAACACCAATGCCAACACTACTGTAAGTATGGAATCCAAAGTACAATAGTAAAACTTCAAAATGTGTTTGTCAAGGAAATCGGTGGAAATGCAGGGAGAAATGTGTAATCTGTTGGTGGAAGGATGCAGACACTGTTGGTGCGATTAGAATTGGAGTATTGTATGACAAATCTCCATTATAAATGACTTTGAAAATCAAAATTGCCTAAATTTTAAAAAAAAAGAGAAGTCAACTTATATCTATATTTCAAGAAAGCTTGTCTTAGCAAATTTTGGCAGGGAGATCATAGTTGGTAGAAAGAGGGAGAAAGAAAGTGAGATTTGACAGTTGGGAAGAGAAGCCTGGATATCATGGAAGAGATGAAAGCTGATCTTAGAAGATTTGGAGCCATCAGAGTTTAGTGAGTTAAATGGTGAGATCATTGCAGTTTAGATACTTAAATAGTGAGATTGGTTTCAGTCATCAGCACTGTATATATAGAAAGAGTTCAAAGACCTCACAGATATTCAGGCTATAATATCTAACAAGGGAAGCGTTTTTTTCCTGAAGCAATATGTAAGGATAATATATTGCCAGGAAAATGATAAAAAGTTGGTTCTCTTTTTCACAGATTAATACATTAGAGATGAAAACTTTTATACAAAGGAATCTATCATCTTGTCCTGTTGCTCTGTTTTCTTGCCTTCATTCCATTCTCCACCATGACCCTACCTAATCAGGGCTCGCCACATTTCTCAGCAGTATCACCACATAGCCTAAGAGCATGTGTTAACTGTCGGTAGCTCACACTCTCATGTTTGCCCCCAATCCATGCCAGAGCCATCCTTCTGAAACCATGGATATTTGCTGAAGGCCCGTTCTTTCTTGAAGTGGCAGTCATGGTTTACCTCTTCATAATCATTGTGTTTACAAATTTAGATGAATGTCACTATACTAGTGACAGGGATTTTCCAAACTATGGCAAGCATAAACATTTCCCTTTCCCCCACGAATTTTGGGCTAGTTATTTTCTATCCACTGCTAATAATTTGTGATAATGAGGAAACAGAACTGAACTAAAAACAGGGACATTTGTCAATTTAGTGCCATGACTAATCAGTCTTAGTATAAGTATATATTTCTAGAAAAAAAAAAAAGCAGAAGAAAAGGAGTTGGTTTCTAGCAAAGAATCCCAAACCTCTGCCAAGAAATCCTTTGAAAATAAAAATTCTGACTACGGACTGAACATGATTACAATTTAATGCCTCTTTTGCAGACCACAACACCCAAAAGGAGAGAGAGAACAAAAGGGAATGCCCTGCCACAGAGGCAGGGTTGGATGGGGGGTATTGGTGTGGGAGGGATACTGGAATCCATGGTGGTGAAAAATGGGCACTGGCGGAAGAATGGGCGTTTGATCATTGTATAATCGAAACCCAAGCACAAAAATTTGTAAATGTACAACTGTACATCATGGTGTTTCACTAATAAAAATTTAAAAAAAAATTAAAGTAAAATTTTTTTTGTCTGTGAGAGATCAGCAGATGGGAACCTGAGTGAAGGCAAAAGATTAAATTGGTTGACTTTTATTTTTCCTTGAGTGTATAAATTTGATTTTGGAGTCAATTTATATGAGAGTTCATCAAGACACAGAAATTTTTAGCGCTTCTCTTGTTTAAAAGTATAGTGATAGACCATATCTCTATCTCACATGATTTTTATTTCTGATAGTTTGACACAAAAGATACGTCAAAATCATAGATAAATGTAAATTATTTAAATACTTTTTTGATTATGTAAAATTACCTTATAGAATTACATTATAGAATTTCATAAATTTTAGGATTATGCAGAATCAACGTGCATGTATCATATTACACTCACTACTGAAAGGCCTACTCTGTCATTCACCATTGTTCAGTTTTTCCACTTTGATTAAACTTTTCGATCTGGTAACTAAATAGTCTCATAGTTCTAAAGTTTGTTTTTATTGCTTTGAAAAGATCAAAATTATGCAATTTTCAACAGTGGATGAAACTAGAGGATATCATGCATGTAAAGTTAGCCTTAAGGAAATGAACAGATACAGAGAGATTTTTCTCATATGTGGGATGTAAAGACACACAGCAAGGTAGAAACAAAGGTTCAAGAGCAATGTAAGGGGAGAACTGATCCACACAATTGAGTCAGGGGATTGAGAGTGAGGGATTCTGGGGGATTGGGGGAGAGGGAAGGTTTATTCTTTGAGAGAATGAGGAGTGTCATGTTGGAATTATGTGTATTAGAATCCATTACTAATTGAATTATAAATCATAGAATATAAATAATGTTTTAGACGTTTGTCTGTCTCATTTTATTCTATTAATTTGTTTTCTCTATATGCCACGTATGCCTGAATTTGTAGAATGCCTATCTTTCTCTGCCTGGTTTTTTTCACTAAACATAATTTCCACATGTTATCCATTTTATATACAAATAATAAGAAGATTTCACTTCATACAACTGAGTAGTATTCCATTGCTTTACCACCTTTCATTTTCAAAATTTGTGGTTTAAAAGATACAAATACTGGTTTTAACAATGCTCTGGTGTTTTAAAATTTTTAGTTTAGTGAAGCTAAATAGATTTTACTGAAAAACACTCAGAAACTTGTGAAACAGGTGTGGGGTGGAATGAAATATTTGTTCAAGCGAGAACTGTCATTTAACAAAGCAAGCAAAGAGAGACATAGAGAAAGAGAGCACGGTATTTCTTCTAATGAGAACAAAAGCTTGAGGACCAAGCCTACTCTGGTAGTTTAGGAATAAGAACTTGGAGTGGTATGAACTTAACTTGTGCACTTTAGGGGAGAACTTGAGTGAAACTATTAGAAGTACTTTCAGGAGCATGATAAACTGGAGTCTGCACTTGGAGTGAGGTGGGTAGAGAGTTCTTTGGGGAGATCCGAACTGTGGAGAACAGTAATATTATAACATTAATGATAGTATCTTACCGTGGGATTCCAAAAAAATCTGTAACAGTGGCGTCAGAAATGATAACATCCTTAGGTATTTGGATTTCCTGTGGAAACACTAGGAAAGCTGAGTTTTTGCTCTGGATGCCTCCACCTGAAACAAGGTCAAGAAATCATGTATGAAAAATTACAAGTTACATGGATCAAGGATTCTGATCCCAGTGGAAGGCTAACTTTCGGGTGGACAACTTCTACTGATGGCCTGATGTAGATTCTGATCCTGGGATACGTAACAGAAAGGAGGTAGTGACAGGTATCCTCAGAAGTGAAGCCTCTGAGACAGAATTCATTCATGACAACTTATGGGTTATCAAAGTTTGCTCATGGCTGCTACCATTATAACATGCCATTCAATGGTTCTGTGGTTTCAATTTACTGTATCAATGTAAAGATGAAGTTTCTATATGGAAGGTAAAAATCTGAGGCCCTCAGGATGATGAATTATGGGGAGGGGGGGAGCTGGAGTGATAGTACAGCAGGTAGGGCATTTGCCTTGCACACGGCATACCCAGGTTAGATTCCCAGCATCCTGTATGGTCCCCCCAAGCACCGTGAGGAGTAATTCCTTAGTGCAGAGCCAGGAGTAACCACTGTGCATCGCCACGTGTGACCCAAAAAAGCAAGAAAATGATGATCTGGGATTGATCCTTAGCATTGCAAACAGCATTATTTTTTAATTTTTATTTTCTTTCTTTCTTTCTTTCTTTCTTTCTTTCTTGCTTGCTTGCTTTTTTGTTTCCCTTAGCTTTAATGTCATGAAGGGATCTTCCCACATTTTTCTCCATATATCTTAAGAATTCAGGTATGATAGTGAGGTCTTTAATACATTTGATCTGACTTTGCGCCTGGCAATATAAAGAGGTCTGAGTTCATTTTCTTTGAATGTTGCTGTCCAGTTTTCCCAGCACCAGTTGCTGTAGAGACTTCCTAGCTCAACTTTATATTTCTTGAGCATTTATGAAAGATTAGGTAATAATAATCTGAGGGCCAGCTTCAAGATATTAGACTATATTCCATTGATCTGAGGCCTGTCTTTATCTGAATATCATGGTATTTGTATGACTACAACTTTGTAGTAGGGATTGAAGTTGGGGAAGGTGTTCCCTTCTTCTTTTTTACCAAAGATTGCTTTAGCTCTTCATGGGAGTTTATGGTTCTGTATGAGTTTCAAGAGTGTTTAATGTATTTATTTGAAAAATGTTATGTGTATCCTTATAGAAAGTGCATTAAATCTTTATAGAGCTTTGGTGTGTGTTGCCATTTTGACAGTGTTAAACCTCTCAATCCATGAGCATGGGATGTGATTCCATTTCCTCATATACTCTCTTATTTGTGAAGTAGTGTTTTGTAGGTTTTTTTTCCCTTTATTTTATTTTATTTTTTTAAAGTGGTAGATTTACAATTTTTTGTGCTTTGGTTTCAATTATACAATGATCAGATACCCATCCCTCCACCAGTGCCCATTTTCCACCACCATGGATAATATCCCTCCCACCCCCATCCCCCCATCCCCCCTGTCTCTGTGGCAGGGCACTTCCCTGTGTTCTCTCTCTCCTTTTGGGTGTTGTGGTCTACAAAAGAGGCATTCAGTGGCAAACATGTTCAGTCCATAGTCTACTTTCGACATGCATCTCCCCTTCTGGGAGGATCCTCCAAACATACTTTATTTGGTGCTCCCTTCTCTATCTGAACTGCCCTTTCCTCTAGGATACCTGGCTGGCCTCTAAGTTATGGAGTAATCCTCCTGGTGCTGATCTCAGCTATTCTTGGGTATTAATCTCATACTTTGTTACTTTATATCCCCCAGATGAATGCAATCTTTCTATGTCTATCCCTCTCTTTCTGACTCATTTTGCTTAGCATGATACTTTCCATATTGTACCACTTGTATGTAAAGTTCATGACTTCATCTTTTCTAAGAGCTACATAGTACTCCATTGTGTAGATGTACCAAAGTTTCTTTAACCAGTCATCTGTTCTTGGGCATTCAGGTTTCTTCCAGTTTCTGGCTATTGTAAAGAGTGCTGCAATGAACAAACAAGTGCAGATGTCACTTCGACTATACATTTTTGCCTCTCTGGGATATATTCCCAGGAGTGGTATTGCTGGGTCAAATGGGAGCTCAATTTCTAATTTTTTGAGAATCGTCCATACTGTTTTCCAGAAGGGCTGAACCAGTGGACATTCCCACCAACAGTGAAGGAGTGTCCCTTTCTCGCCACATCCACGCCAGCATCGGTTGCTTTTGTTCTTTTGAATGTGGGCCAGTCTCTGAGGTGTGAGATGGTATCTCATTGTGGTTTTGATCTGCATCTCCCTGATGATTAATGATGTAGAGCATTTTCTCATGTGCTTTTTTGCCATTCGGATTTCTTCTTTGAGAAAGTTTCTGTTCATTTCATTGCCCCATTTTTGGATGGGGTTGGATGTTTTCTTCTTGTGGAGTTTAACCAGTATTTTGTATATCCTGGATATCAACCCCTTGTCAGATGTGTATTCGATGAATATCCTTTCCCATTCTGTAGACTGTCTTTGTATTTTGGTCACTGTTTCTTTGGAGGTGCAGAAGCTTCTTCGTTTAAGATAGTCCCATTTATCTATCTCTGTTTTCACTTGCTCGGCCAGTGGCGTGGCATCTTTGAAGATACCATTAGCTTCAATGTCATGAAGGGTTTTGCCAATTTTATCTTCAATATACCTTATGGTTTCTGGTCTGATGTTGAGGTCTTTAATCCATTTGATCATCATAAAGGGGTGCTGGATCTTATCAAATGCTTTCTCTGCATCTATTGATATGATCATATGCTTTTGATCTTTTCTTTTGTTGATATGGTGGATTATGTTGATTGATTTCCGAATGTTAAACCATCCTTGCATCCCTGGGATGAATCCTACTTGGTCATGGTGTATGATCTTTTTGATGAGTAGTTGGATTCTATTTGCTAGTAGTTTGTTGAGGATCTTTGCATCTGTGTTCATCAGGGATATCGGCCTGTAATTCTCTTTCTTTGTGGTATCTCTGTCTGCTTTTGGTATCAGTGAGATATTTGCTTCGTAGAAACTGTTCGGAAGTGTTTTTGATATTTCAATTTCGTGGAAAAGCTTAAAGAGCATCGGGAGTAAGTCCTCTTTAAAGATTTGGAAGAATTCACTAGTGAATCCCTCCGGGCCAGGACTTTTGTGCTTGGGGAGACTTTTTATTACCATTTCAATTTCCTTGATGGTGATAGGTCTGTTCAGGTATTCCAGGTCTTCTTGGTTCAGCCTTGGGAGTCTGTAGGAGTCTAGGAATTTATCCATTTCCTCGAGGTTTTGATGTTCCATGGCATAAAGCTTCTCAAAGTACTCCCTGAGGATCCTCTGAATTTCTGTGGTTTCTGTTGTAATGACCCCCTTTTCATTTCTGATTCGGTTAATTAGGGTTTTCTCTCTCCCTTTCTTTGTGAGTTTTGCTAGAGGCTTATCGATCTTGTTAATTTTCTCGAAGAACCAGCTTTTGGTTTCATTGATCTTTCGGATTGTTTTTTGGGTTTCCATCTCGTTAATCTCTGCTCTGAGTTTTATTATTTCCTTTCTCCTGTTCGGGTTGTGCTCCTTTTTTTGGTCCTTCTCCAAGCTCTTAAGCTGTAACGCTAGGTTACTTATGTGTGCTCACTCCTCCTTCCTGAGGAATGCTTGTAGAGCTATAAACTTTCCTCTTAACACAGCCATTGCTGTGTCCCATAAGTTTTGGTAACTCGTGTTCTCATTTTCATTCGTTTCTAGGAATCTTTTGATTTACATTTTGATTTCCTGTCTAAGCCACTCGTTGTTTAGTAGAGCACTGTTTAATTTCCAGGTGTTTCCTTTAGTTTTCGGTTTTTGTATGTGATTTCCTTCTAATTTCAGCACATTATGGTCTGAGAAGATTGTCGATACAATCTCTATCTTATTAATTTTTTGGAGGCATGTTTTGAGGCTCAGCATGTGGTCTATCTTGGAGAATGTTCCATGTACGCTTGAGAAGAATGTGTATTCAGCTTTTTGTGGATGAAGTGTCCTGTATATATCTATTAAGTCCCTTTCTTCCATTGTTTCCCTCAGATGAAGTATGTCCTTGCTAAGCTTGAGTCTGGTTGATCTATCAAGAGGTGACAAAGCAGTGTTGAAGTCTCCTACTAGTATTGTGTTGCTGTTGATGTCTTTTTCCAAATCTATGAGTTTTAAGTACTTTGCTGGTCTCTCATTAGGTGCATATACATTTATTATTGTAAGTTCTTCCTGTTTTACAGATCCTTTGATCAATAAGAAATGGCCTTCACTGTCTCTTATGACCTTCCTCACTCTGAAATCGATGTGGTTTGATATTAGGATGGCTACCCCAGCTTTTTTATGGGAGCTGTTTGCCTGTAGGATTGTTTTCCAGCCTTTGACTCTGAGTCTGTGTTTGCTTTGACTATTGAGATGCGTTTCTTGCAGGCAGCAGAATGTTGGGTTCAATTTTCTAATCGATCCTGCCACTCTATATCTTTATTTGGTGCGTTTAGCCCATTGACATTGAGAAAGATTATTGTTATGGGATTTTGTCCCATTGTTCTGTTGAAATTTGGTGTATTTGAGAGGCCTGTCTTGCCTTAAAGTAGCCCATTTATTTGTACTTGTAACCATGGTTTTGAGTCCATGAAGTTCCTGAGCTCTTGTTTGTCTGTGAAACTGTGTGTTGTTCCTTCTAGTATGAATGAGAGTCTCGCTGGGTAAAGTATTTTTGGGGAGGCATTTATTTCATTGAGTTTTTTCACTATGTCCCACCACTGTTTTGGGGCCATAAGGGTTTCATCAGAAAAATCAGCTGTGAATTTTAAGGATGCTCCTTGGTAAGAGTTTTCTTTCTTCGATCTTGCTGCTTTCAGAATTTTGTCTCTGTCTAAGGTTTTGGTCATTTTGATCAGTATGTCTCTTGGGGTATTTTTATTCGGATTTCTTCTAGCTGGTACCCTTCGGGCCTCCTGAATGTGGTCACAAGTTTTCTTCAGCATTGGAAATGTTGTAACAATGATTTCTTTGACAGTTTCTCCTTCATCGAGGTTTTCTTCCTTTCCCTCTGGGACTCCAATAATTCTTATGTTACCCCTCTTGGCTTCATCACGATCTTCTCTTGCCATCTGTTCCTGAATTGTGAGTCTCTTTTCCATTTTCTGCTCTTTTCTGGAGAGTCTCTGAACTTCATCTTCGAGCTCACTGATTCTGTTCTCAGCCGCTCTTACTCTGCTGCTGAGGCCTTCTACTGAGCTTTTCAATTCGCCTACGAGATTTTTCAGGTCTGACATTTCTGATTGCATTTTCTTCATTTCTGCCTTTAGATCCTCTTGTCTTCTATTGGCATAGTTTTCCATTGTTTCCTTTAATTCCCTAAGCATCCTAAGTAGCTCCCTTCTGAATTCCTTGTCAGAGAGGTTGTCTAACACTACAGTACTGTTGGTGTCATCTGGGCTCGACTCTTCAATATGAAAGTTTAGTGGGCTTTTGCGTTGCTTTACCGTTGTGAGAGGTGTGGTTTAGTCCTTCACGTTCACTGTTACTATTCTGCTTGATATGCAGTGTGAGTTAAGATAGGCTTATGAGTTATTGGGTACTGTGTTTCTAGTGGCTGAGCTAAAATAGAGAAGTTTCCATCTAAGAAGTTAGCTTATGGTTCCTATGACATATGTACTGGGAAAATATTTCACGGCCGCGTAAGCGGCCGCGGCTCCGGAAAGAGTCCCTGGCACTGGGCGAGGAGTTGGGAAGGTCTCCTGTTTGGAATTGGAGTCGTTCAGCTTTGTTGCCCAGAGCTGGGCCTCTGTGCCCGTCCCACGCAGATCAGGGGTTGAAAACCGGCTGTCTAGGGGCTGTTTCTAGCTGCGTGTGCCCAGAAAGGGACCCAGGCCCTTGGGGGCAGGCTGTACCTGTTGGAATTGGAGCCGTTCAGCTTTGTTGCCCAGAGCTGGGCCTCTGTGCCCGTCCCACGCAGATCAGGGGTTGAAAACCGGCTGTCTAGGGGCTGTTTCTAGCTGCACGTGCCCAGAAAGGGACCCAGGCCCTTGGGGGCAGGCTGTACCTGTTGGAATTGGAGCCGTTCAGCTTTGTTGCCCAGAGCTGGGCCTCTGTGCCCGTCCCACGCAGATCAGGGGTTGAAAACCGGCTGTCTAGGGGCTGTTTCTAGCTGCGCGTGCCCAGAAAGGGACCCAGGCCCTTGGGGGCGGGCTGTACCTGTTGGAATTGCAGCCTTTCAGCTTTGTTGCCCAGAGCTGGGCCTCTGTGCCCGTCCCACGCAGATCAGGGGTTGAAAACCGGCTGTCTGGGGGCTGTATCTAGCTGCGCGTGCCCAGAAAGGGACCCAGGCCCTTGGGGGCAGGCTGTACCTGTTGGAATTGCAGCCGTTCAGCTTTGTTGCCCAGAGCTGGGCCTCTGTGCCCGTCAGGTTTTTTTTTTTTTTTGTATAGTTCCTTAACCTTTTTAGTTGATTCTATTATACTCTATTTTCTGAGGTATTATTGTGAATGGGATTGTTTTTCTCTATCTCTTTTTTCTCTTTCATTATTAATATATGGGAAAGCCATGTAGTACCAGATATTGATTTTGTAATATGCTACTTTACTAAACAAATCTATTGTTCCCAGGAGCTTTTTTGGAGATTCTTTGGGATTTTCTAAGTATAATATCATGTTATCTCCAAATAGTAAAAGCTTGAGTTATTCCTTTTTTATATGGATGCCCTTGATATCTTTTTTTTTTTTTACCAAAATTATATGGCAAGTACTTCAAGTACTATGAAGAATAGGAGTGTTGAGAGTGGGTAACTTGTTTTGTGCCTGATTGTATTCTGGAATTCTATTTCATTGATTTCTGCTCCAAGCCTTTGGTTTTTCCCCGTTGAGAATAATACTTGCTGTGGGTTTGTGGTAATTTGCTTTGACTAGATTGAGAAAGTACTTTCAACTCCCATTTTCTTGAGAGTTTTTCATCATGAATGGGTGCTGGATCTCATCAAATGCTTTATCTACATCTATTGATATGATCATATGACTTTTATCTTTATTTTATTGAGATGGTGTATTCTGTTCATTGACTAGAGAATGTTAAGCCATCCTTGCATCCCCAAGCTAAACCTACTTGGTCATAGTGTGTGATCTTTTGTTGAGTTTCTAGATTCTCTTTGCTGGTATTTTCTTGAAAATTTTTGTATCTGTATTCACAAAGGAAAAATGTCTGCAATTTTCTGTTTTTGTGGTGTCTCTGTCGATTTGAGTATTAGGGTGATCTTTGCCTCATAGAAACTATTTGGGAGTATTTATGTTTCTTCAATTTCCTGGAAAATCTTAAAAATGTTGGAAGCAGTTCCTCTTGAAAGGTTTGAAATAGTTCACTATTGAATCCATCTGGGCCCTGGATTCTGTTTGGGGGTATAATTTTGACCATCATTTCAATTTCCTTGGTAGTGATAGGTTCAAGTATTCCAAATCTTCTTGGTTCAGCCTTGGGAGGTAATTGGAATCCAATAATTTATCAATTTATTCAAGATTCTCTCATTTCCTCCTGCAAAGATTCTCAAAATAATCTCTGATGATCCTATGGATTTCTGTACTTTCTATTAGGATACTTCCCTTTTCATTTCTGATTCGATTTATTAGAATTCTTTCTCTTTGTTTCTTTGAGAGGCTTCTCATGGTTTATTGATCTTATTTATTTTCTCAAAGAACCAGTTTTTGTTCTTATTGGTCTTCTGGATTGTATTTTGGGATTCTAGCTCATTGATGTCTGGTACAAGTTTTATTATTTCCTTCCTCCAGCCTAGTTTGGACTACTTTTGTTGGTTATTTTCCAAAATCTTTTTTTTTATTTATTTATTTATTTTTTTTATTTATTTATTGAATCACTGTGGGAAAGGTTACAAAGCTTTCAGGTTTAGGTCTCAGTCATGCAAATATCAAACACATTTCCCTTTACCAATACTTATTTTTTACCATGAAGAACCCCAATAAAACCCCACCCCCCACCCCTCCCCGTCCCTGTGAGGCAGATGAATTCTAGTTAACACTCTATCTGCTTTGATTAGATTCATTGTTTCAATAAAAGAAATAAAAGATTCACCACTATTATTTAGAGTTTACACCCCCCCCCCCAAATCAGACATGCTGAAAAAGCATTGTGAAGTGATTTTCTTTCTACAGCTGGGTTCAAGAATTAAATGTTGGTTTTGGATTTCTGCTATTTTACCTATTGACCCTGGAAGTATTTCTACTGAAAGTCAGATAGTTAAGAAATTGGTTTCTGTGTTCTGGAGTCGTGGCCGTGCTGGAGAGCCGCTCGCGGGGGGCAACCGGTGGCCTCGGTAGGGCGTGAAGGGCGGAGCGAAACGCCCCCCTTCCCATGAGGTTTTAGTCGCCCCCACACTCCCGGCTCATACCTGCTGTCCACAAGGCTCCCATGTGGCCGCCATCTTTCTTTCCAGAGAGGAGAGGGCGAATGGGGCAACACCCTTTCCCCTCCGGCAGACTTGATGGGCTGGATCAACGCATAGTCTGTTCACTTTTCTGCTCCAAGCTGCTGGGTTCTGCATTAAGTCCTTGTGCTTCTGGGTCCATGGCCGTGCTGGAGAGCCGCTCGCGGGGGGCGACTGGTGACCTCGGTAGGGCGTGAAGGACGGACAGGAACGCCCCCCGACCCATGAGGTTTTAGTCGCCCCCACTCCCCTGGCTCATACCTGCTGTCCACAAGGCTCCCATGTGGCTGCCATCTTTCTTTCCAGAGGGAGGAGGGCGGAAGGGAGCAACACCCTTTCCTCTCTGGGCAGAAATGATTGCCTGGATTAACGCATAGTCCTTTCACTTTTCTGCTCCAAGCTGCTGGGTTCTGCATTAGGTCATTGTGCTTCTGGGTCTGTGGCCGTGCTGGAGAGCCGCTCGTGGGGGGCAACTGGTGGCCTCGGTAGGGCGTGAAGGACGGACCGGAACGCCCCCCTTCCCATGAGGTTTTAGTCGCCCCCACACTCCCGGCTCATACCTGCTGTCCACAAGGCTCCCATGTGGCCGCCATCTTTCTTTCCAGAGAGGAGAGGGCGAATGGGGCAACACCCTTTCCCCTCCAGCAGACTTGATGGCCTGGATCAATGCATAGTCCGTTCACTTTTCTGCTCCAAGCGGCTGGGTTCTGCATTAAGTCCTTGTGCTTCTGGGGCCGTGGCTGTGCTGGAGAGCCGCTCGTGGGGGGCAACTGGTGACCTCGGTAGGGCGTGAAGGACGGACCGGCACGCCCCCCTTCCCATGAGGTTTTAGTCGCCCCCACACCCCCGGCTCATACCTGCTGTCCACAAGGCTCCCATGTGGCTGCCATCTTTCTTTCCAGAGGGAGGAGGGCGGAAGGGAGCAACACCCTTTCCTCTCTGGGCAGAAATGATTGCCTGGATTAACGCATAGTCCTTTCACTTTTCTGCTCCAAGCTGCTGGGTTCTGCATTAGGTCATTGTGCTTCTGGGTCTGTGGCCGTGCTGGGGAGCCGCTTGTGGGGGGCAACTGTTGACCTCGGTAGGGCGTGAAGGACGGACCGGAACGCCCCCCTTCTCGTGAGGTTTTAGTCGCCCCCCCACACCCCCGGCTCATACCTGCTGTCCACAAGGCTCCCATGCGGCCGCCATCCTTCTTTCCAGAGAAGAGAGGGCGAATGGGGCAACACTCTTTCCCCTCTGGGCAGAAATGATGGCCTGGGTTAACTCATCGTCCGTTCACTTTTCTGCTCTAAGCTGCTGGGTTCTGCATTAAGTCCTTGTGTTTCTGGGGCTGTGGCCGTGCTCCAAACTTAACTCTGATTTTCAGGGAGAGAGATTGGGTGGTTTACTTCTCATTGATCACTTTGTATATAGAGAGATGTCCACGCGGCCGCGCGGTTTTGAGAAAAAGTCCTCGTTCCCGCATACTCGAGCTGTGTTTGTAGAGGATTCTGGTCACTGGGGTTCCATCTGGGGGAGGCGGGATGTGGCACCTACTCCATCTGGAACTTGCCGGTGATCTCGGCTCTTTTTGGAACCTGTTTTTTCTTTTTTTTTTTCCTCCGGGATCCCGCACCCTCCATGTGTTCCTTCTCTTATGCTGAACGCTTCAAAGATGGCGGTGGGGGGCGGGCTGTGGGCGTGACTTCCGGGATCAGAGGTTACCTGGGAGGTGTAGTCCAGCAGATTTGAGGAAAAGTCCTCGTTCCCGCATACTCGAACTGTGTTTGTAGAGGATTCTGGTCACCGGGTTCCATCTGAGGGGGGCGGGATGCGGCACCTACTCCATCTGGAACTTGCCGGTGATCTCGGCTCTTTTTGGAACCTGTTTTTTCTTTTTTTTTTTTTTTTCCTCCGGGATCCCACACCCTCCATGTGTTCCTTCTCTTATGCTGAACCTATTTTCCAAAATCTTGAGCTCTAATTTATTCAGGTAGGCCCTTTCTTTCTTCCTGATGAAATCTGGCAGAGCTATAATCTTTCCTCTTAACACTGCTTTTGCTGTGTCCCACAAGTTATGGTAGCTCGTGTCCTCATTCTCATTTGTTTATGGAAACTTTTTATTTCCTCTTTGATTTCTTCCCTAAGCCAACGGTTGTTCATTACTTACCTTAAAGAAAATATTTCCTTGCTGAGCTTCAGTCTGTTTGATCTATCGAGAAGTGACAAAGAAGTGTTGAAATCTACTACTAGTATTGTGTTGCTATCAATGTTTTTCTATAAGTTTATTAGAAGTTGTTTTAACGTATTTTGCTGGTCTGTCATTAAGATCATATACATTGAGGAAGGTGAGTTCTTTCTGATGTACATATCCCATGATCATTAAGAAATGACCTTCACTGTCTCTGATAACCTTTAGCCTGAAGTCCATGTGGTCTGATACTAGTATGGCCACTCCAGCTTTGTGGAGGTGATATTTTCTTGAAAACTTGTTTCCCAGCCTTTTACCTTTAGCCCATGGGTGCTTTGATTGTTCAGACATGTTTCTTGCAGGAAGCAGAATGTTGGGTTCAGTTTTCTAATTCATCTTCCTATTCTGTGCCTCTGAATTGGCACATTTAGTCCATTGACATTGAGAGAGATTGTTGTTTTGGGGATTTGTGCTCTCTTTATGTAGAATTTTTGTACTTCTGGGGATAGTCTTACCTTAAAGTAGACCTATTCATTCTTCTTGCAACAAAAATATGGAATGCTTTACAAGTTTGCATGTTATCTCTGTGCAAGGACCATGCTCATCATTGTATCATTTCAATTTTAGTATATGTGTTATCAAACCTAGCAGGAGTTAATTTTTCCATATTTTTCGCTTCTTATAACTTTGAGTGTTGTCCTTCCTCACTCCTATGGCAGACAATGATTCCTAATCAAGGAATGTATTTCAAAGCAGCATGAATAAACAGATTTAGAACTTTAATGTCCCAGAAATAAAAATATGGTTTTTACTATATTATCGTTTACCATACCCTAGGCATCAGTTTTACAAAATAATTCTTTTGGAAGATGGTATATGAGTTTGTTTAATGTTGTTCCCTGAATCCTTCATTAAGAACATTAAAATAGAGCCTTTTGCTGTTCTCACCTCAGTCCTGTGTACATCTCCAGGAAAAGGTGGATGGTGTTGTCTGCACTTTGACCACCTTGAATGTATGAAGGATTTTTCTCCTGAAGGATGAGGTGAGGATCATATTGATGATTTCATTCCACCTTATTACAAGTTCAACTTGAACGGAAGGTGAGACTCATGAGGCTCCTATAAAGGACAGAACAAAGGGTCTCAGTGAAGTTTAATGGCCAACTCACATTAACAACATAGATGACTCAAAGTAACCTGTGTGCATCTTTGTGTATAGTGAGTTTCATATCTACTGATAGTGATTCTCAGTCATGACACATGGGCAAAACAGACCTGTAATTAAAAATCTAGTTCTCTGAGCAGAGTGGGGTCTCTGAGGTGATTGAACAAGTGTGTAGTAATTTATTACTAAGCACATAAGTATTTTGAATGATGTGTACTTTTCGATCTAAAATTAATTCCAAATATGTCTAAAATGACAGTGTCCTGACCTCGCACATGGCTTTCCTCACCGAGGCCCCTTGGAGGTGCCGGGGTGAATTTCCCTCACCGACCTGATTAGAGCCCCGGCAGCTGAAGACCTCTGCAACAAGCCATAGGTACGCTTAAGACCACCCTTCCCAAGCTTGAAGGAGCCTCATGCATGAAGGAACTGAAAGAGGAACCCAGATGTGTGGGACTGGGGGATGAGAACTCCATGGCTGCTCAGATCAAGACTGTGCCCCCTCCTTCCAGATCCCCCATCTTCTAATAATTAAGTGCTACAACCACGAACTGCCCCTGGATCCATGTAATGCCATCAATGGCCAACATCCAGAGACTGGATCTTATTTAGAAGACAGCAACACTGATTGTCAAGTTCTCACTCTCAGAGGAACTGGTAGGCTTCTGTGAGTATTTTGCCCGCATGGCGGAGTCTTTGTTTCTGGTCACTGTTTCTTTTGAGGTACAGAAGCTGCTTAATTTAAGATAGTCCCCTTTGTTTATCTCTGCTTCCAGTTGCTTGGCAAGTGGCGTGTTATATTTGAAGATACCTTTAGTTTCAATGTCGTGGAGGGATTTGCCGACCTTGTCATCAATGAAGCTGAGGGATTCTGGTCTGATGTTGAGGCCTTTGACCCATTTTTATCTGACTTTTGTGCATGGTGTTAGGTAGAGGTCTGAGCCATTTTTTTTGCATGTAGCTTTCCAGTTTTTTCTGCAACGTTTGTTCAGGAGGACTCTCTTGATCCACTTCACATTTCTTGCTCCCTTATCAAAGATTAGATGATTATATATTTGAGGGTGTGTGTCAGTATATTCAATCCTTTTCCACTGGTCTGCAGCTGTTCCTTTGTTTCAGTCCCATGCTGTTCTCATTATTATCGTTTGTAGTAGAGTTGGAGGTTGGGGAAGGTGATGCCTCCATTGTCTTTTCCCCAAGAATTGCTTTAGCTATTCGTGTGCTTTTGTTGTTCCATGTGAATTTCAGGAGTGCTTGATCAATTTCTTTGAAGAATGTCATGGGTATCTTTATAGGGATCAAGTTGAATTTTTACAATGCTTCTTGGAGAATTGCCATTTTGACAATGTTAAATCTCCCATTCCATATGCAGTATATATGTTTCCATTTCCTCGTGTCTTTTTTAATTTCCTGATGTATAGGTCCTTTACCTCTTTAGTTAAGCTGATTCCAAGGTTCTTGATTTTCTGCGGCACGATTGTGAATGGGATTGCTTTTTCATGTCACTTTCTTCTCTCTCATTACTTGCATATAAAAAAGCCATAGACTTTTGGGTATTGAGTTTATAGCCTGCAATTTTACTATAAATGTCTATTGTCTCTGGGAATTTTTCATAGAGATTTTAGTATTCTCTGAATATAGTATGATATATTCTGTGAATAGTGAGAGATGATTTCTAACTTTCAAACATGAAAAACCCTTAATATCTTTTTCTTATCTATTTTCTCTTCCAAGTACTTCCAGTACTACATTGAACAGAAGTGCCAAAATGAATTTTTACTTAGCACATTCTGTCTGTAAATTTCTATGCTAAGAACTGTGGAATAAACAGTGATATCTTAGTAATTTACAAGTAAATTATGAAGACAGATAATTTAAAAGAATTTCGTTGTATAAATTTCCAAAATGTGTAGTTTTTATTAAATATATTAAGAATAAATCGTAGGTCTTGATTATACCATGAAGATTATTTTCCTGTTAGAAGTTACCCTTCTAAAATGCAAGAAAGAGACACATTTTGAAAATGTTGATTATTCGTTCATTAATTCAAAGAATATTTGTTAGTCTGGTGGTGCAGTGCCTGCAGGAAGTCAACCTGTACCCTCAGGTGAGTACATCAACAGTCTGATGGTGTTTTCATGCTTCCTGATAACTTCAAATGGCCACTGTGCCTCTGGCTGGCTTCCAACAACACAGGACTACGTTTCCCGAGAAATTAAACTCCCGAAAGATATGTGGGAGCCATGTTCACAAACCACCCCTGGCTCAGCTATACAAGCTAATGCATTGGTCTTGTTTCAGAGACCCATAGACAAATCTGGAACATATCAACAGCCACAGTTAACCTTGGACCTGCAAAAGGCTGAACACACTAGGGTAAATCGGAGGGAGGCAGGTTAGTTTGGTGCCCACCCAACCAGAACCCAGTGCAGCCACTTGCTCCCACAATCCAAAATCGCCACCATGCTCTCCTCTGGTTTCCATCGTCTCAGGATGGCTCTCACTGAAATATAAAAGCTGAAAATTCGGATATGCGGGTTTTGTGACTGAAATCTCCAGGCTTTCTCTGGGCAGAATGGGAATCCCACCCCCACTGCCCTGTACTTATGGAAGCCTCAGCATTCATTTCCATACCTCAAAGCTACTCCAGGCTTACCTTCCTGATAAAAATGCTAAATTCCTTGAACAAACATGATGACCTCTTAGTACCTGTACGAGACCCTTAATGCACAAAATAAAAAGGAGACAGAGAGAAAGAATTAAAGAGCCTGCCATAGAGACACACTGGGGGTGGGTGTAGGGTGTTGGGGGATGGTTTTAGGGAACCAGGAATATTGGTTTTGGGAAATGTACACTAGAGAAGGGACGGATGTTGGATCGTTGTATGACTGGAAGCAAATTATGAATAGATTTGCAATGGTCTATCTCACAGATATTGGATAAAATATTAAAAATATATATCCTTCATTTGTACCTCAGAATACTGATGGAACTTTAAAACCCAGCATATGTATTTTTGTGTTCTCTGTAGGAAAAAAAAAATGTTTCTCACCTGTGTGCCAATAGCTTGTAGAAATCTAAACCCAAAGATATATCAATGACTGTCTTTGGCATGAATACTGTAATTGCAGCTATGTTATGTTTTAGAATCAGTTCATGCACAAGACCTCAAGAGGAGCAGTGGCAACGTGCACCAATGTTGAATGGATAATGTTTCAGGAGCTTACAAGGGAGATGGGAAGATTTGGCATGATAAAGGGAAGAAACAGAAGAGTGAAGTACTAATAAGTATCATGAGAAAAATGCAAGGGAGGACATTTCCTGGCAAGTGTCACACTCTATTGAGCTTCTGGTGAGGATAAGTATTAGAAAGTATCTTTCACATTTAGTAGTAAAAAGGTAAATTTGATGGTTGTATTTAAAATTTACTTTAACGATTAGAATTACCAAGAGATACAAAGTTACAAAGTTGCTCATAATTGAGTTTCAGTCATCTAATGTTCTAGAACCTTTCCAGTATATTGGGACATTTTTGAAGGAATATCCCTGGTGCGAAGACTAGGGCATCTGAATCTTAACACATTTCACCAAATATATGATCTGTACTCACATGATTTACACTGTCTCCCCTGCTCTTTGATTTATGTTTTCATGCAATATTTCCTTGTGAACCTCACCTCAAGTGAGGCTCCCTATTTAAGACAAGTACATGTTTCTGGGGCTCTACATATTTTTTGGTTGCTGGGAGAGTCTGTAAAGCAATGCTCAGAAGGTGGGGGGGCCCCACAGACAATTTTCAGAAAACGAGGCTATGGTGCTTGGGGTCCTCTGAGGCTATACAGCCTTTGATACTCTGGCAATCAGGTGGTGCTGGGAGTCAAATTGAGTGAATGTGAGACAAGTTCCATAAGCACTACACTATCTCCTGCGGCCCTGGGTATAAGATTTATGTCAGCATTCTGAGGTCCGCCCTTTTGTCAGAAAGCAGGGACTTGTGCAGGAGAAAGGTGAAGAGACTTTAGGGTTTAGCTAGGTTGACTGAGTAGCTGGTGATACCATTAAGATTGGAACATAAAGTAAAAATAAAACAAGAGCCCCGTGCCTTTTCCTGCTGAACTCGACACCCTCCACAGGAGTACACCTGCGGGGAAAACCTGCAGCAGCTCCTTTGGACTATCCATCACCTTATCAGACCCTCCCCTCCAGGTGCGTAGAGGGAGCACCAGCCGGTTCTCCACTCCTCCACTCCTCACCCACAGCCCCCCGCCTTTTCCTGCAGAACTGGACACCCTCCAGCAGGGGAAACCTGAGGCAGCTACATGGCTTTTTCCATTGCTCTTCCTACATTCCAGGATCCTGGGTGGGAGTGACCCTGGGATCAGAAAAGAGAGCCAAGAAAATACAAGAAGAAAAGAGAACAGAATTTTAAAAAGCTACAAAAAGAAGATTCACAAATAAAGGATTCAGTGGATGAAATTAGAAAGTTAGTAAGTGCCCTGAGCAATAGGATAAGTGCAGCTGACGAGAGGATCAGCGAGCTTGAAGATGAGCAACAGAAATCCCACTGGGAAGAACAAGCAATAGGAAAAAACCTCAAAATGGCTCTAAGTAGAATCAGAGACATAGTGGATGACGCCAAGAGGAAAAACATTACAATCATTGGTTTACCAGAAGGACAGGGAAACAACCCCAATGAAAAAGCTAGAGTAAAAGAAACCATTGCTGAAAAGTTCCCAGAGTTAAGGAAAGCAGACATCCAGATCCAAGGAGCCAGAAGGGTACCAGCTAAAAGAGACCCCAGAAAAAACACTCCAAGCATATCATAGTCAGAACGATGGATGCTGTGGACAGAGACACAATATTACAAGCAGCAAGGTCAAAGAAGGAAATTACATACAAAGGAGCACCCCTTAGATTCACAGCAGACCTATCAGTGGAAACCCTCAAAACCGAAGGCAATGGTTGTATATAGTGAAAAAATTCAAAGAAATGAACGTCTCACCGAGAATACTCTACCCAGCTAAACTCTCACTCAAATTCGATGGAACGATACACCACTTTTTAGATAAACACAAACTCAGGAACTTCATACACTCAAAACCAAATCTAAAAGAAGAACTAAAGGGGCTCCTGTAAGAAAAGAAGGAAAACACGTGTAAACACAATCAACTCCTACAGGAAGATGGCAGAAAACCCCATGACAATACTCTCCCTTAATGTCAATGTCTAAATGCACCAACCAAGAGACACAGAGTGGCAAAATGGATCCAGAAACTGAAACCAGCATTCTTCTATCTACAAGAAACTCATCTGAACAATCAGAGCAAACACAGACTCAAAGTGAAAGGATGGAAAACAATCCTGCAAGCAAACAGCTCCATCACAAAAGCTAGGATGGCCACACTAGTATCCGACAACATTAATGTCAGGCTGAAAAAGATTAGAAGGGACAGCCAAGGCCACTTTCTCTTCATCAAGTGATACATACAACAGGAAGAAATCATACTCTTATATGTATTAGTACCTAATGAAGGAACAGCTAGATACTTAAAACAACTGCTAACAGATTTTAAAGAGGAGAGTGCTAGCAACACAATAGTAGATGGAGACTTCAACATCGCCTTATCACCTCTGGATAGATCAACAAGAACAAAACTCAGCAAGGAAACATTGGCTTTGAATGAAGAAATAGAAGAGAAAGGACTAATAGACCTATACAGGGCTTTACACACCCCAAAGAAAGAATACACATTCTTCTCCAGTGCTCCTGGAACAATTTACAAAATCGGCTATGTGCTAGGCCACAAAACATACCTCAATAGAATCAGGAAGATAGAAAGAGTATAGACAATCTTTTCAGACCATGATGCACTGAGGATAGATGTGAATCACACACAGACACGGACAACCAAATCGAACACCTGGAAAATAACCAAGTCACTGCTGAACAATGTGTGGGTCAAGAAGGACGTCAAGGAAGAATTCAAAAGATACCTGGAAACAAATGAGAACGAAGACACGAACTACCAGAGCTTATGGGATGCAGCTAAAGCCCTATTAAGGGGAAAATTCATAGCTCTGCAAGCATATCTATGGACGGAAGAAAAGATGCACATAAGCAACTTATTTCACAGCTCAAGATCTTATAAAAGGATCAAGAAAAGGAGCCTAAATCGGGCAGAAGGACAGAGATCATAAAACTTAGAGCAGAAATCAACGACATGGAAACCTAAGAAACAATCCGAAAGATCAATGAAACCAAGAGCTGGTTCTTTGAGAAAATAAACAAGATAGATAAACCACTAGCAACACTCACAAAGAAACAGAGAGAGAGAAAACTAATAAACCGAATCAGAAATAAAAATGGAGATATCACAATGGAAACCAAAGAAATTCAAAAGATCATCAGAGACTACTTTGAAAGTCTGTATGCCAAGAAAAAAGAGAAGTTAGAAGAAATGGATAAATTCCTGGATTCCTATAATCTCCCAAAAATGAGTCAAGAGGATATAAAATACCTGAATAGACCTAGTCATAAAAATGAAATTGAAACTGTAATCAAAATTCTTCCCAAAAACAAAAGCCCAGGTCCAGACGGATTCACTACCGAATTTTTCCAAACATTTAAAGAGGATCTACTGCCCGTCCTCCTCAAACTTTTCCAGGAAATTGAAAAAACAGAAACTCTCCCAAACAGTTTCTATGAATCCCATATCTCTCTAATACCAAATGGAAACTAAGACACCACGAGAGAAGAAAACTACAGGCCGATATCACTGATGAACACGGATGAGAAAATTCTGAACAAAACACTAGCAAAGAGAACTCAGCAGCTCATCAAAAAGATCATACACCATGACCAAGTGGGATTCATCCCGGGGATGCAAGGACGGTTTAACATTCGGAAATCAATCAACATAATCCATCATATCAACAAAAGATAAAAATCATATGATCATATCAATAGATGTAGAGAAAGCAATTGAGAAGATCCATCATCCGTTTATGATGAAAACCCTCTCCAAATTGGGGATAGAGGGGACTTACCCCAATATAGTTAAAGCCAGCTACCACAAGCATACAGCAAGCATCATCCTCAATGGGGAAAATCTGAGAGCGTTCACCCTAAGATCAGCAACGAGATAAGGATTCCGACTCTCTCAACTGCTGTTGAACATATTACTGGAAATACTAGCAATAGCAATTAGGCAAGCAAAAGAGATTAAGGCCATCCAAATAGGAAAGGAAGAAATCAAGCTCTCACTATTCGCAAATGATATGATATTATACTTAAAGAACCCTAAAAACTCTACCAAGAAACTCCTAGAAATGATAGACTCGAGAGTAAAGTTACAGGTATAAAATAAATACCTAAAAGTCCATGGCTTTACTATACACAAATGCTGAGAGAGAAGAAAATGACAAGATGAAAACAATTCCATTCACATTTGTGTGCCAGAAAATCAACTACATAGGAATTAGTTTAACTAATGAAGTAGAGGAACTGTACAAAGAAAACTACAAAACGCTGCTTCTTGAAATAAAAGAGGAAGAGAGGAAATGGAAAAATATCCCCTGTTCATGGATCTGGAGAATTTATATTGTCAAAATGGCAATACATCCAAAAGCACTGTACAAATTCAATGCGATCCCTATTAGGTTATGGATGACATTCTTCAAAGAATTGGAGCAAACACTCCTGAAATTTATATGGAACAATAAGCCCCCACGAAGAGCTAAAGCAAGTCTTGGTTAAAAGAAAATGGGAGGAATTAACCTCCCGAACCTCAAACTTTACTAAAAGTAGTAATAACTAAAACAGCATGATACTGGAAAAAAGTTAGAGCTCCAGAGCTATGGAATGGGGTTGAATATACTGACATGTCCCCTCAAACATATGACCATCTAATCTTTGAAAAAGGGGCAAGAAATGTGAAGTGGAGTAAGGAAAGTCTTTTTAACAAATGGTGCTGGCAAAACTGGACGACTACGTGCAAACTACTGGGCTTCGATCTCTGCCTAACACAATGTACAAAAGTAAGATGAAAATGGATCAAAGACCTAAACATCAGACCGGAACCCATAAGGTACATTGAAGACAAAGTTGGCAAAACCCTCCAAGACATTGAAGCTAATGGTATCTTCAAGGATGTCACATCACTGGCCAAGCAAGTGGGAATATCTTAAACTAAGAAGCTTCTGCACCTCAAAAGAAACAATGACTAAAATACAGAGATAGTCTACAGAATGAGGAAGGATATTCTCCAAATACACATCTGAGAAGGGGTTGATATCAAATATATACAAAGTACTGATTGAACTCCACAAGAAGAAAACATCCAACCCCAACAAAAAATGGGGCAACGAAATGAACAGAGACTTAATCAAAGAAGAAATCCGAGTGGCTAAAAGGCACATGAGAAAATGCTCTACATCTTTAATCATCAGGGAGATGCGGATCAAAACAACAATGAGATATCATTTCACACCACAGACACTGGCCCACATTCAAAAAAACAAAGGCAACCTTTGTTGGCACGATGTGGCGACAAAGGGACCCTCCTTCACTGCTGGTGGTAATGCCGACTGGCTCAACCCTTTCGGAAAAAAGTAGAGATGATTCTCAAAAAATTAGAATTTCAGCTCCCATTTGACCCACCAATACCACTCCTGGGAATATACCTCGGAGAAGCAAAAAAGGATAGTCTAAGTGACCCCTGCACTTATTTTTTCATTGCAGTACTATTTACAATAGCTAGAATATGGAAAAAAAAAAACCCGATTGCCTGAGAATAGAAGACTGGTTACAGAAACGTTGGTACATCTACACAGTGGAGTACTATGTGGCAGTTAGAAAAAAATGAAGTCATGAAATTTACTTACAAGTGGTACTGCATGGAAAATATTATGCTAAGCGAAATGAGTCAGAAAGAGAGGGACACACATAGAAAGACTGCATTCAACTGGTTAACATAAAGTAGCAAACTAAGAGAATAACAACAAGAACAGCTGTGATAAATACCAGGTTCTTCACTCCATGGCTTAGATACCAGCCTCACACTCTAGGGGTAAAGGCAGCTCAGATAGAGAAGGGAGCACCAAAAAAAGGGTGCTGAGAAGATCCACCCAGAATGGGAGATGCATGCTGACAGCAGTCTATAGACAGAACATGATTGCCACCCAAAGTCTCTCCTACAGATTATAGCACCGAAAAGGAAAGATAGAAGAAAAGGGAGTGCCCTGCCAAAAAGGCAGGGCAGGATGGGGGATAGGGGGTGTGAGTGATACTGGGAGTGGTAGGGGTGAAGAATGGGCTCTGGTGTTGGGGTGGGTACTCAATCATTGTATAACTGAAACCCAAGCACACAACTTGTAAGTCCACAACTGTAACTCATGGTGTTTAATAAAACAAAACAAAACAAAATAAAACAAGAGAAAGGTCTAACAATAGCAAACAGGATTGTAGTACCCAAAACATTTGGAAACAGGAACATTGGCAAGTATTTTTAAATAAGCATCCAGGAGAGGATGTAGCATTGTGAGTGAACAAATCTACTGTATGGATTCATCTCATCCTCGAAATGGAAAATGACAATGTGTTACAGTTACAAATTTTCAAATAAGATATATACCATCAACTTTTTGCTGTGTTTCTATGCTTTGCAGAGTATGATTCTAATTTTTAAATTTACTTCAATAATTAAAACAGTATTGGCCTGCATTAATCATTTTAATTAATGTTTTATTGAAATGTTTTTAAAATTATTAAAAATGTTTTATTAAAATGTCATTTTAAAAAACAAACATATAGTCCAAACAGCTATTGCAGTATGTAGAGGGTGTGTACCTTGTATGCAGATAACCTGAGCTCAGTCCCCAGAACCCTGAGCATGCCAGGAGTGATCTCTGGATACAGAGTGGGAAGTGAGCCCGGAGCACATCTAGGTGCACTCCCCTCCCCACAAAAAAGGAAGAAAAGAAAAGAAAAACATATAAATGATTCTTGAGTAACATAGAGAATAAGAGTGCTAACTCCTATATAACTTTTGAAAATCGTCAAATTTAAGAGATAGTCTGCTATTGGCCAAGAAGATGGTTTTTTAAAATACAAATTATCGACCATCTATCTTCACTCCCATTCCTTCCCATTCCAGTCGTCGCATGATGTTCTCAAGGGTGGCAATGAGGAGTTTCGGTGAAATGGTATCACCCTGCCGCACCCCTCTCTTGACATCAATGATCACTACTTTGTAGAATGGTGAGATCCTGGTAGTGAATCCGCAATACAGCTCACGGAGGATCCTGATGTATTGGGCTTGAATACCCTGATTGGCTAGGGCTTCAATGACCGCTTCCATCTCAACAGAAGCAAAAGCCATCTTTAAATCAATGAACGTTAAACAGCGGCCTCTTCAACTCCCGAGAAACCTCAATGAGCTTGGTTATCGTGTGGATATGGTCGATGGTGCTGAATCCTTTGCGGAACACTGCTTGCTCGTATGGTTGTCCTTCATCTAGTGTTCTGCCAATCCTATTTAGGATGACTCGAGTGAACAACTTGTAGATGACAGACAATAGGCAGTTCGGGTGATAGTTGCCAATGTCATGGATGTCTCCCTTCTTGAACAGTAGTACGGTCCTGCTGGTTTTCCATTGGGACGGAATCTTGCATTCAGACAGGTAGCGAGTGAAGAGCCAAGCCAGTGTATTGATGAGTACTGACTGCAGGTTCTTCAGGTGTTCAGGTCTGACCTTGTCTGGGCTGGGTGCTGTTTCTTTCTTTACCGACGAAATGGAGTGTCGGATTTCGGAAGGGAGAACTTTGGGAATTACATACCCATCCTGTGGAATTTGGTATGTCGGCAAGTGGACATGGCTATCGAAGAGATTTGAGTAGAAGTCATGGATAATCTTCTCCATTGCCGTTCTGGAGGATGTGATGGATCCATCGGGACGTCGGAGGGCAGTTTTCTTGGTCTTATAGTTGGCGAAGGACAGGCAGGCGTTACGAATACTTTTCCCGGTTTCTGCCGCATCTACCAGTACTTCTGCTCTTCTCTCTTTGAGGTCTTCCTTGTTCGCATCTCTGCACTGCTTTGCGAGCTTGGACATTAGCTTGCGGTTTCCTGAGGCATGCGCCAAACCACGCTGGCGAATTAGCTCAAGAGTTTTCGAATATAGGCGATTTTTAGTGGCTATCTCTCTCTTGGCGTTCCTCGCACATTCATGGAGGTGCTGAACCAGTCGATCGTATTCCTCGTCAATTTTGTCAACAATGGCATCTTCCCATGTTGCCGCAATAGTAGCAAAGAGTTCCCAGTTGGTGGTCATTCTGGGAGTTCTCTTTTTGAACTTTTCAGCCCTTTCTCCCCGCTCTGTGAAGTAGAATTTTGCACGAAGGAGACGGTGGTCCGATCCCGTTCGAAATTTTGGGACAACAGCAACATCAGTCAGGCAAAACCATTGTTTGAATATGATGTGATCTATTTCGTTGGGGAATCGTCCACCGGGAGACTCCCATGTCCATCATTTAGATTCTTCCTTCTGGAACTGTGAGTTACCATGAATGGTCTTGGTCAACATGATGGATTCAGATAGTCTCTCACCCTGTTTGTTCCATTCTAGGCCATGGATCCCGATGTGAAGTTCTTCAGCTGATCTTCTCGGTCCTATCTTGGCATTAAAATCACCCACAATGATCTTGTAGAAGGTGTGGTCTTCTTTATAGAACTCCTCTAGCTCCATGTAGAACTTCTCGATTTCTCTTTCATCATAATGAGATGTTGGTGCGTAGACAACGAAGATAGTGTGGTCTGTAAACCTGTAAATTTGATACATTTAAAAATTTATAATGGATTTTACAATAGTCTTTCAATTATGTATTTACATTAGTCCATATACAAGCATGATTTTTAAACAATAAATTTCAGTGACAATAAAATTTTGGAGTTTTTCATAATTGTAATGATTTACTGCTCAATCTATATTGATGTGAACATTTTTATCTATTTGTCTAATTTTCTGATTGTTTATTTAATATCAGTAGGTAACAGCTAAATAACCGATGACTGATTATGTGGCTCAGGGCTAAAGCACTTGGGTTGCGTGTATGAAACTTTGGGTTGGCCTCCTGCAAGGCAAATGCCCTACCCACTGTGCTGCAAAAGTTATATAAAATATACTAATAATAAGACCTAATGATGTTGGTGAAGAGTGCAATATAAATGATTATTTAGTAATTTTCTTGATTTGTTAATGAAATGTGTAAGCTCTTGATTATAATGGGAGTATTTTTCTAACATAAGAGTCTGAGGAAGGTGAAACTGTTATAACTGTCCTGTAGGATTCCATCTCCCTAGCCTGCTTCATTCTACCTCTCTCTCTATCCAATCCAGTCTTCTTCTTGGGAATCTGACCTCCTGATTGGCTAGCCTCTACCTTTCAACTGCCTACTTTATGACATCATTCTCCCACCCAACCAACCACCAACTGGTAGAATCTTGGGGTTGGTACCGCTTGACCTTGAGCCTGGAAGGTGGTGGCGGAAAGAGATGGTCCTAGGAGAGTTAATGGAGTGATGGATGGATGGGAAGGAAACCAGGAAGGGTAGGGAGTTGGACAGCTGGTGATCAGCATGGGAGATTTGGTAGATGTTTTCTAAATACTTTAACATGTTTTTCGTAAATGATATGCAAAACAAAAATACGAAAATCAGATAGGTTCCAAAGAAGAGGTTACATATAAGACCGAGAGAGCTGAAAGGGCTGGCATTCCTTCTGGAGCTTTCAATCATACCATTTACTAAAGATGATATTTTCACATCATTTAGCTGTGGAGAGGAATAGTGAGAAACAGAATGCCACCAGAAAAGCTATCTGGATGACCACCTTTCATAAATGCCAGGTGAAATGTGTTCACATGTATCCCAAGTGCAAGTGTATTAACTGGAACATATATTTCACTAAGTCTGCTTGGTACCAGTAACTTCTTTGGAGGAAATGGAGGAAAACAAATGCAGTTTCTGACAGACCTGAGACTAAACTGCTAACAAATTTTCCCAGGAAAGGGTAGTTGACTGGCTGGGAACAGAAAAACTTGAAAAGTGTTTTGCTACATTTCATGTATGGCTTGAGGAAAATGATCCCAGTCATCTCTCAAAACAAACAAGCTTCAACTCCCTTCAAGGACAGTTGTATTCAGTGAGGAAAAAATGCAGGGAGAAAAGTCTGAAATGATGGGAAAAGAGACAGTAAGTGCAAAAGGAAGGACTTGAAATTTGGGTTCCTCTGAAAACAAAGCTTGAAACCACAAGATCTGGTGAGCACACGTTTTACTGGGAATGGGATCTGAGGAGGATAGGAATGATATCAGGGATGTGAACAAGGAACATCCAAGTTAAGGAAGACTTAGCTAGCTGATTACCCCATGGGCAACATGGTTCCAAGACTACCAGAACTTAGCAAGGAATTTACTTTAATTTTCTTTCTTTTATATGGTCACTTACAACATGTATTCTTTGACTTCTTCAACAGAATTTGCAAATGATTTTTAATTATTAAAAAAGTTTTATTAACATGTCTTTATTAAAAGGAAACATATAGGCCAAAGAGCTAGTGCAGTATGAAGAGGGTGTTTACCTTGTATGCAGCTAACCTGAGCTTAGTCCCCAGAACCCTGACCCTGCCAGGAGTGATCTCTGGATACAGAGTTAGAAGTGAGCCCAGAGCACATCTGGGTATGCTCCCCTCCCACAAAAAAGGAAGAAAAGAAAAGAAAAACATATAACTGATTCTTGAGTAACATAGAGGTTAAGGGTGACAACTGCTATATAACTTTTGAAAACCCCCAAATTTAAGAGATAGTCTGCTGTTGACCAAGAAGATGGTTTTTTAATAATATTTACTCACGTTGTCTGCAAGTAATGCTATTTGTGGCCTGTAAATCTGTAAATTTTGATACATTTTAAAAAAATTATAATAGATTTTATAATGGACTTTATAATGAATTTGTATTTTAGAGTAATAAGTGATAAATTGTCTTTCTGTTTTTGTGGGGTATTTTGGCCATAGTATGTGGTGCTTGGGACTTCTGACTCTGTGCTCAAGTGCCATTCCTGGTGATGCCAGCCATTAAGTTCAGTTGACTGTGTTCATGGTAAGTGCTTTAACCCCTCTACTAATTCTGGGGGCCCAATCAAATAAATTATCTGCATATATTTTATACATGCTTGGCATAATTTGTCTTAGATTTTTTGATATTTCGAGGATATATTGATCGTCTTTAATTATTTTACATCAATACCAATCTCCAAAAAAGTTTCAAAATATAATTATTGACAAAAAATCATACAGAGGTCCAAATTTGTATTGTTCATGGGATAACTATATTAAGAAGAAAATAGAACCACAATAAACATACAAGTAAAATGAAGGTACATATCTTTGGAGTCTTTCAATTATGTATTTATATTTGTATATATACAAGTATAATCTTTGAAAAATAAATCTCAGATACTATAACATTTTATTGACTTTTTTTATAATTGCAATGTTTTATTGCTAAGTTGATATTGTTGTGAACATTTATATCTATTTGTCTACTTTTCTGATTGTTAACTTAAGATCTGATATTAAAAGCTAACTTACTAGGGCTCGAGCCATAGCACAGCTGGTAGGATGTTTACCTTGCAAGCGGCCGACCTGGGTTCAATTCCCAGCATACCATATGTTTCCCTGAGCACCGCAAGGGGTAATTCCTGAGTGCAGAGCCAGGAGTAATACCTGTGCATCGCGAGGTGTGACCCAAAAAGAAAAAAAAATCTAACTTACTTATGACTGGGTATGTAGCTCAGGGCTAAAGCACTTGGCTTGCAAGTATGAAATTTTGGGTTCTATTCCTCACACTATAGAAAAAAAACCAAAATCACTGACTATGGTTGAAAACATATCTCAGTGGTAAAATATTTGCCTCACATTTGTGAGGTTATGGGTTTGATCCCTGAATTTCCATATACGCTCACAAAAGCTAATTTACTTAAAGAATATTAAACTGCTTAAACCCAAGTACATATTGCCATACTATTATACAGATTTATTTCTCAATAAAATAACTTGAAAAGGTCTATTTTTAGCATCTTTGCTAGGAAAAGATGTTACCCGATTTTTAAATGTTTGTAATTTGGGGACACATTTTAATTTATCATTTTATTTTGTCTACTAGTGAGCTTTGTCTACTAGTGAGCTTGAAAATTGCTCTTGTGTTTACGAGGAATTTACACTTCTTTCAATAGAGATTATATGATCATGGTTTATGCTTATTTTTTCTATACAAGTTTAATAGCTAAATATTGATTTATTTCACAGCAGTAATTTATTAAAAACATTCATCATTTGCCTATCATATTAATTGCCATTAGTTGTTTGTTTTTCTTGTTTTTTGATCCCTTAGTTTACATATTATCTTTTCTTTCAGATTGTAAGATTTTCACACAAATGAGCATATGTTTTTCTTTATATTCTACAGTTTTAGATTGAGAACAACTGTTTGTTTTGTAAAATAAGATACTTGTGCATTTACAATTTCTTCTCATTATTTTTACATTTTAACACATCTCGATTCATCTACAATTTGTCATAGTAAGTGTTGTCATATTGAAAGAAACCATCATTATTTTCAATCATAGCACTGTAGCACTATCCTCCCGTGGTTCGTCCATTTGCTCGAGTGGGCACCAGTAACTTCTTACAACAGATTGTGAGACTTGTTGTTACTGGTTTTGGCCTATTGAATACGTCATGGGTAGCTTGCCAGGCTTTTGCTATGAGGGCAAAATATTCTGGGTATCTGGGTATCTTGCCGGGCAGAGGAATAGGAATCAGGTTTGGCCTCCTGCAAGGCAAATGCCCTACCCGCTGGATGCAAACGTTATATAAAAATACTAGGAATATCGAATGTTGTTTCTTTAACAGTGCAATAAAAATGATTATTTAGTAATTTTCTTGATTTATTAAAGAAATATGTAAGCTCTTGAGTATAATGGGAGTAGTTTTCTAACACAATAGTCTGAGGAATTTGAAACTGTTATAACTGTTTTGTAGGATTCCATCTCCCTAGCCTGCTTCATTCTACCCCTCTCTCTTATCCAATCCGGTCTTCTTCTTGGGAATCGGACCTCCTGATTGGCCAGCCTCTACCTTTCAACTGCCTACTTTATGATATCATTCTCCCACCAAACCAACCACCAACTGATAGAACCTTGGGGTTCCCATGCGGTTGTTTGTAAAAAATTTGAATCATCCTACCAAGTGACCAGTGACCAATGACTAAACACCATTGACCAGTCATCTGTACTGGACACTTGTGGTCTTAAGCCGCTGCAGTTTACTGACTTACTCTCATACTGTCTCCTCCTCTCGTCTACCTTTCATCGGTATTTCCTCTTCTCTGACCATGTCAGGTAAGGAATAATACTTTTCAAAGCTTTTCATTAGATTTATCATCCCTAAACTTAGCAGTCTAGTAAAAACAACATGTACTAGTGAAAGAAAGTATTCAAGTTGAATTTTATAAGGCTCATTTTAGTTGACTTTGACATTTGCTGTGTGATTTTATACATTGGCTTTCTTTCTCTCACATACAAACTGTTTTTCCTCTTTGATTACTTTATATTTTAGACATATTTATGAGCTCAAATACAAACATATATATATATATGTTGATTCTCTGTGTTTCTTTTTACTTTTAATCGTGTATTTTACATAATATCCTTTGAAAAAAGCAAATCAGAGAGAGTATTTTTACAGAAAAAGAAAATGTAGATGCTGTGGAATCCTGCTGAAATATACTCGCATGTTTGCTCTGTAATGGTCTCTCCTCATGTATTTGTACCTCAGTATTTTAAATATAGTACTATTACACAGTAATAATCATTTATCTTTGAATTTTCTATTTAAACCAGGTAATAAGAAAATTTGGGGCATGGGGAAGGTGTGGAGTGCTGAGCGATAGGGAGGCAAGCCCTCAAAGGTAAGAAAGTTTGGGATCACTTTCATCAAACATTGACCAATCTAAACCAAGACGATATGAGGGAGAATAAAATAGGAAAGAAAGAATGAAAGAATATGGATGGCAATTATCAAGGAAGGGGAAACCGTCTGGATTGAATGTTGAAGAAAACCAAGGATTTAAAATCAAAAAAGAAAGAATATATGTTAAATATGCTGAGGTAAATACACTGAGAGCAAGTCAAAGCAATTTACTTCAATAAATGCTAGGACTAGAAAGTATTCTGTTCCTTGAGTAGGGTACCAGAAGGAAAACCAGTATATCAGAAAGCCATCCTTGATGACTTTTTCCCTTATTATCTCTTTGAACACAGTACTTGGTACTTGACAATTTGGAATATAAACATGCATAAGAAATGATGAATCCCATAAATAGCTAATAGTGGTTATCTAGGTGGGTGGAAGAAATAGAATCTTCAATGCTTTATGACATTCTGGTTTTTAAGTACATGTACGCGTTGCCTGTTGAAATTTAAAAAATGATATTTTCTAACTTGATTCAGGAGATTTGATTCATTTTTGTGGTAATTACGTTCCAGGTTTAAGCTGCTTATCATCTTTACAAATATTATTTCATGTGATTTTTTCTACCTAACATGAGAGTAGTTTGATAATAGTCAACTTCTGTTTTAGATCCTAAGAGGAAATAGGAAAATCAAGCCTCACATGTAGAATTACACATTTTTGTCATATTTGTTAATTTTGATTGTTCCTACATTAAAAATATTTAATGGGATTTTGGTGCTCATTTATTAAACATGGAGAAGAACGTTTTCCAGGTTAATAAAGTTAATTCTACTCTAGGTTATGAAAGTAAATTTGCAATATTTTGTGATCATTTTTATATGGTCTTTTATGTTGTTTGTGTGATAAACTGAAATCATATGCTATGTTTAAAACGTGTTGTTTGGTGGTTAATATTCAGAGGTATTGATGAGAATAATTTTTGTAATTACAAAGTTTCTCTATTTTACTCATTTAAAACATTTCTTACCTATAAATACAATCATGTTTATTCCTATTTTCTTTTTGTTATGTAGTTACTGCTAAATCCTTTCTCTTTAATGGACTGGAAAGTTGTGTACTCAAAAATCAACTTCTATTCCGTTTTTTGGCTAGCAGTTTTTTCAAAAATAGAATACACTCTTCATATTGTATATGTGGAACAATTTATTAATAACCTTCTTGGACTGTTTTATTTGGTTTTGTTTGAGACCACATCCACAGTTATTAAGGCTTTACTCTTGGGTCTGCTCTCCATAACTTACTGTACTATGCTGCTGGCTATAGAGTCCAGATTTCATTGATATTTATATACATCTTTTTCAGCTCTGTGGTACATATTTTTCACGATGTTTTCTTTATAATTCCTCCTATGTAAACCACATGACTTGGAAAAATTATATTTATGTATGCATAATTATTCTTAGAGTTATTAGTAACTACATTGTAGATAAACAATTTAAGACACAGAATTTAAATAAAGTTTTCCTTCCAAAACATTTCTCGGGAAAAACTCAAGTAGTCATTTTTGAAGTGAATCAAAAATCAGGGTAACCTTCTATGCATCAACAAGATTAAGTCATAAGTGAACCGTAACTAACAGATCTTCATTGCACAAGTCAAAGGGAAACCTGTTGATTACAATGGTAAGAGTTGTAAAGACTCCAAATGCCTATATTAATGTAAGGTATCTTTCTAACCATTTCTGCATTGTAGTGACAATGCAGAGTCCTGGAAAAAAGTCCACATGCTTAGGTTCCCTAACTTGGAAATTCATAAGGGGAAGAGAGATAGTACTGTAGGGGATAAGGCACTTGCCTTGTACACAGCCAATCTGCTTGGATCTCTGTTACTGCATACACTCTTCTGAATGTTACAAGGGGTCACTCCAGAGTGCAGAGTCAGAAAGAACCCAAGATCACTGTCAGTTATTGGTCGAAACTATACTCCTTAAAATGCCCAATAAAAATTATTGGAAAACATGAAGTCTCTTTGTCATTTCTGGCCCTCAGGTTTCTTCTTGTCCAGAGAATGTTACCCACTCTTAGACTTCCTAGTTTAGAAAAGCTTACCTTATAAGAAATAACATATGAGTCAATAGGAGAACAAGCTACAGGCATTGCTAGTGTAAGGAGAAACCATCTGTAAGCAAGAAATCCAAGAACAGACATGATCACCTGGTTCTTCTACAGTTCTGTGTTCACTTTGGGAGCACGATACCAAATACACAAATTGCCAAAAGGTTACAAGCTTTGAATCACACTAAATTGTTGGAACTTTGGAAACTCAGTTGACTGTTGGTACTAGAAGCATCTCGATGGCTTAAATTTTAAGTTCATATTGTTCCTCTCAGCGTTGAAGGAGATTATAAGTCTCACAGATTTTTTTCATCACCCTCTTGTTCCTTACAGTAAATTTTTCAAAATCCTTCTGTATTGGGAACTGCCCATACTCTGCAGCTTTCCCTTCCCGTTGTGAATGATGCAGCTTCCCTAACAGGAAGTGTCTGCAACTACTCCAGAATATCTGCTCCTGCTGGTAGTTCTGCTTGGCTCCTGCCCTCAGCCTCTGGCACCTCTTTCCAAACAATGATGAGTAGTGCCTATCTTTACCAACATTTCAGCACAACAATGCTATCTGGAGTGTTTCACCAGAGTCATATATCCATCTCAGCTGCTTCCTACCCGAGTGTTTTGGAATGGGATATTGCAGGAAGGGCTGAAGAGAAGTCTTCCATGGGACACTTTTCTGTGACTGTCCTTGACCAAGACACCGCTGTCTCTTCCATGTCTAAGGCAGCTCGCTGTAAGAGTACACTGGACACGTACAACACGGTATCTGTGTACCCATCACTTTCTGCCAGTCTTGTTGAGAGAACACCATCTCAGGTTCCACATCAGAGTCAAAGCCTGTCACTTCCCTAACAGGAACGAACCCAGGTGTATTACAATCATCAAGGCACTCTGGGAACTGTCCTTTCTGGCCTGCAGTCCTATGACTCCATGTCATACATAGAGCAAAGTGGCTCTGCCCCCCAAGCTTACAGCAACTCATCTAGAGAAATGGTTATTGTTCTGAAGGAGGTCCAGCCCCCAAAATTACTAACCACCAACTTCCTGCTCTGGAATCCACTTCTCTGTGTCTGCTCAACCCCTCACAGAATCGAGATATCAAGGTGAGTTAAACTGAGAGAAGGGAAAGAAAAAATAAAAATTGGGGTCAAAAAGATGAAAACTGTCCATAGACAGGTGGTATTTAAATACATTGAGATTTTTAAGTTTATGAAATGAAGTTAACTAAGTTCATGTTTACACCCCTCACTCATTATACAGCATGTTATTTTTGCACTCAACATAAGAGCTCCTAATGGACATTGGAACATGTGATAGTATAATGGACAACTAGGTTTCATATTATGAAGTTCAGGAGCACACAAAAGAATGCCACATTTTTTCCCTAGTTATTTCAATTATTTTTTAATATTTATTAGTTAAGCATCATGAGGCACAGTTGTAGACTTACAAATTATTGTGCTTGGATTTCATTTATACAATGATGGAGTACCTATCCCTCCAACAGTGCCCATTCTCCACCACCACGGATCCCAGTATTCCGCCGACCACCTATACTCCCATCCCACCCAGCCTCTGGGGCAGGTAATGCCACATTTTTCACTGTTCTATGTCAGAAGTCCTCCAGAATTACGACACTAAATGCAAAATACATGTTTTAAACTAGTATTTTGTTATTTTCTTAAGAAGTTTCAGAACTCCTATTGTAATGGTACCACTTTAACTTTCCCTTCCATTAATGAACAGCAAGGTTCTGAATATACTTGTGTTTCAGAGATTTTATCTCAAATCTTCAAATCTAGAATCTGCACTTCAGCACAAATATCATGCTGAAGGAGTGCTTCATTCATACTCTTATTCTATGATATTAACGTCCTTTTATTTTTCTATGAAAGTGACTAAATTGAGAGTAAAACACATTACAATGCTAATCTCTCTATGGAACTTATTAGTTTAAAAATCTTTATTTTTTTTTAAAAAAAAGCTTTTGTTTGGAGGACATTGAATCTGCGTCATAGCACGAAGTGCTCAGGAATTACTCCTGGGTCTGTGCTAGAGATCACTGCTGAATGTGCTTAGGAGATCATACGTGATATGAAAGATCAAATGGAGGTCAGCTCTTCACAGGGGCAGTGCCTTACCAAATGGACTATCCCTCTGTCCAAGTCTCTTATTTTTTAAGTTAGTTTATACAGAAACTCTTTCAAATACAAAGAAAACCAAAAAACAACAGCACCACATGACAAACAGTAAGAACTACAACAGTTACCTAAAATCTTCTAGGACAGGGCCTTGCCATGATCCGTAGAAGAGCCAGTAACAATTCCTTGTCCATTGATGGTAGGTGCACAGTTGTTGCAGCAGTAGTTTTGTGCAGGGAATATCTCATTTTGCAGGGACTGATTTCTTCCTCGGTTCCTTTTTAGTGATGAATTTCCTGGAGATGGAGACTTCCCTGGCATCGAACTTCAGGTCAGACATTTGGTCTGACAAAAATTTCCGAATTGCCCACATATTGCAGTAGAAGGATTCAAAGACTTGAGAGGAATCGACCACCTGACTTGGGAAAGTTCCCATAATATCTCCAACTCAAATTAACCTGTCGCTGACCCAACTTCAACTCAGGAAAAAAAAAGTTATAAATTTTGATCAGATGAAATTTGGGCTTTCAAAAGCTCTGGAGACGTACCAGATCCCAGTAGACCTAGATCAATGAAAAGATTTTCAGGTAATGAACACCACTGAGACCATCACTCTGAAGCAGGTGCAAGAAAATTCAAGTAGCATTAAGGGGACCTCCCATGCAAAACAGAAGAACAAAAAGGAGGCTTCTGAACCTCTTGAGGGAGAACCAAAGGCCAAAATCCAGACAAAAGTCCAAGAATGCTTGCTATGGGGAGCAGGGATTGTTCGTAATGCTGCAGTCAGTGATAGGTGTCCTGTGACCACAGCCAAAACTAACAGCAAACCTCAAAAAGCTGCCTCCAGCAGCATCAGCAAGACAAAGAGGCATGGGTAGGAGAAGATAAAAAACACCAGAGAAAACTCTAAGAAAGCTAAGAAGTGTAAGCAGCCAGGGAACAAGGTCAAGGCAGAAGAAAAGCCCACCATTGGCAACATGACCCACAAGAAAAGTCAACCTGAGCTTTGCCAAGAGGCTGTTAAAAAGTCCCGTCACTACCTAGGCATACAGATGCTGGATTTTGTCAAAGTTTTTCATGCTCTGGGGAAGAAGAGTAATCCAAAAACTGGAATCTATTCCTTCCAGGTCCTGGGTAGCTCAAAGAGGCCTAAAGATGTCAAGCCACCCTCAGCTGTCAAGCCATGCCTAGGTGCTACATGGGATGGAAAAGTCCTTGAGAAAACTCAGGTCAAAACAAAGTACAGAAACCAAGTAACCGTGCCGAAAAACGCTCATATCCATCCCAGTCTGAGCTGCCACCTCCTGGGAAGGTCAAATTGGTACCTTTGACTTTTCTTACCATGGAGAGGCCGCAAGCTCGACCTGTTTCTCCAGACGACAATCTGTGGCCTCACATCGTCCTGCTGCAGCTTACCCTGCCAAGCCTGGCTCTACCAATGCAGCTCAGGCAACTGCTGCCAATTCTTCCCGGTCAACCACTGCATTTTTGTCTGGTTCTGCCAAACCTGCTCAGTCCATTTCAACCAACCCATCTTGACCAGGTTTGCTGAACCCTAGTAGCCGGTGTATTCTTCGTCCTGCAGCTTCTACACCTAGTCCCTACAAGACAGCAGCTGGCACTTCTCTACATCGGGAGCCTTCTCCTGTATCTGTGAAGAAGCGACTCTCGCCACCCATACATCAGAGTCAGTTTCTCCTCCAAGACTTCCGTTTCCAACCGATTCCATGGAGAAAGCCCAATGTTCCCAGCCAGTCATGTCAAAGCCCATCACCAAAGAGCAGAGACCAAAGCGTGAGGCTATGAAAAGGAAGGCTCAGCAGGAGCTTGAGAACGATGCCAAACACACCTCTTTGGGGAAAGTGCAGTTCTTTATTGAGAGTGAAAAAGAGATGGACATCTCTCTCTAATATGGCTATGTAATGTGAGTAGCTGGAATGGTAGGTTCCACTTGAGGTACCAGATGGTTGCCTTAGACAAACACTGAAATGCCATACACAGTTTATTAATTCTAATACCTTTTTAACCAATTGATGAGATGCATCTTAGTTAATTGATTGCTAATAAAGTTTCTGAAGTTTGAGATGCTTTCAATTGTGGTTGTTTTTGGGAGGGGCAAGGGTTGAAGGATGGCATGGGAAATAATGGAAGGTATAGAGAGGACAAAGGGGGAATAGACAAGACTATTAGAAAGAGAAACTTGGTCCAGGGTTCTAAAGCCCATCAGAGGAGAAATAGCATGGGCCTGATGAAGAGTGGGGAGCTCAAATTATATTAACTTGAGGGACTTCTCTGTGGTCTTCCATGGTCCCGGGTGCCTGTAGCCTTCTCTAAACATCGCTGTTAACTGCAGCTCACACAAGAACCAACGTTATCAGTGTCGTTGGGGCTGCGTTGGGGGATGTACCAGACTAAGACATGCGCACTAGGTCACCACCCCCAAAGCAGTCGGTACCGCTTGACCTTGAGCCTGGAAGGTGGTGGCAGAAAGAGATGGTCCTAGGAGAGTTAATGGGGTGAGGAACGGATGGCAGGGAAACCGGGAAGGGAAGATAACTGGACAGCTGGTGATCATCATAGGAGAGTTGGTGGATGTTTTTTTTTTAATTACGTTAACATGCTTTTCGTAATTGATAAGCAAAACAATAATACGAAAATAAGATAGGTTCTAAAGAACAGGTTACATATAAGACCGAGAGAGCTGAAAGGACTGGCATTCCTTCTGGAGCTTTCAATCATACAATTTACTAAAGATGGTATTTTCACACCACTTAGCTGCGGAGAGACATAGTGAGAAACAGAATGCCACCAGAAAAGCAAACTGGATGACCACGGTTCATAAAAGCCAGGTGGAAGGTGTTCACATGGATCCCAAGTGCTGGTGGGTTAACAGGAACATATATTTCACTAAGTCTGCTTGGTACCAGTAACTACTTTGGTACAAATGGATGAACACGGATGCAGTTTCTGACAGACCTGAGACTAAACTGCTAACAAAATTTCCCAGGCAACGGTCGTTGACTGGCTGGGAACAGAACAATTTAAAAAGTGTTTTGCTACCTTTCATGTATGGCTAGAGGAAAATGATCCCAGTAAAATCTCAAAACTAACAAGTTTCAACGCCCTTGAAGGAAAGTTGTATTCACTGAGGAAAAAATGCTGGGATAAAAGTCTGAAATGATGGGAAAAGAGACAATAAGTGCAAAAGGAAGGACTTGAAATTTGGCGAAAACAAAGCTTGAAACAACAAGATCTGGTGAGCACATGATTTACTGGGAATGGGTTCTGAGGAGGAAAAGAGCGATATCAGGGATGTGAACAAGGAACATCCAAGTGAAGGAAGACTTTTAGCTAGCTGATTACCCCATGGGCAACATGGTTGCAAGACTACCAGAACTTACCAAGGAATTGACTTTAAGTTTCTTTCTTTTTATGGTCACTTACAACATGTATTCTTTGCCTTCTTCAACGACAATTTGGAGTGTTCGTTTCTTTCTCAATATTCTGTTCACTTGTGTAAGCATCTTTAACAACTGCTGGATAACACAAGTATTTGATCAGACTTATTTTGTACTATCATCTTTAGTTGAGATTACTGACAACTAGGTCTAAAGTGAAGTTTGCTTTGATTGGTAGAAGTAGAGTAGCGAGGACTAGGGATGGAATCAGAGATTATAGGGTACCACATTCAGTTCCTAATAAAACAAGTCAAGGACAGTGTCCCAAATAGACTCTTGAAAAAGACACCCATCTCTGTTTAACATGTAAATTCAGCATATTATATATTAAATTAAAAATGAATGAATATTCCTGTATTTGGTCTTTTAAAGACATTCAAGGTTGGTTCAGGAAACAAACACTGCCTATGAAATCATAACAACTTAATCATAAAAACCTGATTACTACTTCAGTTTCCAAGAATGTCAGTGCTAAGAATGATTTCCCTTGATCTCCCTAGTGCATATGATAGGCATATGAATACATCTGTGTGAATAAATAATTGGTATCAAATTTCGAGTCTCACCATACATGGTTGTGGGTATTGTGAAATAGTTTTATATATTTTCGTAATTTTGCAATAAGATCTCTGGGTGTCAATCCTTGAATCATAAATACCTTTTCGTATGCTCCAGCACCACCTCCTCCCACCTTGATTACGATATATATGACCTCCTAAGGAGTCATTTCCTTTGTCCACTTTGTTTTAGTCCTTCTCTCTCTCTCTCTTTTCAAAGGTGAGTTATCTGTTTCAAATCAAGGTGCATGTATTTTGTGTGGCAGTTTTAATCTTTATGAGTGATTTAAAATTTCTTCATTTATTTTTTAATTGAATCACCATGAGATGGGCCATTGCAAAGCTATTTTGTGCAATTTAATTTTTAATCCTTTCAGTGAAGCCAAGGAAAATCTCTTACACGTGAAATTCAGAATTTCCATATTTCATGTGAATCAAAATTGATTGTTCTTGTGTGTTTTTTTAATATTTTTATTATTTTTATTGATAGAAAAGGGATCACCAAATAATGGGTGTTGGGAGGATCCTCCCAGGATGGGAGATGCATGCTGAAACTAGACTCTAGACCGAACATGATTGCCACTCAATGCCTCTTTTGGTATGTTTTTTAGATAATTCTTCCCCTTCTCTGTTTGCTTAGGACCAGGAATTTGCCTCTCCCCTCCCTGTTCTTTCAGGAAGCCAGAGAGACATCTTCAGGCAGGAAGAGCATGAAATTTACATAGAAGTGGTACTGCATGGACAGTATCATGTTAAGCGAAATGAGTCAGAAAGAGAGGGACAGACAGAGCAAGATTGCATTCACCTGTAGAACATAAAATAACAAAATAGGAGACGAACTCCCAAGAGTGGCCGAGATTAGTGTCAGGAATTTTTCTTCATAGCTTGGAGACCAACCACACACGCTAGAAGAAAAGGCAGTTCAGATAGAGAATGGAGCACCAAATAAAGGGTGTTGGGAGGATCCTCCCAGGATGGGAGAGAGTGCTGAACATAGACTAGAGACCAAGCATGATTGTCACTCAATGCCTCTTTTGCAAACCACAACACCTAAAAGGAGAGAGAGAGAACAAAGGGGAATGCCCTCCCACAGAGTCAGGGTGGGATGAGGGGATGGGGGGTGGGAGGCATACTGGGATCCCTGGTGGTGGGAAATGGGCACTGGTGGAGGGATGGGTATTTGATCATTGTATAAATGAAACCCAAGCACAAAAATTCATATGTCTACAACCGTACCTCATGGTGTCTCACTAATAAAAATTTAAAAATTAAAAATAAAAAAATTGGAACATAAAGTAAAAATACAACAAGAGAAAGATCTAACAATAGCAAAGAGTGCTATAGGACTCAAAACGTTGAGAAACAGGCACATTGGCAAGTATTTTTAAATACGCATCCAGTAGAGAATATAGCATTGTTCGTGAACAAATCTACTCTATGGATTCATCTCATCCTTGAAATGGAAAAGGACAATGTGTTACAGTTTCCAATTTGCAAATAAGATCTATACCATCTATTTTTTGCTATGTTTCTATGCTTTATCGAGTATTATCCTGATTTTTAAATTTACTTTAAGGATTAAAACAGTATTTGCCTGCATTAAACTTTTTAATTAAATGTTTTATTAGAAATGATTTTTAATGATTAAGAATGTTTTATTCACATGTCCTTTTCAAAAAGAAACATATAGGCCAAAGAGCTAGTGCAGCATGTAGAGGGTGTTTACCTTGTATGCAGCTAACCTGAGTTCAATTCCCAGAACCCTGAGCGTGCTAGGGGTGATCTCTGGATACAGGGTCTGAAGTGAGCCCGGAGCACATCTGGGTGCGCTCCCCTCCGCACATACAAGGAAGAAAAGAAAAGAAAAACATATAACTGATTCTTGAGTAACATAGACGTTAAGGGTGCTAACTCCTCTATAACTTTTGAAAACCCCCAAATTTAATAGATAGTCTGCACTTGACCAAGAAGATGGTTTTCTAATAGTATTTAATTCCATTGTCTGCAATTAGTACTATGTGTGGCCTGTCAATCTGTAAATTTTGATACATTTAAAAACTTTTATGGATTTTATAATAGACTTTATAATACATTTGTATTTTAAGGTAGTAAGTGATAATTTATATTTCTATTTGGGAGGGGTATTTGGGCCGTAGTATGTGGTGCTTGGGACTTCAGACTCTGTGCTCAAGGGTCATTCCTGGTGGTGCCAGCCATTAATTTGGGTTGACAGTGTGCATGGTAAGTGCTTGAACCCCTATACAAAGTCTGGGGTCCAACCAAATCAGTTATCTGCATATATTTTATACATGCATGGCATACTTTTCCTTAGATTTTTTTATATTTCTAGGATATATTGATTATCTTTAATTACTTCACATCCCTACCAATTTCCAAAAGTTTTCAAAATACAATTAATGAAAAATATCATATAGAAGTCCAAATTTGTATTGTTCATGGAATAACTATATTACGAAGAAAGTAGAACCACAATAAACATGCAAGTAAAATGCAGGTACATTTCTTTGGAGTCTTTCAATTATGCATTTATATTAGTCTCTATACAAGTATGATTTTTAAATAATCAATTTCAATTACTATACAATGTTTATTGAGACTTTATAATTGTAATGTTTTACTGCTATGATGACATTGATGTGAACATTTATATCTATTTGTCTACTTTTCTAATTGTTTACATGATATCAATTCTTTTTTTTTTAAATTTATTTATTTTATTTTTGTTTTTTACAGTTGTAGATTTACAATGTTTTGTGCTTGGGTTTCAATTATACAATGATCAGATACCCATCCCACCACCAGTGCCCGTTTTTCACCACCATGGATAATATCCCTCCCACCCCCATCCCCCCATCCCCCCCTGCCTCTGTGGCAGGGCAATCCCCTGTGTTCTCTCTCTCCATTTGGGTGTTGTGGTCTGCAAAAGAGGCATTGAGTGGCAAACATGTTCAGTCCATAGTCTACTTTCGACATGCATCTCCCCTCCTGGGATGATCCTCCAAACATCCTTTATTTGGTGCTCCCTTCTCTATCTGAACTGCCCTTTCCTCTAGGATACCCGGCTGGCCTCTAAGTTATGGAGTAATCAACCTGGTGCTGAAATGAGATCAATTCTTAACAGCTAACTTACTTGTGACCAGATATGTAGCTCAGGACAAAAGAACTTGGCCTGCGTGTATGAAACTTTGGTTTCTGTTCTTCGCACTATAGAAACAAAAGCAAAACCATTAACTGTGGTTGGAAATAGGCCTCGGTGGTAAAATATTTGCCTCACATTTCTGAGGTTCTGGGTTTGATCCCTGAATTTCCATCTACACACACAAAAGCTAACTTACAACAAAGTCTCACACTGGAGACCTAACTGGGCCCGCTCAAGAAAATCGATGAACAATGGGAGGAGAGTGACAGTGACACTGACTTAATGAACATTAAACTGCTTTAAGCTATATATTGCCTAACTATTAAAAGGATTTAATTCTCAATAAAATAGCTTGGAAAGGTCTTTTTTCTAGCACCTCTGAAGGGAAAGATAGCACCTGATTTTTCAATATTTGTAATTTGGGGGGACATTTTAATTTCTCATTTTAATTTGTGCTCTTTGTCTACTAGTGAGCTTGAAAATTGCTCTTGTATGGTACTACATGGAAAATATTATGCTATGGGAAATGAGTCAGAAAGAGAGGGACAGACATAGAAAGACCGCATGCATCTGGGTAACATAAAGTAACAAAACAAGAAACTAACACCCAAGAACAGCTGTGTTAAATACCAGGTTGTTCACTCCATGGCTTAGAGGCCAGGTGCACTGCCTAGGGGTAAAGGCAGCGCAGATAGAGAAGGGAGCACCCAATAAAGGGTGCTGGGAAGATCTGCCCAGGATGGGAGGTGCCTGCTGAAAGTGGTCTATGGACCGAACAGGATTGCCACCCAATGTCTCTTCTGCAGACCACAGCACCCAAAAGGAGAGATAGAACAAAAGGGAGTGCCCTACCAAAGAGGCAGGGTGGGATGGGGGATGGGGCTGGTGGTGGGATGGGCACTCCATCACTGTATAACTGAAACCCAAGCGCAACAACCTGTAAGTCTACAACTGTACCTCATGGTGTTTCACTACTAAAACAAAGCAGAACAAAACAAAAATTAAAAAAAAATTGCTCTTGTGTTTACTAGTCATTTACACTTCTTTCAATAGAGATTATGTGATCATGGATTATGCTTATTTTTTCTATTCAAGTGTAATAGCTCAATACTGATTTATTTCACAGCACTAATTTTTTTAAAACCATTCATCCTTGGCCTATCATATTAATTGCCAGTATTTGTTGGTTTTGCTTGTTTTTTGATCACTTGATTTGGTTTTTGTTCTTTTCTTACATATTGTAAAATTTTGACACAAATGAGCATATGTTTTTCTTTATCTTCTACAGTTTTAAACTGAGAACAACTGTTTGTTTTGTACAAATAAGATACCTGTGCATTTACTATTTCTTCTCATTTTATTTACGTTTTAACACATCCTGATTCATCTACAACTTATCCTAGTAAGTGTTGTCATATTGAAAGAAACCACCAATTTTTTCAATCATAGCACTGTAGCACTGTCCTCCCGCGGTTCATCCATTTGCTCGAGCGGGAACCAGTAACATCTTACAACAAATTGTGAGACTTGTTGTCACTGGCTTTGGCCTATCGAATACGTCATGGGTATCTTGCCAGGCTCTTGCTATGTGGACGAGATACTCTGGGTAGCTTGCCGGGCAGAGGAATCGGAATCAGGGTTGGGCTCCTGCAAGGCAAATGCCCTACCCGCTGTGCTGTAAACGTTATCTAAAATATACTAGTAATACCAAATGTTGTTTCTTTAACAGTGCAATATAAAGGATTATTTTGTAATTTTCTTGATGTGTTAATGAAATAGCTAAGCTCTTGAGTATCATGGGAGTATTTTTCTAACACAAGAGTCTGACGAAGGTGAAACTGTTATAACCGTCTTGTAGGATTCCATCTCCCTAGCCTGCTTCATTCTACCCCGCTCTCTATCCAATCCGGTCTTCTTCTTGGGATTATGACCTCCTGATTGGCTAGCCTCTACCTTTCAACTGCCTACTTTATGACATCATTCTCCCACCAAACCAACCACCAACTGGTAGAATCTTGGGGGTCCTATGTAGTTGCTTGTAAACAAATTTGAATCATCATGGCAAGTGACGAGTGACCAATGACCAATCACCAGTGAGCAGTCGTCTGTACTGAACACTTGCGGTCTTAAGCCGCTTCAGTGTTCAGACGTACTCTCGTACCTTCTCCTCTTCTCGTCTACCTTTCATCGGTATTTCCTCTTCTCTGACCATGTCAGGTAAGGAATCATACTTTTCAAAGCTTTTCATTAGATTTATCATCCCTAAACTTAGCAGTCAAGGAAAAACAGCACGTAGTAATGAAAGAAAGTATTCAAGTAGAATTTTATAAGCCTCATTTTAGCTTGACTTTGACATTTGCTGTGTGATTTTAGACAGTGGATTACTTTCTCTCACATACAAAGTGTTTTTCCTCATTGATTACATTATATTTTAGACATACTTAGGAGCTCAAATACACACACACACACACATATAAATATATATGAGTGTTGATTCTCTGTGTTTCCTTTTTCCTTTTAATAGTGAATTTTACATGATATCCATTGAAAACAAGTAAATCAGAGACAGTAATTTTACAGAAACAGAAAATATAGATGCTGCGGAAAACTGTTAATATATTCTAGCGTGTGTTATCTCTAATGGTCTCTCCACTTGTATGTATACTTCAGTATTTTAAATATAGTGATATTACAAAGTAATAATCATTGATCTTTGAGATTTCTATTTAAACCAGGTAATAAGAAAATATGGGGCATGAGGAAGGTGTGCAGTGCTGAGCGGCAGGAAGGGCTTACCAAGCCCTCAAAGGTAAGAAAGTTTGGGATCACTTTCATCAAACATTGACCAATTGAAACCAAGACGATATGAGGGAGAAATAAATAGGAAAGAAAGAACGAACGAAAGAAAGAAAGATAGAAAGATAGAGAGAAGAAAGAAAGAAAGAATAGGGACGTCGATTACAAGGAAGGGGAAAACGTTTGGACAGAATGTTGAAGAGAACCAAACGTTTAAAATCAAAAAAGAAAGAATATATATTAAATATGCTCATCTAAATACACTGAGAGCAAGTCAAAGCAATTTACTTCAATAAATGCCAGGACTAGAAAGTATACTATGCCTTGAATAGGGTTCCAGTAGGAAAAGCAGTTTATCAGAAAGCCATCCTTGCTGGCTTTTTTCCTGATTATCTCTTAGAACACGGTACTTGGTTCTTAACAGTTTGGAGTATATAAACGCTTCAGAAATGATGCTTCCCATAAATGGGTAATAGTGCTTATCTAGGGCGGTGGAAGACACAGAATCTTCAATGTTTTTATTACGTTCTGGTTTTTAAGTACATGTACGCGCTGCCTGTTAAAATAAAAAAATGGTATATTCTAACTTGAATCAGGAGATTTGATTCATTTGTGTGGTAAGTAGGTTCCACGTTAAAGCTGCTTGTAATCTTTACAAATATTATTTCATATGATTTTTTCTTCCTAACATCAGAGTATTTTGATAATAGTCAACATCTGTTTTTAGATCCTAAGAGGAAATAGAAAAATCAAACCTCACATGTCTAATTACACATTTTTGTCATATTTGTGAATTATGATATTTCCTACATTAATGATAATTTATAGGATTTTGTTGCTCATTTATTAAACATTGAGAAGAACGTTTTCCTGGTTGATAAATATAATTCTAATGTAGGGGTTGAACGTAAATTTGCAATATTTTGTGATCACTTTTTAAATGGTCTTTTCTGTTTCTTGTGTGATAAAGTGAAATCCTATGCTATGTTGAACACGTGTTGTTTTCTGGTTAATATTCAAATGTACTGATGAGAATAATATTTTGTACTTTCGAAGTTTCTGTATTTTACTCATTTAAAACTTTTCTTGTCTATGAAATACAATCACGTTTACTCGTATTTTCTTTTTGTTATGTAGTTACTGGTAAATCCTTTCTCTTTAATCGAGTGGTAAAGTGTGCACTCAAAAATCACCTTCTATTCCATTTTTTGCTAGCAGTTTTTTTCTAAAATAGAATACTGTCTTCATATTGTATATGTGGAACAATTTATTAATAATCTTATTGTACTGTTTTATTTGGTTTTGTTTGGAATCACATACACTGTTTTTTTCAGGGCTTACTCTTGGGTCTTCTCTAACATAACTTACTGTACTATGCTGCTTGCTACAGAGACCAGATTTCATTAATGTCTATATACTTATTTTTCAGTTCTGTGATACATATTTTTCATGATGTTTTCTTTACAGTTCCTCCTATATAAATCACATGAAATAGAAAAATTATATTCATGTATGCATTATTATTCTCAGAATTATTAGTAACTACATTGTAGATAAACAACGTATGGCACAGAGTTTAAATAAAGTTTTCCATCCAAAAACATTTGTTGGGAAAAACTCAAGTAGTCATTTTTGAAGTGGATCAAAAATGAGGGTAACCTTCAGTGCATCAACAAGATTAAGTCGTATATGAACCGAAAGTTACAGGTACTCATGGCACACGTCAAATGGAAACCTAATGATTACAATGGTAATAGTTGTAAAGACCCCAAATGCTGATATTAATGTAAGGTATCTTTCTTCCGGTTTCTGGCCTTGTAGTGATCATGCAGTGTCCTGGCCAAAAGAACACATGCTTTAGTTTGTGTGACCTGGAAATTCTTAAGGGACAGAGAGAGATAGTACGGGAGTACGGGAGGGGATAAGGCACTTGCCTTGTACACAGCCAATCCAATTGAATCTCTTTCATGGCATACACATTACCGAATGTTCTAAGGGGTCACTCCAGAGTGCAGAGCCAGGAAGAACCCAAGATCACTGTCAGTTGTTGGTCCAAACTCTACACCACCCCACACCCCGCCCTGTAAAAATTATTGGAATATAGGAAATCTCTTTGCCATTTCTGGGCCTCAGGTTTCTTCTTGTCCAGAGAATGTTTCCCATTCTCTTAGACTTCATAGTTTGAAAAAGCTTCCATTATCGGAAATAGCATAGGAGTCAATAGGATAGCAAGCTACAGGCAATTCTAGGATAAGGAGAAACTATCTGTAAGCAAGAAATCCAGGTACAGACACGATCACCTGGTTCTTCTACAGTTCTTTGTTCACTGTGGGAGCACGATACCAAATACACAAAGTGCCAAAAGGTTCCCATCTTTGAATCACCCCAAATTGTTGGAATTTTGGAAATTCAGTTGACTGTTGGTACTAGAAGCATCTCGATGGCTTAAATTTTAAGTTCATATTGTTCCTCTCAGCGTTGAAGGAGATTATTAGTCTCACAGATTTTTTTCATCACCCTCTTGTTCCTTACAGTAAATTTTCAAAATCCATCTGTATTGGGAACTGCACATACTCTGCAACTTTCCCTTCCCATGGTGAATGATGCAGCTTCCGTACTAGGAAGTGTCTGCAAATACTCCAGTGTATCTGCTCCAGCTGGTAGTTCTACTTGGCTCCTGTCCTCAGCCTCTGGCACCTCTTTCCAAACACTGATTGGTAGTGCCTATCTTTACCAACATTTCAGCACAACAATGCTATCTGGAGTGTTTCACCAGAGTCATATATCCACCTCAGCTACTTCCGACTGGAGTGTTTTGGAATGGGATATTGCAGGAAGTGCTGAAGAGAGGTCTTTGATGGGAGACTTTTCTGTGACTGTCCTTGACCAAGACACCGCTGTCTCTTCCATGTCTATGGCGGCTCGCTATGAGAAAATCCTAGATACCAACAACACGGTGTCTGTGTACCCATCACTTTCTGCCAGTCTTGTTGAGAGAACACCATCTCTGGTTCCACATCAGAGACGAAGCCTGTCACTTCCCTACCAGGAATGAAGTCAGGTGTATTACAATTATCAAGGCACTCTGGTAACTCTCCTTTCTGGCCTGCAGTCTTATGACACCATGTCATACATAGGTCAAAATGTCTCTGCCCCCCAAGCTTACAGCAACTCATCTAGAGAAATATTTACGGTTCTGAAGGAGGTCCAGCCGCCAAATAACCAAATACCCGCCTCTTCTCCTGGAATCGACTTCACTCTGTCTGCTCAACCCATCACAGAATCGAGTTATCAAGGTGAGTAGAACTGAGAGAAGGGAAAGAAAATTCAAAAATTGGGGTCAAAAAAGTGGAAAACTGTCCGTAGAGAGGTGGTATTCATATACACTGAGATTTTTAAGTTTATGAAAAGAACTTAACTAAACTCAGTTTATGTTTACTCCCCTCACTCATTTTACAGCATGTTATTTTCACAGTCAACATAAGAGCTCCTAATGGAGATTGGAAGGTATGATAGTAAATGGACATCTAGGTTTCATATAATGAAACTTCAGGAGCACACAAAAGAATGCCACATTTTTCCCTAGTTATTTCATTTATTTTTTAATTTTTATTAGTTAAACATAAGGAGGGACAGATGTAGACTTAAAATTATTGTGCTTGGTTTCATTTATACAATGATGGAGTACCTATCCCTCCACCAGTGCCCATTCTCCAGCACCACGGTTCCCAGTATTCCTCCCACCACCATAACCCCCATCCCACTCTGCCTCTGTGGCAGGGAATGCCACATTTTTCACTGTTCTATTTCAGCAGTACTCAAGAATTACCACACTAAAAGTAAAATACATGTCTTAAACTAGTATTTTTTTATTTTCTTAAGAAGTTTCAGAACTCTTATTGTAATGGTACCACTTTAACTTTCCCTTCCATTAAGAACTGCAAGGTTCTGAATACACTTGTGGTTCAGAGATTCTGACTCAAATCATGAAACCTAGAATCTGTACTTCAGCACAAATATCATGCTGAAGTAGTGCTTCATTCATACTCTTATTCTATGATATTAACGTCCTTTTATTTTTCCATGAAAGTGAATAAATTGAGAGTACAATACATTACAATGCTACGCTCTGTATGGCATTTATTAGTTTGAAAATCTATAATTTTTTTAAAAAAAACATTTTGTTTGGAGGACGTTGATTCTGTCTCATAGACCGAAGTGCTCAGGGATTACTCCTGGATCTGTGCTGGGGATCACTGCTGAAGACGCTTAGGAGATCATAGGTGATACGAAAGATCAAACTGAGGTCAGCTGTGTGCAGGGCCATTGCCTTACCAAATGTACTTTCCCTCTGTCCCAAGTCTCTTATTTTTCAATTCAATTTACACAGAAACTCTCTCAAATACAAAGAAAACCAAAAATCAAGAGCTCCACATGACAAACAGTAAGAACTACAACATTTACCTCCAATCTTCGAGCACAGGGCCTTGTCCATTTTCCTTAGAATAGCCAGTAACAATGCCTTGCCTATTGCTGGTAGGTGCATGGTTGTTGCACCACTAGTTATGTGGAGTGAATATCTCATTTCGCAGGCACTGATTTCTTCCATGGTTCTTTTAAGTGTTGAATTTCCTGGGGAGGAAGACTTCCCAGGCATCACAACCTTCAGGGAAGACATTTGGTCTGCAACAAATTTCCGAATTGCCCCCATGTTGCAGTACCAGGATTCAAAGACCTGAGAGTAATCCAGCACCTGAGCTTCGGGAAGTTCCCATAGTATCTCCAGCCAAAGTAACCTGGCGCTGACCCCAACTCCAACTTAGGAACAAAATGTTAAGAATTTTGATTAGATGAAAACTGGGCTTTCAAAACCTCTGGAGACCTACCAGATCCCAGTAGACTTAGATCAATGCAAAGATCTACAGGTAATGAACACCAATGACACCATCACTCTGAAGCAGGTGCAAGAAAACTCAGGTGGAACTTAGGGGACCTCCCATGAAAACAGAACAACAAAAAGGAGGTTTCTGAACCTCTGGAAGGAGAACCCAAGGCCAAAATCCAGCCAAACGTCTGAGAATGCATGCTAAGCGGAGTGGGGATTTATCGTAATGCTGCAGTCAGTGATAGGTGTCCTGTGGCCACAGCCAAAACTAACAGCAAACCTCTCAAAGCTGCCTCCAGCAGTATCAGCAAGACAAAGAGCCATGGCCAGGAGAAGATAAAAAACACTAGAGAAAACTCTAAGAAAGCTAAGGAGTGTAAGCAGCCAGGGAACTAGGTCAAGGCAGAAGAAAACCCCACCATTGGCAAGATGAAACGCAAGGAAACTCAACCTGAGCTTTGCCTAGAGGCAGTTAAAAGGCCCCGCTGCTACCTAGGCATACACATGCTGGATTCTGTACAAGTGTTTCATGCTCTGGGGAAGGAGAGTGATCCAAAACTTGGAATCTCTTCCTCCCAGGTCCTGAGTACTCAAAGATGCCTAAAGATGTCAAGCCATCCTCAGCTGTCAAGCTATGGCTAGGTGCTACACAGGATGGCTACGTGCTACACAGGCCTTGAGAAAACTCAGGTCAAAGACAACAAACCAAGTAACAGTGCTGAAAAACGCTCATCTCGAGCAAAGTGTGAGCTGCACATCCTGGGAAGGTCAAATTGGTACCTTTGCCTTTTCTTACCATGGAGAATCCGCAAGCTCGACCTGTTCCTCTGAGAAGACAATCTGTGTCCTCACATGGTCCTGCTGCAGCTTACCATGCCAAGCCTGGCTCTACCAATGCAGAACAGCCAACTACTGCCAATTCTTCCCAGTCAACCACTGCATTTTTCTCGGATTCTGCCAAACCTGCTAAGTCCATTTCAACCAACCCATCTCTACCAGGTTTGCAGAACCCTAGTAGCCGACCTATTCGTCACCACACAGCTTCTAGACCTGCTCCTTACAACAGCAGCTGGCACTTCTCTCCAGCGTGAACCTCCTCTAGTCTCTGTGAACAAGCGACAGTTGCAACCCAAATGTCAGAGTCAGTTTCTTCTCCAAGACTTCTGTTTCCAACTGATTCCATGGAGAAAGCCCAGTGTTCCTGAGCCACACATGTCAAAGCCCTTCACCAAAGATCAGAGACCAGAGCGTGAGGCTATGAAAAGGAAGGCTCTGCAGGAGCGTGAGAAGCCTGCCAAACACACCTCTTTGGGGGAAAGTGCAGTACTTTATTGAGAGGGAAAAGAGATGGACATCTCTCTCTACTATGGCTACGTAATGGGAGTAGCTGGAATGGTAGGTTCCACTTGAGGTACCAGATGTTTTTCCTAGGCAAACACTGACATGCCATACACCTTTTATTTATTCTAATATATTTTTTCAAAGTAAAGAGATGCATCACAGTTAATTGGTTGTTAATAAAAGTTCTGAATTTTGAGATGCTGCCAACAGTGGTTGTTTTTGAGAGTGGCTGGGGGTTGAAGGATGGAATGGGAAAGAACGGGAAGTTAGAGACATGAAAAAGGGTGAATAGACAAGACTCTCCAAAATACAAACTTGGTCCAGGTTTATAAAGCCCATCAGAGGAGAAATTGCATGGGCCTGATGAAGAGTGGGCTAGGGTCAGAGGAAGAGTATAGCTGACAGGGCATTTGCTCTGCAAACAAGAAGGACTCAGTTCATTTCTTGCAGTCTTTTATGTTCCCCAGAGACTCACTTGATGTGAAATTTTAGCACAGAGCCTGGAGTAAGACCAGAGCACAGTCAAGTATGACTATCCCTGGTGTCCTCAGAAAAAAATGGGAGAAATGGCACAGTCTGCGGTTTTCGGTTAAAAGAATAAATTTGGAATAGGCTGAGAAAGTAAGATGAGTCTAAGATGACCAGAAGGAAAGTAAAAATTCTTCCATGGAGGCTGTGTTTACGCCTCATGGCCACCTTAGGAAAATAACCAAATTTGAAACACATCACTAAAAGATTTGTGTGGTCTATCAATAAATGATGGCTGGGGGATGCAAACACAAACACTGGGGAATAAACCTACCAGATGAGTGATCAACGCCCTCAGAGTCATTCAAGTATGACTCTTAACAGGGACAAAGCCAAGAGAACAGTTGCAGCTTTAAGCCTGAATATCAACTACTGGGAGATGCAAAGGTAAGTCACCATGTCCTCAGGCCCTCTGTTCAGCACCCCTAGCTGCACCATTTCACTTATTCCCAAAAACATTCAGAGTTGCTATCATGGTGACACTTTATTAGGGAGTTTTAACAATGCGGTCCATTGCCTTTGTAAGTCTTTGAATTTGTAAACTCCCCAAGGTAGCCAAGCCAGCTTTCAGGAAATTTCTGGTGGGGGGAGCTCAAATTATATTAGCTTGAGGGGCTGGTCTTTGGTCTTCCATGGTCCCTGGTGCCTGTAGCTTTCTCTAAACATCGCTTTTAACTGCAGCTCACACAAGAATCAACTTTATAAATGGCATTGTGGCTGCATTGCGGTAGGTACCATACTAAGACATGCGTCCTAGGTCACCACTCTGAAAGCAGTTGGTACCGGTTGACCTTGAGCCTGGAAGTTTGTGGTGGAAAGAGATGGTCCTAGGAGAGTTAATGGGGTGATGGATGGATGGAAAGGAAACTGGGAAGGGTAGGGAAGTGGAAATCTGGTGATCATCATGGGATAGTTGGTGGATGTTTTTCAAATAAGTTAAAATATTTTTTGTAAATGAGATTCAAGACAAAAATACGAAAATAAGATAGGTTCCAAAGAACAGGTTACATATAAGACCGATAGAGCGAAAAGGGCTGGCATTACTTCTGGAGCTTTCAATCATACCATTTACTAAAGATGGTATTTTCACATCACATAGCTGTGGAGAGGAATAGTGAGAAACAAAATGCCACCAGAAAAGCAATCTGGGTGACCACCTTCAATATAAGCCAGGTGGAAGGTGTTCACATGGATCCCAAGTGAAAACATATGTTAACAGGAACTCATATTTAACTAACTCTGCTTGGTACCAGTAACTACTTTGTTGAAAATGGGGGGAAATGAATGCAGTTTCTGATTGACCTGAGACAAACCAGTTAATAGATTTTTCCCAGAAAAGGGTAGTTGACTGGCTGTGAACAGAAAACGTGAAAAGTGTTTTGCTACCTTTAATGTATGGCTGGAGGGAATTGATCCCAGTAATCTCTTAAAACTAACAAGCTTCAACTCTCTTGAAGGAATGTTGTATTCACTGAGGAAAAAAAGTTGGGAGAAAAGTCTGAAATGATGGGAAAAGAGACAATAAGTGTAAAAGGAGGGCTTGAAATTTGGGTTCCTCTGAAAACAAAGCTTGAAACAAGAAGATCTGTGGGTAACATGATCTACTGGAAATGGGATCTGAGCAGGAAAAGAGTGATATCAGGGATGTGAACAAGGGAAATCCAACTTAAGGAAGACTTAGTTAGCTGACTACCCCATGGTCAACATGGTTCCAAGACTACCAGAAATTACCAAGAAATTTACTTTAATTTTCTTTGTTTTATATGGTCAATTACAACATGTATTCTGTGCCTTCTTCAAACAGAGTTTTTCTTTCTCAATATTCTGTTCATTTGTGTAAGCATCTTAAACAACTGCTGGATAACAGAATTATTTGAGCAGACTTATTTTTTACTTTAATGTTTAGTTACTGTGTCTGGCATATCGAATACTCTCGGTAGCTTTCCGGGCTCTCCGAGAAGGGCGGAGGACTCGAACTCGGGTCGGCCATGTTGGCTGTGTGCAAGGCAGACGCCCTACCCACTGTGCTATCGCTCCAGCAAATGTTTAGTTGAGATTACTGAAAACTGGGCCTAAATTGAAGTTTGTCTTGATTGGTACAAGTAGAGAAGGAGATCTAGGCATGGAATTAGAGATCATAGGTTACCACATTCAGTTCCTAATAAAACAAGTAAAGGACAGTGTCCCAAATAGATTATTGAAAAAGATATTCATCTCTATTTAACCTGTAAATTCAGCATTTTCTATATTAAATTAAAAATGAAAGAATGTTCCTATATTTGGTCTTTTAAAGACATTCCACGTTGGTTAAGGAAACAAACACTGCCTATGAAATCAATACAACTTAATCATAAAAACCTGATTACTACTTAGATTTACAAGAATGTCAGTGCTAAGAATTATTTCCCTGGATCTCACTAGTGTACATGATATTCATATGAATACATCTGTGTGGAAACATCGCTGGTATCTAATTTAGAGAATAGATATATAGAGATTAGATCACATAGCTGAGTGGGATCTCAACATTTCTAGACACTCCCCTACCCCACACACACCCAAAGACTTGTACTAATCCTTATGGATCCATGACTTTTCCTCCTCCCCTCTCCCAGAATCTTTTAAAATTTCTTTTCAAGTACTAATGTAATGCGCTTTAGAAAATATTGAGTTAAACTTAATTGTTGTCATTTAGCTTTTAGAGAACCGAGAAAATCTTATTAAAAGTGTATATTTGTATTCTTTGAAAATGGTAATAAGAACATTATCATTGAGTCCCTGAATATACATTATATAAAGAATTTTCTGAGAAATTCCCTGTACAAATCAATACTCGAAGAAATAAATGACTTCTCTGAATGAGAATGAACTGGGACATTTCAAAGTATCAATCAGTGAATCAAAGATGAATCATAGCATCCTATAGATAAAAATGATCTTGATGTAATCTAGTCAACACCATTACATTTTTTTCTTATACCAGCTGATAGCACTTTTAATTTTTTAGTTTTTATTTATTTATTTTTATTAGTGAAACACCATGAGGTACAGTTGCAGACTTACATACCTTTGTGCTTGGGTTTCAGTTATACAAGTATCAAGTAACCATCCCTCCACCAGTGCCCATTCTCCACCGCCAAGGAACCCAGTGACCCTCCCACCCCCCATCTCCCCAAATCCGCCCCGCCTCAGGGCATTCCCTTTTGGTTTTTCTTTGCTTTGGGGTGTTGTGGTTTGCAATTGAGGTCAATACCATTACATTTTCAAAGAAGAAAATAGGCCCCAAGATGTTCAAGACACTGCTAGTGTCCTGGGCTTCTTCCCAGCATGTACCCTGCTCCAAGCCCGCCCTTTGGAAATATGCTGGGAAGGAAAACTGGATGTTCCTTTCCTCACACTGACCTGAAAGACTCTTCCTGATTCTCAGCCAGATCAACTATTTCATTTGTTGCCTGATATCACCTCCTGTCCTTTATTTAAAAAAAAAAAAAAAACATTTGATTTGTTTCTGGAATATAAAGAAAAAAACTGAATGGAGTAATAAAACAAAAGCAAAATTAAACCTTTACACTCTGACATCAGAATAGTCCTTACAAGAGGGGAAGTAAATGACTGAAATGGGTAGGGAACTGCTGTTAGTTGGTTGTGCACAGTAGCTGGATATTTGAAAGTGCATGGAGTATGAATACACAGTTGCTGAGATGAGGAAGTCTGTATTTGAAGGGAATACAGTTTGTTAACTAGTCATCACAATTACATGATTGCCACTCAATGCCTCTTTTCGTATGTTTTTTAGATAATTCTTCCCCTCCTCTGTTTGCTTAGGACCGCACATTGTCTCTCCCCTTGTGTGTTCTTTCAGGAAGCCAGAGAGAAGTCTTCAGGCAGGAAGAGCATGAAATTTACATAGGAGTGGTACTACCTGGACTGTATCATGTTCAGCGAAATGAGTCAGAAAGAGAGGGACAGAAAGAACAAGATTGCATTCACCCGGAGAACATAAAATAACAAAACAGGAGACTAACTGCCAAGAGTGGCCGAGATTAGTGTCAGGAATTTTTCCTCATAGCTTGGAGACCAACCACACAGGCTAGCAGAAAAGGCAGCTCAGATAGAGAATGGAGCACCAAATAAAGGGTGTTGGGAGGATCCTCCCAGGATGGGAGAGCATGCTGAACATAGACTATAGACCAAACATGGTTGTCACTCAATGCCTCTTTTGCAAACCACAACCCCTAAAAGGAGAGAGAGAACAAAGGGGAATGCCCTCCCACAGAGTCAGGGTGGGATGAGGGGATGGGGGGTGGGAGGCATACTGGGATCCCTGGTGGTCGGAAATGGGCACTGGTGGAGGGATGGGTATTTGATCATTGTATAAATGAAACCCACGCACAAAAATTCATATGTGTACAACCGTACCTCATGGTGTCTCACTAATAAAAATTTGAAAATTAAAAATAAAAAAATTGGAACATAAAGTAAAAATAAAACAAGAGAAAGATCTAACAATAGCAAAGAGGCCTATAGTACTCAAAATGTTAAGAAATAGGCACTTTGGCAAGTATTTTTAAATATGCATCCAGGAGAGAATATAGAATTTTTTGTGAACAAATCTACGCTATGGATTCATCTTATCCTTGAAATGGAAAAGGACAATGTGTTACAGTTACCAACTTTCAAAAAATATATATATCATCTATTTTTGCTATGTTTCTATGCTTTACCGAGTATTATCCTGATTTTTAAATTTACTTTAAGGATTAAAACAGTATTTGCCTGCATTAAACTTTTTAATTAAATGTTCTATTAGAAGTGATTTTTAATTATTAAAAATGTTTTATTCACATGTAATTTTCTAAAAGAAACATATAGGCCAAAGAGCTAGTGCAGCATGTAGAGGTTGTTTACCTTGTATGTAGCTAACCTAAATTCAATCCCCAGAACCCTGAGCCTGCTAGGGGTGATCTCTGGATACAGAGTCAGAAGGTAGCCCGGAGCACATCTGGGTGCACTCCACTCCCCACATAAAGGGAAGAATAGAAAAGAAAAACATATAACTGATTCTTGAGTAACATAGAGCTTAACGATGCTACTCATCTATAATGTTTGAAAACCCCCAAATTTAATAGATAGTCTGCTATTAACCAAGAATATGGTTTTCTAATAGTATTTAATTCCATTGTCGGCAAGTAGTGCTATGTGTGGCCTGTCCATCTGCAAATTTTGATACACTTCAAAACTTTAATCGATTTTATAATAGACTATATAATACATCTGTATTTGATGTTATTAAGTGATAATTTATATTTCTATTTTTGTGGGGTATTTGGGCCATAGTATGTGGTAAATGGGACTTCACAATCTGTGCTCACGGATTATTCCTGGTGGTGCCAACCATTAATTTGGGTTGACTGTGTGCATGGTAAGTGCTTTAACCCCTATATTAAGTCTGGGGTCCAACCAAATCATTTATCTGCATATATTTTATACATGCATGCATGGCATACTTTTTCTTAGATTTTTTTATATTTCTAGGATATATTGATCATCTTTAATTATTTCACATCCATACCAACGTCCAAAAATTCTCAAAATATAATTATTGAAAAATATAATATAGAAGTCCAAATTTGTATTGCTAATTGGATAACTATATTAAGAAGAAAATAGAACCACAATAAACATACAATTAAAATGGACATACATTTCTTTGGAGTCTTTCAATTATGCATTTATATTAGTCTATATACAAGTATGATTTTTAAATAAACAATTTCTGTTACTATAAAATGTTTATTGAGATTTTATAATTGTAATGTTTTCCAGCTGACATTGATGTGAACATTTATATCTATTTGTCTACTTTTCTAATTGTTTCCTTAATATCAATTCTTAAAAGCTAACATACTTATGACCCGATATGTAGCTCAGGACAAAAGAACTTGGCTTTCATGTATGAAATTTTGGTTTCTATTCTTCGCACTATAGAAGCAAAAGCAAAATCATTAACTCTGGTTGGAAAAATAGCTCGGTGGTAAAATATTTACCTCACATTTCTGAGGTTATGGGTTTGATCCCTGAATTTCCATATACACACACAAAAGCTAATTTACAACAAAGTCTCACACTCGATACCTAACTGGACCCGCTCCAGAAATTCGATGAACAATGGGAGGACAGTGACAGTGACAGTGACTTAATGAACATTAAACTGCTTTAAGCTATATATTGCCTAAATATTATACAGATTTAACTCTCAATAAAATAACTTGAAAAGATCTATTTTCTAGCATCTTTGCTAGGGAAAGATAGCACCTGATTTTTCAATATTTGTAATTTGGGGGGAAATTTTAATTTCTCTTTTTAATTTGTGCTCTTTGTCTACTAGTGAGCTTGAAAATTGCTCTTGTGTGGTACTACATGGAAAATATTATGCTATGGGAAATGAGTCAGAAAGAGGGGCACAGACATAGAAAGATTGCATTCCTCTGGGTAACATAAAGGAACAAAATAAGAAACTAACACACAAGAACAGCTGTGATAAATACCAGGTTGTTCACTCCATGGCTTAGAGGCCAGCTGCACTGTCTAGGGGTAAAGGCAGCGCAGATAGAGAAGGGAGCACCCAATAAAGGGTGCTGGGTAGATCTGCCCAGGATGGGAGATACCTGCTGAAAGTAGTCTATGGACCGAACAGGATTGCCACCCAATGTCCATTCTGCAGACCATAGCACCCAAAAGGAGAGATAGAACAAAAGGTAGTGCCCTACCAAAGAGGCAGGTGAGATGGGGGATGGGGAGTAGGAGGGATTCTTGGATTGGTGGGAGTGGAGTTTGGTCACTGGTGGTGGAATGGGTACTCGATCACTGTATAACTCAAACCCAAGTGCAACAACTTGTAAGTCTTCAACTGTACCTCATGGTGTTTCACTAATAAAACAAAACAAAACAAAACAAAACAAAAATTCAAAAAAAAGAAAACTGCTCTTGTGTTTACTAGTCATTTAAACTTCTTTCAATAGACATTATATGCTCATGTTTTATGCTTATTTTTTCTATTCAAATTTAATAGCAAAATACTGATTTATTTCACAGCACTAATTTTTTAAAACCTTTCATCCTTGGCCTATCATATTAATTGCCACTATTTGTTGGTGTTGCTTGTTTTTTGATCACTTAATTTGGTTTTTGTCCTTTTCTTTCAGATTGTAAAATTTTGGACAAATGAGCATATGTTTTTCTTTATCTTCTACAGTTTTACACTGAGAACAACTGTTAGTTTTGTACAAATAAGATACCTGTGCATTTACTATTTCTTCACATTTTATTTATTTTAACGCATCTCGATTCATCTACAACTTATCCTAGTAAGTGTTGTCATATTGAAAGAAACCACAATTTTTTTCAATCATAGCACTGTAGCACTGTCCTCCCGCGGTTCATCCATTTGCTCGAGAGGGAACCAGTAACATCTTACACCAAATTGTGAGACTTGTTGTCACTGGTTTTGGCCTATCGAATAGGTCATGGGGAGCTTGCCAGGCTTTTGCTATGTGGATGAGATACACTGGGTAGTTTGCCGGGCAGAGGAATCGGAATCAGGGTTAGCCTCCTGCAAGGCAAATGCCCTACCTGCTGTGCTGTAAACGTTATCTAAAATATACTAGTAATACCAAATGTTGTTTCTTTAACAGTGCAATATAAACGATTATTTCGTAATTTTTTTGATTTGTTAATGAAATATGTAAGCTCTTGAGTATAATGAGAATATTTTTCTAACACAAGAGTCTGACAAAGGTGAAACTGTTATAACTGTCTTGTAGGATTCCATCTCCCTAGACTGCTTCATTCTACCATGCTCTCTATCCAATCCGGTGGTCTTCTTGGGATTCTGACCTCCTGATTGGCTAGCGTCTACCTTTCAACTGCCTACTTTATGACATCATTCTCCCACCAAACCAACCTCCAACTGGTAGAATCTTGGGGGTCCCATGTAGTAGTTTGTAAACAAATTTGAACCATCGTGGCAAGTGACGAGTGACCAATGACCAATCACGTGTGAGCACTCATTTGTACTGAACACTTGTGGTCTTAAGCCGCTTCAGTGTTGAGACGTACTCTCGTACCATCTCCTCTTCTCGTCTACCTTTCATCGGTATTTCCTCTTCTCTGACCATGTCAGGTAAGGAATAATACTTTTCAAAGCTTTTCATTAGATTTATCATCCATAAACTTAGCAGTCAAGTAAAAACAGCACGTAGTAATGAAAGAAAGTATTCAAGTAGAATTTTATAAGCCTCATTTGAGCTTGACTTTGATATTTGCTGTGTGATTTTAGACATTGGCTTACTTTCTCTCACATACAAAGTGTTTTTCCTCATTGATTACATTATATTTTAGACATACTTAGGAGCTCATATACACACACATACTTAAATATATATATATATATATATATATATGAGTGTTGATTCTCTGTGTTTCTTTTTCCTTTTAATAGTGAATTTTTCATGATTTCCATTGAAAATAAGTAAATCAGAGACAGTATTTTCACAGAAACCGAAAATATAGATGCTGTGGAAAACTGTTAATATATACTAGCATGTTTTATCTGTAATGGTCTCTCCACTTGTATTTATAATTCAGTATTTTGAATATAATGATATTACAAAGTAATAATCATTGATCTTTGAGATTTGATTTTAGCCAGGTAATAAAAATATATGGGGCATGAGTAAGTTGTGGAGTGCTGAGGGTAGGGAGTCAAGCACTCAAAGTTAAGAAAGTTTGGGATCACTTTCATCAAACATTGACCAATCGAAACCTAGACGATATGAGGGAGAAATAAATAGGAAAGAAAGAAAGAAAGAAAGAAAGAAAGAAAGAAAGAAAGAAAGAAAGAAAGAAAGAAAGAAGAATGAAAGAAGAAAGAAAGAAAGAAAGAAAGAAAGAAAGGAAGAAAGAAAGAAAGAAAGAAAGAAAGAAAGAAAGAAAGAAAGAAAGAAAGAAAAGCAAGCAAGCATAGGGATGTCGATTATCAAGGAAGGGGAAAACGTTTGTACAGAATGTTGAAGAGAACCAAAGATTTAAAATCAAAAAAGAAAGGTACCAGTAGGAAAAGCAGTTTATCCGAAAGCCATCCTAGCTGGCTTTTTTCCTTATTATCTCTTAGAACACAGTACTTGGTACTTGACAATTTGAGTATAAACACGCTTCAGAAATGATGCTCCCCATAAATAGCTAATAGTGCTGGTCTAGGGCGGTGGAAGACAAAGAATCTTCAATGTTTTTATTACGTTCTGGTTTTTAAGTACATGTATGCGCTGCCTGTTAAATAAAAAAATGGTATATACTAACTTGAATCAGGAGATTTGATTCATTTTTGTGGTCAGTAGGTTCCAGGTTAAAGCTGCTTGTAATCTTTACAAATATTATTTCATGTGATTTTTTCTTCCTAACATCAGAGTATTTTGATAATAGTCAACTTCTGTTTTAAATCCTAAGAGGAAATAGAAAAATCAAGCCTCACAGGTCTAATTACACATTTTTGTCATATTTGTGAATTATGATTTTTCCTACATAAAAGATATTTTATTGGATTTCGGTGCTCATTTATTAAACATTGAGAAGAATGTTTTCCAGGTTGATAAATATAATTCTAATGTAGGGGTTGAAAGTAAGTTTGCAATATTTTATGATCACTTTTTAAATGGTCTTTTCTGTTTCTTGTGTGATCAAGAGAAATCCTCTGCTATGTTTAACACGTGTTGTTTGCTGGTTAATATTCAAAGGTACTGATGAGAATAATTTTTTGTACTTTCGAAATTTCTTTCTGTATTTTACTCATTTAAAACATTTCTTGTCTATGAAATACAATCACGTTTATTTCTATTTTCTTTTTGTTATGTAGTTACTAGTAAATCCTTTCTCTTTAATGGAGTGGTAAAGTGTGCACTCAAAAATCTCCTTCTATTCAATTTTTTTGCTAGCAGTTTTTTCTAAAATAGAATACTGTCTTCATATTGTATATGTGGAACAATTTATTAATAAACTTATTGGACTCTTTTATTTGGTTTTGCTTGGGCTCACATCCACTGTTATTCAAGGCCTACTCTTGCGTCTGCTCTCCATAACTTACTGTAATATGCTGCTTGCTACAGAGCCCAGATTTCATATTCTCCTTTTTCAGTTCTGTGATACATATTTTTCATGATGTTTTCTTTACACTTCCTCCTATGAAAATCACATGAAATAGAAAAATAATATTCATGTATGCATTATTTTTCTTAGAATTATTAGTAACTACATTGTAGATAAACAACTTAAGACACAGAGTTTAAATAAAGTTTTCCTTCCAAAAACATTTCTTGGAAAAAATTCCAGTAGTCCTTTTTGAAGTGGATCAAAAATGAGGGTAAACTTCAATGCTTCCACAAGATTAAGTCGTATGTGAACCGTAAGTAACAGGTACTCATGGCACAAGTCAAATGGAAACCTGATGATTACAATGGTAATAGTTGTAAAGAACCCAAATGCCTAAATTAATGTAAGGTATCTTCCTTCTGGTTTCTGGCCTTGTAGTGATCATGCAGGATCCTGGCCAAAAAAACACATGCTTTAGTTTATGTAACCTGGAAATTCTTAAGGGACAGAGAGAGATAATACTGGAGGGGATAAGGCACATGCCTTGTATACAGCCAATCCAGTTGAATCTCTGTCACGGCATACACTCTCCCCAATGTTCTAAGGGGTCACTCCAGAGTGTAGAGCCAGGAAGAACCCAAGATCACTGTCAGTTATTGGTCCAAACTCTACACCACCCCAAGCCCCGCCCAATAAAAATTATTGGAATATATGAAATCTCTTTGCCATCTCTGGGCCTCAGGTTTCTTCTTGTCAATTGAATGTTTGCCTTTCTCTTAGACTTCCTAGTTTGAAAAAGCTTCCATTCTAGGAAACAGCATAGCACTCAGTAGGAGGCAACCTACAGGAATTTCTAGGGTAAGGAGAACTGTCTGTAAGCAAGAAATCCAGGTACAGACACCATCACCTGGCTCTTCTACAGTTCTGTGTTCACTTTGGGAGCACGATAGCAAATGCACTAAGTGCCAAAAAGTTCCAGGCTTTGAATCACCCCAAATTGTTGGAATTTTGGAAACTCAATTGACTTTTAGTACTAGAAGCATCTCGATGGCTTAAATTTTAAGTGTATATTGTTCCTCTCAGCGTTGAAGGAGCTATTAGTCTCACAGATTTTTTTCATCACCCTCTTGTTCCTTACACAAAATTTTCAAAATCCATCTGTATTGGGAACTGCACATGCTCTGCAGCTTTCCCTTCCCGTGGTGAACGATGCAGCTTCCCTAACAGGAATTGTCTGCAACTACTCCAGAGTATCTGCTCCAGCTGGTAGTTCTGCTTGGCTCCTGCCCTCAGCCTCTGGCACCTCTTTCCAAACACTAATGGGTAGTGCTTATCTTTACCAACATTTCCGCACAACAATGCTTTCTGGAGTGTTTCACCAGAGTCATATATCTACCTCAGCTGCTTCCTACCCAAGTGTTTTGGAATGGGATATTGCAGGAAGTGCTGAAGTGATGTCTTCCGTGGGAGACTTTTTTGTGACTATTCTTGACCAAGACACCGCTGTCTCTTCCATGTCTATGGCAGCTCGCTATGAGAAATCACTAGTTACCAACAACACGGTGTCTGTGTACCCATCACTTTCTGCCAGTCTTGTTGAGAGAAGACCATCTCAGGTTCCACATCAGAGTCAAAGCCTGTCACTTCCCTACAAGGAAGGAAGCCAGGTGTATTACTATCATCAAGGCACTCTGGGAACTCTCCTTTCCGGTCTGCAGTCCTATGACTCCATGTCATACACATGGCTAAATGGCTCTGCCCCCCAAGCTTACAGCAACTCATCTTGAGAAATGGTTAAGGTTCTCAAGGAGGTCCAGCCCCCAAATAACCAAATAACAGCCTCTTAGTCTGGAATCGACTTCTCTCTGTCTGCTCAACCCATCACAGAATCGAGTTATCAAGGTGAGTAAAACGGAGAGAAGGGAAAGAAAATTCTAAAATTGGGGTCAAAAAAGAGGAAAACTTTTCGTAGACAGGTAGTATTCATATACACTGAGATTTTTAAATTAAAAAAAAAACTCAGTTCATGATTATTCCCCTCACTCATTTTACAGCATGTTATTTTCACACTCAATATAAGAGCTCCTAATGGAGATTGGAAGTTATGATAGTATAATGGACATCTAAGTTTCTTATAATGAAACGTTAGGAGCAGAGAAAAAAATAGCGCATTTTTCCCTTATTATTTCATTTTTTTAATTTTTATTAGTTAAACGTCATGAGGGACAGTTGTAGACTTACAAATTGTTGTGATTCGATTTCATTTTTACAATGAGGGAGTACTTATCCCTCCACCAGTGCCCATTCTCCAGCACCACGGTTCCCAGTATTTCTCCCACCACCCATACCCCCATCCCACTCAGCCTCTGTGGCAGGGAATGCCACATTTTTCACTGTTCTATTTCAACAGTCCTCCAGAATTACCACACTAAAAGTAAAATACATGTCTTAAACTTGTATTTTGTTATTTTCTTAAGAAGTTTCAGAACTCTAATTGTAATGGTACCACGTTAACTTTCTCTTCCATAAATGAACAGCAAGGTTCTGAATACACTTGTGGTCAGAGATTCTGACTCAAATCATGAAACCTAGAATCTGTACCTCAGCACAAATATCATGATGAAGTAGTGCTTCATTCATATTCTTATTCTATGATATTAACGCCCTTTTATTTTTCCATGAAAGTGAATAAATTGACAGTACAATACATTACAAAGCTAAACTCTGTATGGCACTTATTAGTTTGAAAATCTTTAATTATTTTTTAAAAAACCTTTTGTTTGGAGGACATTGAATCTGTGTCATAGACCGAAGTGCTCAGGGATTACTCCTGGATCTGTGCTGGGGATCACTGCTGAAGATGCTTAGGAGATCATAAGTGATACAAAAGATCAAGTTGAGGTCAGGTGTGCGCAGGGCCATTGCCTTAACAAATGTAATATTGCTCTTCCCAAGTCTCTTATTTTTCAAGTTAGTTTACAAAGAAATTCTTTCAAATACAAAGAAAACCAAAAAACAAGAGCAACACATGAAAAACAGTAAGAACTACAACATTTACCTCCAATCTTTGAGCACAGGACTTGTCCATTATCCGAAGAATACCCAGTAATAACCCATTGCCTATTGGTGGTAGGTGCACAGTTGTTGCACCACTAGTTTTGTGGACCGAATATCTCATTTTGAAGGCACTGATTTCTTCCTTGGTTCCTTTTTAGTGATGAATTTCCTGGGGATGGAGACTTCCCTGCCATCGCTACCTTCAGGTCAGACATATGGTCTGACACAAATTTCCGAATTGCCCACATCTTCCAGTAGCAGGATTCAAAGACCTGAGAGTAATCCACCACCTGAGCTTCGGGGAAGTTCCCATAATATCTCCAGCCCAAAGTAACTTGGCGCTGAACCCAACTCCAACTCAGGAACAAAAACCTAGGCAAACACTGACATGCCATACACTTTTTATTTATTCTAATATATTTTTTCAAATTAAAGAGAAGCATCATAGTTAATTGGTTGTTAATAAAAGCTATGAATTTTGAGATGCTGTCAACTGTGGTTGTTTTTGGGAGTGGCTGGGTGTTGAAGTATGGGATGGGAAAGAATGGGAAGTTAGAGATAGGAAAAAGGGTGAATAGACAAGACTCTACGAAATACAAACCTGGTCCAGGGTTATAAAACCCATCAGATGAGAAATTGCATGGGCCTGATGAAGAGTGTGGTAGGGTCAGAGGAAGAGTATAGCCTACAGGGCATTTGCTCTGCAAACAAGAAAGACTCAGTTCATTTCTTGCAGTCTTTTATGGTCCCCAGAGACCCACCAGATCTGAAACTTGAGCACAGAGTCAGGAATAAGACCAGAGCACAATCAAGTATGCCCCATACCTGGTTTCCTCCACAAGAAATTGGGACAAATGGCATGGTCTGCAGTGTTTGGTTAAAAGAATAATTTTGGAATAGGCTGAGGAAGGCAGATGAGTCTAAGATGACCAGAAGAAAAGTAAAAATTCTTCCATGGAGGCTGTGTTTACGCCTCATGGCCACTTTTGGAAAATAACCAAATTTGAGACACATCACTAAAAGGTTTTTGTGGTCTATCCATAAATGATGCCTGGGGGATCCGAACTCATACACTGGGGAATAAACCTACCAGCTGAGTGATCAACGCCCTCAGAGTCATTCAAGGATGACTCTTAACAGGGACAAAACCAAGAGAACAATTGAAGCAAGAAGCCTGAAGATCAGCTCCTGGGAGATGCAAGGATAAGTCACCATTTCCTCGGGCCCTCTGTTCAGCACCCCTAGCTGCAACATTTCACTTATTCCCAGCAATATTCAGAGTTGCTATTACGGTGACACTTCACTAGCGTGTTTTCACAATGCGGTCCATTGCCTCTGTAAGTCTTTGGATTTGTAAACTCCCCAAGGTAGCCAAGCCAGTTATCAGGAAATTTCTGGTGGGGGGAGCTCAAATTATATTAGCTTGAGGGGCTGGTCCTTGGTCTTCCATGGTCCCTGGTTCCCGTAGCCTGCTCTAAACATCGCTGTTAACTGCAGCTCACACAAGAACCAATGTTATAAATGGCTTTGGGGCTGCGTTGCCGGAAGTACCAGACTAAGACATGCGCACTAGGTCACCACTTCCAAAGCAGTAGGTACCGGTTCTCCTTCAGCCGGGAAGGTCTTGGTGGAAAGAGATGGCCCTAGGAGACTCAATGGGGTGATGGATGAATGGAAAGGAAACCGGGACGGGTAGAGAACTGGACAGCTGGTGATCGTCATGGGATGGTTGGTGGATGTTTTTCAAATGAGTTAAAATATTATTTGTAAATAAGATTCAAAACAAAAATACGAAAATAAGGTTCCAAAGAACAAGTTACATATAAGACCGAGAGAGCTGAAAGGGCTGGCATTCATTCTGGAGCTTTCAATCATACTATTTACTAAATATGTTACTTTCACATCACTTAGCTGTGAAGAGGAATAGTGAGAAACAGAATGCCACCAGAAAAGCAAACTGGATAACCACCTTCAAAAAAAGCCAGGTGGAAGGTGTTCACATGGATCCGAAGTGCAAATATATGTTAATGGGAACATAATTTTAACAAACTCTGTTTGGTACCAGTAACTACTTGGTTGAAAATGAGGGGAAATGAACGCTGTTTCTGACTGACCTGACACTAACCAGTCAATAGATTTTCCCAGGAAAGGGTAGTTGACTGGCTGGGAACAGAAAAACGTGAAAAGTGTTTTGCTACCTTTAATGTATGGCTAGAGGAAAATGATCCCAGTCAACCCTAAAAATTAACAAGCTTCAACTCCCTTGAAAGAAAGTTGTATTAACTGAGGAAAAAATGCTGGGAGAAAAGTCTGAAATGATGGGAAAAGAGACAATAAGTGCAAAAGAAGGACTTGAAATTTGGCGAAAACAAAGCTTGAAACAACAAGATCTGGTGGGAACATGATTTACTGGGAATGGGATCTGAGGAGGAGAAGAGTAATATCAGGGATGTGAACAAGGAAAATCCAAGTTAAGGAAGACTTAGCAAGCTGACTACTCCATGGGCAACATGGTTCCAAGAATACCAGAACTTACCAAGGAATTTACTTTAATTTTCTTTCTTTTATATGGTCAATTACAACATGTATTCTTTGCCTTCTTAAAACACAATTTGGAGTGTTCATTTCTTTCTCAATATTCTGTTCATTTTTGTAAGCATTTTAAACAACTGCTGGAAAACAGAATTATTTGATCAGACTTATTTTTTACTTTAATGTTTAGTTGAGTTTACTGAAAACTAGGTCTAAAATGAAGTTTGTCTTGATTGGCACAAGTAGAGAAGGGAGGACTAGGGATGGAATTAGAGATTATAGGGTACCACATTTAGTTCCTAATAAAACAAGTAAAGCACAGTGTCCCAAATAGTCTATTGAAAAAAATATTCATGTCAATTTAACCTGTAAATTCAGCATTTTCTATATTAAATTAAAAATGAAAGAATGTTCCTACATTTGGTCTTTTAAAGACATTCCAGGTTGGTTAAGGAAACAAACACTGCCTATGAAATCATAGCAACATAACGATAAAAACCTGATTACTACTTAAATTTCCAAGAATGTCAGTGCTAAGAATTATTTCCCTGGATGTCCTTAGTGTACATGATAGTCATATGAATACACCTGTGTGAATATATCGCTGGCATCAAATTTAGAGAATAGATATATAGAGATTAGATCACATAGCTGAGTGTGATCTCAACTTTTCTACACACTCCCATGCCCCACACACCCAAAGACTTGTACTAATCTTTATAAATCCATGACTTTTCCTCCTCCCCTCTCCCAAAGTCTTTTAAAATTTCTTTTCAAGTACTAATGTGATGCGCTTTAGAAAATGTTGAGTTAAACTTAATTGTTGTCATTTAGCTTTTAGATAGAGTTCCAAGAAAATCTTATTAAAAGAGTATTTTTGTATTCTTTGAAAATGGTAATAAGAACATTATCCTTGAGTCCCTCAATAGACATTATATAAAGAATTTTGTGAGGAATTCCCTGTACAAATCAATACTCGAAGAAATAAATGACTTCTCTGAATGAGGATGAACTGGGACATTTCAAAGTATCAATCAGTGAATCAAAGCTGAATCATAGCATCCTATAGATAAAAATGATCTTGATATAATCTAGTCAACACCACTACATTTTTTTCTTTTACCAGCTGATAGCACTTTTAATTTTTTAGTTTTTGTTTATTTATTTTTGTTCGTGAAACACCATGAGGTACAGTTGTAGACTTACATACCTTTGTATTTGGGTTTCAGTTTTACAAGAATCAAGTACCCATCTCTCCACCAGTGCCCATTCTCCACCACCAAGGAACACAGTGACCCTCCCACACCCCATCTCTCCCACTTTGCCCCAACTCAGGGCATTCACTTTTGCTTTTTCTTTGTTTTAGGGTGTTGTGGTTTGCAATGGAGGTCAATACCATTACATTTTCAAAGAAGAACATAGGCCCCTATATGTTCAAGACACTACTACTGTCCTGCGGTTCTTCCCACCATGTACCTTGCTCCAAGACAGCCTTTTGGAAATATGCTGGGAAGGACAACTGGATGTTCCATTCCTCACACTGACGTGGAAGACTCTTGCTGATTCTCAACCACATCAACTATTTAATTTGTTGCCTGATATCACCTCCTGTCCTTTATTTTTTTAAAAAATATTTGATTTGTTTCTGGAATATAAAGAAAAAAATAAAATGGACCAATAAACAAAAGCAAAATCAAACCTTTACACTCTGACATCAAAATCGTCCTTATAGGAGGGGAAGTAAATGACTGAAATTGGTAGGGGAGTGTTGTTAGTTAGTTGTGGACAGTAGCTGGATATTTGACAGTGCATGGAGTATGAATACAGTTCCAGAGATCAGGAACTCTGTACTTGAAGCGAATACAGTTTGTAAACTTGTCATCACAATTATATGTCCATATGAAATTTATCTACATATGCTTTGTGCCTTCCTTGCATGTATGTGTTATGCATTCTTTTATCATGGCCTCAGAAATGCATCTGAGGGGACTCGGAAAATTAGTTGAGCCCCAAGTATGGGGAGAGAAGTAGTAAAGAATTGGAGGAGGAAGAAATATGATTTGGAGCTTAAGAGCCGTGTAAGAGGAATATATAGATATGTATGTGTGTAAATACACATATATATGTATAAATATATATATGGGCTGGAGCCATAGCACAGTGGGTAAGATGTTTGCCTTACACGTGGCCAACCTGGGTTCGATTGCTCTCCTCCTCTCAGAGAGCCCGGCAAGCTACTGAGAGTAACCCTCCCTCATGGTAAAGCCTGGCAAGCTACCTGTGAAGTATTCGACATGCCAAGAACAGTAACAACAAGTCTCACCATAGGGACGTTTCTGGTGCCTGCTCGAGCAAATCAGTGAACAATGGGAGGACAGTGCTACAGTGCTATGGTTAATTCAAACGTTGTTTATGTAAAATATGAAAGAATCAAATAAATATTCTATAAAGCTGATTACACCTATTAAATTAATATAACTTTAAATACTGTTTAGAAATTAAGTTGAAGAATTTTAAGGCTATCGAAAGATATTGAAAATATATCAAGAAACACATGGATTTTTGAGGACGAAGAACACGTAGCAGTTGTCCTTTCTTAAGGTTATTATTTTTGGCATTTATAGAATATGCTTTCCCTGAGTTTTTGTTAATAGCTTCCGTTTTTTAGAAAGCATCATAATAAACTATATTTTTTGAAAAAATTAATAAAAAGCTCTGTTAGTGAGTGGATTCTGTATGTTTGGAACGTGGGAAGTATTTTCCTATGTAATTTACATTAAACATAATATTTATAACAGAAATACCATCTGCAATACTATTCACAATAGCCAGAAGAAACTATGGTATACCTACACAATTGAATACTACGCAGTTGGCAGGAAACTGAAATCATGAAATTTGCTTATAAATGGATGTACAGGGAAGAATATCATGCTCAATTAAATCAGTCAGAAGGAAAGGGGTATACTGATTGGACTACCCCATTTTTTGGATATAAAAAACCAGAATATGAGACTAATACCCAAGGATAGCCAAAACACAGGCCAGGAGAATTGGTCAATGGTTTGACGCTTGCCACAAGTGCTGAAGGCGAGTATTTGGAATAAAGAAGGGACCGCTGTGACAATGATAGTTGGAAGTGATTACTCTGGATGAGAACTGAGTCCTGAAAGTAGGTTAATGAATAAACGTGAGAACCTCTCACTCTCTGTATTACAATCCATAATGCCCAAAGGATGTGAGAGAGAGAGAGAGAGAGAGAGAGAGAGAGAGAGAGAGAGAGAGAGGTGCCTGCAATATTGTAGAGACAGCATGCTGTCAGGTGGGGTTTGGGGTTGGGAGAGGTTGTGGTGGGAGAGAAACTGGGGACATTAGCAATGGAACTGTATACTAGTGGAGGTTAAGTGTTAAAATATCCTATGATTGAAACTGAATCATGAAAAGGTTTGTAATATGTGTCTCCTGCAGATTCAATACAAAAACATGATATTTAGATTCTACCACCATGACTAACCTATGAATTTGCTGAAATTTATTTTTATCACCTTGGCTGGGCTCATTGCATGGATGGCTGTGTGGTAAAACTTTTTCATTTTATGCGGACTGAAGAGACAAAAATCATAGGGTTGGGACTTCTGGTGGAAGGAGAGAAGAGCACAAAACACCCTGTTGACCACACCTCAGCAGGGTCACCTAACTTGCATGATGACAGACTTCCTTCACTGATTTCATCTTTTGTAATGTGGAAAAATGAAAAGAATTTGCAGGCTGACAAGGGGTTGTCTCCTCCAGTTCTCACTATTTTCTTTTCGATCAGAATTGTTTAAAGATTATTTGAAAAATTTGGAGCTTAATGATTTGTTCTCATATATTTCCCCTACATGGTGTTGGTGGGCATTGATCCAGGAAGGCCAGCATGAAAATGTTGAGGTGTATGTCTTAACCACCAATGCCAACACTACTGTTAAGTATGGAATCCAAAGTACAATAGTAAAAATTCAAAATGTGTTTGTCAAGGAAATCAGTGGGAATGCAGGGAGAAATGGGTAATTTGTTGGTGGAGGGATGCAGACACTGGTTGTGTGATTAGAATTGGAATATTGTATGACAAATCTCCAATATAAATGACTTTGAAAATCAAAATTGCCTAAATTTAAAAAAAAGGAGAAGTCAACTTATGTCTATATTTCAAGAAGGCTTGTCTTGGCAAATTTTGGCAGGGAGACCATAGTTGGTAGAGAGAGGGAGAAAGAAAGGGAGAATTGACAGTTGGGAATAGAAGCCTGGATATCATGGAAGAGATGAAAGCTGATCTTAGAAGATTTGGAGCCATCAGAGTTTAGAGAGTTAAATGGTGAGAACATTGCAGTTTAGATACTTAAATAGTGAGATTGGTTTCAGTCATCAGCACTGTATACATAGAAAGAGTTCAAAGACCTCACAGATATTCAGGCTATAATAACTAACAAGGGAAGAGTTTTTTCCTGAAGCACTATGTAAGGATAATATATTGCCAGGAAGAAGGATAAGAAGTTGTTTCTCTTTTTCACAGATTAATACATTAGAGATGAAAACTTTTATACAAAGGAATCTATGATCTTGTCCTGTTGCTCTGTTTTCTTGTCATCATTCCATTCTCCCCCATTACCCTACCTAATCAGGGCTCTCGACATTTCTCAGCAGTGTCACCACATAGCCTCAGAGCATGTGTTAACTGCAGGTAGCTCACAGCTCTCATGTTTGACCCCATCCAAGCCAGAGCCATCCTTCTGAAACCAAGGATATTTGCTGAAGGCCCGTTCTTCCTTGAAGTGGCAGTCATGGTTTACCTCTTCTTAATCATATTGTTTACAAATTTAGATGTATATCACTATACTAGTGACAGGGATTTTTTCAAACTTTGGAAAGCATAAATATTTCCATTTCCCCCACGAATTTTGGGCTAGTTATTTTCTATCCACTGCTAATAATTTGTGATAATTAGGAAACAGAACTGAAGTAAAAACAGGGACATTTGTCAATTTGGTCCCATGACTAATCAGTCTTAGTATAAGTATATATTTCTAGAAAAAAAATGCAGAAGAAAATGAGTTGGTTGCTAGCAAAGAATGACAAACCTCTGCCAAGAAATCCTTTGAAAATAAAAATTCTGACTATGGACTGAACATGATTGCAATTTAATGCCTCTTTTCCAGACCACAACACCCAAAAGGAGAGAGAGAACAAAAGGGAATGCCCTGCCACAGAGGCAGGGTGGGATGGGGGGGATTGGTGTGAGAAGGATACTTGAATACATGGTGGTGGAAAATGGGCACTGGCGGAAGAATGAGCATTTGATCATTGTATAATCAAAACCCAAGCACAAAAATTTGTAAATGTACAACTGTACATCATGGTGTTTCACTAATAAAAATTTTAAAAAAATAAAATAAAATAAAAATTGTTTCGTCTGCCAGAGATCAGCAGATGGGAACCTGAGTGAAGGCAAAAGATTAAACTGGTTGACTTTCATTTTTCCTTGAGTATATTAATTTGATTTTGGAGTCAATTTATATGAGAGTTCATCAAGACACAGAAATTTTTAGCGCTTCTCTTGTTTAAAAGTATAGTGATACACCATGTCTCTATCTCACATTCTTTTTATTTCTGATAGTTTGACACAAAAGATACGTCATAATCATAGATAAATGTAAATTATTTAAATACTTTTTTGATTATTTAAAATTACCTTATATAATTACATTATAGAATTTCATAAATTTTAGGATTATGCAGAATCAATTTGCATGTATCATATTACACTCACTACTGAAAGGCCTACTCTGTCATTAACCATTTTTCAGTTTTTCCACTTTGATTACACCTTTCCATCTGGTAATTAAATAGTCTCATAGTTCTAAAGTTTGTTTTTATTGCTTTGAAAAGATCAAAATTATGTAATTTTCAACATTGGATGAAACTAGAGCATATCATGCATGTAAAGTTAGCCTTAAGGAAAGGAACAGATACAGAGAGATTTTTCTCATATGTGGGATGTAAAGACACACAGCAAGGTAGCAACAAAGGTTCAAGATCAATGTAAGGGGAGAACTGATCCACACAATTGGGTCAGGGGATTAGGAGGGAGGGATTCTGGGGGATTGGGGGAGAGGGAGTGTTTGTTCTTTGAGAGAATGAGGAGTGTCATGTTGGAATTATGTGTATGAGAAACCATTGTTAATTGAATTATAAATCATAGAATAAAAATAATGTTTTAGACGTTTGTCTGTCTCATTTTATCCTTTTAATTTGTTTTCTCCATATTCCACATATGCCTGAATTTGTAGGATGCCTATCTTACTCTGCCTGGTTTTTGTCACTAAACATAATTTCCTCATGTTATACATTTTATATACAAATAATAAGAAGATTTCACTTCATACAACTGAGTAGTATTCCATGGCTTTACCACCTTTCATTTCCAAAATTTGTGGTTTAAAAGATACAAATATTGGTTTTAACAATGCTCCAGGGTTTTAAAATTTTAGTTTAGTGAAACAAAATATATTTTATTGAAAAACCCTTAGAAACTTGTGAAACAGTTGTAGGGTGGAATGGAATGTATGTTCAAGCGAGAACAGTCATTTAACAAAACAAGCAAAGAGAGACATAGAGAAAGGAAGCACGGTATTTCTTCAAGGGAGAACACAAGCTTGAGGAACAAGCCCAGTCTGGTAGTTTAGGAATAAGAACTTGGATTGGTATGAACTTAACTTGTGCACTTTAGGGGAGAACCTGAGTGAAACTATTATAAGTACGTTCAGGATCATGATACACTGGAGACTGCACTTGGAGTGAGGAGGGTAGAGAGTTCTTTGGGGAGACCGGACTATAGAGAACAGTAATATTATAACACGAATGATAGTATCTTACGGTGGGATTCCAAAAAAATCTTTAACAGTGGCGTCAGAAATGATAACATTCTTAGGTATTTGGGTTTCCTGTGGAAACAACGGGAAAGCAGAATTTATGCTCTGGATGCCTCCAACTGAAACAAGGTCAACAAGTCATGAATGAAAAATTTCAAGTTAGATGGATCAAGGATTCTGATCCCAGTGGAAGGCTAGCTTTCGGGTGGACAACTTCTACTGATGACCTGATGTAGATTCTGATCCGGGGATACATAACAGAAAGGAGGTAGTGACAGGTATCCTCAGAAGTGAAGCCTCTGAGACAGAATTCATTCATGCCAACTTATGGGTTATCAATGTTTGCTCATGGCTGCTACCATTATAACATGCCATTAAATGGTTCTGTGGTTTCAATTTACTGTGTCAATATAAAGATGAAGTTTCCAAATGGAAGGTAAAAATCTGAGGCCCTCAAGATGATGAATTATGGGGAGGGGGAGGAGCTAGAAATATAGTACAGCAGGTAGGGCATTTGCCTTCCACAAGGCATACCCAGGTTAGATTCCCAGCATCCTGTATGGTCCCCCCAAGAACCGTGAGGAGTAATTCCTGAGTGCAGAGCCAGGAGTAACCACTGTGCATCGCCACGTGTGACCCAAAAACGCAAAGAATGATGATCTGGGATTGATAGTTAGCATTGCAAATGGCATTATTTTTAATTTTTAATTTTTTTCATTCTTGCTTGCTTGCTTTTTTGTTTTTTGGGTCGCACCTGGCTATGTATAGGGGTTATTTTTTATTTTTAAAAAAACTTATAATTTTTCCTTTTTACCTGTGGTTTAAAAGTAAATCTAAAATATTTTAGAGTAAATATATGTGAAGAAGAATAAAATTCACAGGAACAGTTTAGTGTTCTTAATGATACAGGAGTCAGAATTTTGAGGTTATTTGTATGGGTATTGCATAAATAATTTTTCCCCATTATGTGGGCTGTCTTTCGATCATGGTCACCATTTTTTCTGAGTTGCAGAAACTTCTTAGTTTAATGTAGTCTCATTTGTTTATCTTCACTTCCTCTTCCTTGGTCAGTGGTGTTTCATTCTTGAAGTTTCCCTTAGCTTTATTGTCATGAAGGGATCTTCCCACATTTTTCTCCATATATCTTAAAAATTCAGGTATGATAGTGAGGTCTTTAATACATTTGATCTGACTTTGTGCCTGGCACTATAAAGAGGTCTGAGTTCATTTTTTTTGCATATTGCTGTCCACTTTTCCCAGCACCAGTTGCTGAAGAGACTTCCTAGCTCAACTTCATATTTCTTGAGCCTTTAAGAAAGATTAGGCAATAATAATCTGAGAGCCAGCGTCAGGATATTTGACTATATTCCATTGATCTGAGGCCTGTCTTTATCTGAATATCATGGTATTTTAATTACTAAAACTTAGTAGTAGGGTTTGAAGTTGGGGAAGGTGTTCCCTTCTTCTTTTTACCAAAGATTGCTTTAGCTCTTCATGGGAGTTTATGGTTTTGTATGAGTTTTAAGAGGGTTTAATCTATTTATTTGAAAAATGTTATGGGGATCCTTATAGAAAGTGCATTAAATCTTTATAGAGCTTTGGGGTGTATTACCATTTTGACAGTGTTAAACCTCTCAATCCATGAGCATGGGATATGATTCCATTTCCTCATATACTCTCAGGGGATTGCCCTGCCACAGAGACAGGGTGGATGGGGGGATGGGGGTGGGAGGGATATTATCCATGGTGGTGGAAAATGGGCACTGGTGGAGGGATGGGTATCTGATCATTGTATAATTGAAACCAAAGCACAAGAAATTGTAAATTTACAACTGTAAAAAAAAAAAATAAAATAAAGGGAAAAAAAAAAGCAAAACCATTAACTGTGGTTTGAAATACGCCTCGGTGGTAAAATATTTGCCTCACATTTCTGAGGTTATGGGTTTGATCCCTGAATTTCCATCTACACACACAAAAGCTAACTTACAACAAAGTCTCACACTGGAGACCTAACTGGGCCCGCTCAAGAAAATCGATGAACAACGGGAGGACAGTGACAGTGACAGTGACTTAATGAACATTCAACTGCTTTAAGCTATATATTGCCTAACTATTAAAAGGATTTAATTCTCAATAAAATAGCTTGAAAAGGTCTTTTTTCTAGCACCTCTGCTAGGGAAAGATAGCATCTGATTTTTCAATATTTGTAATATGGGTGGACATTTTAATTTCTCATTTTAATTTGTGCTCTTTGTCTACTAGTGAGCTTGAAAATTGCTCTTGTATGGTTACTACATGGAAAATATTAAGCTATGGGAAATGAGTCAGAAAGAGAGGAACAGACATAGAAAGACCGCATGCATCTGGGTGACAAAAAGTAACAAAACAAGAGACTAGCACCCAAGAACAGCTGTGTTAAATACCAGGTTGTTCACTCCATGGCTTAGAGGCCAGCTGCACTGTCTAGGGGTAAAGGCAGCGCAGATAGAGAAGGGAGCACCCAATAAAGGGTGCTGGTAAGATCTGCCCAGGATGGGAGATCCCTGCTGAAAGTAGTCTATGGACCGAACAGGATTGCCACCCAATGTCTCTTCTGCAGACCACAGCACCCAAAAGGGGAGATAGAACAAAAGGGAGTGCCCTACCAAAGAGGCAGGGTGGGATGGGGGATGGAGCTGGTGGTGGGATGGGCACTCCATCACTTAATAACTGAAACCCAAGCGCAACAACCTGTAAGTCTAAAACTGCACATCATGGTGTTTCACTACTAAAACAAAACAAAACAAAAATTAAAAAAAAGAAAATTGTTCTTGTGTTTACTAGTCATTTACACTTTGTTCAATAGAGATTATGTGATCATGGTTTATGCTTATTATTTCTATTCAAGTGTAATAACTCAATACTGATTTATTTCACAGCACTAATTTTTTAAAACCATTCATCCTTGGCCTATCATATTAATTGCCAGTATTTGTTGGTTTTGCTTGTTTTTTGATCACTTAATTGGGTTTTTTCCCTTTTGTTACAGATTGTAAAATTTTGACACAAATGAGCATGTTTTTCTTTATCTTCTACAGTTTTAAACTGAGAACAACTGTTTGTTATGTACAAATAAGATACCTGTGCATTTACTATTTCTTCTCATTTTATTTACATTTTAACACATCCCGATTCATCTACAACTTATCCTAGTAAGTGTTGTCATATTGAAAGAAACCACCAATTTTTTCAATCATAGCACTGTAGCACTGTCCTCCCGCGGTTCATCCATTTGCTCGAGCAGGAACCAGTAACATCTTACAACAAATTGTGAAACTTGTTGTCACTGGCTTTGGCCTATCGAATACGTCATGGGTATCTTGCCAGGCTCTTGCTATGTGGATGAGATACACTGGGTAGTTTGCCGGGCAGAGGAATCGGAATCAGGGTTGGCCTCCTGCAAGGCAAATGCCCTACCCGCTGTGCTGTAAACGTTATCTAAAATATACTAGTAATACCAAATGTTGTTTCTTTAACAGTGCAGTATAAACGATTATTTCGTAATTTTCTTGATGTGTTCATGAAATAGCTAAGTTCTTGAGTATCATGGGAGTATTTTTCTAACAGAAGAGTCTGACGAAGGTGAAACTGTTATAACCGTCTTGTAGGATTCCATCTCCCTAGCCTGCTTCATTCTACTCCGCTCTCTATCCAATCCGGTCTTCTTCTTGGGATTCTGACCTCCTGATTGGCTAGCCTCTACCTTTCAACTGCCTACTTTGTGACATCATTCTCCCACCAAACCAACCACCAACTGGTAGAATCTTGGGGGTCCCATGTAGTTGTTTGTAAACAAATTTAAATCATCATGGCAAGTGACTAGTGACCAATGACCAATCACCAGTGAGCAGTCGTCTGTACTGAACACTTGTGGTCTTAAGCCGCTGCAGTGTTCAGACGTACTCTCCTACCGTCTCCTCTTCTCGTCTACCTTTCATCGGTATTTCCTCTTCTCTGACCATGTCAGTTAAGGAATAATACTTTTCAAAGCTTTTCATTAGATCTATCATCCCTAAACTTAGCAGTCAAATAAAAACAGCACGTAGTAATGAAAGAAACTATTCAAGAAGAATTTTATAAGCCTCATTTTAGCTTGACTTTGACATTTGCTGTGTGATTTTAGACATTAGCTTACTTTCTCTCACATACAAAGTGTTTGTCCTCATTGATTACATTATATTTTAGACATACTTAGGAGCTCAAATACACACACACAGACACACTCATATATATATATATATATATATATATATGTGTGTGTGTGTGTGTGTGTGTGTGTGTTGATTCTCTGTGTTTCTTTTCTCCTTTAATAGTGAATTTTACATGATATCCATTGAATACAAGTAAATCAGAGACAGTATTTTTACAGAAACAGAAAATATAGATGCTGTGGATAACTGTTAATATATACTAGCATGTGTTCTCTCTAATGGTCTCTCCACTTGTATGTATACTTCAGTATTTTAAATATAGTGATATTACAAAGTAATAATCATTGATCTTTGAGATTTCTATTTAAACCAGGTAATAAAAAATATGGGGCATTGGAAAGGTGTGGAGTGCTGAGCGGTAGGGAGGGCTTACCAAGCCCTCAAAGGTAAGAACGTTTGGGATCACTTTCATCAAACATTGACCAATTGAAACCAAGACGATATGAGGGAGAAATAAATAGGAAAGAAAGAACGAACGAACGAAAGAAAGAAAGGAAAGAAAGAAAGAATAGGGACGTCGATTATCTAGGAAGGGGAAAACGTTTGGACAGAATGTTGAAGAGAACCAAAGGTTTAAAATCAAAAAAGAAAGAATATATATTAAAAATGCTCAGATAAATACACTGAGAGCAAGTCAAAGCAATTTACTTCAATAAATGCCAGGATTAGAAAGTATACTATGCCTTGAATAGGGTTCCAGTGGGAAAAGCAGTTTATCAGAAAGCCGTCCTTGCTGGCTTTTTTCCTGATTATCTCTTAGAACACGGTACTTGGTACTTGACAATTTGGAGTATAACCACGCTTCAGAAATGATGCTTCCCATAAATAGCTAATAGTGCTTATCTAGGGCGGTGGAAGACACAGAATCTTCAATGTTTTTATTACGTTCTGGTTTTTAAGTACGTGTACGCGCTATCTGTTAAAAAAAAACGGTATACTCTAATTTGAATCAGGAGATTTGTTTCATTTGTGTGGTAAGTAGGTTCCAGGTTGAAGCTCCTTGTCATCTTTACAAATATTATTTCATGTGATTTTTTTCTTCCTAACATGAGAGAATTTTGAAAATAGTCAACTTCTGTTTTTAGATCCTAAGAGGAAATAGAAAAACCAAGTCTCACATGTCTAATTACACGTTTTTGTCATATTTGTGAATTATGAGTTTTCCTACATTAAAGATATTTTATTGGATTTTGTTGCTCATTTATTAAACATTGAGAAGAACCTTTTCCTGGTTGATAAAGCTAATTCTAATCATGGGGTTGAAAGTAAATTTGCAATATTTTGTGATCACTTTCTAAATGGTCTTTTCTGTTTCTTGTGTGATCAAGTGAAATCCTCTGCTATATTTAACACGTGTTGTTTGCTGGATAATATTCAAAGGTACTGATGAGAATAATTTTTTTGTACTTTCGAAGTTTCTTTCTGTATTTTACCCATTTAAAACATTCCTTGTCTATAAAATACAATCACGTTTATTCCTATTTTCTTTTTTGTTATGTAATTGCTGATAAATCCTTTCTCTTTAATGGACTGGTAAAGTGTGCACTCAAAAATCACCTTCTACTCCATTTTTTGGCTAGCAGTTTTTTTCTAAAATAGAATAGTCTGTTCATATTGTATATGTGGAACAATTTATTAATACCCTTATTGTACTGTTTTATTTGGTTTTATTTGGGATCACATCCACTGTCATTCAAGGCCTACTCTTGGGTCTGCTCTCCATAACTTACTGTACTATGCTGCTTGCTGCAGAGCCCAGATTTCATTAATATCTATATACTTCTTTTTCAGTTCTGTGATACATATTTTTCATGATGTTTTCTTTACCCTTCTTCCTATGTAAATCACATGAATAGAAAAATTATATTCATGTATGCATTATTATTCTTAGAATTATTAGTAACTACATTGTAGATAAACAACTTAAGACACAGATTTTCAATAAAGTTTTCCCTCCAAAAACATTTCTTGGGAAAGACTCAAGCAGTCATTTTTGAAGTGGATCAAAAATGAGGGTAACCTTCAATGCATCAACAAGATTAAGTCGTATGTGAACCGTAAGTAACAGGTACTCATGGCACAAGTCAAATGGAAAACTGATGATTACAATGGTAATAGTTGCAAAGACCCCAAATGCCTATCTTAAAGTAATGTATCTTCCTTCCGGTTTCTGGCCTTGTATTGATCATGCAGGGTCCTGGCCAAAAGTCCACATGCTTTAGGTTGTGTAACCTGGAATTTCATAAGGGACAGAGAGAGATAGTACTGGAGGGGATAAGGCACTTGCCTTGTACACAGCCAATCCATTTGAATCTCTGTCATGGCATACACTCTTCCGAATGTTCTAAGGGGTCACTCCAGAGTGCAGAGCCAGGAAGAACCCAAGATCACTGTCAGTTGTTGGTCCAAACTCTACACCACCCCAAGCCCCGCCCAATAAAATTTATTGGAATATAGGAAATCTCTTTGCCATCTCTGGGTCTCAGGTTTCTTCTTGTCCCGAGAATGTTTCCCATTCTCTTAGACTTCCTAGTTTGAAAAAGCTTCCATTCTAGGAAATAGCATAGGAGTCAATAGGAGAGCAAGCTAAGGAGAAACTATCTGTAAGCAAGAAATCCAGGTACAGACACGATCACCTGGTTCTTCTACAGTTCTGTGTTCACTTTGGGAGAACGATACCAAATACACAAAGTGCCAAACGGTTCCAGGCTTTGAATCACCCCAAGTTGTTGGAATTTTGGAAATTCAGTTGACTGTTGGTACTACAAGCATCTCGATGACTTAAATTTTAAGTTCATATTGTTCCTCTCATCGTTGAAGGAGATTATTAGTCTCACAGATTTTTTTCATCACCCTCTTTTTCCTTACAGAAAAATTTCAAAATCCATCTGTATTGGGAACTGCACATACTCTGCAGCTTTCCCTTCCCGTGGTGAACAATGCAACTTCCCTAACAGGAAGAGTCTGCAACTACTCCAGAGTATCTGCTCCAGCTGGTAGTTCTGCTCGGCTCCTTCCCTCAGCCTCTGGCACCTCTTTCCAACCACTGATGGGTAGTGCTTATCTTTAACAACGTTTCAGCACAACAATGCTCTCTGGAGTGATTCACCAGAGTCATATATCCACCTCAGCTGCTTCCTACCCGAGTGTTTTGGAATGGGATATTGCAGGAAGTGCTGAAGAGAAGTCTTCCATGGAGACTTTTCTGTGACTGTCCTTGACCAAGACACCGCTGTCTCTTCCATATCTATGGCAGCTCGCTATGAGAAAATACCTAGATACCAACAACACAGTGTCTGTGTACCCATCACTTTCTGCCAGTCTTGTTGAGAGAACACCATCTCTGGTTCCACATCAGAGTCAAAGCCTGTCACTTCCCTACCAGGAAGGAAGCCAGGTGTATTACTATCATCAAGGCACTCTGGGAACTCTCCTTTCCGGTCTGTAGTCCTATGACTCCATGACATACAGAGGGCAAAAGGGCTCTGCCCCCCCAAACTTACAGCAACTCATCGAGAGAAATAGTTATGGTTCTCAAGGGGGTCCAGCCCCCAAATAACCAACCACCAGCCTCCTCCTCTGGAATCGACTTGTCTCTGTCTGCTCACCCCATCACAGAATCGAGTTTTCAAGGTGAGTAAAACTAAGAGAAGGGAAACAAAATTCAAAAATTGGGGTCAAAATAGATGAAAACTCTCCATAGGCAGGTGGTATTGAAGTGAAATACACCACCTGAGCTAAGGGAAATTCCCATGATATCTGCAGCCCAAAGTAACCTGGCACTGACCTCAACTCCAACTTAGGAACAAAAATTTAAGAATTTTGACTAGATGAAAATGGGCCTCTCAAAATCTCTGAAGACCTCCCAGATCCCAGTAGATATAAAATAACAAAATAGGAGACTAACTCCCAAGAGTGGCCGAGATCAGTGTCAGGAATTTTTCTTCATAGCTTGGAGACCAACCACACAAGCTAGCAGAAAAGGCAGCTCAGATAGAAAATGTAGCACTGAATAAAGGGTGTTTAGAGGATCCTCCCAGGATGGTAGAGAATGCTGAACATATAGACCAAGGATGATTGTCACTCAATGCCTCTTTTGCAAACCACAACACCTAAAAGGAGAGAGAGAACAAAGGGGAATGCCTTCCCACAGAGTCAGGGTGGAATGAGGGGATGGGGGGTGGGAGGCATACTGGGATCCCTGGTGGTGGGAAATGGGCACTGGTGGAGGGATGGGTATTTGATCATTGTATCTTTGAAAGCCAAGAACAAAAATTCATATGTCTACATAGTACCTCATGGTGTCTCACTAATAAAAATTTAAAAATTAATAATAAAAAAATTAGAACATAAACTAAAAATAAACAAGAGAAAGATCAAACAATAGAAAAGAGGACTATAGTACTCAAAACGTTGTGAAACAGGCACATTGGCAAGTATTTTTAAATACGCATCCAGGAGAGAATATAGCATTGTTCATGAACAAATCTACTCTATGGATGCATCTCATCCTTGAAATGGAAAAGGACAATATGTTACAGTTACCAATTTGCAAACAAGATATATACCATCTATTTTTTGCTATGTTTCTATGCGTTACCGAGTATTATTCTGATTTTTAAATTTACTTTAAGGATTAAAACAGTATTTGCCTGCATTAAACTTTTTAATTAAATGTTTTATTAGAAATGATTTTTAATGATTAAGAATTTTTTTTTACTATAAGTTTAGTTGAGATTACTGAAAACTAGGTCTAAAGTGAAGTTTATTTGGATTGTTAGAAATAGAGTAGGGAGGACTAAAGATGGAATTAGAGATTATAGGTTACCACATTCAGTTCCTAATAAAACAAGTAAAGGACAGTGTCTCTGAAAGACTTTTGAAAAGATATCTCTATTTAACCTGTAAATTCAACATTTTCTATATTAAATTAAAAGTGAATTAATTTTCCTATATTTGGTCTTTTAAAGACATTCCAGTTTGGTTAAGGAAACAAACACTGCTTATGAAATCATAACAACTCAATCATAAAAACCTGATTATTACTTCCGTTTCCAAGAATGTCAATGCTAAGAATTATTTCCCTTGGTCTCACTAGTGTACATGATAGTCATATGAATACATCTGAGAGGATATATCATTGATATCTAATTCAGAGATTAGATATATAGAGTTTAGATCACATAGCTGAGTGTGATCTCAACTTTCCTAGACACTCCCCTGCCCCACATACCCAAAGACTTCTACTGATCTTTATGGATCCATGACTTTTTCCCATCCCATCTCCCCGAATCTTTTAAAATTTCTTTTCAAATACTAATGTAACAACTTTAGAAAATATTGAGTTAACCTTAATTGTTGTACTTTAGCTTTTATGTATATAACCAAGAAAATCTTTTAAAAGTGTATTTTTTTAATTCTTTGCAAAATTGTAATAAAACATTATCATTGAGTCCCTCAATGTACTTTATATAAAGAATTTTGTGACAAATTCCCTGTACACATAAATACTAGGAAAAATAAATGACTTCTCTGAATGAGAATGAACTGGGACATTTCAAAGTATCAATCAGTGAATCAAGGATGAATCATCGAAACGTATAGCTAAAAATGATCTTGATATAATCTAGTCAACACCATTACATTTTCTTTTTTTATACCAGCTGATAGCACTATTAATTTTTTAATTTTTATTTCTTAATTTTTATTAGTGAAACACCATGAGGTATAGTTGTAGACTTACATACCTTTGTGCTTGGGTTTCAGTTATACAAGTATCAAGTACCCATCCCTCCACCAGCGCCCATTCTCCACCACCAATGAACCCAGTGACCTTCCCACACCCCATCTCCCCCAGCCAGCCCCACCTCAGGGCATCCCTTTTGCTTTCTCTTTCCTTTAGGGTGTTGTGGTTTGCAATGGAGGTCAATACCATTACAATTTCAAAGAAGAAAATAGGCCCCTATATGTTCAAGACACTGAGACTGTCCTGCGGTTCTTCCCAGCATGTACCCTGCTCCAAGCCAGTCCTTTGGAAATATGCTGGGAAGGAAAACTGGATGTTCCTTTCCTCATACTGACCTGAAAGACTCTTGCTGATTCTCGACCACGTGAACTATTTCATTTGTTGCCTGATATCACCTCCTGTCCTTTATTTTTTAAAAAATGTTTCATTTGTTTCTGGAATATAATGAAAAATATCAAATGGACTAATTAAACAAAAACAAAATCAAACCTTTACACTCTGACATCAAAACGGTGCTTACAAGAGGGGAAGCAAATGACTGAAAAATGTGGGGGAGTGTTGTTGGTTGTGGACAGTAGCTGGATATTTGACAATGCATGGAGTATGAATACACACTTGCTGAGATTAGGAACACTGTACTTGAAGCCAATACAGTTTGTAAACTAGTCATCTCAATTATGTGTCCATATAACATTTATCTACATATGCTTTGTGCCTTCCTTTCATTTATGTGTTATGCATGCCTTTATCATGGCCTCAGAAATGCATTCTGAAGGCACTCGGCACATTAGTTGAGCCCCAAGTAGGGGGAGAGAAGTAGTAAATAATTGGAGGAGGAAGAAATCAGAGTTGGAGCTTAAGGGCCATGTAAGATGAATATATAGATATGTATGTGTGTGTGTAAATACATATATATGTATAAATATATATATATATGGGCTGGAGCGATAGCACAGTGGGTAAGACGTTTGACTTGCACGCGGCCAACCTGGGTTCGATTACTCTGCTCCTCTAGGAGAGCCCGGCAAGCTACTGAGAGTAACCCTCCCGCATGGCAAAGCCTGGCAAGCTACCTGTGACGTATTCGACATTCCAAGAACAGTAGCAACAATTCTCAACATAGAGATGTTTCTGGTGCTCTCTTGAGCAAATCAATGGGAGGACAGTGCTACAGTGCTATGGTGAATTCAAACTTTGTTTATGCAAAATATGAAGGAATCAAATACATATTCTATAAAGCTGATTACACCTATTAAAATTAATATAACTTTAAATAATGTTTAGAAATGAAGTTGATGAATTTTAAGTCTATAGAAAGATATTGACAATATATCAAGGATATTTGAGGAGCAAGAACACATGGCTGTGATCGTTTCTTAAGGTAATTTTTGTTGCTTTTATAGAATATGTTTTCCCTTAGTTTTTGTTAATAGCTTCAGTTTCTTAGAAAGCATCATAATAAATTATATTATTTTAAAAAAATTATAAAAGGTGGGTTTGTAAGTGGATTCTGTATGTATGGAACCTGGAAACCTATATTAAACATGATGTTTATAACAGAAATACCATCTGCACTTCTATGTTTATTGTAGTACTATTCACAATAGCCAGAAGAAACTATGATATAACTGCACAATGGAATACTATGCAGTTGTTAGTAAACTGACGTCATGAAATTTGCTTATAAATGGATGTACAAGGAAGAATATCATGCTGAATGAAATCAGACATAAGGAAAGGGATATACTGATTGGACTACCCCTTTTTTTGGGTTATAAAAAACCAGAGTATGAGACTAATATCCAAGGATAACAGAAACACAGGCCAGGAGAATTGGTCAATGGTTGGACACTTGCCTCAAGTGCTGAAGGCAGGCATTTGGAATAAAGAAAGGACCGCTATGACAATGATATTTGGAAGTGATTACTCTGGCTGAGAACGGAGTACTGAAAATAGGTAAAGGAACAAAGGTTATAACCTCTCAGTATCTGTATTACAATCCATAATGCCCAAAGGATGAGAGAGAGAGAGAGAGAGAGAGAGAGGTGCTTGTCATAGTGTAGAGACAGCAGGCTGTCAGGTGGGGTTTGGGGTTGGGAGAGGGAGTGGTGGGAGAGAAACTGGTTACAGTAGCAATGAAACTGTATACTAGAGGAGGTTGGGTGTTAAAATATCCTACGATTGAAACTGAATCCTGAAAAGGTTTGTAATTTGTGTCTCGTGCTGATTCAATACAAAAAACATGATATTTAGTTTCTACTACCATGCTTAACCTATGAATTAGCTGAAATTTCTTTTTATAACCTTGGCTGGCCTCATTACATGGGTTCCTGTGTGGTAAAACTTTTTTTGTTTTATGGGAACTTAAGAGACAAAACTAATAGGGTTGGGACTTCTGGTGGAAGGAGAAAAGAGCACAAAATCCCCTAATGACCACAGCTCAGCAGGGTCAGCTAACTTGCGTTATGACTGACCTCCTTCACTGATTTCCTCTTTTGTAATGTGGAAAAGTAAAATGACTTTGCAGGCTTCCAGGGGATAGTCCCCTCCAGTTCACACTATTTTCTTTTCGATCAAAATTGTTTAAAGATTATTTTAAAAGATTGGAGCTTAACATGCAAAAAATGGGCTTAGAACTCTGCCTAACACCATGTACAAAAGTAAGATCAAAATGGATTAAAGACCTCAACATCAGACCATTCAGCATAAGGTGCATTGAAGACACAGTTGGCAAAACCCTCCATGACATTGAGGTTAATGGTATTTTCAAAGATGCCACGCCACTGGCCAGCAAGTGAAAACAGAGATAGATAAATGGGACTATCTTAAACTAAGAAGCTTCTGCACCTCCAAAGAAACAGTGACCCAAATACAAAAACAGTCTACAGAATGGGAAAGGATATTCCCTGAACACATATCTGACAAGGGGTTGATATCAAGGATATACAAATTACTGGTTGAACTCCACAAGAAGAAAACATCCAACCACATCAAAAAAATGGGGCAATAAAATGAACAGAAAATTTCTCAAAGAAGAAATCCGAATGGCAAAAAAGCACATGAGAAAATGCTCTACATAATTAATCATCAGAGAGATGCAGATCAAAATGAGATACCACAATGAGATACCATCTCACACCTCAGAGACTGGCCCACATTCAAAAGAACAAAAGCAACCAATGCTGGCGCAGATGTGGCAAGAAAGGGACACTCCTTCACTGTTGGTGGGAATGCGGACTGGTTCAGTCCTTCTGGAAAACAGCATGTACAATTCTCAAAAAATTAGAACTTGAACTCCCATTTAACCCATAAATAGCACTCCTGGGAATATATCCCAGAGAGGCAAAAATGTATAGTCAAAGTGACATCTGCACTTGTTTGTTCATTGCAGCACTCTTTACAATAGCCAGAAACTGGAAGAAACCTGAATGCCAAAGAACAGATGACTGGTTAAAGAAACTTTGGTACATCTATACAATGGAGTACTATGTAGCTGTTAGAAAAGATGAAGTCATAAAATTTACATACAAGTGGTACAATATGGAAAGTATAATGCTAAGCGAAATGAGTTAGAAAGAGAGGGATAGACATAGAAAGATTGCATTCATCTGGGGGATATAAAGTAACAAAATACGAGATTAATACCCAAGAATAGCTGAGATCAGCACCAGGAGCATTACTCCATAGCTTAGAGGCCAGCTGGGCATTCTAGGGGAAAGGGCAGCTCAGATTGAGAGGGAGCACCAAATAAAGTGTGTTTGAAAGATCCACCCAGGAGGGGAGATGCATGTTGAAAGTAGACTATGGACTGAACATGTTTGCCATTCAATGCCTCTTTTGCAGACGACAACACCCAAAAGGAGAAAGAGAACAAAAGGGAATGCCCTGCCACAGAGGCAGGTTTCGGATGGGGTGGGGGTGGAGGTGGGAGGGATATTATCCACGGTGGCAGAAAATGGGCACTGGGGGAGGGATGGGTATTTGATCATTGTATAATAGAAACCCAGGCACAAAAAATTGTAAAAAAATTGTAAATCTACAACTGTACTTCATGGTGTTTCACTAATAAAAAGAAAAAAAAAGGAAAAATATTGGAGCTTAATGATTTGTTCTCATATATTTTCCCTACATGGTATAATTTGGCATTGATCTGGGAAGGCCAGCATGAAAAAGTTGAGGTGTATATCTTAACCACCAATGCCAAAACCACTGTAAGTATGGAACCCAAAGTACAATAGTTAAACTTCAAAATGTGTTCGTCAAGGAAATCGGTGGGAATGCAGGGCGAAATGGGTCGTTTGTTGGTCGAGGGATGAAGACACTGGTGGTGTGATTAGAATTGGAATATTGTATGACAAAACTCCATTATAAATGACTTTGTAAATCAAAATTGCCTAAATGTTAAAAAAAGAGAAGTCAAATTATGTATATATCTCAAGAAAGCTTGTCTTAGCAAATTTTGGCATGGAAAGCATAGTTGGTAGAGAGATGGAGAAAGAAAGGGAGAGTTGAAGGTTGGGAAGAGAATCCTGGATATCATGGAAGAGATGAAAGTTGATCTTAGAAGATTTGGAGCCATCAGAGTTTAGAGAGTTAAATGGTGAGACCATAGCAGTTTAGATACTTAAATAGTGAGATTAGTTTAAGTCATCAGCAGTGTATACATAGAGTTCAAAGACCTCACAGATATTCGGGCTATATTAACTACCTAGGGGACCGTTTTTTTCCTGAAGCACTATTTAAGTATAATGTATTGCCAGAAAGAATGATAAGAAGCTGGTTCTCTTTTTCACAGATTGATACAATAGAGATGAAAACTTTTATACAAAGGAATCTATCACCTTGTCCTGTTGCTCTGCTTTCTTTTCATCATTCCATTCTCCCCCATGACCCTACCTAATCAGGGCTCTCCACATTTCTCAGCAGTGTCACCACATAGTTCAGAGCATGTGTTAACTGCCAGTAGCTCACAGCTCTCATGTTTTACCCACACCCAGGCCAGAGCTATCCTTCTGCAAAAGAAGATGTCTACTGAAGGCCCATTCTTCCTTGAAGTGGCAGTCATGGTTTACCTCTTATTAATCATTGTGTTTACAAATTTCGATGAATGTCACTATACTAGTGACAGGGATTTTCCAAACTAAGGGAAGAATAAACATTTTTCATTAGCCCAAGAATTATGGGAAGTTATTTTCTATCCACTGCAAATAATATATGATAAGTAGTCAACAGCACTGAAGTAAAAACAGGGACATTTGTCAATTTGGTGCCATGACTAATCAGTCTTAGTATAAATATATATTTCTAATAAAAAAAGCAGAAGAAAACGAGTTGGTTGCTGGCAAAGAATGCCAAATCTCTGCCAAGAAATCCCTTGAAAATAAAAATTGTGACTATGTACAGAACATGATTGCCACTCAATGCCTCTTTTGCAGACCAAAAGACCCAAAAGGAGAGAGAGAGCAAAAGGGAATGCCCTGCCATAGAGGCATGGTGGGATGGGTGGATTTGTGTGGGAGGGATACTAGAATCCATGATGGTGGAAAATGGGCAATGACGGAGGGATGGGCATTTGATCATTGTATAATCGAAACCCAAGGACAAAAATTGGTAAATCTACAACTGTACCTCATGGTGTTTCACTAATAAAAATTAAAAATAAAATGAAATACAAATTGTTTTGTCTGCCAGAGATCAATAGATGGGAACCTGAGTGAAGGCAAAAGATTAAGTTGGTTGACTTTTATTTTTCCTTGAGTATATAAATTTGATTTTGGAATCAATTTATTTGACAGTTTATCAAGACAGAGAAATTTTCATCACTTCTCTTATTTAAAAGTATAGTGATACACCATATCTCTATCTCACTTTATTTTTATTTCTGATAGTTTGACACAAAAGATATGTCAAAATCATAGATAAATGTCAATTATTTAAATACTTTTTGTTATTTATAATTACTTTATAGAACTGCTTAAATTTTAGGATTATGCAGAATCAACATGCATGTATCACATTACACTCACCACTGAAAGGCCTACTCTGTCATTCACCATTGTTCAATTTTTCCACTTTGATTACACCTTTCCTTCTGGTAACTAAATAGTCTTATAGTGCTATAGTTTGTTTTTATTGCTTTGAAAAGATCAAAACTATGCAATTTTCAACATTGGATGAAACTAGAGGATATCATGCATGTAAAGTTATCCTTAAGGAAAGGAACAGATACAGAGAGATTTTTCTCATATATGGGATGTAAAGACACACAGCAAAGTAGCAACAAAGGTTCAAGGGCAATGTAAGGGGAGAACTGATCCACACAATTGAGTCAGGGGATTGGGAGGGAGGGATTCTGGGGGTTTGGGGGAGAGGGAGTGGTTATTTTTTGAGAGAATGAGGAGTGTCATGTTGGAATTATGTGTATGACAAACCATAATTAATTGAATTATAAATCATAGAATATAAATAATGATTTAGACGTTTGTCTGTCCCATTTTATTCTTTTAATTTGTTTTCTCCATATGCTACATATGCATGAACTTGTATGATGCCTATCTTTCTCTGCCTGATTTATGTCACTAACCATAATATCCTCATGTTATCCATTTTTATCAAATAATAAGAAGATTTCACTTCATACAACTGAGTAGTATTCCATTGCTTTACCACCTTTCATTTTCAAAATTTGTGGTTTAAAAGATACAAATATTGGTTCTAACATTGCTCTGGTGCTTTAAAATATTTAGTTTAGTGAAGCAAAATAGATTTTATTGAAAAACACTTAGAAACTTGTGAAACAGGTGTAGGGTGGAATGGAATATCCATGTTCAAGAGAGAACACTCGTTTAACAAAGCAAGCAAAGAGAGACATGGAGAAAGGAAGCACGGTATTTCTTCAAGGGAGAACACAAATTTGAGGACCAAGCCGACTCTGGTAGTTTAGGAAAAAGAACTTGGAGTGGTATGAACTTAACTTGTGCACTTTAGGGGAGAACCTGAGTGACACTATTAGAAGTATGCTCAGGAACATCTTAAACGGGAGTCTGCACTTGGAGTGAGAAGGGTAGAGTGTTCTTTCGGGAGATCTGGACTATGGAGAACAGTAATATTATAACATTAATGATAGTATCTTACCGTGGGATTCCAAAAAAATCTTTAACAGTGGCGTAAGAAATGATAACATTCTTAGGTATTTGGATTTCCTGTGGAAATTACTGGGAAGCTGTGTTGATGCTCTGGATGTCTCCAACTGAAACAAGGTCAACAAGTCATGAATGAAAAATTACAAGTTAGATGGATCAAGGATTCTGATCCCAGTGGATGGCTAGCTTTCGGTTGGACAATTTCTACTGATGGCCTGATGTAGATTCTTATCCTGGGATACGTAACAGACAGGGATCCTCAGAAGTGAAGCCTCTGAGACAGAATTCATTCATGCCAATTTATGGGTTATCAATGTTTGCTCATGGCTGCTACCATTATAACATGCCATTCAATGGTTTTGTGGTATCAATTTACTGTGTCAATGTAAAGATGAAGTTTCTAAATCAAAGGCAAAAATCTGAGGCCCTCAAGATGATGAATTATGGGGATGGGGGGGGGGAGCTGGAGCTATAGTACAGCAGGTAGGGCATTTGCCTTGCACATGGCCTACCCAGGATAGATTCCCAGCATCCTGTATGGTTCCCCTAAGCACCGTGAGGAGTAATTCCTGAGTGCAGAGCCAGGAGTATCCCCTGTGCATCGCCAGGTGTGACCCAAAAACACACAAAAAAAAGATGATGACTTACCTTTAGATATTTTGAAGTCAAGTAGAAACAGCCAGAAAACTCCCCAGAAAAGACTTCTCCAGGATCAAAAACATCATCACCTCTAGCGTGAGAGCATACAGAAAATAAGGTTTCCATTTATGCCAAGTTAAAGCAAGCCATACATGATCTTGGAAAGTCTGTCAAAGGAAAGCATGGATTTAGGAAGGATAAGGTGACAACTGGGTCTTATAATATACAAGATATATATATTAAAATATACAATATTTTATAATTATTTATGTATATTTATTTATATTAAAATATAATATGTATCTTAAAATATACAAGAGAAGCAAAGGTCATGAAGTAGGAGGTAAGGTGGCAATCAGGTCTACTACAAAAAGCATTTTTAATAAAAAGAGAAAATGTAATGAGACATCAAATAAGACCTTTGTAAATATTTAAGAACAGGGTTATAACTCAGTGATTCAGAATTTGCCTTCCATTGTATGATGATCTGTGATTGATCCTTAGCACTGGAAACAACATTGTTTTTAAGTTTTAATTTCTTTCTTTCTTGCTTGCTTGCTTTTTTATTTTTTGAGTCTTACCTGGCTATGTATAGGCGTTATTTTTAATTTTTTAAAAAAGTTATAACTTTACTTTTTTACCTGTAGTTTAAAACGAAATATAAATTATTTTAGAGTAAATATATGTGAAGAAGAATAAAATTTACAGGAACTATTTAGTATTCTTAATGATATTGCAGTCAGAACTTTGAGTATTATGAATGGAGAAAAGAGGCACTATTTTGTTGACGGTTACTCTAACTAGATGTTCTGATGATTATTGGTTCTTTGGGGACACATCCAGTCATGTTCTGGTGCTGCTTTGGCTCAAGGGTCTCTTCCAGTGTTGCTCTATGTTGTGCCAGGAAATGAGTCTGCTTCTTTTACAGGCAAAGTCCACAGTCGTTCCAGTGAGCTATCACTCCAGTCTGAAAGGCTCTTAAGAAAGACTCTCATTTCACAAAATAAGTGGGGAACCTTTATTGCAGATGCTTGTTTAAATTGTTTGGCATGGAACCAGAGACACCAGCTTTCATTCAAAAAGTGGCCAGTGAGATTAATACCAGGAGTTTTGCTCCATGGTTTGGAATCCAGCCACACATTCTAGGGGGAAAGGGAACTCATATAGAGTAAGGAGCACCAAATAAAGGGTGTTTGGAGGATCCTCCCAGGATTGGAGAAGCATTCTGAAAGTAGAGTATAGACCAACATGATTGCCAGTCAATGCCTCTTTTGCAAACCACAACACCCAAAAGGAGAGAGAGAACAAAAGGGAATGCCCTGCCACAAAGGCATGGTGGGATGGGGGGATAGGGGGTGGGAGGGACACTGGGACCCGTGGTGGTGGAAAATGGGCACTGGTGGAGGGATGGGTATTTGATCATTGTACAATTGAAACCCAAGCACAGAAATTTGTAAATCTATAACTATACCTCATGGTGTTTCACTAACAAAAATTAAAAAAAATATATAAATGACAGAGAATGGGCACTGATTGAGGGATGGGTACTGGATCATTGTATAACTGAAACCCAAGCACAAAAATTTGTAAGTCTACAACTGTACCTCATGGTGTTTCAGTAATAAGCATTAAAAGAATAAAAAGTGAGGCAATGCATAAAAAAAAAGTGGTCAGGTACCATCAATGCTGCTGCCCACACCCACACCGGGAGTGACAATGCTATGAGCAAGGGTTTCCATACTTGGATTCTCAAGATAGTGCCCCAGGAAATACTGACACGCAGCAGCATTTTGGACCCAACCTATTATAAAACTTGTTAGAGGTTAATTGATACCAAACAAGAAAATTGAGGACTGTTGTGTAGCTTCTTTGATAATTTATTTTTCTCTTAGTAGCTTGTAGTGGCAGTGGTATATTCTATAATAAACAGGATTGCGTTTTTAAAATGTTGAATGCCTAAGGTATATAAAAGAGGCAAAATAAAATGAGTAAATCTGTACACACATGAACACTTTTGTTGTTTCTTTAGGAATTGCTTGGATGAAAACTCTAGATGGGTAGCATGTATTTAAGTAGCTGGAGGTAGGGATCAGGGGTGGTGTGGACTGCAGGGGAGGGTGGAAAGATGGGAAGAGATTATAAGTGTGTGTGTTTATGAGTGCTATTGTGTGAGAATGTTGAGTTTATAAGAATTCATGCATGCATGTGTGAGTAAGAAAGAGAGAGAGAGAGAGAGAGAGAAAGAGAATGAGTGTGTGTGCATGTATCCGTGTGTGTGTTTTCTTAGAAAAATCCTATATTTCACCTGAACTATTGTACCAAGTGATGCTGTCATTCATTATGAGAATGTAATAAATAAATTTTATTAAATTCAGGTGGTGAAATATGTTGGCCTTTAAGCCCTTCCCCTCCTCCAATTCATCAAATTCTTCTTATAATTTTCATTTACTCCCTGACCTCTTCAGGACTCAATTGGATTCAATCTGCCACATCCAAATTTATCTCTTTTAGAAAAAGTAATTAGATTAAAATATAAATCACACTATTGTTAACATTCAAGTGGGTTCTAATGATAATTAATAATTTCTATTCATAGAAGTACTTATTCAGGCCACACAATAAGGCAAAATTCAGAATATTGGACAGAAGTCAATTATTTCTCAAGCAGAACTAGCTATATTATAGCCATTCTAAAGATGTTAGAAATTTGCAGTCCAGACATTAGAGGTTCATGCTATAAGTAAAATATTTCTTGTTTTCTCACCTGAATCCTATTCTCGATAATAATAATTGAATAAATGAATAAGTGACAGAAATAATTGAATGTCGTTTTCTTCACTTGAAGGTTTTATTCACAGATCTTGTCTCATAAAAATTATTCAGAAAACATTATATTAAACAAACATTCCATGGTTATTAATCAGAATTCTTATGTTTGAAAGTGACAAACTCATACCACACTCATTTTAAACTAAGAAGATACTTGATTCATGTACCTATAAAGCTGGAGTACCCTCTAGGTATGGTTGGGCCCAAAGAGTTGATTTTTATTTATTTACTTATTGATTGATTGAGTGATTGACTGAATCACCATGACTGGTTGACTGAATCACCATTGAGTGATTGACTGAATCACTGGGACATAAAGAGATACAAAGCTGTTCATGAGTAGGTTTCAGTCATACAGTGTTCCAAGACCCATTGCTCCACCTGTGAACATTTCCCACCTACAGTGTCCCCAGTTTTCCCCCTGAAATCCTTTCTCTCCCTCTCTCTCTCCTCACCCCCGCCCCCTGTCTCTCCCTTTCTTCTACCTATCTACCTATCTACCGATCTCTCCCTTTTCAGGCATCATGGTTTACAACACAGGAACTGATAGGTTACCATGTTTCTTCCTTTACCTATTTTCACTTCACAGTTCTTTTCCAGCATCATCATTTCCAACTATCTTTGTCATAGTGGTCTCTTCTCGATCCCAACTGCCATCTCCTGTAGCCCATAAGGTAGGCTTCTAACAGTGGACCAATCATCCTGGCCCTTATTTCTACTGTCCTAAGGTATTAATCTAAAGTTATGTTTTTTCATATCCCACAAATGAATGTAATCCTATATCTGTCTGTCTCCTTCTGACTCATCACACTCAGCATGATACTCTTCATGTACATCCATTTATAAGCATACTTCATAACTTCATTTTCACTAACAGCTGCATAGTATTCCATTGTTTACATATACCATAGTTTCTCTAACTAATCATTGAGAATTCTTGGGCATACAAGTTGTTTGCAGATTCTCACTATTGTGAATAGTGCTGCAATGAACATAGAAGTGCAGATAGCATTTCTGCTGTGTGTTTTGGGGCCTGGGAGTATATTGCCAAAGTGGTATTGCTGGATTCATGGAAGCTCAATTTGTAGCTTTCTGAGAAATACCCATATCGTTTTCCGAAAAGGCTGAACCAATCGGCATCCCCACCAACAGTGAAGAAGAGACCCTTTCTCCCCACTTCCATGCTGACATTGGTTGCTCTTGTTCTTTTTGATGTGTGTCAATCTCTGTGGTGTGAGATATCTCATTGCTGTTTGGATTTGTATCTCCCTGATGATTCGTGATGTAGAAAATTTTACCTCTGTTTTTTGGTCATTTGTATTTATTCTTTGAGGAAGTTTCTGTTCGTTTCTTCTCCTCATGTTTTGGTGGGGTTGGATGTCTTTTTCTCATAAAGTTCTACCAGTGCCATATATATCTTGGGTTATATACAATAAGGGGTTAATTGTATGGGTATTGCATAAATAATTTTCCCCCATTATGAGGGCTGTCTTTTTATCATGGTCACCATTTTTTCTGAGTTGCAGAAACTTCTTGGTTTAATGTAGTCTCATTTGGTTATCTTCACTTCCTCTTCCTTGGTCAGTGGTGTATCATTCTAGAAGTTTCCCTTAGCTTTAATGTCATGGAGGGATCTTCCCACATTTTTCTCCATATATCTTAAGAACTCAGGTATGATATTGAGGTCTCTAATTCATTTGATCTGACTTTGTGCCTGGCACTATAAAGAGGTCTGAGTTAATCTTTTTTTTGCATGTTGCTGACCAGTTTTCCCAGCAGCACTTGTTGAAGAGACTTCCTTGCTCAACTTCATATTTATTGAGCCTTTATGATACATTAGGAAATAATAATCTGAGGGCCAGCATCAGGATATTTGACTATATTCCATTGACCTGAGGACTCTCTTTATCTGAATATCATGCTAATTTGATTACTACGACTTTCTAGTAGGGTTTGAAGTTGGGGAAGGTGTTCCCTTCTTCTTTTTACCAAAGATTGCTTTAGCTCATCATGGGAGTTTATTGTTGTGTATGAGTTTCAAGAGGGTTTAATCTATTTCTTTGAAAAATGTTATGGGTATCCTTATAGAAAGTGCATTAAATATTTATAGCGCTTTGGGGTGTATTGCCATTTTGACAGTGTTAATCCTCTCAATCAATGAACATGGGATGTGATTCCATTTCCTCATATCCTCTTTTATTTCATGAAGTAGTGTTTTGTAGAGTTTTTTTGGTATAGGTCCTTAACCTTTTTAGTTGATTCTAGTATACTTGATTTTCTGAGGTTATTGTGAATGGGTTTGTTTTTCGCCTATCTCTTTTTTCTCTTTCATTAATAGTATTTGGGAAAGACATGGACTATTGGATATTGATTTTGTAATATGCTACTTTAGTAAACAAATCTATTCTTCCCAGGAGCTTTTTGGTAGATTTTTTGGGATTTTCTAAGAATACTATCATGTCATCTCCAAATAGTAAAAGCTTGAGTTCTTCCTTTTTTTATCTGGATGCCCTTGATATCTTTTTCTTACCAAAATCATATGGCAAATACTTCAAGTACTATGTTGAATAGGATTGGTGAGAGTGGGTAACTTGTTTTGTGCCTGATTGTATTTTGGGAATCTAGCTCATTGATTTTTCTCCAAGCCTTTAGTTTTTCCCCATTGAGAATAATGCTTGGTGTGGGTTTGTAGTAGTTTGCTTTGACTAGATGGAGGAAAGTACTTTCGACTCCCATTTTGTTGAGAGTTTTACATCATGAATGGGTGCTGGATCTCATCAAATGCTTTATCTACATCTATTGATATTATCATATGATTTTTATCTTTATTTTATTGAGATGGTGTATTCTGTTGATTGACTTGAGAATGTTAAGCCATCCTTGCATCCCCAAGATAAACCTACTTGGTCATAGAGTGTGACCTTTTGTTGAGTTTCTGATTTCTCTTTGCTGGTATAATATTGAGGATCTTTGCATCTGTATTTATCAAAGAAATAGGTCTGTAATTTTCTTTTTTGTGGTTTCTCTGTCTGATTTGAATATCAGGGTGATCTTTGTCTCATAGAAATTGTTTGGGAGTATTTCTGTTTCTTCAATTTCCTGGAAAATCTTAAAAAATGTTGGCAGTAGGTCCTCTTGAAAGGTTTGAAATACTTCATTAGTGAATCCATTTGGGCCTGGGCTCCTGTTTTGGGGGATACTTTTGATTATCATTTCAATTTCCTTGTAGTGATGGGTTCGAGTTTTCAAAATATTCTTGGTTCAGCCTTGGGAGGTAATTGGAATCCAGTAATTTATCAATTTATTCAAGATTCTCTCATTTCCTGCTTTAAATATTCTCAAAATAATCTCTGATGATCCTATGGATTTTGTAGTTTCTATTATGATGTCCCCCTTTGCATTTCTGATTCGGTTTATTAGGATTCTTTCTCTTTTCTTCTTTTTGAGTCTTGCTAGTAGTTTATTGATCTTATTTATTTTCTCAAAGAACCATGTCTTGCTTTTGTTGGTCTTCTGAATTGTATTTTGGGATTATATCTCATTGATTTCTTCTCCAGGTTTTATTATTTCTTTCCTCCTGGCTAGTTTGGACTCCTTTTCTTGGTCATTTTCCAAAATCTTGAGCTGTAAGTTATTTTTGTAGGCCCTTTCTTTCTTCCAGTTGAATTCTGGCGGAGCTATAAACTTTCCTCTTAGAACTGCTTTTGCTCTGTCCCACAAGTTCTGGTAGTTCCTCGTTGTCATTTTTTCTGGAATCTTTTTATTTCCTCTTTGATTTCTTCTCTACACCAATGGTTGTTTATTACTTCCCTCAAATAAAATATTTTCTTGCCGAGTTTTTGTCTGTTTGATCTATTGAGAAGTGAGAAAGTACTGTTGAAATCTCCATCTAGCATTGTGTTGCTATCAATGTTTTTCTTTAAGTCTATTAGAAGTTGTTTTTACGTATTTTGCTGATCTGTCATTAGGAGCATATACATTGAGGAGGGTGAGTTCTTTCTGATGTACAGATCCCATGATCATTAAGAAATGACCTTCACTGTCTCTTATAACCTTTAGCCTGAAGTCCATGTGGTCTGATACTAGTATTGCCACTGCAGCTTTTTGGAGGTGTTCTTTTCTTGAAGAATCATTTTCTAGCCTTTGACTTTGAGCCCATGGTTGCTTTGATTATTCAGATGTGTTTCTTCCAGGCAGCAGAATGTTGGGTTCAGTTTTCTATTTCATCCTGCCATCCTGTGCCTCTGAATTGGTGCATTTAGTCCATTGACATTGAGAGAGATCATTGTGATGGGGATTTTTGCTATCTTTATGTCGAAATTTGGAGTACTTGTGGGGCTTGTCTTAGCTTAAAGTAGCCCTGTTAATTCTTAATGCAACAAAAATATGGAACACTTTACAAGTTGGCCTGTCATCTCTGTGTAAGGATCATGCTAATCTCTATATCATTTCAATTTTAGTATATGTGTTGCCAAACTGAGTATAAGAGCTGATTTTTTCCCCTATTTTTCTCTTCTGATTTCTTTGAGTGTTGTCCTTACTCACTCCTATGGCAGACAGTGATTCCCAATCTAGGAAGGTATTTCAAAGCAGCTTGAAGTGATAAATTTAGAACATTAATGTCCCAGAAGGAAAAGTATGGTTTTTACCATATTATCTTTTACCATACCCAGGGCATCAGTTTTGCAAAATAATCCTTTTGGAAGATGGAGAATCAGTGTTGTTTAATGCTCTTCCCTGAAATCTTCATTAAGAAAATTAAACTGGAGCCTTTTGCTATTCTCACCTCGGTCCTGTGTACATCTCCAGAAAACGGTGGATGGCGTTGTCCGCACCTTGACCACCTTGAAAGTAAGTAGGATTTTTCTCCTGAAGGAAGAGGTGAGAAGCATATTGATGATTTCATTCCACTTTATTACAAGTTCAACTTGAAGGGAAGGTGAGACTCATGAGGCTCCTGTAAAGGACAGAAAAAGGGTCTCAATGTAATTTAATGGCCCAGACACATTAACAACACAGATGACTCAAAGTAACCTGTGTGCATCTTTGTGTGTATAGTGAGTTTTATATCTACTCATAGTGATTCTCAGTCATTCCACATGGGCAAAACAGACCTGTAATTAAAAATCTAGTTCTCTGAGCAGAATGAGCTTTCTTAGGTGATTGAACATGTGTGTAATATTTTATTACTAAGCACATACAACTGTTTGAATGATGTGTACTTTTCGATCAAAATTTAAGTCCAAATATATCTGAAATGGCAGTCTCCTGATGCCGCACCTGGCTTTCTTCACTGGGGCCCCTTGGAGGGGGTGGGTTGAGTTTCCCTCACCACCCCGAGCAGAGACCAGGCAGCTGATGATCTCTGCAACCAGCCATAGTTATGCTTAAGACCACTCTCACCACACTTGAAGGAGCCTCATGCATGAAGGAACTGGCAGAGGAACCCAGGTGTGCGGGACACGGGGCTGAGATATTCAAGACTGCTCGGACCATGGATGGGCCTCCTCCATCCAGATCCCCCATCTTCCAGTAGCTAAGTGCTACACCCACGGACTGCCTCTGGAGCCATGTAATCCCATCAATGGCCAAGATCCAGATACTGGATCTTGTTGATAAGATAACAACTCATATTGTCCAGTTCTCTTTCTCGGAGAACATGGCAGGTTACCAAGCGTATCTTGCCTACATGGCAGAGACTGGCAAGTTACCCGTGGTGTGTTCTATATGCCAAAACCCAGTAACAATGAAGTATCTCATTTCCCTGACCGTGAAAAAACCTCCAATGTGGCACTTGCTAAAATCTCAGGGCTAGGACGAATGGAGATGTAACTGGTGCATGATACCAGTATTCCTCCCACCATGCCCCCAAACATGCCTTTGTGGCAGGGCATTCTCTTTTGTTCTCTGGGGCCATGGCATGCCAGAGAGCCACTCGTGGTGGGCAACTCATGGTCTTGGCTGGCAGGACGAATGGGCTGGTTTTACCCCTCACCCCCAATCCCACGAGGCCGTAGTTGCCCTGTCACCCTAGCTCATACCTGGCTGTCCAATAATCTCTGAGGTGGTGGGCATCGTGCCGCCAGGGGGGAGAAAGGCAGAAGCGACAAATACCCTTTCCCACCTGAGGGAGAATGGTGCCGTAGCTTAATGCATAGTTTAGTCACTTTTCTGCCAAAAGCCTCTGGGTTCCGAATTGGATCCACGTGCCTCTGGTGCTGTGGTCATGCGGGATAGCCTCTTGTGGGGGTCAAATCGTGATCTTGGTGGGGCAGAAAGAATGGCTCTATGGCCTACTTTTGGCATGCATCTCCCACCCAGAGCGGGTCCTCCAAATACCCTTTAGTTGGTGTTCTGGCCTCTATCTGAGCTGCCTTTCCCCCCAGCATGTGATGTCGGCTTCCAAGGCCTGGAGCAAACCTCCTAGTCCTTATCACTCTATTCTTGGGTATTAGTCTCTTATTCTGTTACTTTATATTCCACAGATGAGTACAATCTTTCGATGTCTGTCCATATCTTTCTGACTCATTTCACTTACTATGTTGATCCACTTTATGCAAATTTCATGACTTCTTATTTTCTAACAGCTGCATAGAATTCCACTGTGTAGATGAAACAAAGTGTCATTAACAAGTCATCTGTTCTTGGGCACTAGGGGTTTTTTCCCACAGATTTTGGCTATTGTGAACAGTGCAGCAATGAACATACAAGTGCATATGTCATTTCGGCTGTACTTTTTTGCCTCTCCAGGCTATATTTCCAGGAGTGATATTGCTGGGTCAAATGGGAGCTCAATTTCTAGTATTCGGAGAACCGTTCATACTGTTTTCCAAAACGGCTGAACCTGTCCGCATTTCCACCAGCAGTGAAGGAGAGTCCCTTTTTCCCCACATCCACGGCAACACCGGTAGCTTTTGTTCTTTTGGATGTGGGTCAGTTTCAGTGGTGTGACGTGATATCTCTTTGTTGGTTGTACCTGCATTTCCCTGATGATTAGTGATGAAGAGCATTTTTCATGTGCCTTTTGGCCATTTGGTATCTTCTTTGAGAAAGTTACTGTTCATTTCATCATCCCATTTTCTGATGGGGTTGCATGATTTCTTCTTGTAGAGTTCAACCAGAGCCTTGTATATTGTTGATATCAACCCCTTATTACATAGGCATTGGGTGAATATCCTTTCCCATTCTGTAGATTGTCTTTGTATTCTGGTCACTGTTTCTTTTGAGGTGCAGAAGCTACTTAATTTAAGATAGTCTCCTTTGTTCATCTCTGTTTTCACTTTTTTGGCCAGTGGCATGTTATCTTTGAAGATACCTTTAGCTTCAATGTCGTGGAGGGTTTTGCCCACCTTGTCTTCAATGTACCTGATGAATTCTGTTCTGATGTTGAGGTCTTTGACCCATTTTCATCTGACTTTTGTGCTTGCTGTTAGGTAGAGGTTTGAGCCCATTTTATTGCATGTCGCTGTCCAGTTTTTCCAGCACCGTTTGTTAAAGAAGTCTTTCTTGCTCCACTTCACATTTATTGCTCCCTTATCAAAGATTAGATGAACATATATTTGAAGGTGTGTGTCAGTATATTCAATGCTGTTCCATTGGTCGGCGGCTCTGCCTTTGTTCCAGTACCATGCTGTTTTAATTATTATCGCTTTGTAGTAGAGTTTGAGGTTGGGGAAGGTGAGGCCTCCCATCGTCTTTGTCCCAAGAATTGCTTTAGCTATTCGTGGGCGTTTGTTGTTCCATATGAATTTCAGGAGTGATTGATAAACTTCTTTGAAGCATATTATGGGTATCTTTATAGGGATCACATTGAATTTGTACAATGCTTTGGGGAGTATTGTCATTTTGACAATGTTAATTCTCTCAATACATAAGCAGGAGATATGTTTCCATTTCTTCGTGTCCTCTTATTTTCTGTTGTATAGGTCCTTCACTTCCTTAGTTAAGGTGATTCTGAGATACTTGATTTTCTGAGGCATGACTGTGAATGGGTTGCTTTCTTCATGTCACTTTCTTCTCTCTCATTATTTGCATATAGAAAAGCCATAGTCCTTTGGGTATTGATTTTATAGCCTGCAACTTTACCATATAAATCTATTGTTTCTAGGAGTTTTTTGGTAGAGGTTTTAGAATTCTCTAAATATAGTATCACATCTTCTGTGAATAGTGAGAGCCTGATTTCTACTTTTCCTACATGACTGCCCTTAATATCTTTTTTTATATAACTCCTATTGCAAGTACTTCCAGTACTATATTCAACAGAAGTGCCAAAATGAATTTTTTTCTTTTTGGGTCACACCCTGCGATGCTCAGGAGTTATTCCTGGTTCATGCACTCAGGAATTACTCCTGGCGGTACTCGAGGGACCGTATGGGATGCTGGGAATCGAACTTAGTTTGGTTGCGTGCAAGGCAAACGTCCTACACCCTGTTTATTGCTCCAGCCCCCAAAATGAATTTTTACTAAACATTTTCTATCTGTAAATTTCTATGCTAAGAACAGTGGTATAAATGGTAATATCTGGGTAATTTACAAGTAGATTATGAAGACAGATAATATAAAGAATTTCTTTGTATGAATTTCCAAAATGTGTAGCTTTTATTAAATATGTTAAGAATGAACCGGAGGTCTTGATTATACCATGAAAATGATTTCCCTGTTAGAAGTTACCCTTCTAAAATGCAATAAAGTGACATATTTTGAAAATGTTGATTATTCGTTCATTAATTCAATGAATATTTGTTAGTCTGGGGGTGCAGTGCCTCCAGGAAGTCAACCTGCACCCTCGAGGTGAGTGCATCTACAGTCTAATGGTGCCATCATGCTGCCTGATAACCCCAGATTTCCACTGTGCCTCTGGCTGGATCCCAACACCTTAGGACTAAGTTTCCCAAGAAATTAAACTCCCAAAAGATATGTGGGAGTCATGTTCACAAACCACCCCTGGCTCAGCTATACAAGCTAATGTATTGGTCTTGCATAAGTGACCCATAAATACATCTTGAAAGAGATCAAAAGTCACAGTTAACCTTGGACCTGCACAGGGCAGAACATACTAGGGTAAATCGGAGGGAGGCAGGTTAGTTTGTTGCCCACGCAACCAGAACTCAGGGCAGCCACTTGCTCCCACAAACCAAAATCTCCACCATGCCCTAGTCTCTTTACATTGACTCAGGATGGATTTCACTGAAATATAACAGCTGAAATTTCGGATATGCGGGTTTTGTGACTGAAATCTCTAGGCTTTCTCTGAGTCAGGATGGGCAGGCCACCCTCACTGCCCTGTACTTATGGAAGCCGCAGCAGTCATGTCCATACCTCAAAGCAACTCCAGCCTTATCTTCCTGATAAAAATACTCAATTCCGGGGCTGAAGCGATAGCACAGTGGGTAGGATGTTTGCCTTACATGCGGCAGACCCGGGTTCGAATATCAGCATCCCATATGGTTCCCTGAGCTCCGCCAGGAGTAATTCCTGAGTGCAGAGCCAGGAATAACTCCTGAGCATCGCCGGATGTGACACCCCCAATAAAAATACTAAATTCCTTGAACAAACATGATGACCTCTTAGTACCTGTATGAGAACAATAATGCAAAAAATTAAAAGGAGAGAGAAAGAATTTAAAGAGCCTGCCATAGAGACAGGCTGGGGGTGGGGTAGGGTGTTGGGGGATGCTGTAGGGAACCAGGGACATTGGTGGTGGGAAATTTACACTAGTGGAGAGAAGCATGTTGGATCGTTGTATGACAGGAAGCAAATTATGAATAGTTTGTAATGGTCTATCTCACAGATATTCAATAAAAATTTAAAAATTTATATCCTTAATTGGTAGCTCAGACTATTGATTGAACTTTGAAAACCAGTATATCTATTTTTGTGTTCTCAGTAGGAAAAAAAAATGTTACTCACCTGTGTGCCAATAGCTTGAAGAATGCTAAACCGAAAGATACATCAATGCTTATCTCTGGCATGAATACTGTAATTTCAGGTATGTTATGTTTCAGAATCAGTTCATGGACAAGAAGTCAAGAGAAGCAGTGGCAAAGAGCAACAATGTTGAATGGATAATGTTTGAGGAGCTTGCAAGGGAGACTAAAGATTTGGCATGAGAAGAGGGAAAAAAACGAAGAGTTAAGTATTAATAAGTATCATGACAAAAATGCAAGGGAGGACATTTTTTGGCAATCGTCACACTCTGTTGAGCTTTTGGTGAGGTAAGTATTAGAAAGTATCTTTCCCATTTAGTCGTAAAAAGGTAACTTTGATGGGTGCATTTAAAAAAATTACTTTAATAATTAGAATCACCAAGAGATACACAGTTACAAGGTTGCTCATAATTGAGTTTCAGTCATATAATGTTCTAGCACCCTTCCAGTAAAATGGGGGTGTTTTTGAAGGAATATCCCTGGTGCGAAGACTAGGGCATCTGAATCTTAACACATTTCACCAAATATATGATCTGTACTCACATGATTTACACTGTCTCCCCTGATCTTTGATTTACGTTTTCATGCAATATTTCCTTGTGAAACTCACCAAAAGTGAGGGTCCCTATTTAAGACAAGTACATGTTTCTCTGACATTATATATTTTTTGGTTGCTGAGAGAGTCTCTAAAGCAATGCTCAGGAGGTGTGGGGGCCCCACAGGCAATTCTCAGAAAACGTGTCCATGGTGCTTGGGGTCCTCTGAGGCTATACAGTCTTTGATACTCTGGCAATCAGGTGGTGCTGGGAGTCAAATTGAGAGCATGTGAGACAAGTGCCATAAGCACTACACTATCTCCTGCGGCCCTGGTTATTAGATTTATGTCAGCATTTCGAGGTCCTCCCTTTTGTCAGAAAGCAGAAACTTGTGCAGGAGAAAGTGGAAGAAACCTTAGGGTTTAGCTAGGTTGACTGAGTAGATGGTGATACTATTAAGATTGGAACATAAAGTAAAAATAAAACAAGAGAAAGATCTAACAATAGCAAACAGGGCTATATTACTCAAAAAGTTTAGAAACAGGCACATTGGCAAGTAGTTTTAAAAAGCATCCAGGAGAGAATATAGTATTGTGAGTGAACGAATCTACTCTATGGATTCATCTCATCCTTGAAATGGAAAAGGACAATGTGTTACAGTTACAAATTTACAAATAAGATATATACCATCATATATTTCATCATATATTTCTGCTGTGTTCCTATGCTTTACCAAGTATTATTCTAATTTTTAAATTTACTTTAATCATTAAAAGAGTATTTCTCTACATTAATCTTTTTAATGAAATATTTCATTAAAAATGTTTTTTAAAAAATTTATTTAAAATGTTTTATTAAAATGTTATTTAAAAAGAAACATATGGGCCACATAGTTAGTGCAATTTGTAGAGGGTTTGTATGCAGCGAATCTGAGTTCAATCCCCAGAATCCTGAGCCTTCCAGAAGTGATCTCTGCATACAGAGTCAAAAGTGAGCCCAGAGCACATATGGGTGCGCTCCCTTCACCACAAAAAAGGAAGAAAAGAAAAACATATAACTCATACTTGAGTAACATAGAGGTTAAGGGTGCTAATTCCTGTATAATTTTTGAAAGCCCCCAAAATTATTAGATAGTTTGCTATTGACCTAGAAGATGGTTTTTTAATAGTATTTACTTACATTGTCTAAGTAGTGATATGTGTGGTATAGAAATCTGTACATTGTGATACATTTTAAAAAATTATAATGCATTTTATAATGGACTTTATAATACATTTGTTTTTTATAGTAATAAGTGATAAATTATATTTCTGCTTTTGTGGGGTATTTGGGCCATAGTATGTGGTGCTTGGGACTTCTGACTCTGTGCTCAAGGGTCATTCCTGGTGGAGCCAGCCATTAATTTGGGTTGACTGTGTGCATGGTAATTGCTTTAATCCCTATACTAAGTCTGGGGTCCAATCAAATAAATTATCTGAATATATTTTATACATTCATGGCATACTTTTTCTTAGATTCTTTGATATATCTAGGATATATTGATCATCTTTAGGAAAAGATATTACCTGATTTTTAAATATTTGTAATTTGTGGGGAAATTTTAATTTCTCATGTTAATTTGTGCTCTTTGTCTACTAGTGAGCTTGAAAATTGCTCTTGTGTGGTACTACATGGAAAATAGTATGCTAAGCGAAATGAGTCAGAAAGAGAGGGACAGACATAGAAAGGTTGCATTCATCTGGGTAACATAAAGTAACAAAATAAGAGACTAACAACCAAGAACAGCTGTGATAAATATCAGGTTGTTCACTCCATGGCTTAGAGGCCAGCTGCATTCTCTAGGGGTAAAGGCAGCGCAGATAGAGAAGGGAGCACCCAATAAAGGGTGCTGGGAAGATCTGCCCAGGAAGGGAGATGCCTGCTGAAAGTAGTCTAAGGCCCGAACAGGATTGCCACCCAATGTCTCTTCTGCAGACCACAGCACCCAAAGGGAGAGACAGAACAAAAGGGAGTGCCCTACCAAAGAGGCAGGGTGGAATGGGGATGGGGGTTGGGAGGGATACTGGGATTGTTTAGAGTGGAGAATGGGCACTGGTGCTGGGATGGGTACCCGATCATTGTATTACTGAAACCCAAGCACAACAACTTGTAAGTCTACACCTGTACCTCATGGTGTTTCACTAATGAAACAAAAAAAATTTTAAAAAAGGAAATTGCTCTTGTGTTTACTAGTCATTTACACTTCTTTCAATACAGATTATATGATCATGGTTTATGCTTATTTTTTCTATACAAGTTTACTAGCTAAATACTGATTTATTTCACAGCACTAATTTATTAAAAACATTCATACATTGCCTATCATATTAATTCCCAGAATTTGTTGGTTTTACTTGTTTTTTGATCACGTAATTTGAATTTTAAATTTTTCTTTCAGATTCTAAAATTTTGACACAAATGAGCATACGTTTTTCTTTATCTTCTACAGTTTTAAACTGAGAACAACTGTTTGTTTTGTACAAATAAGACACCTGTGCATTTACAAGCGGTAGGGCGTTCGCCTTACAAGCGGCCAACATGGCCGACCCGAGTTCGATTCCTCCGCCCCTCTCGGAGAGCCTGGCAAACTACCGAGATTATTCGATATGCCAAACACAGTAACAACAAAGTGTCCAATGGAGACGTTACTGGGCCCGCTGGAGCAAATCGACGATCAACGGGAGGGCATTTACCTTTACCTTTACCTTTATATTTACATTTTAACACATCTCGATTCATCTACAACTTATCATAGTAAATGTTGTCATATTGAAAGAAACTACCATTTTTTTTCAATCATAGCACTGTAGCACTATGCTCCCGCGATGCATCAATTTGCTCAAGCGGGAACCAGTAACATCTTACAAGAAATTGTGAGACTTGTTGCCACTGGTTTTGGCCTATCGAATACGTCATGGCTAGCTTGCCAAGCTTTTGCTATATGGACAAGATACTCTGGGTAGCTTGCCGGGCAGAGGAATCGGATTCAGGATTGGCCTCCTGCAATGCAAATGCCCTACCCGCTGTGCTGCAAACCTTATCTGAAATATACTAGTAATACCAAATGTTGTTTCTTTAACAGTGCAATATAAACGATTATTTCGTAATTTTCTTGATGTGTTAATGAAATAGCTAAGCTCTTGAGTATCATGGGAGCATTTTTCTAACACAACAGTCTGACGAAGGTGAAACTGTTATAACCGTCTTGTAGGATTCCATCTCCCTAGCCTGCTTCATTCTACTCCGCTCTCTATCCAATCCGGTGGTCTTCTTGGGATTCTGACCTCCTGATTGGCTAGCCTCTACCTTTCAACTGCCTACTTTATGACATCATTCTCCCACCAAACCAACCACCAACTGGTAGAATCTTGGGGGTCCCATGTAGTTGTTTGTAAACAAATTTGAAACATCATGGCAAGTGACGAGTGACCAATGACGAATCACCAGTGAGCAGTCATCTGTACTGAACACTTTCGGTCTTAAGCCGCTTCAGTGTTCAGACGTACTCTCGTACCGTCTCGTCTTCTCGTCTACCTTTCATCGGTATTTCCTCTTCTCTGACCATGGCAGGTAAAGAATAATACATTTCAACGCTTTTTATTAGATATATCCTCCCTAAACTTAGCAGTCAAGTAAAAACAACATGTAGTAATGAAAGAAAGTATTCAAGTAGAATTTTATAAGCCTCATTTTAGCTTGACTTGGACATTTGCTGTGTGATTTTTGACATTGGCTTTCGTTCTCTCATATACAAAGTGCTTTTCCTCATTGATTACATTATATTTTAGAAATATTTACAAGCTCAAATACACATATATATGTATGAGTGTTGATTCTCTGTGTTTCTTTTTGTTTTTAATAGAGAATTTTACATAATATCCATTGAAAAAATATAAATCAGAGACAATATTTTGACAGAAACACAAAATGTAGATGCTGTGGAAAACTGTTAATATATACTAGCATGTTTTCTCTGTAATGGTCTCTCCACTTGTATTTATACTTCAGTAGTTTAAATATAGTGCTATTACACAGTAATAATCATTTATCTTTGAGTTTTCTATTTAAACCAGGTAACAAGAAAATATGGGGCATGGGGAAAATGTGGAGTGCTGAGCGGTAGAGAGGCAAGCCCTCAAAGGTAAGAAAGTTTGGGATAACTTTCTTCAAACATTGACCAATAGAACCAAGACGATATGAGGGAGAATAAAATAGGAAAGAAAGAGAGAAAGAATATGGATGGCGATTATCAAGGAAGGGGAAAACATTTGGACAGAATGTTGAAGAGAACCAAAGATTTAAAATCAAAAAAGAAAGAATATATATTAAATATGCTGAGATGAATACACTGAGAACAAGTCAAAGCAATTTACTTCAAAAAATGCCAGGACTAGAAAGTATACTATGCCTTGATTAGAGTACCAGTAGGAAAAGCAGTTTATCAGAAAGCCATCCTTGCTGGCTTTTTTCCTTATTATCTCTTAGAACACAGTACTTCATACTTGACAATTTGGAATATAAACACGCTTTAGAGATGATGCTTCCCATATATAGCTAATAGTGGTTATCTAGGGGGGTTGAAGACAATAAATCTTCAATGTTTTTATTACGTTCTGGTTTTTAAGTACATGTACATGCAGCCTGTTAAAATTTTTAAAAAATGGTTTATTCTAACTTGAATCAGGAGAATTGATTCATTTGTGTGGTAAGTAGGTTCCAGGTTAAAGCTGCTTGTCATCTTTACAAATGTTATTTCATGTAGATTTTTCTTCCTAATACGAGAGTATTTTGATAATAGTCAACTTCTGTTTTTAGATCCTAAGAGGACATAGAAAAATCAAGTCTCACATGTCTAATTACACATTTTTGTCATATTTGTGAATTCTGAGTTTTCCTACATTAAAGATATTTTATTGGATTTTGGTGCTCATTTATTAAACATTGAGAAGAACTTTTTCCTGACTGCTAAAGATAATTCTAATCTAGGTGTTGAAAGTAAATTTGTAATATTTTATGATCACTTTTTAAATGGTCTTTGTGTTTCTTGTTTGATAAAGTGAAATCCTATGCCATTTTAACAGGTGTTGTTTGCTGGTTAATAATTCAAAGGTATTGATGAGAATATTTTTTTTTTGTAACTACAAAGTTTTTTTCTGTATTTTACTCATTTAAAACATTTCTTGACTATGAAATACAATCACGTTTATTCCTATTTTCTTTTTGTTATGTAGTTACTGGTAAATCTTTTCTGTTTGATGGACTGGTACAGTGTGCACTCAAAAATCACCTTCTATTCCATTTTTTGGCTAGCATATTTTTCTAAAATAGAATATACTTTTCATATTGTATATGTGGAACAATTTATTAATAACCTTATTGGACTGTTTTATTTGGTTTTGTTTGAGACCACATCCACTGTTATTCAGGGCTTACGCTTGGGTCTGCTCTCAATAACTTACTGTACTATGCTCCTTGCTACAGAGCCCAGATTTCATTGATATCTATATACTTCTTTTTCAGTTCTGTGATACATATTTTTCATTACGTTTTCTTTATACTTCCTCCTATGTAAACCATATGAAATGTAAAAATTATATTCATGTATGCATTATTATTCTTAGAGTTATTAGTAACAACATTTTAGATAAACAACTTAAGTCACAGAGTTTCAATAAAGTTTTCCTTCCAAAAACATTTCTTGGGAAAAACTCAAGTAGTCATTTTTGAAGTGGATCAAAAATGAGGGTAACCTTCAATGCATCAACAAGATTAAGTCATAAGTGAACCGTAAGTAACAGATATTCATTGCACAAGTCAAATGGAAACCTGATGATTACAATTGTAATAGTTGTAAAGACCCCAAATGTCTATATTAAAGTAAGGTATCTTCCTAACAGTTTCTGCAATGTAGAGGTCATGCAGAGTCCTGGAAAAAAGTCCACATGCTTAGGTTCCGTAACTTGGAAATTCATAAGCGACAGAGAGATAGTACTGGAGAGGGGATGAGGCACTTGCCTTGTACATAGCCAATCTAGTTGAATCTCTGTCACTGCATACACTCTTCTGAATGTTATAAGGGGTCACTCTAGAGTGTAGAGCCAGAAAGAGCCCAAGATCACTGTCAGTTATTGGTCCAAAATCTACTCCTTACCACGCCCAATAAAAATGATTGGAAAACATGAAGTCGCTTTGTCATTTCTGGCCCTCAGGTTTCTTCTTGTCCAGAGAAAGTTACCCATTATCTTAGACTTCCTAGTTTGGAAAAGCTTCCCTTATAGGAAATAACATATGTGTCAATAGGAGAGCAAGCTTCAGGCATTGCTGGGGTAAGGAGAAACTATCTGTAAGCAAGAAATCCAATTACAGACACAATCACCTGGTCCTTCTAGAGTTCTGTGTTTATTTGGGAGCACGATATGAAATATACAAAGTGCCAAAAGGTTCCAGGCTCTGAATCACCCCAAATTGTTGAAATTTTGGAAACTCAATTGACTGTTGGTACTAGAAGCATCTCGATGGCTTAAATTTTAAGTTCATATTGTTCCTCTGAGCATTGAAGGAGATTATTAGTCTCACAGATTTTTTTCATCATCCTATTGTTCCTTACAGAAAATTTTCAAAATCCATCTGTAATTGGAACTTCACATACTCGGCAGCATTCCCTTCCCATGGTGAACGATGCAGCTTCCCTAACAGGAAGTGTCTGCAACTACGCCAGAGAATCTGCTCCAGCTGGTAGTTCTGCTTGGCTCCTGCCCTCAGCCTCTGGCACCTCTTTCCAACCACTGATGGGTAGTGTCTAACTTTACCAACATTTCAGCACAACAATGCTATCTGGAGTGTTTAAACCAGAGTCATATATCCACCTCAGCTTCTTCCTATACTAGTGTTTTGGAATGGGATAATTCAGGAAATGCTGAAGAGAAGTCTTCTATGGGAGACTTTTCTGTGACTGTCCTTGACCAAGACACCGCTGTCTCTTCCATGTCTAAGGCAGCTCGCTATGAGAGAACCCTAGATACCTACAACACGGTGTCTGTGTACCCATCACTTTCTGCCAGACTTGTTGAGAGAACACCGTCTCGGTATCCATATCAGAGTCAAAGTCGGTCACTTCCCTACCAGGACCGAAGCCAGGTGTATTACAATCATCAAGGAGGTCTGGGAACTCTCCTTTCTGGCCTGCAGTCCTATGACTCCATGTCATACACAGAACAAAATGGCTCTGCCCCCCAAGCTTACAGGAACTCATCTAGAGAAATGGTTATGGTTCTGAAGTAGGTCCGGCCCCCAAATAACCAAACACCAACCACTTCCTCTGGAATCGACTTCTCTGTGTCTGCTCAACCCATCACAGAATCGAGTTATCAAGGTGAGTTAAACTGAGAGGAGGGAAAGAAAATTCAAAAATTGGGGTCAAAAAAGAGGAAAACTGTCCATAGACAGGTGGTATTTAAATACACTGAGATTTTTAAGTTTACGAAATGAAGTTAACTAAACTAAGTTCATGTTTACTTCCTTCACTTATTTTACAACATGTTATTTTCACACTCAACATAAGATCTGCTAATGGAAATTGGAAGTTATGATAGTATAATGGATATCTAGGTTTCATATAATGAAACTTCAGGAGCACACAAAAGAATGCCACATTTTTCCCTAGTTGTTTCATATATTTTTTAATTTTTATTAGTTAAACATCTTGAGGCACAGTTGTAGACTTACAAATTATTGTGCTTAGGTTTCATTTATGCAATGATGTAGTACCTATCTCTCTACCAGTGCCCATTCTCCACAACCACGGGTCCCATTATTCCTCCCACCACCCATCCCCCCAATTCCAACCAGCCTCTGTGGCAGGGAATGCCACATTTTACACTGTTCTAGTTCAGCAGTCCTCCAGAATTACCACACTAAAAGTAAAATACAAGTCTTACACTAGTATTTTGTTATTTTCTTAAGAAGTTTCAGAACTCTTATTGTAATGGTACCTCTTTAACTTTCCCTTCCATTAATGAACAGCAAGGTTCTGAATACACTTGTGGTTCAGAGATTCTGTCACAAATCATGAAACCTAAAAACTTTTCTTTAGCACAAATATCATGCAGAATTAGTACTTCATTCATACTCTTATTATATGATATTAATCTCCTTATTTTTCCATGAAAGTGAATAAATTGAGAGTAAAATACATTACAATGCTAAGCTCTGTATGGCATTTATTAGTTTAAAAGACTGTAATTTTTCTTTTAAAAAAAGCTTTTGTTTGTAGGAGGTTGAATCTGTGTCACAGTCCGAAGTGCTCAGGGATTAGTCCTGGGTCTGTGTTAGGGATCACTGCTGAAGATGCTTAGGAGATCATATGGGATACGAAAGATCAAACTGAGGTCAGCTGATCGCAGAGCCAGTGCCTTACCAAATGGACTATCTCTCTGTCTCAAGTCTCTTATTTTTAAAGTTAGTTTACATAGAAACTCAAATACAAAGAAAACAAAAAAACAACAGCACCACATGACAAACAGTAAGAACTACAAGATTTACCTCCAAACTTCAAGCACAGGGCCTTGTCCATTATCCGTAGAATACCCAGTAACAATGCCTTGCCTGTTGCTGGTAGGTGCACAGTTGTTGCACCACTAGTTTTGTGGAGGGAATATCTCATTTCGCAGGCACTGATTTCTTCCTTCCTTCCTTTGTAGTGATGAATTTACTGGGGATGGAGACGTCCCTGGCATGGAAACCTTCAGGTCAGATATTTGGTCTGACACAAATTTCCAAATTGCCCACATGTTGCAGTAGCAGGATTCAAAGACCTGAGCGTAATCCACCACCTGAATTTGGGGAAGTTCCCATAATATCTCCAGACCAAAGTAACCTGGGGCTTACCCCAACTCCAACTCAGGAACAAAAGGTTAAGAATTTTGATCAGATGAAAACTGGGCTTTCAAAACCTCTGGATACCTACCGATCCCAGTAGACCTATATCAATGAAAAGATCTGCATGTAATGAACAGCACTGACACCATCACTCTGAAGCAGGTGCAAGAAAATTCAAGTGGCACTAAGGGGACCTCCCATCCAACACGGAAGAACAAAAGGGAGTCTTCTGAACCTCTTGAGGGAGAAACCAAGGCCAAAATCCAGCCAAAGGTCCGAGAATGCTTGCTATGGGGGGCTGGGATTGTTCCTAATGCAGCAGTAAGTGAGAGGTGTCCTGTGACCAAGGCCAAGACTAACAGCAAACCTCACAAAGCTGCCTCCAGCAGGATCAGCAAGACAAAGAGCCATGGGCAGGAGAAGATAAAAAACACCAGAGAAAATTCTAAGAAAGCTAAGGAGTGTAAGCAGCCAGGGAACAAGATAAAGGCAGAAGAAAAGCCCACCATTGGCAAGATGAAATGCAAGAAAAGTCAACCTGAGCTTTGCCAAGAGGCCGTTAAAAAGCCCCGCCTCTACCTAGGCATACACATGCTGGATTCTGTCCAAGTGTTTCATGTTCTGGGGAAGAAGAGTGATCCAAAACCTGGAATCTCTTCCTCCCAGGTCCTGAGTAGCTCAAAGAAGCTTAAAGATGTCAAGCCATCCTTAGCTGTCAAGCCATGGCTAGGTGCTACATGGGATGGAAAAGCCTTGAGAAAACTCAGGTCAAAGCACACAAACCAAGTAGCAGTGCTGAAAAACGCTCATCTCCAACCCAGTCTGAGCTGCCACCTCCTGGGAAGGTCAAATTGGTACCTTTGCCGTATCTTACCATGGAGAGGCCACAAGCTCGATCTGTTCCTCGGAGATGATAATCTGTGACCTCACATCTTCCTGCGGCAGATTACCCTGCCAAACCTGGCTCTACCAATGCACCTCAGCCAAATGCTGCCAATTCTTCACGGTCAACCACTGCATTTTTGTCTGGTTCTGCCAAACCTGCTCAGTCCATTACAACCAACCCATCTCGACCAGGTTTGCAGAACCCTAGTAGCCAGCCAATTCTTCACCCTGCAGCTCCTAGACCTGCTCCCTACAAGACAGCAGCTGGCACTTCTCTCCAGTGGGAGACTCCTCCTGTCTCTGTGAAAAAGCGGCAGTGGTCACCTAAACGTCAGAGTCAGTTTCTCCTCCAAGACTTCCCTTTCCAACCGATTCTGTGGAGAAAGCCCAATGTTCCCGAGCCTGTCATGTCAAAGCCCATCACCAAAGAGCAGAGACCAGAGCGTGAGGCTATGAAAACGAAGGCTCAGCAGGAGCGTGAGAACAGTGCCAAACACACAGCTTTGAGGGAAAGTGTAGTTCTTTATTGAGAGGGAAAAATAGAAGGACATCTCTCTCTACTATGGCTATGTAATGTGAGAGCTGGAATGGTATATTCCACTTTAGGTACCAGATGGTGCCCTAGGCAAACACTGAAATGTCAGACACATTTTACTTATTCTAATATATTTTTTCAAATAAAAGACATGCATCATAGTTAATTGGTTGTTAATAAAACTTCTGAATTTAAAGATGCTGTCAACTGTGGTTGTTTTGGGGAGTGGCTGGGGGTTAAAGGATGCGATGGGAAACAATGGGAAGTTAGAGATAGGAAAAAGGGGGAATAGACAAGACTCTAAGAAATACAAACTTGGTCCAGGGTTATAAAGCCCATAAGAGGAGAAATTGCATGGGCCTGATGAAGAGTGGCGTAGGGTCAGAGGAAGAGTATAGCTGACAGGGCATTTTCTCTGCAAGCAAGAAGGACTCAGTTCATTTCCTGCAATCTTTTATGGTCCCCAGAGACCCACTAGATGTGAAACTTGAGCACAGAGCCAGGAGTATGACCAGAGCACAGTCATGTATGCCCCATCCCTGGTGTCCTCGAAAAAAAAAAAGGAGAAATGGCACGATCTGAGGTTTTCGGGTTAAAAGAATAAATTTGGAATAGGCTGAGGAAGGCAATGAGTCTAAGATGACCAGAAGAGAAGTAAAATTCTCCATGGAAGCTGTGTTTATGCCTCCTGGCCACCTTTGAAAATTAACCAAATTTGAGACATATCACTAAAAGGTTTGGGTGGTCTATACATAAATGATGGCTGGGGGATCAGAACACATACACTGGGGAATAATCCTACCAGATGAGTGATCAACACCCTCAGAGTCATTCAAGGATGACTCTTAACAGGGACAAAGCCAAGAGAACAGTTGCAGCATGAAGCCTGAAGATAAGCTCCTGGGAGATTCAAAATAAGTCACCATGTCCTCGGGCCCTCTGTTCAGCATCCCTAGCTGCACCATTTCACTTATTCCCAGCAATATTCAGAGTTGCTGTTAAGGTGACACTTCACTAGCGTGTTTCAACAATGAGGTCCATTGCCTCTGTAAGTCTTTGGATTTGTAAACTCCCCAAGGTTGCCAAGATAGCTATCAAGAAATTTCTGGTGGGGGGAGCTCATATTATATTAGCTTGAGGGCCTGGTCTTTGGTCTTCCATGTTCCCTGATACCTGTAGTTTTCCCTAAACATCGCTTTTAACTGCAGCTCACACACGAATCAACTTTATAAATGGCGTTGTGGCTGCATTGCGGTAGGTACCTTACTAATACATGCGTCCTAGGTCACCACTCCCAAAGCAGTTAGTACCAGGTGACCTTGAGCCTGGAAGGCTGTGGTGGAAATAGATGGTCCTAGGAGAGTTAATGGGGTGATGGATGGATGGAAAGGAAACCGGGAAAGGTAGGGAAGTGGAAATCTGGTGATCATCATGGGATAGTTGGTGGATGTTTTTCAAATAAGTTAAAATATTTTTTGTAAATGAGATTCAAGACAAAAATACGAAAATAAGATAGGTTCCAAAGAACAGTTTACATATAAGACCGAGAGAGCTGAAAGGGCTGGCATTCCTTCTGGAGCTTTCAATCATACCATTTATAAATATGTTATTTTCACATCACTTAGCTGTGGAGAGGAATAGTGAGAAACAGAATGCCACCAGAAAAGCAAACTGGAAGACCAGGGTTCATAATAGCCAGGTGAAATGTGTTCACATGTATCCCAAGTGCAAAGATATGTTAACAGGAACATATATTTAACTAATTCTGCTTGGTACCAGTAACTACTTTGTTGAAAATGGGGGGAAATGAACGCAGTTTCTGACTGAACTGAGACTAACCAGTTCATAGATTTTCCCAGGAAATGGTAGTTGACTGGCTGGGAACAGAAAAACGTGAAAAGTGTTTTCCTACCTTTAATGTATGGCTGGAGGGAATTGATCCCAGTAATCTCTTGAAACTAACAAGGTTCAACTCTCTTGAAGGAATGCTGTATTCACTGAGGAAAAAATGTTGGGAGAAAAGTCTGAAATGATGGGAAAAGAGACAATAAGTGTAAAAGGAGGGCTTGAAATTTGGGTTCCTCTGAAAACAAAGCTTGAAACAACAAGATCTGGGGGTAACATGATATACTGGGAATGCGATCTGAGCAGGAAAAGAGTGATATCAGGGATGTGAACAAGGGAAATCCAAGTTAAGAAGACTTAGCTAGCTGACTATACCATGGGCAACATGGTTCCAAGACTACCAGAAATTACCAAGGAATTTACTTTAATTTTCTTTCTTTTATATGGTCAATTACAACATGTATTCTGTGCCTTCTTCAAACAGAATTTGGATTATTCATTTCTTTCTCAACATTCTGTTCATTGGTGTAAGTATCTAAATAACTGCTGGATAACAGAATTATTTGATCAGACTTATTTTTTACTTTAATGTTTAGTTGAGATTACTGAAAACTAGGTCTAAAGTGAAGTGTGTCTTGATTGGTACAAATAGAGAAGGGAGGTCTAGGGATGTAATTAGAGATTATAGGGTACCACATTCAGTTCCTAATAAAACAAATAAAGGACGGTGTCCCAAATAGACTATTGAAAAAGATATTCATCTCCATTTAACCTGTAAATTCAGCATTTTCTATATTTAATTAAAAATGAAAGAATGATCCTATATTTGGTCTTTTAAAGACATTCCAGGTTGGTTAAGGAATCAAACACTGCCTGTGAAATCATAACAACTTAATCATAAAAACCAGATTACTACATAAATTTCCAACAATGTCAGTGCTAAGAATTATTTCCCTGGATCTCACTAGTGTACATGATAGTCATATGAATACACCTGTGTGGATACATCACTGGTATCTAATTTAGAGAATAGATATATAGAGATTAGATCACATAGATATATAGATATATAGAGATTAGATCACATAGCTGAGTGTGATCTCAACTTTTCTAGTCACTGCCTGCCCCAACACACCCAAAGACTTGTACTAATCCTTATAGATCCATGACTTTTTCTCCTCCTCTCTCCCAGAGTCTTTTAAAATTTCTTTTCAAGTACTAATGTAATGCACTTTAGAAAATCTTGAGTTAACCTTAATTGTTGTCATTTATCTTTTATATAGAGAACCAAGAAAATCTTATTAAAAGTGTATTTTGGTATTCTTTGAAAATGGTAACAAGAACATTATCATTGAGTCCCTCAATATACATTATATAAAGAATTTTCTGAGAAATTCCCTGTACAAATCAATACTCGAAGAAATAAATTACTTCTCTGAGTGAGAATGAACTGGGACATTTCAAAGTATCAATCAGTGAGTCAAAGATGAATCATAGCATCCTATAACTAACAATTATCTTGATGTAATTTAGTCAACACCATTACATTTTTTCCTATACCAGCCGATAGCATTTTTAATTTTTTAAATTATTATCGATTTATTTTTATTAGTGAAACACCATGAGGTACAGTTGTAGACTTACATACCTTTGTGCTTGGGTTTCAGTTATACAAGTATCAAGTACCCATCCCTCCACCAGTGCCCATTCTCCACCATCAAGGATCCCAGTGACCCTCCCATCCCCCATCTCCCCCACCCCGCCCTACCTCAGGGCATTCCCTTTTGCTTTTTCTTTGTTTTAGGGTGCTGTGGTTTGCAATGGAGGTCAATACCATTACATTTTCAAAGAAGAAAATAGGCCCCTAGATGTTCAAGACACTGCTAGTCTCCTGGGCTTCTTCCCAGCATGTACCCTGCTCCAAGCCCGCCCTTTGGAAATATACTGGGAAGGGAAACTGGATGTACCTTTCGTCACACTGACCTGAAAGACTCTTGCTGATTCTCAGCCAGATCAACTATTTCATTTGTTGCTTGATATCACCTCCTGTCCTTAATTTTTTAAAAAAAATATTTGATTTGTTTCTGGATTATAAAGAAAAAAAACTAAATTCACTGATAAAACAAAAGCAAAATCAAACCTTTACACTCTGACATCAGAATTGTCCTTACAATAGGGGAAGTAAATGACTGAAATTGGTAGGGGAGTGTTGTTAGTTGGTTGTGGACTTTAGCTGGATATTTGACAGTGCATGGAGTATGAATACACAGTTGCTGAGATGAGGAAGTCTGTACTTGAAGCGAGTACAGTTTGTAAACTAGTCATCACAATTATATGTCCATATGAAATTTATCTACATATTCTTTGTGCTTCCCTTGCATTTATGTGTTATGCATGCCTTTATCCTGGCCTCAGAAATGCATCTGAGGGCACTCGGAAAATTAATTGTGCGCCAAGTAGGGGGAGAGAAGTAGTAAATAATTGGAGGAGGAAGAAATATGAGTTCGAACTCACGAGATGTGTAAGAGGAATATATAGATATGTATGTGTGTGTAAATACACATATATATGTATAAATCTATATATGGGCTGGAGCGAAAGCACAGTGGGTAAGACGTTTGCCTTGCATGCGGCCAACCTGGGTTCGATTCCTTTGCTCCTCTCAGAGAGCCCAGCATGCTACTGAGAGTATCCCTCCCGCATGACAAAGCCTAGCAAGCTACATGTGACGTATTTGACATTCTAAGATCAGTAACAACAAGTCTCACCATAGAGACATTTCTGGTGCCCGCTCAAGCTAATTGGTGAACAATGGGAGGACAGTGTTACAGTGCTATGGTTAATTCAAACATTGTTTATGCAAAATATGAAAGAAACAAATAAACATTCTATAAAGCTTATTACACCTATTAAATTAATATAACTTTAAATCGTGTTCAGAAATGAAGTTGAAGAATTTTAAGGCTATAGAAAGATATTGACAATATATCAAGAAACACATGGATCTTTGAGGAGCAAGAACACGTAGCTGTTGTCCTTCCTTAAGATTATTATTTTTTGCTTTTATAGAATATGCTTACCCTGAGTTTTTTTAATAGCTTCAGTTTTTTAGAAAGCATCATAATAAATTATATTATTTAAAAAATAAAAAAGTTGGGTTTGTAAGTGGATTCTCTATGTTTGGAACCTGGGAAATATTTTCCTATGTAAGCTACATTAAACATGATATTTATAACAGAAATACCATCTGCAGTAGTATTCACAATAGCCAGAAGAAACTATGTTATACCTACACAATAGAATACTACGAAGTTAGCAGGAAAGTCACATCATGAAATTTGCTTATAAATGGATGTACAGGGAAGAATATCATGCTCAATGAAATCAGTCAGAAGGAATGGTGTATACTGATTGGACTACCCCTTTTTTTGGATATAAAAAAACAGAATATGAGACTAATATCCAAGGATAGCAGAAACACAGGCCAGGAGAATTGGTCAATGGTTGGATGCTTGCCACAAGTGCTAAAGGCGGGCATTTGGAATAAAGAAGGGACGGCTATGACAATGAGAGTTGGAAGTGATTACTCTGGATGAGAACTGAGTGCTGAAAGTAGGTAAAGGAATAAACGTGATAACCTCTCAGTATCTGTATTACAATCCATAATGCCCAAAGGATGAGAGAGAGAGAGATAAAGAGAGAGAAAGAGGTGCCTGCCATAGTGTAGAGACAGCAGGCTGTCAGGTGAGGTTTGATGTTGGGAGAGAGAGTGGTGGGAGAGAAACTGGGGACATTAGCAATGGAACTGTATACTAGTGGAGGTTGGGTGTTAAAATATCCTATGAATGAAATTGAATCATGAAAAGGTTTGTAATATGTGTCTCCTGCAGATTCAATAAAAAACATTATATTTAGTTTCTACCACCATGACTAACCTATGAGTTTTCAGAAATTTATTTTTATCACCTTGGCTGGTCTCATTACATGGGTGCCTGTGTGGTAAAATTTTTTTTATTTTATGCGGACTTAAGAGACAAAACTAATGAGGTTGGGACTTATTGTGGAAGGGGAGAAGAGCACAAAAAACCCTGTTGACCACAGCTCAGCAGGGTCAGCTAACTTGCGTGATGCCAGACCTCCTTCACTGATTTCCTCTTTTTAATGTGGAAAAATGAAAAGACTTTTCAGGCTGCCAAGGGGTTGTCCCCTCCAGTTTACACTATTTTTTTTCGATCAGAATTGTTTAAAGATATTTGAAAATTTGGAGCTTAATGATTTGTTCTCATATATTTCCCCTACATGGTGTCAGTGGGCATTTATCCAGGAAGCCCAGCATGAAAAAGTTGAGGTGTATGTCTTAACCACCAATCCCAACACTAATGAAAGTATGGAACCCAAAGTACAATAGTTAAACTTCAAAATGTGTTTGTCAAGGAAATCGGTGGGAATGTAGGGAGAAATGGGTCATTTGTTGGTGGAGGGATGCAGACACTGGTAGTGTGATTGGAATTGGAATATTGAATGACAAATCTCCATTATAAATGCCTTTGAAAATCAAAATTGCCTAAATTTAAAAAAAAGAAGTCAACTTTCGTCTATATTTCAAGAAATCTTGTCTTAGCAAATTTTGGCAGGGAGACCATAGTTGGTAGAGAGAGGGAGATTGAAAAGGAGAGTTGACAGTTGGGAAGAGAAGCCTGGATATCATGGAAGAGATGAAAGCTGATCTTAGAAGATTTGGAGCCATCAGAGTTTAGAGAGTTAAATGGTGAGACCATTGCAGTTTAGATAGTTAAATAGAGAGATTGGTTTCAGTCATCAGCAGTGTATACATAGAGAGAGTTCAAAGACCTCACAGATATTCACGCTATATTAACTAACAAGGGGAGTGTGTTTTCCCTGAAGCACTGTGTAAGGATAATATATTGCCAGGAAGAATGATAAGAAGTTGTTTCTCTTTTTCAAAAGATTAATATATTAGAGATGAAAACTTTTGTACAAAGGAATCTATTATCTTGTTCTGTTGCTCTTTTTTCTTCTCATCATTCCATTCTCCCCCATGACCCGACCTAATCAGGGCTCACCACATTTTTCAGCATTGTCACCACATAGCCTCAGAGCATGTGTTAACTGCCGGTAGCTCACAGCTCTCATGTTTGCCCCCCATCCAAGCCAGAGCCATCCTTCTGAAAGCAAGGATATTTGGTGAAAACCCGTTCTTCCTTGAAGTGACAGTCATGATTTACCTCTTCTTAATCATTGCGTTTACAAATTTAGATGAATGTCCCTATACTAGTGACAGGGATTTTCCAAACTAAGAAAAGCATAAACATTTCCCTTTCCCCCAAGAAATTTGGGCTAGTTATTTTCTATCCACTGCTAATAATATGTGGTAATAAGGAAATAGAACTGAAGTAAAAAGAAGTACATTTGTCAATTTGGTGCCATGACTAGTCAGTGTGAGTACAAGTATATATTTCTAGAAAAAAAAAAGCAGAAGAAAAGGAGTTGGTTGCTAGCAAAGAATGCCAAATCTCTGCCAAGAAATCCTTTGAAAATAAAAATTGTGACTATGGACTGAACATAATTGCCACTCAATGCCTCTTTTGTAGACCACAAAACCCAAAAGGATAGGGAGAACAAAAGAGAATGCCTTGCCACAGAGGGAGGGTGGGATGAGGGTATTGGTGTGGAAGGGATACTGGAATCTATGGTGGTGGAAAATGGGCACAGGGGGAGGGATGGGCATTTGATCATTGTATAATCGAAACCCAAGAACAAAAATTTGTAAATGTACGACTGTACCTCATGGTGTTTCAGTAATAAAAATTTTAAAAAAATAATATAAAAATTGTTTTGTCTGTCAGAGATCAGCCGATGGGAACCTCTGTGAAGGCAAAAGATTAAATTGGTTGACTTTTATTTTTCCTTGAGTATATTAATTTGATTTTGGAGTCAATTTATATGACAGTTCATCAAGACACAGAAATTTTCAGCACTTCTCTTGTTTAAAAGTATAGTGATACACAATATCTCTATCTCACATTATTTTTATTTCTGATAGTTTGACACAAAATATACGTCAAAATCATAGATAAATGTAAGTTATTTAAATACTGTTTTGATTATTTAAAATTACATTATAGAATTACTAGAATTTCATAAATTTTAGGATTATGTAGAATCAACGTTCATGTATCATATTACACTCACTACTGAAAGGCCTACTTTGTCATTCACCATTGTTCAGTTTTTCCACTTTGATTACAGCTTTCCATCTGGTAATTAAATAGTCTCCTGGTTCTAAAGTTTGTTTTTATTGCTTTGAAAATATCAAAACTATGCAATTTTCAACATTGGATGAAACTAGAGGATATCATGCATGTAAAGGTAGCCTTAAGGAAAGGAACAGATACAGAGAGATTTTTCTCATATGTGGGATGTAAAGACACACAGCAAGGTAGCAACAAAGGTTCAAGGCCAATGTAAGGGGAGAACTGATCCACACAATTGAGTCAGGGGATTGGGAAGGAGGGATTCTGAGGGTTTGGGGGACAGGGAGGGGTTATTTTTTGAGAGAATGAGGAGTGTCATGATGGAATTATGTGTATGAGAAACCATTATTAATTGAATTATAAATCATAGAATATAAATATTGTTTTAGATGTTTGTCTGTCTCATTTTATTCTTTTAATTTGTTTTCTCCATATACCACATATGCATGAACTTGTATGATGCCTATCTTTCTCTGCCTGGTTTATGTCACTAAATATAATATCCTCATGTGATCCAATTTTATACAGATAATAAGATTTCACTTCATACAACTGAGTAGTATTCCATTGGTTTACCCCCTTTCATTTTCAAAATTTGTGGTTTAAAAGATACAAATATTGGTTTAAACAATGCTCTGGTGGTTTAAAATTTTTAGTTTAGTGAAGCAAAATAGATTTTACTGAAAAACACTTAGAAACTTGTTAAACCGGTGCAGGGTGGAATGGAATATATGTTCAAGAGAGAACACTCGTTTAACAAAGCAAGCAAAGAGAGACATGGAGAAAGGAAGCACGGTATTTCTTCAAGGGAGAACACAAGCTTGAGGACCAAGCCGAAACTGGTAGTTTAGGAATAAGAACTTGGAGTGGTATGAACTTAACTTGTGCACTTTAGGGGAGAACCTGAGTAAAACTATTAGAAGTACGTTCAGGACATGATAAACTGGAGTCTGCACTTGGAGTGAGGAGGGTAGAGAGTTCTTTGGGGAGATCCGGACTATTGAGAACAGTAATATTATAACATTAATGATAGTATCTTACGGTGGGATTCCAAAAAAATCTTTCACAGTGGCGTCAGAAATGATAGCATTCTTAGGTATTTGGATTTCCTGTGGAAACAACGGGAAAGTTGAGTTTATGCTCTGGATGCCTCCAACTGAAACAAGGTCAACAAATCATGAATGAAAAATTACAAGTTAGATGGATAATGGATTCTGATCCCAGTGGAAGGCTAGCTTTCGGGTGAACAATTTCTACTGATGGCCTGATGTAGATTCTGATCCTGGGATACGTAACAGAAAGGAGGTAGTGACAGGTATTCTCAGAAGTGAAGCCTCTGAGACAGAATTCTTTCATGCCAACTTATAGGTTATCAATGTTTGCTCATGGCTGCTACCATTATAACATGCCATTCAATGGTTTTGTGGTTTCAATTTACTGTGTCAATGTAAAGATGAAGTTTCTAAATTGAAGGTAAAAATCTGAGGCCCTCAAGATGATGAATTATGGGGATGCGGGGGGGAGCTTGATCTATAGTACAGCAGGTAGAGCATTTGCCTTGCACACGGCCTACCCAGGTTAGATTCCCAGCATCCTGTATGGTCCCCCCAAGCACCGTGAGGAGTAATTCCAGAGTGCAGAGCCAGGAGTAACCCCTTTGCATCGGCAGGTGTGACCCAAAAACGCAAAAAAAAAAAAAGATGATGACTTACCTTTAGATATTTTGAAGTCAAGTAGAAACAGCCAGAAAGTTCCCCAGAAAAGAGTTCACCTGGGTCGAAAACATCATCACCTCTAGCATGAGAGCATACAGAAAATAAGGTTTCCATTTTATGCCAAGTTAAAGCAAGCCAGACATGATCTTGGAAACTTTTTCCAAGGAAAACATGGCTATAGGAAGGATAAGGTGACAACTGAGTCTTAGAGGTCAAATATAGAAGAGAAGCGAGGGTCAAAATGTAGGAGGTACATTGGCGACCAGGAATATTTAGAAAAGCATTTTTTCAAAAAGAAAATGCAATGAGACATCAATTAAGAACTTTTTAATGTTTAAGAACAGGGATATAACTCAATGAAAGACCATTTGCCTTCCATTGTATGATGATCTGGGATTGATCCTTAGCATTGCAAACAGCATTATTTTTTTATTTTTAATTTCTTTCCTTCTTGCTTGCTTGCTTGCTTTTTTGTTTTTTGGGTCGCACCTGGCTATGTATAGGGGTATTTTTAATTTTTAAAAAAACTCATAAATTTACCTTTGTACCTGTCGTTTAAAAGTAAATCTAAAATATTTTAGAGTAAATATATGTGAAGAAGAATAAAATTCACAGGAACTATTTAGTGTTCTTAATGATACAGCAGTCGAATTTTGAGGTTAATTGTATGGGTATTGCATAAATAATTTTTCCCCATTATGTGGGCTCTCTTTATATCATGGTCACCATTTTTTCTGAGTTTCAGAAACTTCTTAGTTTAATGTAGTCTCATTTGTTTATATTCACTTCCTCTTCCTTGGTCAGTGGTGTTTCATTCTAGAAGTTTCCCTTAGCTTTAATGTCATGCAGGGATCTTCCCACATTTTTCTCCATATACCTTAAGAATTCAGGTATGATATTGAGGTTTTTAATACATTTGATCTGACATTGTGCCTGGCACTATAAAGAGGTCTGAGTTCATTTTTTTTGCATGTTGCTGTCCAGTTTTCCCAGCACCAGTTGCTGAAGAGACTTCCTAGCTCAACTTCATATTTCTTGAGCCTTTATGAAGGTAAGGTAAAGGTAAAGGTCCTCCCATTGTTCGTCGATTTGCTTGAGCGGGCCCAGTAACGTCTCCATTGGAGACTTTGTTGTTACTGTATTTGGCATATGGAATACATCATCGGGAGCTTGCCAGACTCTGCCATGCGGGCGAGATACTCTCGGTAGCTTGCCAGGCTCTCCGAGAGGGGCAGAGGAATCGAACTCGGGTCGGCCATGTTGGCTGCAATTTGCTTGAGCGGGCCCAGTAACGTCTCTATCATGAGACTTGTTGTTACTGTGTTTGGTATATCGAATACATCTAATGGGCTGGAGCTATAGCACAGTGAGTAGGTCGTTTGCCTTGGACGCAGCCAACATGTCCGATGCGAGTTCGATTTCTCCGCCCCTCTCGGAGAGCCCGGCAAGCTTAGAGAGTATCTAGCCCTCACGGCAGAGCCTGGCAAGCTACCTGTGATGTATTTGAGCCTTTATGAAAGATTAGGTAATAATAATCTGAGGGCCAGCGTCAGGATATTTAACTATATTCCATTGACCTGAGGCCTGTCTTTATCTGAATATCATGGTATTTTGATTACTACAACTATGTAGTTGGGTTTGTATTTGGGGAAGGTATTCCCTTCTTCTTTTTACCAAAGATTGCTTTAGCACTTCATGGGAGTTTATTGATGTGTATGACTTTCAAGAGTGTTTAATCTATTTATTTGAAAAATGTTATGGGTATCCTTATAGAATGTGCATTAAATCTTTATAGAGCTTTGGGGTGTATTGCCATTTTGACAGTGTTAAACCTCTCAATCCATGAGCATGGGATGTGATTCCATTTCCTCATATACTCTCTTATTTTGTAAAGTAGAGCTTTGTAGGTTTTTTTTTTTGGTATAGATCTTTAACATTTTTAGTTGATTCTAATATACTCGATTTTCTGAGGTATTATTGTGAATGGGATTGTTTTTTCTCTATCTCTTTTTTCTCTTTCATTATTAATATATGGGAAAGCCATGGAGTACCAGATATTGATTTTGTAATATGCTACTTTACTAAACAAATCTATTGTTCCCAGGAGCTTTTTTGTAGATTCTTTGAGATTTTCTAAGTATAGTATCATGTCATCCTCCAAATAGTAAAAGCTTGAGTTCTTCCTTTTTTATCTGGATGCCCTTGATATCTTTTTTTTAACCGAAGTCATATGGCAAATACTTCAAGTACTGTGTTGAATAGGAGTGGTGAGAGTGGGTAACTTGTTTTGTGCCTGATTGTATTTTGGAATTCTAGTTCATTGATTTCTGCTCCAAGCCTTCAGTTTTTCCCCGTTGAGAATAATGCTTGCTGTGGGTTTGTGGTAGTTTGTTTTGACTATATTGAGGAAAGTACTTTCAACTCCCATTTTGTTGAGAGTTTTTCATCATGAATGGGTGCTGGATCTCATCAAATGCTTTATCTACATCTATTGATATGATTATATGACTTTTATCTTTATTTTTTTGAGATGGTGTATTCTGTTGATTGACTAGAGAATGTTAAGCCATCCTTGCATCCCCAAGATAAACCTACTTGGTCATAGTGTGTGATCTTTTGTTGAGTTTCTGGATTCTCTTTGCTGGTATTTTCTTGAGAATCTGTGTATCTGTATTCATCAAGGAAATAAGTCTGTAATTTTCTTTTTTTGTGGTGTCTCTGTCTGATTTGAGTATTAGGTTGATCTTTGCCTCATAGAAACTATTTGGGAGTATTTATGATTCTTCAATTTCCTGGAAAATCTTGAAAAATGTTGGCAGCATTTCCTCTTTAAAGGTTTGAAATATTTCACTATTGAATCCATCCATCTGGGCCAGGGATTCTGTTTGGGGGGATACTTTTGACCATCATTTCAATTTCCTTGGAAGTGATAGGTTCAAGTATTCCAAATCTTCTTGGTTCAGCCTTGGGAGGTAATTGGAATCCAAAAATTTATCAATTTATTCAAGATTCTCTCATTTCCTGCTGTAAAGATTCTCAAAATAATCTCTGATGATCCTATGGATTTCTGTAGTTTCTATTAGGATATGCCCCTTTGCATTTCTGATTCGATTTGTTAGAATTCTTTCTCTTTGTTTCTTTGAGAGGCTTCTCGTGGTTTATTTATCTTATTTATTTTCTCAAAGAACCAGCTTTTACTCTTATTGGTCTTTTGGATTGTATTTTGGGATTCTAGCTCATTGACGTCTGGTACAAGTTTTATTATTTCCTTCCTCCAGCCTAGTTTGGACTACTTTTGTTGGTCATTTTCCAAAATCTTGAGCTCTAATTTATTCATGCAGGCCCTTTCTTGCTTCCTGATGAATTCTGGCAGAGCTATACTCTTTCCTCTTAACACTGTTTTTGCTGTGTCCCACAAGTTCTGGTAGCTCGTGTCCTCATTCTCATTTGTTTCTGGAAACTTTTTATTTCCCCTTTGATTTCTTCTCTAAGCCAACGGTTGTTCATTACTTCCCTTAAAAAAATATTTCCTTGCTGAGCTTTAGTCTGTTTGATCTATTGAGAAGTGACAAAGTAGTGTTGAAATCTCCAACTAGTATTGTGTTGCTCTCAATGTTTTTCTTTAAGTCTATTAGAAGTTATTTTTAAGTATTTTGCTGGTCTGTCATTAGGATCACCTACAGTGAGGAGGGTGAGTTCTTTCTGATGTACAGATCCCAGGATCATGAAGAAATGACGTTCACTGTCTTTTATAACCTATAGCCTGAAGTCCATATGGTCTGATACTAGTATATCCACTCCAGCTTTGTGGACGTGTTCGTTTCTTTCTTGAAGAATTGTTTTCCAGCCTTTGACTTTGAGCCCATGGTTGCTTTGATTGTTCATAAGTGTTTCTTCAGGCAGCAGAATGTTGGGTTCAGTTTTATAATTCATCTTCTCATTCTGTGCCTCTGAATTGGCACATTTAGTCCATTGACATTGAGGAGATTGTTGTGATGGGGATTTGTGCTATCTTTATGTAGAATTTTTGTACTTGTGTGGATTGTCTTAGCTTAAAGTCGCCCTGTTAATTATTCTTGCAACAAAAACATGGATCACTTTACAAGTTTGCATGTCTTATCTGTGCAAGGACCATGCTAATCTCTGTATCGTTTCAATTTTAGTATATATGTTACCAAACATAGTATGAGTTAATTTTTCCATATTTTTCTCTTCTTATTACTTTGAGTGTTGTCCTTACTCAATCCTATGGCAGACAGTGATTCCAAATCAAGGAATATATTTCAAAGCAGCTTGAATAGATAGATTTAGAACTTTAATGTCCTAGAAAGAAAAGTATGGTTTTTACCATATTATCTTTTACCATACCCAAGGCATCAGTTTTACAAAATAATTCTTTTGGAAGATGGTATATGAGTCTTGTTTAATGCCCTTCCCTGAAACCTTCATTAAGACCATTAAACTAGAGCCTTTTGCTGTTCTCACCTCAGTCCCGTGTACATCTCCAGGAAAAGGTGGATGGTGTTGTCTGCAATTCGACCACCTTGAATGTAAGTAGGATTTTTCTCCTGAAGGAAGAGGTGAGGAGAATATTGATGATTTCATTCCACCTTATTACAAGTACAACTTGAATGGAAGGTGAGACTCATGAGGCTCCTGTAAAGGACAGATTAAGGGGTCTCAGTGAAGTTTAATGGCCAGCACACATTAACAACACAGATGACTCAAAGTAGCCTGTGTGCATCTTTGTGTATAGTGAGTTTCATATCTACTGAGAGTGATTCTCAGTCATGACACACAGGCAAAACAGCCCTGTATTTAAAAATCTAGTTCTCTAAGCAGAGTGGGGTCTCTGCGGTGATTGAAAAGTGTATAGTAATTTATTACTAAGCACATAAGTACTTTTCGATCTAAAATTAATTCCAAATATGTCTAAAACGACAGTCTCCTGACCCCGCACCTGGCTTTCCTCACCTGGGCCCCTTGGAGGGGGAGGGGTGAATTTCCCTCACTGCCCTGAGTAGAGCCCCGACAGCTGAAGACCTCTGCAACCAGCCATAGGTATGCTTAAGACCACTCTGCCCAAGCTTGAAGGAGACTCATGCATGAAGGAAGTGGAAGCAGAACCTGTGTAAACACACAAAAAATAAAAGGCTGGCGGTCAGGCCATTTCCCCACTCCACGAAGGTCGATGGCGATGGTCAGTAGATGGAAGGAAACGGGAGTCAGGCTGGTTGGTCGTGGAGCAGCAGGTTATTACATGGAAGAGATGTATGTCATAGAGTCCTCAGGAATCCTCAAGCACGTGCGGGCACTGAGATCCAGGATGATTCCCTTATATAGATCATAGAACCTCTAAAAGGGGCATTACAGTGATGTCATCAAAAGGAGTTACAGAAAGAACATTGAGGCAGCAAACCCTATATTGTTTCTTTACATCCACATTGTTTCCTTACATCAGCAGGCCAGTAGTAATACTGGCCTCAGGAAAGAAGATACAAAGCCAAACTGAAACCTTCCACAAGCACTTTCACAAGCTGCAACCACCTTGATTTGCATCCCAAAGACCAGCCTGGCTAGAGCTGGGAATCTACATCCCAAAGATCAGTCCTGGCTAGCACCTGATATCTGCAGATCTAAGACCAGCTAGGTTTCTGAAAGAAAAGGAAAACTGTCTCAGTATACTGAAATCATTTACTGAAGGCAGTTTGAAGGGGAGAAAGCTGTTTCATCCAAGCTAGTCAGGACACACAGGAAAACAGCTTATAGGAGGTCTTTCTCCTCTCCTTGTCCAACCAACATATAAGCATATATAATATTAATCATTTTGTATGGACACAGTAAGAAATACTTTGAGCTTGTAGAATTGCTCTCCTAGGGCTATCTTGATCTCAGACTGCAGTGCTCAGGCAAGATATCTTTCCTATTCCTAGAAGCAGGGCCCTAGTGTTGTCGTTACTTTTGGATCATGACATCACTTGCCTATGATCAACCTCTTAACTTATAGTTAAGAATCGTGGCACCTTGGCCTGGTCCATCGCAATGCCAGGTTAGCACATAACTTACCAGCTTGCCCTGGTTCCATCCAGGCCCACGTTGGGACCCTGCCCTTGGGGTGCTAGGAAGTGAGGGCAACTGAGGCTTAAGTTGAGAGGGCAGAAGCCCAGGAGTGAATAATATTCAAAGCCAATCAATTCCTAACTTACAAAGCATATTAATTAATTGTCTTCCTGTATCTATACAAAAGGACATTGCATTAAGGTAAACTGCTCAAAAGACATAAGGAGAGGAGGAAGGCAATAACTTACAGTACAGCTTCAGTGTCTAAGAAGGATGAGACCTTACAAATTGGTTGGGGCAGAGAGCATAGAAGTGGTTACAGACAGACAAAGTAATGGAAGTTGTAAGGGACAGGCCCAAAATGGACCACCACCAGAATTAATTTAGCTTAGCTTAATAGGAACCTGCATTGCAAAATAACTTGTTTTTCAAGGAATGAAAGAATCCATATTAGGGCATCAAATTTTTGTGTACTTTAGCTAACTTGCAACATTGCTTTCTGTAAAACTGCTTGGCTGCTTTGCACCTGGGGGAGAGGGAACTTGGAAAGTGATTTACTGTCCCTGAAATGTATTGTCTCAGTAAAGCACCCTGCAGATTTGAGTAAAGGATAACTCAGGATGCCGGGTGGTTGGGGGAAATTTCCCTTTCCTGGAATGTATTGTCTCAGTAAAGCACCCTGCAGACTTGGGTAACTCAAAAATGAGGATGGTCAAGGGAGATTACCTAAGGGTTAATGATTCCAGCTATAACCTTGCTTGTGCTGACAATCGATGTACGTAAATGCTGATCTTTGAATCTATAGGCTAAGGAGTGAGGTACTTTTAAATGGATTGGTTAAGAAAGTATATGTTGTTACAAATCTATTGGCTATGAAATGTGCGGGCTTTGCTGTAACGGCCAGTGAAGGCCTATATAAGATCCCCTTTGAAGAAGTTCGGGGCTCTCAGCCACTGCCCGTTTTTGGGGTATGCTGCGGAGCCCCAGCATGCTGGTCTAAATAAACCCCGTTTTTACTCCTGCAGGAATTGTGTCTATCTGGTCTCTCCGCGCCTCCCAGGGCTAGGGAACTCCCGATCCCAACAGGAACAGGTCTAGATAAGCTTTTTCAGATCTGCTTTATAGGGCAAACAGACCCAGAGAGCGGGTTTTGAAAAGGCCTTAAAAAAAATTCTGGGGAATATTCCATCTGTTCTTTGGGGGGACAGTGTCCCCTTCTGGACCGCAGCAGGGAAGTAGCTAACCCTGACTGTGAGGACTTGGGGGACATAGGGTTTCCTTGGGTCCTCGTCTGTTCTGGAGGCCTCATCTGTTCTGGACCGCGGCAGGGAAGTGGCCAACCCTGACTGGGAGGACTTGGGGGGACATAGGGTTTCCTCTAGCCCTCATCTGTTCTGGAGGCCTCATCTGTTCTGGAAAATCCGGCGCCGGGAGAAGACCTGGAAGAACTAAACCCTCTGGAGGTGAAAATCACGTGCACGCCCTTTGGGCATATTCGGGAGTCCCAGGGTGACTGGTGAGTGTGGTGCGCACCTGTGTGAGAGAGTGGACCGGTCCGAGCGAGTGCAGGAGTGTGATCTGTGCATGTGTCCTTAGTGTGTGTATTTGTCTTATTATCCTTCTCTTAGTTCTGTTTATTGAGATTGTTTAATATGGGTCAGAATCAATCGACCCCCAAAGCTTTAATTCTAATCACTTCTCTGAGATCCACAGGAAAGCTCAGAATCTGGGCTTGATGATCAAGAAAGGTAAGTTTGCCAATTATTGTTCATCAGAATGGCCTTCCTTTGGTGTGGATTGGCCCCCAGGAGGTTCCTTCTCTCCAAACCTTGTGGCTCGGATAAAGGAGGCAATCTGTGGAAGATCTGCCGTGAAGGTATGCTCCCTTGGAAATCTCTAGGGGGACTGGGGGAGGAATGTGATAACCTCTGTGTGAATGTGTGTGTGTCTGAGCACCCTGATAGGTCCTCCTGTCGGGCGTGATTTTGTAGCTCCACGACCTGGCACTCTTAAAGTCCCTCTAAAGTCACGGAGCTCGAGTGGGCTGCCTGAGATTCCATGCAGAACATAAGGTCAATGGTGGCACTGGCATAGTTGCCAGTCGCAAGTCACAATGCTGAACCACTAAGGCTAAGTTCTGCTCCGGCCAGGCAAGCATCTGAATGGTCTCTGCAAAGAGGCACCCCTCCTTTGTCTGTCTCGAGTCACAGTCCACTATGGGAGGAATGGGAGGAGAGCCCACTAGTGAGAAGATCCTGGGAAACTAAGGCAGATCAATTTCTAGGTAGAAATCCCTTTCCCCAAGCATTCTAACCAGCAGAATCAGCTAGAGGTCAATTCAAATGCTAATGGAGGCAGTCAGCAGGTTTAGCCCTAGGCAAAGTGAAGCAGAGAAAAGAAAAAAAAGAGGTAAAAAGACAGGCAAGAAGTTTGTGGAAGAAAGCTTCAGCAGGGAACATTGGAATATGTGGCAAGCTAAGAAAGGCAGAACTTTTTCTCTTCTCCCCTTAATAGGCTTCTTGGAAACCCATGGCACTCTAGGTATGGCTCCACATGTGCAAGCTATGGTTGTGTGGACGCTCGGGAGGCAGGACCCAGGGATTCCTAGGGTGACTCAGAAATCTCTAAAGGAGACATCCTTTAAAGAGAGATTTTTCTGATGGGCTGGCATGCAGTTGTGGTCGTGTCCGTGCTCTCTCTAGAACCACAACACTAGAAACTATTAGGAGGAGAGCTTGCTAAGGAATTATCCTACCCTAGATTTTTCTTTTCCCTCCCTTTCATAGGTTATTGCTGACACTTAGGAGATATGGGATATTCTACATCAGTACCTAAATATTCTCCTTTGGGTTGCTCCTTAAAACACCGGAAGAGCTTCCAAGTAGATGGTTTAGATAAGGAGTATCTTGTTGACCTCTGTAACACCACGTGGCCTGAGTGTAAGTTAGAATATTGGGAAGGATATACAGTGAATGGCAGTTTGCATTACCAGATCATTCTGCAGTCAGATCTTTGTAGGTAACAAAAGAAATAGGATTATCAAAGCAGAGGAGGCAGGAAAATGCAAGATCATAATACTAGCTCCCTGCCTCAGAACTAGCCTTGGCCAAAATATGGTAACATCTTTGTCATAGTTTATTTTGCCGGCTTATATCAACAAAAGCGCTTTCTTGACCCATTTTTAACAAGCGGGAGACTGGCTAGTCAGGCTGGGAAATGGGGAGCAGAGTTCCCAATCAGCAATAAGGTTTCTTCGCCCTGGGGACAGTCCCTTCCTTTCTCAGTCCATCAGTTTCTCCCTGCCATTTTTTGAAGGGTCAGATTGATCGATCAACTACAGATGTGTGCACATGTATGTGTGGTGTTTTAGTCAGTTCATTGTCTTGTCTGTCTGTCTGTCTGTGTCTGTCTATCTGTCTCTCTATGTGGAACACTCGAGTGTTGGGACCAGGCTGAAATCAGCAGTAGAAATTCTTGAGAAGTTAGTGATATGCAACCCAGTGACTTAAAAAATGAAGTTGTTTTTGGAACCTGTCAGACAAGGGTTAAAAGAAGAATCCTTATCAGAAGGTTAAGCCAACAGAGAGAGTAGAATTCTCAATCTAAATTTCTTGGTAGGAGAACATTAATGATTATGTGATTAACAGTTGAAATCCTTTTGAACTTAAGAATCTTGTACTATCTAGAAGAGCTATGGAACTAGAGCCTGAAACTTAAGTGAAATAAGAGTTCAGAGAAAGCAAGACCTTATCTTATAAGCCTCAGCTAACTTTAATAAAAAATTAGGCCGCTTTTACAAACTACAGAGGTACAGAAGCCATTAAAATTAAGTTTCCTTGTTTTCCTAAACCGTGGCAATTTATAGGATAACAACTGGACTTGTCCATTCCTCCTTGACAGAAGGAGCTAAGGTTTATCATGTTACACCCATCACAGTGCTCCTGAGTCACTTCCATTCCTTTGTTTTTCTGTAACCACTTCTCTATGCTCTCCTCCCCAACCAGATAATCAGCTTTCACCCTAGTCAGAATCTGTTATTTTGTAAGATCAGATCCTTCCAGGACACTGAACTTGTATTGTAAATTGTGAGTCGATCTGTTAAGTAAGAATCTGTCCTAGAAGAATGTCCTGACTAGTTTGGGTGAGGTTAAACATTTTTCCCTTTCAAACTGCCTTCAGTAAATAATTTCAGTATACTGCAAGAGGCAGCTTCCCTTATCTCACAGAGCAGATCTCAGGTTCTAGCCAGGCCTGATCTTTGGGATGTAGATTCCCAGCTCTAGCCAGGCTAGACTTTGTTACTGGCCTGCAGATGTAAAGAAGCAATGTATGTTTTGCTGCCTCAATGTTCTTTCTCCTTTTTGCCCCTTTAGAAGTACCATGAGATTTTGGGGCTCTCTACTAGGTCTGAGAGAACAGGGGAAAACATGCTTAAGAGAACCTGAGTTCCTTTTATGGGATATAATGAGACTGTAAGAATGGGCGGCTAGGAGAGGCAGGAGAGATACGGGAGTGAATGGAGAGAGGATTGGAATAAACTGCAACTAAGATCAAGCAGCCTGGCCATAAGATTTCCTTCCTTTTCTTGCCCATCTCCATCTACCTCCCTGGAGTAGGGGAAACTACCGAACGCGGGCGGTGGGAAAGATAGATTGTTGCCATCCTTTTTGTGCTCACACAGCAATTCAAATATTTTCTTATGCTGATATCAAAGTTTGGTAAAAAAAAAAAAATCCAAAGGGCTTTTTCTGTGTCTGAAAGCATGTTTGTATTTTTGTGGAATTGTTAAAAATGTCTGGTATAGAGAGCTCATGATTTTAAATAATTAAGGTACAAGAACTATTGAAATTAAGCCAAAGAAAGTTTTATCATGTTTTATAAAAATTGATTGTTTATAGGTCTTATGCTGTTATGTTAATGTACATATTTGTATCTGCATTGGATTAGAATATTTGACCTAGAAGGAGTTAAAATAACTATGAGACATGAAAACAGGGTCAAAAAGTAATGGTTTAGTTTAAACTTGAGTTTCTAGAGTTATAAAATTGATTGCAAAGTTTGTCCTACCAGTGCTCTCTATGATCTCTGAGACTCTTGGTAACTAAAATTTCTAGAACTACTAAGAGTTATAAAATGGGTTCACTTCAGATGTCAGCCTTCTGTAATAGTTTCTGAGAATGGAGAATTGCATGGAAAATGTGGGAAATTTTACTAACTATGTTGTTAATCAGCCTGTCTATTGCTTAAAAGTGCATGCTATTATTTTGATAATTTTATTTCATGCCAAGCTTTGTCTCCAGATATCAACCTAGTCCTGACCTGAGAAATTTGTACCTAAGTGTGAAATGCTTTCTGTTTCATGATAATCTATGAGTGTTTTAATCTTTTTGTATTTGTGTTTTCCTGTAAATCAGAATTTTAAGATGTCTCCTGGTTAATTTCTAATGTAAAGTGATCTTTTGCCCAGTGGACATACCTTGTAAGAGCTTTAATTGTGAGCATTTTAAAGGCTTTTTGAATATCTATAGAACTGATCTAATGCTTCTGAAATAGCAATGCAGAGTACAGCTTTGTCATGTTAAGTGAGATGGTTGGTAACTTGTGTCTAAATTTGGGAGATCACATTGTACATTGTACTACTATAGATGTATGTCATAAGTCAGAAAGATAACGGATGGAGATATTGTCAGTGGGAAAAAAGAAAGGGATCCTGTTAAAGTGAAAATGGTTTTGAAATGAGATGAAGGAAAGTTACAGGACAGAATGAATGTTAAGGAATGTGCAGAGGGTTTGAGGTTGTGTTATCTTAAGTCGATAGAAACGATGCACATAAACAATTTGACCTCACAGCTCAAGACCTTAGAAAAGGATCAACAGAAAGAGCCTAAATCAGGCAGAAGGAAAGAGATCATAAAACTTAGAGCAGAAATCAACGACATGGAAAACAAAGAAACAATCCGAAAGATCAATGAAACCAAGAGCTGGTTCTTCGAGAAAATAAATAAGATAGATAAACCACTAGCAACACTCACAAAGAAACAGAGAGAGAGAACCCTAATAAATCGAATCAGAAATAAGAATGGGGATATCACAACAGAAACTAAAGAAATTCAAGAGATCATCAGAGACTACTTTGAAAGTCTCTATGCCACGAAACACGAGAACCTAGAAGAAATGGATAAATTCCTGGATCTCTACCATCTCCCAAAGCTGAATCAAGAAGATATAGAGTACCTGAATAGACCCATTCACATCAAGGAAATTGAAACTGTAATCAAAAGTCTTCCCAAAAACAAAAGCCCAGGCCCAGATGGATTTACTAGCGAATTTTTCCAAACATTTAAAGAGGACCTATTGCCAATTCTTCTCAAGCTTTTCCAGGAAATTGAAAAAACAGAAACTCTCCCAAACAGCTTCTATGAAGCCCATATCTCTCTAATACCAAAAGGAAACAAAGACACCACAAGAAAAGAAAACTACAGGCCAATATCCCTGATGAACACGGATGCGAAGATTCTCAACAAAATACTAGCCAATAGAATACAACAACTCATCAAAAAGATCATACATCATGACCAAGTAGGATTCATCCCAGGGATGCAAGGATGGTTCAACATTCGGAAATCAATCAACATAATCCATCATATCAACAAAAGAAAAGATAAAAATCATATGATCATATCAATAGACGCAGAGAAAGCTTTTGACAAGATCCAGCACCCATTCATGATGAAAACCCTTGCCAAAATGGGGATAGAGGGGACTTTCCTCAATATAGTTAAAGCCATCTACCACAAACCTACAGCAAACATCATCCTCAATGGGGAAAAACTGAGACCCTTCCCCCTAAGGTCAGGGACGAGACAAGGATGCCCACTCTCTCCACTACTGTTCAATATAGTACTGGAAGTACTTGCAATAGCGATTAGGCAAGAAAAAGATATTAAGGGCATCCAGATAGGGAAAGAAGAAATTAAGCTCTCACTATTCGCAGATGACATGATACTATACTTAGAGAACCCTAAAACCTCTACCAAGAAACTCCTAGAAACAATAGGCTTGTATAGTAAAGTGGCAGGCTATAAAATCAATACCCAAAAATCCATGGCATTCCTATACGCAAATAGTGAAAGAGAAGCAAGTGACATCAAGAAAACAATCCCATTCACAATTGTGCCCCAGAAAATCAAGTATCTAGGAATCAGCTTAACTAAGGAAGTAAAGGACCTGTACAAGGAAAACTACAAAACGCTACTTCAGGAAATAAAAGAGGACACGAGGAAATGGAAAAATATCCCCTGTTCATGGATGGGGAGAATCAACATCATCAAAATGGCAATACTTCCCAAAGCACTATACAAATTCAATGCAATCCCTATAAGGATACCCATGACATTCTTCAAAGAAATGGAGCAAACACTCCTGAAATTTATATGGAACAATAAGCCCCCACGAATAGCTAAAGCAATTCTTGGGAAAAAGAAAATGGGAGGAATCAACCTCCCTAACTTCAAACTCTACTACAAGGCAGTAATAATTAAAACAGCATGGTACTGGAACAAAAGCAGAGCTGCAGACCAATGGAACAGAGTTGAATATACTGACATTTCCTCCCAAACATATAATCATCTAATTTTTGATAAGGGGGCAAGACAAGTGAAATGGAGCAGGGAAAGCCTCTTTAATAAATTGTGCTGGCAAAACTGGACGGCTACATGCAAAAAAGTGGGCTCAGATCTCTGCCTAACACCATGCACAAAAGTAAGATCAAAATGGATTTATGACCTCAACATCAGACCAGAATCCATAATGTTTATTGAAGACAAAGTCGGCAAAACTCTCCATGATATTGAAGCTAATGGTATCTTCAAAGATGTCACGCCACTGGCCGAGCAAGTGAAAACAGAGATAGACAAATGGGACTATCTTAAACTAAGAAGCTTCTGCACCTCCAAAGAAACAGTGACCAAAATACAAAGACAGCCTACAGAATGGGAAAGGATATTCACCAAGTACACATCCGACAAGGGGTTGATATCAAGGATATACAAGGTACTGGTTAAACTCCACAAGAAGAAATCACCCAACCCCATCAAAAAATGGGGTGAGGAAATGAACAGAAACTTTCGCAAAGAAGAAATTCGAATGGCAAAAAGGCACATGAGAAAATGCTCTACATCACTAATCATCAGAGAGATGCAGATCAAAACCACAATGAGATATCATTTCACACCACAGAGACTGGCCCACATCCACAAGAACAAAAGCAACCGGTGCTGGCGCGGATGTGGCGAGAAAGGGACCCTCCTTCACTGCTGGTGGGAATGCCGGCTGGTCCAACCCTTTTGGAAAACAGTATGGACGACTCTCAAAAAATTAGAATTTGATCTGCCATTTGACCCAGCTATAGCACTCCTGGGAATATATCCCAGAGAGGCAAAAAGGTATAGTCAAAGTGACATCTGCAATTGTTTGTTCATTGCAGCACTCTTTACAATAGCCAGAATCTGGAAAAAACCTGAGTGCCCAAGAACAGATGACTGGTTAAAGAAACTTTGGTACATTTACACAATGGAGTACTATGTAGCTGTTAGAAAAGATGAAGTTATGAAATTTACATACAAGTGGTACTACATGGAAAGTATCATGTTAAGCGAAATGAGTCAGAAAGAGCGGGATAGACACAGAAAGATTGCATTCATCTGGGGAACATAAAGCAACAAAAAGTGAGAGTGACACACAGGAATGGCTGAGATTAGTACCAGGAATTTTGCCCCATGAATGGAAGGCCAGCCACAGGCTCTAGGTGAAAAGGAAGCTCAGATAGAGAAGAGATTACCAAATGAAGGGTGTTGTGAGGGCCCTCCCAGGGTGGGAGAAGCATGCTAAAAGTAGTCGATAGACCAAACATGATTGCCACTCAAAGCCTCTCTTGCAAAACACAGTACCCAAAAGAAGAGAGAGAGAACAAGGGGGAATACCCTGCCACAGAGGCAGGATGGGACGGGGGGGGGGGATGAGGGGGGGGGGATGCTGGGACCCATGGGGATGGATGACGGGCACTGGTGGAGGTATGGGGACTTGATCATTGTATAACTGAAACCCAAGCACAAAATTTGTAAGCCTATAACTATACCTCATGGTTTTTCACTAATAAAAAAAAATATATATATAAAAAAAAAAAAATGCAAAAGCGAACACATACAATCACAGAAAATGGATGATTTTCACCTTGTAGATCACACTTTGAAAATAGGCCATAGATGACTTAATACTTTGTATTTGGTTCTCATACATTAAAAAATATATAAAAATGAAAAAAAAAAAAAAAAAAAAAAAAAAGAAAAGGAACTGATCAAATTGTATTGTTATAAGAAACTTTAAATTACACCTGCAGAATTGTTCTGGTGCCTGTTTGGTAAACTCTTATTGAAAAGATATTGGACAGATTGTCCAGACTCCTGGTACAGTGCTCTTAGAAAATGGGAAGTCAAGGTTTAAATGGTTAGTCAAGGTTTAAAAATGCTGCTAAATTGTACCCTTTATCGCTACAGATTTAAGCTTATTTTGACTAGGACCCACAGCAAATGGGTGTATTACACCTCACTGTGAGTAAGGTGAAAAGCTTGCTTTTCTCTTCTTTTGTACCTTCATATGCTTTTGATGCTTTATGGCACTACGTTGGTTTGCATAAATACAGATAAGTCTTTCCTCTCTGTAATAGGGTCTATCCCTCATGCAGACAGGAAAAACCAGCCATGGGACCCCAAAGCCCTCTTTCAGGGAAACAGTCAGGGGATCTGTCTAAATGACAGGAGTAGGGATTTAACGGGTACTGTTTCAAGTACCCTACAAACCTCAGGGAGACCCTAGAGGCAGGCCGGCTCGAGGAAAGAAGTGGAAATCATCACTGCTATGGAGAATGAGGAATCTAGGACTCTGCAATGACTAACTCAGTCTGGGCCTACTCTCAGCGGCAAGGAAAAACCTGGAAATCAGGATTTCTCCCAGCCCTGAAGAGGGGATGGGATGGATTCCTTTCTGCCAGGACATCTCTGTGGAAAACGAGGACCAAAGCCACATCTAGCTCAACCTGAAGGTTCGAGGCCATACATCCAGTTCATCGCAGGACATCTTCTGGCCAGGCCTGGGTAGCTCTGATGTGCCAGATAAGATTAATGCCACTTTTGGTGTGTCTCCTGTCTTTAGCCGATCCCCAGGACTTCTCAGTAAATAATGGGGTATCCCAAATGGAGAGTTCTCTAATCTTACTGTGTTTATGCAAAGGAACAAGCCAGATTTGTTAAGCTATCTTGCAAAGTTTTAAAATGAAGGTGGAGAGAAAACCATGTTTCAGTAACATGCTTTTTGTAAGAATCAGATTCTAATTCTACAGAGGTGATTGAATAAATGTATCCTAATCTTGATCAAAAAGTTACCCCCTTTGGGGAAATTTAGATAAAACTTGGTTTACTCTCTGTAGGAAAACAGCCTATTCTATAAAGGAATTCAATGTTATACATGCTGTCACTTGTCTGATCAGAGCATTGGAAGCCAGAGCCTTACTAGGGCGAAGCTCATCTCAAAGTGAAGAATTGCTTTCCCCCAGTTTGTGAATTGGCCAAAGTGTCAAGAAAGGGCATCTAAAATGGTTAAATTAGAATGGATTAATATCTAGTTCTAAAATACTGTGAATTTTCTTTCTATACTTTCTGTATTGCATCTCATTTTCTGTGAACAGTCATTTGGAGAGAACAAGGATGTTAACGGCTCTTAATTTTTGTTGCATCATGGGATTAACACCAGAGAATGTTTCCTCTAAGCCAAAATGCTCTGCAGAAGAGGAACGATGGACATTGGAGGTTTCCAAAAGGAAGATGATGGATGATTTACCAACAAGGAAAGTTGCTAACTCCTGGACCAATGCAGTGGAATATTATTAAAGGGACTCAGTAGCAAGTAAGGTAGAAGTAACTCAGAACTGTGCTTTCTGTGCCATTAATGAACCTAGTGGAAATCTTGATTCTCCTCTCCTAACACCTGTTCAGCATCAAGGAACTTAGAGGAGGATTGCAGCTTGACTTTATGCAAATGATCAAATGCTCATATGTTCAAGGTATAAATATCTGTTGGTTCTTATTGATAGCTTCAGTGTATGGGCAGAAGCTTTTCCAGTCTGCACTGAGAAAGCCAGAGAATGGCTTGGTGTTTCTGTGTCCAGTAGAAAAATCTGGACACAGGAAGTCATTTTTCTATCAGCCAAACCTGTGGGTAGAGAACTCTGTCCTTACTGGGTCAGAAAGGAACTTCTACTCCTCCAGGGTCTAACCATTTCAAAGTGATATCCCTCAGTCTAATCGAACTGATCTTTTCTTTCAGATAACTTCAGGAACCCAACCAATTCATTGCTGAGGGCCACTAAAAAGCTGAGGTAGCATGAGATTTCACCCCTTGTGTAGGCAGGGCCAGCACCCCATTGTCAGCATGAAGCAGCTCCAGAAGATGGACCTTCTGCCATTCTCCCTTAAAGATTCAAGGTGGTGGAATCTCTAGGGGGGGCAATAGGATGTAGGCAGGTAGACAGGGAAGGCCCCCTCCCAAGGCAATGAAGAATGGGGATTTATGTGTGGTGTTGGGAGCAAAATGCTGCTTCTCTATACTGATTACACAGGGGTGGTCTGAGACTCCACGGCCAAGCTCGGGGAGGGCCTTGAGCAGCGCCGAAGAGAAAGGGAGGCCCAGGAAAGCTGGCACAAGTCCTGGTTTAACCAGTCTCCTTGGCTAGCTACCCTCCTGTCAGTGTCAGCGTCCACCTTGGAGAAGATGACCATCAGCTCCCGCTGCTCCAGCATGGCTCAGTGTCCCCCTCAAATGCTTCCGTGTCCATCCCCAGGAACACCTCCTGATGGTAGTCCTGGTTGAAGTGCCCGTCCAGCTCGAGCTTCACCCCGGAGAGGTGGTTGGGGGGCAGGGTCTCATGCTCATCTCTGCTGGCTCGGTCCTGAGCAGAAGAGTGGTTGGCAGGCTGTGCAAAGGTGCACATCAACAGCCCGAGCTCCAGGAGCCAGAGGCAGCAAACAAGCGGGCTGCCGAGTGGGGCCAGTCTGCAGGTCATGGTCGGCTGGGCCTGTGCACCCACAGTCCCCCAGCAGAGTGGCCCAAAGCTGCTGTCCAACAACGCCGTCAACACTTCCGAAGAGATGGCTTTGTGGTGACCCAGACGCCCAGCTGGCCCACTCAGGCCGCCGCCATCCTGCTTCCACGCAGACTGGTTGTCATCCCCGTGCTCGTGGTGACTGTTGATCCCTGGGTCCTCAACTGCTTTGTGAACTTTGTTAGGCACCAAAATAACACTGTCCAGCTACTGGTACTAAAACAACAGTATCAGATTTTACAGCCTGCTGAGGAAGATTCCTCAGTATGAAGTGGAGAAAGGGAGGAATGTAAGGGTCAGGCCCAAAATGGACCACCACCAGAATTAATTTAGCTTAGCTTAATAGGAACCTGCATTGCAAAATAACTTGTTTTTCAAGGAACAGGTCTAGATAAGCTTTTTCAGATCTGCTTTATAGGAGCCTGCACTGCAAAATAACTGGTTTTTCTGCCCCTGACCAAGGAATTCAGATACAGGTACTCGAAGGGTGGGGGTCAGACCAGATAACCGGATGTCTCTCATAAGACCCATGTTGCAAGACCCAGGACTGCCTTAAAAACCTGTCAGTTCCTAAGCACCGACGCAAAATGCTGATCTTTAAACTATAGGCTAAGAAGTGATGTACCATTAATTGGATCGGTTAGGAAAGCATATGTTGTTACAAATCTATTGGCTATGAAATGCGCGGGCTTTGCTGTAACGGCCAGTGAACCTCTTCGACTTTGAAGAGGTTCGGGGTCTTGCCTCACCTAACTGACCTGCGTGTCTGTGTAGGCGGCTTGACCCTGGCTAGCCAGTCTTACAATAAACCTTGCTTGCTGTTTGCAGTCTCTGGAGTCTCTTTGTCGTTAAAGGGAGATCACGATCTGCGCCCTAACAGAAGTGACTCGGGAGCACTGTGATGGGTGCAATTGGATAAACCTAAGCCCCGTGTACTTCAACAGAACCCAGGTGTGCGGGACAGGGGGATGTGATCTCCAAGGCTGCTCAGATCAAGACTGGGCCCCCTCCATCCAGATCCCCCATCTTCTAGTAGCTAAGTGTTACAACCACGAACAGCCCCTGGAGCCATGTAATCCCATCAATGGCCAAGATCCAGAGACTGGATATTCTTGATAAGATAACAACTCTTATTGTCCAGTTCTCACTCTCAGAGAACCTGGTAGGCTTCTGCTAGTATCTTGCCCACATGGCAGAGTCTGTCCTTCTGGTCACTGTTTCTTTTGAAGTACAGAAGCTACTTAATTTAAGAAATTCCCCTTTGTTTATCTCTGTTTCCAGTTGCTTTGCAAGTGGAGTGTTATCTTTGAAGATACCTTTAACTTCAATGTCCTGGAGGGATTTGCCTACCTTGTCTTCAATGTACCTGAGGGATTCTGGTCTGATTTTGAGGTCTTTGACCCATTTTTATCTGACTTTTGTGCATGGTGTTAGGTAGAGGTCTGAGCCATTTTTTTTTTTTTTGCATGTAGCTGTCCAGTTTTTTTTTTTGCACCGTTTGTTAAAGAGGACTCTCTTGCTCCACTTCACATTTCTTGCTCCCTTATCAAAGATTAGATGATTATATATTTGTGGTTGTGAGTCAGTATATTCAATCCATTTCCAATGGTCTGCGGCTCTGCCTTTGTTCCAGTACCATGCTGTTCTCATTATTATCACTTCATAGTAGAGTTTGAGGTTGGGGAAGGTGAGGCATCCATCGTTTTTTCCCCAAGAATTGCTTTAGCTATTAGTGGGTGTTTGTTGTTCCATTCGAATTTCAGGAGTGCTTGATCAAGTTCTTTGAAGAATGTCATGGGTATCTTTATAGGGATCACATTGAATTTGTACAATGCTTTGGGGAGTATTGCCATTTTGACAATGTTAATTCTCCCATTCCATAAGCAGGAGATATGTTTCCATTTCCTCGTGTCCTTTGTTATTTCCTGTTGTGTAGGTCCTTTACCTCCTTAGTTAAGCAGATTCCAAGGTTCTTGATTTTTCTGAGGCACGATTGTGAATGGAATTGCTTTTTCATTTCACTTTCTTCTCTCTCATAAGTTGCATATAAAAAAGCCATACACTTTTGGGTATTGGTTTTATAACCTGCAATTTTACTATGAAAGTCTATTGTTTCTAGAAGGTTTTTTGGTAGAGGTTCTAGTATTCTTTAAATAGAGTATGATATCTGCTGTGAATAGTGAGAGCTTATTGCTACCTTTCATACATAAAAACCCTTAATATCTTTTTCTTAACTTATTTCTATTGCAAGTACTTCCAGTACCACCTTGAACAGAAGTGCCAAAATGAACTTTTACGTAGCACTTTCTGTCTGTAAATTTCTATGCTAAGAACAGTGGAATATACAGTGATATCTTAGTAATTTACAAGTAAATTATGAAGACAGATACTATAAAAATTTCTTTGTATAAATTTCCAAAATGTGTAGCTTTTATTAAATATATTAAGAATAAATCGTATATCTTGATTATACCCTGAAGATTATTTCCTTGTTAGAAGTTACCCTTCTAAAATGCAATAAAGTGACACATTTTAAAAATATTCATTATTCGCTCATTAATTCAATGAATCTTTGTTAGTCTGGTGGTGCAATGCCTCCAGGAAGTTAACCTGTACCCTCAGGTGAGTGCATCAACAGTCTGATGGTGTCTTCATGCTTCCTGATAAACTCAAATTGCCACTGTGCCTCTGGCTGGATCCCAACACCTCAGGACTAAGTTTCCCGAGAAATTAAACTCCCTAAAGATATGTGGGAGCCATGTTCACAAACCACACCTGGCTCAGCTATACAAGCTAATGGATTGGTCTTGTTTCAGAGACCCATAAACAAGTCTTGAAAGAGATCAAAAGCCACAGTTAACCTTGGACCTGCAAAAGGATGAACACACTAGGGTAAATCGAGGGAGGCAGGTTAGTTGGGTGCCCACCCAACCAGAACCCAGTCTAGCCACTTGCTCCCACAATCGAAAATCGCCACCATGCCCTCGTCTGGTTTCCAACTTCGCAGGATGGCCCTCACTGAAATATAACAGCTGAAAATTCAGATAGGCGGGTTTTGAGACTGAAATCTCCAGGCTTTCTCTGGGTCACAATGGGCATCCCATCCCCACTGCCCTGTACTTATGGAAGCCTCAGCAGTCATTTCCATACCTCAAAGCTACTCCAGCCTTAGCTTCCTGTAAAAAATACTAAATTCCTTGAACAAATATGATGACCTCTTAGTACATGTACGAGACCCATGATGCACAAAATAAAAAGGAGACAGAGGGAAAGAATCAAAGATCCTGCCATAGAGACAGGCTGGTGGTGGGGGTAGGGTGTTGGGGGATGGCTTTAGGGAACCAGGAACATTGGTGGTGGGAAATGTACACTAGTGGAAGGATGGATGTTGGATCGTTGTATGACTGGAAGCAAATTATGAATAGATATGTAATGGTCTATCTCACAGATATTCAAAAAAACATTAAAAATATATATCCTTAATTTGTAACTCAGACTACTGATAGAACTTTAAAAACCAGCATAACTATTTTTGTGTTCTCTGTAGGAAAATAATTTTACTCACCTGTGTGCCAATAGCTTGAAGAATGCTAAACCCAAAGATACATCAATGACTGTCTTTGGTATGAATATTGTAATTGCAGCTATGCTATGTTTTAGAATCAGTTCATGGAGTAAGTGGCAAAGAGCATCAGTGTTGAATAGATACATAATGTTTCAGGAGCTTGCAAGGGAGACGGAAAGATTTGGCATGAGAAGAGGGAAGAAACAGAAGAGTGAAGTACTAATAAGTATCATGAGAAAAATGCAAGGGAGGACATTTCCTGGCAAGTGTCACACTCTGTTGAGCTTTTGGTGAGGATAAGTATTAGAAAGTATCTTTCCCATTTAGTGGTAAAAAGGTAATTTTGATGGGTGCATTTAAAAATTACTTTAAAAATTAGAATCACCAAGAGATACACAGTTACAAAGTTGCTCATTATTGAGTTTCAGTCATATAATGTTCTAGCACCCTTCCAGTATAATGGGAGCATTTTTGAAGGAATATCCCTGGTGGGAAGACTAGGGCATCTGAATCTTAACACATTTCACCAAATATATGATCTCTTCTCACATGATATACCCTTTCTCCCCTGCTTCTTTGATTTATGTTTTCATACAATATTTCCTTGTGAACCTCACCTCAAGTGAGGGTCCCTATTTAAGACAAGTACATGTTTCTGGGGCATTACATATTTTTCGGTTGCTGGGAGAGTCTCTATAGCAATTCTCAGGAGGTGTGGGGGCCCCACAGACAATTCTCAGAAAACGTGGTCATAGTGCTTGGGGTCCTCCTATGCTATACAGCCTTTGATACTCTGGCAATCAGGTGGTGCTGGGAGTCAAATTGAGTGTATGTGAGGCAAGTTCCATAAGCACTACACTATCTCCTGCGGCCCTGGGTATTAGATTGATGTCAGCATTCGAGGTCCTCCCTTTTGTCAGAAAGTAGATACTTGTGCAGGAGAAAGTGGAAGAGACCTTAGGGTTTAGCTAGGTTGACTGAGTACATGGTGGTACCATTAAGATTGGAACATAAAGTAAAAATAATACAAGAGAAATATCTAACAATAGCAAAGAGGGCTATAGTACTCAAAAAAAATTAGAAACAGGCACATTGGCTATTAGTTTTAAAAAGCATCAAGGTGAGTATATAATATTGTGAGTGAACAAATCTACTCTATGGATTTATCTCATTCTTAAAATGGAAAAGGACAATGTGTTACAGTTACAAATTTACAAATAAGATATATACCATCTATTTCTGCTGTGTTCCTGTGCTTTACGAAGTTTTATTCTAATTTTATATTTAATTTAATGATTAAAACAGTATTTGCCAAATTTAAACTTTTAATGAAATTTTTTTAAAAAATGTTTTTAAAATATTTTTTTAAATGTTTTATTAAAATATTATTTAAAGGTAATTTCAAAGATGTCACGCCACTGGCCGAGCAAGTGAAAACAGAGATAGATAAATGGGACTATCTTAAACTAAGAAGCTTCTGCACCTCCAAAGAAACAGTGACCAAAATATAAAGACAGTCTACAGAATGGGAAAGGATATTCACCGAATACACATCTGACAAGGGGTTGATATCAAGGATATACAAAATACTGGTTGAACTCCACAAGAAGAAAACATCCAACCCCATCCAAAAATGGGGCAATGAAATGAACAGAAACTCTCTCAAAGAAATCCGAATGGCAAAAAAGCACAAGAGAAAATGTTCTACATCATTAATCATCAGGGAGATGCAGATCAAAACCACAATGAGATACCATCTCACACCTCAGAGACTGGACCACATTCAAAAGAAAAAAAGCAACCAATGCTGGCGCGGATGTGGCGAGATAGGGACACTCCTTCACAGTAGGTTGGAATGCCGACTAGTTCAGCCCTTTTGGAAAACAGTATGGACGATTCTCAAAAAATTAGAAATTGAGCTCCAATTTGACCCAGCGACACCACTCCTGGGAATATATCCCAGAGAGGTATAAATGTGTAGTCGAAGTGACATCTGCACTTATTTGTTCATTGCAGCACTCTTTACAATAGCCAGAAACTGGAAGAAACCTGAGTGCCCAAGAACAGATGACTGGTTAAAGAAACTTTGGTTCATCTACACAATGGAGTACTATGTAGCTCTTAGAAAAGATGAAGTCATGAAATTTACATACAAGTGGTACAATATGGAAAGTATCATGCTAAGCGAAATGAGTCAGAAAGAGAGGGATAGACATAGAAAGATTGCATTCATCTGGGGGATATAAAGTAACAAAATATGAGATTAATACCCAAGAATAGCTGAGATCAACACCAGGAGGATTACTCCATAGCTTAGAGGCCAGCCAGGTATTCTAGGGGAAAGGGCAGTTCAGGTAGAGAAAGGAGCACCAAATGAAGGGTGTTTGGAGGATCCTCCCAGGAGGGGAGATGCATGTTAACAGTAGACTATGGACTGAACATGTTTGCCACTCAATGCCTCTTTTGAAGACCACAACATCCAAAAGAAGAGAGAGAACAAAAGGGAATGCCCTGCCAAAGAGGCAGGGTGGGGGGGTGGGGGGGGAATTATCCATGGTGATGGAAAATGGGTACTGGTGGAGGGATGGGTATTTGATCATTGTATGACCGAAACCCAAGCACAAAGATTCGTAAATCTATAACTGTACATCATGGTGCTTCACTATTAAAAAAATTTTAAAAAGTTATTAAAAAAAGAAACATATGGGGCCAAGAGCTAGTGCAGTGTGTAGAGGGCGTTTACATTGTATGCAGCTAATCTGAGTTAAATCCCCAGAACCCTGAGCCTGCTAGAAGTAATTCTGGATAGAAAATCAGAAGTGAGCCCAGAGCACATCTAGGTGCACTCCCCTCCCCACAAAAAAGGAAGAAAAGAAAATAAAACATATAACTGATTCTTGAGTAAAATAGAGATTAAGGGTGCTAACTCCTATATAACGTTTGAAAACCCCCAAATTTAATAGCGAGTCTAGTATTGACCAACAAGATGGTTTATTAATAGTATTTACTTACATTGTCTGCTAGTTGTGCTATATGTGGTCTGTAAATCTGTAAATTTGATACATTTAAAAAAATTATAATGGATTTTATAATAGACTTTATAATACATTGGTATTTTGTGTTTAATATGTGACAAATTATATCTCTACGTTGTGGGTTATTTGGGCCATAGTATGTGGTGCTTGGGACATCTGACTCTATGCTCAATGGTCATTTCTGGTGGTGCCAGAAATTAATTTGGGTTGACTGTTTGCATGGTACGTGCTTTAACCCCTATACTAAGTCTGGGGTCCAATCTAATCAATTATCTGCATATATTTTATACATGCATGGCATAATTTTCTTAGATTTTTGATTATTCTAGGATATACTGATCATCTTTAATTATTCCACATCAATACCAATGTCCAAAAATGTTTCAAAATATAATTATTGAAAAAAAATCATATAGAAGTTCAAATTTGTGTTGTTCGCGAGATAACTATATTATATAGTTAGAAATATTATATATAGAAGAAATAGAACCACAAGAAACATACAAGTATAATGAAGGTACATTTCTTTGGAGTCTTTAAATTATGTATTTATATTAGTGTATATACAAGTATAATTTTCAAAAAATAAATTTCAGTGACAATAAAATTTTTGGTTTTTTTATAATTGTAATGTTGTACTGCTAAGTCTATATTTATGTGAACATTTATATATATATATTTGTCTATTTTTCTGATTGTTTACTTAAGATCTGTAGTTAAAAGCTAACTTACTGATGACAGCGTATGTGGCTCAGGGCTAAAGCACTTGGCTTGCATGTATAAAACTTTGGGTTGGCCTCCTGCAAGGCAAATGCCCTACCCACTGTGCTGTAAACGTTGTATAAAATATACTAATAATAAGACATAATGATGTTGGTGAACAGTGCAATATAAATGATTACTTAGTAATTTTCTTGATGTATTAATGAAATATGTAAGCTCTTGAGTATAATGGGAGTATTTTTCTAATGTAAGAGTCTGAGGAAGGTGAAACTGTTATAACTGTACTGTAGGATTCCATCTCCCTAGCCTGCTTCATTCTACGTCTCTCTCTACCCAATCCAGTATTCTTCTTGGAAATCTGATTGGCTAGCCTCAACCTTTCAACTGCCTATTTTATGACATCATTCTCTCATCAAACCAACCAACAACTGGTAGAATCTTGGGGTTCCCATGCAGGTGTTTGTAAACAAATTTGAAACATCATGTCAAGTGACCAGTGACCAATAGCTGGAATGGTGGGTACCACTTTAGGTACCAGACGGTTACCTTAGACAAACACGGAAATGCCATACAAATTTTATTTATTCTAATATATTTTTAACAAATTGAAGAGATGCATCATAGTTAATTGGTTGTTAATAAAAGTTATGAAGTTTGAGAAGCTGTGGTTGTTTTGGGGAGAGGCCAGGGGTTGAAGGATGGCATGGGAAAGAATAGGAAGTTATAGAGAGGACAAAGGAGGAATACACAAGACTCTAAGAAAGATATACTTGGTCCAGGGTTCTAAAGCCCATAAGAAATTGCATGGGCCTGATGAAGAGTGGGGTAGAGTCAGAGGAATAGTATTGCTGACAGGGCATTTGCTCTGCAAGCAAGAAGGACCCAGTTCAATTCTTGCAATCCTTTAGGGTCCCCAGAGACCCACCAGATGTGAAACTTGAGCGCAGAGCCAGGAGTAAGACCAGAGCACAGTCAAGTATGCCCCTTCCCTGGTGTCCTCCAAAAAAAAATGGGAGAAATGACACAGTCTGGGGATTAGGATTAAAAGAAAAAAAATTGGAATAGGCTAAAGAAGGCAGATGAGTCAAAGGTGACCCGAAATAAAGTTAAAATTCTTTCATGGAGGCTGTGTTTATGCCTCAGGGCCACTTTTGGAAAATAATGAAATTTGAGACACATCTCTAAAAGGTTTGGGTGGTCTAATCATAAATGATGCCTGGGGGTTGTGAACACATACACTGGGGAATGAACCTTCCAGATGAGTGGTAAACACCCTCAGAGTCATTCAAGGATGACTCTTAACAGGGACCAAGCCAAGAGAACAGTTGCAGCATGAAGCCTGAAGATGAGCTCCTGGGAGATGCAAAGATAAGTCAGCATGTCCTCTGGCCCTCTGTTCAGCACCCCTACCTGCACCATTTCCCTTATTCCCAACAATATTCAGAGTCGCTATCACGGTGACACTTTGCTAGCTAGTATCAACAATGAGGTTCATTGCCTCTGTAAGTCTTTGCATTTGTAAACTCCCCGCTGTGGTCAAGCCTGCTTTCAGGCAATGGCATCTGGACATTTCTAGCAGGGGGAGCTCAAATTATGTTATCTTGAGGGGCTGCACTGCGGTCTTCCATGGTCCCTGGTGATTGTAGCCTTCTCTACACATCGCGTTTAACTGCATCTCACACAAGAACCAACGTTATAAGTGTTGTTGGGACTGTGTTGGGGGATGTACCGGACTAAGACATGCGCACTAGGTCACCACTCCCAAAGCGGTTGGTACCGCTTAACCTTGATCCTGGAAGTTGGTGGTGGAAAGTGATGGTCCTAGGAGAGTTAATGGGGTGATGGATGGATGGATGGCAAGGAAACCGTGAAGGGTAGGGAACTGCACAGCTGGTGATCATCATAGGAGAGTTGGTAGATGTGTTTTAATTACGTTAATGTTTTTTGAAAAAGATAAGCAAAACAAAAATATGAAAACATGATAGGTTCCAAAGAACAGGTTACATATAAGACCGAGAGAGCTGAAAGGGCGGTCATTCCTTCTGGAGCTTTCAATCATAACATTTACGAAAGTTTGTATTTTCACGTTACTTAGCTGTGGAGAGGAATAATGAGAAATAGAATGCCACCAGAAAAGCAAACTGAATGACCACCTTTCATAAAAGCCAGGTGAAAGGTGTTCACATGGATCCCAAATGCAAGTGGGTTAACAGGAACATATATTTAATTAAGTCTGCTTGGTACCAGTAACTACTTTTGTGGAAATGGAGGAAAACGAATGCAGTTTCTGACACACTGAGAATTAAACTGCAAACAAATTTTCCCAGGAAAGGGTAGTTGACTGGTTGGGAACACAACAACTTGAATAGTGTTTTATTAACTTTCATGTGTGGCTAGAGGAAAATGATCCCAGTAAACTCTCGAAACTAACAAACTTCAACTCCCTTGAAGGAAAGTTGTATTCAGTGAGGAAAAAATGCTGAGAGAAAAGTCTGAAATGATGGAAAAGGAGACAATAAGTGCAAAAGGAAGGACTTGACATTTGGGTTCCTCTGAAAACAAAGCTTGAAACAAAAGATCTGGTCAGCACATGATTTACTGAGAACGGGATCTGAGAGGAAAAGAGTGATATCAGGGATGTGAACAAGGAACATCCAAATTAAGGAAGACTTTGCTAGCTGATTACCCCATGGGCAACATGGTTCCAAGACTACCAGAACTTACCAAGGAATTTACTTTAATTTTCTTTCTTTCATATGGTCAATTACAACATGTTTTTTTGCATAATTCAATGACACTTTGGAGTGTCCATTTCTTTCTCAATATTCTTTTCACTTGTGTAAGCATCTTAAACAGCTGCTGGATAACAGAAGTATTTGATCAGACTTATTTTTTTACTATAAGTTTAGTTGAGATTCCGGAAAACTAGATCTAAAGTGAAGTTTGTTTTGATTAGTAGAAGTAGAATAGCGAGGACTAGGGATGGAATTAGAGATTATAGTGTACCATATTCAGTTCCTAATAGAACAAGTCAAGGACAATGTCCCAAATAGACTATTGAAAAAGATATCCATCTCCATTTAACATGGAAATTCAGCATATTTTATATTAAATTAAAAATGAATTAATATTCCTGTATTTGGTCTTTTAAAAACATTCAAGGTTGGTTAAGGAATCAAACACTGCCGATGAAATCATAACAACTTAATCATAAAATCCTGATTACTACTTATGTGTCCAAGAATGTCAGTGCTAAGAATTATTTCCGTTGATCTCACTAGTGCATATGATAGGCATATGAATACATCTGTGTGAATAAATAATTGGTATCTAATTTAGAGTCTTACCATACATGGTTGTGGGTATTGTTTAATAGTTATGTATATTTTCATAATTTTGCAATAAGATCTTGGGGTGTGAATCCTTGAATCTTAAATACCTTTTCGTATGTTCCAGCACTACCTCCTCCCACGTTAATTACTATATATATGACCTCCTAAGGAGTCATTGCTTTTTTCACTTTGTTTTAGTCTTTCTCTCTCTATTTTCAAATGTGAGTTATCTGCATCAAATCAAGGTGCATGTATTGGTGTGGCAGTTTTAATCTTTATGAGTTTTTTATATTTTATTCATTTATTTTTTAATTGAATAACCATAAGATGGGCCATTACAAAGCTATTTTATGCAATTTAATTTTTAATCCTTTCAGTGAAGCCAGGGAAAATCTCTTACTCGGGAAATTCAGAATTTCCATATTTCAAGTGAATCAAAACTGATTGTTTTTGTATTTTTTTATTTTTTATTATTTTTTTGATAGAAAAGGGACCACCAAATAATGGGTGTTGGGAGGATCCTCCCAGGATGGGAGATGCATGCTGAAATTAGACTCTAGACCGAACATGATTGCCACTCAATGCCTCTTTTGGTATTTTTTTAGATAATTGTTCCTCTCTTCTGTTTGCTTAGGTCCGGGACTTGGCCTCTCCCCTTGTTGTTCTTTCAAGAAGCCAGAGAGACGTCTTTAGGCAGGAAGAGCAGCTCAGTGGCAGGGTCTCTTGGATGGGTTTGGTGCCATCTTCTTTCAGAAATTGATTTAGTGTTTCGTACCAATCTGAAAATGGCTTGGGATTTAAACTGAAGGTCACATATAGAACTGAGTGTTGAAAGGAGGAAAAGGATAAGCATGATAACCTTTCAGTACCTGTATTGCAAACCATAATGTGCAAAAGGAAAGAATGGGGGAGGGCAGGAGAAAGAGACAGACAGCGAGACAGACAGACACAGAGACAGAGAGAGACAGACAGACAGAGTCAGAGAGAGAAGAAAAGTGTCTGCCATAGAGCACAGAGGCTGGCTGGGGGTGGGTGGCAGGAGGGAAAATGGGGATATTAGAGGTTGGAAATGTACACTATCATGAAGGAATGGGTGTTGGAACACTATGATGGAAACTCAATCACAACTTTGTAGCTGTGTATCTGTGTAATTGTGCATTTAATTTAAAAATTTTAAGGAAAAAAATAAGATTTCAAATGAAAAATTTGAGAGATTTCTGACGAAACAGGCATTCTGACAGAAACCTCACTGCTTGAGCAACAATACTTTCAGAGAGGTCAATTTCAAAATTTCAAAAATTCCCATATTAAAGCAGTCAGAAGCAAAACCCCTGTTGTGTCCCCAGCCATAAGAGTGAGCTGCACACACTCTTTACGTTAGCCAGAATCTGGGAATAACCTGTGTGCCACATAAATGAAGACTGGTTAAAGAAACATTGGTACATTGCCACAATGGAGTACTATGTAGGGGTTAGAAAAGATGAAGTCATGAAATTTACATACAAGTGGTACTACATGGAGAGTATCATGTTAAGCAAAACGAGTCAGAAAGAGAGGGACAGACAGAGCCAGATTGCATTCACCCGGAGAACATAAAATAACACAATAGGAAACCAACTCCAAGAGTGGCCGAGGTTAGTGTCAGGAATTTTTCTTCATAGCTTGAGACCAACCACAAACGCTAGCAGAAAAGGCAGCTCAGATAGAGAATGGAGCACCAAATAAAGGGTGTTGGGCGGATCCTCCCAGGATTGGAGAGCATGCTGAACATAGAATATAGACCAAACATGATTGTCACTCAATGCCTCTTTTGCAAACCACAACACCTAAGAGGAGAGAGAGAACCAAAGGGAATGTCCTGCCACAGATTCTGGGTTGGTTGAGGGAATGGGAGATGGGAGGGAGACTGGGGCCCATTGGTGGTTGGAAATGGGCACTGGTGATGGGATGGGTATTTGATCATTGTAACATTGAAACCCAAGCACAAAAATTTGTAAGTCTACAGCTGTACCTCATGGTGTCTCAGGAATAAAAATTTAGAAATTAAAAATAAAAAAATTGGAACTTAATCACTTAATCACTTAACTTTCCATTAGTCGTCGATTTGCATGAGCAGACGCCAGTAACGTCTCCATTTGTCCCTGTCGCGTGCTAGTGTAGCACAAAGGCATCTGTTCGCTCCAGAAACATGAATGGCCCCAAACCAATTGTTCATGATATTGACGAAGAAGTCTGACCATCTGGAAGGTGGGCGGCCATGCGGTCTTTTGACATCCCATGGAATCCAGTCGGTAACAGCTCTAGTCCAGCGGTCCTCTTTAAATCTCATTACGTGACCAGCCCATCTGATTTTCGACACCTTGGCAAATGAGACAGTGTCCCTGATTCTTGATCGTCGATGGATGTCAGAACTCCGGATTCGTTCTCTCATTTGAGTGAAACGTGATATTCCAAGCGTAGCTCTTTCTATTCTTCTTTGGGAGACCTGAATAGCATTCTCATCCTGTTTGCCTAGTGCCCAGGTCTCTGAGGCATATGTTAATGCAGGAAGAACAGTGGAATCAAAGAGATGTGCCCAGAGCCAGAGGTTCTTCATCCTCTTAGCTATTTCTTCGACGTTCTTGAAGGCGTTCCAAGCCGCTCTCTTCCTCCTGCTCAGCTCGGGTGCCAGATCATTTGTCATGTTGACCTCTCGACCTAGGTACACATAGCTGTTGCATTCGGAGATGGTCGTTCCATTGAGAGCGAATGGGGCGTCAGGAACAAGGCTGTTTCTCATAATCATTGTCTTCGTGAGATTCAGCTGTAGTCCTACCTTTCCACACTCACGGTCAAAGTCGGCCAGCATTTGTGCCGCTTGGCTGATGTTTGGTGTTATTAAAACAATGTCATCAGCAAAGCGGAGGTGGTGTAGTTGCCGACCATCTATCTTCACTCCCATTCCTTCCCATTCCAGTCGTCGCATGATGTTCTTGATGGTGGCACTGAAGAGTTTTGGTGAAATGGTATCACCCTGCCGAACCCCTCTCTTGACATCAATGATCACTTCTTTGTAGTCCTGGTAGTGAATCCGCAATACAGCTCATGGAGGATCCTGATGTATTGGGCTTGTATGCCCTGATTGGCTAGGGCTTCAATGACCGCTTCCGACTCAACAGAATCAAAGGCCTTCTTTAAATCAATGAACGTCAAACAGAGCGGCATATTGAACGCTGGAGAAACCTCAATGAGCTTGGTTATTGTGTGGATATGGTCGATGGTGCTGAATCCTTTGCGGAACCCTGCTTGCTTGCATGGTTGTCCTTCATCTAGTGTTCTGCCAATCCTATTTAGGATGACTTGAGTGAACAACTTGTAGATGACAGACAATAGGCAGATCGGAATAGTTGCCAATGTCATGGATGTCTCCCTTCTTGAACAGTAGTACGGTCCTGCTGGTTTTCCATTGGGAAGGAACATTGCATTCAGACAGGTAGCGAGTGAAGAGCCGAGCCAGTGTATTGATGAGTACTGATGGCAGGTTCTTCAGTTGTTCAGGTCTGACCTTGTCTGGGCCGGGTGCTGTTTGTTTCTTTACCAATGAAATGGCGTGTTGGATTTCAGAAGGGAGAACGTTGGGAATGACATATCCATCCTGTGGAATTTGGTATGTCGGCAAGTGGACATGGCTATCGAAGAGATTTGAGTAGAAGTCATAGGTAATCTTCTCCATTGCCGTTCTGGTGGATGTGATGGATCCATCAGGACATCGGAGGGCAGTCATCTTGGTCTTATAGTTGGCGAAGGACAGGCGGGCCTTACGAATACTTTTTCCAGCTTGTGCCGCATCTACCAGTACTTCTGCTCTTCTCTCTTTGAGGTCTTCCTTGATTGCATCTCTGCACTGCTTTGCAAGCTCGGACATTAGCTTGCGGTTGTCTGAGGCATGCGCCAAACCACGCTGACGAATTAGCTCAAGAGTTTTCGAAGATAGGCGATTTTTTGTGGCTATCTCTCTCTTGGCGTTCCTCGCACATTCATGGAGGTGCTGAACCAGTCGATCATATTCCTCGTCATTGTTGTCAACAATGGCATCTTCCCATGTTGTTGCAATAGTACCAAAGAGTTCCCAGTTGGTGGTCATTCTGGGAGTTCTCTTTTTGAACTTTGCAGCCCTTTCTCCCCGCTCTGTGAAGTAGAATTTTGCACGAAGGAGACGGTGGTCCGATCCCGTTCGAAATTTTGGGACAACAGCGACATCAGTCAGGCAAAACTGTCGATTGAATATGATGTGGTCTATTTCGTTGTGGAATCGTCCACCGGGAGACTCCCATGTCCATGTTTAGATTCTGCCCTCTGGAACTGTGAGTTACCATGAATGGTCTTGGTCGACATGATGAACTCAGACAGTCTCTCACCCTGTTCGTTCCATTCTAGGCCATGGGTCCCGATGTGAAGTTCTTCAGCTGATCTTCTTGGTCCTATCTTGGCATTAAAATCACCCACAATGATATTGTAGAAGGTGTGTTCTTCTTTATAGAACTTCTCTAGTTCCATGTAGAACTTCTCGGTTTCTCTTTCATCATAATGAGATGTTGGTGCGTAGACAAGGAAGATAGAAACTGCAGGCAGTGAGCCACATCTATTCAAATGTCAAAGTCCAATTAGGGTTGCTAGGCATTTGAATGAATCAATGCTCTTGGCCAAGTTTGTGTTGACAAGGACACCGACGCCTCCAACCCCTCTTTTATCGCAAATTCCGAGGAACAATTATTCTCCAGTGTCGAAAACGGCATGGTGAGATTCGTGCCTTCTTGTCTCGGTCAGACCAATGATGTCGTACTTGATCATTCGCGCTTGTACCATTAGGTCCTCGATGGATGCATCTGATGCTAGAGTACGTGCATTGAAAGTACAGACAATCAATTTTGTCTTCCTCGTTGTGGCAGCCTAGGTCAGCCTTGAGATTTTGTCGGCCTCTCCTTTCTCATCCTTCTCAGTGCTGCCATGTCGGTGAAGCCTTCGGGATTAGGTGAATGTACATGATAAAGGGTTAGTGTACATGATAGTCATATGAATACACCTGTGTGAATATATCGCTGGTATCTAGAGAATAGATATATAGAAATTAGATCACATAGCTGAGTGTGATCTCAACTTTTCTACACACTCCCATGTCCCACACACCCAAAGACATGTACTAATCCTTATAGATCCATGATTTTTCCTCCTCCCCTCTCCCAGAGTCTTTTAAAATTACTTTTCAAGTACTAATGTAATGCGCTTTAGAAAATATTGAGTTAAACTTAATTGTTGTCATTTATCTTTTATATAGAGAACCAAGAAAATCTTATTAAAAGTGTATTTTTGTATTCTTTGAAAATGGTAATAAGAACATTATCATTGAGTCCCTGAATATACATTATATAAAGAATTTTCTGAGAAATTCCCTGTACAAATCAATACTCGAAGAAATAAATGACTTCTCTGAATGAGGATGGGCTGGGACATTTCAAAGTATCAATCAGTGAATCAAAGCTGAATCAAAGCAACCTATAGCTAAAAATGAGCTTGATTTAATCTAGTCAACACCATTACATTTTTTTCTTATACCAGCTGATAGCACTTTTAATTTTTTAGTTTTTGTTTATTTACTTTTTTTAGTGAAACACCATGAGGTACAGTTGTAGATTTACATACCTTTGTACTTTGGTTTCAGTTTTACAAGAATCAAGTACCCATCTCTCCATCAGTGCCCATTCTCCACCACCAAGGAACCCAGTGTCCCTCCCACCCCCCCATCTCCCCCACTTTGCCCCAACTCAGGGCATTCACTTTTGCTTTTTCTTTGTTTTAGGGTGTTGTGGTTTGCAATGGAGGTCAATACCATTACATTTTCAAAGAAGAACATAGGCCCCTATATGTTCAAGCACTACTACTGTCCTGCGGTTCTTCCCACCATGTACCATGCTCCAAGACAGCCCTTTGGAAATATGCTGGGAAGGACAACTGGATGTTCCATTCCTCACACTGACCTGGAAATCTCTTGCTGATTCTCAACCACATCAACTATTCATTTGTTGCCTGATATCACCTCCTGTCCTTTATTTTTTTAAAAAAATATTTGATTTGTTTCTGGAATATAAAGAAAAAAATTAAATTGACCAATAAACAAAAGCAAAATCAAACCTTTGCACTCTGACATCAAAATCGTCCTTATAGGAGGGGAAGTAAATGACTGAAATGGGTAGGGGAGTGTTGTTAGTTAGTTGTGGACAGTAGCTGGATATTTGACAGTGCATGGAGATCAGGAACTCTGTACTTGAAGGGAATACAGTTTGTAAACTTGTCATCACAATTATATGTCCATATGAAATGTATCTACATATGCTTTGTGCCTTCCTTGCCTGTATGTGTTGTGCATTCCTTTATCTTGGCCTCAGAAATGCATCTGAGGGGATTCAGAAAATTAGTTGAGCCCCAAGTATGGGGAGAGAAGTAGTAAATAATTGGAGGAGGAAGAAATATGAGTTGGAGCTTAAGAGCCGTGTAAGAGGAATATATAGATATGTATGTGTGTGTAAATACACATATATATGTATAAATATATATATATGGGCTGGAGCCATAGCACAGTGGGTAAGATGTTTGCCTTACACGTGGCCAACCTGGGTTTGGTTGCTCTCCTCCTCTCAGATAGCCCGGCAAGCTACTGAGAGTAACCCTCCCTCATGGCAAAGCCTGGCAAGCTACCTGTGAAGTATTCGACATGCCAAGAACAGTAACAACAAGTCTCACCATAGGGACGTTTCTGGTGCCTGCTCGAGCAAATCAGTGAACAATGGGAGGACAGTGCTACTGTGCTATGGTTAATTCAAACGTTGTTTATGTAAAATATGAAAGAATTAAATAAATATTCTATAAAGCTGACTACACCTATTATATTAATATAACTTAAAATAGTGTTTAGAAATGAAGTTGAAGAATTTTAAGGCTATAGAAAGATATTGACAAAATATCAAGAAACACATGGATTTTTGAGGAGCAAGAACACGGAGCTGTTGTCCTTTTTTAAGGTTATTATTTTTGGCATTTATAGAATATGCTTTCCCTGAGTTTTTGTTAATAGCTTCCGTTTTTTAGAAAGCATCATAATAAATTATATTTTTTAAAAAAATAAAAACAGTTCTGTTAGTGAGTGAATTCTGTATGTTTGGAACCTGGGAAGTATTTTCCTATGTAAGCTACATTAAACATGATATTTATAACAGAAATACCATCTGCAGTACTATTCACAATAGTCAGAAGAAACTATGTTATACCTACACAATTGAATACTACGCAGTTGGCAGGAAACTGACATCAAGAAATTTGCTTATAAATGGATGTACAGGGAAGAATATCATGTTCAATAAAATCAGTCAGATGGAAAGGGGTATACTGATTGGACTACCCCATTTTTTGGATATAAAAAAACCAGAATATGAGACTAATACCCAAGGATAGCAGAAACACAGGCCAGGAGAATTGGTCAATGGTTGGACGCTTGCCACAAGTGCTGAAGGCGAGCATTTGGAATAAAGAAGGGACCGCTATGACAATGATAGTTGGAAGTGATTACTCTGGGTGAGAACTGAGTCCTGAAAGTAGGTAAAGGAATAAACGTGAGAACCTCTCCCTCTCTCTATTACAATCCATAATAGCCAAAGGATGTGTGTGTGTGTGTGTGTGTGAGAGAGAGAGAGAGAGAGAGAGAGAGAGAGAGAGAGAGAGAGAGAGAGAGAGAGGTGCCTGCAATAGTGTAGAGACAGAAGGCTGTCAGGTGGGGTTTGGGGTTGGGAGAGGTTGTGGTGGGAGAGAAACTGGGGACATTAGCAATGGAACTGTATACTAGTGGAGGTTAGGTGTTAAAATATCCTATGATTGAAACTGAATCATGAAAAGGTTTGTAATATGTGTCTCCTGCAGATTCAATACAAAAACATGATATTTAGATTCTACTACCATGACTAACCTATGAATTTGCTGAAATTTATTTTTATCACCTTGGCTGGGCTCATTGCATGGATGTCTGTGTGGTAAAACTTTTTCATTTTATGCGGACTGAAGAGACAAAAATCATAGGGTTGGGACTTCTGGTGGAAGGAGAGAAGAGCACAAAACACCCTGTTGACCACACCTCAGCAGGGTAACCTAACTTGCCTAATGACAGACCTCCTTCACTGATTTCTTCTTTTGTAATGTGGAAAAATGAAAAGACTTTGCAGGCTGACAAGGGGTTGTCTCCTCCAGTTCTCACTATTTTCCTTTCGATCAGAATTGTTTAAAGATTATTTGAAAAATTTGGAGCTTAATGATTTGTTCTCATATATTTCCCCTACATGGTGTCAGTGGGCATTGATCCAGGAAGGCCAGCATGAAAAAGTTGAGGTGTTTGTCTTAACCACCAATGCCAAGACTACTGTAAGTATGGAATCCAAAGTACAATAGTAAAAATTCAAAATGTGTTTGTCAAGGAAATCAGTGGGAATGCAGGGAGAAATGGGTAATTTTTTGGTGGAGGGATGCAGACACTGGTTGTGTGATTATAATTGGAATATTGTATGACAAATCTCCAATATAAATGACTTTGAAAATCAAAATTGCCTAAATTTTAAAAAAAAGGAGAAGTCAACTTATGTCTATATTTCAAGAAGGCTTGTCTTGGCAAATTTTGGCAGGGAGACCATAGTTGGTAGAGAGAGGGAGAAAGAAAGGGACAGTTGACTGTTGGGAAGAGAAGCCTGGATATCATGGAAGAGATGAAAGCTGATCTCAGAAGATTTGGAGCCATCAGAGTTTAGAGAGTTAAATGGTGAGAACATTGCAGTTTAGATACTTAAATAGTGAGATTGGTTTCAGTCATCAGCACTGTATACATAGAAAGAGTTCAAAGACCTCACAGATATTCAGGCTATAATAACTAACAAGGGAAGCGTTTTTTTCCTGAAGCACTATGTAAGGATAATATATTGCCAGGAAGAATGATAAGAAGTTGTTTCTCTTTTTCACAGATTAATACATTTGAGATGAAAACTTTTATACAAAGGAATCTATGATCTTGTCCTGTTGCTCTGTTTTCTTGTCATCATTCCATTCTCCCCCATGACCCTACCTAATCAGGGCTCTCGACATTTCTCAGCAGTGTCACCACATAGCCTCAGAGCATGTGTTAACTGCAGGTAGCTCACAGCTCTCATGTTTGACACCATCCAAGCCAGAGCCATCCTTCGGAAACCAAGGATATTTGCTGAAGGCCCGTTCTTCCTTGAAGTGGCAGTCATGGTTTACCTCTTCTTAATCATATTGTTTACAAATTTAGATGTATATCACTATACTAGTGACAGGGATTTTCCAAACTATGGAAAGCATAAACATTTCCATTTCCCCCACGAATTTTGGGCTAGTTATTTTCTATCCACTGCTAATAATTTGTGAAAATGAGGAAACAGAACTGAAGTAAAAACAGGGACATTTGTCAATTTGATCCCATGACTAATCAGTCTTAGTATAAGTATATATTTCTAGAAAAAAATGCAGAAGAAAATGAGTTGGTTGCTAGCAAAGAATGCCAAACCTCTGACAAGAAATCCTTTGCAAATAAAAATTCTGACTATGGACTGAACATAATTACAATTTAATGCCTCTTTTGCAGACTACAACACCCAAAAGGAGAGAGAGAACAAAAGGGAATGCCCTGCCACAGAGTCAGGGTGGGATGGGGGGGATTGGTGTGGGAGGGATACTGGAATACATGGTGGTGGAAAATGGGCACTGGCGGAAGAATGGGCATGTGATCATTGTATAATCAAAACCCAAGCACAAAAATTTGTAAATGTACAACTGTACATCATGGTGTTTCAGTAATAAAAATTTAAAAAAAATAAAATAAAATAAAAATTGTTTCATCTGCCAGAGTTCAGCAGATGGGAACCTGAGTGAAGGCAAAAGATTAAATTGGTTGACTTTTATTTTTCCTTGAGTATATTAATTTGATTTTGGAGTCAATTTATATGAGAGTTCATCAAGATACAGAAATTTTTAGCGCTTCTCTTGTTTAAAAGTATAGTGATACACCATATCTCTATCTCACATTCTTTTTATTTCTGATAGTTTGACACAAAAGATACGTCATAATCATAGATAAATGTAAATTATTTAAATACTTTTTTGATTATTTAAAATTACCTTATAGAATTACATTATAGAATTTCATAAATTTTAGGATTATGCAGAATCAACTTGCATGTATCATATTACACTCACTACTGAAAGGCCTACTCTGTCATTCACCATTGTTCAGTTTTTCCACTTTGATTATACTTTTCGATCTGGTAACTAAATAGTCTCATAGTTCTAAAGTTTGTTTTTATTGCTTTGAAAAGATCAAAATTATGTAATTTTCAACATTGGATGAAACTAGAGGATATCATGCATGTAAAGTTAGCCTTAAGGAAAGGAACAGATACAGAGAGATTTTTCTCATATGTGGGATGTAAAGACACACAGCAAGGTAGCAACAAAAGTTCAAGAGCAATGTAAGGGGAGAACTGATCCACACAATTGGGTCAGGGGATTAGGAGGGAGGGATTCTGGGGGATTGGGTGAGAGGGAGGGTTTGTTCTTTGAGAGAATGCGGAGTGTCATGTTGGAATTATGTGTATGAGAAACCATTGTTAATTGAATTATATATCATAAAATATAAATAATGTTTAGAGGTTTGTCTGTCTCATTTTATTTTTTTAATTTGTTTTCTCCATATTCCACATATGCCTGAATTTGTAGGATGCCTATCTTTCTCTGCCTGGTTTTTGTCAATAAACATAATTTCCTCATGTTATACATTTATATACAAATAATAAGAAGATTTCACTTCATACAACTGAGTTGTATTCCATTGCTTTACCACCTTTCATTTTCAAAATTTGTGGTTTAAAAGATACAAATATTGGTTTTAAGAATGCTCTGGGGTTTTAAAATTTTAGTTTAGTGAAACAAAATATATTTTATTGAAAAACTCTTAGAAACTTGTGAAACAGTTGTAGGGTGGAATGGAATATATGTTCAAGCGAGAACAGTCATTTAACAAAACAAGCAAAGAGAGACATAGAGAAAGGAAGCACGGTATTTCTTCAAGGGAGAACACAAGTTTGAGGAACAAGCCCACTCTGGTAGTTTAGGAATAAGAACTTGGATTGGTATGAACTTAACTTGTGCACTTTAGGGGAGAACCTGAGTGAAACTATTATAAGTATGTTCAGGATCATTATACACTGGAGTCTGCACTTGGAGGGAGGAGGGTAGAGATTTATTTGGGGAGACCGGACTATAGAGAACAGTAATATTATAACATTAATGATAGTATCTTACCGTGGGATTCCAAAAAATCTGTAACAGTGGCGTCAGAAATGATAACATTCTTAGGTATTTGGGTTTCCTGTGGAAACAACGGGAAAGCTGAGTTTATGCTCTGGATGCCTCCAACTGAAACAAGGTCAACAAGTCATGAATGAAAAATTTCAAGTTAAATGGATCAAGAATTCTGATCCCAGTGGAAGGCTAGCTTTCGGGTGGACAATTTCTACTGATGGCCTGATGTAGATTCTGATCCTCGGACATGTAACAGAAAGGAGGTAGTGACAGGTATCCTCAGAAGTGAAGCCTCTGAGACAGAATTCATTCATGCCAACATACGGGTTATCAATGTTTGCTCATGGCTGCTACCCTTATAACATGTCATCCAATGGTTTTGTGGTTTCAATTTACTGTGTAAATGTAAAGATGAAGTTTCTAAATGGAAGGTAAAAATCTGAGGCCCTCAAGATGATGAATTATGGGGATGCGGGGGGGGGGGAGCTGGAGCTATACAGCATGTAGGGCATTTACCTTGCACACGGCCTACGCAGGTTAGATTGCCAGCATCCTGTATGTTCCCCCCCAAGCACCGTGAGGTGTAATTCCTGAGTGCAGAACCAGGAGTAAACCCTGTGCATCGCCAGGTGTGACCCAAAAACACACACAAAAAAAAGATGTTGAATAGGAGTGGTGAGAGTGGGTAACTTGTTTTGTGCCTGATTGTATTCTGGGATTCTATTTCATTGATTTCTGCTCCAAGACTTTGGATTTTCCCCCTTGAGAATAATGCTTGCTGTGGGTTTGTGGTAATTTGCTTTGATTAGATTGAGGAAAGTACTTTCAACTCCAATTTTGTTGAGAGTTTTTCATCATGAATGGGTGCTGGATCTTATCAAATGCTTTATCTACATCTATTGATATAATCATATGATTTTATCTTTATTTTATTGAGATGGTGTATTCTGTTGATTGACTAGAGAATGTTAAGCCATCCTTGCATCCCCAAGATAAACCTACTTGGTCATAGTGTGTGATCTTTTGTTGAGTTTCTGGATTCTCTTTGCTGGTATTTTCTTGAAAATCTTTGTATCTGTATTCATCAAGGAAATAGGTCTGTAATTTTCTTTTTTTGTGGTATCTCTATCGATTTGAGTATTAGGGTGATCTTTGCCTCATAAAAACTATTTGGGAATATTTCTGTTTCTTCACTTTCCTGGAAAATCTTAAAAATGTTGGAAGCAGTTTCTCTTTAAAGGTTTGAAGTAGTTCAATATTGAATCCATCTGGGCCATGGATTCTGTTTGCAGGTGTACTTTTGACCATCATTTCAATTTCCTTGTTAGTGATAGGTTCAAGTATTCCAAATCTTCTTGGTTCAGCCTTGGGAGGCAATTGGAATCCAATAATTTATCAAATTTTTTCAAGATTCTCTCATTTCGTGCTGCAAAGATTCTCAAAATAATCTCTGATGATCCTATGGATTTCTGTACTTTCTATTAGGATACTCCCCTTTGCATTTCTGATTCGATTTATTAGAATTCTTTCTCTTTGTTTCATTGAGAGGCTTCTCATGGTTTATTGATCTTATTTATTTTCTCAAAGAACCAGCTTTTGCTTTTATTGGTCTTTTGGATTGTATTTTGGGATTCTAGCTCATTGATGTCTGGTACAAGTTTTATTATTTCCTTCCTCCAGCCTAGTTTGGACTACTTTTCTTGGTAATTTTCCAAAATCTTGAGCTCTAATTTATTCATGTAGGCACTTTCTTTCTTCCTGATGAATTCTGGCAGATCTATAATCTTTCCTCTTAACACTGCTTTTGCTGTGTCCCACAAGTTCTGGTAGCTCGTGTCCTCATTCTCATTTGTTTATGGAAACTTTTTATTTCCTCTTTGATTTCTTTTCTAAGCCAATGGTTGTTCATTACTTCCCTTAAAGAAAAGATTTCCTTGCTGAGATTCAGTCTGTTTGATCTATGGAGAAGTGACAAAGTAGTGTTGAAATCTCCTTCTAGTATTGTGTTGCTATCAATGTTTTTCTATAAGTCAATTAGAAGTTGTTTTTAAGTATTTTGCTGGTCTGTCATTAGGATCATATACATTGAGGAGGGTGAGTTCTTTCTGATGTACATATCCCATGATCATTAAGAAATGACCTTCACTGTCTCTGATAACCTTTAGCCTGAAGTCCATGTGGTCTGATACTAGTATGGCCACTCCAGCTTTGTGGAGGTCATATTTTCTTGAAAACTTATTTCCCACTCTTTTACTTTTAGCCCATGGGTGCTTTGATTGTTCAGACGTGTTTCTTGCAGGCAGCAGAACGTTGGTTTCAGTTTTCTAATTCATCTTCCTATTCTGTGCCTCTGAATTGGCACATTTAGTCTATTGACATTGAGAGAGATTGTTGTGATGGGGACTTGTGCTCTCTTTATGTAGAATTTTTGTACTTGTGGGGATTTTCTTAGCTTAAAGTAGACCTGGTCATTCTTCTTGCAACAAAAATATGGAATGCTTTACAAGTTTGCATATCATCTCTGTGCAAGGACCATGCTCATCATTTTATCATTTCAATTTTAGTAAATGTGTTAAACTTAGTAGGAGTTAATTTTTCCATATTTTCTCTTCTTATTACTTTGAGTGTTGTCCTTCCTCACTCCTATGGCAGACAATGATTCCTAATCAAGGAATGTATTTCAAAGCAGCATGAATAAATAGATTTAGAAATTTAATGTCCCAGAAAGAAAAATATGGTTTTTACCATATTATCTTTTACCATTCCCTAGGCATCAGTTTTACAAAATAATTCTTTTGGAAGATGGTATATGAGGTTGTTTAATGTCATTCCCTGAAACCTTAATTAAGACCATTAAACTAGAGCCTTTTGCTGTTCTCACCTCAGTCCCCTATACATCTCCAGGAAAAGGTGGATGGTGTTGTCTGCACTTTGACCACCTTGAATGTATGTAGGATTTTTCTCCTGAAGAATGAGGTGAGAAGCATATTGATGATTTCATTCCACCTTATTACAAGTTCAACTTTAACGGAAGGTGAGAATCATGTGGCTCCTATAAAGGACAGAACAAAGGGTCTCAGTGAAGTTTAATGGCCAACTCACATTAACAACATAGATGACTCATAGTAACCTGTGTGCATCTTTCTGTATAGTGATTTTCATATCTACTGATAGTGATTCTCAGTCATGACACATGGGAAAAACGGATCTGTAATTAAAAATCTAGTTCTCTGAGCAGAGTGGGGTCTCTGACGTGATTGAACAAGTGTGTAGTAATTTATTACTAAGCACATAAGTATTTTCAATGATGTGTACTTTTCGATCTAAAATTAATTCCAAATATGTCTAAAACAACAATCTCCTGACCTCGCACCTGGCTTTCCTCACTGGGGCCCCTTGGAGGTGGCGTGGTGAGATTCCCTCACCGCACTGAGCAGAGCCCCGGCAGCTGAAGACCTCTGCAACCAGCCATAGGTACGCTTAAGACCACTCTTCCCAAGCTTGAAGGAGCCTCATGCATGAAGGAACTGGAAGAGGAACCCAAATGTGCGGGACCGGGGGATGAGATCTCCATGGCTGCTCAGATCAAGACTGTGCCCCCTCCTTCCAGATCCCCCATCTTCTAGTAATTAAGTGTTACAACCACGAACTACCCCTGGATCCATGTAATGCCATCAATAGCCAACATCCAGAGACTGGATCCTATTTAGAAGACAGCAACTCTGATTGTCCAGTTCTCACTCTCAGAGAACCTGGTAGGCTTCTGCGAGTATCTTTCCCGCATGGTGGAGTCTTTGTTTCTGGTCACTGTTTCTTTTGAGGTATAGAAGCTGCTTAATTTAAGATAGTTCCCTTTGTTTATCTCTGTTTCCAGTTGCTTGGCAAGTGGCGTGTTATATTTGAAGATACCTTTTGCTTCAATGTCGTGGAGGGATTTGCCGACCTTGTCATCGCTGTACCTGAGGGATTCTGCTGTGATGTTGAGGACTTTGACCTATTTTTATCTGACTTTTGTGCATGGTGTTAGGTAGAGGTCTGAGCCATTTTTTTTTTTTTGCATGTAGCTGTCCAGTTTTTTCTGCATAGTTTGTTAAAGAGGACTCTCATGCTCCACTTCACATTTCTTGCTCCCTTATCAAAGATTAGATGATTATATATTTGAGTGTGTGTGTCAGTATATTCAATTCTTTTCCATTGGTCTGCAGCTGAGCCTTTGTTTGAGTCCCATGCTGTTCTCATTATTATCGTTTGTAGTAGAGTTTGAGGTTGGGGAAGGTGATGCCTCCATCGTCTTTTCCCCAAGAATTGCTTTAGCTATTCGTGTGCGTTTGTTGTTCCATGTGAATTTCAGGAGTGCTTGATCAATTTCTTTGAAGAATGTCATGGGTATCTTTATAGGGATCAAGTTGAATTTTTACACTGGTTCTTGGAGAATTGCCATTTGGCAATGTTAATTCTCCCATTCCATAAGCAGTATATATGTTTCCATTTCCTCGTGTCCTTTTTAATTTCCTATTGTATAGGTCCTTTACCTCCTTAGTTAAGCTGATTCCAAGGTTCTTGATTTTCTGAGGCACGATTGTGAATGGGATTGCTTTTTCATGTCACTTTCTTCTCTCTCATTACTTGCATATAAAAAAAGCCATAGAATTTTGGGTATTGAGTTTATAGCTTGCAATTTTACTATAAAAGTCGATTGCCTCTAGGAGTTTTTTCGTAGAGATTTTAGTATTCTCTAAATATAGTATGATATCTTCTGTGAATAGTGAGAGATTGTTTCTACCTTTCATATATGAAAAAACCTTAATATCTTTTTCTTATCTATTTTCTATTCCAAGTACTTCCAGTACTACTTTGAAGAGAAGTGCCAAAATGAATTTTTACTTAGCACATTCTGTCTGTAAATTTCTATGCTAAGAACGGTGGAAGAAACAGTGATATCTTAGTAATTTACAAGTAAATTATGAAGACAGATAATTTAAAAGAATTTCTTTGTATAAATTTCCAAAATGTGTAGCTTTTATTAAATATATTAAGAATAAATCGTAGGTCTTGATTATACCATGAAGATTATTTTCCTGTTAGAAGTTACCCTTCTAAAATGCAAGAAAGAGACACATTTTGAAAATGTTGATTATTCGTTCATTCATTCAATGAATATTTGTTAGTCTGGTTGTGCAGTGCCTGCAGGAAGTCAACCTGTACCCTCAGGTGAGTGCATCAACAGTCTGATGGTGTCTTCATGCTTCCCGATAACCTCAAATGGCCACTGTGCCTCTGGCTGGCTCCCAACAACTCAGGACTACGTTTCTCGAGAAATTAAACTCCCTAAAGATATGTGGGAGCCATGTTAACAAACCACCCCTGGCTCAGCTATACAAGCTAATGCATTGGTCTTGTTTCAGAGACCCATAGACAAATCTGGAAGATATCAACAGCCACAGTTAACCTTGGAACTGCAAAAGGCTGAAGACACTAGGGTAAATCAGAGGGAGGCAGGTTAGTTTGGTGCCCACCCAACCAGAACCCAGTGCAGCCACTTTCTCCAACAATACAAAATCGCCACCATGCCCTCCTCTGGTTTCCACCGTCTCAGGATGGCTCTCACAGAAACATTACAGCCGAAAATTCGAATATGTGTGTTTTGTGACTGAAATCTCCGGGCTTTCTCTGGGCAGGATGGGCATCCCACACCCACTGCCCTGTACTTATGGAAGCCTCAGCAGTCATTTCCATACCTCAAAGCTAATCCAACCTTACCTTCCTGATAAAAATGCTAAATTCCAACAAACATGATGACCTCTTAGTACCTGTATGAGACCCTTAATGCACAAAATAAATAGGAGACAGAGAGAAAGAATTAAAGATCCTGCCATAGAGACAGGCTGGGGGTGGGGGTAGATTGTTGGGGGATGGTTTTATGGAACCAGAAATATTGGTTTTGGGAAATGTACACTAGAGGAAGGATGGAAGTTGGATCGTTGTATGACTGGAAGCAAATTATGAATAGATTTGTAATGGTCTATATCACAGATATTCAATAAAACATTAAAAATACTGATGGAACTTTAAAACCCAGCATAACTATTGTTGTGTTCTCTATAGGAAAAAAATGTTACTCACCTGTGTGCCAATAGCTTGTAGAAAGCTAAACCCAAAGATATATCAATGACTGTCTTTGGCATGAATACTGTAATTGCAGCTATGTTATGTTTTAGAATCAGTTCGTGGACAAGACGTCAAGAGGAGCAGTGGCAAAGTGCATCAATGTTGAATGGATAATGTTTCAGGAGCTTGCAAGGGAGATGCGACGATTTGGCATGAGAAAAGGGAAGAAACAGAAGAGTTAAGTACTAATAAGTATCATGAGAAAAATGCAAGGGAGGACATTTCCTGGCAAGTGTCACACTCTGTTGAGCTTTTGGTGAGGATAAGTATTAGAAAGTATCTTTCCCATTTAATGGTAAAAAGGTTACTTTGATGGGTATATTTAAAATTTACTTTAACGATTAGAATCACTAAGAGATACACAGTTACAAAGTTGCTCATAATTGAGTTTCAGTCATCTAATTTTCTAGAACTTTTCCAGTATATTGGGGCATTTTTGAATGAATATCCCTGGAGCGAAGACTAGGGCATCTGAATCTTAACACATTTCACCAAATATATGATCTGTACTCACATGATTTACACTGTCTCCCCTGCTCTTTGATTTATGTTTTCATGCAATATTTCCTTGTGAAACTCACCTCAAGTGAGGCTCCCTATTTAAGACAAGTACATGTTTCTGGGGCATTACGTATTTTTTGGTTGCTGGGAGAGTCTGTAAAGCAATGCTCAGTAGGTGTGCGGGCCCTACAGACAATTCTCAGAAAACGTGGCCATGGTGCTTGGGGTCCTCTGAGGCTATACAGCCTTTGATACTCTGGCAATCATGTGGTGCTGGGAGTCAAATTGAGTGCATGTGAGACAAGTTCCATAAGCACTACACTATCTCCTGCGGCCCTGGGTATTAGATTTATGTCAGCATTCTGAGGTCCTCCCTTTTGTCAGAAAGCAGAGACTTGTGCAGGAGAAAGTGGAAGAGACTTTAGGGTTTAGCTAGGTTGACTGAGTGGCTGGTGATACCATTAAGATTGGAACATAAAGTAAAAATAAAACAAGAGCCCCGTGCCTTTTCCCGCTGAACTCGACACCCTCCACAGGGGGAAACCTGCGGGGAACACCTGCAGCAGCTCCTTGGGACTGTCCATCACCTACTCAGCCCCTCCCGTCCAGGTGGGTAGGGGGAGCACAAGCCAGGTTCACCACTCCTCACCCCCAGTCCCCCACGTTTTCCTGCAGAACTGGACACCCTCCAGAAGGGGACACCTGAGGCAGCTCCATGGGATTTTCCATCGCTCCTCCTACATTCCAGGATCCTGGGTGGGAGTGACCCTGGGATGGGCCAGGTGCATGACCACCATATAGGGAGTGTGTCCTTCCAGAAGTGGGCGTGGCCTTCTCCTGGGTGGCCAGCCGCAGTTATATTTCCCAATCTGGGCACTCAGGACTTTCATCTCTCACTTTGTCGCCTAATACAAACTAAAAATTTCTGACCACCTCTACTAGAATACAACATTCCACTCGCCTACTCCATTTCTAACAAAATACCTGTATGAAATATGCTGTAAAAGCTCAAAATTAAAAAGTACCTCCTCCAAAGCGCAAATCTCCACCACAAGGAGAATATGAAGAAAAGAAACATCCTCAATCGAGGTTGTCCACAATTGCGCTCTCATTGATAAAGAATTCCAGGATAAAATGCAGAGGGTGTTCAAGGATCTACTCAAAGAATCAATGGAAGAGATATCCAATGACTAAAATAAGAAATGAAAGAAACAATAGAACAGAGAGTCAAGAAAATACAGGAAAAAAAGCGAACAGAATTTTAAAAAGCTACAAAAAGAAGAGTCACAAATAAAGAATTCAGTGGATGAAATTAAAAACTCAGTAAGTGCCCTTAGCAATAGGATAAGTGCAGCTGAAGAGAGGATCAGCGAGCTTGAAGATGAGCAACAGAACTCCCACTGGGAAGAACAAGCAATAGGAAAAGACCTCCAAATGGCTCTAAGGAGAATCAGAGACCAAGGGGATGACGCCAAGAGGAAGAACATTAGAATCATTGGAGTACCAGAAGGACAGGGAAACAACCCCAATGAAAAAGCTAGAGTAAAAGAAACCATTGCTGAAAAGTTCCCAGAGTTAAGGAAAGCAGACATCCAATTCCAAGGAGCCAGAATGGTACCAGCTAAAGGAGACCCCAGAAAAAACACTCCAAGCATATCATAGTAAGACGATGGATGCTGTGGACAGAGACACAATATTACAAGCAGCAAGGTCAAAGAAGGAAATTACATACAAAGGAGCACCCCTTAGATTCACAGCAGACCTATCAGTGGAAACCCTCCAAACCCGAAGGCAATGGTTGTATATAGTGAAAAAATTCAAAGAAATGAACGCCTCACCGAGAATACTCTATCCAGCTAAACTCTAACTCAAATTCGATGGGAACGATACACCACTTTTTAGATAAACACAAGCTCAGGAACTTCATACACTCAAAACCAAATCTAAAACAAGAAGTAAAGGGGCTCCTGTAAGATAAGAAGGAAAACACGTGTAAATCAACTCCTAAAGGAAGATGGCACAAAACCCCATGACAATAATCTCCCTTAATGTCAATGGTCTAAATGCACCTACCAAGAGACACAGAGTGGCAATATGGATTCAGGAACTGAAACCAGCATTCTTCTGTCTACAAGAAACTCATCTGAACAATCAGAGCAAACACAGACTCAAAGTGAAAGGATGGAAAACAATCCTGCAAGCAAACAGCTCCCTCACAAAAGCTGGGGTGGCCACACTCGTATCCGACAACATTAATTTCAGGCTGAAAAAGATTAGAAGGGACAGCGAAGGCCACTTTCTCTTCATCAAGGGATACATTCCACAGGAAGAAATCATACTCTTAAATGTATACGTACCTAATGAAGGAACAGCTAGATACCTAAAACAACTGCTAACAGATTTTAAAGAGGACAGTGCTAGCAACACAATAGTAGATGAAGACTTCAACAACGCCTTATCACCTCTGGATAGATCAACAAGAACAAAACTCAGCAAGGAAACATTGGCTTTGAATGAAGAAATAGAAGAGAAAGGACTTATAGACCTATACAGGGCTTTACACCCCCAAAGAAAGAATACACATTCTTCTCCAGTGCGCATGGAACATTTTCCAAAATAGACTATGTGCTAGGCCACAAAACATACCTCAATAGAATCAGGAAGATAGAAAGAGTATCAACAATCTTTTCAGACCATGATGCACTGAGGATAGATGTGAATCACACACAGACACGGACAACCAAATCGAACACCTGGAAACTAAACAAGTCACTGCTGAACAATGTGTGGGTCAGGAAGGACGTCAAGGAAGAAATCAAATGATACCTGGAAACAAATGAGAACGAAGACACGAACTACCAGAGCTTATGGGATGCAGCTAAACCCCTATTAAGGGGAAAATTCATAGCTCTGCAAGCATATCTACGGATGGAAGAAAAGATGCACTTAAGCAACTTATTTCACAGCTCAAGTTCTTATAAAAGAATCAAGAAAAGGAGCCTATATCGGGCAGAAGGAAAGAGATCTAAAACTTAGAGCAGAAATCAACGACATGGAAACCTAAGAAACAATCCGAAAGATCAATGAAACCAAGAGATGGTTCTTTGAGAAAATAAACAAGGTAGATAAACCACTAGCAACACTCACAAAGAAACAGAGAGAGAAAACACTAATAAACCAAATCAGAAATAAAAATGGAGATATCACAATGGAAACCAAAGAAATTCAAAAGATCATCAGAGACTACTTTGAAAGTCTGTATGCCAAGAAAAAAGAGAAGTTAGAAGAAATGGATAACTTCCTGGATTACTATAATCTCCCAAAGATGAGTCAAGAAGATATAAAATACCTGAATAGACCTAGTCACATAAATGAAATTGAAACTGTAATCAAAATCTTCCCCAAAACAAAAGCCAGGTCCAGATGGATTCACTACCGAATTTTTCCAAACATTTAAAGAGGATCTACTGCCCGTCCTTCTCAAACTTTTACAGGAAATTGAAAAAACAGAAACTCTCCCAAACAGTTTCTATGAAGCCCATCTCTCTCTAATACCAAATGGAAACAAAGACACCATGAGAGAAGAAAACTACAGGCCGATATCACTGATGAACCCGGATGAGAAGAGTCTGAACAAAATACTAGCAAATAGAATTCAACAACTCATCAAAAAGATCATACACCATGACCAAGTGGGTTTCATCCCGGGCGATGCAAGGATGGTTTAACATTCGGAAATCAAACAACATAATTCATCATATCAACAAAAGAAAAGAAAAAAATCATATGATCATATCAATAGATGTAGAGAAAGCAATTGACAAGATCCAGCATCCGTTTATTATGAAAACCCTCGCCAAATTGGGGATAGAGGGGACTTACCCCAATATATTTAAATCCAGCTAGCACAAGCATACAGCAAGCATCATCCTCAATGGGGAAAATCTGAGAGCGTTCCGCCTAAGATGAGGAACGAGATAAGGATTCCGACTCTTTCAACTGGTGTTGAACATAGTACTAGAAATACTAGCAATAGCAATTAGGCAAGCAAAAGAGATTAAGGCCATGCAAATAGTTAAGGAAGAAATCAAGCTCTCACTATTCGCAAATGATATGATACTATACTTAAAGAACCATAAAACCTCTACCAAGAAACTCCTAGAAATAATACACTCGAGAGTAAAGTTAAAGGTATAAAATAAATACCTAAAAGTCCATGGCTTTACTATACACAAATAGTGAGAGAGAAGAAAAAGATGAAAACAATCCCATTCACAATTGTGTGCCGGAAAATCAACTACCTAGGAATTAATTTAACTAAGCAAGTAAAGGAACTGTACAAAGAAAACTACAAAACGCTGCTTCTTGAAATAAAAGAGGACGCGAGGAAATGGAAAAATATCCCCTGTTCATGGATCTGGAGAATTAATATTGTCAAAATGGCAATACATCCAATAGCACTGTACAAATGCAATGTGATCCCTATTAGGATACCCATGACATTCTTCAAAGAATTGGAGCAAACACTCCTGAAATTTATATGGAACAATAAACCCCCACGATGAGCTAAAGCAATTCTTGGGAAAAAGAAAATGGGAGGAATTAACCTCCCGAACCACAAACTTTACTAAAAGTAGTAATAATTAAAACAGCATGATACTTGCTACATGCATAGCATACTTTTTCTTAGATTTTTTGATTTTTCTAGGATATATTGATCATCTTTTTTTTAATTTTTTTTATTAGTGAAACACCATGAGGTAAAGTTGTAGACTTACAATTTTTTGTGCTTGGGTTTGATTATACAATGATCAGATACCCATCCCTCCACCAGTGCCCAATTTCCACCACCATGGATAATATCCCCCCCACCCTCATACCCCCATCCCTCCTGCCTCTGTGGCAGGGCAATCCCCTGTGTTCTCTCTCTCCTTGTGGGTGTAGTGGACTGCAAAAGAAGCATTGATTGGCAAACATGTTCAGTCCATAGTCCACTTTCGACATGAATCTCCCCTCCTGGGAGGAGGATCCTCCAAACACCCTTTATTTGGTGTTCCCTTCTCTGTCTGAGCTGCCCTTTCCTTTAGAATGCCCGACTGGCCACTAAGCTATGGAGTAATCCTCCTGGTGCTGATCTCAGCTATTCTTGGGTATTAATCTCATATTTTGTTACTTTATATCCCCCAGATGAATGCAATCTTTCTATGTCTATCCCTCTCTTTCTGACTCATTTCGCTTAGCATGATACTTTGCATGTTGTACCACTTGTATGTAAATTTCATGACTTCATCTTTTCTAAGAGCTACATTGTACTCCAATGTGTAGATGTACCAAAGTTTCTTTAACCAGTCATATGTTCTTGGGCATTCAGGTTTCTTCCAGTTTCTGGCTATTGTAAAGAGTGCTACAATGAACAAACAAGTGCAGATATCACTTCGACTATACATTTTTGCCTTTCTGGGATATATTCCCAGGAGTGGTATTGCTGGTCAAAAGGGAGCTCAATTTCTAATTTTTTGAGAATCGTCCATACTGTTTTCCAGAAGGGCTGAACCAGTCGACATTCCCACCAACAGTGAAGGAGAGTCCCTTTCTCGCCACATCCGTGCCAGCATCAGTTGCTTTTGTTCTTTTGAATGTGGGCCAGTCTCTGAGGTGTGAGATGGTATCTCATTGTGGTTTTGATCTGCATCTCCCTGATGATTAATGATGTAGAGCATTTTCTCATGTGCTTTTGTAGCATTCGGATTTCTTCTTTGAGAAAGTTTCTGTTCATTTCATTGCCCCATTTTTGCATGGGGTTGGATGTTATCTTCTTGTGGATTTTAACCAGTATTTTGTATATCCTGGATATCAACCCCTTGTAAGATGTGTATTCGACGAATATCCTTTCCCATTCTGTAGACTGTCTTTGTATTTTGGTCACTGTTTCTTTGGAGGTGCAGAAGCTTCTTAGTTTAAGATAGTCCCATTTATCTATCTCTGTTTTCACTTGTTCAGACAGTGGCGTGGCATCTTTGAAGATACCATTAGCTTCAATGTCATGGAGGGTTTTGCCAACTTTGTCTTCAATGTACCTTATGGTTTCTGGTCTGATGTTGAGGTCTTTAATCCACTTTGATCTTACTTTTGTACACGGTGTTAGGCAGAGTTCTGAGCCCATTTTTTTGCATGTAGCCGTCCAGTGATGTCAGCACAATTTGTTAAAGAGGCTTTCCTTACTCCACTTCACATTACTTGCACCTTTATCAAAGATTAGATGATCATATGATTGAGGGGAGATATCAGTGTATTAAACCCTGTTCCATTGGTCTGCAGTTCTGTCTTTGTTCCAGTACCACGCTGTTTTAATTATTACTGCTTTGTAGTACAGTTTGAAGTTCGGGAGGTTGATTCCTCCCATTTTCTTTTTCCCAAGAATTGCTTTAGTTATTCGTGGGGGCTTATTGTTCCATATAAATTTCAGGACTGTTTGCTCCATTTCTTTGAAGAATGTCATGGGTATCCTTATAGGGATTGCATTGAATTTATACAATGCTTTCGGTAGTACTGCCATTTTGACAACGTTAAGTCTCCCAACCCATGAGCAGGGGATATCTTTCCATTTCCTCATGTCCTCTTTTATTTCCTGAAGTAGCGTTTTGCAATTTTCTTTGTATAGGTCCTTTACTTCCTTAGTTAAGCTGATTCCTAAGTATTTGATTTTCTGGGGCACAATTGTGAACAGGATTGTTTTATTCATGTTGCTTTCTTCTCTCTCACTGTTTGCATATAGCAAAGCCATGGACTTTTGGGTATTGATTTTATAGCCTGCAACTTTACTATACGAGTCTATTGTTTCTAGGAGTTTTTTTGGTGGAGGTTATTGGGTTCTCTAAGTATATTGTCATATCATCTGCGAATAGTGAGAGCTTGATTTCTTCCTTTCCTACCTGAATGCTCTTAATATCTTTTTCTTGCCTAATCGCTATTACAAGTACTTTCAGTACTATATTGAACAGCAGTGGAGAGAGTGGGCATCCTTGTCTCGTCCCTGATCTTAGAGGGAACGCTCTCAGTTTTTCCCCACTGAGGATGATGCTTGCTGTAGGCTTGTGTTAGATGGCTTTAGTTATGTTGAGGAAGGTCCCCTCTATACCCATTTTGGCTAGGGTTTTCATCATAAAGGGGTGCTGGATCTTGTTAAATGCTTTCTCTGCATCAATTGATATAATCATATGCTTTCTATATTTTCTTTTGTTGATATGATGGATTATGTTGATTGATTTCCGAATGTTGAACCATCCTTGCATCCCTGGGATGAATTCTTCTTGGTCATGGTGTATGATCTTTTTGATGAGTAGTTGGATTCTATTTGCTAGTAGTTTGTTGAGGATCTTTGCATATATGTTCATCAGGGATATCGGTTTGTAAACTCTCTTTCTTTGTGGTATCTCTGTCTGCTTTTGGTATCAGTGTGATATTTGCTTCGTAGAAACTGTTTGCACGTGTTTTTGATATTTCCATTTCGTGGAAAAGCTTATAGAGGATTGGGAGTAAGTCTGCTTTAAAGATTTGGAAGAATTCACTAGTGAATGCATCCGTACCAGGACTTTTGTGCGTGGAGAGACTTTTTATTACCATTTCAATTTCCTTGATGGTGATAGGTCTGTTCAGGTATTCCAGGTCTTCTTGATTCAGCCTTGGGAGTCTGCAGAAGTCTAGGAATTTATCCATTTCCTCGAAGTTTTGATGTTCTGTGGCATACAGTTTCTCAAAGTACTCCCTGAGGATCCTTTGAATTTCTGTAGTTTATGTTGTAAGACCCCCTTTTCATTTCTGATTCGGTTTATTAGGGTTTTCTCTCTCCCTTTCTTTGTGAGTTTTGCTAGAGGCTTATCAATCTTGTTAATTTTCTCGAAGAACCAGCTCTTGGTTTCATTGATCTTTCGGATTTTTTTTGGGTTTCCATCTCGTTAATCTCTGCTCTGAGTTTTATCATTTCCTTTCTCCTGTTCGGGTTGTGCTCCTTTTTTTGGTCCTTCTCCAAGCTCTTAAGCTGTAACGTTAGGTTACTTATGTGTGCTCACTCCTCCTTCCTGAGGAATGCTTGTAGAGCTATAAACTTTCCTCTTAACACAGCTTTTGCTGTGTCCCATAAGTTTTGGTAACTCGTGTTCTCATTTTCATTCGTTTCTAGGAATCTTTTGATTTCCTCTTTGATTTCCTGTCTAAGCCACTCGTTGTTTAGTAGAGCACTGTTTAATTTCCAGGTGTTTCCTTTAGTTTTCGGTTTTTGTATGTGATTTCCTTCTAATTTCAGCGCATTATGGTCTGAGAAGATTGTCGATACAATCTCTATCTTCTTAATTTTTTGGAGGCATGTTTTGAGGCTCAGCATGTGGTCTATCTTGGAGAATGTTCCATGTACGCTTGAGAAGAATGTGTATTCAGCTTTTTGTGGATGAAGTGTCCTGTATATATCTATTAAGTCCCTTTCTTCCATTGTTTCCCTCAGATGAAGTATGTCCTTGCTAAGCTTGAGTCTGGTTGATCTATCAAGAGGTGACAAAGCAGTGTTGAAGTCTCCCACTAGTATTGTGTTGCTGTTGATGTCTTTTTCCAAATCTATGAGTTTTAAGTACTCTCATTAGGTGCATATACATTTATTATTGTAAGTTCTTCCTGTTTTACAGATCCTTTGATCAATAAGAAATGGCCTTCACTGTCTCTTATGACCTTCCTCACTCTGAAATCGATGTGGTTTGATATTAGGATGGCTACCCCAGCTTTTTTATGGGAGCTGTTTGCCTGTAGGATTGTTTTCCAGCCTTTGACTCTGAGTCTGTGTTTGCTTTGACTATTTAGATGTGTTGCATGCAGGCAGCAGAATGTTCGGTTCAATTTTCTAATCGATCCTGCCACTCTATATCTTTATTTGGTGCGTTTAGCCCATTGACATTGAGAAAGATTATTGTTATGGGATTTTGTCCCATTGTTCTGTTGAAATTTGGTGTATTTGAGAGGCCTGTCTTGCCTTAAAGTAGCCCATTTAGTTGTACTTGTAACCATGGTTTTGAGTCCATGAAGTTCCTGAGCTCTTGTTTGTCTGTGAAACTGTGTGTTGTTCCTTCTAGTATGAATGAGAGTCTCGCTGGGTAAAGTATTTTTGGGGAGGCATTTATTTCATTGAGTTTTTTCACTATGTCCCACCACTGTTTTTGGGCCATAAGGGTTTCATCAGAAAAATCAGCTGTGAATTTTAAGGATGCTCCTTTGTAAGAGTTTTCTTTCTTCGATCTTGCTGCTTTCAGAATTTTGTCTCTGTCTTGGTCATTTTGATCAGTATGTCTCTTGGGGTATTTTTATTCGGATTTCTTCTAGCTGGTACCGTTCGGGCCTCCTGAATATGGTCACAAGTTTTCTTCAGCTCTGGAAACGTTGTAGCAATGATGTCATTGACAGTTTCTTCTTCATCAAGGTTTTCTTCCTGTACCTCTGGGACTCCAATAATTCTTATGTTACCCTTCTTGGCTTCATCACGATCATCTCTTGCCATCTGTTCCCGAATTGTGAGTCTCTTTTTCATTTTCTGTTCTTTTCTGGAGAGTCTCTGAACTTCATCTTTGAGCTCACTGATTCTGTTCTCAGCAGCTCTTACTCTGCTGCTGAGGCCTTCCACTGAGTTTTTCAATTCGCCTGCGTGATTTTTCAGGCCTGACATTTCTGATTGCATTTTCCTTATTTCTGCCTTCAAATCCTCTTGTCTTCTATTGGCATTGCTTTCCATTGTTTCTTTTACTTCCCGAAGCATCCTAAGTAGCTCCCTCCTGAATTCCTTGTCAGAGAGGTTGTCTAACACTGCAGTACTGTTGGTGTCATCTGGGCTAGACACTTCAATAAGAAAGTTTGGTGGGCTTTTGCGTTGCTTTACCATTGTGAAAACTGTGGTTTAGTCCTTAACATTCACTGTTACTATTCTGCTTGATATGCAGTGTGAGTTAAGATAGGCTTATGAGTTATTGGCTACTGTGTTTCTAGTGACTGAGCTAAACTAGAGAATTTTCCATCGAAGAAGGTTGCTTATAGTTCCTATGGCATATGTAGTGGGAAAATATTTCGCGGCCGCTAATGCGGCCGCGGCTCCAGAAAGAGTCCCTGGCACTGAGCGAGGAGTTGGGAACGACGATGGAGCTGGCTGTGCATGCGCAGAGAGGGTCCCAGGCCCTTGGGGGCGGGCTCCACCTGGTTGAAATCGGAGCCGTTCAGCCTGGTTGCCCAGAGCTGGGCCTGCGTGCCCATCCCGCGCAGATCAGGGGTGAAACAGGCTTTCTAGGAGGTGGAGCTAGCTGTGCATGCACACAGAGGGTCCCAGGCCCTTGGGGGCAGGCTGTACCTGGTTGTAATAGGAGCCGTTCAGCTTGGTTGACCAGAGCTGGGCCTCTGTCCCCGTCCCCATATTGATCATCTTTAATTATTCCACATCAATACCAATGTCCAAAAATGTTTCAAAATGTAATTATTGAAAAAAATCATATAGAAGTTCAAATTTGTATTGTTCGTGGGATAACTATATTAAGAAGAAATAGAACCACAAGAAACATACAAGTAAAATGAAGCTACATTTCTTTGGAGTCTTTCAATTATGTATTTACATTAGTCTATATACAAGCATGATTTTTAAAAAATAAGTTTCAGTGACTATAAAATTTTGGAGTTTTTCATAATTGTAATGTTTTACTGCTAAGTCTATATTGATGTGAAGATTTTTATCTACTTGTCTAATTTTCTGATTGTTTACTTAAGATCAGTAGTTAAAAGCTAACTGGCTGATGACTGATTATGTGGCTAAGGGTTAAAGCACTTGGCTTGCGTGTATGAAACTTTGGGTTGGTCTCCTGCAAGGCAAATGGCCTACCCACTGTGCTGTAAAATTTATATAAAATATACTACTAATAAAACCTAATAATGTTGGTGAACAGTGCAAAATAAATGATTATTTAGTAATTTTATTTATTTGTTAATGAAATATGTAAGCTCTTGAGTATAATGGGAGTAGTTTTCTAACATAAGAGTCTGAGGATGGTGAAACTGTTATAACTGTCGTGTAGGATTCCATCTCCCTAGCCTGCTTCATTCTACCTCTCTCTCTATCCAATCTGGTCTTCTTCTTGGGAATCTGACCTCCTGATCGGCTTGCCTCTACCTTTCAACTGCCTACTTTATGACATCATTCTCCCACTCAACCAACCACAAACTGGTAGAATCTTGGGGTTGGTACCGCTTGACCTTGAGCCTGGAAGGTGGTGGAGGAAAGAGATGGTCCTACGAGAGTTAATGGAGTGAAGGATGTATGGGAAGGAAACCGGGAAGGGTAGGGAACTGACAGCTGGTGATCAGCATGGGAGAGTTGGTAGATATTTTCTAAGTACGTTAACATGTTTTTCGTAAACGATAAGCAAAACAAAAATACGAAAATAAGATGGGTTCCAAAGAACAGGTTACATATAAGACCGAGAGAGCTGAAAGGGCTGGCATTCCTTCTGGAACTTTCAATCATACCATTTACTAAAGATGGTATTTTCACATCACTTAGCTGTGGAGAGGAATAGTGAGAAACAGAATGCCACCAGAAAAGCAAACTTGATGACCATGGTTCATAAACGCCAGGTGGAAGGTGTTCACATGGATCCCAAGTGCAAGTGGATTAACAGGAACATATATTATACTAAGTCTGCTTGGTACCAGTAACTTCTTTGGTGGAAATGGAGGAAAACAAATACGGTTTCTGACAGACCTGAGACTAAACTGCTAATCAATTTTCCCAGGCAAGGGTAGTTGACTGGCTGGGAACAGAACAACTTGAAAAGTGTTTTGCTACCTTTCATGTATGGCTAGAGGAAAATGATCCCAGTCATCTATTAAAACTAACAAGCTTCAACTCTCTCGAAGGACAGTTGTATTCAGTGAGGAAAAAATGCTGGGAGAAAAGTCTGAAATGATGGGCATAGAGACAATAAGTGCAAAAGGAAGGACTTGAAATTTGGGTTTCTCTGAAAACAAAGCTTGAAACAACAAGATCTGATGAGCACATGATTTACTGGGAATGGGATCTGAGGAGGAAAAGAGTGATATCAGGGATGTGAACAAGGGAAATCCAAGTTAAGGAAGACTTAGCTAGCTGACTACCCCATGGGCAACATGGTTCCAAGACTACGAGAACTTACCAAGGACTTTACTTTAATTTTCTTTCTTTTATATGGTCACTTACAACATGTATTCTTTGCCTTCTTCAAAAACAATTTGGAAATGATTTTTTTTAATTTTTTTTATTAGTGAAACACCATGAGGTACAGTTGTAGATTTACAATTTTTTGTGCTTGGGTTTGATTATACAATGATCAGATACCCATCCCTCCACCAGTGCTCATTTTCCACCACCATGGATAATATCCCCCCCACCCCCATCCTCTCATCACCCGCTGCCTCTGTGGCAGGGAAATCCCCTGTGTTCTCTCTCTCCTTTTGGGTTTTGTGGTCTGCAAAAGAGGTATTGAGTGGCAAACATGTTCAGTCCATAGTCCACTTTCGACATGCATCTCCCCTCCTGGGAGGATCCTCCAAACACCCTTTATTTGGTGTTCCCTTCTCTGTCTGAGCTGCCCTTTCCTCTAGAATGTCCGACTGGCCACTAAGCTATGGAGTAATCCTCCTGGTGCTGATCTTAGCTATTCTTGGGCATTAATCTCATATTTTGTTACTTTATATCCCCCAGATGAATGCAATCTTTCTATGTCTATCCCTCTCTTTCTGACTCATTTCGCTTAGCATGATACTTTCCCTTTTGTACCACTTGTATGTAAATTTCATGACTTCATCTTTTCTAAGAGCTACATAGTACTCCATTGTGTAGATGTACCAAAGTTTCTTTAACCAGTCATCTGTTCTTGGGCATTCAGGTTTCTTCCAGTTTCTGGCTATTGTAAAGAGTGCTGCAATGAACAAACAAGTGCAGATGTCACTTCGACTATACATTTTTGCCTCTCAGGGATATATTCCCAGGAGTGGTATTGCTGGGTCAAACGGGAGCTCAATTTCTAATTTTTTGAGAATCGTCCATACTGTTTTCCAGAAGGGCTGAACCAGTCGACATTCCCACCAACAATGAAGGAGTGTCCCTTTCTCGCCACATCCGCGCCAGCATCGGTTGCTTTTGTTTGGAAATGATTTTTAATTAAAAAAATGTTTTATTAACATGTCATTATTAAAAAGAAACATATAGGCAAAAGAGTTAGTGCAGTATGTAGAGGGTGTTTACCTTGTATGCGGCTAACCTGAGTTCAGTTCCCGGAACCCTGAGCCTGCCAGGAGTGATCTCTGGATACAGAGTTAGAAGTGAGCCCAGAGCACATCTGGGTGCGCTCCCCTACCACAAAAAAGTTAGAAAAGAAAAAAAAGAAAAACATATAACTGATTCTTGAGTGACATAGTGGTTAATGGTGATAACTGGTATATAACTTTTGAAAACCCCCAAATTTAAGAGATAGTCTGCTGTTGACCAAGAAGATGGTTTTTTAATAGTATTTACTCACATTGTCTGCAATTAGTGCTATTTGTGGCCTGTAAATCTGTAAATTTTGATACATTTAAACAAATTATAATGGATTTTATAATGGACTTTATAATGAATTTGTATTTTAGAGTAATAAGTGATAAATTGTATTTTTGTTTTTGTGGGGTATTTGGGCCATAGTATGTGGTGCTTGGGACTTCTGACTCTGTGCTCAAGGGTCATTCCTGGTGATGCCAGCCATAAGTTTGGTTGACTGTGTGCATGGTATGTGCTTTAACCCCTCTACTAATTCTGGGGGCCAATCAAATAAATTATCTGCATATATCTTATACATGCATGGCATACTTTGTCTTAGATTTTTTGATATTTCTAGGATATATTGATCATCTTTAATTATTTCACATGAATACCAATCTCCAAAAAAGTTTAAAAATATAATTATTGACAGAAAATCATATAGAAGTCCAAATTTGTATTGTTCATGGGATAACTAAATTAAGAAGAAAATAGAACCACAATAAACATACAAGTAAAATGTAGGAGTCTTTCAATTATGTATTTATATCTGTATATATACAAGTATAATCTTTAAAATATAAATCTCAGATACTATAACATTTTATTGAGTTTTTTATAATTGCAATGTTTTACTGCTAAGATGATATTGTTGTGAACATTTATATCTATTTGTCTACATTTCTGATTGTTTACTTAAGATCTGATATTAAAAGCTAACTTACTAGGGCTCGAGCGATAGCACAGCTGGTAGGATGTTTACCTTGCAAGCGGCTGACCTGGGTTCAATTCCCAGCATAGCGTATGTTCCCCTGAGCACTGCAAGGGGTAATTCCTGAGTGCAGAGCCAGGAGTAATCCCTGTGCATCACGAGGTGTGACCCAAAAAGAAAAAAAAAAAAGCTAACTTACTTATGACTGGGTATGTAGCTCAGGGCTAAAGCACTTGGCTTGCAAGTATGAAATTTTGGGTTCTATTCCTCACACTATAGAAAAAAAAAACAAAATCACTAACTGTGGTTGAAAACATATCTCAGTGGTAAAATATTTGCCTCACATTTGTGAGGTTATGGGTTTGATCCCTGAATTTCCATATACGCTCACAAAAGCTAATTTACTTAAAGAATATTAAACTGCTTTAAACCAAGGACATATTGCCGTACAATTATACAGATTTAATTCTCAATAAAATAACTTGAAAAGATCCATTTATAGCATCTTTGCTAGGAAAAGATGTTACCTGATATTTAAATGTTTGTAATTTGGGGACACATTTTAATTTGTCATCTTTGTCTACTAGTGAGCTTGAAAATTGCTCTTGTGTTTACGAGGAATTTACACTTCTTTCAATAGAGATTATATGATCATGGTTTATGCTTATTTTTTCTATACAAGTTTAATAGGTAAATATTGATTTATTTCACAGCAGTAATTTATTAAAAACATTCATCATTTGCCTATCATATTAATTGCCATTAGTTGTTTGTTTTGCTTCTTTTTTGATCACTTAATTTACTTTTTATCTTTTCTTTCAGATTGTAAGATTTTCACACAAATGAGCATATGTTTTTCTTTATATTCTACAGTTTTAGATTGAGAACAACTGTTTGTTTTGTAAAATAAGATACTTGTGCATTTACAATTTCTTCTCACTATTTTTACATTTTAAAACATCTCGATTCATCTACAACTTATCACAGTAAATGTTGTCATATTGAAAGAAACCACCATTTTTTTCAATCATAGCACTGTAGCACTATCCTCCCGTGGTTCGTCCATTTGTTCGAGTGGGCACCAGTAACATCTTACAACAGATTGTGAGACTTGATGTTACTGGTTTTGGCCTATTGAATACGTCATGGGTAGCTTGCTAGGCTTTTGCTATGAGGGCAAGATATTCTGGGTATCTGGGTATCTTGCCGGGCAGAGGAATAGGAATCAGGGTTGGCCTCCTGCAAGGCAAATGCCCTAACCGCTGTGATGTAAACGTTATATAAAAATACTAGGAATACCAAATGTTGTTTCTTTAACAGTGCAATAAAAATGATTATTTAGTAATTTTCTTGATTTATTAATTAAATATGTAAGCTCTTGAGTATAATGGGAGTAGTTTTCTAACACATTAGTCTGAGGAATTTGAAACTGTTATAACTGATTTGTAGGATTCCATCTCCCTAGCCTGCTTCATTCTACCCCTCTCTCTATCCAATCCGGTCTTCTTCTTGGGAATCTGACCTCCTGATTGGCTAGCCTCTACCTTTCAACTGCCTACTTTATGACATCATTCTCCCACCAAACCAACCACCAACTGGTAGAACCTTGGGGTTCCCATGCGGTTGTTTGTAAAAAATTTGAATCAACCCGGCAAGTGACCAGTGACCAATGACCAATCACCATTGACCAGTCATCTGTACTGGACACTTGTGGTTTTAAGCCGCTGTAGTTTACTGACTTACTCTCGTACTGTCTCCTCTTCTTGTCTACCTTTCATCAGTATTTCCTCTTCTCTGACCATGTAAGGTAAGGAATAATACTTTTCAAAGATTTACATTAGATTTATCATCCGTAAACTTAGCAGTCTAGTAAAAACAACATGTAGTAGTGAAAGAAAGTATTCAAGTTGAATTTTATAAGCCTCCTTTTTGTTGACTGACATTTGCTGTGTGATTTTAGACATTGGCTTTCTTTTTCTTACATACAAACTCTTTTTCCTCATTGATTACTTTATATTTTAGACATATTTATGAGCTCAAATACAAACATATATATATGTTGATTCTCTGGGATTCTTTTTACTTTTCATCGTGTATTTTACATAATATCCTTTAAAAAAGTAAATCAGAGACAGTATTTTTACAGAAAAAGAAAATGTAGATGCTGTGGAAACCTGCTAATTCATACTCGCACGTTTTCTCTGTAATAGTCTCTCCTCTTGTATTTATACTTCAGTATTTTAAATATAGTGCTTTTACACAGTAATAATCATTTTTCTTTGAGTTTTCTATTGAAACCAGGTAATAAGAAAATTTGGGGGATGGGGAAGGTGTGGAGTGCTGAGAGATAGGGAGACAAGCCCTCAAAGGTAAGAATGTTTGGGATCACTTTCATCAAACATTGACCAATCTAAACCAAGACGATATGAGGGAGAATAAAATAGGAAAGAAAGAATGAAAGAATATGGACGGCAATTACCAAGGAAGGGGAAACCGTCTGGATTGAATGTTGAAGAAAACCAAGGATTTAAAATCAAAAAAGAAAGAATATATGTTAAATATGCTCAGATAAATACACTGAGAGCAAGTCAAAGCAATTTACTTCAATAAATGCCAGGACTAGAAAGTATACTGTTCCTTGAGTAGGGTACCAGTAGGAAAACCAGTATATCAGAAAGCCATCCTTGATGACTTTTTTCCTTACTATCTCTTAGTACACTGTACATGGTACTTGACAGTTTGAAATATAAACATGCATCAGAAATGATGCATCCCATAAATAGCTAATAGTGGTTATCTAGGTGGGTGGAAGAAATAGAATCTTCAATGTTTTATGACGTTCTGGTTTTTAAGTACATGTACGCGTTGCCTGTTGAAATTAAAACAATGGTATTTTCTAACTTGATTCAGGAGATTTGATTCATTTGTGTGGTAATTAGGTTCCAGGTTAAAGTTGCTGTCGTCTTTACAAATATTATTTCATGTGATTTTTTTCTTCCTAATATGAGAGTATTTTGATAGTAGTCAACTTCTGTTTTAGATCCTAAGAGGAAATAGGAAAATCAAGCCTCACATGTCGAATTACACATTTTTGCCATATTTGTTAATTTTGATTGTTCCTACATTAAAAATATTTAATGGGATTTTGGTGGTCATTTATTAAACATTGAGAAGAACGTTTTCCAGGTTAATAAAGTTAATTCTACTCTAGGTTTTTAAAGTACATTTGCAATATTTTGTGATCATTTTTTCTATGGTCTTTTCTGTTGTTTGTGTGATAAACTGAAATCATATGCTATGTTTAAAACGTGTTGTTTGGTGTTTAATATTCAGAGGTATTGATGAGAATAATTTTTTGTAATTACAAAGTTTCTCTATTTTACTCATTTAAAACATTTCTTACCTATAAATACAGTCACGTTTATTCCTATTCTATTTGTTATGTAGTTACTGCTATATCCTTTCTCTTTAATGGACTGGTAAAGTGTGCACTCAAAAATCACCTTCTATTCCGTTTTTTGGCTAGCAGTTTTTTCTAAAATAGAATACAATCTTCATATTGTATATGTGGAACAATTCATTAATAACCTTATTGGACTGTTTTATTTGGTTTTGTTTGAGACCACATCCACAGTTATTAAAGGTTTACTCTTGGGTCTGCTCTCCATAACTTACTGTACTATGCTGCTTGCTACAGAGCCCAGATTTCATTGATATCTATATACTACTTTTTCAGTTCTATGATACATATTTTTCACGATGTTTTCTTTATACTTCCTCCTATGTAAACCACATGACATGGAAAAATTTTACTTATGTATGCATAATTATTCTTAGAGTTATTAGTAACTACATTGTAGATAAACAATTTAAGACACAGAATTTAAATAAAGTTTTCCTTCCAAAAACATTTCTTGGGAAAAACTCAAGTAATCATTTTTGAAGTGGATCAAAAATCAGGGTAACCTTCAATGCATCAACAAGATTAACTCATAAGTGAACCGTACTAGCAGATATTCATTGCACAAGTCAAATGGAAACCTGATGATTACAGTGGTAATAGTTGTAAAGACCCCAAATGCCTATATTAATGTAAGGTATCTTCCTTCCGGTTTTTGGCCTTGTAGTGATCATGCAGAGTCCTGGAAAAATTTCCACATGCTCAGGGTCCGTAACTTGGAAATTCATAAGTGGCAGAGATATAGTACTGGAGGGGATAAGGCACTTGCCTTGTACACAGCCAATCTGTTGGATCCCTGTTACTGCAGACACTCTTCTGAATATTACAAGGGATCACTCCACAGTGCAGAGCCAGAAAGAACCCATGATCACTGTCAGTTATTGGTCGAAACTATACTCCTTACAATGCCCATTAAAAATTATTGGAAAACATGAAGTTTCTTTGTCATTACTGACCCTCAGGTTTCTTCTTGTCCAGAGAATGTTACCCATTCTCTTAGACTTCCTAGTTTGGAAAAGCTTGCCTTATAGGAAATAACATATGAGTCAATAGGAGAACAAGCTACAGGCATTGCTAGGGTAAGGAGAAACTATCTATATATTGCTAGCTATGTATAGCTAGGTTGACTGAGTAGATGGTGGTACCATTAAGATTGGAACATAAAGTAAAAATAAATCAAGAGAAATATCTAACAATAGCAAAGAGGGCTATAGTACTCAAAAAAATTAGAAACAGGCACATTGGCAATTAGTTTTAAAAAGCATCAAGGAAAGTATATAGTATTGTGAGTGAACAAATCTACTCTATGGATTAATCTCATCCTTGAAATGGAAAAGGACAATGTGTTACAGTTAGAAATTTACAAATAAGATATATAACATCTATTTCTGCTGTGTTCCTATGCTTTGCAAAGTACTATTCTAATTTTATATTTAATTTAATGATTAAAACAGTATTTGCCAACATTAAACTTTTAATGGAATGTTTTATTAAAAATTTTTTTAAAAAATTTTTAAAAATGTTTTATTAAAATGTTATTTAAAGGTATTTTCAAAGATGTCACGCCACTGTCTGAGCAAGTGAAAACAGAGATAGATAAATGGGACTATCTTAAACTAAGAAGCTTCTGCACCTCCAAAGAAACAGTGACCAAAATACAAAGACAGTCTACAGAATGGGAAAGGATATTCACCGAATACACATCTGACAAGGGGTTGATATCAAGGATATACAAAATACTGGTTGAACTCCACAAGAAGAAAACATCCAACCCCATCAAAAAATGGGGCAATGAAATGAACAGAAACTCTCTCAAAGAAGAAATCCGAATGGCAAAAAAGCACATGAGAAAATGTTCTGCATCATTAATCATCAGGGAGATGCAGATCAAAACCACAATGAGATACCATCTCACACCTCAGAGACTGGACCACATTTAAAAGAACAAAAGCAACCAATGCTGGAGCGGATGTGGCGAGATAGGGAAACTCCTTCACAGTTGGTGGGAATGCCCACTAGTTCAGCCCTTTTGGAAAACAGTATGGACGTTTCTCAAAAAATTAGAAATTGAACTCCAATTTGACCCAGTGACAGCACTCCTGGGAATATATCCCAGAGAGGTATAACTGTGTAGTCGAAGTGACATCTGCACTTATTTGTTCATTGCAGCACTCTTTACAATAGCCAGAAACTGGAAGAAACCTGAGTGCCCAAGAACAGATGACTGGTTAAAGAAACTTTGGTACATCTACACAATGGAGTACTATGTAGCTCTTAGAAAAGATGAAGTCATGAAATTTACATACAAGTGGTACAACATGGAAAGTATCATGCTAAGCGAAAAGAGTCAGAAAGAGAGGGATAGACATAGAAAAATTGCATTCAAATGGGGGATATAACGTAACAAAATATGAGATTATTACCCAAGAATAGATGAGATCAACAACAGGAGGATTACTCCATAGCTTAGAGGCCAGCCAGGTATTCTAGGGGAAAGGGCAGTTCAGGTAGAGAAAGGAGCACCAAATGAAGGGTGTTTGGAGGATCCTCCAAGGAGGGGAGATGCATGTTAAAAGTAGACTATGGACTGAACATGTTTGCCACTCAATGACTCTTTTGCAGACCACAACATCCAAAAGAAGAGAGAGAACAAAAGAGGATGCCCTGCCAAAGAGGCAGGGTGGGGGGATGGGGGGGATATTATCCATGGTGGGTACTGGTGGAGGGATGGGTATTTGATCATTGTATGACTGAAACCCAAGCACAAAGATTCGTAAATCTACAACTGTACATCATGGTGCTTCACTATTAAAAAATTTTTTAAAAGTTATTAAAAAAAGAAACATATGGGGCCAAGAGCTAGTGCAGTGTGTAGAGGGTGTTTACATTGTATGCAGCTAATCTGAGTTAAATCCACAGAACCCTGAGCCTGCCAGAAGTAATTCTGTATAGAAAATCAGAAGTGAGCCCGGAGCACATCTAGGTACACTCCGCTCCCCACAAAAAAGGAAGAAAAGAAAAGAAAACATATAACTGTTTCTTGAGTAAAATAGAGATTAAGGGTGCTAACTCCTATATAACGTTTGAAAACCCCCAAATTTAATAGAGAGTCTGCTATTGACCAAGAAGATGGTTTATTAATAGTATTTACTTACATTGTCTGCTAGTGGTGCTATGTGTGGTCTGTAAATCTGTAAATTTGATACATTTAAAAAATTTATAATGGATTTTATAATAGACTTTAAAATACATTGGTATTTTATGTTTAATAAGTGATAAATTATATCTCTACTTTGTTGGTTATTTGGGCCATAGTATGTGGTGCTTGGGATTTCTGACTCTGTGCTCAATGGTCATTTCTGGTGGAGCCAGCCATTATTTGGGTTGACTGTGTGCATGGTACGTGCTTTAACCCCTATACTAAACCTGGGGTCCAATCAAATCAATTATCTGCATATATTTTATACATGCATGCCATAATTTTCTTAGATTTTTAATTTTTCTAGAATATACTGATCATCTTTAATTATTCCACATCAATACCAATGTCCAAAAATATTTCAAAATATAATTTTTGAAAAAAATCATATGGAAGTTCAAATTTCTGTTGTTCGCAAGATAACTATATTAAGAAGAAATAGAACCACAGGAAACATACAAGTAAAATGAAGGTACATTTCTTTGGAGTCTTTAAATTATGTATTTATATTAGTATATATACAAGTGTAATTTTTAAAAAATAAATTTCAGTGACAATAAAATTTTGGAGTTTTGTTAATTGTAATGTTGTACTGCTAAGTCTATATTTATGTGAACATTTATATATATTTGTCTATTTTTCTGATTGTTTACTTAAGATCTGTAGTTAAAAGCTAACTTACTGATGACAGGGTATGTGGCTCAGGGCTAAAGCACTTGGGTTGCATGTATAAAACATTAGGTTGGCAGCCTGCAAGGCAAATGCCCTACCCACTGTGCTGTAAACGTTATATAAAATATACTAATAATAAGACCTAATGATGTTGGTGAACAGTGCAATATAAATGATTATTTAGTAATTTTCTGGATTTATTAATGAAATATGTAAGCTCTTGAGTATAATGGGAGTAGTTTTCTAACACAATATTCTGAGGAATTTCAAACTATTATAACTGTCTTGTAGGATTCCATCTCACTAGCATGCTTCATTCTACCCCTCTCTCTATCCAATCCGGTCTTCTTCTTGGGAATCTGACCTCCTGATTGGCTAGCCTCTACCTTTCAACTGCCTACTTTATGACATCATTCTCCCACCAAACCAACCACCAACTGGAAGAACCTTGGGGTTCCCATGCGGTTGTTTGTAAAAAATTTGAATCATCCTGGCAAGTGACCAATGAACAATAGTTGGAATAGTGGGTTCCACTTTAGGTACCAGATGGTTACCTTAGACAAACACTGAAATGCCATACAAATTTTACTTATTCTAATATAATTTTAACAAACTGAAATGATGCATCGTAGTTAATTGGTTGTTAAAAAAAGTTATGAAGTTTGAGATGCTGTGGTTGTTTTTGGGAAAGGCTGGGGGTTGAAGGATGGCATGGGAAAGAATGGGAAGTTATAGAGAGGACAAAGGGGGAATACACAAGACTCTAAGAAAGATAAACTTGGTACAGGGTTATAAACCCATAAGAGGAGAAATTGCATGGGCCTGATGAAGAGTGGGAGAGTCAGAGGAACAGTATTGCTGACAGGGCATTTGCTCTGCAAGCAAGAAGGACCCAGTTCAATTCTTGCAATCCTTTCTGGTCCTCAGAGAACCACCAGATGTGAAACTTGAGCACAGAGCCAGGAGTAAAACCAGAGCACAGTCAAGTATGCCCCATCCCTGGTGTCCTCCAAAAAAAAAAAAATGGGAGAAATGCCACAGTCTGGGGATTAGGATTAAAAGAAAAAATTCGGAATAGGCTAAAGAAGGCAGATGAGTCAAAGGTGACCGGAAATAAAGTTAAAATTCTTTCATGGAGTCTGTGTTTATGCCTCATGGCCACTTTTGGAAAATAACGAAATTTGAGACACATCTCTAAAAGGTTCGGGTGGTCTAATCAAAAATGATGGCTGGGGGTTGTGAACACATAGACTGGGGAATGAACCTTCCAGATGAGTGGTCAACGGCCTCAGAGTCATTCAAGGATGACTCTTAACAGGGACCAAGCCAAGAGAACTGTTTCAGCATGAAGCCTGAAGATGAGCTCCTGGGAGATGCAAAGATAAGTCACCATGTCCTCTAGCCCTCTTTTCAGCACCCCTAGATGCACCATTTCCCTTATTCCCAACAATATTCAGAGTCGCTATCACGGTGACATTTTGCTAGCTAGTATCAACAGTGAGGTCCATTGACTCTGTAAGTCTTTGCATTTTAAACTCCCCGCTGTGGGCAAGCCTGCTTTCAGGCAATGGCATCTGGATATTTCTGGCAGGGGAAGCTCCAATTATATTACCTTGAGGGGCTGCTCTGTGGTCTTCCGTGGTCCCTGGTGCCTGTAGCCTTCTCTAAACATCGCTGTTAACTGGAGCTCACACAAAAACCAACGTTATCAGTGTCGTTGGGGCTGCCTTGGGGGATGTACTGGACTAAGACATGCGCACTAGGTTACCACGACCAAAGCGGTTGGTACCGCTTAACCTTAAGCCTGGAATGTGGTGGTGGAAAGAGATGGTCCTGGGAGAGTTAATGGGGTGATGGATGGATGGCAAGGAAACCGGGAAGGGTAGGGAACTGGACAGCTGGTGATCATCATAGGAGAGTTGGTAGATGTGTTTTAATTACGATAATATGTTTTTCAGAAATGATAAGCAAAACAAAAATATGAAAGTAAGATAGGTTCCAAAGAACAGGTTACATATAAGACAGAGATAGCTGAAAGGGCTGGCATTCCTTCTGGAGCTTTCAATCATACCATTTACTAAAGTTGGTATTTTCACGTTACTTAGCTCTGGGGAGGAATAGTGAGAAACAGAATGCCACCAGAAAAGCAAACTGGATGACCACCTTTCATAAAAGCCAGGTGAAAGGTGTTCACATGGATCCCAAATGCAAGTGGGTTAACAGGAACATATATTTAATTAAGTCTGCTTGGTACCAGTAACTACTTTTGTGGAAATGGAGGAAAACGAATACAGTTTCTGACAGACTTGAGAATAAACTGCTAACAAATTTTCCCAGGAAAGGGTAGTTGACTGGCTGGGAACAGAAAACCTTGAAAAGTGTTTTGCTACCTTTCATGTATGGCTAAAGGAAAATGATCCAAGTAAACTCTCAAAATTAACAAGCTTCAACTCCCTTGAAGGAAAGTTGTATACAATGTGGAAAAAATGCTGGGAGAAAAGTCTGAAATGATGGGAAAAGAGACAATAAGTGCAAAAGGAAGGACTTGACATTTGGGTTCCTCTGAAAACAAAGCTTGAAACAACAAGATCTGGTGAGCACATGATTTACTGGGAATGGGATCTGAGAGGAAAATAGTGATATCAGGGATGTGAACAAGGAACATCCAAATTAAGGAAGACTTAATTAGCTGATTACCCCATGGGCAACATGCTTCCAAGACTATAAGAACTTAACAAGGAATTTACTTTAATTTTCTTTCTTTTATATGGTCAATTACAACATGTATTCTTTGCATAATTCAATGAAAATTTGGAGTGTTCATTTCTTTCTCAATATTCTTTTCACTTGTGGAAGCATCTTAAACAGCTGCTGGATAACAGAATTATTTGATCAGACTTACTATTTCCTATAATAGTTAGTTGAGATTACTGAAAACTAGGTCTAAAATGAAGTTTGTTTTGATTAGTAGAAGTAGATTAGTGAGGACTGGGATGGAATTAGTGATTATAGGGTACCACATTCAGTTCCTAATAAAACAAGTAAAAGACAGTGTCCAAAATAGCATATTGAAAAAGACATCCATCTCTATTTAACATGGAAATTCAGCATATTTTATATTAAATTAAAAATGAATTAATATTCCTGTATTTGGTCTTTTAAAGACATTCAAGGTTGGTTAAGGAATCAAACACTGCCAATGAAATCATAACAACTTAATCATAAAATCCTGATTACTACTGAAGTGTCCAAGGATGTCAGTGCTAAGAATTATTTCCGTTGATCTCACTAGTGCATATGATAGGCATATGAATACATCTGTGTGAATAAATAATTGGTATCTAATTTAGAGTCTCACCATACATGGTTGTGGGTATTGTGAAATAGTTATATATATTTTCTTCATTTTGCAATAACATCTCTGGGTGTGAATCCTTGAATCATAAATACCTTTCCATATGTTCCAGCACTAGCTCCTCCCACATTAATTACTATATATATGACCTCCTATGGAGTCATTTGCTTTTTTCACTTTGTTTTAGTCCTTCTCTCTCTATTTTCAAATGTGAGTTATCTGTATCAAATCAAGGTGCATGTATTTGGTGTGGCAGTTTTAATCTTTATGAGTGATTTATATTTTATTCATTTATTTTTTAATTGAATCACCATAAGATGGGCCATTACAAAGCTTTTTTTATGCAATTTAATTTTTAATCCTCTCAGTTAAGCCAGGGAAAATCTCTTACTCGGGAAATTCAGAATTTCCATATTTCAAGTGAATCAAAACTGATTGTTTTTCTATTTTTTTTATTTTTTATTATTTTTTTGATAGAAACGGGACCACCAAATAATGGGTGTTGGGAGGATCCTCCCAGGATGCATGCTGTTCTTTCAAGAAGCCAGAGAGACGTCTTCAGGCAGGAAGAGCAGCTCAGCAGAAGGGTCTCTTGGATGGGTTTGGTGCCATCTTATTTCAGAAATTGATTTAGGGTTTCTTACCAATCTGAAAATGCCTTGGGATTTAAAATGAAGGTCACATAAAGAACTGAGTGCTGAAAGGAGGAAAAGGATAAGCATGATAATCTTTCAGTACCTGTATTACAAACCATAATGTGCAAAAGGAAAAAATGGGGGGGGGGGCAGGAGAAAGAGACAGACAGCGAGACATACAGACACAGAGACAGACAGAGAGAGAGAGAGATAGACAGAGTCAGAGAGAGAAGAAAAGAGTCTGCCATAGAGCACAGAGGCTGGCTGGGGGTGGGTGGCAGGAGGGAAAATGGGGACATTATAGGTTGGAAATGTACACTATCATGAAGGAATGGGTGTCGGAACACTATGATGGAAACTCAATCACAACTTTGTAGCTGTGTATCTGTGTAATTGTGCATTTAATTTAAAAATTTTAAGGAAAAAAATAAGATTTCAAATGAAAAATTTGAGAGATTTCTGACGAAACAGGCATTCTGGCAGAAACCTCACTGCTTGAGCAACAATACTTTCAGAGAGGTCAATTTCAAAATTTCAAAACTTCCCATATTGAAGGAGTCAGAAGCAAAACCCCTGTTGTGTCCCCAGCCATAAGAGTGAGCTGCACACACTCTTTATAATAGCCAGAATATGGGAATAACCTGAGTGCCCCATAAATGAAGACTGGTTAAAGAAACATTGGTACATTGCCACAATGGAGTACTATGTAGGGGTTAGAAAAGATGAAGTCATGAAATTTACATACAAGTGGTACTACATGGAGAGTATCATGTTAAGCGAAAAGAGTCAGAAAGAGAGGAACAGACAGGGCAAGATTGCATTCACCCGGAGAACATAAAATAACAAAATAGGAGACCAACTCCAAGGGTGGCCGAGGTTAGTGTAAGGAATTTTTCTTCATAGCTTGGAGACCAACCACAAACGCTAGCAGAAAAGGCAGCTCAGATAGAGAACGGAGCACCAAATAAAGGGTGTTGGGAGGATCCTCCCAGGATGGGAGAGCATGCTGAACATAGACTATTAGACCAAACATGATTGTCACTCAATGCCTCTTTTGCAAACCACAACACCTAAAAAGGAGAGAGAGAACCAAGGGGAATGTCCTGCCACAGAGTCAGGGTGGGATGAGGGGATGGGGGATTGAAGCGATACTGGGACCCATTGGTGGTGGGAAATGGGCACTGGGGGTGGGATGGGTATTTTATCATTGTATAATTGAAACCCATGCACAAAAATTTGTAAGTCTACAACTGTACCTCATGGTGTCTCAGTAATAAAAATTTAGAAATTAAAAATAAAAAAAATTGGAACATAAAGTAAAAATAAAACAAGAGAAAGATCTAACAATAGCAAAGAGGACTATAGTACTCAAAACGTTGAGAAACAGGTACTTTGGCAAGAATTTTTAAATAAGTATCCAGGAGAGAATATAGCATTGTGAGTGAACAAATCTACTCTATGGATTCCTCTCATCCTTGAAATGGAAAAGGACAATGTGTTACAGTTACCAATTTGCAAATAAGATATATGCCACCTATTGCTTGCTAGTTTTCTATGCTTTACCAAGTATTATTCTAATTTTTAAATTTAATGATTAAAACCGTATTTGCCTGCATTAAACTTTTAAATTAAAAGTTTTATTAGAAATGATTTTTAATTATTAAAAATGCTTTATTCACATGTAATTTTCTAAAAGAAACATATAGGCCAAAGAGCTAGTGCAGCATGTAGAGGGTGTTTACCTTGTATGCAGCTAACCTGAGTTCAAGTCCCAGAACCCTGAGCCCACCAGGGGTGATCTCTGGATACAGAGTCAGAAGTGAGCCCGGAGCTCATCTGGGTGCAGTCCTCTCCCCACATAAAAGGAAGAATAGAAAAGAAAACCATATAACTGATTCTTGAGCAACTCAGATCTTAAGGGTGCTAACTCCTCTATAACGTTTGAAAACCCCCAAATTTAATAGATAGTCTGCTATTGACCAAGAAGATGGTTTTCTAATAGTATTTAATTCCATTGTCTGCAAGTACTGATATGTGTGGCCTGTCAATCTGTGAATTTTGATACATTTAAAAACTTATAATGGATTTTATAATAGACTTTAAAATAAATTTGTATTTTATGATAGTAAGTGATAATTTATAATTCTATTTTTGTGGGGTATTTGGGCCAAAGTATGTGTTGCTTGGGACTTCAGACTCTGTGCTCAAGGGTCATTCCTGGTGGTGCCAGCCATTAATTTGGTTGACTGTGTGCATGGTAAGTGCTTTAACCCCTATACTAAATCCGGGTTTCAATCAAATAAACTATCTGAATATATTTTATACATGCATGGCATAATTTTCCTTAGACTTTTTATATTTCTAGGATATATCGAGAAGTTCTACATGGAGCTAGAGAAGTTCTATAAAGAAGACCACACCTTCTACAAGATCATTGTGGGTGATTTTAATGCCAAGATAGGACCGAGAAGATCAGCTGAAGAACTTCACATCGGGACCCATGGCCTAGAATGGAACGAACAGGGTGAGAGACTGTCTGAGTTCATCAGGTCGACCAAGACCATTCATGGTAACTCACAGTTCCAGAAGGCAGAATCTAAACGATGGACATGGGAGTCTCCCGGTGGACGATTCCACAACGAAATAGACCACATCATATTCAATCGACGGTTTTGCCTGACTGATGTCGCTGTTGTCCCAAAATTTCAAACGGGATCGGACCACCGTCTCCTTCGTGCAAAATTCTACTTCACAGAGCGGGGAGAAAGGGCTGCAAAGTTCAAAAAGAGAACTCCCAGAATGACCACCAACTGGGAACTCTTTGGTACTATTGTGGCAACATGGGAAGATGCCATTGTTGACAACATTGATGAGGAATACGATCGACTGGTTCAGCACCTCCATGAATGTGCGAGGAACGCCAAGAGAGAGATAGCCACAAAAAGTCGCCTATCTTCGAAAACTCTTGAGCTAATTCGCCAGCGTGGTTTGGCACATGCCTCAGGCAAGCGCAAGCTAACGTCCGAGCTTGCAAAGCAGTGCAGAGATGCGATCAAGGAAGACCTCAAAGAGAGAAGAGCAGAAGTACTGGTAGATGCGGCAGGAGCCGGGAAAAGTATTCGTAAGGCCCGCCTGTCCTTCGCCAACTATAAGAACAAGATGACTGCCCTCCGACGTCCTGATGGATCCATCACATCCTCCAGAACGGCAATGGAGAAGATTATCCATGACTTCTACTCAAATCTCTTCGATAGCCATGTCCACTTCCCGACATACCAAATTCCACAGGATGGGTATGTCGTTCCTAACGTTCTCCCTTCCGAAATCCGACAAGCCATTCCGTTGGTAAAGAAGCAAACAGCACCCGGCCCAGACAAGGTCAGACCTGAACACCTGAAGAACCTGCCGTCAGTACTCATCAATACACTGGCTCGGCTCTTCACTCGCTACCTGTCTGAATGCAAGGTTCCGTTCCAATGGAAAACCAGCAGGACCGTACTACTGTTCAAGAAGGGAGACATCCATGACATTGGCAACTATCGCCCGATCTGCCTATTGTCTGTCACCTACAAGCTGTTCACTCGAGTCATCCTGAATAGGATTAGCAGAACACTACATGAAGGGCAACCATGCGAGCAAGCCGGGTTCCGCAAAGGATTCAGCACCATCGACCATATCCACACGGTAACCAAGCTCATTGAGGTTTCTCGGGAGCTCAAGATGCCGCTCTGCTTAACGTTCATTGATTTAAAGAAGGCCTTTGATTCTGTTGAGACGGAAGCGGTCATTGAAGCCCTAGCCAATCAGGGAATTCAAGCCCAATACATCAGGATCCTCCATGAGCTGTATTGCGGATTCACTACCAGGATCTCACCATTCTACAAAGAAGTGATCGTTGATGTCAAGAGAGGGGTGAGGCAGGGTGATACCATTTCACCGAAACTCTTCAGTGCCACCCTCGAGAACATCATGCGACGACTGGAATGGGAAGGAATGGGAGTGGAGTTAGATGGTCGGCAACTACACCACCTCCGCTTTGCTGATGACATTGTTTTAATAACACCAAACATCAGCCAAGCGGCACAAATGCTGGCCTTCTTTGACCGTGAGTGTGGAAAGGTAGGACTACAGCTGAATCTTACGAAAACAATGTTTATGAGAAACAGCCTTGTTCCTGACGCCCCATTCGCTCTCAATGGAACGACCATCTCCGAATGCAACAGCTATGTGTACCTAGGTCGAGAGGTCAACATGAGAAATGACCTGGCACCCGAGCTGCGCAGGAGGAAGAGAACGGCTTGGAACGCCTTCAAGAACGTCGAAGAAATAGCTAAGAGGACGAAGAACCTCCGGCTCCGGGCACATCTCTTTGATTCCACTGTTCTTCCTGCATTAACATATGCCTCAGAGACCTGGGCCCTATGCAAACAAGATGAGAACGCCATTCAGGTCTCCCAAAGAAGAATAGAAAGAGCTATGCTTGGAATATCACGTTTCACTCAAAGGAGAGAAGGAATCCGGAGTTCTGACATCTGTCGACGATCAAGGATCAGGGACGCTGTCTCATATGCCAAGGTGTCGAAAATCAGATGGGCTGGTCATGTAATGAGATTTAAAGAGGACCATTGGACTAGAGCTGTTACTGATTGGATTCCACCGGATGTCAAGAGACTGCGTGGCCGCCCACCTACCACATGGTCAGACTTCTTTGTCAAGATCATGAATGATCGGTTTGAGGCCCTCCATGTTCCCGGAGCGAAGAGATGCCATTGGGCTACACTAGCATGCGACAGGGACAAATGGAGACGTTACTGGCGCCCGCTCGAGCAAATCGAAGACTAACGGGAAGTTAAGTGATTAAGTGAAGTGAAGGATACATTGATCATCTTTAATTATTTCACATCCATACCAATGTCAAAAATTTTTAAAATATAATTATTGAAAAAAAATCTCACAGAAGTGCAAATTTGTATTGTTCATGGGATAACTATATTAAGAAGAAAATAGAACCACAATAAACATATAAGTAAAATGGAGGTACATTTTTTGAAGTCTTTCAATTATGTATTTATATTAGTCTATATATAAGTATGATTTTTAAATAATCAATTTAGTTAGTATAAAATGTTAATTGAGCTTTTATAATTGTAATGCTTTACTGAGAAGATAACATTGATGTGAACTCTATATCTATATCTATATGTCTACTTTTGTAATTGTTTAGTTAAGATCAATTATTGAAATATAACTTACTTGTGACGTGATATGTAGCTCAGGACAAAAGAACTTGGCTTGCATGTATGAAACTTTGGTTTCTATTCTTCGCACTATAGAAACAAAGGCAAAATCATGAACTGTGGTTGGAAATATGCCTCGGTGATAAAGTATTTGGCTCACATTTCTGAGGTTATGGGTTTGATCCCTGAATTTCCTTAGACACACACAAAAGCTAACTTACAACAAAGTTTCACACTGGAGACCTAACTGGGCCCACTCGAGAAAATCGATGAACAACGGGAGGACAGTGCCAGTGACAGTGACTTAAAGAACATTAAACTGCTTTAAACTATATATTGCCTAACTATTATACAGATTTAATTCTCAATAAAATAACTTTAAAAGGTCTATTTTCTAGCATCTTTGCTAGGGAAAGATAGCACCTGATTTTTCAATATTTGTAATTTGGGGGACATTTTAATTTCTCATTTTAATTTGTGCTCTTTGTCGACTAGTGAGCTTGAAAATTGCTCTTGTGTGGTACTACATGGAAACTATTATGCTATGGGAAATGTGTCAGAAAGAGAGGGACAGACATAGAAAGATTGCATTTTTCTGGGTAACATAAAGGAACAAAATAAGAGTCTAACACCCAAGAACAGCTGTGATAAATACTAGGTTGTTCACTCCATGCCTTAGAGGCCAGCTGCACTGTCTAGGGGTAAAGGCAGCACAGATAGAGAATGGAGTACACAATAAAGGGTGCTGGGAAGATCTGCCCAGGATGGGAGATGCCTGCTGAAAGTAGTCTAAGGACCGAACAGGATTGCCACCCAATGTCTCTTCTGCAGACCACAGCACCCAAAAGGAGAGATAGAACAAAAGGGAGTGCCCTACCAAAGAGGCAGGCTGGGATGGGGGTTGGGGGGTGGGAGGGATACTGGGATTGGTGGGAATGGAGATTGGGCACTGGTGGTGGGATGCGTACTCGATCACTGTATAACTGAAACACAAGCGCAACAACTTGGAAGTCTATAACTGTACCTCATGGTTTTTCACTAATAAAACAAAACCAAAAAAAATTAAAAAAAAAAGAAAATTGCGCTTGTGTTTACTAGTCATTTACACTTCTTTCAATAGAGATTATATGATCATGGTTTATGCATACTTTTTCGATTCAAGTTTAATAGCTAAATACTGATTTTTTTAAAGCATAAATTTATTAAAACCATTCATACTTGGCCCATCATATATCATATTAATTGCCAGTATTTGTTGGTTTTGCTTGTTTTTTGATCACTTAATTTGGTTTTTGTCCTTTTCTTTCAGATTGTAAAATTTTGAGACAAATGAGCGTATGTTTTTCTTTATCTTCTACAGTTTTAAACTGAGAACAACTGTTTGTTTTGTACAAATAAGATACCTGTGAATTTACTATTTCTTCTCATTTTATTTACATTTTAACACATCTCGATTCATCTACAACTTATCCTAGTAAGTGTTGTCATATTGAAAGAAACCACCAATTTTTTCAATCATAGCACTGTAGCACAGTCCTCCAGCGGTTCTTCCATTTGCTGGAGAGGAACCAGTAATATCTTACAACAAATTGTGAGACTTGTTGTCACTGGTTTTGGCCTATCGAATAGGTCATGGGGAGCTTGCCAGGCTTTTGCTATGTGGACAAGATACTCTGGGTAGCTTGACCGACAGAGGAATCGGAATCAGGGTTGGGCTCTTGCAAGGCAAATGCCCTGCCCTCTGTGCTGTGAATGTTAACTAAAATATACTAGTAATACCAAATGGTGTTTCTTTAACAGTGAAATATAAACAATTATTTTGTAATTTTCTTGATTTGTTAATGAGATATGTAAACTCTTGAGTATAATGGGAGTATTTTTCTAACACAAGAGTCTGAGGAATGTGAAACTGTTATAACTGTCTTGTAGGATTTCATCTCCCTAGCATGCTTCATTCTAACCCGTTCTCTATCCAATCCGGTCTTCTTCTTGGGATTCTGACCTCCTGATTGGCTAGCCTCTGCCTTTCAACTGCCTACTTTATGACATCATTCTTTCACCAAACCAACCACCAACTGGTAGAATCTTGGGGGTCCCACGCAGTTGTTTGTAAACAAATGTGAATCATCATGGCAAGTGACGAGTGACCAATGACCAATCACCAGTGAGCAGTCGTTTGTACTGAACAGTTGTGGTCTTAAGCTGCTTCAGTGTTTAGACGCACTCTTGTACCGTCTCCTCTTCTCGTCTACATTTTATTGGTATTTCCTCTTCTCTGACCATGTCAGGTAAGGATTTATTATCCCTAAACTTAGCAGTCAAGTAAAAACAGCACGGAGTAATGAAAGAAAGTATTCAAGTAGAATTTTATAAGCCTCATTTGAGCTAGACTTTGACATTTGCTGTGTGATTTTAGACATTGGCTTACTTTCTCTCACATACAAAGTGTTTTTCCTCATTGATTACATTATATTTTAGACATACTTAGGAGCTCAAATACACACATTCACAAACACACACACACACACATATATATGAGTGTTGATTCTCTATGTATCTTTTTACTATTAATAGTAAATTTTACATGATATCCATTGAAAACAAGTAAATCAGAGACAGTATTTTTACAGAAACAGAAAATATAGATGCTATGGAAAACTGTTAATATATACTAGCATGAGTTCTCTGTAATGGTCTCTCCACTTGTATTTATACTTCAATATTTTAAATATAGTGATATTACATAGTAATAATCATTGACCTTTGATTTTTCTATTTAAACCAGGTAATAAAAAATATGGGGCATTGGAAAGGTGTGGAGTGCTGAGCGGTAGGGAGGCAAGCCCTCAAAGGTAACAAAGTTTGGGATCACTTTCATCAAGAATTGACCAATAGTATCCAAGATGATATGAGGGACAATAAAATTGGAAAGAAAGAAAGGAAGAAAGAAAGAAAGAAAGAAAGAATAGGAATGTCAAGTATGAATGAAAGGGAAAACGTTTGGAAAGAATGTTGAAGAGAACCAAAGATTTAAAATCAAAAAAGAAAGAATATCTATTAAATATGCTGAGATAAATACACTGAGAGCAAGTCCAAGCAATATACTTCAATAAATGCCAGGACTAGAAAGGATACTATGCCTTGAATAGGGTACCATTAGGAAAAGCAGTTTATCAGAAAGCCATCCTTGCTGGTTTTTTCCCTTATTTTCTCTTAGAACACAGTACTTGGTACTTGACAATTTGAGTATAAACATGCTTCAGAAATGATACTTCCCATGAATAGCTAATAGTGCTTCTCTAGGGTGGTGGAAGATACAGAATCTTCAATGTTTTTATTACTTTCTGGTTTTTAAGTACATGTACGCGCTGTCTGTTAAAATAAAAAAATGGTATATTCTAACTTGAATCAGGAGATTTGATTCATTTGTGTGGTAAGTAGGTTCCAGGTTAAAGCTGCTTGTCACCTTTACAAATATTATTTCATGTGATTTTTTCTTCCTAACATGAGAGTATTTTGATAATAGTCAACTTCTGTTTTTAGATCCTACGAGGAAATAGAAAAATCAAGTCTCACATGTCTAATTACACATTTTTGTCATATTTGTGAATTATGATTTTTCCTACATAAAAGATAATTTATTAGATTTTGGTGCTCATTTATTAAACATTGAGAAGAACGTTTTCCTGGTTGATGAATATAATTCTAATCTAGGGGTTGAAAATAAATTTGCAATATTTTGTGATCACTTTTTAAATGGTCTTTTCTGTGTCTTGTGTGATCAAGTGAAATCCTCTGCTATGTTTAACACGTGTTGTTTGCTGGTTAATATTCAAAGGTACTGATGAGAATAATTTTTTGTACTTTCGATATTTCTTTCTGTATTTTACTCATTTCAAACATTTCTTGTCTCTGAAATACAATCACGATTACTCCTATTTTCTTTTTGTTATGTAGTTACTGGTAAATCCTTTCTCTTTAATGGAGTGGTAAAGTGTGCCCTCAAAAATCACCTTCTATTCCATTTTTTGGCTAGCAGTTTTTTCTAAAATAGAATACTGTCTTCATATTTTATATGTGGAACAATTTTTTAATAACCTTATTGTACTGTTTTATTTGGTTTTGTTTGGAATCACATCCACTGTTATTCAGGGCTTACTCTTGGGTCTGCTCTCCATAACTTACTGTACTATGCTGCTTGCTACAGAGCCCAGATTTCATTACTGTCTATATACTTCTTTTTCAGTTCTGTGATACATATTTTTCATGGTATTTTCTATACACTTCCTCCTATGTAAATCATATGAAATAGAAAAACTATATTCATGTATGCATTATTATTCTCAGAATTATTAGTAACTTCACAGTAGATAAACAACGTAAGGCACAGAGTTTAAATAAAGTTTTCCTTCCAAAAACATTTCTTGGGAGAAACTCAAGTAGTCATTTTTGAAGTGGATCAAAAATGAGGGTAAACGTCAGTGCATCTACAAGATTAAGTCGTATGTGAACCGAAAGTAACAGGTACTCATGGCACAAGTCAAATGGAAACCTGATGATTACAATGGTAATAGTTGTAAAGAGCACAAATGCTTATATTAATGTAAGGTATCTTTCTTCCGGTTTCTGGCCTTGTAGTGATCATGCAGGGTCCTGGACAAAAGAACACATGCTTTAGTTTGTGTAACATGGAAATTCCTAAGGGAGAGAGAGATATAGTACTGGAGGGGATAACGCATTTGCCTTGTACACAGCCAATCCAGTTGAATCTCTGTCACAGCATACACTCTCCCGAATGTTATAAGGGGTTACTCCAGAGTGTAGAGCCAGAAAGAACCAAGATCACTGTCAGTTATTGGTCCATACTCTACACCAACCCATGCCCCTCCCAATAAAAATTATTGGAATATATGAAATCTTTTTACCATCTCTGGGCCTCAGGTTTCTTCTTGTCCAGAGAATGTTTCCCATTCTCTTAGACTTCCTAGTTTGAAAAAGCTTCCATTCTCGCAGATAGCATAGGAGTCAATAGGATAGCAAGCTACAGGCATTTCTAGGGTAAGGAGAGACTATCTGTAAGCAAGAAATCCAGGTACAGACACAATCACCTGGTTCTTCTACATGTCTGTGTTCACTTTGGGAGCACGATACCAAATACACAAAGTGCCAAAAGGTTCCCGGCTTTGAATCACCCCAAATTGTTGGAATTTTGGAAATTCAGTTGACTGTTGGTACTAGAAGCATCTTGATGGCTTAAAATTTAAGTTCATATTGTTCCTCTCAGCGTTGAAGGAGATTATTATTCTCACAGATTTTGTTTATCACCCTCTTGTTCCTTACAGAAAATTTTCAAATTCCATCTTTATTGGGAAATGCACATACTCTGCAGCTTTTCCTTTCCATGGTTAATGATGCATCTTCGGTAACAGGAAGTGTCTGCAAATACTCCAGTGTATCTGCTTCAGCTGGTATTTCTGCTTGGCTCCTGCCCTCAGCCTCTGGCACCTCTTTCCAACCACTGATGGGTAGTGCCTATCTTTACCAACATTTCAGCACAACAATGCTATCTGGAGTGTTTCACCAGAGTCATATATCCACCTCAGCTGCTTCCTACCCGAGTGTTTTGGAATGGGATATTGAAAGAAGTGCTGAAGAGAAGTCTTCCATGGGAGACTTTTCTGTGACGGTCCTTGCCCAAGACACCGCTGTCTCTTCCATGTCTATGGTAGCTCGCTATGAGAAAATCCTAGATACCAACAACACGGTGTCTGTGTACCCATCACTTTCTGCCAGTCTTGTTGAGAGAACACCATCTCTGGTTCCACATCAGAGTCAAAGCCTGTCACTTCCCTACCAGGAACGAAGCCAGGTGTATTACAATCATCAAGGCACTCTGGTAACTCTCCTTTCTGGCCTGCAGTCCTATGACTCCATGTCATACATAGGTCAAAATGGCTCTGCCCCCCAAGCTTACAGCAACTCATCTAGAGAAATATTTATGGCTCTGAAGGAGGTCCAGCCCCCAAATAACCAAATACCAGCCTCCTCCTCTGGAATCGACTTCTCTCTGTCTGCTCAACCCATCACAGAATCGAGTTATCAAGGTGAGTAAAACGGAGAGAAGGGAAGGAAAATTCAAAAATTGGGATCAAAAAAGAGGAAAACTGTCCGTAGACAGGTGATATTCATATACACTGAGATTTTTAAGTTTACGAAAAGAACTTAACTAAACTCAGTTCATGCTTACTTCCGTAACTCCTTTTACAGCATGTTATTTTCACTCTCAACATAAGAGCTCCTAATGGAAATTGGAAGGTATGATGTTAAATAGACATCTAGGTTTCATATAATGAAACTTCAGGAGCACACAAAAGAATGCGACATTTTTCCCTAGTTATTTCATTTACTTTTAATTTTTATTAGTTAAACATAAGGAGGGACAGATGTAGACTTAAAATTATTGTGCTTGGTTTCATTTATACAATGATGGAGTACCTATCCCTCCACCAGTGCCCATTCTCCAGCACCACGGTTCCCAGTATTCCTCCCACCACCATAACCCCCATCCCACTCAACCTCTGTGGCAGGGAATGCCACATTTTTCACATTCTATTTCAGCAGTCCTCAAGAATTACCACACTAAATGTAAAATACATGTCTTAAACTAGTATTTTGTTATTTTCTTAAGAAGTTTCAGAACTCTTATTGTAATGGTACACTTTAACTTTCCCTTCCATTAATGAACAGCAAGGTTCTGAATACACTTGTGGTTCAGAGATTCTGACTCAAATCATGAAACCTAGAATCTGTACTCCAGCACAAATATCATGCTGAAGTAGTGCTTCATTCGTACTCTTATTCTATGATATTAACGTCCTCTTATTTTTCCATGAAAGTGAATAAATTGAGAGTACAATACATTACAATGCTAAGCTCTGTATGGCATTTATTAGTTTGAAAATCTATATTTTTTTTTAAAAAACCTTTTGTTTGGAGGACGTTGAAGTTGTGTCAGAGACCGAAGGGCTCAGGGATTACTCCTGGATCTGTGCTAGGGATCACAGCTGAAGATGCTTAGGAGATCATACGTGATACGAAAGATCAAACTGAGGTCAGCTGTGCGCAGGGCCATTGCCTTACTAACTGTACTATCCCTCTGTCCCAAGTCTCTTATTTTTCAAGTTAGTTTACACAGAAACTCTTTCAAAAACAAAGAAAACCAAAAAACAAGAGCACCACATGACAAACAGTAAGAACTACAACATTTACCTCCAATCTTCAAGCACAGGGACTTGTCCATTTTCCTTAGAATAGCCAGTAACAATGCCTTGCCTATTGCTGGTAGGTGCACTGTTGTTGCACCACAAGTTTTGTGGAGTGAATATCTCATTTTGCAGGCACTAATTTCTTTCATGGTTCTTTTAAGTATTGAATTTCCTGGGGAGGAAGACTTCCCAGGCATCGCAACCTTCAGGGAAGACATTTGGTCTGCAACAAATTTCCGAATTGCCCCCACGTTGCAGTAGCAGGATTCAAAGACCTGAGTGTAATCCAGCACCTGAGCTTCGGGAAGTTCCCATAATATCTCCAGCCAAAGTAACCTGGCGCTGACACCAACTCCATCTCAGGAACAAAAAGTTAAGAATTTTGATCAGATGAAAACTGGGCTTTCAAAACCTCTGGAGACCTACGAGATCCCAGTAGACTTAGATCAATGCAAAGATCTGCAGGTAATGAACACCACTGACACAATCACTCTGAAGCAGGTGCAAGAAAACTCAAGTGGAACTAAGGGGACCTCCCATGCAAAACAGAACAACAAAAAGGAGGCTTCTGAAACTCTTGAGGGAGAACCCAAGGCCAAAATCCAGCCAAACGTCCGAGAATGCATGCTAAAGCGGAGCGGGGATTTTTCGTAATACTGCAGTCAGTGATAGGTGTCCTAAGACCAAAGCCAAAACTAACAGCAAATCTCACAAAGCTGCCTCCAGCAGTATCAGCAAGACAAAGAGCCATGGGCAGGAGAAGATAAAAAACACCAGAGAAAACTCTAAGAAAGCTAACGAGTGTAAGCAGCCAGGGAACAAGGTCAAGGCAGAAGAAAAGCCCACCATTGGCAAGAGGAAATGCAAGGAAACTCAATCTGAGCTTTGCCAAGAGGCAGTTAAAAAGCCCTGCTGCTACCTAGGCATACACATGCTGGATTCTGTCCAAGTGTTTCATGCTTTGGGGAAGGAAAGTGATCCAAAACTTGGAATCTCTTCCTCCCAGGTCCTGAGTACTCAAAGAAGCCTAAAGATGTCAAGCCATCCTCAGCTGTCAAGCTATGTCTAGGTGCTACACAGGATGGGAAAGGCCTTGAGAAATCTCAGGTCAAAGCACACAAACCAAGTAGCAGTGCTGAAAAACGCTCATCGCCAGCAAAGTCTGAGCTGCCATATCCTGGGAAGGTCAAATTGGTTCCTTTGCCTTTTCTTACCATGGAGAATCCACAAGCTCGACCTGTTCCTCGGAGACGACAATCTGTTTCCTCACATGGTCCTGCTGCAGCTTACCATGCCAAGCCTGGCTCTACCAATGCAGCTCAGCCAACCGCTGCCAATTCTTCCCGGTCAACCACTGCATTTTTGTCGGGTTCTGCTAAACCTGCTAAGTCCATTTCAACCAACCCATCTCGACTCCTGTTTGCAGAACCCTAGTAGCCGACCTATTCGTCTCCCCACAACTTCTAGACCTGCTCCCTACAACAGCACCTGGCACTTCTTTCCAGCGTGAACCTACTCCAGTCTCTGTGAACCAGCGGCAGTCGCCACCCAAACGTCAGTCAGTTTCTCCTCCAAGACTTCCGTTTCCAACCGATTCCATGGAGAAAGCCCAATGTTCCCGAGCTAGACATGTCAAAGCCCATCACCAAAGAGCAGAGACCAGAGCGTGAGGCTATGAAAAGGAAGGCTCAGCAGGAGCGTGAGAACGCTGCCAAACTCACCTCTTTGGGGGAAAGTGTAGTACTTTATTGAGAGGGAAAAGAGATGGACATCTCTCTCTACTATGGCTACCTAATGGGAGTAGCTGGAATGGTAGATTCCATTTGAGGTACCAGATGGTTTTCCTAGGCAAACACTGACATGTCATACACCATTTATTTATTCTAATATATTTTTTCAAATTAAAGAGATGCATCATAGTTAATTGTTTGTTAATAAAAATTCTGAATTTTGAGATCCTGCCTATTGTGGTTGTTTTTGGGAGTGGCTGGGGGTCGAAGGATGGGATGGGAAAGAATGGGAAGTTAGAGACAGGAAAAAGGATGAATAGACAAGACTCTACGAAATACAAACTTAGTCCAGGGTTATAAAGCCCATCATAGGAGAAATTTCATGGGTCTGATGAAGAGTGGGGTAGGGTCAGAGGAAGAGTATAGCTGACAGGGCATTTGCTCTGCAACCAAGAAGGACTCAGTTCATTTCTTGCAGACTTTGATGGTCCCCAGAGACCCACCAGATGTGGAACTTGAGCACAGAGCAGGGAGTAAAACCAGAGTACAGTCAAGTATGCCTATCCCTGGTGTCCTCGAAAAAAAATGGGACAAATGGCACAGTCTGCGGTTTTTGGTTAATAGAATAAATTTGGAATAGGCTGAGAAAGTCAGATGAGTCTAAAATGACCAGAAGAAAAGTAAAAATTCTTCAATGGATGCTCTGTTTACGTCTCATGGCCACCTTTGGAAAATAACCAAATTTGAGAAACATCACTAAAAGGTTTGGGTGGTCTATCAATAAATGATGGCTGGGGGATGCGAACACACACACTGGAGAATAAACCTACCAGATGAGTGATCAACGCCCTCAGAGTCATTCAAGTATGACTCTTAACAGGGACAAAGCCAAGAGAACAGTTGCAGATTTAAGCCTGAATATCAGCTCCTGGGAAATGCAAAGATAAGTCATATGTCCTCAGGCCCTCTGTTCAGCATCTGTAGCTGCACCATTTCACTTATTCCCAACAATATTCAGAGTTGCTATCATGGTGACACTTTACTAGTGAGTTTCAACAATGCGGTCCACTGCCTTTGTAACTCTTTGGATTTGTAAACTCCCCAATTTAGCCAAGCCAGCTTTCAGGAAATTTCTGGTGGGGGGAGCTCAAATTATATTAGCTTGAGGGGCTGGTCTTTGGTCTTCCATGGTTCCTCGTGCCTGTAGCTTTCTCTAAACATCGCTTTTAACTGCAGCTCACACAAGAATCAACTTTATAAATAGCGTTGTGGCTGCATTGCGGTAGGTACCATACTAAGACATGCGTCCTAGGTGACCACTCCCAAAGCAGTTGGTACCGGATGACCTTGAGCCTGGAAGGTTGTGGTGGAAAGAGATGGCCCTAGGAGAGTTAATGGGGTGATGGATGGATGGAAAGGAAACCGGGAAGGGTAGGGAAGTGGAAAATTGCTGATCATCATGGGATAGTTTGTGGATGTTTTTAAATAAGTTAAAATATTTTTTGTAAAGGAGATTCAAGACAAAAATACGAAAATAAGATAGGTTCCAAAGAACAGGTTACATATAAGACCGAGAGAGCTAAAAAGGTCTGGCATTCCTTCTGGAGCTTTCAATCATACCATTTACTAAAGATGGTATTCTCACATCACTTAGCTGTGGAGAGGAATAGTGAGAAAAAGAATGCCACCGGAAAAGCAAACTGGGAGACCACCTTCAATAAAAGCCAGGTGGAAGGTGTTCACATGGATCCCAAGTGCAAATATATGTCAACAGGATCAAATATTTAACTAACTCTGCTTGGTACCAGTAACTACTTTGTTGAAAATGGGGGGAAATGAACGCAGTTTCTGATTGACCTGAGACTAACCAGTTAATAGATTTTCCCAGGAAAGGGTAGTTGACTGGCTGGGAACAGAAAAACGTGAAAAGTGTTTTGCTACCTTTAATGTATGGCTGGAGGGAATTGATCCCAGTAATCTCTTAAAACTAACAAGCTTCAACTCTCTTGAAGGAATGTTGTATTCACTAAGGAAAAAATGTTGGGAGAAAAGTCTGAACTGATGGGAAAAGAGACAATAAGTGTGAAAGGAGGGCTTGAAATTTGGGTTCCTCTGAAAACAAAGCTTGAAACAACAAGATCTGGGGGTAACATGATATACTGGGAATAGGATCTGAGCAGGAAAAGAGTGATATCAGGGATGTGAACAAGGGAAATCCAAGTTTAGGAAGACTTAGCTAGCTGACTACTCCATGGTCAACATGGTTCCAAGACTACAAGAAATTACAAGAAATTTACTTTAATTTTCTTTCTTTTAAATGGTCAATTACAAAATGAATTCTGTGCCTTCTTCAAGCAGAATTTTTCTTTCTCAATATTCTGTTCATTTGTGTAAGCATCTTAAACAACTGCTTGATAACAGAATAATTTCATGAGACTTATTTTTTACTTTAATGTTTAGTTGAGATTACTGAAAACTGGGCCTAAAGTGAAGTTTGTCCTGATTGGTACAAGTAGAGAATGGAGGACTAGGGATGGAATTAGAGATTATAGGGTACCACATTCAGTTCCTAATAAAACAAGGAACTGAATGTGTCCCAAATAGATTGTTGAAAAAGATATTCATCTCTATTTAACATGTAAATGCAGCATTTTCTATATTAAATTAAAAATGAAAGAATGTTCCTATATTTGGTCTTTTAAAGACATTCCAGGTTGGTTAAGGAAACAAACACTGCCTATGAAATCATAACAACTTAATCATAAAAACCTGATTACTACTTAAATTTACAAGAATGTCAGTGCTAAGAATTATTTCCCTGGATCTCACAAGTGTACATGATAGTCATATGAATAGACCTGTGTGGCTATATCGCTGGTATCTAATTTAGAGAATAGATATATAGAGATTAGATCACATAGCTGAGTGTGATCTCAACTTTTCTACACACTCCCATGCCCCACACACCCAAAGACTTGTACTAATCCTTATAGATCCATGACTTTTCCTCCTCCCCTCTCTCAGAGTCTATTAAAATTTCTTTTCAAGTACTAATGTGATTCGCTTTAGAAAATATTGAGTTAAACCTAATTGTTGTCATTTAGCTTTTAGATAGAGAACCAAGAAAAACTTATTAAAAGTGTATTTTGGTATTCTTTGAAAATGGTAAGAAGTACATTATCATTGAGTCCCTGAATATACATTATATAAAGTATTTTGTGAGGAATTCCCTATACAAATCAGTACTCGAAGAAATAAATGACTTGTCTGAATGAGAATGAACTGGGAAATTTCAAAGTATCAATCAGTGAATCAAAGATGAATCATAGCATTCTATAGAAAAAATAATCTTGATGTAATCTAGTCAACACTATTACATTTTTTCTTATACCAGCTGATAGTAGTTTTAATTTTTTAATTTTTATTTATTAATTTTTATTAGTGAAACACCATGAGGTGCAGTTGTAGACTTACATACCTTTGTGCCTGGGTTTCATTTATACAAGAATCAAGTACCCATATCTCCACCAGTGCCCATTCTCCACCACCAAGGAACCCAGTGATCCTCCCACCCCCCACTCGCTCCACCTCAGGGCATTCCCTTTTGCTTTTTCTTTGTTTTATGGTGTTGTGGTTTGCAATGGAGGTCAATACTATTACATTTTCAAAGAAGAACATAGGCCCCTATATGTTCAAGACACTACTACTGTCCTGCGGTTCTTCCCAGCATGTACCCTACTCCAAGCCAGCCCTTTGGAAATATGCTGGGAAGGACAACTGGATGTTCCTTTCCTCACACTGACCTGCAAGATTCTTGTTGATTCTCAGCCACATCAACTATTTCATTTGTTGCCTGATATCACCTCCTGTCCTTTATTTTTTTTTAAATATTTGATTTGTTTCTGGAACATAAAGAAAAAAATTAAATGGATGAATAAAACAAAAGCAAAATCAAAGCTTTACACTCTGACATCAAAATAGTCCTTATAGGAGGGGAATTAAATGACTGAAATGGGTAGGGGAATGTTGTTAGTTGGTTGTGGACAGTAGCTGGATATTTGACAGTGCATGGAGTATAAATACAGAGTTGATGAGATGAGGAACTCTGTACTTGAAGCGAATACAGTTTGTAAACTAGTCATCACAATTATATGTCCATATGAAATTTACCTACATATGCTTTGTGCCTTCCTTGCATGTATATGTTATGCATTCCTTTATCATGGCCTCAGAAATGTATCTGAGGGCACTCGGAAATTAGTTGAGCCCCAAGTATGGGGAGAGAGGTAGTAAAGAATTGGAGGAGGAAGAAATATGAGTTGGAGCTTAAGAGCCGTGTAAGAGGAATATATAGATATATATGTGTGTGTAAATACACATATATATGTATAAATATATATATGGGCTGGAGCCATAGCACAGTGGGTAAGACATTTGCCTTGCATGCGGCCAACCTGGGTTTGATTGCTCTGCTCCTCTCAGAGAGCCCGGCATGCTACTGAGAGTAACCCTCCCTCATGGCAAAGCCTGGCAGGCTACCTGTGATGTATTCAACATGCCATGAACAGTAACAACAAGTCTCACCAAAGGGACGTTTCTGGTGCCCACTCGAGCAAATCAGTGAACAATGGGAGGACAGTGCTACGGTGCTATGGTTAATTCAAACGTTGTTTATGCAAAATTTGAAAGAATCAAATAAATATTCTATAAAACTGATTACACCTATTAAATTAATATAACTGTAAATAGTGTTTAGAAATGAAGTTGAAGAATTTTAAGGCTATAGAAAGATATTGACAATATATCAAGAAACACTTGGATTTTTGAGGAGCAAGAACACGTAGCTGTTGTCCTTTCTTAAGGTTATTTTTTTTGTCTTTAATAGAATATGCTTTCCCTGAGTTTTGTTAATAGCTTCCGTTTTTTAGAAAGCATCGTAATAAATTACTTTTTTAAAAAAAGTAAAAAAACTTGTGTTTGTGAGTGGATTCTGTATGTTTGGAACCTGGGAAGTATTTTCCTATGTAAGTTACATTAAACATGATATTTATAACAGAAATACCATCTGCAGTACTATTCACAATAGCCAGAAGAAACTATGGTATGCCTACACAATTGAATACTACACAGTTGGCAGGAAAATCACATCATGAAGTTTGCTTATAAATGGATGTACAGGGAAGAATATCATGCTCAATGAAATCAGTCAGAAGGAAAGGGGTATACTGATTGGACTACCCCATTTTTTGGATATAAAAAACCAGAATATGAGACTAATACCCAAAGATAGCAGAAACACAGGCCAGGAGAACTGGTCAATGGTTTGACGCTTGCCACAAGTGCTGAAGGCGAGCATTTGGAATAAAGAAGGGACCGCTATGATAATGATAGTTGGAAGTGATTACTCTGGGTGAGAACTGAGTCCTGAAAGTAGGTAAAGAAATAAACGTGAGATCCTCTCATTCTCTGTATTACAATCCATAATGCCCAAAGGATGAGAGAGAGAGAGAGAGAGGTGACTGCCATAGTTTAGAGACAGCAGGCTGTCAGGTGGGGTTTGGGGTTGGGAGAGGGAGTGATGGGAGAGAAACTGGGGACATTAGCAATGGAACTGTATACTAGTGGAGGTTAGGTGTTAAAATATCCTATGATTGAAACTGAGACATGAAAAGGATTGTAATTTGTGTCTCCTGCAGATTCGATATTAAAACATGATATTTTGTTTCTACCAACATGACTAACCTATGAATTTGCTGAAATTTATTTTTATCAACTTGGCTGGGCTCATTACATGGATGTCTGTGTGGTAAAATTTTTTTTCATTTTATGCGAACTTAAGAGAAAAAAACTAATAGGGTTGGGACTTCTGGTGGAAGGAGAGAAGAGCAAAAAACACCCTGTTGACCACACCTCAGCAGGGTCACCTAACTTGCCTAATGACAGACCTCCTTCACTGATTTCTTCTTTTGTAATGTGGAAAAATGAAAAGACTTTGCAGGCTGACAGGGGGTTGTCCCCTCCAGTTCACACTGTTTTCATTTCGATCAGAATTGTTTAAAGATTATTTGAAAAATTTGGAGCTTAATGATTTGTTCTCACATATTTCCCCTACATGGTGTCAGTGGGCATTGATCCAGGAAGGCCAGCATGAAAAAGTTGAGGTGTATGTCTTAACCACCAATGCCAACACTACTATAAGTATGGAACCCAGAGTACAATAGTAAAACTTCAAAATGTGTTTGTCAAGGAAATCGGTGGGAATGCAGGGAGAAATGGGTAATTTGTTGGTGGAGGGATGCAGACACTGGTGGTGTGATTAGAATTGGAATATTGTATGACAAATCTCCATTATAAATGACTTTGAAAATCAAAATTGCCTATATTTAAAATAAAAGAGAAGTCAACTTATGTCTATAATTCAAGAAAGCTTATCTTGGCAAATTTTGGCAGGGAGACCATAGTTGGTAGAGAGAGGGAGAAAGAAAGGGAGAGTTGACAGTCGGGAAGAGAAGCCAGGATATAATGGAAGAGATGAAAACTGATCTTAGAAGATTTGGAGCCATCAGAGTTTAGAGAGTGAAATGGTGAGAACATTGCAGTTTAGATACTTAAATAGTGAGATTGGTTTCATTCATCAGCACTGTATACATAGAAAGAGTTCAAACACCTCACAGATATTCATGCTATAATAATTAACAAGGGAAGCGTTTTTTCCTGAAGCTCTATGTAAGGATAATATATTGCCAGGAAGAATGATAAGAAGTTGTTTCTCTTTTTCACAGATTAATACATTAGAGATGAAAACTTTTATACAAAGGAATCTATGATCTTGTCCTGTTGCTCTGTTTTCTTGTCATCATTCCATTCTCCCCCATGACCCTACCTAATCAGGGCTCTCGACATTTCTCAGCAGTGTCACCACATAGCCTCAGAGCATGTGTTAACTGCAGGTAGCTCACAGCTCTCATGTTTGCCCCCCATCCAAGCCAGAGCCATCCTTCTGAAACCAAGGATATTTGCTGAAGGCCAGTTCTTCCTTGAAATGGCAGTCATGGTTTACCTCTTCTTAATCATTGTGTTTACATATTTAGATGAATGTCACTATACTAGTGACAGGTATTTTCCAAACTAAGAAAAGCATAAACATTTCCCTTTCCCCCACGAATTTTGGGCTAGTTATTTTCTATCCACTGCTAATTATATGTGATAATAAGGAAATAGATCTGAAGTAAAAACAAGTACATTTGTCAATTTGGTGCCATGACTAGTCAGTCTGAGTATAAGTATATATTTCTAGAAAAAAAAAGCAGAAGAAAAGGAGTTGGTTGCTAGCAAAGATTGCCAAACCTCTGCCAAGAAATCCTTTGAAAATAATAATTCTGACTATGGACTGAACATGATTGGCACTCAATGCCTCTTTTGCAGATCACAACACCCAAAAGGAGAGAGAGAAAAAAAGGAAATGCCCTGCCACAGAGGCAGGGTGGGATGGGGGGGATCTGTGTGAGAGGGATACTGGAATACATGGTGGTGGAAAATGGGCACTGGCGGAGGAATGGGCATTTGATCATTGTATAATCGAAACCCAAGAACAAAAATTTGTAAATGTACAACTGTACATTATGGTGTTTCACTAATAAAAATTTAAAAAAATAAAATAAAATAAAAATTGTTTCGTCTGCCAGAGATCAGCAGATGGGAACCTGAGTGAAGGCAAAAGATTAAATCGGTTGACTTTTATTTTTCCTTGAGTATATTAATTTGATTTTGGAGTCAATTTATATGACAGTTCATCAAGACACAGAAATTTTCAGCACTTCTCTTGTTTAAAAGTATAGTGTTACACCATATCTCTCTCACATTATTTTTATTTCTGATAGTTTGACACAAAAGATAAGTCAAAATCATAGATAAATGTAAATTATTTAAATACTGTTTTGATTATTTAAAATTACATTATAGAATTACTAGAATTTCATAAATTTTAGGATTATGGATAATCAACATACATGTATCATATTACACTCACAATTGAAAGGCCTCCTCTGTCATTCACTATTGTTCAGTTTTTCTACTTTGATTACACCTTTCCATCTGGTAACTAAATAGTCTTATAGTTCTAAAGTTTGTTTTTATGGCTTTGAAAAGATCCAAATTATACAATTTTTAACATTGGATGAAACTAGAGTATATCATGCATGTAAAGTTAGCCTTAAGGAAAGGAACAGATACAGAGAGATTTTTCTCATATGTGGGATGTAAAGACACACAGCAAGGTAGCAACAAAGGTTCAAGGACAATGTAAGGGGAGAACTGATCCACACAGTTGAGTCAGGGGTTTGGGAGGGAGGGATTCTGGGGGTTTGGGGGAGAGGGAGGGTTTATTTTTTGAGACAATGAGGAGTGTCATGTTGTAATAATGTGTATGAGGAACCATTGTTAATTGAATTATAAATCATAGAATATTAATATCGTTTTAGACGTTTGTCTGTCTCATTTTATTCTTTTAATTTGTTTTCTCCATATGCCACATATGCATGAACTTGTATGATGCCTATCTTTCCCTGCCTGGCTTATGTCACTAAACATATTATCCTCATGTTATGCTTTTTTATACAAATAATAAGAAGATTTCACTTCATATAACTGAGTAGGATTCCATTGCTTTACACCCTTTCATTTTCAAAATTTGGGGTTTAAAACATACAAATATTGATTTTAACAATGCTCTGGTGTTTTAAAATTTTTAGTTCAGTGAAGAAAAGGTAAAGGCCCTCCCGTTGATCGTCGATTTACTGGAGCGGGCCCAGTAACGTCTCCATTGGAGACTTTGTTGTTACTGTGTTTGGCATATCGAATACTCTCGGTAGCTTGACGGGCTCTCCGAGAGTGGCAGAGGAATCGAACTCGGGTAGGTCATGTGGGCCGCTTGTAAGGCGAACGCCCTACCGCTGTGAAGAAAAATAGATTTTATTGAACAACACTTAGAAACTTGTGAAACAGGCATAGGGTGGAATGGAATATATGTTCAAGAGAGAACACTTGTTTTACAAAGCAAGCAAGGAGTGACATACAGAAAGGAAGTACGGTATTTCTTTAAGGAAGAACACAAGATTGAGGACCAAGCCCACTCTGGTAGTTTAGGAATAAGAACTTGGAGTGGTATGAACTTAACTTGTACACTTTAGGGGAGAACCTGAGTGAAACAAATAGAAGTACGTTCAGAAGAATGATAAACTGGAGTCTATACTTTGAGTGAGGAGGGTAGAGAGTTCTTTGGGGAGATCTGGACTATGGAGAACAGTAATATTATAACATTAATGATAGTATCTTACCGTGGGATTCCAAAAAAAATCTTTAAGAGTGGAGTCAGAAATGATAACATTCTTAGGTATTTGGATTTCCTGTGGAAACTACTGGAAAGCTGAGTTTATGCTCTGGATGCCTCTGCCTGAAACAAGTTCAACAAATCATGAATGAAAAATTACAAGTTACATGCATCAAGGATTCTGATCCCAGTGGAAGGCTAGCTTTTGGGTGGACAATTTCTACTGCTGGCCTGATTTAGATTCTGATCCTGGGATACGTAACAGAAAGGAGGTAGTGACAGGTATCCTCAGAAGTGAAGCCTCTGAGACAGAATTCATTCATACCAACTTATGGGTTATCAATGTTTGCTCATGGCTGCTACCATTATAACATGCCATTCAATGGTTCTGTGGTTTCAATTTACTGTGTCAATGTAAAGACGAAGTTTCTAAATGGAAGGTAAAAATCTGAGGCCCTCAAGATGATGAATTATGGGGAGGCGGGTGGAGCTGGAGCTATAGTACAGCAGGTAGGGCATTTGCCTTGCACACGGCCTACCCAGGTTAGATTCCCAGCATCCTGTATGGTCCCCCCAAGCACCGTGAGGAGTAATTCCTGACTGCAGAGCCAGGAGTAACCCCTGTGCATCGTCAGGTGTGACCCAAAAACGCAAAAACAAAAAGATGATGCCTTACCTTTAGATATTTTGAAGTCAAGTAGAAACCTCCAGGAAGCTCACCAGAAAAGAGTTCTCCTGGGTCGAAAACATCATCACCTCTTGCGTGAGAGCATAGAGAAAATAACGTTTCCATTTTATGCCATGTTAAAGCAAGCCAGACATGATCTTGGAAAGTTTGTCAAAGGAAAGCATGGCTATAGGAAGGATAAGATGACAACTGAATCTTAGAGGTAAAATATACAAGTGAAGAAAAGGTCAAGAAGTAGGCGGTACGATGGCGACCAGGTATACTAAGAAAAGCATTTTTTAAAAAATAAAATGCAATGAGACATCAAAAAAGACCTTTTTAAATGTTTAAGATCAGGGATATAACTCAGGGATAGAGCATTTGCCTTCCATTGTATGATGATCTGGGATTGATCCTTAGCATTGCAAACAGCATTATTTTTTAATTTTTAATTTCTTTTTTCTTGCTTATTTGCTTGCTTGTTTTTCTTGTTTTTTTTTTTGGATCGCACCTGGCTATGCATAGGGGTTATTTTTAATTTTAAAAAAATTATAATTTTTATTTTTTACCTGTGGTTTAAAATGAAATCTAAAATATTTTAGAGTAAATATATGTGAAGAAGAATAAAATTCACGGGAACTATTTAGTGTTCTTAATGATACAGCAGTCAGAATTTTGAGGTTAATTTTATGGGTAGTGAATAAATAATTTTTCCCCATTATATGGGCTGTGTTTTTATGATGGTCACCATTTTTTCTAAGTTGCAGCAACGTCTTAGTTTAATGTAGTCTCATTTGTTTATCTTCATTTCCTCTTCCTTGGTCAGTGGTGTTTCATTCTAGAAGTTTCCCTTAGCTTTAATGTCATGGAGGGATCGTCCCACATTTTTCTCCATATATCTTAAGAATTCAGGTATGTGCTTATAATAAAGTTGTTTTGAAATTTTTATCTTTGGAGATAGCTTGAAATTCAAGTGAAAGTGGTGGCATTGGAATTATAGGTGATAGTGATGGTATGTTTGATATTCTTTTTCTTTAAAATATTTATTATAGGTAAGGTCATATATTTAAAATGGTATTAACATTTATAGTCTTGGTATAAAGTTACCTCATAGCACCACCAGCAAAGTGTCTATTACTCTTCACCCCCGTGATACTATATCAGACCCTATCCTAATAAATGCCTGTATCAGTCCTTTAGAGACCAAGTTGATGAAAATGGTACATATCTAAGTTTATGTACAAGATCCATTCTGCAAAGGTGCTACTTTGAGAATCTATCTCTAAACTGGAGCCAGTTTCAATATATCACTGTTATATATTTTTTCTTTGCTTTTGGAAGTCGTAGGAAGCAAACATTCCCTCCACAGTAGAGTTCCATTCTTGTATACTTGACAAGGAAGGAACTTGACATCATGCTCCTTATAAGATAGTTCACATGAGATGTAGGAGGGGAATAAGTCTTTGAAGTATTTGTCTGGAAAAAGCGAAAACGTGAGAGTGTGAAAGGAAGAGAAAGAGAGAGAGAGAGAGAGAGAGAGAGAGAGACATAAAGAGAGAGAGAGAGACAGAGGGGGGATGGAAAGAAAATGTCTGCCACAGAGCCTAGAGGTAGGTTGGGGAAGTTGACAGGAGGGAAACTGGGGCCATTGGTCGTGGAAAATGGGCACTGGGAGAGGGATGGGTGTTGGATTATTGTATGACTGAAACCTGATTAGGAATAGCTTTGTATCTGTATCTCATTGGTGACTCAATTTAAAAAAATAAAAAAATAAATATATAAATAAAAACAACAAGAACAAAAAAAATTTTAAAAAGATTAGGATCAATGTTGAGGTTAAAAAATTCTTGTCATGGGAAAAGTGATTAGATATATTAAATAACCAGAGTTTATGTGAGGATGATATAGCAGCAAAGTTCTTATGTTCTTGAGGGTGAGGGTATATACTTCTCTGTTTTATCATTTATAGTAGCAGTTCATCTCTCCTTGTTTGCACACCTGAAGCAATATGACTTTTCAGTCTTTTCTCTCAAGATGTGTATTCTATTAAGTCATCTCTTGTTTCTATAACGTTTCCAGAGCTGAAGAAAACTTATGACCACATTCAGGAGGCCCCAAGGGTACCAGCTAGAGGAAATCCAAATAAAAATACCCCACAACACATCCTGATCAAAATGACCAAAACCTTAGACAGAGACAAAATTCTGAAAGCAACAAGATCAAAGAAAGAAATCTCTTACAAAGGAGCATCCTTAAAATTTACAGCTGATTTTTCTGATGAAACCCACATGGCCCGAAAACAGTGGTGGGACATAGTGAAAAAACTCAATGAAATAAAGTTTAAATAAAAAAAAAGAATTTAGGTATGATATTGAGGTTTTTAAATACATTTGATCTGACTTTGTGCCTGGCACTATAAAGAGGTCTGAGTTCAATTTTTTTTTTTTTTTTTTTGCCTGTTGCTGTCCAGGTTTCCCAGCACCACTTGTTTTTTTTTTTTTTTTTTTTTCCCTTTATTTTATTTTATTTTTTTTAAAGTTGTACATTTACAATTTTTTGTGCTTTGGTTTCAATTATACAATGATCAGATACCCATCCCTCCACCAGTGCCCATTTTCCACCACCATGGATAATATCCCTCCCACCCCCATCCCCCCATCCCCCCGTCTCTGTGGCAGGGCAATCCCCTGTGTTCTCTCTCTCCTTTTGGGTGTTGTGGTCTGCAAAAGAGGCATTGAGTGGCAAACATGTTCAGTCCATAGTCTACTTTCGACATGCATCTCCCCTCCTGGGAGGATCCTCCAAACATCCTTTATTTGGTGCTCCCTTCTCTATCTGAATAGCCCTTTCCTCTAGGATACCCGGCTGGCCTCTAAGTTATGGAGTAATCCTCCTGGTGCTGATCTCAGCTATTCTTGGGTATTAATCTCATACTTTGTTACTTTATATCCCCCAGATGAATGCAATCTTTCTATGTCTATCCCTCTCTTTCTGACTCATTTCGCTTAGCATGATACTTTCCATATTGTACCACTTGTATGTAAATTTCATGACTTCATCTTTTCTAAGAGCTACATAGTACTCCATTGTGTAGATGTACCAAAGTTTCTTTAACCAGTCATCTGTTCTTGGGCATTCAGGTTTCTTCCAGTTTCTGGCTATTGTAAAGAGGGCTGCAATGAACAAACAAGTGCAGATGTCACTTCGACTATACATTTTTGCCTCTCTGGGATATATTCCCAGGAGTGGTATTGCTGGGTCAAATGGGAGCTCAATTTCTAATTTTTTGAGAATCGTCCATACTGTTTTCCAGAAGGGCTGAACCAGTGGACATTCCCACCAACAGTGAAGGAGTGTCCCTTTCTCGCCACATCCACGCCAGCATCGGTTGCTATTGTTCTTTTGAATGTGGGCCAGTCTCTGAGGTGTGAGATGGTATCTCATTGTGGTTTTGATCTGCATCTCCCTGATGATTAATGATGTAGAGCATTTTCTCATGTGCTTTTTTGCCATTCGGATTTCTTCTTTGAGAAAGTTTCTGTTCATTTCATTGCCCCATTTTTGGATGGGGTTGGATGTTTTCTTCTTGTGGAGTTTAACCAGTATTTTGTATATCCTGGATATCAACCCCTTGTCAGATGTGTATTCGGTGAATATCCTTTCCCATTCTGTAGACTGTCTTTGTATTTTGGTCACTGTTTCTTTGGAGGTGCAGAAGCTTCTTAGTTTAAGATAGTCCCATTTATCTATCTCTGTTTTCACTTGCTCGGCCAGTGGCGTGGCATCTTTGAAGATACCATTAGCTTCAATGTCATGGAGGGTTTTGCCAACTTTGTCTTCAATGTACCTTATGGTTTCTGGTCTGATGTTGAGGTCTTTAATCCATTTTGATCTTACTTTTGTACATGGTGTTAGGCAGAGTTCTGAGCCTATTTTTTTGCATGTAGCCGTCCAGTGATGCCAACACAATTTATTAAAGAGGCTTTCCTTACTCCACTTCACATTACTTGCACCTTTATCAAAGATTAGATGAGCATATGATTGAGGAGAAATGTCAGTGTATTCAACCCTGTTCCATTGGTCTGCAGTTCTGCCTTTGTTCCAGTACCATGCTGTTTTAATTATTACTGCTTTGTAGTACAGTTTGAAGTTCGGGAGGTTGATTCCTCCCATTTTCTTTTTCCCAAGAATTGCTTTAGCTATTCGTGGGGGCTTATTGTTCCATATAAATTTCAAGAGTGTTTGCTCCATTTCTTTGAAGAATGTCATGGGTATCCTTATAGGGATTGCATTGAATTTATACAATGCTTTCGGTAGTATTGCCATTTTGACAATGTTAAGTCTCCCGACCCATGAGCAGGGGATATCTTTCCATTTCCTCATGTCCTCTTTTATTTCCTGAAGTAGCGTTTTGTAGTTTTCTTTGTACAGGTCCTTTACTTCTTTAGTTAAGCTGATTCCTAGGTACTTGATTTTCTGGGGCACAATTGTGAATGGGATTGTTTTTTTCATGTTGCTTTCTTCTCTCTCACTGTTTGCGTATAGGAAAGCCATGGACTTTTGCATACTGATTTTATAACCTGCAACTTTACTATACGAGTCTATTGTTTCTAAGAGTTTTTTGGTGGAAGTTATTGGGTTCTTTAAGTAGAGTATCATATCATCTGCGAATAGTGAGAGCTTGATTTCTTCCTTTCCTACCTGAATGCCCTTAATATCTTTTTCCTGCCGAATCGCTATTGCAAGTACTTCCAGTACTATATTGAACAGCAGTGGAGAGAGTGGGCATCCCTGTCTCGTCCCTGATCTTAGAGGGAAGGCTCTCAGTTTTTCCCCATTGAGGATGATGCTTGCTGTAGGCTTGTGGTAGATGGCTTTAATTATGTTGAGGAAGGTCCCCTCTATACCCATTTTGGCTAGGGTTTTCATCATAAAGGGGTGCTGGATCTTATCAAATGCTTTCTCTGCATCTATTGATATGATCATATGCTTTTTATCTTTTCTTTTGTTGATATGGTGGATTATGTTGATTGATTTCCGAATGTTGAACCATCCTTGCATCCCTGGGATGAATCCTACTTGGTCATGGTGTATGATCTTTTTGATGAGTAGTTGGATTCTATTTGCTAGTAGTTTGTTGAGGATCTTTGCATCTGTGTTCATCAGGGATATCGGCCTGTAATTCTCTTTCTTTGTGGTATCTCTGTCTGCTTTTGGTATCAGTGTGATATTTGCTTCGTAGAAACTGTTTGGAAGTGTTTTTGATATTTCAATTTCGTGGAAAAGCTTAAAGAGTATTGGGAGTAAGTCCTCTTTAAAGATTTGGAAGAATTCACTAGTGAATCCATCCGGGCCAGGACTTTTGTGCTTGGGGAGACTTTTTATTACCATTTCAATTTCCTTGATGGTGATAGGTCTGTTCAGGTATTCCAGGTCTTCTTGGTTCAGCCTTGGGAGTCTGTAGGAGTCTAGGAATTTATCCATTTCCTCGAGGTTTTGATGTTCCGTGGCATAAAGCTTCTCAAAGTACTCCCTGAGGATCCTCTGAATTTCTGTGGTTTCTGTTGTAATGACCCCCTTTTCATTTCTGATTCGGTTTATTAGGGTTTTCTCTCTCCCTTTCTTTGTGAGTTTTGCTAGAGGCTTATCGATCTTGTTAATTTTCTCAAAGAACCAGCTCTTGGTTTCATTGATCTTTCGGATTGTTTTTTGGGTTTCCATCTCGTTAATCTCTGCTCTGAGTTTTATTATTTCCTTTCTCCTGTTCGGGTTGTGCTCCTGTTTTTGGTCCTTCTCCAAGCTCTTAAGCTGTGAGGTTAGGTTACTTATGTGTGCTCGCTCCTCCTTCCTGAGGAATGCTTGTAGAGCTATAAACTTTCCTCTTAACACAGCCTTTGCTGTGTCCCATAAGTTTTGGTAACTCGTGTTCTCATTTTCATTCGTTTCTAGGAATCTTTTGATTTCCTCTTTGATTTCCTGTCTAATCCACTCGTTGTTCAATAGTGCACTGTTTAATTTCCAGGTGTTTGATTTAGTTTTCTGTTTTTGTGTGTGATTTACTTCTAATTTCAGCGCATTATGGTCTGAGAAGATTGTTGATACAATCTCTACCTTCTTAATTTTATGGAGGCATGTTTTGTGGCTCAGCATGTGGTCTATCTTGGAGAATGTTCCATGTACGCTTGAGAAGAATGTGTATTCAGCTTTTTGTGGATGAAGTGTCCTGTATATATCTACTAAGTCCCTTTCTTCCATTGTTTCCCTCAAATGAAGTATGTCCTTGCTAAGCTTGAGTCTGGTTGATCTATCAAGAGGTGACAAAGCAGTGTTGAAGTCTCCCACTAGTATTGTGTTGCTATTGATGTCTTTTTCCAAATCTATGAGTAGTTGTTTTAAGTACTTTGCTGGTCTCTCATTAGGTGCATATACATTTATTATTGTAAGTTCTTCCTGTTGTACAGATCCTCTGATCAATAAGTAATGGCCTTCACTGTATCTTATGACCTTCCTCACTCTGAAATCAATGTGGTCTGATATAAGGATGGCTACCCCAGCTTTTTTATGGGAGCTGTTTGCCTGTAGGATTGTTTTCCAGCCTTTGACTCTGAATCTGTGTTTGCTTTGACTATTGAGATGCGTTTCTTGCAGGCAGCAGAATGTTGGGTTCAATTTTCTAATCCATCCTGCCACTCTATGTCTTTTAATTGGTGCGTTTAGCCCATTGACATTGAGAGAGATTATTGTTATGGGATTTTGTCCCATTGTTATGTTAAAATTGGGTGTATTTGAGGAGCCTTTCTTGCCTTAAAGTAGCCCATTTAGTTGTTCTTGTAACCATGGTTTTGAGTCTATGAAGTTCCTGAGCTGTTGTTTGTCTGTGAAACTGTGTGTTGTTCCTTCTATTATGAATGAGAGTCTTGCTGGGAAAAGTATTTTGGGGGAGGCATTTATTTCATTGAGTTTTTTTACTATGTCCCACCACTGTTTTCGGGCCATGAGGGTTTCATCAGAAAAATCAGCTGTGAATTTTAAGGATGCTCCTTTGTAAGAGATTTCTTTCTTCGATCTTGCTGCTTTCAGAATTTTGTCTCTGTCTAAGGTTTTGGTCATTTTGATCAGAATGTGTCTTGGGGTATTTTTATTCGGATTTCTTCTAGCTGGTACCCTTCGGGCCTCCTGAATGTGGTCACAAGTTTTCTTCAGCTCTGGAAATGTTGTAGCAATGATGTCTTTGACAGTTTCTTCTTCATCAAGGTTTTCTTCCTGTCCCTCTGGGACTCCAATAATTCTTATGTTACCCCTCTTGGCTTCATCACGATCTTCTCTTGCCATCTGTTCCCGAATTGTGAGTCTCTTTTCCATTTTCTGCTCTTTTCGGGAGAGTCTCTGAACTTCATCTTCGAGCTCACTGATTCTGTTCTCAGCCGCTGTTACTCTGCTGCTGAGGCCTTCCACTGAGCTTTTCAATTCGCCTACGAGATTTTTCAGGTCTGACATTTCTGATTGCATTTTCCTCATTTCTGCCTTCAGATCCTCTTGTCTTCTATTGGCATTGCTTTCCATTGTTTCTTTTAATTCCCTAAGCATCCTAAGCAGCTCCCTTCTGAATTCCTTGTCAGAGAGGTTGTCTAACACTACAGTACTGTTGGTGTCATCTGGGCTAGACTCTTCAATATGAATGTTTGGTGGGCTTTTGCGTTGCTTTACCATTGTGAGAGGTGTGGTTTAGTCCTTCACGTTCAGTGTTACAATTCTGCTTGATATGCAGTGTGAGTTAAGGTAGGCTTATGAGTTTTTGGCAACTGTATTTCTAGTGGCTGAGCTAAAATAGAGAAGTTTCCATCTAAGAAGTTAGCTTATGGTTCCTATGGCATATGCAGTGGGAAAATATTTCGCGGCCGCGTTAGCGGCCGCGGCTCCAGAAAGACTCCCTGGCACTGGGCGAGGAGCTGGGAAGGTCTCCTGTTTGGAATTGGAGCCGTACAGCTTTGTTGCCCAGAGCTGGGCCTCTGTGCCCGTCCCACGCGGCTCAGGGGTTGAAAACCGGCTGTCTCGGGGCTGTTTCTAGCTGCGCGTGCCCAGAGAGGAACCCAGGCCCGTGGGGGCGGGCTGTACCTGTTGGAATTGGAGCCGTTCAGCTTTGTTGCCCAGAGCTGGGCCTCTGTGCCCGTCCCACGCGGCTCAGGGGTTGAAAACCGGCTGTCTCGGGGCTGTTTCTAGCTGGGCGTGCCCAGAGAGGAACCCAGGCCCTTGGGGGCGGGCTGTACCTGTTGGAATTGGAGCCGTTCAGCTTTGTTGCCCAGAGCTGGGCCTCTGTGCCCGTCCCACGCGGCTCAGGGGTTGAAAACCGGCTGTCTCGGGGCTGTTTCTAGCTGCGCGTGCCCAGAGAGGAACCCAGGCCCGTGGGGGCGGACTGTACCTGTTGGAATTGGAGCCGTTCAGCTTTGTTGCCCAGAGCTGGGCCTCTGTGCCCGTCCCACGCGGCTCAGGGGTTGAAAACCGGCTGTCTCGGGGCTGTTTCTAGCTGCGCGTGCCCAGAGAGGAACCCAGGCCCGTAGGGGCGGGCTGTACCTGTTGGAATTGGAGCCGTTCAGCTTTGTTGCCCAGAGCTGGGCCTCTGTGCCCGTCCCACGCGGCTCAGGGGTTGAAAACCGGCTGTCTCGGGGCTGTTTCTAGCTGTTGGAATTGGAGCCGTTCAGCTTTGTTGCCCAGAGCTGGGCCTCTGTGCCCGTCCCACTTGGCTCAGGCGTTGAAAACCGGCTGTCTCGGGGCTGTTTCTAGCTGCGCGTGCCCAGAGAGGAACCCAGGCCCGTGGGGGCGGGCTGTACCTGTTGGAATTGGAGCCGTTCAGCTTTGTTGCCCAGAGCTGGGCCTCTGTGCCCGTCCCACGCGGCTCAGGGGTTGAAAACCGGCTGTCTCGGGGCTGTTTCTAGCTGCGCGTGCCCAGAGAGGAACCCAGGCCCGTGGGGGCGGGCTGTACCTGTTGGAATTGGAGCCGTTCAGCTTTGTTGCCCAGAGCTGGGCCTCTGTGCCCGTCCCACGCGGCTCAGGGGTTGAAAACCGGCTGTCTCGGGGCTGTTTCTAGCTGCGCGTGCCCAGAGAGGAACCCAGGCCCGTGGGGGCGGGCTGTACCTGTTGGAATTGGAGCCGTTCAGCTTTGTTGCCCAGAGCTGGGCCTCTGTGCCCGTCCCACGCGGCTCAGGGGTTGAAAACCGGCTGTCTCGGGGCTGTTTCTAGCTGCGCGTGCCCAGAGAGGAACCCAGGCCCGTGGGGGCGGGCTGTACCTGTTGGAATTGGAGCCGTTCAGCTTTGTTGCCCAGAGCTGGGCCTCTGTGCCCGTCCCACGAGGCTCAGGGGTTGAAAACCGGCTGTCTCGGGGCTGTTTCTAGCTGCGCGTGCCCAGAGAGGAACCCAGGCCCGTGGGGGCGGGCTGTACCTGTTGGAATTGGAGCCCTTCAGCTTTGTTGCCCAGAGCTGGGCCTCTGTGCCCGTCCCACGCGGCTCAGGGGTTGAAAACCGGCTGTCTCGGGGCTGTTTCTAGCTGGGCGTGCCCAGAGAGGAACCCAGGCCCTTGGGGGCGGGCTGTACCTGTTGGAATTGGAGCCGTTCAGCTTTGTTGCCCAGAGCTGGGCCTCTGTGCCCGTCCCACGCGGCTCAGGGGTTGAAAACCGGCTGTCTCGGGGCTGTTTCTAGCTGCGCGTGCCCAGAGAGGAACCCAGGCCCGTGGGGGCGGGCTGTACCTGTTGGAATTGGAGCCCTTCAGCTTTGTTGCCCAGAGCTGGGCCTCTGTGCCCGTCCCACGCGGCTCAGGGGTTGAAAACCGGCTGTCTCGGGGCTGTTTCTAGCTGCGCGTGCCCAGAGAGGAACCCAGGCCCGTGGGGGCGGGCTGTACCTGTTGGAATTGGAGCCGTTCAGCTTTGTTGCCCAGAGCTGGGCCTCTGTGCCCGTCCCACGCGGCTCAGGGGTTGAAAACCGGCTGTCTCGGGGCTGTTTCTAGCTGCGCGTGCCCAGAGAGGAACCCAGGCCCGTAGGGGCGGGCTGTACCTGTTGGAATTGGAGCCGTTCAGCTTTGTTGCCCAGAGCTGGGCCTCTGTGCCCGTCCCACGCGGCTCAGGGGTTGAAAACCGGCTGTCTCGGGGCTGTTTCTAGCTGTTGGAATTGGAGCCGTTCAGCTTTGTTGCCCAGAGCTGGGCCTCTGTGCCCGTCCCACGCGGCTCAGGGGTTGAAAACCGGCTGTCTCGGGGCTGTTTCTAGCTGCGCGTGCCCAGAGAGGAACCCAGGCCCGTGGGGGCGGGCTGTACCTGTTGGAATTGGAGCCGTTCAGCTTTGTTGCCCAGAGCTGGGCCTCTGTGCCCGTCCCACGCGGCTCAGGGGTTGAAAACCGGCTGTCTCGGGGCTGTTTCTAGCTGCGCGTGCCCAGAGAGGAACCCAGGCCCGTGGGGGCGGGCTGTACCTGTTGGAATTGGAGCCGTTCAGCTTTGTTGCCCAGAGCTGGGCCTCTGTGCCCGTCCCACGCGGCTCAGGGGTTGAAAACCGGCTGTCTCGGGGCTGTTTCTAGCTGCGCGTGCCCAGAGAGGAACCCAGGCCCGTGGGGGCGGGCTGTACCTGTTGGAATTGGAGCCCTTCAGCTTTGTTGTCCAGAGCTGGGCCTCTGTGCCCGTCCCACGCGGCTCAGGGGTTGAAAACCGGCTGTCTCGGGGCTGTTTCTAGCTGCGCGTGCCCAGAGAGGAACCCAGGCCCGTGGGGGCGGGCTGTACCTGTTGGAATTGGAGCCGTTCAGCTTTGTTGCCCAGAGCTGGGCCTCTGTGCCCGTCCCACGCGGCTCAGGGGTTGAAAACCGGCTGTCTCGGGGCTGTTTCTAGCTGTTGGAATTGGAGCCGTTCAGCTTTGTTGCCCAGAGCTGGGCCTCTGTGCCCGTCCCACGCGGCTCAGGGGTTGAAAACCGGCTGTCTCGGGGCTGTTTCTAGCTGCGCGTGCCCAGAGAGGAACCCAGGCCCGTGGGGGCGGGCTGTACCTGTTGGAATTGGAGCCGTTCAGCTTTGTTGCCCAGAGCTGGGCCTCTGTGCCCGTCCCACGCGGCTCAGGGGTTGAAAACCGGCTGTCTCGGGGCTGTTTCTAGCTGCGCGTGCCCAGAGAGGAACCCAGGCCCGTGGGGGCGGGCTGTACCTGTTGGAATTGGAGCCGTTCAGCTTTGTTGCCCAGAGCTGGGCCTCTGTGCCCGTCCCACGCGGCTCAGGGGTTGAAAACCGGCTGTCTCCGGGCTGTTTCTAGCTGCGCGTGCCCAGAGAGGAACCCAGGCCCGTGGGGGCGGGCTGTACCTGTTGGAATTGGAGCCGTTCAGCTTTGTTGCCCAGAGCTAGGCCTCTGTGCCCGTCCCACGCGGCTCAGGGGTTGAAGAGACTTCCTTGCTCAACTTCATATTTCTTGAGCCTTTATGAAAGATTAGGTAATAATAATCTGAGGGCCAGCGTCAGGATATTTGACTATATTCCATTGATGTGAGGCCTGTCTTTATCTGAATATCATGATATTTTGATTACTACGACTTTGTAGTAGGGTTGCAAGTTGGGGAAGCTGTTCCCTTCTTCTTTTTAACAAATATTGCTTTAGCTTTTCATGGGAGTTTATTGTTGTGTATGAGTTTCAAGAGTATTTAATCTATTTCTTTGAAAAATGTTATGGCTATCCTTATAGGAAGTGCAGTAAATCTTTATAGAGCTTTGGTGTGTATTGCCATTTTGACAGTGTTAATCCTCTCAATCCATGAGCATGGGATGTGATTCCATTTCCTCATATACTCTCTTATTTAGTGAAGTAGAGTTTTTAGGGTTTTTTTTGTATAGTTCCTTAAAATTTTATCATTTATCACTTAACTTCCCCTTAGTCGTCGATTTGCTCGAGCGGGCGCCAGTAACATCTCCATTTGTCCCTGTCGCGTGCTAGTGTAGCCCAATGGCATCTGTTCGAACCAGGAACATGAAGGGCCTCAAACCGATCGTTCATGATCTTGACGAAGAAGTCTGACCATCTGGAAGGTGGGCAGCCACGCGGTCTTTTGACATCCCGGGGAATCCAGTCAGTAACAGCTCTAGTCCAGCAGTCGTCTTTAAATCTCATTACGTGACCAGCCCATCCAATTTTCGACAACTTGGCATAAGAGACAGCGTCCCTGATTCTTGATCGGCGAAAGATGTCAGAACTCCGGATTATCTCTCTCATTTGAGTGAAACCTGATATTCCAAGCATAGCTCTTTCTATTCTTTGGGAGACCTGAATACCATTCTCATCTTGTTTGCGTAGGGCCCAGGTCTCTGAGGCATATGTTAATGCAGGAAGAACAGTGGAATCAAAGAGATGTGCCCGGAGCCTGAAGTTCTTCTTCCTCTTAGCTATTTCTTCGACGTTTTTGAAGGCATTCCAAGCCGCTCTCTTCCTCCTGCACAGCTCGGGTGCCAGGTCATTTGTCATGTTGACCTCTCGACTTAGGTACACATAGCTGTTGCATTCGGAGACAGTCATTCCATTGAGAGCGAATGGGGCATCAGGAACAAGGCTGTTTCGCATAAACATTGTCTTCGTAAGATTCAGCTGTAGTCCTACCTTTCCACACTCACGGTCAAAGTCGGCCAGCATTTGTGCTGCTTGGCTGATGTTTGGTGTTATTAAAATAATGTCATCAGCAAAGTGGAGGTGGTGTAGTTGCCGAGCATCTATCTTCAGTCCCATTACGTCCCATTCCAGTCGTCGCATGATGTTCTCGAGGGTGGCACTGAAGAGTTTTGGTGAAATGGTATCACCCTGCCGCACCCCTCTCTTGACATCAACGATCACTTCTTTGTAGAATGGTGAGATCCTGCTAGTGAATCTGTAATACAGCTCACGGAGGATCCTGATGTATTGGGCTTGAATGCCCTGATTGGCTAGGGCTTCAATGACCACTTCCGTCTCAACAGAATCAAAGGCCTTGTTTAAATCAATGAACGTTAAACAGCGGCATCTTGAACTCCAGAGAAACCTCAATGAGCTTGGTTATCGCGTGGATATGGTCGATGGTGCTGAATCCTTTGCGGAACCCTGCTTGCTCCTATGGTTGTCCTTCATCTAGTGTTCTGCCAATCCTATTTAGGATGACTCGAGTGAACAACTTGTAGATGACAGACAATAGGCAGATCGGGCGATAGTTGCCAATGTCATGGATGTCTCCCTTCTTGAACAGTAGTACAGTCCTGCTGGTTTTCCATTGAGACGGAAACTTGCATTCAGACAGGTAGCGAGTGAAGAGCCGAGCCAGTGTATTGATGAGTACTGACGGCAGGTTCTTCAGGTGTTCAGGTCTGACCTTGACTGGGCAGGGTGCTGTTGGTTTCTTTACCAACGAAATGGCGTGTCGGATTTCGGAAGGGAGAACTTTGGGAAGGACATATCCATCCTGTGTAATTTGGTATGTCGGCAAGTGGACATGGTTATCGAAGAGATTTGAGTAGAAGTCATGGTAATCTTCTCCATTGCCGTTCTGGAGGATGTGATGGATCCATCAGGACGTCGGAGGGCAGTCATCTTGGTCTTATAGTTGGCGAAGGACAGGCGGGCGTTACGAATACTTTTCCTGGCTTCTGCCGCATCTACCAGTACTTCTGCTCTTCTCTCTTTGAGGTCTTCCTTGATCGCATCTCTGCACTGCTTTGCGAGCTCGGATGTTAGCTTGCGGTTGCCTGAGGCATGCGCCAAACCACGCTGGCAAATTAGCACAAGAGTTTTCGAAGATAGGCCATTTTTTGTGGCTATCTCTCTCTTGGCTTTCCTCACACATTCATGGAGGTGCTGAACCAGTGGATCGTATTCCTCGTCAATGTTGTCAACAATGGCATCTTCCCATGTTGCCGCAATAGTACCAAAGTATAGTTCCTTAACATTTTAGTTGATTCTAATATAATATACTCGATTTTCTGAGGTATTATTGTGAATGGGATTGTTTTTCTCTATCTCTTTTTTTCTCTTTCATTTGAAATATATGGGAAAGCCATGGACTACCGGATATTGATTGTGTAATATGCTACTTTACTAAACAAATCTATTGTTCCCAGGAGCTTTTTTGTAGGTTCTTTGGGATTTTCCAAGTATAGTATCATGTCATCTCCAAATAGTAAAAGCTTGAGTTCTTCCTTTTTTATATGGATGCCCTTGATATCTTTTCTTTTTACCGAAATCCTATGGCAAGTACTTCAAGTACTAAGTTGAATAGGTGTGGTGAGAGTGGGTAACTTCTTTTGTGCCTAATTGTATTCTGGGATTCTAGCTCATTGATTTCTGCTCCAAACCTTTAGTTTTCTCCCCGTTGAGAATAATGTTTGCTGTGGGTTTGTGGTAGTTTGCTTTGACTAGATTGAAGAAAGTACTTTCAACTCCCATTTTCTTGAGAGTTTTTCACCATGAATGGGTGCTGGATCTCATCAAATGCTTTATCTACATCTATCGATATGATGATATGACTTTTATCTTTATTTTATTGAGATGGTGTATTCTGTTGATTGACTAGAGAATGTTAAGCCATCCTTGCATCCCCAAGATAAACCTACTTGGTCATAGTGTGTGATATTTTGTTGAGTTTCTGGATTCTCTTTGCTGGTATTTTCTTGAGAATCTGTGTATCTGTATTCATCAAGGAAATAGGTCTGTAATTTTCATTTTTTGTGGTGTCTCTGTCTGTTTTGAGTATTAGGGTGATCTTTGCCTCACAGAAACTATTTGGGAGCATTTCTGTTTCTTCAATTTCCTGGAAAATCTTAAAAATGTTGTCAGCAATTCCTCTTTAAAGGATTGTAATATTTCACTATTGAATCCATCTGGGCCAAGGATTCTGTTTGGGGGGATATTTTGACCATCATTTCAATTTCCTTGGTAGTGATAGGTTCAAGTATTCCAAATCTTCTTGGTTCAGCCTTGGGAGGTAATTGGAATCCATTAATTTATCAATTTGTTAAAGATTCTCTCATTTCCTGCTGCAAAGATTCTCAAAATAATCTCTGATGATCCTATGGATTTCTGTAGTTTCTATTAGGATACCCCCCTTTCCATTTCTGATTCGATTTATTAGAATTCTTTCTGTTTCTTTGAGAGGCTTCTAGAGGTTTATTGATCTTGTTTATTTTCTCAAAGAACCAGCTTTTGCTTTTATTGGTCTTCTGGATTGTATTTTGGGTTTCTAGCTCATTGATTTCTACTATAAATTTTATTATTTCCTTGCTCCAGCCTAGTTTGCTCTCCTTTTGTTGGTCATTTTCCAAAATCTTGAGCTCTAATTTATTCATGTAGGCCCTTTCTTTCTTCCTGATGAATTCTGGCAGAGGTATAATCTTTCCTCTTAACACTGCTTTTGCTGTGTCCCACAAGTTCTGGTAGCTCGCGTCCTCATTCTCATTTGTTTCTGGAACCTTTTTATTTCCTCTTTGATTTCTTCTCTAAGCCAACAGTTGTTCATTACTTCACTTAAGTAAAATATTTCCTTGCTGAGATTTATTCTGTTTGATCTATTGAGAAGTGACAAAGTAGTGTTGAAATCTCCACCTAGTACTGTTTTGCTATCAATGTTTTTCTATAAGTCTATTAGAAGTTGTTTTTAAGTATTTTGCTGGTCTGTCATTGAGCATCTACATTGAGGAGGGTGAGTTCTTTCTGATGTAAAGATCCCATGATCATGCAGAAATGACATTCACTGTCTCTTATAACCTTTAGCCTGAAGTCCATGTGGTCTGATACTAGTATGGCTACTCCAGCTTTGTGGAGGTGTTCTTTTCTTGAATACTTGTTTTCCAGCCTTTTACTTTTAGCCCATGGTTGCTTTGACTGCTCAGATGTGTTTCTTGCAGGTATCAGAATGTTGGTTTCAGTGTTCTAATTCATCTTCCTATTCTGTGCCTCTGAATTGGCACATTTAGTCCATAGACATTGAGAGAGATTGTTGTTATGGGAATTTGTGCTATCTTTATGTAGAATTTTTGTACTTGTGGGAATTGCCTTAGCTTAAAGTAGCCATGTTAGTTCTTCTTGCAACAAAAATATGGAACTCTTTACAAGTTTGCATGTCATCTCTGTGCAAGGACCATGCTCATCATTGTATCATTTCAATTTTAGTACATGTGTAACCAAACCTAGTAGGAGTTATTTTTTCTCTTCTGATTAATTTGAGTGTTGTCCTTACTTACCCTATGGCAGACAGTGGTACCTAATCAAAGAAAGTATTTCAAAGCAGCTTGATAGATTTAGAACTTTAATGTCCCAGAAAGAAAAATATGGTTTTTACTATATTATCTTTTACCATAATCAAGGCATCAGTTTTACAAAATAATTCTTTTGGAAGATGTTTTATGAGTCCTGTTTAATGCACTTCCCTGAAACCTTCATTAAGACCATTAAACTAGAGCCTTTTGCTGTTCTCACCTCAGTCCCGTGTACATCTCCAGGAAAAGGTGGATGGTGTTGTCTGCACTTTGACCACCTTGAATATAAGTAGGATTTTTCTCCTGAAGGAAGAGGTGAGGATCATATTGATGATTTCATTCCACATTATTATAAGTTCAACTTGAATGGAAGTTGACACTCATGAGGCTCCTGTAAAGGACAGAATAAAGGGTCTCAGTGAAGTTTAATGGCCAACACACATTAACAACACAGATGACTCAAAGCAGCCTGTGTGCATCTTTGTGTATAGTGAGTTTCATATCTAATGATAGTGATTCTCAGTCATGACACACAGGCAAAACAGACCTATAATTAAAAATCTAGTTATCTGAGCAGAGTGGGGTTTCTTAGGTGATTGAACAAGTGTGTAGTAATTTATTACTAAGCACATACGTAGTTAGAATGATGTGTACTTTTTGATCTAAAATTAATTCCAAATATGTCTAAAATGACAGTCTCCTGACCCCACACCTGGCTTTCTTCACCAGGGTCCCTTGGAGGCGGTGTGTTGAGTTTCCCTCACCGCGCCAAGCAGAGCCCCGGCACCTGAAGACCTCTGCAACCAGCCATAGGTACGCTTTAGACCACTCTCCCCAAGCTTGAAGGAGCCTCATGCATGAACGAATCTGACAGAGGAACCCAGGTGTGCGCAACCGGGGGATGAGATCTCCAAGGCTGCTCAGATCAAGACTGGGCCCCCTCCAACCAGATCCCCCATCTCCTAGTAGCTAAGTGTTACAACCATGAACTGCCCCTGGAGCCATGTAATCCCATCAATGGCCAAGATACAGAGACTGGATTTTGTTGATAAGACAACAATTATTGTCCAGTTCTCACTCTGAGAGAACCTGGTAGGCATTTGCGAGTGTCTTGCCCTTGTGTTTACCAGTCATTTACACTTCTTTCAATACATTTTATATATGATCATGGTTTATGCTTATTTTTAATATTGAAGTTTAATAGCTAAATACTGATTTTTTTCACAGCACTAATTTATTAAGAACATTCATCCTTGGCCTATCATATTAATTGCCAGTATTTGTTAGTTTTGCTTGTTTTTTGATTACTTAAATTGGTTTTGGTCCTTGTCTTTCAGGTTGAAAAATTTTGACACAAATGAGTATATGTTTTTCTTTATCTTCTACAGTTTTAAACTGAGAACAACTGTTTGTTTTGTACAAATAAGATACCTGTGCATTTACTGTTTCTCCTCATTTTATTTACATTTTCACACATCTCGATTCATCTACAACTTAACCTAGTAAGTGTTGTCATATTGAAAGAAACCACCAATTTTTTCAATCATAGCACTGTAGCACTGTCCTCCCGTGGTTCATCCATTTGCTCGAGCGGGAACCAGTAACATCTTACAACAAATTGTGAGACTTGTTGTCACTAGCTATGGCCTATCGAATACGTCATGGGTAGCTTGCCAGGCTCTTGCTATGTGGACGAGATATTCTGGGTAGCTTGCCGGGCAGAGGAATCGGAATCAGGGTTGGTCTCCTACAAGGCAAATGCCCAACCCGCTGTGCTGTAAACGTTATCTAAAATATACTAGTAATAACAAATGTTGTTTCTTTAACAGTGCAATATAAACAATTATTTAGTAATTTTCTTGATTTATTAATGAAATAGCTAAGCTCTTGAGCATCATGGGAGTATTTTTCTAACACAAGAGTCTGACGAAGGTGAAACTGTTATAACCGTCTTGTAGAATTCCATCTCCCTAGCCTGCTTCATTCTACCCCACTCTCTATCCAATCCGATCTTCTTCTGCGATTCTGACCTCCTGATTGGCTAGCCTCTACCTTTCACCTGCCTACTTTATGACATCATTCTCCCACCAAACGAACCACCAACTGGTAGAATCTTGGGGGTCCCATGTAGTTGTTTGTAAACAAATTTGAATCTTCATGGCAAGTGATGAGTGACCAATGACCAATCACCAGTGAGCAGTCGTCTGTACTGAATACTTGTGGTCTTAAGCTGCTTCAGTGTTCAGACGTAATCTCCTACTGTCTCCTCTTCTCGTCTACCTTTCATCGGTATTTCCTCTTCTCTGACCATGTCAGGTAAGGAATAATACTTTTCAAAGTTTTTCATTAGATTTATCATCCCTAAACTTAGCAGTCAAGTAAAAACAGCACGTAGTAATGAAAGAAAATATTCAAGTAGAATTTTATAAGCCTCATTTTAGCTTGACTTTGACATTTGCTGTGTGATTTTAGACACTGGCTTACTTTCTCTCACATACAAAGTGTTTTTCCTCATTGATTACATTATATTTTACACATACTTAGGAGCTCAAATACACAAACAAACATACACACACACACGAACATATATATTTATATATATGTATATATATATGAGGTTTGATTCTCTGTGTTTCTTTTTCCTTTTAATATTGAATTTTACATGATATTCACTGAAAACAAGTAAATCAGAGACAGTATTTTTACAGAAACAGAAAATATAGTTGCTGTGAAAAACTGTTAATATATACTAGCACGTGTTCTCTGTAATGGTCTCTCCACTTGTATTTATACTTCAGTATTGTGAATATAGTGATATTACAAAGTAATAATCATTGATCTTTGAGATTTCTATTTAAACCAGGTAATAAGAAAATATGGGGCATGGGGAAGGTGCGGATTGCTGAGCATTAGGGAGGCAAGACCTCTAAAGTAAGCAAGTTTGGGATCACTTTCATCAAACATTGACCAATCGACACCAAGACAATATGAGGGAGAAAAAAATAGGAAAGAAAGAAAGAAGGATAGATAGAAAGAAAGAAAGAACGAAAGAAAGAAAGAAGGAAAGAAAGAAAGAATAGGGACTTCGATTATCAAGGAAGAGGAAAACGTTTGGACATAAAATTGAAGAGAACCAAAGACTTAACATCAAAAAAGAAAGAATATATATATGAAATATGCTGAGAATAATTCACTGAGAGCAAGTCAAAGAATTTTACTTCAATAAATGTCAGGATTAGAAATATACTATGCCTTCAATAGGGTACCAGTAGGAAAAGCTCTTTATCAGAAAGCCATCCTTCCTGGCTTTTTTCCTTATTATTTCTTAGAACACAGTACTTGGTACTTGACAATTTGGAGTATAAACACGCTTCAGAAATGATGCTCCCCATAAATAGCTAATAGTGCTTATCTAGGGCGGTGGAAGACACAGAATCTTCAATGTTTTTATTACGTTCTGGTTTTTAAGTTCATGTATGCGCTGCCTGTTAAAATAAAAAAAAAATGGTATATTCTAACTTGAATCAGGAGGTTTGATTCATTTGTGTGGTCAGTAGGTTCCAGGTTAAAGCTGCTTGTCATCTTTACAAATATTATTTCATGTGATTTTTTCTTCCTAACATGAGAGTACTTTGATAATAGTCAAGTTTTGTTTTTAGATCCTAAAAGGAAATAGAAAAATCAAGTCTCACATGACTAATTACACATTTTTGTCATATTTGTGAATTCTGAGTTTTCCTACATAAAGATATTTTATGGGATTTTGGTGCTCATTTATTAAACATTGAGAAGAAAGTTTTCCTGTTTGATAAAGATAATTCTAATCTAGGCGTTGAAAGTAAATTTGCATTATTTTGTGATCACTTTTTAAATGGTCTTTTCTGTTTCTTGTGTGATCAAGTGAAATCCTCTGCTATGTTTAACACATGTTGTTTGCTGGTTAATATTCAAAGGTACTGATGAGTATAATTTTTTGTAATTTCGAAGTTTCTTTCTGTGTTTTACTCATTTAACATTTCATCTCTATGAAATACAATCACGTTTATTCCTATTTTCTTTTTGTTATGTAGTTACTGATAAATCCTTTCTCTTTAATGGACTGGTAAAGTGTCACTCAAAAATCACCTTCTATTCCATTTTTTGGCTAGCAGTTTTTACTAAAATAAAATAGAGTCTTCATATTGTATATGTGGAACAATTTAGTAATAACCTTATTGTACTGTTTTATTTGGTTTTGTTTGGGATGCCATCCACTGTTATTCAAGGCTTACTCTTGGGTCTGTTCTCCATAACATACTGTACTATGCTGCTTGCTACAGAGCCCAGATTTCATTAATATCTACATAATTCTTTTTCAGTTCTGTGATACATATTTTTCATGATGTTTTCTTTACACTTCCTCCTATGTAAATCACATGCAATAGAAAAATTATATTCGTGTATGCATTATTATTCTTAGAGTTATGAGTAACTACATTGTTGATAAACAACTTAAGACACAGAATTTAAATAATGTTTTCCTTCCAAAAATATTTCTTGGGAAAAACTCAAGTAATGATTTTTGAAGTGGATCAAAAATCAGGGTAACCTTCAATGCATCAACAAGATTAAGTTGTATGTGAACCATAAGTAACAGGTACTCACCTGATCTTGGGGAAGTTCCCATAATATCTCCAGCCCAAAGTAACCTGGCGCTGACACCAACTCCAACTCAGGAACAAAAAGGTAAGAGTTTTGATCAGATGAAAAGTGGGCTTTCAAAACCTCTGGAGACCTACCAGATCCCAGTAGACCTAGATCATGCAAAGATCTGCAGGTAATGAACACCACTGACACCATCACTCTGAAGCAGGTGCAAGAAAATTCAAGTGGCACTAAGCGGACCTCCCATGCAAAAGGGAAGAACAAAAAGGAGGCTTCTGAACCTCTTGAGGGATAACCCAAGGCCAAAATCCAGCCAAAAGTCTGAGAATGCTTGCTGAGGGGAGCAGGGATTGTTTTTAATGCTGCAGTCAGTGAGAGGTGTCCTGTGACCACAGCCAAAACTAACAGCAAATCTCACAAAGCTGCCTCCAGCAGGATCAGCAAGACAAAGAGCCATGGGCAGGAGAAGATAAAAAACACCAGAGAAAACTCTAAGAAAGTTAATGAGTGTAAGCAGCTAGGGAACAAGGTCAAGGCAGAAGAAAAGTCCACCATTGGCAAGATGAAATGCAAGGAAACTCAACCTGAGCTTTGCCAAGAGGCAGTTAAATAACCCCGCCGCTACCTAGACATACACATGCTGGATTCTGTCCAAATGTTTCATGCTCTGGGGAAGAGTGATCCAAAACTTGGAATCTTTTCCTCCCAGGTCCTGAGTAGCTCAAAGAACCCCAAAGATGTCAAGCCATCCTCAGCTGTCAAGCCATGGCTGGGTGCTACACGGGATGGAAAAGGCCTTGAGAAAACTCAGGTCAAAGCACAGAAACCAAGTAGCAGTGCTGATAAACGCTCATCTCCATCCCAGTCTGAGCTGTCACCTCCTGGGAAGGTCAAATTGGTACCTTTGCCGTTTCTTACCATGGAGAATCCACAAGCTGAACCTGTTCCTCGGAGACGAAAATCTGAAGCCACACATCTTCCTGCTGCAGCTAACCCTGCCAAGCCTGGATCTACCAATGCAGCTCAGCCAAATGCTGCCAATTTTTCCCCGTCAACCACTGCATTTTTGACTGGTCCTTCCAATCCTGCTAAGTCCATTTCAACCAACCTATCTCGACCAGGTTTGCAGAACCCTAGTAGCCGGCCTATTCATCAGCCTGCAGCTTCTAGACCTGATCCCTACAAGACAGCAGCTGGCACTTCTCTACAGCGGGAGGCTCCTCCTGTCTGTGTGAACAAGCGCCAGTCTCCACCCAAACGTCAGAGTCACTTACTCCTCCAAGACTTCCGTTTCCAACCTAAACCATGGAGAAAGCCCAATGTTCCCGAGCCAGTCATGTCAAAGCCCATCACCAAAGAGCAGAGACCAGAGCGTGAGGCTATGAAAAGGAAGGCTCAGCAGGAGCGTGAGAACAATGCCAAACACACCTCTTTGGGGGAAATTGCAGTTCTTTATTGAGAGGGAAAAAGAGTTGGACATCTCTCTCTACTATGGCTACGTAATGTAAGAGCTGGAATGGTAGGTTCCACTTTAGGTACCAGATGGTTGCCCTAGGCAAACACTGAAATGCCATACACCATTTATTTATTCTAATTTTTTTTTCAAATTAAAGAGATGCATCGAACTCGGGTCGGCCATGTTGGCTGTGTGCAAGGCAAATGCCCTACCGCTGTGCTATCACTCCAGAGATGCATCATAGTTAATTGATTGTTAATAAATATTCTGAATTTTGAGATGCTGTCAACTGTGGTTCATTTTGGGAGTGGCTGGGTGTTGAAGGAGGAGCTGGGAAAGAATGGGAAGTTAGATAGAGGAAAAAGGGGGAATAGACAAGACTCTAAGAAATACAAACATGGTCCAGGGCAGGGGAGATACCATGATCATGTAGGTGGTTTTCCCAGGGTGAGGCCCATCCATTGCACTTGGGATGTGCTGACCCCTGCGATTTCCCCAAATGTGGGAAACTCGACTGCATAAAGCCCTTAAGAGGAGAAATTGCATGGGCCTGATGAAGAGTGGGGTAGGGTCAGAGGAAGAGTAAGCTGACAGTGCATTTGCTCTGCAAGCAAGAAGGACACAGTTCAATTCTTGCAATCTTTTATGGTCCCCAGAGACCCACCAGATGTGAAACTTGACCACAGAGCCAAGAGTAAGACTAGAGCACAGTCAAGTATGCCCATCACTGGTGTCCTCGAAAAAAATGGGAGAAATGGCACGGTTTGCAGTTTTCGGTTAAAATAATAAATTTGGAATAGGCTGAGGAAGGCAGATGAGTCTAAGATGATGAGAAGAAAAGTAAAAATTCTTCCATAGAGGCTGTGTTTACACCTCATGGCCTCCTTTGGAAAGGAAGCAAATTTGAGACACATCACTAAAAGGTTTGGGTGGTCTATCCATAAATGATGGTTGGGGAATGCGAACACATACACTGTGGAATAAACCTACCAGATGAGTGATCAATGCCCTCAGAGTCATTCAAGGATGACTCTTAACAAGGAAAAAGCCAAGAGAACAGTTGACGCATGAAGCCTGAAGATCAGCTCCTGGTAGATGCTAAGATAAGACACCATGTCCTCGAGCCCTCTTTTCAGCACCCCTAGCTGCACAATTTCAATTATTCCCAACAATATTCAGAGTTGCTATCATGGTGACACTTTACTAGTGAGTTTCAACAATGCGGTCCATTGCCTATGTAAGTCTTTGGATTTGTAAACTCCCCAAGGTAGCCAAGCCAGCTTTCAGGAAATTTCTGGTGGCGGGAGCTCAAATTATATTAGCTTGAGGGGCTGGTCTTTGGTCTTCCATGGTCCCTGTTGCCTGTAGCTTTCTCTAAACATCGCTTTTAACTGCCGTTCACACAAGAACCAACTTTATAAATGACGTTGTGGTTCCATTGTGGTAGGTACCATACAAAGACATGCATCCTAGGTCACCACTCCCAAAGCAGTTAGTACGAATTGACCTTGAGCCTGGAAGGTTGTGGTAGAAAGAGATGGTCCTAGGAGAGTTAATGCGGTGATGGATGGTTGGAAAGGAAACCGGGAAGGGTAGCGAAGTGGAAATCTGGTGATCATCTTGGGATAATTGGTGGATTTTTTTCAAATACGTTAAAATATTTTTGAAAATGAAATTCAAGACAAACATACGAAAATAAGATCGGTTCCAAAGTACAGTTTACATATAAGACCCAGAAAGCTGAAAGGGCTGGCATTCCTTCTGGAGCTTTCAATCATACCGTTTACTAAATATGTTATTTTCACATCAATTACCTGTGGAGAGGAATAGTGAGAAACAGAATGCCACCAGAAAAGCAAACTGGATGACCACCTTCATTAAAAGCCAGGTGGAAAGTGTTCACATGGATCCCAAGTGCAAATATATATTAACAGGAACATATATTTAACCAACTCTGCTTGGTACCAGTAATAACTTTGTTGAAAATGGGGGGAAATGAAAGCAGTTTCTGACTGATATGAGACTAACCAGTTAATAGATTTTCTCAGGAAAGTGTAGTTGACTGGCTGGGAACAGAAAAACGTGAAAAGTGTTTTGCTACCTTTAATGTATGGCTGGAGGGAATTGATCCCAGAAATCACTTAAAACTAACAAGCTTCAACTCTCTTGAAGGAATGTTGTACTCTTTTTTTTTTTTCCCCTTTATTTTATTTTATTTTTTTTAAAGTTGTAGATTTACAATTTTTTGTGCTTTGGTTTCAATTATACAATGATCAGATACCCATCCCTCCACCAGTGCCCATTTTCCACCACCATGGATAATATCCCTCCCACCCCCATCCCCCCATCCCCCCGTCTCTGTGGCAGGGCAATCCCCTGTGTTCTCTCTCTCCTTTTGGGTGTTGTGGTCTGCAAAAGAGGCATTGAGTGGCAAACATGTTCAGTCCATAGTCTACTTTCGACATGCATCTCCCCTCCTGGGAGGATCCTCCAAACATCCTTTATTTGGTGCTCCCTTCTCTATCTGAATAGCCCTTTCCTCTAGGATACCCGGCTGGCCTCTAAGTTATGGAGTAATCCTCCTGGTGCTGATCTCAGCTATTCTTGGGTATTAATCTCATACTTTGTTACTTTATATCCCCCAGATGAATGCAATCTTTCTATGTCTATCCCTCTCTTTCTGACTCATTTCGCTTAGCATGATACTTTCCATATTGTACCACTTGTATGTAAATTTCATGACTTCATCTTTTCTAAGAGCTACATAGTACTCCATTGTGTAGATGTACCAAAGTTTCTTTAACCAGTCATCTGTTCTTGGGCATTCAGGTTTCTTCCAGTTTCTGGCTATTGTAAAGAGGGCTGCAATGAACAAACAAGTGCAGATGTCACTTCGACTATACTTTTTTGCCTCTCTGGGATATATTCCCAGGAGTGGTATTGCTGGGTCAAATGGGAGCTCAATTTCTAATTTTTTGAGAATCGTCCATACTGTTTTCCAGAAGGGCTGAACCAGTGGACATTCCCACCAACAGTGAAGGAGTGTCCCTTTCTCGCCACATCCACGCCAGCATCGGTTGCTTTTGTTCTTTTTGATGTGGGCCAGTCTCTGAGGTGTGAGATGGTATCTCATTGTGGTTTTGATCTGCATCTCCCTGATGATTAATGATGTAGAGCATTTTCTCATGTGCTTTTTTGCCATTCGGATTTCTTCTTTGAGAAAGTTTCTGTTCATTTCATTGCCCCATTTTTGGATGGGGTTGGATGTTTTCTTCTTGTGGAGTTTAACCAGTATTTTGTATATCCTGGATATCAACCCCTTGTCAGATGTGTATTCGGTGAATATCCTTTCCCATTCTGTAGACTGTCTTTGTATTTTGGTCACTGTTTCTTTGGAGGTGCAGAAGCTTCTTAGTTTAAGATAGTCCCATTTATCTATCTCTGTTTTCACTTGCTCGGCCAGTGGCGTGGCATCTTTGAAGATACCATTAGCTTCAATGTCATGGAGGGTTTTGCCAACTTTATCTTCAATGTACCTTATGGTTTCTGGTCTGATGTTGAGGTCTTTAATCCATTTTGATCTTACTTTTGTACATGGTGTTAGGCAGAGTTCTGAGCCTATTTTTTTGCATGTAGCCGTCCAGTGATGCCAACACAATTTATTAAAGAGGCTTTCCTTACTCCACTTCACATTACTTGCACCTTTATCAAAGATTAGATGAGCATATGATTGAGGAGAGATGTCAGTGTATTCAACCCTGTTCCATTGGTCTGCAGTTCTGCCTTTGTTCCAGTACCATGCTGTTTTAATTATTACTGCTTTGTAGTACAGTTTGAAGTTCGGGAGGTTGATTCCTCCCATTTTCTTTTTCCCAAGAATTGCTTTAGCTATTCGTGGGGGCTTATTGTTCCATATAAATTTCAAGAGTGTTTGCTCCATTTCTTTGAAGAATGTCATGGGTATCCTTATAGGGATTGCATTGAATTTATACAATGCTTTCGGTAGTATTGCCATTTTGACAATGTTAAGTCTCCCGACCCATGAGCAGGGGATATCTTTCCATTTCCTCATGTCCTCTTTTATTTCCTGAAGTAGCGTTTTGTAGTTTTCTTTGTACAGGTCCTTTACTTCTTTAGTTAAGCTGATTCCTAGGTACTTGATTTTCTGGGGCACAATTGTGAATGGGATTGTTTTTTTCATGTTGCTTTCTTCTCTCTCACTGTTTGCGTATAGGAAAGCCATGGACTTTTGCGTACTGATTTTATAACCTGCAACTTTACTATACGAGTCTATTGTTTCTAAGAGTTTTTTGGTGGAAGTTATTGGGTTCTTTAAGTAGAGTATCATATCATCTGCGAATAGTGAGAGCTTGATTTCTTCCTTTCCTACCTGAATGCCCTTAATATCTTTTTCCTGCCGAATCGCTATTGCAAGTACTTCCAGTACTATATTGAACAGCAGTGGAGAGAGTGGGCATCCCTGTCTCGTCCCTGATCTTAGAGGGAAGGCTCTCAGTTTTTCCCCATTGAGGATGATGCTTGCTGTAGGCTTGTGGTAGATGGCTTTAATTATGTTGAGGAAGGTCCCCTCTATACCCATTTTGGCTAGGGTTTTCATCATAAAGGGGTGCTGGAGCTTATCAAATGCTTTCTCTGCATCTATTGATATGATCATATGCTTTTTATCTTTTCTTTTGTTGATATGGTGGATTATGTTGATTGATTTCCGAATGTTGAACCATCCTTGCATCCCTGGGATGAATCCTACTTGGTCATGGTGTATGATCTTTTTGATGAGTAGTTGGATTCTATTTGCTAGTAGTTTGTTGAGGATCTTTGCATCTGTGTTCATCAGGGATATCGGCCTGTAATTCTCTTTCTTTGTGGTATCTCTGTCTGCTTTTGGTATCAGTGTGATATTTGCTTCGTAGAAACTGTTTGGAAGTGTTTTTGATATTTCAATTTCGTGGAAAAGCTTAAAGAGCATTGGGAGTAAGTCCTCTTTAAAGATTTGGAAGAATTCACTAGTGAATCCATCCGGGCCAGGACTTTTGTGCTTGGGGAGACTTTTTATTACCATTTCAATTTCCTTGATGGTGATAGGTCTGTTCAGGTATTCCAGGTCTTCTTGGTTCAGCCTTGGGAGTCTGTAGGAGTCTAGGAATTTATCCATTTCCTCGAGGTTTTGATGTTCCGTGGCATAAAGCTTCTCAAAGTACTCCCTGAGGATCCTCTGAATTTCTGTGGTTTCTGTTGTAATGACCCCCTTTTCATTTCTGATTCGGTTTATTAGGGTTTTCTCTCTCCCTTTCTTTGTGAGTTTTGCTAGAGGCTTATCGATCTTGTTAATTTTCTCGAAGAACCAGCTCTTGGTTTCATTGATCTTTCGGATTGTTTTTTGGGTTTCCATCTCGTTAATCTCTGCTCTGAGTTTTATTATTTCCTTTCTCCTGTTCGGGTTGTGCTCCTTTTTTTGGTCCTTCTCCAAGCTCTTAAGCTGTGAGGTTAGGTTACTTATGTGTGCTCGCTCCTCCTTCCTGAGGAATGCTTGTAGAGCTATAAACTTTCCTCTTAACACAGCCTTTGCTGTGTCCCATAAGTTTTGGTAACTCGTGTTCTCATTTTCATTCGTTTCTAGGAATCTTTTGATTTCCTCTTTGATTTCCTGTCTAATCCACTCGTTGTTCAATAGTGCACTGTTTAATTTCCAGGTGTTTGATTTAGTTTTCTGTTTTTGTGTGTGATTTACTTCTAATTTCAGCGCATTATGGTCTGAGAAGATTGTTGATACAATCTCTACCTTCTTAATTTTATGGAGGCATGTTTTGTGGCTCAGCATTTGGTCTATCTTGGAGAATGTTCCATGTATGCTTGAGAAGAATGTGTATTCAGCTTTTTGTGGATGAAGTGTCCTGTATATATCTACTAAGTCCCTTTCTTCCATTGTTTCCCTCAAATGAAGTATGTCCTTGCTAAGCTTGAGTCTGGTTGATCTATCAAGAGGTGACAAAGCAGTGTTGAAGTCTCCCACTAGTATTGTGTTGCTATTGATGTCTTTTTCCAAATCTATGAGTAGTTGTTTTAAGTACTTTGCTGGTCTCTCATTAGGTGCATATACATTTATTATTGTAAGTTCTTCCTGTTGTACAGATCCTCTGATCAATAAGTAATGGCCTTCACTGTCTCTTATGACCTTCCTCACTCTGAAATCAATGTGGTCTGATATAAGGATGGCTACCCCAGCTTTTTTATGGGAGCTGTTTTCCTGTAGGATTGTTTTCCAGCCTTTGACTCTGAGTCTGTGTTTGCTTTGACTATTGAGATGCGTTTCTTGCAGGCAGCAGAATGTTGGGTTCAATTTTCTAATCCATCCTGCCACTCTATGTCTTTTAATTGGTGCGTTTAGCCCATTGACATTGAGAGAGATTATTGTTATGGGATTTTGTCCCATTGTTATGTTAAAATTGGGTGTATTTGAGGGGCCTTTCTTGCCTTAAAGTAGCCCATTTAGTTGTTCTTGTAACCATGGTTTTGAGTCTATGAAGTTCCTGAGCTGTTGTTTGTCTGTGAAACTGTGTGTTGTTCCTTCTATTATGAATGAGAGTCTTGCTGGGAAAAGTATTTTGGGGGAGGCATTTATTTCATTGAGTTTTTTTACTATGTCCCACCACTGTTTTCGGGCCATGAGGGTTTCATCAGAAAAATCAGCTGTGAATTTTAAGGATGCTCCTTTGTAAGAGATTTCTTTCTTCGATCTTGCTGCTTTCAGAATTTTGTCTCTGTCTAAGGTTTTGGTCATTTTGATCAGAATGTGTCTTGGGGTATTTTTATTCGGATTTCTTCTAGCTGGTACCCTTCGGGCCTCCTGAATGTGGTCACAAGTTTTCTTCAGCTCTGGAAATGTTGTAGCAATGATGTCTTTGACAGTTTCTTCTTCATCGAGGTTTTCTTCCTGTCCCTCTGGGACTCCAATAATTCTTATGTTACCCCTCTTGGCTTCATCACGATCTTCTCTTGCCATCTGTTCCCGAATTGTGAGTCTCTTTTCCATTTTCTGCTCTTTTCTGGAGAGTCTCTGAACTTCATCTTCGAGCTCACTGATTCTGTTCTCAGCCGCTGTTACTCTGCTGCTGAGGCCTTCCACTGAGCTTTTCAATTCGCCTACGAGATTTTTCAGGTCTGACATTTCTGATTGCATTTTCCTCATTTCTGCCTTCAGATCCTCTTGTCTTCTATTGGCATTGCTTTCCATTGTTTCTTTTAATTCCCTAAGCATCCTAAGTAGCTCCCTTCTGAATTCCTTGTCAGAGAGGTTGTCTAACACTACAGTACTGTTGGTGTCATCTGGGCTAGACTCTTCAATATGAATGTTTGGTGGGCTTTTGCGTTGTTTTACCATTGTGAGAGGTGTGGTTTAGTCCTTCACGTTCAGTGTTACTATTCTGCTTGATATGCAGTGTGAGTTAAGATAGGCTTATGAGTTATTGGCAACTGTATTTCTAGTGGCTGAGCTAAAATAGAGAAGTTTCGATCTAAGAAGTTAGCTTATGGTTCCTATGGCATATGTAGTGGGAAAATATTTCGCGGCCGCGTTAGCGGCCGCGGCTCCAGAAAGACTCCCTGGCACTGGGCGAGGAGCTGGGAAGGTCTCCTGTTTGGAATTGGAGCCGTTCAGCTTTGTTGCCCAGAGCTGGGCCTCTGTGCCCGTCCCACGTGGCTCAGGGGTTGAAAACCGGCTGTCTCGGGGCTGGATCTAGGTGCGCGTGCCCAGAGAGGAACCCAGGCTCTTGGGGGCGGGCTGTACCTGTTGGAATTGGAGCCGTTCAGCTTTGTTGCCCAGAGCTGGGCCTCTGTGCCCGTCCCACGCGGATCAGGGGTTGAAAACCGGCTGTCTCGGGGCTGTTTCTAGCTGCGCGTGCCCAGAGAGGAACCCAGGCCCTTGGGGGCAGGCTGTACCTGTTGGAATTGGAGCCGTTCAGCTTTGTTGCCCAGAGCTGGGCCTCTGTGCCCGTCCCACGCGGCTCAGGGGTTGAAAACCGGCTGTCTCGGGGCTGTTTCTAGCTGCGCGTGCCCAGAGAGGAACCCAGGCCCTTGGGGGCGGGCTGTACCTGTTGGAATTGGAGCCGTTCAGCTTTGTTGCCCAGAGCTGGGCCTCTGTGCCCGTCCCACGCGGCTCCGGAATGTTGTACTCTTAATCACTTAATCACTTAACTTCCCGTTAGTCTTCGATTTGCTTGAGCGGGTGCCAGTAACATCTCCATTTGTCCCTGGCGCGTGCTAGTGTAGCCCAATGGCATCTGTTCGCTCCGGGAACATGAAGGGCCTCAAACCGATCGTTAATAATCTTGACGAAGAAGTCAGACCATCTGGAAGTTGGGCGGCCACGCGGTCTTTTGACATCCCGAGGAATCCAGTCGGTAACAGCTCTAGTCCAGCGGTCATCTTTAAATCTCATTACGTGACCAGCCCAACTGATTTTCGACACCTCGGTAAATGAGACAGCGTCCCTGATTCTTGATCGGCGATGGATGTCAGAACTCCGGATTCTTTCTCTCAATTGAGTGAAACGTGATATTCCAAGCATAACTCTTTCTATTCTTCCTTGGGAGACCTGAATACCATTCTCATCTTGTTTGCGTAGGGCCCAGGTCTCTGAGGCATATGTTAATGCAGGAAGAACAGTGGAATCAAAGAGATGTGCCCGGAGCCGGAGGTTCTTCATCCTCTTAGCTATTTCTTCGACGTTCTTGAAGGCATTCCAAGCCGCTCTCTTCCTCCTGCACAGCTCGGGTGCCAGGTCATTTGTCATGTTGACCTCTCGAACTAGGTGCACATAGCTGATGCTTTCGGAGATGGTCGTTTCGTTGAGAGCGAATGGGGCATCAGGAACAAGGCTGCTTCTCATAAACATTGACTTCATAAGATTCAGCTGCAGTCTTATCTTCCCACACTCACGGTCAAAGTCGGCCAGCATCTATCTTCGTTGTCTACGCACCAACATCTTATTATGATGAAAGAGAAATCGAGAAGTTCTACATGGAGCTAGAGAAGTTCTATAAAGAAGACCACACCTTCTACAAGATCATTGTGCGTGATTTTAATGCCAAGATAGGACCGAGAAGATCAGCTGAAGAACTTCACATCAGAATCCATGGCCTAGAATGGAACGAACAGGGTGAGAGACTGTCTGAGTTCAACATGTTGACCAAGACCATTCATGGTAACTCACAGTTCCAGAAGGCAGAATCTAAACGATGGACATGGGAGTCTCCCTGTGGAAGATTCCACAACGAAATAGACCACATCATATTCACTTGACGGTTTTGCCTGACAGATGTCACTGTTGTGCCAAAATTTCGAACGGGATCGGACCACCGTCTCCTTCGTGCAAAATTCTACTTCACAGAGCAGGGAGAAAGGGCTACAAAGTTCAAAAAGAGAACTCTCAGAATGACCACCAACTGTGAACTCTTTGGTACTATTGCGGCAACATGGGAAGATGCCATTGTTGACAACATTGATGAGGAATATGATCGACTGGTTCAGCACCTCCATGAATGTGCGAGGAATTCCAAGAGAGAAATAAGCACAAAAAATCGCCTTTCTTCAAAAACTCTTGAGCTAATTCGCCAGCATGGTTTGGCGCATGCCTCAGGCAACCGCAAGCTAACATCCGAGGAGCTCGCAAAGCAGTGCAGAGATGCGATCAAGGAAGACCTGAAAGAGAGAAGAGCAGAAGTACTGGTAGATGTGGCAGAAGCCGGGAAAAGTATTCGTAACACCCGCCTGTCCTTCGCCAACTACAAGACCAAGATGACTGCCCTCTGAGGTCCTAAATGGATCCATCACATCCTCCAGAATGGCAATGGAGAAGATTATCCAATTTCTGTTACTATAAATTGTTTATTGAGATATTATAATTGTAATGTTTTCAAGCTAAGATTACATTGATGTGGACATTTATATCTATTTGTCTACTTTTCTAATTGTTTCCTTAATATCAATACTTAAAAGCTAACTTACTTATGACTGGATATGTAGCTCAGGACAAAAGAACTTGGCTTGCATGTATGAAATTTTGGTTTCTATTTTTAGCACTATAGAAGCAAAAGCAAAATCATTAACTGTGTTTGGAAATATGCTTCAGTGGTAAAATATTTGCCGCACATTTCTGAGGTTATGGGTTTGATCCTTGAATTTTCTTATACACACACGAAAGCTAACTTACAACAAAGTCTCACACTGGAGACCTAACTGGGCCCGCTCAAGAAAATCGATGAACAACGTGAGGACAGTGACAGTGACATTGACTTAATGAACATTAAACTGCTTTAAGCTATATATTGCCTAACTATTATACAGATTTATTTCTCAATAAAATAACTTTAAAAGGCCTGTTTTCTAGCATCTTTGCTAGGGAAAGATAGCACCTGATATTTCAATATTCGTAATTTGGGGGACATTTTAATTTATCATTTTATTTTGTGCTCTTTGTCTACCAGTGAACTTGAAAATTGCTCTTGTGTGATACTACATGGAAAATATTATGCTATGGGAAATGAGTCAGAAACAGAGGGACAGACATAGAAAGATTGCATTCATCTGGGTAATATAAAGTAACAAAATAAGACACTAACACACAAGTACAACTGTCATAAATACCAGGTTGTTCACTCCATGACTTAGAGGCCAGCTTTACTCTCTAGGGGTAAAGGCAGTGCAGATAGAGAATGGAGCACCCAATAAAGGGTGCTGGGAAGATCTGCCCAGGATGGGAGATGCCTGTTGAAATTAGTCTATGGACCGAACAGGATTGCCACCCAATGTCCCTTTTGTAGATCATAGCACCCAAAAGGAGAGATAGAACAAAAGGTAGTGCCCTACCAAAGAGGCAGGGTGGGATGGGGGATGGGGAGTAGGAGGGATTCTTGGATTGGTGGGAGTGGAGATTGGCCACTGGTGGTGGGATGGGTACTCGATCACTGTATAACTGAAACCCAAGTGCAACAACTTGTAAGTCTAAACTATACCTCATGGTGTTTCATAATAAAACAAAACAAAACAAAACAAATTTCAAAAAAAAAGAAAATTTCTCTTGTGTTTACTAGTCATTTACACTTCTTTCAATAGACATTATATGATCATGGTTTATGCTTATTTTTTCTATCAAGTTTAATAGCGAAATATTGATTTATTTCACAACACTAATTTTTTAAAACCATTCATCCTTGGCCTATCATAATAATTGCCAGTATTTGTTGGTGTTGCTGGTTTTTTGATCACTTAATTTGCTTTTTGTCCTTTTCTTTCAGATTGTAAAATTTTGGACAAGTGAGCATATGTTTTCCTTTATCTTCTACAGTTTTAAACTGAGAACAATTGTTAGTCTTGTACAATTAAAATACCTTTGCATTTACTATTTCTTCTCATTTGATTTACTTTAACACATCTATATTCATCTACAATTTATCCTAGTATGTCTTGTAATATTGAAAGAAACCACCATTTTTTTCAATCATAGCACTGTAGCACTGTCCTCCCGCGGTTAATCTATTTGCTGTAGCAGGAACCTGTAACATCTTACACGAAATTGTGAGACTTGTTGTCACTGATTTTGGCCTATCGAATAGGTCATGGGGAGCTTGCCAGGCTTTTGCTATGTGGACGAGTTACTTTGGGTAATTTGCCGGGCAGAGGAATCGGAATCAGGGTTGGCCTCCTGCAAGGCAAATGCCCTACCCGCTGTGCTGTGAACGTTATCTAAAATATACTAGTAATACCAAATGTTGTTTCTTTAACAGTGCAATATAAACGATTATTTAGTAATTTTCTTGATTTGTTAATGAAATAGCTAAGCTCTTGAGTAACATGCGAGTATTTTTCTAACACAGGAGTCTGAGGAAAGTGAAACTGTTATAACTGTCTTGTAGGATTCCATCTCCCTAGCCTGCTTCATTCTACCCCGCTCTCTATCCAATCCGGTCTTCTTCTTGGGATTCTGACCTCCTGATTGGCTAGCCTCTACCTTTCAACTGCCTACTTTATGACATCATTCTCCCACCAAACCAACCACCAACTGATAGAATCTTGGCAGTCCCATGTAGTAGTTTGTAAACAAATTTGAATCAGCATGGCAAGTGACGAGTGACCAATGACCAATCACCAGTGAGCAGTCGTTTGTACTGAACACTTGTGGTCTTAAGCCGCTGCAGTGTTCAGACGTACTCTCGTACCGTCTCCTCTTCTCGTCTACCTTTCATCGGTATTTCCTCTTCTCTGACCATGTCAGGTAAGGAATAATACTTTTCAAAGCTTTTCATTAGATTTATCATCCCTTAACTTAGCAGTCAAGGAAAAACAGCACATAGTAATGAAAGAATATATTCAAGTAGAATTTTATAAGCCTCATTTTAGCTTGACTTTGATATTTGCTGTGTGATTTTAGACATTGGCTTACTTTCTCTCACATACAAAGTGTTTTTCCTCATTGATTACATTATATTTTAGACATACTTAGGATCTCAAATACACACACATACATAAATACATATATATATATATATATATATATGAGTGTTGATTGTCTGTGTTTCTTTTTCCTTTTAATAGTGAATTTTTCATGACATCCATTGAAAACAAGTAAATCAGATACCGTATTTTTACAGAAACAAAATATAAATGCTGTGGAAAACTGTTAATATATACTAGTATGTGTTCTCTGTAATGGTCTCTCCACTTGTATTCATACTTCAGTATTTTAAATATAGTGATATTACAAAGTAATAATCATTGATCTTTGAGATTTGATTTTAGCCAGGTAATAAGAAAATATGGGGCATGAGTAAGGTGTGGAGTGCTGAGGGTAGGGAGGCAAGCCCTCAAAGGTAAGAAAGTTTGGGAACACTTTCATCAAACATTGACCAATCGAAAGCTAGACGTGATGAGGGAGAAATAAATACGAAAGAAAGAACGAAAGAAAGAAAGTAAGAAAGAAGGAAAGCAAGCAAGCAAGCAAGCATAGGGACGTCGATTATCAAGGAAGGGGAAAACGTTTGTTCAGAATGTTGAAGAGAACCACAGATTTAAAATCAAAAAAGAAAGGTACCAGTAGGTAAAGCAGATTATCAGAAAGCCATCCTTGCTGGCATTTTTCCTTATTATCTCTTAGAACACAGTACTTGGTTCTTGACAATTTGAGTATAAAGACGCTTCAGAAATGATGCTTCCCATAAATAGCTAATAGTGCTGATCTAGGGCGATGGAAGACACATAATCTTCAATGTTTTTATTACGTTATGGTTTTAAGTACATGTACGCGCTGCCTGTTAAAATTAAAAATTGGTATATTCTAACTTGAATTAGGAGATTTGATTCATTTGTGTGGTAAGCAGGTTCCAGGTTAAAGCGACTTCTCATCTTTACAAATATTATTTCATGTGATTTTTTCTTCCTAACATGAAAGTATTTTGATAATAGTGAACTTCTGTTTTAAATCCTAAGAGGAAAAAGAAAAATCAATTCTCACAGATCTAATTACACATTTTTGTCATATTTGTGAATTAAGATTTTTCCTACATTAAAGATATTTTATTGGATTTTGGTGCTCATTTATTAAACATTGAGAAGAACGTTTTCCTGGTTGATAACGCTAATTCTAATCTAGGGGTTGAAAGTAAATTTGCAATATTTTGTGATCACTTTTTAAATGGTCTTTTCTATGTCTTGTGTGATCAAGTGAAATCCTATGCTGTGTTAAACACGTGTTGTTTGCTGGTTAATATTCAAAGATACTGATGAGAATAATTTTTTGTACTTTCGAAATTTCTTTCTGTATTTTACTCATTTAAAACATTTCTTGTCTATGAAATACAATCACGCATAATCCTATTTTCTTTTTGTTATGTAGTTACTGATAAATCCTTTCTCTTTAATGGACTGGTAAAGTGTGCACTCAAAAATCACCTTCTATTCCATTTTTTGGCTAGAAGTTTTTTTCTAAAATAGAATACTGTCTACATATTGTATATGTGGAAAAATTTATTAATAACCTTATTGCACTGTTTTATTTGGTTTTGTTTGGGATAACAGCCACTGTTTTTCAAGGCCTACTCTTTGGTCTGCTCTCCATAACATACTGTACTATGCTACTTGCCACGGAGTCCAGATTTCATTAATATCTATATTCTTTTTCAGTTATGTGATACATATTTTTCATGATGTTTTCTTTACCCTTTCTCCTATGTAAATCACATGAAATAGAAAAATTATATTCATGTATGCATTATTTTTCTTAGAATTATTAATAACTACATTTTAGACAAACAGTTTAAGACACAGAGTTTAAATAAAGTTTTGCTTCAAAAACATTTCTTTGAAAAAACTCAAGTTGTCATTTTTGAAGTGGATCAAAAATGAGGGTAAACTTCAATGCATCCACAAGAGTAAGTCGTATGTGAACAGTAAGTAACAGGTACTCATGGCACAAGTCAAATGGAAACCTGATGATTACAATGGTAATAGTTGTAAAGACCCCAAATGTCTAAATTAATGTAAGGTATCTTCCTTCTGGTTTCTGGACTTGTAGTGATCATGCAGGGTCCTGGCCAAAAGTCCACATGCTTTAGGATGTGTAACCTGGAAATTCAAAAGGCACTGAGAGAGATAGTACTGGAGGGCATAAGGCACTTGTCTTGTACACAGCCAATCCAGTTGAATCTCTGTCACGGCATACACTCTCCCGAATGTTCTAAGGGGTCACTCCAGAGTGCAGAGCCAGGAAGAACCCAAGATCACTGTCAGTTGTTGGTCCAAACTCTACACCACCCTACGCCCCGCCCAACAAAATTTATTGGAATATAGGAAATCTCTTTGCCATCTCTGGGCCTCAGGATTCTTCTTGTCCACTGAATGTTTTCCTTTCTCTTAGACTTCTTAATTTGAAAAAGCTTCCATTCTAGGAAACAGCATAGCACTCAGTAGGAGGCAACCTACAGGAATTTCTAGGGTAAGGAGAACTGTCTGTAAGCAAGAAATCCAGGTACAGACATGATCACCTGGCTCTTCTACAGTTCTGTGTTCACTTTGGGAGCACGATACGAAATGCACAAAGTGCCAAAAAGTTCCAGGCTTTGAATCACCCCAAATTGTTGGAATTTTGGAAACTCAGTTGACTGTTGGTACTAGAAGCATCTCGATGGCTTAAATTTTAAGTTCATATTGTTCCTCTCAGTGTTGAAGGAGATTATTAGTCTCACAGATTTTTTTCATCACCCTCTTGTTCCTTACAGAAAATATTCAAAATCCATCTGTATTGGGAACTGCACATACTCTGCAGCTTTCCCTTCCCGTGGTGAACAATGCAGCTTCCCTAACAGGAAGTGTCTGCAACTACTCCAGAGTATCTGCTCCAGCTGGTAGTTCTGCTTGGCTCCTGCCCTCAGCCTCTGGCACCTCTTTCCAACCACTGATGGGTAGTGCCTATCTTTACCAACATTTCAGCACAACAATGCTGTCTGGAGTGTTTCACCAGAGTCATATATCCACCTCAGCTGCTTCCTACTGGAGTGTTTTGGAATGGGATATTGCAGGAAGTGCTGAAGAGAAATCTTCCATGGGAGACTTTTCTGTGACTATTCTTGACCAAGACACCGCTGTCTCTTCCATATCTATGGCAGCTCCCTATGAGAAAATCCTAGATACCAACAACACGGTGTCTGTGTACCCATCACTTTCTGCCAGTCTTGTGGAGAGAACACCATTTCTGGTTCCACATCAGAGTCAAAGCCTGTCACTTCCCTACCAGGAAGGAAGCCAGGTGTATTACTATCATCCAGGCAATCTGGGAACTCTCCTTTCCGGTCTGCTGTTCTATGACTCCATTTCATACACAGGGCTAAATGGCTCTGCCCCCAATCTTACAGCAACTCATCGCGAGAGATGGTTATGGGTCTCAAGGAGGTTCAGCCCGCAAATAACCAAATACCAGACTCCTACTCTGGAATGACTTCTCTCTGTCTGCTCAACCTATCACAGAATTGAGTTATCAAGGTGAGGAAAACGGAGAGAAGAGAAAGAAAATTCAAAAATTGGGGTCAAATAAGAGGAAAACTGATCGTAGAGAGGTGGTATTCATATACACTGAGATTTTTAAATTAAAAAAAATCTCACTTCATGTTTACTCCCCTCACTCAGTTTACAACATGTTATTTTCACACTCAATATAAGAGCTCCTAATGGAGATTGGAAGTTATGATAGTATAATGGACATCTAAGTTTCTTATAATGAAATGTCAGGAGCAGAGAAAAGAATGCCACATTTTTTCCCTTGTTATTTCATTTTTTTAATTTTTATTAGTTAAACGTCATGAGGGACAGTTGTAGACTTACAAATTATTGTGATTCGATTTCATTTATACAATCATGGAGTACCTATCCCTCCACCAGTGCCCATTCTCCAGCACCACGGTCCCAATATTCCTCCTACCACCCATACCCCCCATCCCACTCAGTCTCTGTGGCAGGAAATGCTACATTTTTCACTGTTCTATGTCAGCAGGCCTCAAGAATTACCACACTAAAAGTAAAATACATTTCTTAAACTAGTGTTTTGTTATTTTCTTAAGAAGTTTCAGAACTCTAATTGTAATGGTACCACTTTAACTTTCCCTTCCATAAATGAACAGCAAGGTTCTGAATACACTTGTGGTTCAGAGATTCTGACTCAAATCATGAAACCTAGAATCTGTACCTCAGCACAAATATCACGATGAATTAGTGCTTCATTCATACTCTTATTCTATGATATTAACGGCCTTTTATTTGTCCATGAAAGTGAATAAATTGACAGTACAATACATTACAAAGCTAAGCTCTATATGGCACTTATTAGTTTGTAAAAGTAAAGTAAAGGCCCTCCCGTTGATCATCAATTTGCTCGAGCGGGCCCAGTAACGTCTCCATTGGAGACTTTGTTTTTACTGTGTCTGGCATATCGAATACTCTCGGCAGCTTGCTGGGCTCTCTGAGAGGCTCAGAGGAATCAAACTCGGGTTGGCCATGTTGGCCGCGTGCAAGGCAAATGCCCTACCCGCTGTGCTATCGCTCCAGCAGTATTAAAATCTATAATTACTTAAAAAAAAACTTTTGTTTGGAGGACGTTGAATCTGTGTCATAGACCGAAGTGCTCAGGGATTACTCCTGGATCTGTGCTGGGGATCACTGCTGAAGATGCTTAGGAGATCATAGGTGATGCGAAAGATCAAAGTGAGGTCAGGTGTGCGCAGGGCCATTGCCTTAACAAATGTACTATCACTCTTCCCAAGTCTCTTATTTTTCAAGTTAGTTCACACAGAAATTCTTAAAATACAAAGAAAACCAAAAAACAACAGCACTACATGACAAACAGTAAGAACTACAACATTTACCTCCAATCTTCAAGCACAGGACTTGTCCATTATCCGTAGAATACCCAGTAACAATCCACTGCCTATTGCTGGTAGGTGCACAGTTGTTGCACCACTAGTTTTGTGGACCGAATATCTCATTTCGCAGACACTGATTTCTTCCTTGGTTCCTTTTTAGTGATGAATTTCCTGGGGATGGAGACTTCCCTGTTATCACAACGTTCAGGTAAGACATTTGGTCTGACACAAATTTCCGAATTGCCCCCATGTTGCAGTAGCAGGATTCAAAGACCTGTGAGTAATCCACCACCAGAGTTTCGGGAAGTTCCCATAATATCTCCAGCCAAAGTAACCTGGCGCTGACCCCAACTCCAACTCAGGAACAAAAAGTTAAGAATTTTGATCAGATGAAAACTGGGCTTTCAAAACCTCTCGAGACCCACCAGATCCCCGTAGACCTAGAACAATGCAAAGATCTGCAGGTAATGAACACCACTGACACCATCACTCTGAAGCAGGTGCAAGAAAATTCAAGTGGCACCAAGGGGGCCTCCGATGCAGAAAGGAAGAACAAAAAGGAGGCTTCTGAAACTCTTGAGGGAGAAACCAAGGCCAAAATCCAGCCAAAAGTCCTAGAATGCTTGCTAGGGGGAGGGGGGATTGTTCGTAATGCTGCAGTCAGTGATAGGTGTCCTGTGACCACGGCCAAAACTAACAGCAAACCTCACAATGCTGCCTCCAGCAGGATCAGCAAGAAAAAGAGGCATGAGCAGCAGAAGACAAAAAACACCCGAGAAAAGTCTAAGGAAGCTAATGAGTGTAAGCAGCCAGGGAACAAGGTCAAGGCAGAAGAAAAGTCCACCATTGGCAAGATGAAATGCAAGAAAAGTCAACCTGAGTTTTCCCAAGAGGCCGTTAAAAAGCCCCGCCGCTACCTAGGCATTCACATGCTGGATTCGGTCGAAGTGTTTCATGCTCTGGGGAAGAAGAGTGATCCCAAACCTGGAATCTCTTCCTCCAAGGTCCTGAGTAGCTCAAAGAAGCCTAAAGATGTCAAGCCATCCTCAGCTGTCAAGCCAGAGCTAGGTGCTACAGGGGATGGAAAAGGCCTTGAGAAAACTCAGGTCAAAGCACAGAAACCAAGTAGCCGTGCTGAAAAACGCTCATCTCCATCCAAGTCTGAGCTGCCACCTCCTGGGAGGTCAAATTGGTACCTTTGCCGTTTCTTACCATGAAGAGTCCCCAAGCTAGACCTGTTCCTCAGAGACGACAATCTGTGGACTCACATCGTCCTGCTGCAGCTTACCCTGCCAAGCCCGAATCTATCAATGCAGCTCAGCCAACTACTGCCAATTCTTCCCGGTCAAACACTCCATTTTTGTCGATTCTCCCAAACTTGCTCAGTCCATTTCAACCACCCATTTCGACCAGGTTTGCAGAACCCTACTATCCGGCCTATTCGTTACCTCACAGCTTCTAGACCTGATCCCTACAATAGCAGCTGGCATTTCCCTCCAGCTGGAACCTCCTCCTGTCTTTGTGGACAAGCGGCAGTTGCCAACCAAATGTCAGAGTCAGTTTCTCCTCCAAGACTTCCGTTTCCAACCGATTCCATGGAGAAATCCCAATGTTCCCGAGCCAGTCATGTCAAAGCCCATCACCAAAGAGCAGAGACCAGAGCGTGAGGCTATGAAAAGGAAGGCTCAGAAGGAGCGTGAGAACGCTGCCAAAAACACATCTCTGGGTGAAAGTTCAGAACTTTATTGAGAGGGAAAAAGAGATGGACATCTCTTTCTACTATGGCTACGTAATGGGAGTAGCTGGAACGGTAGGTTCCACTTGAGGTACCAGATGGTTTTCCTAGGCAAACACTGACATGCCAAACTCATTTTATTTATTCTAATATATTTTTTCAAATTAAAGAGATGCATCATAGTTAATTGGTTGTTAATAAAAGTTATGAATTTTTAGATGCTGTCAACTGTGGTTGTTTTTGGGAGTGGCTGGGGGTTGATGGATGGGATGGGAAAGAATGGGAAGTTAGAGATAGGAAAAAGGGTGAATAGACAAGACTCTACGAAATACAAACTTGGTCCAGGGTTATAAAGCCCATCAGATGAGAAATTGCATGGGTATGATGAAGAGTGGGGTAGGGTCAGAGGAACATTATAGCCTACAGGGAATTTGCTCTGCAAACAAGAAGGACTCAGTTCATTTCTTGCAGTCTTTTATGGTCCCCAGAGACCCACCAGATCTGAAACTTGAGCACAGATCCAGAGATAAGATCATAGCACAATCAAGTATTCCCCATACCCGGTGTCCTCCACCAAAAAATTGGGAGAAATGGCACGATCTGCAGTGTTTGGTTAAAAGAATAATTTTGGAATAGGCTGAGGAAGGCAGATGAGTCTAAGATGACCATAAGAAAAGTAAAAATTCTTCCATGGAGGCTGTGTTTACGCCTCCTGGCCACTTTTGGAAAATAACCAAATTTGAGACACATCACTAAAAGGTTTGGGTGGTCTATCCATAAATGATGGCTGGGGGATTCGAACTCATACACTGGGGAATAAACCTACCAGATGAGTGATCAATGCCCTCAGAGTCATTCAAGGATGACTCTTAACAGGGACAAAACCAAGAGAACAATTGAAGCATGAAGCCTGAAGATCAGCTCCTGGGAGATGCAAAGATAAGTACCAATGTCCTCGGGGCCTCTGTTCAGCACCCCTAGCTGCAACATTTCACTTATTCCCAGCAATATTCAGAGTTGCTGTTACGGTGACACTTCACTAGCGTGTTTTCACAATGCGGTCCATTGCCTCTGTTAGACTTTGGATTTGTAAACTCCCCAAGGTAGCCAAGCCAGTTATCAGGAAATTTCTGGTGCCCGAGCTCAAATTATATTAGCTTGAGGGACTGGTCCTTGGTCTTCCATCGTGCCTGGTTCCTGTAACCTGCTCTAAACATCGCTGTTAACTGCAGCTCACACAAGAACCAACGTTATAAATGGCTTTGGGGCTGCGTTGCCAGAGGTACTGGACTAAGACATGCGCACTAGGTCACCACTTCCAAAGCAGTAGGTACCGGTTCTCCTTCAGCCGGGAAGGTGTTGGTGGAAAGAGATGGCCCTAGGAGTCTCAATGGGGTGATGGATGAATGGAAAGGAAACCAGGACGGGTAGAGAACTGGACAGTTGGTGATCATCATGGGATAGTTGGTGGATGTTTTTCAAATACGTTAAATATTATTTGTAAATAATATTCAAAACAAAAATACGAAAATAAGATAGGTTCCAAAGAACAGGTTACATATAAGACCGAGAGAGCTGAAAGGGCTCACATTCATTCTGGAGCTTTCAAACATACCATTTACTAAATATGTTACTTTCACATCACTTAGCTGTGGAGAGGAATAGTGAGAAACAGAATGCCACCAGAAAAGCAAACTGGATGACCACCTTCAAAAAAAGCCAGGTGGAAGATGTTCACATGGATCCCAAGTGCAAATATATGTTAACAGGAACATATTTTTAACTAACTCTGTTTGGTACCAGTAAATACTTTGTTGAAAATGGGGGGAAATGAACGCAGTTTCTGACTGACCTGAGAAGAACCAGTTAATAGATATTCCCAGGAAAGGGTAGTTTACTGACTGGGAACAAAAAAACGTGAAAAGTGTTTTGCTACCTTTAATGTATGGCTAGAGGAAAATGATCCCAGTCAACTCTCAAAACTAACAAGCTTCAACTCCCTTGAAAAAAAGTTGTATTAACTGAGGAAAAATTGCTGGGAGAAAAGTCTGAAATGATGAGAAAAGAGACAATAAGGGTAAAAGGAAGGGCTTGAAATTTGGCGAAAACAAAGCTTGAAACAAGAATATCTAGTGGGAACATGATCTACTGGGAATGGGATCTGAGGAGGAAAATAGCAATATCAGGGATGTGAACAAGGAAAACAAAGTTAATGAAGACTTAGTTAGCTGACTACTCTATGGGCAACATGGTTCCAAGAATACCAGAATTTACCAAGGAATTTACTTTAATTTTCTTTTTTTATATGGAAAATTACAACATGTATTTTTGCCTTCTTAAAACACAATTTGGAGTGTTCATTTCTTTCTCAATATTCTGTTCATTTGTGTAAGCATCTTAAACAACTGTTGGATAACAGAATTATATGATCAGACTTATTTTTTAATTTAATGTTTAGTTGAGATTACTGAAAACTAGGTCTAAAGTGAAGTTTGTCTTGATTGGTACAAGTAGAGAAGGGAGGACTAGGGATGGAATTAGAGATTATAGGGTACCACATTAAGTTCCTAATAAAACAAGTAAAGCACAGTGTCCCAAAGAGACTATTGAAAAAGATATTCATCTCTATTTAACCTGTATATTCAGTATTTTCTATATTAAATTAAAAATGAAAGAATGTTCCTATATTTGGTCTTTTAAAGACATTCCAGGTTGGTTAAGGAAACAAACACTGCCTATGAAATCATAACAACGTAACTATAAAAATCTGATTACTACTTAAATTTCCAAGAATGTCAGTGCTAAGAATTATTTGTCTGGATTTCCTTAGTGCACATGATCACTTAATCACTTAACTTCTCGTTATTCGTCAATTTGCTCGAGCGGGTGCCAGTAATGTCTCCATTTGTCCCTGTCACGAGCTAGTGTAGCGCAATGGCATCTGTTCGCTCCGGGAACATGAAGGGCCTCAAATCGATCATACGTGATCTTGACGAAGAAGTCTGACCATCTAGTAGGTGGGTGGCCATGCGGTCTTTTGACATTCCGTGGCGTCCAGTGGGTAACAGCTCTAATCCAGCGGTCGTCTTTAAATCTCATTCCGTGACCAGCCCATCTGATTTTCGACACCGTGGCAAAAGAGACAGCGTCCTTGATTCATGATCGTCGACAGATGTCATAACTCCAGATTCTTTCTCTCATTTGAGTGAAACGTGATATTCCAAGCATAGCTCTTTCTATTCTTCTTTGGAAACCTGAATAGAGTTCTCATCCTGTTTGCGTAAGGCCCAGGTTTCTGAGGCATATTTTAATGCAGGAAGAACAGTGGAATCAAAGAGATGTGCCTAGAGCCGGAGGTTTGTCGTCCTCTTAGCTATTTCTTCGACATTCTTGAAGGCATTCCAAGCTACTCTCTTCCTCCTGCACAGCTTGTATGCCAGGTCATTTGTCATGTTGACCTCTCGACCTAGGTACATATAGCTGATGCATTCGGAGATGGTTGTTCCATTGAGAGTGAATGGGGCGTCAGGAACGAGGCTGTTTCTCATAAACATTGTCTTGGTAAGTTTCAGCTGTAGTCCTACATTTCCACACACACGGTCAAAGTCGGCCAGCATATGTGCCGCTTGGCTGATGTTTGGTGTTATTAAAACAATGTCATCAGCAAAGCGGAGGTGGTGTAGTTGCCGACCATCTATCTTCACTCCCATTCCTTCCCATTCCAGTCATCGCATGATGTTCTCGAGGGTGGCACTGAAGATTTTCGGTGACATGGTATCACCCTGCCGCACCCCTCTCTTGACGTCAACGATCACTTCTTTGTAGAATGATGAGATCCTGGTAGTGAAGGTGCAATACAGCTCACAGAGGATCCTGATGTATTGGGCTTGAATGCCCTGATTGGCTAGGGATTCAATGACCGCTTCCGTCTCAACAGTATCAAAGGCCTTTTTAAATCAATGAATGTTAAACCGAGCGGCATCTTGAACTCCCGAGAAACATCAATGAGTTTGGTTATCGTGTGGATATAGTCGATGGTGCTGAATCCTTTGCGGAACATGGCTTGCTCGCATGGTTGTCCTTCATCTAGTGTTCTGCCAATCCTATTTAGGATGACTCGAGTGAACAACTTGTAGATGACAGACAATAGGCAGATCGGGCGATAGTTGCCAATGTCATGGATGTCTCCCTTCGTGAACAGTAGTAAGGTCCTGCTGGTTTTCCATTGGGACGGAACCTTGTATTCAGGCAGGTAGCGAGTGAAGAGCCGAGCCAGTGTATTGATGAGTACTGACTGCAGGTTCTTCAGGTGTTCAGGTCTGACCTTGTCTGGCGCGGGTGCTGTTTGTTCCTTTACCAACAAAATGGCGTGTCGGATTTCGGAAGGGAGAACTTTGGGAATGACATGTCCATCCTGTGGAATTTGGTATGTCGGCAAGTGGACATGGCTGTCGAAGAGATTTGAGTAGAAGTCATGGTAATCTTCTCCATTGCCGTTCTGGAGGATGTGATGGATCCATCAGGACGTCGGAGGGCAGTCATCTTGGTCTTGTAGTTGGCGAAGGACATGCGGCGTTACGAATACTTTTCCTGGCTTTTGCCGCATCTACCAGTACTTCTGCTCTTCTCTCTTTGAGGTCTTCCTTGATTGCATCTCTGCACTGCTTTGCGAGCTCGGATGTTAGCTTGCGGTTGCCTGAGGCATGCGCCAAACCACACTGGCGAATTAGCTCAAGAATTTTCGAAGATAGGGGATTTTTTGTGGCTATCTCTCTCTTGGAGTTCCTCACACATTCATAGAGCTGCTGAACCAGTCGATCATATTTCTCGTCAATGTTGTCAACAATGGCATCTTCCCATGTTGCCTCAATAGTACCAAAGAGTTCCCAGTTTGTGGTCATTCTGGCAGTTCTCTTTTTGAACTTTGCAGCCCTTTCTCCCCGCTCTGTGAAGTAGAATTTTGCACGAAGGAGACGGTGGTCCGATCCCGTTCGAAATATTGGGACAACAGAGACAGCTGTCAGGCAAAACCGTCAATTGAATATGATGTGGTCTATTTCGTTGTGGAATCTTCCACCGGGAGACTCCCATGTCCATCGTTTAGATTCTACCTTCTGGAACTGTGTTACCATGAATGGTTTTGGTCGACATGATGAACTCAGATAGTCTCTCACACTGTTCGTTCCATTCTAGGCCATCGGTCCCGATGTGAAGTTCTTCAGCTGATCTTCTCGGTCCTATCTTGGCATTAAAATCACCCACAATGATCTTGTAGAAGGTGTGGTCTTCTTTATAGAACTTCTCTAGCTCCATGTAGAACTTCTCGATTTCTCTTTCATCATAATGAGATGTTGGTGCGGAGACAACGAAGATAGAAACTGCAGGCAGTGAGCCACATCTATTCAAATGTAAACTTCCGATTCGGGTTGTTATTCATTCCAATGAATCAATGCTCTTGGCCAAGTTTGTGTTGACAAGGACACTGATACTTCCAACACCTCTTTTATCGCAAGTTCCCAGGAACAATTCTTCTCCAGTGTCGAAAACGGCATCTTGAGATTCTTGTCTTCTTGTCTCGGTCAGACCAATGATGTCGTACTTGATCATTCGCGCTTGTACCATCTGGTCCTCGATGGATGCATCTGATGCTAGCGTACATGCATTGAAAGTACAGACGATCATTTTTGTCTTCCTTCGTTGTGGCAGCCTAGGTCGGCCTTGAGATTTTGTCGGCCTCTCCTTTCTCATCCTTCTCAGTGCTGCCATGTCGCTGAAGCCTTTGGGATTAGGTGAATGTACATGATACAGGGTTAGTGTACATGATAGTCATATGAATACACCTGTGTGAATATATCGCTGGTATCTAGAGAATAGATATATAGAAATTAGATCACATAGCTGAGTGTGATCTTAACTTTTCTACACACTCCCATGCCCCACACACCCAAAGACTTGTACTAATCCTTATAGATCCATGACTTTTCCTCCTCCACTCTCCCAGAGTCTTTTAAAATTTCTTTTCAAGTACTAATGTAATGTGCTTTAGAAAATATTGAGTTAAACTTAATTGTTGTCATGTAGCTTTTAGATAGAGAACCAAGAAAATCTTATTAAAAGAGTATTTTTGTATTCTTTGAAAATGGTAATAAGAACATTATCCTTGAGTCCCGCAATAGACATTATATAAAGAATGTTGTGAGGAATTCCCTGTACAAATCAATACTCGAAGAAATAAATGACTTCTCTGAATGAGGATGAACTGGGACATTTCAAAGTATCAATCAGTGAATCAAAGATGAATCATACCATCCTATAGATAAAAATGATCTTGATGTAATCTAGTCAACACCATTACCTTTTTTTCTTATACCAGCTGATAGCACTTTTAATTTTTTAATTTTTATTTATTTATTTTTATTAATGAAACACCATGAGGTGCAGTTGTAGACTTACATACCTTTGTACTTGATTTTCAGATATACAAGAATCAAGTACCCATCTTTCCACCAGTGAACATTCTCCACCACCAAGAAACCCAATGACCCTCCCACCCCCCATCTCCCCCATTTTGCCCCAACTCAGGGCATTCCCTTTGCTTTTTCTTTGTTTTAGGGTGTTGCGGTTTGCAATGGAGGTCAATACCATTACATTTTCAAAGAAGAAAATAGGCCCCTATATGTTCAAGACACTACTACTGTCCTGCGGTTCTTTCCAGTATGTACATTGCTCCAAGCCAGCCCTTTGAAAATATGCTGGGAAGTACAACTGGATGTTCCTTTCCTCACACTGACCTGGAAGACTCTTGCTGATTCTCAGCCACATCAACTATTTCATTTGTTGCCTGATATCACCTACTGTCCTTAATTTTTTTAAAAAACTACTTGATTTGTTTCGGGAATATAAAGAAAAAAATTAAATGGACTAATAAAACAAAAGTAAAATCAAACCTTTACACTCTGACATCAAAATCGTCCTAATAGGAGGGGAAGTAAATGACTGAAATGCGTAGGGGAGTGTTGTTAGTTGATTGTGGACAATAGCTGGATATTTGACAGTGCATGGAGTATGAATACACAGTTGCAGAGATCAGGAACTCTGTACTTGAAGCGAATACAGTTTGTAAACTAGTCATCACAATTATATGTCTATATGAAATTTCTCTACATATGCTTTGTGCCTTCCATGCATGTATGTGTTATGCATTCCTTTATCATGAGCTCAGAAATGCATCTGAGGACACTCGGAAAATTAGTTGTGCCCCAAGTATGGGGAGAGAAGTAGTAAATAATTGGAGGAGAAAGAAATATGAGTTGGAGCTTAAGAGCCATGTAAGAGGAATATATAGATATGTATGTGTGTGTAAATACACATATATATGTATAAATATATATATGGGCTGGAGCCATAGCACAGTGGGTAAGACGTTTGCCATGCAAGCGACCAACCTGGGTTTGGTTGCTCTCCTCCTCTCAGAGAGCCCGGCAAGCTACTGAGAGTAACCCTCCCTCATGGCAAAGCCTGGCAAGCTACCTGTGATATATTCAACATGCCACGAACAGTAACAAACAGTCTCACCATAGGGACGTTTCTGGTGCCCGCTCAAGCAAATCAGTGAACAATGAGAGGACAGTGCTACAGTGCTATGGTTAATTCAAACATTGTTTATGCAAAATATGAAAGAATCAAATAAATATTCTATAAAGCTGATTTTACCTATTAAATTAATATAACTTTAAATAGTGTTTAGAAATGAAGATGAAGAATTTTAAGGCTATAGAAAGATATTGACAATATATCAAGAAACACATGGATTTTTGAGGAGAAAGAACACGTACCTGTTGTCCTTTCTTAAGGTTATTTTTTTGGCTTTTATAGAATATGTTTTCCCTGAGTTTTTGTTAATCGCTTCCGTTTTTTAGAAAGCATCATAATAAATTATATTTTTTAAAAAAGTAAATAAAGTTGTGTTTGTGAGTGGATTATGTATGTTTGGAACCTGGGAAGTATTTTGCTATGTAAGTTACATTAAACATGATATTTATAACAGAAATACCATCTGCAGTACTATTGACAATAGCCAGAAGAAACTATGGTATACCTACACAATTGAATACTACACAGTTGGCAGGAAACTGACATCATGAAATTTGCTTATAAATGGATGTACAGGGAAGAATATCATGCTCAATGAAATCAGTCAGAAGGAAAGGTGTATACTGATTGGACTACCCCATTTTTTGGATATAAAAAACCAGAGTATGAGACTAATACCCAAGGATAGCCGAAACACAGGCCAGGAGAATTGGTCAATTGTTGGATGCATGCCACAAGTGCTGAAGGCGAGCATTTGGAATAAAGAAGGGACTGCTATGACAATGATAGTTGGAAGTGATTACTCTGGGTGAGAACTGAGTCCTGAAAGTAGGCCAATGAATAAACGTGAGAACCTCTCTCTCTCTGTATTACAATCCATAATGCCCAAAGGATGAGAGAGAGAGAGAGAGAGAGAGAGAGAGAGAGAGAGAGAGAGAGAGAGAGAGAGAGGTGCCTGCCATAGTGTAGAGAAAGCAGGCTGTCAGGTGGGGTATGGGGTTGGGAGAGGGAGTGGTGGGAGAGAAACTGGGGACATTAGCAATGGAACTGTATACTAGTGGAGGTTAGGTGTTAAAATATCCTATGATTGAAACTGAATCATGAAAAGGTTTGTAATATGTGTCTCCTGCAGATTCAATACAAAAATATGATATTTTGTTTCTACCACCATGACTAACCTATGAATTTGCTGAAATTTATTTTTATCACCTTGGCTGGGCTCATTTCATGGATGTCTGTGTGGTAAAACTTTTTCCATTTTATGCGGACTGAAGAGACAAAAATCATAGGGTTGGGACTTCTGGTGGAAGGAGAGAAGAGCACAAAACACCCTGTTGACCACACCTCAGCAGGGTCACCTAACTTGCCTAATGACAGACCTCCTTCACTGATTTCTTCTTTTGTAATGTGGAAAAATGAAAAGACTTTGCAGGCTGACAGGGGGTTGTCCCCTCCAGTAAACACTGTTTTCTTTTTGATCACAATTGTTTAAAGATTATTTGAAAAATTTGGAGCTTACTGATTTGTTCTCATATATTTCCCCTACATAGTGTCAGTGGGCATTGATCTAGGAAGGCCAGCATGAAAAACTTGAGGTGTATGTCTTAACCACCAATGCCAACACTACTGTAAGTATGGAACCCAAAGTACAATAGTAAAACTTCAAAATGTGTTTGTCAAGGAAATCGGTGGGAATGCAGGGAGAAATGTGTAATCTGTTGGTGGAAGCATGCAGACACTGGTGGTGTGATTAGAATTGGAATATTGTATGACAAATCTCCATTATAAATGACTTTGAAAATCAAAATTGCCTAAATTTAAAAAAAAAGAGAAGTCAACTTACGTCTATATTTCAAGAAAGCTTGTCTTAGCAAATTTTGGCAGGGAGACCATAGTTGGTAGAGAGAGGGAGAAAGAAAGGGAGATTTGACAGTTGGGAAGAGAAGCCTGGATATCATGGAAGAGATGAAAGCTAATCTTAGAAGATTTGGAGCCATCAGAGTTTAGTGAGTTAAATGGTGAGAACATTGCAGTTTAGATACTTAAATAGTGAGATTGGTTTCAGTCATCAGCACTGTATACATAGAAAGAGTTCAAAGACCTCACAGATATTCAGGCTATAATAACTAACAAGGGAAGCGTTTTTTTCCTGAAGCACTATGTAAGGATAATATATTGCCAGGAAAATGATAAAAAGTTGGTTCTCTTTTTCAGAGATTAATACATTAGAGATGAAAATTTTACACAAAGGAATCTATCATCTTGCCCTGTTGCTCTGTTTTCTTGTCATCATTCCATTCTCCACCATGACCCTACCTAATCAGGGCTTGCCACATTTCTCAGCAGTATCACCACATAGCCTAAGAGCATGTGTTAACTGCCGGTAGCTCACAGCTCTCATGTTTGCCCCCCATCCAAGCCAGAGCCATCCTTCTGAAACCATGGATATTTGCTGAAGGCCCGTTCTTCCTTGAAGTGGCAGTCATGGTTTACCTCTTCTTAATCATTGTGTTTACAAATTTAGATGAATGTCACAATACTAGTGACAGGGATTTTCCAAACTATGGTAAGCATAAACATTTCCCTTTCCCCCACGAATTTTGGGCTAGTTATTTTCTATCCACTGCTAATAATTTGTGATAATGAGGAAACAGAACTGAAGTAAAAACAGGGACATTTGTCAATTTGGTGCCATGACTAATCAGTCTTAGTATAAGTATATATTTCTAGAAAAAAAAAAGCAGAAGAAAAGGAGTTGGTTTCTAGCAAAGAATGCCAAACCTCTGCCAAGAAATCCTTTGAAAATAAAAATTCTGACTATGTACTGAACATGATTGACACTCAATGCCTCTTTTGCAGACCACAACACCCGAAAGGAGAGAGAGAACAAAAGGGAATGCCCTGCCACAGAGGCAGGGTGGGATGGGGGTATTGGTGTGGGAGGGATACTGGAATCCATGGTGGTGAAAAATGGGCACTGGTGGAGGAATGGGCACTTGATCATTGTATAGTCGAAGCCCAAGCACAAAAATTTGTAAATGTACAACTGTACATCATGGTGTTTCACTAATAAAAATTTTTAAAAAAATAAAGTAAAATTTTTTTTTGTCTGCGAGAGATCAGCAGATGGGAACCTGAGTGAAGGCAAAAGATTAAATTGGTTGACTTTTATTTTTCCTTGAGTATATTAATTTGATTTTGGAGTCAATATATATGAGAGATCATCAAGACACAGAAATTTTTAGCGCTTCTCTTGTTTAAAAGTATAGTGATACACCATATATCTATCTCACATTCTTTTTATTTCTGATAGTTTGACACAAAAGATACGTCAAAATCTTAGATAAATGTAAATTATTTAAATACTTTTTGATTATGTAAAATTACCTTATAGAATTACATTATAGAATTTCATAAATTTTAGGATTATGCAGAATCAACGTGCATGTATCATATTACACTCACTACTGAAAGGCCTACTCTGTCATTCACCATTGTTCAGTTTTTCCACTTTGATTATACTTTTCGATCTGGTAACTAAATAGTCTCATAGTTCTAAAGTTTGTTTTTATTGCTTTGAAAAGATCAAAATTATGCAATTTTCAACATTGGATGAAACTAGAGGATATCATGCATGTAAAGTTAGCCTTAAATAAATGAACAGATACAGAGAGATTTTTCTCATATGTGGGATGTAAAGACACACAGCAAGGTAGAAACAAAGGTTCAAGAGCAATGTAAGGGGAGAACTGATCCACACAATTGAGTCAGGGGATTGAGAGTGAGGGATTCTGGGGGATTGGGGGAGAGGAAGGGTTTATTCTTTGAGAGAATGAGGAGTGCCATGTTGGAATTATGTGTATGAGAAACCATTGTTAATTGAATTATCAATTATAGAATATAAATAATGTTTTAGACGTTTGTCTATCTCATTTTATTCTTTTAATTTGTTTTCTCCATATGCCACATATGCATGAACTTGTAGGATGCCTATCTTTCTCTGCCTGGTTTATGTCACTATACATAATTTCCTCATGTTATCCATTTTATATACAAATAATAAGAAAATTTCACTTCATACAACTGAGTAGTATTCCATTGCTTTACCACCTTTCATTTTCAAAATTTGTGGTTTAAAAGATACAAATATTGGTTTTAACAATGCTCTGGTGTTTTAAAATTTTTAGTTTAGTGAAGCTAAATAGATTTTACTGAAAAACACTCAGAAACTTGTGAAACAGGTGTAGGGTGGAATGGAATAATTGTTCAAGCGAGAACAGTCATTTAACAAAGCAAGCAAAGAGAGACATAGAGAAAGGAAGCACGGTATTTCTTCTTATGAGATCAAATTTTGAGGACCAAGCCCACTCTGGTAGTTTAGGAATAAGAACTTGGAGTGGTATGAACTTAACTTGTGCACTTTAGGGGAGAACCTGAGTGAAACTATTATAAGTATGTTCAGGATCATGATAAACTGGAGTCTGCACTTGGAGTGAGGTGGGTAGAGAGTTCTTTGGGGAGATCTGAACTATGGAGAACAGTAATATTATAACATTAATGATAGTATCTTACCGTGGGATTCCAAAAAAATCTGTAACAGTGGCATCAGAAATGATAACATTCTTAGGTATTTGGATTTCCTGTGGAAACAACGGGAAAGCTGAGTTTATGCTCTGGATGCATCCACCTGAAACAAGGTCAACAAATCATGAATGAAAAATTAAAAGTTACATGGATCAAGGATTCTAATCCCAGTGGAAGGCTAGCTTTCGGGTGGACAATTTCTACTGATGGCCTGATGTAGATTCTGATCCTGGGATACGTAACAGAAAGGAGGTAGTGACAGGTATCCTCAGAAGTGAAGCCTCTGAAACAGAATTCATTCATGACAACTTATGGGTTATCAAAATTTGCTCATGGCTGCTACCATTATAACATGCCATTCAATGGTTCTGTGGTTTCAATTTACTGTGTCAATGTAAAGATGAAGTTTCCAAATGGAAGGTAAAAATCTGAGGCCCTCAAGATGATGAATCATAGTGAGGGGGGTGCTGGAGCTATAGTACAGCAGGTAGGGCATTTGCCTTGCACACAGCATACCCAGGTTAGATTCCCAGCATCCTGTATGGTCCCCCCAAGCACCATGAGGAGTAATTCCTGAGTGCAGAGCCAGGAGTAACCACTGTGCATCGCCACGTGTGACCCAAAAACGCAAGAAAATGATGATCTGGGATTGATCCTTAGCATTGCAAACAGCATTATTTTTTAATTTTTAATTTTTTTCTTTCTTTCTTTCTTGCTTACTTGCTTTTTTGTTTCCCTTAGCTTTAATGTCATGAAGGGATCTTCCCACATTTTTCTTCATATATCTTAAGAATTCAGGTATGATAGTGAGGCCTTTAATACATTTGATCTGACTTTGTGCCTGGCACTATAAAGAGGTCTGAGTTCATTTTTTTTTGCATATTGCTGTCCAGTTTTCCCAGCACCAGTTGCTGAAGAGACTTCCTAGCTCAACTTCATATTTCTTGAGCATTTATGAAAGATTAGGTAATAATAATCTGAGGGCCAGCGTCAAGATATTTGACTATATTCCATTGATCTGAGGCCTGTCTTTATCTGAATATCATGGTATTTGGATGACTACAACTTTGTAGTAGGGATTGAAGTTGGGGAAGGTGTTCCCTTCTTTTTACCAAAGATTGCTTTAGCTCTTCATGGGAGTTTATGGTTTTGTATGAGTTTCAAGAGTGTTTAATCTATTTATTTGAAAAATGTTATGGGTATCCTTATAGAAAGTGCATTAAATCTTTATAGAGCTTTGGGGTGTATTGCCATTCTGACAGTGTTAAACCTCTCAATCCATGAGCATGGGATGTGATTCCATTTCCTCATATACTCTCTTATTTTGTGAAGTAGTGTTTTGTAGGTTTTTTTTTTTTGGTATAGTTCCTTAAGTAAACCCTGAGTATTGCTGGATGTACCTTCCAAAACAGAAAGAAAATGTCAATACTGATTGAATGGTACTAAGAAATTGTTTTTAATTTTTAGACGTATTGTATTATGTATGCGTGCACATACACATGCATGCTTAATTCTTATCTATTGAAGAGATCTGCTGAAATTATTTGAAATTTCTTTCAAAATGGAGAGAGGACATAAGGGTTGATAGCACAGCGGGTAGGGCGTTCGCCTTACAAGCGGTCAACATGGCCGACCCGAGCTCGATTCCTCCGCCCCTCTCGGAGAGCCCGGCAAGCTACCGAGAGTATTCAATATGCCAGACACAGTAACAACAAAGTCTCCAATGGAGACGTTACTGGGCCCGCTCGAGCAAATCGACGATCAACGGGAGGGCCTTTACCTTTACCTTTACCTTAACCTTTTTAGTTGATTCCAATATACTCGATTTTCTGAGGTATTATTGTGAATGGGATTGTTTTTCTCTATCTCTTTTTTCTCTTTCATTATTAATATATGGGAAAGCCATGGCGTACCAGATATTGATTTTGTAATATGCTACTTTACTAAACAAATCTGTTGTTCCCAGGAGCTTTTTTGGAGATTCTTTGGGATTTTCTATGTATAGTATCATATTATCTCCAAATAGTAAAAGCTTGAGTTCTTCCTTTTTTATATGGTTGCCCTTGATATCTTTTTTTTTTTTTTACCAAAATCATATGGCAAGTACTTCAAGTACTATGAAGAATAGGAGTTTTGAGAGTGGGTAACTTGTTTTGTGCCTGATTGTATTCTGGAATTTTATTTCATTGATTTCTGCTCCAAGACTTTGGTTTTTCCCCCTTGAGAATAATACTTGCTGTGGGTTTGTGGTAATTTGCTTTGACTATATTGAGGAAAGTACTTTCAACTCCCATTTTCTTGAGAGTTTTTCATCATGAATGGGTGCTGGATCTCATCAAATGCTTTATCTACATCTATTGATATGATCATATGACTTTTATCTTTATTTTATTGAGATGGTGTATTCTGTTGATTGACTAGAGAATGTTAAGCCATCCTTGCATCCCCAAGCTAAACCTACTTGGTCATAGTGTGTGATCTTTTGTTGAGTTTCTAGATTCTCTTTGCTGGTATTTTCTTGAAAATTTTTGTATCTGTATTCACAAAGGAAATAGGTCTGCAATTTCCTTTTTTTTGTGGTGTCTCTGTCGATTTGAGTATTAGGGTGATCTTTGCCTCACAGAAACTATTTGGGAGTATTTCTGTTTCTTCAATTTCCTGGAAAATCTTAAAAATGTTGGAAGCAGTTCCTCTTTAAAGGTTTGAAATAGTTCACTATTGAATCCATCTGGGACCTGGATTCTGTTTGGGGGTATAATTTTGACCATCATTTCAATTTCCTTGTTAGTGATAGGTCAAGTATTCCAAATCTTCTTGGTTCAGCCTTGGGAGGTAATTGGAATCCAATAATTTATAAATTTTTTCAAGATTCTCTCATTTCCTGCTGCAAAGATTCTCAAAATAATCTCTGATGATCCTATGGATTTCTGTACTTTCTATTAGGATACCCCCCTTTGCATTTCTGATTCGATTTATTAGAATTCTTTCTCTTTGTTTCTTTGAGAGGCTTCTCATGGTTTAATGATCTTATTTATTTTCTCAAAGAACCAGTTTTTGTTCTTATTGGTCTTCTGGATTGTATTTTGGGATTCTAGATCATTGATGTCTGGTACAAGTTTTATTATTTCCTTCCTCCATCCTAGTTTGGACTACTTTTGTTGGTTATTTTCCAAAATCTTGAGCTCTAATTTATTCTTGTAGGCCCTATCTTTCTTCCTGATGAAATCTGGCAGAACTATAATCTTTCCTCTTAACACTGCTTTTGCTGTGTCCCACAAGTTCTGGTAGCTCGTGTCCTCATTCTCATTTGTTTATGGAAACTTTTTATTTCCTCTTTGATTCTTCCCTAAGCCATCGGTTGTTCATTACTTCCCTTAAAGAAAATATTTCCTTGCTGAGCTTCAGTCTGTTTGATCTATCGAGAAGTGACAAAGAAGTGTTGAAATCTCCTACTAGTATTGTGTTGCTATCAATGTTTTTCTATAAGTCTATTAGAAGTTGTTTTAAAGTATTTTGCTGGTCTGTCATTAGGATCATATACATTGAGGAGGGTGAGTTCTTTCTGATGTACATATCCCATGATCATTAAGAAATGACCGTCACTGTCTCTGATAACCTTTAGTCTGAAGTTCTTGTGGTCTGATACTAGTATGGCCACTCCAGGTTTGCGGAGGTGATATTTTCTTGAAAACTTGTTTCCCAGCCTTTTACTTTTAGCCCATGGGTGCTTTGATTGTTCAGACATGTTTCTTGCAGGCAGCAGAATGTTGGGTTCAGTTTTCTAATTCATCTTCCTATTCTGTGCCTCTGAATTGGCACATTTAGTCCATTGACATTGAGAGAGATTGTTGTTTTGGGGATTTGTGCTCTCTTTATGTATAATTTTTGTACTTTTGGGGATTGTCTTAGCTTAAAGTATACCTGTTAATTCTTCTTGCAACAAAAATATGGAATGCTTTACAAGTTTGCATGTTATCCCTGTACAAGGACCATGCTCATCATTTTATCATTTCAATTTTAATATATGTGTTATCAAACCTATTAGGAGTTAATTTTTCCATATTTTTCTCTTCTTATTACTTTGACTGTTGTCCTTCCTCACTCCTATGGCAGACAATGATTCCTAATCAAGGAATGTATTTCAAAGCAGCATGAATAAATAGGGCTGGAGCGATAGCACAGCGGTAGGGTGTTCGCCTTACAAGCGGCCAACATGGCCGACCCGAGTTCGATTCCGCCGCCCCTCTCGGAGAGCCCGGCAAGCTACCGAGAGTATTCGATATGCCAGACACAGTAACAACAAAGTCTCCAATGGAGACGTTACTGGGCCCGCTCGAGCAAATCGACGATCAATGGGAGGGCCTTATCAATAAATAGATTTAGAACTTTAATGTCCCAGAAATAAAAATATGGTTTTTACTATATTATCGTTTACCATACCCTAGGCATCAGTTTTACAAAATAATTCTTTTGGAAGATGGTATATGAGTTTGTTTAATGTTGTTCCCTGAATCCTTCATTAAGAACATTAAAATAGAGCCTTTTGCTGTTCTCACCTCAGTCCTTTGTACATCTCCAGGAAAAGGTGGATGGTGTTGTCTGCACTTTGACCACCTTGAATGTATGTAGGATTTTTCTCCTGAAGGATGAGGTGAGGATCATATTGATGATTTCATTCCACCTTATTACAAGTTCAACTTGAACGGAAGGTGAGACTCATGAGGCTCCTATAAAGGACAGAACAAAGGCTCTCAATGAAGTTTAATGGCCAACTCACATTAACAACATAGATGACTCAAAGTAACCTGTGTGCATCTTTGTGTGTAGTGAGTTTCATATCTACTGATAGTGATTCTCAGTCATGACACATGGGAAAAAGAGACCTGTAATTAAAAATCTAGTTCTCTGAGCAGAGTGGGGTCTCTGAGGTGATTGAACAAGTGCGTAGTAATTTATTACTAAGCACATAAGTATTTTGAATGATGTGTACTTTTCGATCTAAAATTAATTCCAAATATGTCTAAAATGACAGTGTCCTGACCTCGCACATGGCTTTCCTCACCGAGGCCCCTTGGAGGTGCCGGGGTGAATTTCCCTCACGGACCTGATTAGAGCCCGGGCAGCTGAAGACCTCTGCAAGCAGCCATAGGTAGGCTTAAGACCACCCTTCCCAAGCTTGAAGGAGCCTCATGCATGAAGGAACTGAAAGAGGAACCCAGATGTGCAGAACCGGGGGATGAGATCTCTATGGCTGCTCAGATCAAGACTGTGCACCCTCCTTCCAGATCCCCCATCTTCTAATAATTCAGTGGTACAACCACGAACTGCCCCTGGATCCATGTAATGCCATCAATGGCCAACATCCAGAGACTGGATCCTATTTAGAAGACAGCAACTCTGATTGTCCAGTTCTCACTCTCAGAGAACCTGGTAGGCTTCTGCGAGTATCTTGCCCGCATGGCGGAGTCTTTGTTTCTGGTCACTGTTTCTTTTGAGGTACAGAAGCTGCTTAATTTAAGATAGTCCCCTTTGTTTATCTCTGTTTCCAGTTGCTTGGCATGTGGCGTGTTATATTTGAAGATACCTTTAGCTTCAATGTCGTGGAGGGATTTGCCGACCTTGTCATAAATGAACCTGAGGGATTCTGGTCTGATGTTGAGGCCTTTGACCCATTTTTATCTGACTTTTGTGCATGGTGTTAGGTAGAGGTCTGAGCCATTTTTTTTTTTTTGCATGTAGCTGTCCAGTTTTTTCTGCACCGTTTGTTAAGGAGGACTCTCTTGAACCACTTCACATTTCTTTCTCCCTTATAAAGATTAGATGATTATATATTTGAGGGTGTGTGTCAGTATATTCAATCCTTTTCCATTGGTCTGCAGCTGAGCCTTTGTTTGAGTCCCATGCTGTTCTCATTATTATCGTTTGTAGTAGAGTTTGAGGTTGGGGAAGGTGATGCCTCCATTGTCTTTTCCCCAAGAATTGCTTTAGCTATTCGTGTGCGTTTGTTGTTCCATGTGAATTTCAGGAGTGCTTGATCAATTTCTTTGAAGAATGTCATGGGTATCTTTATAGGGATCAAGTTGAATTTTTACAATGCTTCATGGAGAATTGCCATTTTGACAATGTTAAATCTCCCATTCCATATGCAGTATATATGTTTCCATTTCCTCGTGTCCTTTTTAATTTCCTGATGTATAGGTCCTTTACCTCTTTAGTTAAGCTGATTCCAAGGTTCTTGATTTTCTGAGGCACGATTGTGAATGGGATTGCTTTTTTATGTCACTTTCTTCTCTCTCATTGCTTGCATATAAAGAAGCCATAGACTTTTGGGTATTGAGTTTATAGCCTGCAATTTTACTATAAATGTCTATTGTCTCTGGGAGTTTTTCGTAGAGATTTTAGTATTCTCTGAATATAGTATGATATCTTCTGAGAAGAGTGAGAGATTATTTCTAATTTTCATACATGAAAAACCCTTAATATCTTTTTCTTATCTAATTTCTCTTCCAAGTACTTCCAGTACTACATTGAACAGAAGTTCCAAAATGAATTTTTACTTAGCACATTCTGTCTGTAAATTTCTATGCTAAGAACGGTGGAATAAACAGTAATATCTTAGTAATTTACAAGTAAATTATGAAGACAGATAATTTAAAAGAATTTCTTTGTATAAATTTCCAAAATGTGTAGCTTTTATTAAATATATTAAGAATAAATCGTAGGTCTTGATTATACCATGAAGATTATTTTCCTGTTAGAAGATACCCTTCTAAAATGCAAAAAGAGACACATTTTGAAAATGTTGATTATTCGTTCATTCATTCAATGAATATTTGTCAGTCTGGTGGTGCAGTGCCTGCAGGAAGTCAACCTGTACCCTCAGGTGAGTGCATCAACAGTCTGATGGTGTCTTCATGCTTCCTGATAACCTCAAATCGCCACTGTGCCTCTGGCTGGCTCCCAACAACTCAGGACTACGTTTCCCGAGAAATTAAACTTCCGAAGATATGTGGGAGCCATGTTCACAAACCACCCCTGGCTCAGCTATACAAGCTAATGCATTGGTCTTGTTTCAGAGACCCATAGACATATCTGAAACATATCAACAGCCACAGTTAACCTTGGACCTGCCAAAGGCTGAACACACTAGGGTAAATCGGAGGGAGGCAGGTTAGTTTTGTGCCCACCCAACCAGAACCCATTGCAGCCACTTGCTCCCACAATCCAAAATCGCCACCATGCTCTCCTCTGGTTTCCATCGTCTCAGGATGGCTCTCACTGAAATATAACAGCTGAAAATTCGGATATGCGGGTTTTGTGACTGAAATCTCCAGGCTTTCTCTGGGCAGGATGGGCATCCCACCCTCACTGCCCTGTACTTATGGAATCCTCAGCAGACATTTCCATACCTCAAAGCTACTACAGGCTTACCTTCCTGATAAAAATGCTAAATTCCTTGAACAAACATGATGACCTCTTAGTACCTGTACGAGACCCTTAATGCACAAAATAAAAAGGAGACAGAGAGAAAGAATTAAAGAGCCTGCCATAGAGACACACTGGGGGTGGGGGTAGGGTGTTGGGGGATGGTTTTAGCGAACCAGGAATATTGGTTTTGGGAAATGTACACTAGAGGAGTGATGGATGTTGGATCGTTGTATGACTGGAAGAAAATTATGAATAGATTTGCAATGGTTTATCTCACAGATATTGGATAAAACATTAAAAATACATATCCTTCATTTGTACCTCAGAATACTGATGGAACTTTAAAACCCAGCATATCTATTTTTGTGTTCTCTGTAGGAAAAAAAATTTTACTCACCTGTGTGCCAATAGCTTGTAGAAAGCTAAACCCAAAGATATATCAATGACTGTCTTTTGCATGAATACTGTAATTGCAGCTATGTTATGTTTTAGAATCAGTTCATGGACAAGACGTCAAGAAGAGCAGTGGCAAAGTGCATCAATGTTGAATGGATAATGTTTCAGAAGCTTGCAAGGGAGATGGGAAGATTTGGCATGAGTAAAGGGAAGAAACAGAAGAGTGAAGTACTAATAAGTATCATGAGAAAAATGCAAGGGAGGACATTTCCTGGCAAGTGTCACACTCTGTTGAGCTTTTGGTGAGGATAAGTATTAGAAAGTATCTTTCCCATTTAATGGCAAAAAGGTAACTTTGATGGGTGTATTTAAAATTTACTTTAACGATTAGAATTACCAAGAGATACAAAGTTACAAAGTTGCTCATAATTGAGTTTCAGTCATCTAATGTTCTAGAACCTTTCCAGTATATTGGGGCATTTTTGAAGGAATATCCCTGGTGCGAAGACTAGGGCATCTGAATCTTAACACATTTCACCAAATATATGATCTGTACTCACATGATTTACACTGTCTCCCCTGCTCTTTGATTTATGTTTTCATGCAATATTTCCTTGTGAACCTCACCTCAAGTGAGGCTCCCTATTTAAGACAAGTACATGTTTCTGGGGCACTACATATTTTTTGGTTGCTGGGAGAGACTCTAAAGCAATGCTCAGGAGGTGTGGGGGCCCCACAGACAATTCTCAGAAAACGTGGCCATGGTGCTTGGGGTCCTCTGAGGCTATACAGCCTTTGATACTCTGGCAAGCAGGTGGTGCTGGGAGTCAAATTGGGTGCATGTGAGACAAGTTCCATAAGCACTACACTATCTCCTGCGGCCCTGGGTATTAGATTTATGTCAGCATTCTGTCATCCTCCCTTTTGTCAGAAAGCAGAGACTTGTGCAGGAGAAAGTGGAAGAGACTTTAGGGTTTAGCTAGGTTGACTGAGTAGCTGGTGATACCATTAAGATTGGAACATAAAGTAAAAATAAAACAAGAGCTCCGTGCCTTTTCCCGCTGAACTCGACACCCTCCACAGGGGTACACCTGCGGGCAACAACTGCAGCAGCTCCTTTGGACTATCCATCAGCTAATCAGCCCCTCCCCTCCAGGTGGGTAGAGGGAGCACAAACCAGGTTCACCACTCCTCCACTCCTCAGCCCCAGCCCCCGCCTTTTCCTGCAGAACTGGACACCCTCCAGCAGGGTACACCTGAGGCAGCTCCATGGGATTTTCCATTGCTCCTCCTACATTCCAGGATCCTGGGTGGGAGTGACCCTGGGATGAGCCAGAGGCGTGGCCACCATATAGGGAGCGGTTCCTCCCAGAAGTGAGAGTGGCCTTCTCCTGGGTGGCCAGCCGCAGTTATATTTCCCAATCTGGGCACTCAGGACTTTCATCTCTCACTTAGTCGCTTAATACCGACTAAAAATTTCTGACCACCTCTACTAGAATACAATAACATCCCACTCTCCTACTCCATTTATAACAAAAGACCTGTATGAAATGTGCTGTACAAGCTCAAAACTAAAAAGTACCTCCTCCAAAGCGCAAATCTCCACCACGAGGAGAATATGAAGAAAAGAATCCCGAATCCTCAACCGAGGTTTTCCACAATTGCACTCTCTTTGATAAAGAATTCCAGGGTAAAATGCAGAGGGTGTTCAAGGACCTACTCAAAGAATCAATGGAATAGATATCCAAAGACTAAAAGAAGAAATGAAAAAACAATAGAAAAGAGAGCCAAGAAAATACAGGAAGAAAAGAGAACAGAATTTTAAAAAGCTACAAAAAGAAGAGTCACAAATAAAGGATTCAGTGGATGAAATTAAAAAGTTAGTAAGTGCCCTTAGCTATAGGATAAGTGCAGCTGAACAGAGGATCAGCGAGCTTGAAGATGAGCAACAGAAATCCCACTGGGAAGAACAAGCAATAGGAAAAGACCTCAACCCCAATGAAAAAGCTAGAGTAAAAGAAACCATTGCTGAAAAGCTCCCAGAGTTAAGGAAAGCAGACATCCAGATCCAAGGAGCCAGAAGGGTACCAGCTAAAGGAGACCCCAGAAAAAACACTCCAAGCATATCATAGTCAGAACGATGGATGCTGTGGACAGAAACACAATATTACAAGAAGCAACGTCAAAGAAGGAAATTACATACAAAGGAGCACCCCTTAGATTCACAGCAGACCTATCAGTGGAAACCCTCAAACCCGAAGGCAATGGTTGTATATAGTGAAAAAATTCAAAGAAATGAATGCCTCACCGAGAATACTCTATCCAGCAAAACTCTCACTCAAATTCGATGGAACGATACACCACTTTTTAGATAAACACAAACTCAGCAACTTCATACACTCAAAACCAAATCTAAAAGAAGAACTAAAGGGGCTCCTGTAAGAAAAGAATGAAAACACGTGTAAACACAATCAACTCCTACAGGAAGATGGCACAAAACCCCATGACAATACTCTCCCTTAATGTCAATGGTCTAAATGCACCTACCAAGAGACACAGAGTGGCAAAACGGATCCAGAAACTGAAACCACAATTCTGTTGTCTACAAGAAACTCATCTGAACAATCAGAGTAAACACAGACTCAAAGTGAAAGGATGGAAAACAATCCTGCAAGCAACCAGCTCCATCACAAAAGCTGGGATGGCCACACTAGTATCCGACAACATTAATTTCAGGCTGAAAAATATTAGAAGGGACAGCGAAGGCCACTTTCTCTTCATCAAGGGATACATTCCACAGGAAGAAATCATACTCTTAAATGTATAAGTACCTAATGAAGGAACAGCTAGATACTTAAAACAACTGCTAACAGATTTTAAAGAGGACAGTGCTAACAACACAATAGTAGATGGAGACTTCAACATCGCTTATCACCTCTGGATAGATCAACAAGAACAAAATTCAGCAAGGAAACATTGGCTTTGAATGAAGAAATAGAAGAGAAAGGACTTATAGTCCTATACAGGGCTTTACACGCCCCAAAGAAAGAATACACATTCTTCTCCAGTGCTCCTGGAACATTTTCCAAAATCGACTATGTGCTAGGCCACAAAACATACCTCAATAGAATCAGGAAGATAGAAAGAGTATCAACAATCTTTTCAGACCATGATGCACTGAGGCTAGATGTGAATCACACGCAGACACGGACAACCAAATCGAACACCTGGAAAATAAACAAGTCACTGCTGAACAATGTGTGGGTCAAGAAGGACGTCAAGGAAGAAATCAAAAGATACCTGGAAACAAATGAGAACGAAGACACGAACTACCAGAGCTTATGGGATGCAGCTAAAGCCCTATTAAGGGGAAAATTCATAGCTCTGCAAGCATATCTAAGGACAGAAGAAAGAAAAGATGTACATAAGCAACTTATTTCACAGCTCAACATCTTAGAAAAGGATCAAGAAAAGGAGCCTAAATCGGGCAGAAGGACAGAGATCATAAAACTTAGAGCAGAATCAACGACATTGAAACCTAAAAAACAATCTGAAAGATCAATGAAACCAAGAGCTGGTTCTTTGACACCAGCTAAAAGATCTGAAAGATCAATGAAACCAAGAGCTGGTTCTTTGACACTATAAACAAGATAGATAAACCACTAGCAACACTCACAAAGAAACAGAGAGAGAGAAAACTAATAAACCGAATCAGAAATAAAAATGGAGATATCACAATGGAAACCAAAGAAATTCAAAAGATCATCAGAGAGTACTTTGAAAGTCTGTATGCCAAGAAAAAAGAGAAGTTAGAAGAAATGGATAAATTCCTGGATTCCTATAATCTCCCAAAAATGAGTCAAGAGGATATAAAATACCTGAATAGACCTAGTCATGAAAATGAAATTGAAACTGTAATCAAAATTCTTCCCAAAAACAAAAGCCCAGGTCCAGATGGATTCACTACCAAATTTTTCCAAACATTTAAAAAGGATCTACTGCCCGTCCTTCTCAAACTTTTCCAGGAAATTGAAAAAACAGAAACCCCCCCAAACAGTTTCTATAAAGCCCATCTCTCTCTAATACCAAATGGAAACAAAGACACCACGAGAGAAGAAAACTACAGTCCGATATCACTGATGAACACGGATGAGAAGATCCTGAACAAAATACTAGCAAAGAGATCTCAACAGCTCATCAAAAAGCTCATACACCATGACCAAGTGGGATTCATCCCGGGGATGCAAGGATGGTTTAGCATTTGGAAATCAACCAACATAATCCATCATATCAACAAAAGATAAAAATCATAAGATCATATCAATAGATGTAGAGAAAGCAATTGAGAAGATCCAGCATCCGTTTATGATGAAAACTCTCGCCAAATTGGGGATTGAGGTGATTTACCCCAATATAGTTAAAGCCAGCTACAACAAGCATACAGCAAGCATCATCCTCAATGGGGAACATCTGAGAGCGTTCACCCTAAGATCCGGAACGAGATAAGGATTCTGACTCTCTCAACTGCTGTTGAACATAGTTCTGGAAATACTAGCAATAGCAATTAGGCAAGCAAAAGATATTAAGGCCATCCAAATAGGAAAGGAAGAAATCAAGCGCTCACTATTCGCAAATGATATGATACTATAATTAAAGAACCCTAAAAACTCTACCAAGAAACTCCTAGAAATGATAGACTCGAGAGTAAAGTTACAGGTATAAAATAAATACCTAAAAGTCCATGGCTTTACTATACACAAATACTGAGAGAGAAGAAAATGACAAGATGAAAACAATCCCATTCACAATTGTGTGCCAGAAAATCAACTACATAGGAATTAGTTTAACTAATGAAGTAGAGGAACTGTACAAAGAAAAATACAAAACGCTGCTTCTTGAAATAAAAGAGGAAGCAAGGAAATGGAAAAATATCCCCTGTTCATGGATCTGGAGAATTTATATTGCCAAAATGGCAATACATCCAAAAGCACTGTACAAATTCAATGCGATCCCTATTAGCTTATGCATGACATTCTTCAAAGAATTGGAGCAAACACTCCTGAAATTTATATGGAACAATAAGCCCCCACGAAGAGCTAAAGCAATTCTTGGTTAAAAGAAAATGGGAGGAATTAACCTCCTGAACCGCAAACTTTACTAAAAGTAGTAATAATTAAAACAGCATGATACTGGAACAAATGTAGAGCTGCAGAGCTATGGAACGGGGTTGAATATACTGACATCTCCCCTCAAACATATGACCATCTAATCTTTGAAAAAGGGGCAAGAAATGCGAAGTGGAGTAAGGAAAGTCTTTTTAACAAATGGTGCTGGCAAAACTGGACGACTACGTGCAAACTACTGGGCTTTGATCTCTGCCTAACACAATGTACAAAAGTAAGATGAAAATGGACCAAAGACCTAAACATCAGACTGGAACCCATAAGGTACATTGAAGACAAAGTTGGCAAAACCCTCTATGACATTGAAGCTAATGGTATCTTCAAGGGATGTCACGTCACTGGCCAAGCAAGTGGGAATATCTTAAACTAAGAAGCTTCTGCGCCTCAAAAGAAACAATGACTAAAATACAGAGAGAGTCTACAGAATGAGGAAGGATATTCTCCAAATACACATCTGAGAAGGGGTTGATATCAAATATATACAAAGTACTGATTGAACTCCACAAGAAGAAAACATCCAACCCCAACAAAAAGTGGGGCAACGAAATCAACAGAGATTTAATCAACGAAGAAATCCGAATGGCTAAAAGGCACATGAGAAAATGCTCTACATCTTTAATCATCAGGGAGATGCTGATCAAAACAACAATGAGATATCATTTCACACCACAGACACTGGCCCACATTCAAAAAAACAAAGGCAACCTTTGTTGGCATGATATGGCGACAAAGGGACCCTCCTTCACTGCTGGTGGTAATGCTGACTGGCTCAACCCTTTCGGAAAACAGTAGAGATGATTCTCAAAAAATTAGAATTTGAGCTCCCATTTGACCCAGCAATACCACTCCTGGGAATATACCTCAGAAAAGCAAAAATGTATAGTCGAAGTGACCCCTGCACTTATTTTTTCATTGCAGTACTATTTACAATAGCTAGAATATGGAAAAAAACCGATTGCCTGAGAATAGATGACTGGTTACAGAAACGTTGGTACATCTACACAATAGAGTACTATGTAGCATTTAGAAAAAAATGAAGTCATGAAATTTACTTACAAGTGGTACTGCATGGAAAATATTATGCTAAGCGAAATGAGTCAGAAAGAGAGGGACACACATAGAAAGACTGCATTCAACTGGTTAACATAAAGTAGCAAACTAAGAGAATAACACCAAGAACAGCTGTGATAAATACCAGGGTCTTCGCTCCATGGCTAAAATAACAGCCTCACACTCTAGGGGTAAAGGCAGCTCAGATAGAGAAGGGAGCACCAAAAAAAGGGTGCTGAACAGATCCACCCAGAATGGGAGATTCATGCTGACAGCAGTCTATAGACAGAACATGATTGCCACCCTAAGTCTCTCCTACAGATTACAGCACCGAAAAGGATAGATAGAAGAAAAGGGAGTGCCCTGCACAAAGGCAGGGCAGGATGGGGGATAGGGGGTGTGAGGGATACTGGGAGTGGTAGGGGTGAAGAATGGGCTCTGGTGTTGGGGTGGGTACTCAATCATTGTATAACTGAAACCCAAGCACACAACTTGTAAGTCCACAACTGTAATTCATGGTGTTTAATAAAACAAAACAAAACAAAATAAAACAAGAGAAAGGTCTAACAATAGCAAACAGGACTGTAGTACTCAAAATATTTGGAAACAGGAACATTGGCAAGTATTTTTAAATAAGCATCCAAGAGAGGATGTAGCATTGTGAGTGAACAAATCTACTGTATGGATTCATCTCATCCTTGAAACGGAAAATGACAATGTGATACAGTTACAAATTTTCAAATAAGATATATACCATCTACTTTTTGCTGTGTTTCTATGCTTTGCAGAGTATGATTCTAATTTTTAAATTTACTTTAATAATTGAAACAGTATTTGCCTGCATTAGTCATTTTAATTAATGTTTTATTAAAATGTTTTTAAAATTATCAAAAATGTTTTATTAAAATGTCATTTTAAAAAACAAACATATAGTCCATACAGCTATTGCAGTATGTAGAGGGTGTTTACCTTGTTTGCAGCTAACCTGAGCTCAGTCCCCAGAACCCTGAACCTGCCAGGAGTGATCTCTGGATACAGAGTGGGAAGTGAGCCCGGAGCACATCTAGGTGCACTCCCCTCCCCACAAAAAAGGAAGAAAAGAAAAGAAAAACATATAAATGATTATTGAGTAACATAGAGAATAAGAGTGCTAACTCCTATATAACATTTGAAAATCGTCAAATTTAAGAGATAGTCTGCTATTGGCCAAGAAGATGGTTTTTTAAAATACAAATTATCGACCATCTATCTTCACTCCCATTCCTTCACATTCCAGTCTTCGCATGATGTTCTCAAGGGTGGCACTGAAGAGTTTCAGTGAAATGGTATCACCCTGCTGCACCCCTCTCTTGACATCAACGATCACTTCTTTGTAGAATGGTGAAATCCTGGTAGTGAATCCGCAAATCAGCTCACGGAGGATCCTGATGTATTGGGCTTGAATGCCCTGATTGGCTAGGGCTTCAATGACCGCTTCTGTCTCAACAGAATCAAAAGCCATCTTTAAATCAATGAACGTTAAACAGAGGGGCATCTTGAACTCCCGAGAAACCTCAATGAGCTTGGTTATCGTGTGGATATGGTCGATTGTGCTGAATCCTTTGCGGAACCCTGCTTGCTCGCATGGTTGTCCTTCATCTAGTGTTCTGCCAATCCTATTTAGGATGACTCGAGTGAACAACTTGTAGATGACAGACAATAGGCAGATCGGGCGATAGTTGCCAATGTCATGGATGTCTCCCTTCTTGAACAGTAGTACGGTCCTGCTGGTTTTCCGTTGGGACGGAACCTCGCATTCAGACAGGTAGCGAATGAAGAGCCAAGCCAGTGTATTGATGAGGACTGAGGGCAGGTTCTTCAGGTGTTCAGGTCTGACCTTGTCTGGGCCAGGTGCTGTTTGTTTCTTTACCGACAAAATGGCGTGTCGGATTTCGGAAGGGAGAACTTTGGGAACAACATATCCATCCTGTGGAATTTGGTATGTCGGCAAGTGGACATGGTTATCGAAGAGATTTGAGTAGAAGTCATGGATAATCTTCTCCATTGCCGTTCTGGAGGATGTGATGGATCCATCAGGACGTCGGAGGTCAGTCATCTTGGTCTTAGAGTTGGCGAAGGACAGGCGGGCCTTACGAATACTTTTCCCGGCTCCTGCCGCATCTACCAGTACTTCTGCTCTTCTCTCTTTGAGGTCTTCCTTGATCACATCTCTGCTCTGCTTTGCGAGCTTGGACGTTAGCTTGCGGTTGCCTGAGGCATGCGCCAAATCACACTGGCGAATTAGCTCAAGAGTTTTCGAAGATAGGCGATTTTTTGTGGCTATCTCTCTCTTGGCGTTCCTCGCACATTCATGGAGGTGCTGAACCAGTGGATCATATTCCTCATCAATGTTGTCAACAATGGCATCTTCCCATGTTGCCGCAATAGTACCAAAGAGTTCTCAGTTGGTAGTCATTCTGGGAGTTCTCTTTTTGAACTTTGCAGCCCTTTCTCACTGCTCTGTGAAGTAGAATTTTGCACGAAGGAGACGGTGGTCCGATCCCGTTCAAAATTTTGTGACAACAGCAACATCAGTCAGGGAAAACCGTTGATTGAATATGATGTGGTCTATTTCGTTGTGGAATCGTCCACCGGGAGACTCCCATGTCCATCATTTAGATTCTGCCTTCTAGATCTGTGAGTTACCATGAATGGTCTTGGTCAACATGATGAACTCAGACAGTCTCTCACCCTGTTTGTTCCATTCTAGGCCATGGGTCCCGATGTGAAGTTCTTCAGCTGATCTTCTCGGTCCTATCTTGGCATTAAAATCACCCACAATGATCTTGTAGAAGGTGTGGTCTTCTTTATAGAACTCCTCTAGCTCCATGTAGAACTTCTCGATTTCTCATTCATCATAATGAGATGTTGGTGCGTAGACAACGAAGATAGTGTGGTCTGTAAACCTGTAAATTTGATACATTTAAAAATTTATAATGGATTTTACAATAGTCTTTCAATTATGTATTTACATTAGTCTATATACAAGCATGATTTTTAAACAATAAATTTCAGTGACAATAAAATTTTGGAGTTTTTCATAATTGTAATGATTTACTGCTCAGTCTATATTGATGTGAACATTTTTATCTATTTGTCTAATTTTCTGATTGTTTATTTACGATCAGTAATTAACAGTTAACTTACCGATGACTGATTATGTGGCTCAGGGCTAAAGCACTTGGCTTGCGTGTATGAAACTTTGGGTTGGCCTCCTGGAAGGCAAATGCCCTACCCACTGTGCTGCAAAAGTTATATAAAATATACTAATAATAAGACCTAATGATGTTGGTGAACAGTGCAATATAATTGATTATTTAGTAATTTTCTTGATTTGTTAATGAAATGTGTAAGCTCTTGAGTATAATGGGAGTATTTTTCTAACATAAGAGTCTGAGGAAGGTGAAACTGTTATAACTGTCCTGTAGGATTCCATCTCCCTAGCCTGCTTCATTCTACATCTCTCTGTATCCAATCCAGTTTTCTTCTTGGGAATCTGACCTCCTGATTGGCTACCCTCTACCTTTCAACTGCCTACTTTATGACATCATTCTCCCACCCAACCAACCACCAACTGGTAGAATCTTGGGGTTGGTACCGCTTAACCTTGAGCGTGGAAGTTGGTGGCGGAAAGAGATGGTCCTAGGAGAGTTAATGGAGTGATGGATGGATGGGAAGGAAATCGGGAAGGGGAGGGAACTGGACAGCTGGTGATCAGCATGGGAGATTTGGTAGATGTTTTCTAAATACTTTAACATGTTTTTCGTAAATGATAAGCAAAACAAAAATACGAAAATAAGATAGGTTTCAAAGAACAGGTTACATATAAGACCGAGAGAGCTGAAAGGGCTGGCATTCCTTCTGGAGCTTTCAATCATACCATTTACTAAAGATGGTATTTTCACATCACTTAGCTGTGGAGAGGAATAGTGAGAAACAGAATGTTACCAGAAAAGCAAACTGGATGACCACCTTTCATAAATGCCAGATGAAATCTGTTCACATGTATCCCAAGTGCAAGTGTATTAACAGGAACATATATTTCACTAAGTCTGCTTGGTACCAGTAACTACTTTGGTGGAAATGGAGGAAAACAAATGCAGTTTCTGACAGAACTGAGACTAAACTGCTAATCAATTTTCCCAGGAAAGGGTAGTTGGATGGCTGTGAACAGAAAAACTTGAAAAGTGTTTTGCTACCTTTCATGTATGGCTAGAGGAAAATGATCCCAGTCATCTCTCAAAACTAACAAGCTTCAACTCCCTTGAAGGTCAGTTGTATTCAGTGAGGAAAAAATGCTGGGAGAAAAGTCTGAAATGATGGGAAATAGACAATAAGTGCAAAAGGAAGGACTTGAAATTTGGGTTCCTCTGAAAACAAAGCTTGAAACCACAAGATCTGGTGAGCACACCATTTACTGGGTATGGGATCTGAGGAGGATAGGAGTGATATCAGGGATGTGAACAAGGAACATCCAAGTTAAGGAAGACTTAGCTAGCTGATTACCCCATGGGCAACACAGTTCCAAGACTACCAGAACTTACCAAGGAATTTACTTTAATTTTCTTTCTTTTATATGGTCACTTACAACATGTATTCTTTGCCTTCTTCAAACACAATTTGCAAATGATTTTTAATTATTAAAAATGTTTTATTAACATGTCATTATTAAAAAGAAACCTATAGGCCAAAGAGCTAGTGCAGTATGTAGAGGGTGTTTACCTTTTATGCAGCTACCCTGAGCTTAGTCCCCAGAACCCTGACACTGCCAGGAGTGATCTCTGACTACAGAGTTAGAAGTGAGCCCAGAGCACATCTGGGTGTGCTACCCTCCCACAAAAAAGGAAGAAAAGAAAAACATATAACTGTTTCTTGAGTAACATAGAGGTTAAGGGTGCCAACTGCTATATAACTTTTGAAAACCCCCAAATATAAGAGATAGTCTGCTGTTGACCAAGAAGATGGTTTTTTAATAATATTTACTCACATTGTCTGCAAGTAATGCTATTTGTGGCCTGTAAATCTGTAAATTTTGATACATTTTAAAAAAATTATAATGGATTTTATAATGATCTTTATAAAGAATTTGTATTTTATAGTAATAAGTGATAAATTGTATTTCTGTTTTTGTGGGGTATTTTTGCCATAGTATGTGGTGCTTGGGACTTCTGACTCTGTGCTCAAGTGTCATTCCTGGTGATGCCAGCCATTAAGTTCAGTTGACTGTGTTCATTGTAAGTGCTTTAACCCCTCTACTAATTCCGGAGGGCCAATCAAATAAATTATCTGCATATATTTTATACATGCATGGCATACTTTGTCTTAGATTTTTTGATATTTCTAGGATATATTGATCGTCTTTAATTATCTTACATCAATACCAATCTCCAAAAAAGTTTCAAAATATAATTATTGACAAAAAATCATATAGAGGTCCAAATTTGTATTGTTCATGGGATAACTATATTAAGAAGAAAATAGAACCACAATAAACATACAAGTAAAATGAAGGTACATTTCTTTGGAGTCTTTATTTATTTATTAATTTATATTTGTATATTTATATTTATATTTGTATATATTTGTATATATACAAGTATAATCTTTGAAAAATAAATCTCAGATACTATAACATTTTATTGAGTTTTTTATAATTGCAATGTTTTATTGCTAAGATGATATTGTTGTGAACATATATATCTATTTGTCTACTTTTCTGATTGTTAACTTAAGATCTGATATTAAAAGCTAACTTACTAGGGCTCGAGCCATAGCACAGCTGGTAGGATGTTTACCTTGCAAGCGGCCGACCTGGGTTCAATTCCCAGCATACCATATGTTTCCCTGAGCACCGCAAGGGGTAATTCCTGAGTGCAGAGCCAGGAGTAATCCCTGTGCATCGCGAGGTGTGACCCAAAAAGGAAAAAAAAGCTAACTTACTTATGACTGGGTATGTAGCTCAGGGCTAAAGCACTTGGCTTGCAAATATGAAATTTTGGGTTCTATCCCTCACACTATAGAAAAAAAACCAAAATCACTGACTATGGTTGAAAACATATCTCAGTGGTAAAATATTTGCCTCACATTTGTGAGGTTATGGGTTTGATCCCTGAATTTCCATATACGCTCACAAAAGCTAATTTACTTAAAGAATATTAAACTGCTTTAAACCAAGTATATATTGCCGTACTATTATACAGATTTAATTCTCAATAAAATAACTTGAAAAGGTCTATTTTTAGCATCTTTGCTAGGAAAAGATGTTATCTGATTTTTAAATGTTTGTAATTTGGGGACACATTTTAATTTGTCATTTTATTTTGTGCTCTTTGTCTACTAGTGAGATTGAAAATTGCTCTTGTGATTACAAGGAATTTACACTTCTTTCAATAGAGATTATATGATCATGGTTTATGCTTATTTTTTCTATACAAGTTTAATAGCTAAATATTGATTTATTTCACAGCAGTAATTTATTAAAAACATTCATCATTTGCCTATCCTATTAATTGCCATTAGTTGTTTGTTTTGCTTGTTTTTTGATCACTTAATTTACTTTTTATCTTTTCTTTCAGATTGTAAGATTTTCACACAATTGAGCATATCTTTTTCTTTATATTCTACAGTTTTAGATTGAGAACAACTGTTTGTTTTGTAAAATAAGATACTTGTGCATTTACAATTTCTTCTCATTATTTTTACATTTTAACACAACTCGATTCATCTACAATTTATCATAGTAAGTGTTGTCATATTGAAAGAAACCATCATTATTTTCAATCATAGCACTGTAGCACTATCCTCCCGTGGTTCGTCCATTTGCTCGAGTGGGCACCAGTAACTTCTTACAACAGATTGTGAGACTTGTTGTTACTGGTTTTAGCCTATTGAATACGTCATGGGTAGCTTGCTAGGCTTTTGCTGTGAGGGCAAGATATTCTGGGTATCTGGGTATCTTGCCGGGCAGAGGAATAGGAATCAGGGTTGGCCTCCTGCAAGGCAAATGCCCTACCCGCTGGATGTAAACATTATATAAAAATACTAGGAATACCGAATGTTGTTTCTTTAACAGTGCAATAAAAATGATTATTTAGTAAATTTCTTGATTTATTAATGAAATATGTAAGCTCGTGAGTATAATGGGAGTAGTTTTCTAACACAATAGTCTGAGGAATTTGAAACTGTTATAACTGTTTTGTAGGATTCCATCTCCCTAGCCTGCTTCATTCTACCCCTCTCTCTTATCCAATCCGGTCTTCTTCTTGGGAATCGGACCTCCTGATTAGCTAGCCTCTACCTTTCAACTGCCTACTTTATGACATCATTCTCCCACCAAACCAACCACCAACTGGTAGAACCTTGGGGTTCCCATGCGGTTGTTTGTAAAAAATTCGAATCATCCTGGCAAGTGACCAGTGACCAATGACCAATCACCATTGAACAGTCATCTGTACTGGACACTTGTGGTCTTAAGCCGCTGAAGTTTACTGACTTACTCTCATACTGTCTCCTCGTCTCGTCTACCTTTCATCGGTATTTCCTCTTCTCTGACCATGTCAGGTAAGGAATAATACTTTTCAAAGCTTTTCATTAGATTTATTATCCCTAAACTTAGCAGTCTAGTAAAAACAACATGTACTAATGAAAGAAAATATTCAAGTAGAATTTTATAAGCCACATTTTAGTTGACTTTGACATTTGCTGTGTGATTTTAGACATTGGCTTTCTTTCTCTCACATACAAACTGTTTTTCCTCATTGATTACTTTATATTTTAGACATATTTATGAGCTCAAATACAAACATATATATATGTTGATTCTCTGTGTTTCTTTTTACTTTTAATCGTGTATTTTACATAATATCCTTTGAAAAAAGCAAATCAGAGAGAGTATTTTTACAGAAAAAGAAAATGTAGATGCTGTGGAATCCTGCTGAAATATACTCGCATGTTTTCTCTGTAATGGTCTCTCCTATTGTATTTATACCTCAGTATTTTAAATATAGTGCTATTACACAGTAATAATCATTTATCTTTTAGTTTTCTATTTAAACCAGGTAATAAGAAAATTTGGGGCATGGGGAAGGTGTGGAGTGCTGAGCGATAGGGAGGCAAGCCCTCAAAGGTAAGAAAGTTTGGGATCACTTTCATCAAACATTGACCAATCGAAACCAAGACGATATGAGGGAGAATAAAATAGGAAAGAAAGAATGAAAGAATATGGACGGCAATTATCAAGGAAGGGGAAACCGTCTGGATTGAATGTTGAAGAAAACCAAGGATTTAAAATCAAAAAAGAAAGAATATATGTTAAATATGCTGAGGTAAATACACTGAGAGCAAGTCAAAGCAATTTACTTCAATAAATGCCAGGACTAGAAAGTATTATGTTCCTTGAGTAGGGTACCAGTAGGAAAACCAGTATATCAGAAAAGCATCCTTGGTGACTTTTTTCCTTATTATCTCTTTGAACACAGTACTTGGTACTTGACAATTTGGAATATAAACATGCATTAGAAATGATGCATCTCATAAATAGGTAATAGTGGTTATCTAGGTGGGTGGAAGAAATAGAATCTTCAATGTTTTATGACGTTCTGGTTTTTAAGTACATGTACGCGTTGCCTGTTGAAATTAAAACAATGGTATTTTCTAACTTGATTCAGGAGATTTGATTCATTTGTGTGGTAATTAGGTTCCAGGTTTAAGCTGCTTGTCATCTTTACAAATATTATTTCATGTGATTTTTTCTACCTAACATGAGAGTAGTTTGATAATAGTCAACTTCTGTTTTAGATCCTAAGAGGAAATAGGAAAATCAAGTCTCACATGTAGAATTACACATTTTTGTTATATTTGTTAATTTTGATTGTTCCTACGTTAAAAATATTTAATGGGATTTTGGTGCTCATTTATTAAACATTGAGAAGAACGTTTTCCAGGTTAATAAGGTTAATTTTACTCCAGGTTTTGAAAGTAAATTTGCAATATTTTGTGATCATTTTTTATATGGACTTTTCTGTTGTTTCTGTGATAAACTGAAATCATATGCTATGTTTAAAACGTGTTGTTTGGTGGTTAATATTCAGAGGTATTGATGAGAATAATTTTTGTAATTACAAAGTTTCTCTATTTTACTCATTTAAAACATTTCTTACCTATAAATACAATCACGTTTCACTTAATCACTTAATCACTTAACTTCCCGTTAGTCGTCGATTTGCTTGAGCGGGTGCCAGTATCGTCTCCATTTGTCCCTGTCGCGTGCTACTGTAGCCCAATGGCATCTATTCGCTCTGGGAACATGAAGGGCCTCAAACCGATCGTTCATGATCTTGACAAAGAAGTCTGACCATCTGGTAGGTGGGCAGCCACGCGGTCTCTTGACATCCCGTGGAATCCAATCAGTAACAGCTCTAGTCCAATGGTCGTCTCTAAATCTCATTACGTGACCAGCCCATCTGATTTTCGACACCTTGGCATATGAGACAGCGTCCCTGATCCTTGATCGTCCACGGATGTCAGAACTCCGGATTCGTTCTCTCATTTGAGCGAAACGTGATATTCCAAGCATAGCTCTTTCTATTCTTCTTTGGGAGACCTGAATGGCATTCTCATCTTGTTTGCATAGGGCCCAGGTCTCTGAGGCATATGTTAATGCAGGAAGAACAGTGGAATCAAAGAGATGTGCCCGGAGCAGGAGGTTCTTCGTCCTCTTAGCTATTTCTTCGATGTTCTTGAAGGCATTCCAAGCCGCTTTCTTCCTCCTGCACAGCTCGGGTGCCAGGTCATTTGTCATGTTGACCTCTCGAACTAGGTGCACATAGCTGATTCATTCGGAGATGGTCGTTCCATTGAGAGCGAATGGGGCGTCAGGAACAAGGCTGTTTCTCATAAACATTGTCTTCGTAAGGTTCAGCTGTAGTCCTACCTTTCCACACTCACGGTCAAAGTTGGCCAGCATTTGTGCCGCTTGGCTGATGTTTGGTGTTATTAAAACAATGTCATCAGCAAAGCGGAGGTTGTGTAGTTGACGACCATCTATCTTCACTCCCATTCCTTCCCATTCCAGTCGTCTCATGATGTTCTCGAGGGTGGCACTGAAGTGTTTCGGTGAAATAGTATCACCCTGCCGCACCCCTCTCTTGACATCAACGATCACTTCTTTGTAGAATGGTGAGATCCTGGTAGTGAATCCGCAATACAGCTCACAGAGGATCCTGATGTATTGGGCATGAATGCCCTGATTGGCTAGGGCTTCAATGACCGCTTCCGTCTCGACAGAATCAAAGGCCTTCTTTAAATCAATGAACGTTAAGCAGAGCGGCATCTTGAACTCCCGAGAAACCTCAATGAGCTTGGTTATCGTGTGGATATGGTCGATGGTGCTGAATCATTTGCGGAACCCTGCTTGCTCGCATGGTTGTCCTTCATCTAGTGTTCTGCCAATCCTATTCAGGATGACTCGAGTGAACAACTTGTAGATGACAGACAATAGGCAGATCAATCACGTTTATTCCTATTTTCTTTTTGTTATGTAGTTAGTGCTAAATCCTTTCTCTTTAATGGACTGGTAAGGTGTGCACTCAACAATCAACTTCTATTCCATTTTTTGGCTAGCAGTTTTTTCAAAAATAGAATACATTCTTCATATTGTATATTGTATATGTGGAACAATTTATTAATAACCTTATTGGACTGTTTTATTTGGTTTTGTTTGAGACCACATCCACAGTTATTAAGGGTTTACTCCTGGGTCTGCTCTCCATAACTTACTGTACTATGCTGCTTGCTACAGAGTCCAGATTTCATTGATATATATATATATATATACATCTTTTTCAGCTCTGTGATACATATTTTTCACGATGTTTTCTTTATACTTCCTCCTATATAAACCATATGACTTGGAAAAATTAAATTTATGTATGCATAATTATTCTTAGAGTTATTAGTAACTACATTGTAGATAAACAATTTAAGACACAGAATTTAAATAAAGTTTTCCTTCCAAAAACATTTCTTGGGAAAAACTCAAGTAGTCATTTTTGAAGTGGATCAAAAATCAGGGTAACCTTCTATTCATCAACAAGATTAAGTCATAAGTGAACCGTAACTAACAGATATTCATTGCACAGGTCAAAGGGAAACCTGTTGATTACAATGGTAAGAGTTGTAAAGACTCCAAATGCCTATATTAAAGTAAGGTATCTTTCTAACTGTTTCTGCATTGTAGTGAAAATGCAGAGTCCTGGAAAAAAGTCCACATGCTTAGGTTCCCTAACTTGGAAATTCATAAGGGGCAGAGAGATAGTACTGGAGGGGATAAGGCACTTGCCTTGTACACAGCAAATCTGCTTGGATCTCTGTTACTGCATACACTCTTCTGAATGTTACAAGGGGTCACTCCAGAGTGCAGAGCCAGAAAGAACCCAAGATCACTGTCAGTTATTGGTCGAAAGTAAACTCCTTAAAATGCCCAATAAAAATTATTGGAAAACATGAAGTCTCTTTGTCATTTCTGGCCCTCAGGTTTCTTCTTGTCCAGAGAATGTTACCCACTCATAGACTTCCTAGTTTAGAAAAGCTTGCCTTATAAGAAATAACATATGAGTCAATAGGAGAACAAGCTACAGGCATTGCTAGGGTAAGGAGAAACTATCTGTAAGCAAGAAATCCAAGAACAGACACGATCACCCGGTTCTTCTAAAGTTCTGTGTTCACATTGGGAGCACGATACCAAATACACAAATTGCCAAAAGGTTCCAAGCTTTGAATCACCCTAAATTGTTGGAAATTTGGAAACTCAGTTGACTGTTAGTACTAGAAGCATCTCGATGGCTTAAATTTTAAGTTCACATTGTTCCTCTCAGCGTTGAAGGAGATTATAAGTCTCACAGATTTTTTTTCATCACCCTCTTGTTCCTTACAGTAAATTTTCAAAATCCATCTGTATTGGGAACTGCCCATACTCTGCAGCTTTCCCTTCCCGTGGTGAATGATGCAGCTTCCCTAACAGGAAGTGTCTGCAACTACTCCAGAATATCTGCTCCTGCTGGTAGTTCTGCTTGGCTCCTGCCCTCAGCCTCTGGCACCTCTTTCAACCACTGATGGGTAGTGCCTATCTTTAACAACATTTCAGCACAACAATGCTATCTGGAGTGTTTCACCAGTCTCGTATGTCCACCTCAGCTGCTTCCTACCCTATTGTTTTGGAATGGGATATTGCAGGATGGGCTGAAGAGAAGTCTTCTATGGGATACTTTTTCTGTATCTTTCCTAGACCAAGACACTGCTGTCTCTTCCATTTCTAAGGCAGCTCGCTGTGAGAGTACACTGGACACGTACAACACGGTGTCTGTGTACCCATCACTTTCTGCCAGTCTTGTTGAGAGAACACCATCTCAGGTTCCACATTAGAGTCAAAGCCTGTCACTTCCCTAACAGGAACGAACCCAGGTGTATTACAATCATCAAGGCACTCTGGGAACTCTCCTTTCTGGCCTGCAGTCCTATGACTCCATGTCATACATAGAGCAAAATGGCTCTGCCCCCCCCAATCTTACAGCAACTCATCTAGAGAAATGGTTATTGTTCTGAAGGAGGTCCAGCCCCCAAATAACCAACCACCAACTTCCTCCTCTGGAATCCACTTCTCTGTGTCTGCTGAACCCCTCACAGAATCGAGATATCAAGGGGAGTTAAACTGAGAGAAGGGAAAGAAAACTCAAAAATTGGGGTCAAAAAGAGGAAAACTGTCCATAGACAGGTGATATTTAAATACATTGAGATTTTTAATTTTATGAAATGAAGTTAACTAAGTTCATGTTTACACCCCTCACTCATTTTACAGCATGTTATTTTCGCACTCAACATAAGAGCTCCTAATGGACATTGGAACATGTGATAGTATAATGGACAACTGGGTTTCATATTATGAAGTTCAGGAGCACACAAAAGAATGCCACATTTTTCCCTAGTTATTTCAATTATATTTTAATTTTTATTAGTTAAACATCATGAGGCACAGTTGTAGACTTACAAATTATTGTGCTTGGATTTCATTTATACAATGATGGAGTACCTATCCCTCCACCAGTGCCCATTCTCCACCACCACGGATCCCAGTATTCCGCCGACCACCCATACCCACATCCCACCCAGCCTCTGTGGCAGGGAATGTCACATTTTTCACTGTTCTATGTCAGAAGTCCTCCAGAATTACGACACTAAAAGCAAAATACATGTTTTAAACTAGTATTTTGTTATTTTCTTAAGAAGTTTCAGAACTCCTATTGTAATGGTACCACTTTAACTTTCCCTTCCATTAATGAACAGCAAGGTTCTGAATATATACGTGTTTCAGAGATTCTATCTCAAATCATCAAATCTAGAATCTGCACTTCAGCACAAATATCATGCTGTAGGAGTGCTTCATTCATACTCTTATTCTATGATATTAACGTCCTTTTATTTTTCTATGAAAGTGACTAAATTGAGAGTAAAACACATTACAATGCTAATCTCTGTATGGAACTTATTAGTTTAAAAATCTTTATTTTTTTTTAAAAAAAGCTTTTGTTTGGAGGACATTGAATCTGCATCATAGCACGAAGTGCTCAGGAATTACTCCTGGGTCTGTGCTAGGGATCACTGCTGAATGTGCTTAGCAGATCATACGTGATATTAAAGATCAAATGGAGGTCAGCTCTTCGCAGGGCCAGTGCCTTACCAAATGGACTATCCCTCTGTCCAATTCTCTTATTTTTTAAGTTAGTTTACACAGAAACTCTTTCAAATACAAAGAAAACCAAAAAACAACAGCACCACATGACAAACAGTAAGAACTACAATAGTTACCTAAAATCTTCTAGCACAGGGCCTTGCCATGATCCGTGGAAGAGCCAGTAACAATTCCTTGTCTATTGATGGTAGGTGCACAGTTGTTGCAGCAGTAGTTTTGTGCAGGGAATATCTCATTTTGCAGGGACTGATTTCTTCCTCGGTTCCTTTTTAGTGATGAATTTCCTGGAGATGGAGACTTCCCTGGCATCGAACTTTAGGTCAGACATTTGGTCTGACAAAAATTTCCGAATTGCCCACATGTTGCAGTAGAAGGATTCAAAGACTTGAGAGGAATCCACCACCTGACCTTGGGAAAGTTCCCATAATATCTCCAACCCAAAGTAACCTGTCGCTGACCCAACTCCAACTCAGGAACAAAAAGTTATAAATTTTGATCAGATGAAACCTGTGCTTTCAAAAGCTCTGGAGACCTACCAGATCCCAGTATACCTAGATAAATGAAAAGATCTTCAGGTAATGAACACCACTGAGACCATCACTCTGAAGCAGGTGCAAGAAAATTCAAGTGGGACTAAGGGGACCTCCCATGCAAAACAGAAGAACAAAAAGGAGGCTTCTAAAACTCTTGAGGGAGAACCAAAGGCAAAAATTCAACCAAAAGTCCAAGAATGCTTGCTATGTGGAGCAGGGATTGTTCGTAATGCTGCAGTCAGTGATAGGTGTCCTGTGACCACAGCCAAAACTAACAGCACACCTCACAAAGCTGCCTCCAGCAGCATCAGCAAGACAAAGAGGCATGGGCAGGAGAAGATAAAAAACACCAGAGAAAACTCTAAGAAAGCTAAGAAGTGTAAGCAGCCAGGGAACAAGATCAAGGCAGAAGAAAAGCCCACCATCGGCAAGATGACATGCAAGAAAAGTCAACGTGAGCTTTGCCAAGAGACTGTTAAAAAGTCCCGCCACTACCTAGGCATACAGATGCTGGATTCTGTCAAAGTTTTTCATGCTCTGGGGAAGAAGAGTGATCCAAAACCTGGAATCTCTTCCTTCCAGGTCCTGGGTAGCTCAAAGAGGCCTAAAGATGTCAAGCCACCCTCAGCTGTCAAGCCATGGCTAGGTGATACACGGGATGGAAAAGTCCGTGAGAAAACTCAGGTCAAAACAAAGTACAGAAACCAAGTAGCAGTGCTAAAAAACGCTCATCTCCATCCCAGTCTGAGCTGCCCCCTCCTGGGAAGGTCAAATTGGTACCTTTGACTTTTCTTACCATGGAGAGGCCGCAAGCTCGACCTGTTTCTCCAGAGGACAATCTGTGGCCTCACATCGTCCTGCTGCAGCTTACCCTGCCAAGCCTGGCTCTACCAATGCAGCTCAGGCAATTGCTGCCAATTCTTCCCGGTCAAACACTAAATTTTTGTCTGGTTCTGCCAAACCTGCTCAGTCCATTTCAATCAACCCATCTCAACCAGGTTTGCAGAACCCTAGTAGCCTGTGTATTCTTCGCCCTGCAGCTTCTACACCTGCTCCCTACAAGATAGCAGCTGGCACTTCTCTACATCTGGAACCTTCTCCTGTATCTGTGAAGAAGTGGCTCTCGCCACCCATTCATCAGAGTCAGTTTGTCCTCCAAGACTTCCGTTTACAACTGATTCCATGGAGAAAGCCCAATGTTCCCGAGCCAGTCATGTCAAAGCCCATCACCAAAGAGCAGAGACCAAAGTGTGAGGCTATGAAAAGGAAGGTTCAACAGGAGCTTGAGGTAAAATGTAAAAGGTAAAGGCCCTCCCGTTGATCATCGATTTGCTCGAGCGGGCCCAGTAACGTCTCCATTGGAGACTTTGTTGTTACTGTGTCTGGCATATCGAATACTCTCGGTAGCTTGCAGTGCTCTCCGAGAGGGGCTGAAGAATCGAACTCGGGGCGGCAATGTTGGCCGCATGTAAGGCGAACGCCCTACCCGCTGTGCTATCGCTTCAGCCCAGGAGCTTGAGAACGATCCCAAACACCCCTCTTTGGGGAAAGTGCAGTTCTTTATTGAGAGTGAAAAAGAGATGGACATCTCTCTCTAATATGGCTATGTAATGTGAGTAGCTGGAATGGTAGGTTCCACTTGAGGTACCAGATGGTTGCCTTAGACAAACACTGAGATGCCATACACAGTTTATTAATTCTAATACCTTTTTAACCAAGTGAAGTGATGCATAGTAATTAATTGGTTGCTAATAAAGTTTCTGAAGTTTGAGATGCTGTCAAATGTGGTTGTTTATGGGAGGGCTGGGGTTTGAAAGATCGCATGGGAAAGAATGGGAAGGTATAGAGAGGACAAAGGGGGAATAGACAAGACTATGAGAAAGAGAAACTTGGTCCAGGGTTCTAAAGCCCATCAGAGGAGAAATTGCATGGGCCTGATGAAGAGTGGGGAGCTCAAATTATATTACCTTGAGGGGCGGTTCTGTGGTCTTCCATGGTCCCGGGTGCCTGTAGCCTTCTCTAAACATCGCTTTTAACTGCAGCTCACACAAGAACCAACTTTATCAGTGTCGTTGGGGCTGCGTTGCGGGATGTACCGGACTAAGACATGCGCACTACGTCACCACTCCCAAAGCAGTCTGTACCGCTTGAGCTTGAGCCTGGAAGGTGGTGGCAGAAAGAGATGGTCCTAGCAGAGTTAATGGGGTGAGGAATGGATGGCAGGGAAACCGGGAAGGGAAGAGATCTGGACAGCTGGTGATCATCATAGGAGAGTTGGTGGATGTTTTTAATTACGTTAACATGCTTTTCGTAATGATAAGCAAAACAAAAATACGAAAATAAGACAGGTTCCAAAGAACAGGTTACATATAAGACGGAGAGAGCTGAAAGGGCTGGCATTCCTTCTGGAGCTTTCAATCATACCATTTACTAAAGATGGTATTTTCACATCACTTAGATGCGGAGAGGAAAAGTGAGAAACAGAATGCCACCAGAAAAGCAAACTGGATGACCACGGTTCATAAAAGCCAGGTGGAAGGTGTTCACATGGATCCCAAGTGCCAGTGGGTTAACAGGAACATGTATTTCACTAACTCTGCTTGGTACCAGTAACTGCTTTGGTGGAAATGGAGGAACGCGGATGCAGTTTCTGACAGACCTGAGACTAAACTGCTAACAAATTTTCCAGGGAAAGGGTAGTTGACTGGCTGGGAACAGAACAACTTGAAAAGTGTTTTGCTACCTTTCATGTATGGCTAGAGGAAAATGATCCCAGTAAACTCTCAAAACTAACAAGCTTCAACTCCGTTGAAGGAAAGTTGTATTCAGTGAGGAAAAAATGCTGGGAGAAAAGTCTGAAATGATGGGAAAAGAGACAATAAATGCAAAAGGAAGGACTTGAAATTTGGTGAAAACAAAGCTTGAAACAACAAGATCTGGTGAGCACATGATTTACTGGGAATGGGTTCTGAGGAGGAAAAGAGCGATATCAGGGATGTGAACAAGGAACGTCCAAGTGAAGGAAGACTTTTAGCTAGCTGATTACCCCATGGGCAACATGATTGCAAGACTACCAGAATTTACCAAGGAATTGACTTTAAGTTTCTTTCTTTTATATGGTCACTTACAACATGTATTCTTTGCCTTCTTCAACGACAATTTGGAGTGTTCGTTTCTTTCTCAATATTCTGTTCACTTGTGTAAGCATCTTTAACAACTGCTGGATAACACAAGTATTTGATCAGACTTATTTTGTACTATCATGTTTAGTTGAGATTACTGACAACTAGGCCTAAAGTGAAGTTTGCTTTGATTGGTAGAAGTAGAGTAGCGAGGACTAGGGATGGAATTAGAGATTATAGGGTACCAGATTTAGTTCCTAGTAAAACAAGTCAAGGACAGTGTCCCAAATAGACTATTGAAAAAGACATCCATCTCTGTTTAACATGTAAATTCAGCATATTATATATTATATTAAAAATGAATTAATATTCCTGTATTTGGTCTTTTAAAGACATTCAAGGTTGGTTCAGGAAAGAAACACTGCCTATGAAATCATAACAACTTAATCATAAAAACCTGATTACTACTTCAGTTTCCAAGAATGTCAGTGTTAATAATCATTTCCCTTGATCTCCCTAGTGCATATGATAGGCATATGAATACATCTGTGTGAATAAATAATTGGTATCAAATTTCGAGTCTCACCATACATGGTTGTGGATATTGTAAAATAGTTTTATATATTTTCGAAATTTTGCAATAAGATCTCTGGGTGTGAATCCTTGAATCATAAATACCTTGTCATATGTTGCAGCACCACCTCCTCCCACCTTGATTACTATAAATATGACCTCCTAAGGAGTCATTTGCTTTGTTCACTTTGTTTTAGTCCTTCTTTCTCTCTCTTTTCAAAGGTGAGTTATATGTTTCAAATCAAGGTGCCGGAATTTGGTGTGGCAGTTTTAATCTTTATGAATGATTTAAAATTTCTTCATTTATTTTTTAATTGAATCACCATGAGATGGGCCATTGCAAAGCTGTTTTGTGCAATTTAATTTTTAATCCTTTCACTGAAGCCAAGGAAAATCTCTTACTCGTGAAATTCAGAATTTCTATATTTCATGTGAATCAAAACTGATTGTTTTTGTGTGATTTTTTAAATTTTTTATTATTTTTTATTGATAGAAAAGGGATCACCAAATAATGGGTGTTGGGAGTATCCTCCCAGGATGGGAGATGCATGCTGAAAGTAGACTCTAGACCGAACATGATTGCCACTCAATGCCTCTTTTGGTATGTTTTTTAGATAATTCTTCCCCTCCTCTGTTTGCTTAGGACCAGGACTTTGCCTCTCCCCTCCCTGTTCTTTCTGGAAGCCAGAGAGACATCTTCAGGCAGGAAGAGCATGAAATTTACATATAAGTGGTACTGCATGGACAGTATCATGTTAAGCGAAGGGAGTCAGAAAGAGAGGGACAGACAGTGCAAGAATGCATTCACCCGGAGAACATAAAATAACAAAATAGGAGAAGTACTCCTATTTTGTTAGGAAGGAAGACTTCCTTCCTAACTTCCTTGTTAGTTAGGAAGGAAGACGTACTCCTATTTTGTTTTGAAGGAAGACTTTTAGCTAGCTGATTACCCCATGGGCAACATAAAATAACAAAATAGGAGACGAACTCCCAAGAGTGGCCGAGATTAGTGTCAGGAATTTTTCTTCATAGCTTGGAGACCAACCACATACGCTAGCAGAAAAAGCAGCTCAGATAGAGTATGGAGCACCAAATAAAGGATGTTGGGAGGATCCTCTCAGGATGGGAGAGAGTGCTGAACATAGATTAGAGACCAAGCATGATTGTCACTCAATGCCTCTTTTGCAAACCACAACACCTAAAAGGAGAGAGAGAACAAAGGGGAATGCCCTCCCACAGAGTCAGGGTGGGATGAGGGGATGGGGGTTGGGAGGCATACTGGGATCCTTGGTGGTGGGAAATGGGCACCAGTGGAGGGATGGGTATTTGATCATTGTATAAATGAAACCCACGCACAAAAATTCATATGTCTACAACCGTATCTCATGGTGTCTCATTAATAAAAATTTAAAAATTAAAAATAAAAAAATTGGAACATAAAGTAAAAATAAAACAAGAGAAAGATCTAACAATAGGAAAGAGGCCTGTAGTACTCAAAACGTTGAGAAACAGGCACATTGGCAAGTATTTTTAAATACGCATCCAGGAGAGAATATAGCATTGTTCGTGAACAAATCTACTCTATGGATTCATCTCATCCTTGCAATGGAAAACGACAATGTGTTACAGTTACCAATTTGCAAATAAGATATATACCATCTATTTTTTGCTATGTTTCTATGCTTTACCGAGTATTATCCTGATTTTTAAATTTACTTTAAGGATTAAAACAGTATTTGCCTGCATTAAACTTTTTAATTAAATGTTTTATTAGAAATGTTTTTTGATGATTAAGAATGTTTTATTCACATGTCATTTTCTAAAAGAAACATATAGGCCAAAGAGCTAGTGCAGCATGTAGAGGGTGTTTAACTTGTATGCAGCTAACCTGAGTTCAATACTCGGAACCCTGAGTGAACTTGAAAATTGCTCTTGTATGGTACTACATGGAAAATATTATGCTATGGGAAATGAGTCAGAAAGAGAGGGACAGACATAGAAAGACCGCATGTATCTGGGTGAAATAAGGTAACAAAAAAAGAGACTAACACCCAAGAAGAGCTGTGTTAAATACCAGGTTGTTCACTCCATGGCTTAGAGGCCAGCTGCACTGTCTAGGGGTAAAGGCAGTGCAGATAGAGAAGGGAGCACCGAATAAAGGGTGTTGGGAGGATCTGCCCAGGATGGGAGATTCCTGCTGAAAGTAGTCTATGGACCGAACAGGATTGCCACCCAATGTCTCTTCTGCAGAACACAGCACCCAAAAGGAGAGATAGAACAAAAGGGAGTGCCCTACCAAAGAGGCAGGGTGGGATGGGGGATGGGGCTGGTGGTGGGATGGGCACTCCATCACTGTATAACTGAAACCTAAGCGCTACAACCTGTAGGTCTACAACTGTACCTCATGGTGTTTCACTACTAAAACAAAACAGAACAAAACAAAAATTAAAAAAAAATTGCTCTTGTGTTTACTAGTCATTTACACTTCTTTCAATAGAGATTATATGATCATGGTTTATGCTTATTTTTTCTATTCAAGTGTAATAGCTCAATACTGATTTATTTCACAGCACTAATTTTTTTAAAACCATTCATCCTTGGCCTATCATATTAATTGCCAGTATTTGTTGGTTTTGCTTGTTTTTTGATGACTTAATTTGGTTTTTGTCCTTTTCTTACAGATTGTAAAATTTTGAACACAAATGAGCATATGTTTTTCTTTATTTTCTACAGTTTTAAACTGAGAACAACTGTTTGTTTTGTACAAATAAGATACCTGTGCATTTACTATTTCTTCTCATTTTATTTACGTTTTAACACATCCTGATTCATCTACAACTTATCCTAGTAAGTGTTCTCATATTGAAAGAAACCACCAATTTTTTCAATCAGAGCACTGTAGCACTGTCCTCCCGCGGTTCATTCATTTGCTCGAGCGGGAACCAGTAACATCTTACAACAAATTGTGAGACTTGTTGTCACTGGCTTTGGCCTATCGAACACGTCATGGGTATCTTGCCAGGCTCTTGCTATGTGGACGAGATACTCTGGGTAGCTTGCCGGGCAGAGGAATCGGAATCAGGCTTGGCCTCCTGCAAGGCAAATGCCCTACCCGCTGTGCTGTAAACGTTATCTAAAATATACTAGTAATACCAAATGTTGTTTCTTTAACAGTGCAATATAAAGGATTATTTCGTAATTTTCTTGATGTGTTAATGAAACAGCTAAGCTCTTGAGTATCATGGGAGTATTTTTCTAACACAAGAGTCTGACGAAGGTGAAACTGTTATAACCGTCTTGTAGGATTCCATCTCCCTAGCCTGCTTCATTCTACCCCGCTCTCTATCCAATCCGGTCTTCTTCTTGGGATTCTGACCTCCTGATTGGCTAGCCTCTACCTTTCAACTGCCTACTTTATGACATCATTCTCCCACCAAACCAACCACCAACTGGTAGAATCTTGGGGGTCCCATGTAGTTGCTTGTAAACAAATTTGAATCATCATGGCAAGTGACGAGTGACCAATGACCAATCACCAGTGAGCAGTCGTCTGTACTGAACACTTGCGGTCTTAAGCCGCTTCAGTGTTCAGACGTCCTCTCGTACCGTCTCCTCTTCTCGTCTACCTTTCATCGGTATTTCCTCTTCTCTGACCATGTCAGGTAAGGAATAATACTTTTCAAAGCTTTTCCTTAGATTTATCATCCCTAAACTTAGCAGTCAAGGAAAAACAGCACGTAGTAATGAAAGAAAGTATTCAAGTAGAATTTTATAAGCCGCATTTTAGCTTGACTTTGACATTTGCTGTGTGATTTTAGACATTGGCTTACTTTCTCTCACATACAAAGTGTTTTTCCTCATTGATTACATTATATTTTAGACATACTTAGGAGCTCAAATACACACACACACATATACATATATATGAGTGTCGATTCTCTGTGTTTCTTTTTTCCATTTAATAGTGAATTTTACATGATTTCCATTGAAAATAAGTAAATCGGAGACAGTATTTTTACAGAAACAGAAAATATAGATGCTGTGGAAAACTGTTAATATATACTAGCATGTGTTCTCTCTAATGGTCTCTCCACTTGTATGTACACTTCAGTATTTTAAATATAGTGATATTACAAAGTAATAATCATTGATCTTTGAGATTTCTATTTAAACCAGGTAATAAGAAAATATGGGGCATGAGGAAGGTGTGCAGAGCTGAGCGGTAGGGAGGGCTTACCAAGCCCTCAAAGGTAAGAAAGTTTGGGATCACTTTCATCAAACATTGACCAATTAAAACCAAGACGATATGAGGGAGAAATAAATAGGAAAGAAAGAACGAACGAACAAAAGAAAGGAAAGAAAGAAAGAATAGGAACGTAGATTATCAAGGAAGCGGAAAACGTTTGGACAGAATGTTGAAGAGAACCAAAGGTTTAAAATCAAAAAAGAAAGAATATATATTAAATATGCTCAGATAAATACACTGAGAGCAAGTCAAAGCAATTTACTTCAATAAATGCCAGGACGAGAAAGTATACTATGCCTTGAATAGGGTTCCAGTAGGAAAAGAAGTTTATCAGAAAGCCATCCTTGCTGGCTTTTTTCCTGATTATCTCTTAGAACACTGTACTTGGTACTTGACAATTTGGAGTATAAGCACGCTTCAGAAATGATGCTTCCCATAAATAGCTAATAGTGCTTATCTAGGGCGGTGGACGACACAGAATCTTCAATGTTTTTATTCTGTTCTGCTTTTTAAGTACATGTACGCACTGTCTGTTAAAATAAAAAAAATGGTATATTCTAACTTGAATCAGGAGATTTGATTCAATCGTGTTGTAAGTAGATTCCAGGTTAAAGCTGCTTGTCATCTTTACAAATATTATTTCATGTGATTTTTTTCTTCCTAACATGAGAGTATTTTGATAATAGTCAACTTCTGTTTTTAGATCCTAAGAGGAAATAGAAAAACCAAGTCTCACATGTCTAATTACACGTTTTTGTCATATTTATGAATTATGAGTTTTCCTACATTAAAGATATTTTTTTGGATTTTGGTGCTCATTTATTAAACATTGAGAAGAACGTTTTCCTGGTTGATAAAGCTAATTCTAATCTAGGGGTTGAAAGTAAATTTGCAATATTTTGTGATCACTTTTTAAATGGTCTTTTCTGTTTCTTGTGTGATCAAGTGAAATCCTCTGCTATGTTTAACACGTGTTGTTTGCTTGTTAATATTCAAAGGTACTGATGAGAATAATTTTTTTGTACTTTCGAAGTTTCTTTCTGTATTTTCCTCATTTAAAACATTTCTTGTCTATGAAATACAATCACGTTTATTACTATTTTCTTTTTCTTATGTAATTAATGATAAATCCTTTCTCTTTAATGGACTCGTAAAGAGTGCACTCAAAAATCACCTTCTATTCCATTTTTTGACTATCAGTTTTTTTCTAAAATAGAATACTCTCTTCATATTGCATATGTGGAACGATTTATTAATACCCTTATTGTACTGTTTTATTTGGTTTTATTTGGGATCACATCCACTGTTATTCAAGGCCTACTCTTGGGTCTGCTCTCCATAACTTACTGTATTATGCTGCTTGCTGCAGAGCCCAGATTTCATTAATATCTATATAGTTCTTTTTCATTTCTGTGATACATATTTTTCATGATGTTTTCTTTACCCTTCCTCCTATGTAAACCACATGAAATTGAAAAATTATATTCATATATGCATTATTATTCTTAGAATTATTAGTAACTGCATTGTAGATAAACAACTTAAGACACAGATTTTCAATAAAGTTTTCCTTCCAAAAACATTTCTTGGGAGAGACTCAAGCAGTCATTTTTGAAGTGGATCAAAAAGGAGGGTAACCTAAAATGCATCAACAAGATTAAGTCGTATGTGAACCGTAAGTAACAGGTACTCATCGCACAAGTCAAATGGAAACCTGATGATTACAATGGTAATAGTTGCAAAGACCCCAAATGCCTATCATAACGTACGGTATCTTCCTTCCGGTTTCTGGGCTTGTATTGATCATGCAGGGTCCTGGCCAAAAGTCCACATCCTTTAGGTTGTGTAACCTGGAATTTCATAAGGGACAGAGAGAGATAGTACTGGAGGGGATAAGGCACTTGCCTTGTACGCAGCCAATCCAGTTGAATCTCTGTCACGGCATACACTCTCCCGAATGTTCTAAGGGGTCACTCCAGAGTGCAGAGTCAGGAAGAACCCAAGATCACTGTCAGTTGTTGGTCCAAACTCTACACCACCCTACGCCCGCCCAACAAAATTTATTGGAATATAGGAAATCTCTTTGCCATCTCTGGGCCTCAGGTGTCTTCTTGTCCCGAGAATGTGTCCCTTTCTCTTAGACTTCCTAGTTTGAAAAAGCTTCCATTCTAGGAAATAGCATAGGAGTCAATAGGAGAGCAAGCTAAGGAGAAACTATCTGTAAGCAAGAAATCCAGGTACTCACACGATCACCTGGTTTTTCTACAGTTCTGTGCTCACTTTGGGAGCACGATACCAAATACACAAAGTGCCCAAAGGTTCCAGGCTTTGAATCACCCCAAGTTGTTGGAATTTTGGAAACACAGTTGACTGTTGGTACTAGAAGGATCTCGATGGCTTAAATTTTAAGTTCATATTGTTCCTCTCAGCGTTGAAGGAGATTATTAGTCTCACAGATATTTTTCATCACCCTCTTGTTCCTTACAGAAAATTTTCAAAATCCATCTGTATTGGGAACTGCACATACTCTGCAGCTTTCCCTTCCCGTGGTGAACAATGCAGCTTTCCTAACAGGAAGTGTCTACAATTACTCCAGAGAATCTGCACCAGCTGGTAGTTCTGCTTGGCTCCTGCCCTCAGCCTCTGGCACATCTTTCCATTCACTGATGTGTAGTGCCTTTCTTTGCCAACATTTCAGCACAACAATGCTATCTGGAGTGTTTCACCAGAGTCATATATCCACCTCAGCTCCTTCCTACTGGAGTGTTTTGGAATGGGATATTGCAGGAAGTGCTGAAGAGAAGTCTTCCATGGGAGACTTTTCTGTGACTGTCCTTGCCCAAGACACCGCTGTCTCTTCCATGTCTATGGCAGCTCACTTTGAGAAAATCCTAGATACCAACAACACGGTGTCTGTGTACCCATCACTTTCTGCCAGTCTTGTTGAGAGAACACCATCTCTGGTTCCTCATCAGAGTAAAAGCCTGTCACTTCCCTACCCGGAAGGAGGCTAGGTGTATTACTATCATCAAGGCACTCTGGGAACTCTCCTTTCCAGCCTGCAGTCTTATGACTCCATGACATACAGAGGGCAAAAGGGCTTTGCCCCCCAAACTTACAGCAACTCATCGCGAGAAATAGTTATGGTTCTCAAGGGGGTCCAGCCCCCAAATAACCAACCACCAGCCTCCTCCTCTGGAATCGACTTCTCTCTGTCTGCTCAATCCATCACAGAATCGAGTTTTCAAGGTGAGTAAAACTAAGAGAAGGGAAACAAAATTCAAAAATTGGGGTCAAAATAGATGAAAACTCTCCATAGACAGGTGGTATTGAAGTGAAATACACCACCTGAGCTAAGGGAAGTTCCCATGATATCTGCAGCCCAAAGTAACCTGGCGCTGACCTCAACTCCAACTCAGGAACAAAAAGTTAAGAATTTTGACCAGATGAAAACGGGGCTCTCAAAATCTCTGAAGACCTCCCAGATCCCAGTAGACCTAAAATAACAAAATAGGAGACTAACTCCCAAGAGTGGCCGAGATTAGTGTCAGGAATTTTTCTTCATAGCTTGGAGATCAACCACACAAGCTAGCAGAAAAGGCAGCTCAGATAGAAAATGTAGCACCGAATACAGGGTTTTGAGAGGATCCTCCCAGGATGGTAGAGAATGCTGAACATATAGACCAAGGATGATTGTCACTCAATGCCTCTTTTGCAAACCACAACACCTAAAAGGAGACAGAGAACAAAGGGGAATGCCTTCCCACAGAGTCAGGTTGGAATGAGGGGATGGGTGGTGGGAGGCATACTGGGATCCCTGGTGGTGGGAAATGGGCACTGGTGGAGGGATGGATATTTGATCATTGTATCATTGAAACCTAAGCACAAAAATTCATATGTCTACAACCGTACCTCATGGTGTCTCACTAATAAAAATTTAAAAATTAAAAATAAAAAAATTGGAACATAAACTAAAAATAAACGAGAGAAAGATCTAACAATAGCAAAGAGGCCTATAGTACACAAAACGTTGAGAAACAGGCACATTGCAAGTATTTTTAAATAAGCATCCAGGAGAGAATATAGCACTGTTCATGAACAAATCTACTCTATGGAATCATCTCATCCTTGAAATGGAAAAGGACAATGTGTTACAGTTACCAATTTGCAAATAAGATATATACCATCTATTTTTTGCTATGTTTCAATGCGTTACCGAGTATTATTATGATTTTTAAATTTACTTTAAGGATTAAAACAGTATTTGCCTGCATTAAACTTTTTAATTATATGTTTTATTAGAAATGATTTTTAATGATTAAGAATTTTTTTTTTACTATAAGTTTAGTTTAGATTACTGAAAACTAGGTCTAAAGTGAAGTTTATTTGGATTGTTAGAAATAGAGTAGGGAGGACTACAGATGGAATTAGAGATTATAGGTTACCACATTCAGTTCCTAATAAAACAAGTAAAGGACAGTGTCTCTGAAAGACTTTTTAAAAGATATCTCTATTTAAACTGTAAATTCAACATTTTCTATATTAAATTAAAAGTGAATTAATTTTCCTATATTTGGTCTTTTAAAGACATTCCAGTTTGGTTAAGGAAACAAACAGTGCTTATGAAATCATAACAACTCAATCATAAAAACCTGATTATTACTTCCGTTTCCAAGAATGTCAATGCTAAGAATTATTTCCCTTGGTCTCACTAGTGTACATGATAGTCATATGAATACATCTGTGAGGATATATCATTGGTATCTAATTCAGAGATTAGATATATAGAGATTAGATCACGTAGCTGAGTGTGATCTCAACTTTCCTAGACACTCCCCTGCCCCACATACCCAAAGACTTCTACTGATCTTTAAGTATCCATGACTTTTTCCCATCCCATCTCCCAGAATCTTTTAAAATTTCTTTTCAAATACTAATGTAACAACTTTAGAAAATATTGAGTTAACCTTAATTGTTGTACTTTAGCTTTTATATATATAACCAAGAAAATCTTTTAAAAGTGTATTTTTAAATTCTTTGCAAAATTGTAATAAAACATTATCATTGAGTCCCTCAATATACTTTATATAAAGAATTTTGTGACAAATTCCCTGTACACATAAATACTAGGAAAAATAAATGACTTCTCTGAATGAGAATGAACTGGGACATTTCAAAGTATCAATCAGTGAATCAAGGCTGAATCATCGAAACGTATAGCTAAAAATGATCTTGATATAATCTAGTCAACACCATTACATTTTCTTTTTTTATACCAGCTGATAGCACTATTAATTTTTTAATTTTTATTTCTTAATTTTTATTAGTGAAACACCATGAGGTATAGTTGTAGACTTACATACCTTTGTGCTTGGGTTTCAGTTATACAAGTATCAAGCACCCATCCCTCCACCAGTGCCCATTCTCCACCACCAATGTACCCAGTTCCCACACCCCATCTCCCCCAGCCAGCCCCACCTCAGGGCATCCCTTTTGCTTTCTCTTTCCTTTATGGTGTTGTGGTTTGCAATGGAGGTCAATACCATTACAATTTCAAAGAAGAAAATAGGCCCCTATATGTTCAAGACACTGAGACTGTCCTGCTGTTCTTCCCAGCATGTACCCTGCTCCAAGCCAGTCCTTTGGAAATATGCTGGGAAGGAAAACTGGATGTTCCTTTCATCACACTGACCTGAAAGTCTCTTGCTGATTGTCAACCACATGAACTATTTCATTTGTTGCCTGATATCACCTCCTGTCCTGTATTTTTTTAAAAAATATTTCATTTGTTTCTGGAATATAATGAAAAATATCAAATGGACTAATTAAACAAAAACAAAATCAAACCTTTACACTCTGACATCAAAACGGTGCTAACAAGAGGGGAAGTAAATGACTGAAAAATGTGTGGGAGTGTTGTTGGTTGTGGACAGTAGCTGGATATTTGACAATGCATGGAGTATGAATACACACTTGCTGAGATTAGGAACACTGTACTTGAAGCCAATACAGTTTGTAAACAAGTCATCTCAATTATGTGTTCATATAACATTTATCTACATATGCTTTGTGCCTTCCTTTCATTTATGTGTTATGCATGCCTTTATCCTGGCCTCAGAAATGCATTCTGAAGGCACTCGGCACATTAGTTGAGCCCCAACTAGGGGGAGAGAAGTAGTAAATAATTGGAGGAGGAAGAAATCAGAGTTGGAGCTTAAGGGCCATGTAAGATGAATATATAGATATGTATGTGTGTGTGTAAATACACATATATATGTATAAATATATATATGGGCTGGAGCAATAGCACAGTGGGTAAGACGTTTGACTTGCACGCGGCCAACCTGGGTTCGATTCCTCTGCTCCTCTAGGAGAGCCTGGCAAGCTACTGAGAGTAACCCTCCCACATGGCAAAGCCTGGCAAGCTACCTGTGACGTATTCGATATTCCAAGAACAGTAACAACAGTTCTCAACATAGAGATGTTTCTGGTGCTCTCTTGAGCAAATAAATGGGAGGACAGTGCTACAGTGATATGGTGAATTCAAACTTTGTTTATGCAAAATATGAAGGAATCAAATACATATTCTATAAAGCTGATTACACCTATTAAAATTAATATAACTTTAAATAATGTTTAGAAATAAGGTTGATGAATTTTAAGTCTATAGAAAGATATTGACAATATATCAAGGATATTTGAGGAGCAAGAACACATGGCTGTGATCGTTTCTTAAGGTTATTTTTGTTGCTTTTATAGAATATGTTTTTGCTGAGTTTTTGTTAATAGCTTCAGTTTCTTAGAAAGCATCATAATTAATTATATTATTTTAAAAAAATTATAAAAGGTGGGTTTGTAAGTGGATTCTGTATGTATGGAACCTGGAAACCTACATTAAACATGATGTTTATAACAGAAATACCATCTGCACTTCTATGTTTATTGTAGTACTATTCACAATAGCCAGAAGAAACTATGATATAACTGCACAATGGAATACTATGCAGTTGTTAGTAAACTGACGTCATGAAATTTGCTTATAAATGGATGTACAAGGAAGAACATCATGCTGAATGAAATCAAACATAAGGAAAGGGATATACTGATTGGACTACCCCTTTTTTGGGTTATAAAAAACCAGAGTATGAGACTAACACCCAAGGATAACAGAAACACAGACCAGGAGAATTGGTCAATGGTTGGACACTTGCCACAAGTGCTGAAGGCAGGCGTTTGGAATAAAGAAAGGACCGCTATGACAATGATATTTGGAAGTGATTACTCTGGATGAGAACTGAGTACTGAAAGTAGGTAAAGGAACAAAGGTGATAACCTCTCAATATCTGTATTACAATCCGTAATGCCCAAAAGTTGAGAGAGAGAGAGAGAGAGAGAGAGAGAGGTGCTTGTCATAGTGTAGAGACAGCAGGCTGTCAGGTGGGGTTTGGGGTTGGGAGAGGGAGTGGTGGGAGAGAAACTGGGGACAATAGCAATGAAACTGTATACTAGAGGAGGTTGGGTGTTAAAATATCCTATGATTGAAACTAAATCCTGAAAAGGTTTGTAATTTGTGTCTTGTGCTGATTCAATACAAAAAAACATGATATTTAGTTTCTACTACCATGCTTAACCTATGAATTAGCTGAAATTTCTTTTTATCACCTTGGCTGGGCTCATTACATGGGTTCCTGTGTGGTAAAACTTTTTTTTGTTTTATGGGAACTTAACAGACAAAACTAATAGGGTTGGACTTCTGGTGGAAGGAGAAAAGAGCACAAAATCCCCTAATGACCACAGCTCAGCAGGGTCAGCTAACTTGCGTTATGACTGACCTCCTTCACTGATTTCCTCTTTTGTAATGTGGAAAAGTAAAATGACTTTGCAGGCTGCCAGGGGATTGTCCCCTCCAGTTCACACTATTTTCTTTTCGATCAAAATTGTTTAAAGATTATTTTAAAAATTTGGAGCTTAATATGCAAAAAATGGGCTTAGAACTCTGCCTAACACCATGTACAAAAGTAAGATCAAAATGGATTAAAGAACTCAACATCAGACCATTCAGCATAAGGTGCATTGAAGACACAGTTGGCAAAACCCTCCATGACATTGAGGCTAATGGTATTTTCAAAGATGCCACGCCACTGGCCGAGCAAGTGAAAACAGAGATAGATAAATGGGACTATCTTAAACTAAGAAGCTTCTGCACCTCCAAAGAAACAGTGACCAAATACAAAAACAGTCTACAGAATGGGAAAGGATATTCGCTGAACACATATCTGACAAGGGGTTGATATCAAGGATATACAAATTACTGGTTGAACTCCACAAGAAGAAAACATCCAACCACATCAAAAAAATGGGGCAATAAAATGAACAGAAACTTTCTCAAAGAAGAACTTCGAATGGCAAAAAAGCACATGAGAAAATGCTCTACATAATTAATCATCAGGGAGATGCAGATCAAAATGAGATACCACAATGGGATACCATCTCACGCCTCAGAGACTGGCCCACATTCAAAAGAACAAAAGCAACCAATGCTGGCACAGATGTGGCAAGAAAGGGATACTCCTTCGCTGTTGGTGGGAATGCCGACTGTTTTCCAGTCCTTCTGGAAAACAGCTTGTACAATTCTCAAAAAATTAGAACTTGAACTCCTATTTGACACAGCAATAGCACTCCTGGGAATATATCCCAGAGAGGCAAAAATGTATAGTCAAAGTGACATCTGCACTTGTTTGTTCATTGCAGCACTCTTTACAATAGCTAGAAACTGGAATAAACCTGAATGCCCAAGAACAGATGACTGGTTAAAGAAACTTTGGTACATCTATACAATGGAGTACTATGTAGCTGTTAGAAAAGATGAAGTCATAAAATTTACATACAACTGGTACAATATGGAAAGTATAATGCTAAGCGAAATGAGTTAGAAAGAGAGGGATAGACATAGAAAGATTGCATTCATCTGGGGGATATAAAGTAACAAAATACGAGATTAATACCCAAGAATAGCTGAGATCAGCACCAGGAGCATTACTCCATAGCTTAGAGGCCAGCCGGGCATTCTAGGGGAAAGGGCAGCTCAGATTGAGAGGGAGCACCAAATTAAGTGTGTTTGAAGGATCCACCCAGGAGGGGAGATGCATGTTGAAAGTAGACTATGGACTGAACATGTTTGCCACTCAATGCCTCTTTTGTAGACCACAACACCCAAAATGAGAGAGAGAACAAAAGGGAATGCCCTGCCACAGAGGCAGGGTGGGATGGGGTGGGGGTGGAGGTGGGAGAGATATTATCCACGGTGGCAGAAAATGGGCACTGGGGGAGGGATGGGTATTTGATCATTGTATAATAGAAACCCAAGCACAAAAAATTGTAAATCTACAACTGTACTTCATGGTGTTTCACTAATAAAAGGAAAAAAAAGGAAAAATATTGGAGCTTAATGATTTGTTCTCATATATTTTCCCTACATGGTATAATTTGGCATTGATATAGGAAGGCTAGCATGAAAAAGTTGAGGTGTATATCTTAACCACCAATGCCAAAACCACTGTAAGTATGGAACCCAAAGTACAATAGTTAAACTTCAAAATGTGTTCGTCAAGGAAATCGGTGGGAATGCAGGGCGAAATGGGTCGTTTGTTGGTCGAGGGTTGAAGACACTGGTGGTGTGATTAGAATTGGAATATTGTATGACAAAACTCCATTATAAATGACTTAGTAAATCAAAATTGACTAAATGTTAAAAAAAGAGATGTCAACTCATATCTATATTTCAAGAAAGCTTGTCCTTGCAAATTTTGGCATGGAGAGCATAGTTGGTAGAGAGATGGAGAAAGAAAGGGAGAGTTGAAGGTTGGGAAGAGAATCCTGGATATCATGGAAGAGATGAAAGTTGATCTTAGAAGATTTGGAGCCATCAGAGTTTAGAGAGTTAAATGGTGAGACCATAGCAGTTTAGGTAGTTAAATAGAGAGATTGGTTTAAGTCATCAGCAGTGTATACATAGAGTTCAAAGACCTCACAGATATTAGGGCTATATCAACTAACAAGGGGACCGTTTTTTTCCTGAAGCACTATTTAAGTATAATATATTGCCAGAATGAATGATAAGAAGCTGGTTCTCTTTTTCACAGATTAGTACAATAGAGATGAAAACTTTTATACAAAGGAATCTATCACCTTGTCTTATTGCTCTGCTTTCTTTTCATCATTCCATTCTCCCCCATGACCCTACCTAATCAGGGCTATCCACATTTCTAGCAGTGTCACCACATAGCCTCAGAGCATGTATTAACTGCCAGTAGCTCACAGTTCTCTTGTTTTACCCACACCCAGGCCAGAGCTATCCTTCTGCAAACGAAGATGTCTGCTGAAGGCCCTTTCTTCCTTGAAGTGGCAGTCATGGTTTACCTCTTATTAATCATTGTGTTTACAAATTTCGATGAATGTCACTATACTAGTGACAGGGATTTTCCAAACTAAGGGAAGAATAAACATTTTCCATTACCCCAAGAATTTTGGGCAGTTATTTTCTATCCACTGCAAATCACTTAATCACTTAATCACTTAACTTCCCGTTAGTCGTCGATTTGCTCAAGCGGGCACCAGTAACGTCTCCATTTGTCCCTGTCGCGTGCTAGTGTAGCCCAATGGCATCTGTTCGCTCCGGGAATATGAAGAGCCTCAAACCAATCGTTCATGATCTTGATGAAGAAGTCTGACCATCTGGTAGGTGGGCGGCCACACGGTCTCTTGACATCCTGTGGAATCCAATCAGTAACAGCTCTAGTCCAATGGTCATCTTTAAATCTCATTACGTGACCAGCCCATCTGATTTTCGACACCTTGGCAAATGAGACAGCATCCCTGATCCTTGATCGTCGACGGATTTCAGAACTCAGGATTCGTTCTCTCCTTTGAGTGAAACGTGATATTCCAAGCATAGCTCTTTCTATTCTTTTGGAGACCTGAAAGGCGTTCTCATCTTGTTTGCTTAGGGCCCAGGTCTCTGAGGCATATGTTAATGCAGGAAGAACAGTGGAATCAAAGAGATGTGCCTGGAGCCGGAGGTTCTTCTTCCTCTTAGCTATTTCTTTCACGTTCTTGAAGGCGTTCCAAGCCGGTCTCTTCCTACTGTGCAGCTCGGGTGCCGGTCATTTGTCATGTTGACCTCTCGACTTAGGTAGATATAGCTGTTGCATTCGGAGATGGTCGTTCCATTGAGAGCGAATGGGGCATCAGGAACAAGGCTGTTTCTCATAAACATTGTCTTCGTAAGATTCAGCTGTAGTCCGACCTTTCCACACTCACGGTCAAAGTCTGCCAGCATTTGTGCCGCTTGGCTGATGTTTGGTGTTATTAAAATAATGTCATCAGCAAAGCGGAGGTGGTGTAGTTGCCGACCATCTATCTTCACTCCCATTCCTTCCCATTCCAGTCATAGCATGATGTTCTCGAGGGTGGCACTGAAGAGTTTCGGTGAAATGGTATCACCCTGGCGCACCACTCTCTTGACGTCAACGATCACTTCTTTGTAGAATGGTGAGATCCTGGTAGTGAATCCGCAATACAGCTCACGGAGAATCCTGATGTATTGGGCTTGAATGCCCTGATTGGCTAGGGCTTCAATGACCGCTTCCGTCTCAACAGAATCAAAGGCCTTCTTTAAATCAATGAACGTTAAGCAGAGCGGCATCTTGAACTCCCGAGAAACCTCAATGAGTTTGGTTATCGTGTGGATATGGTCGATGGTGCTGAATCCTTTGCGGAACCCTGCTTGCTCGCATGGTTGTCCTTCATCTAGTGTTCTGCCAATCCTATTTAGGATGACTCGAGTGAACAACTTGTAGATGACAGACAATAGGCAGATCGGGCGATAGTTGCCAATGTCATGGATGTCTCCCTTCTTGAACAGTAGTACGGTCCTGCTGGTTTTCCATTGGGACGGAACCTTGCATTCAGACAGGTAGCGAGTGAAGAGCCGAGCCAGTGTATTGATGAGTACTGACAGCAGGTTCTTCAGGTGTTCAGGTCTGACCTTGTCTGGGCCAGGTGCTGTTTGTTTCTTTACCAACGAAATGGCGTGTCGGATTTCGGAAGGGAGAACTTTGGGAACAACATACCCATCCTGTGGAATTTGGTATGTCCGCAAATAGACATGGCTATCGAAGAGATTTGAGTAGAAGTCATGGATAATATTCTCCATTGCCGTTCTGGAGGATGTGATGGATCCATCAGGACGTCGGAGGGCAGTCATCTTGGTCTTATAGTTGGCGAAGGAAAGGCGGGCCTTACGAATACTTTTCCTGGCATCTGCCGCATATACCAGTACTTCTGATCTTCTCTCTTTGAGGTCTTCCTTGATCGCATCTCTGCACTGCTTTGCGAGCTCGGACGTTAGCTTGCGGTTGCCTGAGGCATGCGCCAAACCACGCTGGCAAATTAGCTCAAGAGTTTTCGAAGATTGGCGATTTTTTGTGGCTATCTCTCTCTTGGCATTCCTCGCACATTCATGGAGGTGCTGAACCAGTGGATCATATTCCTCGTCTTTGTTGTCAACAATGGCATCTTCCCATGTTGCTGCAATAGTACCAAAGAGTTCCCAGTTGGTGGTCATTCTGGGAGTTCTCTTTTTGAACTTTGCAGCCCTTTCTCCCCGCTCTGTGAAGTAGAATTTTGCACGAAGGAGACGGTGGTCCGATCCCGTTCGAAATTTCGGGAGAACAGCGACATCAGTCAGGCAAAACCGTTGATGGAATATGATGTGGTCTATTTCGTTGTGGAATCGTCCACCGGGAGACTCCCATGTCCATCGTTTAGATTCTGCCTTCTGGAACTGTGAGTTACCATGAATGGTCTTGGTCGACATCATGAACTCAGACAGTCTCTCAGCCTGTTCGTTCCATTCTAGGCCATGGGTCCCGATGTGAAGTTCTTCTGCTGATCTTCTCGGTCCTATATTGGCATTAAAATCACACAAAATGATCTTGTAGAAGGTGTGGTCTTCTTTATAGAACTTCTCTAGTTCCATGTAGAACTTCTCGATTTCTCTTTCATCATAATGAGATGTTGGTGCGTAGACAACGAAGATAGAAACTGCAGCCAGTGAGCCACATCTATTCAAATGTAAACGTCCGATTCAGGTTGTTAGGCATTCGAATGAATCAATGCTCTTGGCCAAGTTTGTGTTGACAAGGACACTGATACTTCCAACACCTCTTTTATCGCATGTTCCGAGTAACAATTCTTCTCCAGTGTCGAAAACTGCATGGTGAGATTCGTGCCTTCTTGTCTCGGTCAGACCAATTATGTCGTACTTGATCATTCGTGCTTGTACCATCAGGTCCTCGATGGATTCATCTGATGCTAGCATACGTGCATTGAAAGTACAGACGATCATTTTTGTCTTCCTTCGTTGTGGCAGCCTAGGTCGACCTTGAGATTTTGTCGGCCTCTCCTTTCTCATCCTTCTCAGTGCTGCCATGTCGGTGAAGCCTTCAGGGTCAGGTGAATGAGACCAGTTGTAGTTACTTGTTTTGGCATATCGAACACACAACGGATAGCTTGCCAGGCTCTTCCATGCGGGCGGAATACTCTCGGTAGCTTGCCAATCTTTCCGAGAGGGATAGAGGCTTTTGGGGTGACCTCTAATCACCCTTGTAGGTGTTACCATATTTGAACCCTATCAAATATGGTACGACAATTCCAGAGGATGGGTATTTAGTGTCTTATAATGTGTCGCTCGGCCGCAAGGGGCCGCGCGGTTCCGGAAAATGTCCTGGAGGGTGGCGACGGCTGGGTAGTGGAAGTTGTGTCGAGAGTGGAAGACTGCCAGTGGGGTATTTATCTGGGTAGGGTGGGTCTCCTGTGCACAATTTGATCCCTGGATGGTTGATGGAAGCATACAGGGCAGGGTAGGGTGGGGCTCCTGATTAGAATCCCTTTGTCACCTGTGGTGTTGGGAGCAAGCAGAGAAGCTCTGTCCCTGGGTCCGCGGAGCCTGGAGTCCAAGGTCTCAGAGAGTTCCGCTTATCTTGTTCTGTGGGTCTTCAGTTGTGCGTGGGTCTCAGCCGGAGCTGCCACGCAGGTCCGGAAAGTGTCCTGGAGTGTGGCGAGGGCTGGGTAGTCGAAGTAGTGTCGAGAGTGGAAGTCTGCCAGTGGGGTATTTATCTGGGTAGGGTGGGTCTCCTGTACACAATTTGATCCCTGGGTGGTTGATGGTAGCAGACAGGGCAGGGTAGGGTGGGGCAAATAATCTATGATAATTAGTCAACAGAACTGAAGTAAAAACAGGGACATTTGTCAATTTGGTGCCATGACTAGTCAGTCTTAGTATAAATATATATTTCTAGAAAAAAAGCCGAAGAAAACGAGTTGGTTGCTAGCAAAGAATGCCAAATCTCTGCCAAGAAATCCCTTGAAAATAAAAATTGTGACTATGTACAGAACATGAGTGCCACTCAATGCCTCTTTTGCAGACCAAAACACCCAAAAGGGGAGAGAGAGCAAAAGGGAATGCGCTGCCATAGAGGCATGGTGGGATGGGTGGATGTGTGTGGGAGGGATACTGGAATCCATGGTGGTGGAAAATGGGCAATGACGGAGGGATGGGCATTTGATCATTGTATAATCAAAACCCAAGGACAAAAATTGGTAAATCTACAACTGTACCTCATGGTGTTTCACTAATAAAAATTAAAAATAAAATAAAATACAAATTGTTTTGTCTGCCAGAGATCAATAGATGGGAACCTGAGTGAAGGCAAAAGATTAAGTTGGTTGACTTTTATTTTTCCTTGAGTATATAAATTTGATTTTGGAATCAATTTATTTGACAGTTTATCAAGACAGAGAAATTTTCATCACTTCTCTTATTTAAAAGTATAGTGATACACCATATCTCTATCTCACTTTATTTTTATTTCTGATAGTTTGACACAATAGATATGTCAAAATCATAGATAAATGTCAATTATTTAAATACTTTTTGTTATGTATAATTACTTTATAGAACTGCTTAAATTTTAGGATTATGCAGAATAAACATGCATGTATCACATTACACTCACCACTGAAAAGCCTACTCTGTCATTCACCATTGTTCAATTTTTCCACTTTGATTACACCTTTCCTTCTGGTAACTAAATAGACTTATAGTTCTATAGTTTGTTTTTATTGCTTTGAAAAGATCAAAACTATGCAATTTTCAACATTGGATGAAACTAGAGGATATCATGCATGTAAAGTTAGCCTTAAGGAAAGGAACAGATACAGAGAGATTTTTCTCATATATGGGATGTAAAGACACACAGCAAGGTAGCAACAAAGGTTCAAGGGCAATGTAAGGGGAGAACTGATCCACACAATTGAGTCAGGGGATTGGGAGGGAGGGATTCTGGGGGTTTGGGGGAGAGGGAGGGGTTATTTTTTGAGAGAATGAGGAGTGTCATGTTGGAATTATGTGTATGACAAACCATTATTAATTTAATTATAAATCATAGAATATAAACAATGATTTAGACGTTGGTCAATCCCATTTTATTCTTTTAATTTGTTTTCTCCATATGCTACATATGCATGAACTTGTATGATGCCTATCTTTCCCTGCCTGGTTTATGTCACTAACCATAATATCCTCATGTTATCCATTTTGATCAAATAATAAGAAGATTTCACTTCATACAACTGAGTAGTATTCCATTGCTTTACCACCTTTCATTTTCAAAATTTGTGGTTTAAAAGATACAAATATTGGTTTTAACATTGCTCTGGTGCTTTACAATATTTAGTTTAGTGAAGCAAAATAGATATTATTGAAAAACACTTAGAAACTTGTGAAACAGGTGTAGGGTGGAATGGAATATATGTTCAAGAGAGAACACTCGTTTAACAAAGCAAGCAAAGAGAGACATGCAGAAAGGAAGCACGGTATTTCTTCAAGGGAGAACACAAGTTTGAGGACCAAGCCGACTCTGGTAGTTTAGGAATAAGAACTTGGAGTGGTATGAACTTAACTAGTGCACTTTAGGGGAGAACCTGAGTGACACTATTAGAAGTATGCTCAGGATATCTTAAACAGGAGTCTGCACTTGGAGTGAGAAGGGTAGAGAGTTCTTTCGGGAGATCTGAACTGTGGAGAACAGTAATATTATAACATTAATGATAGTATCTTACCGTGGGATTCCAAAAAAATCTTTAACAGTGGCGTAAGAAATGATAACATTCTTAGGTATTTGGATTTCTTGTGGAAACTACTGGGAAGCTGTGTTGATGCTCTGGATGTCTCCAACTGAAACAAGGTCAACAAGGTAAAGGGTAAAGGTAAAGGCCCTCCCGTTGATCGTCGATTTGCTCGAGCGGGCCCAGTAACGTCTCCGTTGGAGACTTTGTTGTTACTGTGTCTGGCATATCGAATACTCTCGGTAGCTTGCCGGGCTCTCCGAGAGGGGCGGAGGAATCGAACTCGGGTCGGCCATGTTGGCCGCGTGTAAGGCGAACGCCCTACCCGCTGTGCTATCGCTCCAGCAAGTCATGAATGAAAAATTACAAGTTAGATGGATCAAGGATTCTGATCCCAGTGGATGGCTAGCTTTTGGTTAGACAATTTCTACTGATGGCCTGATGTAGGTTCTGATCCTGGGATACGTAACAGACAGGGATCCTCAGAAGTGAAGCCTCTGAGACAGAATTCATTCATGCCAACTTATGGGTTATCAATGTTTGCTCATGGCTGCTACCATTATAACATGTCATTCAATGGTTTTGTGGTTTCAATTTACTGTGCCAATGTAAAGATGAAGTTTCTAAATCAAAGGTAAAAATCTGAGGCCCTCAAGATGATGAATTGTGGGGATGGGGGGGGGGGAGCTGGAGCTATAGTACAGCAGGTAGGGCATTTGCCTTGCACATGACCTACCCAGGATAGATTCCCAGCATCCTATATGGTCCCCCCAAGCACCGTGAGGAGTAATTCCTGAGTGCAGAGCCAGGAGTATCCCCTGTGCATCGCCAGGTGTGACCCAAAAACGCAAAAAAAAGATGATGACTTACCTTTATATATTTTGAAGTCAAGTAGAAACAGCCAGAAAACTCCCCAGAAAAAACTTCTCCAGGATCAAAAACATCATCGCCTCTAGCGTGAGAGCATACAGAAAATAAGGTTTCCATTTATGCCAAGTTAAAGCAAGCCATACATGATCTTGGAAAGTCTGTCAAAGGAAAGCATGGACTTAGGAAGGATAAGGTGACAACTGGGTCTTATAATATACAAGATATATATATTAAAATATACAATATTTTATAAGTATTTATATATATTTATTTATATTAAAATATAATATGTATCTTAAAATATACAAGAGAAGCAAAGGTCATGAAGTAGGAGGTAAGGTGGCAATCAGGTCTACTACAAAAAGCATTTTTTAATAAAAAGAGAAAATGTAATGAGACATCAAATAAGACCTTTGTAAATATGTAAGAACAGGGTTATAACTCAGTGATTCAGTATTTGTCTTCCATTGTATGATGATCTGTGATTGATCCTTAGCACTGTAAACAACATTGTTTTTAATTTTTAATTTCTTTCTTTCTTTCTTGCTTGCTTGCTTGCTTTTTAATTTTTTGAGTCTTACCTGGCTAAGTATAGGCGTTAATTTTAATTTTTTAAAAAAGTTATAATTTTACTTTTTTACCTGTAGTTTAAAACGAAATCTAAATTATTTTAGAGTAAATATATGTGAAGAAGAATAAAATTTACAGGAACTATTTAGTATTCTTAATGATATTGCAGTCAGAACTTTGAGTATTATGAATGGAGAAAAGAGGCACTATTTTGTTGACGGTTACTCTAACTAGATGTTCTGATGATTATTGGTTCTTTGGGGTCACATCCAGTCATGTTCAGGTGCTGCTTTGGCTCAAGGGTCTCTTCCAGTGTTGCTCAGGGTACTATGTTGTGCCAGGAAAAGAGTCTGCTTCTTTTACAGGCAAAGTCCACAGTCGTTCCAGTGAGCTATCACTCCAGTCTGAAAGGCTCTTAAGAAAGACTCTCATTTCACAAAATAAGTGGGGAACCTTTATTGCAGATGCTTGTTTAAATTGTTTGGCATGGAACCAGAGACACCAGCTTTCATTCAAAAAGTGGCCAGTGAGATTAATACCAGGAGTTTTGCTCCATGGTTTGGAATCCAGCCACACATTCTAGGGGGAAAGGGAGCTCATATAGAGTAAGGAGCACCAAATAAAGGGTGTTTTTCAGAGACTGGCCCACATCAAAAAGAACAAAAGCAACCGATGCTGGCGTGGATGTGGCGAGAAAGGGACACTCCTTCACTGTTGGTGGGAATGTCCACTGGTTCAGCCCTTCTGGAAAACAGTATGGACGATTCTCAAAAAATTAGAAATTGAGCTCCCATTTGACCCAGCAATACCACTCCTGGGAATATATCCCAGAGAGGCAAAAATGTATAGTCGAAGTGACATCTGCACTTGTTTGTTCATTGCAGCCCTCTTTACAATAGCCAGAAACTGGAAGAAACCTGAATGCCCAAGAACAGATGACTGGTTAAAGAAACTTTGGTACATCTACACAATGGAGTACTATGTAGCTCTTAGAAAAGATGAAGTCATGAAATTTACATACAAGTGGTACAATATGGAAAGTATCATGCTAAGCGAAATGAGTCAGAAAGAGAGGGATAGACATAGAAAGATTGCATTCATCTGGGGGATATAAAGTAACAAAGTATGAGATTAATACCCAAGAATAGCTGAGATCAGCACCAGGAGGATTACTCCATAACTTAGAGGCCAGCCGGGTATCCTAGAGGAAAGGGCTATTCAGATAGAGAAGGGAGCACCAAATAAAGGATGTTTGGAGGATCCTCCCAGGAGGGGAGATGCATGTCGAAAGTAGACTATGGACTGAACATGTTTGCCACTCAATGCCTCTTTTGCAGACCACAACACCCAAAAGGAGAGAGAGAACACAGGGGATTGCCCTGCCACAGACACGGGGGGATGGGGGGATGGGGGTGGGAGGGATATTATCCATGGTGGTGGAAAATGGGCACTGGTGGAGGGATGGGTATCTGATCATTGTATAATTGAAACCAAAGCACAAAAAATTGTAAATCTACAACTTTAAAAAAAAATAAAATAAAATAAAGGGAAAAAAAAAAAAAAAAAAAAACCAAATAAAGGGTGTTTGGAGGATCCTCCCAGGATTGGAGAAGCATTCTGAAAGTAGAGTATAGACCAACATGATTGCCAGTCAATGCCTCTTTTGCAAACCACAACACCCAAAAGGAAAGAGAGAACAAAAGGGAATGCCCTGCCACAAAGGCATGGTGGGATGGGGGGATAGGGGGTGGGAGGGACACTGGGACCCGTGGTGGTGGAAAATGGGCACTGGTGGAGGGATGGGTATTTGATCATTGTACAATTGAAACCCAAGCACAGAAATTTGTAAATCTATAACTGTACCTCATGGTGTTTCACTAACAAAAATTAAAAAAAAATATAAATGGCAGAGAATGGGCACTGATTGAGGGATGGGTACTGGATCATTGTATAACTGAAACCCAAGCACAAAAATTTGTAAGTCTACAACTGTACCTCCTGGTGTTTCAGTAATAAGCATTAAAAGAATAAAAAGTGAGGCAATGCATTAAAAAATGTGGTCAGGTACCATCAATGCTGCTGCCCACACCCACACCGGGAGTGACAATGCTATGAGCAAGGGTTTCCATACTTGGATTCTCAAGATAGTGCCCCAGGAAATACTGACACGCAGCAGCATTTTGGACCCAACCTATTATAAAATTTGTTAGAGGTTAATTGATACCAAACAAGAAAATTCAGGACTGTTGTGTAGCTTCTTTGATAATTTATTTTTCTCTAGTAGCTTGTAGATATTAGGGGTGGCAGTGGTATATTCTATAATAAACAGTATTGCGTTTTTAAAATGTTGAAGGCCTAAGGTATATAAAGGAGGCAAAATAAAATGAGTAAATATGTACACACATGAACACTTTTGTTCTTTCTTTAGCAATTGCTTGGATGAAAATTGTAGATGGGTAGCATGTATTTAAGTAGCTGGAGATAGGGATCAGGGGTAGTGCGGACTGCAGGGGAGGGTGGAAAGATGGGAAGAGATTATAAGTGTGTGTGTTTATGAGTGCTATTGTGTGAGAATGTTGAGTTTATAAGAATTTATGCATGCATGTGTGAGTAAGAGAGAGAGAGAGAGAGAAAGTGAATGAGTGTGTGTGCATGTATCCGTGTGTGTGTGTTTTCTTAGAAAAATCCTATATTTCACCTGAACTACTGTACCAAGTGATGCTGTCATTCATTATGAGAATGTAATAAATAAATTTTATTAAATTCAGGTGGTGAAATATGTTGGCCTTTAAGCCCTTCCCCTCCCCAATTCATCAAATTCTTCCTATAATTTTCATTTACTCCCTGACCTCTTCAGGACTCAATTGGATTTAATCTGCCACATCCAAATTTATCTCTTTTAGAAAAAGTAATTAGATTAAAATATAAATCACAGTATTCTTAACATTCAAGTGGGTTCTAATGACAATTAATAATTTCTATTCATAGAAATACTTATTCAGGCCACACAATAAGGCAAAATTCAGAATATTGGACAGAAGTCAATTATTTCTCAAGCAGAACTAGCTATATTATAGCCATTCTAAAGATGTTAGAAATGTGCAGTCCAGACATTAGAGGTTCATGCTATAAGTAAAAGATTTCTCGTTTTCTCACCTGAATCCTATTCTCCATAATAATAATTGAATAAATGAATAAGTGACAGAAATAATTGAATGTTGTTTTCTTCACTTGAAGGTTTTATTCACAGATCTTGTCTCATAAAAATTATTCAGAAAACATTATATTAAACAAACATTCCATGGTGATTAATCAGAATTCTTATGTTTGAAAGTGACAAACTCATACCACACTCATTTTAAACTAAGAAGATACTTGATTCATGTACCTATAAAGCTGGAGTGCCCTCTAGGTATGGTTGGGTCCAAAGAGCTGATTTTTATTTATTTACTTATTGATTGATTGAGTGATTAACTGAATCACCATGAGTGGTTGACTGAATCACTAGGACATAAAGAGATACAAAGCTGTTCATGAGTAGGTTTCAGTCATACAGTGTTCCAAGACCCATTGCTCCACCAGTGAACATTTCCCACCTACAGTGTCCCCAGTTTTCCCCTTGAAATCCTTTCTCTCCCTCTCTCTCTCCTCACCCCCGCCCCCTGTCTCTCCCTTTCTTCTACCTATCTACCTATCTACCGATCTCTCCCTTTTCAGGCATCATGGTTTACAACACAGCAACTGATAGGTTACCATGTTTCTTCCTTTACCTATTTTCACTTCACAGTTCTTTTCCAGCATCATCATTTCCAACTATCTTTGTCATAGTGGTCTCTTCTCGATCCCAACTGCCATCTCCCCCAGCCCATAAGGTAGGCTTCTAACAGTGGACCAATCATCCTGGCCCTTATTTCTACTGTCCTAAGGTATTAATCTAAAGTTATGTTTTTTCATATCCCACAAATGAATAAAATCCTATATCTGTCTGTCTCCTTCTGACTCATCACACTCAGCATGATACTCTTCATGTACATCCATTTATAAGCATACTTCATAACTTCATTTTCACTAACAGCTGCATAGTATTCCATTGTTTAGATATACCATAGTTTCTCTAACTAATCATTGAGGATTCTTGGGCATACAAGTTGTTTCCAGATTCTCACTATTGTGAATAGTGCTGCAATGAACATAGAAGTGCAGATAGCATTTCTGCTGTGTGTTTTGGGGCCTGGGAGTATATTGCCAAAAGTGGTATTGCTGGATTCATGGAAGCTCAATTTGTAGCTTTCTGAGAAATGCCCATATTGTTTTCCGAAAAGGCTGAACCAATCGGCATCCCCACCAACAGTAAAGAAGAGACCCTTTCTCCACACTTCCATGCTGACATTGGTTGCTCTTGTTCTTTTTGATGTGTGTCAATCTCTGTGGTATGAGATATCTCATTGCTGTTTTGATTTGTATCTCCCTGATGATTCATGATGTAGAAAATTTTACCTCTGTTTTTTGGTCATTTGTATTTATTCTTTGAGGAAGTTTCTGTTCATTTCTTCTCCTCATGTTTTGGTGGGGTTGGATGTCTTTTTCTCATAAAGTTCTACCAGTGCCATATATATCTTGGGTTATATACAATAAGGGGTTAATTGTATGGGTATTGCATAAATAATTTTTCCCCATTATGTGGGCTCTCTTTTTATCATGGTCACCATTTTTTCTGAGTTGCAGAAACTTCTTAGTTTAATGTAGTCTCATTTGTTTATCTTCACTTCCTCTTCCTTGGTCAGTGGTGTATCATTCTAGAAGTTTCCCTTAGCTTTAATGTCATGGAGGGATCTTCCCACATTTTTCTCCATATATCTTAAGAATTCAGGTATGATATTGAGGTCTTTAATTCATTTGATCTGACTTTGTGCCTGGCACTATAAAGAGGTCTGAGTTAAATTTTTTTTGCATGTTGCTGACCAGTTTCCCAGCAGCACTTGTTGAAGAGACTTCCTTGCTCAAATTCATATTTATTGAGCCTTTATGATACATTAGGTAATAATAATCTGAGGGCCAGCGTCAGGATATTTGACTATATTCCATTGATCTGAGGCCTGTCTTTATCTGAATATCATGCTAATTTGATTACTACGACTTTGTAGTAGGGTTTGAAGTTGGGGAAGCTGTTCCCTTCTTCTTTTAACCAAAGATTGCTTTAGCTCATCATGGGAGTTTATTGTTGTGTATGAGTTTCAAGAGGGTTTAATCTATTTCTTTGAAAAATGTTATGGGTATCCTTATAGAAAGTGCATTAAATCTTTATAGCGCTGTGGGGTGTATTGCCATTTTGACAGTGTTAATCCTCTCAATCAATGAGCATGGGATGTGATTCCATTTCCTCATATCCTCTTTTATTTCATGAAGTAGTGTTTTGTAGAGTGTTTTTGGTATAGGTCCTTAACCTTTTTAGTTGATTCTAGTATACTTGATTTTCTGAGGTTATTGTGAATGGGTTTGTTTTTCGCCTATCTCTTTTTTCTCTTTCATTAATAGTATTTGGGAAAGCCATGGACTATTGGATATTGATTTTGTAATATGCTACTTTAGTAAACAAATCTATTCTTCCCAGGAGCTTTTTGCTAGATTCTTTGGGATTTTCTAAGTATACTATCATGTCGTCTCCAAATAGTAAAAGCTTGAGTTCTTCCTTTTTTTATCTGGATGCCCTTGATATCTTTTTCTTACCAAAATCATATGGCAAGTACTTCAAGTACTATGTTGAATAGGAGTGGTGGGAGTGGGTAACTTGTTTTGTGCCTGATTGTATTTTGGGAATCTAGCTCATTGATTTTTTTCCAAGCCTTTAGTTTTTCCCCATTGAGAATAATGCTTGGTGTGGGTTTGTAGTAGTTTGCTTTGACTAGATGGAGGAAAGTACTTTCAACTCCCATTTTGTTGAGAGTTTTTCATCATGAATGGGTGCTGGATCTCATCAAATGCTTTATCTACAACTATTGATATTATCATATGATTTTTATCTTTATTTTATTGAGATGGTGTATTCTGTTGATTGACTTGAGAATGTTAAGCCATCCTTGCATCCGCAAGATAAACCTACTTGGTCATAGAGTGTGACCTTTTGAGGAGTTTCTGATTTCTCTTTGCTGGTATAATCTTGAGGATCTTTGCATCTGTATTTATCAAAGAAATAGGTCTGTAATTTTCTTTTTTGTGGTTTCTCTGTCTGATTTGAATATCAGGGTGATCTTTGCCTCATAGAAATTGCTTGGGAGTATTTCTGTTTCTTCAATTTCCTGGAAAATCTTAAAAAATATTGGCAGTAGGTCCTCCTGAAAGGTTTGAAATACTTCATTAGTGAATCCATTTGGGCCTGGGCTCCTGTTTTGGGGGATACTTTTGATTATCATTTCAATTTCCTTGTAGTGATGGGTTCGAGTTTTCAAAATGTTCTTTGTTCAGCCTTGGGAGGTAATTGGAATCCAGTAATTTATCAATTTATTTCAGATTCTCTCATTTCCTGCTTTAAAGATTCTCAAAATAATCTCTGATGATCCTATGGATTTTGTAGTTTCTATTATGATGCCTCCCTTTGCATTTCTGATTCGGTTTATTAGGATTCTTTCTCTTTTCTTTTTGTGAGTCTTGCTAGTGGTTTATCGATCTTATTTATTTTCTCAAAGAACCATGTCTTGCTTTTGTTGGTCTTCTGAATTGTATTTTGGGATTATATCTCATTGATTTCTGCTCCAGGTTTTATTATTTCTTTCCTCCTGGCTAGTTTGGACTCCTTTTCTTGGTCATTTTCCAAAATCTTGAGCTGTAAGTTATTTTTGTAGGCCCTTTCTTTCTTCCAGTTGAATTCTGGCGGAGCTATAAACTTTCCTCTTAGAACTGCTTTTGCTCTGTCCCACAAGTTCTGGTAGTTCCTCGTTGTCATTTTTTCTGGAATCTTTTTATTTCCTCCTTGATTTCTTCTCTAAGCCAATGGTTGTTCATTACTTCCCTCAAATAAAATATTTTCTTGCCGAGTTTTTGTCTCTTTGATCTATTGAGAAGTGAGAAAGTACTGTTGAAATCTCCATCTAGTATTGTGTTGCTATCAATGTTTTTCTTTAAGTCTATTAGAAGTTGTTTTTACGTATTTTGCTGGTCTGTCATTAGGAGCATCTACATTGAGGAGGGTGAGTTCTTTCTGATGTACATATCCCATGATCATTAAGAAATGACCTTCACTGTCTCTTATAACCTTTAGTCTGAAGTTCATGTGGTCTGATACTAGTATTGCCACTGCAGCTTTTTGGAGGTGTTCTTTTCTTGAAGAATTGTTTTCCAGCCTTTTACTTTTAGCCCATGGTTGCGTTGATTGCTCAGATGTATTTCTTGCAGGCAGCAGAATGTTGGGTTCAGTTTTCTATTTCATCCTGCCGTCCTGTGCCTCTGAATTGTTGTATTTAGTCCATTGACGTTGAGAGAGATCATTGTGATAGGGATTTTTGCTACCTTTATGTCGACATTTGGAGTACTTGTGGGGCTTGTCTTAGCTTAAAGTAGCCCTGTTAATTCTTAATGCAACAAAAATATGGAACACTTTACAAGTTGGCCTGTCATCTCTGTGTAAGGATCATGCTAATCTCTGTATCATTTCAATTTTAGTATATGTGTTGCCAAACTCAGTATAAGAGTTGATTTTTTCCCCTATTTTTCTCTTCTGATTTCTCTGAGTGTTGTCCTTACTCACTCCTATGGCAGACAGTGATTCCCAATCTAGGAAGGTATTTCAAAGGAGCTTGAAGTGATAAATTTAGAACATTAATGTCCCAGAAGGAAAAGTATGGTTTTTACAATATTATATTTTACCATACCCAGGGCATCAGTTTTGCAAAATAATTCTTTTGGAAGATAGAGAATCAGTGTTGTTTAATGCTCTTCCCTGAAATCTTCATTAAGAAAATTAAATTGGAGCCTTTTGCTATTCTCACCTCGGTCCCGTGTACATCTCCAGAAAACGGTGGATGGCGTTGTCCGCACTTTGACCACCTTGAAAGTAAGTAGGATTTTTCTCCTGAAGGAAGAGGTGAGAAGCATATTGATGATATCATTCCACTTTATTACAAGTTAAACTTGAAGGGAATGTGAGACTCATGAGGCTCCTGTAAAGGACAGAAAAAGGGTCTCAATGTAGTTTAATGGCCCAGACACATTAACAACACAGATGACTCAAAGTAACCTGTGTGCATCTTTGGGTGTATAGTGAGTTTTATATCTACTCATAGTGATTCTCAGTCATTCCACATGGGCAAAACAGACCTGTAATTAAAAATCTAGTTCTCTGAGCAGAATGGGCTTTCTTAGGTGATTGAACATGTGTGTAATATTTTATTACTAAGCATATACAACTGTTTGAATGATGTGTACTTTTCGATCAAAAATTAAGTCCAAATATCTCTGAAATGGCAGTCTCCTGATGTCGCACCTGGCTTTCCTCACTGGGGCCCCTTGGAGGGGGTGGGTTGAGTTTCCCTCACCACCCCGAGCAGAGACCTGGCAGCTGAAGACCTCTGCAACCAGCCATAGTTATTCTTAAGACCACTCTCACCACACTTGAAGGAGCCTCATGCATGAAGGAACTGGCAGAGGAACCCAGGTGTGCGGGACCCGGGGCTGAGATATTCAAGACTGCTCGGACCAAGAATGGGCCTCCTCCATCCAGTTCCCCCATCTTCCAGTAGCTAAGTGTTACACGCACGGACTGCCTCTGGAGCCCTGTAATCCCATCAATGGCCAAGATCCAGATACTGGATCTTGTTGATAAGATAACAACTCATATTGTCCAGTTCTCTTTCTCGGAGAACATGGCAGGTTACCAAGCGTATCTTGCCTACATGGCAGAGACTGGCAAGCTACCCGTGGTGTGTTCTATATGCCAAAACCCAGTAACAATGAAGTATCTCATTTCCCTGACCGTGAAAAAACCTCCAATGTGGCACTTGCTAAAATCTCAGGGCTAGGACGAATGGAGATGTAACTGGTGCATGATACCAGTATTCCTCCCACCATGCCCCAAAACATGCCTTTGTGGCAGGGCATGCTCTTTTTTTCTCTGGGGCCATGGCATGCCAGAGAGCCACTCGTGGTGGGCAACTCATGGTCTTGGCTGGCAGGACGAATGGGCTAGTTTTACCCCTCACCCCCAATCCCACGAGACTGTAGTTGCCCTGTCACCCTAGCTCATACCTGGCTGTCCAATAATCTCTGAGGTGGTGGGCATCGTGCCGCCAGGGGGGAGAAAGGCAGAAGCGACAAATACCCTTTCCCACCTGAGGGAGAATGGTGCCGTAGCTTAATGCATAGTTCAGTCACATTTCTGCCCAAAGCCTCTGGGTTCCGAATTGGATCCATGTGCCTCTGGGGCTGTGGTCATGCTGGATAGCCTCTTGTGAGAGTCAAATCGTGATCTTGGTGGGGCAGAAAGAATGGCTCTATGGCCTACTTTTGGCATGCATCTCCCACCCAGAGCGGGTCCTCCAAATACCCTTTAGTTGGTGTTCTGGCCTCTATCTGAGCTGCCTTTCCCCCCAGCATGTGATGTCGGCTTCCAAGGCCTGGAGCAAACCTCCTAGTCCTTATCACTCTATTCTTGGGTATTAGTCTCTTATTCTGTTACTTTATATTCCACAGATGAGTACAATCTTTCGATGTCTGTCCATATCTTTCTGACTCATTTCACTTACTATGTTGATCCACTTTATGCAAATTTCATGACTTCTTATTTTCTAACAGCTGCATAGAATTCCACTGTGTAGATGAAACAAACTGGCATTAACAAGTCATCTGGAACATACAAGTGCAGATGTCATTTCGGCTGTACTTTTTTGCCTCTGCAGGCTATATTCCCAGGAGTGATATTGCTGGGTCAAATGGGAGCTCAATTTCTAGTATTCGGAGAACCGTTCATACTGTTTTCCAAAACGGCTGAACCTGTCCGCATTTCCACCAGCAGTGAAGGAGAGTCCCTTTTTCCCCACATCCACGGCAACACCGGTAGCTTTTGTTCTTTTGGATGTGGGTCAGTTTCAGTGGTGTGACGTGATATCTCTTTGTTGGTTGTACCTGCATTTCCCTGATGATTAGTGATGAAGAGCATTTTTCATGTGCCTTTTGGCCATTTGGTATCTTCTTTGAGAAAGTTACTGTTCATTTCATCATCCCATTTTCTGATGGGGTTGCATGATTTCTTCTTGTAGAGTTCAACCAGAGCCTTGTATATTGTTGATATCAACCCCTTATTACATAGGCATTGGGTGAATATCCTTTCCCATTCTGTAGATTGTCTTTGTATTCTGGTCACTGTTTCCTTTGAGGTGCAGAAGCTACTTAATTTAAGATAGTCCCCTTTGTTCATCTCTGTTTTCACTTTTTTGGCCAGTGGCATGTTATCTTTGAAGATACCTTTAGCTTCAATGTCGTGGAGGGTTTTGCCCACCTTGTCTTCAATGTACCTGATGAATTCTGTTCTGATGTTGAGGTCTTTGACCCATTTTCATCTGACTTTTGTGCTTGCTGTTAGGTAGAGGTTTGAGCCCATTTTATTGCATGTCGCTGTCCAGTTTTTCCAGCACCGTTTGTTAAAGAAGTCTTTCTTGCTCCACTTCACATTTATTGCTCCCTTATCAAAGATTAGATGAACATATATTTGAAGGTGTGTGTCAGTATATTCAATGATGTTCCATTGGTCGGCGGCTCTGCCTTTGTTCCAGTACCATGCTGTTTTAATTATTATCGCTTTGTAGTAGAGTTTGAGGTTGGGGGAGGTGAGGCCTCCCATCGTCTTTTTCCCAAGAATTGCTTTAGCCATTCGTGGGCGTTTGTTGTTCCATATGAATTTCAGGAGTGATTGATAAACTTCTTTGAAGAATATTATGGGTATCTTTATAGGGATCACATTGAATTTGTACAATGTTTTGGGGAGTATTGTCATTTTGACAATGTTAATTCTCTCAATACATAAGCAGGAGATATGTTTCCATTTCTTCGTGTCCTCTTATTTTCTGTTGTATAGGTCCTTCACTTCCTTAGTTAAGGTGATTCTGAGATACTTGATTTTCTGAGGCATGATTGTGAGTGGGTTGCTTTCTTCATGTCACTTCCTTCTCTCTCATTATTTGCATATAGAAAAACCATAGACTTTTGGGTATTCATTTTATAGCCTGCAACTTTACCATATAAATCTATTGTTTCTAGGAGTTTTTTGGTAGAGGTTTTAGAATTCTCTAAATATAGTATCACATCTTCTGTGAATAGTGAGAGCCTGATTTCTACTTTTCCTACATGACTGCCCTTAATATCTTTTTTTATATAACTCCTATTGCAAGTACTTCCAGTACTATATTCAACAGAAGTGCCAAAATGAATTTTTTTCTTTTTGGGTCACACACTGCGATGCTCAGGAGTTATTCCTGGTTCATGCGCTCAGGAATTACTCCTGGCGGTACTCGAGGGACCGTATGGGATGCTGGGAATCGAACTTAGTTTGGTTGCATGCAAGGCAAACGTCCTACCCCTGTGCTATTGCTCCAGCCCCCAAAATGACATTTTACTAAACACTTTCTATCTGTAAATTTCTATGCTAAGAACAGTGGTATAAACGGTGATATCTGAGTAATTTACAAGTAGATTATGAAGACAGATAATATAAAGAATTTCTTTGTATGAATTTCCAAAATGTGTAGCTTTTATTAAATATGTTAAGAATGAACCGGAGGTCTTGATTATACCATGAAAATGATTTCCCTGTTAGAAGTTACCCTTCTAAAATGCAATAAAGTGACACATTTTGAAAATGTTGATTATTCGTTCATTAATTCAATGAATATTTGTTAGTCTAGGGGTGCAGTGCCTCCAGGAAGCCAACCTGCACCCTCGAGGTGAGTGCATCTACAGTCTAACGGTGCCATCATGCTGCCTGATAACCCCAGATTTCCACTGTGCCTCTGGCTGGATCCCAACACCTCAGAACTAAGTTTCCCAAGAAATTAAACTCCCAAAAGATATGTGGGAGTCATGTTCACAAACCACCCCTGGCTCAGCTATACAAGCTAATGTATTGGTCTTGCTTAAGTGACCTATAAATAAATCTTGAAAGAGATCAAAAGTCACAGTTAACCTTGGACCTGCACACGGCAGAACATACTAGGGTAAATCGGAGGGAGGCAGGTTAGTTTGTTGCCCACGCAACCAGAACTCAGGGCAGCCACTTGCTCCCACAAACCAAAATCTCCACCATGCCCTAGTCTCATTACATTGTCTCAGGATGGATTTCACTGAAATATAACAGCTGAAATTTCGGATATGCTGAAACGATAGCACAGTGGGTAGGATGTTTGCCTTACATGCGGCCGACCCGGGTTCGAATATCAGCATCCCATATGGTTCCCTGAGCTCCGCCAGGAGTAATTCCTGAGTGCAGAGCCAGGAATAACTCCTGAGCATCGCCGGATGTGACCCCCCCAATAAAAATACTAAATTCCTTGAACAAACATGATGACCTCTTAGTACCTGTATGAGAACAATAATGCACAAAATTAAAAGGAGAGAGAAAGAATTTAAAGAGCCTGCCATAGAGACAGGCTGGGGGTGGGGTAGGGTGTTGGGGGATGTTGTAGGGAACCAGGGACATTGGTGGTGGGAAATTTACACTAGTGGAGAGAAGCATGTTGGATCGTTGTATGACTGGAAGCAAATTATGAAGTTTGTAATGGTCTATCTCACAGATATTCAATAAAAATTTAAAAATATATATCCTTAATTGGTAGCTCAGACTACTGATAGAACTTTGAAAACCAGCATATCTATTTTTGTGTTCTCAGTAGGAAAAAAAAATGTTACTCACCTGTGTGCAAATAGCTTGAAAATGCTAAACCGAAAGATACATCAATGCTTGTCTCTGGCATGAATACTGTAATTGCAGGTATGTTATGTTTTAGAATCAGTTCATGGACAAGAAGTCAAGAGAAGCAGTGGCAAAGAGCAACAATATTGAATGGATAATGTTTGAGGAGCTTGCAAGGGAGACTAAAGATTTGGCATGAGAAGAGGGAAAAAAACGAAGAGTTAAGTATTAATAAGTATCATGACAAAAATGCAAGGGAGGACATTTTTTGGCAATCGTCACACTCTGTTGAGCTTTTGGTGAGGATAAGTATTAGAAAGTATCTTTCCCATTTAGTGGTAAAAAGGAAACTTTGATGGGTGCATTTAAAAAAAATTACTTTAATAATTAGAATCACCAAGAGATACACAGTTACAAGGTTGCTCATAATTGAGTTTCAGTCATATAATGTTCTAGCACCCTTCCAGTAAAATGGGGGTGTTTTTGAAGGAATATCCCTGGTGCGAAGACTAGGGCATCTGAATCTTAACACATTTCACCAAATATATGATCTGTACTCACATGATTTACACTGTCTCCCCTGATCTTTGATTTACGTTTTCACGCAATATTTCCTTGTGAAACTCACCAAAAGTGAGGGTCCCTATTTAAGACAAGTACATGTTTCTCTGACATTATATATTTTTGGTTGCTGAGAGAGTCTTTAAAGCAATGCTCAGGAGGTGTGGGGGCCCCACAGGCAATTCTCAGAAAACGTGTCCATGGTGCTTGGTGTCCTCTGAGGCTATACAGTCTTTGATACTCTGGCAATCAGGTGCTGCTGGGAGTCAAATTGAGAGCATGTGAGACAATTTCCATAAGCACTACATTATCTCCTGCGGCCCTGGGTATTAGATTGATGTCAGCATTCTGAGGTCCTCCCTTTTGTCAGAAAGCAGAGACTTGTGCAGGAGAAATTGGAAGAAACCTTAGGGTTTAGCTAGGTTGACTGAGTAGACGGTGATACCATTAAGATTGGAACATAAAGTAAAAATAAAACAAGAGAAAGATCTAACAATTATAAACAGGGCTATAGTACTCAAAAAGTTTAGAAACAGTCACATTGGCAAGTAGTTTTAAAAAGCATCCAGGAGAGAATATAGTATTGTGAGTGAACGAATCTACTATATGGATTCATCTCATCCTTGAAATGGAAAAGGACAATGTGTTACAGTTACAAATTTACAAATAAGATATATACCATCGTATATTTCATCATATATTTCTGCTGTGTTCCTATGCTTTACCAAGTATTATTCCAATTTTTAAATTTACTTTAATCATTAAAAGAGTATTTCTCTATATTAATCTTTTTAATGAAATATTTCATTAAAAACGTTTTTTAAAAAAATTATTTAAAATGTTTTATTAAAATGTTATTTAAAAAGAAACATATGGGCCACATAGTTAGTGCAATTTGTAGAGGGTTTGTATGCAGCGAATCTGAGTTCAATCCCCAGAATCCTGAGACTTCCAGAAGTGATCTCTGCATACAGAGTCAAAAGTGAGCCCGGAGCACATCTGGGTGCGCTCCCTTCGCCACAAAAAAGGAAGAAAAGAAAAACATATAACTGATACTTGAGTAACATAGAGGTTAAGGGTGCTAATTCCTATATAATTTTTGAAAGCTCCCAAAATTATTAGTTTGCTATTGACCAAGAAGATGTTTTTTTTTTTTGAAGATGGTTTTTTAATAGTATTTACTTACATTGTCTAAGTAGTGATATGTGTGGTATAGAAATCTGTGCATTGTGATACATTTTAAAAAATTATAATGCATTTTATAATGGACTTTATAATACATTTGTATTTTATAGTAATAAGTGATAAATTATATTTCTGCTTTTGTGGGGTATTTGGGCCATAGTATGTGGTTCTTGGGACTTCTGGACTCTGTGCTCAAGGGTCATTCCTGGTGGAGCCAGCCATTAATTTGGGTTGACTGTGTGCATGGTAATTGCTTTAATCCCTATACTAAGTCTGGGTTCCAATCAAATAAATTATCTGCATATATTTTATACATTCATGGCATACTTTTTCTTAGATTCTTTGATATATCTAGGATATATTGATCATCTTTAGGAAAAGATATTACCTGATTTTTAAATATTTGTAATTTGTGGGGAAATTTTAATTTCTCATGTTAATTTGTGCTCTTTGTCTACTAGTGAGCTTGAAAATTGTTCTTGTGTGGTACTACATGGAAAAAAGTATGCTAAGCGAAATGAGTCAGAAAGAGAGGGACAGACATAGAAAGGTTGCATTCATCTGGGTAACATAAAGTAACAAAATAAGAGACTAACAACCAAGAACAGCTGTGATAAATATCAGGTTGTTCACTCCATGGCTTAGAGGCCAACTGCATTCTCTAGGGGTAAAGGCAGCGCAGATAGAGAAGGGAGCACCCAATAAATGGTGCTGGGAAGATCTGCCCAGGAAGGGAGATGCCTGCTGAAAGTAGTCTAAGGACTGAACAGGATTGCCACCCAATGTCTCTTCTGCAGACCACAGCACCCAAAGGGAGAGACAGAACAAAAGGGAGTGCCCTACCAAAGAGGCAGGGTGGGATGGGGATGGGGGTTGGGAGGGATACTGGGATTGTTTGGAGTGGAGAATGGGCACTGTTGCTGGGATGGGTACCCGATCATTGTATTACTGAAACCCAAGCACAACAACTTGTAAGTCTACAGCTGTACTTCATGGTGTTTCACTAATGAAACAAAAAAAAATTTAAAAAAGGAAATTGCTCTTGTGTTTACTAGTCATTTACACTTCTTTCAATACAGATTATATGATCATGGTTTATGCTTATTTTTTCTATACAAGTTTACTAGCTAAATACTGATTTATTTCACAGCACTGATTTATTAAAAACATTCATACTTTGACTATCATATTAATTGCCAGAATTTGTTGGTTTTACTTGTTTTTTGATCACGTAATTTGAATTTTAAATTTTTCTTTCAGATTCTAAAATTTTGACACAAATGAGCATATGTTTTTCTTTATCTTCTACAGTTTTAAACTGAGAACAACTGTTTGTTTTGTACAAATAAGATACCTGTGCATTTACAAGCAGTAGGGCGTTCGCCTTACAAGCGGCCAACATAGCCGACCTGAGTTCGATTCCCCCGCCCCTCTCGGAGAGCCCGGCAAGCTACCGAGAGTATTCGATTCGCCAAACACAGTAACAACATAGTCTCCAATGGAGACGTTATTGGGCCCGCTCGAGCAAATCGACAATCAACGGGAGGGCATTTACCTTTACCTTTACCTTTATATTTACATTTTAACACATCTCGATTCATCTACAACTTATCATAGTAAGTGTTGTCATATTGAAAGAAACCACCATTTTTTTTTCAATCATATCACTGTAGCACTATGCTCCCGCGATGCACCAATTTGCTCAAGCGGGAATCAGTAACATCTTACAAGAAATTGTGAGACTTGTTGCCACTGGTTTTGGCCTATTGAATACGTCATGGCTAGCTTGCTAGGCTCTTGCTATGTGGACGAGATACTCTGGGTAGCTTGCCGGGCAGAGGAATCGGAATCAGGGTTGGCCTTCTGCAAGGCAAATGCCCTACCCGCTGTGCTGTAAACGTTATCTAAAATATACTAGTAATACCAAATGTTGTTTCTTTAACAGTGCAATATAAACGATTATTTCATAATTTTCTTGATGTGTTAATGAAATACCTAAGCTCTTGAGTATAATGGGAGTATTTTTCTAACACAAGAGTCTGACGAAGGTGAAACTGTTATAACCGTCTTGTAGGATTCCATCTCCCTAGCCTGCTTCATTCTACCTTTCTCTCTATCCAATCCGGTCTTCTTCTTGGGAATCTGACCTTATGATTGGCTAGCCTCTACCTTTCAACTGCCTACTTTATGACATCATTCTCCCACCCATCCAACTACCAACTTGTAGAATCTGGGGTGCCCATGCAATTGTTTGTAAACAAATTTGAATCATCATGGCAAGTGACCAGTGACCAATGACCAATCACCAGTGACCAGTCATCTGTACTGGACACTTGTGGTCTTAAGCCGCTTCAGTGTTCAGACATACTCTCGTACCGTCTCCTCTTCTCGTCTACCTTTCATCGGTATTTCCTCTTCTCTGACCATGGCAGGTAAAGAATAATACATTTCAACGCTTTTTATTAGATATATCATCCCTAAACTTAGCAGTCAAGTAAAAACAACATGTAGTAATGAAAGAAAGTATTCAAGTAGAATTTTATAAGCCTCATTTTAGCTTGACTTGTACATTTGCTGTGTGATTTTTGACATTGGCTTTCGTTCTGTTATATACAAAGTGCTTTTCCTCATTGATTACATTATATTTTAGAAATGTTTACAAGCTCAAATACACATATATATGTATGAGTGTTGATTCTCTGTGTTTCTTTTTGTTTTTAATAGAGAATTTTACATGATATCCATTGAAAAAATATAAATCAGAGACAGTATTTTGACAGAAACAGAAAATGTATATGCTGTGGAAAACTGTTAATATATACTAGCATGTTTTCTCTGTAATGGTCTCTCCACTTGTATTTATACTTCAGTATTTTAAATATAGTGCTATTACACAGTAATAATCCTTTATCTTTGAGTTTTCCAATTAAACCAGGTAATAAGAAAATACGGGGCATGGGGATAGTGTGGAGTGCTGAGCGGTAGAGAGGCAAGCCCTCAAAGGTAAGAAAGTTTGGGATCACTTTCTTCAAACATTGACCAATAGAACCAAGATGATATGTGGGAGAATAAAATAGGAAAGAAAGAAAGAAAGAATATGGACGGCGATTATCAAGGAAGGGGAAAACGTTTGGACAGAATGTTGAAGAGAACCAAAGATTTAAAATCAAAAAAGAAAGAATATATATTAAATATGATGAGATAAATACACTGAGAACAAGTCAAAGCAATTTACTTCAAAAAATGCCAGGACTAGAAAGTATACTATGCCTTGATTAGGGTACCAGTAGGAAAAGCAGTTTATCAGAACGCCATCCTTGCTGGCTTTTTTCCTTATTATCTCTTACAACACAGTACTTGGTACTTGACAATTTGGAATATAAACAGCTTTAGAGATGATGCTTCCCATATATAGCTAATAGTGGTTATCTAGGGGGGTTGAAGACAATAAATCCTCAATGTTTTTATTACGTTCTGGTTTTTAAGTACACGTACAGGCAGCCTGTTAAAATTTTTAAAAAATGGTTTATTCTAACTTGAATCAGGAGAATTGTTGATTCATTTGTGTGGTAAGTAGGTTCCAGGTTAAAGCTGCTTGTCATCTTTACAAATGCTATTTCATGAGATTTTTTCTTCCTACTATGAGAGTATTTTGATAATAGTCAACTTCTGTTTTTAGATCCTAAGAGGACATAGAAAAATCAAGTATCACATGTCTAATTACACATTTTTGTCATATTTGTGAATTCTGAGTTTTCCTACATTAAAGATATTTTATTGAATTTTGGTGCTCATTTATTAAACATTGAGAAGAACTTTTTCCTGACTGATAAAGATAATTCTAATCTAGGTGTTGAAAGTAAATTTGTAATATTTTATGATCACTTTTTAAATGGTCTTTTGTGTTTCTTGTGTGATAAAGTGAAATCCTATGCTATTTTAACAGGTGTTGTTTGCTGGTTAATATTCAAAGGTATTGATGAGAATAATTTTTTTTGTACTTACGAAGTTTCTTTCTGTATTTTACTCATTTAAAACATTTCTTGACTATGAAATACAATCACGTTTATTCCTATTTTCTTTTTGTTATGTAGTTACTGGTAAATCTTTTCTGTTTGATGGACTGGTACAGTGTGCACTCAAAAATCACCTTCTATTCCATTTTTTGGCTAGCATATTTTTCTAAAATAGAATATACTTTTCATATTGTATATGTGGAACAATTTATTAATAACCTTATTGGACTGTTTTATTTGGTTTTGTTTGAAACCACATCCACTGTTATTCTGGGCTTACTCTTGGGTCTGCTCTCAATAAATTACTGTACTATGCTGCTTGCTACAGATCCCAGATTTCATTGATATCTATACACTTCTTTTTCAGTTCTGTGATACATATTTTTCATTATGTTTTCTTTATACTTCCTCCTATGTAAACCATATGAAATGTAAAAATTATATTCATGTATGCATTATTATTCTTAGAGTTATTAGTTACTACATTTTAGAAAAACAACTTAAGTCACAGAGTTTCAATAAAGTTTTCCTTCCAAAAACATTTCTTGGGAAAAACCCAAGTAGTCAATTTATATGACAGTTCATCAAGACACAGAAATTTTCAGCACTTCTCTTGTTTAAAAGTATAGTGATACACAATATCTCTATCTCACATTATTTTTATTTCTGATAGTTTGACACAAAATATATGTCAAAATCATAGATAAATGTAAGTTATTTAAATACTGTTTTAATTATTTAAAATTACATTATAGAATTACTAGAATTTCATAAATTTTAGGACTATGCAGAATCAACGTTCATGTATCATATTACACTCACTACTGAAAGGCCTACTCTGTCATTCACCATTGTTCAGTTTTTCCACTTTGATTACACCTTTCCATCTGGTAAATAAATAGTCTCATGGTTCTAAAGTTTGTTTTTATTGCTTTGAAAAGATCAAAACTATGCAATTTTCAACATTGGATGAAACTAGAGCATATCATGCATGTAAAGTTAGCCTTAAGGAAAGGAACAGATACAGAGAGATTTTTCTCATATGTGGGATGTAAAGACACACAGCAAGGTAGAAACAAAGGTTCAAGGCCAATGTAAGGGGAGAACTGATCCACACAATTGAGTCAGGGGATTGGGAAGGAGGGATTCTGGGGGTTTGGGGGAGAGGGAGGGTTTATATTTTGAGAGAATGAGGAGTGTCATGTTGGAATTATGTGTATGAGAAACCATTATTAATTGAATTATAAATCATAGAATATAAATAATGTTTTAGTCGTTTGTCTGTCTCATTTTATCCTTTCAATTTGTTTTCTCCATAAACCACATATGCATGAACTTGTATGATGCCTATCTTTCTCTGCCTGGTTTATGTCACTAAATATAATATCCTCATGTCATCCAATTTTATACAGATAATAAGATTTCACGTCATACAGCTGAGTAGTCTTCCATTGATTTACTCCCTTTCATTTTCAAAATTTTTGTTTTAAAGGATAGAAATATTGGTTTAAACAAAGCTCTGGTGGTTTAAAATTTTTAGTTTAGTGAAGCAAAATAGATTTTACTTAAAAACACTTAGAAACTTGTTAAACCGGTGTAGGGTGGAATGGAATATATGTTCAAGAGAGAATACTCGTTTAACAAAGCAAGCAAAGAGAGACATAGAGAAAGGAAGCACGGTATTTCTTCAATGGAGAACATAAGCTTGAGGACCAATCCCACTCTGGTAGTTTAGGAATAAGAACTTGGAGTGGTATGAAATTAACTTGTGCACTTTAGGGGATAACCTGAGTGAAACTATTAGAAGTACGTTCAGGAGCATGATAAACTGGAGTCTGCACTTGGAGTGAGGAGGGTAGAGAGTTCTTTGGGGAGATCCGGACTATTGAGAACAGTAATATTATAACATTAATGATATTATCTTACGGTGGGATTCCAAAAATATCTTTCACAGTGGCGTCAGAAATGATAACATTCTTAGGTATTTGGATTTCCTGTGGAAACAATGGGAAAGCAGATTGTATGCTCTGGATGCCTCCAACTGAAACAAGGTCAACAAATCATGAATGAAAAATTACAAGTTAGATGGATCATGGATTCTGATCCCAGTGGAAGGCTAGCTTTCGGGTGAACAATTTCTACTGATGGCCTGATGTAGATTCTGATCCTGGGATACGTAACAGAAAGGAGGTAGTGACAGGTATTCTCAGAATTGAAGCCTCCGAGACAGAATTCGTTCATGCCAACTTATAGGTTATCAATGTTTGCTCATGGCTGCTACTATTATAACATTCAATGGTTTTGTGGTTTCAATTTACTGTGTCAATGTAAAGGTGAAGTTTCTAAATCGAAGGTAAAAATCTGAGATACTCAAGATGATGAATTATGGGGATGCGGGGGGCGGAGCTTGATCTACAGCAGGTAGAGCATTTGCCTTGCACACGGCCTACCCAGGTTAGATTCCCAGCATCCTGTATGGTCCCCCCAAGCACCGTGAGGTGTAATTCCTGAGTGCAGAACCAGGAGTAACCCCTGTGCATCGGCAGGTGTGACCCAAAAACGCAAAAAAAAAAAAAGATGATGAATTACCTTTAGATATTTTGAAGTCAAATAGAAACAGCAAGAAAGTTCCCCAGAAAAGAGTTCACCTGGGTCGAAAACATCATCACCTCTAGCATGAGAGCATACAGAAAATAAGGTTTCCATTTTATGCCAAGTTAAAGCAAGCCAGACATGATCTTGGAAACTTTTTCCAAGGAAAACATGGCTATAGGAAGGATAAGGTGACAACAGAGTCTTAGAGGTCAAATATAGAAGAGAAGCGAGGGTCAAAATGTAGGAGGTACATTGGCGACCAGGAATATTTAGAAAAGCATTTTTTAAAAAAGAAAATGCAATGAGACATCAATTAAGAACTTATTAAATGTTAAAGAACAGGGATATAACTCAGTGAAAGAGCATTTGCCTTCCATTGTATGATGATCTGGTATTGATCCTTAGCATTGCAAACAGCGTTATTTTTTAATTTTTAATTTCTTTCTTTCTTTCTTGCTTGCTTGCTTGCTTTTTTGTTTTTTGGGTCGCACATGGCTATGTATAGGGGTATTTTTAATTTTTAAAAAAACTCATAAATTTACCTTTTTACCTGTCGTTTAAAAGGAATTCTAAAATATTTTAGAGTAAATATATGTGAAGAAGAATAAAATTCACAGGAACTATTTAGCGTTCTTAATGATACAGCAGTCAGAATTTTGAGGTTAATTGTATGGGTATTGCATAAATAATTTTTCCCCATTATGTGGGCTCTCTTTTTATCATGGTCACCATTTTTTCTGAGTTACAGAAACTTCTTAGTTTAATGTAGTCTCATTTGTTTATCTTCACTTCCCCTTCCTTGGTCATTGGTGTTTCATTCTAGAAGTTTCCCTTAGCTTTAATGTCATGCAAGGATCTTCCCACATTTTTCTCCATATATCTTAAGAATTCACGTATGATATTGAGGTCTTTAATACATTTGATCTGACTTTGTGCCTGGCACTATAAAGAGGTTTGAGTTCATTTTTTTTGCATGTTGCTGTCCAGTTTTCCCAGCACCAGTTGCTGAAGAGAGTTCCTAGCTCAACTTCATATTTCTTGAGCCTTTATGAAGGTAAGGTAAAAGTAAAGGTCCTCCCATTGTTCGTCGATTTGCTCGAGCGGGCCCAGTAACGTCTCCATTGGAGACTTTGTTGTTACTGTATTTGGCATATGGAATACATCATGGGGAGCTTGCCAGACTGTGCCATGCGGTTGAGATACTCTCGGTAGCTTGCCAGGTTCTCCGAGAGGGGCAGAGGAATCGAACTTGGTTCAGCCATGTTGGCTGCAATTTGCTTGAGCGGGCCCAGTAACGTCTCTATCATGAGACTTGTTGTTACTGTGTTTGGTATATCGAATACATCTAATGGGCTGGAGCTATAGCACAGCGAGTAGGTCGTTTGCCTTGGACGCAGCCAACATGTCCGATGCGAGTTCGATTTCTCCGCCCCTCTTGGAGAGCCCAGCAGGCTTAGAGAGTATCTAGCCCTCACGGCAGAGCCTGGCAAGCTACCTGTGATGTATTTGAGCCTTTATGAAAGATTAGGTAATAATAATCTGAGGGCCAGCGTCAGGATATTTAACTATATTCCATTGATCTGAGACCTGTCTTTATCTGAATATTATGGTATTTTGATTACTACAACTTTGTAGTTGGGTTTGAAGTTGGGGAAGGTGTTCCCTTCTTCTTTTTACCAAAGATTGCTTTAGCTCTTCATGGGAGTTTATTGTTGTGTATGACTTTCAAGAGTGTTTAATCTATTTATTTGAAAAATGTTATGGGTATCCTTATAGAATGTGCATTAAATCTTTATAGAGCTTTGGGGTGTATTGCCATTTTGACAGTGTTAAACCTCTCAATCCATGAGCATGGGATGTGATTCCATTTCCTCATATACTCTCTTATTTCGTAAAGTAGAGCTTTGTAGGTTTTTTTTTTTTTTGGTATAGATCCTTAACATTTTTAGTTGATTCTAATGTACTCGATTTTCTGAGGTATTATTGTGAATGGGATTGTTTTTCTCTATCACTTTTTTCTCTTTCATTATTAATATATGGGAAAGCCATGGCGTACCAGATATTGATTTTGTAATATGCTACTTTACTAAACAAATCTATTGTTCCCAGAATCTATTGTAGATTCTTTGGGATTTTCTAAGTATAGTATCATGTCATCTCCAAATAGTAAAAGCTTGAGTTCTTCCTTTTTTATCTGGATGTCCTTGATATCTTTTTTTTTACCGAAATCATATGGCAAATACTTCAAGTACTATGTTGAATAGGAGTGGTGAGAGTGGGTAACTTGTTTTGTGCCTGATTGTATTTTGGAATTCTAGTTCATTGATTTCTGCTCCAAGCCTTCAGTTTTTCCCCGTTGAGAATAATGCTTGCTGTGGGTTTGTGATAATTTGCTTTGACTATATTGAGGAAAGTACTTTCAACTCCCATTTTGTTGAGAGTTTTTCATCATGAATGGGTGCTGGATCTCATCAAATTATTTATCTACATATATTGATATGATTATATGACTTTTATCTTTATTTTATTGAGATGGTGTATTCTGTTGATTGACTAGAGAATGTTAAGCCATCCTTGCATCCCCAAAATAAACCTACTTGGTCATAGTGTGTGATCTTTTGTTGAGTTTCTGGATTCTCTTTGCTGGTATTTTCTTGAGAATTTGTGTATCTGTATTCATCAAGGAAATAAGTTTGTAATTTTCTTTTTTTGTGGTGTCTCTGTCTGATTTGAGTATTAGGGTGATCTTTGCCTCATAGAAACTATTTGGGAGTATTTATGATTCTTCAATTTCCTGGAAAATCTTGAAAAATGTTGGCAGTATTTCCTCTTTAAAGGTTTGAAATATTTCACTATTGAATCCATTCATCTGGGCCAGGGATTCTGTTTGGGGGGATACTTTTCATCATCATTTCAATTTCCTTGGAAGTGATAGGTTCAAGTATTCCAAATCTTCTTGGTTCAGCCTTGGGAGGTAATTGGAATCCAAAAATTTATCAATTTATATAAGATTCTCTCATTTCCTGCTGTAAAGATTCTCAATATAATCTCTGATGATCCTATGGATTTCTGTAGTTTCTATTAGGATATGCCCCTTTGCATTTCTGATTTGACTTATTAGAGTTCTTTCTCTTTGTTTCTTTGAGAGGCGTCTCATGGTTTATTGATCTTATTTATTTTCTAAAAGAACCAGCTTTTGCTCTTATTGGTCTTTTGGATTGTATTTTGGGATTCAAACTCATTGATATCTGGTACAAGTTTTATTATTTCCTTCTTCCAGCCTAGTTTGGACTACTTTTGTTGGTCATTTTCCCAAATCTTGAGCTCTAATTTATTCATGCAGGCCCTTTCTTTCTTCCTGAAGAATTCTGGTAGAGCTATACTCTTTCCTCTTAACACTGCTTTTGCTGTGTCCCACAAGTTCTGGTAGCTCGTGTCCTCATTCTTATTTGTTTATGGAAATTTTTATTTCCTCTTTGATTTCTTCCCTAAGCCATCGGTTGTTCATTACTTCCCTTAAAGAAAATATTTCCTTGCTGAGCTTCAGTCTGTTTGATCTATCGAGAAGTGACAAAGAAGTGGTGAAATCTCCTAATAGTATTGTGTTGCTATCAATGTTTTTCTATAAGTCTATTAGAAGTTATTTTTAAGTATTTTGCTGGTCTGTCATTAGGAGCACCTACAGTGAGGAGGGTGAGTTCTTTCTGATGTACAGATCCCATGATCATGAAGAAATGACCTTCACTGTCTCTTATAACCTATAGCCTGAAGTCCATATGGCCTGATACTAGTATGTCCACTCCAGCTTTGTGGAGGTGTTCTTTTCTTTCTTGAAGAATTGTTTTCCAGCCTTTGAATTTGAGCCCATGGTTGCTTTGATTGTTCAGAAGTGTTTCTTCAGGCAGCAGAATGTTGGGATCAGTTTTCTAATTCATCTTCCCTTTCTGTGCCTTTGAATTGGCACATTTAGTCCACTGACATTGAGGAGATTGTTGTGATGGGGATTTGTGCTATCTTTATGTAGAATTTTTGTACTTGTGTGGATTTTCTTAGCTTAAAGTCGCCCTGTTAATTCTTCTTGAAACAAAAATATGGATCACTTTACAAGTTTGCATGTCATCTCTGTGCAAGGACCATGCTAATCTCTGTATCATTTCAATTTTAGTATATATGTTACAAAACATAGTATGAGTTAATTTTTCCATATTTTTCTCTTCTTATTACTTTGAGTGCTGTCCTTACTCACTCCTATGGCAGACAGTGATTCCAAATCAAGGAATGTATTTCAAAGCAGCTTGAATAGTTAGATTTAGAACTTTAATGTCCTAGAAAGAAAAATATGGTTTTTACCAAATTATCTTTTACCATACCCAAGGCATCAGTTTTACAAAATAATTCTTTTGGAAGATGGTATATGAGTCTTCTTTAATGCCCTTCCCTGAAACCTTCATTAAAACCATTAAACTAGAGCCTTTTGCTGTTGTCACCTCAGTCCCGTGTACATCTCCAGGAAAAGGTGGATGGTGTTGTCTGCAATTTGACCACCTTGAATGTAAGTAGGATTTTTCTCCTGAAGGAAGAGGTGAGGAGAATATTGATGATTTCATTCCACCTTATTACAAGTACAACTTGAATGGAAGGTGAGACTCATGAGGCTCCTGTAAAGGACAGATTAAGGGGTCTCAGTGAAGTTTAATGGCCAACACACATTAACAACACAGATGACTCAAAGTAGCCTGTGTGCATCTTTGTGTATAGTGAGTTTCATATCTACTGAGAGTGATTCTCAGTCATGACACACAGGCAAAACAGCCCTGTATTTAAAAATCTAGTTCTCTAAGCAGAGTGGGGTCTCTGAGGTGATTGAAAAGTGTATAGTAATTTATTACTAAGCACATAAGTACTTTTCGATCTAAAATTAATTCCAAATATGTCTAAAACGACAGGCTCCTGACCCCGCACCTGGCTTTCCTTACCGGGGCCCCGTGGACGGGGAGGGGTGAATTTCCCTCACTGCCCTGAGTAGAACCCCGACAGCTGAAGACCTGTGCAACCAGCCATAGGTACGCTTAAGACCACTCTGCCCAATCTTGAAGGAGACTCATGCATGAAGGAAGTGGAAGCAGAACCTGTGTAAACACACAAAAAATAAAAGGCTGGCGGTCAGGCCGTTTCCCCACTCCACGGAGGTCGATGGCGATGGTCAGGAGATGGAAGGAAACGGGGGTCAGGCTGGTTGGTCGTGGAGCAGCAGGTTATTACATGGAAGAGATGTTTGTCATAGAGGCCTCAGGAATCCTCAAGCACGTGCTGGCACTGAGATCCAGGAAGATCCCCTTATATAGATCATAGAACCTCTAAAAGGGGCATTACAGTGATGTCATCAAAAGGAGTTACAGAAAGAACATTGAGGCAGCAAACCATATATTGTTTCTTTACATCCACATTGTTTCCTTACATCAGCAGGCCAGTAGTAATACTGGCCTCAGGAAAGAAGATACAAAGCCAAACTGAAACCTTCCACAAGCACTTTCACAAGCTGCAACCACCTTGATTTGCATCCCAAAGACCAGCCTGGGTAGAGCTGGGAATCTATATCCCAAAGATCAGTCCTGGCTAGCACCTGATATCTGCAGATCTAAGACCAGCTAGGTTTCTGAAACAAAAGGAAAACTGTCTCAGTATACTGAAATCATTTACTGAAGGTGTAAGGGACAGGCCCAAAATGGACTACCACCAGAATTATTTAGCTTAGCTTAATAGGAACCTGCATTGCAAAATAACTTGTTTTTCAAGAAACAGGTCTAGATAAGCTTTTTCAGATCTGCTTTATAGGAGCCTGCACTGCAAAATAACTGGTTTTTCTGCCCCTGACCAAGGAATTCAGATACAGGTACTCGAAGGGTGGGGGTCAGACCAGATAACCGGATATCTCTCACAAGACCCATGTTGCAAGACCCAGGACTGCCTTAAAAACCTGTCAGTTCCTAGGCACCAACCCAAAATGCTGATCTTTAAACTATAGGCTAAGAAGTGATTTACCCTTAATTGGATTGGTTAAGAAAGCATATGTTGTTACAAATCTATTGGCTATGAAATGCGCAGGCTTTGCTGTAACGGCCAGTGAAGGCCTATATAAGATCCCCTTTGAAGAAGTTCGGGGTCTTGCCTCACCTAACTGACCTGCGTGTCTGTGTAGGCGGCTTGACCCTGGCTAGCCAGTCTTACAATAAACCTTGCTTGATGTTTGCAGTCTCTGGAGTCTCTTTGTCGTTAAAGGGAGATCACGATCTGCGCCCTAACAAAGGCAGTTTGAAGGGGAGAAAGCAGTTTCATCCAAGCTAGTCAGGACACACAGGAAAACAGCTTATAGGAGGTCTTTCTCCTCTCCTTGTCCAACCAACATATAAGCATATATAATATTAATAATTTTGTATGGACACAGTAAGAAATACTTTGAGCTTGTAGAATTGCTCTCCTAGGGTCATCTCGATCTCAGACTGCAGTGCTCAGGCAAGATATCTTTCCTATTCCTAGCAGCAGGGCCCTAGTGTTGTCGTTACTTTTGGATCATGACATCATTTGCCTATGATCAACCTCTTAACTTATAGTTAAGAATCGTGGCACCTTGGCCTGGCCCATCGCGATGCCAGGTTAGCACATAACTTACCGGCTTGCCCTGGTAACATCCAGGCCCACGTCGGGACCCTGCCCTTGGGGTGCTAGGAAGTGAGGGCAACTGAGGCTTAAGTTGAGAAGACAGAAGCCCAGGAGTGAATAATATTCAAAGCCAATCAATTCCTAAGTTACAAAGCATATGAATTAATTGTCTTCCTGTATCTATACAAAAGGACATTGCATTAAGGTAAACTGCTCAAAAGACATAAGGAGAGGAGGAAGGCAATAACTTACAGTACAGCTTCAGTGTCTAAGAAGGATGAGACCTTACAAATTGGTTGGGGCAGAGAGCATAGAAGTGGTTACAGACAGACAAAGTAATGGAAGTGACTCGGGAGCACTGTGATGGGTGCAATTGGATAAACCTAAGCCCCGTGTACTTCAACAGAACCCAGGTGTGCGGGACAGGGGGATGTGATCTCCAAGGCTGCTCAGATCAAGACTGGGCCCCCTCCATCCAGGTCCCCCATCTTCTAGTAGCTAAGTGTTACAACCAGGAACAGCCCCTGGAGCCATGTAATCCCATCAATGGCCAAGATCCAGAGATTGGATATTGTTGATAAGATAACAACACTTATTGTCCAGTTCTCACTCTCAGGGAACCTGGTAGGCTTCTGTGAGTATCTTGCCCGCATGGCAGAGTCTGTGCTTCTGGTCACTGTTTCTTTTGAAGTACAGAAGCTACTTAATTTAAGATAGTCCCCTTTGTTTATCTCTGTTTCCAGTTGCTTTGCAAGTGGAGTGTTATCTTTGAAGATACCTTTAACTTCAATGTTGTGGAGGGATTTGCCCTTGTCTTCAATGTACCTGAGGGATTCTGGTCTGATTTTGAGGTCTTTGACCCATTTTTATCTGACTTTTGTGCTTGGTGTTAGGTAGAGGTCTGAGCCATTTTTTTTTTTTTGCATGTAGCTGTCCAGTTTTTTTTGCACCGTTTGTTAAAGAGGACTCTCTTGCTCCACTTCACATTTCTTGCTCCCTTATCAAAGATTAGATGATTATATATTTGTGGTTGTGTGTCAGTATATTCAATCCATTTCCAATGGTCTGCGGCTCTGCCTTTGTTCCAGTACCATGCTGTTCTCATTATTATCACTTCATAGTAGAGTTTGAGGTTGGGGAAGGTGATGCATCCATCGTTTTTTCCCCAAGAATTGCTTTAGCTATTAGTGGGTGTTTGTTGTTCCATTCGAATTTCAGGAGTGCTTGATCAAGTTCTTTGAAGAATGTCATGGGTATCTTTATAGGGATCACATTGAATTCGTACAATGCTTTGGGGAGTATTGCCATTTTGACAATATTAATTCACCCATTCCATAAGCAGGAGATATGTTTCCATTTCCTAGTGTCCTTTGTTATTTCCTGTTGTGTAGGTCCTTTACCTCCTTAGTTAAGCAGATTCCAAGGTTCTTGATTTTTCTGAGGCACGATTGTGAATGGAATTGCTTTTTCATGTCACTTTCTTCTCTCTCATAAGTTGCATATAAAAAAGCCATACACTTTTGGGTATTGGTTTTATAATCTGCAATTTTACTATGAAAGTCTATTGTTTCTAGAAGCTTTTTTGGTAGAGGTTCTAGTATTCTTTAAATAGAGTATGATATCTGCTGTGAATAGTGAGAGTTTATTGCTACCTTTCATACATAAAAACCCTTAATATCTTTTTCTTACTTTATTTCTATTGCAAGTACTTCTAGTACCACCTTGAACAGAAGTGCCAAAATGAACTTTTACGTAGCATTTTCTGCCTGTAAATTTCTATGCTAAGAACAGTGGAATATACAGTGATATCTTAGTAATTTACAAGTAAATTATGAAGACAGATACTATAAAAATTTCTTTGTATAAATTTCCAAAATGTGTAGCTTTTATTAAACATATTAAGAATAAATCCTATATCTTGATTATACCCTGAATATTATTTCCTTGTTAGAAGTTACCCTTCTAAAATGCAATAAAGTGACACATTTTAAAAATGTTGATTATTCGCTTATTAATTCAATGAATCTTTGTTAGTCTGGTGGTGCAATGCCTCCAGGAAGTCCACCTAGACTCTCAGGTGAGTGCATCAACAGTCTGATGGTGTCTTCATGCTTCCTGATAACCTCAAATTGCCACTGTGCCGCTGGCTGGATCCCAACACCTCAGGACTAAGTTTCCCGAGAAATTAAACTCCCTAAAGATATGTGGGAGCCATGTTCACAAACCACCCCTGGCTCAGCTATACAAGCTAATGGATTGGTCTCGTTTCAGAGACCCATAAACAAATCTTGAAAGAGATCAAAAGCCACAGTTAATCTTGGACCTGCAAAAGGATGAACACACTAGGGTAAATCGAGGGAGGCAGGTTAATTGGGTGCCCACCCAACCAGAACCCAGTGCAGCCACTTGCTCCCACAATCGAAAATCGCCACCATGCCCTCATCTGGTTTCCAACTTCTCAGGATGGCTCTCACTGAAATATAACAGCTGAAAATTCGGATATGCGGGTTTTGTGACTGAAATCTCCAGGCTTTCTCTGGGTCACAATGGGCATCCCATCCCCACTGCCCTGTAATTATGGAAGCCTCAGCAGTCATTTCCATACCTCAAAGCTACTCCAGCCATAGCTTCCTGTAAAAAATACTAAATTCCTTGAGCAAACATGATGACCTCTTAGTACATGTACGAGACCCATGATGCACAAAATAAAAAGGAGACAGAGAGAAAGAATCAAAGATCCTGCCATAGACACAGGCTGGCGTTGGGGGTAGGGTGTTGGGGGATGGCTTTAGGGAACCAGGAACATTGGTGGGAAATGTACACTAGTGGAGGGATGGATATTGGATCGTTATATGACTGGAAGCAAATTATGAATAGATTTGTAATGGTCTATCTCACAGATATTCAAAACAACATTACAAATATATATCCTTAATTTGTAACTCAGACTACTGATAGAACATTAAAACCCAGCATAACTATTTTTGTGTTCTCTGTAGGAAAATAATGTTACTCCCCTGTGTGCCAATAGCTTGAAGAATGCTAAACCCAAAGATACATCAATGACTGTCTTTGGCATGAATATTGTAATTGCAGCTATGCTATGTTTTAGAATCAGTTCATGGACAAGAAATCAAGAGGAGCAAGTGGCAAAGAGCATCAGTGTTGAATAGATACATAATGTTTGAGGAGCTTGCAAGGGAGACGGAAAGATTTGGCATGAGAAGAGGGAAGAAACAGAAGAGTGAAGTACTAATAAGTATCATGAGAAAAATGCAAGGGAGGACATTTCCTGGCAAGTGTCACACTCTGTTGAACTTTTGGTCAGGATAAGTATTAGAAAGTATCTTTCCCATTTAGTGGTAAAAAGCTAATTTTGATGGGTGCATTTAAAAATTACTTTAAAAATTAGAATCACCAAGAGATACACAGTTACAAAGTTGCTCATAATTGAGTTTCAGTCATGTAATGTTCTAGCACCCTTCCAGTATAATGGGGGCATTTTTGAAGGAATATCCCTGGTGGGAAGACTAGGGCATCTGAATCTTAACACATTTCACCAAATATATGATCTCTTCTCACATGATATATCCTTTCCCCCCTGCTTCTTTGATTTATGTTTTCATACAATATTTCCTTGTGAACCTCACCTCAAGTGAGGGTCCCTATTTAAGACAAGTACATGTTTCTGGGGCATTACATATTTTTCGGTTGCTGGGAGAGTCTCTATAGCAATGCTCAGGAGGTGTGAGGGCTCCACAGACAATTCTCAGAAAACGTGGCCATGGTGCTTGGGGTCCTCCGAGGCTATACAGCCTTTGATACTCTGGCAATCAGGTGGTGCTGGGAGTCAAATTGAGTGCATGTGAGGCAAGTTCCATAAGCACTACACTATCTCCTGCGGCCCTGGGTATTAGATTGATGTCAGCATTCTGAGGTCCTCCCTTTTGTCATAAAGCAGAAACTTGTGCAGGAGAAAGTGGAAGAGACCTTAGGGTTTAGCTAGGTTGACTGAGTAGATGGTGGTAGCATTAAGATTAGAACATAAAGTAAAAATAAAACCAGAGAAAGATCTAACAATAGTAAAGAGGGCTTTAGACGTTACTGGGCCTGCTCGAGCAAATCGATGATCAACGGGAGGGCCTTTTCCTTTACCAATCTCCAAAAAAGTTTCAAAATATAATTTTTGACAAAAAATCATACAGAAGTCCAAATTTTTATTGTTCATGGGATAACTATATTAAAAAGAGAAAAGAACCACAATAAACATACAAGTAAAATGAAGGTACATTTCTTTGGAGTCTTTCAATTATGTATTTATATTAGTATATATACAAGTATAATCTTTAAAAAATAAATTTCAGTTACTATAACATTTTATTGAGTTTTTTATAATTGTAATGTTTTACTGTTAAGATGATATTGTTGTGAACATTTATATCTATTTGTCTACTTTTCTGATTGTTTACTTAAGATCTGATATAAAAAGCTACCTTACTAGGGCTGGAGCGATAGCACAGCTGGTAGGATGTTTACCTTGCAATTGGCCGACCTAGGTTCAATTCCCAGGATCCCATATGTTCGCCTGAGCAATACAAGGGGTAATTCCTGAGTGCAGAGCCAGGAGTAACCCCTGTGCATTCCCAGGTGTGACCCAAAAAGAAAGAAAAGTGTTACTTACTTATGACTGGGTATGTAGCTCAGGGCTAAAGCACTTGGCTTGCAAGTATGAAATTTTGGGTTCTATTCCTCACACTATAGAAACAAAACCAAAATATCTCACTGTGGTTGAAAATATATCTCAGTGGTAAAATATTTGCCTCACATTTGTGAGGTTATGGGTTTGATACCTGAATTTCCATATACGCACACAAAAGCTAATTTACTTAAAGAATATTAAACTGCTTAAAACTAAGTATATATTGCCATACTATTATACAGATTTAATTATCAATAAAATAACTTGAAAAGGTCTATTTTTAGCATCTTTGCTAGGAAAAGATGTTACCTGATTTTTAAATGTTTGTAATTTGGGACACATTTTAATTTGTCATTTTAATTTGTGCTCTTTGTCTACTACTGAGCTTGAAAATTGCTCTTGTGTTTACAAGTTATTTACACTTCTTTGAATATAGATTATATGATCATAATTTATGCTTATTTTTTCTATACAAGTTTAATAGCTAAATACTGATTTATTTCACAGCACTAATTTATTAAAAACATTCATCTTTTACCTATTATATTAATTGACATTAGTTGTATGTTTTCCTTGTTTTTTGATCACTTAATTTACTTTTTATCTTTTCTTTCAGATTGTAAGATTTTCACAGAAATGAGCATATGTTTTTCTTTATCTTCTACAGTTTTAAACTGAGAACAACTGTTTGTTTTGTAAAATAGAGATACCTGTGCATTTAAAATTTCTTCTCATTATTTTTATATTTTAACGCATCTCAATTCATCTACAACTTATCATAGTAAGTGTTGTCATATTGAAAGAAACCACCATTTTTTTCAATCATAGCACTGTAGCACTATCCTCCCGTGGTTCATCCATTTGCTCAAGCAGGCACCAGTAACATCTTACAACACATTGTGAGACTAGTTGTTACTGGTTTTGGCCTATCGAATACGTCATGGGTAGCTTGCCAGGTTTTTTCTATGAGGGCGAGATATTCTGGGTAGTTTGCCCAGCACAGGAATCGGAATCAGGGTTGGCCTTCTGCAAGGCAAATGCTGTACGCGCTGTGCTGTAAACGTTATATAAAATATACTAGTAATACCGAATGTTGTTTCTTTAACAGTGCAATAAAATAATTATTTAGTAATTTTCTTGATTTGTTAATGAAATATGTAAGCTCTTGAGTATAATGGGAGTAGTTTTCTAACACAATAGTCTGAGGAATTTGAAACTGTTATAACTGTCTTGCAGGATTCCATCTCCCTAGCCTGCTTCATTCTACCCCTCTCTCTATCCAATCCGGTATTCTTCCTGGGAATCTGACCTCCTGATTGGCTAGGCTCTACCTTTAACTGCCCATTTTATGACATCATTCTCCCACCAAACCAACCACCAATTGGTCGAATGTTGGGGTTCCCATACGGTTGTTTGTAAACAAATTTGAATCATACTGGAAAGTGACCAGTGACAAATGACCAATCAACATTGACCAGTCTTCTGTACTGGACACTTGTGGTCTTTAGCCGCTCCAGTATTCAGACTTACTCTCCTACCGTCTCCTCTTCTCGTCTACCTTTCATCGGTATTTCCTCTTCTCTGACCATGTCAGGTAAGGTATAATACTTTTCAAAGCTTTTAATTAGATTTATCATCACTAAACTTAAAAGAAGTCTAGTAAAACCAGCACGTAGTAATGACAGAAAGTGTTCAAGTAGAATTTTATAACTCTCATTTTAGCTTGACTTTGATATTTCCTGTGTGATTTTAGACATTGGCTTTCTTTCTCTCACATACAAACTGTTTTTCCTCATTGATTACTTTATATTTTAGACGTATTTACGAGCTCAAATACAAACATATATATATTTATATATGTTGATTCTCTGTGTTTTTTTTTCTTTTAATCGTGTATTTTATAAAATATCGATTGACAAAAGTAAATCAAAGACAGTATTTTTACAGAAACAGAAAATGTAGATGCTGTGGAAACCTGTTAATATATACCCGCATGGTTTCTCTGTAATGGTCTCTCCTCTTGTATTTATACTTCAATAGTTTAAATATAGTGCTATTACACAGTAATAATCATTTATCTTTGAGTTTTCTATTTAAACCAGGTTATAAGAAAATTTGGGGCATGGGGAAGGTGTGGAGTGCTGAGCGGTAGGGAGGCAAGCCCTCTAAGGTAAGAAAGTTTGGGATCACTTTCATCAAACATTGACCAATCGAAACCAAGACTATATGAGGGAGAATAAAATAGGTAAGAAAGAAAGAAAGAATATGGATGGCAATTATCAAGGAAGGGGAAACCATCTGGATTGAATGTTGAAGAAAACCAAGGATTTAAAGTCAAAAAAGAAAGAATATATGTTAAATATGCTGAGGTAAATACACTGAGAGCAAGTCAAAGCAATTTACTTCAATAAATGCCAGGACTAGAAAGTATACAATTCCTTGAGTAGGGTACCAGTAGGAAAACCAGTATATCAGAAAGCCATCCTTGGTGACTTTTTTCCTTATTACCTTTTAAAACACAGTACTTGGTACATGACAATTTGGAATATGAACATGCTTCAGAAATGATGCATCCCATTAATAGCTAATAGTGGCTATCTAGGTGGGTGGAAGAAATAGAATCTTCAATGTTTTAATGACGTTCTAGTTTTTAAGTACATGTACGCGTTGCCTGTTGAAATTAAAAAAAAATGGTATCTTCTATCTTGATTCAGGAGATTTGATTCATTTGTGTTGTAAGTAGGTTCCAGGTTAAAGCTGCTTGTCATCTTTACAAATATTATTTCATGTGATTTTTTTTCTTCCTAACATGAGAGTATTTTGATAATAGTCAACTTCCGTTTTTAGATCCTAAGAGGAAAGAGGAAAATCAAGTCACACATGTCGAATTACACATTTTTGTCATATTTCTTCATTTTGATTGTTCCACATTAAGAACATTTAATGGAATTTTGGTGCTCATTTATTAACATTGAGAAGAACGTTTTCCAGGTTAATAAAGATAATTCAACACTAGGTTTTGAAAGTAATTTTCAATATTTTGTGATCATTTTATATGGTCTTTTCTATTTGTGTGATAAACTGAAATCATATGCTAGGTTTAACACGTGTTGTTTGCTGTTTAATATTCAGAGGTATTGATGAGAATAATTTTTTGTAATTACGAAGTTTCTCTATTTTACTCATTTAAAACATTGCTTACCTATGAAATACAATCAAGTTTATTCCTATTTTCTTTTTTTTATGTAGTTACTGGTAAATCTTTTCTGTTTAATGGACTGGTAAAGTGTGCTCTCAAAAATCACCTTCTATTCCATTTCTTGGCTAGCAGTTTTTTCTAAAACAGAATACACTATTCATATTGTATAAGTAAAAGGCCCTCCCGTAGATCATCGATTTGCTCGAGCGGGCCCAGTAACGTCTCCATTGGAGACTTTGTTGTTACTGTGTTTGGCATATCGAATACTCTCGGTAGCTTGCCGGGCTCTCCGACAGGGGCGGAGGAATCGATGTGGAACAATTTTTTAATAAACTTATTGGACTGTTTTATTTGGTTTTGTTTGAGACCACATCCACAGTTATTAAGGGTTTACTCTTGGGTCTGCTCTCAATAACTTACTGTACTATACAGTTTGCTACATAGCCCAGATTTCACTGATATCTATATACTTCTTTTTCAGTTCTGTGATACATATTTTTCATGATGTTTTCTTTATACTTCCTCCTATGAAAACACATGAAGTGGAAAAATTATATTTGTGTATGCATTATTATTCTTAGAGTTATTTATAAACAACTTAAGACACAGAATTTAAATAAATTTTTCCCTCCAAAAACATTTCATGGGAAAAACTCAAGTAGTCATTTTTGAAGTGGATCAAAAATCAGGGTAACTTTCAATGCATCAACATGATTAAGTCATAAGTGAACCGTACTAGCACATATTCATTGCACAAGTCAAATGGAAACCTGATGATTACAATGGTAACAGTTGTAAAGACCCCAAATGCCTATATTAATGTAAGGTATCTTCCTAAGCATTTCTGCATTGTAGTGATCATGCAGAGTCCTGGAAAAAAGTCCACATGCTTAGGTTCCATAACTTGGAAATTCATAAGGGACAGAGAGAGAGTACTGGAGGAGATAAGGCACTTGCCTTGTACACAGCCAATCAGGTTGGACCTCTGTCACTGCATACACTCTTCTGAATGTTACAAGGGGTCACTCAGAGTGCAGAGCCAGAAAGAGCCCAAGAACACTGTAAGTTATTGGTCCAAATTATACTCCATAACATGACCAATAAAAATTATTGGAAAACATGAAGTCTCTTTGTCATTTCTGGCCCTCAGGTTTCTTCTTGTCCAAAGAATGTTACCCATTCTCTTAGACTTCCTAGTTTGGAAAAGCTTCCCTTATAGGAAATAACATATGAATCAATAGGAGAGCAAGCTACAGGCATTGCTAGGGTAAGGAAAAACTATCTGTAACCAAGAAATCCAGGTACAGAAAAGATCACCTGGTGGCTCTACAGTTCTGTGTTCATTTGGGAGCACGATACCAAATACACAAAGTGCCAAAATGTTCCAGACTTTGAATCACCCCAAATTGTTGGAATTTTGGAAACTCACTTGACTGTTGGTACTAGAAGCATCTCAATGGCTTAAATTTTAAGTTTATATTGTTCCTCTCAGCGTTGAAGGAGATTATTAGTCTCACAGATTTCTTTCATCACCTTATTGTTCCTTACAGAAAAATTTCAAAATCCATCTGTATTTGGAACTTCACATACTCGGCAGCATTCCCTTCCCATGGTGAACTATGCAGCTTCCCTAACAGGAAGTGCCTGCAACTACTCCAGAGAATCTGCTCCAGCTGGTAGTTCTGCTTGGCTCCTGCCCTCAGCCTCTGGCACCTCTTTCCAACCACTGATGGGTAGTGTCTAACTTTACCAACATTTCAGCACAACAATGCTATCTGGAGTGTTTAAACCAGAGTCATATATCCACCTCAGCTGCTTCCTACCCGAGTGTTTTGGAATGGGATATTGCAGGAAGTTTCCATGGGAGACTTTTCTGTGACTGTCCTTGACCAAGACACCACTGTCTCTTCCATGTCTAAGGCAGCTTGCTATGAGAGAACCCTAGATACCTACAACACGGTGTCTGTGTACCCATCACTTTCTGCCAGTCTTGTTGAGAGAACACCGTCTCGGTATCCATATCAGAGTCAAAGTCTGTCACTTCCTTACCAGGACCGAAGCCAGGTGTATTACAATCATCAAGGAGGTCTGGGAACTCTCCTTTCGGCCCGCAGTTCTATGACTCCATTTCATACACAGGACAAAATGGCTCTGCCCCCCAAGCTTACAGGAACTCATCTAGAGAAATGGTTATTGTGCTGAAGGAGGTTCTGCCCCCAAATAACCAACCTCCAGCCACCTCCTCTGGAATTCACTTCTCTGTGTCTGCTCAACCCATCACAGAATCGAGTTATCAAGGTGAGTTAAACTGAGAGAAGGGAAAGAAAACTCAAAAATTGGGGTCAAAGAAGAGGAAAACTGTCCATAGACAGGTGGTATTTAAATACACTGAGATTTTTAAGTTTATGAAATGAAGTTAACTAAACTCAGTTCATGTTTACTCCCCTCACCCATTTTATAGCATATTATTTTCACACTCAACATAAGAGCTCCGAATGCACATTGGAAGGTATGATAGTATATTGGAAAACTACTTTTCTTATAATGAACTTCAGGAGCACACAAAAGAATGCCACATTTTTTCCCAAGTTATTTCATTTATTTTTTAATTTTTATTAGTTAAACATCATGAGGCAGAGTTGTAGACTTACAAATTATTGTGCTTGCCTTTCATTTATACAATGATGGAGAACCTATCCCTCCACCAGTGCCCATTCTCCACCACCACGGATACTAGTATTCCTGCCACTACCCATACCCCCCATCCCACCCAGCATCTGTGGCATGGAATGCCACATTTTTCACTCTTCTAGTTCAGCAGTCCTCCAGAATTACCACACTAAAAGTTAAATACAAGGCTTAAACTAGTATTTTGTTATTTTCGTAAGAAGTTTCAGAACTCTTATTGTAATGGTACCACTTTAACTTTTCCTTCCATTAATGAGCAGCAAGGTTCTGAATACACTTGTGGTTTAGAGATTCTGTCTCAAATCATGAAACCTAGAATCTGTACTTCAGCACAAATATCATGCTGAAGGAGTGCTTCATTCATACTCTTATTCTATGATATTAATGTCCTTTTATTTTTCTATGAAAGTGAATAAATTGAGAGTAAAATACATTACAATGCTAAGCTCTGTATGGCATTTATTAGTTTAAAAGACTGTAAGTTTTCTTTTAAAAAAAGCTTTTGTTTGGAGGAGGTTGAATCTGTGTCACAGTCCGAAGTGCTCAGGGATTAGTCCTGGGTCTGTGCTAGGGATCACTGCTGAAGATGCTTAGGAGATCATCCGTGATACAAAAGATCAAACGGAGGTCAGCTGTGCGTAGGGCCAGTGCCTTACCAAATGTACTATCCCTCTGTCCACATCTCTTATTTTTTAAGTTAGTTTACACAGAAACTCTTTCAAATACAAAGAAAACCAAAAATCAACAGCATCACATGACCAACAGTAACAACTATAACAGTTACCTCCAATCTTCTAGCACAGGGCCTTGTCCATTATCCGTAGAATACTCAGTAACAATGCTTTCCCTATGGCTGGTAGGTGCACAGATGTTGCAGCACTAGGTTTGTGGAGGGAATATCTCATTTTGCAGGGACTGAATTCTTCCTTGGTTCCTTTTTAGTGATGAATTTCCTGGGGATGGAGACTTCCCTGCCATCGCAACCTTCAGGTCAGACATTTGGTTTCACACAAATTTCCGAATTGCCCACATTTGCAGTAGCAGGATTCAAAGACCTTTGAGTAATCCACCACCTGAGATTGGGAAAGTTCCCATAATATCTCCAGCCCAAAGTAACCTGGCGCTGACCCCTACTCCAACTCAGGAACAAAAAGGTATAAATTTTGATCAGATGAACCATGGGCTTTCAAAAGCTCTGGAGACCTACCAGATCCCAGTCGACGTAGATCAATGCAAAGACCTGCAGGTAATGAACACCAGTGACACCATCACTCTGAAGCAGGTGCAAGAAAATTCAAGTGGCACCAAGGGGACCTCCCATACAAAACGGAAGAACAAAAAGGAGGCTTCTGAGCCTCTTGAGGGAGAACCCAAGGCCAAAATCCAGCCAAAAGTCCGAGATTGCTTGCTAGGGGGAGCGGGGATTGTTCATAATGCTGCAGTCAGTGATAGGTGTCCTGTGACCATTGCCATAACTAACAGCAAACCTCACAAAGCTGCATCCAGCAGGATCAGCAAGACAAAGAGCCGTGGGCAAGAGAAGATAAAAAACACCGGAGAAAAATCTAAGAAATCTAATGAGTGTAAGCATCCAGGGAACAAGGTCAAGGTAGAAGAAAAGCCCACCATTGGCAAGATGAAACACAAGAAAAGTCAACCCAATGCTTGCCAAGATGCTGTTAAAAAGCCCCGCCGCTACCTAGGCATACACCTGCTGGATTCTGTCAAAGTTTTTCATGCTCTGAGAAGAAGAGTGATCCAAAACCTGGAATCTCTTCCTCACAGGTCCTGAGTAGCTCAAAGAAGCCTACAGATATCAAGCCACCCACAGCTGTCAAGCCATGGCTAGGTGCTGCACAGGATGGAAAAGTCCTTGAGAAAACGCAGGTCAAAGCTCAGAAACCAAATAGCAGTGCTGAAAAACGCTCATCTCCAACCCAGTCTGAGCTGCCACCTCCTTGGATAGGTCAAATTGGTACCTTTGCCTTTTCTTAACATGGAGACACTGCAAGCTCGACCTGTTCCTCAGAGGCGACAATCTGTGGCCTCACATCATCCTGCTGCAGCTGACCCTGCCAAGCTGGATCTACCAATGCAGCTCAGTCAACTGCTGCCAATTCTTCCCGTTCAACCACTGCATATTTGTCTGGTTCTGCCAAACCTGCTCAGTCCATTTCAACCAAACCATCTCGACCAGGTTTGCATAAACCCAGTAGCCAGCCTATTCGTCACCCTGCAGCTTCAATACCTGCTCCCTACAAGACAGCAGCTGGCACATTTCTCCAGTGGGAGGCTCCTCCTGTCTCTGTGAACAAGCGGCAGTCGCCACCCAAACGTCAGAGTCACTTTCTCCTCCAAGACTTCCGTTTCCAACAGATTCCATGGAGAAAGCCCAATGTTCCCGAGCAAGTCATGTCAAAGCCCATCACCAAAGAGCAGAGAACAGAGCCTGAGGCTATGAAAAGGAAGGTTCAGCAGGAGCGTGAGAATGCTGCCAAACACACCTCGTTGGGGGAAAGTGCAGTTCTTTATTGAGAGGGAAAAAGCGATGAACATCTCCCTCTACTATGGCTACGTAATTAGAGAGCTGGAATGGTAGGTTCCAATTTATGTACCAGATGGTTGCCCTAGGCAAACACTGAAATGCCATACACCTTTTATTTATTCTAATATATTTTTCAAATTAAATAGATGTAACATAGTTAATTGGTTCTTAATAAAAGTTCAGAATTTTGAGATGCAGTCCACTATGGTTGATTTGGGACTGGCTGGGGATTGAAGGATTTGATGGGAAAGAATGGGAAGTTAGAGAGAGGAAAAAGGGGGAATAGGCAAGACTCCAAGAAATACAAACTTTGTCCAGGGTTATAAAGCCCATAAGAGGCGAGAAATTGCATGGACCTGAGGAAGATTGGGGTAGGGTCAGAGGAAGAATATAGCTGACAGGGCATTTGCTTTGCAAGTAAGAAGGAATCAGTTCATTTCTTGCAATCTTTTATGGGCCCCAGAGACCCACCCGATGTGAAACTTTAGCACTGAGCCAGGAGTAAGGCCAGAGCACAGTTAAGTATGCCCCATCCCTGTTGTCCTCCAAAAAAAAAATGGGAGAAATGGCACAGTCTGCGGTTTTCGGTTAAAAAAATAAATTTGGAATAGGCTGAGGTAGGCAGATGAGTCTAATATGACCAGTAGAAAAGTTAAAATTCTTCCGTAGAGGCTGTGTTTACGCCTCATGGTCACCTTTGGAAGATAACCAAATTTGAGACACATCACTAAAATGTTTGGTTGGTCTATCCATAAATGTTGGTTGGGGGATGCGAACACTTACACTGGGTAATAAACCTACCAGATGAGTGATCAACGCCCTCAGAGTCATTCAATGATGACTTTGAACAGTGACAAAGCCAAGAGAACAGTTGCAGCATGAAGCCTGAAGATAAGCTCCTGGGAGATTCAAAATAAGTCACCATGTCCTCGGGCCCTCTGTTCAGCACCCCTAGCTGCATCATTTCACTTATTCCCAACAATATTCATAGTTTCTATCATGGTGACACTTTACTAGCTAGTTTCAACAATGACATCCAGTGCCGATTTAAGTCTTTGGATTTGTAAACTCCCCAAGGTAGCCAAGCCAGCTTTCAGGAAATTTCTGGTGGCGGGAGCTCAAATTATATTAGCTTCAGCGGGCTGGTCTTTGGTCTTCCATGGTCCCTGGTGCCTGTAGGTTTCTCTAAACATCGCTTTAAACTGTAGCTCACACAAGATCCAGCTTTATAAATGGTGTTGTGACTGTGTTGCGGTAGGTACCGTACTAAAACATGTGTCCTAGGTCACCACTCCCAAAGCAGTTGGTACCGGTTGACCTTGAGCCTGGAAGGTGATGGTGGAAAGAGATCATCCTAGGAGAGTTAATGGGGTGATGGATGGATGGAAAGGAAACCGGGAAGAGTAGGGAACTGGAAATCTGGTGATCATCATGGGATAGTTGGTGGATGTTTTTCAAATACGTTAAAATATATTTTGTAAATGAGATTCAAGACTTAATCACTTAATCACTTAACTTCCCGTTAGTCGTCGATTTGCTCGAGCGAGCGCCAGCAACGTCTCCATTTGTCCCTGTCGCGTGCTAGTGTAGCCCAATGGCATCTGTTCGCTCCGGGAACATGAAGGGCCTCAAACCGATCGTTCATGATCTTGACGAAGAAGTCTGACCATCTGGTAGATGGTCGGCCACGCGGTCTCCTGACATCCCGTGGAATCCAATCAGTAACAGCTCTAGTCCAATGGTCGTCTTTAAATCTCATTACGTGACCAGCCCATCTGATTTTCGACACCTTGGCAAATGAGACAGCGTCCTTGATCCTTGATTGTCGATGGATGTCAGAATTCCGGATTCTTCTCTCATTTGAGTGAAACGTGATATTCCAAGCATAGCTCTTGCTATTCTTCTTTGGGAGACCTGGATGGCGTTCTCATCTTGTTTGCGTAGGGCCCAGGTCTCTGAGGCATATGTTAATGCAGGAAGAACAGTGGAATCAAAGAGATGTGCCCGGAGCCGAAGGTTCTTCGTCCTCTTAGCTATTTCTTCGATGTTCTTGAAGGCGTTCCAAGCCGCTCTCTTCCTCCTGCGCAGCTCGGGTGCCAGGTCATTTGTCATGTTGACCTCTCGACCTAGGTAGACATAGCTGTTGCATTCGGAGATGGTCGTTCCATTGAGAGCGAATGGGGCATCAGGAACAAGGCTGTTTCTCATAAACATTGTCTTCGTAAGATTCAGCTGTAGTCCTACCTTTCCACACTCACGGTCAAAGTCTGCCAGCATTTGTGCCGCTTGGCTGATGTTTGGTGTTATTAAAACATTGTCATCAGCAAAGCGGAGGAGGTGTAATTGCCGACCATCTATCTTCACTCCCATTCCTTCCCATTCCAGTCGTCGCATGATGTTCTCAAGGGTGGCACTGAAGAGTTTCGGTGAAATGGTATCACCCTGCCACACCCCTCTCTTGACATCAATGATCACTTCTTTGAAGAATGGTGAGATCCTGGTAGTGAATCCGCAATAAAGCTCACGGAGGATCCTGATGTATTGGGCTTGAACGCCCTGATTGGCTAGGGCTTCAATGACCGCTTCCGTCTCAACAGAATCAAAGGCCTTCTTTAAATCAATGAACGTTAAGCAGAGCGGCATTTTGTACTCCCGAGAAACCTCAATAAGCTTGGTTATCATGTGGATATGGTCGATGGTGCTGAATCCTTTGCGGAACCCTGCTTGCTCGCATGGTTGTCCTTCATCTAATGTTCTGCCAATTCTATTCAGGATGACTCGAGTGAATAGTTTGTAGATGACAGACAATAGGCAGATTGGGCGATAGTTGCCAATGTCATGGATGTCTCCCTTCGTGAACAGTAGTACGTTTCTGCTGGTTTTCCATTGGGACGGAACCTTGCATTCAGACAGGTAGCGAGTGAAGAGCCGAGCCAGTGTATTGATGAGTACTGAGGGCAGGTTCTTCAGGTGTTCAGGTCTGACCTTGTCTGGGCCGGGTGCTGTTTGTTTCTTTACCAACGAAATGACGTGTCGGATTTCGGAGGGGAGAACATTGGGAAAAACATACCCATCTTGTGGAATTTGGTATGCTGGCAAGTGGACATGCCTGCGAAGAGATTTGAGTAGAAGTCATGGATAATCTTCTCCATTGCCGTTCTGGAGGATGTGATGGATCCATCAGGGCGTCGGAGGGCAGTCATCTTGGTCTTATAGTTGGCGAAGGACAGGTGGGCCTTACGAATACTTTTCCCGGCTTCTGCCGCATCTACCAGTACTTCTGCTCTTCTCTCTTTGAGGTCTTCCTTGATCGCATCTCTGCACTGCTTTGCAAGCTCGGACGCTAGCTTGCGGTTGCTTGAGGCATGCGCCAAACCACGCTGGCGAATTAGCTCAAGAGTTTTCGAAGATAGGCGACTTTCTTTGGCTATCTCACTCTTGGCGTTCCTCGCACATTCATGGAGGTGCTGAACAAGTCGATCGTATTCCTCGTCAATGTTGTCAACAATGGCATCTTCCCATGTTGCCGCAATAGTACCAAAGAGTTCCCAGTTTGTGGTCATTCTGGGAGTTCTCTTTTTGAACTTTGCAGCCCTTTCTCCCCGCTCTGTGAAGTAGAATTTTGCACGAAGGAGACGGTGGTCTGATCCCGTTCGAAATTTTGGGACAACAGCGACATCAGTCAGTCAAAACCGTCGATTGAATATGATGTGGTCTATTTCGTTGTGGAATCGTCCACCGGGAGACTCCCATGTCCATCGTTTAGATTCTGCCTTCTGGAACTGTGAGTTACCATGGATGGTCTTGGTCGACATGATGAACTCTGACAGTCTCTCACCCTGTTCGTTCCATTCTAGGCCATGGGTCCCGATGTGAAGTTCTTCAACTGATCTTCTCGGTCCTATCTTGGCATTAAAATCACCCACAATGATCTTGTAGAAGGTGTGGTCTTCTTTATAGAACTTCTCTAGCTCCATGTAGAACTTCACGATTTCTCTTTCATCATAATGAGATGTTGGTGCGTAGACAACGAAGATAGAAACTGCAGGCAGTGAGCTACATCTATTCAAATGTAAACGTCCGATTTGGGTTGTTAGGCATTCGAATGAATCAATGCTCTTGGCCAAGTTTGTGTTGACAAGGACACCCACGCCTCCAACATCTCTTTTATCGCATGTTCCGTGGAACAATTCTTCTCCAGTGTCGAAAACGGCATGATGAGATTCGTGCCTTCTTGTCTCGGTCAGACCAATGATGTCGTACTTGATCAAGTACAACAAAATACGAAAATAAGATAGCTTCCAAAGAACAGGTTACATATAAGACCGAGATAGCTGATAAGGCTGGCATTCCTTCTGGGCTTTCAATCATACCATTTACTAAATATGTTATTTTCACATCACTTTAGCTGTGGAGAGGAATAGTGAGAAACAAAATGCCACCAGAAAAGCAAACTGGATGACCACCTTCAATAAAAGCTAGGTGGAAGGTATTCCCATGGATCCCAAGTACAAATATATGTTAACAGGAACATATATTTAACTAACTCTGCTTGGTACCAGTAACTAATTTGTTGAAAATGGGGGGAAATGAACGCAGTTTCTAATTGACCTGAGACTGACCTGTTAATAGATTTTCCCAGGCAAGGGCAGTTGACTGGCTGGGAACAAAAAAACGTGAAACGTGTTTTGCTACCTTAATGTATGGCTGGAGGGAATTGATCCCAGTAATCTCTCAAAACTAACAAGCTTCAACTCTCTTGAAGTAATGTTGTATTCACTAAGGAAAAAATGTTGGGAGAAAAGTCTGAAATGGTGGGAAAAGAGACAATAAGTGCAAAAGGAAGGGATTGAAATTGGGGTTCCTCTGAAAACAAAGCTTGAAACAAGATCTGGTGGGAACATGGTTTACTGGAAATGGGATCTGAGGAGGAAAAGAGTGATATCAGGGATGTGAACAAGGAAAATCCTAGTTAACGAAGACTTATCTAGCTGACTACCCCATGGGAAACATGGTTCCAAGACTAGCAGAACTTAGCAAGTAATTTACTTTAATTTTCTTTCTTATATATGGTCAATTACAACACGTATTCTTAGCCTTCTTCAAACACAATTTGGAGTATTCATTTCTTTCTCAATATTCTGTTCATTTGTGTAAGCATTTTAAATAACTGCTCGATAACAGAATTATTTGATTAGACTTATTTTTTACTTTAATGTTTAGTTGAGATTACTGAAAACTAGGTCTAATGTGAAGTTTGTCTTGATTGGTACAAGTAGAAATGGGAGGACTATGAATGGAATTAGACATTATAGGGTACCACATTCAGTTCCTAATGATACTAGTAAAGGACATTGTCCCAAATCAACTATCGAAAAAGATATTCTTCACTATTTAAACTGTAAATTCAACATTTTCTATATTAAATTAAAAATGAATTAATATTCCTGTATTTGGTCTTTTAAAGACATTCCAGGTTGGTTAAGGAAACTAACACTGGGTATGAAATCATAACAACTTAATCATAAAAACCTGATTACTACTTAAGTTTCCACGAATGTCAGTGCTAAGAATTATTTCCCTGGATCTCACTAGTGTACGTGATAGTCATATGAATACACCTGTGTGGATACATCACTGGTATCTAATTTAGAGAATAGATATATAGAGATTAGATCAGATAGCTGAGTGTGATCGGAACTTTTCTAGACATTCCCTTTATCACACTCCCAAAGACTTGTACTGATCCTTATGGGTCCATGACTTTTCGTCCTCCCCACTCCCAGAGTCTTTTAAAATTTGGGGTTTGGAGTTGGGAGAGAGAGTGGTGGGAGAGAAACTGGGGACAGTAGCAATGGAACTGTATACTAGTGGAGGTTGGTTGTTAAAATATCCTATGATTAAAACTGAATCATGAAAAGGTTTGTAATATGTGTCTCTTGCAGATTCAATACAAAAACATGATATTTAGTTTCTACCACCGTGACTCACTTATGAGTTTGCTGAAATTTATTTTTATCACCTTGGCTGGGCTCATTACATAGGTGCCTGTGTGGTAAAACATTTTTCATTTTATGCAGAATTAAGAGGCAAAACTAAAAGGGTTGGGACTTCTGGTGGAAGGGGAAAAGAGCACAAAACACCCTGTTGACCACAGCTCAGCAGGGTCAACTAACATGCTTTATGACTGACCTCCTTCACTGATTTCCTCTTTTTAATGTGGAAAAATGAAAAGACTTTTCAGGCTGCCAGAGGGTAGTCCCGTCCAGTTCACACTATTTTCTTTTCGATCAGAATTGTTTAAAGATTATTTGATAAATTTGGAGCTTAATGATTTGTTCTCATATATTTCCCCTACATGGTGTCAGTGGGCATTGATCCAGGAAGGACAGCATGAAAAAGATGAGGTGTATGACTTAACCACCAATGCCAACATTACTGTAAGTATGGAACCCAGAGTACAATAGTTAAACATCAAAACGTGTTTGTCAAGGAGATCGGTGGGAATGCAGGGAGAAATGGGTCATTTGTTGGTGGAGGGATGCAGACACTGGTGTTGTGATTAGAATCGGAATATTGTATGACAAAACTCCATTATAAATGACTTTGAAAATCAAAATTGCCTAAATTTAAAAAAAAGAGAAGTCAACTTACATCTATATTTCAAGAAAGCTTGTCTTAGCAAATTTTGGCAGGGAGACCATATTTGGTAGGTAGAGGGAGAAAGAAAGGGAGAGATGACAGTTGGGAAGAGAAGCCTGGATATCATGGAAGAGATGAAAGCTGATCTTAGAAGATTTGGAGCCATCAGAGTTTAAAGAGTTAAATGGTGAGAACATTGCAGTTTAGATAGTTAAATAGAGAGATTCATTTAAGTCATCAGCAGTGTATACATAGAGAGATTTCAAAGACCTCACTGATATTCAGGCTATATTAACTAACAAGGGAAGCGTTTTTTTTTTCCTGATGCACTATGTAAGTACGATATATTGCCAGGAAGAATGATAAGAAGTTGGTTCTCTTTTTCACAGATTAATAAATTAGACGTGAAAACTTTTGTACAAAGGAATCTATCATCTTGTCCTGTTGCTCTGTTTTCTTGTCATCATTCCATTCTCCCCCATGACCCTACCTAACCAGGGCTCTCCATATTTCTCAACAGTGTCACCACATAGCCTCAGAGCTGTGTTAACTGCCAGCAGCTCACAGCTCTCATGTTTTACCCACACCCAGGCCAGAGCCATCCTTCTGAAACCAAGGATATTTGTGGAAGGCCTGTTCTTCCTTGAATTGGCAGTCATGGTTTACCTCTTCTTAATCATTGTGTTTACAAATTTAGATGAAAGTCGCTATACTAGTGACAGGGATTTTCCAAACTAAGGAAAGCATAAACATTTCCCTTTCCCCCAAGAATTTGGGGCTAGTTCTTATCTATCCACTGCTAATCGTATGTGATAATTAGGAAACAGAACTGAAGTCAAAACAGGGACATTTGTCAATTTGGTGCCATGACTAATCAGTCTTAGTCACTTAATCAATTAATCACTTAACTTCCCGTTAGTCATCGATTTGCTCGAGCGGGCGCCAGTAATGTCTCCATTTGTCCCTGTCGCGTGCTAGTGTAGCCCAATGGCATCTGTTCACTCCAGGAACATGAAGGGCCTCAAACCGATCGTTCATGATCTTGACGAAGAAGTCTGACCATCTGGTAGGTGGGCGGCCACGAGGTCTCTTGACATCCCTGGAATCCAATCAGTAACAGCTCTAGTCCAACGGTCGTCTTTAAATCTCATTACGTGACCAGCCAGCCCATCTGATTTTTGACACCTTGGCAAATGAGACAGCATTCCTGATCCTTGATCGTCGACGGATGTCAGAACTCCGGATTATCTCTCTCATTTGAGTGAAACGTGATATTCCAAGCATAGCTCTTTCTATTCTTCTTTGGGAGACCTGAATAGCGTTCTCATCTTGTTTGCTTAGGGCCCAGATCTCTGAGGCATATGTTAATGCAGGAAGAACAGTGAAATCAAAGAGATATGCCCGGAGCCGGAGGTTCTTCGTCCTCGTACCTATTTCTTGGACGTTCTTGAAGGCGTTCCAAGCCGCTCTCTTCCTCCTGCGCAGCTCGGGTGCCAGGTCATTTGTTATGTTGACCTCTCGACCTTGGTAGACATAGCTGTTGCATTCGGAGATGGTCGTTCCATTGAGAGCGAATGGGGCGTCAGGAACAAGGCTGTTTCTCATAAACATTGTCTTCGTAAGATTCAGCTGTAGTCCTACCTTTCCACACTCACGGTCAAAGTCGGCCAGCATTCGTGCCGCTTGGCTGATGTTTGGTGTTATTGAAACAATGTCATCAGCAAAGCGGAGGTGGTGTAGTTGCCGACCATCTATCTTCACTCCCATTCCTTCCCATTCCAGTCATCGCATGATATTCTCGAGGGTGGCACTGAAGAGTTTCAGTGAAATGGTATCACCCTGCCACACCCCTCTCTTGACATCAACGATCACTTCTTTGTAGAATGGTGAGATCCTGCTAGTGAATCTGTAATACAGCTCACGGAGGATCCTGATGTACTGGTCTTGAATGCCCTGATTGGCTAGGGCTTCAATGACCACTTCCGTCTCAACAGAATCAAAGGCCTTCTTTAAATCAATGAACGTTAAACAGCGACATCTTGAACTCCAGAGAAACCTCAATGAGCTTGGTTATCGTGTGGATATGGTCGATGGTGCTGAATCCTTTGCGGAACCCTTCTTGCTCCTATGGTTGTCCTTCATCTAGTGTTCTGCCAATCCTATTCAGGATGACTCGAGTGAACAACTTGTAGATGACAGACAATAGGCAGATCGGGCAATAGTTGCCAATGTCATGGATCTCTCCCTTCCTGAACAGTAGTACGGTCCTGCTGGTTTTCCATTGGGACGGAACCTTGCATTCAGGCAGGTAGCGAGTGAAGAGCCGAGCCAGTGTATTGATGAGTACTGAGGGAAGGTTCTTCAGGTGTTCAGGTCTGACCTTGTCTGGGCCGGGTGCTGTTTGTTTCTTTACCGACGAAATGGCGTGTCGGATTTCGGAAGGGAGAACATTGGGAAGGACATATACATCCTGTGGAATTTGGTATGTTGGCAAGTGGACATGGCTATCGAAGAGATTTGAGTAGAAGTCATGGATAATCTTCTCCATTGCCATTCTGGAGGTTGTGATGGATCCATCAGGACATCGGAGGGCAGTCATCTTGGTCTTATAGTTGGCGAAGGACAGGCGGGCCTTACAAATACTTTTCTTGGCTTTTGCCGCATCTACCAGTACTTCTGCTCTTCTCTCTTTGAGGTCTTCCTTGATCGCATCTCTGCACTGCTTTGAGAGCTCAGACGTTAGCTTGCGGTTGCCTGAGGCATGCGCCAAACCACGCGGGCAAATTAGCTCAAGAGTTTTCGAAGATAGGCGATTTTTTGTGGCTATCTCTCTTTTGGCGTTCCTCGCACATTCATGGAGGTGCTGAACAAGTCGATCGTATTCCTCGTCAATGTTGTCAACAATGGCATCTTCCCATGTTGCCCCAATAGTACCAAAGAGTTCCCAGTTGGTGGTCATTCTGGGAGTTCTCTTTTTGAACTTTGCAGCCCTTTCTCCCCGCTCTGTGAAGTAGAATTTTGCACGAAGGAGACGGTGGTTCAATCTCATTCGAAATTTTGGGACAACAGCGACATCAGTCAGTCAAAACCGTCGATTGAATATGATGTGGTCTATTTCGTTGTGGAATCGTCCACCAGGAGACTCCCATGTCCATCGTTTAGATTCTGCCTTCTGGAACTGTGAGTTACCATGAATGGTCTTGGTCGACATGATGAACTCTGACAGTGTCTCACCCTGTTCGTTCCATTCTAGGCCATGTGTCCCGATGCATCCATCGAGGACCTGATGGTACTAGCGCGAATGATCAAATACGACATCATTGGTCTGACCGAGACAAGAAGGCACGAATCTCACCATGCCGTTTTCGACACTGGAGAAGAATTGTTCCTCGGAACATGCGATAAAAGAGGTGTTGGATGCGTCGGTGTCCTTGTCAACACAAACTTGGCCAAGAGCATTGATTCATTCGAATGTCTAACAACTGGAATCGGACGTTTACATTTGAATAGATGTGGCTCACTGCCTGCAGTTTCTATCTTCGTTGTCTACGCACCAACATCTCATTATGATGAAAGAGAAATCGAGAAGTTCTACATGGAGCTAGAGAAGTTCTATAAAGAAGACCACAGCTTCTACAAGATCATTGTGGGTGATTTTAATGCCAAGATAGGACCAAGAAGATCAGCTGAAGAACTTCACATCGGGACCCATCAGTCTTAGTATAAGTATATATTTCTAGGGGAAAAAAGCAGAAGAAAAAGAGTTGCTGCTATCAAATAATGCCAAATCTTTGCCAAGAAATCCTTTTAAAATAAAAATTGTGACTATGGACTGTACGTTATTGCCACTCAATGCCTTTTTTGCAGACCACAACACCCAAAAGGAGAGAGAGAACAAAAGGGAAACCCCTGCCACAGAGGCAGGGTGGGATGGGGGGGATAGATGTGAGAGGGATACCGGAATCCATGGTGGTGGGAAATGAGCACTGGCGGAGGGATGGGCAATTTATCATTCTATAATAGAAACCCAAGAACAAAAATTTGTAAATGTACAACTGCACCTCATGGTATTTCACTAATAAAAGTTTTAAAAAATAAAATAAAATAAAATTTGTTTTGTCTGCCAGAGATCAGCAGATGGGAACCTGACTGAAGGCAAAAGATTAAATTGGTTGAGTTTTATTTATCCTTGAGTATATTAATTTGATTTTGGAGTCAATGTATATGACAGATTATCAAGACACAGAAATTATCAGCACTTCTCTTGTTTAAAAGTATAATGATACACCATATCTCTATCTCAAATTCTTTTTATTTCTGATAGTTTGACACAAAAGATATGTCGAAGTCATAGATAAATGTAAATTATTTAAACACTTTTTTGATTATTTAAAATTATATTATAGAATTACATTACAGAGTTTCATAAATTTTAGGATTATGCAAAATCAACATGCATGTATCATATTACAATCGCTACTGAAAGGCCTACTCTGTCATTCACCATTGTTCAGTTTTTCCACTTTGATTACACCTTTCCATCTGGTAACTATATAGTCTTATAGTTCTAAAGATTGTTTTTATTGCTTTGAAAAGATCAAAGTTATGCAATTTTCAACATTGCATGAAACTGGAGGATATGATGCATGAGAAGTTAGCCTTAAGGAAAGGAACAGATACAGAGAGATTTTTCTCATATATGGGATGTAAAGACACACAGCAAGGTAGCAACAAAGGTTCAAGGGCAATGTAAGGGGAGAACTGAACCACACAATTGAGTCAGAAGATTGGGAGTGAGGGATTCTGGGGGTTTGGGGGAGAGGGAGGGTTTAGTTTTTGAAAGAATGAGAGTGTCATGTTGGAATTATGTTTATGAGAAACCATTATTAATTGAATTATAAATCATAGAATATAAATAATGTTTTAGACGTTTGTCTGTCTCATTTTATTGTTTTAATTTGCTTTCTACATATGCCACTTATATATGTACTTGTATGATGCCTATCTTTCTCTGCTTGGTTTATGTCACTAAACATAATATCGTCATGTTATCCATTTTTTACAAATAATAAGAAGATTTCACTTCATACAACTGATTAGTATTCCATTGCTTTACCACCTTTCATTTTCAAAATTTGTGGTTTAAAAGATACAAATATTGGTTTTAACAAGGCTCTGGTGTCTTAACAGATGTGATAAATACCAGGTTGTTCACTCTAGGGCTTAGAGGCCAGCTGCACTCTCTAGGAGTAAAGGCAGAGCAGATAGAGAAGGGAGCACCAAATAAATGGTGCTGGGAAGATCTGACCAGGATGGGAGCTGCCTGCTGAAAGTAGTTTATGGACCGAACATGATTGCCACCCAATGTCTCTTCTGCAGACCACAGCTCCCAAAAGGAGAGATAGAACTAAAGGGAGTGCCCTACCAAAGAGGCAGTCTGGCATGGGGGATGGGGGCTGGGGATTGGTGGGAGTGGAGATTGGGCACTGGTGGTGGGATGGGTACTCGATCATTGTATAACTGAAACCCATGCACAACAACTTGTAAGTCTACAACTGTACCTCATGGTGATTCACTAATAAAACAAAACAAGACAAAAAATTAAAAAAAAAAGAAAATTGCTCTTGTGTTTACTAGTCATTTTACTAGTCATTTACTAGTCATTACTAGTCATGGACATATCTCTCTATTATGACTACCTAATGTGAGTAGCTGGAATGGTAGTTTTCACTTTAGGTACCAGAGGGTTGCCTTAGACAAACACTGAAATGATATACACATTTTATTTATTCTAATATATTTTTCACAAATTGAGGAGATTCATCGTAGTTAATTGGTTGATAATAAATGTTATGAAGTTTGAGATGCTGTCAAATGTGGTTGTTTTGGGGAGGGGCTGGGGGTTGAAGGATGGCATGGGAAAGAGTGGGAAGTTATAGAGAGGACAAAGGGGGAATAGACAAGACTCTGAGAAAGAGAAACTTGGTCCAGGGTTATAAAGGCCATAAGAGGAGTAATTGCATGGGCCTGGTGAAGAGTGGGGTAGGATCAGAGGAAGAGTATAGCTGATAGGGCATTTGCTCTGCAAGCAAGAAGGACCCAGTTCAATTCTTGCAATCCTTTAGGGTCCCCAGAGACGCACCAGATGTGAAACTTGAGCGCAGAGCCAGGAGTAAGACCAGAGCACAGTCAAGTATGCCCCATCCCTGGTGTCCTCCAAAAAAAACAATGGGAGAAATGGCACGGTCTGGGGGTTTGGATTAAAAGAACAAAGTTTACACATCAAGGTTCAGTCCTCCTGAACCTTGTTTTTATTGCCTATGGGTATTATTTTTACACTTGATCACTTGACATCCCCTTACTCATTGATTTGCACGGGCGGGCACCAGTAACATCTCCATTCGTTCCTCTTTGTTGCTAGTGTAGCCCAATGGTGTCTGCTCACTCCAGAAACACAAAGAGCCTCAAACCATCGTTCAGGGTCTTGATAAAAAAAGTCTGACCGTCTCATACATGGGCGACCACATGATCTTTTGACTTCCCATGCAATCCAGTTGGTAATGACTCTAGTTCAGTGGTCATCTCCAAATCGCATTACATGTCCAGCCCATATGATTTTCAAAGCCTTAGCCAACGGGACAGTCTCCCTGATTCTCGATCACCGACCAACGACTGAACTTTGGATTCCTTCCCTCACTTGAGTGAAGCCTGATAGTCCAAGCATAGCTCTTTTGGTTCCTCTTTCCTTTTTCTTTTTTTCTTTTGCTTTTGGGTCACACCGGGCGATGCACAGGGGGTTGCTCCTGGATCAGGCACTCAGGAATTACTCCTAGCTGTGCTCAGGGGATCATAATGGATGCTGGGAATCGAACCCAGGTTGGCTGCGTGCAAGGCAAATTCCCACTGTGCTATTGATCCAGCCCCTCAATACCTCTTTGGGAGACCCAAATAGCGTTCTCACCCTGTTTCCATAGGGACCACGTGTCTAATGTATGTTAAGGCAGAAAGAATAGTGGAGTCAAAGAGATGTGCCCGGAGCTGGCGGTTCTTCATGCTCTTAGCTATTTCTTTGACACTCTTGACGGCATTCCAAGCTGTTCTCTTTCTCTTGCACAACTCAGGTGCCAGGTCGTTTGTCATGTTGAGTTCTCGACCTAGGTACATATAATTGCTGCATTCAGAGATGTTCTTTTATTTGAGAGTGAATGGAATGTTAGGAACGAGTTCCTTTCTCATGAACATTGTCTTCGTGGGATTCAGCTGCAGTCCGACATTCCACACTTACGGACGAAGTCGGCCAGAATTTCTACCACTTGTCTAATATTTGGTATTATGAGAACGATGTCATCAGCGAAGTGGAGGTGGTGTAGTTGCCAAACTTCTTTCTTCACTCCTGTTCCTTCCCATTCTAGTCATCTCATGATGTATGTGAGTTTGAACGACCTGTTTGGCTAGGGCTTCTATGACTGCTTCCATCTCAACAGAATCAAAGGCCTTCTTTAAATCAGTAAATGTTAGACAGAGTGGCATCTTGAACTCCCGAGAAACCTCAAGGAGCTCGGTTACTGTGTGGATATGGTCGATCATGCTTATTCCTTTTCAGACTACGGTTCGTCTCATGGTTGTCTTTCATCTAGTGTTCTGCCAATCCTCTTCTGGATAACTCGAGTGAACAGCTTGTAGAGGATGGACTATAGGCAGATTGGGCAATAGTTGCCAAAGTCGTGGATGTCTCCCGTCTTGTACAGTAGAACAGTCTTGCTGGTTTTCCATTGGGTCAGAAACTTGCATTCAGACAAGTAGCGTGTGAAGAGCCGAGCCAGTGTATGGATGAGTACTGATGGCAGATTCTTCAGGTGTTTTGATCTTACCTTGTGTGGTATGGGTCCTGTTCGCTTCTTTACTGACAAAATGTCCTGTCAGATTTCGGAAGGGAGAATGTTGGAATCACATATCCTTCCTGTGGAATTTGGTATGTGGGCAGGTGGACATGGGTATTGAAGAGATCCGAGTAGAAGTCATGGATAATATTCTCCATTACCCTCACGGAAGATGTGATAGATCCATCAGGACTTTGGAGGGCAGTCATCTTGGTCTTGTAGTTGGCAAAGGACAAGCGGGTGTTATGACTACTTTTCTCGGCTTCTGCTGCATCAGCCAGCACTGCTGCTCTTCTCTCTTTGGGGTCTTCCTTTATTGCTTCTCTGCACTGCTTTGCGATCTTGAACATTAGCTTAGGGTTGCCTGAGGCTCCTGCCAAGCCACATTGGCAAATGGGTGCGCTCCCTTCCCGAAAACAAGGAAGAAAAGAAAAACATATAACTGATTCTTGAGTAACATAGAGGTTAAGGGTGCTAATTCCTATATAATTTTTGAAAGCCCCAAATTTAATGTATAGTCTGCTATTGACCAAGCCCCGCATCTTTTCCCGCTGAACTCGACACCCTCCACAGTGGGACACCTTCCCCAGACACCTAGAGCAGCTCCATGGGACTGTCCATCACCTAATCAGCCCCTCCCCTCCAGGTGGGTAGGGGGAGCATAAGCCAGCTTCACTGCTCCTCATCCTAATCCCCGCGCATTTTCCTGCAGAACTGGACACCCTAAATCAGGGGACACCTGCAGCAGCTCCATGGGATTTTTCCATCGGCCCTCCTACATTCCAGGATCCTGGGTGGGAGTGACCCTGCGATGGGCCAGGGGCGTGACCACCATGTAGGGGGCGTGGCCTCCCAGAAGTGGGCATGGCCACCTCCTGGATGGGCAGCCACAGTTATATTTCCCAATTTGGGCACTCAGGACTTTCATCCCTCACTTTGTCGCCCAATATGACTAAGAATGTCTGACCACCTCTACTAGAATAGAACAACATCCCACTCGTCTACTCCATTTCTAATAAAATACCAGTATGAAATGTGCTGTACAAGCACAAATGTAAAAAGTACCTCCTCCAAAGCTTCACTCAATGTCGGTTTTAAAACAAAGAATAAGGCCTGATTGAGAAGAAGGTCGGAATATAGAAAGGGAGAAGGTTGGCTACCATCGACAAACCTTATCCAAAATCCTTTCCCATGATAAGAGAGAACAGTACCTGTGATTTGAGGGGTCTACCTCTAGGATACCATAACAACATGAAGAAAGAGCGCAAATCTCCACCACAAGGAGAATATGAAGAAAAGAATCCCGAATCCTCAAACGAGGTTGTCCACAATTGTGCTCTCTTTGATAAGGAATTCCAGGATAAAATGCAGAGGGTGTTCAAGGATCTACTCAAAGAATCAATGGAAGAGATATCCAAAGACTAAAAGAAGAAATGAAAGAAACAATAGAACAGATAGTCAAGAAAATACAGGAAGAAAAGAGAACAGAATTTAAAAAAAGCTACAAAAAGGAGAGTCACAAATAAAGGATTCAGTGGATGGAATTAAAAAGGCAGTAAGTGCCCTAAACAATAGGATAAGTGCAGATGAAGAGAGGATCAGCGAGCTTGAAGATGAGCAAGAGAAATCCCATCGGGAACAACAAGCAATAGGAAAAGACCTCAAAATGACTCTAAGGAGAATCAAAGTACTAGGGGATGACGCCAAGAGGAACAACATTAGAATCATTGCAGTACCAGAAGGACAGGGAGACAACCCCAATGAAAAAAGCTAGAATCAAAGAAACCATTGCTGAAAAGTTCCCAGAGTTAAGGAAAGCAGACATCCAGATCGAAGGAGCCAGAAGGGTACCAGCTAAAGGAGACCCCAGAAAAAACACTCCAAGGCATATCATAGTCAGAACGATGGATGCTGTGGACAGAGACACAATATTACAAGCAGCAAGGTCAAAGAAGGAAATTACATACAAAGGAGCACCCCTTATATTCACAGCTGACCTATCAGTGGAAACACTCCAAGCCCGAAGGCAATGGTGGGATATAGTGAAAAAATTCAATGAAATGAACGCCTCACCGAGAATACTCTATCCAGCTAAACTCTTACTCAAATTCGATGGAACAATACACCACTTTTTAGATAAACACAAGCTGAGGAACTTCATACACTCCAAACTAAATCTAAAAGTAGGACTAAAGGGGCTCCTGTAAGATAAGAAGGAAAACACGTGTAAATCAACTCCTACAGGAAGATGGCACAAAACCCCATGACCATAATCTCCCTTACTGTCAATGGTCTAAATGCACCTACCAAGAGACACAGAGTGGCAAAATGGATCCAGAAACAGAAACCAACATTCTGCTGTCTACAAGAAACTCATCTGAACAATCAGAGCAAACACAGACTCAAAGTGAAAGGATGGAAAACAATCCTGCAAGCAAACAGCTCCCTCACAAAAGCTGGGGTGGCCACACTAGTATCCGACAACATTAATTTCAGGCTGAAAAAGATTAGAAGGGACAGCGAAGGCCACTTTCTCTTCATCAAGGGATACATTCCACAGGAAGAAATCATACTCTTAAATGTATACGTACCTAATGAAGGAATAGCTAGATACTTAAAACAACTGCTAACAGAATTTAAAGAGGACAGTGGTAGCAACACAATAGTAGATGAGACTTCAACAACACCTTATCACCTCTGGATACATCAACAAGAACAAAACTCAGCAAGGAAACTTTGGCTTTGAATGAAGAAATAGAAGAGAAAGGACTTATAGACCTATAGAGGGCTTTACACCCCCCAAAGAAAGAATACACATTCTTCTCCAGTGCCCATGGGACATTTTCCAAAATAGACTATGTGCTAGGCCACAAAACATACCTCAATAGAATCAGGAAGATAGAAAGAGTATCAACAATCTTTTCAGACCATGATGCACTGAGGATAGATGTGAATCACACACAGACACGGACACCTGAAAACTAAACAAGTCACTGCTGAACAATGAGTGGGTCAGGAAGCACGTCTAGGAAGAAATCAAAAGATAACTAGAAACAAATAAGAACGATGGCACGAACTACCAGAACTTATGGGATGCAGCTATATCCCTATTAAGGGGAAAATTTATAGCTCTTTAAGCATATCTAAGGACGAAAGAAAGGATGCACATAAGCAACTTGACTTCATAGCTCAAGATCTTAGAAAAGGATCAAGAGAAGGAGCCTAAATCGGGCTGAAGGAAAGAGATCATAAAACTTAGAGCAGAAATAAATGACATGGAAACCTAAGAAACAATCCGAAAGATCAATGAAACCAAGAGCTGGCTCTTAGAGAAAATAAACAAGATAGATAAACCACTAGCAGCACTCACAAAGAAAGAGAGAGAGAACACTAATAAACAGAAACAAAAATAAAAATGGAGATATCACAACAGAAACCAAAGAAAATCAAAAGATCATCAGAGACTACTTTGAAAGTCTGTATGCCAAGAAAAAAGAGAAGTTAGAAGAAATGTATAAATTCCTGGATTCCGATAATCTCCCAAATCTGAGTCAAGAAGATATAGAATACCTGAGTACACCTAGTCACATCAAGGAAATAGAAACTGTAATTAAAATCCTTCCCCAAAACAAAACCCCAGGTCCAGATGGATTCACTACCGAATTTTTCCAAACATCTTAAGAGGATCTACTGCCAGTCCTTCTCAAACTTTTCCAGGAAATTTAAAAAACAGAAACTCTTCCAAACAGTTTCTATGTAGCCCATATCTCTCTAATACCAAATGGAAACAAAGACACCACGAGAGAAGAAAACTACAGGCCGATATCACTGATGAACACGGAGGAGAAGATTCTGAACAAAATACTAGCAAATAGCATTCAACAACTCATCAAAAAGATCATACACTATGACCAAGTGGGATTCATCCCGGGCAATGCAAGGATGGTTTAACATTCGGAAATCAATCAACATAATCCATCATATCAAGAAAACAAAAGATAAAAATCATATGATCATATCAATAGATGCAGAGAAAGCAATTGTCAAGATCCAGCATCCGTTTATGATGAAATCCCTCGCCAAATTAGTGATAGAGGGAACTTTCCCAAATATAGTTTAAGCCAGCTACCACAAGCATACGGCAAGCATCATCCTCAATGGGGAAAAACTGAGAGCGTTCCCCCAATATCAGGAACGAGATAAGGATTCCCACTCTCTCAACTGCTGTTCAATATAGTACTGGAAATACTAGCAATAGCAAGTAGGCAAGAAAAAGAGATTAAGTCCATCCAAATAGGAAAGGAAGAAATCAAGTTCTCACTATTCGCAAATGTTATGATACTATACTTAGAGTACCCTAAAAACTGTACCAAGAAACTTCTAGAAATGATACACTCGATTGTAAATTACAGGTATAAAATAAATACCCAAAAGTCCATGGCTTTACTATATACAAATAGTGAGAGAGAACAAAATGACAAGATGAAAACAATCCCATTACAATTGTATGCCAGAAAATCAACTACCTAGGCATTAGTTTAACTAAGGAAGTAAAGGATCTGTATAAAGAAAACTACAAAACGCTGCTTCTTTAAAATAAAAGAGGACGCAAGGAAAAGGAAAAATATCCCCTATTAATGGATCGGGAGAATTAATATTGTCAAAATGGCAATACATCCCCAAGCACTGTACAAATTCAATGTGATCCGTATTAGGATACCCACGACATACTTCAAAGAATTGGAGCAAACACTCCTGAAATTTATATGGAACAATAAGCCTCCACGAATAGCTAAAGCAATTCTTGGGAAAAAGAAAATGGGAGGAATTAACCTCCCGAACCTCAAGCTCTACTACAAGTAGTAATAATTAAAACAGCATGATACTGAAACAAAGGTATAGCTGCAGACCTATGGAACAGGGTTGAAAATACTGACATCTCCCCTCAAACATATGATCACCTAATCTTTGAGAAAGGGGCAAGAAATGTGAAGGGGCAAGAAATGTGAAGTGGAGTACGGAAAGTCTTTTTAACAAATGGTGCTTGCAAAACTGGATGACTACATGTGAACTACTGGAATTCGATCTCTGCCTAACACAATGTACAAAATTAAGATCAAAATGGATCAAAGACCTAAACATCAGACCGGAACCCATAAGGTACATTGAAGACAAAGTTGGCAAAACCCTCCATGACTTTGAAGCTAATGGCATTTTCAAGGATGTCACGTCACTGGCCAAGCAAGTGAAAACAGAGATAGACGAATGGGAATATCTTAAACTAAGAAGCTTCTGCACCTCAAAAGAAACAATGACTAAAATACAGAGAGAGTCTACAGAATGAGGAAGGATATTCTCCAAATACACATCTGACAAGGGGGTGATATCAAGTATATACAAAGCACTGATTGAACTCCACAAGAAGAAAACATCCAACCCCATCAAAAAGTGGGGCAACGAAATGAACAGAGACTTTCTCAAACAAGAAATCCGAATGGCTAAAAGGCACATGAGAAAATGCTCTACATCATTAATCATCAGGGAGATGCGGATCAAAACAACAATGAGATATCATTTCACACCACAGACACTGGCCCACATTTAAAATAACAAAAGCAACCTGTGTTGGCATGATGTGGTGACAAAGGGACACTCCTTCACTGCTGGTGGTAATTCTGACTGGCTCAACCATTTCGGAAAACAGTATGGATGCTTTCGGAAAACAGTATGAATGATTCTCAAAAAATTAGAAATTGAGCTCCCGTCTGACCCAGCAATACCACTCCTGGGAATATACCTCAGAGAAGCAAAAAATTAGAGTGAAGTGACACCTGCACTTATTTGTTCATTGGCGTACTATTTACAACAGGTAGAATATGGAAAAAAAAAAACCCCGATTGCCTGAGAACCGATGACTAGTTACAGAAAATTTGGTACATCTACACAATGGAGTACTATGTAGCAGTTCGAAAAAAATGAAGTCATGAAATTTACTTACAAGTGCTACTGCGTGGAAAATATTATGCTAAGCGAAATGAGTCAGAAAGAGAGGGACAGACATAGAAAGACTGCATTCAACTGGGTAACATAAAGTAGCAAACTAAGAGAATAACAACAAGAACAGCTGTGATAAATATCAGTTTGTTCACTCCATGGCTTAGAGGCCATCGGCACACTCTAGGGGTAAAGGCAGCTCAGATAGGGAAGGGAGCACCAAATAATGGGTTCTGAGAAGATCCACCCAGAATGAGAGATGCATGCTGACAGCAGTTTATAGACAGAACATCATTGCCACCCAAAGTCTCTCCTGCAGATCACAGCACCGAAAAGGAGAGATAGAAGAAAAGGGAGTGCCCTGCCACAAAGGCAAGGCAGGATGGGGGATAGGGGGGTGTGAGGGATACTGGGAGTGGTAGGGGTGGAGAATGGGCACTGGTGTTGGGATGGGTACTCGATCATTGTATAACTGTAACCCAAGCACACAACTTGTAAGTCCACAACTGTAACTCATGGTGTTTAACTAATAAAACAAAACAAAACAAAACAGAAAAACAAAACAAAACAAAATAAAACAAGAGAAATATCTAACAATAGCAAAGAGGACTGTAGTACTCAAACAGTTTAGAAACAGGAACATTGGCAAGTATTTTTAAATAAGCATCCAGGAGAGAATATAGCATTGTGAGTGAACAAATCTAATCTATGGATTCATCTCATCCTCGAAATGGAAAATGACTATCTGTTACAGTTACAAATTTCGAAATAAGATATATACCATCCACTTTTTTGCTGTGTATCTATGCTTTGACAAGTCTTATTTTAATTTTTAAATTTACTTTAATTATTAAGACAGTATTTCCCTGCATTAAACTATTTAATTAAATGTTTTATTAAAAATGTTTTTTTTGGGCGATTATTTTTTTTTTATTAGTGAAACACCATGAGGTACAGTTGTAGATTTACAATTTTTTGTGCTTGGGTTTGATTATACAATGATAAGATACCCATCCCTCCACCAGTGCCCATTTTCCACCACCATGGATAATATCCCCCCCACCCCCATACCCCCATCCCCCCCTACCTCTGTGGCAGGGCAATCCCCTGTGTTCTCTCTCTCCTTTTGGGTGTTGTGGTCTGCAAAAGAGGCATTGAGTGGCAAACATGTTCAGTCCATAGTCCACTTTCGACATGCATCTCCCCTCCTGGGAGGGTCCTCCAAACACCCTTTATTTGGTGCTCCCTTCTCTGTCTGAGCTGCCTTATTCTCTAGAATGCCCGACTGGCCACTAAGCTATGGAGTAATCCTCCTGGTGCTGATCTCAGCTATTCTTGGGTATTAATCTCATATTTTGTTACTTTATATCCCCCAGATGAATGCAATCTTTCTATGTCTATCCCTCTCTTTCTGACTCATTTCGCTTAGCATGATACTTTCCAAGTTGTACCACTTGTATGTAAATTTCATGACTGCATCTTTTCTAAGAGCTACATAGTACTCCATTGTATAGATGTACCAAAGTTTCTTTAACCAGTCATCTGTTCTTGGGCATTCAGGTTTCTTCCAGTTTCTGGCTATTGTAAAGAGTGCTGCAATGAACAAACAAGTGCAGATGTCACTTCGACTACACTTTTTTGCCTCTCTGGGATATATTCCCAGGAGTGGTATTGCTGGGTCAAATGGGAGCTCAATTTCTAATTTTTTGAGAATCGTCCATACTGTTTTCCAGAAGGGCTGAACTAGTCGACATTCCCACCAACAGTGAAGGAGTGTCCCTTTCTCGCCACATCCGCACCAGCATCGGTTTCTTTTTTTCTTGTGAATGTGGGCCAGTCTCTGAGGTGTGAGATGGTATCTCATTGTGGTTTTGATCTGCATCTCCCTGATGATTAATGATGTAGAGCATTTTCTCATGTGCTTTTTTGCCATTCAGATTTCTTCTTTGGGAAAGTTTCTGTTCATTTCATTGCCCCATTTTTGGATGGGGTTGGATGTTTTCTTCTTGTGGAGTTTAACCAATATTTTGTATAATCTGGATATCAACCCCTTGTCAGATGTGTATTCGGCGAATATCCTTTCCCATTCTGTAGACTGTCTTTGTATTTTGGTCACTGTTTCTTTGGAGGTGCAGAAGCTTCTTAGTTTAAGATAGTCCCATTCATCTATCTCTGTTTTCACTTGCTCGGCCAGTGGCGTGGCATCTTTGAAGATACCATTAGCTTCAATGTCATGGAGGGTTTTGCCAACTTTGTCTTCAATGTACCTTATGGTTTCTGGTCTGATGTTGAGGTCTTTAATACATTTTGATCTTACTTTTGTACACGGTGTTAGGCAGAGTTCTGAGCCCATTTTTTTGCATGTAGTCGTCCAGTGATGCCAGCACAATTTGTTAAAGAGGCTTTCCTTACTCCACTTCACATTACTTGCACCTTTATCAAAGATTAGATGATCATATAATTCAGGGGAGATGTCAGTTTATTCAACCTTTTCCATTAGTCTGCAGTTCTGCCTTTGTTCCAGTACCATGCTGTTTTAAATATTACTGCTTTGTAGTACAGTTTGAAGTTCGGGAGGTTGATTCCTCCCATTTTCTTTTTCCCAAGAATTGCTTTAGCTATTCGTGGGGGCTTATTGTTCCATATAAATTTCAGGACTGTTTGCTCCATTTCTTTGAAGAATGTCGTGGGTATCCTTATAGGGATTGCATTGAATTTATACAATGCTTTCGGTAGTATTGCCATTTTGACAATGTTAAGTCTCCCGACCCATGAGCAGGGGATATCTTTCCATTTCCTCATGTCCTCTTTTATTTCCTGAAGTAGCGTTTTGTAGTTTTCTTTGTACAGGTCCTTTACTTCCTTAGTTAAGCTGATTCCTAAGTACTTGATTTTATGGGGTACAATTGTGAACGGGATTGTTTTTTTCAAGTTGCTTTCTTCTCTCTCACTGTTTGCATATAGGAATGCCATGGACTTTTGGGAATTGATTTTATAGCCTGCAACTTTACTATACGAGTCTATTGTTTCTAGGAGTTTTTTGGGGGAGGTTATTGGGTTCTCTAAGTAGAGTATCATATCATCTGCGAATAATGAGAGCTTGATTTCTTCCTTTCCTACCTGAATGCCCTTAATATATTTTTCTTGCCTAATCGCTATTGCAAGTAATTACAGTACTATATTGAACAGCAGTGGAGAGAGTGGGCATCCTTGTCTCGTCCCTGATCTTAGAGGGAAGGCTCTCAGTTTTTCCCCACTGAGCGTGATGCTTGCTGTAGGCTTGTGGTAGATGGCTTTAATTATGTTGAGGAAGGTCCCCTCTATACCCATTTTGGCTAGGGTTTTCATCATAAAGGGGTGCTGGATCTTTTCAAATGCTTTCTCTGCATCTATTGATATAATCATATGCTTTTTATCTTTTCTTTTGTTGATATGATGGATTACGTTGATTGATTTCCGAATGTTGAACCATCCTTGCATCCCTGGGATGAATCCTACTTGGTCATGGTGTATGATCTTTTTGATGAATAGTTGGATTCTATTTGCTAGTAGTTTGTTGAGGATCTTTGCATCTATGTTCATCAGGGATATCGGTCTGTAATTCTCTTTCTTTGTGGTATCTTTGTCTGCTTTTGGTATCAGTGTGATATTTGCTTCGTAGAAACTGTTTGGAAGTGTTTTTGATATTTCAATTTCGTGGAATAGCTTAAAGAGTATTGGGAGTAAGTCCTCTTTAAAGATTTGGAAGAATTCACTAGTGAATCCAACCAGACCAGGACTTTTGTGCTTGGGGAGACTTTTTATTACCATTTCAATTTCCTTGATGGTGATAGGTCTGTTCAGGTGTTTCAGGTCTTCTTGGTTCAGCCTTGGGAGGCTGTAGGAGTCTAGGAATTTATCCATTTCCTCGAGATTTTGATGTTCCGTGGCATACAGTTTCTCAAAGTACTCTCTGAGGATCCTTTGAATTTCTGTAGTTTCTGTTGTAATGACCGCCTTTACATTTCTGATTCGGTTTAATAGGGTTTTCTCTCTCCCTTTCTTTGTGAGTTTTGCTAGAGGCTTATCAATCTTGTTAATTTTCTCGAAGAACCAGCTCTTGGTTTCATTGATCTTTCAGATTGTTTTTTGGTTTTCCATCTCGTTAATCTCTGCTCTGAGTTTTATTATTTCCTTTCTCCTGTTCGGGTTGTGCTCCTTTTTTAAGTCCTTCTCCAAGCTCTTAAGCTGTGAGGTTAGGTTACTTATGTGTGCTCGCTCCTCCTTCCTGAGGAATGCTTGTAGAGCTATCAACTGTCCTCTTAACACAGCTTTCGCTGTGTCCCATAAGTTTTGGTACCTCGTGTTCTCATTTTCATTCGTTTCTAGGAATATTTTGATTTACTTTTTGATTTCCTGTCTAAGCCATTCGTTGTTCAATAGAGCACTGTTTAATTTCCAGGTGTTTGATTTAGTTTTCTGTTTTTGTGTGTGATTTACTTCTAATTTCAGCGCATTATGGTCTGAGAAGATTGTCGATACAATCTCTATCTTCTTAGTTTTTTGGAGGCATGTTTTGTGGCTCAGCATGTGGTCTATCTTGGAGAATGTTCCATGTACAGTTGAGAAGAATGTGTATTCAGCTTTTTGTGGATGAAGTGTCCTGTATATATCTACTAAGTCCCTTTCTTCCATTGTTTCCCTCAGATGAAGTATGTCCTTGCTAAGCTTGAGGCTGGTTGCTCTATCAAGAGGTGACAAAGCGGTGTTGAAGTCTCTCACTACTATTGTGTTGCTATTGATGTCTTTTTCCAAATCTATGAGTAGTTGTTTTAAGTACTTTGCTTGTCTCTCATTAGGTGCATATACATTTATTATTGTAAGTTCTTCCTGTTGTACAGATCCTTTGATCAATAAGAAATGGCCTTCACTTTCTCTTATGGCATTTTTTCACTCTGAAATTGATGTGGTCTGATATTAGGATGGCTACCCCAGCTTTTCTACGGGAGCTGCTTGCCTGAAGGATTGTTTTCCAGCCTTTGAGTCTGAGTCTGTGTTTGCTTTGACTATTGAGATGTGTTTCTTGCAGGCAGCAGAATGTTGGGTTCAATTTTCTAATCCATCCTGCCACTCTATGTCTTTTAATTGGTGTGTTTAGCCCATTGACATTGAGAGAGATAATTGTTATGGGATTTTGTCCCATTGTTCTGTTGAAATTTGGTGTATTTGAGGGGCCTGTCTTGCCGTAAAGTAGCCCATTTAGTTGTTCTTGTAACCATGGTTTTAGTTGTTCTTGTTAACCATGGTTGTTCTTGTAACCATGAAGTTCCTGAGCAGTTGTTAGTCTGTGAAACTGTGTGCTGTTCCTTCTATTATGAATGAGAGTCTCGCTGGGTAAAGTATTTTTGGAGAAGCATTTATTTCACTGAGTTTTTTCACTATGTCCCACCACTATTTGCGGGCCATGAGGGTTTCATCAGAAAAATCAGCTGTGAATTTTAAGGATGCTCCTTTTTAAGACATTTCTTTCTTCTATCTTGCTGCATTCATAATTTTGTCTCTGTCTAAGGTTTTGGTCATTTTGATAAGAATGTGTCTTGGGGTATTTTTATTCTGATTTCTTTTAGCTGGTACTCTTCTGGCCTCCTGAATGTGGTCACAAGTTTTCTTCAGTTCTGGAAACGTTGTAGCAATGATGTCTTTGACAGTTTCTTCTTCATCAAGGTTTTAAATGTCTTTTTTTAAAAGAAATATTGAGGCCAAAGAGCTAGTGCAGTACGTAGAGGGTGTTTACCTTGTAGCAGCTAACCTGAGTTCAGTCCCCAGAACCCTGAGCCTGCCAGTTGTGATCTCTGGATACTGATTGAGAAGTGAGCCCGGAGCACATCTAGGTGCACTACCTCCCCACAAAAAAGGAAGAAAAGAAAAGAAAATATATAAATGATTCTTGAGTAACATAGAGATTAAGGGTGCTAATTCCTATATAACGTTTGAAAACCCCCAAATTTAATAGATAGTCTGCTATTGACCAAGAAGTTGGTTTATTATTTGTATTAACTTACATTGTCTGCAAGTGGTGCTATGTGTGGTCTGTAAATCTGTAAATTTGATACATTTAAAAAATTATAATGGATTTTATAATAGACTTTATAATACGTTTGTATTTTATGTTTAATAAGTGATAAATTATATCTCTACTTTGTGGGTTATTTGAGCCATAGTATGTGGTGCTTGGGACTTCAGACTCTGTGCTCAAGGGTCATTCCTGGTGGTGCCAGCCATTAATTTGAGTTGACTGTGTGCAAGGTACGTGCTTTAACCCCTATACTAAGTCTGGGATCCAATCACATAAATTATTTGCATATATTTTATTCATGCATGGCATAACTTTTCTTAGATTTTTGATTTTTCTAGGATATATTGATCATCTTTAATTATTCCACATCAATACCAATGTCCAAAAATGTTTCAAAATATAATTATTGAAAAAAAATCATATAGACGTTCAAATTTGTGTTGTTTGTGGGATAACTATATTAAGAAGAAATAGAACCACAAGAAACAAGTAAAATGAAGGTACATTTCTTTGGAGTCTTTCAATTATGTATTTATACTAGAATATATACAAGTAAAATTCTTAAAATATAAATTTTAGTGACTATTAAATTTTTGAGTTTTTTATAATTATAATGTTTTACTGCTAAGTCTATATTTATGTGAACATTTATATCTATTTGTCTAATTTTCTGATTGTTTACTTAAGATCAGTAGTTAAAGCTAACTTACTGATGAATGGGTGTGTGGCTCAGGGCTAAGAAACTTGGCTTGCATGTATGAAACTTTGGGTTGGCCTCCTGCAAGGCAAATGCCCTACCCACTGTGCTGTAAACGTTATATAAAATATACTAATAATAAGACCTAATGATGTTGGTGAACAGTGCAATATAAATGATTATTTAGTAATTTTCTTGATTTATTAATGAAATATGTGAGCTCTTGAGTATAATGAGAGTATTTTTCTAACATAAAGTCTGACGAAGGTGAAACTGTTATAACTGTCTTGTAGGATTCCATGTCCCTATTCTGCTTCATTCTACCTCTATCTCTATCCAATCCGGTCTTCTTGGGAATCTGACCTCCTTTTTGCTATCCTCCACCTTTCAACTGCCTACTTTATGACATCATTCTCCCACCCAACCAACCAACAACTGATAGAATCTTGGGGTTCCCATGCAGTTGTTTGTAAACAAAGTTGAATCATCATGACAAGTGACCAGTGACCAATAGCTGGAATGGTAGGTTCCAGTTTATGTACAAGATGGTTACCTTAGAAAAACACTGAAATGCCATACACATTTTATTTATTCTAATATATTTTTAACAAATTGAAGAGATGCATCGTAGTTCATTGGTTGTTAAAAAAAAGTTCTAAAAGGGAATGTACCGCCACAGAGGCAGGGTGGGATGGGGTGGATGGCGGGGGATATTATCCATGGTGGTGGAAAATTGGCATTGGTGGAGGGATGGTATTTGATCATTGTATGACCGAAACCCAAGCGCAAAGATTTTTAAATCTACAACTATACCCCATGGTTCTTCACTAATAAAAATAATGATTAAAAAAAAGTTCTGAAGTTTGAGATGCTGTGGTTGTTTTTCGGAGAGGCTGGGGGTTGAAGGATGTCATGGAAAAGAATGAGAAGTTATAGAGAGGACAAAGGGGAATAGACAAGACTCTAAGAAAGATAAACATGGTCCAGGGTTACAAAGCCCATCAGAGGAGAAATTGCATGGGCCTGATGAAGATTGGGGTAGAGTCAGAGGAACAGTATAGCTGACAGGGCATTTGCCAGTTCTTGCAATCCTTTAGGGTCCCCAGAGACTCACCAGATGTGAAACTTGAGCGCAGAGCCAGGAGTAAGACCAGAGCACAGTCAAGTATGCCCCATCCCTGGTGTCCTCCAAAAAAAATATGGGAGAAATGGCATGGTCTGGGGGTTTGGATTAAAAGAATGAATTTGAAATAGTCTAAAGAAGGCAGATGAGTCTATGGTGACCGGAAGAAAGTTAAAATTCTTTCATGGAGGCTGTGTTTATGCCTCATAGCCACCTTTGGAAATAACGAAATTTGAGACACATCTCTAAAAGGTTTATGTGGTCTATTAATAAACGATGGCAGGGGGATGCGAACACATAAAATGGGGAATGAACCTTCCAGAGGAGTGGTCAACGCCATCAGAGTCATTCAAGGATGACTCTTAACGGGCCCAAGCCAAGAGAACAGTTGCAGCATGAATCCCCAAGATCAGCGACTGGGAAATATAAAGATAAGACACCATGTCCTCGGGCCCTCTGTTCAGCACCCCTAGCTGCACCATTTCACTTATTCCCAAAAATATTCAGAGTCGATTTCACGGTGACAATTTACTAGCTAGTTTCAACAATGAGGTCCATTGCCTCTGTAAGTCTTTGGATTTGTAAACTCCCCACGGTGGCCAAGCCTGCTTTCAGGCAACGACATCTGGACATTTCTGGTCGGGCGAGCTTAAATTATATTATCTTGAGGGGCTTCTCTGTGGTGTTCCTTGGTCTCTGGTGCCTGTAGCCTTCTCTAAACATCGCTATTAACTGCAGCTCACACAAGAACCAACGTTATCAATAGCTTTGGGGCTGTATTGCGGGATGAACTGGACTAAGACATGCGCTTTAGGGCACCAATCCCAAAGCGGTTGGTACCGCTTGACCTTGAGCCTGGATGGTGGTGGTGGAAAGCGATGGTTTTAGGAGAGTTCATGGGGTAATGGATAGATGGATGGAAAGGGAACCGTGAATGGTAGGGAACTGGACAGCTGGTGATCTTATAGGAGAGATGGTAGATGTGTTTTAATTACGTTAACATGTTATTTGGAAATGATAAGCAAAACAAAAATATGAAAATAAGATAGGTTCCAAAGAACAGGTTACATATAAGACCGAGAGAGCTGAAAGGGCTGGCATTCCTTCTGGAGCTTTCAATTATACCATTTACTAAAGATGGTATTTTCACATCACTTACCTGTGGAGAGAAATAGTGAGAAAGAGAATGCCACCAGAAAAGCAAACTGGATGACCACGGTTCATAAAAGCCAGGTGGAAGCTGTTCACATGGATCCCAAGTGCAAGTGGGTTAACAGGAACATATATTTCACTACGTCTGCTTAGTACCAGTAACTACTTTGGTGGAAATGGAGGTACACGAATGCAGTTTCTGACAGACCTGAGACTAAACTGCTAACAAATTTTCCTCGGATAGGTTAGTTCACTGGCAGGGAAGAGAACAACTTGAAAAGTCTTTTGCTACCTTTCATGTATGGCTAGAGGAAAATGCTCCCAGTAATCTCTCAAAACTAACAAGCTTCAACTCCCCTGAAGGAAAGTTGTATTCACTGAGGAAAAAATGCTGGGAGAAAAGTCTGAAATGATGGGAAAAGAGACAATAAGTGCAAAAGGAGGGACTTGAAATTTAGCAAAAACAAAGCTTGAAACAACAAGATCTAGTGAGCACATGATTTACTGGGAATGGGATCTGAGGAGGAAAAGAGTGATATCAGGGATGTGAACAAGGAATATCCAAGTTAAGGAAGACTTAGCTAGCTGATTGCCCCATGGGCAACATGGTTCCAAGACTACCAGAACTTACCAAGGAATTTACTTTAATTTTCTTTCTTTTATATTGTCTATTACAACATGTATTCTTTGCCTTCTTCAAAGACAAAGAGTGTTCATTTCTTTCTCAATATTCTGTTCACTTGTGCAAGCATCTTAATCAACTGCTGGATAACAGAATTATTTGATCAGATGTATTATTTACTATAATATTTAGTTGAGATTACTGAAAAGTAGGTCTAAAGTGAAGTTTGTTTTGATTGGTAGAAGTAGAGTAGCGAGGACTAGGGATGGAATTAGAGATTTTGGGATACCACATTTAGTTCCTAATAAAACAAGTAAAGGACAGTGTCCCAAATAGTCTATTGAAAAAGACATCCATCTCTATTTAACATGGAAATTCATCATATTTTATATTAAATTACAAATGAATTTATATTCTTGTATTTGGTCTTTTAAAGACATTCAAGATTCTTTCAGGAAACAAACACTGCCTATGAAATCATAACAACTTAATCATAAAAACCTGATAACTACTTAAGTTTCCAAGAATGTCAGTGCTAAGAATTATTTCCCTTGATATCACTAGAGCATATTATAGGCATATGAATACATCTGTGTTAATAAATAATTGGTATCTAATTTAGAGTCTCACTATACATGGTTGTGGGTATTGTGACATAGTTATATATATTTCATAATTTTGCAATAAGACCTCTGGGTGTGAATCCTTGAATCATAAATACCTTTTAGTATATTCCAGCACCAACACCTCCCACCTTAGTTACTATATATATGACCTCCTTTGGAGTCATTTGCTTTTTTCACTTTGTTTTAGTCCTTCTCTCTCTCTCTTTTCAAATGTGAGTTATCTTCTTCAAATCAAGGTGCTTATATTTGCTGTGGCAGTTTTAATCTTTATGAGTGATTCAAATTTTATTCATTTATTTTTTAATTAAATCACCATGAGATGGGCCATTACAAAGCTATTTTATGCAATTTAATTTTTAATCCTTTCAGTGAAGCCAGGGAAAATCTCTTACTCTGGAAATTCAGAATTTCCATATTTTAAGTGAATCAAAACTGATTATTTTTGTATGTTTTTAATTTTTAATTTTTTTTATTGAAAAGGGACCACCAAATAATGGGTGTTGGGAGGATCCTCCCAGGATGGGAGATGCATGCTGAACGTAGACTATAGACCAAACGTGATTGCCACTCAATGTCTCTTTTGGTATGTTTTTTAGATAACTGTTCCCTTCTTCTGTTTGCTTAGGTCCAGGACTTTGCCTCTTCCCTCGCTGTTCTTTCAGGAAGCAAGAGAGATGTCTTCAGGAAAGAAGAGCAGCTCAGAAGCCTGAGTCCCTTGGATGGGTTTGGTGCCATCTTCTTTCAGAAATTGATTTATTGTTTCTTACCAATCTTAAAATGGGTTGGGATTTAAAATGAAGGTCACATGAAGAACTGAATGCTGAAAGGAGGAAAGGGATATGCATGATAACCTTTCAGTACCGGTATTGCAAACCATAATGTCCAATAGAAGAGAATGGGGTGGGGGTAGGGGCGCAGAGGAAGAGACAGACAGCGACACAGATAGAGACAGAGACAGACAGAGACAGAGAAACAGACAGACAGAGTCAGAGAGAGAAGAAAAGTGTCTGCCATAAAGCACAGAGACTGGCTGGGGGTGGGTGGCAGGAGGGAAAATGGGGGCATTGGTGGTTGGAAATGTACACTGTCATGAAGGAATGGATGTTGGAACACTATGACGGAAACTCAATCACAAATTTTTAGCTGTGTATCTGTGTAATTGTGCATTTAATTAAAAAATTTTAAAGAAAAAAATAAGGTTTCAAATGAAAAATTTGAGAGATTTCTGATGAAAGAGGCATTCTGGCGGAAACCTCACTGCTTGAGCAACAATACTAGTCCCTAGTTTTGGAAGGTGCACAGCGCCATTATGGAGTGTGTATGGGCCTGTGTCTCATTCCCTAAGTCTCTCAACCCTACTGCTAATCCTGTTCCTTTCCCACACGTGAAGAGAAATCTTCACCTTGGTTAACAGCCTTCTTATAAATCAGAGACTGTGTGATAAGAAAGACAGCTTTCAGCGAGGGCAATTTCAAAGTTTCAAAAATTCCCAAATTAAAGCAGTCAGAAGTAAAATCCCTGTTGTGTCCCTATCTGTAAGAGTGAGCTGCACACACTCTTTATAATAGCCAGAATATGGGGAAAACCTGAGTGCCCGAGAACAGAAGATTGGTTAAAGAAACTTTGGCACATTGACACAATGGAGTACTAGATAGCAGTTAAAAAAGATGAAGTCATGAAATTTACATACAAGTGGTACTACATGGAGAGTATCGTTAAGCGAAATGAGTCAGAAAGCGAGGGACAGACAGAGCAAGATTGCATTTACCCGGAGAATATAAAATAACAAAATAGGAGACCAACTCCCAAGAGTGGCCGAGATTAGTGTCAGGAATTTTTCTTCATACCTTGGAGACCAGCCACACACACTAGCAGAAAAGGCAGCTCAGATAGAGAATGGAGCACCAAATTAAGGGTGTTGGGAGGATCCTCCCTGGATGGGAGAGCATGCTGAACATAGACTATAGACCAAACATGATTGTCACTCTATGCGTCTTTTGCAAACCACAACACCTAAAAGGAGAGAGAGAACAAAGGCGAATGCCCTGCCACAGAGTCAGGGTGGGATTAGGGGATGGGGGGTGGGAGGGATACTGGGATACGTGGTGGTGGGAAATGGGCACTGGTGGAGGGATGGGCATTTGATCATTGTATAATTGAAACCCAAGCAGAACAATTTGAAAGTCTACAACTATACCTCATGGTGTCTCGCTAATATAAATTTAAAAATAAAAATAAAAAAAATGGAAGATAAAGTAAAAATGAAACAAGAGAAAGATCTAACAATAGCAAAGAGAACTATACTACTCAAAACGTTGAGAAACAGGCACATTGGGAAGTATTTTTAAATAAGCATCCAGGAGAAAATATAGCATTGTTCACGAACAAATCTACTCTATGGATTCATCTCATCCTTGAAATGGAAAAGCACAATGTGTTACAGTTACAAATTTGCAAATAAGATATATACCATCTATTTTTTGCTATGTTTCTATGCTTTACCAAGTATTATTCTAATTTTTAAATTTACTTTAATGGTTAAAACAGTATTTGCCTGCATTAAACTTTTTAATTAAATGTTTTATTAGAAATGACTTTTAATGATTAAAAAAGTTTTATTCACATGTCATTTTCTAAAAGAAATATATAGGCCAAAGAGCTAGTGCAGTATGTAGAGGGTGTGTACCTTGTATGGAGCAAACCTGAATTCAATGCCCAGAACCCTGAGCCTGGCAGGAGTGATCTCTGGATACAGAGTCAGAAGTGAGCCCGGAGCACATCTGGGTGCGCTACCCTCACCACAAAAACCGAAGAGAAGGAAAGAAAAACATATAACTGATTCTTGAGTAACATAGAGGTTAAGGGTGCTAACTCCTATATAACTTTTGAAAACCCCCAAATTTAATAGATAGTCTGCTATTGACCAAGAAGTTGGTTTTCTAATAGTATTTAACTCCATTATCTGCAAATAGTGCTATGTGTGGCCTGTCAATCTGTAAATTTTGATACATTTAAAAACTTTAATGGATTTTATAATAGACTTTATAATACATTTGTATTTTAAGGTAGTAAGTGATAATTTATATTTATAATTTTGTGGGGTATTTGGGCCATAGTATGTGGTGCTTCGGACTTCAGTCTCTGTGCTCAAGGGTCGTTCCTGGTGGTGCTAGCCATTAATTTGGGTTGACTGTGTGCATGGTAAGTGCTTTAACCCTGTTACTAAGTCTGGGGTCCAATTAAATAAACTATCTGCATATATTTTATACATGCATGGCATACTTTTTCTTAGATTTTTTTTTTATATTTCTAGGACATATTGATCATCTTTACTTATTTCACTCCATACCAATGTCCAAAAATTTTCAAAATATAATTATTGAAAAAAATCATATAGAAGTCCAAATTTGTATTGTTCATGGGATAACTATATTAAGAAGAAAATAGAACCACAATGAACATACAAGTAAAATGCAGGTACATTTCTTTGGAGTCTTTCAATTATGTATTTATATTAGTCTATATACAAGTTTTCAGGGTACCTTAAATATCCAACCTGCACGGCAGAGCCTGGCAAGCTATCCATGGTCTAAGCCAAATAGACCAAATTGATATGCCAAATCCAGTAATAAATGGATCTCACTTCCCTAATCCTGAATATGCAGAGTCGAGAAGGATATGAAAGGAGAGGCTGATAAAATACCAAAGCAGAAATAGGCTGCCAAAACGTAGAAAAACAAAAATGATTGTCTGTACTTTTAATGCTCGTACGCTGGCATCTGCTGCATCCATTGAAGACCTTATGGTACAAGCGCGAAAGATCAAGTACAACATCATTGGTCTGACTGAAATGAGAAGACATCAATCACATCATGCCGTTTTCGACACTGGAGAAGAACTGTTCCTTGGAACATGTGATAAAAGAGGCGTCGGTGGTGTCGGTATCCTTGTCAACACAAACTTAGTCATGAGCATTGATTCATTCGAATGCCTAACAACCCGAATTGGACTATTACACTTGAATAAATGTGGCTCACTACCGGCAGTTTCTATCTTTGTTGTCTATGCACCAACATCCAGTTATGGTGAAAGAGAAACTGAGAAATTCTACATGGAGCTGGAGAAGTTCTATAAAGAAGATTACACCTTCTACAAGTTCATTGTCAGTGATTTAGATGCCAAGGTAGGACCAAGAAGATCAGTCGATGAACTCCACATCGGGAATCATGGCCTGGAATGGAACGAACAGGGTGACAGACTGTCTGAGTTCATCATGTCAACCAAAACCTTCCATGGTAACTCACAGTACCAAAAGGCTGAATCTAAACGTTGGACATGGGAGTCTCCCAATGGAGGGTTCCACAATGAAATAGACTACATCATATTCAATCCGCAGTTTTGCCTAACCGATGTTGCTGTTGTCCCAAAATTCCAAACGGGATCAGACCACTGTCTTCTTCGTGCAAAATTCTACCTCACAGAACGAGGAGAAAGGAACACAAGGTTTAAGAAGAGGACTCCCAGAACAACCACCAACTGGGAGCTCTTTGTCTCTGTTGCGGCAACATGGGAAGATGCCGTCATTGACAACATTGATGAGGAATACGATCGAATGATTCAACACCTCCATGATTGTGCAAAGAATGCCAAGAGAGAGATAACCACAAAAATCCGCCTTTCTTCGAACACTCTTGAACTTATTCGCCAACGTGGCTTGACACATGCCTCAGGCAACCACAAGCGAACATCCGAACTGGCAAAACAGTGAAGAGAAGCCATCAAAGATGACTTCAAAAACAGGAGAGCAGCAGTACTGGTAGATGCGCCAGAAGCTGGGAAAAGCATTCGTAATGCCCGCCTGTCCTTCACCAACTAGAAAACCAAGATGACTGCCCTACAACATCATGATGGATCTATCACATCATCCAGAAGGGCATTGGAGAAGATTATTCATGACTTCTACTCAGATCTCTTTAATAGCCACGTCCACTTGCCCACATACCACATACCACATGATGAATATGTCTTTCCCAAAGTTCTCCCTTCCGAAATCCAACATGCCATCTCGTCAGTAAAGAAACAAAGAGCACCTGGCCCAGACAAGATCAGACCTGAACACCTGAAGAACTTACCATCAGTACTCATCAATACATTGGCTCGGCTCTTCACACGCTACCTGTCTGAATACAAGGTTCCATCCCAATGGAAAACCAGCAGGACTGTACTACTATACAAGAAAAGAGACATCCACGACATTGGCAACTATCGCCCAATCTGCCTATTGTCTGTCATCTACAAACTATTCACTCGAGTCATCCTGAATAGGATTAGCAGAACACTAGATGAAGGACAACCATGTGAACAAGCTGGATTCCGAGAAGGATTCAGTACCATCGACCATATCCACATGATTACTAAGCTCATTGAGGTTTCTCGGGAGTTCAAGATGCCGCTCTGTCTAATGTTCATTGATTTAAAGAAGGCCTTTGATTCTGTTGAGACGGAAGCGGTCATGGAAGCCCTAGCCAATCAGGGCATAAAAAACTCAATACATCAGGATCCTTCGTGAGCTCTCTTGCAGATTCACTACCAAGATCTCACCATTCTACAAAGAAGTAATCATCCATATCAAGAGAGGGGTTTGGCAGGGTGATACCATTTCACCAAAACTCTTCAGTGCCACCCGCGAGAATATCATGCGATGACTGCTATGGGAAAGCATGGGAGTGAAGATAGATGGTCGGTAACTATACCACCTCCGCTTTGCTGATGACATCGTTCAAATAACACCAAACATCAGCCAAGCAGTACAAATGCTGAACAACTTTGACCATGAATGTGGAAAGGTCGGACTACAGCTGAATCTTACGAAGACAATGTTTATGAGAAACAGCCTTGTTCCTGACGCTCCATTTGCTCTCAACGGAACCACCATCTCCAAATGCAACAGTTATATATACCTAGGTCGAGAAATCAACATGATGAATGACCTGGCACCTGGGTTGCGCAGGAGGAAGAGAGCGGCTTGGAATACCTTCAAGAGCATTGAAGAAATAACTAAAAGGACAAAGAACCAGCAGCTACGAGCACATCTCTTTGATTCCACTGTTCTTCCTGCATTAACATATGCCTCAGAGACCTGGACCCTACGAAAACGGGATGAGAACGCTATTCAGGTCTCTCAAAGAGGAATCGAAAGAACAATGCTTGGAATATCACGATTCACTCAAATGAGAGATAGAATCCGGAGTTCTGATCTTCGTCAACGCTCAAGAATCAGGGACGCTGTCTCATTTCCCAAGACATCAAAAATCAGGTGGGCTGGACATGTAATGAGGTTTACAGACAACTGCTGGACTAGAGCCATTACTGATTGGATTCCACGGGACATCAAAAGATCACGTGGATGCCCACCTACAATATGGTCAGACTTCTTCATCAAGAACCTAAATGATCGGTTTGAGGCTCTGCATGTTCCTAGAACGAACAGATACCATTGGGCTACGCTAGCACGCAACCAGGATGAATGGAGATGTTACTGGCACCTGCTCGAATAAATCGATGAATAACGGGAATTAAGTGATTAAGTGATTAAGTGATATACAAGTATAATTTTTAAAATAATCAATTTCAGTTACTATAAAATGCTTATTATATTTTATAATTGTAATGTTTTCCTGCTAAGATTACATGGATGTGAACATTTATGTCTATTTTTCTACATATCTAATTGTTTACTTTAATAACAATTCTTAAAAGCTAACTTACTTATGACCGGATATGTAGCTCAGGACAAAAGAACTTGGCTTGCATGTATGAAACTTTGGTTTCTATTCTTTACACTATAGAAACAAAAGCAAAATCATTAACTGTGGTTGGAAATATGCCTCGGTGGTAAAATATTTGTCTCACATTTCTGAGGTTATGGGTTTGATCCCTGAATTTCCATCTACACACACAAAAGCTAACTTACAACAAAGTATCTCACTGGAGACCTAACTGGGCCCGCTCAAGAAAATCGATGAAGAACGTGAGGACAGTGACAGTGACAGTGACTTAAAGAACATTAAACTGCTTTAAACTATATATTGCGTAAGTATTATAGAGATTTAACTCTCAATAAAATAACGTGAAAAGGTCTATTTTCTAGCATCTTTGCTAGGAAGAGATATTACCTGATTTTTAAATATTTGTATTTTGGGGGGAAATTTTAATTTCTCATTTTAATTTGTGCTCTTTGTCTACTAGTGAGCTTGAAAATTGATCTTGTGTGGGACTACATGGAAAATATTATGCTAAGCGAAGTCAGAAAGAGAGGGACAGGCATAGAAAGATTGCATTCATCTAGGTAACATAAAGTAACAAAATAAGAGACAAACACCCAAGAACAGCTGTGATAAATACCAGGTTGTTCACTCCATGGCTTAGAGGCCAGCTGCACTGTCTAGGGGTAAAGGCAGCGCAGATAGAGAAGGGAGCACCCAATAAAGGGTGCTGGGAAGATCTGCCCAGGATGGGAGATGCCTGCTGAAAGTAGTCTATTGACTGAAGAGGATTGCCACCCGATGTCTCTTCTCCAGACCACAGCACCCAATGGGAGAGATAGAACAAAAAGGACTGCCCTACCAAAGAGGCGGTGTGGGATGGGGGATGGGAGGTGGGAAGGATACTGGGATAGGTGGGGCTGGAGATTGGGCACTGGTCATGGGACGGGTACTCTATCATTGTATAACTGAAACCCAAGCACAACAACTTGTAAGTCTACAACTGTACCTCATGGTGTTTCACTAATAAAAAAAAAACAAAACAAAAATTAAAAAAAGGAAATTGCTCTTGTGTTTACTAGTCATTTACACTTCTTTCAATAGAGATTATATGATCATGGTTTATGCTTATTTTTACTATTGAAGTTGAATAGCTAAATACTGATTTATTTCACAGCACTAATTTATTAAAAACATTCATCCTTGGCCTATCATATTAATTGCCATTATTTGTTGGTTTTGCTTGTTTTTTGATCACTTAAATTGGTTTTGGTCCTTTTCTTTCAGATAGAAAAAGTTTGACACAAATGAGCATATGTTTTTCTTTATCTTCTAAAGTTTTAAACTGAGAACAACTGTTTGTTTTGTACAAAAAAGATACCTGTGCATTTACTGTTTCTTCTCATTTTATTTACGTTTTAATACGTCTCGACTCATGTACATCTTATCATAGTAAGTGTTTTCATATTGAAAGAAACCACCATTTTTTTCAATCATAGCACTGTAGCACTGTCCTCCCGCGGTTCATCCATTTGCTTGAGCGGGAAGAAGTTAACATCTTACAACAAATTGTGAGACAATTTATCAATGGTTTTGGCCTATTGAATAGGTCATGGGTAGCTTGCCAGGCTTTTGCTATGTGGACGAGATACTCTGGGTAGCTTGCCGGACAGAGGAATAGGAATCAGGATTGGCCTCCTGCAAGGCAAATGCCCTACCCGCTGTGTTGTAAACGTTATCTAAAATATACTAGTAATACCAAATGTTGTTTCTATAACAGTACAATATAAAATATTATTTCGTAATTTTCTTGATTTGTTAATGAAATATGTAAGCTCTTGAGTATAATGGGAGTATTTTTCTAACACAGGAGTCTGAGGAAGGTGAAACTGTTATAACCGTCTTGTTGGATTCCATCTTCCTAGCCTACTTCATTCTACCCCACTCTCTATCCAATCCGGTCTTCTTCTTGGGAATCTGAACTCCTGATTGGCTAGCATCTACCTTTCAACTGTCTACTTTATGACATCATTCTCCCACCAAACCAGCCAACAACTTGTAGATTCTTGGGGGCCCCATGCAGTTGTTTGTAAAAAATTTGAATCATCCTGGCAAGTGACGAGTGACCAATGACCAATCAAGAGTGAGCAGTCGTCCGTACTGAACACTTGCGGTCTTAAACCGCTTCAGTGTTCAGACGCACTCACGTACCGTCTCCTCTTCTCGTCTACCTTTCATTGGTATTTCCTCTTCTCTGACCATGTCAGGTAAGGAATAATACTTTTCAAAGCTTTTCATTAGATTTATCATCCCTAAACTTAGCATTCAAGGAAAAACAGCACGTAGTAATGAAAGAAAGCATTCAAGTAGAATTTTATAAGCCTCATTTTAGCTTGACTTTGACATTTGCTGTGTGATTTTAGACATTTGTTTACTTTCTATGACATACAAAGTGCTTTTCCTCATTGATTACATTATATTTTAGACATATTTAGGAGCTCAAATACACACACACACACACACACACACACACATATATATATATATTTATATATGAGGGTTGATTCTCTGCGTTTCTTTTTCCGTTTAATAGTGAATTTTACATGATATCCATTGAAAACAAGTAAATCAGAGACAGTATTTATACAGAAACAGAAAATACAGATGCTGTGGAAAACTGTTAATATGTACTAGCATGTGTTCTCTGTAATGGTATCTCCACTTGTATTTATAATTCAGTATTTTAAATATAGTGATATTACAAAGTAATAATAATTGATCTTTGAGTTTTCTATTTAAACCGGTAATAAGAAAATATGGGGCATGGGGAAGGTGTGGAGTGCTGAGCGGTAGGGAGACAAGCCCTCAAAGGTAAGAAAGTTTGGGATCACTTTCATCAAACATTGAGCAATCGAAACCAAGACGATATGAGAGAGAAAAAAATAGGAAAGAAAGAAAGAAGGAAAGAAAGAAAGACAGACAGACAGAAAGAAAGAAAGAAAGAAAGAAAGAAAGAAAGAAAGAAAGAGAGAAAGAAAGAATAGGGACAGCGATTATCAAGGAAGGGGAAAAGATTTGGACAAAACGTTGAAGAGAACCAAAGACTTAAAATCAAAAAAGAAAGAATATGTATTAAATATGCTGAGATATATCCACTGAGAGCAAGATAAAGCAATTTATTTCAATAAATGTCAGGACTAGAAAGTATACTATGCCTTGAATAGGGTTCCATTAGGAAAAGCAGTTTATCAGAAAGCCATCCTTGCTGGCATTTTTCCTGATTACCTCTGAGAACACAGTAGTTGGAACTTGAGTATAAACATGCTTCAGAAATGATGCTCCCCATAAATAGCTAATATTGCTCATCTAGGGTGGTGGAAGACACAGAATCTTCAATGTTTTTATTACGTTATGGTTTTTAAGTACATGTACGCGCTGCCTGTTAAAATAAAAAAAAAATGGTATATTCTAACTTGAATCAGGAGATTTGATTCATTTGTGTGGTAAGTAGGTTCCAGGTTAAAGCTGCTTGTCATCTTTACAAATATTATTTCATGTGATTTTTTTCTTCATAACATGAGAGTACTTTGATAATAGTCAACTTTTGTTTTTAGATCCTAAGAGGAAATAGAAAAATCAAGTCTCACATGACTAATTACACATTTTTGTCATATTTGTGAATTCTGAGTTTTCTTACATTAAAGATATTTTATTGGATTTTGGTGCTCGCTCATTTATTAAATATTGAGAAGAAAGTTTTCCTGGTTGATAAAGATAATTCTAATCTAGGGGTTGAAAGTAAATTTGCAATATTTTGTGATCACTTTATAAATGGTCATTTCTGTTTCTTGTGTGATCAAGTGAAATCCTCTGCTATGTTTTACACATGTTGTTTGCTGGTTAATATTCAATGGTACAGATGAGAATAATTTTTTGTATTTTCAAAGTTTCTTTCTGTATTTTACTCATTTAAAACATTTCTTGTCTATGAAATACAATCATGTTTATTCCTATTTTCTTTTTTTTATGTTTATTTTCCTATTTACCATGTAGTTACTGGTAAATCCTTTCTCTTTAATGGACTGGTTAAGTGTGCACTCAAAAATCACCTTCTATTCCATTTTTTGGCTAGCAGTTTTTTCTACAATAGAATACTGTCTTCATATGGTATACGTGGAACAATTTATTAATAACCTTATTAGACTGTTTTATTTGCTTTTTTTGTGGGAACCCATCTACTGTTATTCAAGGCTTACTCTTTGTTCTGTTCTCCATAACATACTGTACTATGCTGCTTGCTACAGAGCCCAGATTTCATTAATATCTATATACTTCTTTTTCAGTTCTGTGATACTTATTTTTCATGATGTTTTCTTTACACTTCCTCCTATGTAAATCACATGATAGAAAAATTATATTTGTGTATGCATTATTATTCTTATTGTTATGTGTACCTACATTGTTGATATACAACTTAAGACACAGAATTTAAATAAAGTTTTCCTTCCAAAAATGTTTCTTGGGAAAAACTCAAGTAGTCATTTTTGAAGTGGATCAAAAATCAGGGTAACCTTCAATGCATCAACAAGGTTAAGTCGTATGTGAACCGTAAGTAACAGGTACTCATGGCACAAGTCAAATGGAAACCTGATGATTACAGTGATAATAGTTGTAAAGACCCCAAATGCCTATATTAATGTAAGGTATATTCCTTCTGGTTTCTGGCCTTGTAGTGATCATGCAGGGTCCTGGCCAAAAGTCCACATGCTTTAGGTTGCTTAACCTGGAAATTCATAAGGGATAGAGAGAGAGAGTACTGGAGGGGATAAGGCACTTGCCTTGTACACAGCCAATTCAGTTGAATCTCTGTCACAGCATACACTCTCGCAAATGTTCTAAGGGGTCACTCCCGAGTGTAGAGCCAGGAAAAGCCCAAGATCACTGTCAGTTTTTGGTCCAAATTCTATACCACCCCACACTCAATAAGAATTATTGGAATATATGAAATCTCTTTGCCTTCTCTGGGCCTCAGGTTTCTTTTTGTTGAGAAAATGTTACCCATTCTCTTAGACTTCCTAGTTTGAAAAAGCTTCCATTCTAGGAAATAGCATAGGAGTCAATAGGAGAGCAAGCTAAGGAGAAACTATCTGTAAGCAAGAAATCCAGGTACAGACACGATCACCTGGTTCTTCTACAGTTCTGTGTTTACTTTGAGAGCACGATACCAAATACCCAAAGTGCCCAAAGGTTCCAGGCTTTGAATCACCCCAAGTGGTTGGAATTTTGGAAACTCAGTTGACTGTTTGTAGTAGAATCATCCTGAGGCTTAAATTTTAAGTTCATATTGTTCCTCTCAGCGTTGAAGGAGATTATTAGTCTCACAGATTTTTTTCATCACCCTCTTGTTCCTTACAGAAAATTTTCAAAATCCATCTGTATTGGGAACTGCACATACTCTGCAGCTTTCCCTTCCCGTGGTGAACAATGCAGCTTCCCGAACAGGAAGTGTCTGCAACTACTCCAGAGTATCTGCTCCAGCTGGTAGTTCTGCTTGGCTCCTGCCCTCAGCCTCTGGCACCTCTTTCCAACCACTGATGGGTAGTGCCTATCTTTACCAACATTTCAGCACAGCAATGTTGTCTGGAGTGTTTCACCAGAGTCATATATCCACCTCAGCTGCTTCCTACCCGAGTGTTTTGGAATGGGATATTGCAGGAAGTGCTGAAGAGAAGTCTTCCATGGGAGACTTTTCTGTGACTGTCCTTGACCAAGACACCGCTGTCTCTTCCATGTCTATGGCAGCTCGCTATGAGAAAATCCTAGATACCAACAACACGGTGTCTGTGTACCCATTACTTTCTGCCTGTCTTGTTTAGAGAACACCATCTCTGGTTCCACATCAGAGTCAAAGCCTGTCACTTCCCTACCAGGAAGGAAGCCAGGTGTATTACTATCATCAAGGAATTCTGGGAACTTTCCTTTCTGGCCTGCAGTCCTATGACTCCATGTCATACACAGGGTAAAAGGGCTCTGCCCCACAAACTTACAGCAACTCATCGCGAGAAATGGTTATGTTTCTCAAGGAGGTCCAGCCCCCAAATAACCAACCACCAGGCTTCTCCTCTGGAATCGACTTCTCTCTGTCTGCTCAACCCATCACAGAATCGAGTTATCAAGTTGAGTACACTAAGAAAAGGGAAAGAAATTTAAACAATTGGTGTCAAAAGAGAGGAAAACTGTCCATAGTTAGGTGGTATTTAAATACACTGAGATTTTTAAATTTAAAAAAAAAAAACTCAGTTCATGTTTACTCCCCTCACTCATTTTACAACATGTTATTTTCACACTCAACATAAGAGCTCCTAATGGAGATTGGAAGGTATGATAGTATAATGGAGATCTAGCTTTCATATCATGAAATTTTAGGAGCACACAAAAGGATTCCACATTTTCCCCTAGTTGTTTCATTTATTTTTTAATTTTTATTAGTTAAACATCATGAGGCACAGTTGTAGACTTACAAAACATTGTGCTTGGATTTCATTTATACAATGATGGAGTACCTATCCCTCCACCAGTTCCCATTCTCCACCACCATGGATCCCAGTATTCCTCAGACCACCAATACCCCCCATGCCACCCAGCCTGCCACATTTTTCACTGTTCTATGTCAGCAGTCCTCCAGAATTACCACACTAAAAGTAAAATACATGTCTTAAACTAGTATTTTTTTTATTTTTTACGAAGTTTCAGAACTCTTATTGTAATGGTACCACTTTAACTTTCCCTTTTATTAATGAACAGCAAGGTTCTGAATAAACTTGTGGTTCAGAGATTCTGTCTCAAATCATCAAACCTAGCATCTGTACTTCAGAACAAATATCATGCTGAAGTAAAGCTTCATTCATACTCTTATTCTATGATATTAACATCCTTTTATTTTTCCATGATAGTGAATAAATTGAGAGTAAATTTCATTACAATGTTAAGCTCTGTATGGCACTCATTAGTTTAAAAATCTCTAATATTTTTTTTAAAAAGCTTTTGTTTGGAAGAGTTTGAATCTGTGTCATAGCCCACAGTGCTCAGGGATTACTCCTGGGTCTCTTCTAGGGATTACTGCTGATGATGCTTAGGAGATCATATGATATGAAAGATCAAACAGAGGTCAGCTCTGCGCAGGGCCAGTGCCTTACCAAATGGACTATCCTTCTGTCCCATGTCTCTTAGTTTTAAATGCAGTTTACACAGAAACTCTTTCAAATACAAATAAAACTAAAAACAGCAGCAACACATGACAAACAGGAAGAACTACAACATTTACCTCCAATCCTTGAGCACAGGGCCTTGTCCATTATCCGTAGAATACCCAGTAACAATGCCTTGCCTATTGCTGGTAGGTGCACAGTTGTTGCAAATATATGTTAACAGGAACATATATTTAATTAACTCTGCTTGGTACCAGTAACTACTTTGTTGTAAATGGGGGGGAAAAGATCGCAGTTTCTGACTGACCTGAGACTAACCAGTTAATAGATTTTCCCAGGAAAGGGTACTTGACTGGCTGGGAACAGAAAAACGTGAAAAGTGTTTTGCTACCTTTAATGTGGAAATTGATCCCAGTAATCTCTTAAAAATAACAAGCTTCAACTCTCGAAGGAATGCTGTATTCACTGATGAAAGAATATTGGGAGAAAAGTTTGAAATGATGGGAAAAGAGACAATAAGTGCAAAAGGAAGGGCTTGAAATTTGGGTTCCTCTGAAAACAAAGCTTGAAACAACAAGCTCTGGTGGGAACATGATCTACTGCGAATGGGATCTGAGGAGGAAAAGAGTGATATCAGCGATGTGAACAAGGGAAATCCAAGTTAAGGAAGACTTTTAGCTAGCTGACTACCCCATGGGCAACATGGTTCCATGATGACCAGAAATTACCAATTAATTTACTTTAATTTTCTTTCTTTTATATGGTCAATTACAACATGTATTCTGTGTCTTCTTCAAACAGAATTTGGAGTATTCATTTCATTCTCAATATTCTGTTCATTGTGGTAAGCATCTTTAACAACTGCTGGATAACAGAATTATTTGATCAGACTTATTTTTTACTTTAATGTTTAGTTGAGATTACTGAATATTAGGTCTAAAGTGAAGTTTGTTTTGATTGGTAGAATTAGAGTAGCGAGGAGTAGGGATGGAATTAGAGTTTATGGGGTACCACATTCAGTTCCTAATAAAATAAGTAAAGGACAGTGTCCCAAATAGACTATTGGAAAAGATATTCATCTCCATTTAACCTGTAAATTCAGCATTTTCTATATTTAATTAAAAATGAAAGAATGTTCCTATATTTTGTCTTTTAAAGACATTCCAGATTGGTTAAGGAAACAAACACTGCATACGAAATCATAACAACGTAACCATAAAAACCTGATTACTGCTTAAATTTCCAAGAATGTCAGTGCTAAGAATTATTTCCCTGGATCTCCTTAGTGTACATGATAGTCATATGAATACACCTGTGTGGATATATCACTGGTATCTAATTTAGAGAATAGATATATAGTGATTAGATCACATAACTGAGTGTGATCTCAACTTTTCTACACACTCCCATGCCCCACACACCCAAAGACTTGTACTAATCCTTATAGATCCATGACTTTTCCTCCTCCCCTCTCCCAGAGTCTTTTAAAATTTCTTTTCAAGTACTAATGTAATGTGCTTTAGAAAATATTGAGTTAAACCTAATTGTTGTCATTTAGCTTTTAGATAGAGAACCAAGAAAATCTTATTAAAAGCGTATTTTTGTATTCTTTGAAAATGGTAATAAGAACATTATCCTTGAGTCCCTCAATAGACATTATATAAAGTATTTTGTGAGGAATTCCCTGTACAAATCAATACTCGAAGAAATAAATGACTTCTCTGAATGAGAATGAACTGGGACATTTCAAAGTATCAATCAGTGAGTCAAAGATGAATCATAGCATCATATAGCTAAAAATGATCTTGATGTAATCTAGTGAACACCATTACATTTTTTTCTTATACCAGATTGTAGCACTTTTAATTTTTTAAATTATTATCCATTTATTTTTATCAGTGAAACACCATGAGGTACAGTTGTAGACTTACAAACTTTTGTGCTTGGGTTTCAGTTATACAAGTATCAAGTACCAATCCCTCCACCAGTGCCCATTCTCCACCACCAAGGAACCCAGTGACCCTCCCACCCCCCAACTCCCCCACTCTGCCCCAACTCAGGGCATACCCTTTTGCTTTTCCTTTACTTTAGGGTGCTGTGGTTTGAAATGAAGGTCAATATCATTACATTTTCAAAGAAGAAAATAGACCCCTAGATGTTCAAGACCCTGCTAGTCTCCTGGACTTCTTCCCAGCATGTACCCTGCTCCACGCCCGCCCTTTGGAAATAAGCTGGGAAGGAAAACTGGATGTTCCTTTCCTCACACTGACCTGAAAGACTCTTGCTGATTCTCAGCCACATCAACTATTTCATTTGTTTCCTGATATCACCTCCTGTCTTTTATTTTTTATTTTATTTATTTATTTATTTATTTATTTATTTTTTCTTTTTTATTAGTGAAACACCATGAGGTACAGTTGTAGATTTACAAATTTTTGTGCTTGGATCTCGGTCATACCACGATCAAATACCCATCCCTCCACGAGTGCCCATTTTCCACCACCAGGATAATATCCCTCCCCCCCCCATCCTCCCATCCCCCCATCGCCCCCTGCCACTGTGGCAGGGCATTCCCCCCTGTTCTCTCTCTCCTCCTGGGCGCAGTGATCAGCCAAAGAGGCATTGAGTGGCGAACATGTTCAGTCCAGTCTACTTTCAACCTGCATCTCCCCTCCTGGGAGGACCCTCCAAACACCCTCCACTTGGTGTTCCCCTTTCTATCTGAATTGTCCTTTCCCCTAGAATACCCAGCTTGCCTCTAAGTTATGGAGTAATTCTCCTGGTGTTGCTCTCAGCTATTCTTGGGTATTAATCTCATATTTTATTATTTTATATCCCCCAGATGAATGCTATCTTTCTATGTCTATCCCTCTCTTTCTGACTCATTTCGCTTAGCATGATACTTTCCATATTGTACCACTTGTCCAGGTGGGTTGGATGACCCGAGCAGAGTCTTTTATTTTTTTTTAAAAAATATTTGATTTGTTTCTGGAATAGAAAGAAAAAAACTAAATGGACTAATAAAACAAAAGCAAAATCAAACCTTTACACTCTGACATCAGAATAGTCCTTACAAGAGGGGGAGTAAAAGACTAAAATGGGTCGGGGAGTGTTGTTAGTTGGTTGTGGACAGTAGCTGGATATTTGACAGTGCAAGGAGCATGAAGACAGAGTTGCTGAGATGAGGAAGTCTGTACTTGAAGCGAATACACTTTGTAAACTAGTCATCACAATTATATGTCCATATGAAATTTATCTACATATGCTTTGTGCCTTCCTTGCATTTATGTGTTATGCATGCCTTTATCCAGGGCGCAGAAATGCATCTGAGGGCATTCGGAAAATTAGATGAGGCCCATGTAGAGGGAGAGAATTAGTAAATAATTGGAGGAGGAAGAGATATGAGTTGGAGCTTACGAGATGTGTAAGAGGAATATACAGATATGTATGTATGTGTAAATACACATATATATGCATAAAAATATATATGGGCGGGAGTGATAGCATAGTGGGTAAGTTTGCCTTGCACGCTCAACCTGGGTTTGATTCCTAGGCTCCTCTCAGAGAGCCCGGCAAGCTACTGAGAGTAACCCTCCCGCATGGCAAAGCCTGGCAAGCTACATGTGATGTATTCCCTGAGTTTTTGTTAATAGCTTCCGTTTTTTAGAAAGCATCATAATAAATTATATTATTTAAAAATAAATAAGTTGGGTTTGTAAGTGGATTCTGTATGTTTGGAACCTGGGATGTATTTTCCTATGTAAGCTACATTAAACATGATATTTATAACAGAAATCCCATCTGGAGTACTATTCACAATAGCCAGAAGAAACTATGGTATGCCTACACAATTGAATACTACACAGTTGGCAGGAAACTAACATCATGAAATTTGCTTATAAATGGATGTACAGGCAAGAATATCATGCCCAATGAAATCAGTCACAAGGAAAGGGGTATAGTGATAGGACTACCCCTTTTTTGGATATAATAAACCAGAATATGAGACTAATACCCAAGGATAGCAGAAATACAGGCCAGGAGACTTGGTCAATCTTTGGACGCTTGCCACGAGCGCTGAAGGCGGGCATTTGGAATAAAGAAGGGACAGTTATGACAATGATACTTGGAAGTGATTACTCTGGGTGAGAACTGAGTGCTGAAAGTAGGTAAAGGAATAAACGTGAGAACCTCTCAATATCTGTATTACAATCCATAATGCCCAAAGGATGAGAGAGAGAGAGAAAGAGAGAGAAATAGGTGCCTGCCACAGTATAGAGATAGCAGGCTGTCAGGGGGGAGGGGTTTGAGGTTGGGAGAGGGAGTGGTGGGAGAGAAACTGGGGACATTAGCAATGGAACTGTATACTAGTGGAGGTTGGGTGTTGAAATATCCTATGAATGAAACTGAATCATGAAAAGCTTTGTAATGTGTGTCTCCTGCAGATTCAATACAAAAACATGATATTTAGTTTCTACCACCATGACTAACCTATGAGTTTGCTGAAATTTATTTTTATCACCTTGGCTGGTCTCATTACATGGGTGCCTGTGTGGTAATTTTTTTTTTATTTTATATAGACTGAAGATACAAAACTAATAGGGTTGGGACTTATGGTGGAAGGGGAGAAGAGCACAAAAACCCTGTTGACCACAGCTCAGCAGGGTCAGCTAGCTTTCGTGAACACAGAACTCCTTCACTGATTTCCTCTTTTTAATGTGGAAAACTGAAAAGACTTTGCAGGCTGTCAGTGGGTTGTCCCCTCCAGTTCACACTATTTTCTTTTCGATCAGAATTGTTTAAAGATTATTTGAAAAATTTGGAGCTTAATGATTTGTTCTCATATATTTCCACGGCATGGTGTCAGTGGGCATTGATCCAGGAAGGCCAGCATGAAAAAGTTGAGTTGTATGTCTTAACCACCAAAGCCAACACTACTGTAAGTATGGAACCCAAAGTACAATAGTTAAACTTCAAAATGTGTTTGTCAAGGAAATAGGTGGGAATGCAGGGTGAAATGGGTCATTTGTTGGTGGAGGGTTGCAGACACTGGTAGTGTAATTAGAATTGGAATATTATATGACAAAACTCCATTATAAATGATTTTGAAAATCAAAATTGCCTAAATTTAAAAAAAGAGAAGTCAACTTATGTCTATATTTCAAGAAAGCTTGTCTTAGCAAATTTTGGCAGGGAGACCATACTTGGTAGAGAGAGGGAGAATGAAAGGGACAGTTGACAGTTGGGAAGAGAAGCCAGGATATAATGGAAGAGATGAAAGCTGATCTTAGAAGATTTGGAGCCATCAGAGTTTAGAGAGTTAAATGGTGAGACCATTGCAGTTTAGATAGTTAAATAGAGAGATTGGTTTCAGTCATCAGCAGTGTATACATAGAGAGAGCTCACAGATATTCAGGCTATATTACCTAACAAGGGGAGCGTTTTTTTCCTGAAGCACTATGTAAGGATAATATTTTGCCAGGAAGAATGATAAGAAGTTGGTTCTCTTTCACAGATTAATACATTAGAGATGAAAACTTTTATACAAAGGAATCTATCATCTTGTCCTGTTGCTCTGTTTTCTTGTCATCATTCCATTCTCCCCCACAACCCTACCTAATCAGGGCTCTCGACATTTCTCAGCAGTGTCACCACAGAGCCCCAGAGCATGTGTTAACTGCTGGTAGCTCACAGCCCTCATGTTTGTCCCCCATCCAAGCCAGAGCCATCCTTCTGAAACCAAGGATATTTGCTGAAAGCCCGTTCTTCCTTGAAGTGGCAGTCATGGTTTACCTCTTCTTAATCATTTTGTTTACAAATTTAGATGAATGTCACTATAATAGTGACAGGGATTTTCCAAACTAAGAAAAGCATAAACATTTCCCTTTCCCCGAAGAAATTTGGGCTAGTTATTTTCTATCCACTGCTAATAATATGTGATAATTAGGAAACAGAACTGAAGTAAAAACAGGTACATTTGTCAATTTGGTGCCATGACTAGTCAGTCTGAGTATAAGTATGTATTTCTAGAAAAAAAAGCAGAAGAAAAGGAGTTGGTTGCTAGCAAAGAATGCCAAATCTCTGCCAAGAACTCCTTTGAAAATAAGAATTGTGACTATGGACGGAACATAATTGCAACTCAATGCCTCTTTTGTAGACCACAACACCCAAAAGGAGAGAGAGAACAAAAGGGAATGCCTGCCACAGTAGCAGGGTGGGAATGGGGGGATCAGTGTGGGAGGAATACTGGAATCCATGGTGGTGGAAAATGGGGACTGGTGGAGGAATGGGCATTTGATCAATGTATAATCAAAACCCAAGAACAAAAATTTGTAAATGTAGAAATGTACCTCATGGTGTTTCACTAATAAAAATTTTAAAAAAATAAAATAAAATAAAAATTGTTTTGTCTGCCAGAGATCAGCAGATGGGAACCTGAGTGAAGGTAAAAGATTAAATTAAGATTAAATTGGTTGACTTCTATTTTTCCTTGAGTACATTAATTTGATTTTGGAGTCAATTTATATGACAGTTCATCAAGGCACAGAAATTTTAACACTTCTCTTGTTTAAAAGTATAGTGATACACCATGTCTGTATCTCACATTATTTTTATTTTTGATAGTTTGATACAAAAGATACGTCAAAATCATAGATAAATGATAATTATTCAAATAATTTTTGATTATTTAAAATTACTTTATAGAATTATATTATAGAATTTCATAAATTTTCGGATTTTGCAGAGTCAAAGTACATGTATCATATTACACTCACTACTGAAAGGCCTACTCTCTCATTCACCGTTGTTCAGTTTTTCCACTTTGATTACACCTTTCCATTTGGAAACTAAATAGTCTCATAGTTCTAAAGTTTGTTTTTATTGCTTGGAAAGATCAGAATTATGCAATTTTCAACATTGGATGAAACTAGAGGATATCATGCATGTAAAGTTAGCCTTAAGGAAAGGAACAGATACAGAGAGATTTTTCTCATATGTGGATTTTAAAGACAAACAGCAAGGTAGCAACAAAGGCTCAAGAGCAATGTAAGGGGAGAACTGATCCACACAATTGAGTCAGGGGATTGGGAGTGAGGGATTCTGGGGTTTTGGGGGGATAGGGAGGGTTTATTCTTTGAGAGAATGAGGAGTGTCATGTTGGAATTATGTGTATGAGAAACCATTATTAATTGAATTATACATCATAGAATATAAATAATGTTTTAGACGTTTGTCTGTCTCATTTTATTCTATTAATTAGATTTCTCCATATGCCACATATGCATGAACTTGTTGGATACCTATCTTTCTCTGCCTGGTTTATGTCACTAAACATAATATCCTCATGTTATCCATTTTTATACAAATAATAAGAAGATTTCACTTCATACAACTGAGTAGTATTCCACTGCTTTACCACCGTTCATTTTCAAAATTTGTGGTTTAAAAGATACAAACATTGGTTTTAACAATGCTCTGGTGTTTTAAAATTTTTAGTTTAGGGAAGCAAAATAGATTTTACTGAAAAACACTTAGAAACTTGTGAAACAGGTGTAGGGTGGAATGGAATATATGTTCAAGGAGAACACTTGTTTAACAAAGCAAGCAAAGAGAGACATAGAGAAAGGAAGCACGGTATTTCTTCAAGGGAGAACACAAGCTTGAGGACCAAGCCCACTCTGTTAGTTTAGGAATAAGAACTTGGAGTGGTATGAACTTAACTTGTGCACTTTACGGGAGAACCTGAGTGAAACTATTAGAAGTACGTTCAGGAGCATGATAAACTGGAGTCTGCACTTGGAGGGAGGAGGGTAGAGATTTCTTTGGGGAGATCCGGACTATGGAGAACAGTAATATTATAACATTAATGATAGTATCGTACCGTGGGATTCCAATAAAATCTTTAACAGTGGCGTCAGATATGATAACGTTCTTAGGTATTTGGATTTCCTGTGGAAACAACGGGAAAGCTGAGTTTATGCACTGGATGCCTCAGCCTGAAACAAGGTCAACAAGTCATGAATGAAAAATTTCAAGTTAGATGGATCAAGGATTCTGATCCCAGTGGAAGGCTAGCTTTCGGGTGGACAATTTCTACTGATGGCCTGATGTAGATTCTGATCCTCGGACATGTAACAGAAAGGAGGTAGTGACAGGTATCCTCAGAAGTGAAGCCTCTGAGACAGAATTCATTCATGCCAACATACGGGTTATCAATGTTTGCTCATGGCTGTTACCCTTATAACATGTCATCCAATGGTTTTGTGGTTTCAATTTACTGTGTAAATGTAAAGGTGAAGTTTCTAAATGGAAGGTAAAAATCTGAGGCCCTCAAGATGATGAATTATGGGGATGCGGGGGGGGGGGGGGAGCTGGAGCTATACAGCATGTAGGGCATTTACCTTGCACACGGCCTACCCAGGTTAGATTGCCAGCATCCTGTATGTTCCCCCCCAAGCACCGTGAGGTGTAATTCCTGAGTGCAGAACCAGGAGTAAACCCTGTGCATCGCCAGGTGTGACCCAAAAACACACACAAAAAAAGATGATGACTTGCCTTTAGATATTTTGAAGTCAAGTAGAAACAGCCAGAAATCTCCCCAGAAAAGAGTTATCCTGGGTCGAAAACATCATCACCTCTAGCGTGAGAAGATACAGAAAATAAGGTTTCCATTTTATGCCAAGTTAAAGCAAGCCAGACATGATCTTGGAAAGTTTGGCAAAGGAAAGCATGGCTATAGGAAGGATAAGGTGACAACTGAGGCTTAGAGGTAAAATATACAAGAGAAGCAAAGGTCAAGAAGTAGGCGGTACAGTGGCGACAAGGTATACTAAGAAGAGCATTTTTTAAAAAATAAAATGCAATGACACATCAAATAAGAATTTTTTAAATGTTTCAGAATAGGGATACAACTCAGTGATAGAGCATTTGCCTTCCATTGTATGATGATCTGGGATTGATACTTAGCATTGCAAACAGCATTATTTTTTAATTTTTAATTTCTTTCTTTCTTGCTTCCTGGCTTGCTTGCTTTTTTGGTTTTTTGGGTCGCACCTGGCTATGTATAGTGGTTATTTTTTATTTTTAAAAAGACTTATAATTTTACCTTTTTACCTGTGGTTTAAAAGGAAATCTAAAATATTTTAGAGTAAATATATGTGAGGAAGAATAAAATTCACAGGAACTACTTAGTGTTCTTAATGATACAGGAATCAGAATTTTGAGGTTAATTGTATGGGTATTGCATGAATAATTTTTCCCCATTACGTGGGCTCTCTTTTTATCATGGGCACCATTTTTTCTAAGTTGCAGAAACTTCTTAGTTTAATGTAGTCTCATTTGTTTATCTTCACTTCCTCTTCCTTGGTCAGTGGTGTTTCATTCTAGAAGTTTCCATTAGCTTGAATGTCATGAAGGGATCTTCCCACATTTTTCTCCATATATCTTAAGAATTCAGGTATGATATTGAGGTCTTTAATACATTTGATCTGACTTTGTGCCTGGCACTATAAAGAGATCTGAGTTCATTTTTTTTGCATGTTGCTGTCCAGTTTTCCCAGCACCAGTTGCTGAAGAGAGTTCCTAGCTCAACTTCATATTTCTTGAGCCGTTATGAAAGATTCGGTAATAATAATCTGAGGGCCAGCGTCAGGATATTTGACTATATTCCATTGTTCTGAGGCCTGTCTTTATATGAATGTCATGATATTTTGATTACTACAACTTTGTAGTAGGGTTTGAAGTTGGGGAAGGTGTTCCCTTCTTCTTTTTACCAAAGATTGCTTTAGCTCGTCATGGGAGAGAAGGTTGTGTATGAGTTTCAAGAGTGTTTAATCAATTTCTTTGAAAAATATCATGGGTATCCTTATAGAATGTGCATTAAATCTTTATAGAGCTTTGGGGTGTATTGCCATTTTGACAGTACTAAATCTCTCAATCTATGAGCATGGGATGTGATTCCATTTCCTCATATACTCTCTTTTTTCGTGAAGTAGTGTTTTGTAGGTTTTTTTTTTTTGTATAGTTCCTTAACCTTTTTAGTTGATTCTAATATACTAGATTTTCTGAGGTATTATTGTGAATGGGATTGTTTTTCTCTATCTCTTTTTTCTCTTTCATTATTAATATATGGGAAAGCCATGGAGTACCGGATATTACTTTTGTAATATGCTACTTTACTAAACAAATCTATTGTTCCCAGGAGCTTTTTTGTAGATTCTTTGGGATTTCCTAAGTATAGTATCATGTCGTCTCCAAATAGTAAAAGCTTGAGTTCTTCCTTTTTTATCTGGATGCCCTTGATATCTTTTTTTTTTTTTTACCGAAATCATATGGCAAGTACTTCAAGTACTATGTTGAATAGGAGTGGTGAGAGTGGGTAACTTGTTTTGTGCCTGATTGTATTCTGGGATTCTAGCTCATTGATTTCTGCTCCAAGCCTTTAGTTTTTCCCCATTGAGAATAACGCTTGCTTTGGGTTTGTGGTAATTTGCTTTGACTAGATTGAGGAAAGTACTTTCAACTCCCATTTTGTTGAGAGTTTTTCATCATGAATAGGTGCTGGATGTCATCAAATGCTTTATCTACATATATTGATATGATCATATGACTATCTTTATTTTATTGAGATGGTGTATTCTGTTGATTGACTAGAGAATGTTAAGCCATCCGTGCATCCCCAAGATAAACCTACTTGGTCATAGTGTGTGATCTTTTGTTGAGTTACTGGATTCTCTTTGCTGGTATTTTCTTAGAATCTGTGTATCTGTATTCATCAAGGAAATAGGTCTGTAATTTTATTTTTTTGTGGTGTCTCTGTCTGTTTTGAGTATTAGGGTGATCTTTGCCTCATAGAAACTATTTGGGAGTATTTCTGATTCTTCAATTTCCTGGAAAATCTTGAAAAATGTTGGCAGCATTTCCTCTTTAAAGGTTTGAAATATTTCACTATTGAATCCATCTGGGCCAGGGGTTCTGTTTGGGGGGGATACTTTTGACCATCATTTCAATTTCCTTGGTATTGATAGGTTCAAGTATTCCAAATCTTCTTGGTTCAACGTTGGGAGGCAATTGGAATCCAAAAATTTATTAATTTATTCAAGATTCTCTCATTTCCTGCTGCAAAGTTTCTCAATATAATCTCTGATGATCCTATGGATTTCTGTAGTTTCTATTAGGATATGCCCATTTGCATTTCTGATTTGATTTATTAGAATTCTTTCTCTTTGTTAATTTGAGATGCTTCTCGTGGTTTATTGATCTTATTTATTTTCTCAAAGAACCAGCTTTTGCTCTTATTGGTCTTTTGGATTGTATTTTGGGATTCTAGCTCATTGACGTCTGGTACAAGTTTTATTATTTCCTTCCTCCAGCCTAGTTTGGACTACTTTTGTTGGTTATTTTCCAAAATCTTGAGCTCTAATTAATTCATGTAGATCCTCTCTTTCTTCCTGATGAATTCTGGCAGAGCTATACTCTTTCCTATTAACACTGCTTTTGCTGTGTCCCACAAGTTCTGGTAGCTCGTGTACTCATTCTCATTTGTTTCTGGAAACTTTTTATTTCCTCTTTGATTTCTTCTCTAAGCCAACAGTTGTTCATTACTTCCCTTAAAGAAAATATTTCCTTGCTGAGCTTTAGTCTGTTTGATCTATTGAGAAGTGACAAAGTAGTGTTGAAATCTCCAACTAGTATTGTGTTGCTATCAATGTTTTTCTTTAAGTCAATTAGAAGTTGTTTTTAAGTATTTTGCTGGTCTGTCATGAGGAGACTCTACATTGAGGAGGGTGAGTTTTTTCTGATGTACAGATCCCATGATCATGAAGAAATGACCTTCACTGTCTCTTATAACCTATAGCCTGAAGTCCATGTGGTCTGATACTAGTATGTCCACTCCAGCTTTGTGGAGGTGTTCTTTTCTTTCTTGAAGAATTGTTTTCCAGCCTTTGAATTTGAGCCCATGGTTGCTTTGATTGTTCAGAAGTGTTTCTTCAGGCAGCAGAATATTGGGTTCAGTTTTATAATTCATCTTCCCATTCTGTGCCTCTGAATTGGCACATTTAGTCCATTGACATTGAGAGAGATTGTTGTGATGGGGATTTGTGCTATCTTTATGTAGAATTTTTGTACTTGTGCGGATTGTCTTAGCTTAAAGTAGCCCTGTTAATTATTCTTGCAACAACAATATGGAACACTTTACAAGTTTGCATGTCATCTCTGTGCAAGGACAATGCTAATCTATGTATCATTTCTATTTTAGTATTTATGTCATCAAATATAGTATGAGTTAATTTTTCCATATTTTTCTCTACTTATTAATTTGAGGGTTGTCCTTACTCACTCCTATGGCAGACAGTGATTCATAAGCAAGGTATGTATTTGAAAGCAGCTTGAATAGATAGATTTAGAACTTTAATGTCCCAGAAAGAAAAATATGGTTTTTACCATATTATCTTTTTCCATACCCAAGGCATCAGTTTTACAAAATAATTCTTTTGGAAGATAGTATATGAGTCTTGTTTAATGCCCTTCCCTGAAACCTTCATTAAGACCATTAAACTAGAGCCTTTTGCTGTTCTCACCTCAGTCCCTTGTACATCTCCAGGAAAAGGTGGATGGTGTTGTCTGCAATTTGACTACCTTGAATGTAAGTCGGATTTTTCTCCTGAATGAAGAGGTGAGGAGCATATTGATGATTTCATTCCACCTTATTACAAGTTCAACTTGAAAGGAAGGTGAGACTCATGAGGCTCCTGTAAAGGACAGAAAAAAGGGTCTCAGTGAAGTTTAATGGCCAACACATATTAGCAACACAGATGACTCAAAGTAGCCTGTGTGCATCTTTGTGTATAGTGAGTTTCATATCTACTGATAGTGATTCTCAGTCATGACACACAGGCAAAACAGACCTGTAATTAAAAATCTAGTTCTCTGAGCAGAGTGGGGTCTCTGAGGTGATTGAACAAGTGTGTAGTAATTTATTGCTAAGCACATAAGTATTTTGAATGATGTGTACTTTTCGATCTAAAATTAATTCCAAATATGTCTAAAACGACAGTGTCCTGACCTCGCACCTGGCTTTCGTCACCGAGGCCCCTTGGAGGTGCCGGGGGTGAGTTTCCCTCACCGCCCTGATTAGAGCCCCGGCAGCTGAAGACCTCTGCAACCAGCCATAGGTACGCTTAAGACCACCCTTCCCAAGCTTGAAGGAGCCTCATGCATGAAGGAATTGGAAGCAGAACCTGTGTAAACACACAAAAAATAAAAGGCCGGTGGTCTGGCCGTTTCCCCACTCCACGAAGGTCAATGGCGATGGTCAGGAGATGGAAGGAAATGGGGGCCAGGCTGGTTGTTCCTAGCAGCAGGTTATTACATGGAAGAGATGTATGACATGGAGGCCTCAGGAATCCTCAAGCACGTGCGCGCACTATGAGCCCGGAAGTTCCCCTTATATAGATCATAGAACCTCTAAAAGGCGCATTACAGTTAATTCATAAAAGGAGTTACAGAAAGATCATTGAGGCAGCAATCCATATGTTGTTTCTTTACATCCACATTGTTTCCTTACATCAGCAGGCCAGTAATACTGGCCTCTAGAAAGAAGATACAAAGCCAAACTGAAACCTTTCACAATCACTTTCACAAGCTGTAAGCACCTTGATTTGCATCCCAAAGAACAGCCTGGCTAGAGCTGGGAATCTATATCCCAAAGATCAGTCCTGACTAGCACCTGAGATCTGCAGATCTAAGACCAGCTAGGTTTCTGAGAGAAAAGGCAAACTGTCTCAATATACTGAAATCATTTACTGAAGGCAGTTTGAAGGGGAGAAACAGTCTCATCCAAGCTAGTCAGGACACACAGGAAAACAGCTTCTAGGAGGTGTTTCTCCTCTCCTTGTCCAACCAACATATAAGCATATATAATATTAATCATTTTGTATGAACACAGTAAGAAATGCATTGAGCTTATAGAATTGCTCTTCTAGGGCCATTTCAATCTCAGACTGCAGTGCTCAGGCCAGATATCTTTCCTATTCCTAGCAGCAGGGCCCCTAATGTCGTCGTTACTTTTGGATCATGACATCATTTGCCTATGATCCATCTCTTAACTTATAGTTAAGAATCGTGGCACCTTGGCCTGGCCCATCGCGATGCCAGGGTAGCACATAACTTACCGGCTTGCCCTTGTTCCATCCAGTCCCACGTCGGGACCCTGCCCTTGGGGTACTAGGAAGTGAGGGCAACTGAGGCTTAAGTTGAGAAGGCAGATGCCCAGGAGTGAATAATATTCAAAGCCAATCAATTCCTAAGTCACAAAGCATATTAAGTAATTGTCTTCCTGTACCAATACAAAAGGACATTGCATTAAGGTAAACTGCTCAAAACACACAAGGAGACGGAGGAAGGCAATATTAACTTACAGTATAGCTTCAGTGTCTAAGAAGGAGGAGACCTTACAAATTGGTTGGGGAAGAGAGCATAGAAGTGGTTACAGACAGACAAAGTAATGGGAGTGTCTCGGGAGCACTGTGATGGGTGCAATTTGATAAACCTAAGCTCCATATACTCCAACAGAACCCAGGTGTATGGGAACAGGGGATGAGATCTCCAAAGCTGCTCAGATCAAGAATGGACCCCCTCCATCAAGATCCACCATCTTCTAGTAGCTAAATGTTACAACCACGAACTGCCCCTGGAGCCATGTCATCCCATCAATGGCCAAGATCCAGAGACTGGATATTGTTGATAAGAAAACAACTCTTATTGTTCAGTTCTCACTCTCAGAGAACCAGGTAGGTTTCTGTGAGTATCATGCCTGCATGGCAGAGTCTGTGTTTCTGGTCACTGTTTCTTTTGAGATACAGAAGCTGCTTAATTTAAGATAGTCCCCTTTGTTTATCTCTGTTTCCAGTTGCTTGGCAAGTGGCGTGTTATCTTTGAAGATACCTTTAACTTCAATGTCGTGGAGGGATATGCCGACCTTGTATTCAATGTACATGAGGGATTCTGGTCTGATTTTGAGGACTTTGACGCATTTTTATCTGACTTTTGTGCATGGTCTTAGGTAGAGGTCTGAGCCATTTTTTTTCCATGTAGCTGTCCAGTTTTTTTCTGCACCGTTTGTTGAAGAGGACTCTCTTGCTCCACTTCACATTTCTTGCTCCCTTATCAAAGATTAGATGATTATATATTTGAGGGTGTGTGTCAGTATATTCAATCCTTTTCCAATGGTCTCCGGCTCTGCCTTTGTTCCAGTACCATGCTGTTCTCATTATTATCACTTCATAGTAGAGTTTGAGGTTGGGGAAGGTGATGCCCCATCGTTTTTTCCCCAAGAATTGCTTTAGCTATTCGTGGGCGTTTGTTGTTCCATTCGAATTTCAGGAGTGCTTGATCAATTTCTTTGAAGAATGTCATGGGTATCTTTATAGGGATCACATTGAATTTGTACAATGCTTTGGGGAGTATTGCCATTTTGACAATGTTAATTCTCCCATTCCATAAGCAGGAGATATGTTTCCATTTCCTCGTGTCCTTTGTTATTTCCTGTTGTATAGGTCCTTTACCTCCTTAGGTTAGCAGATTCCAAGGTTCTTGATTTTTCTGAGGCACGATTGTGAATGGAATTGTTTTTTCATGTCACTTTCTTCTCTCTCATTATTTGCATATAAAAAAGCCATAGACTTTTGGGTATTGGTTTTATAGCCTGCAATTTCACTATGAAAGTCTACTGTTTCTAGGAACTTTTTTGGTAGAGGTTTTAGTATTCTTTAAATAGAGTATGATATCTGCTGTGAATAGTGAGAGCTTATTTCTACCTTTCGTACATGAAAAATCCTTAATATCTTTTTCTTACCTTATTTCTATTGCAAGTACTTCCAGTACCACCTTGAACAGAAGTGCCAAAATGAACTTTTACTTAGCACTTTTTGTCTGTAAATTTCTATGCTAAGAACAGTCGAATAAACAGTGATATCTTAGTAATTTACAAGTAAATTATGAAGACAGATAATATAAAATAATTTCTTTGTACAAATTTCCAAAATGTGTCGCTTTTATTAAATACATTAAGAATAAATCGTAGATCTTGATTATACCCTGAAGATTATTTACGTGTTAGAAGTTACCTTTCTAAAATGCAATAAAGTGACACATTTTGAAAATGTTGATTATTCGCTCATTAATTCAATGAATCTTTGTTAGTCTGGTGGTGCATTGCCTCCAGGAAGTCAACCTGTACCCTCAGGTGAGTGCATCAACAGTCTGATGGTGTCTTCATGATTCCTGATAACCTCAAATGGCCACTGTGCCTCTGGCTGGATCCCAAAACCTCAGTACTACGTTTCCCGAGAAATTAAACTCCCAAAAGATATGTGGGAGCCATGTTCACAAACCACCCCTGGCTCAGTTATACAAGCTAATGGATTGGTCTTGTTTTAGAGACCCATAAACAAATCTTGAAAGAGATCAAAAGCCACAGTTAACCTTGGACCTGCAAAAGGATGAACACACTAGGGTAAATCGAGGGAGGCAGGTTAGTTGGGTGCCCACCCAACCAGAACCTAGTGCAGCCACTTGCTCCCACAATCCAAAATCGCCACCATGCCCTCGTCTGGTTTCCAACTTCTCAGGATGGCTCTCACTGAAATATAACAGCTGAAAATTCAGATATGCGGGTTTTGTGACTGAAATCTCCAGGCTTTCTCTGGGTCACAATGGGAATCCCATCCCCACTGCCCTGTACTTATGGAAGCCTCAGCAGTCATTTCCATACCTCAAAGCTACTCCAGCCTTAGCTTCCTGATAAAAACACTAAATTCCTTGAACAAACATGATGAACAAACACGAGACCCATGATGCACAAAATAATAAGGAGACAGAGAGAAACAATTAAAGAGCCTGCCATAGACACAGGCATGGGGTGTGGGTAGGGTGTTGGGGGATGGTTTTACGGAACCAGGAACATTGGTGGTGGGAAATGTACAATAGTGGAGGGATGGATGTTGGATCGTTGTATGACTGGAAGCAAATTATGAATAGATTTGTAATAGTCTATCTCACAGATATTGAATAAAACATTAAAAATATATATGCTTCATTTGTACCTCAGACCACTGATAGAACATTAAAACCCAGCATATCTATTTTTGTGTTCTCTGTAGGAAAAAACATGTTACTCACCTGTGTGCCAATAGCTTGAAGAATGCTATACCCTAAGATACATCCTTGACTGTCAATAACATGAATAAGTAATTGCAGCTATGTTATATTTTAGAATCAGTTCATGGACAAGAAATCAAGAGGAGGAAGTGGAAAAGAGCATCAGTTTTGAATGGATAATGTTTATAATGTTTGAGGAGCATGCAAGGGAGACTAAAGATTTGGCATGAGAAGAGGTAAGAAACAGAAGAGTGAAGTACTAATAAGTATCATGAGAAAAATGCAAGGGAGGACATTTCCTGGCAAGTGTCACACTTTGTTGAGATTTTGGTGAGGATAAGTATTAGAGAGTATCTTTCCCATTTAGTGGTAAAAAGGAAACTTTGATGTGTGCATTTAAAAATTACTTTAAAAATTAGAATCACCAAGAGATACACAGTTACAAAGTTGCTCATAATTGAGTTTCAGTCATGTAATGTTCTAGCACCCTTCCAGTATAATGGGGGCATTTTTGAAGGAATATCCCTGGTGGGAAGACTAGGGCATCTGAATCTTAACACATTTCACCAAATATATGATCTCTTCTCACATGATATACCCTTTCTCCCCTGCTTCTTTGATTTATGTTTTCATACAATATTTCCTTGTGAAACTCACCTCAAGTAAGGGTCCCTATTTAAGACAAGTACATGTTTCTGGGGCATTACATATTTTTCAGTTGCTGGAAGAGTCTCTATAGCAATGCTCAGGAGGTGTGGGGGCCCCACAGACAATTCTCAGAAAACGTGGTCATGGTGGTTGGGGTCCTCCTATGCTATACAGCCTTTGATACTCTGGCAATCAGGTGGTGCTGGGAGTCAAATTGAGTGCATGTGAGGCAAGTTCCATAAGCACTACACTATCTCCTGCGGCCCTGGGTATTAGATTGATGTCAGCATTCGAGGTCCTCCCTTTTGTCTGAAATCAGAAACTTGTGAAGGAGAAAGTGGAAGAGACCTTAGGGTATAGCTAGGTTGACTGAGTACATGGTGGTACCATTAAGATTGGAACATAAAGTAAAAATAAAACAAGAGAAATATCTAACAATAGCAAAGAGGGCTATAGTACTCAAAAATATATTCTTAAACTAAGAATCTTCTGCACCTCCAAAGAAACAGTGACCAAAATACAAAGACAGTCTACAGAATGGGAAAGGATATTCACCGAATACACATCTGACAAGGGGTTGATATCAAGGATATACAAAATACTGGTTGAACTCGACAAGAAGACAACATCCAACCCCATCAAAAAATGGGGCAATGAAATGAACAGAAACTCTCTCAAAGAAGAAATCCGAATGGCAAAAAAGCACAAGAGAATAAGTTCTACATCATTAATCATCAGGGAGATGCAGATCAAAACCACAATGAGATACCATCTCACACCTCAAAGACTGGACCACATTCAAAAGAACAAAAGCAACCCATGCTGGCGCGGATGTGGCGAGATAGGGACACTCCTTCACAGTTGGTGGGAATGCCGACTAGTTCAGCCCTTTTGGAAAACAGTATGGACATTTCTCAAAAAATTAGAAATTGAGGTCCAATTTGACCCAGCGACACCACTCCTGGGAATATATCCCAGAGAGGTATAAATGTGTAGTCGAAGTGACATCTGCACTTATTTGTTCATTGCAGCACTCTTTACAATTGCCAGAAACTGGAAGAAACCTGAGTGCCCAAGAAGAGATGACTGGTTAAAGAAACTTTGGTACATCTACACAATGGAGTACTATGTAGCTCTTAGAAAAGATGAAGTCATGAAATTTACATACAAGTGGTACAATATGGAAAGTATCATGCTAAGCAAAATGAGTCAGAAACAGAGGGATAGACATAGAAAGATTGCATTCATCTGGGGGATATAAAGTAACAAAATATGAGATTAATACCCAAGAATAGCTGAGATCAACACCAGGAGGATTACTCCATAGCTTAGAGGCCAGCCAGGTATTCTAGGGGAAAGGGCAGTTCAGGTAGAGAAAGGAGCACCAAATGAAAGGTGTTTGGAGGATCCTCCCAGGAGGGGAGATGCATGTTGACAGTAGACTATGGACTGAACATGTTTACCACTCAATGCCTCTTTTGCAGACCACAACATCCAAAAGAAGAGAGAGAACAAAAGGGAATGCCCTGCCAAAGAGGCAGGGTGGGGATGTTGGGGGATATTATCCATGGTGGTGGAAAATGGGTACTGGTGGAGGGATGGGTATTTGATCATTGTATGACCGAAACCCAAGCACAAAGATTCGTAAATCTACAACTGTATATTACGGTGCTTAACTATTAAAAATTTTTTTGAAAAGTTATTAAAAAAAGAAACATATGGGGAAAAGAGCTAGTGCAGTGTGTAGAGGGTGTTTACATTGTATGCAGCTAATCTGAGTTAAATCCCCAGAACCCTGAGCCTGCCAGAAGTAATTCTGGATAGAAAATCAGAAGTGAGCCCGGAGCACATCTAGGTGCACTCCTCTCCCCACAAAAAAGGAAGAAAAGAAAAGAAAACATATAACTGATTCTTGAGTAAAATAGAGATTAAGGGTGCTAACTACTATATAACGTTTGAAAACCCCCAAATTTAATAGCGAGTCTGCTATTGACGAACAAGATGGTTTATTAATAGTATTTACTTACATTGTCTGCTAGTGGTGCTATATGTGGTCTGTAAATCTGTAAATTTGATACATTTAAAAATTTTATAATGGATTTTATAATAGACTTTATAATACATTGGTATTTTGTGTTTAATAAGTGACAAATTATATCTCTACTTTGTGGGTTATTTGGGCCATAGTATGTGGTGCTTGGGACTTCGGACTCTGTGCTCAATGGTCATTTCTGGTGGTGCCAGCCATTAATTTGGGTTGACTGTGTGCATGGTACGTGCTTTAACCCCTATACTAAGTCTGGGGTCCAATCAAATTAATTATCTGCATATATTTTATACATGCATGGCATAATTTTCTTAGATTTTTGATTATTCTAGGATATACTTATCATCTTTAATTATTCCACATCAATACCAATGTCCAAAAATGTTTCAAAAAATAATTATTGAAAAAAAATCATATAGAAGTTCAAATTTGTGTTGTTCCTGAGATAACTATATTAAGAAGAAATAGAACCACAAGAAACTTACAAGTAAAATGAAGGTACATTTCTTTGGAGTCTTTAAATTATGTATTTATATTAGTATATATACAAGTATAATTTTTAAAAAATAAATTTCAGTGAAAATAAAATTTTTGAGTTTTGTTAATTGTAATGTTGTACTGCTAAGTATATATTTATGTGAACATTTATATATATATATTTGTCTATTTTTCTGATTGTTTACTTAAGATCTGGAGTTAAAAGCTAACTTACTGATGACAGGGTATATGGCTCAGGGCTAAAGCACTTGGCTTGCATGTATAAAACTTTGGGTTGGCCTCCTGCAAGGCAAATGCCCTACCCACTGTGCTGTAAACGTTATATAAAATATACTAATAATAAGAGCTAATGATGTTGGTGAACAGTGCAATATAAATGATTACTTAGTAATTTTCTTGATTTATTAATGAAATATGTAAGCTCTTGAGTATAATGGGAGTATTTTTCTAACGTAAGAGTCTGAGGAATGTGAAACTGTTATAACTCTACTGTAGGATTCCATCTCCCTAGCCTGCTTCATTCTACCTCTCTCTCTATCCAATCCGGTAATCTTCTTGGAAATCTGACCTCGTGATTGGCTAGCCTCAACCTTTCAACTGCCTATTTTATGACATCATTCTCTCATCAAACCAACCAACAACTGGTAGAATCTTGGGGTTCCCATGCAGGTGTTTGTAAACAAATTTGAAACATCATGTCAAGTGACCAGTGACCAATAGCTGGAATGGTGGGTACCACTTTATTTACCAGATGGTTACCTTAGACAAACACGGAAATGCCATACAAATTTTATTTATTCTAATATATTTTTAACAAATTGAAGAGATGCATCATAGTTAATTGGTTGTTAATAAAAGTTATGAAGTTTGAGATGCTGTGGTTGTTTTGGGGAGAGGCCGGGGGTTGAAGGATGGCATGGGAAAGAATAGGAAGTTATAGAGAGGACAAAGGGGGAATACACAAGACTCTAAGAAAGATAAACTTGGTCCAGGGTTCTAAAGCCCATAAGAAATTGCATGGGCCTGATGAAGAGTGGGGTAGAGTCAGAGGAATAGTATTGCTGACAGGGCATTTGCTCTGCAAGCAAGAAGGACCCAGTTCAATTCTTGCAATCCTTTAGGGTCCCCAGAGACCTACCAGATGTGAAACTTGAGCGCACGGCCAGGAGTAAGACCAGAGCACAGTCAAGTATGCCCCATCCCTGGTGTCCTCCAAAAAAAAATGGGAGAAATGACACAGTCTGGGGATTAGAATTAAAAGAAAAAATTTGGAATAGGCTAAAGAAGGCAGATGAGTCAAAGGTGACCCGAAATAAAGTTAAAATTCTTTCATGGAGGATGTGTTTATGCCTCAGGGCCACTTTTGGAAAATAATGAAATTTGAGACACATCTCTAAAAGGTTTGGGTGGTCTAATTATAAATGATGGCTGGGGGTTGTGAACACATATACTGGGGAATGAACCTTCCAGATGAGTGGTAAACGCCCTCAGAGTCATTCAAGGATGACTCTTAACAGGGACCAAGCCAAGAGAACAGTTGCAGCATGAAGCCTGAAGATGAGCTCCTGGAAGATGCAAAGATAAGTCACCAAGTCCTCTGGCCCTCTGTTCAGCACCCTTACCTGCACCATTTCCCTTATTCCCAACAATATTCAGAGTCGCTATCACGGTGACCCTTTGCTAGCTAGTATCAACAATGAGGTTCATTGCCTCTGTAAGTCTTTGCATTTGTAAACTCCCCGCTGTGGTCAAGCCTGCTTTCAGGCAATGGCATCTGGACATTTCTAGCAGGGGGTGCTCAAATTATATTACCTTGAGGGGCTGCACTGTGGTCTTCCATGGTCCCTGGTGCCTGTAGCCTTCTCTACACATCGCGTTTAACTGCAGCTCACACAAGAACCAACGTTATAAGTGTCGTTGGGGCTGTGTTGGGGGATGTACCGGACTAAGACGTGCGCACTAGGTCACCACTCCCAAAGCGGTTGGTACCGCTTAACCTTGATCCTGGAAGTTGGTGGTGGAAATAGATGGTCCTAGGAGAGTTAATGGGGTGATGGATGGATGGCAAGGAAACCGTGAAGGGTAGGGAACTGGACAGCTGGTGATCATCATAGGAGAGTTGGTAGATGTGTTTTAATTACGTTATTGTTTTTCGAAAAAGATAAGCAAAACAAACATATGAAAACATGATAGGTTCCAAAGAACAGGTTACATATAAGACCGAAAGAGCTGAAAGGGCTGTCATTCCTTCTGGAGCTTTCAATCATAACATTTACGAAAGTTTGTATTTTCACGTTACTTAGCTGTGGAGAGGAATAACGAGAAACAGAATGCCACCAGAAAAGCAAACTGAATGACCACCTTTCATAAAAGCCAGGTGAAAGGTGTTCACATGGATCCCAAATGCAAGTGGGTTAACAGGAACATATATTTAATTAAGTCTGCTTGGTACCAGTAACTACTTTTGTGGAAATGGAGGAAAACGAATGCAGTTTCTGACACACTGAGAATAAACTGCAAACAAATTTTCCCAGGAAAGGGTAGTTGACTGGCTGGGAACAGAGCAACTTGAATAGTGTTTTGCTACCTTTCATGTATGACTAGAGGAAAATGATCCCAGTAAACTCTCGAAACTAACAAACTTCAACTCCCTTGAAGGAAAGTTGTATTCAGTGAGGAAAAAATGCTGAGAGAAAAGTCTGAAATGATGGAAAAAGAGACAATAAGTGCAAAAGAAAAGACTTGACATTTGGGTTCCACTGAAAACAAAGCTTGAAATAAAAGATCTGGTGAGCACATGATTTACTGAGAATGGGATCTGAGAGGAAAAGAGTGATATCAGGGATGTGAACAAGGAACATCCAAATTAGGAAGACTTTGCTAGCTGATTACCCCATGGGCAACATGGTTCCAAGACTACCAGAAATTACCAAGGAATTTACTTTAATTTTCTTTCTTTCATATGGTCAATTACAACATGTATTTTTTGCATAATTCAATGACACTTTAGAGTGTCCATTTCTTTCCCAATATTCTTTTCACTTGTGTAAGCATCTTAAACAGCTGCTGGATACAGAATTATTTGATCAGACTTATTTTTTTACTATAAGTTTAGTTGAGATTCCGGAAAACTAGATCTAAAGTGAAGTTTGTTTTGATTAGTAGAAGTAGAATAGCGAGGACTAGGGATGGAATTAGAGATTATAGTGTACCATATTCAGTTCCTAATAGGACAAGTCAAGGACAGTGTCCCAAATAGACTATTGAAAAAGATATCCATCTCTATTTAACATGGAAATTCAGCATATTTTATATTAAATTAAAAATGAATTAATATTCCTGTATTCGGTCTTTTAAAAACATTCAAGGTTGGTTAAGGAATCAATCATTGCCGATGAAATCATAACAACTCAATCATAAAATCCTGATTACTACTGAAGTGTCCAAGGATGTCAGTGCTAAGAATTATTTCCGTTGATCTCACTAGTACATATGATAGGCATATGAATAAATCTGTGTGGATAAATAATTGGTATCTAATTTAGAGTCTTACCATACATGGTTGTGGGTATTGTGAAATATATTTTCATAATTTTGCAATAAGATCTCGGGGTGTGAATCCTTGAATCATAAATACCTTTTCGTATGTTCCAGCACTACCTCCTCCCACGTTAATTACTATATATATGACCTCCTAAGGAGTCATTGCTTTTTTCACTTTGTTTTAGTCTTTCTCTCTTTATTTTCAAATGTGAGTTATCTGCATCAAATCAAGGTGCATGTATTTGGTGTGGCAGTTTTAATCTTTATGAGTTATTTATATTTTATTCATTTATTTTTTAATTGAATCACCATGAGATGGGCCATTACAAAGCTATTTTATGCAATTTAATTTTTAATCCTTTCAGTGAAGCCAGGGAAAATCTCTTACTCGGGAAATTCTGAATTTCCATATTTCAAGTGAATCAAAACTGATTGTTTTTGTATTTTTTTTTATTTTTTTATTATTTTTTGATAGAAAAGGGACCACCAAATAATGGGTGTTGGGAGGATCCTCCCAGGATGGGAGATGCATGCTGAAATTAGACTCTAGACCGAACATGATTGCCACTCAATGCCTCTTTTGGTATTTTTTTAGATAATTGTTCCCCTCTTCTGTTTGCTTAGGTCCGGGACTTGGCCTCTCCCCTTGCTGTTCTTTCAAGAAGCCAGAGAGACGTCTTTAGGCAGGAAGAGCAGCTCAGCGGCAGGGTCTCTTGGATGGGTTTGGTGCCATCTTCTTTCAGAAATTGATTTAGTGTTTCTTACCAATCTGAAAATGGCTTGGGATTTAAAATGAAGGTCACGTAAAGAACTGAGTGTTGAAAGGAGGAAAAGGATAAGCATGATAACCTTTCAGTACCTGTATTGCAAACCATAATGTGCAAAAGGAAAGAATGGGGGAGGGCAGGAGAAAGAGACAGACAGCGAGACAGACAGACACAGAGACAGAGAGAGACAGACAGACAGACAGAGTCAGAGAGAGAAGAAAAGTGTCTGCCATAGAGCACAGAGGCTGGCTGGGTGTGGGTGGCAAGAGGGAAAATGGGGACATTGGTGGTTGGAAATGTACATTGTCATGAAGGAATGGGTGTTGGAACACTATGATGGAAACTCAATCACAACTTTGTAGCTGTGTATCTGTGTAATTATGCATTTAATTTAAAAATTTTAAAGAAAAAAATAAGACTTCAAATGAAAAATTTGAGACATTTCTGAAGAAATAGGCATTCTGGCAGAAACCTCACTGCTTGAGCAACAAAACTTTCAGACAGGGCAATTTCAAAATTTCAAAAATTCCCATATTAAAGCAGTCAGAAGCAAAACCCCTGTTGTGTCCCCATCCATAAGAGTGAGCTGCACACACTCTTTACCATAGCCAGAATCTGGGAAAAACCTGAGTGCCCCAGAAAAGAAGACTGGTTAAAGAATCATTGGTACCTTGCCACAATGGAGTACCATGTCGGGGTTAGAAAAGATGAATTCATGAAATTTACATACAAGTGGTACTACATGGAGAGTATCATGTTAAGCGAAACGAGTCAGAAAGAGAGGGACAGACAGAGCAAGATTGCATTCACCCGGAGAACATAAAATAACAAAATAGGAGACCAACTCCAAGAGTGGCCGAGGTTAGTGTCAGGAATTTTTCTTCATAGCTTTGAGACCAACCACACACGCTAGCAGAAAAGGCAGCTCAGATAGAGAATGGAGCACCAAATAAAGGGTGTTGGGAGGATCCTCCCAGTATTGGAGAGCATGCTGAACATAGAATATAGACCAAACATGATTGTCACTCAATGCCTCTTTTGCAAACCACAACACCTAAGAGGAGAGAGAGAACCAAGGGGAATGGCCTGCCACAGAGTCAGGTTGGGATGAGGGAATGGGAGATGGGAGGGAGACTGGGGCACATTGGTGGTTGGAAATGGGCACTGGTGATGGGATGGGTATTTGATCATTGTATCATTGAAACCCAAACACAAAAATTTGTAAGTCTACAACTGTACCTCATGGTGTCTCAGTAATAAAAATTTAGAAATTTAAAATAAAAAAATTGGAACTTAATCACTTAATCACTTAACTTTCCGTTAGTCGTCGATTTGCATGAGCGTACGCCAGTAACATCTCCATTTATCCCTGTCGCGTGCTAGTGTAGCCCAATGCCATCTGTTCGCTCCAGGAACATGAATGGCCTCAAACCGATCGTTCATGATCTTGATGAAGAAGTCTGACCATCTGGAAGGTGGGTGGCCACGCGGTCTTCTGACATCCCATGGAATCCAGTCGGTAACAGCTCTAGTCCAGCAGTCATCTTTAAATCTCATTACGTGACCAGCCCATCTGACACCTTGGAAAATGAGACAGCGTCACTGATTCTTGATCTTAGAAGGATGTCAGAACTCTGGATTCTTTCTCTCATTTGAGTGAAACGTGATATTCCAAGCATGGCTCTTTCTATTCTTCTTTGGGTGACCTGAATAGCGTTCTCATCTTGTTTGTGTAGGGCCCAGGTCTCTGAGGCATATGTTAATGCAGAGGAACAGTGGAATCAAAGAGATGTGCCCGGAACCAGAGGTTCTTCGTCCTCTTAGCTATTTCTTCGACGTTCTTGAAGGTGTTCCAAGCCTCTGTCTTCCTCCTGTGCAGCTCGGGTGCCAGGTCATTTGTCCTGTTGACCTCTGGACCTAGGTACACATAGCTGTTGCAATCAGAGATGGTCCTTCCATTGAGAGCAAATGGGGCATCAGGAACAAGGCTGTTTCTCATAAACATTGTCTTCGTAAGATTCAGCTGTAGTCCTACCTTTCCACACTCACGGTCAAAGTCGGCCAGCATTTGTGCAGCTTGGCTGATGTTTGGTGTTATTGAAACAATGTCATCAGCAAAGCGGAGGTGGTGTAGTTGCCGACCATCTATCTTCACTCCCATTCCTTCCCATTCCAGTCGTCGCATGATGTTCTCAAGGGAGGCTCTGAAGAGTTTCGGTGAAATGGTATCACCCTGCCACACCCCTCTCTTGACATCAACGATCACTTCTTTGTAGAATGTTGAGATCCTGGTAGTGAATCCGCAATACAGCTCTCGGAGGATCCTGATGTATTGGGCTTGAATGCCCTGATTGGCTAGGGCTTCAATGACCGCTTCCGTCTCAACAGAATCAAAGGCCTTCTTTAAATCAATGAATGTTAAACAGAGCAGCATCCTGAACTACCGAGAAACCTCAGTGAGCTTGGTTATTGTGTGGATATGGTCGATGGTGCTGAATCCTTTGCGGAACCCTGCTTGTTCTCATGGTAGTCCTTTATCTAGTGTTCTGCCAATCCTATTCAGGATGACTCGAGTGAACAACTTGTAGATGACAGACAATAGGCAGATCGGGCGATAGTTGCCAATGTCATGGATGTCTCCCTTCATAGAAGTCATGGATAATCTTCTCCATTGCCGTTCGGGAGGATGTGATGGATCCATCAGGACGTCGGAGGGCAGTCATCTTGGTCTTATAGTTGGTGAAGGACAGGCGGGCCTTACAAATACGTTTCCTGGCTTCTGCCGCATCTACCAGTACTTCTGCTCTTCTCTCTTTGAGGTCTTCCTTGATCGCATCTCTGCACTGCTTTACGAGCTCGGACGTTAGCGTGCGGATGCCTGAGGCATGCGCCAAACCACGCTGGCGAATTAGCTCAAGAGTTTTCGAAGATAGGCGGTTTTTTTGTGGCTATCTCTCTTTTGGCGTTCCTCACACATTCATGGAGGTGCTGAACCAGTTGATCGTATTCCTAGTCAATGTTGTCAACAATGGCATCTTCCCATCTTGCCGCAGTAGTTCCAAAGAGTTCCCAGTTGGTGGTCATTCTGGGAGTTCTGTTTTTGAACTTTGCAACCCTTTCTCCCTGCTCTGTGAAGTAGAATTTTGCACGAAGGAGACAGTGGTCCGATCCCGTTCGAAATTTTGGGGCAACAGCGACATCAGTAAGGCAAAACCGTCGATTGAATATGATGTGGTCTATTTCGTTGTGGAGTCATCCACCGGGAGACTCCCATGTCCATCATTTAGATTCTGCCCTCTGGAACTGTGAGTTACCATGAATGGTCTTTGTCGACATGATGAAGTCAGAAAGTCTCTCACCCTGTTCGTTCCTTCCTAGGCCATGGGTCCCCATGGGAAGTTCTTCAGCTGATCTTCTCGTTCCTATCTTGGCATTAAAATCACCCACAATGATCTTGTAGAAGGTGTGGTCTTCTTTATAGAACTTCTCTAGCTCCATGTAGAACTTCTCGATTTCTCTTTCATCATAATGAGATGTTGGTGCGTAGACAACGAAGATAGAAACTGCAGGCAGTGAGTCACATCTATTCAAATGAAAACGTCCGATTCGGGTTGTTAGGCATTCGAATGTATCAATGCTCTTGGCCAAGTTTGTGTTGACAAGGACACCGATGCCTCCAACACCACTTTTATCACATGTTCCGAGCAACAATTCTTCTCCAGTGTCTAAAATGGCATGGTGAGATTCGTGCCTTCTTGTCTCGGTCAGACCAATGATGTCGTACTTGATCATTCGCGCTTGTAACATCAGGTCCTCAATGGATGCATCTGATGCTAGCGTACGTGCATTGAAAGTGGTGGGAAATGGGCACTGGTGAAGGGAAGGGTATTTGATCATTGTATCATTGTACATTGTATCATTGAAACCCAAGCACAAAAATGTGTAAGTCTACAACTGTACCTCATGGTGTCTCAGTAATAAAAATTTAGAAATTAAAAATAAAAAAATTGGAACATAATGTAAAAATAAAACAAGAGAAAGATCTAACAATAGCAAAGAGGGCTATAGTATTCAAAACGTTGAGAAACGGGCACTTTGGCAAATATTTTTAAGTAAGCATCCTGGAGAGAATATAGCATTTTGAGTGAACAAATCTACTCTATGGATTCCTCTCATCCTTGAAGTGGTAAAGGACAATGTGTTACAGTTACCAATTTGCAAATAAGATATATAACACCTATTGCTTGCTAGGTTTCTCTGCTTTATCAAGTTTTATTCTAATTTTAAATTTACTTTAATAAATAAAACAGTATTTGCCTGCATGAAACTTTTTAATTAAACTTTTTATTAGAAATGAGTTTTAATTATTAAAAATGCTTTATTCACATGTAATTTTCTAAAAGAAACATATAGGCCAAAGAGCTAGTGCAGCATGTAGAGGGTGTTTACCTTGTATGCAGCTAACCTGAGTTCAATTACCAGAACCCTGAGCCCACCAGGGGTGATCTCTGGATACAGAGTCAGAAGTGAGCCAAGAGCTCATCTGGGTGCGCTCCCCTCCCCACATAGAAGTAAGAATAGAAAAGAAATACATATAACTGATTCTTGAGTGACACAGATCATAAGGGTGCTAACTCCTCTATAACGTTTGAAAACCCCCAAATTTAATAGATAGTCTGCTATTGACGGGCTGGAGCGATAGCACAGCGGTAGGGAGTTTGCCTTGCAGGCAGCCAACATGGCTGACCTGAGTTCAATTCCTCCGCCCCTCTCGGAGAGCCCGGCAAGCTACCAAGAGTATCTCGCCCACACGGCAGAGCCTGGCAAGCTCCCAGTGACATAATCGATATGCCAGACACAGTAACAACAAAGTCTCCAATGGAGACGTTACTAGGCCCACTCGAGCAAATCGATGATCAACGGGAGGGCCTTTACCTTTACCTTTACCTGCTATTGACCAAGAAGATGGTTTTCTAATAGTATTTAATTCCATTGTCTGCAAGTAGTGATATGTGTGGCCTGTCAATCTGTGAATTTTAATAAATTTAAAAACTTATAATGAATTTTATAATAGACTTTATAATAAATTTGTATTTTATGGTAGTAAGTGATAATTTATAATTCTACTTTTGTGGGGTATGTGGGCCATAGTATGTGGTGCTTGGGACTTCAGACTCTGTGCTCAAGGGTCATTCCTGGTGGTGCCAGCCATTAATTTTGGTTGACTGTGTGCATGGTAAGTGCTTTAACCCCTATACTAAGTCTGGGGTCCAATCAAATAAACTATCTGCATATATTTTATACATGCATGGCATACTTTTTCTTAGATTTTTTTTATAATTTTAGGTTATATTGATCATCTTTAATTATTTCACATCATACCAATGTCTAAATATTTTCAAAATATAATTATTAAAAAAAAGTCTCACATAAGTCCAAATTTGTATTGTTCTTGGGATAACTATATTAAGAAGAAAATAGAACCACAATAAACATATAAGTAAAATGGAGGTACATTTTTTGGAGTCTTTCAATTATGTATTTATATTAGTCTATATATAAGTATGATTTTTAAATAATCAATTTCAGTTACTATAAAATGTTTATTGTGATTTTATAATTGTAATGTTGTACTGCGAAGATAACACTGATGTGAACTCTATATCTATTTGTCTACTTTTGTAATTGTTTACTTAAGATCAATTCTTAAAAGCTAACTTACTTGTGACGTGATATGTAGCTCAGGACAAAAGAACTTGGCTTGCATGTATGAAACTTTGGTTTCTATTCTTCGCACTACAGAAACAAAAGCAAAATCATTAACTGTGATTGGAAATATGCCTCGGTGGTAAAATATTTGCCTCACATTTCTGAGGTTATGGGTTTGATCCCTGAATTTCCATATACACACACAAAAGCTAACTTACAACAAAGTCTCACGCTGGAGACATTACTGGGCCCGCTCTAGAAAATCGATAAAAAACGGGAGGACAGTGACAGTGACAGTGACTTAAAAAACTTTAAACTGCTTTAAACTATATATTGCCTAACTACTATACAGATATAATTCTCAATAAAATAACTTTAAAAGACCTATTTTCTAGCATCTTTGCTAGGGAAAGATAGCACCTGATTTTCCAATATATGTAATTTGGGGGGAAATTTTAATTTCTCATTTTAATTTGTTCTCTTTGTCTACTAGTGAGCTTGAAAATTCCTCTTGTGTGGTACTACATGGAAAATATTATGCTATGGGAAATGAGTCTTAAAGAGAGGGACAGACTTAGAAAGATTGCATTCCTCTGGGTAACATAAAGGAACAAAATAAGAGTCTAACACCCAAGAACAGCTGTGATACATAACAGGTTATTCACTCCATGGCTTAGAGGCCAGCTGCACTGTCTAGGGGTAAAGGCAGCGCAGATAGAGAAGGGAGCACCCAATAAAGGGTGCTGGGAAGATCTGCCCAGGATGGGAGATGCCTGCTGAACGTAGTCTAAGGACCGAACAGGATTGCCACCCAATGTCTCTTCTGCAGACCACAGCACCCAAAGGGAGAGATAGAACAAAAGGTAGTGCCCTACCAAAGAGGCAGGCTGGGATGGGGGATGGGGGGTGGGAGGGATACTGGGATTGGTGGGACTGGAGATTGGGCACTGGTGGTGCTGATGGGTACTTGATCACTGTATAACTGAAACACAAGCACAACAACTTGTAAGTCTACTACTGTACCTCATGGTTTTTCACTAATAAAACAAAACAAAACAAAAATTAAAAAAAAAAGAAAATTGCTCCTGTGTTTACAAGTCATTTACACTTCTTTCTTTTTTTTTCCCTTTATTGATTTTATTTTTTTTTAAAGTTGTAGATTTACAATTTTTTGTGTTTTGGTTTCAATTATACAATGATCAGATACCCATCCCTCCACCAGTGCCCATTTTCCACCACCATGGATAATATCCCTCCCACCCCCATCCCCCCATCCCCCCTGTCTCTGTGGCAGGGGAATCCCCTGTTGTTCTCTCTCTCCTTTTGGGTGTTGTGGTCCGCAAAAGAGGCATTGAGTGGCAAACATGTTCAGTCCATAGTCTACTTTCGACATGCATCTCCCCTCCTGGGAGGATCCTCCAAACATCCTTTATTTGGTGCTCCCTTCTCTATCTGAACTGCCCTTTCCTCTAGGATACCCGGCTGGCCTCTAAGTTATGGAGTAATCCTCCTGGTGCTGATCTCAACTATTCTTGGGTATTAATCTCGTACTTTGTTACTTTATATCCCCCAGATGAATGCAATCTTTCTATGTCTATCCCTCTCTTTCTGACTCATTTCGCTTAGCATGATACTTTCCATATTGTACCACTTGTATGTAAATTTCATGACTTCATCTTTTCTAACAGCTACATAGTACTCCATTGTGTAGATGTACCAAAGTTTCTTTAACCAGTCATCTGTTCTTGGGCACTCAGGTTTCTTCCAGTTTCTGGATATTGTAAAGAGTGCTGCAATGAACAAACAAGTGCAGATGTCACTTCGATTATACATTTTTGCCTCTCTGGGATATATTCCCAGGAGTGGTATTGCTGGGTCAAATGGGAGCTCAATTTCTAATTTTTTGAGAATCGTCCATACTGTTTTCCAGAAGGGCTGAACCAGTGGACATTCCCACCAACAGTGAAGGAGTGTCCCTTTCTCGCCACATCCACGCCAGCATCGGTTGCTTTTGTTCTTTTGAATGTGGGCTAGTCTCTGAGGTGTGAGATGGTATCTCATTGTGGTTTTGATCTGCATCTGCCTGATGATTAATGATGTAGAGCATTTTCTCATGTGCTTTTTTGCCATTCGGATTTCTTCTTTGAGAAAGTTTCTGTTCATTTCATTGCCCCATTTTTGGATGGGGTTGGATGTTTTCTTCTTGTGGAGTTTAACCAGTATTTTGTATATCCTGGATATCAACCCCTTGTCAGATGTGTATTCGCTGAATATCCTTTCCCATTCTGTACACTGTCTTTGTATTTTGGTCACAGTTTCTTTGGAGGTGCAGAAGCTTCTTAGTTTAAGATAGTCCCATTTATCTATCTCTGCTTTCACTTGCTCGGCCAGTGGCGTGGCATCTTTGAAGATACCATTAGCTTCAATGTCATGGAGGGTTTTGCCAATTTTATCTTCAATATACCTTATGGTTTCTGGTCTGATGTTGAGGTCTTTAATCCATTTTGATCTTACTTTTGTACATGGTGTTAGGCAGAGTTCTGAGCCTATTTTTTTGCATGTAGCCATCCAGTGATGCCAACACAATTTATTAAAGAGGCTTTCCTTACTCCACTTCACATTACTTGCACCTTTATCAAAGATTAGATGAGCATATGATTGAGGAGAGATGTCAGTGTATTCAACCCTGTTCCATTGGTCTGCAGTTCTGCCTTTGTTCCAGTACCATGCTGTTTTAATTATTACTGCTTTGTAGTACAGTTTGAAGTTCGGGAGGTTGATTCCTCCCATTTTCTTTTTCCCAAGAATTGCTTTAGCTATTCTTGGGGGCTTATTGTTCCATATAAATTTCAGGAGTGTTTGCTCCATTTCTTTGAAGAATGTCATGGGTATCCTTATAGTGATTGCATTGAATTTATACAATGCTTTCGGTAGTATTGCCATTTTGACAATGTTAAGTCTCCCGACCCATGAGCAGGGGATATCTTTCCATTTCCTCATGTCCTCTTTTATTTCCTGAAGTAGCGTTTTGTAGTTTTCTTTGTACAGGTCCTTTACTTCCTTAGTTAAGCTGATTCCTAGGTACTTGATTTTCTGGGGCACAATTGTGAACGGGATTGTTTTTTTCATGTTGCTTTCTTCTCTCTCACTGTTTGCATATAGGAAAGCCATGGACTTTTGGGTATTGATTTTATAACCTGCAACTTTACTATACGAGTCTATTGTTTCTAGGAGTTTTTTGGTGGAAGTTATTGGGTTCTCTAAGTAGAGTATCATATCATCTGCGAATAGTGAGAGCTTGATTTCTTCCTTTCCTACCTGAATGCACTTAATATCTTTTTCCTCCCTAAACGCTATTGCAAGTACTTCCAGTACTATATTGAACAGCAGTGGAGAGAGTGGGCATCCCTGTCTTGTCCCTGATCTTAGAGGGAAGGCTCTCAGTTTTTCCCCATTGAGGATGATGCTTGCTGTAGGCTTGTGGTAGATGGCTTTAATTATGTTGAGGAAGGTCCCCTCTATACCCATTTTGCCTAGGGTTTTCATCATAAAGGGGTGCTGGATCTTATCAAATGCTTTCTCTGCATCTATTGATATGATCATATGCTTTTTATCTTTTCTTTTGTTGATATGGTGGATTATGTTGATTGATTTCCGAATGTTAAACCATCCTTGCATCCCTGGGATGAATCCTACTTGGTCATGGTGTATGATCTTTTTGATGAGTAGTTGGATTCTATTTGCTAGTAGTTTGTTGAGGATCTTTGCATCTGTGTTCATCAGGGATATCGGCCTGTAATTCTCTTTCTTTGTGGTATCTCTGTCTGCTTTTGGTATCAGTGTGATATTTGCTTCGTAGAAACTGTTCGGAAGTGTTTTTGATATTTCAAGTTCGTGGAAAAGCTTAAAGAGCATCGGGAGTAAGTCCTCTTTAAAGATTTGGAAGAATTCACTAGTGAATCCATCCGGGCCAGGACTTTTGTGCTTGGGGAGACTTTTTATTACCATTTCAATTTCCTTGATGGTGATAGGTCTGTTCAGGTATTCCAGGTCTTCTTGGTTCAGCCTTGGGAGTCTGTAGGAGTCTAGGAATTTATCCATTTCCTCGAGGTTTTGATGTTCCGTGGCATAAAGCTTTTCAAAGTACTCCCTGAGGATCCTCTGAATTTCTGTGGTTTCTGTTGTAATGACCCCCTTTTCATTTCTGATTCGGTTTATTAGGGTTTTCTCTCTCCCTTTCTTTGTGAGTTTTGCTAGAGGCTTATTGATCTTGTTAATTTTCTCGAAGAACCAGCTTTTGGTTTCATTGATCTTTCGGATTGTTTTTTGGGTTTCCATCTCGTTAATCTCTGCTCTGAGTTTTATTATTTCCTTTCTCCTGTTCGGGTTGTGCTCCTTTTTTTGGTCCTTCTCCAAGCTCTTAAGCTGTGAGGTTAGGTTACTTATGTGTGCTCGCTCCTCCTTCCTGAGGAATGCTTGTAGAGCTATAAACTTTCCTCTTAACATAGCCTTTGCTGTGTCCCATAAGTTTTGGTAACTCGTGTTCTCATTTTCATTCGTTTCTAGGAAACTTTTGATTTCCTCTTTGATTTCCTGTCTAATCCACTCGTTGTTCAATAGTGCACTGTTTAATTTCCAGGTGTTTGATTTAGTTTTCTGTTTTTTTGTGTGATTTACTTCTAATTTCAGCACATTATGGTCTGAGAAGATTGTTGATACAATCTCTACCTTCTTAATTTTATGGAGGCATGTTTTGTGACTCAGCATGTGGTCTATCTTGGAGAATGTTCCATGTACGCTTGAGAAGAATGTGTATTCAGCTTTTTGTGGATGAAGTGTCCTGTATATATCTACTAAGTCCCTTTCTTTCATTGTTTCCCTCAAATGAAGTATGTCCTTGCTAAGCTTGAGTCTGGTTGATCTATCAAGAGGTGACAAAGCAGTGTTGAAGTCTCCCACTAGTATTGTGTTGCTATTGATGTCTTTTTCCAAATCTATGAGTAGTTGTTTTAAGTACTTTGCTGGTCTCTCATTAGGTGCATATACATTTATTATTGTAAGTTCTTCCTGTTGTACAGATCCTTTGATCAATAAGAAATGGCCTTCACTGTCTCTTATGACCTTCCTCACTCTGAAATCGATGTGGTCTGATATAAGTATGGCTACCCCAGCTTTTTTATGGGAGCTGTTTGCCTGTAGGATTGTTTACCAGCCTTTGACTCTGAGTCTGTGTTTGCTTTGACTATTGAGATGCGTTTCTTCCAGGCAACAGAATGTTGGGTTCAATTTTCTAATCCATCCTGCCACTCTATGTCTTTTAATTGGTGCGTTTAGCCCATTGACATTGAGAGAGATTATTGTTATGGAATTTTGTCCCATTGTTCTGTTAAAATTTGGTGTATTTGAGGGGCCTTTCTTGCCTTAAAGTAGCCCATTTAGTTGTACTTATAACCATGGTTTTGAGTCTATGAAGTTCCTGAGCTGTTGTTTGTCTGTGAAACTGTGTGTTGTTCCTTCTATTATGAATGAGAGTCTTGCTGGGAAAAGTATTTTTGGGGAGGCATTTATTTCATTGAGTTTTTTTACTATGTCCCACCACTGTTTTCGGGACATGAGGGTTTCATCAGAAGAATCAGCTGTGAATTTTAAGGATGCTCCTTTGTAAGAGATTTCTTTCTTCGATCTTGCTGCTTTCAGAATTTTGTCTCTGTCTAAGGTTTTGGTCATTTTGATCAGAATGTGTCTTGGGGTATTTTTATTCGGATTTCTTCTAGCTGGTACCCTTCGGGCCTCCTGAATGTGGTCACAAGTTTTATTCAGCTCTGGAAATGTTGTAGCAATGATTTCTTTGACGGTTTCTTCTTCATCGAGGTTATCTTCCTGTCCCTCTGGGACTCCAATAATTCTTATGTTACCCCTCTTGGCTTCATCACGATCTTCTCTTGCCATCTGTTCCCGAATTGTGAGTCTCTTTTCCATTTTCTGCTCTTTTCTGGAGAGTCTCTGAACTTCATCTTCGAGCTCACTGATTCTGTTCTCAGCACCTGTTACTCTGCTGCTGAGGCCTTCCACTGAGCTTTTCAATTCGCCTACGAGATTTTTCAGGTCTGACATTTCTGATTGCATTTTCCTCATTTCTGCCTTCAGATCCTCTTGTCTTCTATTGGCATTGCTTTCCATTGTTTCTTTTAATTCCCTAAACATCCTAAGTAGCTCCCTTCTGAATTCCTTGTCAGAGAGGTTGTCTAACACTACAGTACTGTTGGTGTCATCTGGGCTAGACTCTTCAATATGAAAGTTTGGTGGGCTTTTGCGTTGCTTTACCATTGTGAGAGGTGTGGTTTAGTCCTTAAGGTTCACTGTTACTATTCTGCTTTGATATGCAGTGTGAGTTAAGATAGGCTTATGAGTTATTGGCTACTGTGTTTCTAGTGGCTGAGCTAAAATAGAGAAGTTTCCATCTAAGAAGTTACCTTATGGTTCCTATGGCATATGTAGTGGGAAAATATTTCGCGGCCGCGGCTCCGGAAAGAGTCCCTGGCACTAGGCGAGGAGTTGGGAAAGTCTCCTGTTTGGAATTGGAGCCGTTCAGCTTTGTTGCCCAGAGCTGGGCCTCTGTGCCCGTCCCACGCAGATCAGGGGTTGAAAACCAGCTGTCTAGGGGCTGTTTCTAGCTGCGCGTGCCCAGAGAGGGTCCCGAGCCCTTTGGGGCGGGCTGTACCTGTTGGAATTGGAGCCATTCAGCTTTGTTGCCCAGAGCTGGGCCTCTGTGCCCGTCCCACGCAGATCAGGGGTTGAAAACCGGCTGTCTAGGGGCTGCTTCTAGCTGCGCATGCCCAGAGAGGGACCCGAGCCCTTGGGGGCGGGCTGTACCTGTTGGAATTGGAGCCTTTCAGCTTTGTTGCCCAGAGCTGGGCCTCTGTGCCTGTCCCACGCAGATCAGGGGTTGAAAACCGGCTGTCTAGGGGCTGTTTCTAGCTGCGCGTGCCCAGAGAGGGACCCGAGCCCTTGGGGGCGGGCTGTACCTGTTGGAATTGGAGTCATTCAGCTTTGTTGCCCAGAGCTGGGCCTCTGTGCCCGTCCCACGCAGATGAGGGGTTGAAAACCGGCTGTCTAGGGGCTGTTTCTAGCTGCGCGTGCCCAGAGAGGGACCCGAGCCCTTGGGGGCGGGCTGTACCTGTTGGAATTTACACTTCTTTCAATAGAGATTATATGATCATGGTTTATGTTTATTTTTTCTATTCAAGTTTAATAGCTAAATACTGATTTATTTCACAGCACTAATTTATTAAAACCATTCATCCTTGGCCTACCATATTAATTGCCAGTATTTGTTGGTTTTGCTTGTGTTTTGATCACTTAATTTGGTTTTTGTCATTTTCTTTCAGATTGTAAAATTTTGAGACAAATGAGCATATGTTTTTCTTTATCTTCTACAGTTTTAAACTGAGAACAACTGTTTGTTTTGAACAAATAAGATAACTGTGCATTTACTATTTCTTCTCATTTTATTTACATTTTAACACATCTGGATTCATCTACAACTTATCCTAGTAAGTGTTGTCATATTGAAAGAAACCAACCTTTTTTTCAATCATAGCACTGTAGCACTGTCCTCCCGCGGTTCATCCATTTGCTCGAGCGGGAACCAGTAACATCTTACAACAAATTGTGAGACTTGTTGTCACTGGTTTTCGCCTATGGAATAGGTCATGGGTAGCTTGCCAGCCTTTTGCTATGTGGACGAGATACTCTGGGTAGCTTGCCGGACAGAGGAATCGGAATCAGGGTTGGCCTCTTGCAAGGCAAATGCCCTGCCGTCTGTGCTGTGAATGTTATCTAAAATATACTAGTAATACCAAATGGTGTTTCTTTAACAGTGAAATATAAACGATTATTTTGTAATTTTCTTGATTTGTTAATGAGATATGTAAGCTCTTGAGTATAATGGGAGTATTTTTCTAACACAAGAGTCTGAGGAAGGTGAAACTGTTATAACTGTCTTGTAGGATTCCATCTCCCTAGCATGCTTCATTCTACCCCGTTCTCTATCCAATCCGGTCTTCTTCTTGGGATTCTGACCTCCTGATTGGCTAGCCTCTGCCTTTCAACTGCCTACTTTATGACATCATTCTTTCACCAAACCAACCACCAACTGGTAGAATCTTGGGGGTCCCATGCAGTTGTTTGTAAACAAATGTGAATCATCATGGCAAGTGACGAGTGACCAATGACCAACCACCAGTGAGCAGTCGTCTGTACTGAACACATGTGGTCTTAAGCCGCTTCAGTGTTCAGACGTACTCTGGCACCTTCTCCTCTTCTCGTCTACCTTTTATCGGTATTTCCTCTTCTCTGACCATGTCAGGTAAGGATTTATCATCCTTAAACTTAGCAGTCAAGTAAAAACAGCACGGAGTAATGAAAGTAAGTATTCAAGTACAATTTTACAAGCCTCATTTTAGCTTGACTTTGACATTTGCTGTGTGATTTTAAACATTGGCTTACTTTCTCTCACATACAAAGTGTTTTTCCTCATTGATTACATTACATTTTAGACATACTTAGGAGCAAATACACACATTCACACACACACACGCACACACACACACTTAATCACTTAATCACTTAATCCCCGTTATTCATCGATTTATTCGAGCGAGTGCCAGTAAAGTCTCCATTCATTCCGGTTGCGTGCTAGCGTAGCCCAATGGTATCTGTTCGTTTTAGGAACATGTAGAGCCTCAAACCTATCATTTAGGGTCTTGTCGAAGAAGTCTGACCATCTTATAGGTGGGCGTCCACGTGATCTTTTGATGTCTCGTGGAATCCAATCAGAAATGGCTCTAGTCCAGCGGTTGTCTGTAAACCTCATTACGTGTCCAGCCCACCTGATTTTTGATGTCTTGGCAAATGAGACAGCGTCCCTGATTCTTGAGCGTTAACGAAGATCAGAACTCCGGATTCTATCTCTCATTTGAGTGAATCGTGATATTCCAAGCATAGTTCTTTCGATTCCTCTTTGAGAGACCCGAATGGTGTTCTCATCCTGTTTTCATAGGGTCCAGGTCTCTGAGGCATATGTTAATGCGGGAAGAATAGTGGAATCAAAGAGATGTGCTCGTAGCTGGAGGTTCTTTGTCCTTTTAGTTATTTCTTCAATGCTCTTGAAGGCATTCCAAGCCGCTCTCTTCCTCCTGCCCAACTCAGGTGCCAGGTCATTTATCATGTTGATTTCTCGACCTAGGTATATATAACTGTTGCATTCGAAGATGGTGGTTCTGTTGAGAGCAAATGGAGCGTCAGGATCAAGGCTGTTTCTCATAAACATTGTCTTCGTAAGATTCAGCTGTAGTCCGACCTTTCTACATTCACGGTCAAAGTCGTTCAGCATTTGTGCTGCTTGGTTGATGTTTGGTGTTATTAGAACGATGTCATCAGCAAAGCGGAGGTGGTGTAGTTGCCGACCATCTATCTTCACTCCTATGTTTTCCCATTCCAGTCGTCGCATGATGTTCTCGAGGGTGGCACTGAAGAGTTTTGGTGAAATGGTATCACCCTGCCAAACCCCTCTCTTGATATGGATGATTACTTCTTTGTAGAATGGTGAGATCTTGGTAGAGAATCCGCAATAGAGCTCACGAAGGATCCTGATGTATTGAGTTTGTATGCCCTGATTGGCTAGGGCTTCCATGACCGCTTCTGTCTCAACAGAATCAAAGGCCTTCTTTAAATCGATGAACATTAGACAGAGCAGCATCTTGAAATCCCGAGATACCTCAATGAGCTTGGTTATTGTGTGGATATGGTCGATGGTACTGAATCCTTCTCGGAATCCAGCTTGTTCACATGGTTGTCCTTCATCTAGTGTTCTGCTAATCCTATTCAGGATGACTCGAGTGAATAGTTTGTAGATGACAGACAATAGACAGATTGGGCGATAATTGCCAATGTCGTGGATGTCTGCTTTCTTTCACACACACACACACACACACACACACACACACACACACACACACACACATATATATGAGTGTTGATTCTCTGTGTTTCTTTTTCCTTTTCATAGTGAATTTTACATGATATCCATTGAAAACAAGTAAATCAGAGACAATATTTTTACAGAAACAGAAAATATAGATGCTGTGGAAAACTGTCAATATATACTCGCACGAGTTCTCTGTAATGGTCTCTCCACTTGTATTTATACTTCAGTATTTTAAATATAGTGTTATTACAAAGTAATAATCATTAACCTTTGAGTTTTCTATTTAAACCAGGTAATAAGAAAATATGGGGCATGGGGAAGGTGTGGAGTGCTGAGCGGTAGGGAGGCAAGCCCTCAAAGGTAAGAAAGTTTGGGATCACTTTCATCAAACATTGACCTATCGAAACCAAGACGATATGAGGGACAATAAAATTGGAATGAAAGAAAGAAGAAAGAAAGAAAGAAAGAAAGAAAGAAAGAAAGAAAGAAAGAAAGAAAGAACAGGGACGTCAAGTATCAAGGAAGGGGGAAAAGTTTGGAAAGAATGTTGAAGAGAACCAAAGATTTAAAATCAAAAGAGAAAGAATATATATTAAATATGCTGAGATAAATACACTGAGAGCAAGTCCAAGCAATTTACTTCAATAAATGCCTGGACTAGAAAGGATACTATGCCTTGATTAGGGTACCAGTAGGAAAAGCAGTTTCTCAGAAAGCCATACTTGCTGTCTTTTTTCCTTATTATCTCTTAGAACACAGTACTTGGTACTTGACAATTTGAGTATAAACATCCTTCAGAAATGATGCTTCCCATGAATAGATAATAGTGCTCATCTAGGACGGTGGAAGACACAGAATCTTCAATGTTTTTATTACGTTCTGGTTTTTAAGTACATGTACGCGCTGTCTGTTAAAATAAAAAAAATGGTATATTCTAACTTGAATCAGGAGATTTGATTCATTTGTGTGGTAAGTAGGTTCCAGGTTAAAGCTGCTCGTAATCTTTACAAATATTATTTCATGTGACTTTTTCTTCCTAACATGAGAGTATTTTGATAATAGTTAACATCTGTTTTTAGATCCTAAGAGGAAATAGAAAAATCAAGCCTCACATGTCTAATTACACATTTTTGTCATATTTGTGAATTATGATTTTTCCTACATTAAAGATAATTTATTGGATTTTGCTGCTCATTTATTAAACATTGAGAAGAACGTTTTCCTGGTTGATAAATATAATTCTAATGTAGGGGTTGAAAGTAAATTTGCAATATTTTGTGATCACTTTTTAAATGGTCTTTTCTGTTTCTTGTGTGATCAAGTGAAATCCTATGCTATGTTTAACACGTGTTGTTTTCTGGTTAATATTAAAATGTACTGATGAGAATAATTTTTTGTACTTTCGAAGTTTCTTTCTGTATTTTACTCATTTAAAACTTTTCTTGTCTATGAAATACAACCACGTTTACTCCTATTTTCTTTTTGTTATGTAGTTACTGGTAAATCCTTTCTCTTTAATCGAGTGGTAAAGTGTGCACTCAAAAATCACCTTCTATTCCATTTTTTGGCTAGCAGTTTTTTCTAAAATATAATACTGTCTTCTTATTGTATATGTGGAACAATTTATTAATAACCTTATTGTACTGTTTTATTTGGTTTTGTTTGGAATCACATACACTGTTTTTTCAGGGCTTAATCTTGGGTCTTCTCTAACATAACTTACTGTACTATGCTGCTTGCTACAGAGACAAGATTTCATTAATGTCTATATACTTATTTTTCAGTTCTGTGATACATATTTTTCATGATGTTTTCTTTACACTTCCTCCTATGTAAATCACATGAAATAGAAAAATTATATTCATGTATGCATTATTATTCTCAGAATTATTAGTAACTACATTGTAGATAAACAAAGTAAGGCACAGAGTTTAAATAAAGTTTTCCATCCAAAAACATTTCTTGGGAAAAACTCAAGTAGTGATTTTTGAAGTGGATCAAAAATGAGGGTAACCTTCAATGCATCCACAAGATTAAGTCGTATGTGAACAGTAAGTAACAGGAACTCATCTCACAAGTCAAATGGAAACCTGATGATTACAATGGTAATAGTTGTAAAGACCCCAAATGCTGATATTAATGTAAGGTATCTTTCTTCCGGTGTCTGGCCTTGTAGTGATCATGCAGGGTCCTGGCCAAAAGAACACATGCTTTAGTATGTGTAACCTGGAAATTATTAAGGGACAGAGAGAGATAGTACGGGAGGGGATAAGGCACTTGCCTTGTACACAACCAATCCAATTGAATCTCTTTCACGGCATACACACTCCCCAATGTTCTAAGGGGTCACTCCAGAGTGCAGAGCCAGGAAGAACCCAAGATCACTATCAGTTATTGGTCCAAACTCTACACCACCCCACGCCCCGCCCAATAAAAATTATTGGAATATAGGAAATCTCTTTGCCATATCTGGGCCTGAGGTTTCTTCTTGTCCAGAGAATGTTTCCCATTCTCTTAGACTTCCTAGTTTGAAAAAGCTTCCATTCTCGGAAATAGCATAGTAGTCAATAGGATAGCAAGCTACAGGCAATTCTAGGGTAAGGAGAAACTATCTGTAAGCAAGAAATCCAGGTTCAGACACGATCACCTGGTTCTTCTACAGTTCTGTGTTCACTGTGGGAACACGATACCAAATACACAAAGTGCCAAAATGTTCCCATCTTTGAATCACCCCAAATTGTTGGAATTTTGGAAATTCAGTTGACTGTTGTTACTAGAAGCATCTCGATGGCCTGAAATTTAAGTTCATATTGTTCCTCTCAGCGTTGAAGGAGATTATTAGTCTCACAGATTTTTTTCATCACCGTCTTGTTCCTTACAGAAAATTTTCAAAATCCATCTGTATTGGGAACTGCACATACTCTGCAGCTTTTTCTTCCCATGGTGAATGATGCAGCTTCCGTACTAGGAAGTGTCTGCAAATACTCCAGTGTATCTGCTCCAGCTGGTAGTTCTACTTGGCTCCTGCCCTCAGCCTCTGGCACCTCTTTCCAACCACTGATTGGTAGTGCCTATCTTTACCAACATTTCAGCACAAAAATGCTATCTGGAGTGTTTCACCAGAGTCATATATCCACCTCAGCTACTTCCGACCAGAGTGTTTTGGAATGGGATTTTGCAGGAAGTGCTGAAGAGAGGTCTTCCATGGGAGACTTTACTGTGACTGTCCTTGAGCAAGGCACCGCTGTCTCTTCCATGTCTATGGCAGCTCGCTATGAGAAAATCCTAAATACCAACAACACGGTGTCTGTGTACCCATAACTTTCTGTCAGTCTTGTTGACAGAACACCACCTCTGGTTCCACATCAGAGAGGAAGCCTGTCACTTCCCTACCAGGAACGAAGTCAGGTGTATTACAATCATCAAGGCACTCTGGTAACTCTCCTTTCATGCCTGCAGTCTTATGACACCATGTCATACATAGGTCAAAATGGCTCTGCCCCCCAAGCTTACAGCAACTCATCTAGAGAAATATTTTTGGTTCTGAAGGAGGTCCAGCTGCCAAATAACCAAATACCCGCCCTTCCCCTGGAATCGACTTCTTTCTGTCTAATCAACCCATCACAGAATCGAGTTATCAAGGTGAGTAGAACTGAGAGAAGGGAAAGAAAATTCAAAAATTGGGGTCAAAAAAGAGGAAAACTGTCCGTAGACAGGTGGTATTCATATACACTGAGATTTTTAAGTTCATGAAAAGAACTTAAATAAACTCAGTTTATGTTTACTCCCCTCACTCATTTTACAGCATGTTATTTTCACACTCAACATAAGAGCACCTAATGGAGATTGGAAGGTAAATGAAACTTCAGGAGCACACAAAAGAATGCCACATTTTTCCCTAGTTATTTCATTTATTTTTTAATTTTTATTAGTTAAACATCATGAGGGACAGTTGTAGACTTAAAATTATTGTGCTTGGTTTCATTTATACAATGATGGAGTACTTATCCCTCCACCAGTGCCCATTCTCCAGCACCACGGTTCCCAGTATTCCTCCCACCACCATAACCCCCTTCCAACTCTGCCTCTGTGGCAGGGAATGCCACATTTTTCACTGTTCTATTTCAGCAGTCCTCAAGAATTACCACACTAAAAGTAAAATACGTGTCTTAAACTAGTATTTTGTTATTTTCTTAAGAAGTTTCAGAACTCTTATTGTAATTGTACCACTTTAACTTTCCCTTCCATTAAGAACAGCAAGGTTCTGAATACACTTGTCGTTCAGAGATTCTGACTCAAATCATGAAACTTAGAATCTGTACTTCAGCACAAATATCATGCTGAAGTAGTGCTTCATTCATAGTCTTATTCTATGATATTAACGCCCTTTTATTTTTCCATGAAAGTGAATAAATTGAGAGTACAATACATTACAATGCTACGCTCTGTATGGCATTTATTAGTTTGAAAATCTATATTTTTTTAAAAAAAACATTTTGTTTGGAGGAAGTTGATTCTGTCTCATAGACCGAAGTGCTCAGGGATTACTCCTGGATCTGTGCTGGGGATCACTGCTGAAGATGCTTAGGAGATCATAGGTGATACGAAAGATCAAACTGAGGTCAGCTGTGCGCAGGGCCATTGCCTTACCAAATGTACTTTCCCTCTGTCCCAAGTCTCTTATTTTTCAATTCAATTTAAACAGAAACTCTCTCAAATACAAAGAAAACCAAAAATCAATAGCACTACATGACAAACAGTAAGAACTACAACATTTACCTCCAATCCTCGAGCACAAGGTCTTGTCCATTTTCCTTAGAATAGCCAGTAACAATGTCTTGCCAATTGCGGGTAGGTGCACTGTTGTTGCACCACCAGTTTTGTGGACCGAATATCTCATATCGCAGGCAGTGATTTCTTCCATGGTTCTTTTTAGTGATGAATTTCCTGGGGATGGAGACTTCCCAGGCATCGCAACCTTCAGGTCAGACATTTGGTCTGACACAAATTTCCGAATTGCCCACATCTTCCAGTAGCTGGATTCAAAGACCTGAGAGTAATCCAGCACCTGAGCTTCAGGAAGTTCCCATAATATCTCCAGCCAAAGTAACCTGGCGCTGACCCCAACTCCAACTCAGGAACAAAATGTTAAGAATTTTGATTAGATGAAAACTGGGCTTTCAAAACCTCTGGAGACCTACCAGATCCCAGTAGACTTAGATCAATGCAAAGATCTACAGGTAATGAACACCACTGACACCATCACTCTGAAGCAGTTGCAAGAAAACTCAGGTGGAACTTAGGGGACCTCCCATGAAAACAGAACAACAAAAAGGAGGCTTCTGAACCTCTGGAGGGAGAACCCAAGGCCAAAATCCAGCCATACATCTGAGAATGCATGCTAAGCGGAGCGGGGATTTTTCGTAATGCTGCAGTCAGTGATAGGTGTCCTGTGGCCACAGCCAAAACTAACAGCAAACCTCACAAAGCTGCCTCCAGGAGTATCAGCAAGACAAAGAGCCATGGCCAGGAGAAGATAAAAAACACTAGAGAAAACTCTAAGAAAGCTAACGAGTGTAAGCAGCCAGGGAACAAGGTCAAGGCAGAAGAAAACCCAACCATTGGCAAGATGAAACGCAAGGAAACTCAACTTTAGCTTTTCCAAGAGGCAGTTAAAAAGCCCCGCTGCTCCCTAGGCATACACATGCTGGATTCTGTACAAGTTTTTCATGCTCTGGGGAAGGAGAGTGATCCAAAACTTGGAATATCTTCCTCCCAGGTCCTGAGTACTCAAAGAAGCCTAAAGATGTCAAGATATCCTCAGCAGTCAAGCTATGGCTAGGTGCTACACAGGATGGCTAAGTGCTACACAGGCCTTGAGAAAACTCAGGTCAAAGACAACAAACCAAGTAGCAGTGCTGAAAAACGCTCATCTCGAGCAAAGTGTGAGCTGCACATCCTGGGAAGGTCAAATTGGTACCTTTGCCTTTTCTTACCATGGAGAATCTGCAAGCTCGACCTGTTCCTCTGAGAAGACAATCTGTGTCCTCACATGGTCCTGCTGCAGCTAAGTCCATTTCAACCAACCCATCTCGACCAGGTTTGCAGAACCCTAGTAGCCGACCTATTCGACTCCCCACAGCTTCTAGACCTGCTTCCTACAACAGCACCTGGCACTTCTCTCCAGCGTGAACCTCCTCCAGTCTCTGTGAACAAGCAACAGTTGCCACCCAAATGTCAGAGTCAGTTTCTTTTCCAAGATTTCCGTTTCCAACCGATTCCATGGAGAAAGCCCAATGTTCCTGAACCACACATGTCAAAGCCCATCACCAAAGAGCAGAGACCAGAGCGTGAGGCTATGAAAAAGAAGGCTCTGCAGGAGCGTGAGAAGCCTGCCAAACACACCTTTTTGGGGGAAAGTGCAGTACTTTATTGAGAGGGAAAAGAGATGGACATCTCTCTCTACTATGGCTACATAATGGGAGTAGCTGGAATGGTAGGTTCCACTTGAGGTACCAGATGTTTTTCCTAGGCAAACACTGACATGCCATACACCTTTTATTTATTCTAATATATTTTTTCAAAGTAAAGAGATGCATCACAGTTAATTGGTTGTTAATAAAAGTTCTGAATTTTGAGATGCTGCCAACAGTGGTTGTTTTTGGGAGTGGCTGGGGGTTGAAGGATGGAATGGGAAAGAACGGGAAGTTAGAGACAGGAAAAAGGGTGAATAGACAAGACTCTCCAAAATACAAACTTATCCAGGTTTATAAAGCCCATCAGAGGAGAAATTGCATGGGCCTGATGATGAGTGGGCTAGGGTCAGAGGAAGAGTATAGCTGACAGGGCATTTGCTCTGCAAAAAAAAAGGACTCAGTTCAGTTCTTGCAGTCTTTTATGGTCCCCAGAGACCCACTAGATGTGAAATTTTAGCACAGAGCCAGGAGTAAGACCAGAGCACAGTCAAGTATGACTATCCCTTGTGTCCTCGGAAAAAAATGGGAGAAATGGCACAGTCTGCGGTTTTCGGTTAAAAGAATAAATTTGGAATAGTCTGAGAAAGTAAGATGAGTCTTAGATGACCAGAAGGAAAGTAAAAATTCTTCCATGGAGTCTGTGTTTACGCCTCATGGCCACCTTTGGAAAATAACCAAATTTGAAACACATCACTAAAAGGTTTGTGTGGTCTATCAATAAATGATGGCTGGGGGATGCAAACACAAACACTGGGGAATAAACCTACCAGATGAGTGATCAACGCCCTCAGAGTCATTCAAGTATGACTCTTAACAGGGACAAAGCCAAGAGAACAGTTGCAGCTTTAAGCCTGAATATCAACTCCTGGGAGATGCAAAGATAAGTCACCATGTCCTCAGGCCCTCTGTTCAGCACCCATAGCTGCACCATTTCACTTATTCCCAACAATATTCAGAGTTGCTATCATGGTGACACTTTACTAGGGAGTTTTAACAATGCGGTCCATTGCCTTTGTAAGTCTTTGAATTTGTAAACTCCCCAAGGTAGCCAAGCCAGCTTTCAGGAAATTTCTGGTGGGGGGAGCTCAAATTATATTAGCTTGAGGGACTGGTCTTTCGTCTTCCATGTTCCCTGGTTCCTGTAGCTTTCTCTAAACATCGCTTTTAACTGCAGCTCACACAAGAATCAACTTTATAAATGGCATTGTGGCTGCATTGCGGTAGGTACCATACTAACACATGCGTCCTAGGTCACCACTCCGAAAGCAGTTGGTATCGGTTGACCTTGAGCCTGGAAGTTTGTGGTGGAAAGAGATGGTCCTAGGAGAGTTAATGGGGTGATGGATGAATGGAAAGGAAACTGAGAAGGGTAGGGAAGTGGAAATCTGGTGATCATCATGGGATAGTTGGTGGATATTTTTCAAATAAGGTAAAATATTTTTTGTAAATGAGATTCAAGACAAAAATATGAAAATAAGATAGTTTCCAAAGAACAGGTTACATATAAGACCGAGAGAGCTGAAAGGGCTGGCATTCATTCTGGAGCTTTCAATCATACCATTTACTAAAGATGGTATTTTCACATCACTTAGCTGTGGAGAGGAATAGTGAGAAACAGAATGCCACCAGAAAAGCAATCTGGGTGACCACCTTCAATAAAAGCCAGGTGGAAGGTGTTCACATGGATCCCAAGTGAAAATATATGTTAACAGGAACACGTATTTAACTAACTCTGCTTGGTACCAGTAACTACTTTGTTGAAAATGGGGGGAAATGAACGCAGTTTCTGATTGACCTGAGACAAACCAGTTAATAGATTTTTCCCAGAAAAGGGTAGTTGACTGGCTGTGAACAGAAAACCTGAAAAGTGTTTTGCTACCTTTAATGTATGGCTGGAGGGAATTGATCCCAGTAATCTCTTAAAACTAACAAGCTTCAACTCTCTTGAAGGAATGTTGTATTCACTGAGGAAAAAATGTTGGGAGAAAAGTCTGAACTGATGGGAAAAGAGACAATAAGTGTAAAAGGAGGGCTTGAAATTTGGGTTCCTCTGAAAACAAAGCTTGAAACAACAAGATCTGTGGGTAACATGATCTACTGGAAATGGGATCTGAGGAGGAAAAGAGTGATATCAGGGATGTGAACAAGGGAAATCCAAGTTAAGGAAGACTTAGTTAGCTGACTACCCCATGGTCAACATGGTTCCAAGACTACCAGAAATTACCAAGAAATTTACTTTAATTTTCTTTCTTTTATATGGTCAATTACAACATGTATTCTGTGCCTTCTTCAAACAGAATTTTTCTTTCTCAATATTCTGTTCATTTGTGTAAGCATCTTAAACAACTGCTGGATAACAGAATTATTTGAGCAGACTTATTTTTTACTTTAATGTTTAGTTAATGTGTCTGGCATATCGAATTCTCTCGGTAGCTTGCCAGGCTCTCCGAAAGGGGTGGAGGACTTGAACTCGGGTCGGCCATGTTGGCTGCGTGCAAGGCAGACGCCCTACCCACTGTGCTATCGCTCCAGCAAATATTTAGTTGAGATTACTGAAAACTGGGCCTAAATTGAAGTTTGTCTTCATTGGTACAAGTAGAGAATGGAGGTCTAGGCATGGAATTAGAGATTATAGGTTAACACATTCAGTTCCTAATAAAACAAGTAAAGGACAGTGTCCCAAATAGATTATTGAAAAAGATATTCATCTCTATTTAACCTTTAATTTCAGCATTTTCTATATTAAATTAAAAATGAAAGAATGTTCCTATATTTGTTCTTTTAAAGACATTCCACATAGGTTAAGGAAACAAACACTGCCTATGAAATCATAACAACTTAATCATAAAAACCTGATTACTACTTAAATTTACAAGAATGTCAGTCCTAAGAATTATTTCCCTGGATCTCACTAGTGTACATGATATTCATTTGAATACATCTGTGTGGAAACATCGCTGGTATCTAATTTAGAGAATAGATATATAGAGATTAGATCACATAGCTGAGTGTGATCTCAACTTTTCTAGACACTCCCCTACCCCACACACACCCAAAGACTTTTACTAATCCTTATGGATCCATGACTTTTCCTCCTCCCATCTCCAAGAATCTTTTAAAATTTCTTTTCAAGTACTAATGTAATGCGCTTTAGAAAATATTGAGTTGAACTTATTTCTTGTCATTTATCTTTTAGATAGAGAACCAAGAAAATCTTATTAAAAGTGTATTTTTGTATTCTTTGAAAATGGTAATAAGAACATTATTATTGAGTCCCTGAATATACATTATATAAAGAATTTTCTGAGAAATTCCCTGTACAAATCAATACTCGAAGAAATAAATGACTTCTCTGAATGAGAATGAACTGGGACATTTCAAAGTATCAATCAGTGAATCAAAGATGAATCATAGCATCATATAGCTAAAAATGATCTTGATGTAATGTAGTCAACACCATTATATTTTTTTTCTTATACCAGCTGATAGCACTTTTAATTTTTTAGTTTTTATTTATTTATTTTTATTAGTGAAACACCATGAGGTACAGTTGTAGACTTACATACCTTTGTGCTTGGGTTTCAGTTATACAAGTGTCAAGTACCCATCCCTCCACCAGTGCCCATTCTCCAACACCAAGGAACCCAGTGACCCTCCCACCCCCCATCTCCCCAAATCCGCCCCGCCTCAGGGCATTCCCTTTTGGTTTTTCTTTGCTTTGGGGTGTTGTGGTTTGCAATTGAGGTCAATACCATTACATTTTCAAAGAATAAAATAGGCCCCAAGATGTTCAAGACACTGCTAGTGTCCTGGGCTTCTTCCCAGCATGTACCCTGCTCCATGCCCGCCCTTTGGAAATATGCGGGGAAGGACAACTGGATGTTCCTTTCCTCACACTGACCTGAAAGACTCTTGCTGATTCTCAGCCAGATCAACTATTTCATTTGTTGCCTGATATCACCCCCTGTCCTTTATTTTTTAAAAAAAAAAAACATTTGATTTGTTTCTGGAATATAAAGAAAAAAACTGAATGGAGTAATGAAACAAAAGCAAAATCAAACCTTTACACTCTGCCATCAGAATAGTCCTTACAAGAGGGGAAGTAAATGACTGAAATGGGTAGGGGACTGCTGTTAGTTGCTTGTGCACAGTAGCTGGATATTTGAAAGTGCATGGAGTATGAATACACAGTTGCTGAGATGAGGAAGTCTGTATTTGAAGGGAATACAGTTTGTTAACTAGTCATCACAATTACATGATTGCCACTCAATGCCTCTTTTCGTATGTTTTTTAGATAATTCTTCCCCTCCTGTGTTTGCTTAGGACCGCACATTGTCTCTCCCCTCCCTGTTCTTTCAGGAAGCCAGAGAGAAGTCTTCAGGCAGGAAGAGCATGAAATTTACATAGGAGTGGTACTACCTGGACTGTATCATGTTCAGCGAAATGAGTCAGAAAGAGAGGGACAGAAAGAACAAGATTGCATTCACCCGGAGAATATAAAATAACAAAACAGGAGACTAACTCCCAAGAGTGGCCGAGATTAGTGTCAGGAATTTTTCCTCATAGCTTGGAGACCAACCACACACGCTAGCAGAAAAGGCATCTCAGATAGATAATGGAGCACCAAATAAAGGGTGTTGGGAGGATCCTCCCAGGATGGGAGAGCATGCTGAACATAGACTATAGACCAAACATGATTGTCACTCAATGCCTCTTTTGCAAACCACAACACCTAAAAGGAGAGAGAGAACAAAGGGGAATGCCCTCCCACAGAGTCAGGGTGGGATGAGGGGATGGGGGGTGGGAGGCATACTGGGATCCCTGGTGGTGGGAAATGGGCACTGGTGGCGGGATGGGTATTTGATCATTGTATAAATGAAACCCACGCACAAAAATTCATATGTCTACAACCGTACCTCATGGTGTCTCACTAATAAAAATTTGAAAATTAAAAATAAAAAAATTGGAACATAAAGTAAAAATAAAACAAGAGAAAGATCTAACAATAGCAAAGAGGCCTACAGTACTCAAAATGTTGAGAAATAGGCACTTTGGCAAGTATTTTTAAATACGCATTCAGGAGAGAATATAGCATTTTTTGTGAACAAATCTACGCTATGGATTCATCTTATCCTTGAAAAGGAAAAGGACAATGTGTTCCAGTTACCAACTTTCAAAAAAGATATATATCATCTATTTTTTGCTATGTTTCTATGCTTTACGAAATAGTATTCTAATTTTTAAATTGACTTTAATGATTAAAACAGTATTTGCCTGCATTAAACTTTTTAATTAAATGTTTTATTAGAAGTGATTTTTAATTATTAAAATGTTTTATTCACATGTAATTTTCTAAAAGAAACATATAGGCCAAAGAGCTAGTGCAGCATGTAGAGGGTGTTTACCTTGTATGCAGCTAACCTGAATTCAATCCCCAGAACCCTGAGCCTGCCAGGGGTGATCTCTGGATACAGAGTCAGAAGGGAGCCCGGAGCACATCTGGGTGCACTGCACTCCCCACATAAAGGGAAGAATAGAAAAGAAAAACACATAACTGATTCTTGAGTAACATAGAGCTTAACTATGCTAACTCCTCTATAATGTTGGAAAACCCCCAAATTTAATAGATAGTCTGCTATTAACCAAGAACATGGTTTTCTAATTGTATTTAATTCCATTGTCTGCAACTAGTGCTATGTGTGGCCTGTCCATCTGTAAATTTTGGTATACTTCAAAACTTTAATAGATTTTTATAATAGACTATATAATACATCTGTATTTGATTTTATTAAGTGATAATTTATATTTCTATTTTTGTGGGGTATTTGGGCCATATTATGTGGTAAATGGGACTTCAGAATCTGTGCTCACGGTTTATTCCTGGTAGTGCCAACCATTAATTTGGGTTGACTGTATGCATGGTAAGTGCTTTAACCCCTATATTAAGTCTGGGGTCCAATCAAATCAATTATCTGCATATATTTTATACACGCATGCATGGCATACTTTTTCTTAGATTTTTTTATATTTCTAGGATATATTGATCATCTTTAATTATTTCACATACATATCAACGTCCAAAAATTCTCGAAATATAATTATTGAAAAATATAATATAGAAGTCCAAATTTGTATTGCTAATGGGATAACTATATTAAGAAGAAAATAGAACCACAATAAGCATACAATTAAAATGGACATACATTTCTTTGGAGTCTTTCAATTATGCATTTATATTAGTCTATATACAAGTATGATTTTTAAATAGACAATTTCTGTTACTATAAAATGTTTATTGAGATTTTATAATTGTAATGTTTTCCAGCTAAGATGACATTGATGTGAACATTTATATCTATTTGTCTACTTTTCTAATTGTTTCCTTAATATCAATTCTTAAAAACTAACTTACTTATGACCCGATATGTAGCTCAGGACAAAAGAACTTGGCTTTCATGTATGAAATTTTGGTTTCTATTCTTCGCACTATAGAAGCAAAAGCAAAATCATTAACTGTGGTTGGAAAAATAGCTCGGTGGTAAAATATTTGCCTCACATTTGGGAGGTTTTGGGTTTGATCCCTGAATTTCCATATACACACACAAAAGCTAACTTACAACAAAGTCTCACACTCGATACCTAACTGGACCCTCTCCAGAAATTCGATGAACAACGGGAGGACAGTGACAGTGACAGTGACTTAATGAACATTAAACTGCTTTAAGATGTATATTGCCTAAATATTATACAGATTTAACTCTCAATAAAATAACTTGAAAAGATCTATTTTCTAGCATCTTTGCTAGGGAAAGATAGCACCTGATTTTTCAATATTTGTTATTTGGGGGAAATTTTAATTTCTCTTTTTAATTTGTGCTCTTTGTCTACTAGTGAGCTTGAAAATTGCTCTTGTGTGGTACTACATGGAAAATATTATGCTATGGGAAATGAGTCAGAAAGAGAGGAACAGATATAGAAAGATTGCATTCATCTGGGTAACATAAAGGAACAAAATAAGAAATTAACACACAAGAACAGCTATGATAAATACCAGGTTGTTCACTCCATGGCTTAGAGGTCAGCTGCACTGTCTAGGGGTAAAGGCAGCGCAGATAGAGAAGGGAGCACCCAATAAAGGTGCTGGGAAGATCTGCCCAGGATGGGATATGCCTGCTGAAAGTAGTCTAAGGAACGAACAGGATTGCCACCCAATGTCCCTTCTGCAGACCATAGCACCCAAAAGGAGAGATAGAACAAAAGGTAGTGCCCTACCAAAGAGGCAGGTGAGATGGGGGATGGGGAGTAGGAGGGATACTTGGATTGGTGGGAGTGGCGATTGGTCACTGGTGGTGGAATGGGTACTCGATCACTGTATAACTCAAAACCAAGTGCAACAACTTGTAAGTCTACAACTGTACCTCATGGTGTTTCACTAATAAAACAAAACAAAACAAAACAAAAATTCAAAAAAAAGAAAATTGCTCTTGTGTTTACTAGTCATTTACACTTCTTTCAATAGACATTATATGATCATGTTTTATGCTTATTTTTTCTATTCAAATTTAATAGAAAAATACTGATTTATTTCACAGCACTAATTTTTTAAAACCTTTCATCCTTGGCCTATCATATTAATTGCCACTATTTGTTGGTGTTGCTTGTTTTTTGATCACTTAATTTGGTTTTTGTCATTTTCTTTCAGATTGTAAAATTTTGCACCAATGAGCATATGTTTTTCTTTATTTTCTACAGTTTTAAATTGAGAACAACTGTTAGTTTTGTACAAATAAGATACCTGTGCATTTACTATTTCTTCTCATTTTATTTATTTTAACACATCTCGATTCATCTACAACTTATCCTAGTAAGTGTTGTCATATTGAAAGAAACCACAATTTTTTTCAATCATAGCACTGTAGCACTGTCCTCCCGCGGTTCATCCATTTGCTCGAGCGGGAACCAGTAACATCTTAAACCAAATTGTGAGACATGTTGACACTGGTTTTGGCCTATCGAATAGATCATGGGGAACTTGCCAGGCTTTTGCTATGTGGATGAGATACACTGGGTAGTTTGCCGGGCAGAGGAATCAGAATCAGGGTTGGCCTCCTGCAAGGCAAATGCCCTACCTGCTGTGCTGTAAAAGTTATCTAAAATATACTAGTAATACCAAATGTTGTTTCTTTAACAGTGCAATATAAACGATTATTTAGTAATTTTTTGATTTGTTAATGAAATATGTAAGCTCTTGAGTATAATGAGAATATTTTTCTAACACAAGAGTCTGACGAAGATGAAACTGTTATAACTGTCTTGTAGGATTCCATCTCCGTAGCCTGCTTCATTCTACCATGCTCTCTATCCAATCCGGTGGTCTTCTTGGGATTCTGACCTCCTGATTGGCTAGGCTCTAACTTTCAACTGCCTACTTTATGACATCATTCTCCCACCAAACAAACCTCCAACTGGTAGAATCTTGGGGGTCCTATGTAGTAGTTTGTAAACAAATTTGAAACATCATGGCAAGTGACGAGTGACCAATGACCAATCACGTGTGAGCACTCATTTGTACTGAACACTTGTGGTCTTAAGCCTCTTCAGTGTTCAGACGTACTCTCCTACCATCTCCTCTTCTCGTCTACCTTTCATCGGTATTTCCTCTTCTCTGACCATGTCAGGTAAGGAATAATACTTTTCAAAGCTTTTCATTAGATTTATCATCCCTTAACTTAGCAGTCAAGTAAAAACAGCACGGAGTATTGAAGGTAAGTATTCAAGTAGAATTTTATAAGCCTCATTTTAGCTTGACTTTGACATTTGCTGTGTGATTTTAGACATTGGCTTACTTTCTCTCACATACAAAGTGTTTTTCCTCATTGATTACATTATATTTTAGACATACTTAGGAGCTCAAATACACACACATACTTAAATACACACACACACACACACACACATATATATATATATATATATGAGTGTTGATTCTCTGTGTTTCTTTTTCCTTTTAATAGTGAATTTTTCATGATTTCCATTGAAAATAAGTAAATCAGAGATAGTATTTTTACAGAAACCGAAAATGTAGATGCTGTGGAAAACTGTTAATATATACTAGCATGTTTTATCTCTAATGGTCTCTCCACTTGTATTTACACTTCAGTATTTTAAATATAGTGATATTACAAAGTAATAATCATTCATCTTTGAGAATTGATTTTAGCCAGGTAATAAAAAAATATGGGGCATGAATAAGGTGTGGAGTGCTGAGGGTAGGGAGGCAAGCACTCAAAGTTAAGAAAGTTTGGGATCACTTTCATCAAACATTGACGAATCAAAACCTAGACGATATGAGGGAGAAATAAATAGGAAATAAAGAACGAAAGAAAGAAAGAAAGACAGAAGAAAGAAAGAAAGAAAGAAAGAAAGAAAGAAAGAAAGAAAGAAAGAAAGAAAGCAAGCAAGCAAGCAAGCATAGGGACGTCGATTATCAAGGAAGGGGAAAACGTTTGTACAGAATGTTGAAGAGAACCAAAGATTTAAAATCAAAAAGAAAGGTACCAGTAGGAAAAGCAGTTTATCAGAAAGGCATCCTAGCTGGCTTTTTTCCTTATTATCTCTTAGAACATAGTACTTGGTACTTGACAATTTGAGTATAAACACGCTTCAGAAATGATGCTCCCCATAAGTAGCTAATAGTGCTGATCTAGGGCCGTGGAAGACACAGAATCTTCAATGTTTTTATTACGTTCTGGTTTTTAAGTACATGTACGCGCTGCCTGTTAAATAAAAAAATGGTATATTCTAACTTGAATCAGGAGATTTGATTCATTTGTGTGGTAAGTAGGTTCCAGGTTAAAGCTGCTTGTCATCTTTACAAATATTATTTCATGTGATTTTTTCTTCCTAACATGTGAATATTTAGATAATAGTCAACTTCTGTTTTAAATCCTAAGAGGAAGTAGAAAAATCAAGTCTCACAGGTCTAATTACACATTTCTGTCATATTTGTTAATTATTATTTTTCCTACATAAAAGATATTTTGTTGGATTTCGGTGCTCATTTATTAAACATTGAGAAGAATGTTTTCCAGGTTGATAAATATAATTCTAATGTAGGGGTTGAAAGTAAGTTTGCAATATTTTATGATCACTTTTTAAATGGTCTTTTCTGTTTCTTGTGTGATCAAGTGAAATCCTCTGCTATGTTTAACACGTGTTGTTTGCTGGTTAATATTCAAAGATACTGATGAGAATAATTTTTTGTACTTTCGAAATTTCTTCCTGTATTTTACTCATTTAAAACATTTCTTGTCTATGAAATACAATCACATTTACTTCTATTTTCTTTTTGTTATGTAGTTACTGGTAAATCCTTTCTCTTTAATGGAGTGGTAAAGTGTGCACTCAAAAATCTCCTTCTATTCCATTTTTTGGCTACCAGTTTTTTCTAAAATAGAATACTGTCTTCATATTGTATATGTGGAACAATTTATTAATAAACTTATTGGACTGTTTTATTTGGTTTTGCTTGCGCTCACATCCACTGTTATTCAAGGCCTACTCTTACGTCTGCTCTCCATAATTTACTGTACTGTGCTGCTTGCTACAGAGCCCAGATTTCATTAAAATCTATATTCTCCTTTTTCAGTTCTGTGATACATATTTTTCATGATGTTTTCTTTACACTTCCTCCTATGAAAATCACATGAAATAGAAAAATAATATTCATGTATGCATTATTTTTCTTAGAATTATTAGTAACTACATTGTAGATAAACAACATAAGGCACAGAGTTTAAATAAAGTTTTCCTTCCAAAAACATTTCTTGAAAAAACTCCAGTAGTCCTTTTTGAAGTGGATCAAAAATGAGGGTAACCTTCAATGCATCCACAAGATTAAGTCGTATGTGAACAGTAAGTAACAGGAACTCATCTCACAAGTCAAATGGAAACCTGATGATTACAATGGTAATAGTTGTAAAGAACCCAAATGCCTAAATTAATGTAAGGTATCTTCCTTCTGGTTTCTGGCCTTGTAGTGATCATGCAGGATCCTGGCAAAAAAACCCCATGCTTTAGTTTGTGTAACCTGGAAATTCTTAAGGGACACAGAGAGATAGTACTGGAGGGGATAAGGCATTTTCCTTGTACACAGCCAATCCAGTTGAATCTCTGTCACGGCATACACTCTCCCGAATGTTTTAAGGGGTCACTCCAGAGTGTAGAGCCAGGAAGAACCCAAGATCACTGTCAGTTGTTGGTCCAAACTCCACACCACCCCAAGCCCCGGCCAATAAAAATTATTGGAATATATGAAATCTCTTTGCCATCTCTGGGCCTCAGGTTTCTTCTTGTCCATTGAATGTTGCCCTTTCTCTTAGACGTCCTAGTTTGAAAAAACTTCCATTCTAGGAAATAGCATAGGACTCAATAGGAGGCAAGCTACAGGCATTTCTAGGGTAAGGAGAATTATCTGTAAGCAAGAAATCCAGGTACAGACATGATCACCTGGCTCTTCTACAGTTCTGTGTTCACTTTGGGAGCACGATACCAAATGCACAAAGTGCCAAAAAGTTCCAGGCTTTGAATCACCCCAAAGTGTTGGAATTTTGGAAACTCAGTTGAATGTTTGTAGTAGAAGCATCCTGATGGCTTAAATTTTAAGTTCATATTGTTCCTCTCAGCGTTGAAGAGATTATTAATCTCACAGATTTTTTTCATCACCCTCTTGTTCCTTACAGAAAATTTTCAAAATCCATCTGTATTGGGAACTGCACATACTCTGCAGCTTTCCCTTCCCGTGGAGAACAATGCAGCTTCCCTAACAGGAAGTGTCTGCAACTACTCCAGAGTATCTGCTCCAGCTTGTAGTTCTGCTTGACTCCTGCCCTCAGCCTCTGGCACATCTTTCCAACCGCTGATGGGTAGTGCCTATATTTACAACATTTCAGCACAACAATGCTATCTGGAGTGTTTCACCAGAGTCATATATCTACCTCAGCTGCTTCCTACCCAAGTGTTTTGGAATGGGATATTGCAGGAAGTGCTGAAGTGATGTCTTCCATGGGAGACTTTTTTGTGACTATTCTTGACCAAGACACTGCTATCTCTTCCATGTCTATGGCAGCTCGCTATGAGAAAACACTAGTTACCAACAACACGGTGTCTGTGTTCCAATCAGTTTCTGCCAGTCTTGTTGAGAGAAGACCATCTCAGGTTCCACATCAGAGTCAAAGCCTGTCACTTCCCTACAAGGAAGGAAGCCAGGTGTATTACTATCATCAAGGCACTCTGGGAACTCTCCTTTCCAGCATGCAGTCCTATGACTCCATGTCATACACAGGGCTAAATGGCTCTGCCCCCCAAGCTTACAGCAACTCATCTTGAGAAATGGTTAAGGTTCTCAAGGAGGTCCAGCCCCCAAATAACCAAATACCCGCCTCCTAGTCTGGAATCGACTTCTCTCTGTCTTCTCAACCCATCACAGAATCGAGTTATCAAGGTGAGTAAAACGGAGAGAAGGGAAAGAAAATTCAAAAATTGGGGTCAAAAAAGAGGAAAACTGTTCGTAGACAGGTACTATTCATATACACTGAGATTTTTAAATAAAAAAAAAAAACTCAGTTCATGTTTACTCCCCTCACTCATTTAACAGCATGATATTTTCACACTCAATATAAGAGCTCCTAATGGAGATTGGAAGTTATGATAGTATAATGGACATCTAAGTTTCATATAATGAAACGTCAGAAGCAGAGAAAAAAATAGCGCATTTTTCCCTTCTTATTTCATTTTTTAAATTTTTATTAGTTAAACGTCATGAGGGACAGTTGTAGACTTACAAATTGTTGCGATTCGATTTCATTTATACAATGATGGAGTACTTACCCCTACACCAGTGCCCATTCTCCAGCACCATGGTTCCCAGTATTTCTCCCACCACCCATACCCCCTATTCCACTCAGCCTCTGTGGCAGGGAATGCCACATTTTTCACTGTTCTATTTCAGCAGTCCTCCAGAATTACCACACTAAAAGTAAAATACATATCTTAAACTAGTATTTTGTTATTTTCTTAAGAAGTTTCAGAACTCTAATTGTAATGGTACCACGTTAACTTTCCCTTCCATAAATGAACAGCAAGGTTCTGAATACACTTGTGTTTCAGAGATTCTGACCCAAATTATGAAACCTAGAATCTGTACCTCAGCACAAATATCATGATGAAGTAGTGCTTCATTCATACTCTTATTGTATGATATTAACGCCCGTTTTTTTTTCCATGAAAGTGAATAAATTATCAGTACAATACATTACAAAGCTAAGCTCTGTATGGCACTTATTAGTTTGAAAATCTATAATTATTTTTTATAAAAACCTTTTGTTTGGAGGACATTGAAACTGTGTCATAGACCGAAGTGCTCAGGGATTACTCCTGGATCTGTGCTGGGGATCACTGCTGAAGATGCTTAGGAGATCATAAGTGATACTAAAGATCAAATTGCGGTCAGGTGTGCGCAGGGCCATTGCCTTAACTAATGTAATATTGCTCTTCCCAAGTCTCTTATTTTTCAAGTTAGTTTACACAGAAATTCTTTCAAATACAAAGAAAACCAAAAAACAAGTGCAACACTTGAAAAACAGTAAGAACTACAACATTTACATCCAATATTTGAGCACAGGACTTGTCCATTATCCGAAGAATACCCAGTAATAATGCATTGCCTATTGCTGGTAGGTGCACATTTGTTGCACCACTAGTTTTGTGGACCGAATATCTCATTTCGCAAGCACTGATTTCTTCCTTGGTTCCTTTTAGTGATGAATTTCCTGGGGATGGAGACCTCCCTGCCATTGCAACCTTCAGATCAGACATTTGGTCTGACACAGATTTCCGAATTGCCCACATCTTGCAGTAGCAGGATTCAAAGACATTTGAGTAATCCACCACCTGAGCTTATGGACTAATAAAACAAAAGTAAAATAAAACCTTTACACTCTGACATCAAAATCGTCCTTATAGGAGGGGAAGTAAATGACTGAAATGGGTAGGGGATTGTTGTTAGTTAGTTGTGGACAGTAGCTGGATATTTGACGGTGCATGGAGTATGAATACACAGTCCCAGAGATCAGGAACTCTGTACTTGAAGCGAATACAGTTTGTAAACTTGTCATCACAATTATATGTCCATATGAAATTTATCTACATATGCTTTGTGCCTTCCTTGCATGTATGTGTTATGCATTCCTTTATCATGGCCTCAGAAATGCATCTGAGGGGACTCGGAAAATTAGTTGAGCCCCAAGTATGGGGAGAGAAGTAGTAAAGAATTGGAGGAGGAAAAAATATGAGTTGGAGCTTAAGAGCCGTGTAAGAGGAATATATCGATATGTATGTGTCTGTAAATACACATATATATGTATAAATATATATATGGGCTGGAGCCATAGCACAGTGAGTAAGACGTTTGCCTTACACGTGGCCAACCTGGGTTCGATTGCTCTCCTCCTCTCAGAGAGCCCAGCAAGCTACTGAGAGTAACCCTCCCTCATGGCAAAGCCTGGCAAGCTACCTGTGAAGTATTCGACATGCCAAGAACAGTAACAACAAGTCTTACCATAGGGACGTTTCTGGTGCCTGCTCGAGCAAATCAGTGGACAATGGGAGGACAGTGCTACAGTGCTCTGGTTAATTCAAACGTTGTTTATGTAAAATATGAAAGAATCAAATAAATATTCTATAAAGCTGATTACACCTATTAAATTAATATAACTTTAAATAGTGTTTAGAAATTAAGTTGAAGAATTTCAAGGCTATCGAAAGATATTGACAATATATCAAGAAACACATGGATTTTTGAGGAGCAAGAACACGTACCTGTTGTCCTTTCTTAAGGTTATATTTTTTCGCTTTTATAGAATATGTTTTCCCTGAATTTTTGTTAATAGCTTCCCTTTTTTAGAAAGCATCATAATAATTTATATTTTTTTAAAAAATTTAAAAAAAGCTCTGTTAGTGAGTGGATTCTGTATGTTTGGAACGTGGGAAGTATTTTCCTATGTAATTTACATTAAACAAGATATTTACAACAGAAATACCATCTGCAGTACCATCCACAATAGCCAGAAGAAACTATGGTATACCTACACAATTGAATACTACGCAGTTGGCAGGAAACTGACATCATGAAATTGGCTTACAAATGGATGTACAGGGAAGAATATCATGCTCAATGAAATCAGTCAGAAGGAAAGGGGTATACTGATTGGACTACCCCATTTTTTGGATATAAAAAACCAGAATGTGAGACTAATACCCAAGGATAGCAGAAACACCGGCCAGGAGAATTGGTCAATGGTTGGACGCTTGCCACAAGTGCTGAAGGCGAGCATTTGGAATAAAGAAGGGGCTGCTATGTTTTCTTCTTGTGGAGTTTAACCAGTATTTTGTATATCCTGGATATCAACCCTTTGTCAGATGTGTATTCGTTGAATATCCTTTCCCATTCTGTAGACTGTCTTTGTATTTTGGTCACTGTTTCTTTGGAGGTGCAGAAGCTTCTTAGTTTAAGATAGTCCCATTTATCTATCTCTCTTTTCACTTGCTCGGCCAGTGGCGTGGCATCTTTGAAGATACCATTAGCTTCAATGTCATGGAGGGTTTTGCCAACTTTATCTTCAATGTACCTTATGGTTTCTAGTCTGATGTTGAGGTCTTTAATCCATTTTGATCTTACTTTTGTACATGGTGTTAAGCAGAGTTCTGAGCCTATTTTTTTGCATGTAGCCGAAGAAGGGACCGCTATGACAATGATAGTTGGAAGTGATTACTCTGGGTGAGAACTGAGTCCTGAAAGTAGGTAAAGGAATAAACGTGAGAACTTCTCCCTCTCTGTATTACAATCCATAATGCCCAAAGTATGTGTGAGAGAGAGAGAGAGAGAGAGAGAGAGAGAGAGAGAGGTGACTGCCATAGTGTAGAGACAGCAGGCTGTCAGGTGGGGTTTGGGGTTGGGAGAGGGAGTGGTGGGAGAGAAACTGGGGACATTAGCAATGGAAATGTATACTAGTGGAGGTTAGGTGTTCAAATATCCTATGATTGAAACTGAATCATGAAAAGGTTTGTAATATGTGTCTCCTGCATATTCAATACAAAAATATGATATTTAGATTCTACCACCATGACTAACCTATGAATTTGCTGAAATTTATTTTTATCACCTTGGCTGGGCTCATTGCATGGATGTCTGTGTGGTAAAACTTTTTCATTTTATGCGGACTGAAGAGACAAAAATCATAGGGTTGGGACTTCTGGTGGAAGGAGAGAAGAGCACAAAACACCCTGTTGAACACATCTCAGCAGGGTCACCTAAGTTGCGTGATGACAGACCTCCTTCACTGATTTCTTCTTTTGTAATGTGGAAAAATGAAAAGACTTTGCAGGCTGACAAGGGGTTGTCTCCTCCAGTTCTCACTATTTTCTTTTCGATCAGAACTGTTTAAAGATTATTAGAAAAATTTGGAGCTAAATGATTTGTTCTCATATATTTCCCCTACATGGTGTCAGTGGGCATTGATCCAGTAAGGCCAGCATGAAAAAGTTGAGGTTTATGTCTTAACCACCAATGCCAACACTACTGTATGTATCAACCCAAAGTACAATAGTAAAACTTCAAAATGTGTTTGTCAAGGAAATCGGTGGGAATGCAGGGAAAAATGGGTAATTTGTTGGTGGAGGGATGCAGACACTGGTGGTGTGATTAGAATTGGAATATTGTATGACAAATCTCCAATATAAATGACTTTGAAAATCAAAATTGCCTAAATTTAAAAAAAAGGAGAAGTCAACTTATGTCTATATTTCAAGAAGGCTTGTCTTGGCAAATTTTGGCAGGGAGACCATAGTTGGTAGAGAGAGGGAGAAAGAAAGGGAGAGTTGACAGTTGAGAAGAGAAGCCTGGATATCATGGAAGAGATGAAAGCTGATCTTAGAAGATTTGGAGCCATCAGAGTTTAGAGAGCTAAATGGTCTGAACATTGCAGTTTAGATACTTGAATAGTGAGATTGGTTTCAGTCATCAGCACTGTATATATAGAAAGAGTTCAAAGACCTCACAGATATTCAGGCTATAATAACTAACAAGGGAAGCGTTTTTTTCCTGAAGCATTATGTAAGGATAATATATTGCCAGGAAGAATGATAAGAAGTTGGTTCTCTTTTTCACAGATTAATACATTAGAGATGAAAACTTTTATTCAAAGGAATCTATGATCTTGTCCTGTTTCTCTGTTTTCTTGTCATCATTCCATTCTCCCCCATGACCCTACCTAATCAGGGCTCTCGACATTTCTCAGCAGTGTCACCACATAGCCTCAGAGCATGTGTTAACTGCAGGTAGCTCACAGCTCTCATGTTTGCCCCCCATCCAAGCCAGAGCCATCCTTCTGAAACCAAGGATATTTGCTGAAGGCCCGTTCTTCCTTGAAGTGGCAGTCATGGTTTACCTCTTCTTAATCATTTTGTTTACAAATTTAGATGTATGTCACTATACTAGTGACAGGGATTTTCCAAACTATGGAAAGCATAAACATTTCCATTTCCCCCACGAATTTTGGGCTAGTTATTTTCTATCCACTGCTAATAATTTGTGATAATTAGGAAATAGAACTGAAGTAAAAACAGGGACATTTGTCAATTTGGTGCCATAACTAATCAGTCTTAGTATAAGTATATATTTCTAGAAAAAAAATGCAGAAGAAAATGAGTTGGTTGCTAGCAAAGAATGCCAAACCTCTGCCAAGAAATACTTTGAAAATAAAAATTCTGACTATGGACTGAACATGATTGCAATTTAATGCCTCTTTTGCAGACCACAACACCCAAAAAGAGAGAGAGAAAAAAAAGGGAATGCCCTGCCACAGAGGCAGGGTGGGATGGGGGGGGGGATTGGTGTGGGAGGGATACTGGTATACATGGTGGTGGAAAATGGGCACTGGCGGAAGAATGGGCATTTGATCATTGTATAATCAAAACCCAAGCACAAAATTTTGTAAATGTACAACTGTACATCATGGTGTTTCACTAATAAAAATTTTAAAAAAATAAAATAAAATAAAAATTGTTTCATCTGCCAGAGATCAGCAGATGGGAACCTGAGTGAAGGCAAAAGATTAAATTGGTTGACTTTTATTTTTCCTTGAGTATATTAATTTGATTTTGGAGTCAATTTATATGAGAGTTCATCAAGACACAGAATTTTTTAGCGCTTCTCTTGTTTAAAAGTATAGTGATACACCATATCTCTATCTCACATTCTTTTTATTTCTGATAGTTTGACACAAAAGATACGTCATAATCATAGATAAATGTAAATTATTTAAATACTTTTTTGATTATTTAAAATTACCTTATAGAATTACATTATAGAATTTCATAAATTTTAGGATTATGCAGAATCAACTTTCATGTATCATATTACACTCACTACTGAAAGGCCTACTCTGTCATTCACCATTGTTCAGTTTTCCCACTTTGATTATACTTTTCGATCTGGTAACTAAATAGTCTCATAGTTCTAAAGTTTGTTTTTATTGCTTTGAAAAGATCAAAATTATGTAATTTTCAACATTGGATGAAACTAGAAGATATCATGCATGTAAAGTTAGCCTTAAGGAAAGGAACAGATACAGAGAGATTTTTCTCATATGTGGGATGTAAAGACACACAGCAAGGTAGCAACAAATGTTCAAGAGCAATGTAAGGGGAGAACTGATCGACACAATTGGGTCAGGGGATTAGGAGGGAGGGATTCTGGGGGATTGGGGGAGAGGGAGGGTTTGTTCTTTGAGAGAATGAGGAGTGTCTTGTTGGAATTATGTGTATGAGAAACCATTGTTAATTGAATTATAAATCATAGAATATAAATAATGTTTTAGACGTTTGTCTGTCTCATTTTATTCTTTTAATTTGTTTTCTCCATATGCCACATAGGCATGAACTTGTAGGATGCCTATCTTTCTCTGCCTGGTTTTTGTCACTAAATATAATTTCCTCATGTTATACATTTTATATACAAATAATAAGAAGATTTCACTTCATACAACTGAGTAGTATTCCATTGCTTTACCACCTTTCATTTTCAAAATTTGTGGTTTAAAAGATACAAATACTGGTTTTAACAATGCTCTGGTGTTTTCAAAGTTTTAGTTTAGTGAAACAAAATATATTTTATTGAAAAACTCTTAGAAAATTGTGAAACAGTTGTAGGGTGGAATGGAATATATGTTCAAGCGAGAACAGTCATTTAACAAAACAAGCAAAGAGAGACATAGAGAAAGGAAGCACGGTATTTCTTTAAGGGAGAACACAAGCTTGAGGAACAAGCCCACTCTGGTAGTTTAGGAATAAGAACTTGGATTGGTATGAACTTAACTTGTACACTTTAGGGGAGAACCTGAGTGAAACTATTATAAGTACGTTCAGGATCATGATACACTGGAGTCTGCACTTGGAGTGAGGAGGGTAGAGAGTTCTTTGGGGAGACCGAACTATAGATAACAGTAATATTATAACACGAATGATAGTATCTTACCGTGGGATTCCAAAAAAATATTTAAGAGTGGCGTCAGAAATGATAACATTCTTAGGTATTTGGGTTTCCTGTGGAAACAACGGGAAGCTGAGTTTATGCTCTGGATGCATCCACCTGAAACAAGGTCAACAAGTCATGAATGAAAAATTTCAAGTTAGATGGATCAAGGATTCTAATCCCAGTGGAAGGCTAGCTTTCGGGTGGACAATTTCTACTGATGGCCTGATGTAGGTTCTGATCCTGGGATATGTAACAGAAAGGAGATAGTGACAGGTATCCTCAGAAGTGAAGCCTCTGAGACAGAAGTCATTCATGCCAACTTATGGGTTATCAATATTTGCTCATGGCTGCTACCATTATAACATGCCGTTCAATGGTTCTGTGGTTTCAATTTACTGTGTCAATGTAAAGATGAAGTTTCCAAATGGAAGGTAAAAATCTGAGGCCCTCAAGATGATGAATCACAGGGAGGGGGGGAGCTGGAGCTATAGTACAGCAGGTAGGGCATTTGCCTTGCACACGGCATACCCAGGTTAGATTCCCAGCATCCTGTATGGTGCCCCCAAGCACCGTGAGGAGTAATTCCTGAGTGCAGAGCCAGGAGTAACCACTGTGCATCGCCACGTGTGACCCAAAAACGCAAAGAATGATGATCTGGGATTGATCCTTAGCATTGCAAACGGCATTATTTTTTAATTTTTAAATTTTTTCTTTCTTGCTTGCTTGCTTGCTTTTTTGTTTTTTGGGTAGCACCTGGCTATGTATAGGGGTTATTTTTTATTTTTAAAAAAACTTATAATTTTTCCTTTTTACCTGTGGTTTAAAAGTGTATCTAAAATATTTTAGAGTAAATATATGTGAAGAAGAATAAAATTCACAGGAACTATTTAGTGTTCTTAATGATACAGCAGTCAGAATTTTGAGGTTAATTGTATGGGTATTGCATAAATAATTTTTCCACATTATGTGGGCTGTCTTTCGATCATGGTCACCATTTTTTCTGAGTTGCAGAAACTTCTCAGTTTAATCTAGTCTCATTTGTTTATCTTCACTTCCTCTTCCTTGGTCAGTGGTGTTTCATTCTAGAAGTTTCCCTTAGCTTTAATGTCATGAAGGGATCTTCCCACATTTTTCTCCATATATCTTAAGAATTCAGGTATGATAGTGAGGTCTTTAATACATTTGATCTGACTTTGTGCCTGGCACTATAAAGAGGTCTGAGTTCATTTTTTTTGCATATTGCTGTCCAGTTTTCCCAGCACCAGTTGCTGAAGAGACTTCCTAGCTCAACTTCATATTTCTTGAGCCTTTAAGAAAGATTAGGTAATAATAATCTGAGGGCCAGCGTCAGGATATTTGACTATATTCCATTGATCTGAGGCCTGTCTTTATCTGAATATCATGGTATTTTGATTACTAAAACTTTGTAGTAGGGTTTGAAGTTGGGGAAGGTGTTCCCTTCTTCTTTTTACCAAAGATTGCTTTAGCTCTTCATGGGAGTTTATGGTTTTGTATGAGTTTAAGAGTGATTAATCTATTTCTTTGAAAAATGTTATGGGTATCCTTATAGAAAGTGCATTAAATCTTTATAGAGCTTTGGGGTGGATTGCCATTCTGACAGTGTTAAACCTCTCAATCCATGAGCATGGGATGTGATTCCATTTCCTCATATACTCTCTTATTTCGTGAAGTAGTGTTTTGTAGGTTTTTTTTTTTGGTATAGTTCCTTAACCTTTTTAGTTGATTCTATTATACTCTATTTTCTGAGGTATTATTGTGAATGGGATTGTTTTTCTCTATCTCTTTTTTCTCTTTCATTATTAATATATGGGAAAGCCATGGAGTACCAGATATTGATTTTGTAATATGCTACTTTACTAAACAAATCTATTGTTCCCAGGAGCTTTTTTGTAGATTCTTTGGGATTTTATAAGTATAGTATCATGTCATCTCCAAATAGTAAAAGCTTGAGTTCTTCCTTTTTTATCTGGATGCCCTTGATATCTTTTTTTTTTACCGAAATCATATGGCAAGTACTTTAAGTACTATGGTGAATAGGAGGTGTGAGAGTGGGTAACTTGTTTTGTGCCTGATTGTATTCTGGGATTCTAGTTCATTGATTTCTGCTCCAAGTCTTTGGTTTTTCCCCCTTGAGAATAATGCTTGCCGTGGGTTTGTGGTAATTTGCTTTGACTAGATTGAGGAAAGTACTTTCAACTCCCATTTTGTTGAGAGTTTTTCATCATGAATGGGTGCTGGATCTTATCAAATGCTTTATCTACATCTATTGATATGATCATATGACTTTTATCTTTATTTTATTGAGATGGTGTATTCTGTTGATTGACTAGAGAATGTTAAGCCATCCTTGCATGCCCAAGCTAAACCGATTTGGTCTTAGTGTGTGATCTTTTGTTGAGTTTCTGGATTCTCTTTGCTGGTATTTTCTTGAAAATCTTTGTATCTGTATTCATCAAGGAAATAGGTCTGTAATTTTCTTTTTTGTGGTGTCTCTATCGATTTGAGTATTAGGGTGATCTTTGCCTCATAGAAACTATTTGGGAGTATTTCTGTTTCTTCAATTCCTGGAAAATCTTAAAAATGTTGGAAGCAGTTCCTCTTTAAAGGTTTGAAATAGTTCACTATTGAATCCATCTGGGCCATGGATTCTGTTTGCAGGAATACTTTTGACCATCATTTCAATTTCCTTGTTAGTGATAGGTTCAAGTATTCCAAATCTTCTTGGTTCAGTCTTGGGAGGTAATTGGAATCCAATAATTTATCAATTTATTCAAAATTCTCTCATTTCCTGCTGCAAAGAATCTCAATATAATCTCTGATGATCCTATGTATTTCTGTAGTTTCTATTAGGATAACCCCCTTTGCATTTCTGATTTGATTTATTAGAATTCTTTCTCTTTGTTTTTTTGAGAGGGTTCTCATGGTTTATTGATCTTATTTATTTTCTCAAAGAACCAGCTTTTGCTTTTATTGGTCTTTTGGATTGTATTTTGGTATTGTAGCTCATTGATATCTGGTACAAGTTTTATTATTTCCTTCCTCCAGCCTATTTTGGACTACTTTTGTTGGTCATTTTACAAAATCTTGACCTCTAATTTATTCATGTAGGCCCTTTCTTTCTTCCTGATGAATTCTGGCAGATCTATAATCTTTCCTCTTAACACTGCTTTTGCTGTGTCCCACAAGTTATGGTAGCTCGTGTCCTCATTCTCATTTGTTTCTGGAAATTTTTTATTTCCTCTTTGATTTCTTCTCTAAGCCAATGGTTGTTCATTACTCCCCTTAAAGAAAATATTTCCTTGCTGAGCTTCAGTCTGTTTGATCTATGGAGAAGTGTCAAAGAAGTGTTGAAATCTCCTTCTAGTATTGTGTTGTTATCAATGTTTTTCTATAAGTCAATTAGAAGTTGTTTTTAAGTATTTTCCTGGTCTGTCATTAGGATCATATACATTGAGGAGGGTGAGTTCTTTCTGATGTACATATCCCATGATCATTAAGAAATGACCTTCACTGTCTCTGATAATCTTTAGCCTGAAGTCCATGTGGTCTGATACTAGTATCGCCACTCCAGCTTTGTGGAGGTGATATTTTCTTGAAAACTTGTTTCCCAGACTTTTACTTTTAGCCCATGGGTGCTTTGATTGTTCAGACGTGTTTCTTGCAGGCAGCAGAATGAATGTTGGTTTCAGTTTTCTAATTCATCTTCCCATTCTGTGCCTCTGAATTGGCACATTTAGTCCATTGACATTGAGAGAGATTGTTGTGGTGTGGATTTGTGCTCTCTTTATGTAGAATTTTTGTACTTGTGGGGATTGTCTTAGCTTAAAGTAGACCTGTTCATTCTTCTTGCAACAAAAATATGGAATGCTTTACAAGTTTGCATATCATCTCTGTGCAAGGACCATGCTCATCATTTTATCATTTCAATTTTAGTATATGTGTTAAACTTAGTAGGAGTTAATTTTTCCATATTTTTCTCTTCTTATTACTTTGAGTGTTGTCCTTCCTCACTCCTATGGCAGACAATGATTCCTAATCAAGGAATGTATTTCAAAGCAGCATGAATAAATAGATTTAGAAATTTAATGTCCCAGAAAGAAAAATATGGTTTTTACCATATTATCTTTTACCATACCCTAGGCATCAGTTTTACAAAATAATTCTTTTGGAAGATGGTATATGAGGTTGTTTAATGTCGTTCCCTGAAACCTTAATTAAGACCATTAAACTAGAGCCTTTTGCTGTTTTCACCTCAGTCCCGTGTACTTCTCCAGGAAAAGGTGGATGGTGTTGTCTGCACTTTGACCACCTTGAATGTATGTAGGATTTTTCTCCTGAAGGATGAGGTGAGAAGCATATTGATGATTTCATTCCACCTTATTACAAGTTCAACTTGAACGGAAGGTGAGACTCATGTGGCTCCTATAAAGGACAGAACAAAGGGTCTCAGTGAAGTTTAATGGCCAACTCACATTAACAACATAGATGACTCATAGTAACCTGTGTGCACCTTTGTGTATAGTGAGTTTCATATACACTGATAGAGATTCTCAGTCATGACACATGGGCAAAACGGATCTGTAATTAAAATCTAGTTCTCTGAGCAGAGTGGGGTCTCTGACGTGATTGAACAAGTTTGTAGTAATTTATTACTAAGCACATAAGTATTTTCAATGATGCGTACTTTTCGATCTAAAATTAATTCCAAATATGTCTAAAGCAACAGTCTCCTGACCTCGCACCTGGCTTTCCTCACTGGGGCCCCTTCGAGATGGCGGGGTGAGATTCCCTCACCGCCCTGAGCATAGACCCGGCAGCTGAAGACCTCTGCAACCAGCCATAGGTACGCTTAAGACCACTCTTCCCAAGCTTGAAGGAGCCTCATGCATGAAGGAACTGGAAGAGGAACCCAAATGTGCGGGACCGGGGGATGAGATCTCCATGGCTGCTCAGATCAAGACTGTGCCCCCTCCTTCCAGATCCTCCATCTTCTAGTAATTAAGTGTTAAAACCACGATCTACCCCTGGATCCATGTAATGCCATCAATAGCCAACATCCAGAGACTGGATCTTATTTAGAAGAGAGTAACTCTGATTGTCCAGTTCTCACTCTCAGAGAACCTGGTAGGCTTCTGCGAGTATCTTGCCCGCATGGCGGAGTCTTTGTTTCTGGTCACTGTTTCTTTTGAGGTACAGAAGCTGCTTAATTTAAGATAGTTCCCTTTGTTTATCTCTGTTTCCAGTTGCTTGGCAAGTTGCATGTTGTATTTGAAGATACCTTTAGCTTCAATGTCGTGGAGGGATTTGCCGACCTTGTCATCACTGTACTTGAGGGATTCTGGTGTGATGTTGATGACTTTGACCTATTTTTATCTGACTTTTGTGCATGGTGTTAGGTAGAGGTTTGAGCCATTTTTTTTTCATATAGCTGTCCAGTTTTTTCTGCACCGTTTGTTTAGAAGGACTATCTTGAACAACTTCACATTTCTTGCTCCCTTATCAAAGATTAGATGATTATATATTTGAGGGTGTGTGTCAGTATATTCAATCCTTTTCCATTGGTCTGCAGCTGAGCCTTTGTTTCAGTCCCATGCTGTTCTCATTATTATCGTTTGTAGTAGAGTTTGAGGTTGGGGAAGGTGATGCCTCCATCGTCTTTTCCCCAAGAATTGCTTTAGCTATTCGTGTGCGTTTGTTGTTCCATGTGAATTTCAGGAGTGCTTGATCAATTTCTTTGAAGAATGTCATGGGTATCTTTATAGGGATCAAGTTGAATTTTTACAATGCTTCTTGGAGAATTGCCATTTTGACAATGTTAATTCTCCCATTCCATAAGCAGGAGATATGTTTCCGTTTCCTCGTGTCATTTTGTAATTTCTTATTGTATAGGTCCTTTACCTCCTTAGTTAAGCTGATTCCAAGGTTCTTGATTTTCTGAGGCACGATTGTGAGTGGGATTGCTTTTTCATGTCACTTTCTTCTCTCTCATTATTTGCATATAAATAAGCCATAGACTTTTGGGTATTGAGTTTATAGCCTGCAATTTTACTATAAAAGTCTATTGCCTCTAGGAGTTTTTTCGTAGAGATTTTAGTATTCTCTAAATATAGTATGATATCTTCTGTGAATAGTGAGAGATTATTTCTACCTTTCATACATGAAAAACCCTAAATATCTTTTTCTTATCTATTTTCTATTCCAAGTACTTCCAGTACTACATTGAACAGAAGTGCCAAAATGAATTTTTACTTAGCACATTCTGTCTGTAAATTTCTATGCTAAGAACAGTGGAAGAAACAGTGATATCTCAGTAATTTACAAGTAAATTATGAAGACAGATAATTTAAAATAATTTCTTTGTATAAATTTCCAAAATGTTTAGGTTTTATTAAATATATTAAGAATAAATCATAGGTCTTGATTATACCGTGAAGATTATTTTCCTGTTAGAAGTTACCCTTCTAAAATGCAAGAAAGAGACACATTTTGAAAATGTTGATTATTCGTTCATTCATTCAATGAATATTTGTTAGTCTGGTTGTGCAGTGACTGCAGGAAGTCAACCTGTACCCTCAGGTGAGTGCATCAACAGTCTGATGGTGTCTTCATGCTTCCCGATAACCTCAAATGGCCACTGTGCCTCTGGCTGGCTCCCAACAACTCAGTACTACATTTCCCGAGAAATTAAACTCCCGAAAGATATGTGGGAGCCATGTTAACAAACCACCCCTGGCTCAGCTATACAAGCTAATGCATTGGTCTTGTTTCAGAGACCCATAGACAAATCTGGAAGATATCAACAGTCACAGTTAACCTTGGAACTGCAAAAGGCTGAAGACACTAGGGTAAATCGGAGGGAGGCAGGTTAGTTTGGTGCCCACCCAACCAGAACCCAGTGCAGCCACTTTCTCCCACAATACAAAATCGCCACCATGCCCTCCTCTGGTTTCCACCGTCTCAGGATGGCTCTCACTGAAACATAACAGCTGAAAATTCGGATATGTGTGTTTTGTGACTGAAATCTCCAGGCTTTCTCTGGGCAGGATGGGCATCCTACACTCACTGCCCTGTAATTATGGAAGCCTCAGCAGTCATTTCCATACCTCAAAGCTACTCCAACCTTACCTTCCTGATAAAAATGCTCAATTCCTTGAACAAAGATGATGACCTCTTAGTACCTGTATGAGACCCTTAATGCACAAAATAAAAAGGAGACAAAGAGAAAGAATCAAAGATCCTGCCATAGAGACAGGCTGGGGGTGGGGGTAGTTTGTTGGGGGATGGTTTTAGTGAACCAGGAATATTGGTTTTGGGAAATGTACACTAGAGGAAGGATGGAAGTTGGATCGTTGTATGACTGGAAGCAAATTATGAATAGATTTGTTATGGTCTATATCACAGATAATCAATAAAACATTAAAAATACTGATGGAAATTTAAAACCCAGCATAACTATTTTTGTGTTCTCTGTAGGAAAAAAAGTGTTACTCGCCTGTGTGCCAATAGTTTGTAGAAAGCTAAACCCAAAGATATATCAATGACTGTCTTTGGCATGAATACTGTAATTGCAGCTATGTTATGTTTTAGAATCAGTTCGTGGACAAGACGCCAAGAGGAGCAGTGGCAAAGTGCATCAATGTTGAATGGATAATGTTTCAGGAGCTTGCAAGGGAGATGCGAAGCTTTGGCATGAGAAAAGGGAAGAAACAGAAGAGTGAAGTACTAATAAGTATCATGAGAAAAATGCAAGGGAGAACATTTCCTGGCAAGTGTCACACTCTGTTGAGCTTTTCATGAGGATAAGTATTAGAAAGTATCTTTCCCATTTAGTGGTAAAAAGGTTACTTTGATGGGTATATTTAAAATTTACTTTAAAGATTAGAATTACTAAGAGATACACAGTTACAAAGTTGCTCATAACTGAGTTTCAGTCATCTAATGTTCTAGAACCTTTCCAGTATATTGGGGCATTTTTAAAGAATATCCCTGGTGCGAGGACTAGGGCATCTGAATCTTAACTCATTTCACCAAATATATGATCTGTACTCACATGTTTTACACTGTCTCCCCTGCTCTTTGATTTATGTTTTCATGCAATATTTCCTTGTGAACCTCACTTCAAGTGAGGCTCCCTATTTAAGACAAGTACATGTTTCTGGGACATTACATATTTTTTGGTTGCTGGGAGAGTCTCTAAAGCAATGCTCAGGAGGTGTGGGGGCCCTACAGACAATTCTCAGAAAACGTGGCCATGGTGCTTGGGGTCCTCCTATGCTATACAGCCTTTGATACTCTGGCAATCATGTGGTGCTGGGAGTCAAATTGAGTGCATGTGACACAAGTTCCATAAGCACTACTCTATCTCCTGCAGCCCTGGGTATTAGATTTATGTCAGCATTCTGAGGTCCTCCCTTTTGTCAGAAAGCAGAGACTTGTGCAGGAGAAAGTGGAAGAGACTTTAGGGTTTAGCTAGGTTCACTGAGTAGCTGGTGATACCATTAAGATTGGAACATAAAGTAAAAATAAAACAAGAGCCCCATGCCTTTTCCCGCTGAACTCGACACCCTCCACAGGGGGACACCTGCGGGGAACACCTACAGCAGCTCCTTGGGACTGTCCATCACCAAATCAACGCCTCCCCTCCAGGTGGGTAGGGGGAGCACAAGCCAGGTTCACCACTCCTCACCCCCAGCTCCCCGCGTTTTCCTGCAAAACTGGACACCCTCCAGAAGGGGACACTTGAGGCAGCTCCATGGGATTTTCCATCCCTCCTCCTACATTCCAGGAACCTGGGTGGGAGTGACCCTGGGATGGGCCAGGGGCGTGGCCACCATATAGGGGGTGTGTCCTCCCAGAAGTGGGCGTGGCCTTCTCCTGGGTGGCCAGCCGCAGTTATATTTCCCAATCTGGGCACTCAGGACTTTCATCTCTCACTTTGTCGCCTAATACCGACTAAAAATATCTGACCACCTCTACTAGAATACAACAACATTCCACTCGCCTACTCCATTTCTAAGATAAGACCTGTATGAAATGTGCTGTACAAGCTCAAAACTAAAAAGTACCTCCTCCAAAGCGCAAATCTCCACCACAAGGAGAATATGAAGAAAAGAAAAATTCTCAATCGAGGTTGTCCACAATTGCGCTCTCATTGATAAAGAATTCCAGGATAAAATGCAGAGGGTGTTCAAGGATCTACTCAAAGAATCAATGGAAGAGATATCCAATGACTAAAATAAGAAATGAAAGAAACAATAGAACAGAGAGTCAAGAAAACACAGGAAGAAAAGAGAACAGAATTTTAAAAAGCTACAAAAAGAAGAGTCACAAATAAAGGATTCAGTGGATGAAATTAAAAAGTTAGTAAGTGCCCTTAGCAATAGGATAAGTGCAGCTGAAGAGAGGATCAGCGAGCTTGAAGATGAGCAACAGAACTCCCACTGGGAAGAACAAGCAATAGGAAAAGACCTCAAAATGGCTCTAAGGAGAATCAGAGACCTAGGGGATGACGCCAAGAGGAACAACATTACAATCATTGGAGTACCAGAAGGAAAGGGAAACAACCCCAATGAAAAAGCTAGAGTAAAAGAAACCATTGCTGAAAAGTTCCCAGAGTGAAGGAAAGCAGACATCCAGTTCCAAGGAGCCAGAAGGGTACCAGCTAAAGGAGACCCCAGAAAAAAACACTCCAAGCATATCATATTCAGAACGATGGATGCTGTGGACAGAGACACAATATTACAAGCAGCAAGGTCAAAGAAGGAAATTACATACAAAGGAGCACCCCTTAGATTCACAGCAGACCTATCAGTGGAAATCCTCCAAACCCGAAGGCAATGGTTGTATATAGTGAAAAAATTCAAAGAAATGAACGCCTCACCGATAATACTCTATCCAGCTAAACTCTAACTCAAATTCGATGTGAACGATACACCACTTTTTAGATAAACACAAACTCAGGAACTTCATACACTCAAAACCAAATCTAAAAGAAGAAGTAAAGGGGCTCCTGTAAGATAAGAAGGAAAACACGTGTAAATCAACTCCTAAAGGAAGATGGCACAAAACCCCATGACAATAATCTCCCTTAATGTCAATGGTCTAAATGCACCTACAAAGAGACACAGAGTGGCAAAATGGGGTCAGGAACTGAAACCAGCATTCTGCTGTCTACAAGAAACTCATCTGAACAATCAGAGCAAACACAGACTCAAAGTGAAAGGATGGAAAACAATCCTGCAAGCAAACAGCTCCCTCACAAAAGCTGGGGTGGCCATACTAATATCCGACAACATTAATTTCAGGCTGAAAAAGATTAGAAGGGACAGCGAGGGCCACTTTTTCTTCATCAAGGTATACATTCCACATGAAGAAATCATACTCTTAAATGTATATGTACCTAATGAAGGAACAGCTAGATACTTAAAACAACTGCTAACAGATTTTAAAGAGGACAGTGCTAGCAACACCATAGTAGATGAAGACTTCAACATCGCCTTATCACCTCTGGATAGATCAACAAGAACAAAACTCAGCAAGGAAACATTGTCTTTGAATGAAGTAATAGAAGAGATAGGACTTATAGACCTATACAGGGCTTTACACGCCCCAAAGAAAGAATACATATTCTTCTCCAGTGCGCATGGAACATTTTCCAAAATAGACTATGTGCTAGGCCACAAAACATACCTCAATAGAATCAGGAAGATAGAAAGAGTATCAACAATCTTTTCAGACCATGATGCACAGAGGATAGATGTGAATCACACACAGACACGGACAACCAAATCGAACACCTGCAAACTAAACAAGTCACTGCTGAACAATGTGTGGGTCAGGAAGGACGTCAAGGAAGAAATCAAATGATACCTGGAAACAAATGAGAACGAAGACACGAACTACCAGAGCTTATGGGATGCAGCTAAACCCCTATTAAGGGGAAAATTCATAGCTCTGCAAGCATATCTAAGGACGGAAGAAAAGATGCACATAAGCAACTTATTTCACAGCTCAAGTTCTTATAAAAGGATCAAGAAAAGGATCCTACATTGGGCAGAAGGAAAAAGATCTAAAACTTAGAGCAGAAATCAACGACATGGAAACCTAAGAAACAATCCGAAAGATCAAAGAAACCAAGAGCTGGTTCTTTGAGAAAATAAACAAGGTAGATATACCACTAGCAACACTCACAAAGAAACAGAGAGAGAAAACACGAATACACCGAATCAGAAATAAAAATAGAGATATCACAATGGAATCCAAAGAAATTCAAAGGATCATCAGATACTACATTGAAAGTCTGTATGCCAAGAAAAAAGAGTAGTTAGAAGAAATGGATAACTTCCTGGATTACTAAAATCTCCCAAAGATGAGTCAAGAAGATATAAAATACCTGAATAGACCTAGTCACATAAATGAAATTGAAACTGTAATCAAAATTCTTCCCAAAAACAAAAACCCAGGTCCAGATGGAATCACTACCGAATTTTTCAAAACATTTAAAGAGGATCTACTGCCCGTCCTTCTCAAACTTTTCCAGGAAATTGAAAAAACAGAAACTCTCCCAAACAGTTTCTATGAAGCCCATATCTCTCTAATACCAAATGGAAACAAAGACACCATGAGAGAAAAAAACTACAGGCCGATATCACTGATGAACCCGGATGAGAAGATTCTGAACAAAATACTAGCAAATAGAATTCAACAAATCATCAAAAAGATCATACACCATGACCAAGTGGGATTCATCCCGGGCGATGCAAGGATGGTTTAACATTCGGAAATCAATCAACATAATCCATCATATCAACAAAAGAAAAGATAAAAATCATATGATCATATCAATAGATGTAGAGAAAGCAATTGACAAGATCCAGCATCCGTTTATTATGAAAACCATCGCCAAATTGGGGATAGAGGGGACTTACCCCAATATATTTAAATCCAGCTACCACAAGCATACAGCAAGCATCATCCTCAAAGGGGAAAATCTGAGAGCGTTCCGCCTAAGATCAGGAACGAGATAAGGATTCCGACTCTTTCAACTGGTGTTGAACATAGTACTGGAAATACTAGCAATAGCAATTAGGCAAGCAAAAGAGATTAAGGCCATGCAAATAGTTAAGGAAGAAATCAAGCTCTCACTATTCGCAAATGATATGATACTATACTTAAAGAACCATAAAACCTCTACCAAGAAACTCCTAGAAATAATACACTCGAGAGTAAAGTTAAAGGTATAAAATAAATACCAAAAAATCCATGGCTTTACTATACACAAATAGTGAGAGAGAAGAAAATGACAAGATGAAAACAATCCCATTCACAATTGTGTGCCAGAAAATCAACTACCTAGGAATTAATTTAACTAAGCAAGTAAAGGAACTTTACAAAGAAAACTACAAAACGCTGCTTCTTGAAATAAAAGAGGACGCGAGGAAATGGAAAAATATCCCCTGTTCATGGATCTGGAGAATTAATATTGTCAAAATGGCAATACATCCAATAGCACTGTAGAAATTCAATGTGATCCCTATTAGGATACGCATGACATTCTTCAACGAATTGGAGCAAACACTCCTGAAATTTATATGGAAAAATAAACCCCCATGATGAGCTAAAGCAATTCTTGGGAAAAAGAAAATGGGAGGAATTAACCTCCTGAACCGCAAACTTTACTAAAAGTAGTAATAATTAAAACAGCATGATACTTGCTACATGCATAGCATACTTTTTCTTAGATTTTTTGATTTTTCTAGGATATATTGATCATCTTTTTTTTTAATTTTTTTTATTAGTGAAACACCATGAGGTACAGTTGTAGATTTACAATTTTTTGTGCTTGGGTTTGATTATACAATGATCAGATACCCATCCCTCCACCAGTGCCCAATTTCCACCACCATGGATAATATCCCCCCAACCACCATATGCCCATCCTCCCTGCCTCTGTGGCAGGGCAATCCCCTGTGTTCTCTCTCTCCTTTTGGGTGTTGTAGTCTGCAAAAGAGGCATTGAGTGGCAAACATGTTCAGTCCATAGTCCACTTTCGACACGCATCTCCCCTCCTGGGAGGATCCTCCAAACACCCTTTATTTGGTGTTCCCTTCTCTATCTGAGCTGCCCTTTCCTCTAGAATGCCCGACTGGCCACTAAGCTATGGAGTAATCCACCTGGTGCTGATCTCAGCTATTCTTGGCTATTAATCTCGTATTTTGTTACTTTATATCCCCCAGATGAATGCAATCTTTCTGTGTCTATCCCTCTCTTTCTGACTCATTTCTCTTAGCATGATACTTTCCATGTTGTACCACTTGTATGTAAATTTCATGACTTCATCTTTTCTAAGAGCTACATAGTACTCCAATGTGTAGATGTACCAAAGTTTCTTTAACCAGTCATCTGTTCTTGGGCATTCAGGTTTCTTCCAGTTTCTGGCTATTGTATAGAGTGGTGCAATGAACAAACACGTGCAGATATCACTTCGACTATACATTTTTGCCTTTCTGGGATATATTCCCAGGAGTGGTATTGCTGGGTCAAATGGGAGCTCAATTTCTAATTTTTTGAGAATCGTCCATACTGTTTTCCAGAAGGGCTGAACCAGTGGACATTCCCACTAACAGTGAAGGAGAGTCCCTTTCTCGCCACATCCGCGCCAGCAGCAGTTGCTTTTGTTCTTTTGAATGTGGGCCAGTCTCTGAGGTGTGAGATGGTATCTCATTGTGGTTTTGATCTGCATCTCCCTGATGATTAATCATGTAGAGCATTTTCTCATGTGCTTTTTTTGCCATTCGGATTTCTTCTTTGAGAAAGTTTCTATTCATTTCATTGCCCCATTTTTTGATGGGGTTGGATGTTTTCTTCTTGTGGATTTTAACCAGTATTTTGTATATCCTGGATATCAACCCCTTGTCACATGTGTATTCGGCGAATATCGTTTCCCATTCTGTAGACTGTCTTTTTATTTTGGTCACTGTTTCTTTGGAGGTGCAGAAGCTTCTTAGTTTAAGATAGTCCCATTTATCCATTTATCTATCTCTGTTTTCACTTGCTCAGACAGTGGCGTGGCATCTTTTTTTTTCACTATTAGGATTTTATTTGATTTTTAAGAACTGTAAACTTTTTGCATAGTAAAAATTCCCTCAAATTTATGCACTTTTGTATTTTTTTGCAATTTTTTTAACATGAACTATTACATTATATACTTATTGCTGGAGCTATAGCCCAGCGGTAGGGCATTTGCACTGCAAGTGGCCGGCCCGGCCAATCTGGGTTAAATTGCTCTGTCCCTCTTAGAGAGCCCGACAAGCTACCGAGAGTATCTCGCCAGCATGGTGAAGCCTGGTAAGCTACCCATGACGTATTCAATATGATTTTGCAAAGCCTTCATAGAAGATTCCATGAATCTCGCAATCCTCCCAGGAAAAAGTTCTTTCCTCTGGAGCCTGATATTGCCAGAGAAGGCATTTAAGAGAATGAGGCTCTCAGGATATACTGAAAATATTCCTGCAAATACAGTAACAACAAGTCTCACAATGGAGATGTTACCGGGCCTGCTAGAGCTAATCGATGAACAACTGGAGGACAGTGCTATAGATCTACTTACTCTTATTAGGATTATATTTATATTATATGCCTGAAGTTATGTCTACTTTTTTTTCCCCTTTATTTTATTTTATTTTTTTTTACAGTTGTAAAATTACAATTTTTTGTGCTTTGGTTTCAATTATACAATAATCAGATACCCATCCCTCCACCAGTGCCCATTTTCCACCACCATGGATAATATCCCCCCCGACCCCCATACCCCCATCCCCCCCTACCTCTGTGGCAGGGCAATCCCCTGTGTTCTCTCTCTCCTTTTGGGTGTTGTGGTCTGCAAAAGAGGAATTGAGTGGCAAACATGTTCAGTCCATAGTCCACTTTCGACATGCATCTCCCCTCCTGGGAGGGTCCTCCAAACACCCTTTATTTGGTGCTCCCTTCTCTGTCTGAGCTGCCTTTTTCTCTAGAATGCCCGACTGGCCACTAAGCTATGGAGTAATCCTCCTGGTGCTGATCTCAGCTATTCTTGGCTATTAATCTCATATTTTGTTACTTTATATCCCCCAGATGGATGCAATATTTCTATGTCTATCCCTCTCTTTCTGACTCATTTCGCTTAGCATGATACTTTCCATGTTGTACCACTTGTATGTAAATTTCATGACTGCATCTTTTCTAAGAGCTACATAGTAGTCCATTGTGTAGATGTACCAAAGTTTCTTTAACCAGTCATCTGTTCTTGGGCATTCAGGTTTCTTCCAGTTTCTGGCTATTTTAAAGAGTGCTGCAATGAACAAACAAGTGCAGATATCACTTCGACTATACATTTTTGCCTTTCTGGGATATATTCCCAGGAGTGGTATTGCTGGGTCAAATGGGAGCTCAATTTCTAATTTTTTGAGAATCGTCCATACTGTTTTCCAGAAGGGCTGAACCAGTCGACATTCCCACTAACAGTGAAGGAGAGTCCCTTTCTCGCCACATCCGCGCCAGCATCAGTTGTTTTTGTTCTTTTGAATGTGGGCCAGTCTCTGAGGTGCGAGAAGGTATCTCATTGTGGTTTTGATCTGCATCTCCCTGATGATTAATGATGTAGAGCATTTTCTCATGTGCTTTTTTGCCATTCGGATTTCTTCTTTGGGAAATTTTCTGTTCATTTCATTGCCCCATTTTTTGATGGGGTTGTATGTTTTCTTCTTGTGGAGTTTAACCAATATTTTGTATATCCTGGATATCAACCCCTTGTCATATGTGTATTCGGCGAATATCCTTTCCCATTCTATAGACTGTCTTTGTATTTTGGTCACTGTTTCTTTGGAGGTGCAGAAGCTTCTTAGTTTAAGATAGTCCCATTCATCTATCTCTGTTTTCACTTGCTCTGCCAGTGGCGTGGGGTCTTTGAAGATACCATTAGCTTCAATGTCATGGAGGGTTTTGCCAACTTTGTCTTCAATGTACCTTATGGTTTCTGGTCTGATCTTTAGGTCTTTAATCCATTTTGATCTTACTTTTTTACACGGTGTTAGGCAGAGTTCTGAGCCCATTTTTTTGCATGTATTCGTCCAGTGGTGCCAGCAAAATTTGTTAAAGAGGCTTTCCTTACTCCACATCACATTACTTGCAGCTTGATCAAAGATTAGATGATCATATGATTGAGGGGAGATATCAGTGTATTCAACCCTGTTCCATTGGTCTGCAGTTCTGCCTTTGTTCCAGTACCATGCTGTTTTAATTATTACTCCTTTGTAGTACAGTTTGAAGTTCGGGAGGTTGATTCCTCCCATTTTCTTTTTCCCAAGAATTGCTCTAGCTATTCGTGGGGGCTTATTGTTCCATATAAATTTCAGGAGTGTTTGCTCCATTTCTTTGAAGAATGTCGTGGGTATCCTTATAGGGATTGCATTGAATTTATACAATGCTTTTGGTAGTATTGCCATTTTGACAATGTTAAGTCTCCCGACCCATGAGCAGGGGATATCTTTCCATTTCCTCATGTCCTCTTTTATTTCCTGAAGTAGCGTTTTGTAGTTTTCTTTGTACAGGTCCTTGACTTCCTTAGTAAGATGATTCCTGGATACTTGATTTTCTGGGGAACAATTGTGAATAGGATTGTTTTTTGCATGTTGCTTTCTTCTCTCTCACTGTTTGCATATAGCAAAGCCATGGACTTTTGTGTATTGATTTTATAGCCTGCAACTTTACTATACGAGTCTATTGTTTCTAGGAGTTTTTTGGTGGAGGTTATTGGGTTCTCTAAGTATAGTGTAATATCATCTGCGAATAGTGAGAGCTTGATTTCTTCCTTTCCTACCTGAATGCACTTAATATCTTTTTCTTGCCTAATCGCTATTACAAGTACTTCCAGTACTATATTGAACACCAGTGGAGAGAGTGGGCATCCTTGTCTCGTCCCTGATCTTAGAGGGAAGGCTCTCAGTTTTTCCTCATTGAGGATGATGCTTGCTGTAGGCTTGTGGTAGATGGCTTTTATTATGTTGAGGAAGGTCCCCTCTATACCCATTTTGGCTAGGGTTTTCATCAAAAAGGGGTGCTGGATCTTGTCAAATGCTTTCTCTGCATCAATTCATATAATCATATGCTTTCTACATTTTCTTTTGTTGATATGATGGATTATGTTGATTGATTTTCGAATGTTGAACCATCCTTGCATCCCTGGGATGAATCCTACTTGGTCATGGTGTATGATCTTTTTGATGAGTAGTTGGATTCTATTTGCTAGTAGTTTGTTGAGGATCTTTGCATCTATGTTCATCAGGGATATCGGTTTGTAATTCTCTTTCTTTGTGGTATCTCTGTCTGCTTTTGGTATCAGTGTGATATTTGCTTCGTAGAAACTGTTTGGAAGTGTTTTTGATATTTCAATTTCGTGGAAAAGCTTAAAGAGGATTGGGAGTAAGTCCTCTTTAAAGATTTGGAAGAATTCACTAGTGAATCCATCCGGACCAGGACTTTTGTGCTTGGGGAGACTTTTTATTACCATTTCAATTACCTTGATGGTGATAGGTCGGTTCAGGTATTCCAGGTCTTCTTGGTTCAGCCTTCGGAGTCAGTAGAAGTCTAGTAATTTATCCATTTCCTCGAGGTTTTGATGTTCTGTGGCATACAGTTTCTCAAAGTACTCCCTGAGGATCCTTTGAATTTCTGTAGTTTCTGTTGTAAAGACACCCTTTTCATTTCTGATTCGGTTTATTAGGGTTTTCTCTCTCCCTTTCTTTGAGTTTTGCTGAAGGCTTATCAATCTTGTTAATTTTCTCGAAGAACCAGCTCTAGGTTTCATTTATCTTTCGGATTGTTTTTTGGGTTTCCATCTCGTTAATCTCTGCTCTGAGTTATATTATTTCCTTTCTCCTGTTCGGGTTGTGCTCCTTTTTTCGGTCCTTCTCCAAGCTCTTAAACTGTGACGTTAGGTTACTTATGTGTGCTCATGCCTCCTTCCTGAGGAATGCTTGTAGAGCTATAAACTTTCCTCTTAACACAGCTTTTGCTGTGTCCCATAAGTTTTGGTAACTCGTGTCCTCATTTTCATTCGTTTCTAGGAATCTTTTGATTTCCTTTTTGATTTCCTGTCTAAGCCACTCGTTGTTCAGTTGAGCACTGTATAATTTCCAGGTGTTTCATTTAGTTTTCTGTTTTTGTATGTGATTTACTTCTAATTTCAGCGCATTATGGTCTGGGAAGATTGTCGATACAATCTCTATCTTCTTAATTTTTTGGAGACATGTTTTGTGGCTCAGCATGTGGTCTATCTTGGAGAATGCTCCATGTACGCTTGAGAAGAATGTGTATTCAGCTTTTTGTGGATGAAGTGTCCTGTATATATCTACTAAGTCCCTTTCTTCCATTGTTTCCCTCAGATGAAGTATGTCCTTGCTTAGCTTGAGTCTGGTTGATCTATCAATTGGTGACAAAGCAGTGTTGAAGTCTCCCACTAGTATTGTGTTGCTGTTGATGTCATTTTCCAAATCTATGAGTAGTTGTTTTAAGTTCTTTGCTGGTCTCTCATTAGGTGCATATATATTTATTATTGTAAGTTCTTCCTGTTTTACAGATCCGTTGATCAATAAGAAATGGCCTTCACTGTCTCTTATGACCTTCCTCACTCTGAAATCGATGTGGTCTGATATTAGGATGGCTTCCCCAGCTTTTCTATGGGAGCTGTTTGCCCGTAGGATTGTTTTCCAGCCTTTGACTCTGAGTCTGTGTTTGCTTTGACTATTGAGATGTGTTTCTTGCAGGCAGCAGAATGTTGGGTTCAATTTTCTAATCCATCCTGCCACTCTATGTCTTTTAATTGGTGCGTTTAGCCCATTGACATTGAGAGAGATTATTGTTATGGGATTTTGTCCCATTGTTCTGTTGAAATTTGGTGTATTTGAGAGGCCTGTCTTGCCTTAAAGTAGCCCATTTAGTTGTACTTGTAAACATGGTTTTGAGTCTATGAAGTTCCTGAGCTGTAGTTTGTCTGTGAAACTGTGTGTTGTTCCTTCTATTATGAATGAGAGTCTCGCTGGGTAAATATTTTTGGGGAGGCATTTATTTCATTGAGTTTTTTCACTATGTCACACCACTCTTTTCGGGCCATGAGGGTTTCATCAGAAAAATCAGCTGTGAATTTTAAGGATGCTCCTTTGTAAGAGATTTCTTTCATCGATCTTGCTGCTTTCAGAATTTTGTCTCTGTCTAAGGTTTTGGTCATTTTGATCAGAATGTGTCTTGGGGTATTTTTATTCGGATTTCTTCTAGCTGGTACCCTTCGGGCCTCCTGAATATGGTCACAAGTTTTCTTCAGCTCTGGAAACGTTTTAGCAATGATGTCTTTGACAGTTTCTTCTTCATCAAGGTTTTCTTCCTGTACCTCTGGGACTCCAATAATTCTTATGTTACCCCTCTGGGCTTCATCACGATCTTCTCTTGCCATCTGTTCCCGAATTGTGAGTCTCTTTTCCATTTTCTGCTCTTTTCTAGAGAGTCTCTGAACTTCATCTTTGAGCTCACTTATTCTGTTCTCAGCAGCTCTTACTCTGCTGCTGAGGCCTTCCACTGAGTTTTTCAATTCGCCTGCGAGATTTTTCAGGTCTGACATTTCTGATTGCATTTTCCTCTTTTCTGCCTTCAAATCCTCTTGTCTTCTATTGGCATTGCTTTCCATTGTTTCTTTTAATTCCCTAAGCATCCTAAGTAGCTACCTCCTGAATTCCTTGTCAGAGAGGTTGTCTAACACTGCAGTACTGTTGGTGTCATCTGGGCTAGACACTTCAATAAGAAAGTTTGGTGGGCTTTTGCATTGCTTTACCATTGTGAAAACTGTGGTTTAGTCCTTAACATTCACTGTTACTATTCTGCTTGATATGCAGTGTGAGTTAAGATAGGCTTATGAGTTATTGGCTACTGTGTTTCTAGTGACTGAGATAAACTAGAGAAGTTTCCATCGAAGAAGTTAGCTTATGGTTCCTATGGTATATGTAGTGGGAAAATATTTCGCGGCCGCTAATGCGGCCGTGGCTCCAGAAAGAGTCCCTGGCACTGAGCTAGATGTTGGGAACGATGATGGAGCTAGCTTTGCATGCGCAGAGAGAGTCCCAGGCCCTTGCGGGGAGGATGTACCTGGTTGGAATAAGAGCCGTTCAGCTTGGTTGCCCAGAGCTGGGCCTGCGTGCCCGTCCCGCGCAGATCAGGGGTGAAACCGGCTTTCTAGGAGGTGGACCTAGCTGTGCATGCGCACAGAGGGTCCCAGGGTCTTGGGGGCAGGCTGTACCTGGTTGAAATAGGAGCCGTTCAACTTGGTTGCCCAGAGCTGGGCCTCAGTGCCCGTCCCCATATTAATCATCTTTAATTATTCCACATCAATACCAATGTCCAAAAATGTTTCATAATGTAATTATTGAAAAAAATCATATAGAAGTTCAAATTTGTATTGTTCGTGGGATAACTATATTAAGAAGAAATAGAACCACAAGAAACATACAAGTTAAATGAAGCTTCATTTCTTTGGGGTTTTTCAATTATGTATTTACATTAGTCTATATACAAGCATAATTTTTAAAAAATAAATTTCAGTGACCATAAAATTTTGGAGTTTTTCATAATTGTAATATTTTACTGCTAAGTCTATATTGATGTGAACATTTTTATCTATTTGTCTAATTTTCTGATTCTTTACTTAAGATCAGTAGTTAAAAGCTAACTTGCTGATGACTGATTATGTGGCTCAGGGTTAAAGTACTTGGCTTGCGTGTATGAAACTTTGGGTTGGCCTCCTGCAAGGCAAATGGCCTACCCACTCTGCTGTAAAAGTTATATAAAATATAATAATAATAAAACCTAACGATGTTGGTGAACAGTGCAATATAAATGATTATTTAGTAATTTTCTTGATTTGTTAATGAAATATGTAAGCTCTTGAGTATAATGGGAGCAGTTTTCTAACATAAGAGTCTGAGGAAGGTGAAACTGTTATAACTGTCGTGTAGGATTCCATCTCCCTAGCCTGCTTTATTCTACCTCTCTCTCTATCCAATCCTGTCTTCTTCTTGGGAATCTGACCTCCTGATCGGCTAGCCTCTACCTTTCAACTGCCTACTTTATGACATCATTCTCCCACCCAACCAACCACAAACTGGTAGAATCTTGGGGTTGGTACCGCTTGACCTTGAGCCTGGAAGGTGGCGGTGGAAATAGATGGTCCTAGGAGAGTTAATGGAGTGAAGGATGTATGGGAAGGAAAAGGGGAAGGGTAGGGAACTGACAGCTGGTGATCAGCATTGGAGAGTTGGTAGATATTTTCTAAGTACGTTAACATGTTTTTCGTAAATGATAAGCAAAACAAAAATATGAAAATAAGATAGGTTCCAAAGAACAGGTTACATAAAAGACTGAGAGAGCTGAAAGGGCTGGTATTCCTTCTGGAGCTTTCAATCATACCATTTACTAAAGATGGTATTTTCACATCACTTATCTGCGGAGAGGAATAGTGAGAAAGAGAATGCCACCAGAAAAGCAAACTTGATGACCACGGTTCATAAAGGCCAGGTGGAAGGTGTTCACATGGATCCCAAGTGCAAGTGGATTAACAGGAACATACATTATACTAAGTCTGCTTGGTACCAGAAACTTCTTTGGTGGAAATGGAGGAAAACAAATGCAGTTTCTGACAGACCTGAGACTAAACTGCTAATCAATTTTCCCAGGAAAGGGTAGTTGACTGGCTGGAAACAGAACAACTTTAAAAGTGTTTTGCTACCTTTCATATATGGCTAGAGGAAAATGATCCCAGGCATCTATTAAAACTAACAAGCTTCAACTCTCTTGAAGGACAGTTGTATTCAGTGAGGAAAAAATGCTGGGAGAAAAGTCTGAAATGATGGGCATAGAGACAATAAGTGCAAAAGGGAGGACTTGAAATTTGGGTTCCTCTGAAAACAAAGCTTGAAACAACAAGATTTGGTGAGCACATGATTTACTGGGAATGGGATCTGAGGAGGAAAAGTGTGATGTCAGGGATGTGAACAAGGAACATCCAGGTTAAGGAAGACTTAGCTAGCTGATTACCCCATGGGCAACATGGTTCCAAGACTACCAGAACTTACCAAGGACTTTATTTTAATTTTCTTTCTTTTTTTTTAATTGATTCATTTAATTGTAAAATACTGGATAACAATTTTTATCAATTAAAGTGAATGGGGCCATGTACAATGTCAGTGAAGAGAAGTATGAGAATATTGCACTTCAATATCAAGTGGTTTAAATCAATGATCTTTTTTTTTGTATAGGATCCCTTTATTTCTTTTTGTTTGTTATTTTTTTCCATTTATTTTATTTTTTTTTAAAGTTGTAGATTTACAATATTTTGTGCTTTGGTTTCAATTATACAATGATCAGATACCCATCCCTCCACCAGTGCCCATTTTCCACCACCATGGAAAATATCCCTCCCACCCCCATCCCCCCATCCTCCCTGTCTCTGTGGCAGGGCAATCCCCTGTGTTCTCTCTCTCCTTTTGGGTGTTGTGGTCTGCAAAAGAGGCATTGAGTGGCAAACATGTTCAGTCCATAGTCCACTTTCGACATGCATCTCCCCTCCTGGGAGGATCCTCCAAACATCTTTTATTTGGTGCTCCCTTCTCTATCTGAACTGCCCTTTCCTCTAGGATACCCGGCTGGCCTCTAAGTTATGGAGTAATCCTCCTGGTGCTGATCTCAGCTATTCTTGGCTATTAATCTCATACTTTGTTACTTTATATCCCCCAGATGAATGCAATCTTTCTATGTCTATCCCTCTCTTTCTGACTCATTTCGCTTAGCATGATACTTTCCATATTGTACCACTTGTATGTAAATTTCATGACTTCATCTTTTCTAACAGCTACATAGTACTCCATTGTGTAGATGTACCAAAGTTTCTTTAACCAGTCATCTGTTCTTGGGCATTCAGGTTTCTTCCAGTTTCTGGCTATTGTAAAGAGTGCTGCAATGAACAAACAAGTGCAGATGTCACTTCGACTATACATTTTTGCCTCTCTGGGATATATTCCCAGGAGTGGTATTGCTGGGTCAAATCGGAGCTCAATTTCTAATTTTTTGAGAATCGTCCATACTGTTTTCCAGAAGGGCTGAACCAGTCGACATTCCTACCAACAGAGAAGGAGTGTCCCTTTCTCGCCACATCCACGCCAGCATCGGTTGCTATTGTTCTTTTAAATGTGGGCCAGTCTCTGAGGTGTGAGATGGTATCTCATTGTGGTTTTGATCTGCATCTCCCTGATGATTAATGATGTAGAGCATTTTCTCATGTGCTTTTTTGCCATTCGGATTTCTTCTTTGAGAAAGTTTCTGTTCATTTCATTGCCCCATTTTTGGATGGGGTTGGATGTTTTCTTCTTGTGGAGTTTAACCAGTATTTTGTATATCCTGGATATCAACCCCTTGTCAGATGTGTATTCGTCAGCGGCCGCGGCTCCGGAAAGAGTCCCTGGCACTGGGCGAGGAGTTGGGAACGTCTCCTGTTTGGAATTGGAGCTGTTCAGCTTTGTTGCCCAGAGCAGGGCCTCTGTGCCCATCCAACGCAGATCAGGGGTTGAAAACCGGCTGTCTAGGGGCTGTTTCTAGCTGCGCGTGCCCAGAGAGGGACCCAGGCCCCTGGGGGCGGGCTGTACCTGTTGGAATTGGAGCCGTTCAGCTTTGTTGCCCAGAGCTGGGCCTCTGTGCCCGTCCCACGCAGATGAGGGGTTGAAAACCGGCTGTCTAGGGGCTGTTTCTAGCTGCGCGTGCCCAGAGAGGGACCCAGGCCCTTGGGGGCGGGCTGTACCTGTTGGAATTGGAGCCGTTCAGCTTTGTTGCCCAGAGCTGGGCCTCTGTGCCCGTCCCACCAATTTTCTTTCTTTTATATGGTCACTTAAAACATGAATTCTTTGCTTCTTCAAATACATTTTGGAAATGATTTTTTAATTTTTTTTTTTATTAGTGAAACACCATGAGGTACAGTTGTAGATTTACAATTTTTTTGTGCTTGGGTTTGATTATACAATTACCAGATACCCATCCCTCCACCAGTGCCCATTTTCCACCACCATGGATAATATCCCCCCCACCCCCATCCTCCCATCCCCCCCTGCCTCTGTGGCAGGGCAATCCCCTGTGTTCTCTCTCTCCTTTTGGGTGTTGTGGTCTGCAAAAGAGGCATTGAGTGGCAAACATGTTCAATCCATAGTCCACTTCCGACATGCATCTCCCCTCCTGGGAGGGTCCTCCAAACATCCTTTATTTGGTGCTCCCTTCTCTGTCTGAGCTGCCCTTTCCTCTAGAATGCCCGACTGGCCACTAAGCTATGCAGTAATCCTCCTGGTGCTGATCTCAGCTATTCTTGGCTATTAATCTCATATTTTGTTACTTTATATCCCCCAGATGAATGCAATCTTTCTATGTCTATCCCTTCTTTCTGACTCATTTCGCTTAGCATGATACTTTCCATATTGTACCACTTGTATGTAAATTTCGTGACTTCATCTTTTCTAAGAGCTACATAGTACTCCATTGTGTAGATGTACCAAAGTTTCTTTAACCAGTCATCTGTTCTTGGGCATTCAGGTTTCTTCCAGTTTCTGGCTATTGTAAAGAGTGCTGCAATGAACAAACAAGTGCAGATGTCACTTCGACTATACATTTTTGCCTCTCTGGGATATATTCCCAGGAGTGGTATTGCTGGGTCAAATGGGAGCTCAATTTCTAATTTTTTGAGAATCGTCCATACTGTTTTCCAGAAGGGCTGAACCAGTCGACATTCCCACCAAAAGTGAAGGAGTGTCCCTTTCTCACCACATCCGCGCCAGCTTCGTTTGCTTTTGATTGGAAATGATTTTTAATTAAAAAAATGTTGTATTAACATGTCATTATTAAAAAGAAACATATAGGCAAAGGAGTTAATGCAGTATGTAGAGGGTGTTTACCTTGTATGCGGCTAACCTGAGTTCAGTCCCCGGAACCCTGATCCTGCCAGGAGTGATCTCTGGATACAGAGTTAGAAGTGAGCCCAGTGCACATCTGGGTGCGCTCCCCTGCCACAAAAAAGAAAGAAAAGAAAAGAAAAGAAAAACATATAACTGATTCTTGAGTGACATAGTGGTTAATGGTGCTAACTGGTATATAACTTTTGAAAACCCCCAAATTTAAGAGATAGTCTGCTGTTGACCTAGAAGTTGGTTTTTTAATAATATTTACTCACATTGTCTGCAATTAGTGCTATTTGTGGCCTGTAAATCTGTAAATTTTGATACATTTAAAAAAATTATAATGGATTTTATAATGGACTTCATAATGAATTGGTATTTTAGAGTAATAAGTGATAAATTGTATTTCTGATTTTGTGGGGTATTTTGGCCATAGTATGTGGTGCTTGGGACTTCTGACTCTGTGCTCAAGGGTCATTCCTGGTGATGCCAGCCATTAAGTTCGGTTGACTATGTGCATGGTAAGTGCTTTAACCCCTCTACTAATTCTGGGGGCCAATCAAATAAATAATCTGCATATACCTTATACATGCATGGCATACTTTGTCTTAGATTTTTTTGATATTTCTAGGATATATTGATCATCTTTAATTATTTCACATCAATACCAATCTCCAAAAAAGTTTCAAAATATAATTATTGACATAAAATCATATAGAAATCCAAATTTGTATTGTTCATGGGATAACTATATTAAGAAGAAAATAAAACCACAATAAACATACAAGTAAAATGCAGGAGTCTTTCAATTATGTATTTATATCTGTATATATACAAGTATAATCTTTAAAATATAATTCTCAGATACTATAACATTTTATTGAGTTTTTTATAATTGCAATGTTTTACTGTTAAGATGATATTGTTGTGAACATTTATATCTATTTGTCTACTTTTCTGATTGTTTACTTAAGATCTGATATTAAAAGCTAACTTAAGCACAGCGGGTAGGGCGTCTGCCTTGCACGCAGCCAACATAGCTGACCCGAGTTCGATTCCTCCGCCCCTCTCGGAGAGCCCGGCAAGCTACCGAGAGTATTCGATATGCCAGACACAGTAACAACAAGTCTCCAATGGAGACGTTACTGGGCCCGCTCGAGCAAATCGACGATCAACGGGAGGGCCTTTACCTTTACCTTTACCTTACTAGGGCTTGAGCAATAGCACAGCTGGTAGGATGTTTACCTTGCAAGCGCCCGACCTGGGTTCAATTCCCAGCATACCATATGTTTCCCTGAGCACCGCAAGGGGTAATTCCTGAGTGCAGAGCCAGGAGTAATCCCTGTGCATCGCGAGGTGTGACCCAAAAAGAAAAAAAAAAGATAACTTACTTATGACTGGGTATGTAGCCCAGGGCTAAAGCACTTGGCTTGCAAGTATGAAATTTTGGGTTCTATTCCTCACACTATAGAAAAAAAAAAACAAAATCACTAACTGTGGTTGAAAACATATCTCAGTGGTAAAATATTTGCCTCACATTTGTGAGGTAATGGGTTTGATCCCTGAATTTCCATATACGCTCACAAAAGCTAATTTACTTAAAGAATATTAAACGGCTTTAAACCAAGTATATATTGCCGTACTATTATACAGATTTAATTCTCAATAAAATAACTTGAAAAGATCCATTTATAGCATCTTTGCTAGGAAAAGATGTTACCTGATATTTAAATGTTTGTAATTTGGGGACACATTTTAATTTGTCATTTTAATTTGTGCTCTTTGTCTACTAGTGAGCTTGAAAATTGCTCTTGTGTTTATGAGGAATTTACACTTCTTTCAATAGAGATTATATGATCATGGTTTATGCTTATTTTTTCTATACAAGTTTAATAGCTAAATACTGATTTATTTCACAGTAGTAATTTATTAAAAACATTCATCATTTGCCTATCATATTAATTGCCATTAGTTGTTTGTTTTGCTTGTTTTTTGATCACTTAATTTTCTTTTTATGTTTTCTTTCAAATTGTAAGATTTTCACACAAATGAGCATATATTTTTCTTTATATTCTACAGTTTTAGATTGAGAACAACTGTTTGTTTTGTAAAATAAGATACTTGTGCATTTACAATTTCTTCTCATTATTTTTACATTTTAACACATCTCGATTCATCTACAACTTATCACATTAAGTATTGTCATATTGAAAGAAACCACCATTTTTTTCAATCATAGCACTGTAGCACTATCCTCCCGTGTTTCGTCCATTTGCTGGAGTGGGCACCAGTAACATCTTACAACAGATTGTGAGACTTGTTGTTACTGGTTTTGGCCTATTGAATACGTCATGGGTAGCTTGCCAGGCTTTTGCTATGAGGGCAAGATATTCTGGGTATCTGGGTATCTTGCCGGGCAGAGGAATAGGAATCAGGGTTGGCCTCCTGCAAGGCTAATGCCCTACCCGCTGTTATGTAAACGGTATATAAAAATACTAGGAATACCGAATGTTGTTTCTTTCACAGTGCAATATAAATGATTATTTCGTAATTTTCTTGATTTATTAATGAAATATGTAAGCTCTTGAGTATAATGGGAGTAGTTTTCTAACACAATAGTCTGAGGAATTTGAAACTATTCTAACTGTTTTGTAGGATTCCATCTCCCTAGCCTGCTTCATTCTACCCCTCTCTTTATCCAATCCGGTCTTCTTCTTGGGAATCTGAACTCCTGATTGGCTAGCCTCTACCTTTCAACTGCCTACTTTATGACATCATTCTCCCACAAAACCAACCACCAACTGGTAGAACCTTGGGGTTCCCATGCGGTTGTTTGTAAAAAATTTGAATCATCCCGGCAAGTGACCAGTGTCCAATGACCAATCACCATTGACCAGTCATCTGTACTGGACAATTGTGGTCTTAAGCCGCTGCAGTTTACTGACTTACTCTCGTACTGTCTCCTCTTCATGTCTACCTTTCATCAGTATTTCTTCTTCTCTGACCATGTAAGGTAAGGAATAATACTTTTCAAAGATTTACATTAGATTTATCATCCGTAAACTTAGCAGTCTAGTAAAAACAACATGTAGTAGTGAAAGAAAGTATTCAAGTTGAATTTTATAAGCCTCATTTTTGTTGACTTTGACATTTGCTGTGTGATTTTAGACATTGGCTTTCTTTCTCTCACATACAAACTGTTTTTCCTCATTGACTACTTTATATTTTAGAAATATTTATGAGCTCAAATACAAACATATATACATATATATGTTCATTCTCTGTGTTTCTTTTTACTTCTCATCGTGTATTTTACATAATATCCTTTGAAAAAAGTAAATCAGAGACAGTATTTTTACAGAAAAAGAAAATGTAGATGCTGTGGAAACCTGATAATACATACTCGCACGTTTTCTCTGTAATAGTCTCTCCTCTTGTATTTATACTTCAGTATTTTAAATATAGTGCTATTACACAGTAATAATCATTTTTCTTTGAGTTTTCTATTGAAACCAGGTAATAAGAAAATTTGGGGCATGGGGAAGGTGTGGAGTGCTGAGCGATAGGGAGGCAAGCCCTCAAAGGTAAGAAAGTTTGGGATCACTTTCATCAAACATTGACCAATCGAAACCAAGACGATATGAGGGAGAATAAAATAGGAAAGAAATAATGAAAGAAAATGGACGGCAATTATCCAGGAAGAGGAAACCATCAGGATTGAATATTGAACAAAACCGAGGATTTAAAATCAAAAAAGAAGAATATATGTTAAATATGCTGAGGTAAATACACTGAGAGCAATTCAAAGCAATTTACTTCAATAAATGCCAGGACTAGAAAGTATACTGTTCCTTGAGTAGGGTACCAGTAGGAAAACCAGTATATCAGAAAGCCATCCTTGGTGACTTTTTCCCTTACTATCTCTTAGAACACTGTACATGGTACTTGACAGTTTGGAATATAAACATGCATCAGAAATGATAAATCCCATAAATAGCTCTTAGTGGTTATCTAGGTGGGTGGAAGAAATAGAATCTTCAATGTTTTATGACGTTCTGGTTTTTAAGTACATTTACGTGTTGCCTGTTGAAATAAAAAAAATGGTATTTTCTAACTTGATTCAGGAGATTTGATTCATTTGTGTGGTAGTTAGGTTCCAGGTTAAAGTTGCTGTCGTCTTTACAAATATTATTTCATGTGATTTTTTTCTTCCTAATATGAGAGTATTTTAATAGTAGTCAACTTCTGTTTTAGATCATAAGAGGAAATAGGAAAATCAAGCCTCACATGTCGAATTACACATTTTTGTCATATTTGTTAATTTTGATTGTTCCTACATTAAAAACATTTAATGGGATTTTGGTGGTCATTTATTAAACATTGAGAAGAACGTTTTCCAGGTTAATAAAGTTAATTCTACTCTAGGTTTTTAAAGTACATTTGCAATATTTTGTGATCATTTTTTATATGGTCTTTTCTGTTGTTTGTGTGATAAACTGAAATCATATGCTATGTTTAAAACGTGTTGTTTGGTGGTTAATATTCAGAGGTATTGATGAGAATAATTTTTTGTAATTACAAAGTTTCTCTATTTTACTCATTTAGAACATTTCTTACCTATAAATACAATCACGTTTATTCCTATTCTATTTGTTATGTAGTTACTGCTAAATCCTTTCTCTTTAATGGACTGGTAAAGTGTGCACTCAAAAATCACCTTCTATTCCGTTTTTTGGCTAGAAGTTCTTTCTAAAATAGAATACACTCTTCATATTGTATATGTGGAACAATTCATTAATAACCTTATTGGACTGTTTTATTTGGTTTTGTTTGAGACCACATCCACAGTTATTAAGGGTTTACTCTTGGGTCTGCACTCCATAACTTACTGTACTATGCTGCTTGCTACAGAGCCCAGATTTCATTGATATCTATATACTTCTTTTTCAGTTCTATGATACATATTTTTCCACGATGTTTTCTTTATACTTCCTCCTATGTAAACCACGTGACATGGAAATATTATATTTATGTATGTATAATTATTCTTAGAGTTATTAGTAACTACATTGTAGATAAACAATTTAAGACACAGAATTTAAATAAAGTTTTCCTTCCAAAAACATTTCTTGGGAAAAACTCAAGTAATCATTTTTGAATTGGATCAAAAATCAGGGTAACCTTCAATGCATCAACAAGATTAAGTCATAAGTGAACCGTACTAGCAGATATTCATTGCACAAGTCAAATGGAAACCGGATGATTACAATGGTAATAGTTGTAAAGACCCCAAATGCCTATATTAATGTAAGGTATCTTCCTTCCGGTTTTTGGCCTTGTAGTGATCATGCAGAGTCCTGGAAAAATGTCCACATGCTTAGGGTCCGTAACTTGGAAATTCATAAGTGGCAGAGATATAGTACTGGAGGGGATAAGGCACTTGCCTTGTACACAGCCAATTTTTTGGGTCTCTGTTACTGCAGACACTCTTCTGAATATTACAAGGGGTCACTCCACAGTGCAGAGCCAGAAAGAACCCAAGATCACTGTCAGTTATTGGTCGAAAATATACTCCTTACAATGCCCAATAAAAATTATTGGAAAACATGAAGTCTCTTTGTCATTTCTGACCCTCAGGTTTCTTCTTGTCCAGAGAATGTTACCCATTCTCTTAGACTTCCTAGTTTGGAAAAGTTTGCCTTATAGAAAATAAGATATGAGTCAATAGGAGAACAAGCTACAGGCATTGCTAGGGTAAGGAGAAACTATCTATATATAGGTAGGTTTTATAGCTAGCTATGTATAGCTAGCTATGTATAGCTAGGTTGACTGAGTAGATGGTGGTACCATTAAGATTGGAACATAAAGTAAAAATAAAACAAGAGAAATATCTAACAATAGCAAAGAGAGTTATAGTACTCAAAAAAAATTAGAAACAGGCATATTGACAATTAGTTTTAAAAAGCATCAAGGAGAGTATATAGTATTGTGAGTGAAGAAATCTACTCTATGGATTAATCTCATCCTTGAAATGGAAAACGACAATGTGTTACATTTACAAATTTACAAATAAGATATATACCATCTATTTCTGCTGTGTTCCTATGCTTTACGAAGTATTATTCTAATTTTATATTTAATTTAATGATTCAAACAGTATTTGCCAACATTAAACTTTTAATGGAATGTTTTATTAAAAATGTTTTTTAAAAAATTTAAAAAAATGTTTTATTAAAATGTTATTTAAAGGTATTTTCAAAGATGTCACGCCACTGTCTGAGCAAGTGAAAACAAAGATAGATAAATGGGACTATCTTAAACTAAGAAGCTTCTGCACCTCCAAAGAAACAGTGACCAAAATACAAAGACAGTCTACAGAATGGGAAAGGATATTCACCGAATACACATCTGACAAGGGGTTGATATCAAGGATATACAAAATACTGGTTGAACTCCACAAGAAGAAAACATCCAACCCTATCCAAAAATGGGGCAATGAAATGAACAGAAACTCTCTCAAAGAAGAAATCCGAATGGCAAAAAAGCACATGAGAAAATGTTCTACATCATTAATCATCAGGGAGATGCAGATCAAAATCCAATGAGATACCATCTCACACCTCAGAGACTGGACCACATTCAAAATAACAAAAGCAACCAATACTGGCGCAGATGTGGCGAGATAGGGACACTCCTTCGCAGTTGGTGGGAATGCCGACTGGTTCAGCCCTTTTGGAAAACAGTATGGACGTTTCTCAAAAAATTAGAAATTGAGCTCCAATTTGACCCAGCGACACCACTCCTGGGAATATAACCCAGAGAGGTATAAATGTGTAGTCGAAGTGACATCTGCACTTATTTGTTCATTGCAGCACTCTTTACAATAGCCAGAAACTGGAAGAAACCTGAGTGCCCAAGAAGAGATGACTGGTTAAAGAAACTTTGGTACATCTACACAATGGATTACTATGTAACTCTTAGAAAAGATGAAGTCATGAAATTTACATACAAGTGGTACAACATGGAAAGTATCATGCTAAGCGAAATGAGTCAGAAAGAGTGGGATAGAAATAGAAAGATTGCATTCATCTGGGGGATATAAAGTAACAAAATATGAGATCAATACCCAAGAATAGCTGAGATCAACACTAGGAGGATTACTTCATAGCTTAGAGGCCAGCCGGGTATTCTAGGGGAAAGGGCAGTTCAGGTAGAGAAAGGGGCACCAAATGAAGGGTGTTTGGAGGATCCTCCAAGGAGGGGAGATGCATGTTAAAAGTAGACTATGGACTGAACATGTTTGCCACTCAATGCCTCTTTTGCAGATCACAACATCCAAAAGAAAGAGAGAACAAAAGAGGATGCCCTGCCAAAGAGGCAAGGTGGGGGGGTGGGGGGATATTATCCATGGTGGGTACTGGTGGAGGGATGGGTATTTGATCATTGTATGACCGAAACCCAAGCACAAAGATTCGTAAATCTACAACTGTACATCATGATGCTTCACTATTAAAAAAATTTAAAAATTTATTAAAAAAAGAAACATATGGAGCAATGAGCTAGTGCAGTGTGTAGAGGGTGTTTACATTGTATGCAGCTAATCTGAGTTAAATCCCCAGAACCCTGAGCCTGCCAGAAGTAATTCTGAATAGAAAATCAGAAGTGAGCCCGGAGCACATCTAGGTGCACTCCCCTCCCCACAAAAAAGGAAGAAAAGAAAAGAAAACATATAACTGATTCTTGAGTAAAATAGAGATTAAGGGTGCTAACTCCTATATAACGTTTGAAAACCCCCAAATTTAATAGAGAGTCTGCTATTGACCAAGAAGATGGTTTATTAATAGTATTTACTTACATTGTCTGCTAGTGGTGCTATGTGTGGTTTGTAAATCTGTAAATTTGATACATTTAAAAAATTTATAATGGATTTTATAATAGACTTTAAAATACATTGGTATTTTATGTTTAATAAGTGATAAATTATATCTCTACTTTGTGGGTTATTTGGGCCATAGTATGTGGTGCTTGGGATTTCTGACACTGTGCTCAATGGTCATTTCTGGTGGAGCCAGCCATTAATTTGGGTTGACTGTGTGCATGGTACGTGCTTTAACCCCTATACTAAGCCTGCGGTCCAATCAAATCAATTATCTGCATATATTTTATACATGCATGCCATAATTTTCTTAGATTTTTGATTATTCTAGGATATACTGATCATCTTTAATTATTCTACATCAATACCAATGACCAAAAATGTTTCAAAATATAATTATTGAAAAAAAATTATATAGAAGTTCAAATTTGTGTTGTTCATGAGATAACTATATTAAGAAGAAATAGAACCACAAGAAACATACAAGTAAAATGAAGGTACATTTCTTTGGAGTCTTTAAATTATGTATTTATATTAGTATATATACAAGTATAATTTTTAAAAAATAAATTTCAGTGACAATAAAATTTTTGAGTTTTGTTAATTGTAATGTTGTACTGCTAAGCCTATATTTATGTGAACATTTATATATATATATTTGTCTATTTTTCTGATTGTTTACTTAAGATCTGTAGTTAAAAGCTAACTTACTGATGACAGGGTATGTGGCTCAGGGCTAAAGCACTTGGGTTGCATGCATAAAACTTTAGGTTGGCCTCCTGCAAGGCAAATGCCCTACCCACTGTGCTGTAAACGTTATATAAAATATACTAAAAATAAGAGCTAATGATATTGGTGAACAGTGCAATATAAATGATTATTTAGTAATTTTCTGGATTTATTAATGAAATATGTAAGCTCGTGAGTATAATGGTAGTAGTTTTCTAACACAATATTCTGAGGAATTTCAAACTATTAAAACTGTCTTGTAGGATTCCATCTCACTAGCATGCTTCATTCTACCCCTCTCTCTATCCAATCCGGTCTTCTTCTTGGGAATCTGACCTCCTGATTGACTAGCCTCTACCTTTCAACTGCCTACTTTATGACATCATTCTCCCACCAAACCAACCACCAACTGGAAGAACCTTGGGGTTCCCATGCGGTTGTTTGTAAAAAATTTGAATCATCCTGGCAAGTGACCAGTGAACAATAGTTGGAATAGTGGGTTCCACTTTAGGTACCAGATGGTTACCTTAGACAAACACTGAAATGCCATACAAATTTTATTTATTCTAATATAATTTTAACAAATTGAAATGATGTATTGTAGTTAATTGGTTGTAAATAAAAGTTATGAAGTTTGAGATGCTGTGGTTGTTTTGAGGAAAGACTGGGAGTTGAAGAATGGCATGGGAAAGAATGGGGAGTTATAGAGAGGACAAAGGGGGAATACACAAGACTCTAAGAAAGATAAACTTGGTACAGGGTTATAAACCCATAAGAGGAGAAATTTCATGGGCCTGATGAAGTGTGGGGTAGAGTCAGAGGAACAGTATTGCTGACAGGGCATTTTCTCTGCAAGCAAGAAGGACCCAGTTCAATTCTTGCAATCATTTATGGTCCTCAGAGAACCACCAGATGTGAAACTTGAGCGCAGAGCCAGGAGTAAGACCAGAGCACAGTCAAGTATGCCCCATCCTGGTGTCCTCCAAAAAAAATGGGAGAAATGGCACAGTCTGGGGATTAGGATTAAAAGAAAAAATTCGGAATAGGCTAAAGAAGGCAGATGAGTCAAAGGTGACCGAAAATAAAGTTAAAATTCTTTCATGGAGTCTGTGTTTATGCCTCATGGCCACTTTTGGAAAATAACGAAATTTGAGACACATCTCTAAAAGGTCCGGGTGGTCTAATCATAAATGATGGCTGGGGGTTGTGAACACATAGACTGGGGAATGAACCTTCCAGATGAGTGGTCAACGGCCTCAGAGTCATTCAAGGATGACTCTTAACAGGGACCAAGCCAAGAGAACTGTTGCAGAATGAAGCCTGAAGATGAGCTCCTGGAAGATGCAAAGATAAGTCACCATGTCCTCTGGCCCTCTGTTCAGCACCCCTACCTGCACCATTTCCCTTATTCCCAACAATATTCAGAGTCGCTATCACGGTGACACTTTGCTAGCTAGTATCAACAATGAGGTCCATTGCCTCTGTAAGTCTTTGCATTTGTAAACTTCCCGCTGTGGGCAAGCCTGCTTTCAGGCAATGGCATATGGACATTTCTGGCAGGGGGAGCTCAAATTATATTACCTTGAAGGGCTGCTCTGTGGTCTTCCATGGTCCCTGGTGCCTGTAGCCCTCTCTAAACATCGCTGTTAACTGGAGCTCACACAAGAACCAACGTTATCAGTGTCGTTGGGACTTCCTTGGGGGATGTACTGGACTAAGACATGCGCACTAGGTCACCACGACCAAAGCGGTTGGTTCCGCTAAACCTTAAGCCTGGAAGGTGGTAGTGGAAAGAGATGGTCCTGGGAAAGTTAATGGGGTGATGGATGGATGGCAAGGAAACCGGGAAGGGTAGGGAACTGGACAGCTGGTGATCATCATAGGAGAGTTGGTAGATGTGTTTTAATTACGATAATATGTTTTTCAGAAATGATAAGCAAAACAAAAATATGAAAACAAGATAGGTTCCAAAGAACAGGTTACATATAAGATCGAGATAGCTGAAAGGGCTGGCATTCCTTCTGGAGCTTTCAATCATACCATTTACGAAATTTGGTATTTTCACGTTACTTAGCTGTGGAGAGGAATAGTGAGAAACAGAATGCCACCAGAAAAGCAAACTGGATGACCACCTTTCATAAAAGCCAGGTGAAAGGTGTTCACATGTATCCCAAATGCAAGTGGGTTAACAGGAACATATATTTAATTAAGTCTGCTTGGTACCAGTAACTACTTTTGTGGAAATGGAGGAAAACGAATACAGTTTCTGACAGACTTGAGAATAAACTGCTAACAAATTTTCCCAGGAAAGTGTAGTTGACTGGCTGGGAACAGAAGACCTTGAAAAGTGTTTTGCTACCTTTCATGTATGGCTAAAGGAAAATGATCCCAGTAAACTCTCAAAATTAACAAGCTTCAATTCCCTTGAAGGAAAGATGTATACAATGTGGAAAAACTGCTGGGAGAAAAGTCTGAAATGATGGGAAAAGAGACAATAAGTGCAAAAGGAAGGACTTGACATTTGGGTTCCTCTGAAAACAAAGCTTGAAACAACAAGATTTGGTGAGCACATGATTTCCTGGGAATGGGATCTGAGAGGAAAATAGTGATATCAGGAATGTGAACAAGGAACATCCAAATTAAGGAAGACTTAATTAGCTGATTACCCCATGGGCAACATGGTTCCAAGACTACCAGAACTTAACAAGGAATTTACTTTAATTTTCTTTCTTTTATATGGTCAATTACAACATGTATTCTTTGCATAATTCAATGACAATTTGGAGTGTTCATTTCTTTCTCAATATTCTTTTCACTTGTGTAAGCATCTTAAACATCTGCTGGATAACAGAATTATTTGATCAGACTTGATCAAATATCAAATCAAAAAAATTTGATCAGACTTGATCAAATTTCAAATCAAAAAAAAGGGTGCTAACTCCTCTATAATGTTTGAAAACCCCCAAATTTAATAGATAGTCTGCTATTGACCAAGAAGATGGTTTTCTAATAGTATTTAATTCCATTGTCTGCAAGTACTGATATGTGTGGCCTGTCAATCTGTGAATTTTGATACATTTAAAAACTTATAATGGATTTTATAATAGACTTTAAAATAAATTTGTATTTTATGATAGTAAGTGATAATTTATAATTCTATTTTTGTGGGGTATTTGGGCCATAGTATGTGTTGCTTGGGACTTCAGACTCTGTGCTCAAGGGTCATTCCTGGTGGTGCCAGCCATTAATTTGGGTTGACTGTGTGCATGGTAAGTGCTTTAACCCCTATACTAAATCTGGGTTTCAATCAAATAAACTATCTGCATATATTTTATACATGCATGGCATACATTTCCTTAGATTTTTTATATTTCTAGGATATATTGATCATCTTTAATTATTTCACATCCATATCAATGTCCAAAAATATATAAAATATAATTATTGAAAAAAAATCTCACAGAAGTGCAAATTTGTATTGTTCCTGGGATAAATATATTAAGAATAAAATAGAACCACAATAAACATATAAGTAAAATGGAAGTACATTTTTTGGAGTCTTTCAATTATGTATTTATATTAGTCTATATATAAGTATGATTTTTAAATAACCAATTTCAGTTAGTATAAAATGTTAATTGAGCTTTTATAATTGTAATGTTTTACTAAGAAGATAACATTGATGTGAACTCTATATCTATTTGTCTACTTTTGTAATTGTTTACTTAAGATCAATTATTAAAATATAACTTACTTGTGACGTGATATATCGCTCAGGACAAAAGAACTTGCCTTGCATGTATGAAACTTTGGTTTCTATTCTTCGCACTATAGAAACAAAGGCAAAATCATGAACTGTGGTTGGAAATATGCCTCGGTGATAAAGTATTTGGCTCACATTTCTGAGGTTATGGGTTTGATCCCTGAATTTCCATATACACACACAAAAGCTAACTTACAACAAAGTCTCACACTGGAGACCTAACTGGGTCCGCTCGAGAAAATCGATGAACAACGGGAGGACAGTGCCAGTGACAGTGACTTAAAGAACATTAAACTGCTTTAAACTATATATTGCCTAACTATTATACAGATTTAATTCTCAATAAAATAACTTTAAAAGGTCTATTTTCTAGCATCTTTGCTAGGGAAAGATAGCACCTGATTTTTCAATATTTGTAATTTGGGGGGACATTTTAATTTCTCATTTATTTTGTGCTCTTTGTCGACTAGTGAGCTTGAAAATTGCTCTTGTGTGGTACTACATGGAAAATATTATGCTATGGGCAATGAGTCAGAAAGAGAGGGACAGACATAGAAAGATTGCATTTTTCTGGGTAACATAAAGGAACAAAACAAGAGACTAACACCCAAGAACAGTTGTGATAAATACCAGGTTGTTCACTCCATGGCTTAGAGGTCAGCTGCACTTTCTAGGGGTAAAGGCAGCGCAGATAGAGAATGGAGTACACAATAAAGGGTTCTGGGAAGATCTGACCAAGGTGGGAGATTCCTGCTGAAAGTAGTCTATGGACCGAACAGGATTGCCACCCAATGTCTCTTCTGCAGACCACAGCACCCAAAGGGGGAGACAGAACAAAAGGGAGTTCCCTACCAAAGAGGCAGGCTGGGATGGGGGATGGGGGGTGGGAGGGATACTGGGATTGGTGGGAATGGAGATTGGGCACTGGAGGTGGGATGCGTACTCGATCACTGTATAACTGAAACACAAGCACAACAACTTGTAAGTCTATAACTGTACTTCATGGTTTTTCACTAATAAAACAAAACAAAAATTAAAAAAAAAGAAAATTGCGCTTGTGTTTACTAGTCATTTACACTTTTTTCAATACAGATTATATGATCATGGTTTATGCTTATTTTTTCGATTCAAGTCTAATAGCCAAATACTGATTTTTTTAAAGCACAAATTTATTCAAAGCATTCATACTTGGCCCATCATATATCATATTAATTGCCAGTATTTGTTGGTTTTGCTTGTTTTTTGATTACTTAATTTGGTTTTTGTCCTTTTCTTTTAGATTGTAAAATTTTGAGACAAATGAGCGTATGTTTTTCTTTATCTTCTACAGTTTTAAACTGAGAACAACTGTTTGTTTTGTACAAATAAGATACCTGTGCATTTACTATTTCTTCTCATTTTATTTACTTTTTAACACATCTCGATTCATCTACAACTTATCCTAGTAAGTGTTGTCATATTGAAAGAAACCACCATTTTTTCAATCAGAGCACTGTAGCCCTGTCCTCCAGCGGTTCTTCCATTTGCTGGAGCAGGAACCAGTAATATCTTACAACAAATTGTGAGACTTGTTGTCACTGGTTTTGGCCTATCGAATAGGTCATGGGGAGCTTGCCAGGCTTTTGCTATGTGGACGAGATACTCTGGGTAGCTTGACCGACAGAGGAATCGGAATCAGGGCTGGCCTCCTTCAAGGCAAATGCCCGACCCGCTGTGCTGTGAACGTTATCTAAAATATACTAGTAATACCAAATTGTGTTTCTTTAGCAGTGCAATATAATCGATTATTTAGTAATTTTCTTGATTTGTTAATGAGATATTTAAGCTCTTGAGTATAATGGGAGTATTTTTCTAACAGAAGAGTCTGAGGAATGTGAAACTGTTATAACAGTCTGGTAGGATTCCATCTCCCTAGCATGCTTCATTCTACCCCGCTCTCTATCCAATCCGGTCTTCTTGGGATTCTGACCTCCTGATTGACAAGCCTCTACCTTTCAACTGCCTACTTTATGACATCATTTTTTCACCAAACCAACCACCAACTGGTAGAATCTTGGGGGTGCCATGCAGTTGTTTGTAAACAAATGTGAATCATCATGGAAAGAGATGAGTGACCAATGACCAATCACCAGTGAGCAGTCGTCTGTACTGAACTCTTGTGGTCTTAAGTCGCTTCAGTGCTCAGATGCACTCTCGTACCGTCTCCTCTTCTCGTCTACATTTTATCGGTATTTCCTCTTCTCTGACCATGTCAGGTAAGGATTTATTATCCCTAAACTTAGCAGTCAAGTAAAAACAGCACGGACTAATGAAAGAAAGTATTCAAGTAGAATTTTATAAGCCTCATTTTAGCTTCACTTTGACATTTGCTGTGTGATTTTAGACATTAGCTTACTTTCTCTCACATACAAAGTGTTTTTCCTCATTGATTACATTATATTTTAGACATACGTAGGAGCTCAAATACACACATTCACAAACACACACACACATATATATGAGTGTTGATTCTCTGTGTTTCTTTTTACTATTAATAGTAAATTTTACATGATATCCATTGAAAACAAGTAAATCAGAGACAGTATTTTTACAGAAACAGAAAATATAGATGCTGTGGAAAACTGTCAATATATACTAGCATGAGTTCTCTGTAATGGTCTCTCCACTTGTATTTATACTTCAGTATTTTAAATATAGTGATATTAAATAGTAATAATCATTGACCTTTGATTTTTCTATTTAAACCAGGTAATAAAAAATATGGGGCATTGGAAAGGTGTGAAGTGCTGAGCGGTAGGGAGGCAAGCCCTCAAAGGTAACAAAGTTTGGGATCACTTTCATCAAGAATTGACCAATAGTATCCAAGACGATATGAGGGACAATAAAATTGGAAAGAAAGAAAGAAAGAAAGAAAGAAAGAAAGAAAGAAAGAAAGAAAGAAAGAGAGAAAGAATAGGAACGTCAGGTATGAAGGAAAGGGAAAACGTTTGGAAAGAATGTTGAAGAGAACCAAAGATTTAAAATCAACAAAGAAAGAATATATATTAAACATTCTGATATAAATACACTGAGGGTAAGTCCAAGCAATATACTTCAATAAATGCCAGGACTAGAAAGGATACTATGCCTTGAATAGGGTACCATTAGGAAAAGCAGTTTATCAGAAAGCCATCCTTGCTGGTTTTTTCCCTTATTATCTCTTAGAACACAGTACTTGGTACTTGACAATTTGAGTATAAACGTGCTTCAGAAATGATACTTCCCATGAATAGCTAATAGTGCTTCTCTAGGGTGGTGGAAGATACAGAATCTTCAATGTTTTTATTACTTTCTGGTTTTTAAGTACATGTACGCGCTGCCTGTTAACTAAAAAAATGGTATATTCTAACTTGAATCAGGAGATTTGATACATTTGTGTGGTAAGTAGGTTCCAGGTTAAAGCTGCTTGTCATATTTCCAAATATTATTTCATGTAATTTTTTCTTCCTAACATGAGAGTATTTTGATAATAGTCAACTTCTGTTTTTAGATCCTAAGAGGAAATAGAAAAATCAAGTCTCACATATCTAATTAGACATTTTTGTCATATTTGTTAATTATGATTTTTCCTACATTAAAGATATTTTATTAGATTTTGGTGCTCATTTATTAAACATTGAGAAGAACGTTTTCCTGGTTGATGAATATAATTCTAATCTAGGGGTTGAAAATAAATTTGCAATATTTTGTGATCACTTTTTAAATGGTCTTTTCTGTTTCTTGTGTGATCAAGTGAAATCCTCTGCTATGTTTAACACGTGTTGTTTGCTGGTTAATATTCAAAGGTTCTGATGAGAATAATTTTTTGTACTTTCGAAATTTCTTTCTGTATTTTACTCATTTCAAACATTTCTTGTCTCTGAAATACAATCACGATTACTCCTATTTTCTTTTTGTTATGTAGTTACTGGTAAATCCTTTCTCTTTAATGGAGTGCTAAAGTGTGCCCTCAAAAATCACCTTCTATTCCATTTTTTGGCTAGCAGTTTTTTCTAAAATAGAATACTGTCTTAATATTGTATATGTGGAACAATTTATTAATAACCTTATTGTACTGTTTTATTTGGTTTTGTTTGGAATCACATCCACTGTTATTCAGGGCCTACTCTTGGGTCTGCTCTCCATAACTTACTGTACTATGCTGCTTGCTACAGAGCCCAGATTTCATTACTGTCTATATACTTCTTTTTCAGTTCTATGATACATATTTTTCATGATATTTTCTGTACACTTCCTCCTATGTAAATCATATGAAATAGAAAAATTATATTCATGTATGCATTATTATTCTCAGAATTATTAGTAACTTCACAGTAGATAAACAACGTAAGGCACAGAGTTTAAATAAAATTTTCCTTCCAAAAACATTTCTTGGGAGAAACTCAAGTAGTCATTTTTGAAGTGGATCAAAAATGAGGGTAACCTTCAGTGCATCCACAAGATTAAGTCGTATGTGAACCGAAAGTAACAGGTACTCATCGCACAAGTCAAATGGAAACCTGATGATTACAATGGTAATAGTTGTAAAGACCACAAATGCTTATATTAATGTAAGGTATCTTTCTTCCGGTTTCTGGCCTTGTAGTGATCATGCAGGGTCCTGGACAAAAGAACACATGCTTTAGTTTGTGTAACATGGAAATTCCTAAGGGACAGAGATATATAGTACTGGAGGGGATAATGCACTTGCCTTGTACACAGCCAATCCAGTTGAATCTCTGTCACAGCATACACTCTCCTGAATGTTATAAGGGGTTACTCCAGAGTGTAGAGCCAGGAAGAACCAAGATCACTGTCAGTTATTGGTCCATACTCTACACCAACCCATGCCCCTCCCAATAAAAATTATTGGAATATATGAAATCTTTTTGCCATTTCTGGGCCTCAGGTTTCTTCTTGTCCAGAGAATGTTTCCCATTCTCTTATACTTCCTAGTTTGAAAAAGCTTCCATTCTCAGAGATATCATAGGAGTCAATAGGATAGCAAGCTACAGGCTTTTCTAGGGTAAGGAGAGACTATCTGTAAGCAAGAAATCCAGGTACAGACACAATCACCTGGTTCTTCTACAGGTCTGTGTTCACTTTGGGAGCACGATACCAAATACACAAAGTGCCAAAATGTTCCCGGCTTTGAATCACCCCAAATTGTTGGAATTTTGGAAATTCAGTTGACTGTTGGTACTAGAAGCATCTTGATGGCTTAAAATTTAAGTTCATATTGTTCCTCTCAGTGTTGAAGGAGATTATTATTCTCACAGATTTTGTTTATCACCCTCTTGTTCCTTACAGAAAATTTTCAAATTCCATCTTTATTGGGAAAAGCACATACTCTGCAGCTTTCCCTTCCCATGGTTAACGATGCAGCTTCCATAACAGGAAGTGTCTGCAAATACTCCAGTGTATCTGCTTCAGCTGGTATTTCTGCTTGGCTCCTGCCCTCAGCCTCTGGCACCTCTTTCCAACCACTGATGGGTAGTGCCTATCTTTACCAACATTTCAGCACAACAATGCTATCTGGAGTGTTTCACCAGAGTCATATATCCACCTCAGCTGCTTCCTACCCGAGTGTTTTGGAATGGGATCTTGCAGGAAGTGCTGAAGAGAAGTCTTCCATGGGAGACTTTTCTGTGACTGTCCTTGCCCAAGACCCCGCTGTCTCTTCCATGTCTATGGCAGCTCGCTATGAGAAAATCCTAGATACCAACAACACGGTGTCTGTGTACCCATCACTTTCTGCCAGACTTGTTGAGAGAACACCATGTCTGGTTCCACATCAGAGACGAAGCCTGTCACTTCCCTACCAGGAACGAAGCCAGGTGTATTACAATCATCAAGGCACTCTGGTAACTCTCCTTTATGGCCTGCAGTCCTATGACTCCATGTCATATATAGGTCAAAATGGCTCTGCCCCCCAAGCTTACAACAACTCATCTAGAGAAATATTTATGGCTCTGAAGGAGGTCCAGCCGCCAAATAACCAAATACCAGCCTCCTCCTCTGGAATCGACTTCTCTCTGTCTGCTCAACCCATCACAGAATCGAGTTATCAAGGTGAGTAAAACGGAGAGAAGGGAAGGAAAATTCAAAAATTGGGATCAAAAAAGAGGAAAACTGTCCTTAGACAGTTGGTATTCATATACACTGAGATTTTTAAGTTTATGAAAAGAACTTAACTAAACTCAGTTCATGCTTACTTCCGTAACTCCTTTTACAGCATGTTATTTTCACTCTCAACATAAGAGCTCCTAATGGAGATTGGAAGGTATGATGTTAAATAGACATCTAGGTTTCATATCATGAAACTTCAGGAGCACACAAAAGAATGCGACATTTTTCCCTAGTTATTTCATTTATTTTTTTAATTTTTATTAGTTAAACATAAGGAGGGACAGATGTAGACTTAAAATTATTGTGCTTGGTTTCATTTATACAATGATGTAGTGCCTATCCCTCCACCAGTGCCCATTCTCCAGCACCACGGTTCCCAGTATTCCTCCCACCACCATAACCCCCATCCCACTCAACCTCTGTGGCAGGGAATGCCACATTTTTCACATTCTATTTCAGCAGTCCTCAAGAATTACCACAATAAATGTAAAAAACATGTCTTAAACTAGTATTTCGTTATTTTCTTAAGAAGTTTCAGAACTCTTATTGTAATGGTACACTTTAACTTTCCCATCCATTAATGAATAGCAAGGTTCTGAATACACTTATGGTTCAGAGATTCTGACTCAAATCATGAAACCTAGAATCTGTACTCCAGCACAAATATCATGCTGAAGTAGTGCTTCATTCATACTCTTATTCTATGATATTAACGTCCTCTTATTTTTCCATGAAAGTGAATAAATTGAGAGTACAATACATTACAATGCTAAGCTCTGTATGGCATTTATTAGTTTGAAAATCTATAATTTTTTAAAAAAAAACCTTCTGTTTGGAGGACGTTGAAGTTGTGTCAGAGACCGAAGGGCTCAGGGATTACTCCTGGATCTGTGCTAGGGATCACTGCTGAAGATGCTTAGGAGATCATAAGTGATACGAAAGATCAAACTGAGGTCAGCTGTGTGCAGGGCCATTGCCTTACTAACTGTACTATCCCTCTGTCCCAAGTCTCTTATTTTTCAAGTTAGTTTACACAGAAACACTTTCAAAAACAAAGAAAACCAAAAAACAAGAGCACCACATGACAAAGAGTAAGAACTACAATATTTACCTCCAATCTTCAAGCACAGGGACTTGTCCATTTTCCTTAGAATAGCCAGTAACAATGCCTTGCCTATTGCTGGTAGGTGCACTGTTGTTGCACCATTAGTTTTGTGGAGTGAATATCTCATTTCGCAGGCACTGATTTCTTCCATGGTTCTTTTAAGTGTTGAATTTTCTGGTGAGGAAGACTTCCCAGGCATTGCAACCTTCAGGGAAGACATTTGGTCTGCAACAAATTTCCGAATTGCCCCCATGTTGCAGTAGCAGGATTCAAAGACCTGAGTGTAATCCAGCACCTGAGCTTCGGGAAGTTACCATAATATCTCCAGCCAAAGTAACCTGGCGCTGACCCCAACTCCAACTCAGGAACAAAAAGTTAAGAAATTTGATCAAATGAAAACTGGGCTTTCAAAATCTCTGGAGACCTACCAGATGCCAGTAGACTTAGATCAATGCAACGATCTGCAGGTAATGAACACCACTGACACAATCACTCTGAAGCAGGTGCAAGAAAACTCAAGTGGAACTAAGGGGACCTCCCATGCAAAACAGAACAACAAAAAGGAGGCTTCTGAAACTCTTGAGGGAGAACCCAAGGCCACAATCCAGCCAAACGTCAAAGAATGCATGCTAAGCGGAGCGGGGATTTTTCGTAATGCTGCAGTCAGTGATAGGTGTCCTAAGACCAAAGCCAAAACTTAACAGCAAATATCAAAAAGCTGCCTCCAGCAGTATCAGCAAGACAAAGAGCCATGGGCAGGAGAAGATAAAAAACACCAGTGAAAACTCTAAGAAAGCTAAGGAGTGTAAGCAGCCAGGGAACAAGGTCAAGGCAGAAGAAAAGCCCACCATTGGCAAGAGGAAACACAAGGAAACTCAATCTGAGCTTTGCCAAGAGGCAGTTAAAAAGCCCTGCTGCTACCTAGGCATACACATGCTGGATTCTGTCCAAGTGTTTCATGCTTTGGGGAAGGAAAGTGATCCAAAACTTGGAATCTCTTCCTCCTAGGTCCTGAGTACTCAAAGAAGCCTAAAGATGGCAAGCCATCCTCAGCTGTCAAGCTATGGCTAGGTGCTACACAGGATGGAAAAGGCCTTGAGAAATCTCAGGTCAAAGCACACAAACGAAGTAGCAGTGCTGAAAAACGCTCATCGCCAGCAAAGTCTGAGCTGCCATATCCTGGGAAGGTCAAATTGGTACCTTTGCCTTTTCTTATCATGGAGAATCCACAAGCTGGACCTCTTCCTCGGAGACGACAATCTGTGTCCTCACATGGTCCTGCTGCAGCTTACCATGCCAAGCCTGGCTCTACCAATGCAGCTCAGCCAACCGCTGCCAATTCTTCCTGGTCAACCACTGCATTTTTGTCGGGTTCTGCCAAACATGCTCAGTCCATTTCAACCAACCCATCTCGACAAGGTTTGCAGAACCCTAGTAGCCGACCTATTCGTCTCCCCACAGCTTCTAGACCTGCTCCCTACAACAGCACCTGGCACTTCTCTCCAGCGTGAACCTCCTCCAGTCTCTGTGAACCAGCGGCAGTAGCCACCCAAACGTCAGAGTCAGTTTCTCCTCCAAGACTTCCGTTTCCAACCGATTCCATGGAGAAAGCCCAATGTTCCCGAGCCAGACATGTCAAAGCCCATCACCAAAGAGCATAGACCAGAGCGTGAGGCTATGCAAAGGAAGGCTCAGCATGAGCGTGAGAACACTGCCAAACTCACCTCTTTGGGGGAAAGTGTAGTACTTTATTGAGAGGGAAAAGAGATGGAAATCTCTCTCTATTATGGCTACGTAATGGGAGTAGCTGGAATGGTAGGTTCCATTTGAGGTACCAGATGGTTTTCCTAGGCAAACACTGACATGCCATACACCATTTATTTATTCTAATATATTTTTTCAAATTAAAGAGATGCATCATAGTTAATTCTTTGTTAATAAAAATTCTAAATTTTGAGATGCTGCCTATTGTGGTTGTTTTTGGGAGTAGCTGGGGGTCGAAGGATGGGATGGGAAAGAATGGGAAGTTAGAGACAGGAAAAAGGATGAATAGACAAGACTCTATGAAATACAAACTTAGTCCAGGGTTATAAAGCCCATCATAGGAGAAATTGCATGGGCCTGATGAAGAGTGGGGTAGGGTCAGAGGAAGAGTATAGCTGACAGGGCATTTTCTCTGCAACCAAGAAGTTCTCAGTTCATTTCTTGCAGACTTTGATGGTCCCCAGAGACCGACCAGATGTGGAACTTGAGCACAGAGCAGGGAGAAAGTACAGTCAAGTATGCCTATCCCTGGTGTCCTCGAAATAAAATTGGACAAATGGCACAGTCTGCGGTTTTCGGTTAATAGAATAAATTTGGAATAGGCTGAGAAAGTCTGGTGAGTCTAAGATGACCAGAAGAAAAGTAAAAATTCTTCAATGGACGCTCTGTTTATGTCTCATGGCCACCTTTGGAAAATAACCAAATTTGAGACACATCACTAAAAGGTTTGGGTGGTCTATCAATAAATGATGGCTGGGGGATGCGAACACAAACACTGGGGAATAAACCTACCAGATGAGTGATCAATGCCCTCAGAGTCATTTAAGTATGACTCTTAACAGGGACAAAGCCAAGAGAACAGTTGCAGCTTTAAGCCTGAATATAGCTCCTGGGAAATGCAAAGATAAGTCACATGTCCTCAGGCCCTCTGTTCAGCACCCCTAGCTGCACCATTTCACTTGTTCCCAACAATATTCAGAGTTGCTATCATGGTGACACTTTACTAGTGAGTTTCAACAATGCGGTCCACTGCCTTTATAAGTCTTTGGATTTGTAAACTCCCCAAGTTAGCCAAGCCAGCTTTCAGGAAATTTCTGGTGGGGAGAGCTCAAATTATATTAGCTTGAGGGGCTGGTCTTTGGTCTTCCATGGTTCCTGGTGCCTGTAGCTTTCTCTAAACATCGCTTTTAACTGCAGCTCACAGAAGAACCAACTTTATAAATAGCGTTGTGGCTGCATTGCCATAGGTACCGTACTAAGACATGCGTCCTAGGTCACCACTCCCAAAGCAGTTGGTACCGGTTGACCTTGAGCCTGGAAGGTTGTGGTGGAAAGAGATGGCCCTAGGAGAGTTAATGGGGTGATGGATGGATGGAAAGGAAACCGGGAAGGGTAGAGAAGTGGAAAATTGGTGATCATCATGGGATAGTTTGTTGATGTTTTTCAAATAAGTTAAAATATTTTTTGTAAAGGAGATTCAAGACAAACATACAAAAATAAGATAGGTTCCAAAGAACAGGTTACATATAAGACCGAGAGAGCTAAAAAGGGCTGGCATTCCTTCTGGAGCTTTCAATCATACCATTTACTAAAGATGTTATTTTCACATCACTTACCTGTGGAGAGGAATAGTGAGAAACAGAATGCCACCGGAAAAGCAAACTGGGAGACCACCTTCAATAAAAGCCGGGTGGAAGGTGTTCACATGGATCCCAAGTGCAAATATATGTCAACAGGATCACATATTTAACTAACTCTGCTTGGTACCAGTAACTACTTTGTTGAATATGGGGGGAAATGAACGCAGTTTCTGATTGACCTGAGACTAACCAGTTAATAGATTTTCCCAGGAAAGGGTAGTTGACTGGCTGGGAACAGAAAAACGTGAAGAGTGTTTTGCTACCTTTAATGTATGGCTGGAGGGAATTGATCTCAGTAATCTCTTAAAACTAACAAGCTTCCACTCTCTTGAAGGAATGTTGTATTCACTGAGGAAAAAATGTTGGGAGAAAAGTCTGAACTGATGGGAAAAGAGAGAATAAGTGTGAAAGGAGGGCTTGAAAGTTGGGTTCCTCTGAAAACAAAGCTTGAAACAAGAAGATCTGGGGGTAACATGATATACTGGGAATGGGATCTGAGCAGGAAAAGAGTGATATCAGGGATGTGAACAAGGGAAATCCAAGTTAAGGAAGACTTAGCTACCTGACTACCCCATGGTCAACATGGTTCCAAGACTACAAGAAATTACAAGAAATTTACTTTAATTTTCTTTCCTTTATATGGTCAATTACAACATGAATTCTGTGCCTACTTCAAGCAGAATTTTTCTTTCTCAATATTCTGTTCATTTGTGTAAGCATCTTAAACAACTGCTGGATAAGAGAATTATTTGATGAGACTTATTTTTTACTTTAATGTTTAGTTGAGATTACTGAAAACTGGGCCTAAAGTGAAGTTTGTCCTGATTGGTACAAGTAGAGAATGGAGGTCTAGGGATGGAATTAGAGATTATAGGGTACCACATTCAGTTCCTAATAAAACAAGTAAAGGACAGTGTCCCAAATAGATTATTGAAAAAGGTATTCCTCTCTATTTAACATGTAAATTCAGAATTTTCTATATTAAATTAAAAATGAAAGAATGTTCCTATATTTGGTCTTTTAAAGACATTCCAGGTTGGTTAAGGAAACAAACACTCCCTGTGAAATCATAACAACTTAATCATAAAAACCAGATTACTAAATAAATTTCCAACAATGTCAGTGCTAAGAATTATTTCCCTGGATCTCACTAGTGTACATGATAGTCATATGAATACACCTGTGTGGATACATCGCTGGTATCTAATTTAGAGAATAGATATATAGAGATTAGATCACATAGCTGAGTGTGATCTCAACTTTTCTACACACTCCCATGCACCACACACCCAAAGACTTGTACTGATCCTTATAGATCCATGACTTTTCCTCCTCCCCTCTCCCAGAGTCTATTAAAATTTCTTTTCAAGTACTAATGTAATACGCTTTAGAAAATATTGAGTTAAACTTAATTGTTGTCATTTAGCTTTTAGATAGAGAACCAAGAAAATCTTATTAAAAGTTTATTTTGGTATTCTTTGAAAATGGTAATAAGTACATTATCATTGAGTCCCTGAATATGCATTATATATAGTATTTTGTGAGGAATTCCATATACAAATCAGTACTCGAAGAAATAAATGACTTATCTGAATGAGAATGAACTGGGACATTTCAAAGTATCAATCAATGAATCAAAGATGAATCATAGCATTCTATAGAAAAAATGATCTTGATGTAATCTAGTCAACACCATTACATTTTATACTTATACCAGCTCATAGTACTTTTAATTTTTTAATTTTTATTTATTTATTTTTATTAGTGAAACACCATGAGGTGCAGTTGTAGACTTACATACCTTTGTGCTTGGGTTTCAGTTATACAAGAGTCAAGTACCCATCTCTCCACCAGTGCCCATTCTCCACCACCAAGGAACCCAGTGATCCTCCCACCCCCCATCTCCCCCACTCCGCCCCACCTCAGGGCATTCCCTTTTGCTTTTTCTTTGTTTTAGGGTGTTGTGGTTTGCAATGGAGGTCAATACTATTACATTTTCAAAGAAGAACATAGGCTCCTATATGTTCAAGACACTACTACTGTCCTGCGGTTCTTCCCAGCATGTACCCTGCTCCAAGCCAGCCCTTTGGAAATATGCTGGGAAGGACAACTGGATGTTAATTTCCTCACTCTGACCTGGAAGACTCTTGCTGATTCTCAGCCACATCAACTATTTCATTTGTTGCCTGATATCACCTCCTGTCCTTTATTTTTTTTTAAATATTTGATTTGTTTCTAGAATATAAAGAAAAAAATTAAATGGATGAATAAAACAAAAGCAAAATCAAACCTTTACACTCTGACATCAAAATCGTCCTTATAGGAGGGAAATTAAATGACTGAAATGGGTAGGGGAATGTTGTTAGTTGCTTGTGGACAGTAGCTGGATATTTGACAGTGCATGGAGTATGAATACAGAGTTGCTGAGATGAGGAACTCTGTACTTGAAGCGAATACAGTTTGTAAACTAGTCATCACAATTATATGTCCATATGAAATTTATCTACATATGCTTTGTGCCTTCCTTGCACGCATGTGTTATGCATTCCTTTATCATGGCCTCAGAAATGTATCTGAGGGCACTCGGAAATTAGTTGAGCCCCAAGTATGGGGAGAGAAGTAGTAAAGAATTGGAAGAGGAAGAAATATGAGTTGGAGCTTAAGAGCCGTGTAAGAGGAATATGTAGATATGTATGTGTGTATAAATACACATATATGTGTATATATATATATATATATATATATATATATATATATATGGGCTGGAGCCATAGCACAGTGGGTAAGACATTTGCCTTGCATGCGGCCAACCTGGGTTCGATTGCTCTGCTCCTCTCAGAGAGCCCGGCATGCTACTGAGAGTAACCCTCCCTCATGGCAAAGCCTGGCAAGCTACCTGTGATGTATTCAACATGCCACGAACAGTAACAAAAAGTCTCACCATAGGGACGTTTCTGGTCCCCGCTTGAGCAAATCAGTGAACAATGGGAGGACAGTGCTACGGTGCTATGGCTAATTCAAACGTTGTTTATGCAAAATTTGAAATAATAAAATATACTATAAAACTGATTACACCTATTAAATTAATATAACTTTAAATAGTGTTTAGAAATGAGGTTGAAGAATTTTAAGGCTATAGAAAGATATTGACAATATATCAAGAAACACATGGATATTTGAGGAGGAAGAACACGTAGCAGTTGTCCTTTCTTAAGGTTATTTTTTTGTCTTTAATAGCATATGCTTTCCCTGAGTTTTGTTAATAACTTCCGTTTTTTAGAAAGCATCATAATAAATTATATTTTTTATAAAAGTAAAAAACTTTGTGTTTGTGAATGGATTCTGTATGTTTGGAACCTGGGAAGTATTTTCCTATGTAAGTTACATTAAACATGATATTTATAACAGAAATACCATCTGCAGTACTATTCACAATGGCCAGAAGAAACTATGGTATACCTACACAATTGAGTACTACGCAGTTGGCAGGAAACTTACATCATGAAATTTGCTTCTAAATGGATGTACAGGGAAGATTATCATGCTCAATTAAATCAGTCAGAAGTAAAGGGGTATACTGATTGGACTGCCTCATTTTTTGGATATAAAAATCCAGAATATGAGACTAATACCCAAAGATAGCAGAAACACAGGCCAGGAGAATTGGTCAACGGTTGGACACTTGCCACAAGTGCTGAATGCGGCATTTGGAATAAAGAAGGGACCACTATGACAATGATAGTTGGAAGTGATTACTCTGGGTGGGAACTGAGTCCTGAAAGTAGGTAAAGGAATAAACGTGATAACCTCTCCCTCTCTGTATTACAATCCATAATGCTCAAAGGATGAGAGAGAGAGAGAGATAAAGAGAGAGAAAGAAGTGCCTGCCATAGTGTAGAGACAGCGTCCTGTCAGGTGGGGTTTGGGGTTGGGAGAGGGAGTGGTGGGAGAGAAACTGGGGACATTAGCAATGGAACTGTATACTAGTGGAGGTTAGGTGTTAAAATATCCTATGATTGAAACTGAATCATGAAAAGGTTTGTAATTTGTGTCTCCTGCAGATTCAATATAAAAACATGATATTTTGTTTCTACCACCATGACTAACCTATGAATTTGCTGAAATTTATTTTTATCACCTTGGCTGGGCTCATTTCATGGATGTCTGTGTGGTAAAATTTTTTTTCATTTTATGCGGACTGAAGAGACAAAAATCATAGGGTAGGGACTTCTGGTGGAAGGAGAGAAGAGCACAAAACACCCTGTTGACCACACCTCAGCAGGGTCACCTAACTTGCGTGAAGACAGACCTCCTTCACTGATTTCTTCTTTTGTAATGTGGAAAAATGAAAAGACTTTGCAGGCTGACAGGGGGTTGTCCCCTCCAGTTCACACTGTTTTCATTTCGATCAGAATTGTTTAAAGATTATTTGAAAAATTTGGAGCTTAATGATTTGTTCTCACATATTTCCCCTACATGGTGTCAGTGGGCATTGATCCAGGAAGGCCAGCATGAAAATGTTGAGGTGTATGTCTTAACCACCAATGCCAACACTACTGTAAGTATGGAACCCAGAGTACAATAGTAAAACTTCAAAATGTGTTTGTCAAGGAAATCGGTGGGAATGCAGGGAGAAATGGGTAATTTTTTTGGTGGAGGGATGCAGACACTGGTGGTGTGATTAGAATTGGAATATTGTATGACAAAGCTCCATTTTAAATGACTTTGAAAATCAAAATTGCCTAAATTTAAAATAAAAGAGAAGTCAACTTATGTCTATATTTCAAGAAAGCTTGTCTTGGCAAATTTTGGCAGGGAGACCATAGTTGGTAGAGAGAGAGAGAAAGAAAGGGAGAGTTGACAGTTGGGAAGAGAAGCCTGGATATAATGGAAGAGATAAAAGCTGATCTTAGAAATTTGGAGCCATCAGAGTTTAGAGAGTTAAATGGTGAGAACATTACAGTTTAGATACTTAAATAGTGAGATTGGTTTCAGTCATCAGCACTGTATACATATAAAGATTTCAAACTCCTCACAGATATTCAGGCTATAATAACTAACAAGGGAAGCCTTTTTTTCCTGAAGCTCTATGTAAGGATAATATATTGCTAGGAACAATGATAAGAAGTTGGTTCTCTTTTTCACAGATTAATACATTAGAGATGAAAACTTTAATACAAAGGAATCCATCATCTTGTCCTGTTTCTCTGTTTTCCTTTCATCATCCCATTCTCCCCCATGACCCTACCTAATCATGGCTCTCCACATTACTCAGCAGTGTTGCCACATAGCCTCAGATCATGTGTTAACTGCCCGTAGCTCACAGTTCTCATGTTTGCCCCCCATCCAAGCCAGAGCCATCCTTCTGAAACCAAGAATATTTGCTGAAGGCCCGTTCTTCCTTAAAATGGCAGTCATGGTTTACCTCTTCTTAATCATTGTGTTTACATATTTAGATGAATGTCACTATACTAGTGACAGGTATTTTCCAAACTAAGAAAAGCATAAACTTTTCCCTTTCCCCCACGAATTTTGGGCAAGTTATTTTCTATCCACTGCTAATTATATGTGATAATAAGGAAATAGATCTGAGGTAAAAACAAGTACATTTGTCAATTTGGTGCCATGACTAGTCAGTCTGAGTATAAGTATATATTTCTAGAAAAAAAAAGCAGAAGAAAAGGAGTTGGTTGCTAGCAAAGAATGCCAAACCTCTGCCAAGAAATCCTTTGAAAACAAAAATTCTGATTATGGACTGAACATGATTACCACTCAATGCCTCTTTTGTAGACCACTACACCCAAAAGGAGAGAGAGAAAAAAAGGGACTGCCCTGCCACAGAGGCAGGTTGGGATGGGGAGGATCTGTGTGGGAGGGATACTGGAATACATGGTGGTGGAAATTGGGCACTGGCGGAGGAATGGGCATTTGATCATTGTATAATCGAAACCCAAGAACAAAAATTTGTAAATGTACAACTGTACATTATGGTGTTTCACTAATAAAAATTTTTAAAAAATAAAATAAAATAAAAATTATTTTGTCTGCCAGAGATCAGCAGATGGGAACCTGAGTGAAGGCAAAAGATTAAATCGGTTGACTTTTATTTTTCCTTGAGTATATTAATTTGATTTTGGAGTCAATTTATATGACAGTTCATTAAGACACAGAAATTTTCAGCACTTCTCTTGTTTAAAAGTATAGTGTTACACCATATCTCTCTCACATTATTTTTATTTCTGATAGTTTGACACAAAAGATAAGTCAAAATCATAGATAAATGTAAATTATTTAAATACTGTATTGATTATTTAAAATTACATTATAGAATTACTAGAATTTCATAAATTTTAAGATTATGGATAATCAACATGCATGTATCACATTACACTCACAATTGAAAGGCCTCCTCTGTCATTCATTATTGTTCAGTTTTTCCACTTTGATAACACCTTTCCATCTGGTAACTAAATAGTCTTATAGTTCTAAAGTTTGTTTTTATGGCTTTGAAAAAATCCAAATTATACAATTTTTAACATTGTATGAAACTAGAGGATATCATGCATGTAAAGTTAGCCTTAAGGAAAGGAACAGATACAGAGAGATTTTTCTCATATGTGGGATGTAAATACACACAGCAAGGTCGCAACAAAGGTTCAAGGGCAATGTAAGGGGAGAACTGATCCACACAATTGAGTCAGGGGATTGGGACTGAGGGATTCTGGGGTTTTGGGGGGAGAGGGAGGGTTTATTTTTTGAGAGAATGAGGAGTGTCATGTTGTAATAATGTGTATGAGGAACCATTGTTAATTGAATTATAAATCATAGAATATTAATATTGTTTTAGACGTTTGTCTGTCTCATTTTATTCTTTTAATTTGTTTTCTCCATATGCCACATATGCATGAACTTGTATGATGCCTATCTCTCTCTGCCTGGCTTATGTCACTAAACATATTATCCTCATGTTATGCTTTTTTATACAAATAATAAGAATATTTCACTTCATACAACTGAGTAGGATTCCATTGCTTTACACCCTTTCATTTTCAAAATTTGGGGTTTAAAACATACAAATATTGATTTTAACAATGCTCTGGTGTTTTAAAATTTTTAGTTCAGTGAAGAAAAGGTAAAGGCCCTCCCGTTGATCGTCGATTTGCTCGAGCGGGCCCAGTAACGTCTCCATTGGAGACTTTGTTGTTACTGTGTTTGGCATATCGAATACTCTCGGTAGCTTGCCGGGCTCTCCGAGAGTGGCAGAGGAATCGAACTCGGGTCGGTCATGTTGACCGCTTGTAAGGCGAACGCCCTACCGCTGTGAAGAAAAATAGATTTTATTGAACAACACTTAGAAACTTGTGAAACAGGCATTGGGTGGAATGGAATGGAATATATGTTCAAGAGAGACCACTCGTTTTACAAAGCAAGCAAAGAGTGACATACAGAAAGAAAGCACGGTATTTCTTTAAGGAAGAACACAAGCTTGAGGACCAAGCCCACTCTGGTAGTTTAGGAATAAGAACTTGGAGTGGTATGAACTTAACTTGTACACTTTAGGGGAGAACCTGAGTGAAACAAATAGAAGTATGTTCAGGAGAATGATAAACTGGAGTCTATACTTGGAGTGAGGAGGGTAGAGAGTTCTTTGGGGAGATCTGGACTATGGAGAACAGTAATATTATAACATTAATGATAGTATCTTACCGTGGGATTCCAAAAAAATCTTTAAGAGTGGAGTCAGAAATGATAACATTCTTAGGTATTTGGATTTCCTGTGGAAACTACTGGAAAGCTTAGTTTATGCTCTGGATGCCTCTGCCTGAAACAAGGTCAACAAATCATGAATGAAAAATTACAAGTTACATGGATCAAGGATTCTGATCCCAGTGGAAGGCTAGCTTTTGGGTGGACAATTTCTACTGCTGGCCTGATGTAGATTCTGATCCTGGGATACGTAACAGAAAGGAGGTAGTGACAGGTATCCTCAGAAGTGAAGCCTCTGAGACAGAATTCATTCATACCAACTTATGGCATGAATGTTTGCTCATGGCTGCTACCATTATAACATGCCATTCAATGATTCTGTGGTTTCAATTTACTGTGTCAATGTAAAGATGAAGTTTCTAAATCGAAGGTAAAAATCTGAGGCCCTCAAGATGATGAATTATGGAGGGGGGGGGTGGAGCTGGAGCTATAGTACAGCAGGTAGGGCATTTGCCTTGCACACGGCCTACCCAGGTTAGATTCCCAGCATCCTGTATGGTCCCCCCAAGCACCGTGAGGAGTAATTCCTGACTGCAGAGCCAGGAGTAACCCCTGTGCATCGTCAGGTGTGACCCAAAAACGCAAAAACAAAAAGATGATGCCTTACCTTTAGATATTTTGAAGTCAAATAGAAACAGCCAGGAAGCTCACCAGAAAAGAGTTCTCCTGGGTCGAAAACATCATCACCTCTGCCGTGAGAGCATAGAGAAAATAACGTTTCCATTTTATGCCATGTTAAAGCAAGCCAGACATGATCTTGGAAAGTTTGTCAAAGGAAAGCATGGCTATAGGAAGGATAAGATGACAACTGAATCTTAGAGGTAAAATATACAAGTGAAGAAAAGGTCAAGAAGTAGGCGGTACGATGGCGACCAGGTATACTAAGAAAAGCATTTTTTAAAAAATAAAATGCAATGAGACATCAAAAAAGACCTTTTTAAATGTTTAAGAACAGGGATATAACTCAGGGATAGAGCATTTGCCTTCCATTGTATGATGATCTGGGATTGATCCTTAGCATTGCAAACAGCATTATTTTTTAATTTTTAATTTCTTTCTTTCTTGCTTATTTGCTTGCTTGTTTTTCTTGTTTTTTTTTTTGGATCGCACCTGGCTATGCATAGGGGTTATTTTTAATTTTTAAAAAAATTATAATTTTTATTTTTTACCTGTGGTTTAAAATGAAATCTAAAATATTTTAGAGTAAATATATGTGAAGAAGAATAAAATTCACGGGAACTATTTAGTGTTCTTAACGATACAGCAGTCAGAATTTTGAGGTTAATTTTATGGGTAGTGCATAAATAATTTTTCCCCATTATGTGGGCTGTGTTTTTATGATGGTCACCATTTTTTCTAAGTTGCAGAAACGTCTTAGTTTAATGTAGTCTCATTTGTTTATCTTCATTTCTTCTTCCTTGGTTAGTGGTGTTTCATTCTAGAAGTTTCCCTTAGCTTTAATGTCATGGAGGGATCGTCCCACATTTTTCTCCATATATCTTAAGAATTCAGGTATGATATTGAGGTTTTTAATACATTTGATCTGACTTTGTGCCTGGCACTATAAAGAGGTCTGAGTTCAATTTTTTTTTTTTTTGCCTGTTGCTGTCCAGGTTTCCCAGCACCACTTGTTGAAGAGACTTCTTTGCTCAACTTCATATTTCTTGAGCCTTTATGAAAGATTAGGTAATAATAATCTGAGGGCCAGCGTCAGGATATTTGACTATATTCCATTGATGTGAGGCCTGTCTTTATCTGAATATCATGATATTTTGATTACTACGACTTTGTAGTAGGGTTGCAAGTTGGGGAAGCTGTTCCCTTCTTCTTTTTAACAAATATTGCTTTAGCTTTTCATGGGAGTTTATTGTTGTGTATGAGTTTCAAGAGTATTTAATCTATTTCTTTGAAAAATGTTATGGCTATCCTTATAGGAAGTGCAGTAAATCTTTATAGAGCTTTGGTGTGTATTGCCATTTTGACAGTGTTAATCCTCTCAATCCATGAGCATGGGATGTGATTCCATTTCCTCATATACTCTCTTATTTCGTGAAGTAGAGTTTTTAGGGTTTTTTTTTTGTATAGTTCCTTAAAATTTTATCATTTATCACTTAACTTCCCCTTAGTCGTGGATTTGCTCGAGCGGGCGCCAGTAACATCTCCATTTGTCCCTGTCGCGTGCTAGAGTAGCCCAATGGAATCTGTTCGAACCGGGAACATGAAGGGCCTCAAACCGATCTTTCATGATCTTGACGAAGAAGTCTGACCATCTGGAAGGTGGGCGGCCACGCGGTCTTTTGACATCCCATGGAATCCAGTCGGTAACAGCTCTAGTCCAGCGGCCGTCTCTAAATTTCATTACGTGACCAGCCCATCTGATTTTCGACTCCTTGGCATAAGAGACAGCGTCCCTGATTCTTGATCGGCAACGGATTTCAGAACTCCGGATTATCTCTCTCATTTGAGTGAAACCTGATATTCCAAGCATAGCTCTTTCAATTCTTCTTTGGGAGACCTGAATACTGTTCTCATCTTGTTTGCATAGGGCCCAGGTCTCTGAGGCATATGTTAATGCAGGAAGAACAGTGGAATCAAAGAGATGTGCCCGGAGCCGGAGGTTCTTCTTCCTCTTAGCTATTTCTTTGACGTTTTTGAAGGTGTTCCAAGCTGCTCTCTTCCTCCTGCACAGCTCGGGTGCCAGGTCATTTGTCATGTTGACCTCTCGATCTAGGTACACATAACTGTTGCATTCGGAGATAGTCCTTCAATTGAGAGTGAATGGGGCATCAGGAACAAGGCTGTTTCGCATAAACATTATTTTCCTAAGATTCAGCTGTAGTCCTACCTTTCCACACTCACGGTCAAAGTTGGCCATCATTTGTGCCGCTTGGCCGATGTTTGGTGTTATTAAAACAATGTCATCAGCAAAGTGGAGGTGGTGTAGTTGCCGACCATCTATCTTCATTCCCATTCCTTCCCATTCCAGTTGTCGCATGATATTCTCGAAGGTGGCACTGAAGAGTTTCGGTGAAAGGGTATCACCCTGCCACACCCCTCTCTTGACATCAACGATCACTTCTTTGTAGAATGGTGAGATCCTGCTAGTGAATCTGTAATACAGCTCACGGAGGATCCTGATGTACTGGTCTTGAATGCCCTGATTGGCTAGGGCTTCAATGACCACTTCCGTCTCAACAGAATCAAAGGCCTTCTTTAAATCAATGAACGTTAAACAGCGGCATCTTGAACTCCAGAGAAACTTCAATGAGCTTGGTTATCGTGTGGATATGGTCGATGGTGCTGAATCCTTTGCAGAACCCTGCTTGCTTGCATGGTTGTCCTTCATCTAATGTTCTGCCAATCCTATTTAGGATGACTCCAGTGAACAACTTGTAGATGACAGACAATAGGCAGATCCGGCGATAGTTGCCAATGCCATGGATGTCTCCCTTCTTGAACAGTAGTACGGTCCTGCTGGTTTTCCTTTGGGACGGAAACTTGCATTCAGACAGGTAGCGAGTGAAGAGCCGAGCCAGTGTATTGATGAGTACTGACTTCAGGTTCTTCAGGTGTTCAGGTCTGACCTTGTCTGGGCCGGGTGCTATTTGTTTCTTTACCAACGAAATGGCGTGTCAGATTTCGGAAGGGAGAACATTGGGAACAACATATCCATCCTGTGGAATTTGGTATGTAGGCAAGTGGACATGGCTATCGAAGAGATTTGAGTAGAAATCATGGTAATCTTCTCCACTGCCGTTCTGGAGGATGTGATGGATCCATCAGGACGTCGGAGGGCAGTCATCTTGGTCTTATAGTTGGCGAAGGACAGGCAGGCATTACGAATACTTTTCCTGGCTTCTGCCGCATCTACCAGTACTTCTGCTCTTCTCTCTTTTAGGTCTTCCTTGATCGCATCTCTGCACTGCTTTGCATGCTCACACATTAGCTTGCGGTCAGCTGAGGCATGCTCCAAACCATGCTGGCGAATTAGCTCAAGAGTTTTCGAAGATAGGCAATTTTTTGTGGCTATCTCTCTTGGCATTCCTCGCACATTCATGGAGGTGCTGAACCAGTGGATTGTATTCCTCGTCAATGTTGTCAACAATGGCAGCTTCCCATGTTGCCGCAATAGTACCAAAGTATAGTTCCTTAACATTTTAGTTGATTCTAATATACTCGATTTTCTGAGGTATTATTGTGAATGGGATTGTTTTTCTCTATCTCCTTTTTTCTCTTTTATTTGAAATATATGGGAAAGCCATGGACTACCGGATATTGATTTTGTAATATGCTACTTTACGAAACAAATCTATTGTTCCCAGGAGCTTTTTTGTAGATTCTTTGGGATTTTCCAAGTATAGTATCATGTCATCTCCAAATAGTAAAAGCTTGAGTTCTTCCTTTTTTATATGGATGCCCTTGATATCTTTTCTTTTTACCGAAATCCTATGGCAAGTACTTCAAGTACTATGTTTTATAGGTGTGGTGAGAGTGGGTAACTTGTTTTGTGCCTAATTGTATTCTGGGATTCTAGCTCATTGATTTCTGCTCCAAGCCTTTAGTTTTCTCCCCGTTGAGAATAATGCTTGCTGTGGGTTTGTGGTAGTTTGTTTTGACTAGATTGAAGAAAGTACTTTCAACTCCCATTTTGTTGAGAGTTTTTCATCATGTATGGGTGCTGGATCTCATCAAATGCTTTATCTACATCTATCGATATGATGATATGACTTTTATCTTTATTTTATTGAGATGGTGTATTCTGTTGATTGACTAGAGAATGTTAAGCCATCCTTGCATCCCCAAGATAAACCTACTTGGTCATAGTGTGTGATCTTTTGTTGAGTTTCTGGATTCTCTTTGCTGGTATTTTCTTGAGAATCTGTGTATCTGTATTCATCAAGGAAATAGGTCTGTAATTTTCATTTTTTGTGGTGTCTCTGTCTGTTTTGAGTATTAGGGTGATCTTTGCCTCATAGAAACTATTTGGGAGCATTTCTGTTTCTTCAATTTCCTGGAAAATCTTGAAAAATGTTGGCAGCAATTCCTCTTTAAAGGATTGAAATATTTCACTATTGAATCCATATGGGCCAGGGATTCTGTTTGGGGGGATATTTTGACCATCATTTCAATTTCCTTTGTAGTGATAGGTTCAAGTATTCCAAATCTTCTTGGTTCAGCCTTGGGAGGTAATTGGAATCCATTAATTTATCAATTTATTCAAGATTCTCTCATTTCCTGCTGCAAAGATTCTCAAAATAATCTCTGATGATCCTATGGATTTCTGTAGTTTCTATTAGGATACCCCCCTTTGCATTTCTGATTCGATTTATTAGAATTCTTTCCGTTTCTTTGAGAGGCTTCTAGAGGTTTATTGATCTTGTTTATTTTCTCAAATAACAAGCTTTTGCTTTTATTGGTCTTCTGGATTTTATTTTGGGATTCTAGCTCATTGATTTCTACTACAAATTTTATTATTTCCTTGCTCCAGCCTAGTTTGCACTCCTTTTGTTGGTCATTTTCCAAAATCTTGAGCTCTAATTTATTCATGTAGGCCCTTTCTTTCTTCCTGATGAATTAGGCAGAGCTATAGTCTTTCCTCTTAACACTGCTTTTGCTGTGTCCCACAAGTTCTGCTAGCTCGCGTCCTCATTCTCATTTGTTTCTGGAACCTTTTTATTTCCTCTTTCATTTCTTCTCTAAGCCAACGGTTGTTCATTACTTCCCTTAAATACAATATTTCCTTGCTGAGATTTAGTCTGTTTGATCTATTGAGAAGTGACAAAGTCGTGTTGAAATCTCCACCTAGTACTGTTTTGCTATCAATGTTTTTTTTAAGTCTATTAGAAGTTGTTTTTAAGTATTTTGCTGGTCTGTCATTGAGCATCTACATTGAGGAGGGTGAGTTCTTTCTGATGTAAAGATCCCATGATCATGAAGAAATGACATTCACTGTCTCTTATAACCTTTAGCCTGAAGTCCACGTGGTCTGATACTAGTATGGCTACTCCAGCTTTGTGGAGGTGTTCTTTTCTTGAAGACTTGTTTTCCAGCCTTTTACTTTTAGCCCATGGTTGCTTTGATTGCTCAGATGTGTTTCTTGCAGGCATCAGAATGTTGGGTTCAGTTTTCTAATTCATCTTCCTATTCTGTGCCTCTGAATTGGCACATTTAGTCCATAGACATTGAGAGAGATTGTTGTTATGGGGATTTGTGCTATCTTTATGTAGAATTTTTGTACTTGTGGGGATTGCCTTAGCTTAAAGTAGCCGTGTTAGTTCTTCTTGCAACAAAAATATGGAGCTCTTTACAAGTTTGCATGTCGTCTCTGTGCAAGGACCATGATAATCTCTGTATCATTTCAATTTTAGTATATGTGTAACCAAACCTAGTAGGAGTTAATTTTTCTCTTCTGATTACTTTGAGTGTTGTCCTTACTTACCCTATGGCAGAGAGTGGTACCTAATCAAGGAAAGTATTTCAAAGCAGCTTGATAGATTTAGAACTTTAATGTCCCAGAAAGAAAAAATATGGTTTTTACCATATTATCTTTTACCATAATCAAGGCATCAGTTTTACAAAATAATTCTTTTGGAAGATGTTATATGAGTCCTGTTTAATGCACTTCCCTGAAACCTTCATTAATACCATTAAACTAGAGCCTTTTGCTGTTCTCACCTCAGTCCCGCGTACATCTCCAGGAAAAGGTGGATGGTGTTGTCTGCACTTTGACCACCTTGAATGTAAGTAGGATTTTTCTCCTGAAGGAAGAGGTGAGGAGCATATTGATGATTTCATTCCACATTATTATAAGTTCAACTTGAACGGAAGTTGAGACTCATGAGGCTCCTGTAAAGGACAGAAAAAAGGGTCTCAGTGAAGTTTAATGGCCAACACAAATTAACACCACAGATGACTCAAAGCAGCCTGTGTTCTTCTTTGTGTATAGTGAGTTTCATACCTAACGATAGTGATTCTTAGCCATGACACACGGGCAAAACAGACCTATAATCTAGTTCTCTGAGCAGAGTGGGGTTTCTTAGGTGATTGAACAAGTGAGTAGTAATTTATTACTAAGCACATACGTAGTTTGAATGATGTGTACTTTTTGATCTAAAATTAATTCCAAATATGTCTAAAATGACAGTCTCCTGACCCCGCACCTGGCTTTCTTCACCGGGGTCCCTTGGAGGGGGTGTGTTGAGTTTCCCTCATCGCGCCGAGCAGAGCCCTGGCACCTGAAGACCTCTGCAACCAGCCATAGGTACGCTTTAGACCACTCTCCCCAAGCTTGAAGGAGCCTCATGCATGAACGAATCTGACAGAGGAACCCAGGTGTGCGCAACCGGGGGATGAGATCTCCAAGGCTGCTCAGATCAAGACTGGGCCCCCTCCAACCAGATCCCCCATCTCCTAGTAGCTAAGTGTTACAACCACGAACTGCCCCTGGAGCCATGTAATCCCATCAATGGCCAAGATACAGAGACTGGATTTTGTTGATAAGACAACAACAATTATTGTCCAGTTCTCACTCTGAGAGAACCTGGTAGGCATCTGCAAGTATCTTGCCCTTGTGTTTACCAGTCATTTACACTTCTTTCAATACAGATTATATGATCACGGGTTATGCTTATTTTTACTATTGAAGTTTAATAGCTAAATACTGATTTTTTAACAGCACTAATTTATTAAAAACATTCATCCTTGGCCTATCATATTAATTGCCAGTATTTGTTGGTTTTGCTTGTTTTTTGATTACTTAAATTGGTTTTGATCCTTTTCTTTCAGGTTGAAAAATTTTGACACAAATGAGTATATGTTTTTCTTTATCTTCTACAGTTTTAAACTGAGAACAACTGTTTGTTTTGTACAAATAAGATACCTGTGCATTTACTATTTCTTCTCATTTTATTTACATTTTAACACATCTCGATTCATCTACAAATTATCCTAGTAAGTGTTCTCAAATTGAAAGAAACCACCAATTTTTTCAATCATAGCACTGTAGCACTGTCCTCCCGCGGTTCATCCATTTGCTCGAGCAGGAACCAGTAACATCTTACAACAAATTGTGACACTTGTTGTCACTGGCTTTGGCCTATCCAACACGTCATGGGTATCTTGACAGGCTCTTGCTATGTGGACGAGATATTCTGGGTAGCTTGCCGGGCAGAGGAATCGGAATCAGGATTGGCCTCCTGCAAGGCAAATGCCCAACCCGCTGTGCTGTAAACGTTATCTAAAATATACTAGTAATAACAAATGTTGTTTCATTAACAGTGCAATATAAACAATTATTAGGTAATTTTCATGATTTGTTAATGAAATAACTAAGCTCTTGAGTATAATGGGAGTATTTTTCTAACACAAGAGTCTGACGAAGATGAAACTGTTATAACCGTCTTGTAGAATTCCATCTCCCTAGCCTGCTTCATTCTACCTCACTATCTATCCAATCCGGTCTTCTTCTGGGATTCTGACCTCCTGATTGGCTAGCCTCTACCTTTCACCTGCCTACTTTATGACATCATTCTCCCACCAAACCAACCACCAACTGGTAGAATCTTGGGGGTCCCATGTAGTTGCTTGTAAACAAATTTGAATCATCATGGCAAGTGACGAGTGATCAATGACCAATCACCAGTGAGCAGTCGTCTCTACTGAAGACTTGCGTTCTTAAGCCGCTTCAGTGTTCAGACGTACTCTCGTACCGTCTCCTCTTCTCGTCTACCTTTCATCGGTATTTCCACTTCTCTGACCATGTCAGGTAAGGAATAATACTTTTCAAAGCTTTTCATTAGATTTATCATCCCTAAACTTAGCAGTCAAGGAAAAACAGCACGTAGTAATGAAAGAAAGTATTCAAGTAGAATTTTATAAGCCTCATTTTAGCTTGACTTTGACATTTGCTGTGTGATTTTAGACACTGGCTTACTTTCTCTCACATACAAAGTGTTTTTCCTCATTGATTACATTCTATTTTAGACATACTTAGGAGCTCAAATACACAAACACACATACACACACGCATATATATATATGGGTCGATTCTCTGTGTTTCTTTTTCCTTTTAATAGTGAATTTTACATGATATTCACTGAAAACAAGTAAATCAGAGAAAGTATTTTTACAGAAACAGAAAATATAGATGCTGTGAAAAACTGTTAATATATACTAGCATGTGTTCTCTGTAATAGTCTCTCCACTTGTATTTATACATCAGTATTTTGAATATAGTGATATTACAAAGTAATAATCATTGATCTTTGAGATTTCTATTTAAACCAGGTAATAAGAAAATATGGGGCATGGGGAAGGTGTGGAGTGCTGAGCGTTAGGGAGGCAAGCCCTCTAAGGTAAGCAAGTTTGGGATCACTTTCATAAAACATTGACCAATCGACACCAAGACAATATGAGGGAGAAAAAAATAGGAAAGAAAGAAAGAAAGAAGGATAGAAAGAAAGAAAGAAAGAAAGAAAGAAAGAAAGAAAGAAAGAATAGGGACTTCGATTATCAAGGAAGGGGAAAACGTTTGGACATAAAGTTGAAGAGAACCAAAGACTTAACATCAAAAAAGAAAGAATATATATGAAATATGCTGAGAATAATCCACTGAGAGCAAGTCAAAGAATTTTACTTCAATAAATGTCAGGACTAGAAAATATACTATGCCTTCAATAGGTTACCAGTAGGAAAAGCTCTTTATCAGAAAGCCATCCTTGCTGGATTTTTTCCTTATTATTTCTTAGAACACAGTACTTGGTACTTGACAATTTGGAGTATAAACACGCTTAATAAATGATGCTCCCCATAAATAGCTAATAGTGCTTATCTAGGGCGGTGGAAGACACAGAATCTTCAATGTTTTTATTATGTTCTGGTTTTTAAGTTCATGTATGCGTTGCCTGTTAAAATAAAAAAATGGTATATTCTAACTTGAATCAGGAGATTTGATTCATCTGTGTGGTCAGTAGATTCCAGGTTAAAACTGCTTGTCATCTTTACAAATATTATTTCATGTGATTTTTTCTTCCTAACATGAGAGTAGTTTGATAATAGTCAACTTTTGTTTTTAGATCCTAAGAGGAAAGAGAAAAGTCAAGTCTCACATGACAAATTACACATTTTTGTCATATTTCTGAATTCTGAGTTTTCCTACATAAAGATATTTTATGGGATTTTGGTGCGCATTTATTAAACATTGAGAAGAAAGTTTTCCTGTTTGATAAAGATAATTCTAATCTAGGCATTGGAAGTAAATTTGCAATATTTTGTCATCACTTTTTAAATGGTCTTTTCTGTTTCTTCTGTGATCAAGTTAAATCCTCTGCTATGTTTAACACATGTTGTTTGCTGGTTAATATTCAAAGGTACTGATGAGTATAATTTTTTGTAATTTCGAAGTTTCTTTCTGTATTTTACTCATTTAAAACATTTCTTGTCTGGGAGAAGGGAGGGAGGAGAGCGAGGATCCCCAGCGACCCCAAGCCCCAGCGCGCGTCCAGATCCAGAGCAGCGCGCCCGGCAGCACACCGGCCCCTCCCATCCAGGTATATCACTCACTTCAATCAACTTGGACCTGCATCCTTTCATCCTTTTCATCAACTTGTTACCTAATACCAAACAAAATTTCTCACCTCTTCTACTACAATTCAACAAAATCCCACTCGCCTACTCCATTTCCAACAAAAGTTCAGTTCGAAAACAGCTATACAAGTTCAGTAGTAAATAGTAACGCCTCCAAAAGTTTCACACAATGTCAGTTATAAAACAAAGAATAACGCCTGATTGAGAAGAAGGTCAGACTCAGAAAGGTAAAGAGGCGCATCTAGCAGCAACAAAGCTGGACGGCTCCTGGCAGCCTCTCCTCACTCAACTAGAACAGTAGCAGCGAGTGTGACGGACCAAACCACACTGGTCACAATGGTAAAGCAACGCAAAAGCCCACCAAACTTTCTTATTCACGAGGCTAGCCCAGACGACACCAACAGTACTATAGCGATAGACAACCTCTCTGACAAGGAATTCAGAATGGAGCTACTCAGGATGCTTAGGGAACTAAAAGAAACAATGGAAACCAATGCCAATAAAAGACAAGAGGATTTGAAGGCAGAAATGAGGAAAATGCAATCGGAAATGTCGGACCTGAAAAACCTGGTAGCCGAATTGAAAACCTCAGTGGAAGGCCTCAGCAGCAGAGTAACAGCGGCTGAGAACAGAATCAGTGAGCTCGAAGATCAAGTTCAGAGTCTTGTCAGAAAAGAGCAGAAAATGGAAAAGAGACTCACAGTTCGAGAACAGATGGCAAGAGAAGATCGTGATGAAGCCAAGAGGGGTAACATAAGAATTATTGGAGTCCCAGAGGGACGGGAAGAAAACCTTGATGAAGAAGAAACTGTCAAAGAAATCATTGCTAAAACGTTTCCAGAGCTGAAGAAAACTTGTGACCACATCCAGGAGGCCCGAAGGGTACCGGCTAGAAGAAATCCGAATAAGAATACCCCAAGACACATCCTGATCAAAATGACCAAAACTTTAGACAGAGACAAAATTCTGAAAGCAGCAAGATCGAAGAAAGAAATCTCTTACAAAGGAGCATCCTTAAAACTCACTGCTGATTTTTCTGATGAAACCCTCAGGGCCCGAAAACAGTGGTGGGACATAGTGAAAAAACTCAATGAAATAAATGCCTCCCCAAAAATACTTTACCCAGCGAGACTCTCATTCATAATAGAAGGAACAACACACAGTTTCACGGACAAACAACAGCTCAGGAACTTCATAGACTCAAATCCATGGTTACAAGTACAACTAAATGGGCTACTTTAAGGCAGGACAGACCTCTCAAATACACCAAATTTCAACAGAACAATGGGACAAAATCCCAAAACAATAATCTCTCTCAATGTCAATGGGCTAAACGCACCAATTAAAAGACATAGAGTGGCAGGATGGATTAGAAAATTGAACCCAACATTCTGTTGCCTGCAAGAAACGCATCTCAATAGTCAAAGCAAACACAGACTCAGAGTCAAAGGCTGGTAAACAATCCTACAGGCAAACAGCTCCCAGAAAAAAGCTGGGGTAGATATCCTAATATCAGACCACATCGATTTCAGAGTGAAGAAGGTCATAAGAGACAGTGAAGGCCATTTCCTATTGACCAAAGGATCTGTACAACAGGAAGAACTTACAATAATAAATGTATATGCACCTAATGAGAGACCAGCAAAGTACTTAAAACAATTACTCATAGATTTGGAAAAAGACATCGATAGCAACATAATACTAGTGGGAGACCTCAACACCGCTTTGTCACCTCTTGATAGATCAACCAGACTCAAGCTTAGCAAGGACATACTTCATCTGAGGGAAACAATGGAAGAAAGGGGCTTCGTAGATATATACAGGACACTTCATCCACAAAAAGCTCAATACACATTCTTCTCAAGCATACATGGAACGTTCTCCAAGATAGACCACATGCTGAGCCACAAAACATGCCTCCATAAAATTAAGAAGATAGAGATTATATCAACAATCTTCTCAGACCATAATGCGCTGAAATTAGAAGTAAATCACACACAAAAACAGAAAACTAAATTAAACACATGGAAATTAAACAGTGTGCTATTAAACAACGAGTGGCTTAGACAGGAAATTAAAGAGGAAATCAAAAGATTCCTAGAAACGAATGAAAATGAGGACACGAGTTATCAAAACCTATGGGACACAGCAAAAGCAGTCTTAAGAGGAAAGTTTATAGCTCTACAAGCATTCCTCAGGAAGGAGGAGCGAGCCCACATAAATAACTAACCTCACAGCTTAAGAACTTGGAGAAGGACCAACAAAAGGAGCACAACCCTAACAGGAGGAAGGAAATAATAAAACTCAGAGCAGAGATTAACGAGATGGAAACCCAGAAAACAATCCGAAAGATCAATGAAACCAAGAGCTGGTTCTTTGAGAAAATTAACAAAATCGATAAGCCCCTAGCAAAACCCACAAAGAAAGGGAGAGAGAACACCCTAATAAACCGAATCAGAAATGAAAAGGGGGTCATTACAACAGAAACTACAGAAATTCAAAGGATCCTCAGGGAGTACTTTGAAAAGCTTTATGCCACAGAACATCAAAACCTCGAAGAAATGGATTAATTCCTAGACTCCTACAGACTCCCAAGGCTGAACCAAGAAGACCTGGAATACCTGAACAGACCTATCACCATCAAGGAAATTGAAATGGTAATAAAAAGTCTCCCCAAGCACAAAAGCCCTGGCCCGGATGGATTCACCAGTGAATTCTTCCAAATCTTTAAAGAAGACTTACTCCCAATCCTCTTTAAGCTTTTCCATGAAATTGAAATATCAAACACACTCCCGAACAGTTTCTATGAAGCAAATATCACACTGATACCAAAAGCAGACAGAGATAACACAAAGAAAGAGAACTACAGGCCGATATCCCTGATGAACACAGATGCAAAGATCCTCAACAAACTACTAGCAAATAGAATCCAACTACTCATCAAAAAGATCATACACCATGACCAAGTAGGATTCATCCCAGGGATGCAAGGATGGTTCAACATTTGGAAATCAATCAACATAATCCATCATATCAACAAAAGAAAAGATAAAAAGCATATGATCATATCAATAGATGCAGAGAAAGCATTTGACAAGATCCAGCACCCCTTTATGATGAAAACCCTAGCCAAAATGGTCATAGAGGGGACTTTCCTCAACATAGTTAAAGCCATCTACCACAAGCCTACAGCAAGCTTCATCCTCAATGGGGAAAAACTGAGAGCCTTCCCTCTAAGATCAGGGACGAGACAAGGATGCCCACTCTCTCCACTGCTGTTCAATATAGTACTGGAAGTACTTGCAATAGCAATTAGGCAAGAAAAAGACATTAAGTGCATTCAGGTAGGAAAGGAAGAAATAAAGCTCTCACTATTCGCAGATGATATGATACTATACTTAGAGAACCCAATATCCTCCACCAAATAACTCTTAGAAACAATAGACTTGTATAGTAAAGTTGCAGGTTATAAAATCAATACCCAAAAGTCCATGGCTTTCCTATATGCAAACAGTGAGAGAGAGGAAATCTACATGAAAAAATCAATCCCGTTCACAATTGTGCCCCAGAAAATCAAGTACCTAGGAATCAGCCTAACTAAGGAAGTAAAGGACCTGTACAAAGAAAACTACAAAACGCTACTTCATGAAATAAAAGAGGACCTGAGTAAATGGAAAGACATCCCCTGCTCATGGGTCGGAAGACTGAACATTGTCAAAATGGCAATACTACCGAAAGCACTGTACAAATTCAATGCAATCCCTATAAGGATACCCATGACGTTCTTCAAAGAAATGGAGAAAACACTCCTGAAATTTATATGGAACAATAAACCCCCACGAATAGCTAAAGCAATTCTGGGGAAAAAGAAAATGGGAGGAATCAACCTCCCGAACTTCAAACTTAACTACAAAGCGGTAATAATCAAAACAGCATGGTACTGGAACAAAGGCAGAACTGCAGACCAATGGAACAGAGTTGAATACACTGACATCACCCCCCAATCATATGATCATCTAATCTTTGATAAAGGTGCAAGAAATGTGAAGTGGAGTAAGGAAAGCCTCTTTAACAAATTGTGCTGGCATCACTGGACGGCTACATGCAAAAAAATGGGCTCAGAACTCTGCCTAACACCATGTACAAAGGTAAGATCAAAATGGATTAAAGACCTCAACATCAGACCAGAAACCATAAGATACATTGAAGACAAAGTTGGCAAAACCCTCCATGACATTGAGGCTAATGGTATGTTCAAATATGACACGCCACTGGCTGAGCAAGTGAAAACAGAGATAGATGAATGGGACTATCTTAAACTAAGAAGCTTCTGCACCTCCAAAGAAACAGTGACCAAAATACAAAGACAGCCTACAGAATGGGAAAGAATATTCGCCGAATACACATCTGACAAGGGATTGATATCAAGGATATACAAAATACTGGTTGAACTCCACAAGAAGAAAACATCCAACCCCATCCAAAAATGGGGCAATGAAATGAACAGAAACTTTCTCAAAGAAGAAATCCGAATGGCAAAAAAGCACATGAGAAAATCCTCTACATCATTAATCATCAGGGAGATGCAGATCAAAACCACAATGAGATACCATCTCACACCTCAGAGACTGGCCCACATTCAAAAGAACAAAATCAACCGATGCTGGCGCGGATGTGGCGAGAAAGGGATACTCCTTCACTGTTGGTGGGAATGTCCACTGGTTCAGCCCTTCTGGAAAACAGTATGGACGTTCCTCAAAAAATTAGAAAGTGAGCTCCTATTTGACCCAGCGATACCACTCCTGGGAATATATCCCAGAGAGGCAAAAACGTGTAGCCGAAGTGACATCTGCACTTGTTTGTTCATTGCAGCACTCTTTACAGTAGCCAGAAACTGGAAGAGACCAGAGTGCCCAAGAACAGATGACTGGTTAAAGAAACTTTGGTACATCTACACAATGGAGTACTATGTGGCTCTTAGAAAAGATGAAGTCATGAACTTTACATACAAGTGGTACAATATGGAAAGTATCATGCTAAGCGAAATGAGTCAGAAAGAGAGGGATAGACATAGAAAGATAGCATTCATCTGGGGGATATAAAATATTAAAATATGAGATTAATACCCGAGAATAGCTGAGAGCAACACCAGGAGAATTACTCCATAACTTAGAGGCCAGCTGGGTATTCTAGGGGAAAGTACAATTCAGATAGAAATGGGAACACCAAGTGGAGGGTGTTTGGAGGATCCTCCCAGGAGCGGAGATGCAGGTTGAAAGTAGACTGGACTGAACATGTTCGCCACTCAATGCCTCTTTGGCTGATCACAGCGCCCAGGAGGAGAGAGAGAACAGGGGGGAATGCCCTGCCACAGTGGCAGGGGGGCATGGGGGGATGGGAGGATGGGGGGGGGAGGGATATTATCCTGGTGGTGGAAAATGGGCACTGGTGGAGGGATGGGTATTTGATCGTGGTATGACCGAGATCCAAGCACAAAAATTTGTAAATCTACAACTGTACCTCATGTCGTTTCACTAATAAAAAAGAAAAAAAAATTTCTTGTCTATGAAATACAATCACATTTATTCCTATTTTCTTTTTGTTATGTAGTTACTGATAAATCCTTTCTCTTTAATGGACTGGTAAAGTGTCACTCAAAAATCACCTTCTATTCCATTGTTTGGCTAGCAGTTTTTACTAAAATAAAATAGAGTCTTCATATTGTATATGTGGAACAATTTAGTAATAACCTTATTGTCCTTTTTTATTTGGTTTTGTTTGGGATGCCATCCACTGTTATTCAAGGCTTACTCTTGGGTCTGTTCTCCATAACATACTGTACTATGCTGCTTGCTACAGAGACCAGATTTCATTAATATCTACATAATTCTTTTTCAGTTCTGTGATACATATTTTTCATGATGTTTTCTTTGCACTTCCTCCTATGTAAATCACATGAAATAGAAAAATTATATTCGTGTATGCATTATTATTCTTAGAGTTATGAATAACTACATTGTTGATAAACAACTTAAGACACAGAATTTAAATAAAATTTTCCTTCCAAAAATATTTCTTGGGAAAAACTCAAGTAGTGATTTTTGAAGTGGATCAAAAATCAGGGTAACCTTCAATGCATCAACAAGATTAAGTTGTATGTGAACCATAAGTAACAGTTACTCACCTGATCTTGGGGAATTTCCCATAATATCTCCAGCCCAAAGTAAACTGGCGCTGACGCCAACTCCAACTCAGGAACAAAAAGTTAAGAATTTTGATCAGATGAAAACTGGACTTTCAAAACCTCTGGAGACCTACCAGATCCCAGTAGACCTAGATCATGCAAAGATCCGCAGGTAATGAACACCACTGACACCATCACTCTGAAGCAGGTGCGAGAAAATTCAAGTGGCACTAAACGGACCTCCCATGCAAAATGGAAGAACAAAAAGGAGGCTTCTGAACCTCTTGAGGGATAAACCAAAGCCAAAATCCAGCCAAAAGTCTGAGAATGCTTGCTAAGGGGAGCAGGGATTGTTTGTAATGCTGCAGTCAGTGAGAGGTGTCCTGTGACCACAGCCAAAACTAACAGCAAATCTCACAAAGCTGCCTCCAGCATGATCAGCAAGACAAAGAGCCATGGGCAGGAGAAGATAAAAAACACCAGAGAAAACTCTAAGAAAGCTAATGAGTGTAAGCAGCTAGGGAACAAGGTCAAGGCAGAAGAAAAGTCCACCATTGGCAAGATGAAATGCAAGGAAACTCAACCTGAGCTTTGCCAAGAGGCAGTTAAAAAACCCCGCTGCTACCTAGGCATACACATGCTGGATTCTGTCCAATTGTTTCATGCTCTGGGGAAGAGTGATCCAAAACTTGGAATCTCTTCCTCCCAGGTCCTGAGTAGCTCAAAGAACCCCAAAGATGTCAAGCCATCCTCAGCTGTCAAGCCATGGCTAGGTGCTACACGGGATGGAAAAGGCCTTGAGAAAACTCAGGTCAAAGCACAGAAACCAAGTAGCAGTGCTGAAAAACGCTCATCCCCATCCCAGTCTGAGCTGCCCCCTCCTGGGAAGGTGAAATTGGTACCTTTGCCGTTTCTTACCATGGAGAATCCACAAGCTGGACCTGTTCCTCGGAGACGAAAATCTGAAGCCACACATCTTCCTGCTGCAGCTTACCCTGCCAAGCCTGGCTCTACCAATGCAGCTCAGCCAAATGCTGCCAATTTTTCCCCGTCAACCACTGCATTTTTGCCTGGTCCTTCCAATCCTGCTAAGTCCATTTCAACCAACCTATCTCGACCAGGTTTGCAGAACCCTAGTAGCCGGCCTATTCATCAGCCTGCAGCTTCTAGACCTGCTCCCTACAAGGCAGCAGCTGGCACTTCTCTACAGCGGGAGCCTCCTCTGTCTCTGTGAACAAGCGGCATTCACCACCCAAACGTCAGAGTCACTTTCTCCTCCAAGACTTCCGTTTCCAACCGATTCCATGGAGAAAGCCCAATGTTCCCGAGCCAGACATGTCAAAACCCATCACCAAAGAGCATAGACCAGAGCGTGAGGCTATGAAAAGGAAGGCTCAGCATGAGCGTGAGAACACTGCCAAACTCACCTCTTTGGGGGAAAGTGTAGTACTTTATTGAGAGGGAAAAGAGATGGACATCTCTCTCTATTATGGCTACGTAATGGGAGTAGCTGGAATGGTAGGTTCCATTTGAGGTACCAGATGGTTTTCCTAGGAAAACACTGACATGCCATACACCTTTTATTTATTCTATTCTATTATTTTTTTTTTCAAATTAAAGAGATGCATCAACTCGGGTCGGCCATGTTGGCTGTGTGCAAGGCAAATGCCCTACCGCTGTGCTATCACTCCAGAGATGCATCATAGTTAATTGATTGTTAATAAATGTTCTGAATTTTGAGTTGCTGTCAACTGTGGTTGATTTTGGGAGTGGCTGGGTGTTGAAGGAGGAGATGGGAAAGAATGGGAAGTTAGAGAGAGGAAAAAGGGGGAATAGACAAGACTCTAAGTAATACAAACATGGTCCAGGGTTATAAAGCCCTTAAGAGGAGAAATTGCATGGGCCTGATGAAGAGTGGGGTAGGGTCAGAGGAAGAGTAAGCTGACAGTGCATTTGTTCTGCAAACCAGAAGGACACAGTTCAATTCTTGCAATCTTTTATGGTCCCCAGAGACCCACGAGATGTGAAACTTGAACACAGAGCCAAGAGTAAGACTAGAGCACAGTCAAGTATGCCCATCACTGGTGTCCTCGAAAAAAATGGGAGAAATGGCACGGTTTGCGGTTTTCAGTTAAAATAATAAATTTGCAATAGGCTGAGGAAGGCAGATGAGTCTAAGATGATGAGAAGAAAAGTAAAAATTCTTCCATGGAGGCTGTGTTTACACCTCATGGCCTCCTTTGGAAAGGAAGCAAATTTGAGACACATCACTAAAAGGTTTTCTGTGGTCTATTCATAAATGATGGTTGGGGAATGCGAACACATACACTGTGGAATAAACCTACCAGATGAGTGATCAATGCCCTCAGAGTCATTCAAGGATGACTCTTAACAAGGAAAAAGCCAAGAGAACAGTTGACGCATGAAGCCTGAAGATCAGCTCCTGGTAGATGCTAAGATAAGACACCATGTCCTCGAGCCCTCTTTTCAGCACCCCTAGCTGCACAATTTCAATTATTCCCAACAATATTCAGAGTTGCTATCGTGGTGACACTTTATCGTGGTGAGTTTCAACAATGCGGTACATTGCCTATGTAAGTCTTTGGATTTGTAAACTCCCCAAGTTAGCCAAGCCAGCTTTCAGGAAATTTCTGGTGGCGGGAGCTCAAATTATATTAGCTTGAGGGGCTGTTCTTTGGTTTTCCATGGTCCCTGTTGCCTGTAGCTTTCTCTAAACATCGCTTTTAACTGCAGTTCACACAAGAACCAACTTTATAAATGGCATTGTGGCTGCATTGCAGTAGGTACCATACTAAGACATGCATTCTAGGTCACCACTCCCAAAGCAGTTAGTACGAATTGACCTTGAGTCTGGAAGTTTGTGGTGGAAAGAGATGGTCCTAGGAGAGTTAATGGGGTGATGGATGGTTGGAAAGGAAACCGGGAAGGGTAGGGAAGTGGAAATCTGGTGATCATCATGGGATAGTTGGTGGATGTTTTTCAAATACATTAAAATATTTTTTGAAAATGAGATTCAAGACAAACATACGAAAATAAGATAGGTTCCAAAGAACAGGTTACATATAAGACCGAGAGAGCTAAAAAGGGCTGGCATTCCTTCTGGAGCTTTCAATCATACCATTTACTAAAGATGTTATTTTCACATCAATTACCTGTGGAGAGGAATAGTGAGAAAGAGAATGCCACCGGAATAGCAAACTGGATGACCACCTTCATTAAAAGCCAGGTGGAAGGTGTTCACATGGATCCCAAGTGCAAATATATGTTAACAGGAACATATATTTAACTAACTCTGCTTGGTACCAGTAAAAACTTTGTTGAAAATGGGGGGAAATGAAAGCAGTTTCTGACTGACATGAGACTAACCAGTTAATAGATTTTCTCAGGAAAGGGTAGTTGACTGGCTGGGAACAGAAAAACATGAAAAGTGTTTTGCTACCTTTAATGTATGGCTGGAGGTAATTGATCCCAGAAATCTCTTAAAACTAACAAGCTTCAACTCTCTTGAAGGAATTTTGTATTCTTTTTTTTCCCCTTTATTTTATATTATTTTTTTAAAGTTGTAGATTTACAATTTTTTGTGCTTTTGTTTCAATTATACAATGATCAGATACCCATCCCTCCACCAGTGTCCATTTTCCACCACCATGGATAAAGTCCCTCCCACCCCCATCCCCCCATCCCCCCTGTCTCTGTGGCAGGGCAATCCCCTGTGTTCTCTCTCTCCTTTTGGGTGTTGTGGTCTGCAAGAGAGGCATTGAGTGGCAAACATGTTCAGTCCATAGTCTACTTTAGACATCCATCTCCCCTCCTGGGAGGATCCTCCAAACATCCTTTATTTGGTGCTCCCTTCTCTATCTGAGCTGCCCTTTCCTCTAGGATACCCGGCTGGCCTCTAAGTTATGGAGTAATCCTCCTGGTGCTGATCTCAGCTATTCTTGGGTATTAATCTCATACTTTGTTACTTTATATCCCCCAGATGAATGCAATCTATGTCTATCCTTCTCTTTCTGACTCATTTCGCTTAGCATGATACTTTCCATATTGTACCACTTATATGTAAATTTCATGACTTCATCTTTTCTAAGAGCTACATAGTACTCCATTGTGTAGATGGACCATATTTTCTTTAACCAGTCATCTGTTCTTGGGCATTCAGGTTTCTTCCAGTTTCTGGCTATTGTAAAAGTGCTGCAATGAACAAACAAGTGCAGATGTCACTTCGACTATACATTTTTGCCTCTCTGGGATATATTCCCAGGAGTGGTATTGCTGGGTCAAAAGGGAGCTCAATTTCTAATTTTATGATAATCGTCCATACTGTTTTCCAGAAGGGCTGAACCAGTGGACATTCCCACCAACAGTGAAGGAGTGTCCCTTTCTTGCCACATCCACGCCAGCATCGGTTGATTTTGTTGTTTTGGATGTGGGCCAGTCTCTGAGGTGTGAGATGGTATCTCATTGTGGTTTTGATCTGCATCTCCCTGATGATTAATGATGTAGAGCATTTTCTCATGTGCTTTTTTGCCATTCGGATTTCTTCTTTGAGAAAGTTTCTGTTCATTTCATTGCCACATTTTTGGATGGGGTTGGATGTTTTCTTCTTGTGGAGTTTAACCAGTATTTTGTATATCCTGGATATCAACCCCTTGTCAGATGTGTATTCGGTGAATATCCTTTCCCATTCTGTAGGCTGTCTTTGTATTTTGGTCACTGTTTCTTTGGAGGTGCAGAAGCTTCTTAGTTTAAGATAGTCCCATTCATCTATCTCTGTTTTCACTTGCTCTGCCAGTGGCGTGGGATCTTTGAAGATAACATTAGCTTCAATGTCATGGAGGGTTTTGCCAACTTTGTCTTCAATGTACCTTATGATTTCTGGTCTGATGTTGAGGTCTTTAATCCATTTTGATCTTACTTTTGTACACGGTGTTAGGCAGAGTTCTGAGCCCATTTTTTTGCATGTAGTCGTCCAGTGATGCCAGCACAATTTGTTATAGAGGCTATTCAATCGACGGTTTTGCCTGACAGATGTCACTGTTGTCCCAAAATTTCTAACGGGATCGAACCACCGTCTCCTTTGTGCAAAAGTCTACTTCACAGAGCAGGGAGAAAGGGCTACAAAGTTCAAAAAGAGAACTCCCAGAATGACCACCAACTGGGAACTCTTTGGTACTATTGCGGCAACATGGGAAGATGCCACTGTTGACAACATTGACAAGGAATACGATCGACTGGTTCAGCACCTCCATGATTGTGTGAGGAATGCCAAGAGAGAGATAGCCACAAAAAATCGCCTATCTTCGAAAACTCTTGAGCTAATTTGCCAGCGTGGTTTGGCGCATGCCTCAGGCAACCACAAGCTAACATCCAAGCTCGCAAAGCAGTGCAGAGATGCGAACAAGGAAGACCTCAAAGAGAGAAGAGCAGGAGTACTATTAGATGCGGCAGAAGCTGGGAAAAGTATTCATAACGCCCGCCTGCCTTTGTCAACTATAAGACGAAGATGATTGCCCTCCGATGTCCTGATGGATCCATCACGTCCTCCAGAATGGCAATGGAGAAGATTATCCATGACTTCTTCTCAAATCTCTTCGATAGCCATGTCCACTTGCCGACATACCAAATTCCACAGGATGGATATGTCCTTCCCAATGTTCTCCCTTCCAAAATCCGACACGCCATTTCATCGGTAAATAAACAAACAGCACCTGCCGCAGACAAGGTCAGACCTGAGCACTTGAAGAACCTGCAGTCAGTACTCATCAATACACTGGCTCGGCTCTTCACTGGCTACCTGTCTGATTGCAAGTTTCCGTCCCAATGGAAAACCAGCAGGACCGTACTACTGTTCGAAAAGGAAGACATCCATGACATTGGCAACTATCGCCCGATCTGCCTATTGTTTGTCATCTACAAGTTGTTCACTGGAGTCATCCTAAATAGGATTGGCAAAACACTAGATGAAGGACAACCATGCGAGCAAGCAGGGTTCTGCAAAGGATTCAGCACCATCGACCATATCCACACAATAACCAAACTCATTGAGGTTTCTCGGGAGTTCAAGATGCCTTCTGTTTAAAGTTCATTGATTTAAAGAAGGCCTTTGATACTGTTGAGATGGAAGCGGTCATTGAAGCCCTAGCCAATCAGTGCATTCAAGCCCAATACATTAGGATCCTCCGTGAGCTGTATTGCGGATTCACTACCTGGATCTCACCATTCTACAAAGAAGTGATCTTTGACGTCAAGAGAGGGGTGCGGCAGGGTGATAAGATTTCCCCGAAAATCTTCAGTGCCACCCTCGAGAACATCATGCGAGGACTGAATGGGAAGGAATGGGAGTGAAGATAGATGGTCAGCAACTACACCACCTCCGCTTTGCTGATGACATTGTTTTAATAACACCAAACATCAGCCAAGCAGCACAAATATTGGCTGACATTCACCGTTGTATTCACTTAGGAAAAAATTTTGGGAGAAAAGTCTGAAATGATGGGAAAAGAGACAATAAGTGCAAAAGGAAGGGCTTGACATTTGGGTTCCTCTGAAAACAAAGCATGAAACAACAAGATCTGGTGGGAACATGATTTACTGGGAATGGGATCTGAGGAGGAAAAGAGTGATATCAGGGATGTGAACAAGGGAAATCCAAGTTAAGGAAAACTTAGCTAGCTGACTACCCCATGGGCAACATAGTTCCAAGACTACCAGAAATTACCAAGGAATTTACTTTAATTTACTCTCTTTTATATGGTCAATTACAACATGTATTCTGTGCCTTATTCAAACAGAATTTGGAGTATTCATTTCTTTCTCAATATTCTGTTAATTTGTATAAGCATCTTAAACAACTGCTGGATAACAGATTTATTTGATCAGAGTTATTTATTACTTTAATGTTTAGTTGAGATTACTGAAAACTAGGTCTAAAGTGAAGTTTGTCTTGATTGGTACAAAGAGAGAAGGGAGGTCTAGGGATGAAATTAGAGATTATAGTGTACTACATTCAGTTCCTAATAAAACAAATAAAGGACAGTTTCCCAAATAGACTATTGAAAAAGATATTCATCTCTATTTAACCTCTAAATTCAGAATTTTCTATATTTAATTAAAAATGAAAGAATGTTCCTATATTTGGTCTTTTAAAGACATTCCAGGTTGGTTACAGAAACAAACACTGCCTATGAAATCATAACATCTTAATCATAAAAACCTGATTACTACTTAAATGTCCAAGAATGTCAGTTCTAAGAATTATTTCCCTAGATCTCACTAGTGTACATGATAGTCATATGAATACATCTGTGTGGATACATCGCTGGTATCTAATTAGAGAATAGATATATAGAGATTAGATCACATAGCTGAGTGTGCTCTCAACTTTTCTAGTCACTCCCCTGCCCCCCACACACCCAAAGACTTGTAGGAATCCTTATTTATCCATGACTTTTCCTCCTCCCCTTTCCCAGAATCTTTTAAAATTTCTTTTCCAGTACTAATGTAATGCACTTTAGAAAATCTTGAGTTAATCTTAATTCTTGTCATTTAGCTTTTATATAGAGAACCAAGAAAATCTTATTAAAAGTGTATTTTTGTATTCTTTGAAAATGGTAATAAGAACTTTATCATTGAGTCCCAGAATATACATTATGTAAAGAATTTTCTGAGAAATTCCCTGTATAATTCAATACTTGAAGAAATAAATGACTTCTCTGAATGAGAATGAACTGGGACATTTCAAAGTACCAATCAGTGAATCAAAGATGAATCATAGCATCCTATAACTAAAAATGATCTTGATGTACTCTAGTCAACACCATTACATTTTTTTCTTATACCACCTGATAGCACTTTTAATTTTTTAAATTATTATCCATTTATTTTATTAGTGAAACACCATGAGGTACAGTTGTAGACTTACATACCTTAGTGCTTGGGTTTCAGTTATACAAGTATCAAGTACCCATCCCTCCACCAGTTCCCATTCTCCACTACCAATGAACCCAGTGAGCCTCCCACCCCCCATCTCCCCCACTCCGCCCCACCTCAGGGCATTCCCTTTTGCTTTTTCTTTGCTTTTCTGTGCTGTGGTTTGCAATGGAGGTCAATACCATTACATTTTCAAAGAAGAAAATAGGCCCCTAGATGTTCAAGACACTGCTATTCTCCTGGGCTTCTTCCCAGTATGTACCCTGCTCCAAGCCAGGCTTTGGAAATATTCTGGGAAGGAAAACTGGATGTTCCTTTCCTCACACTGACCTGAAAGACTCTTGCTGATTCTCAACTACATCAACTATTTCATTTGTTGCCTGATATCACCTCCTGTCCTTTATTTAAAAAAAATGATTTGTTTCTGGAATATAAAGAAAAAAACTGAATGGAGTAATAAAACAAAAGCAAAGTCAAACCTTTACACTCTAACATCAGAATTGTCCTTACAAGAGGGGAAGTAAAGGATTGAAATGGGTAGGGGAATGTTGTTAGTTGGTTGTGGACAGTAGCTGGATATTTAACAGTGCATGGAGTATGAATACACAGTTGCTGAGATGAGGAAGTCTGTACTTGAAGCGAATACAGTTTGTTAACTAGTCATCATAAATACATGATTGCCATTCAATGCCTCTTTTCATATGTATTTAGATAATTCTTCCCCTCCTCTGTTTGCTTAGGATCAGGACTTTGCCTCTCCCCTCCCTGTTCTTTCAGGAAGACAGAGAGAATTCTTCAGGCAGGAAGAGCATGAAATTTACATAGGAGTGGTACTACATGGACAGTATCATGTTAAGCGAAATGAGTCAGAAAGAGAGGGACAGACAGAGCAAGATTGCATTCACCGGGAGAACATAAAATAAAAAAACAGGAGACTAACTCCCAAGAGTGGACAGGATTAGTGTAAGGAATTTGTCGTCATATCTTGGAGACCAACCACACATGCTAGCAGAAAAGGCAGCTGAAATAGAGAATGGAGCACCAAATAAAGGGTGTTGGGAGGATCCTCCCAGGATGGGAGAGGATGCTGAACATAGACTATAGACCAAACATGTTTGTCACTCAATGCCTCTTTTCCAACCCGCAACACCTAAAAGGAGAGAGAGAACAAAGGCGAATGCTCTGCCACAGAGTCAGGGTGGGATGAGGGGATGGGGCTGGGAGGGATACTGGGATCCGTGGTGGTGGGAAATGGGCACTGGTGGAGGGATCGGTATTAGATCATTGTATCATTGAAACCAAAGCACAAAAATTTGTAAGTCTACAACTGTACCTCATGGTGTCTCACTAATAAAAAATTGAAAATTAAAAATAAAAAATTGGAACATAAAGTAAAAATAAAACAAGAGAAAGATCTCACAATAGCAAAGAGGACTATAGTACTCAAAACGTTGAGAAACAGGCACTATGGCAAGTATTTTTAAATACGCATTCAGGAGAGAATATAGAATTGTTCGTGAACAAATCTATTCTATGGATTCATCTTATCCTTGAAATGGAAAAGGACAATGTGTTACAGTTACCAAATTAAAAAAAGGATATATATCATCTATTTTTTGCTATGTTTCTATGCTTTACCAAATATTATTCTAATTTTTAAATTGACTTTAATGATTAAAACAGTATTTGCCTGCATTAAACCTTTTAATTAAATGTTTTATTAGAAGTGATTTTTAATTATTAAAAAAGTTTTATTAACATGTCATTTATTAACATGTCATTATTAACATATAGACCAAAGAGCTAGTGCAGCATGCAGATGGTGTTTACCTTGTATGCAGCTAACCTTAGTTCAATCCCCAGAACCCTGTGCCTGCCAGGGGTGATCTCTGTATAGAGTCAGAAGTGAGCCCAGAGCACATCTGGGTGTGCTCCACTCCCCACATAAAAGGAAGAATAGAAAAGAAAACCATATAACTGATTCTTGAGTAACATAGAGCTTAAGGGTGCTAACTCCTCTATAATGTTCGAAAACCCCCAAATTTAATAGATAATCTGCTATTGACCAAGAAGATGGATTTCTAATAGTACTTAATTCCATTGTCTGCAAGTAGTGCTATATGTGGCCTGTCCATCTGTAAATTTTGATACATTTTAAAACTTTAATCTATTTTATAATAGACTTTATAATACATATGTATTTTATGGTAGTAAGTGATAATTTATATTTCTATTTTGGTGGGGTATTTGGGCCATAGTATGTGGTGCTTGGGACTTCCGACTCTGTGCTCAAGAGTCATTCCTGGTGGTGCCAACCATAAATGTGGGTTGACTGTGTGCATGGTAAGTGCTTTAACCCCTATACTAAGTCTGGGGTCCAATCAAATCAATTATCTGCATATATTTTATACATACATGGCATACTTTTTCTTAGATTTTTTTATATTTCTAGGATATATTGATCATCTTTAATTATTTCACATGCATACCAATGTCCAAAAATTCTTAAAATATAATTATTGAAAAATATCATATAGAAGTCCAAATTTGTATTGTTCATGGGATAACTATATTAAGAAAAAAATAGAACCACAATAAACATACAAGAAAAATGGAGGTACATTTCTTTGGAGTCGTTCAATTATGCATTTATATTAGTCTATATACATGTATGATTTTTAAATAAACAATTTCTGTTACTATAAATTGTTTATTGAGATATTATAATTGTAATGTTTTCAAGCTAAGATGACATTGATGTGGACATTTATATCTATTTGTCTACTTTACTAATTGTTTCCTTAATATCAATTCTTAAAAGCTAACTTACTTATGACTGGATATGTAGCTCAGGACAAAAGAACTTGTCTTGCAGGTATGAAATTTTGGTTTCAATTTTTCGCAGTATAGAAGCAAAAGCAAAATCATTAACTGTGTTTGGAAATATGCCTCAGTGGTAAAATATTTGCCTCACATTTCAGAGGTTATGGGCTTGATCCTTGAATTTTCATATACACACACAAAAGCTAATTTACAACAAAGTCCCACACTGGAGACCTAACTGGGCCTGTCAAGAAAATTGATGAACAACGTGAGGACAGTGACAGTGATATTCACTTAATGAACATTAAACTGCTTTAAGCTATATATTGCCTAACTATTATACAGATTTAATTCTCAATAAAATAACTAGAAACGATCTATTTTCTAGCATCTTTGCTAGGGAAAGATAGCAACTGATATTTCAATATTTGTAATTTGGGGGACATTTTAATTTATCATTTTCATTTGTGCTCTGTCTACCAGTGAACTTGAAAATTGCTCTTGTGTGGTACTACATGGAAAATATTATGCTATGGGAAATGAGTCAGAAACAGAGGGACAGACATAGAAAGATTGCATTCATCTGGGTAATATAAAGTAACAAAATAAGACACTAACACACAAGCACAACTGTCATAAATACCAGGTTGTTCACTCCATGTCTTAGAGGCCAGCTGTATTCTCTAGGGGTAAAGGCAGTGCAGATAGAGAATGGAGCACCCAATAAAGGGTGCTGGGAAGATCTGCCGAGGATGGGAGATGCCTGCTGAAAGTAGTCTATGGACCGAACAGAATTGCCACCCAATGTCCCTTTTGTAGACCATAGCACCCAAAAGGAGAGAGAGAACAAAAGGTAGTGCCCTACCAAAGAGGCAGGGTAGGATGGGGGATGGGGAGTAGGAGGGTTACTTGGATTGGTGGGAGTGGAGATTGGCCACTGGTGGTGGGATGGGTACTCAATCACTGTATAACTGAAACCCAAGTGCAACAACTTGTAAGTCTAAACTATACCTCATGGTGTTTCATAATAAAACAAAACAAAACAAAACAAATTTCAAAAAAGAAGAAAATTGCTCTTGTGTTTACTAGTCATTTACACTTCTTTCAATAGACATTATATGATCATGGTTTATGTTTATTTTTTCTATCAAGTTTAATAGCGAAATACTGATTTATTTCACAACACTAATTTTTTAAAACCATTCATCCTTGCCCTATAATATTAATTGCCAGTATTTTTTGGTGTTGCTGGTTTTAGATCACTTAGATTGCTTTTTGTCCTTTTCTTTCAGATTGTAAAATTTTGGACAAATGAGCATATGTTTTTCTTTATCTTCTACAGTTTTAAAATGAGAAAAATTGTTAGTATTCTACAAATAAAATACCTGTGCATTTACTATTTCTTTTCATTTTATTTACTTTAACATATCTAGATTCATCTACAATTTATCCTAGTATGTGTTGTAATATTGAAAGAAACCACCATTTTTTTCAATCATAGCACTGTAGCACTGTCCTCCCGCGGTTCATCCATTTGCTGGAGCGGGAACCAGTAACAACTTACACCAAATTGTGAGACTTGTTGTCACTGGTTTTGGCCTATCGAATAGGTCATGGGGAGCTTGCAAGGCTTTTGCTATGTGGACGAGATACTTTGGGTAGTTTGCGGGGCAGAGGAATCGGAATCAGGGTTGTCCTCCTGCAAGGCAAATGCCCTACCCGCTGTGCTGTAAACGTTATCTAAAATATACTAGTAATACCAAATGTTATTTCTTTAACAGTGCAATATAAACGATTATTTAGTAATTCTCTTGATTTGTTAATGAAATAACTAAGCTCTTGAGTATCATGGGAGTATTTTTCTAACATAGGAGTCTGAGGAAAGTGAAACTGTTATAACTGTCTTGTAGGATTCCATCTCCCTAGCCTGCTTCATTCTACCCTGCTCTCTATCCATTCCGGTCTTCTTCTTGGGATTCTGACGTCCTAATTGGCTAGCCTCTACCTTTCAACTGCCTACTTTATGACATCATTCTCCCACCAAACCAACCACCAACTGATAGAATCTTGGCCGTCCCATGTAGTAGTTTGTAAACAAATTTGAATCATCATGGCAAGTGACGAGTGACCAATGACCAATCACCAGTGAGCAGTCGTTTGTACTGAACACTTGTGGTCTTAAGCCGCTGCAGTGTTCAGACGTACTCTCGTACCGTCTCCTCTTCTCGTCTACCTTTCATCGGTATTTCCTCTTCTCTGACCATGTCAGGTAAGGAATAATACTTTTCAAAGCTTTTCATTAGATTTATCATCCATAAACTTACCAGTCAAGGAAAAACAGCACATAGTAATGAAAGAATATATTCAAGTAGAATTTTAAAGCCTCATTTTAGCTTGACTTTGACATTTGCTGTGTGATTATAGACATTGGCTTACTTTCTCTCACATACAAAGTGTTTTTCCTCATTGATTACATTATATTTTAGACATACTTAGGAGCTCAAATACACACACATACATAAATACATATATATATATGAGTGTTGATTCTCTGTGTTTCTTTTTCCTTTTAGTAGTGAATTTTACATGATATCCATTGAAAACAAGTAAATCAGAGACAGTTTTTTTACAGAAACAAAATATAGATGCTGTGGAAAACTGTTAATATATACTAGTATGTGTTCTCTGTAATGGTCTCTCCACTTGTATGTATACTTCAGTACTTTAAATATAGTGATATTACAAAGTAATAATCATTGATCTTTGAGATTTGATTTTAGCCAGGTAATAAGAAAATATGGGGCATGAGTAAGGTGTGGAGTGCTGAGGGTAGGGAGGCAAGCCCTCAAAGGTAAGAAAGTTTGGGATCACTTTCATGAAACATTGACCAATCGAAAACTAGACGTTATGAGGGAGAAATAAATAGGAAAGAAAGAACGAAAGAAAGAAAGAAAGAAAGAAAGAAAGAAAGAAGGAAAGAAAGCAAGCAAGCAAGCATAGGGACGTCGATTATCAAGGAAGGGGAAAACGTTTGTTCAGAATGTTGAAGAGAACCAAAGATTTAAAATCAAATAAGAAAGGTACCAGTAGGAAAAGCAGATTATCAGAAAGCCATCCTTGCTGGCATTTTTCCTTATTATCTCTTAGAACACAGTACTTGGTTCTTGACAATTTGAGTATAAACACGCTTCAGAAATGATGCTTCCCATAAATAGCTAATAGTGCTTATCTAGGGCGGTGGAAGACACATAATCTTCAATGTTTTTATTATGTTATGGTTTTAAGTACATGTACGCGCTGCCTGTTAAAATTAAAAATTGGTATATTCTAACTTGAATAAGGAGATTTGATTCATTTGTGTGGTTAGTAGGTTCCAGGTTAAAGCGGCTTCTGATCTTTACAAATATTATTTCATGTGATTTTTTCTTCCTAACATGAAAGTATTTTGATAATAGTCAAATTCTGTTTTAAATCCTAAGAGGAAAAAGAAAAATCAAGTCTCACAGGTCTAATTACACATTTTTGTCATATATGTGAATTAAGATTTTTCCTACATTAAAGATATCTTATTGGGTTTAGGTGCTCATTTATTAAACATTGAGAAGAACGTTTTTCTGGTTGATAAACATAATTCTAATCTAGGGGTTGAAAATAAATTTGCAAATTTTGTGATCACTTTTTAAATGATCTTTTCTGTGTCTTGTGTGATCAAGAGAAATCCTATGCTATGTTTAACACGTGTTGTTTGCTGGTTAATATTCAAAGGTTCTGATGAGAATAATTTTTTGTACTTTCGAAATTTCTTTCTGTATTTTACTCATTTCAAACATTTCTTGTCTCTGAAATACAATCACGATTACTCCTATTTTCTTTTTGTTATGTAGTTACTGGTAAATTCTTTCTCTTTAATGGACTGGTAAAGTGTGCACTCAAAAACCACCTTCTATTCCATTTTTTGGCTAGCAGTTTTTTGTAAAATAGAATACTGTCTACATATTGTATATGTGGAAAAATTTATTAATAATGTTATTGTACTGTTTTATTTGGTTTTGTTTGGGATAACATCCACTGTTATTCAAGGCCTACTCTTGGGTCTGCTCTCCATAACTTACTGTACTATGCTGCTTGCTACAGAGTCCAGATATCATTAATATCTACATTCTTTTTCAGTTATGTGATACATATATTTCATGATGTTTTCTTTACCCTTCCTCCTATGTAAATCACATGAAATAGAAAAATTATATTCATGTATGCATTATTTTTCTTAGAATTATTAGTAACTACATTTTAGACAAACAATTTAAGACACAGAGTTTAAATAAAGTTTTCCTTCCAAAAACATTTCTTTGAAAAAACTCAAGCAGTCATTTTTGAAGTGGATCAAAAATGAGGGTAACCTTCAATGCATCCACAAGAGTAAGTTGTATGTGAACCGTAAGTAACAGGTACTCATGGCACAAGTCAAATGGAAACCTGATGATTACAATGGTAATAGTTGTAAAGATCCCAAATGCCTAAATTAATGTAAGGTCTTCCATGGGAGACTTTTTTGTGACTATTCTTGACCAAGACACCGCTGTCTCTTCCATATCTATGGCAGCTCGCTATGAGAAAATCCTAGATACCAACAACACGGTGTCTGTGTACCCATCACTTTCTGCCAGTCTTGTTGAGAGAACACCATCTCTGGTTCCACATCAGAGTCAATGCCTGTCACTTCCCTACCAGGAAGGAAGCCAGGTGTATTACTATCATCCAGGCACTCTGGGAACTCTCCTTTCCGGTCTGCAATTCTATAACTCCATTTCATACACAGGGCTAAATGGCTCTGCCCCCAAGCTTACAGCAACTCATCGCGAGAAATGGTTATGGTTCTCAAGGAGGTCCAGCCCGCAAATAACCAAATACCAGACTCCTACTCTGGAATCGACTTCTCTCTGTCTGCTCAACCTATCACAGAATCGAGTTGTCAAGGTGAGTAAAACGGAGAGAAGAGAAAGAAAATTCAAAAATTGGGGTCAAATAAGAGGAAAACTGTCCGTAGAGAGGTGGTATTCATATACACTGAGATTGTTAAATTAAAAAAAAATTCAGTTCATGTTTACTCCCCTCACTCATTTTACAGCATGCTATTTTCACACTCAATATAAGAGCTCCTTATGGAGATTGGAAGTTATGATAGTATAATGGACATTTAAGTTTCTTATAATGAAAAGTCAGGGGCAGAGAAAACAATGTCACATTTTTTCCCTTGTTATTTCATTTTTTTAATTTTTATTAGTTAAACATCATGAGGGACAGTTGTAGACTTACAAATTATTGTGATTCTATTTCATTTATACAATGATGGAGTACGTATCCCTCCACCACCAGTGCCCATTCTCCAGCACCATGGTTCCCAGTATTCCTCCCACCACACATACCCCCGATCCCACTCAGCCTCTGTGGCTGGAAATGCCACATTTTTCACTGTTCTATGTCAGCAGGCCTCAAGAATTACCACACTAAAAGTAAAATACATGTCTTAAACTAGTATTTTGTTATTTTCTTAAGAAGTTTCAGAACTCTAATTGTAATGGTACCACGTTAACTTTCCCTTCCATAAATGAACAGCAAGGTTCTGAATACACTTGTGGTTCAGAGATTCTGACTCAAATCATGAAACCTAGAATCTGTACCTCAGCACAAATATCATGCTGAATTAGTGCTTCATTCATACTCTTATTCTCTGATATTAACGCCCTTTTATTTGTCCATGAAAGTGAATAAATTGACAGTACAATACATTACAAAGCTAAGCTCTATATGGCACTTATTAGTTTGTAAAAGTAAAGTAAAGGCCCTCCCGTTGATCATCAATTTGCTCGAGCGGGCCCAGTAACGTCTCCATTGGAGACCTTGTTTTTACTGTGTCTGGCATATCGAATACTCTTGGCAGCTTGCCGGGCTCTCCGAGAGGGCCAGAGGAATCGAACTCGGGTCGGCCATGTTGGCTGCGTGCAAGGCAAATGCCCTACCCGCTGTGCCATCGCTCCAGCGGTATTAGTTTGAAAATCTATAATTACTTAAAAAAAAAAACTTTTGTTTGCAGGACGTTGAATCTGTGTCATAGACCGAAGTGCTCAGGGATTACTCCTGGATCTGTGCTGGGTATCACTGCTGAAGATGCTTAGGAGATCATAGGTGATGCGAAAGATCAAACTGAGGTCAGGTGTGCGCAGGGCCATTGCCTTAACAAATGTACTATCACTCTTCCCAAGTCTCTTATTTTTCAAGTTATTTTACACAGAAATTCTTACAAATACAAAGAAAACCAAAAAACAACAGCACTACATGACACACAGTAAGAACTACAACATTTACCTCCAATCTTCGAGCACAGGACTTGTCCATTATCTGTAGAATACCCAGTAACAATCCACTGCCTATTGCTGGTAGGTGCACAGTTGTTGCACCACTAGTTTTGTGGACCGAATATCTCATTTAGCAGGCACTGATTTCTTCCTTGGTTCCTTTTTAGTGATGAATTTCCTGGGGATGGAGACTTCCCTGATATCACAACCTTCAGGTAAGACATTTAGTCTGACACAAATTTCTGAATTGCCCACAACTTGCAGTAGCAGGATTCAAAGATCTGTGAGTAATCCACCACCAGAGTTTCGGGAAGTTCCCATAATATCTCCAGCCAAAGTAACCTGGCGCTGACCCCAACTCCAACTCAGGAACAAAAAGTTAGGAATTTTGATCAGATGAAAACTGGGATTTCAAAACCTCTGGAGACCTACCAGATCCCCGTAGACCTAGAACAATGCAAAGATCTGTATGTAATGAACACCACTGACACCATCACTCTGATGCAGGTGCAAGAAAATTCAAGTGGCACCAAGTGGACCTCCAATGCAGAATGGAAGAACAAAAAGGAGGCTTCTGAAACTCTTGAGGGAGAAGCCAAGGCCAAAATCCAGCCAAAAGTCCGAGAATGCTTGCTAAGGGGAGGGGGGATTATTCGTAATGCTGCAGTCAGTGATAGGTGTCCTGTGACCACGGCCAAAACTAACAGCAAACCTCACAAAGCTGCCTACAGGAGGATCAGCAAGAAAAAGAGGCATGGGCAGCAGAAGACAAAAAACACCAGAGAAAATTCTAAGAAAGATAATGAGTGTAAGCAGCCGGGGAACAAGGTCAAGGCAGAAGTAAAGCCCACCATTGGCAAGATGAAATGCAAGAAAAGTCAACCTGAGTTTTTCCAAGAGACCTTTAAAAAGCCCCGCCGCTACCTGGGCGTACACATGCTGGATTCTGTCCAAGTGTTTCATGCTCTGGGGAAGAAGAGTGATCCAAAACCTGGAATCTCTTCCTCCCAGGTCCTGAGCAGCTCAAAGAAGCCTAAAGATGTCAAGCCATCCTCAGCTGTCAAGTCATGGCTAGGTGCTAAAGGGGATGGAAAAGGCCTTGAGAAAACTCAGGTCAAAGCACAGAAACCAAGTAGCCGTGCTGAAAAACGCTCATCTCCATCCAAGTCTGAGCTGCCACCTCCTGGGAAGTCAAATTGTTACCTTTGCCGTTTCTTACCATGGAGAGTCCCCAAGCTAGACCTATTCCTCAGAGACGAAAATCTGTGGACTCACATCGTCCTGCTGCAGCTTACCCTGCCAAGTCCGGCTCTACCAATGCAGCTGAGCCAACTACTGCCAATGCTTCCCGGTCAAACACTCCATTTTTGTCGATTCTCCCAAACTTGCTCAGTCCATTTCAACCAACCCATTTCGACCAGGTTTGCAGAACCCTACTAGCCGGTCTATTCGTGACCCCACAGCTTCTAGACCTCCTCCCTACAACAGGAGCTGGCATTTTCCTCCAGCTGGAACCTCCTCCTGTGTTTGTGGACAAGCGGCAGTTGCCAACCAAACGTCAGAGTCAGTTTCTCCTCCTAGACTTCCATTTCCAACCGATTCCATGGAGAAAGCCCAATGTTCCCGAGCCAGTCATATCAAAGCCCATCACCAAAGAGCAGAGACCAGAGCGTGAGACTATGAAAAGGAAGGCTCAGAAGGAGCGTGAGAATGCTGCCAAACATACATCTTTGGGTGAAAGTGCAGAACTTTATTAAGAGGGAAAAATAGATGGACATCTCTTTCTACTATGGCTACGTAATGGGAGTAGATGCAATGGTAGTTTCCACTTTGGGTACAGGATGGTTTTCCTAGGCAAACACTGACATGCCATACACATTTTATTTATTCTAATATATATTTTCAAATTAAAGAGATGCATCATATTTAATTGGTTGTTAATAAAAGTTATGAATTTTTAGATGCTATCAACTGTGGTTGTTTTGGGGAGTGCCTGGGGGTTGAAGGATGGGATGGGAAAGAATGGGAAGTTAGAGACAGGAAAAAGGGTGAATATACAAGACTCTAAGAAATACAAACTTGGTCCAGGGTTATAACGCCCATAAGAGGAGAAATTGCATGGGCCTGATGAACAGTGTGGTAGGGTCAGAGGAAGAGTATAGCCTACAGGGTATTTGCTCTGCAAACAAGAAGGACTCAGTTCATTTCTTGCAGACTTTTATGGTCCCCAGAGACCCACCAGATGTGAAACTTGAGCACAGAGCCAGAGATAAGATCATAGCACAATCAAGTATGCCCCAAACCTGGTGTCCTCCACAAAAAAATTGGGAGAAATGGCACGATCTGCAGTGTTTGGTTAAAAGAATAATTTTGGAATAGGTTGAGGAAGGCAGATGAGTCTAAGATGACCATAAGAAAAGTAAAAATTCTTCCATGGAGGCTGTGTTTACGCCTCATGGCCACTTTTGGTAAATAACCAAATTTGAGACACAGCACTAAAAGGTTTGGGTGGTCTATCCGTAAATGATGGCTGGGGGATTCGAACTCATACACTGGAGAATAAACCTACCAGATGAGTGATCAATGCCCTCAGAGTCATTCAAGGATGACTCTTAACAGGGACAAAACCAAGAGAACAATTGAAGCATGAAGCCTGAAGATCAGCTCCTGGGAGATGCAAAGATAAGTCACCATGTCCTCGGGGCCTCTGTTCAGCACCCGTAGCTGCAACATTTCACTTATTCCCAGCAATATTCAGAGTTGCTGTTACGGTGACACTTCACTAGCGTGTTTTCACAATGCGGTCCATTGCCTCTGTTAGTCTTTGGATTTGTAAACTCCCCAAGGTAGCCAAGCCAGTTATCAGGAAATTTCTGGTGGGGGGAGCTCAAATTATATTAGCTTGAGGGGCTGGTCCTTGGTCTTCCATGGTCCCTGGTTCCTGTAGCCTGCTCTAAACATCGCTGTTAACTGCAGCTCACACAAGAACCAAGGTTATAAATGGCTTTGGGGCTGCGTTGCCGGAGGTACCGGACTAAGACATGCGCACTAGGTCACCACTTCCAAAGCAGTAGGTACCGGTTCTCCTTCAGCCGGGAAGGTCTTGGTGGAAAGAGATGGCCCTAGGAGACTCAATGGGGTGATGGATGAATGGAAAGGAAACCGGGACGGGTAGAGAACTGGACAGCTGCTGATCATCATGGGATAGTTGGTGGATGTTTTTCAAATACGTTAAAATATTATTTGTAAATAAGATTCAAAACAAAAATACGAAAATAAGATAGGTTCCAAAGAATAGGATACATATAATACCGAGAGAACTGAAGGGCTGGCATTCATTCTGGAGCTTTCAATCATACCATTTACTAAATATGTTACTTTCACATCACTTAGCTGTGGAGAGGAATAGTGAGAAACAGAATGCAACCAGAAAAGCAAACTGGATGACCACCTTCAAAAAAAGCCAGGTGGAAGGTGTTCACATGGATCCCAAGTACAAATATATGTTAAATGGAACATATTTTTAACTAACTCTGTTTGGTACCAGTAAAAACTTTGTTGAAAATGGGGGGAAATGAACGCAGTTTCTGACTGACCTGAGGCGAACCATTTAATAGATATTCCCAGGAAAGGGTAGTTGACTGGCTGGGAACAGAAAAACGTGAAAAGTGTTTTGCTACCTTTAATGTATGGCTAGAGGAAAATGATCCCAGTCAACTCTCAAAACTAACAAGCTTCAACTCCCTTGAAAGAAAGTTGTATTAACTGAGGAAAAAATGCTGGGAGAAAAGTCTGAAATGATGAGAAAAGAGACAATAAGTGTAAAAGGAAGGGCTTGAAATTTGGCGAAAACAAAGCTTGAAAAAACAAGATCTAGTGGGAACATGATCTATTGGGAATGGGATCTGAGGAGGAAAAGAGCAATATCAGGGATGTGAACAAGGAAAACCAAGTTAATGAAGACTTAGCTAGCTGACTACTCCATGGGCAACATGGTTCCAAGAATACCAGAAATTCCCAAGGAATTTACTTTAATTTTCTTTTTTTATATGGTCAATTACAACATGTATTTTTGCCTTCTTAAAACACAATTTGGAGTGTTCATTTCTTTCTCAATATTCTGTTCATTTGTGTAAGCCTCTTAAACAACTGTTGGATAACAGAATTATTTGATCAGACTTATTTTTTACTTTAATGTTTAGTTGACATTACTGAAAACTAGGTCTAAAGTGAAGTTTGTCTTGATTGGTACAAGTAGAGAAGGGAGGACTAGGGATGGAATTAGAGATTATAGGGTACCACATTTAGTTCCTAATAAAACAAGTAAAGCACAGTGTCCCAAATAGACTATTGAAAAAGATATTCATCTCTATTTAACCTGTAAATTGAGCATTTTCTATATTAAATTAAAAATGAAAGAATTTTCCTATATTTGGTTTTTTATAGACATTCCAGTTTGGTTAAGGAAACAAACACTGCCTATGAAATCATAACAACGTAACTATAAAAACCTGATTACTACTTAAATTTCCAAGAATGTCAGTGCTAAGAATTATTTGTCTGGATTTCCTTAGTCATTTAATCACTTAGATCACTTAATCACTTAACTTCTCATTAGTCGTCGATTTGCTCGAGCGGGCGCCAGTAACGTCTCCATTTGTCCCTGTCACGTGCTAGTGTAGCGCAATGGCATCTGTTCACTCCGGGAACATGAAGGGCCTCAAATCGATCATTCATGATCTTGACGAAGAAGTCTGACTATCTGGTAGGTGGGTGGCCACGCGGTGTTTTGACATTCCGTGGAGTCCAGTCGGTAACAGCTCTAATCCAGCGGTTATCTTTAAATCTCATTCTGTGACCAGCCCATCTGATTTTCGACAACTTGGCAAATGAGACAGTGTCCCTGATTCATGATAGTTGATGGATGTCATAACTCCGGATTCTTTCTCTCATTTGAGTGAAACGTGATATTCCAAGCATAGCTCTTTCTATTCTTCTTTGGGAGACCTGAATAGAGTTCTCATCCTGTTTGCGTAAGGCCCAGGTTTCTGAGGCATATTTTAATGCAGGAAGAACAGTGGAATCTAAGAGATGTGCCCAGAGCCGGAGGTTCATCGTCCTCTTAGCTATTTCTTCGACATTCTTGATGGCATTCCAAGCTGCTCTCTTCCTCCTGCGCAGCTCGTGTGCCAGGTCATTTGTCATGTTGACCTCTCGACCTAGGTACACATAGCTGTTGCATTTGGAGATGGTCGTTCCATTGAGAGTGAATGGGGCGTCAGGAACGAGGCTGTTTCTAATAAACATTGTCTTCGTAAGATTCAGCTGTAGTCCTACCTTTCCACACACACTGTCAAAGTCGGCCAGCATTTGTGCCGCTTGGCTGATGTTTGGTGTTATTAAAACAATGTCATCAACAAAGCGGAGGTGGTGTAGTTGCCGACCATCTATCTTCACTCCCATTCCTTCCCATTCCAGTCATCGCATGATGTTCTCGAGGGTGGCACTGAAGATTTTCGGTGAAATGGTATCACCCTGCCCCACCCCTCTCTTGACGTCAAAGATCACTTCTTTGTAGAATGGTGAGATCCTGGTAGTGAATCCGCAATAGAGCTCACGGAGATCCTGATGTATTGGGCTTAAATGCCCTGATTGTCTAGGGCTTCAATGACCGCTTCCATCTCAACAGTATCAAAGGCCTTCTTTAAATCAATGAATGTTAAACAGAGCGGCATCTTGAACTCCCGAGAAACCTCAATGAGTTTGGTTATCGTGTGGATATGGTCGATGGTGCTGAATCCTTTGCGGAACCCGGCTTGCTCAGATGGTTGTCCTTCATCTAGTGTTCTGCCAATCCTATTTAGGATGACTCGAGTGAACAACTTGTAGATGACAGACAATAGGCAGATCGGGCAATAGTTGCCAATGTCGTGGATGTCTCCCTTCTTGAACAGTAGTACGGTCCTGCTGGTTTTCCATTGGGACGGAACCTTGCATTCAGGCAGGTAGCGAGTGAAGAGCCGAGCCAGTGTATTGATGAGTACTGACTGTAGGTTCTTCAGGTGCTCAGGTCTGACCTTCTCTGGCCCGGGTGCTGTTTGTTCCTTTATCAACGAAATGGCGTGTCGGATTTCGGAAGGGAGAACATTGGGAACAACATATCCATCCTGTGGAATTTGATATGTCGGCAAGTGGACAATGCTGTCGAAGAGATTTGAGTAGACGTCATGGATAATCTTCTCCATTGCCGTTCTGGAGGATGTGATGGATCCATCAGGACGTCAGAGGGCAGTCATCTTGGTCTTGTAGTTGGCGAAGGACAGGCGGGCGTTACGAATACTTTTCCCAGCTTCTGCCGCATCTACTAGTACTTCTGCTCTTCTCTCTTTGAGGTTTTCCTTGATGGCATCTCTGCACTGCTTTGCGAGCTTGGACGTTAGCTTGCGGTTGCCTGAGGCATGCGCCAAACCACACTGGCGAATTAGTTCAAGAATTTTCCAAGATAGGGGATTTTTTGTGGCTATCTCTCTCTTGGCGTTCCTCACACATTCATAGAGGTGCTGAACCAGTCGATCATATTCCTGGTCAATGTTGTCAACAATGGCATCTTCCCATGTTGCCGCAATAGTACCAAAGAGTTCCCAGTTTGTGGTCATACTGGCAGTTCTCTTTTTGAACTTTGCAACCCTTTCTCCCCGCTCTGTGAAGTAGAATTTTGCATGAAGGAGACGGTGGTCCGATCCCTTTCGAAATATTGGGACAACAGTGACATCTGTCAGGCAAAACCGTCGATTGAATATGATGTGGTCTATTTCGTTGTGGAATCTTCCACGGAGAGACTCCCATGTCCATCGTTTAGATTCTGCCTTCTGGAACTGTGTTACCATGAATGGTTTCGGTCGACATGATGAACTCAGATAGTCTCTCAAGCTGTTCATTCCATTCTAGGCCATGGGTCCCAATGTGAAGTTCTTCAGCAGATCTTCTCGGTCCTATCTTGGCATTAAAATCACCCACAAGGATCTTGTAGAAGGTGTGGTCTTCTTTATAGAACTTCTCTAGCTCCATGTAGAACTTCTCGATTTCTCTTTCATCATAATGAGATGTTGGTGCACAGACAATGAAGATAGAAACTGCAGGCAGTGAGCCACATCTATTCAAATGTAAACTTCCGATTCGGGTTGTTATTCATTCGAATGAATCAATGCTCTTGGCCAAGTTTGTGTTGACAAGGACAATGACGCCTCCAACACCTCTTTTTTCGCAAGTTCCCAGGAACAATTCTTCTCCAGTGTCGAAAACGGCATGGTATGATTCTTGCCTTCTTGTCTCGGTCAGACCAATGATGTCGTACTTGATCATTCGCGCTTGTAACATCAGGTCCTCGATGGATTCATCTGATGCTAGCGTACATGCATTGAAAGTACAGACGATCATTTTTGTCTTCCTTCGTTGTGGCAGCCTAGGTTGGCCGTGAGATTTTGTCGGCCTCTCCTTTCTCATCCTTCTCAGTGCTTCCATGTCGGTGAAGCCTTCGGGATTAGGTGAATGTACATGATACAGGGTTAGTGTACATGATAGTCATATGAATACACCTGTGTGAATATATCGCTGGTATCTAGAGAATAGATATATAGAAATTAGATCACATAGCTGAGTGTGATCTCAACTTTTCTACACACTCCCATGCCCCACACACCCAAAGACATGTACTAATCCTTATAGATCCATGACTTTTCCTCCTCCCCTCTCCCAGAGTCTTTTAAAATTTCTTTTCAAGTACTAATGTAATGCACTTTAGAAAATATTGAGTTAAACTTAATTGTTGTCATTTAGCTTTTAGATAGAGAACCAAGAAAATCTTATTAAAAGAGTATTTTTGTATTCTTTGAAAATGGTAATAAAAACATTATCCTTGAGTCCCTCAATAGACATTATATAAAGTATTTTGTGAGGAATTCCCTGTACAAATCAATACTCAAAGAAATAAATGACTTCTCTGAATGAGGATGAACTGGGACATTTCAAAGTATCAATCAGTGAATCAAAGATGAATCATAGCATCCTATAGAAAAAAATGATCTTGATTTAATCTAGTCAACACCATTACATTTTTTTCTTATACCAGCTGATAGCACTTTTAATTTTTTAGTTTTTATTTATTTATTTTTATTAATGAAACACCATGAGGTGCAGTTGTAGACTTACATACCTTTGTACTTGGTTTTCAGTTATACAAGAATCAAGTATCCATCTCTCCACCAGTGAACATTCTCCACCACCAAGGAACCCAATGACCCTCCCACCCACAATCTCCCCCACTTTGCCCCAACTCAGGGCATTCCCTTTTGCTTTTTCTTTGTTTTAGTGTGTTGTGGTTTGCAATGGAGGTCAATACCATTACATTTTCAAAGAAGAACATAGGCCCCTATATGTTCAAGACACTACTACTGTCCTGCGGTTCTTTCCAGCATGCACCCTGCTCCAAGCCAGCCCATTGGAAATATGCTGGGAAGGACAACTGGATGTTCCTTTCCTCACACTGACCTGGAAGACTCTTGCTGATTCTCAGCCACATCAACTATTTCATTTGTTGCCTGATATCACCTCCTGTCCTTTATTTTTTTTTTAAATATTTGATTTGTTTTGGGAATATAAAGATAAAAATTAAATGGACTAATAAAACAAAAGCAAAATCAAACCTTTACACTCTGACATCAAAATCGTCCTAATAGGAGGGGAAGTAAATGACTGAAATGCGTAGGGGAGTGTTGTTAGTTGGTTGTGGACAGTAGCTGGATATTTGACAGTGCATGGAGTATGAATACACTGTTCCAGAGATGAGGAACTCTGTACTTGAAGCGAATACAATTTGTAAACTAGTCATCACAATTATATGACCATATGAAATTTATCTACATATGCTTTGTGCCTTCCTTGCATGTATGTGTTATGCATTCCTTTTTCATGGCCTCAGAAATGCATCTGAGGGCACTCGGAAAATTAGTTGAGCCCCAAGTATGGGGAGAGAAGTAGTAAATAATGGGAGGAGAAAGAAATATGAGTTGGAGCTTAAGAGCCGTGTAAGAGGAATATATAGATATGTATGTGTGTGTAAGTACACATATATATGTATAAATATATATATGGGCTGGAGCCATAGCACAGTGGGTAAGACTTTTGCCTTGCACGTGACCAACCTGGGTTTGATTGCTCTCCTCTCAGAGAGCCCGGCAAGCTACTGAGAGTAACCCTCCCTCATGGCAAAGGCTGGCAAGCTACCTGTGATGTATTCAACATGCCACGAACTGTAACAACCAGTCTCACCATAGGGACGTTTCTGGTGCCCGCTCGAGCAAATCAGTGAACAATGAGAGGACGGTGCTACAGTGCTATGGATAATTCAAACGTTGTTTATGCAAAATATGAAAGAATCAAATAAATATAAAGCTGATTATACCTATTAAATTAATATAACTTTACATAGTGTTTAGAAATGAAGTTGAAGAATTTTAAGGCTATAGAAAGATATTGACAATATATCAAGAAACACATGGATTTTTGAGGAGCAAGAACACGTACCTGTTGTCCTTTCTTAAGGTTATATTTTTTCGCTTTTATAGAATATGTTTTCCCTGAATTTTTGTTAATCGCTTCCGTTTTGTAAAAAGCATCATAATAAATTATATTTTTAAAAAAGTAAATAAAGTTGTGTTTTTGAGTGGATTATGTATGTTTGGAATCTGGGAAGTATTTTCCTATGTAATTTACATTAAATATGATATTTACAACAGAAATACCATCTGCAGTACCATTTACAATAGCCAGAAGAGACTATGGTATACCTACACAATTGAATACTACGCAGTTGGCAGGAAACTGGTATCATGAAGATTGCTTATAAATGGATGTACAGGGAAGATTATCATGCTCAATGAAATCAGTCAGTAGGAAAGGGGTATACTGATTGGACTACCCCATTTTTTGGATATAAAAAAACCAGAATATGAGACTAATAGCCAAGGATAGCAGAAACACAGGCCAGGAGAATTGGTCAATGTTTGGACGCTTGCCACAAGTGCTGAAGGCGAGCATTTGGAATAAAGAAGGGACCGTTATGACAAAGATAGTTGGAAGTGATTACTCTGGATGAGAACTGAGTCCTGAAAGTAGGTAAAGGAATAAACGTGAGAACCTCTCCCTCTCTGTATTACAATCCATAATGCCCAAAGGATGAGAGAGAGAGAGAGAGAGAGAGAGAGAGAGAGGTGCCTGCCATAGTGTAGAGACAGCAGGCTGTCAGGTGGGGTTTGGGGTTGGGAGAGGGAGTGGTGGGAGAGAAACTGGGGACATTAGCAATGGAACTGTATACTAGTGGAGGTTGGGTGTTAAAATATCCTATGATTGAAATTGAGTCATAAAAAGGTTTGTAATATGTGTCTCCTGCAGATTCAATACAAAAATATGATATTTAGTTTCTACCACCATGATTAACCTATGAATTTGCTGAAATTTATTTTTATCACCTTGGCTGGGCTCATTACATGGATATCTGTGTGGTAAAACTTTTTCCATTTTATGCGGACTGAAGAGACAAAAATCATAGGGTTGGGACTACTGGTGGAAGGAGAGAAGAGCACAAAACACCCTGTTGACCACACCTCAGCAGGGTCACCTAACTTGCGTGATGACAGACCTCCTTCACTGATTACTTCTGTTGTAATGTGGAAAAATGAAAAGACTTTGCAGGCTGACAAGAGGTTGTCTCCTCCAGTTCTCACTATTTTCTTTTCGATTAGAATTGTTTAAAGATTATTTGAAAAATGTGGAGCTTAATGATTTGTTCTCATATATTTCCCCTACATGGTGTCAGTGGGCATTGATCCAGGAAGGCCAGCATGAAAAAGTTGAGGTGTATGTCTTAACTACCAATGCCAACACTACTGTAAGTATGGAACCCAAAGTACAATAGTAAAACTTCAAAATGTGTTTGTCAAGGAAATCGGTGGGAATGCAGGGAGAAATGGGTAATCTGTTGGTGGAAGGATGCAGACACTGGTGGTGTAATTAGAATTGAAATATTGTATGACAAATCTCCATTATAAATGATTTTGAAAATCAAAATTGCCTAAATTTTTAAAAAAAGAGAAGTCAACTTACGTCTATATTTCAAGAAAGCTTGTCTTAGCAAATTTTGGCAGGGAGACCATAGTTGGTAGAGAGAGGGAGAAAGAAAGGGAGATTTGACAGTTGGGAAGAGAAGCCTGGATATCATGGAAGAGATGAAAGCTGATCTAAGAAGATTTGGAGCCATCAGAGTTTAGTGAGTTAAATGGTGAGAACATTGCAGTTTAGATACTTAAATAGTGAGATTGGTTTCAGTCATCAGCACTGTATATATAGAAAGTGTTCAAAGACCTCACAGATATTCAGGCTATAATAACTAACAAGGGAAGCGTTTTTTTCCTGAAGCACTATGTAAGGATAATATATTGCCAGGAAAATGATAAAAAGTTGGTTCTCTTATTCACAGATTAATACATTAGAGATGAAAACTTTTATACAAAGGAATCCATCATCTTGTCCTGTTTCTCTGTTTTCTTGTCATCATTCCATTCTCCCCCATGACCCTACCTAATCATGGCTCTCCACATTACTCAGCAGTGTTACCACATAGCCTCAGAGCATTTGTTAACTGCCGGTAGCTCACAGCTCTCATGCCCCCTATCCAAGCCAGAGCCATGCTTCTGAAACCATGGATATTTGCTGAAGACCCGTTCTTCCTTGAAGTGGCAGTCATGGTTTACCTCTTCTTAATCATTGTGTTTACAAATTTAGATGAATGTCACTATACTAGTGACAGGGATTTTCCAAACTACGGTAAGCATAAACATTTCCCTTTCCCCCAAGAATTTGGGGCTACTTTTTTTCTATCCACTGCTAATAATTTGTGATAATCAGGAAAGAGTACTGAAGTAAAAACAGGGACATTTGTCAATTTGGTGCCATGACTAATCAGTCTTAGTATAAATATATATTTTCTAGAAATATATATTTTCTAGAAAATATAAATATATATTTTCTAGAAAAAAAAAAGCAGAAGAAAAGAAGTTGGTTTCTAGCAAAGAATGCCAAACCTCCACCAAGAAATCCTTTGAAAATAAAAATTCTGACTATGTACTGAACATGAATGACACTCAATGCCTCTTTTGCAGACCACAACACCTGAAAGGAGAGAGAGAACAAAAGGGAATGCCCTGCCACAGAGGCAGGGTAGCATGGGAGGGATTGGTGTGGGAGGGATACTGGAATCCATGGTGGTGAAAAATGGGTACTGGCGGAGGAATGGGCATTTGATCTTTGTATAATCGAAACCCAAGCACAAAAATTTGTAAATGTACAACTGTACATCATGGTGTTTCACTAATAAAAATTTTTAAAAAAATAAATTAAATATTTTTTTTGTCGCGAGAGATCAGCAGATGGGAACCTGAGTGAAGGCAAAAGATTAAATTGGTTGACTTTTATTTTTCCTTGAGTATATTAATTTGATTTTGGAGTCAATTTATATGAGAGTTCATCAAGACACAGAAATTTTTAGCGCTTCTCTTGTTTAAAAGTATAGTGATAGACCATATCTCTATCTCACATTATTTTTATTTCTGATAGTTTGACACAAAAGATACGTCAAAATCATAGATAAATGTAAATTATTTAAATACTTTTTTGATTATGTAAAATTACCTTATAGAATTACATTATAGAATTTCATAAATTTTAGGATTATGCAGAATCAACGTGCATGTATCATATTACACTCACTACTGAAAGGCCTACTCTGTCATTCACCATAGTTCAGTTTTTCCACTTTGATTATACTTTTCGATCTGGTAACTAAATAGTCTCATAGTTCTAAAGTTTGTTTTTATTGCTTTGAAAAGATCAAAATTATGCAATTTTCAACATTGGATGAAACTAGAGGATATCATGCATGTAAAGTTAGCCTTAAGGAAATGAACAGATACAGAGAGATTTTTCTCATATGTGGGATGTAAAGACACACAGCAAGGTAGAAACAAAGGTTCAAGAGCAATGTAAGGGGAGAACTGATCCACACAAATGAGTCAGGGGATTGAGAGTGAGGGATTCTGGGGGATTGGGGGAGAGGGAGGGTTTATTCTTTGAGAGAATGAGGAGTGAGTGTCATGTTGGAATTATGTGTATGAGAAACCATTGTTAGTTGAATTATAAATCATAGAATATAAATAATGTTTTAGACGTTTGTCTGTCTCATTTTATTCTTTTAATTTGCTTTCTCCATATGCCACATATGCATGAACTTGTATGATGCCTATCTTTCTCTGCCTGGTTTATGTCACTAAACATAATTTCCTCATGTAATCCATTTTATATACAAATAATAAGAAGATTTCACTTCATACAACTGAGTAGTATTCCATTGCTTTACCACCTTTCATTTTCAAAATTTGTGGTTTAAAAGATACAAATATTGGTTTTAACAATGCTCTGGTGTTTTAAAATTTTTAGTTTAGTGAAGCTAAATAGATTTTACTGAAAAACACTCAGAAACTTGTGAAACAGGTGTAGGGTGGAATGGAATATTTGTTCAAGCGAGAACAGTCATTTAACAAAGCAAGCAAAGAGAGACATAGAGAAAGGAAGCACGGTATTTCTTCTTATGAGAACAAAAGCTTGAGGACCAAGCCCACTCTGGTAGTTTAGGAATAAGTACTTGGAGTGGTATGAACTTTACTTGTGCACTTTAGGGGAGAACCTGAGTGAAACTATTAGAAGTACTTTCAGGAGCATGATAAACTGGAGTCTGCAGTTGGAATGAGGTGGGTAGAGAGTTCTTTGGGGAGATCCGAACTATGGAGAACAGTAATATTATAACATTAATGATAGTATCTTACCGTGGGATTCCAAAAAATCTGTAACAGTGGCGTCAGAAATGATAACATTCTTAGGTATTTGGATTTCCTGTGGAAACAACGGGAAAGCTGAGTTTATGCTCTGGATGCCTCCACCTGAAACAAGGTCAACAAATCATGAATGAAAAATTAAAAGTTACATGGATCAAGGATTCTGATCCCAGTGGAAGGCTAGCTTTCGGGTGGACAATTTCTACTGATGGCCTGATGTAGATTCTGATCCTGGGATACATAACAGAAAGGAGGTAGTGACAGGTATCCTCAGAAGTGAAGCCTCTGAGACAGAATTCATTCATGACAACTTATGGGTTATCAAAGTTTGCTCATGGCTGCTACCATTATAACATGCCATTCAATGGTTCTGTGGTTTCGATTTACTGTGTCAATGTAAAGATGAAGTTTCTAAATCGAAGGTAAAAATCTGAGGCCCTCAAGATGAGGAATTATGGGAAGGGGGGGATCTGGAGCGATAGTTCAGCAGGTAGGGCATTTGCCTTGCACACGGCATACCCAGGTTAGATTCCAGCATCCTGTATGGTCCCCCCAAGCACCATGAGGAGTAATTCCTGAGTGCAGAGCCAGGAGTAACCACTGTGCATCGCCACGTGTGACCCAAAAACGCAAGAAAATGATGATCTGGGATTGATCCTTAGCATTGCAAAAAACATTATTTTCTAATTTTTAACTTTTTTCTTTCTTTCTTTCTTGCTTGCTTGCTTTTTTGTTTCCCTTAGCTTTAATATCATGAAGGGATCTTCCCACATTTTTCTCCATATATCTTAAGAATTCAGGTATGATAGTGAGATCTTTAAGACATTTGATCTGACTTTGTGCCTGGCACTATAAAGAGGTCTGAGTTCATTTTTTTTGCATGTTGCTGTCCAGTTTTCCCAGCACCAGTTGCTGAAGAGACTTCCTAGCTCAACTTCATATTTCTTGAGCATTTATGAAAGATTAGGTAATAATAATCTGAGGGCCAGCGTCAATATATTTGACTATATTCCATTGATCTGAGGCCTGTCTTTATCTGAATATCATGGTATTTGGATGACTACAACTTTGTAGTAGGGATTGAAGTTGGGGAAGGTGTTCCCTTCTTCTTTTTACCAAAGATTGCTTTAGCTCTTCATGGGAGTTTATGGTTGTGTATGAGTTTCAAGAGTGTTTAATCTATTTATTTGAAAAATGTTATGGGTATCCTTTTAGAAAGTGCATTAAATCTTTATATAGCTTTGGGGTGTATTGCCATTTTGACAGTGTTAAACCTCTCAATCCATGAGCATGGGATGTGATTCCATTTCCTCATATACTCTATTATTTCGGGAAGTAGTGTTTTGTAGGGTTTTTTTTTTGGTATAGTTCCTTAACCTTTTTAGTTGATTCCAATATACTCGATTTTCTGAGGTATTATTGTGAATGGGATTGTTTTTCTCTATCTCTTTTTTTCTCTTTCATTATTAATATATGGGAAAGCCATGGCGTACCAGATATTGATTTTGTAATATGCTACTTTACTAAACAAATCTATTGTTCCCAGGAGCTTTTTTGGAGATTCTTTGGGATTTTCTAAGTATAGTATCATGTTATCTCTAAATAGTAAAAGCTTGAGTTCTTCCTTTTTTATATGGATGCCCTTGATATCTTTTTTTTTAACGAAATCATATGGCAAGTACTTCAAGTACTATGTTGAATAGGAGTGGTGAGAGTGGGTAACTTGTTTTATGCCTGATTGTATTCTGGAATTCTATTTCATTGATTTCTGCTCCAAGCCTTTGGCTTTTCCCCGTTGAGAATATTACTTGCTGTGGGTTTGTGGTAATTTGCTTTGACTATATTGAGGAAAGTACTTTCAACTCCCATTTTGTTGAGAGTTTTTCATCATGAATGGGTGCTGGATCTCATCAAATGCTTTATCTACATCTATTGATATGATCATATGACTTTTATCTTTATTTTATTGAGATGGTGTATTCTGTTGATTGACTAGAGAATGTTAAGCCATCCTTGCATCCCCAAGCTAAACCTACTTGGTCATAGTGTGTGATCTTTTGTTGAGTTTCTAGATTCTCTTTGCTGGTATTTTCTTGAAAATTTTTGTATCTGTATTCACAAAGGAAATAGGTCTGCAATTTTCTTTTTTTGTGGTGTCTCTGTCGATTTGAGTATTAGGGGTGATCTTTGCCTCATAGAAACTATTTGGGAGTATTTCTGTTTCTTCAATTTCCTGGAAAATCTTAAAAATGTTGGAAGCAGTTCCTCTTTAAAGGTTTGAAATAGTTCACTATTGAATCCATCTGGGCCCTGGATTCTGTTTGGGGGTATAATTTTGACCATCATTTCAATTTCCTTGTTAGTGATAGGTTCAGTTATTCCAAATCTTCTTAGTTCAGCCTTGGGAGGTAATTGGAATCCAATAATTTATCAATTTATTCAAGATTCTCTCATTTCCTGCTGCAAAGATTCTCAAAATAATCTCTGATGATCCTATGGATTTCTGTACTTTCTATTAGGATACCCCCCTTTGCATTTCTGATTCGATTTATTAGAATTCTTTCTCTTTGTTTCTTTGAGAGGCTTCTCATGGTTTAATGATCTTATTTATTTTCTCAAAGAACCAGTTTTTGTTCTTATTGGTCTTCTGGATTGTATTTTGGGATTCTAGCTCATTGATGTCTGGTACAAGTTTTATTATTTCCTTCCTCCAGCCTAGTTTGGACTACTTTTATTGGTTATTTTCCAAAATCTTGAGCTCTAATTTATTCAGGTAGGCCCTTTCTTTCTTCCTGATGAATTGTGGCAGAGCTATAATCTTTCCTCTTAACACTGCTTTTGCTGTGTCCCACAAGTTCTGGTAGCTCGTGTCCTCATTCTCATTTGTTTATGGAAATTTTTAATTTCCTCTTTGATTTCTTCCCTAAGCCAACGGTTGTTCATTACTTCCCTTAAAGAAAGTATTTCCTTGCTGAGCTTCAGTCTGTTTGATCTATTGAGAAGTGACAAAGAAGTGTTGAAATCTCCTACTAGTATTGTGTTACTATCAATGTTTTTCTATAAGTCTATTAGAAGTTGTTTTAAAGTATTTTGCTGGTCTGTCATTAGGATCATATACATTGAGGAGGGTGAGTTTTTTCTGATGTACATATCCCATGATCATTAAGAAATGACATTCACTGTCTCTGATAACCTTTAGCTTGAAGTCCATGTGGTCTGATACTAGTATGGCCACTCCAGCTTTGCGGAGGTGATATTTTCTTGAAAACTTGTTTCCCAGCCTTTTACTTTTAGCCCATGGGTGCTTTGATTGTTCAGACATGTTTCTTGCAGGCAGCAGAATGTTGGGTTCAATTTTCTAATTCATCTTCCTATTCTGTGCCTCTGAATTGGCACATTTCATCCATTGACATTGAGAGAGATTGTTGTTTTGGGGATTTGTGCTCTCTTTATGTATAATTTTTGTACTTGTGGGGATTGTCTTAGCTTAAAGTATACTTGTTAATTCTTCTTGCAACAAAAATATGGAATGCTTTACAAGTTTGCATGTTATCTCTGTGCAAGGACCATGCTCATAATTGTATCATTTCAATTTTAGTATATGTGTTATCAAACTTAGTAGGAGTAAATTTTTCCATATTTTTCGCTTCTTATTACTTTGAGTGTTGTCCTTCCTCACTCCTATGGCAGACAATGATTCCTAATCAAGGAATGTATTTCAAAGCAGCATGAATAATAAATAGATTTAGAATTTTAATGTCCCAGAAATAAAAATATGGTTTTTACTATATTATCGTTTACCATACCCTAGGCATCAGTTTTACAAAATAATTCTTTTGGAAGATGGTATATGAGTTTGTTTAATGTTGTTCCCTGAATCCTTCATTAAGAACATTAAAATAGAGCCTTTTGCTGTTCTCACCTCAGTCCTGTGTACATCTCCAGGAAAAGGTGAATGGTGTTGTCTGCACTTTGACCACCTTGAATGTATGTAGGATTTTTCTCCTGAAGGATGAGGTGAGGATCATATTGATGATTTCATTCCACCTTATTACAAGTTCAACTTGAACGGAAGGTGAGACTCATGAGGCTCCTATAAAGGACAGAACAAAGGGTCTCAGTGAAGTTTAATGGCCAACTCATATTAACAACATAGATGACTCAAAGTAACCTGTGTTCATCTTTGTGTGTAATGAGTTTCATATCTACTGATAGTGATTGTCAGTCATGACACATGGGCAAAACAGACCTGTAATTAAAAATCTAGTTCTCTGAGCAGAGTGGGGTCTCTGAGGTGATTGAACAAGTGTGTAGTAATTTATTGCTAAGCACATAAGTATTTTGAATGATGTGTACTTTTCGATCTAAAATTAATTCCAAATATGTCTAAAACGACAGTGTCCTGACCTCGCACCTGGCTTTCGTCACCGAGGCCCCTTGGAGGTGCCGGGGGTGAGTTTCCCTCACCGCCCTGATTAGAGCCCCGGCAGCTGAAGACCTCTGCAACCAGCCATAGGTACGCTTAAGACCACCCTTCCCAAGCTTGAAGGAGCCTCTTGCATGAAGGAACTGGAAGAGGAACCCAGATGTGCGGGACCGGGGGATGAGAACTCCATGGCTGCTCAGATCAAGACTGTGCCCCCTCCTTCCAAATCCCCCATCTTCTAATAATTAAGTGCTACAACCACGAACTGCTCCTGGATCCATGTAATGCCATCAATGGCCAACATCCAGAGACTGGATCTTATTTAGAAGACAGGAACTCTGATAGTCCAGTTCTCACTGTCAGAGAACCTTGTAGGCTTCTGTGAGTATTTTGCCCGCATGGCGGAGTCTTTGTTTCTGGTCACTGTTTCTTTTGAGGTACAGAAGCTGCTTAATTTAAGATAGTTCCCTTTGTTTATCTCTGTTTCCAGTTGCTTGGCAAGTGGCGTGTTATATTTGAAGATACCGTTAGCTTCAATGTTGTCGAGGGATTTGCCGACCTTGTCATCAATGAGCCTGAGGGATTCTGGTCTGATGTTGAGGCCTTTGACCCATTTTTATCTGACTTTTGTGCATGGTGTTAGGTAGAGGTCTGAGCCATTTTTTTTTTGCATGTATCTGTCAAGTTTTTTCTGCACCGTTTGTTCAGAAGGACTCTCTTGATCCACTTCACATTTCTTGCTCCCTTATCAAAGATTAGATGATTATATATTTGAGGGTGTGTGTCAGTATATTCAATCCTTTTCCATTGGTCTGCAGCTCTGCCTTTGTTCCAGTACCATGCTGTTCTCATTATTATCGTTTGTAGTAGAGTTTGAGGTTGGGGAAGGTGATGCCTCCATTGTCTTTTCCCCAAGAATTGCTTTAGCTATTCGTGTGCGTTTGTTGTTCCATGTGAATTTCAGGAGTGCTTGATCAATTTCTTTGAAGAATGTCATGGGTATCTTTATAAGGATCAAGTTGAATTTTTACAATGCTTCGTGGAGAATTGCCATTTTGACAATGTTAAATCTCCCATTCCATATGCAGTATATATGTTTCCATTTCCTCCTGTCTTTTTTAATTTCCTGATGTATAGGTCCTTTACCTCTTTAGTTAAGCTGATTCCAAGGTTCTTGATTTTCTGCGGCACGATTGTGAATGGGATTGCTTTTCCATGTCATTTTCTTCTCTTTCATTACTTGCATATAAAAAAGCCATAGACTTTTGGGTATTGAGTTTATAGCCTGCAATTTTACTATAAATGTCTATTGTCTCTGGGAGTTTTTCGTAGAGATTTTAGTATTCTCTGAATATAGTATGATATCTTCTGTGAATAGTGAGAGATTATTTCTAAATTTCATACATGAAAAACCCTTAATATCTTTTTCTTATCTATTTTCTCTTCCAAGTACTTCCAGTACTACATTGAAGAGAAGTGCCAAAATGAATTTTTACTTAGCACATTCTGTCTGTAAATTTCTATGCTAAGAACGGTGGAAGAAACAGTGATATCTTAGTAATTTACAAGTAAATTATAAAGACAGATAATTTAAAAGAATTTCTTTGTATAAATTTCAAAATGTGTAGCTTTTATTAAATATATTAAGAATAAATTGTAGGTCTTGATTATACCATGAAGATTATTTTCCTGTTAGAAGTTACCCTTCTAAAATGCAATAAAGAGACACATTTTGAAAATGTTGATTATTCGTTAATTCATTCAATGAATGTTTGTAGTCTGGTTGTGCAGTGCCTGCAGGTAGTCAACCTGTACCCTCAGGTGAGTGCATCAACAGTCTGATGGTGTCTTCATGCTTCCCGATAACCTCAAATGGCCACTGTGCCTCTGGCTGGCTCCCAACAACTCAGGACTACGTTTCCTGAGAAATTAAATTCCCGAAAGATATGTGGGAGCCATGTTAACAAACCACCCCAGGCTCAGCTATACAAGCTAATGGATTGGTCTTGTTTCAGAGACCCATAGACATATCTGGAAGATATTAACAGCCACAGTTAACCTTGGACCTGCAAAAGGCTGAACACACTAGGGTAAATCAGAGGGAGGCAGGTTAGTTTGGTGCCCACCCAACCAGAACCCAGTGCAGCCACTAGCTCCCACAATCTAAAATCGCCACCATGCTCTCCTCTGGTTTCCATCATCTCAGGATGGCTCTCACTGAAATATAACAGCTGAAAATTCGGATATGCGGGTTTTGTGACTGAAATCTCCAGGCTTTCTCTGGGCAGGATGGGCATCCCACCCCCACTGCCCTGTACTTACGGAAGCCTCAGCAGTCATTTCCATACCTCAAAGCTACTCCAGGCTTACCTTCCTGATAAAAATGCTAAATTCCTTGAACAAACATGATGACCTCTTAGTACCTGTACGAGACCCTTAATGCACAAAATAAAAAGGAGACAGAGAGAAAGAATTAAAAAGCCTGCTATAGAGACACACTGGGGGTTGGGGTAGGGTGTTGGGGGATGGTTTTAGGGAACCAGGAATATTGGTTTTGGGAAATGTACACTAGAGGAGGGACTGATGTTGGATCGTTGTATGACTGGAAGCAAATTATGAATAGATTTGCAATGGTCTATCTCACAGTTATTGGATAAAACATTAAAAATATATATCCTTCATTTGTACCTCATAATACTGATGAAACTTTAAAACCCAGCATATCTATTTTTGTGTTCTCTGTAGGAAAAAAAATGTTACTCACCTGTGTGCCAATAGCTTGTAGAAAGCTAAACCCAAAGATATATCAATGACTGTCTTTGGCATGAATACTGTAATTTCAGCTACGTTATGTTTTAGAATCAGTTCATGGACAAGACGTCAAGAGGAGCAGTGGCAAAGTGCATCAATGTTGAATGGATAATGTTTCAGGAGCTTGCAAGGGAGATGGGAAGATTTGGCATGAGTAAAGGGAAGAAACAGAAGAGTGAAGTACTAATAAGTATCATGAGAAAAATGCAAGGGAGGACATTTCCTGGCAAGTGTCACACTCTGTTGAGATTTTGGTGAGGATAAGTATTAGAAAGTGTCTTTCCCATTTAGTGGTAAAAAGGTAACTTTGATGGGTGTATTTAAAATTTACTTTAACGATTAGAATTACCAAGAGATACAAAGTTACAAAGTTGCTCATAATTGAGTTTCAGTCATCTAATGTTCTAGAACCTTTCCAGTATATTGGGGCATTTTTGAAGGAATATCCCTGGTGCGAAGACTAGGGCATCTGAATCTTAACACATTTCACCAAATATATAATCTGTACTCACATGATTTACACTGTCACCCCTGCTCTTTGATTTATGTTTTCATGCAATATTTCCTTGTGAACCTCACCTCAAGTGAGGCTCCCTAATTAAGACAAGTACATGTTTCTGGGGCACTACATATTTTTTGGTTGCTGGGAGAGTCTCTAAAGCAATGCTCAGGAGGTGTGGGGGCCCCACAGACAATTTTCAGAAAACGTGGCCATGGTGCTTGGGGTCCTCTGAGGCTATACAGCCTTTGATACTCTGGCAATCAGGTGGTGCTGGGAGTCAAATTGAGTGCATGTGACACAAGTTCCATAAGCACTACACTATCTCCTGCAGCCCTGGGTATTAGATTTATGTCAGCATTCTGAGGTCCTCCCTTTTGTCAGAAAGCAGAGACTTGTGCAGGAGAAAGTGGAAGAGACTTTAGGGTTTAGCTAGGTTGACTGAGTAGCTGGTGATACCATTAAGATTGGAACATAAAGTAAAAATAAAACAAGAGCCCCGTGCCTTTTCCCGCTGAACTCGACACCCTCCACAGGGGTACATCTGCGGACAACACCTGCAGCAGCTCCTTTGGACTATCCATCACCTAATCAGCCCTCCCCTCCAGGTGGGTAGAGGGAGCACAAGCCAGGTTCACCACTCCTCCAGTCCTCACCCCCAGCCCCTCACCTTTTCCTGCAGAACTGGACACCCTCCAGCAGGGGACACCTGAGGCAGCTCCATGGGATTTTTCATTACTCCTCCTACATTCCAGGATCCTGGGTGGGAGTGACCCTGGGATGGGCCAGGGGCGTGACCACCATATAGGGAGCGTTTCCTCCCATAAGTGGGCGTGGCCTTCTCCTGGGTGTCCAGCCCCAGTTATAGTTCCCAATCTGGGCTCTCAGGACTTTCATCTCTCACTTTGTCGCCTAATACCGACTAAAAATTTCTGACCACCTCTACTAGAATACAACAACATCCCACTCGCCTACTCCATTTATAACAAAAGACCTGTATGAAATGTGCTGTACAAGCTCAAAACTAAAAAGTACCTCCTCCAAAGCGCAAATCTCCACCACAAGGAGAATATGAAGAAAAGAATCCCGAATCCTCAACCGAGGTTTTCCACAATTGCACTCTCTTTGATAAAGAATTCCAGGATAAAATGCAGAAGGTGTTCAAGGACCTACTCAAAGAGTCAATGGAAGAGATATCGAAAGACTAAAAGAAGAAATGAAAAAAACAATAGAAAAGATAGCCAAGAAAATACAGGAAGAAAAGAGAACAGAATTTTAAAAAGCTACAAAAAGAAGATTCACAAATAAAGGATTCAGTGGATGAAATCAAAAAGTTAGTAAGTGCCCTTAGCAATAGGATAAGTGCAGCTGAAGTTAGGATCAGCGAGCTTGAAGGTGAGCAACAGAAATCCCACTGGGAAGAACAGGCAATAGCAAAAGACCTCAAAATGGCTCTAAGGAGAATCAGAGACCAAGGGGATGACGCCAAGAGGAACAAAATTAGAATCATTGGAGTACCAAAAGGACAGGGAAACAACCCCAATGAAAAAGCTAGAGTAAAAGAAACCATTGCTGAAAAGTTCCCAGAGTTAAGGAAAGCAGACATCCAGATCCAAGGAGCCAGAAGGGTACCAGCTTAAGGAGACACCAGAAAAAAACACTCCAAGCATATCATAGTCAGAACGATGGATGCTGTGGACAGAGACACAATATTACAAGCAGCAAGGTCAAAGAAGGAAATTACATACAAAGGAGCACCCCTTAGATTCACAGCAGACCTATCAGTCGAAACCCTCAAAACCGAAGGCAATGGTTGTATATAGTGAAAAAATTCAAAGAAATGAACGCCTCACCGAGAATACTCTATCCAGCAAAACTCTCACTCAAATTCGATGGAACGATACACCACTTTTTAGATAAACACAAATTCAGCAACTTCATACACTCAAAACCAAATCTAAAAGAAGAACTAAAGGGGCTCCTGTAAGAAAAGAAGGAAAACACGTGTAAACACAAACAACTCCTACAGGAAGATGGCACAAAACCCCATGACAATACTCTCCCTTAATGTCAATGTCTAAATGCACCTACTAAGAGACACAGAGTGGCAAAATGGATCCAGAAACTGAAACCAGCATTCTGCTTTCTACAAGAAACTCATCTGAACAATTAGAGCAAACACAGACTCAAAGTGAAAGGATGGAAAACAATCCTGCAAGCAAACAGCTCCTTCACAAAAGCTGGGATGGCCACACTAGTATCCGACAACATTAATGTCAGGCTGAAAAAGATTAGAAGGGACAGCGAAGGCCACTTTCTCTTCATCAAGGGATACATACAACAGGAAGAAATCATACTCTTAAATGTATAAGTACCTAATGAAGGAGCAGCTAGATACTTAAAACAACTGCTAACAGATTTTAAAGAGGACACAATAGTAGATGGAGACTTCAACATCACCTTATCACCTCTGGATAGATCAAGAAGAACAAAACTCAGCAAGGAAACATTGGCTTTGAATGAAGAAATAGAAGAGAAAGGACTTATAGACCTATACAGGGCTTTACACGCCCCAAAGAAAGAATACACATTCTTTTCCAGTGCTCCTGGAACATTTTCCAAAATCGACTATGTACTAGGCCACAAAACATACCTCAATAGAATCAGGAAGATAGAAAGAGTATCAACAATCTTTTCAGACCATGATGCACTGAGGATAGATGTGAATCACACATAGACACGGACAACCAAATCGAACACCTGGAAAATAACCAAGTCACTGCTGAACAATGTGTGGGTCAAGAAGGACGTCAAGGAAGAAATCAAAAGATACCTGGAAACAAATGAGAACGTAGACACGAACTACCAGAGCTTATGGGATGCAGCTAAAGCCCTATTAAGGGGAAAATTCATAGCTCTGCAAGCATATCTATGGACGGAAGAAAAGATGCACATAAGCAACTTATTTCACAGCTCAATATCTTAGAAAAGGATCAAGAAAAGGAGCCTAAATCGGACAAAAGGACAGAGATCATAAAACTTAGAGCAGAAATCAACGACATGGAAACCTAAGAAACAATCCGAAAGATCAATGAAACCAAGGGCTGGTTCTTTGAGAAAATAAACAAGATAGATAAACCACTAGCAACACTCACAAAGAAACAGAGAGAGAGAAAACTAATAAACCCAATCAGAAAAAAAATGGAGATATCACAATGGAAACCAAAGAAATTCAAAAGATCATCAGAGACTACTTTGAAAGTCTGTATGCCAAGAAAAAAGAGAAGTTAGAAGAAATGGATAAATTCCTGGATTCCTATAATCTCCCAAAAATGAGTCAAGAGGATATAAAATACCTGAATAGACCTAGTCATAAAAATGAAATTGAAACAGTAATCAAAATTCTTCTCAAAAACAAAAGCCCAGGTCCAGATGGATTCACTACCGAATTTTTCCAAACATTTAAAGAGGATCTACTGCCCGTCCTTCTCAAACTTTTCCAGGAAATTGAAAAAACAGAAACTCTCCCAAACAGTTTCTATGAATCCCATATCTCTCTAATACCAAATGGAAACAAAGACACCACGAGACAAGAAAACTATAGGCCGATATCACTGATGAACACGGAGGAGAAGATTCTGAACAAAATACTAGCAAAGAGAACTCAACAGCTCATCAAAAAGATCATACACCATGACCAAGTGGGATTCATCCCGGGGATGCAAGGATGGTTTAACATTCGGAAATCAATCAACATAATCCATCATATCAACAAAAGATAAAAATCATATGATCATATCAATAGATGTAGAGAAAGCAATTGAGAAGATCCACCATCCTTTTATGATGAAAACCCTCGCCAAATTGGGGATAGAGGGGACTTACCCCAATATAGTTAAAGCCAGCTACCACAAGCATACAGCAAGCATCATCCTCAATGGGGAAAATCTGAGATCTTTCACCCTAAGATCAGCATCGAGATAAGGATTCCGACTCTCTCAACTGCTGTTGAACATAGTACTGGAAATACTAGCAATAGCAATTAGGCAAGCAAAAGAGATTAAGGCCATCCAAATGGGAAAGGAAGAAATCAAGCTCTCACTATTCGCAAATGATATGATACTATACTTAAAGACCCCTAAAAACTCTACCAAGGAACTCCTAGAAATGATAGACTCGAGAGTAAATTTACAGGTATAAAATAAATACCTAACAGTCCATGGCTTTACTATACACAAATACTGAGAGAGAAGAAAATGACAAGATGAAAACAATCACATTCACAATTGTGTGCCAGAAAATCAACTACATAGGAATTAGTTTAACTAATGAAGTAGAGGAACTGTACAAAGAAAACTACAAAACGCTGCTTCTTGAAATAAAAGAGGAAGCGAGGAAATGGAAAAATATCCCCTGTTCATGGATCTGGAGAATTTATATTGTCAAAATGGCAATACATCCAAAAGCACTGTACAAATTCAATGCGATCCCTATTAGGTTATGCATGACATTCTTCAAAGTATTGGAGCAAACTCTCCTGAAATTTATATGGAACAATAAGCCCCCCACGAAGAGGTAAAGCAATTCTTGGTTAAAAGAAAATGGGAGGAATTAACCTCCCGAACCGCAAACTTTACTAAAAGTAGTAATAATTAAAACAGCATGATACTGGAACAAAGGTAGAACTGCAGAGCTATGGAACGGGGTTGAATATACTGACATCTCCCCTCAAACATATGACCATCTAATCTTTGAAAAAGGGGCAAGAAATGCGAAGTGGAGTAAGGAAAGTCTTTTCAACAAATGGTGCTGGCAAAACTGGATGACTACGTGCAAACTACTGGGCTTCGATCTCTGCCTAACACAATGTACAAAAGTAAGATGAAAATGGATCAAAGACCTAAACATCAGACCGGAACCCATAAGGTACTTTGAAGACAAAGTTGGCAAAACCCTCCATGACATTGAAGCTAATGGTATCTTCAAGGATGTCACGTCACTGGCCAAGCAAGTGGGAATATCTTAAACTAAGAAGATTCTGCACCTCAAAAGAAACAATGACTAAAATACAGAGATAGTCTACAGAATGAGGAAGGATATTCTCCAAATACACATCTGAGAAGGGGTTGATATCATATATATACAAAGTACTGATTGAACTCCACAAGAAGAAAACATCCAACCCCAACAAAAAATGTGGCAACGAAATGAACAGAGACTTAATCAAAGAAGAAATCCGAATGACTAAAAGGCACATGAGAAAATGCTCTACATCTTTAATCATCAGGGAGATGCGGATCAAAACAACAATGAGATATCATTTCACACCACAGACACTGGCCCACATTCAAAAAAACAAAGGCAACCTTTGTTGGCACGATGTGGCGACAAAGGGACCCTCTTTCACTGCTGGTGGTAATGCCGACTGGCTCAACCCTTTCATAAAACAGTAGAGATGATTCTCAAAAAATTAGAATTTGAACTCCCATTTGACCCAGCAATACCACTCCTGAGAATATACCTCGGAGAAGCAAAAAAGTATAGTCGAAGTGACCCCTGCACTTATTTTTTCATTGCAGTACTATTTACAATAGCTAGAATATGGAAAAAAACCCGATTGCCTGAGAATAGATGACTGGTTACAGAAACGTTGGTACATCTACACAGTGGAGTACTATGTAGCAGTTAGAAAAAAATGAAGTCATGAAATTTACTTACAAGTGGTACTGCATGGAAAATATTATGCTAAGTGAAATGAGTCAGAAAGAGAGGGACACATATAGAAAGACTGCATTCAACTGGATAACATAAAGTAGCAAACTAAGAGAATAACACCAAGAACAGCTGTGATAAATACCAGGTTCTTCACTCCATGGCTGAGGTACCAGCCTCACACTCTAGGGGTAAAGGCAGCTCAGATAGAGAAGGGAGCACCAAAAAAAGGTCGTTGAGAAGATCCACCCAGAATGGGAGATGCATGCTGACAGCAGTCTATAGACAGAACATGATTGCCACCCTAAGTCTCTCTCTGCCACAGCAGTCTATAGACAGAACATGATTGCCACCCTAAGCACCAAAAAGGAGAGATAGAAGAAAAGGGAGTGCCCTGCCGCAAAGGCAGGGCAGGATGGGGGATAGGGGGTGTGAGGGATACTGGGAATGGTAGGGGTGAAGAATGGGCTCTGGTGTTGTGGTGGGTACTCAATCATTGTATAACTGAAACCCAAGCACACAACTGTAACTCATGGTGTTTAATAAAACAAAACAAAACAAAATAAAACAAGAGAAAGGTCTAACAATAGCAAACAGGACTGTAGTACTCAAAACATTTGGAAACAGGAACATTGGCAAGTATTTTTAAATAAGCATCCAGGAGAGAATGTAGCATTGTGAGTGAGCAAATCTACTGTATGGATTAATCTCATCCTTCGAAATGGAAAATGACAAAGTGTTACAGTTACAAATTTTCAAATAAGATATATACCATCTACTTTTTGCTGTGTTTCTATGCTTTGCCAAGTATGATTCTAATTTTTAAATTTACTTTAATAATTAAAACAGTATTTGCCTGCATTAATCATTTTAATTAATGTTTTATTGAAATGTTTTTAAAATTATTAAAAATGTTTTATTAAAATGTCATTTTAAAAAACAAACATATAGTCCAAACAGCTATTGCAGTATGTAGAGGGTGTATACCTTGTATGCAGCTAACCTGAGCTCAGTCCCCAGAACCCTGAGCCTGCCAGGAGTGATCTCTGGATACAGAGTGGGAAGTGAGCCCGGAGCACATCTAGGTGCACTCCCCTCCCCACAAAAAAGGAAGAAAAGAAAAACATACAAATGATTCTTGAGTAACATAGAGAATAAGAGTGCTAACTCCTATATAACTTTTGAAAATCATCAAATTTAAGAGATAGTCTGCTATTGGCCAAGAAGGTGATTTTTTAAAATACAAATTATCGACCATCTACCTTCACTCCCATTCCTTCCCATTCCAGTCGTCGCATGATGTTCTCAAGGGTGGCACTGAAGAGTTTCGGTGAAATGGTATCACCCTGCCACACCCCTCTCTTGACATCAACGATTACTTCTTTGTAGAATGGTGAGATCCTGGTAGTGAATCCGCAATACCGCGCACGGAGGATCCTGATGTATTGGGCTTGAATGCCCTGATTGGCTAGGGCTTCAATGACTGCTTCCGTCTCAACAGAATCAAAAGCCATTTTAAATCAATGAACATTAAACAGAGGGGCATCTTGAACTCCCGAGAAACCTCAATGAGCTTGGTTATCGTGTGGATATGGTCGATGGTGCTGAATCCTTTGCGGAACCCTGCTTGCTCGTATGGTTGTCCTTCATCTAGTGTTCTGCCAATCCTATTTAGGATGACTCGAGTGAACAACTTGGAGATGACAGACAATAGGCAGATCTGGCGATAGTTGCCAATGTCATGGATGTCTCCCTTCTTGAACAGTAGTACGGTCCTGCTGGTTTTCCATTGGGACGGACCCTTGCATTCAGACAGGTAGCGAGTGAAGAGCCAAGCCAGTGTATTGATGAGTACTGATGGCAGGTTCTTCAGGTGTTCAGGTCTGACCTTGCCTGGGCCAGGTGCTGTTTGTTTCTTTACCGACAAAATGGCGTGTCGGATTTCGGAAGGGAGAACTTTGGGAACAACATATCCATCCTGTGGAATTTGGTATGTCAGCAAGTGGACATGGCTATGGAAGAGATTTGAGTAGAAGTCATGGATAATTTTCTACATTGCCATTCTGGAGGATTTGTTTGATCCATCAGGACGTCGGAGGGCAGTCATCTTGGTCTTATAGTTGGCGAAGGACAGTCGGGCGTTACGAATACTTTTCCCGGCTTCTGCCGCATCTACCAGTACTTCTGCTCTTCTCTCTTTGAGGTCTTCCTTGTTCGCATCTCGGCACTGCTTTGCGAGCTTGGACATTAGCTTGTGGTTGCCTGAGGCATGCGCCAAACGATGCTGGCGAATTAGCTCAAGAGTTTTCGAAGATAGGCGATTTTTTGTGGCTTTCTCTCTTGGCGTTCCTCGCACATTCATGGAGGTGCTGAAACAGTTGATCGTATTCCTTGTCAATGTTGTCAACAATGGCATCTTCCCATGTTGCCGCAATAGTAGCAAAGAGTTCCCAGTTGGTGGTCATTCTGGGAGTTCTCTTTTTAACTTTGCAGCCCTTTCTCCCCGCTCTGTGAAGTAGAATTTTGCACGAAGGAGACGGTGGTCCGATCCCGTTCGAAATTTTGGGACAACAGCAACTTCAGACAGGCAAAACCATTGATTGAATACGATGTGGTCTATTTCGTTGTGGAATCGTCCACCGGGAGACTCCCATGTCCATCATTTAGATTCTGCCTTCTGGAACTGTGAGTTACCATGAATGGTCTTGGTCAACATGATGAACTCAGACAGTCTCTCACCCTGTTTGTTCCATTCTAGGCCATGGGTCCCGATGTGAAGTTCTTCAGCTGATCTTCTCAGTCCTATCTTGGCATTAAAATCACCCACAATGATCTTGTAGAAGGTGTGGTCTTCTTTATAGAACTCCTCTAGCTCCATGTAGAACTTCTCGATTTCTCTTTCATCATAATGAGATGTTGGTGCGTAGACAACGAAGATAGTGTGGTCTGTAAACCTGTAAATTTGATACATTTAAAAATTTATAATGTATTTTACAATAGTCTTTCAATTATGTATTTACATTAGTCCATATGCAAGCATGATTTTTAAAAAATAAATTTCAGTGACAGTAAAATTTTGGTGTTTTTCATAATTGTAATGATTTACTGCTCAGTCTATATTGATGTGAACATTTTTATCTATTTGTCTAATTTTCTGATTGTTTATTTAAGATCAGTAGTTAACAGCTAACTTACCGATGACTGATTTTGTGGCTCAGGGCTAAAGCACTTGGCTTGCGTGTATGAAACTTTGGGTTGGCCTCCTGCAAGGCAAATGCCCTACCCACTGTGCTGCAAAAGTTATATAAAATATACTAATAATAAGACCTAATGATGTTGGTGAACAGTGCAATATAAATGATTATCTAGTAATTTTCTTGATTTGTTAATGAAATGTGTAAGCTCTTGAGTATAATGGGAGTATTTTTCTAATGTAAGAGTCTGAGGAAAGTGAAACTGTTATAACTGTCCTGTAGGATTCCATCTCCCTAGCCTGCTTCATTCTACCTCTCTCTCTATCCAATCCAGTCTTCTTCTTGGGAATCTGATCTCCTGATTGGCTAGCCTCTACCTTTCAACTGCCTAATATATGACATCATTGTCGCACCCAACCAACCACCAACTGGTAGAATCTTGGGGTTGGTACCGCTTGACCTTGAGCCTGGAAGTTGGTGGCGGAAAGAGATGGTCCTAGGAGAGTTAATGGGGTGATGGATGGATGGGAAGGAAACCGGGAAGGGTAGGGAACTGGACAGCTGGTCATCAGCATGGGAGATTTGGTAGATGTTTTCTAAATACTTTAACATGTTTTTCGTAAATGATAAGCAAAACAAAAATACGAAAATAAGATAGGTTCCAAAGAACAGGTTACATATAAGACCGAGAGAGCTGAAAGGGCTGGCATTCCTTCTGGAGCTTTCAATCATACCATTTACTAAAGATGGTATTTTCACATCACTTAGCTGTGGAGAGGAATAGTGAGAAACAGAATGCCACCAGAAAAGCAAACTGGATAACCACCTTTCATAAATGCCAGGTGAAATGTGTTCAAATGAATCCCAAGTGCAAGTGGGTTAACAGGAACATATATTTCACTAAGTCTGCTTGGTACCAGTAACTACTTTGGTGGAAATGGAGAAAAACAAATGCAGTTTCTGACAGACATGAGTCTAAACTGCTAATCAATTTTCCCAGGAAAGGGTAGTTTAATGGCTGTGAACAGAAAAACTTGAAAAGTGTTTTGCTACTTTTCATGTATGGCTAGAGGAAAATGATCCCAGTCAACTCTCAAAACTAACAAGCTTCAACTCCCTTGAAGGAAAGTTGTATTCAGTGAGGAAAAAGTGCTGGGAGAAAAGTCTGAAATGATGGGAAAAGAGACAATAAATTCAAAAGGAAGGACATGAAATTTGGGTTCCTCTGAAAACAAAGCTTGAAACCACAAGATCTGGTGATCACACGATTTACTGGGAATGGGATCTGTGGAGGATAGGAGTGATATCAGGGATGTGAACAAGGAACATCCAAGTTAAGGAAGACTTAGCTAGCTGATTACCCCATGGGCAACATGGTTCCAAGACTACCAGAACTTACCAAGGAATTTACTTTAATTTTCTTTCTTTTATATGGTCACTTACAACATGTATTCTTTGCCTTCTTCAAACACAAATTGCAAATTGTTTTATTTATTAAAAATGTTTTATTAACATGTCATTATTAAAAAGAAACATATAGGCCAAAGAGCTAGTGCAGTATGTAGAGGGTGTTTACCTTGTATGCAGCTAACCTGAGCTTAGTCCCCAGATCCCTGTCCCTGCCAGGAGTGATCTCTGGATAGAGGTAGAAGTGAGCCCAGAGCACATATGGGTGTGCTACCCTCCCACAAAAAAGGAAGAAAAGAAAAGAAAAACATATAACTGTTTCTTGAGTAACATAGAGGTTAAGGGTGCCAACTGCTATATAACATTTGAAAACCCCCAAATTTAAGAGATAGTCTGCTGTTGACCAAGAAGATGGTTTTTTAATAATATTTACTCACATTGTTTGCACGTAATGCTATTTGTGGCCTGTAAGTCTGTAAATTTTGATACATTTTAAAAAAATTATAATGGATTTTATAATGGACTTTATAATGAATTTGTATTTTATAGTAATAAGTGATAAATTGTATTTCTGTTTTTGTGGGGTATTTGGGCCATAGTATGTGGTGCTTGGGACTTCTGACTCTGTGCTCAAGTGTCATTCCTGGTGATGCCAGCCATTAAGTTCAGTTGACTGTGTAGATGGTAAGTGCTTTAACCCCTCTACTAATTCCGGGGGGCCAATCAAATAAATTATCTGCATATATTTTATACATGCATGGCATACTTTGTCTTAGATTTTTTGATATTTCTAGGATATATTGATCGTTTTTAATTATTTTACATCAATACCAACCTCCAAAAAAGTTTCAAAATATAATTATTGACAAAAAATCATATAGAGGTCCAAATTTGTATTGTTCATGGAATAACTATATTAAGAAGAAAATAGAACCACAATAAACATACAAGTAAAATGAAGGTACATTTCTTTGGAGTCTTTCAATTATGTATTTATATTTGTATATATACAAGTATAATCTTTGAAAAATAAATCTCAGATACTATAACATTTTATAGAGTTTTTTATAATTGCAATGTTTTATTGCTAAGGTGATATTGTTGTGAACATATATATCTATTTGTCTACTTTTCTGATTGTTTACTTAAGATCTGATATTAAAAGCTAACTTACTAGGGCTCGAGCGATAGCACAGCTGGTAGGATGTTTATCTTGCAAGCGGCCGACCTGGGTTCAATTCCCAGCATGCCATATGCTTCCCTGAGCACCGCAAGGGGTAATTCCTGAGTGTACAGCCAGGAGTAATCCCTGTGCATCGCGAGGTGTGACCCAAAAAGAAAAAAAAAAGCTAACTTACTTATGACTGGGTATGTAGCTCAGGGCTAAAGCACTTGGCTTGCAAGTATGAAATTTTGGGTTCTATTCCTCACACTATAGAAAAAAAACCAAAATCACTAACTATGGTTGAAAATATATCTCAGTGGTAAAATATTTGCCTCACATTTGTGAGGTTATGGGTTTGATCCCTGAATTTCCATATACGCTCACAAAAGCTAATTTACTTAAAGAATATTAAACTGCTTAAACCCAAGTACATATTGCCGTACTATTATACAGATTTAATTCTCAATAAAATAACTTGAAAAGGTCTATTTTTAGCATCTTTGCTAGGAAAAGATGTTACCTGATTTTTAAATGTTTGTAATTTGGGGACACATTTTAATTTGTCATTTTATTTTGTGCTCTTTGTCTACTAGTGAGCTTGAAAATTGCTCTTGTGTTATTTTTTCTATACAAGTTTAATAGCTAAATATTGATTTATTTCACAGCAGTAATTTATTAAAAACATTCATCATTTGCCTATCATATTAATTGCCATTAGTTGTTTGTTTTGCTTGTTTTTTGATCACTTAATTTACTTTTTATCTTTTATTTCAAATTGTAAGATTTTCACACAAATGAGCATATGTTTTTCTTTATATTCTACAGTTTTAGATTGAGAAAAACTGTTTGTTTTGTAAAATAAGATACTTGTGCATTTACAATTTCTTCTCATTATTTTTACATTTTAACACATCTCGATTCATCTACAATTTGTCATAGTAAGTGTTGTCATATTGAAAGAAAGCATCATTATTTTCAAACATAGCACTGTAGCACTATCCTCCCGTGGTTCGTCCATTTGCTCGAGTGGGCACCAGTAACATCTTACAACAGATTGTGAGACTTGTTGTTACTGGTTTTGGCCTATTGAATACGTCATGGGTAGCTTGCCAGGCTTTTGCTATGAGGGCAAGATATTCTGGGTATCTTGCCGGGCAGAGGAATCGGAATCAGGGTTGGCCTCCTGCAAGGCAAATGCCCTACCCGCTGGATGTAAACGTTATATAAAAATACTAGGAATACCGAATGTTGTTTCTTTAACACTGCAATAAAAATGATTATTTAGTATTTTCTTGATTTATTAAAGAAATATGTAAGCTCTTGAGTTTAATGGGAGTAGTTTTCTAACACAATAGTCTGAGGAATTTGAAACTGTTATAACTGTTTTGTAGGATTCCATCTCCCTAGCCTGCTTCATTCTACCCCTCTCTCTTATCCAATCCGGTCTTCTTCTTGGGAATCGGACCTCCTGATTGGCTAGCCTCTACCTTTCAACTGCCTACTTTATGACATCATTCTCCCACCAAACCAACTACCAACTGGTAGAACCTTGGGGTTCCCTTGCGGTTGTTTGTAAAAAATTTGAATCATCCTGGCAAGTGACCAGTAACCAATGACCAATCACCATTGACCAGTCATCTGTACTGGACACTTGTGATCTTAAGCCGCTGCAGTTTACTGACTTACTCTCATACTGTCTCCTCTTCTCGTCTACCTTTCATCGGTATTTCCTCTTCTCTGACCATGTCAGGTAAGGAATAATACTTTTCAAAGCTTTTCATTAGATTTATCATCTCTAAGCTTAGCAGTCTAGTAAAAACAACGTGTACTAGTGAAAGAAAGTATTCAAGTTTAATTTTATAAGACTCATTTTAGTTGACTTTGACATTTGCTGTGTGATTTTAGATATTGGCTTTCTTTCTCTCACATACAAACGGTTTTTCCTCATTGATTACATTATATTTTAGACATATTTATGAGCTCAAATACAAACATATATTTGTGTTGATTCTCTGTGGTTCTTTTTATTTTTAATCGTGTATTTTCCATAATATCCTTTGAAAAAAGCAAATCAGAGAGAGTATTTTTACAGAAAAAGAAAATGTAGATGCTGTGGAATCCTGCTGAAATATACTCGCATGTTTTCTCTGTAATGGTCTCTCCTCTTGTATTTATACCTCAGTATTTTAAATATAGTGCTATTACACAGTAATAATCATTTATCTTTGAGTTTTCTATTTAAACCAGGTAATAAGAAAATTTGGGGAATGGAGAAGTTGTGGAGTGCTGAGTGATAGAGAGGCAAGCCCTCAAAGGTAAGAAAGTTTGGGATCACTTTCATCAAACATTGACCAATCGAAACCAAGACGATATGAGGGAGAATAAAAAAGGAAAGAAATAATGAAAGAATATGGACGGCAATTATCACGGAAGGGGAAACCGTCTGAATTGAATGTTGAAGAAAACCAAGGATTTAAAATCAAAAAAGAAAGAATATATGTTAAATATGCTGAGGCAAATACACTGAGAGCAAGTCAAAGCAATTTACTTCAATAAATGCCAGGACTAGAAAGTATTCTGTTCCTTGAGTAGGGTACCAGTAGGAAAACCAGTATATCAGAAAGGCATCCTTGGTGACTTTTTTCCTTATTATCTCTTTGAACACAGTACTTGGTACTTGACAATTTGGAATATAAACATGCATCAGAAATGATGAGTCCCATAAATAGCTAATAGTGGTTATCTAGGTGGGTGGAAGAAATAGAATCTTCAATGTTTTATGACGTTCTGGTTTTTAAGTACATGTACGCGTTGCCTGTTGAAATTTAAAAAATGGTATTTTCTAACTTGATTCAGGAGATTTGATTCATTTGTGTGGTAATTAGGTTCCAGGTTTAAGCTGCTTGTCATCTTTACAAATATTATTTCATGTGATTTTTTCTACCTAACATGAGAGTAGTTTGATAATGTCAACTTCTGCTTTAGATCCTAAGAGGAAATAGGAAAATCAAGTCTCACATGTAGAATTACACATTTTTGTCATATTTGTTAATTTTGATTGTTCCTACATTAAAAGCATTTAATGGGATTTTGGTGCTCATTTATTAAACATTGAGAAGAACGTTTTCCAGGTTAATAAAGTTAATTCTACTCCAGGTTTTGAAAGTAAATTTCAATATTTTCTGATCATTTTTTATATGGTCTTTTCTGTTGTTTGTGTGATATACTGAAATCATATGCTATGTTTAAAACGTGTTGTTTGGTGTTTAATATTCAGAGGTATTGATGAGAATAATTTTTGTAATTACAAAGTTTCTCTATTTTACTCAATTAAAACATTTCTTACCTATAAATACAATCACGTTTATTCCTATTTTCTTTTTGTTATGTAGTTACTGCTAAATCCTTTCTCTTTAATGGACTGGTAAGTTGTACACTGAAAAATCACCTTCTATTCCGTTTTTTGGCTAGCAGTTTTTTCTAAAATAGAATACACTCTTCATATTGTATATGTGGAACAATTTATTAATTACCTTATTGGACTGTTTTATTTGGTTTTGTTTGAGAACACATCCACAGTTATTAAGGGTTTACTCTTGGGTCTGCTCTCCATAACTTACTGTACTATGCTGCTTGCTACAGAGTCCAGATTTCATTGATATCTATATACATCTTTTTCAGCTCTGTGATACATATTTTTCACGATGTTTTCTTTATACTTCCTCCTATGTAAATAACATGACTTGGAAAAATTATATTTATGTATGCATAATTATTCTTAGAGTTATTAGTAACTACATTGTAGATAAACAATTTAAGACACAGAATTTAAATAAAGTTTTCTTTCCAAAACCATTTCTTGGGAAAAACTCAAGTAGTCATTTTTGAAGTGGATCAAAAATCAGGGTAATCTTCTATGCATCAACAAGATTAAGTCATAAGTGAACCGTAACTAACAGATATTCATTGCACAAGTCAAAGGGAAACCTGATGATTACAATGGTAAGAGTTGTAAAGACTCCAAATGCCTATATTAATGTAAGGTATCTTTCTAACCATTTCTGCATTGTAGTGACAATGCAGAGTCCTGGAAAAAATTCCACATGCTTAGGTTCCCTAACTTGGAAATTCATAAGGGGAAGAGAGATAGTACTGGAGGGGATAAGGCACTTGCCTTGTACACAGCCAATCTGCTTGGATCTCTGTTACTGCATACACTCTTCTGAATGTTACAAGGGGTCACTCCAGAGTGCAGAGCCAGAAAGAACCCAAGATCACTGTCAGTTATTGGTCGAAACTATACTCCTTAAAATGCCCAATAAAAATTATTGGAAAACATGAAGTCTCTTTGTCATTTCTGGCCCTCAGGTTTCTTCTTGTCCAGAGAATGTTACCCACTCTTAGACTTCCTAGTTTAGAAAAGCTTGCCTTATAGGAAATAACATATTAGTCCATAGGAGAGCAAGCTTCAGGCATTGCTAGGGTAAGGAGAAACTATCTGTAAGCAAGAAATCCAAGAAAAATTTTTTTGTACTTTCGAAGTTTCTTTCTGTATTTTCCTCATTTAAAACATTTCTTGTCTATGAAATACAATCACGTTTATTCCTATTTTCTTTTTGTTATGTAATTACTGATAAATCCTTTCTCTTTAATGGACTGGTAAAGTGTGCACTCAAAAATCACCTTCTATTCCATTTTTTGGCTAGCAGTTTTTTTCTAAAATAGAATGCTCTCTTCATATTACATATGTGGAACGATTTATTAATAACCTTATTGTACTGTTTTATTTGGTTTTATTTGGGACCACATCCACTGTTATTCAAGGCCTACTCTTGGATCTGCTCTCCATAACTTACTGTACTATGCTGCTTGCTACAGAGCCCAGATTTCATTAATATATATATATACTTCATTTTCAGTTCTGCGATACATATTTTTCATGATGTTTTCTTTACCCTTCCTCCTATGTAAATCACATGAAATAGAAAAATTATATTCATGTATGCATTATTATTCTTAGAATTATTAGTAACTACATTGTAGATAAACAACTTAAGACACAGAGTTTCAAGAAAGTTTTCCTTCCAAAAACATTTCTTGGGAAAGACTCAAGCAGTCATTTTTGAAGTGGATCAAAAATGAGGGTAACCTTCAATGCATCAACAAGATTAAGTCGTATGTGAACCGTAAGTAACAGGTACTCATCGCACAAGTCAAATGGAAACCTGATGATTACAATGGTAATAGTTGCAAAGACCACAAATGCCTATCTTAACGTAAGGTATCTTCCTTCCGGTTTCTGGCCTTGTATTGATCACGCAGGGTCCTGGCCAAAAGTCCACATGCTTTAGGTTGTGTAACCTGGAAATTCATAAGGGACAGAGAGAGACAGTACTGGAGGGGATAAGGCACTTGCCTTGTACACAGCCAATCCAGTTGAATCTCTGTCACGGCATACACTCTCGCAAATGTTCTAAGGGGTCACTCCAGAGTGCAGAGCCAAGAAGAACCCAAGATCACTGTCAGTTGTTGGTCCACACTCTACACCACCCCACGCCCCGCCCAATAAAAATTATTGGAATATAGGAAATCTCTTTGCCATCTCTGGGCCTCAGGTTTCTTCTTGTCCAGAGAATGTTTCCCATTCTCTTAGACTTCCTAGTTTGGAAAAGCTTCCATTCTAGGAAATAGCATAGGAGTCAATAGGAGAGCAAGCTAAGGAGAAACTATCTGTAAGCAAGAAATTCAGGTACAGACACGATCACCTGGTTCTTCTACAGTTCTGTGTTTACTTTGAGGGCACGATACCAAATACACAAATTGCCAAAAGCTTCCAAGCTTTGAATCACCCTAAATTGTTGGAACTTTGGAAACTCAGTTGACTGTTGGTACTAGAAGCATCTCGATGGCTTAAATTTTAAGTTCAGATTGTTCCTCTCAGCGTTGAAGGAGATTATAAGTCTCACAGATTTTTTTCATCACCCTCTTATTCCTTACAGAAAATTTTCAAAATCCATCTGTATTGGGAACTGCCCATACTCTGCAGCTTTCCCTTCCCGTGGTGAACTATGCAGCTTCCCGAACAGGAAGTGTCTGCAACTACTCCAGAGTATCTGCTCCTGCTGATAGTTCTGCTTGGCTCCTGCCCTCAGCCTCTGGCACCTCTTTCCAACCACTGATGGTTAGTGCCTATGTTTACCAACATTTCAGCACAACAATGCTATCTGGAGTGTTTCACCAGTCTCTTATATCCACCTCAGCTGCTTCCTACCTGAGTGTTTTGGAATGGGATATTGCAGGAAGGGCTGAAGAGAAGACTTCTATGGGATACTTTTTCTGTATCTTTCCTAGACCAAGACAGCGCTGTCTCTTCCATGTCTAAGGCAGCTCACTGTGAGAGTACACTGGACACGTACAACACGGTGTCTGTGTACCCATCACTTTCTGCCAGTCTTGTTGAGAGAACACCATCTCAGGTTCCACATCAGAGTCAAAGCCTTTCACTTCCCTAACAGGAACGAACCCAGGTGTATTACAATCATCAAGGCACTCTGGGAACTCTGATTTCTGGCCTTCAGTCCTATGACTCCATGTCATAAATAGAGCAAAATGGCTCTGCCCCCCCCCAAGCTTACAGCAACTCATCTAGAGAAATGGTTATTGTTCTGAAGGAGGTCCAGCCCCCAAATAACCAACCACCAATTTCCTCCTCTGGAATCCACTTCTCTGTGTCTTCTCAACCCCTCACAGTATCGAGATATCAAGGTGAGTTAAACTGAGAGAAGGGAAAGAAAACTCAAAAATTGGGCTCAAAAAGAGGAAAACTGTCCATAGACAGGTGGTATTTAAATACATTGAGATTTTTAAGTTTATGAAATGAAGTTAACTAAGTTCATGTTTACACCCCTCACTCATTTTACAGCATGTTATTTTCGCACTCAACATAAGAGCTCCTAATGGACATTGGAACATGTGATAGTATAATGGACAACTAGGTTTCATATTATGAAGTTCAGGAGCACACAAAAGAATGCCACATTTTTTCCCTAGTTATTTCAATTATTTTTTAATTTTCATTAGTTAAACATCATGAGGCACAGTTGTAGACTTACAAATTATTGTGCTTGGATTTCATTTATACAATGATGGAGTACCTATCCCTCCAACAGTGCCCATTCTCCACCACCACGGATCCCAGTATTCCGCCGACCACCCATACCCCCATCCCACCCAGCCTCTGTGGCAGGGAATGCCACAATTTTCACTGTTCTATGTCAGTAGTCCTCCAGAATTACGACACTAAAAGCAAAATACATGTTTTAAACTAGTATTTTGTTATTTTCTTAAGAAGTTTCAGAACTCCTATTGCAATGGTATCACTTTAACTTTCCCTTCCATTATTGAACAGCAAGGTTCTGAATATACTTGTGTTTCAGAGATTCTATCTCAAATCATCAAATCTAGAATCTGCACTTCAGCACAAATATTATGCTGAAGGAGTGCTTCATTCATACTCTTATTCTATGATATTAACGTCCTTTTATTTTTCTATGAAAGTGACTAAATTGAGAGTAAAACACATTACAATCCTAATCTCTGTATGGAACTTGTTAGTTTAAAAATCTTTATTTTTTTTTAAAAAAATCTTTTGTTTGGAGGACATTGAATCTGCGTCATAGCACGAAGTGCTCAGGAATTACTCCTGGGTCTGTGCTAGGGATCACTGCTGAATGTGCTTAGCAGATCATACGTGATATGAAAGATCAAATGGAGGTCAGCTCTTCGCAGGGCCAGTGCCTTACCAAATGGACTATCCCTCTGTCCAAGTCTCTTATTTTTTAAGTTAGTTTACACAGAAACTCATTCAAATACAAAGAAAACCAAAAAACAACAGCACCACATGACAAACAGTAAGAACTACAACAGTTTCCTAAAATCTTCAAGCACAGGGCCTTGCCATGATCCGTAGAAGAGCCAGTAACAATTCCTTGTCTATTGATGGTAGGTGCACAGTTGTTGCAGCAGTAGTTTTGTGCAGGGAATATCTCATTTTGCAGGGACTGATTTCTTCCTCGGTTCCTTTTAAGTGATGAATTTCCTGGAGATGGAGACTTCCCTGGCATCGAACTTCAGGTCAGAAATTTGGTCTGACAAAAATTTCCGAATTGCCCACATGTTGCAGTAGAAGGATTTAAAGACGAGAGGAATCCACCACCTGACCTTGGGAAAGTTCCCATAATATCTCCAACCCAAAGTAACCTGTCGCTGACCCAACTCCAACTCAGGAAAAAAAAGTTATAAATTTTGATCAGATGAAACCTGGGCTTTCAAAAGCTCTGGAGACCTACCAGATCCCAGTAGACCTAGATCAATGAAAAGATCTTCAGGTAATGAACACCACTGAGACCATCACTCTGAAGCAGGTGCAAGAAAATTCAAGTGGCACTAAGGGGACCTCCAATGCAAAACAGAACGACAAAAAGGAGGCTTCTGAAACTCTTGAGGGAGAAACAAAGGCGAAAATCCAGCCAAAAGTCCAAGAATGCTTGCTATGAGGAGCAGAGATTGTTCCTAATGCTGCAGTCAGTGATAGGTGTCCTGTGACCACAGCCAAAACTAACAGCAAACCTCACAAAGCTGCCTCCAGCAGCATCAGCAAGACAAAGAGGCATGGGCAGGAGAAGATAAAAAACACCAGAGAAAACTCTAAGAAAGCTAAGATGTGTAAGCAGCCAGGGAACAAGATCAAGGCAGAAGAAAAGCCCACCACTGGCAAGATGACACGCAAGAAAAGTCAACCTGTGCTTTGCCAAGAGGCTGTTAAAAAGTCCCGCCACTACCTAGGCATACAGATGCTGGATTCTGTCAAAGTTTTTCATGCTCTGGGGAAGAAGAGTGATCCAAAACCTGGAATCTCTTCCTTCCAGGTCCTGGGTAGCTCAAAGAGGCCTAAAGATGTCAATCCACCCTCAGCTGTCAAGCCATGGCTAGGTGCTACACGGGATGGAAAATTCCTTGAGAAAACTCAGGTCAAAACAAAGTACAGAAACCAAGTAACAATGCTGAAAAACGCTCATCTCCATCCCAGTCTGAGCTGCCACCTCCTGGGAAGGTCAAATTGGTACCTTTGACTTTTCTTACCATGGAGAGGCCGCAAGCTCGACCTGTTTCTCCAGACGACAATCTGTGGCCTCACATCGTCCTGCTGAAGCTTACCCTGCCAAGCCTGGCTCTACCAATGCAGCTCAGGCAACTGCTGCCAATTCTTCCCGGTCAACCACTGCATTTTTGTCTGGTTCTGCCAAACCTGCTCAGTCCATTTCAACCAACCCATCTCGACCAGGTTTGCAGAACCCTAGTAGCCAGTGTATTCTTCACCCTGCAGCTTCTACACCTGCTCCCTACAAGACAGCAGCTGGCACTTCTCAACATCTGGAACCTTCTCCAGTATCTGTGAAGAAGCAGCTCTCGCCACCCATACATCAGAGTCAGTTTCTCCTCCAAGACTTCCGTTTACAACTGATTCCATGGAGAAAGCCCAATGTTCCCGAGCCAGTCATGTCAAAGCCCATCACCAAAGAGCAGAGACCAAAGCGTGAGGCTATGAAAATGAAGGCTCAGCAGGAGCTTGAGAACGATGCCAAACACACCTCTTTGGGGAAAGTGCAGTTCTTTATTGAGAGAGAAAAAGAGATGGACATCTCTCTCTAAAATGGCTATGTAATGTGAGTAGCTGGAATGGTAGGTTCCACTTGAGGTACCAGATGGTTGCCTTAGACAAACACTGAAATGCCATACACAGTTTATTAATTCTAATACCTTTTTAAGCAATTGAAGAGATGCATCGTAGTTAATTGGTTGCTAATAAAGTTACTGAAGTTTGAGATGCTGTCAAATGTGGTTGTTTTTGGGAGGGGCTGGGGTTTGAACGATGGCATGTGAAAGAATGGGAAGGTATAGAGAGGACAAAGGGGGAATAGACAAGATTCTGAGAAAGAGAAACTTTCCAAGGTTTTCTCCAAGGTTCTAAAGCCCATCAGAGGAGAAATTGCATGGGCCTGATGAAGAGTGGGAAGCTCAAATTATATTACCTTGAGGGACTGCTCTCTGGTCTTCCATGGTCCCGGGTGCCTGTATCCTTCTCTAACCATCGCTGTTAACTGCAGCTCACACAAGAACCAACGTTATCAGTGTCCTTGGGGCTGCGTTGCGGGATGTACCGGACTAAGACATGCGCACTAGGTCACCACTCCCAAAGCATTCGGTACCGCTTGATTTGAGCCTGGAAGGTGGTGGCAGAAAGAGATGGTCCTAGGAGAGTTAATGGGGTGAGGAATGGATGGCAGGGAAACCGGGAAGGGGACAGAACAGGACAGCTGGTGATCATCATAGGAGAGTTGGTGGATGTTTTTTAATTACGTTAACAGGTTTTTCGTAATTGATAAACAAAACAAAAATAAGAAAATAAGATAGGTTCTAAAGAACAGGTTACATATAAGACTGAGAGAGCTGAAAGGGCTGGCATTCCTTCTGGAGCTTTCAATCATACAATTTACTAAAGATGGTATTTTCACATCACTTAGCTGCGGAGAGGAATAGTGAGAAACAGAATGCCACCAGAAAAGCAAACTGGATGACCACGGTTCATAAAAGCCAGGTGGAAAGTGTTCACATGTATCCCAAGTGCAAGTGGGTTAACAGGAACATATATTTCACTAAGTCTGCTTGGTACCAGTAACTACTTTGGTGGAAATGGAGCAACACGGATGCAGTTTCTGACAGACCTGAGACTAAACTGCCAACAAATTTTCCCAGGAAAGGGTAGTTGACTGGCTGGGAACAGAACAACTTGAAAAGTGTTTTGCTACGTTTCATGTATGGCTAGAGAAAAATGATCCCAGTCAACTCTCCAAACGAACAAGCTTCAACTCCCTTGAAGGTAAGTTGTATTCACTGAGGAAAAAATGCTGGGAGAACAGTCTGAAATGATGGGAGAAGAGACAATAAGTGCAAAAGGAAGGACTTGAAATTTGGCGAAAACAACGCTTAAAACAACAAGATCTGGTGAGCACATGATTTACTGGGAATGGGTTCTGAGGAGGAAAAGAGCGATATCAGGGATGTGAACAAGGAACATCCAAGTGAAGGAAGACTTTTAGCTAGGTGATTACCCCATGGGCAACATGGTTGCAAGACTACCAGAACTTCCCAAGGAATTGACTTTAAGTTTCTTTCTTTTATATGGTCACTTACAACATGTATTCTTTGCCTTCGTCAACGACAATTTGGAGTGTTCGTTCCTTTCTCAATATTCTGTTCACTTGTGTAAGCATCTTTAACAACTGCTGGATAACACAAGTATTTGATCAGACTTATTTTGTACTATCATCTTTAGTTGAGATTACTGACAACTAGGTCTAAAGTGAAGTTTGCTTTGATTGGTAGAAGTAGAGTAGCGAGGACTAGGGATGGCATTAGAGATTATAGGGTACCACATTCAGTTCCTAATAAAACAAGTCAAGGACAGTGTCCCTAATAGACTATTGAAAAAGACATCCATCTCTGTTTAACATGTAAATTCAGCATATTATATATTAAATTAAAAGTGAATTAATATTCCTGTATTTGGTCTTTTAAAGACATTCAAGGTTGGTTCAGGAAACAAACACTGCCTATGAAATCATAACAACTTAATCATAAAAACCTGATTACTACTTCAGTTTCCAAGAATGTCAGTGCTAAGAATGATTTCCCTTGATCTCCCTAGTGCATATGATAGACATATGAATACATCTGTGTGAATAAATAATTGGTATCAAATTTCCAGTCTCACCATACATGGTTGTGGGTATTGTGAAATAGTTTTATAAATTTTCGAAATTTTGCAATAAGATCTCTGGGTGTGAATCCTTGAATCATAAATTCCTTTTCGTGTGCTCCAGCAACACCTCCTCCCACCTTAATTACTATATATATGACCTCCTAAGGAGTCATTTGCTTTGTTCACTTTGTTTTAGTCCTTCTCTCTCTCTCTCTTTTCAAATGTGAGTTATCTGTTTCAAATCACGGTGCATGTATTTGTTATGGCAGTTTTAATCTTTATGAGTGATTTAAAATTTCTTCATTTATTTTTTAATTGAATCACCATGAGATGGGCCATTGCAAAGCTATTTTGTGCAATTTAATTTTTAATCCTTTCAGTGAAGCCAAGTAAAATCTCTTACACGTGAAATTCAGAATTTCCATATTTCATGTGAATCAAAACTGATTGTTTTTGTGTGTTTTTTTAATTTTTTATTATTTTTTATTGATAGAAAAGGGATCACCAAATAATGGGTGTTGGGAGGATCCTCCCAGGATGGGAGATGCATGCTGAAAGTAGACTCTAGACCGAACATGATTGCCACTCAATGCCTCTTTTGGTATGTTTTTTAGATAATTCTTCCCCTCCTCTGTTTGCTTAGGACCAGGAATTTGCCTCTCCCCTCCCTGTTCTTTCAGGAAGCCAGAGAGACATCTTCAGGCAGGAAGAGCATGAAATTTACATAGAAGTGGTACTGCATGGACAGTATCATGTTAAGCGAAATGAGTCAGAAAGAGAGGGACAGACAGAGCAAGATTGCATTCACCCGGAGAACATAAAATAACAAAATAGGAGACGAACTCCCAAGAGTGGCCGAGATTAGTGTCAGGAATTTTTCTTCATAGCTTGGAGACCAACCACACACGCTAGCAGAAAAGGCAGCTCAGATAGAGAATGGAGCACCAAATAAAGGGTGTTGGGAGGATCCTCCCAGGATGGGAGAGAGTGCTGAACATAGACTAGAGACCAAGCATGATTGTCACTCAATGCCTCTTTTGCAAACCACAACACCTAAAAGGAGATAGAGAACAAAGGGGAATGCCCTCCCACAGAGTCAGGGTGGGATGAGGGGATGGGGGGTGGGAGGCATACTGGGATCCCTGGTGGTGGGAAATGGGCACTGGGGAGGGATGGGTATTTGATCATTGTATAAATGAAACCCACGCACAAAAATTCATATGTCTACAACCGTACCTCATGGTGTCTCACTAATAAAAATTTAAAAATTAAAAATAAAAAAATTGGAACATAAAGTAAAAATACAACAAGAGAAAGATCTCACAATAGCAAAGAGGGCTATAGTACTCAAAACGTTGAGAAACAGGCACATTGGCAAGTATTTTTAAATACGCATCCAGGAGAGAATATAGCATTGTTCGTGAACAAATCTACTCTATGGATTCATCTCATCCTTGAAATGGAAAAGGACAATGTGTTACAGTTTCCAATTTGCAAATAAGATCTATACCATCTACTTTTTGCTATGTTTCTATGCTTTACCGAGTATTATCCTGATTTTTAAATTTACTTTTAGGATTAAAATAGTATTTGCCTGCATCAAACTTTTTAAGTAAATGTTTTATTAGAAATGATTTTTAATGATTAAGAATGTTTTATTCACATGTCATTTTCTAAAAGAAACACATAGGCCAATGAGCTAGTGCAGCATGTAGAGGGTGTTTACCTTGTATGCAGCTAACCTGAGTTCAATTCCCAGAACCCTGAGCTTGCTCGGGGTGATCTCTGGATACAGGGTCTGAAGTGAGCCTGGAGCACATCTGGGTGCACTCCCCTCCACACATACAAGGAAGAAAAGAAAAGAAAAACATATAACTGATTCTTGAGTAACATAGACGTTAAGGGTGCTAACTCCTCTATAACTTTTGAAAACCCCCAAATTTAATAGATAGTCTGCTCTTGACCAAGAAGATGGTTTTCTAATAGTATTTAATTCCATTGTCTGCAGTTAGTACTATGTGTGGCCTGTCAATCTGTAAATTTTGATACATTTAAAAACTTTTATGGATTTTATAATAGACTTTATAATACATTTGTATTTTAAGGTAGTAAGTGATAATTTATATTTCTATTTGTGTGGGGTATTTGGGCCGTAGTATGTGGTGCTTGGGACTTCAGACTCTGTGCTCAAGGGTCATTCCTGGTGGTGCCAGCCATGAATTTGGGTTGACAGTGTGCATGGTAATTGCTTGAACCCCTATACAAAGTCTGGGGTCCAACCAAATCAATTATCTGCATATACTTTATACATGCATGGCATACTTTTCCTTAGATTTTTTTATATTTCTAGGATATATTGATCATCTTTAATTATTTCACATCCCTACCAATGTCCAAAACTTTTCAAAATACAATTATTGAAAAATATCATATAGAAGTCCAAATTTGTATTGTTCATGGGATAACTATATTACGAAGAAAGTAGAACCACAATAAACATGCAAGTAAAATGCAGGTACATTTCTTTGGAGTCTTTCAATTATGCATTTATATTAGTCTCTACACAAGTATGATTTTTAAATAATCAATTTCAATTACTATAAAGTGTTTATTGAGACTTTATAATTGTAATGTTTTACTGCTAAGATGACATTGATGTGAACATTTATATCTATTTGTCTACTTTTCTAATTGTTTACATAAGATCAATTCTTCACAGCTAACTTACTTGTGACCGGATATGTAGCTCAGGACAAAAGAACTTGGCCTGCATGTATGAAACTTTGATTTCTGTTCTTCGCACTATAGAAACAAAAGCAAAACCATTAACTGTGGTTGGAAATAGGCCTCGGTGGTAAAGTATTTGCCTCACATTTCTGAGGTTCTGGGTTTGATCCCTGAATTTCCATCTACACACACAAAAGCTAACTTACAACAAAGTCTCACACTGGAGACCTAACTGGGCCCGCTCAAAAAAATCGATGAACAATGGGAGGGGAGTGACAGTGACACTGACTTAATAAACATTAAACTGCTTTAAGCTATATATTGCCTAACTATTAAAAGGATTTAGTTCTCAATAAATTAGCTTGAAAAGGTCTTTTTTCTAGCACCTCTGCTAGGGAATGATAGCACCTGATTTTTCAATATTTGTAATTTGGGGGGACATTTTAATTTCTCATTTTAATTTGTGCTCTTTGTCTACTAGTGAGCTTGAAAATTGCTCTTGTATGGTACTACATGGAAAATATTATGCTATGGGAAATGAGTCAGAAAGAGAGGGACAGACATAGAAAGACCGCATGCATCTGGGTAACATAAAGTAACAAAACAAGAGACTAACACCCAAGAACAGCTGTGTTAAATACCAGGTTGTTCACTCCATGGCTTAGAGGCCAGCTGCACTGTCTAGGGCTAAAGGCAGCGCAGATAGAGAAGGGAGCACCCAATAAAGGGTGCTGGGAAGATCTGCCCAGGATGGGAGATGCCTGCTGAAAGTAGTCTATGGACCGAACAGGATTGCCACCCAATGTCTCTTCTGCAGAATACAGCACCCAAAAGGAGAGATAGAACAAAAGGGAGTGCCCTACCAAAGAGGCAGGGTGGGATGGGGGATGGGGCTGGTGGTGGGATGGGCACTCCATCACTGTATAACTGAAACCCAAGCGCAACAACCTGTAAGTCTACAACTGTACCTCATGGTGTTTCACTACTAAAACAAAACAGAACAAAACAAAAATTAAAAAAAAATTGCCCTTGTGTTTACTAGTCATTTACACTTCTTTCAATAGAGATTATGTGATCATGGTTTATGCTTATTTTTTCTATTCAAGTGTAATAGCTCAATACTGATTTATTTCACAGCACTAATTTTTTTAAAACCATTCATCCTTGGCCTATCCTATTAATTGCCAGTATTTGTTGGTTTTGCTTGTTTTTTGATGACTTAATTTGGTTTTTGTCCTTTTCTTACAGATTGTAAAATTTTGAACACAAATGAGCATATGTTTTTCTTTATCTTCTACAGTTTTAAACTGAGAACAACTGTTTGTTTTGTACAAATAAGATACCTGTGCATTTACTATTTCTTCTCATTTTACTTACGTTTTAACACAGCCTGATTCATCTACAACTTATCCTAGTAAGTGTTCTCATATTGAAAGAAACCACCAATTTTTTCAATCATAGCACTGTAGCACTGTCCTCCCGCGGTTCATTCATTTGCTCGAGCGGGAACCAGTAACATCTTACAACAAATTGTGAGACTTGTTGTCACTGGCTTTGGCCTATCCAACACGTCATGGGTATCTTGCCAGGCTCTTGCTATGTGGACGAGATACTCTGGGTAGCTTGCCGGGCAGAGGAATCGGAATCAGGCTTGGCCTCCTGCAAGGCAAATGTCCTACCCGCTGTGCTGTAAAGGTTATCTAAAATATACTAGTTATACCAAATGTTGTTTCTTTAACAGTGCAATATAAAGGATTATTTCGTAATTTTCTTGATGTGTTAATGTAATAGCTAAGCTCTTGAGTATCATGGGAGTATTTTTCTAACACAAGAATCTGACGAAGTGAAACTGTTATAACCGTCTTGTAGGATTCCATCTCCCTATCCTGCTTCATTCTACCCTGCTCTCTATCCAATCTGGTCTTCTTCTTGGGATTCTGCCCTCCTGATTGGCTAGCCTCTACCTTTCAACTGCCTACTTTATGATATCATTCTCCCACCAAACCAACCTCCAACTGGTAGAATCTTGGGGGTCCCGTGTAGTTGCTTGTAAACAAATTTGAATCATCATGGCAAGTGACGAGTGACCAATGACCAATCACCACTGAGCAGTCATCTCTACTGAAGACTTGCGGTCTTAAGCCGCTTCAGTGTTCAGACGTACCCTCCTACCATCTCCTCTTCTCGTCTACCTTTCATCGGTATTTCCTCTTCTCTGACCATGTCAGGTAAGGAATAATACTTTTCAAAGCTTTTCATTAGATTTATCATCCCTAAACTTAGCAGTCAAGGAAAAACAGCACGTAGTAATGAAAGAAAGTATTCCAGTCGAATTTGATAAGCCTCATTTTAGCTTGACTTTGACATTTGCTGTGTGATTTTAGACATTGGCTTACTTTCTCTCACATACAAAGTGTTTTTCCTCATTGATTACATTATACTTTAGACATACTTAGGAGCTCAAATACACACACACACACATATAAATATATATGAGTGTTGATTCTCTGTGTTTCCTTTTTCCTTGTAATAGTGAATTTTACATGATATTCATTGAAAACAAGTAAATCAGAGACAGTATTTTTACAGAAACAGAAAATAGAGATGCTGCGGAAAACTGTTAATATATTCTAACGTGTGTTCTCTCTAATGGTCTCTCCACTTGTATGTATACTTCAGTATTTTAAATATAGTGATATTACAAAGTAATAATCATTGATCTTTGAGATTTCTATTTAAACCAGGTAATAAGAAGATATGGGGCATGAGGAAGGTGTGCAGTGCTGAGCGGTAGGGAGGGCTTACCAAGCCCTCAAAGGTAAGAAAGTTTGGGATCACTTTCATCAAACCTTGACCAATTGAAACCAAGACGATAAGAGGGAGAAATAAATAGGAAAGAAAGAACGAACGAAAGAAAGAAAGATAGATAGAGAGAAGAAAGAAAGAAACAAAGAATAGGGACGTCGATTATCATGGAAGGGGAAAACGTTTGGACAGAATGTTGAAGAGAACCAAAGGTTTAAAATCAAAAAAGAAAGAATATATAATAAATATGCTCATCTAAATACACTGAGAGCAAGTCAAAGCAATTTACTTCAATAAATGCCAGGACTAGAAAGTATACTATGCCTTGAATAGCGTTCCAGTAGGAAAAGCAGTTTATCAGAAAGCAATCCTTGCTGGCTTTTTTCCCGATTATCTCTTAGAACACGGTACTTGGTTTGGAGTATATATATGCTTCAGAAATGATGCTTCCCATAAATAGCTAATAGTGCTTATCTAGGGCGGTGGAAGACACAGAATCTTCAATGTTTTTATTATGTTCTGGTTTTTAAGTACATGTATGCGCTGCCTGTTAAAATAAAAAAAATGGTATATTCTAACTTGAATCAGGAGATTAGATTCATTTGTGTGGTAAGTATGTTCCAGGATAAAAGCTGCTTGTCATCTTTACAAATATTATTTCATGTGATTTTTTTCTTCCTAACATGAGAGTATTTTGATAATAGTCAACTTCTGTTTTTAGATCCTAAGAGAAAATAGAAAAACCAAGTCTCACATGTCTAATTACACATTTTTGTCATATTTGTGAATTATGAGTTTTCCTACATTAAAGATATTTTGTTGGATTTTGGTGCTCATTTATTAAACATTGAGAAGAACGTTTTCCTGGATGATAAAGCTAATTCTATTCTAGGGGTTGAAAGTAAATTTGCAATATTTTGTGATCACTTTTTAAATGGTCTTTTCTGTTTCTTGTGTGAACAAGTGAAATCCTCTGCTATTTTTAACACGTGTTGTTTGCTGGTTAATATTCAAAGGTACTCATGAGAATAATTTTTTTTGTACTTTCGAAGTTTCTTTCTGTATTTTCCTCATTTAAAACATTTCTTGTCTATGAAATACAATCACGTTTATTCCTATTTTCTTTTTCTTATGTAATTACTGATAAATCCTTTCTCTTTAATGGACTGGTAAAGTGTGCACTCAAAAATCACCTTCTATTCCATTTTTTGGCTAGCAGTTATTTTCTAAAATAGAATACTCTCTTCATATTACATATGTGGAACGATTTATTAATAACTTTATTGTACTGTTTTATTTGGTTTTATTTGGGACCACATCCACTGTTATTCAAGGCCTACTCTTGGATCTGCTCTCCATAACTTACTGTACTATGCTGCTTGCTACAGAGCCCAGATTTCATTAATATATATATATACTTCATTTTCAGTTCTGCGATACATATTTTTCATGATGTTTTCTTTACCCTTCCTCCTATGTAAATCACATGAAATAGAAAAATTATATTCATGTATGCATTATTATTCTTAGAATTATTAGTAACTACATTGTAGATAAACAACTTAAGACACAGAGTTTCAAGAAAGTTTTCCTTCCAAAAACATTTCTTGGGAAAGACTCAAGCAGTCATTTTTGAAGTGGATCAAAAATGAGGGTAACCTTCAATGCATCAACAAGATTAAGTCGTATGTGAACCGTAAGTAACAGGTACTCATCGCACAAGTCAAATGGAAACCTGATGATTACAATGGTAATAGTTGCAAAGACCACAAATGCCTATCTTAACGTAAGGTATCTTCCTTCCGGTTTCTGGCCTTGTATTGATCATGCAGGGTCCTGACCAAAAGTCCACATGCTTTAGGTTGTGTAACCTGGAAATTCATAAGGGACAGAGAGAGACAGTACTGGAGGGGATAAGGCACTTGCCTTGTACACAGCCAACCCAGTTGAATCTCTGTCACGGCATACACTCTCGCAAATGTTCTAAGGGGTCACTCCAGAGTGCAGAGCCAAGAAGAACCCAAGATCACTGTCAGTTGTTGGTCCACACTCTACACCACCCCACGCCCCGCCCAATAAAAATTGTTGGAATATAGGAAATCTCTTTGCCATCTCTGGGCCTCAGGTTTCTTCTTGTCCAGAGAATGTTTCCCATTCTCTTAGACTTCCTAGTTTGGAAAAGCTTCCATTCTAGGAAATAGCATAGGAGTCAATAGGAGAGCAAGCTAAGGAGAAACTATCTGTAAGCAAGAAATCCAGGTACAGACACGATCGCCTGGCTCTTCTACAGTTCTGTGTTTACTTTGAGAGCACGATACCAAATACACAAAGTGCCCAAAGGTTCCAGGCTTTGAATCACCCCAAGTGGTTGGAATTTTGGAAACTCAGTTGACTGTTGGTACTAGAAGCATCTCGATGGCTTACATTTTAAGTTCAGATTGTTCCTCTCAGCGTTGAAGGAGATTATTAGTCTCACAGATTTTTTTCATCACCCTCTTGTTCCTTACAGAAAATTTTCAAAATCCATCTGTATTGGGAACTGCACATACTCTGCAGCTTTCCCTTCCCGTGGTGAACAATGCAGCTTCCCGAACAGGAAGTGTCTGCAACTACTCCAGAGTATCTGCTCCAGCTGGTAGTTCTGTTTGGCTCCTGCCCTCAGCCTCTGGCACCTCTTTCCAACCACTGATGGGTAGTGCCTATCTTTACCAACATTTCAGCACAGCAATGCTGTCTGGAGTGTTTCACCAGAGTCATATATCCACCTCAGCTGCTTCCTTCCCGAGTGTTTTGGAATGGGATATTGCAGGAAGTGCTGAAGAGAAGTCTTCCATGGGAGACTTTTCTGTGACTGTCCTTGACCAAGACCCCGCTGTCTCTTCCATGTCTATGGCAGCTCGCTATGAGAAAATCCTAGGTACCAACAACACGGTGTCTGTGTACCCATCACTTTCTGCCAGTCTTGTTGAGAGAACACCATCTCTGGTTCCACATCAGAGTCAAAGCCTGTCACTTCCCTACCAGGAAGCAAGCCAGGTGTATTACTATCATCAAGGCACTCTGGGAACTCTCCTTTCCGGCCCGCAGTTCTATGACTCCATGACATACAGAGGGCAAAAGGACTCTGCCCCCCAAACTTACAGCAACTCATCGCGAGAAATGGTTATGGTTCTCAAGGGGGTCCAGCCCCCAAATAACCAACCACCAGCCTCCTCCTTTGGAATCCACTTCTCTCTGTCTGCTCAACCCATCAAAGAATCGAGTTTTCAAGGTGAGTAAAACTAAGAGAAGGGAAACAAAATTCAAAAATTGGGGTCAAAATAGAGGAAAACTCTCCATAGACAGGTGGTATTTAAGTGAAATACACCGAGATTATATCATTCATTCTCCTATTCCATGACATGAACGTCCTATTATTTTTTCAAGAAATCAAATACATTGAGACTAGACTACTTTACAATGCTAAGCTCTGTATGGAACTTAATGGTTTAAAAATATCTATTTTTATTTTATTTTTCTTAAAAGACTTTAGTTTGGAGCAGGTTGAATCTGGGTCATAGCCTGTACCGCTCAGGGATTACTCCTGGGTCTGTGCTAGGTATCACTCCTGAAGGTGCTTAGGAGATCATACGTGATACTAAAGATCAAACTGAGGTCAGCTGTGCGCAGGGCCAGTGCCTTACCAAATGGACTATCCTTCTGTTCCAAGTCTCTTATTTTTAAGTGCAGTTTACACTGAAACTCTTTCAAATACAAATAGAACCAGAAACAGCAGCACCACATGACAAACAGTAAGAACTGCAACATTTACCTCCACTTGTAGCACAGGGCCTTGTCCATTGTCCTTAGAATAGCCAGTAACAATGCCTTGCCTATGGCTGGTAGGTGCACTGTTGTTGCACCACTACTTGTGTGGAGGGAATATCTCATTTCCCAGGGACTGATTTCTTCCTTGGTTCCTTTCTAGTGATGAATTACCTGGGGATGGAGACTTCCCTGCCATCGCAAGCTTCAGGTCCTACATTGGGTCTGACCCAAATTTCAGAAATGCCCCCATCATGCAGTAGCAGGATTCAAAGACATGAGAGGAATCCACCACCTGAGCTTCGGGAAGTTCCCATGATATCTGCAGCCCAAAGTAACCAGGCGCTGACCTCAACTCCAACTCAGGAACAAAAAGTTAAGAATTATGACGAGATGAAAACGGGGCTCTCAAAATCTCTGAAGACCTAGCAGATCCCAGTCGACCTAGAACAATGCAAAGATCTGCAGGTAATGAACACCACTGACACCATCACTCTGAAGCAGGTGCATGAAAATTCAAGTGGCCCTAAGGGGACCTCCCATCCAACACGGAAGAACAAAAAGGAGGCTTCTGAACCTCTTGAGGGAGAACCCGAGGCCAAAATCCAGCCAAAAGTCCAAGAATGCTTGCTAGGGGGAGCGGGGATTGTTCGTAATGCTGCAGTCAGTGATAGGTGTCCTGTGACCACGGCCAAAACTAACAGCAAACCACAGAAAGCTGCATCCAGCAGGATCAGCAAGACAAAGAGCCATGGGCAGGAGAAGATAGAAAACACCCGAGTAAACTCTAAGAAAGCTAAGGAGTGTAAGCATCCAGGGAACAAGGTCAAGGCAGAAGAAAAGCCCACCATTGGCAAGATGAAACGCAAGAAAAGTCAACGTGAGCTTTGTCAAGAGGCCTTTAAAAAGCCCCGCAGCTGCCTAGGCATGCACATGCTGGAGTCTGTGCAAGTGTTTCATGCTCTGGGGAAGAAGAGTGATCCAAAACCTGGAATCTCTTCCTCCCAGGTGCTGGCTAGCTCAAAGAACCCCAAAGATGTCAAGCCATCCTCAGCTGTCAAGCCATGGCTAGGTGCTATCCGGGATGGAAAAGGCCTTGAGAAAACTCAGGTCAAAGCACAGAAACCAAGTAGCCCTGCTGAAAAACGCTTATCTCCACCCCAGTCTGAGCTGCCACCTCCTGGCAAGGTGAAATTGGTACCTTTGCCGTTTCTGACCATGGAGAGGCCTCAAGCTCGACCTGTTCCTCGGAGACCACAGTCTGTGCCCTCACATCGTCCTGCTGCAACTCACCCTGCCAAGCCCGGCTCTACCAATGCAGCTCAGCCAACTGCTGCCAATTCTTCCCGGCCAACCACTGCATTTTTGCCTGGTCCTGCCAAACCTGCTCAGTCCACTTCAACCAACCCATCTCGACCAGGTTTGCTGAACCCTACTAGCTGGCCCTTTCCTCAGGATGCAGCTTCTAAACCTGCTCCCTACAAGACAACAGCTAGCACTTCTCTCCGGAGGGAGGCTCCTCCTGTCTCTGTGAACAAGCGCCAGTCTCCACCCAAATGTCAGAGTCAGTTTCTCCTTCAAGACTTCCGTTTCCAACCGATTCCATGGAGAAAGCCCAATGTTCCCGAGCCAGTCGTGTCAAAGCCCATCACCAAAGAGCAGAGACCAGAGCGTGAGGCTATGAAAAGGAAGGCTCAGCAGGAGCGTGAGAATGCTGTCAAACACACCTCTTTGGGGAAAGTGCAGTTCTTTATTGAGAGAGAAAAAGAGATGGACATCTCTCTCTACTATGGCTACGTAATGTGAGTAGCTGGAATGGTAGGTTCCACTTGAGGTACCAGATGGTTGCCTTAGACAAACACAGAAATTCCATACACAGTTGGCTTATTCTAATAAATTTTTAACAAATTGAAGAGATGCATCGTAGTTAATTGGTTGTTAATAAAAGTTCTGAAGTTTGAGATGCTGTCAAATGTGGTTGTTTTAGGGAGCGGCTGGGGGTTGAAGTATGGCATGGGAAAGAATGGGAAGTTATAGAAAGGACAAAGGGAGAATAGACAAGACTCTGAGAAAGAGAACCTTGGTCCAGGGTTCTAAAGCCCATCAGAGGAGAAATTGCATGGGCCTGATGAAGAGAGGGGTGGGGTCAGAGGAAGAATATAGCTGACAGGGCATTTGCTCTGCAACCAAGAAGGACCCAGTTCAATTCTTGCAATCCTTTAGGGTTCCCAGAGACCCACCAGATGTGAAACTTGAGCGCAGAGCCAGGAGTAAGACCAGAGCACAGTCAAGTATGCCCCATCCCTGGTGTCCTCCAAAAAAAAATAAATGGGAGAAATGACACGGTCTGGGGGTTTGGATTAAAAGAATAAATTTGGAATAGGCTAAAGAAGGCAAAGGAGTCTAAGGTGACCAGAAGAAAAGTTAAATTTCTTTCATGGAGGCTGTGTCTATGCCTCATGGCCACCGTTGGAAAATAAGCAAATTTGAGACACATCTCTAAAAGGTTTGGGTGGTCTATCCATAAATGATGGCTGGGGGATGCGACCACATAGACTGGGGAATGAACCTTCCAGAGGATTGGTCAGCGCCCTCAGAGACATTCAAGGATGACTCTTAACAGGGAACAAGCCAAGAGAACAGTTGCAGCATGAAGCCTGAAGATGAGCTCCTGGGAGATGCAGAGATAAGTCACCATGTCCTCGGGCCCTCTGTTCAGCACCCCTAGCTGCACCATTTCCCTTATTCCCAACAATATTCAGAGTCGCTATCATGGTGACCCATTGCTAGCTAGTTTCAACAATGAGGTCCATTGCCTCTGTAAGTCTTTGGATTTGTAAACTCCCCACGGTGGTCAAGCCTGCTTTCAGGCAACGACATCTGGACATTTCTGTCGGGGGGAGCTCAAATTATATTACCTTGAGGGGCTGCTCTGTGGTCTTCCATGGTCCCGGGTGCCCGTAGCCTCCTCTAAACATCCCTGTTAACTGCAGCTCACCCAAGAACCAACGTTATCAGTGTCGTTGGGGCTGCTGTTGCGGGACGTACCGGACTAAGACATGCGCACTAGGTTACTACTCCCAAAGCGGTCGGTACCTCTTGACCTTGAGCCTGGAAGGTGGTGGCGGAAAGAGATGGTCCTAGGAGAGTTAATGGGGTGATGGATGGATGGCAGGGAAACCGGGAAGGGTAGGGACCTGGACAGCTGGTGATCAGCATGGGAGAGTTGGTGGATGTTTTTTAATTACGTTAACATGTTTTTCGTAAATGATAAGCAAAACAAAAATACGAAAATAAGATAGGTTCCAAAGAACAGGTTACATATAAGACCGAGAGAGCTGAAAGGGCTGGCATTCCTTCTGGAGCTTTCAATCATACCATTTACTAAAGATGGTATTTTCACATCACTTAGCTGCGGAGAGGAATAGTGAGAAACAGAATGCCACCAGAAAAGCAAACTGGATGACCACGGTTCATAAAAGCCAGGTGGAAGGTGTTCACATGGATCCCAAGTGCAAGTGGGTTAACAGGAACATATATTTCACTAAGTCTGCTTGGTACCAGTAACTACTTTGGTGGAAATGGAGCAACACGGATGCAGTTTCTGACAGACCTGAGACTAAACTGCTAACAAATTTTCCCAGGAAAGGGTAGTTGACTGGCTAGGAACAGAACAACTTGAAAAGTGTTTTGCTACCTTTCATGTATGGCTAGAGGAAAATGATCCCAGTCAACTCTCCAAACGAACAAGCTTCAACTCCCTTGAAGGAAAGTTGTATTCACTGAGGAAAAAATGCTGGGAGAAGAGTCTGAAATGATGGGAAAAGAGACAATAAGTGCAAAAGGAAGGACTTGAAATTTGGCGAAAACAAAGCTTGAAACAACAAGATCTGGTGAGCACTGGGAATGGGTTCTGAGGAGGAAAAGAGCGATATCAGGGATGTGAACAAGGAACATCCAAGTGAAGGAAGACTTTTAGCTAGCTGATGACCCCATGGGCAACATGGTTGCAAGACTACCAGAACTTCCCAAGGAATTGACTTTAAGTTTCTTTCTTTTATATGGTCACTTACAACATGTATTCTTTGCCTTCTTCAACGTCAATTTGGAGTGTTCGTTTCTTTCTCAATATTCTGTTCACTTGTGTAAGCATCTTTAACAACTGCTGGATAACACAAGTATTTGATCAGACTTATTTTGTACTATCATCTTTAGTTGAGATTACTGACAACTAGGTCTAAAGTGAAGTTTGCTTTGATTGGTAGAAGTAGAGTAGCGAGGACTAGGGATGGCATTAGAGATTATAGGGTACCACATTCAGTTCCTAATAAAACAAGTCAAGGACAGTGTCCCTAATAGACTATTGAAAAAGACATCCATCTCTGTTTAACATGTAAATTCAGCATATTATATATTAAATTAAAAATGGATTAATATTCCTGTATTTGGTCTTTTAAAGACATTCAAGGTTGGTTCAGGAAACAAACACTGCCTATGAAATCATAACAACTTAATCATAAAAACCTGATTACTACTTCAGTTTCCAAGAATGTCAGCGCTAAGAATGATTTCCCTTGATCTCCCTAGTGCATATGATAGGCATATGAATACATCTGTGTGAATAAATAATTGGTATCAAATTTCCAGTCTCACCATACATGGTTGTGGGTATTGTGAAATAGTTTTATAAATTTTCGAAATTTTGCAATAAGATCTCTGGGTGTGAATCCTTGAATCATAAATACCTTTTCGTGTGCTCCAGCACCACCTCCTCCCACCTTAATTACTATATATATGACCTCCTAAGGAGTCATTTGCTTTGTTCACTTTGTTTTAGTCCTTCTCTCTCTCTCTCTTTTCAAATGTGAGTTATCTGTTTCAAATCACGGTGCATGTATTTGTTATGGCAGTTTTAATCTTTATGAGTGATTTAAAATTTCTTCATTTATTTTTTAATTGAATCACCATGAGATGGGCCATTGCAAAGCTATTTTGTGCAATTTAATTTTTAATCCTTTCAGTGAAGCCAAGTAAAATCTCTTACACGTGAAATTCAGAATTTCCATATTTCATGTGAATCAAAACTGATTGTTTTTGTGTGTTTTTTTAATTTTTTATTATTTTTTATTGATAGAAAAGGGATCACCAAATAATGGGTGTTGGGAGGATCCTCCCAGGATGGGAGATGCATGCTGAAAGTAGACTCTAGACCGAACATGATTGCCACTCAATGCTTCTTTTGGTAGGTTTTTTAGATAATTCTTCCCCTCCTCTGTTTGCTTAGGACCAGGAATTTGCCTCTCCCCTCCCTGTTCTTTCAGGAAGCCAGAGAGACATCTTCAGGCAGGAAGAGCATGAAATTTACATAGAAGTGGTACTGCATGGACAGTATCATGTTAAGCGAAATGAGTCAGAAAGAGAGGGACAGACAGAGCAAGATTGCATTCACCCGGAGAACATAAAATAACAAAATAGGAGACGAACTCCCAAGAGTGGCCGAGATTGGTGTCAGGAATTTTTCTTCATAGCTTGGAGACCAACCACACACGCTAGCAGAAAAGGCAGCTCCGATAGAGAATGGAGCACCAAATAAAGGGTGTTGAGAGGATCCTCCCAGGATGGGAGAGAGTGCTGAACATAGACTAGAGACCAAGCATGATTGTCACTCAGTGCCTCTTTTGCAAACCACAGCACCTAAAAGGAGACAGACAACAAAGGGGAATGCCCTCCCACAGAGTCAGGGTGGGATGAGGGGATGGGGGGTGGGAGGCATACTGGGATCCCTGGTGGTGGGAAATGGGCACTGCTGGAGGGATGGGTATTTGATCATTGTATAAATGAAACCCACGCACAAAAATTCATATGTCTACAACTGTACCTCATGGTGTCTCACTAATAAAAATTTAAAAATTAAAAATAAAAAAATTGGAACATAAAGTAAAAATACAACAAGAGAAAGATCTCACAATAGCAAAGAGGGCTATAGTACTCAAAACGTTGAGAAACAGGCACATTGGCAAGTATTTTTAAATACGCATCCAGAAGAGAATATAGCATTGTTCGTGAACAAATCTACTCTATGGATTCATCTCATCCTTGAAATGGAAAAGGACAATGTGTTACAGTTTCCAGTTTGCAAATAAGATCTATACCATCTACTTTTTGCTATGTTTCTATGCTTTACCGAGTATTATCCTGATTTTTAAATTTACTTTTAGGATTAAAATAGTATTTGCCTGCATCAAACTTTTTAAGTAAATGTTTTATTAGAAATGATTTTTAATGATTAAGAATGTTTTATTCACATGTCATTTTCTAAAAGAAACATATAGGCCAAAGAGCTAGTGCAGCATGTAGAGGGTGTTTACCTTGTATGCAGCTAACCTGAGTTCAATTCCCAGAACCCTGAGCTTGCTCGGGGTGATCTCTGGATACAGGGTCTGAAGTGAGCCTGGAGCACATCTGGGTGCACTCCCCTCCACACATACAAGGAAGAAAAGAAAAGAAAAACATATAACTGATTCTTGAGTAACATAGACGTTAAGGGTGCTAACTCCTCTATAACTTTTGAAAACCCCCAAATTTAATAGATAGTCTGCTCTTGACCAAGAAGATGGTTTTCTAATAGTATTTAATTCCATTGTCTGCAGTTAGTACTATGTGTGGCCTGTCAATCTGTAAATTTTGATACATTTAAAAACTTTTATGGATTTTATAATAGACTTTATAATACATTTGTATTTTAAGGTAGTAAGTGATAATTTATATTTCTATTTGTGTGGGGTATTTGGGCCGTAGTATGTGGTGCTTGGGACTTCAGACTCTGTGCTCAAGGGTCATTCCTGGTGGTGCCAGCCATGAATTTGGGTTGACAGTGTGCATGGTAAGTGCTTGAACCCCTATACAAAGTCTGGGGTCCAACCAAATCAATTATCTGCATATACTTTATACATGCATGGCATACTTTTCCTTAGATTTTTTTATATTTCTAGGATATATTGATCATCTTTAATTATTTCACATCCCTACCAATGTCCAAAACTTTTCAAAATACAATTATTGAAAAATATCATATAGAAGTCCAAATTTGTATTGTTCATGGGATAACTATATTACGAAGAAAGTAGAACCACAATAAACATGCAAGTAAAATGCAGGTACATTTCTTTGGAGTCTTTCAATTATGCATTTATATTAGTCTCTACACAAGTATGATTTTTAAATAATCAATTTCAATTACTATAAAGTGTTTATTGAGACTTTATAATTGTAATGTTTTACTGCTAAGATGACATTGATGTGAACATTTATATCTATTTGTCTACTTTTCTAATTGTTTACATAAGATCAATTCTTCACAGCTAACTTACTTGTGACCGGATATGTAGCTCAGGACAAAAGAACTTGGCCTGCATGTATGAAACTTTGATTTCTGTTCTTCGCACTATAGAAACAAAAGCAAAACCATTAACTGTGGTTGGAAATAGGCCTCGGTGGTAAAGTATTTGCCTCACATTTCTGAGGTTCTGGGTTTGATCCCTGAATTTCCATCTACACACACAAAAGCTAACTTACAACAAAGTCTCACACTGGAGACCTAACTGGGCCCGCTCAAGAAAATCGATGAACAATGGGAGGGGAGTGACAGTGACACTGACTTAATAAACATTAAACTGCTTTAAGCTATATATTGCCTAACTATTAAAAGGATTTAGTTCTCAATAAATTAGCTTGAAAAGGTCTTTTTTCTAGCACCTCTGCTAGGGAATGATAGCACCTGTTTTTTCAATATTTGTAATTTGGGGGGACATTTTAATTTCTCATTTTAATTTGTGCTCTTTGTCTACTAGTGAGCTTGAAAATTGCTCTTGTATGGTACTACATGGAAAATATTATGCTATGGGAAATGAGTCAGAAAGAGAGGGACAGACATAGAAAGACCGCATGCATCTGGGTAACATAAAGTAACAAAACAAGAGACTAACACCCAAGAACAGCTGTGTTAAATACCAGGTTGTTCACTCCATGGCTTAGAGGCCAGCTGCACTGTCTAGGGCTAAAGGCAGCGCAGATAGAGAAGGGAGCACCCAATAAAGGGTGCTGGGAAGATCTGCCCAGGATGGGAGATGCCTGCTGAAAGTAGTCTATGGACCGAACAGGATTGCCACCCAATGTCTCTTCTGCAGAACACAGCACCCAAAAGGAGAGATAGAACAAAAGGGAGTGCCCTACCAAAGAGGCAGGGTGGGATGGGGGATGGGGCTGGTGGTGGGATGGGCACTCCATCACTGTATAACTGAAACCCAAGCTCAACAACCTGTAAGTCTACAACTGTACCTCATGGTGTTTCACTACTAAAACAAAACAGAAAAAAACAAAAATTTAAAAAAAATTGCTCTTGTGTTTACTAGTCATTTACACTTCTTTCAATAGAGATTATGTGATCATGGTTTATGCTTATTTTTTCTATTCAAGTGTAATAGCTCAATACTGATTTATTTCACAGCACTAATTTTTTTTAAAACCATTCATCCTTGGCCTATCATATTAATTGCCAGTATTTGTTGGTTTTGCTTGTTTTTTGATGACTTAATTTGGTTTTTGTCCTTTTCTTACAGATTGTAAAATTTTGAACACAAATGAGCATATGTTTTTCTTTATCTTCTACAGTTTTAAACTGAGAACAACTGTTTGTTTTGTACAAATAAGATACCTGTGCATTTACTATTTCTTCTCATTTTATTTACGTTTTAACACATCCTGATTCATCTACAACTTATCCTAGTAAGTGTTCTCATATTGAAAGAAACCACCAATTTTTTCAATCATAGCACTGTAGCACTGTCCTCCCGCGGTTCATTCATTTGCTCGAGCGGGAACCAGTAACATCTTACAACAAATTGTGAGACTTGTTGTCACTGGCTTTGGCCTATCCAACACGTCATGGGTATCTTGCCAGGCTCTTGCTATGTGGACGAGATACTCTGGGTAGCTTGCCGGGCAGAGGAATCGGAATCAGGCTTGGCCTCCTGCCAGGCAAATGCCCTACCCGTTGTGCTGTAAACGTTATCTAAAATATACTAGTAATACCAAATGTTGTTTCTTTAACAGTGCAATATAAAGGATTATTTCGTAATTTTCTTGATGTGTTAATGAAATAGCTAAGCTCTTGAGTATCATGGTTGTATTTTTCTAACACAAGAGTCTGACGAAGGTGAAACTGTTATAACCGTCTTGTAGGATTCCATCTCCCTAGCCTGCTTCATTCTACCCCGCTCTCTATCCAATCCGGTCTTCTTCTTGGGATTCTGACCTCCTGATTGGCTAGCCTCTACCTTTCAACTGCCTACTTTATGACATCATTCTCCCACCAAACCAACCACCAACTGGTAGAATCCTGGGGGTCCCATGTAGTTGCTTGTAAACAAATTTGAATCATCATGGCAAGTGACGAGTGACCAATGACCAATCACCAGTGAGCAGTCCTCTCCACTGAACACTTGCGGTCTTAAGCCGCTTCAGTGTTCAGACGTACTCTCGTACCCTCTCCTGTTCTCGTCTACCTTTCATCGGTATTTCCTCTTCTCTGACCATGTCAGGTAAGGAATAATACTTTTCAAAGCTTTTCATTAGATTTATCATCCCTAAACTTAGCAGTCAAGGAAAAACAGCACGTAGTAATGAAAGAAAGTATTCAAGTCGAATTTGATAAGCCTCATTTTAGCTTGACTTTGACATTTGCTGTGTGATTTTAGACATTGGCTTACTTTCTCTCACATACAAAGTGTTTTTCCTCATTGATTACATTATACTTTAGACATACTTAGGAGCTCAAATACACACACCCACACATATAAATATATATGAGTGTTGATTCTCTGTGTTTCCTTTTTCCTTTTAATACTGAATTTTACATGATATTCATTGAAAACAAGTAAATCAGAGACAGCATTTTTACAGAAACAGAAAATAGAGATGCTGCGGAAAACTGTTAATATATTCTAGCGTGTGTTCTCTCTAATGGTCTCTCCACTTGTATGTATACTTCAATAGTTTAAATATAGTGATATTACAAAGTAATAATCATTGATCTTTGAGATTTCTATTTAAACCAGGTAATAAGAAAATATGGGGCATGAGGAAGGTGTGCAGTGCTGAGCGGTAGGGAGGGCTTACCAAGCCCTCAAAGGTAAGAAAGTTTGGGATCACTTTCATCAAACCTTGACTAAATTGAAACCAAGACGATATGAGGGAGAAATAAATAGGAAAGAAAGAACGAACGAAAGAAAGATAGAAAGATAGAGAGAAGAAAGAAAGGAAGAAAGAATAGGGACGTCGATTATCAAGGAAGGGGAAAACATTTGGACAGAATGTTGAAGAGAACCAAAGGTTTAAAATCAAAAAAGAAAGAATATATATTAAATATGCTCATCTAAATACACTGAGAGCAAGTCAAAGCAATTTACTTCAATAAATGCCAGGACTAGAAAGTATACCATGCCTTGAATAGGGTTCCAGTAGGAAAAGCAGTTTATCAGAAAGCCATCCTTGCTGGCTTTTTTCCTGATTATCTCTTAGAACACGGTACATGGTTCTTAACAGTTTGGAGTATATACACGCTTCAGAAATGATGCTTCCCATAAATAGCTAATAGTGCTTATCTAGGGCGGTGGAAGACACAGAATCTTCAATGTTTTTATTACGTTCTGGTTTTTAAGTACATGTACGCACTGCCTGTTAAAATAAAAAAAAATGGTATATTCTAACTTGAATCAGGAGATTTGATTCATTTGTGTGGTAAGTAGGTTCCAGGTTAAAGCTGCTTGTCATCTTTACAAATATTATTTCATGTGATTTCTTTCTTCCTAACATGAGAGTATTTTGATAATAGTCAACTTCTGTTTTTAGATCCTAAGAGGAAATAGAAAAACCAAGTCTCACATGTCTAATTACACGTTTTTGTCATATTTGTGAATTATGAGTTTTCCTACATTAAAGATATTTTGTTGGATTTTGGTGCTCATTTATTAAACATTGAGAAGAACGTTTTCCTGGTTGATAAAGCTAATTCTAATCTAGGGGTTGAAAGTAAATTTGCAATATTTTGTGATCACTTTTTAAATGGTCTTTTCTGTTTCTTGTGTGATCAAGTGAAATCCTCTGCTATGTTTAACACGTGTTGTTTGCTGGTTAATATTCAAAGGTACTCATGAGAATAATTTTTTTGTACTTTCGAAGTTTCTTTCTGTATTTTCCTCATTTAAAACATTTCTTGTCTATGAAATACAATCACGCTTATTCCTATTTTCTTTTTATTATGTAATTACTGATAAATCCTTTCTCTTTAATGGACTGGTAAAGTGTGCACTCAAAAATCACCTTCTATTCCATTTTTTGGCTAGCAGTTTTTTTCTAAAATAGAATACTCTCTTCATATTACATATGTGGAACGATTTATTAATAACTTTATTGTACTGTTTTATTTGGTTTTATTTGGGACCACATCCTCTGTTATTCAAGGCCTACTCTTGGATCTGCTCTCCATAACTTACTGTACTATGCTGCTTGCTACAGAGCCCAGATTTCATTAATATATATATATATATACTTCATTTTCAGTTCTGCGATACATATTTTTCATGATGTTTTCTTTACCCTTCCTCCTATGTAAATCACATGAAATAGAAAAATTATATTCATGTATGCATTATTATTCTTAGAATTATTAGTAACTACATTGTAGATAAACAACTTAAGACACAGAGTTTCAAGAAAGTTTTCCTTCCAAAAACATTTCTTGGGAAAGACTCAAGCAGTCATTTTTGAAGTGGATCAAAAATGAGGGTAACCTTCAATGCATCAACAAGATTAAGTCGTATGTGAACCGTAAGTAACAGGTACTCATCGCACAAGTCAAATGGAAACCTGATGATTACAATGGTAATAGTTGCAAAGACCACAAATGCCTATCTTAACGAAAGGTATCTTCCTTCCGGTTTCTGGCCTTGTATTGATCATGCAGGGTCCTGGCCAAAAGTCCACATGCTTTAGGTTGTGTAACCTGGAAATTCATAAGGGACAGAGAGAGACAGTACTGGAGGGGATAAGGCACTTGCCTTGTACACAGTCAATCCAGTTGAATCTCTGTCACGGCATACACTCTCGCAAATGTTCTAAGGGGTCACTCCAGAGTGCAGAGCCAAGAAGAACCCAAGATCACTGTCAGTTTTTGGTCCACACTCTACACCACCCCACGCCCCGCCCAATAAAAATTGTTGGAATATAGGAAATCTCTTTGCCATCTCTGGGCCTCAGGTTTCTTCTTGTCCAGAGAATGTTTCCCATTCTCTTAGACTTCCTAGTTTGGAAAAGCTTCCATTCTAGGAAATAGCATAGGAGTCAATAGGAGAGCAAGCTAAGGAGAAACTATCTGCAAGCAAGAAATCCAGGTACAGACACGATTGCCTGGCTCTTCTACAGTTCTGTGTTTACTTTGAGAGCACGATACCAAATACACAAAGTGCCCAAAGGTTCCAGGCTTTGAATCACCCCAAGTGGTTGGAATTTTGGAAACTCAGTTGACTGTTGGTACTAGAAGCATCTCGATGGCTTAAATTTTACGTTCAGATTGTTCCTCTCAGCGTTGAAGGAGATTATTAGTCTCACAGATTTTTTTCATCACCCTCTTGTTCCTTACAGAAAATTTTCAAAATCCATCTGTATTGGGAACTTCACGTACTCTGCAGCTTTCCCTTCCCGTGGTGAACAATGCAGCTTCCCGAACAGGAAGTGTCTGCAACTACTCCAGAGTATCTGCTCCAGCTGGTAGTTCTGCTTGGCTCCTGCCCTCAGCCTCTGGCACCTCTTTCCAACCACTGATGGGTAGTGCCTATCTTTACCAACATTTCAGCACAGCAATGCTGTCTGGAGTGTTTCACCAGAGTCATATATCCACCTCAGCTGCTTCCTACCCGAGTGTTTTGGAATGGGATATTGCAGGAAGTACTGAAGAGAAGTTTTCCATGGGAGACTTTTCTGTGACTGTCCTTGACCAAGACCCCGCTGTCTCTTCCATTTCTATGGCAGCTCGCTATGAGAAAATCCTAGATACCAACAACACGGTGTCTGTGTACCCATCACTTTCTGCCAGTCTTGTTGAGAGAACACCATCTCTGGTTCCACATCAGAGTCAAAGCCTGTCACTTCCCTACCAGGAAGGAAGCCAGGTGTATTACTATTATCAAGGCACTCTGGGAACTCTCCTTTCCGGCCCGCAGTTCTATGACTCCATGACATACAGAGGGCAAAAGGGCTCTGCCCCCCAAACTTACAGCAACTCATCGCGAGAAATGGTTATGGTTCTCAAGGGGGTCCATCCCCCAAATAACCAACCACCAGCCTCCTCCTCTGGAATCCACTTCTCTCTGTCTGCTCAACCCATCACAGAATCGAGTTTTCAAGGTGAGTAAAACTAAGAGAAGGGAGACAAAATTCAAAAATTGGGGTCAAAATAGAGGAAAACTCTCCACAGACAGGTGGTATTTAAGTGAAATACACCGATATTATATTATTCATTCTCCTATTCCATGACATGAACGTCCTATTATTTTTTCAAGAAATCAAATACATTGAAACTAGACTACTTTACAATGCTAAGCTCTGTATGGAACTTAATGGTTTAAAAATATCTATTTTTATAAAAAGCTTTAGTTTGGAGCAGGTTGAATCTGGGTCATAGCCTGTACCGCTCAGGGATTACTCATGCGTCTGTGCTAGGGATCACTCCTGAAGGTGCTTAGGAGATCATACGTGATACTAAAGATCAAACTGAGGTCAGCTGTGCGCAGGGCCAGTGCCTTACCAAATGGACTATCCTTCTGTCCCAAGTCTCTTATTTTTAAGTGCAGTTTACACTGAAACTCTTTCAAATACAAATAGAACCAGAAACAGCAGCACCACATGACAAACAGTAAGAACTGCAACATTTACCTCCACTTGTAGCACAGGGCCTTGTCCATTATCCTTAGAATAGCCAGTAACAATGCCTTGCCTATGGCTCGTAGTTGCACTGTTGTTGCACCACTACTTGTGTGGAGGGAATATCTCATTTCCCAGGGACTGATTTCTTCCTTGGTTCCTTTTTAGTGATGAATTACCTGGGGATGGAGACTTCCCTGCCATCGCAAGCTTCAGGCCCTACATTGGGTCTGACACAAATTTCAGAAATGCCCCCATCATGCAGTAGCAGGATTCAAAGACATGAGAGGAATCCACCACCTGAGCTTCGGGAAGTTCCCATGATATCTGCAGCCCAAAGTAACCAGGCGCTGACCTCAACTCCAACTCAGGAACAAAAAGTTAAGAATTTTGACCAGATGAAAACGGGGCTCTCGAAATCTCTGAAGACCTACCAGATCCCAGTCGACCTAGAACAATGCAAAAATCTGCAGGTAATGAACACCACTGACACCATCACTCTGAAGCAGGTGCATGAAAATTCAAGTGGCCCTAAGGGGACCTCCCATCCAACACGGAAGAACAAAAAGGAGGCTTCTGAACCTCTTGAGGGAGAACCCAAGGCCAAAATCCAGCCAAAAGTCCAAGAATGCTTGCTAGGGGGAGCGGGGATTGTTCGTAATGCTGCAGTCAGTGATAGGTGTCCTGTGACCATGGCCAAAACTAACAGCAAACCACAGAAAGCTGCATCCAGCAGGATCAGCAAGACAAAGAGCCATGGGCAGGAGAAGATAGAAAACACCCGAGTAAACTCTAAGAAAGCTAAGGAGTGTAAGCATCCAGGGAACAAGTTCAAGGCAGAAGAAAAGCCCACCATTGGCAAGATGAAACGCAAGAAAAGTCAACGTGAGCTTTGTCAAGAGGCCTTTAAAAAGCCCCGCAGCTGCCTAGGCATGCACATGCTGGAGTCTGTGCAAGTGTTTCATGCTCTGGGGAAGAAGAGTGATCCAAAACCTGGAATCTCTTCCTCCCAGGTCCTGGCTAGCTCAAAGAACCCCAAAGATGTCAAGCCATCCTCAGCTGTCAAGCCATGGCTAGGTGCTACCCGGGATGGAAAAGGCCTTGAGAAAACTCAGGTCAAAGCACAGAAACCAAGTAGCCCTGCTGAAAAACGCTTATCTCCACCCCAGTCTGAGCTGCCACCTCCTGGCAAGGTGAAATTGGTACCTTTGCCGTTTCTGACCATGGAGAGGTCTCAAGCTCGACCTGTTCCTCAGAGACCACAGACTGTGGCCTCACATCGTCCTGCTGCAACTCACCCTGCCAAGCCCGACTCTACCAATGCAGCTCAGCCAACTGCTGCCAATTCTTCCCGGCCAACCACTGCATTTTTGCCTGGTCCTGCCAAACCTGCTCAGTCCATTTCAACCAATCCATCTCGACCAGGTTTGCTGAACCCTACTAGCCAGCCCTTTCCTCAGGATGCAGCTTCTAAACCTGCTCCCTACAAGACAACAGCTAGCACTTCTCTCCGGAGGGAGGCTCCTCCAGTCTCTGTGAACAAGCGCCAGTCTCCACCCAAACGTCAGAGTCAGTTTCTCCTTCAAGACTTCCGTTTCCAACCGATTCCATGGAGAAAGCCCAATGTTCCCGAGCCAGTCGTGTCAAAGCCCATCACCAAAGAGCAGAGACCAGAGCGTGAGGCTATGAAAAGGAAGGCTCAGCAGGAGCGTGAGAATGCTGTCAAACACACCTCTTTGGGGAAAGTGCAGTTCTTTATTGAGAGAGAAAAACAGATGGACATCTCTCTCTACTATGGCTACGTAATGTAAGTAGCTGGAATGATAGGTTCCACTTGAGGTACCAGATGGTTGCCTTAGACAAACACAGAAATTCCATATACAGTTGGTTTATTCTAATAAATTTTTAACAAATTGAAGAGATGCATCGTAGTTAATTGGTTGTTAATAAAAGTTCTGAAGTTTGAGATGCTGTCAAATGTGGTTGTTTTGGGGAGGGGCTGGGGGTTGAAGTATGGCATGGGAAAGAATGGGAAGTTATAGAAAGGACAAAGGGGAAATAGACAAGACTCTGAGAAAGAGAACCTTGGTCCAGGGTTCTAAAGCCCATCAGAGGAGAAATTGCATGGGCCTGATGAAGAGTGGGGTGGGGTCAGAGGAAGAGTATAGCTGACAGGGCATTTGCTCTGCAAGCAAGAAGGACCCAGTTCAATTCTTGCAATCCTTTAGGGTTCCCAGAGACCCACCAGATGTGAAACTTGAGCACAGCGCCAGGAGTAAGACCAGAGCACAGTCAAGTATGCCCCATCCCTGGTGTCCTCCAAAAAAAAAATGGGAGAAATGACACGGTCTGGGGGTTTGGATTAAAAGAATAAATTTGGAATAGGCTAAAGAAGGCAAAGGAGTCTAAGGTGACCAGAAGAAAAGTTAAATTTCATTCATGGAGGCTGTGTCTATGCCTCATGGCCACCTTTGGAAAATAACGAAATTTGAGACACATCTCTAAAAGGTTTGGGTGGTCTATCCATAAATGATGGCTTGGGGATGCAAACACATAGTCTGGGAAATGAACCTTCCAGAGGATTGGTCAGTGCCCTCAGAGACATTCAAGGATGTCTCTTAACAGGAACCAAGTCAAGAGAACAGTTGCAGCATGAAGCCTGAAGATGAGCTCCTGGGAGATGCAGAGATAAGTCACCATGTCCTCGGGCCCTCTGTTCAGCACCCCTAGCTGCACCATTTCCCTTATTCCCAACAATATTCAGAGTCGCTATCACGGTGACCCTTTGCTAGCTAGTTTCAACAATGAGGTCCATTGCCTCTGTAAGTCTTTGGATTTGTAAACTCCCCACGGTGGTCAAGCCTGCTTTCAGGCAAGGACATCTGGACATTTCTGTCGGGGGGAGCTCAAATTATATTACCTTTAGGGGCTGCTCTGTGGTCTTCCATGGTCCCGGGTGCCTGTAGCCTTCTCTAAACATCGCTGTTAACTGCAGCTCACCCAAGAACCAACGTTATCAGTGTCGTTGGGGCTGCTGTTGCGGGATGTACCGGACTAAGACATGCGCACTAGGTCACCGCTCCCAATGCGGTCGGTACCGCTTGACCTTGAGCCTGGAAGGTGGTGGCGGAAAGAGATGGTCCTAGGAGAGTTAATGGGGTGATGGATGGATGGCAGGGAAACCGGGAAGGGTAGGGACCTGGAGAGCTGGTGATCAGCATGTGAGAGTTGGTGGAGGTTTTTTAATTACGTTAACATGTTTTTCGGAATTGATAAGCAAAACAAAAATACGAAAATAAGATAGGTTCCAAAGAACAGGTTACATATAAGACCGAGAGAGCTGAAAGGGCTGGCATTCCTTCTGGAACTTTCAATCATACCATTTACTAAAGATGGTATTTTCACATCACTTAGCTGCGGAGAGGAATAGTGAGAAACAGAATTCCACCAGAAAAGCAAACTGGATGACCACGGTTCATAAAAGCCAGGTGGAAGGTGTTCACATGGATCCCAAGTGCAAGTGGGTTAGCAGGAACATATATTTCACTAAGTCTGCTTGGTACCAGTAACTACTTTGGTGGAAATGGAGCAACACGGATGCAGTTTCTGACAGACCTGAGACGAAACTGCTAACAAATTTTCCCAGGAAAGGGTAGTTGACTGGCTAGGAACAGAACAACTTGAAAAGTGTTTTGCTACCTTTCATGTATGGCTAGAGGAAAATGATCCCAGTCAACTCTCCAAACGAACAAGCTTCAACTGCCTTGAAGGAAAGTTGTATTCACTGAGGAAAAAATGCTGGGAGAACAGTCTGAAATGATGGGAAAAGAGACAATAAGTGCAAAAGGAAGGACTTGAAATTTGGCGAAAACAAAGCTTGAAACAACATGATTTACTGGGAATGGGTTCTGAGGAGGAAAAGAGCGATATCAGGGATGTGAACAAGGAACATCCAAGTGAAGGAAGACTTTTAGCTAGCTGATTACCCCATGGGCAACATGGTTGCAAGACTACCAGAACTTCCCAAGGAATTGACTTTAAGTTTCTTTCTTTTATATGGTCACTTACAACATGCATTCTTTGCCTTCTTCAACGACAATTTGGAGTGTTCGTTTCTTTCTCAATATTCTGTTCACTTGTGTAAGCATCTTTAACAACTGCTGGATAACACAAGTATTTGATCAGACTTATTTTGTACTATCATCTTTAGTTGAGATTACTGACAACTAGGTCTAAAGTGAAGTTTGCTTTGATTGGTAGAAGTAGAGTAGCGAGGACTAGGGATGGAATTAGAGATTATAGGGTACCTCATTCAGTTCCTAATAAAACAAGTCATGGACAGTGTCCCTAATAGACTATTGAAAAAGACATCCATCTCTGTTTAACATGTAAATTCAGCATATTATATATTAAATTAAAAATGAATTAATATTCCTGTATTTGGTCTTTTAAAGACATTCAAGGTTGGTTCGGGAAACAAACACTGCCTATGAAATCATAACAAATTAATCATAAAAACCTGATTACTACTTCAGTTTCCAAGAATGTAAGTGCTAAGAATGATTTCCCTTGATCTCCCTAGTGCATATGATAGGCATATGAATACATCTGTGTGAATAAATAATTGGTATCAAATTTCCAGTCTCACCATACATGGTTGTGGGTATTGTGAAATAGTTTTATATATTTTCGAAATTTTGCAATAAGATCTCTGGGTGTGAATCCTTGAATCATAAATACCTTTTCGTGTGCTCCAGCACCACCTCCTCCCACCTTAATTACTATATATATGACCTCCTAAGGAGTCATTTGCTTTGTTCACTTAGTTTTAGTCATTCTCTCTCTCTCTCTTTTCAAATGTGAGTTATCTGTTTCAAATCACGGTGCATGTATTTGTTATGGCAGTTTTAATCTTTATGAGTGATTTAAAATTTCTTCATTTATTTTTTAATTGAATCACCATGAGATGGGCCATTGCAAAGCTATTTTGTGCAATTTAATTTTTAATCCTTTCAGTGAAGCCAAGTAAAATCTCTTACACGTGAAATTCAGAATTTCCATATTTCATGTGAATCAAAACTGATTGTTTTTGTGTGTTTTTTTAATTTTTTATTATTTTTTATTGATAGAAAAGGGATCACCAAATAATGGGTGTTGGGAGGATCCTCCCAGGATGGGAGATGCATGCTGAAAGTAGACTCTAGACCGAACATGATTGCCACTCAATGCCTCTTTTGGTATGTTTTTTAGATATTTCTTCCCCTCCTCTGTTTGCTTAGGGCCAGGAATTTGCCTCTCCCCTCCCTGTTCTTTCAGGAAGCCAGAGAGACATCTTCAGGCAGGAAGAGCATGAAATTTACATAGAAGTGGTACTGCATGGACAGTATCATGTTAATTGAAAGGAGTCAGAAAGAGAGGGACAGACAGAGCAAGATTGCATTCACCCGGAGAACATAAAATAACAAAATAGGAGACGAACTCCCAAGAGTGGCCGAGATTAGTGTCAGGAATTTTTCTTACATAGCTTGGAGACCAACCACACACGCTAGCAGAAAAGGCAGCTCAGATAGAGAATGGAGCACCAAATAAAGGGTGTTGGGAGGATCCTCCCAGGATGGGAGAGAGTGCTGAACATAGACTAGAGACCAAGCATGATTGTCACTCAGTGCCTCTTTTGCAAACCCCAACACCTAAAAGGAGACAGACAACAAAGGGGAATGCCCTCCCACAGAGTCAGGGTGGGATGAGGGGATGGGGGGTGGGAGGCATACTGGGATCCCTGGTGGTGGGAAATGGGCACTGGTGGAGGGATGGGTATTTGATCATTGTATAAATGAAACCCACGCACAAAAATTCATATGTCTACAACCGTACCTCATGGTGTCTCACTAATAAAAATTTAAAAATTAAAAATAAAATAATTGGAACATAAAGTAAAAATACAACAAGAGAAAGATCTCACAATAGCAAAGAGGGCTATAGTACTCAAAACGTTGAGAAACAGCCACATTGGCCAGTATTTTTAAATACGCATCCAGGAGAGAATATAGCATTGTTCGTGAAGAAATCTACTCTATGGATTCATCTCATCCTTGAAATGGAAAAGGACAATGTGTTACAGTTTCCAATTTGCAAATAAGATCTATACCATCTATTTTTTGCTATGTTTCTATGATTTACCGAGTATTATCCTGATTTTTAAATTTTCTTTTAGGATTAAAATAGTATTTGCCTGCATCAAACTTTTTAAAAAATGTTTTATTAGAAATGATTTTTAATGATTAAGAATGTTTTATTCACATGTCATTTTCTAAAAGAAACATATAGGCCAAAGAGCTAGTGCAGCATGTAGAGGGTGTTTACCTTGTATGCAGCTAACCTGAGTTCAATTCCCAGAACCCTGAGCTTGCTCGGGGTGATTTCTGGATACAGGGTCTGAAGTGAGCCTGGAGCACATCTGGGTGCACTCCCCTCCACACATACAAGGAAGAAAAGAAAAGAAAAACATATAACTGATTCTTGAGTAACATAGACGTTAAGGGTGCTAACTCCTCTTTAACTTTTGAAAACCCCCAAATTTAATAGATAGTCTGCTCTTGACCAAGAAGATGGTTTTCTAATAGTATTTAATTCCATTATCTGCAATTAGTACTATGTGTGGCCTGTCAATCTGTAAATTTTTTTTTGTTGCTTTCCTTTTATTTATTTTTTTTTATTAGTGAAAAACCATGAGGTACAGTTATAGGCTTACAAATTTTGTGCTTGGGTTTCAGTTATACAATGATCAAGTCCCCATCCCTCCACCAGTGCCCGTTTTTTTTTTTTTACTATAAGTTTAGTTGAGATTACTGAAAACTAGGTCTAAAGTGAAGTTTATTTGAATTGGTAGAAACAAAGTAGGGAGGACTACAGATGGAATTAGAGATTATAGGTTACCACATTCAGTTCCTAATAAAACAAGTAAAGGACAGTGTCTCTGAAAGACTTTTGAAAAGATATCTCTATTTAACCTGTAAATTCAGCATTATCTATATTAAATTAAATGTGAATTAAGTTTCCTATATTTGGTTTTTTAATGACATTCCAGTTTGGTTAAGGAAACAAACACTGCTTATGAAATCATAACAACTTAATCATAAAAACCTGATTATTACTTCCGTTTCCAAGAATGTCAATGCTAAGAATTATTTCCCTTGGTCTCACTACTGTACATGATAGTCATATGAATATATCTGTGAGGATATATCATTGGTATCTAAGTCAGAGATTAGATATATAGAGATTAGATCACATAACTGAGTGTGATCTCAACTTTCCTAGACACTCCCCTGCCCCACATACCCAAAGACTTCTTCTGATCTTTAAGGATCCATGACTTTTTCCCATCCCATCTCCCTGAATCTTTTAAAATTTGTTTTCAAATACTAATGTAACAACTTTAGAAAATATTGAGTTAACCTTAATTTTTGTACTTTAGCTTTTATATATAGAAACAAGAAAATCTTTTAAAAGTGTATTTTTTTAATTCTTTGCAAAATTGTAATAAAACATTATCATTGAGTCCCTCAATATACTTTATATAAAGAATTTTGTGACAAATTCCCTGTACACATCAATACTAGGAAAAATAAATGACTTCTCTGAATGAGAATGAACTGGGACATTTCAAAGTATCAATCAGTGAATCAAGGATGAATCATCGAAACGTATAGCTAAAAATGATCTTGATATAATCTAGTCAACACCATTACATTTTCTTTTTTTTTTAGAATTAAGTCTCTTTTATTACAGGCACAGCAGATAACATATATGATAAGAAGTATTTATAATTCATAGCACAAAATATGAGGATGCCTGATCAAACCTCTTATTTAACTTTTAACAGTAACAACAACAACAACCAAAAAAAGGAAGGGTTTTTTTTTTCTTAGCATAAGAGAACTAAGACCCAAATAGATTCCAAGGAATATTCTGGGTCATTTTTCTTCTTGAACAGTAAAACACTCATTACCTGGATACAAAAGTACCAATATTTTGCTTTCCTGTGTAACCAATGTGTTGAACAAGCATAACTCATACAAATCGTGATTGAGTGTGTATTTATTTTTATCTCTTAGAGGTCCTTTAGACAATATGTATTGGAAATCTTCTGCTGAAGACTGTGATGAAGTTGTGACATCTATAGTTTTTTAAAGGATTAGGTTATTAAAGAAGTATCCATTCTGAAATAAAAATGTCCAGTCCCACAAAATTCAAAAGTTAATGGTGTAAAATACATACTTTTCCCAAAGATGGATTTTCCTAGGGGACAGGAGTACATAAAGGGTGCCTAGTATAATCCTTTCTTCTTTAGGCTGCAATCTCTTGCTTTCTTTTTTTTAATTTTTCCCTTTATTTTATTTTTTTTTTACAGTTGTAGATTTACAATTTTTTGTGCTTGTGTTTCAATTATACAATGATCAGATACCCATCCCTCCACCAGTGCCCATTTTCCACCACCATGGATAATAACCCTCCCACCCCCATCCCCCCATCCCCCCTGTCTCTGTGGCAGGGCAATCCCCTGTGTTCTCTCTCTCACACCTGAGAGAGGTGTGAGATGGAATCTCATTGTGGTTTTGTTCTGCATCTCCCTGATGATTAATGATGTAGAGAATTTTCACCACCAGTGTCTGCATCCCTCCACCAACAAATGACCCATTTCTCCCTGCATTCCCACCGATTTCCTTGACAAACACATTTTGAAGTTTTACTATTGTACTTTGGGTTCCATACTTACAGTAGTGTTGGCATTGGTGGTTAAGACATACACCGCAAATTTTTAATGCTGGCCTTCCTGGATCAATGCCCACTGACACCATGTAGTGGAAATACATGAGAACAAATCATTAAGCTCCAAATTTATCAAATAATCAAATAATTATCAAATAATTATCAAATAATCTTTAAACAATTCTGATCGAAAAGAAAATAGTGTGAACGGAACAGGACAACCCCCTGGCAGACTGAAAAGCACATGAGAAAATGCTCTACATAATTAATCATCAGGGAGATGCAGATCAAAATGAGATACCATTTCACACCTCAGAGACTGGCCCACATTCAAAAGAACAAAAGCAACCAATGCTGGCACAGATGTGGCGAGAAAGTGACACCCCTTCACTGTTGGTGGGAATGTCGACTGGTTCAGTCCTTCTGGAAAACAGTATGTACAATTCTCAAAAAATTAGAACTTGAACTCCCATTTGACCCATCAATAGCACTCCTGGGAATATATCCCAGAGAGGCAAAAATGTATAGTCAAAGTGACATCTGAAATTGTTTGTTCATTGCAGCACTCTATACAATAGCCAGAAACTGGAAGAAACATGAATGCCCAAGAACAGATGACTGGTTAAAGAAACTTTGGTACGTCTATACAATGGAGTACTATGTAGCTGTTAGAAAAGATGAAGTCATAAAATTTACATACAAGTGGTACAATATGGAAAGTATAATGCTAAGCGAAATGAGTTAGAAAGAGAGGGATAGACATAGAAAGATTGCATTCATCTGGGGAATATAAAGTAACAAAATACGAGATAAATACCCAATAATAGCTGAGATCAACACCAGGAGCATTACTCCATAGCTTAGAGGCCAGCCGGGCATTCTAGGGGAAAGGGCAGCTCAGATAGAGAAAGGAGCACCAAATAAAGTGTGTTTGAAGGATCCAACCAGGAGGGGAGATGCATGTTGAAAGTAGACTATGGACTGAACATGTCTGCCACTCAATGCCACTTTTGCAGACCACAACACCCAAAAGGAGAGAGAGAACAAAAGGGAATGCCCTGCCACAGAGGCAGGGTGGGTTGGGTTGGGGGTTGAGGTGGGAGGGATATTATCCATGGTGGCAGAAAATGGGCACTGGTGGAGGGATGGGTATTTGATCATTGTATAATAGAAACCCAAGCACAAAAATTGTAAATCTATAACTGTACTTCATGGTGTTTCACTAATAAAAAGAAAAAAAAGGAAAAAAATTGGAGCTTAATGTTTTGTTCTAATATATTTTCCCTACATGGTATAAATTGGCATTGATCTAGGAAGGCCAGCATGAAAAAGTTGAGGTGTATATCTTAACCACCAATGCCAAAACCACTGTAAGTATGGAACCCAAAGTACAATAGTTAAACTTCAAAATGTGTTCGTCAAGGAAATCCGTGGGAATGCTGGGCGAAATGGGTCGTTTGTTGGTCGAGGGATGAAGACACTGGTGGTGTGATCAGAATTGGAATATTGTATGACAAAACTCCATTATAAATGACTTTGTAAATCAAAATTGCCTAAATGTTAAAAAAAGAGAAGTCAACTTATGTCTATATTTCAAGAAAGCTTGTCTTAGCAAATTTTGGCATGGAGAGCATAGTTGGTAGAGAGATGGAGAAAGAAAGGGAGAGTTGAAGGTTGGGAAGAGAATCCTGGATATCATGGAAGAGATGAAAGTTGATCTTAGAAGATTTGGAGCCATCAGAGTTTAGAGAGTTAAATGGTGAGACCACAGCAGTTTAGGTAGTTAAATAGTGAGATTGGTTTAAGTCATCAGCAGTGTATACATAGAGTTCAAAGACCTCACAGATATTCAGGCTATATCAACTAACAAGGGGACCATTTTTTTCCTGAAGCACTATTTAAGTATAATATATTGCCAGAAAGAATGATAAGAAGCTGGTTCTCTTTTTCACAGATTAGTACAATAGAGATGAAAACCTTTATACAAAGGAATCTATCACCTTGTCCTGTTGCTCTGCTTTCTTTTCATCTTTCCATTCTCCCCCATGACCCTACCTAATCAGGGCTCTCTACATTTCTCAGCAGTGTCACCACATAGCCTCAGAGCATGTATTAACTGCCAGTAGCTCACAGCTCTCTTGTTTTACCCACACCCAGGCCAGAGGTATCCTTCTGCAAAAGAAGATGTCTGCTGAAGGCCCATTCTTCCTTGAAGTGGCAGTCATGGTTTACCTCTTATTAATCATCGTGTTTGCAAATATCGATGAATGTCACTATACTAGTGACAGGGATTTTCCAAACTAAGGGAAGAATAAACATTTTCCATTACCCCAAGAATTTTGGGCAGTTATTTTCTATCCACTGCAAATAATATATGATAATTAGTCAATAGAACTGAAGTAAAAACAGGGACATTTGTCATTTGGTGCCATGGCTAGTCAGTCTTAGTATAAATATATATTTCTAGAAAAAAAAGCAGAAGAAAATGAGTTGGTTGCTAGCAAAGAATGCCAAATCTCTGCCAAGAAATCTCTTGAAAATAAAATTCTGACTATTGACTGAACAAGATTGCCACTCAATGCCTCTTTTGCAGACCACAATACCCAAAAGGAGAGAGAGAACAAAAGGGGATGCCCTGCCATAGAGGCATGGTGGGATGGGTGGATGTGTGTGGGAGGAATACTTGAATCCATGGTGGTGGAAAATGGGCAATGACGGAGGGATGGGCATTTGATCATTGTATAATCGAAACCCAAGGACAAAAATTGGTAAATCTACAACTGTACCTCATGGTGTTTCACTAATAAAAATTAAAAATAAAATAAAATAAAAATTGTTTTGTCTGCCAGAGATCAATAGATGGGAACCTGAGTGAAGGCAAAATATTAAGTTGGTTGACTTTTATTTTTCCTTGAGTATATAAATTTGATTATGGAATCAATTTATATGACAGTTTATCAAGACAGAGAAATTTTCATCACTTCTCTTATTTAAAAGTATAGTGATACACCATATCTCTATCTCACTTTATTTTTATTTCTGATAGTTTGACACAAAAGATATGTCAAAACCATAGATAAATGCCAATTATTTAAATACTTTTTTGTTATTTATAATTACTTTATAGAACTGCTTAAATTTTAGGATTATGCAGAATCAACATTCATGTATCACATTACACTCACCACTGAAAGGCCTACTCTGTCATTCACCATTGTTCAATTTTTCCACTTTGATTACACCTTTCCTTCTGGTAACTAAATAGTTTTATAGTTCTATAGTTTGTTTTAATTGCTTTGAAAAGATCAAAACTATGCAATTTTCAACATTGGATGAAAGTAGAGGATATCATGCATGTAAAGTTAGCCTTAAGGAAAGGAACAGATACAGAGAGATTTTTCTCATATATGGGATGTAAAGACACACAGCAAGGTAGCAACAAAGGTTCAAGGGCAATGTAAGGGGAGAAATGATCCACACAATTGAGTCAGGGGATTGGGAGGGAGGGATTCTGGGGGTTTGGGGAGAGGAAGGGGTTATTTTTTGAGAGAATGAGGAGTGTCATGTTGGAAGTATGTGTATGACAAACCATTATTAATTGAATTATAAATCATAGAATATAAATAATGATTTAGACGTTTGTCTGTCACATTTTATTCTTTTAATTTGTTTTCTCCATATGCCACGTATGCATGAAATTGTATGATGCCTATCATTCTCTGCCTGGTTTATGACACTAACCATAATATCCTCATGTTATCCATTTTTATACAAATAATAAGAAGATTTCACTTCATACAACTGAGTAGTATTCCATTGCTTTACCACCTTTCATTTTCAAAATTTGTCATTTAAAGATACAAATATTGGTTTTAACAATGCTCTGGTGTTTTAAAATTTTCAGTTTAATGAAGCAAAATAGATTTTACTGAAAAACACTTAGAAACTTGTGAAACAGGTGTAGGGTGGAATGGAATATATGTTCAAGAGAGAACACTCGTTTAACTAAGCAAGCAAAGAGAGACGTGGAGAAAGGAAGCACGGTATTTCTTCAAGGGAGAACACAAGTTTGAGGACAAAGTCGACTCTGGTAGTTTAGGAATAAGAACTTGGAGTGGTATGAACTTAACTTGTGCACTTTAGGGGAGAACCTGAGTGACACTATTAGAAGTATGCTCAGGAACATCTTAAACGGGAGTCTGCACTTGGAGTGAGAAGGGTAGAGAGTTCTTTCGGGAGATCTGGACTATAGAGAACAGTAATATTATAACATTAATGATAGTATCTTACCGTGGGATTCCAAAAAAATCTTTAACAGTGGCGTAAGAAATGATAACATTCTTAGGTATTTGGATTTCTTGTGGAAATTACTGGAAAGCTGAGTTGATGCTCTGGATGTCTCCAACTGAAACAAGGTCAACAAGTCATGAGTGAAAAATTACAAGTTAGATTGATCAAGGATTCTGATCCCAGTGGATGGCTAGCTTTCGGTTGGACAATTTCTACTGATGGCCTGATGTAGATTCTGATCCTGGTATATGTAACAGACAGGGATCCTCAGAAGTGAAGCCTCTGAGACAGAATTCATTTATGCCAACTTATGGTTTATCAATGTTTGCTCATGGCTGCTACAATTATAACATGCCATTCAATGGTTTTGTGGTTTCAATTTACTGTGTCAATGTAAAGATGAAGTTTCTAAATCAAAGGTAAAAATCTGAGGCCCTCAAGATGATGAATTATGGGGATGGGGGGGGGGAGCTGGAGCTATAGTACAGCAGGTAGAGCATTTGCCTTGCACACGGCTTACCCAGGTTAGATTCCCAGCATCCTGTATGGTCCCCCCAAGCACCGTGAGGAGTATTTCCTGAGTGCAGAGCCAGGAGTATCCCCTGTACATTGCCAGGTGTGACCCAAAAACGCAAAAAAAAAAGATGATGACTTACCTTTAGATATTTTGAAGTCAAGTAGAAACAGCCAGAAAACTCCCCAGAAAAGACTTCTCCAGGATCAAAAACATCAGCACCTCTAGCGTGAGAGCATACAGAAAATAAGGTTTCCATTTTTGCCAAGTTAAAGGAAGCCATACATGATCTTGGAAAGTCTGTCAAAGGAAAGCATGGATTTAGGAAGGATAAGGTGACAACTGGGTCTTATAATATATAAGATATATATATTAAAATATACAATATTTTATAAGTATTTACATATATTTATTTGTATTAAAATATAATATGTATCTTAAAATATACAAGAGAAGCAAAGGGCATGAAGTAGGAGGTAAGGTGGCAATCAGGTCTACTACAAAAAGCATTTTTTAATAAAAAGAGAAAATGTAATGAGACATCAAATAAGACCTTTGTAAATATTTAAGAACAGGGTCATAACTCAGTGATTCAGAATTTGCCTTCCATTGTATGATGATCTGTGATTGATCCTTAGCACTGGAAACAACATTGTTTTTAAGTTTTAATTTCTTTCTTTCTTGCTTGCTTGCTTTTTTATTTTTTGAGTCTTACCTGGCTATGTATAGGCGTTATTTTAAATTTTTTAAAAAAGTTATAATTTTACTTTTTTACCTGTAGTTTAAAACGAAATCTAAATTATTTTAGAGTAAATATATGTGAAGAAGAATAAAATTTACGGGAACTATTTAGTATTCTTAATGATATTGCAGTCAGAATTTTGAGTATTATGAATGGAGAAAAGAGGCACTATTTTGTTGACGGTTACTCTAACTAGATGTTCTGATGGTTATTGGTTCTTTGGGGACACATCCAGTCATGTTCAGGTGCTGCTTTGGCTCAAGGGTCTCTTCCAGTGTTGCTCAGGGTACTATGTTGTGCCAGGAAATGAATCTGTTTCTTTTGCAGGCAAAGTCCACAGTCGTTCCAGTGAGCTATCACTCCAGTCTGAAAGGCTCTTAAGAAAGACCCTCATTTCACAAAATAAGTGGGGAATCTTTATTGCAGATGCTTGTTTAAATTGTTTGGCATGGGACCAGAGACACCAGCTTTCATTCAAAAAGTGGCCAGTGAGATTAATACCAGGAGTTTTGCTCCATGGTTTGGAATCCAGCCACACATTCTAGGGGGAAAGGGAGCTCATATAGAGGAAGGAGCACCAAATAAAGGGTGTTTGGAGGATCCTCCCAGGATTGGAGAAGCATTCTGAAAGTGGAGTAAAGACCGACATGATTGCCAGTCAATGCCTCTTTTGCAAACCACAACACCCAAAAGGAGAGAGAGAACAAAAGGGAATGCCCTGCCACAAAGGCATGGTGGGATGGGGGGATAGGGGGTGGAGGGACACTGGGACCCGTGGTGGTGGAAAATGGGCACTGGTGGAGGGAAGGGTATTTGATCATTGTACAATTGAAACCCAAGCACAGAAATATGTAAATCTATAACTGTACCTCATGGTGTTTCACTAACAAAAATTAAAAAATAATGTAAATGACAGAGAATGGGCACTGGTTGAGGGATGGGTACTGGATCATTGTATAACTGAAACCCAAGCACAAAAATTTGTAAGTCTACAACTGTACCTCATGGTGTTTCAGTAGTAAGCATTAAAAGAATAAAAAGTGAGGCAATGCATAAAAAAAAGTGGTCAGATACCATCAATGCTGCTGCCCATACCCACACCGGGAGTGACAATGCTATGAGCAAGGGTTTCCATACTTGGATTCTCAAGATAGTGCCCCAGGAAATACTGACACGCAGCAGCATTTTGGACCCAACCTATTATAAAACTTGTTAGAGGTTAATTGATACCAAACAAGAAAATTCAGGACTGTTGTGTAGCTTCTTTGATAATTTATTTTTCTCTAGTAGCTTGTAGATATTAGGGGTGTCAGTGGTATATTCTATAGTAAACAGTATTGCGTTTTTAAAATGTTGAAGGCCTAAGGTATATAAAAGAGGCAAAATAAAATGAGTAAATCTGTACACACATGAACACTTTTGTTGTTTCTTTAGCAATTGCTTGGATGAAAACTGTAGATGGGTAGCATGTATTTAAGTAGCTGGAGATAGGGATCAGGGGTGGTGTGGACTGCAGGGGAGGGTGGAAAGATGGGAAGAGATTATAAGTGTGTGTGTTTATGAGTGCTATTGTGTGAGAATGTTGAGTTTATAAGAATTCATGCTTGCATGTGTAAGAGAGAGACAGAGAGAGAGAGAGAATGAGTATGTGTGCATGTATCCGTGTGTGTGTGTGTGTTCTTAGAAAAATCCTATATTTCATCTGAACTACTGTACCAAGTGATGCTGTCATTCATTATGATAACGTAATAAATAAATTTTATTAAATTCAGGTGGTGAAATATGTTGGCCTTTAAGCCCTTCCCCTCCTCCAATTCATCAAATTCTTCCTATAATTTTCATTTACTCCCTGACCTCTTCAGGACTCAATTGGATTCAATCTGCCACATCCAAATTTATCTCTTTTAGAAAAAGTAATTAGATTAAAATATAAATCACAACAATATAAATTGACATTCAAATGGCTTCTAATAATAATTAATAATTTCTATTCATAAAAGTACTTATTCAGGCCACACAATAAGGCAAAATTCAGAATATTGGACAGAAGTCAATTATTTCTCAAGCAGAACTAGCTATATTATAGCCATTCTAAAGATGTTAGAAATTTGCAGTCCAGACATTAGAAGTTCATGCTATAAGTAAAAGATTTCTTGTTTTCTCACCTGAATCCTATTCTCCATAATAATAATTGAATAAATGAATAAGTCCTCATCCATGTGACCCTGTGCGGCACTAAGAAGATGTGTCCGATAAATCGCAATTACTTCTTGGTGCTGTCTGTCAGCATCAGCCAGCTGCTGCTGCAGAGTCTTCACTTGGAGCTGCAGACTGTCCACCAGCTGGCTCTGCCTCCTACTGCGGCTCCCGCTGGCGTAGGTGAGCTGCGAGAGGCCGTTGAGGGCCTGCTTTAGTCTCTCCACATCGTTAAGCAACTCAGTTATCTTATTATCCTTTGCTTCAATCTCTTTAGCAGAATCCTGTATTCGCCTCTGCAACTCCGTGATGGTTGTTAAGGACTTATCACACCTTTCCTGCTGGTCTTTGATTTCCTGCTCAATGCTGAAATGTAGCAATTCTTTCTCATCTTTTGCTGACAGTTTCCTTTTTTGGGCTTGCAAAACCTCCTCACACACTTCTTCATATTTCCTATTCAGATTGGCCAGCTTTTCACTTAGGTTGGAAACTTGTGCCTCCAAATCACTTTTTGTTGCTTTGTATTTGGACAAATCAACCACCTCCCTGGTCTCTAGATTTTTTAAGGCTTGTTTAGTATTCTGCACCTCAGTCTGAAGTTTGGAGACTTCTTGCGTTTTGTTCTGGCTTTCTTCTTCCTTTCTTCTCAAGCTGGCTTTTATGAGTCCCACTTCTTTCTCAAAGGCTTCTTTAATCTGCAAATGCTCAGCCAGGGGCACAGAGGAGATAAGCGGACACTACTTCCACTACCCAGCCGTTGCCACACTCCAGGACGCTTTCTGGACCCACGCGGCAGCTCCAGCGGAGACCCACGCACAGCTGAAGACCCACAGAACAAGATAAGTGGAACTCTCTGAGACCTTGGACTCCAGGCTCGGCGGACCCAGGGACAGAGCTTCTCTGCTTGCTCCCACCACCACAGGTGACAAAGGGATTCTAATCAGGAGCCCCACCCTACCCTGCCCTGTCTGCTTCCATCAACCACCCAGGGATCGAATTGTGCACAGGAGACCCACCCTACCCAGATAAATACCCCACTGGCAGACTTCCACTCTCGACACTACTTCCACTACCCAGCCGTTGCCACACTCCAAGCAGCCGCGCGACACATCATAAAACACTAAATACCCATCTTCTGGAATTGTCGTACCATATTTGATAGGGTTCAAATATGGTAACACCTACAAGGGTGATTAGAGGTCACCCCAAAAGCCTCTATCCCTCTCGGAAAGACTGGCAAGCTACCGAGAGTATTCCGCCCGCACGGAAGAGCCTGGCAAGCTATCCGCTGTGTATTCGATATGCCAAAACCAGTAACTACAACTGGTCTCATTCACCTGACCCTGAAGCACGTGACAGGGACAAATGGAAACGTTACTGGCGCCCGCTCGAGCAAATCGATGACTAACGGGAAGTTAAGTGATTAAGTGAAGTGTGAAATGCATAAGTGACAGAAATAATTGAATGTTGTTTTCTTCACTTGAAGGTTTTATTCACAGATCTTGTCTCATAAAAATTATTCAGAAAACATTATATTAAACAAACATTCCATGGTGATTAATCAGAATTCTTATGTTTGAAAGTGACAAACTCATACCACACTCATTTTAAACTAAGAAGATATTTGATTCATGTGCCTATAAAGCTGGAGTGCCCTCTAGGTATGGTTGGGCCCAAAGAGTTGATTTTTATTTATTTACTTATTGATTGATTGAGTGATTGACTGAATCACCATGAGTGATTGACTGAATCACCATTGAGTGGTTGACTGAATCACTAGAACATAAAGAGATACAAAGCTGTTCATGAGTAGGTTTCAGTCATACAGTGTTCCAAGACCCAGTGCTCCACCAGTGAACATTTCCCACCTACGGTGTCCCCAGTTTTCCCCCTGAAATCCTTTCTCTCCCTCTCTCTCTCCTCACCCCCGCCCCCTGTCTCTCCCTTTCTTCTACCTATCTACCTATATACTGATCTCTCCTTTTTCAGGCATCATGGTTTACAACACAGGAACTGAGAGGTTACCATGTCTCTTCCTTTACCTATTTTCACTTCACAGTTCTTTTCCAGCATGATCATTTCCAACTATCTTTGTCATAGTGGTCTCTTCTCGATCCCAACTGCCATCTCCCCCAGCCCATAAAGTAGGCTTCTAACAGTGGACCAATCATCCTGGCCCTTATTTCTACTGTTCTAAGGTATTAATCTAAAGTTATGTATTTTCATATCCCACAAATGAATGTAATCCTATATCTGTCTGTCTCCATCTGACTCATCTCACTCAGCATGATACTCTTCATGTACATCCATTTATAAGCATACTTGATAACTTCATTTTCACTAACAGCTGCATAGTATTCCATTGTTTAGATATACCATAGTGTCTCCAACTAATCATTGAGAATTCTTGGGCATACAAGTTGTTTCCAGATTCTCACTATTGTGAATAGTGCTGCAATGAACATAGAAGTGCAGATAGCATTTCTGCTGTGTGTTTTGGGGCCCGGGAGTATATTGCCAAAAGTGGTATTTCTGGATTCATGGAAGCTCAATTTGTAGCTTTCTGAGAAATGCCCATATTGTTTTCCGAAAAGGCTGAACCAATCGGCATCCCCACCAATTGTGAAGAAGAGACCCTTTCTCCCCACTTCCATGCTGACATTGGTTGCTCTTGTTCTTTTTGATGTGTGTCAATCTCTGTGGTGTGAGATATCTCATTGCTGTTTGGATTTGTATCCCCCTGATTATTCATGATGTAGAACATTTTACCTCTGTTTTTTGGTCATTTGTATTTATTCTTTGTGGAAGTTTCTGTTCATTTCTTCTCCTCATGTTTTGGTGGGGTTGAATGTCTTTTTCTCATGAAGTTCTACCAGTGCCATATATATCTTGGGTTATATACAATAAGGGGTTAATTTTATGGGTATTGCATAAATAATTTTCCCCCATTATGAGGGCTGTCTTTTTAGCATGGTCACCATTTTTTCTGAGTTGCAGAAACTTCTTGGTTTAATGTAGTCTCATTTGGTTATCTTCACTTCCTCTTCCTTGGTCAGTGGTGTATCATTCTAGAAGTTTCCCTTAGCTTTAATGTCATGGAGGGATCTTCCCACATTTTTCTCCATATATCTTAAGAATTAAGGTATGATATTGAGGTCTTTAATTCATTTGATCTGACTTTGTGCCTGGCACTATAAAGAGGTCTGAGTTAATTTTTTTTGCATGTTGCTGACCAGTTTTCCCAGCAGCACTTGTTGAAGAGACTTCCTTGCTCAACTTCATATTTATTGAGCCTTTATGAAACATTAGGTAATAATAATCTGAGGGCCAGCGTCAGGATATTTGACTATATTCCATTGATCTGAGGCCTGTCTTTATCTGAATATCATGCTAATTTGATTACTACGACTTTGTAGTAGGGTTCGAAGTTGTGGAAGCTGTTCCCTTCTTCTTTTTACCAAAGATTGCTTTAGATCATCATGGGAGTTTATTGTTGTGTATGAGTTTCAAGAGGGTTTAATCTATTTCTTTGAAAAATGTTATGGGTATCCTTATAGAAAGTACATTAAATCTTTATAGCGCTTTGGGGTGTATTGCCATTTTGACAGTGTTAATCCTCTCAATCAATGAGCATGGGATGTGATTCCATTTCCTCATATCCTCTTTTATTTCATGAAGTAGTGTTTTGTAGAGTTTTTTTGGTATAGGTCCTTAACCTTTTTAGTTGATTCTAATATACTTGATTTTCTGAGGTTATTATTGTGAATAGGATTGTTTTTCGCCTATCTCTTTTTTCTCTTTCATTAATAGTATTTGGAAAGCCATGGACTACTGGATATTGATTTTGTATTATGCTACTTTAGTAAAAAAATCTATTCTTCCCAGGAGCTTTTTGGTAGATTCTTTGGGATTTTCTAAGTATACTATCATGTCATCTCCAAATAGTAAAAACTTGAGTTCTTCCTTTTTTTTATCTGGATGCCCTTGATATCTTTTTCTTACCAAAATCATATGGCAAGTACTTCAAGTACTATGTTGAATAGGAGTGGTGAGAGTGGGTAACTTGTTTTGTGCCTGATTTTATTTTGGGAATCTAGCTCATTGATTTCTGCTCCAAGCCTTTAGTTTTTCCCTGTTGAGAATAATGCTTGGTGTGGGTTTGTGTTAGTTTGCTTTGACTATATTGAGGAAAGTACTTTCAACTCCCATTTTGTTGAGAGTTTTTCATCATGAATGGGTGCTGGATCTCCTCAAATGCTTTATCTACATCTATTGATATTATCATATGATTTTTATCTTTATTTTATTGAGATGGTGTATTCTGTTGTTTGACTTGAGAATGTTAAGCCATCCTTGCATCCCCAAGATCAACCTAGTTGGTCATAGAGTGTGACCTTTTGTTGAGTTTCTGGATTCTCTTTGCTGGTATAATCTTGAGGATCTTTGGATTTATCAAGGAAATAGGTCTGTAATTTTCTTTTTTGTGGTGTCTCTGTCTGATTTGAGTATCAGGCTGATCTTTGTCTCATAGAAATTGTTTGGGAGTATTTCTGTTTCTTCAATTTCCTGGAAAATCTTAAAAAATGTTGGCAGTAGGTCCTCTTGAAAGGTTTCGAAATACTTCATTAGTGAATCCATTTGGGCCTGGGCTCCTGTTTTGGGGGATACTTTTGATTATCATTTCAATTTCCTTGTAGTGATGGGTTCGAGTTTTCAAAATCTTCTTGGTTCAGCCTTGGGAGGTAATTGGAATCCAGTAATTTATCAATTTATTCAAGATTCTCTCATTTCCTGCTGTAAAGATTCTCAAAATAATCTCTGATGATCCTATGGATTTTGTAGTTTCTATTATGATGTCCCCCTTTGCATTTCTGATTCGGTTTATTAGGATTCTTTCTCTTTTCTTCTTTGTGAGTTCTGCTAGTGGTTTATCGATCTTATTTATTTTCTCAAAGAACCATCTCTTGCTTTTGTTGGTCTACTGGATTGTATTTTGGGATTATATCTCATTGAATTCTGCTCCAGGTTTTATTATTTCTTTCCTCCTGGCTAGTTTGGACTCCTTTTCTTGGTATTTTCCAAAATCTTGAGCTGTAAGTTATTTTTGTAGGCCCTTTCTATCTTCCAGTTGAATTCTGGCAGAGCTATAAACTTTCCTCTTAGAACTGCTTTTGCTCTGTCCCACACGTTCTGATAGTTCCTCGTTATCATTTTTTTCTGGAATCTTTTTATTTCCTCTTTGATTTCTTCTCTAAGCCAATGGTTGTTCATTATTTCCCTCAAATAAAATATTTTCTTGCCGAGTTTTTGTCTGTTTGATCTATTGAGAAGTGAGAAAGTACTGTTGAAATCTCCATCTAGTATTGTGTTGCTATCAATGTTTTTCTTTAAGTCTATTAGAAGTTGTTTTTACGTATTTTGCTGGTATGTCATTAGGAGCATATACATTGAGGAGGGTGAGTTCTTTCTGATGTACATATCCCATGATCATTAAGAAATGACCTTCACTGTCTCTTATAACCTTTAGCCTGTAGTCCACGTGGTCTGATACTAGTATGGCCACTGCAGCTTTTTGGAGGTGTTCTTTTCTTGAAGAATTGTTTTCCAGCCTTTGACTTTGAGCCCATGGTTGCTTTGATTATTCAGATATTTTTCTTGCAGGCAGCAGAATGTTGGGTTCAGTTTTCTATTTCATCCTGGCATCCTGTGCCTCTGAATTGGTGTACTTAGTCCATTGACATTGAGAGAGATCATTGTGATGGGGATTTTTGCTATCTTTATGTCGAAATTTTGAGTATTTGTGGGGCTTGTCTTAGCTTAAAGTAGCCCTGTTAATTCTTAATGCAACAAAAATATGGAACACTTTACAAGTTGGCCTGTCATCTCTGTGTAAGGATCATGCTAATCTCTATATCATTTCAATTTTAGTATATGTGTTGCCAAACTGAGTATAAGAGCTGATTTTTTTCCCCTATTTTTCTCTTCTGATTTCTTTGAGTGTTGTCCTTACACACTCCTATGGCAGACAGTGATTCCCAATCTAGGAAGGTATTTCAAAGCAGCTTGAAGTGATAAATTTAGAACATTAATGTCACAGAAGGAAAAGTCTGGTTTTTACCATATTATCTTTTACCATACCCAGGGCATAAGTTTTGCAAAATAATTCTTGTGGAAGATGGTGTATCAGTCTTGTTTAATGCTCTACCCTGAAACCTTCATTAAGAAAATTAAACTGGAGCCTTTTGATATTCTCACCTCGGTCCCGTGTACATCTCCAGAAAACGGTGGATTGCGTTGTCCGCAATTTGACCACCTTGAAAGTAAGTAGGATTTTTCTCCTGAAGGAAGAGGTGAGAAGCATATTGATGATTTCATTCCACCTTATTACAAGCTAAACTTGAAGGGAAGGTGAGACTCATGAGGCTCCTGTAAAGGACATAAAAGGGGTCTCAATGTAGTTTAATGGCCAAGACACATTAACAACACAGATGACTCAAAGTAACCTGTGTGCATCTTTGTGTGTATAGTGAGTTTTATATCTACTCATAGTGATTCTCAGTCATTCCACATGGGCAAAACAGACCTGTAATTAAATATCTAGTTCCCTGAGCAGAATGGGCTTTCTTAGGTGATTGAACATGTGTGTAATATTTTATTACTAAGCACATACAACTGTTTGAATGATGTGTACTTTTCGATCTAAAATTAAGTCTAAATATCTCTGAAATGACAGTCTCCTGACGCCGCACCTGGCTTTCCTCACCAGGGCCCCTTGGAGGGTGTGGGTTGTGTTTCCCTCACCACCCCGAGCAGAGATCTGACAGCTGAAGACCTCTGCAACCAGCAATAGGTATGCTTAAGACCACTCTCACCACACTTGAAGGAGCCTCATGCATGAAGAACTGGCAGAGGAACCCAGGTGTGCAGGACCCGGGGCTGAGATATTCAAGTCTGCTCGGACCAAGAATGGGCCTCCTCCATCCAGATCCCCCATCTTCCAGTAGCTAAGGTTTACACCCCCAGACTGCCTCTGGAGCCATGTAATCCCATCAATGGCCAAGATCCAGAGACTGGATCTTGTTGATAAGACAACAACTCATATTGTCCAGTTCTCTTTCTCGGAGAACATGGCAGGTTACCAAGCATATCTTGCCTACATGGCAGAGACTGGCAAGCTACCCGTGGTGTATTCTATATGCCAAAACCCAGAAACAATGAAGTATCTCATTTCCCTGACCGTGAAAAAACCTCCAATGTGGTACTTGCTAAAATCTGAGGGCTACGACGAATGGAGATGTAACTGGTGCCTGCTCAAGGAAATCGTTCTCCACCACCAATGATACCAGTATTCCTCCCACCATGCTCCCAAACGTGCCTTTGTGGCAGGGCATTCTCTTTTGTTCTCTGGGGCCATGGCATGCCAGAGAGCCACTTGTGGTGGGCAACTCATGGTCTTGGCTGGCAGGACGAATGGGCTGGTTTCACCCCTCACCCCCAATCCCACGAGGCTGTAGTTGCCCTGTCACCCTAGCTCATACCTGGCTGTCCAATAGTCTCTGAGGTGGTGGGAATCGTGCCGCCAGTGGGGAGAAAGGCAGAAGCGACAAATACCCTTTCCCACCTGAGGGAGAATGGTGCCGTAGCTTAATGCATAGTTCAGTCACATTTCTGCCAAAAGCCTCTGGGTTCTGAATTGGATCCACGTGCGTCTGGTGCTGTGGTCGTGCCGGATAGGCTCTTGAGGGGGTCAAATCGTGATCTTGGTGGGGCAGAAAGAATGACTCTATGGTCTACTTTTGTCATGCATCTCCCAACCAATGCAGGTCCTCCAAATACCATTTAGTGGGTGTTCTGACCTCTATCTGAGCTGCCTTTCCCCACAGCATGTGATGCCGGCTTCCAGGGCCTGGAGCATACCTCCTAGTCCTTATCACTCTATTCTTGGGTATTAGTCTCTCATTCTGTTACTTTATATTCCACAGATGAGTACAACCTTTCAATGTCCATCCATATCTTTCTGACTCATTTCATTTTCTATGTTGATCCACTTTATGCAAATTTCATGACTTCTTCTTTTCTAACAGCTGCATAGTATTCCACTGTGTAGATGAAACAAAGTGTTATTAACAAGTCATCTGTTCTTGGGCACTAGGTTTTTTTTTCCCCAGATTTTGGCTATTGTGAACAGTGCAGCAATGAACATACAAGTGCAGATGTCATTTCGGCTGTACTTTTTTGCCTCTCCAGGCTATATTTCCAGGAGTGATATTGCTGGGTCAAATGGGAGCTCAATTTCTAGTATTCGGAGAACCGTTCATACTGTTTTCCAAAATGGCTGAACCTGTTCGCATTTCCACCAGCAGTGAAGGAGAGTCCCTTTTTCCCCACATCCATGGCAACACCGGTAGCTTTTGTTCTTTTGGATGTGGGTCAGTTTCAGTGGTGTGAGGTGATATCTCTTTGTTGGTTGGACCTGCATTTCCCTGATGATTAGTGATGAAGAGCATTTTTCATGTGCCTTTTGGCCATTCGGTATCTTCTTTGAGAAAGTTACTGTTCATTTCATCATCCCATTTTCTGATGGGGTTGCATGATTTCTTCTTGTAGAGTTCAACAAGTGCCTTGTATATCGTTGATATCAACCCCTTATTACATAGGCATTGGGTGAATATCCTTTCCCATTCTGTAGATTGTCTTTGTATTCTGGTCACTGTTTCTTTTGAGGTGCAGAAGCTACTTAATTTAAGATAGTCCCCTTTGTTCATCTCTGTTTTCACTTTTCTGGCCAGTGGCATGTTATCTTTGAAGATACCTTTAGCTTCAATGTCGTGGACGGTTTTGCCCACCTTGTCTTCAATGTACCTGATGAATTCTGTTCTGATGTTGAGGTCTTTGACCCATTTTCATCTGACTTTTGTGCTTTCTGTTAGGTAGAGGTTTGAGCCCATTTTATTGCATGTCGCTGTCCAGTTTTTCCAGCACCGTTTGTTAAAGAAGTCTTTCTTGCTCCACTTCACAATTATTGCTCCCTTATCAAAGATTAGATGAACATATATTTGAAGGTGTGTGTCAGTATATTCAATGATGTTCCATTGGTCGGCGGCTCTGCCTTTGTTCCAGTACCATGCTGTTTTAATTATTATCGCTTTGTAGTAGAGTTTGAGGTTGGGGAAGGTGAGGCCTCCCATCGTCTTTGTCCCAAGAATTGCTTTAGCTATTCGTGGGCGTTTGTTGTTCCATATGAATTTCAGGAGTGATTGATAAACTTCTTTGAAGAATATTATGGGTATCTTTATAGGGATCACATTGAATTTGTACAATGCCTTGGGGAGTATTGTCATTTTGACAATGTTAATTCTCCCAATACATAAGCAGGAGATATGTTTCCATTTCTTCGTTTCCTCTTATTTTCTGTTGTATAGGTCCTTTACTTCCTTAGTTAAGGTGATTCTGAGATACTTGATTTTCTGAGGCATGATTGTGAATGGGTTGCTTTCTTCATGTCACTTTCTTCTCTCTCATTATTTGCATATAGAAAAGCCATAGACTTTTAGGTATTCATTTTATAGCCTGCAACTTTTCCATATAAATCTCTTGTTTCTAGGAGTTTTTTGGTAGAGGTTTTAGAATTCTCTAAATATAGTATCACATCTTCTGTGAATAGTGAGAGCCTGATTTCTACTTTTCCTACATGACTGCCCTTAATATATTTTTTATATAACTCCTATTGCAAGTACTTCCAGTACTATATTCAACAGAAGTGCCAAAATGAATTTTTTTCTTTTTGGGTCACACCCTGCGATGCTCAGGAGTTATTCCTGGTTCATGCACTCAGGAATTACTCCTGGCGGTACTCGAGGGACCATATGGGATGCTGGGAATCGAACTTAGTTTGGTTGCGTGCAAGGCAAACGTCCTACCCCCTGTGCTATTGCTCCAGCCCCCAAAATGAATTTTTACTAAACACTTTCTATCTGTAAATTTCTATGCTAAGAACAGTGGTATAAACGGTGATATCTGAGAAATTTACAAGTAGATTATGAAGACAGATAATATAAAGAATTTCTTTGTATGAATTTCCAGAATGTGTAGCTTTTATTAAATATATTAAGAATGAACCGGAGGTCTTGATTATACCATGAAAATGATTTCCCTGTTAGAAGTTACCCTTCTAAAATGCAATAAAGTGACACATTTTGAAAATGTTGATTATTCCTTCATTAATTCAATGAATATTTATTAGTCTGGGGGTGCAGTGCCTCCAGGAAGTCAACCTGCACGCTCGAGGTGAGTGTATCTACAGTCTATTGGTGCCATCATGCTGCCTGATAACCCCAGATTTCCACTGTGCCTCTGGCTGGATCCCAACACCTCAGGAATAAGTTTCCAAAGAAATTAAACTCCCAAAAGATATGAGGGAGTCATGTTCACAAACCACCCCTGGCTCAGCTATACAAGCTAATGTATTGGTCTTGCTTAAGTGACCCATAAATAAATCTTGAAAGAGATCAAAAGTCACAGTTAACCTTGGACCTGCACACGGCAGAAGACACTAGGGTAAATCGGAGGGAGGCAGGTTAGTTTGTTGCCCACGCAACCAGAACTCAGGGCAGCCACTTGCTCCCACAAACCAAAATCTCTACCATGCCCTAGTCTCATTACATCGTCTCAGGATGGATTTCACTGAAATATAACAGCTGAAATTTCGGATATGCGGGTTTTGTGACTGAAATCTCTAGGCTTTCTCTGAGTCAGGATGGGCAGCCCACCCTCACTGCCTTGTACTTATGGAAGCCTCAGCAGTCATGTTCATACCTCAAAGCAACTCCAGCCTTACCTTCCTGATAAAAATACTAAATTCCGGGGCTGAAGCGATAGCACAGTGGGTAGGGTGTTTGCCTTACATGCTGCCGACCCGGGTTCGAATATCAGCATCCCATATGATTCCTTGAGCTCGGCCAGGAGTAATTCCTGAGTGCAGAGCCAGGAATAACTCCTGAGCATCGCCGGATGTGACCCCCCAATAAAAATACTAAATTCCTTAAACAAACATGATGACCTCTTAGTACCTGTATGAGAACCATAATGCACAAAATTAAAAGGAGAGAGAAAGAATTTAAAGAGCCTGCCATAGAGACAGGCTGGGGGTGGGGTAGGGTGTTGGGGGATGTTGTAGGGAACCAGGGACATTGGTGGTTGGAAATTCACACTAGTGGAGGGAAGCATGTTGGATCGTTGTGTGACTGGAAGCAAATTATGAATAGATTTGTATTGGTCTATCTCACAGATATTCAATAAAAATTTAAAAATATATATCCTTAATTGGTATCTCAGACTACTGTTAGAACTTTAAAAACCAGCATATCCATTTTTGTGTTCAGTAGAAAAAAAAATGTTACTCACCTGTAGGTGCCAATAGCTTGAAGAATGCTAAACCCAAAGATACATCAATGCTGGCCTCTGGCATGAATACTGTAATTGGAGTTATGTTATGTTTTAGAATCAGTTCATGGACAAGAAGTCAAGAGAAGCAGTGGCAAAGAGCAACAATGTTGAATGGATAATGTTTGAGGAGCTTGCAAGGGAGGCGGAAAGATTTGGCATGAGAAGAGGGAAAAAAACGAAGAGTTAAGTATTAATAAGTATCATGACAAAATGAAAGGGAGGTCATTTTTTGGCAATCGTCACACTCTGTTGAGCTTTTGGTGAGGATAAGTATTAGAAAGTATCTTTCCCATTTAGTGGTAAAAAGGTAATTTGATGGGTACATTTAAAAATTACTTTAAAAATTAGAATCACCAAGAGATACACAGTTACAAGGTTGCTCATAATTGAGTTTCAGTCATATAATGTTCTAGCACCCTTCCAGTAAAATGGGGGTGTTTTTGAAGGAATATCCGTGGTGCGAAGACTAGGGCATCTGAATCTTAACACATTTCACCAAATATATGATCTGTACTCACATGATTTACACTCTCTCCCCTGATCTTTGATTTACGTTTTCATGCAATATTTCCTTGTGAAACTCACCAGAAGTGAGTGTCCCTATTTTAGACAAGTACATGTTTCTCTGACATTATATATGTATATATATATATATATATATTTGTGTTCACTGTAGGAAAAATATATTACTCACCTTTGTGCCAATATCTTGAAGAATGCTAAACCCAAAGATACATCAATGACTGTCTTTGGCCTGAATACTGTAATTGCAGCTATGTTATGTTTTAGAATCCGTTCGTGGACAAGACTTCAAGAGGAGCAGTGGCAAAGTTGCATTAATGTTGAATGGATAATGTTTGAGGAGCTTGCAAGGGAGGCGGAAAGATTTGGCATGAGAAGAGGGAAAAAAACGAAGAGTTAAGTATTAATAAGTATCATGACAAAATGAAAGGGAGGTCATTTTTTGGCAATCGTCACACTCTGTTGAGCTTTTGGTGAGGATAAGTATTAGAAAGTATCTTTCCCATTTAGTGGTAAAAAGGTAACTTTGATGGGTGTATTTAAATTTTACTTTAACTATTAGAATCACTAAGAGATACACAGTTACAAGGTTGCTCATAATTGAGTTTCAGTCATCTAATATTCTAGAACCTTTCCAGTATATTGGGGGCAGTTTTGAAGGAATATCCCTGGTGCGAAGACTAGGGCATCTGAATCTTAACACATTTCACCCAATATATGATCTGTACTCACATGATTTACACTGTCTCCCCTGCTCTTTGATTTATGTTTTCATGCAATATTTCCTTGTGAAACTCACCTCAAGTGAGGCTCCCTATTTAAGACAAGTACATGTTTCTGGGGCATTACATATTTTTTGGTTGCTGGGAGAGTCTCTAAAGCAATGCTCAGGAGGTGTGGGGGCCCCACAGGTAATTCTCAGAAAACGTGTCCATGGTGCTTGGGGTCCTCTGAGGCTATACAGCCTTTGATACTCTGGCAATCCGGTGGTGCCGGGAGTCAAATTGAGAGCATGTGAGACAAGTTCCATAAGCACTACACTATCTCCTGCAGCCCTGGGTATTAGATTTATGTCAGCATTCCGAGGTCCTCCCTTTTGTCAGAAAGCAGAGACTTGTGCAGGAAAAAGTGGAAGAGACCTTAGGGTTTAGCTAGGTTGACTGAGTAGAAGGTGATACCATTAAGATTGGAACAGAAAGTAAAAGTAAAACAAGAGAAACATCTAACAATAGCAAAGAGGGCTATAGTACTCAAAAAGTTTAGAAACAGGCACATTGGCAAGTAGTTTTAAAAAGCATCCAGGAGAGAATATAGTATTGTGAGTGAACGAATCTACTCTAAGGATTCATCTCATCCTTGAAATGTAAAAGGACAATGTGTTACAGTTACAAATTTACAAATAAGATATATACCATCATATATTTCATCATATATTTCTGCTGTGTTCCTATGCTTTACCAAGTATTATTCTAATTTTTAAATTTACTTTAATCATTAAAAGAGTATTTCCCTACATTAATCTTTTTAATGAAATGTTTCATTAAAAATGTTTTTTAAAAAATTATTTAAAATGATTTATTAAAATGTTATTTAAAAAAGAAACATGTGGGCCACATAGTTAGTGCTATATGTAGAGGGTTTGTATGCAGCGAATCTGAGTTCAATCCCCAGAATCCTGAGCCTTCCAGAAGTGATCTCTGCATACAGAGTCAAAAGTGAGCCCAGAACACATATGGGTGCGCTCCATTCGCCACAAAAAAGGAAGAAAAGAAAAACATATAACTGATTCTTGAGTAACATAAAGGTTAAGGGTGCTAATTCCTATATAACTTTTGAAAGTCCCCAAACTTAATAGTCTGCTATTGACCAAGAAGATGGTTTTTTAATAGTATTTACTTACATTGTCTAAGTAGTGATATGTGTGGTATGGAAATCTGTACATTTTGATACATTTTAAAAAATTAAAATGCATTTTCTAATGGACTTTATAATACATTTGTAGTTTATAGTAATAAGTGATAAATTATATTTCTTTTTTGGGGGGTATTTGGGCCATAGTATGTGGTGCTTGGGACTTCTGACTCTGTGCTCAAGGGTTATTCCTGGTGGAGCCAGCCATTAATTTGGGTTGACTGTGTGCATGGTAATTGCTTTAACCCCTATACTAAGTCTGGGGTCCAATCAAATAAATTATCTGCATATATTTTATACATTCATGGCATACTTTTTCTTAGATTTTTTGATATATCTAGGATATATTGATCATCTTTAGGAAAAGATATTACCTGATTTTTAAATATTTGTAATTTGTGGGGAAATTTTAATTTCTCATTTTAATTTGTGCTCTTTGTCTACTAGTGAGCTTGAAAATTGTTCTTGTGTGGTACTACATGGAAAATAGTATGCTAAGCGAAATGAGTCAGAAAGAGAGGGACAGACATAGAAAGGTTGCATTCATCTGGGTAACATAAAGTAACAAAATAAGAGACTAACACCCAAGAACAGCTGTGATAAATACCAGGTTGTTCACTCCATGGCTTAGAGGCCAGCTGCATTCTCTAGGGGTAAAGGCAGCACAGATAGAGAAGGGAGCACCCAATAAAGGGTGCTGGGAAGATCTGCCCAGGAAGGGAGATGCTTGCTTAAAGTAGTCTATGAACGGAACATGATTGCCACCCAGTGTCTCTTCTGCAGACCACAGCAACCAAAAGGAGAGATAGAACAAAAGGGAGTGCCCTACCAAAGAGGCAGAGTGGGATGGGGATGGGGTTTGGGTAGGATACTGGGATTGTTTGGAGTGGAGAATGGGCACTGGTGGTGGGATGGGACCCAGTCATTGTATAACTGAAACCCAAGCACAACAACTAGTAAGTCTACAGCTGTACCTCATGGTGGTTCACTAAAGAAGCAAAAAAAAAAAAAAAATTAAAAAAAAGGAAATTGCTCTTGTGTTTACTAGTCATTTACACTTCTTTCAATACAGATTATATGATCATAGTTTATGCTTATTTTTTCTATACAAGTTTACTAGCTAAATACTGATTTATTTCACAGCACTAATTTATTAAAAACATTCATTCTTTGCCTATCATATTAATTGCCAGAATTTGTTGGTTTTACTTGTTTTTTGATCACGTAATTTGAATTTTAAACTTTTCTTTCAGATTGCAAAATTTTGACACAAATGAGCATATGTTTTTCATTATCTTCTACAGTTTTAAACTGAGAACAACTGTTTGTTTTGTACAAATAAGATACCTGTGCATTTTCAATTTCTTCTCATTATATTTACATTTTAACATATCTCGATTCATCTACAACTTATCATAGTAAGTGTTGTCATATTGAAAGAAACCACCATTTTTTTTCAATCATAGCACTGTAGCACTATGCTCCCGCGATGCCTCAATTCGCTCAAGCAGGAACCAGTAACATCTTACAAGAAATTGTGAGACTTGTTGCCACTGTTTTTGGCCTATCGAATACGTCATGGCTAGCTTGCCAAGCTTTTGCTTTATGGACAAGATACTCTGGGTAGCTTGAAGGGCAGAGGAATCGGAATCAGGATTGGCCTCCTGTAAGGCAAATGCCCTACCCGCTGTGCTTTAAACGTTATATAAAATATACTAGTAATACCAAATGTTGTTTCTTTAACAGTGCAATATAAACGATTTTTTAGTAATTTTCTTGATTTATTAATGAAATATGTAAGCTCTTGAGTATAATGGGAGTATTTTTCTAACAGAAGAGTTTGACGAAGGTGAAACTGTTATAACTGTCTTATAGGATTCCATTTCCTTAGCCTGCTTCATTCTGCATCTCTCTCTATCCAATCCGGTCTTCTTCTTGGGAATCTGACCTCCTGATTGGCTAGCCTCTACCTTTCAACTGCCTACTTTATGACATCATTCTCCCACCCATCCAACTACCAACTGGTAGAATCTTGGGGTTCCCATGCAGTTGTTTGTAAACAAATTTGAATCATCATGGCAAGTGACCAGTGACCAATCACCAATCACCAGTGACCAGTCATCTGTACTGGACACTAGTGGTCTTAAGCCGCTTCAGTGTTCAGACGTACTCTCGTACCGTCTCCTCTTCTCGTCTACCTTTCATCGGTATTTCCTCTTCTCTGACCATGGCAGGTAAGGAATAATACATTTCAACACTTTTCATTAGATATATCATCCCTAAACTTAGCAGTAAAATAAAAACAACATGTAGTAATGAAAGAAAGTATTCAAGTAGAATTTTATAAGCCTCATTTTAGCTTGACTTGGACATTTGCTGTGTGATTTTAGACATTGGCTTTCGTTCTCTCATATACAAAGTGCTTTTGCTCATTGATTACATTATATTTTAGAAATGTTTACAAGCTCAAATACACACATATATATATATATATATGTATGAGTGTTGATTCTCTGTGTTTCTTTTTCCTTTTAATAGTGAATTTTACATTATATCCATTGAAAAAATATAAATCAGATACAGTATTTTTATAGAAACAGAAAATGTAGATGCTGTGGAAACTGTTAATATATACTAGAATGTTTTCTCTGTAATGGTCTCTCCACTTGTATTTATACTTCAGTATTTTAAATATAGTGCCATTACACAGTAATAATCATTGATCTATGAGTTTTCTATTTAAACCAGGTATTAAGAAAATATGGGGCATGGGGAAGGTGTGGAGTGCTGAGTGGTAGAGAGGCAAGCCCTCAAAGGTAAGAAAGTTTGGGATCACTTTCTTCAAATATTGACCAATAGAATCCAAGACGATATGAGGGAGAATAAAATAGGAAAGAAAGAAAGAAAGAAAGAAAGAAAGAAAGAAAGAAAGAAAGAAAGAAAGAAAGAATATAGACAGCGATTATCAAGGAAGGGGAAAATGTTTGAACAGAATGTTGAAGAGAACCAAAGATTTAAAATCAAAAAAGAAAGAATACATATTAAATATTCTGAGATAAATACACTGAGAACAAGTCAAAGCAATTTACTTAAAAAAATACCAGGACTAGAAAGTATACTATGCCTTGAATAGGGTACCATAAGAAAAGCAGTTTTTCAGAAAGCCATCCTTGCTGGCTTTTTTCCTTATTATCTCTTAGAACACAGTACATGGTACTTGGCAATTTGGCATATAAACCTGCTTCAGAAGTGATGCTTCCCATAAATACCTAATAGTGCTTATTTAAGGCGGTGGAAGAAAACGGAATCTTCAATGGTTTTATTACGTTCTGGTTTTTAAGTACATGTACTCGCTGCCCTTTAAATTAAAAAAAAATGGTATATTTTAACTTGAATCAGGAGATTTGATTCATTTGTGTGGTAAGTAGGTTCCAGGTTAAAGGTGCTTGTCATATTTACAAATATTATTTCATGTGATTTTTTCTTCCTTACATGAGAATATTTTGATAATAGTCAACTTCTGTTTTTAGATCCTAAGAGGACATAGAAAAATCAAGTCTCACATGTCTAGTTGCATATTTTTGTCATATTTGTGAATTCTGAGTTTTCCTACATTAAAGATATTTTATTGGATTTGGTGCTCATTTATTAAACATTGAGAAGAGCGTTTTCCTGACTGAAAAAGATAATTCTAATCTAGGTGTTGAAATTAAATTTGTAATATTTTGTGATCACTTTTTAAATGAACTTTTGTGTTTCTTGTGTGATCAAGTGAAATCCTATGCTATGTTTAACAGGTATTGTTTGCTGGTTAATATTCAAAGATATTGATGAGAATAATTTTTTTGTACTTTTGAAGTTTCTTTCTGTATTTTACTCATTTAAAACATTTCTTGTCTATGAAATACAATCACATTTATTCCTATTTTCTTTTTGTTATGCAGTTACTGGTAAATCTTTTCTGTTTGATGGACTGGTAAAGTGTGCACTCAAAAATCACCTTCTATTCCATTTTTTGGCTAGGTTTTTTTCTAAAATAGAATAGACTCTTCATATTGTATATGTGGAACAATTTATTAATAACCTTATTGGACTGTTTTATTTGGTTTTGTTTGAGACCACATCCACTGTTATTCAGGGCTTACTCTTGGGTCTGCTCTCAATAACTTACTGTACTATGCTGCTTGCTACAGAGCCCAGATTTCATTGATATCTATATACTTCTTTTTCAGTTCTGTGATACATATTTTTCATTATGTTTTCTTTATACTTCCTCCTATGTAAACCACAGGAAATGGAAAAATTATATTCATGTATGCATTATTATTCTTAGAGTTATTAATAACTACATTTTAGATAAACAACTTAAGACACAGAATTTAAATAAAGTTTTCCTTCCAAAAACATTTCTTGGGAAAAACTCAAGTAGTCATTTTTGAAGTGGATCAAAACTCAGCGTAACCTTCAATGCATCAACAAGATTAAGTCATAAGTGAACCGTAAGTAACAGATATTCATTGCACAAGTCAAATGGAAACCTGATGATTACAATGGTAATAGTTGTAAAGACCCCAAATGCCTATATTAAAGTAAGGTATCTTCCTAACCATTTCTGCAAAGTAGTGATCATGCAGAGTCTTGGAAAAAAGTCCACATGCTTAGGTTCCGTAACTTGGAAATTCATAAGGGACAGAGAGATAGTACTGGAGAGGGGATGAGTCACTTGCCTTGTACACAGCCAATCTAGTTGAATCTCTGTCACTGCATACACTCTTCTGAATGTTATAAGGGGTCACTCCAGAGTGTAGAGCCAGAAAGAGCCCAAGATCATTGTCAGTTATTGGTCCAAACTATACTCCTTACCACGCCCAACAAAAATGATTGGAAAACATGAAGTCGCTTTGTCATTTCTGACCCTCAGGTTTCCTCTTGTCCAGAGAATGTTACCCATTCTCCTAGACTTCCTAGTTTGGAAAAGCTTGCCTTATAGGAAATAACATATTAGTCCATAGGAGAGCAAGCTTCAGGCATTGCTAGGGTAAGGAGAAACTATCTGTAAGCAAGAAATCCAGTTACGGACAAGATCACCTGGTTCTTCTACAGTTCTGGGTTTATTTGAGAGCACGATATCAAATATACAAAGTGCCAAAAGATTCCAGGCTTTGAATCACCCCAAATTGTTGGAATTTTGGAAACTCAATTGAGTGTTGGTACTAGAAGCATCTCAATGGCTTAAATTTTAAGTTAATATTGTTCCTCTCAGCATTGCAGGAGATTATTAGTCTCACAGAATTTTTTCATCACCCTTTTGTTCCTTACAGAAAATTTTCAAAATCCATCTGTATTGGGAACTGCCCATACTCTGCAGCTTTCCCTTCCCGTGGTGAACGATGCAGCTTCCCTAACAGGAAGTGTCTGCAATTACTCCAGATTACTGCTCCAGCTGGTAGTTCTTCTTGGCTCCTGCCCTCAGCCTCTGGCACCTCTTTCCAAAAACTGATGGATAGTGCCTAACTTTACCAACATTTCAGCACAACAATGCTATCTGGAGTGTTTAACCAGAGTCATATATCCACCTCAGCTTCTTCCTATACTAGTGTTTTGGAATGGTATAATTCAGGAAGTGCTGAAATGAAGTTTTCTATGGGAGACTTTTCTGTGACTGTCCTTGACCAAGACACCGCTGTCTCTTCCATGTCTAAGGCAGCTCGCTATGAGAGAACCCTAGATACCTACAACACGCTGTCTGTGTACCCATCACTTTCTGCCAGTCTTGTTGAGAAAACACCATCTCGGTTTCCATATCAGAGTCAAAGTCTGTCACTTCTCCCCCAGGACCGAATCCAGGTGTATTACAATCATCAAGGCTCTCTGGGAACTCTCCTTTCTGGCCTGCAGTCCTATGACTCTATGTCATACACAGGACAAAACGGCTCTGCCCCCCAAGCTTACAGCAACTCATATAGAGAAATGGTTATGGTTCTGAAGGAGGTCCAGCCGCCAAATAACCAAACACCAACCTCCTCCTCTGGAATCGACTTCTCTTTGTCTGCTCAACCCATCACAGAATCGAGTTATCAAGGTGAGTTAAACTGAGAGGAGGGAAATAAAATTCAAAAATTGGGGTCAAAAAAGAGGAAAACTGTCCAAAGACAGGTGGTATTTAAATACACTGAGATTTTTAAGTTTATGAAATGAAGTTAACTAAACTAAGTTCATGTTTACTCCCCTCACTCATTTTACAACATGTTATTTTCACACTCAACATAAGAGCTGCTAATGGAGATTGGAAGTTATGATAGCATAATGGATATCTAGGTTTCATATAACGAAACTTCAGGAGCTCACAAAGGAATGCCACATTTTTTCCCTAGTTATTTCATATATTTTTAAAATTTTTATTAGTTAAATATCATGAGGCATAGTTGTAGACTTACAAATTATTGTGCTTAGATTTCATTTATACAAAGATGTAGTACCTATCCCTCCACCAGTACCCATTCTCCACCACCAAGGATCCCACTATTCTTCCCAACACCCATCGCCCCAATCCCACCCAGCCTCTGTGGCAGGGAATGCCACATTTTACACTGTTCTAGTTCAGCAGTCCTCCAGAATTACCACACCAAAAGTAAAATACATGTCTTAAACTAGTATTTTCTTATTTTCTTAAGAAGTTTCAGAACTCTTATTGTAATGGGACCTCTTTAACTTTCCCTTCCATTAATGAACAGCAAAGGTTCTGAATACACTTGTGGTTCAGAGATTCTGTCTCAAATCATGAAACCTACAAACTGTATTTCAGCGCAAATATCATGCTGAATTAGTGCTTCATCCATACTCTTATTCTATGATATTAACGTCCTTTTATTTTTCCATGAAAGTGAATAAATTGAGAGTAAAATACATTACAATGCTAAGCTCTGTATGGCACGTATTAGTTGAAAAGACTGTAATTTTTCTTTAAAAAAAATCTTTTGTTTGTAGGAGGTTGAATCTGTGTCACAGTCCGAAGTGCTCAGGGATTAGTCCTGGGTCTGTGCTAGGGATCACTGCTGAAGATGCTTAGGAGATCATACGGGATACGAAAGATCAAACTGAGGTCAGCTGTGCGCAGAGCCAGTGCCTTACCAAATGGACTATCCCTCTGTCCAAAGTCTCTTATTTTTAAAGTTAGGTTACACATAAACTCAAATACAAAGAAAACCAAAAAACAACAGCACCACATGACAAACAGTAAGAACTACAACATTTACCTCCAATCTTCAAGCACAGGGCCTTGTCCATTATCCGTAGAATACCCAGTAACAATGCCTTGCCTGTTGCTGGTAGGTGCACAGTTGTTGTACCACTAGTTTTGTGGAGGGAATATCTCATTTCGCAGGCACTGATTTCTTCCTTCCTTCCTTTGTACTGAAGAATTTACTGGGGATGGAGACTTCTCTGGCATGGAAACCTTCAGGTCAGACATTTGGTCTGACACAAATTTCCAAATTGCCCACATGTTGCAGTAGCAGGATTCAAAGATCTGAGAGTAATCCACCACCTGAATTTGGGGAAGTTCCCATATTATCTCCATACCAAAATAACCTGGGGCTGACCCCAACTCCAACTCAGGAACAAAAGGTTAAGAATTTTGATCAGATGAAAACTGGGCTTTCAAAACCTCTGGATACCTACCGATCCCAGTAGACCTAAATCAATGAAAAGATCTGCAGGTAATGAACACCACTGACACCATGACTCTGAAGCAGGTGCAAGAAAATTCAAGTGTCACTAAGGGGACCTCCCATGCAAAATGGAAGAACAAAAAGGAGGCTTCTGAACCTCTTGACGGAGAACCCAAGACCAAAATCCAGCCAAAGGTCCGAGAATGCTTGCTAGGGGGAGCGGGGATTGTTCCTAATGCTGCAGTCAGTGAGAGGTGTCCTGTGACCACGGCCAAGACTAACAGCAAACCTCACAAAGCTGCCTCCAGCAGGATCAGCAAGACAAAGAGCCATGGGCAGGAGAAGATAAAAAACACCATAGAAAACTCTAAGAAAGCTAAGGAGTATAAGCAGCCAGGGAACAAGGTAAAGGCAGAAGAAAAGCCCTCCAAACATTAGATGAAATGCAAGAAAAGTCAACCTGAGCTTTGCCAAGAGGCCGTTAAAAAGCCCCGCCTCTACCTAGGCATACACATGCTGGATTCTGTCCAAATTTGGAATAGGCTGAGGAAGGCAGATGAGTCTAAGATGACCAGAAGAGAAGTAAAATTCTCCGTGGAAGCTGTGTTTACGCCTCATGGCCACCTTTGGAAAATAACCAAACTTGAGACACATCACTAAAAGGTTTGGGGGGTCTATCCATAAATGAAGGTTGGGGGATGCGAACACAAACACTGGGGAATAAACCTACCAGATGAGTGATCAACGCCCTCAGAGTCATTCAAGGATGACCTATACAGGGCAAAGCCAAGAGAACAGTTGCAGCATGAAGCCTGAAGATAAGCTTCTGGGAGATGCAAAGATAAGTCACGATGTCCTCAGGCCCTCTGTTCAGCATCCCTAACTGCACCATTTCACTTATCCCAACAATATTCAGAGTTGCTGTTACGGTGACACTTCACTAGCGTGTTTCAACAATTAGGTCCATTGCCTCTGTAAGTCTTTGGATTTGTAAACACCCCAAGGTAGCCAAGTCTGCTATGAGGAAATTTCTGGTGGGGGGAGATCAAATTATATTAGCTTTTGGGGCTGTTCTTTGGTATTCCATGGTCCATGGTGTCTGTAGTTTTCCCTAAACATCGCTTTTAACTGCAGCTCACACAAGAACCAACTTTATAAATGGCGTTATGGCTGCATTGCGGTAAGTACCGTACAAAGACATGAGTCCTAGGTCACCACTCCCAAAGCAGTTAGTAACAGGTGACCTTGAGCCTGGAAGGTTGTGGTGGAAAGAGATGGTCCTAGGAGAGTTAATGGGGTGATGGATGGATGGAAAGGAAACCGGTAAGGGTAGGGAAGTGGAAATCTGGTGATCATCATGGGATAGTTGGTGGATGTTTTTCAAATACGTTAAAATATTTTTTCTAAATGAAATTCAAGAGAAAAATACGAAAATAAGATAGGTTCTAAAGAACAGTTTACATATAAGACCCAGAGAGCTGAAAGGGCTGGCATTCCTTCTGGAGCTTTCAATCATACTATTTACTAAATATGTCATTTTCACATCACTTAGCTGTGGAGAGTAATAGTGAGAAACAGAATGCCACCGGAAAAGCAAACTGGATGACCACCTTTCATAAAAGGCAGGTGGAAGGTGTTCACATGGATCCCAAGTGCAAAGATATGTTAACAGGAACATATATTTAACTAATTCTGCTTGGTACCAGTAACTACTTTGTTGAAAATGGGGGGAAATGAACGCAGTTTCTGACTGACCTGAGACTAACCAGTTAATAGATTTTCCCAGGAAATAGTAGTTGACTGGCTGGGAACAGAAAAACGTGAAAAGTGTTTTGCTACCTTAATGTATGGCTGGAGGAAATTGATCCCAGTAATCTCTTAAAACTAACAAGCTTCAACTGTCTTGAAGGAATGTTATATTCACTGAGCAAAAAATGTTGGGAGAAAAGTCTGAACTGATGGGAAAAGAGACAATAAGTGCAAAAAGAAGGGCTTGAAATTTGGGTTCCTCTGAAAACAAAGCTTGAAAAAACAAGATCTGGTGGGAAGATGATTTACTGGGAATGAGATCTGAGGAGGAAAAGAGTGATATCAGGGATGTGAACAAGGGAAATCCAAGTTAAGGAAGACTTAGCTAGTTGACTACCCCATGGACAACATGGTTCCAAGACTTCCAGAAATTACCAAGGAATTTACTTTAATTTTCTTTCTTTTATATGGTCAATTACAACATGTATTCTGTGCCTTCTTCAAATAGAATTTGGAGTATTCATTTCTTTCTCAATATTCTGTTCATTGGTGTAAGCATCTTAAATAACTGCTGGATAACAGAATTATTGATCAGACTTATTTTTTACTTTAATATTTAGTTGAGATTACTGAAAACTAGGTCTAAAGTAAAGTGTGTCTTGATTGGTACAAATAGAGAAAGGAGGTTTAGGGATGGAATTAGAGATTATAGTGTACCACATTCAGTTCCTAATAAAACGAATAAAGGACAGTGTCCCAGATAGACTATTGAAAAAGATATTCTTCTCCATTTAACCTGTATATTCAGCATTTTCTATATTTAATTAAAAATGAAAGAATGATCCTATATTTGGTCTTTTAAAGACATTCCAGGTTGGTTAAGGAAACAAACACTGCCTATGAAATCATAACAACTTAATCATAAAAACCAGATTAAAACATAAATTTCAAGAATGTCAGTGCTAAGAATTATTTCCCTGGATCTCACTAGTGTACATGATAGTCATATGAATACACCTGTGTGGATACATCGCTGGTATCTAATTTAGAGAATATATATATAGAGATTAGATCACATAGCTGAGTGTGATCCCATCTTTTCTAGTCACTGCCCTGCCCCCCTACACCCAAAGACTTGTACGAATCCTTATGTATCCATAACTTTTCCTCCTCCCCTCTCCCAGAGTCTTTTAAAATTTCTTTTCCAGTACTAATGTAATGCACTTTAGAAAATCTTGAGTTAACCTTAATTTTTGTCATTTAGCCTTTATATAGAGAACCAAGAAAATCTTATTAAAAGTGTATTTTTGTATTCTTTGAAAATGGTAATAAGAACATTATCATTGAGTCCCTGAATATATATTATATAAAGAATTTTGTTAGAAATTCCCTGTACAAATCAATACTCGAAGAAATAAATAACTTCTCTGAATGAGAATGAACTGGGACATTTCAAAGTATCAATCAGTGAATCAAAGATGAATCATAGTATCCTATAACTAAAAATGATCTTGTTGTAATCTAGTCAATACCATTACATTTTTCCCTATACCAGCCGATAGCACTTTTAATTTTTTAAATTATTTTCGATTTATTTTTATTAGTGAAACACCATGAGGTATAGTTGTAGACTTACATACCTTTGTGCTTGGGTTTCAGTTATACAAGTATCAAGTACCCATCCCTCCACCAGTGCCCATTCTCCACCACCAAGGAACCCAGTGACCGTCCCACCCCCAATCTCCCCCACTCCGCCCCACCTCAGGGCATTCCCTTTTGCTTTTTCTTTGCTTTAGGGTGCTGTGGTTTGCAATGGAGGTCAATACCATTACATTTTCAAAGAAGAAAATAGGCCCCTAGATGTTCAAGACACTGCTAGTCTCCTGGGCTTCTTCCCAGCATGTATCCTGCTCCAAGCCCGCCCTTTGGAAATATGCTGGGAAGGAAAATGGATGTACCTTTCCTCACACTGACCTGAAAGACTCTTGATGATTCTCAGCCACATCTACTATTTCATTTATTGCCTGATATCACCTCCTGTCCTTTATTTTTTTTTTTAAAAATATTTGATTTGTTTCTGGATTATAAAGAAAAAAATCTAAATGCACCAATAAAACAAAAGAAAATCAAACCTTTACACTCTGACATCAGAATTGTCCTTACAATAGGGGAAGTAAATGACTGAAATTGGTAGGGGAGTATTGTTAGTTGGTTGTGGACTTTAGCTGGATATTTGACAGTGCATGGAGTATGAATACACAATTGCTGAGATGAGGAAGTCTGTACTTGAAGCGAATACACTTTGGAAACTAGTCATCACAATTATATGTCCATATGAAATTTATCTACATATTCTTTTTGCCTCCCTTGCATTTATGTGTTATGCATGCCTTATCCTGGCCTCAGAAATGCATCTGAGGCCACTCGGAAAATTAGTTGTGTGCCAAGTAGGGTGAGAGATGTACTAAATAATTGGAGGAGGAAGAAATATGTGTTGGAGCTCATGAGACGTGTAAGAGGAATATATAGATATGTATGTGTGTGTAAATGCACATATATATGTATAAATCTATATATGGGCTGGAGCGATAGCACAGTGGGTAAGACGTTTGCCTTGCACGCGGCCAACTTGGTTTCGATTCCTCTGCTCCTCTAATAGAGCCCGGCAAGCTACTGAGAGTATCCCTCCCGCATGGCAAAGCCTGGCAAGCTACATGTGATGTATTCGACATTCTAAGAACAGTAACAACAAGTCTCACCATAGAGACGTTTCTGGTGCCCGCACAAGCAAATCGGTGAACAATGGGAGGACAGTGCTACAGTGCTATGGTTAATTCAAACGGTGTTTATGCAAAATATGAAAGAAACAAATAAATATTCTATAAAGCTGATTACACCTATTAAATTAATATAACTTTAAATAGTGTTCAGAAATGAAGTTGAAGAATTTTAAGGCTATAGAAAGATATTGACAATATATCAAGAAACACATGGATCTTTTAGGAGCAAGAACACGTAGCTCTTGTCCTATCTTAAGATCATTATTTTTTTTCTTTTATAGAATATGCTTACCCTGAGTTTTTAAAATAAGTTCAGTTTTTTAGAAAGCATCATAATCAATTATATTATTTAAAAAATAAAAAAATTGGGTTTGTAAGTGTATTCTGTATGTTTGGAACTTGGGAAGTATTTTCCTATGTAAGCTACATTAAACATGATATTTATAACAGAAATACCATCTGCAGTAGTATTCACAATAGCCAGAAGAAACTATGTTATACCTACACAATTGAATGCTACGCAGTTGGCAGGAAAATCACATCATGAAATTTTCTTATAAATGAATGTACACGGAAGAATATCATGCTCAATGAAATCAGTCAGAAGGAAAGGGGTATAATGATTGAACTACCCGTTTTTTGGATATAAAAAAACAGAATATGAGACTAATACCCAAGGATAGCAGAAACACAGGCCAGGAGAATTGGTCAATGGTTGGATGCTTGCCACAAGTGCTGAAGGCAGGCATGTGGAATAAAGAAGTGACTGCTATGACAATGATAGTTGGAAGTGATTACTCTGGGTGAGAACTGAGTGCTGAAAGTAGGTAAAGAAATAAACGTGAGAACCTCTCAGTATCTGTATTACAATCCATAATGCCCAAAGGATGAGAGAGAGAGATAAAGAGAGAGAAAGAGGTGCCTGCCTTAGTGTAGAAACAGCAGGCTGTCAGGTGGGGTTTGAGGTTGGGAGAGGGAGTGGTGGGAGAGAAACTGGGGACATTAGCAATGGAACTTTATACTAGTGGAGGTTGGGTGTTGAAATATCCTATGAATGAAACTGAATCATGAAAAAGTTTGTAATTTGTGTCTCCTGCAGATTCAATACAAAAACATGATATTTAGTTTCTACCACCATGACTAACCTATGAGTTTGCTGAAATTTATTTTCATCACCTTGGCTGGTCTCATTACATGGGTGCCTGTGTGGTAAATTTTTTTTTAATTTTATGCGGACTTAAGAGACAAAACTAATGGGGTTGGGATTTATGGTGGAATGGGAGAAGAGCACAAAAATCCCTGTTGACCACAGCTCAGCAGGGTCAGCTAACTTGCGTGATGCCAGACCTCCTTCACTGATTTCCTCTTTTTATTGTGGAAAAATGAAAAGACTTTTCAGGCTGCCAGGGGGTTGTCCCCTCCAGTTTACACTATTTTCTTTTCGATCAGAACGGTTTAAAGATATTTGAAAAATTTGGAGCTTAATGATATGTTCTCATATATTTCCCCTACATTTTGTCAGTGGGAATAAATCCAGGAAGGCCAGCATGAAAAATTTGAGGTGTATGCCTTAACCACCAATGCCAACACTAATGTAAGTATGGAACCCAAAGTACAATAGTTAAACTTCAAAATGTGTTTGTCAAGGAAATCGATGGGAATGCAGGGAGAAATGGATCATTTGTTGGTGGAGGGATGCAGACACTGGTGGTGTGATTAGAATTGGAATATTGTATGACAAAACTCCATTATAAATGACTTTGAAAATCAAAATTGCCTAAATTTAAAAAAGAGAAGTCAACTTACGTCTATATTTCAAGAAAGCTTGTCTTAGCAAATTTTGGCAGGGAGACCATAGTTGGTAGAGAGATGGAGAAAGAAAGGGAGAGTTGACAGATGGGAAGAGAAGCCTGGATATCAAGGAAGAGATGAAAGCTGATCTTAGAAGATTTGGAGCCATCAGAGTTTAGAGAGTTAAATGGTGAGACCATTGCAGTTTAGATAGTTAAATAGAGAGATTTGTTTCAGTCATCAGCAGTGTATACATAGAGAGAGTTCAAAGACCTCACAGATATTCAGGCTATATTAACTAACAAGGGGAGCGTTTTTTTTTTTCCTGAAGCACTGTGTAAGGATAATATATTGCCAGGAAGAATGATAAGAAGTTGGTTCTCTTTTTCACAGATTAATATATTAGAGATGAAAACTTTTGTACAAAGGAATCTATCATCTTGTTCTGTTGCTCTGTTTTCTTGTCATCATTCCATTCTCCCCCATGACTCTACCTAATCAGAGCTCTGAACATTTCTCAACAGTGTCACCACATAGCCTCAGAGCATGTGTTAACTGCCGGTAGCTCACAGCTCTCATGATTGCCCCCCATCCAAGCCAGAGCCATCCTTCTGAAAGCAAGAATATTTGCTGAAATCCCATTCTTCCTTGAAGTGACAGTCATGATTTACCTCTTCTTAATCATTGTGTTTACAAATTTAGATGAATGTCCCTATACTAGTGACAGGGATTTTCCAAACTAAGAAAAGCATAAACATTTCCCTTTCCCCCAAGAAATTTGGGCCTGTTATTTTCTATCCATTGCTAATAATATGTGGTAATAAGGAAATAGAACTGTAGTAAAAACAAGTACATTGTCAATTTGGTGCCATGACTAGTCAGTCTGAGTATAAGTATATATTTCTAGAAAAAAAAGCAGAAGAAAAGGAGTTGGTTGCTATCAGAGAATGCCAAATCTCTGCCAAGAAATCCTTTGAAAATAAAAATTGTGACTATGGAATGAATATAATTGCCACTCAATGCCTCTTTTATAGACCACAACACCCAAAAGGAGAGAGAGAACAAAAGGGAATGCCCTGCCACAGAGGCAGGGTGGGATGGGGGTATAGGTGTGGAAGGGATACTGGAATGTATGGTGGTGGAAAATGGACACAGGGGGAGGGATGGGCATTTGATCATTGTATAATCGAAACCCAAGAACAAAAATTTGTAAATGTCCAACTGTACCTCATGGTGTTTCAGTAATAAAAATTTAAAAAAATAATATAAAAATTGTTTTGTCTGCCAGAGATCAGCCGATGGGAACCTCTCTGAAGGCAAAAGATTAAATTGGTAGACTTTTATTTTTCTTTGAGTATATTAATTTAATTTTGGAGTCAATTTATATGACAGTTCATAATGACACAGAAATTTTCAGCACTTCTCTTATTTAAAATATAGTGATACACAATATCTCTATCTCACATTATTTTTATTTCTGATAGTTTGACACAAAATATACGTCAAAATCATAGATAAATGTAAGTTATTTAAATACTGTTTTGATTATTTAAAATTACATTATAGAATTACTAGAATTTCATAAATTTTAGGATTATGCATAATCATCGTGCATGTATCATATTACACTCACGACTGAAAGGCCTACTCTGTCATTCGCCATTGTTCAGTTTTTCCACTTTGATTACACCTTTCCATCTGGTAACTAAATAGTCTCATGGTTCTAAAGTTTGTTTTTATTGCTTGGAAAAGATCAAAATTATGCAATTTTCAACATTGGATGAAACTAGAGGATATCATGCATGTAAAGTTAGCCTTAAGGAAAGGAACAGATACAGAGAGATTTTTCTCATATGTGGTATGTAAAGACAAACAGCAAGGTAGCAACAAAGGTTCAAGGGCAATGTAAGGGGAGAACTGATCCACACAATTGAGACAGGGGATTGGGAGGGAGGGATTCTGGGGGTGTGGGGGAGAGGGAGGGTTTATTTTTTGAGAGAATGAGGAGTGTCATGATGGAATTATGTGTATGAGAAACCATTATTAATTGAATTATAAATCATAGAATATAAATATTGTTTTAGACGTTTGTCTGTCTCATTTTATACTTATAGTTTGTTTTCTCCATATGCCACATATGCATGAACTTGTATGATGCCTATCTTTCTTTGCCTGGTTTATGTCACTAAACATAATATCCTCATGTGATCCAATTTTATACAGATATTAAGATTTCACTTCATACAACTGAGTAGTATTCCATTGATTTACCCCTTTCATTTTCAAAATTTGTGGTTTAAAAGATACAAATATTGGTTTTAACAATGCTCTGGTGTTTTAATATTTTCAGTTTAGTGAAGCAAAATAGATTTTACTGAAAAACACTTAGAAACTTGTTAAACCTTTGTAGGGTGGAATGCAATATATGTTCAAGAGAGAACACTCGTTTAACAAAGCACGCAAAGAGAGACATAGAGAAAGGATGCACGGTGTTTCTTCAAGGAAGAACACATGCTTGAGGACCAAGCCGACTCTGGTAGTTTAGGCATGAGAACTTGGAGTGGTATGAACTGAACTTGTGCACTTTAGGGGAGAACCTGAGTGAAACTATTAGAAGTACGTTCAGGAGCATCATAAACTGGAGTCTGCACTTGGAGTGCGGAGGGTAGAGAGTACTTTGGGGAGATCCGGACTATGGAGAACAGTGATATTATAACATTAATGATAGTATCTTACCGTGGGATTCCAAAAAAATCTGTAACAGTGGCGTCAGAAATGATAACATTCTTAGGTATTTGGATTTCCTGTGGTAACAACGGGAAAGCTGAGTTTATGCTCTGGATGCCTCCGCCTGAAACAAGGTCAACAAATCATGAATGAAAAATTACAAGTTAGATGGATCAAGGATTCTGATCCCAGTGGAAGGCTAGCTTTCGGGTGGACAATTTCTACTGATGGCCTGATGTAGATTCTGATCCTGGGATATGTAACAGAAAGGAGGTAGTGACAGGTATCCTCAGAAGTGAAGCCTCTGAAACAGAATTCGTTCATGCCAACTAATAGTTTATCAATATTTGCTCATGGCTGCTACCATTATAACATGCCATTCAATGGTTCTGTGGTTTCAATTTACTGTGTCAATGTAAAGATGAAGTTTCCAAATGGAAGGTAAAAATCTGAGGCCCTCAAGATGATGAATTATGGGGAGGGGGGTGGAGCTGGAGCTATAATACAGCAGGTAGGGCATTTGCCTTGCACACGGCCTACCCAGGTGAGATTCCCAGCATCCTGTATGGTCCCCCCAAGCACCGTGAGGAGTAATTCCTGACTGCAGAGCCAGGAGTAACCCCTGTGCTTCGCCAGGTGTGACCCATAAATGCAAAAAAAAAAAAAAAGATGATGCCTTACCTTTAGATACTTTGAAGTCAAGTAGAAACATTTAGAAAGCTTCCCAGAAAAGAGTTCTACTGGGTCGAAAACAACATCACCTCTAGCGTGAGAGCATACAGAAAATAAGGTTTCCATTTTATGCCAAGTTAAAGCAAGCCAGACATGATCTTGGAATTTTTTTTCCAAGGGAAACATGGCTATAGGATGGATAAGGTGACAACTGAGTCTTAGAGGTCAAATATAGAAGAGAAGCGAGGGTCAAAAAGTATGAGGTACATTGGCGACCAGGAATGTTTAGAAAAGAATTTTTTAAAAAAGAAAATGCAATGAGACATCAATTAAGAACTTTTTAAATGTTTAAGAACAAGGATATAACTCAGGGTAGAGCATTTGCCTTCCTTTGTATGATGATCTTGGATAGATCCTTAGCATTGCAAACAGCATTATTTTTTAATTTTTAATTTCTTTCTTTCTTGCTTGCTTGCTTGCTTTTTTATTTTATGGGTCGCACCTGCTATGTATAGGGGTATTTTTAATTTTTATAAAAACTCATAATTTTACCTTTTTAATCTGTTGTTTAAAAGGAAATCTAAAATATTTTAGAGTAAATTTATGTGAAGAAGAATAAAATTCACAGGAACTATTTAGTGTTCTTAATGATACAGCAGTCAGAATTTTGAGGTTAATTGTATGGGTATTGCATAAATAATTTTTCCCCATTATGTGGGCTCTCTTTTTATCATGGTCACCATTTTTTCTGAGTTGCAGAAACTTCTAAGTTTAATGTAGTCTCATTTGTTTATCTTCACTTTCTCTTCCTTGGTCAGTGGTGTTTCATTCTAGAAGTTTCCCTTATCTTTAATATCATGGAGGGATCTTCCCACATTTTTCTCCATATATCTTAAGAATTCAGGTATCATATTGATGTCTTTAATACATTTGATCTGACTTTGTGCCTGGCACTATAAAGAGGTCTGAGTTCATTTTTTTTTGTAGGTTGCTGTCCAGTTTTCCCAGCACCAGTTGGTCCAGTTTTCCCAGCACCAGTTGCTGAAGAGACTTCCTAGCTCAATTTCATATTTCTTGAGCCTTTATGAAGGTAAGGTAAAGGTAAAGGCCCTCTCATTGTTCATCGATTTGCTCGAGCGGGCTCAGTAACGTCTCCATTGGAGACTTTGTTGTTACTGTATTTGGCATATGGAATACATCATGGGGAGCTTGCCAGACTGTGCCATGCAGACGAAATACTCTTGGTAGCTTGCCAGGCTCTCCGAGAGCGGCAGCGGAATCGAACTCGGGTCGGCCATGTTGGCTGCAATTTGCTTGAGCGGGCCCAATAACGTCTCTATCATGAGACTTGTTGTTACTGTGTTTGGTATATCGAATACATCTAATGGGCTGGAGCTATAGCACAGCGGGTAGGTCGCTTGCCTTGCAGCCAACATGTCCGACGCGAGTTCGATTCCTCCGCCCCTCTCGGAGAGCCGGGCAAGCTACCGAGATTATCTAGCCCTCACGGCAGAGCCTGGCAAGCTACCTGTGATGGATTTGAGCCTTTATGAAAGATTAGGTAATAATAATCTGAGGGCCAGCGTCAGGATATTTAACTATATTCCATTGATCTGAGGCCTGTCTTTATCTGAATATCATGGTATTTTGATTACTACAACTTTGTAGTTGGGTTTGAAGTTGGGGAAGGTGTTCCCTTCTTCTTTTTACCAAAGATTGCTTTAGCTCTTCATGGGAGTTTATTGTTGTGTATGAGTTTCAAGAGTGTTTAATCTATTTCTTTGAAAAATGTTATGGTATCCTTATAGAATGTGCATTAAATCTTTATAGAGCTTTTGGGTGTATTGCCATTTTGACAGCGTTAAACCTCTCAATCCATGAGCATGGGATGTGATTCCATTTCCTCATATACTCTCTTATTTCGTGAAGTAGTGTTTTGTAGGGTTTTTTTTTTTTGTATAGTGCCTTAACCTTTTTAGTTGATTCTAATATACTCGATTTTCTGAGGAATTATTGTGAATGGGATTGTTTTTTCTCTATCTCTTTCTTTATCTTTCATTATTAATATATGGGAAAGCCATGGAGTACCAGATATTGATTTTGTAATATGCTACTTTACTAAACAAATCTATCGTTCCCAGGAGCTTTTTTTGTAGATTCTTTGGGATTTTCTAAGTATAGTATCATGTCATCTCCAAATAGTAAAAGCTTGAGTTCTTCCTTTTTTATCTGGATGCCCTTGATATCTTTTTTTTTTTTACCGAAATCATATGGCAAATACTTCAAGTACAATGTTGAATAGGAGTGGTGAGAGTGGGTAACTTGTTTTATACCTGATAGTATTTTGGGATTCTAGTTCATTGATTTCTGCTCCAAGCCTTTAGTTTATCCCCGTTGATAATAATGCTTGCTGTGGGTTTGTGGTAATTTGCTTTGACTATATTGAGGAAAGTACTTTCAACTCCCATTTTGTTGAGAGTTTTTCATCATGAATAGGTGCTGGATCTCATCAAATGCTTTATCTACATATATTTATATGATCATATGACTATCTTTATTTTATTGAGATGGTGTATTCTGTTGATTGACTAGAGAATGTTAAGCCATCCTTGCATCCCCAAGCTAAACCTACTTGGTCATAGTGTGTGAGCTTTTGTTGAGTTTCTGGATTCTCTTTGCTGGTATTTTCTTGAGAATCTGTGTATCTGTATTCATCAAGGAAATAGGTCTGTAATTTTCTTTTTTTGTGGTGTGTCTGTCTGATTTGAGTACTAGGGTGATCTTTGCCTCATAGAAACTATTTGAGAGTATTTATGATTCTTCAATTTCCTGGAAAATCTTAAAAAATGTTGGCAGAATTTCCTCTTTAAAGGTTTGAAATATTTCACTATTGAATCCATATGGGCCAGGGATTCTGTTTGGGGGGATATTTTGACCATCATTTCAATTTCTTTGGTAGTGATAGGTTCAAGTATTCCAAATCTTCGTAGTTCAGCGTTGGGAGGTAATCGGAAACCAAAAATTTATCAATTTATTCAAGATTCTCTAATTTCCTGCTGCAAAGATTCTCAATATAATCTCTGATGATCCTGTGGATTTCTGTAGTTTCTATTAGGATATGCCTCTTTGCATTTCTGATTCGATTTATTAGAATTCTTTCTCTTTGTTAATTTGAGAGGCTTCTCGTGGTTTATTGATCTTATTTATTTTCTCAAAGAACCAGCTTTTGCTCTTATTGGTCTTTTGGATTGTATTTTGGGATTCTAGCTCATTGATGTCTGGTACAAGTTTTATTATTTCCTTCTTCCATCCTAGTTTGGACTACTTTTGTTGGTCATTTTCCAAAATCTTGAGCTCTAATTTATTCATGTAGGCCCTTTCTTTCTTCCTGATGAATTCTGGCAGAGTTATACTCTTTCCTCTTAACACTGATTTTGCTGTGTCCCACAACTTCTGGTAGCTCGTGTCCTCATTCTCATTTGTTTCTGGAAACTTTTTATTTCCTCTTTGATTTCTTCTCTAAGCCAAAAGTTGTACATTACTTCCCTTAAAGAAAATATTTTCTTGCTGAGCTTTAGTCTGTTTGATCTATTGAGAAGTGAAAAAGTAGTGTTGAAATCTCCAACTAGTATTGTGTTGTTATCAATGTTTTTCTTTAAGTCTATTAGAAGTTTTTTTTAAGTATTTTGCTGGTCTGTCATTAGGAGCATCTACAGTGAGGACGGTGAGTTCTTTCTGATGTACAGATCCCATGATCATGAAGAAATGACCTTCACTGTCTCTTATAACCTATAGCCTGAAGTCCATGTGGTCTGGTACTAGTATGGCCACTCCAGCTTTGTGGAGGTGTTCTTTTCTTTCTTGAAGAATTGTTTTCCAGCGTTTATCTTTGAGCCCATGGTTACTTTGATTGTTCAGAAGTGTTTCTTCAGGCAGCAGAAAGTTGGTTTCAGTTTTCTAATTCATCTTCCCATTCTGTGCCTCTGAATTGGCACATTTAGTCCATTGACATTGAGGAGATTGTTGTGATGGGGATTTGTGGTATCTTTATGTAGAATTTTTGTACTTGTGGGGATTGTCTTAGCTTAAAGTCGCCCTGTTAATTCTTCTTGCAACAAAAATATGGAACACTTTACAAGTTTGCATGTCATCTCTGTGCTAGGACCATGCTAATCTATGTATCATTTCAATTTTAGTATATATATTACAAAACATAGTAGGAGTTAATTTTTCCATATTTTTCTCTTCTGATTACTTTGAGTGCTGTCCTTACTCACTCCTATGGCAGACAGTGATTCCTAATCAAGGTAAGTATTTCAAAGCAGCTTAAATAGATAGATTTAGAACTTTAATGTCCCAGCAAGAAAAATATGGTTTTTACCATATTATCTTTTACCATACCCAAGACATCAGTTTTACAAAATAATTATTTTGGAAGATGGTATATGAGTCTCGTTTAATTCCCTTCCCTGAAACCTTCATTAAGACCAATAAACTAGAGCCTTTTGCTGTTCTCACCTCAGTCCCGTGTACATCTCCATGAAAAGGTGGATGGTGTTGTCTGCAATTTGACCACCTTGAATGTAAGTAGGATTTTTCTCCTGAAGGAAGAGGTGAGGAGAATATTGTTGATTTCATTCCACCTTATTACAAGTACAACTTGAATGTAAGGTGAGACTCATGAGGCTCCTGTAAAGGACAGAAAAAGGGGTCTCAGTGAAGTTTAATGGCCAACACACATTAACTACACAGATGACTCAATGTAGCCTGTGTGAATCTTTGTGTATAGTGAGTTTCATATCTACTGAGAGTGATTCTCAGTCATGACACAAAGGCAAAACAGACCTGTATTTAAAAATCTAGTTCTCTGTGCAGAGTTGGGTCTCTGAGGTGATTGAACAAGTGTATAGTAATTTATTACTAAGCACATAAGTACTTTTCGATCTAAAATTAATTCCAAATATGTCTAAAACGACAGTCTACTGACCTGGCAGCTGGCTTTCCCCACCGGGGCCCCTTGGACGGGGAGGGGTGAGTTTCCCACACTGCCCTGAGTAGAGGCCCGGCAGCTGAAGACCTCTGCAACCAGCCATAGGTACGCTTAAGACCACTCTCCCCAAGCTTGAAGGAGCCTCATGCATGAAGGAACTGGAAGCAGAACCTGTGTAAACACACAAAAAATAAAAGGCTGGCGGTCAGGCCGTTTCCCCACTCCACGGAGGTCGATGGCGATGGTCAGGAGATGGAAGGAAACGGGGGTCAGGCTGGTTGGTTGGTTATTACATGGAAGAGATTTATGTCATGGAGGCCTCAGGAATCCTCAAGCACATGAGCACACTGAGAGCCCTGAAGATCCCCTTATATAGATCATAGAACCTCTAAAAGGCGCATTACAGTGATGTCAACAAAAGGAATTACAGAAAGAACCTTGAGGCAGCAAACCATACATTGTTTCTTTACATCCACATTGATTCCTTTTAATCAGCAGGCCAGTAATACTGGCCTCCAGAAAGAAGATACAAAGCCAAACTGAAACCTTCCACAAGCACTTTCACAAGCTGCAAGCACCTTGATTTGCATCCCAAAGACCAGCCTGGCTAGAGCTGGGAATCTATATCCCAAAGATCAGTCGTGGCTAGCACCTGACATCTGCAGATCTAAGACCAGCTAGGTTTCTGAGAGAAAAGGAAAACTGTCTCGATATATTGAAATCATTTACTGAAGGCAGTTTGAAGGGGAGAAAGCAGTCTCATCCAAGCTAGTCAGGACACACAGGAAAAGAGCTTCTAGGAGGTGTTTCTCCTCTCCTTGTCCAACCAACATATAAGCATATATAATATTAATCATTTTGTATGGACACAGTAAGAAATACTTTGAGCTTGTAGAATTGCTCTCCTAGGGCCATCTCGATCTCAGACTGCAGTGCTCAGGCAAGATATCTTTCCTATTCCTAGCAGCAGGGCCCTAGTCTCATCGTTACTTTTGGATCATGATATCATTTGCCTATGATCAACCTCTTAACTTATAGTTAAGAATTGTGGCACCTTGGCCAGGCCCATCGCGATGACAGTGTGGCACATAACTTACCGGCTTGCCCTGGTTCCATCCAGTCCCACGTCGGGACCCTGCCCTTGGGGTGCTAGGAAGTGAGGGCAACTGAGGCTTAAGTTGAGAAGCAGATGCCCAGGAGTGAATAATATTCAAAGCCAATCAATTCCTAAGTTTCATTCATTTCATTTCATCATCCTGTTAATCGTCGATTGCCTCGAGCAGGCCCCAGTAACGTCTCTTTCATCCTAGCCCTGAGATTATATTCAGGGCTCTTTAGGAGAATGAGACCCATCTCTCTCCTAAGTTACAAAGCATATTAATTAATTGTCTTCTTGTATCCATACAAAAGGACCTTGCATTAAGGTAAACTGCTCAAAAGACATAAGGAGAGGAGGAAGGCAATATTAACTTACAGTTCAGCTTCAGTGTATAAGAGGGATGAGACCTTACAAATTGGTTGGGGAAGAGAGCATAGAAGTGGTTACAGACAGACAAAGTAATAGGAGTGACTCGGGAGCACTGTTATGGGTGCAATTTGATAAACCTAAGCTCTGTGTACTCCAACAGAACCCAGGTGTGCGGGACCAGGGGATGAGATCTCCAAGGCTGCTCAGATCAAGACTGGGCCCCCTCCATCCAGATCCCCCATCTTCTTAAGTGTTACAACCATGAACTGCCCCTGGAGCCATGTAATTCCATCAATGGCCAAGATCCAGAGACTGGATATTGTTGATAAGATAACAACTCTTATTGTTCAGTTCTCACTCTCACAGAACCTGGTAGGCTTCTGCAAGTATCTTGCCCGCAAGGCAGAGTCTGTGTTTCTGGTCACTGTTTCTTTTGAAATACAGAAGCTACTTAATTTAAGATAGTCCCCTCTGTTTATTTCTGTTTCCAGTTGCTTGGCAAGTGGCATGTTATCTTAGAAGATACCATTAGCTTCAATGTTGTGGAGGGATTTGCCAACCTTGTCTTCAATGTAACTGAGGGATTCTGGTTGATTTTGAGGTCTTTGACGCATTTTTATCTGACTTTTGTGCATGGTGTTAGGTAGAGGTCTGAGCCATTTTCTTTTTGCATGTAGCTGTCCAGTTTTTTTTGCACCGTTTGTTAAAGAGGACTCTCTTGCTCCACTTCACATTTCTTGCTCCCTTATCAAAGATTAGATGATGTATATTTGAGGGTGTGTGTCAGTATATTCAATCCTTTTCCAATGGTCTGCGGCTCTGCCTTTGTTCCAGTACCATGCTGTTCTCATTATTATCACTTCATAGTAGAGTTTGATGTTGGGGAAGATGATGCCTCCATCGTCTTTTTCCCAAGAATTGCTTTAGCTATTAGTTGGCATTTGTTGTTCCGTATGAATTTCAGGAGTGCTTGATCAATTTCTTTGAAGAATGTCATGGGTATCTTTATAGGGTAAAAGGTAAAGGTAAAGGCCCTCCCGTTGATCGTCGATTTGCTCGAGCAGGCCCAGTACCGTCTCCATTGGAGACTTTGTTGTTACTGTGTCTGGCATATCGAATACTCTCGGTAGCTTGCCGGGCTCTCCGAGAGGGGCGGAGGAATCGAACTCGGGTCGGCCATGTTGGCCGCATGTAAGGCGAACGCCCTACCCGCTGTGCTATCGCGGAGAGATCTTTATAGGGATCACATTGAATTTGTACAATGCTTTCGGGAGTATTGCCATTTTGACAATGTTAATTCTCCCATTCCATAAGCAGTATATATGTTTCCGTTTCCTCGTGTCCTTTGTTATTTCCTGTTGTGTAGGTCCTTTACCTCCTTAGTTAAGCAGATTCCAAGGTTCTTGATTTTCCTGAGGCATGATTGTGAATGGACTTGCTTTTTCATGTCACTTTCTTCTCTCTCATAATTTGCATATAATAAAGCCATAGACTTTTGGGTATTGGTTTTATAACCTGCAATTTTACTATGAAAGTCTATTGTTTCTAGAAGCTTTTTTGGTAGAGGTTTTAGTATTCTTTAAATAGAGTATGACATCTGCTGTGAACAGTGAGAGCTTATTTCTACCTTTCATACATAAGAAACCCTTAATATATTTTTCTTACCTTATTTCTATTGCAAGTACTTCCAGTACCACCTTGAACAGAAGTGCCAAAATGAACTTTTACGTAGCACTTTCTGTCTGTAAATTTCTATGCTAAGAACAGTGGAATATACAGTGATATCTTAGTAATTTACAAGTAAATTATGTAGACAGATACTATAAAAGAATTTCTTTGTATAAATTTCCAAAATGTGTAGCTTTTATTAAATATATTAAGAATAAATCATAGATCTTGATTATACCCTGAAGATTACTTCATTGTTAGAAGTTACCCTTCTAAAATGCAATAAAGTGACACATTTTAAAAATGTTGATAATTCGCTCATTAATTCAATGAATCTGTGTTAGTCTGGTGGTGCAATGCCTCCAGGAAATCAACCTGTACCCTCAGGTGAGTGCATCAACCGTCTAATGGTGTCTTCATGCTTCCTGATAACCTCAAATGGCCACTGTGCCTCGGGATGGATCCCAACACCTCAGGACTAAGTTTCCCAAGAAATTAAACTCCCAAAAGATATGTGGGAGCCATGTTCACAGACCACCCCTGGCTCAGCTATACAAGCTAATGGATTGGTCTTGTTTCAGACACCCATAAACAAATCTTGAAAGAGATCAAAAGCCTCAGTTAACTTTGGACCTGCAAAAGGCTGAACACACTAGGGTAAATCAGAGGGAGGCAGGTTAGTTGGGTGCCCATACAACCAGAACCCAGTGCAGCCACTTGCTCCCACAATCGAAAATCGCCACCATGCCCTCGTCTGGTTTCCACCATCTCAGGTGGCTCTCACTGAAATATAACAGCTGAAAATTCGGATATGCGGGTTTTGTGACTGATATCTCCAGGCTTTCTCTGGGTCACAATGGGCATCCACCCCCACTGCCCTGTACTTATGGAAGCCTCAGCAGTCATTTCCATACCTCAAAGCTACTCCAGCCTTAGCTTCCTGATAAAAATACTAAATTTCTTGAACAAACATGATGACCTCTTAGTACCTGTACGAGACCCATGATGCACAAAATAAAAAGGAGACAGAGAGAAAGAATTAAAGATCCTGCCATAGAGACAGGCTGGGGGTGGGGGTAGGGTGTTGGGGGATGGTTTTAGGGAACCAGGAACATTGGTGGTGGGAAATATACACTAGTGGACGGATGGATGTTCGATCCTTGTATGACTGGAAGCAAATTATGAATAGCTTTGCAATGGTCTATCTCACAGATATTCAATAAAATATTAAAAATATATATAATTAATTTGTACCTCAGACTACTGATAGAAGTGTAAAACCCAGCATATCTATTTTTGTGTTCTCTGTAGGAAAATAATGTTACTCACCCGTGTGCCTATAGCTTGAAGAATACTAACCCCAAAGAAACATCAATGACTGTCTTTGGCATGAATATTGTAAATGCAGCTATGTTATGTTTTAGAATCAGTTCATGGACAAGAAATCAAGAGGAGCAAGTGGCAAAGAGCATCAGTGTTGAATGGATACATAATGTTTGAGGAGCTTGCAAGGGAGACTAAAGATTTGGCATGAGAAGAGGGAAGACACAGAAGAGTGAAGTACTAATAAGTATCATGAGAAAAATGCAAGGGAGGACATTTCCTAGCAAGTGGCACACCCTGTTGAGCTTTTGGTGAGGATAAGTATTAGAAAGTATCTTTCCCATTTAGTGGTATAAAGGTAATTTTGATGGGTGCATTTAAAAATTACTTTAAAAATTAGAATCACCAAGAGATACACAGTTACAAAGTTGCTCATAATTGAGTTTCAGTCATATAATGTTCTAGCACCCTTCCAGTATAATGGTGGCATTTTTGAAGGAATATCCCTGGTGGGAAGACTAGGGCATCTGAATCTTAACACATTTCACCAAATATATGATCTCTTCTCACATGATATACCCTTTCCCCCTGCTTCTTTGATTTATGTTTTCATGCAATATTTCCTTGTGAACCTCACTCAAGTGAGGGTCCCTATTTAAGACAAGTACATGTTTCTTGCGCATTGCATATTTTTTGGTTGCTGGGAGAGTCTCTAAAGCAATGCTCAGGAGGTGTGGGGGACCCACAGGCAATTTTCAGTAAACGTAGCCATGGTGCTTGGGGTCCTCCGATACTATACAGCCTTTCATACTCTGGCAATCAGGTGGTGCTGGGAGTCAAATTGAGTGCATGTAAGAAATAACCATAAGCACTACACTATCTCCTGCTGCCCTGGGTATTAGATTGATGTCAGCATTCGAGGTCCTCCCGTTTGTCAGAAAGCAGAAACTTGTGCAGGAGAAAGTGGAAGAGACCTTAGGGTTTAGCTTCGTTGACTGAGTAGATGGTGGTACCATTAAGATTAGAACATAAAGTAAAAATAAAACCAGAGAAAGATCTAACAATAGTAAAGAGGGCTTTAGTACTCAAAAAGTTTAGAAACAGGCAAATTAGAAAGTAGTTTTAAAAAGTATCCAGGAGAGAATATAGTATTGTGAGTGAACCAATCTACTCTATGGATACATCTCATCCTTGAAATGGAAAAGGACAATATGTTACAGTTACAAATTTACAAATAAGATATATACCATCAATTTCTGCTGTGTTCCTATGCTTTACCAAGTATTATTCCAATTTTATATTTACTTTAATGATTAAAACAGTATTTGCCAACATTATACTTTTAATGAAATGTTTTATTAAAAATGTTTTTTAAAAAAATTATTAAAAATGTTTTATTAAAATGTTATTTAAAAAAGATACATATGGGCCAAAGAGTAGTGCAGTATGTAGAGTGTGTTTACTTTGTATGCAGCTAATCTGAGTTCAATCCCCAGAACCCTGAGGCTGTCAGAAGGAATCTCTGGATAGAAAGTCAGAAGTGAGCCCGGAGCACATATGGGTGCGCTCCCTTCCCCACAAAAAAAGGAAGAAAAGAAAAACATATAACTGATTCTTGAGTAGCATAGAGGTTAAGGGTGCTAATCCCTATATAATTTTTGAAAGCCCCAAATTTAATAGATAGTCTGCTGTTGACCAAGTAGATGGTTTTTTAATAATATTTACTCACATTGTCTGCAAGTAGTGCTATGTGTGGCCCGTAAATCTGTAAATTTTGATACATTTGAAAAAAATTATAATGGATTTTATAATGTACTTTATAATGAATTTGTATTTTATAGTAATAAGTGATAAATTGTATTTCTGTTTTTGTGGAGTATTTGGGCCATAGTATGTGGTGCTTGGGACTTCTGACTCTGTGCTCAAGGGTCATTCCTGGTGGTGCCAGCCATTAATTTCGGTTGACTGTGTGCATGGTAAGTGCTTTAACCCCTCTACTAAGTCTTGGAGCCAATCAAATAAATTATCTGCATATATTTTATACATGCATGGAATACTTTTTCTTAGTTTTTTTGATATTTCTAGGATATATTGATCACCTTTAATTATTTCACATCAATACCAATGTCCAAATATTTTCAAAATATAATTATTGACAAAAAATCATATAGAAGTCCAAATTTGTATTGTTCATGGAATAACTATATTAAAAAGAAAAAAAACCACAATAAACATCCAAGTAAAATGAAGGTACATTTCTTTGGAGTCTTTCAATTATGTATTTATATTAGTATATATACAAATATAATCTTTAAAAAATAAATTTCAGTTATTATAACATTTTATTGAGTTTTTTATAATTGTAATGTTTTACTGCTAAGATGATATTATTGTGAACATTTATATCTATTTGTCAACTTTTCTGATTGTTTACTTAAGATCTGATATTAAAAAGCTAACTTACTAGGGCTTGAGCGATAGCACAGCTGGTAGGACGTTTACCTTGCAATTGGCCGACCTGGGTTCAATTCCCAGCATACCATATGTTCGCCTGAGCAACACAAGGGGCAATTCCTGAGTGCAGAGCCAGGAGTAACCCCTGTGCATCGCCAGGTGTGAACCAAAAAGAAAAAAAAAAAGCTTACTTACTTATGACTGTGTATGTAGCTCAGGGCTAAAGCACTTGGCTTGCAAGTATGAAATTTTGGGTTCTATTCCTCGCACAATAGAAATAAAACCAAAATATCTAACTGTGGTTGAAAATATATCTCAGTGGTAAAATATTTGCCTCACATTTGTGAGGTTATTGTTTGATCCCTGAATTTCCATATACGCACACAAAAGCTAATTTACTTAAAGAATATTAAACTGGTTAAAACTAAGTATATATTGCCATACTATTATACAGATTTAATTCTCAATAAAATAACTTGAAAAGGTCTATTTTTATCATCTTTGCTAGGAAAAGATGTGACCTGATTTTTAAATGTTTGTAATTTGGGGACACATTTTAATTTGTCATTTTAATTTGTGCTCTTTGTCTTTAAGTGAGCTTGAAAATTGCTCTTGTGTTTACGAGGAATTTACACTTCTTTCAATATAGATTATATGATCATAATTTATGCTTATTTTTTCTATACAAGTTTAATAGCTAAATACTGATTTATTTCACAGCACTAATTTATTAAAAACATTCATCTTTTGCCTATCATACTAATTGACATTAGTTGTATGTTTTGCTTGTTTTTTGATTACTTAATTTACTTTTTATCTTTTCTTTCAGATTGTAAGATTTTCACAGAAATGAGCATATGTTTTTCTTTACCTTCTACAGTTTTAAACTGAGAACAACTCTTTGTTTTGTAAAATAGAGATACCTGTGCATTTACAATTTCTTCTCATTATTTTTACATTTTAACATATCTCAATTCATCTACAACTTATCATAGTAAGTGTTGTCATATTGAAAGAAACCACCATTTTTTTCAATCATAGCACTGTAGCACTATCCTCCCGTGGTTCATCCATTTGTTCGAGCGGGCACCAGTAAGATCTTACAACACATTGTGAGACTTGTTGTTACTGGTTTTGGTCTATCGAATACGTCATGGGTAGCTTGCCAGGTTTTTTCTATGAGGGCGAGATATTCTAGGTAGCTTGCCGGGAGAGGAAACGGAATCAGGGTTGGCCTTCTGCAAGGCAAATGCTGTACGCGCTGTGCTGTAAACGTTATATAAAATATACTAGTAATACCGAATGTTGTTTCTTTAACAGTGCAATAAAATGATTATTTAGTAATTTTCTTGATTTATTAATGAAATATGTAAGCTCTTGTGTATAATGGGAGTAGTTTTCTAACACAATAGTCTGAGGAAGTTGAAACTGTTATAACTGTTTTTTAGGATTCCATCTCCCTAGCCTGCTTCATTCTACCCCTCTCTCTATCCAATCCGGTCTTCTTCCTGGGAATCTGACCTCCTGATTGGCTAGGCTCTACCTGTAACTGCCTATTTTATGACATCATTCTCCCACCAAACCAACCACCAATTTGTCGAATGTTGGGGTTCCCATGCGGTTGTTTGTAAATAAATTTGAATCATCCTGGCAAGTGACCAGTGACCTATGACCAATCAACATTGACCAGTCATCTGTACTGGACACTTGTGGTCTTTAGCCGCTTCAGTATTCAGACGTACTCTCGTACCGTCTCCTCTTCTCGTCTACCTTTCATCAGTATTTCCTCTTCTCTGACCATGTCAGGTAAGGAATAGTACTTTTCAAAGCTTTTCATTAGATTTATCATCCCTAAACTTAAAAGAAGTCTAGTGAAACCAGCACGTAGTAATGAAAGAAAGTGTTCAAGTAGAATTTTAAAGGGCTGGAGAGATAGCACACCGGTAGGGCGTTGGCCTTACAAGCGCCAACATGGCGGACCCGAGTTCGATTCCTCCGCCCCTCTCAGAGAGCCCAGCAAGCTACTGAAGCATATTCCATATGCCAAACACAGTAACAGCAAAGTCTCCAATGGAGACGTTACTGGGCCTGCTCGAGAAAATCGACGATCAATGGGAGGGCCTTTCCCTTACCTTACCTTACCATTTTAGCTTGACTTTGATATTTTCTGTGTGATTTTAGACATTGGCTTTCTTTCTCTCACATACAAACTGTTTTTCCTCATTGATTACTTTATATTTTAGACGTATTTACGAGCTCAAATACAAACATATATATGTATATATATATATGTTGATTCTCTGTGTTTCTTTTTCCTTTTAATCGTGTATTTTATAAAATATCCGTTGACAAAAGTAAATCAGAGACAGTATTTTTACAGAAACAGAAAATGTAGATGCTGTGGAAACCTGTTAATATATACCCGCATGTTTTCTCTGTAATGGTCTCTCCTCTTGTATTTATACTTCAGTATTTTAAATATAGTGCTATTACACAGTAACAATCATTTATCTTTGAGTTTTCTATTTAAACCAGGTAATAAGAAAATTTGGGGCATGGGGAAGGTGTGGAGTGCTGAGCGGTAGGGAGGCAAGCCCTCAAAGGTAAGAAAGTTTGGGATCACTTTCATCAAACATTGACCAATCGAAACCAAGACTATATGAGGGAGAATAAAATAGGAAAGAAATAATGAAAGAAAATGGACGGCAATTTTCCAGGAAGAGGAAACCATCAGGATTGAATATTGAACAAAACCGAGGATTTAAAATCAAAAAAGAAGAATATATGTTAAATATGCTGAGGTAAATACACTGAGAGCAAGTCAAAGCAATTTACTTCAATAAATGCCAGGACTAGAAAGTATACAATTCCTTGAGTCGTGTACCAGTAGGAAAACCAGTATATCAGAAAGGCATCCTTGGTGACTTTTTTCCTTATTATCTCTTTGAACACAGTACTTGGTACTTGACAATTTGGAATATAAACATGCATCAGAAATGATGAATCCCATCGTGTCCTTTGTTATTTCCTGTTGTGTAGGTCCTTTACCTCCTTAGTTAAGCAGATTCCAAGGTTCTTGATTTTTCTGAGGCACGACTGTGAATGGAATTGCTTTTTCATTTCACTTTCTTCTCTCTCATAAGTTGCATATAAAAAAGCCATACACTTTTGTGTATTGGTTTTATAACCTGCAATTTTACTATGAAAGTCTATTGTTTCTAGAAGGTTTTTTGGTAGAGGTTCTAGTATTCTTTAAATAGAGTATGATATCTGCTATGAATAGTGAGAGCTTATTGCTACCTTTCATACATAAAAATCCTTAATATCTTTTTCTTACCTTATTTCTATTGCAAGTACATCCAGTACCACCTTGAACAGAAGTGCCAAAATGAACTTTTACGTAGCACTTTCTGTCTGTAAATTTCTATGCTAAGAACAGTGGAATATACAGTGATATCTTAGTAATTTACAAGTAAATTATGAAGACAGATACTATAAAAAATTTCTTTGTATAAATTTCCAAAATGTGTAGCTTTTATTAAATATATTAAGAATAAATCGTATATCTTGATTATACCCTGAAGATTATTTCCTTGTTAGAAGTTACCCTTCTAAAATGCAATAAAGTGACACATTTTAAAAATATTCATTATTCGCTCATTAATTCAATGAATCTTTGTTAGTCTGGTGGTGCAATGCCTCCAGGAAGTTAACCTGTACCCTCAGGTGAGTGCATCAACAGTCTGATGGTGTCTTCATGCTTCCTGATAAACTCAAATTGCCACTGTGCCGCTGGCTGGATCCCAAAACCTCAGGACTAAGTTTCCCGAGAAATTAAACTCCCAAAAGATATGTGGGAGCCATGTTCACAAACCACACCTGGCTCAGCTATACAAGCTAATGGATTGGTCTTGTTTCAGAGACCCATAAACAAGTCTTGAAAGAGATCAAAAGCCACAGTTAACCTTGGACCTGCAAAAGGATGAAAACACTAGGGTAAATCGAGGGAGGCAGGTTAGTTGGGTGCCCACCCAACCAGAACCCAGTGCAGCCACTTGCTCCCACAATCGAAAATCGCCACCATGCCCTCGTCTGGTTTCCAACTTCTCAGGATGGCTCTCACTGAAATATAACAGCTGAAAATTCAGATAGGCGGGTTTTGAGACTGAAATCTCCAGGCTTTCTCTGGGTCACAATGGGCATCCCATCCCCACTGCCCTGTACTTATGGAAGCCTCAGCAGTCATTTCCATACCTCAAAGCTACTCCAGCCTTAGCTTCCTGTAAAAAATACTAAATTTCTTGAACAAACATGATGACCTCTTAGTACATGTACGAGACCCATGATGCACAAAATAAAAAGGAGACAGAGGGAAAGAATCAAAGATCCTGCCATAGAGACAGGCTGGTGGTGGGGGTAGGGTGTTGGGGGATGGCTTTAGGGAACCAGGAACAATGGTGGTGGGAAATGTACACTTGTGGAGGGATGGATGTTGGATCGTTGTATGACTGGAAGCAAATTATGAATAGATTTGTAATGGTCTATCTCACAGATATCCAAAAAAATCATTAAAAATATATATCCTTAATTTGTAACTCAGACTACTGATAGAACTTTAAAACCCAGCATAACTATTTTTGTGTTCTCTGTAGGAAAATAATGTTACTCACCTGTGTGCCAATAGCTTGAAGAATGCTAAACCCAAAGATACATCAATGACTGTCTTTGGCATGAATATTGTAATTGTAGCTATGATATGTTTTAGAATCAGTTCATGGACAAGAAATCAAGAGGAGTAAGTGGCAAAGAGCATCAGTGTTGAATAGATACATAATGTTTGAGGAGCTTGCAAGGGAGACGTAAAGATTTGGCATGAGAAGAGGGAAGAAACAGAAGAGTGAAGTACTAATAAGTATCATGAGGAAAATGCAAGGGAGGACATTTCCTGGCAAGTGTCACACTCTGTTGAGCTTTTGGTGAGGATAAGTATTAGAAAGTATCTTTCCCATTTAGTGGTAAAAAGGTAATTTTGATGGGTGCATTTAAAAATTACTTTAAAAATTAGAATCACCAAGAGATACACAGTTACAAAGTTGCTCATGATTGAGTTTCGGTCATATAATGTTCTAGTACCCTTCCAGTATAATGGGGGCATTTTTGAAGGAATATCCCTGGTGGGAAGACTAGGGCATCTGAATCTTAACACATTTCACCAAATATATGATCTCTTCTCACATGATATACCCTTTCTCCCCTGCTTCTTTGATTTATGTTTTCATACAATATTTCCTTGTGAACCTCACCTCAAGCGAGGGTCCCTATTTAAGACAAGTACATGTTTCTGGGGCATTACATATTTTTCGGTTGCTGGGAGAGTCTCTATAGCAATGCTCAGGAGGTGTGGGGGCCCCACAGACAATTCTCAGAAAACGTGGTCATAGTGCTTGGGGTCCTCCTATGCTATACAGCCTTTGATACTCTGGCAATCAGGTGGTGCTGGGAGTCAAATTGAGTGCATGTGAGGCAAGTTCCATAAGCAATACACTATCTCCTGCGGCCCTGGGTATTAGATTGATGTCAGCATTCGAGGTCCTCCCTTTTGTCAGAAAGCAGAAACTTGTGCAGGAGAAAGTGGAAGAGACCCTAGGGTTTAGCTAGGTTGACTGAGTACATGGTGGTACCATTAAGATTGGAACATAAAGTAAAAATAATACAAGAGAAATATCTAACAATAGCAAAGAGGGCTATAGTACTCAAAAAAAATTAGAAACCGGCACATTGGCAATTAGTTTTAAAAAGCATCAAGGAGAGTATATAGTATTGTGAGTGAACAAATCTACTCTATGGATTTATCTCATTCTTAAAATGGAAAAGGACAATGTGTTACAGTTACAAATTTACAAATAAGATATATAACATCTATTTCTGCTGTGTTACTGTGATTTACGAAGTTTTATTCTAATTTTATATTTAATTTAATGATTAAAACAGTATTTGCCAACTTTAAGCTTTTAATGGAATTTTTTTTAAATGTTTTTAAAATATTTTTTAAATGTTTTATTAAAATATTATTTAAAGGTAATTTCAAAGATGTCACGCCAGTGGCCGAGCAAGTGAAAACAGAGATAGATAAATGGGACTATCTTAAACTAAGAAGCTTCTGTACCTCCAAAGAAACAGTGACCAAAATATAAAGACAGTCTACAGAATGGGAAAGGATATTCACCGAATACACATCTGACAAGGGGTTGATATCAAGGATATACAAAATACTGGTTGAACTCCACAAGAAGAAAACATCCAACCCCATCCAAAAATGGGGCAATGAAATGAACAGAAACTTTCTCAAAGAAGAAATCCGAATGGCAAAAAAGCACAAGAGAAACTGTTCTACATCATTAATCATCAGGGAGATGCAGATCAAAACCACAATGAGATACCATCTCACACCTCAGAGACTGGAACACATTCAAAAGAAAAAAAGCAACCAATGCTGGCGCGGATGTGGCGAGATAGGGACACTCCTTCACAGTTGGTTGGAATGCCGACTAGTTCAGCCCTTTTGGAAAACAGTATGGACGATTCTCAAAAAATTAGAAATTGAGCTCCAATTTGACCCAGCGACACCACTCCTGGGAATATATCCCAGAGAGGTATAAATGTGTAGTCGAAGTGACATCTGCACTTATTTGTTCATTGCAGCACTCTTTACAATAGCCAGAAACTGGAAGAAACCTGAGTGCCCAAGAACAGATGACTGGTTAAAGAAATTTGGTTCATCTACACAATGGGGTACTATGTAGCTCTTAGAAAAGATGAAGTCATGAAATTTACATACAAGTGGTACAATATGGAAAGTATCATGCTAAGCGAAATGAGTCAGAAAGAGAAGGATAGACATAGAAAGATTGCATTCATCTGGGGGATATAAAGTAACAAAATATGAGATTAATACCCAAGAATAGCTGAGATCAACACCAGGAGGATTACTCCATAGATTAGAGGCCAGCCGGGTATTCTAGGGGAAAGGGCAGTTCAGGTAGAGAAAGGAGCACCAAATGAAGGGTGTTTGGAGGATCCTCCCAGGAGGGGAGATGCATGTTAACAGTAGACTATGGACTGAACATGTTTGCCACTCAGTGCCTCTTTTGCAGAACACAACATCCAAAAGAAGAGAGAGAACAAATGGGAATGCCCTGCCAAAGAGGCAGGGTGGGGGGGTGGGGGGGGAAATTATCCATGGTGATGGAAAATGGGTACTGGTGGAGGGATGGGTATTTGATCATTGTATGACCGTAACCCAAGCACAAAGATTCGTAAATCTACAACTGTACATCGTGGTGCTTCACTATTAAAAAAAATTTTAAAAAGTAATTAAAAAAAGAAACATATGGGGCAAAGAGCTAGTGCAGTGTGTAGAGGGTGTTTACATTGTATGCAGCTAATCTGAGTTAAATCCCCAGAACCCTGAGCCTGCTAGAAGTAATTCTGGATAGAAAATCAGAAGTGAGCCCAGAGCACATCTAGGTGCACTCCCCTCCCCACAAAAAAGGAAGAAAAGAAAAGAAAACATATAACTGATTCTTGAGTAAAATAGAGATTAAGGGTGCTATCTCCTATATAACGTTTGAAAACCCCCAAATTTAATAGCGAGTCTAGTATTGACCAACAAGCTGGTTTATTAATAGTATTTACTTACATTGTCTGCTAGTTGTGCTATATGTGATCTGTAAATCTGTAAATTTGATACATTTAAAAAATTTATAATGGATTTTATAATAGACTTTATAATACATCGGTATTTTGTGTTTAATAAGTGACAAATTATATCTCTACTTTGTGGGTTATTTGGGCCATAGTATGTGGTGCTTGGGACTTCTGACTCTGTGCTCAATGGTCATTTCTGGTGGTGCCAGCCATTAATTTGGGTTGACTGTGTGCATGGTACGTGCTTTAACCCCTATACTAAGTCTGGGGTCCAATCTAATCAATTATCTGCATATATTTTATACATGCATTGCATAATTTTCTTAGATTTTTGATTATTCTAGGATATACTGATCATCTTTAATTATTCCACATCAATACCAATGTCCAAAAATGTTTCAAAATATAATTATTGAAAAAAAATCATATAGAAGTTCAAATTTGTGTTGTTCACGAGATAACTATATTAAGAAGAAATAGAACCACAAGAAACATACAAGTAAAATGAAGGTACATTTCTTTGGAGTCTTTAAATTATGTATTTATATTAGTGTATATACAAGTATAATTTTTAAAAAATAAATTTCAGTGACAATAAAATTTTTGAGTTTTTTATAATTGTAATGTTGTACTGCTAAGTCTATATTTATGTGAACATTTATATATATATTTGTCTATTTTTCTGATTGTTTACTTAAGGTCTGTAGTTAAAAGCTAACTTACTGATGACAGGGTATGTGGCTCAGGGCTAAAGCACTTGGCTTGCATGTATAAAACTTTGGGTTGGCCTCCTGCAAGGCAAATGCCCTACCCACTGTGCTGTAAACGTTGTATAAAATATACTAATAATAAGACCTAATGATGTTGGTGAACAGTGCAATATAAATGATTACTTAGTAATTTTCTTGATTTATTAATGAAATATGTAAGCTCTTGAGTATAATGGGAGTATTTTTCTAACGTAAGAGTCTGAGGAAGGTGAAAATGTTATAACTGTACTGTAGGATTCCATCTCCCTAGCCTGCTTCATTCTACCTCTCTCTCTACCCAATCCGGTATTCTTCTTGGAAATCTGATTGGCTAGCCTCAACCTTTCAACTGCCTACTTTATGACATCATTCTCTCATCAAACCAACCAACAACTGGTAGAATCTTGGGGTTTCCATGCAGGTGTTTGTAAACAAATTTGAAACACCATGTCAAGTGACCAGTGACCAATAGCTGGAATGGTGGGTACCACTTTAGGTAACAGATGGTTACCTTAGACAAACACGGAAATGCCATACAAATTTTATTTATTCTAATATATTTTTAACAAATTGAAGAGATGCATCATAGTTAATTGGTTGTTAATAAAAGTTATGAAGTTTGAGATGCTGTGGTTGTTTTGGGGAGAGGCCGGGGGTTGAAGGATGGCATGGGAAAGAATAGGAAGTTATAGAGAGGACAAAGGGGGAATACACAAGACTCTAAGAAAGATATACTTGGTCCAGGGTTCTAAAGCCCATAAGAAATTGCATGGGCCTGATGAAGAGTGGGGTAGAGTCAGAGGAATAGTATTGCTGACAGGGCATTTGCTCTGCAAGCAAGAAGGACCCAGTTCAATTCTTGCAATCCTTTAGGGTCCCCAGAGACCCACCAGATGTGAAACTTGAGCGCAGAGCCAGGAGTAAGACCAGAGCACAGTCAAGTATGCCCCTTCCCTGGTGTCCTCCAAAAAAATAATGGGAGAAATGACACAGTCTGGGGATTAGGATTAAAAGAAAAAAAATTGGAATAGGCTAAAGAAGGCAGATGAGTCAAAGGTGACCCGAAATAAAGTTAAAATTCTTTCATGAAGGCTGTGTTTATGCCTCAGGGTCACTTTTGGAAAATAATGAAATTTGAGACACATCTCTAAAAGGTTTGGGTGGTCTAATAATAAATGATGCCTGGGGGTTGTGAACACATAAACTGGGGAATGAACCTTCCAGATGAGTGGTAAACGCCCTCAGAGTCATTCAAGGATGACTCTTAACAGGGACCAAGCCAAGAGAACAGTTGCAGCATGAAGCCTGAAGATGAGCTCCTGGGAGATGCAAAGATAAGTCACCATGTCCTCTGGCCCTCTGTTCAGCACCCCTACCTGCACCATTTCCCTTATTCCCAACAATATTCAGAGTCGCTATCACGGTGACACTTTGCTAGCTAGTATCAACAATGAGGTTCATTGCCTCTGTAAGTCTTTGCATTTGTGAACTCCCCGCTGTGGTCAAGCCTGCTTTCCGGCAATGGCATCTGGACATTTCTAGCAGGGGGAGCTCAAATTATATTACCTTGAGGGGCTGCACTGTGGTCTTCCATGGTCCCTGGTGCCTGTAGCCTTCTCTACACATCGCGTTTAACTGCATCTCACACAAGAACCAACGTTATAAGTGTTGTTGGGGCTGTGTTGGGGGATGTACCGGACTAAGACATGCGCACTAGGTCACCACTCCCAAAGCGGTTGGTACCGCTTAACCTTGATCCTGGAAGTTGGTGGTGGAAAGAGATGGTCCTAGGAGAGTTAATGGGGTGATGGATGGATGGCAGGGAAACCGTGAAGGGTAGGGAACTGCACAGCTGGTGATCATCATAGGAGAGTTGGTAGATGTGTTTTAACTACGTTAATGTTTTTCGAAAAAGATAAGCAAAACAAAAATATGAAAACATGATAGGTTCCAAATAACAGGTTACATATAAGACCGAGAGAGCTGAAAGGGCGGTCATTCCTTCTGGAGCTTTCAATCATAACATTTACGAAAGTTTGTATTTTCACGTTACTTAGCTGTGGAGAGGAATAATGAGAAATAGAATGCCACCAGAAAAGCAAACTGAATGACCACCTTTCATAAAAGCCAGGTGAAAGGTGTTCACATGGATCCCAAATGCAAGTGGGTTAACAGGAACATATATTTAATTAAGTCTGCTTGGTACCAGTAACTACTTTTGTGGAAATGGAGGAAAACGAATGCAGTTTCTGACACACTGAGAATAAACTGCAAACAAATTTTCCCAGGAAAGGGTAGTTGACTGGTTGGGAACACAACAACTTGAATAGTGTTTTACTAACTTTCATGTATTGCTAGAGGAAAATGATCCCAGTAAACTCTCGAAACTAACAAACTTCAACTCCCTTGAAGGAAAGTTGTATTCGGTGAGGAAAAAATGCTGAGAGAAAAGTCTGAAATGATGGAAAAGGAGACAATAAGTGCAAAAGGAAGGACTTGACATTTGGGTTCCTCTGAAAACAAAGCTTGAAACAAAAGATCTGGTCAGCACATGATTTACTGAGAATGGGATCTGAGAGGAAAAGAGTGATATCAGGGATGTGAACAAGGAACATCCAAATTAAGGAAGACTTTGCTAGCTGATTACCCCATGGGCAACATGGTTCCAAGACTACCAGAACTTACCAAGGAATTTACTTTAATTTTCTTTCTTTCATATGGTCAATTACAACATGTATTTTTTGCATAATTCAATGACACTTTAGAGTGTCCATTTCTTTCCCAATATTCTTTTCACTTGTGTAAACATCTTAAACAGCTGCTGGATAACAGAAGTATTTTATCAGACTTATTTATTTACTATAAGTTTAGTTGAGATTCCGGAAAACTAGATCTAAAGTGAAGTTTGTTTTGATTAGTAGAAGTAGAATAGCGAGGACTAGGGATGGAATTAGAGATTATAGTGTACCATATTCAGTTCCTAATAGAACAAGTCAAGGACAGTGTCCCAAATACACTATTGAAAAAGATATCCATCTCCATTTATCATGGAAATTCAGCATATTTTATATTAACTTAAAAATGAATTAATATTCCTGTATTTGCTCTTTTAAAAACATTCAAGGTTGGTTAAGGAATCAAACACTGCCGATGGAATCATAACAACTTAATCATAAAATCCTGATTACTACTTAAGTGTCCAAGAATGTCAGTGCTAAGAATTATTTTCGTTGATCTCACTAGTGCATATGATAGGCATATGAATACATCTGTGTGAATAAATAATTGGTATCTAATTTAGAGTCTTACTATACATGGTTGTGGGTATTGTTTAATAGTTATATATATTTTCATAATTTTGCAATAAGATCTTGGGGTGTGAATCCTTGAATCTTAAATACCTTTTCGTATGTTCCAGCACTACTTCCTCCCACGTTAATTACTATATATATGACCTCCTAAGGAGTCATTGATTTTTTCACTTTGTTTTAGTCTTTCTCTCTCTCTTTTCAAATGTGAGTTATCTGTTTCAAATCATGGTGCATGTATTTGGTGTGACAGTTTTAATCTTCATGAGTTATTTATATTTTATCCATTTATTTTTTAATTGAATAACCATAAGATGGGCCATTACAAAGCTATTTTATGCAATTTACTTTTTAATCCTTTCAGTGAAGCCAGGGAAAATCTCTTACTCAGGAAATTCAGAATTTCCATATTTCAAGTGAATCAAAACTGATTGTTTTTGTATTTTTTATTTTTTATTATTTTTTTGATAGAAACGGGACCACCAAATAATGGGTGTTGGGAGGATCCTCCCAGGATGGGAGATGCATGCTGAAATTAGACTCTAGACCGAACATGATTGCCACTCAATGCCTCTTTTGGTATTTTTTTAGATAATTGTTCCCCTCTTCTGTTTGCTTAGGTCCGGGACTTGGCCTCTCCCCTTGCTGTTCTTTCAAGAAGCCAGAGAGACGTCTTTAGGCAGGAAGAGCAGTTCAGAGGCAGGGTCTCTTGGATGGGTTTGGTGCCATCTTCTTTCAGAAATTGATTTAGTGTTTCATACCAATCTGAAAATGGCTTGGGATTTAAACTGAAGGTCACATATAGAACTGAGTGTTGAAAGGAGGAAAAGGATAAGCATGATAATCTTTCAGTACCTGTATTGCAAACCATAATGTGCAAAAGGAAAGAATGGGGGAGGGCAGGAGAAAGAGACAGACAGCGAGACAGACAGACACAGAGACAGAGAGAGAGAGACAGACAGACAGAGTCAGAGAGAGAAGAAAAGTGTCTGCCATAGAGCACAGAGGCTGGCTGGGGGTGGGTGTTAAGAGGGAAAATGGGGACATTGGTGGTTGGAAATGTACACTATCATGAAGGAATGGGTGTTGGAACACTATGATGGAAACTCAATCACAACTTTGTAGCTGTGTATCTGTGTAATTGTGCATTTAATTTAAAAATTTTAAAGAAAAAAATGAGACTTCAAATGAAAAATTTGAGAGATTTCTGACGAAACAGGCATTCTGGCAGAAACCTCACTGCTTGAGCAACAATACTTTCAGACAGGGCAATTTCAAAATTTCAAAAATTCCCATATTAAAGCAGTCAGAAGCAAAACCCCTGCTGTGTCCCCATTTATAAGAGTGAGCTGCACACACTCTTTACCATAGCCAGAATCTAGGAAAAACTTGAGTGCCCCAGAAAAGAAGACTGGTTAAAGAAACATTGGTACCTTGCCACAATGGAGTACCATTTCGGGGTTAGAAAAGATGAAGTCATGAAATTTACATACAAGTGGTACTACATGGAGAGTATCATGTTAAGCTAAACGAGTCAGAAAGAGAGGGACAGACAGAGCAAGATTGTATTCACCCGGAGAACATAAAATAACACAATAGGAAACCAACTCCAAGAGTCAGGTTAGTGTCAGGAATTTTTCTTCATAGCTTGGAGACCAACCACAAACGCTAGCAGAAAAGGCAGCTCAGATAGAGAATGGAGCACCATATAAAGGGTGTTGAGAGGATCCTCCCAGGATGGGAGAGAGTGCTGAACATAGACTAGAGACAAAGCATGATTGTCACTCAGTGCCTCTTTTGCAAACCACAACACCAAAGAGGAGAAAGAGAACCAAGGGGAATGGCCTGCCACAGAGTCTGGGTGGGATGAGGGAATGGGAGATGGGAGGGAGACTGGGGCCCATTGGTGGTTGGAAATGGGCACTGGTGATGGGATGGGTATTTGATCATTGTAACATTGAAACCCAAGCACAAAAATTTGTAAGTCTACAGCTGTACCTCATGGTGTCTCAGTAATAAAAATTTAGAAATTAAAAATAAAAAAATTGGAACTTAATCACTTAATCACTTAACTTTCCGTTAGTCGTCGATTTGCATGAGCATACGCCAGTAACGTCTCCATTTGACCCTGTCGCGTGCTAGTGTAGCCCAATGCCATCTGTTCGCTCCAGGAACATGAATGGCCCCAAACCAATTGTTCATGATATTTACGAAGAAGTCTGACCATCTGGAAGGTGGGCGGCCATACGGTCTTTTGACATCCCATGGAATCCAGTCGGTAACAGCTCTAGTCCAGCGGTCGTCTTTAAATCTCATTACGTGACCAGCCCATCTGATTTTCGACACCTTGGCAAATGAGACACCGTCCCTGATTCTTGATCGTCGACGGATGTCAGAACTCCGGATTCTTTCTCTCATTTGAGAGAAACGTGATATTCCAAGCATAGCTCTTTCTATTCTTCTTTGGGAGACCTGAATGCCATTCTCATCTTGTTTGCATAGGGCCCAGGTCTCTGAGGCATATGTTAATGCAGGAAGAACAGTGGAATCAAAGAGATGTGCCCGGAGCCAGAGGTTCTTCGTCCTCTTAGCTATTTCTTCGACATTCTTGAAGGTGTTCCAAGCCGCTCTCTTCCTCCTACGCAGCTCGGGTGCCAGGTCATTTGTATTGTTGACCTCTCGACCTCGGTACACATAGCTGTTGCATTCTGAGATGGTCATTCCATTGAGAGTGAATGTGGCGTCAGGAACAAGGCTGTTTCTCATAAACATTGTCTTCGTAAGATTCAGCTGTAGTCCTACCTTTCCAGACTCACGGTCAAAGTCGGCCAGCATTTGTGCAGCTTGGCTGATGTTTGGTGTTATTAAAACAGTATCATCAGCAAAGCGGAGGTGGTGTAGTTGCCGACTATCTATCTTCACTCCCATTCCTCCCCATTCCAGTCGTCGCATGATGTTCTCGAGGGTGGCACTGAAGAGTTTCGGTGAAATGGTATCACCCTGCCGCACACCTCTCTTGACATCAACGATCACTTCTTTGTAGAATGGTGAGATCCTGGTAGTGAATCCGCAATACAGCTCTCGGAGGATCCTGATGTATTGGGCTTGAATGCCCTGATTGGCTAGGGCTTCAATGACCGCTTCCATCTCAACAGAATCAAAGGCCTTCTTTAAATCAATGAACGTTAAACAGAGCGGCATCTTGAACTCCCAAGAAACCTCAATGAGCTTGGTTATTGTGTGGATATGGTCGATGGTGCTGAATCCTTTGCGGAACCCGGCTTGCTCGGATGGTTGTTCTTCATCTAGTGTTCTGCCAATCCTATTTAGAATGACTGGAGTGAACACCTTGTAGACGACAGACAATAGGCAGATCGGGCATAGTTGCCAATGTCATGCATGTCTCCCTTCTTGAACAGTAGTATGGTCCTGCTGGTTTTCCATTGGGACGGAACCTTGCATTCAGACAGGTAGCGAGTGAAGAGCCGAGCCAGTGTATTGATGAGTACTGACGGCAGGTTCTTCAGGTGTTCATGTCTGACCTTGTCTGGGCCGGGTGCTGTTTGCTTGTTTACCGACGAAATGGCGTGTCGGATTTCGAAAGGGAGAATGTTGGGAATGACATATCCATCCTGTGGAATTTGGTATGTCTGCAAGTGGACATGGCTATTGAAGAGATTTGAGTAGAAGTCATGGATAATATTCTCCATTGCCGTTCTGGAGGATGTGATGGATCCATCAGAACATCGGAGGGCAGTCATCTTGGTCTTATAGTTGATGAAGGACAGGCGGGCGTTACAAATACTTTTCCCGGCTTCTGCCGCATCTACCAGTACTTCTGCTATTCTCTCTTTGAGGTCTTCCTTGATCGCATCTCTGCACTGCTTTGCGAGCTCGGACGTTAGCTTGCGGTTGCCTGAGGCATGCGCCAAACCACGCTGACAAATTAGCTCAAGAGTTTTCGAAGATAGGCGATTTTTTGTGGCTATCTCTCTCTTGGCATTCCTCGCATATTCATGGAGGTGCTGAACCAGTCGATCCTATTCCATGTCAATGTTGTCAACAATGACATCTTCCCATGTTGTTGCAATAGTACCAAAGAGTTCCCAGTTGGTGGTCATTCTGGGAGTTCTCTTTTTGAACTTTGCAGCCCTTTCTCCCCGCTCTGTGAAGTAGAATTTTGCACAAAGGAGAAGGTGGTCCGATCCCATTCGAAATTTTGGGACAACAGCGACATCAGTCAGGCAAAACCGTTGATTGAATATGATGTGGTCTGTTTCATTGTGGAATCATCCACCGGGAGACTCCCATGTCCATCATTTAGATTCTGCCTTCTGGACCTGTGAGTTACCATGAATGGTCTTGGTCGACATGATGAACTCAGACAGTCTCTCACCCTGTTTGTTCCATTTTAGGCCATGGGTCCTGATGTGAAGTTCTTCAGTTGATCTTCTCGGTCCTATCTTGGCATTAAAATCACCCACAATGATCTTGTAGAAGGTGTGGTCTTCTTTATAGAACTTCTCTAGCTCCATGTAGAACTTCTCGATTTCTGTTTCATCATAATGAGATGTTGGTGCATAGACAACGAAGATAGAAACTGCAGGCAGTGAGTCACATCTATTCAAATGTAAACGTCCGATTCGGGTTGTTAGGCATTCGAATGAATCAATGTTCTTGGCCAAGTTTGTGTTGACAAGGACACCGACGCCTCCAACACCACTTTTATCGCATGTTCCGAGCAACAATTCTTCTCCAGTGTCTAAAACGGCATGGTGAGATTCGTGCCTTCTTGTCTCGGTCAGACCAATGATGTCGTACTTGATCATTCGCGCTTGTACCATCAGGTCCTCGATGGATGCATCTAATGCTAGCGTACGTGCATTGAAAGTGGTTGGAAATGGGCACTGGTGAAGGGATGGGTATTTGATCATTGTATCATTGTACATTGTATCATTGAAACCCAAGCACAAAAATTTGTAAGTCTACAACTGTACCTCATGGTGTCTCAGTAATAAAAATTTAGAAATTAAAAATAAAAAATTGGAACATAATGTAAAAATAAAACAAGAGAAAATCTAACAATAGCAAAGAGGACTATAGTATTCAAAACGTTGAGAAACAGGCACTTTGGCAGGTATTTTTAAATAAACATCCAGGACAGAATATAGCATTTTGAGTGAACAAATCTACTCTATGGATTCCTCTCATCCTGGAAATGGTAAAGGACAATGTGTTACAGTAACCAATTTGCAAATAAGATATATACCACCTATTGCTTGCTAGGTTTCTATGCTTTATCAAGTTTTATTCTAATTTTAAATTTACTTTAATAATTAAAACAGTATTTGCCTGCATAAAACTTTTTAATTAAACTTTTTAATAGAAATGAGTTTTAATTATTAAAAATGCTTTATTGACATGTAATTTTCTAAAAGAAACATATAGGCCAAAGAGCTAGTGCAGCATGTAGAGGGTGTTTACCTTATATGCAGCTAACCAGAGTTCAATTTCCAGAAACCTGAGCCCACCAGCAGTGATCTCTGGATACAGAGTCGGAAGTGAGCCCAGAGCTCATCTGGGTGCGCTCCCCTCCCCACTTAACAGTAAGAATAGAAAAGAAAAACATATAACTGATTCTTGAGTAACTCAGATCTTAAGGGTGCTAACTCCTCTATAACGTTTGAAAACCCCCAAATTTAATAGATTGTCTGCTATTGACCAAGAAGATGGTTTTCTAATAGTATTTAATTCCATTGTCTGCAAGTAGTGATATGTGTGGCCTGTCAATCTGTGAATTTTGATAAATTTAAAAACTTATAATGAATTTTATAATAGACTTTATAATAAATTTGTATTTTTGGGAGTAAGTGATAATTTATAATTCTACTTTTGTGGGGTATTTGGGCCATAGTATGTGGTGCTTGGGACTTTAGACTCTGTGCTCAAGGGTCATTCCTGGTGGTGCCAGCCATTAATTTTGGTTGACTGTGTGCATGGTAAGTGCTTTAACCCCTATACTAAGTCTGGGGTCCAATCAAATAAATTATCTGCATATATTTTATACATGCATGGCATACTTTTTCTTAGTTTTTTTTATAATTTTAGGATATATTGATCATCTTTAATTATTTCACATCCATACCAATGTCTAAAAATTTTCAAAATATAATTATTGAAAAAAAATCTCACATAAGTCCAAATTTGTATTGTTCATGGGATAACTATATTAAGAAGAAAATAGAACCACAATAAACATATAAGTAAAATGGAGGTACATTTTTTGGTGTCTTTCAATTATGTATTTATATTAGTCTATATATAAGTATGATTTCAGAGAGCCCGGCAAGCTACCGAGAGTATTCGATATGCCAGACACAGTAACAACAAAGTCTCCAGTGGAGACGTTACTGGGCCCGCTCGAGCAAATCGACGATCAACGGGAGGGCCTTTACCTTACCTTTACCTTTTAAATAATCAATTTCAGTTACTATAAAATGTTTATTGAGATTTTATAATTGTAATGTTTTACTGCGAAGATAACACTGATGTGAACTCTATATCTATTTGTCTATTTTGTAATTGTTTACTTAAGATCAATTCTTAAAAGCTAACTTACTTGTGACGTGATATGTAGCTCAGGACAAAAGAACTTGGCTTGCATGTATGAAACTTTGGTTTCTATTCTTCGCACTACAGAAACAAAAGCAAAATCATTAACTGTGATTGGAAATATGCCTCGGAGGTAAAATATTTGCCTCACATTTCTGAGGTTATGGGTTTGATCCCTGAATTTCCATATACACACACAAAAGCTAACTTACAACAAAGCTCACGCTGGAGACATTACTGGGCCCGCTCTAGAAAATCGATAAACAACGGGAGGACAGTGACAGTGAGAGTGACTTAAAGAACTTTAAACTGCTTCAAACTATATATTAGCTAACTATTATACAGATTTAATTCTCAATAAAATAACTTTAAAAGGCCTCTTTTCTAGCATCTTTGCTATGGAAAGATAGCACCTGATTTTCCAATATATGTAATTTGGGGGGAAATTTTAATTTCTCATTTTAATTTGTTCTCTTTGTCTACTAGTGAGCTTGAAAATTCCTCTTGTGTGGTACTACATGGAAAATATTATGCTATGGGAAATGAGTCTTAAAGAGAGGGACAGACTTAGAAAGATTGCATTCATCTGGGTAACATAAAGGAACAAAATAAGAGTCTAACACCCAAGAACAGCTTTGATAAATAACAGGTTATTCACTCCATGGCTTAGAGGCCAGCTGCACTGTCTAGGGGTAAAGGCAGCGCAGATAGAGAAGGGAGCACCCAATAAAGGGTGCTGAGAAGATCTGCCCAGGATGGGAGATTCCTGCTGAAAGTAGTCTAAGGACCGAACAAGATTGCCACCCAATGTCTCTTCTGCAGACCACAGCACCCAAAGGGATAGATAGAACAAAAGGTAGTGCCCTACCAAAGAGGCAGGCTGGGATGGGGGATGGGGGGTGGGAGGGATACTGGGATTGGTGGGACTGGAGATCGGGCACTGGTGGTGTTGATGGGTACTTGATCACTGTATAACTGAAACACAAGCACAACAACTTGTAAGTCTATTACTGTACCTCATGGTTTTTCACTAATAAAACAAAACAAAACAAAAATTCAAAAAAAAAAGAAAATTGCTCTTGTGTTTACTAGTCATTTACACTTCTTTCAATAGAGATTATATGATCATGGTTTATGTTTATTTTTTCTATTCAATTTTAATAGCTAAATGCTGATTTATTTCACAGCACTAATTTATTAAAACCATTCATCCTTGGCCTACCATATTAATTGCCAGATTTTTTGGTTTTGTTTGTGTTTTGATCACTTAATTTGGTTTTTGTCGTTTTCTTTCAGATTGTAAAATTTTGAGACAAATGAGCATATGTTTTTCTTTATCTTCTACAGTTTTAAACTGAGAACAACTGTTTGTTTTGAACAAATAAGATACCTGTGCATTTACTAATTCTTCTAATTTTATTTACATTTTAACACATCTGGATTCATCTACAACTTATCCTAGTAAGTGTTGTCATATTGAAAGAAACCACCAATTTTTTCAATCATAGCACTGTAGCACTGTCCGCCTGCGGTTCATCCATTTGCTCCAGCTGGAACCACCAACATCTTACAACAAATTGTGAGACTTGTTGTCACTGGTTTTCGCCTATCGAATAGGTCATGGGGAGCTTGCCAGGCTTTTGCTATGTGGACGAGATACTCTGGGTAGCTTGCCGGACAGAGGAATCGGAATCAGGGTTGGCCTCTTGCAAGGCAAATGCCCTGCCCTCTGTGCTGTGAATGTTAACTAAAATATACTAGTGATACCAAATGGTGTTTCTTTAACAGTGAAATATAAACGATTATTTTGTAATTTTCTTGATTTGTTAATGAGATATGTAAGCTCTTGAGTATAATGGGAGTATTTTTCTAACACAAGAGTATGACAAAGGTGAAACTGTTATAACTGTCTTGTAGGATTCCATCTCCCTAGCATGCTTCATTCTACCCCATTCTCTATCCAATCCGGTCTTCTTCTTGGGATTCTGACCTCCTGATTGGCTAGCCTCTGCCTTTCAAGTGCCTACTTTATGACAGCATTCTTTCACCAAACCAACCACCATCTGGTAGAATCTACGGGGTCCAATGCAGTTGTTTGTAAACAAATATGAATCATCATGGCAAGGGACGAGTGACCAATGACCAATCACCAGTGAGCAGTCGTCTGTACTGAGCACATGTGGTCTTAAGCCGCTTCAGTGTTCAGACGTACTCTCGTACCGTCTCCTCTTCTCGTCTTTTATCGGTATTTCCTCTTCTCTGACCATGTCAGGTAAGGATTTATTATCCTTAAACTTAGCAGTCTAGTAAAAACAGCACGGAGTAATGAAAGTAAGTATTCAAGTAGAATTTTATAAGCCTCATTTGAGCTTGACTTTGACAATTCCTGTGTGATTTTAAACATTGGCTTACTTTCTCTCACATACAATGTGTTTTTCCTCATTGATTACATTATATTTTAGACATAATTAGGAGATCAAATACACACATTCACACACACACACACATATGAATGTTGATTCTCTGTGTTTCTTTTTCCTTTTCATAGTGAATTTTACATGATATCCATTGAAAACAAGTAAATTAGAGACAATATTTTTACAGAAACAGAAAATATAGATGCTGTGGAATACTGTCAATATATACTCGCACGAGTTCTCTGTAATGGTCTCTCCACTTGTATTTATACTTCAGTATTTTAAATATAGTGTTATTACAAAGTAATAATTATTAACCTTTGAGTTTTCTATTTAAACCTGGTAATAAGAAAATATGGGGCATGGGGAAGGTGTGGAGTGCAAGCACGCAAGCAAGCAAGCAAGCAAGCAAGCATAGGGACGTCGATTATCAAGGAAGGGGAAAACGTTTGTACAGAATGTTGAAGAGAACCAAAAATTTAAAATCAAAAGAGAAAGGTACCAGTAGGAAAAACAGTTTATCAGAAAGCCATCCTAGCTGGCTTTTTTCCTTATTATCTCTTAGAACATAGTACTTGGTACTTGACAATTTGAGTATAAACACGCTTCAGAAATGATGCTCCCCATAAATAGCTAATAGTGCTGATCTAGGGCGGTGGAAGACACAGAATCTTCAATGTTTTTATTACATTCTGGTTTTTAAGTACATGTACGCGCTGCCTGTTAAAAAAAAAGGGTATATTCTAACTTGAATCAGGAGATATGATTCATTTGTGTGGTAAGTAGGTTCCAGGTTAAAGCTGCTTGTCATCTTTACAAATATTATTTCATGTGATTTTTTCTTCCTAACATGAGAGTATTTAGATAATAATCAACTTCTGTTTTAAATCCTAAGAGGAAGTAGAAAAATCAAGTCTCACAGGTCTAATTACACATTTTTGTCATATTTGTGAATTATGATTTTTCCTACATCACTTAATCACTTAATCACTTAACTTCCCGTTAGTCGTCGATTTGCTGGAGCAGGCGCCAGTAACGTCTCCATTTGTCCCTGGCGCGTGCTAGTGTAGCCCAATGGCATCTGTTCGCTCCGGGAACATGAAGGGCCTCAAACCGATCGTTCATGATCTTGACGAAGAAGTCTGACCATCTGGTAGGTGGGCGGCCACGCGGTCTTTTGACATCCCGTGGAATCCAATCAGTAACAGCTCTAGTCCTACGGTCCTCTTTAAATGTCATTACGTGACCAGCCCATCTGATTTTCGACACCTTGGCAAATGAGACAGTGTCCCTGATCCTTGATCATCTATGGATGTCAGAACTCTGGATTCATTCTCTCATTTGAGTGAAACGTGATATTCCAAGCATAGCTCTTTCTATTCTTCTTTGGGAGACCTGAATAGCATTCTCATCCTGTTTGCCTAGGGCCCAGGTCTCTGAGGCATATGTTAATGCAGGAAGAACAGTGGAATCAAAGAGATATGCCCGGAGCCAGAGGTTCTTCGTCCTCTTAGCTATTTCTTCGACGTTCTTGAAGGCGTTCCAAGCCGATCTCTTCCTCCTACGCAGCTCGGGTGCCAGGTCATTTGTATTGTTGACCTCTCGACCTCGGTACACATAGCTGTTGCATTCTGAGATGGTCGTTCTATTGAGAGCGAATGGGGCGTCAGGAACAAGGCTGTTTCTCATAATCATTGTCTTCGTGAGATTCAGCTCTAGTCCTACCTTTCCACACTCACGATCAAAGTCGGCCAGCATTTGTGCCGCTTGGCTGATGTTTGGTGTTATTAAAACAATGTCATCAGCAAAGCGGAGGTGGTGTAGTTGCCGACCATCTATCTTCAATCCCATTCCTTCCCATTCCAGTCGTCGCATGATGTTCTCGAGGGTGGCACTGAAGAGTTTTGGTGAAATGGTATCACCCTGCCGAACCCCTCTCTTGACATCAATGATCACTTCTTTGTAGAATGTTGAGATCCTGGTAGTGAATCTGCAATACAGCTCACGAAGGATCCTGATGTATTGGGCTTGAATGCCCTGATTGGCTCGGGCTTCAGTGAACGCTTCCGTCTCAACAGAATCAAAGGCCTTCTTTAAATCAATGAACGTTAAACAGAGCGGCATATTGAACGCTCGAGAAACCTCAATGAGCTTGGTTATTGTGTGGATATGGTCGATGGTTCTGAATCCTTTGCGCAACCCGGCTTGCTCGGGTGGTTGTTCTTCATCTAGTGTTCTGCCAATGCTATTTAGGATGACTTGAGTGAACAACTTGTAGATGACAGACAATAGGCAGATCGGGCATAGTTGCCAATGTCATGGATGTCTCCCTTCTTGAACAGTAGTACGGTCCTGCTGGTTTTCCATTGGGAAGGAACCTTGCATTCAGACAGGTATCGAGTGAAGAGCCGAGCCAGTGTATTGATGAGTACTGACGGCAGGTTCTTCAGTTGTTCAGGTCTGACCTTGTCTGGGCCGGTGCTGTTTTTTCTTTACCAATGAAATGGCGTGTCGGATTTCATAAGGGAGAACGTTGGGAATGACATATCCATCCTGTGGAATTTGGTATGTCGGCAAGTGGACATGGCTATCGAAGAGATTTGAGTAGAAGTCATAGATAATCTTCTCCATTGCCATTCTGGAGGATGTGATGGATCCATCAGGACATTGGAGGGCAGTCATCTTGGTCTTATAGTTGGCGAAGGACAGGCGGGCCTTACGAATACTTTTCCCAGCTTGTGCCGCATCTACCAGTACTTCTGCTCTTCTCTCTTTGCGTTCTTCCTTGATCGCATCTCTGCACTGCTTTGCAAGCTCGGATATTAGCTTGCGGTTGCCTGAGGCATGCGCCAAACCACGCTGATGAATTAGCTCAAGAGTTTTCAAAGATAGGCGATTTTTTTTGGCTATCTCTCTCTTGGCGTTCCTCGCACATTCATGGAGGTGCTGAACCAGTCGATCATATTCCTCGTCAATGTTGTCAACAATGGCATCTTCCCATGTTGTTGCAATAGTACCAAAGAGTTCCCAGTTGGTGGTCATTCTGGGAGTTCTCTTTTTGAACTTTGCAGCCCTTTCTCCCCACTCTGTGAAGTAGAATTTTGCACGAAGGTGACGGTGGTCCGATGCCGTTCGAAATTTTGGGACAACAGCGACATCAGTCAAGCAAAACCGTCGATTGAATATGATGTGGTCTATTTCGTTGTGGAATCGTCCACCGGGAGACTCCCATGTCCATGTTTAGATTCTGCCCTCTGGAACTGTGAGTTACCATGAATGGTCTTGGTCGACATGATGAACTCAGACAGTCTCTCACCCTGTTCGTTCCATTCTAGGCCATGGGTCCCGATGTGAAGTTCTTCAGCTGATCTTCTTGGTCCTATCTTGGCATTAAAATCACCCACAATGATCTTGTAGAAGGTGTGGTCTTCTTTATAGAACTTCTCTAGTTCCATGTAGAACTTCTCGATTTCTCTTTCATCATAATGAGATGTTGGTGCGTAGACAACGAAGATAGAAACTGCAGGCAGTGAGCCACATCTATTCAAATTTCAACGTTCGATTCGGGTTGCTAGGCATTCGAATGAATCAATGCTCTTGGCCAAGTTTGTGTTGACAAGGACACCGACGCCTCCAACACCTCTTTTATCGCAAATTCCGAGGAACAATTCTTCTCCAGTGTTGAAAACGGCATGGTGAGATTCGTGCCTTCTTGTCTCGGTCAGACCAATGATGTCGTACTTGATCATTCGCGCTTGTACCATTAGGTCCTCGATCGATGCATCTGATGCTAGAGTACGTGCATTGAAAGTACAGACAATCATTTTTGTCTTCCTCATTGTGGCAGCCTAGGTCGGCCTTGAGATTTTGTCGGCCTCTCCTTTCTCATCCTTCTCAGTGCTACCATGTCGGTGAAGCCTTTGGGATTAGGTCAATGTACATGATAAAGGGTTAGTGTACATGATAGTCATATGAATACACCTGTGTGGATACATCGCTGGTATCTAGAGAATAGATATATAGAAATTAGATCACATAGCTGAGTGTGATCTCAACTTTTCTACACACTCCCATGCCCCACACACCCAAAGACATGTACTAATCCTTATAGATCCATGACTTTTCCTCCTCCCCACTCCCAGAGTCTTTTAAAATTACTTTTCAAGTACTAATGTAATGCGCTTTAGAAAATATTGAGTTAAACTTAATTGTTGTCATTTATCTTTTATATAGAGAACCAAGAAAATCTTATTAAAAGTGTATTTTTGTATTCTTTGAAAATGGTAATAAGAACATTATCATTGTGTCCCTCAATATACATTATATAAAGAATTTTCTGAGAAATTCCCTGTATAAATCAATACTCGAAGAAATAAATGACTTCTCTGAATGAGGATGGACTGGGACATTTCAAAGTATCAATCAGTGAATCAAAGCTGAATCATAGCATCCTATAGCTAAAAATGAGCTTGATTTAATCTAGTCAACACCATTACATTTTTTTCTTATACCAGCTGATAGCACTTTTAATTTTTTAGTTTTTGTTTATTTACTTTTATTAGTGAAACACCATGAGGTACAGTTGTAGACTTACATACCTTTGTACTTGGGTTTCAGTTTTACAAGAATCAAGTACCCATCTCTCCACCAGTGCCCATTCTCCACCACCAAGTAACCCAGTGACCCTCCCACCCCCCATCTCCCCCACTTTGCCCCAACTCAGGGCATTCACTTTTGCTTTTTCTTTGTTTTAGGGTGTTGTGGTTTGCAATGGAGGTCAATACCATTATATTTTCAAAGAAGAACATAGGCCACTATATGTTCAAGCACTACTACTGTCCTGCGGTTCTTCCCACCATGTACCTTGCTCCAAGACAGCCCTTTGGAAATATGCTGGGAAGGACAACTGTATGTTCCATTCCTCACACTGACCTGGAAGACTCTTGCTGATTCTCAACCACATCAACTATTCATTTGTTGCCTGATATCACCTCCTGTCCTTTATTTTTTTTTAAAAAATATTTGATTTGTTTCTGGAATATAAAGAAAAAAATTAAATTGACCAATAAACAAAAGCAAAATCAAACCTTTGCACTCTGACATCAAAATCGTCCTTATAGGAGGGGAAGTAAATGACTGAAATGGGTAGGGGAGTGTTGTTAGTTAGTTGTGGACAGTAGCTGGATATTTGACAGTGCATGGAGATCAGGAACTCTGTACTTGAAGGGAATACAGTTTGTAAACTTGTCATCACAATTATATGTCCATATGAAATTTATCTACATTTGCTTTGTGCCTTCCTTGCATGTATGTGTTATGCATTCCTTTATCATGGCCTCAGAAATGCATCTGAGTGGATTCAGAAAATTAGTTGAGCCCCAAGTATGGGGAGAGAAGTAGTAAAGAATTGGAGGAGGAAGAAATATGAGTTGGAGCTTAAGAGCCGTGTAAGAGGAATATATAGATATGCATGCATGTGTAAATACACATATATATGTATAAATATATATATGGGCTGGAGCCATAGCGCAGTGGGTAAGACGTTTGCATTACACGTGGCCAACCTGGGTTCGATTGCTCTCCTCCTCTAAGAGAGCCCGGCAAGCTACTGAGAGTAACCCTCCCTCATGGCAAAGCCTGGCAAGCTACCTGTGAAGTATTCGACATGCCAAGAACAGTAACAACAAGTCTCACCATAGGGACGTTTCTGGTGCCTGCTCGAGCAAATCAGTGAACAATGGGAGGACAGTGCTACTGTGCTATGGTTAATTCAAACGTTGTTTATGTAAAATATTAAAGAATCAAATAAATATTCTATAAAGCTGACTACACCTATTATATTAATATAACTTAAAATAGTGTTTAGAAATTAAGTTGAAGAATTTTAAGGCTATAGAAAGATATTGACAATATATCAAGAAACACATGGATTTTTGAGGAGCAAGAACACGTAGCTGTTGTCCTTTCTTAAGGTTATTATTTCTGGCATTTATAGAATATGCTTTCCCTGAGTTTTTGTTAATAGCTTCCGTTTTTTAGAAAGCATCATAATAAATTATATTTTTTAAAAAATATAAAAAAAGTTCTGTTACTGAGTGGATTCTGTATGTTTGGAACCTGGGAAGTATTTTCCTATGTAAGCTACATTAAACATGATATTTATAACAGAAATACCATCTGCAGTACTATTCACAATAGCCAGAAGAAACTATGGTATACCTACACAATTGAATACTACGCAGTTGGCAGGAAACTGACATCATGAAATTTGCTTATAAATGGATGTACAGGGAAGAATATCATGCTCAATAAAATCAGTCAGAAGGAAAGGGGTATACTGATTGGACTACCCCATTTTTTGGATATAAAAAACCAGAATATGAGATTAATACCCAAGGATAGCAGAAACACAGGCCAGGAGAATTGGTCAATGGTTTGACGCTTGCCACAAGTGCTGAAGGCGAGCATTTGGAATAAAGAAGGGACCGCTATGACAATGATAGTTGGAAGTGATTACTCTGGGTGAGAACTGAGTCCTGAAAGTAGGTAAAGAAATAAACGTGAGAACCTCTTCCTCTCTCTATTACAATCCATAATAGCCAAAGGATGTGTGTGTGTGTGTGAGAGAGAGAGAGAGAGAGAGAGAGAGAAAGAGAGGGAGAGAGAGAGAGAGAGAGATGCCTGCAATAGTGTAGAGACAGCAGGCTGTCAGGTGTGGTTTGGGCTTGGGACAGGGAGTCGTGGGAGAGAAACTGGGGACATTAGCAATGGAACTGTATACTAGTGGAGGTTAGGTGTTAAAATATCCTATGATTGAAACTGAGTCATGAAAAGGTTTGTAATATGTGTCTCCTGCAGATTCAATACAAAAACATTATATTTAGATTCTACCACCATGACTAACCTATGAATTTGCTGAAATTTATTTTTATCACCTTGGCTGGGGTCATTGCATGGATGTCTGTGTGGTAAAACTTTTTCATTTTATGTGGACTGAAGAGACAAAAATAATAGGGTTGGGACTTCTGGTGGAAGGAGAGAAGAGCACAAAACACCCTGTTGACCACACCTCAGCAGGGTCACCTAACTTGCGTGATGACAGACCTCCTTCACTGATTTCTTCTTTTGTAATGTGGAAAAATGAAAAGACTTTGCAGGCTGACAAGGGGTTGTCTCCTCCAGTTCTCACTATTTTCCTTTCGATCAGAATTGTTTAAAGATTATTTGAAAAATTTGGAGCTTAATGATTTGTTCTCATATATTTCCCCTACATGGTGTCAGTGGGCATTGATCCAGGAAGGCCAGCATGAAAAAGTTGAGGTGTATGTCTTAACCACCAATGCCAACACTACTGTAAGTATGGAATCCAAAGTACAATAGTAAAAATTCAAAATGTGTTTGTCAAGGAAATCAGTGGGAATGCAGGGAGAAATGGGTAATTTTTTGGTGGAGGGATGCAGACACTGGTTGTGTGATTAGAATTGGAATATTGTATGACAAATCTCCAATATAAATGACTTTGAAAATCAAAATTGCCTAAATTTTTAAAAAAGGAGAAGTCAACTTATGTCTATATTTCAAGAAGGCTTGTCTTGGCAAATTTTGGCAGGGAGACCATAGTTGGTAGAGAGAGGGAGAAAGAAAGGGACAGTTGACAGTTGGGAAGGGAAGCCTGGATATCATGGAAGAGATGAAAGCTGATCTTAGAAGATTTGGAGCCATCAGAGTTTAGAGAGTTAAATGGTGAGAACATTGCAGTTTAGATACTTAAATAGTGAGATTGGTTTCAGTCATCAGCACTGTATACATAGAAAGAGTTCAAAGACCTCACAGATATTCAGGCTATAATAACTAACAAGGGAAGCGTTTTTTTCCTGAAGCACTATGTAAGAATAATATATTGCCAGGAAGAATGATAAGAAGTTGTTTCTCTTTTTCACAGATTAATACATTAGAGATGAAAACTTGTATACAAAGGAATCTATGATCTTGTCCTGTTGCTCTGTTTTCTTGTCATCATTCCATTCTCCCCCATGACCCTACCTAATCAGGGCTCTCCACATTTCTCAGCAGTGTCACCACATAGCCTCAGAGCATGTGGTAACTGCAGGTAGCTCACAGCTCTCATGTTTGCCCCCCATCCAAGCCAGAGCCATCCTTCTGAAACCAAGGATATTTGCTGAAGGCCAGTTCTTCCTTGAAATGGCAGTCATGGTTTACCTCTTCTTAATCATTGAGTATACATATTTAGATGAATGTCACTATACTAGTGATAGGTATTTTCCAAACTAAGAAAAGCATAAACATTTCCCTTTCCCCCACGAATTTTGGGCTAGTTATTTTCTGTCCACTGCTAATTATATGTGATAATAAGGAAATAGATCTGAAGTAAAAACAAGTACATTTGTCAATTTGGTGCCATGACTAGTCAGACTGAGTATAAGTATATATTTCTAGAAAAAAAAAGCAGAAGAAAAGGAGTTGGTTGCTAGCAAAGATTGCCAAACCTCTGCCAAGAAATCCTTTGAAAATAAAAATTCTGACTATGGACTGAACATGATTGCCACTCAATGCCTCTTTTGCAGATCACAACACCCAAAAGGAGAGAGAGAAAAAAAGGGAATGCCCTGCCACAGAGGCAGGGTGGGATGGGGGGGATAGGTGTGGGAGGGATACTGGAATACATGGTGGTGGAAAATGGGCACTGGCGGAAGAATGGGCATTTGGTCATTGTATAATCAAAACCCAAGCACAAAAATTTGTAAATGTACAACTGTACATCATGGTGTTTCACTAATAAAAATTTTTAAAAAAATAAAGTAAATATTTTTTTTGTCTGCGAGAGATCAGCAGATGGGAACATGAGTGAAGGCAAAAGATTAAATTGGTTGACTTTTATTTTTCCTTGAGTATATTAATTTGATTTTGGAGTCAATTTATATGAGAGTTCATCAAGACACAGAAATTTTTAGCGCTTCTCTTGTTTAAAAGTATAGTGATACACCATATCTCTATCTCACATTCTTTTTATTTCTGATAGTTTGACACAAAAGATACGTCATAATCATAGATAAATGTAAATTATTTAAATACTTTTTTGATTATTTAAAATTACCTTATAGAATTACATTATAGAATTTCATAAATTTTAGGATTATGCAGAATCAACTTGCATGTATCATATTACACTCACTACTGAAAGGCCTACTCTGTCATTCACCATTGTTCAGTTTTTCCACTTTGATAACACCTTTCCATCTGGTAAGTAAATAGTCTCATAGTTCTAAAGTTTGTTTTTATTGCTTTGAAAAGATCAAAATTATGTAATTTTCAACATTGGCTGAAACTAGAGGATATCATGCATGTAAAGTTAGCCTTAAGGAAAGGAACAGATACAGAGAGATTTTTCTCATATGTGGGATGTAAAGACACACAGCAAGGTAGCAACAAAAGTTCAAGAGCAATGTAAGGGGAGAACTGATCCACACAATTGGGTCAGGGGATTAGGAGGGAAGGATTCTGGGGGATTGGGGGAGAGGGAGGGTTTGTTCTTTGAGAGAATGAGGAGTGTCATGTTGGAATTATGTGTATGAGAAACCATTGTTAATTGAATTATATATCATAAAATATAAATAATGTTTAGAGGTTTGTCTGTCTCATTTTATTCTTTTAATTTGTTTTCTCCATATTCCACATATGCCTGAATTTGTAGGATGCCTATCTTTCTCTGCCTGGATTTTGTCAATAAACATAATTTTCTCATGTTATACATTTTATATACAAATAATAAGAAGATTTCACTTCATACAACTGAGTAGTATTCCATTGCTTTACCACCTTTCATTTTCAAAATTTGTGGTTTAAAAGATACAAATATTGGTTTTAACAATGCTGTGGGGTTTTAAAAGTTTTAGTTTAGTGAAACAAAATATATTTTATTGAAAAACCCTTAGAAACTTGTGAAACAGTTGTAGGGTGGAATGGAATATATGTTCAAGTGAGAACAGTCATTTAACAAAACAAGCAAAGAGAGACATAGAGAAAGGAAGCACGGTATTTCTTCAAGGGAAAACACAAGTTTGAGGAACAAGCCCACTCTGGTAGTATAGGAATAAGAACTTGGATTGGTATGAACTTAACTTGTGCACTTTAGGGGAGAACCTGAGTGAAACTATTATAAGTACGTTCAGGATCATGATACACTGGAGTCTGCACTTGGAGTGAGGACGGTAGAGAGTTCTTTGGGGAGACCGGACTATTGAGAACAGTAATATTATAACATTAATGATAGTATCTTACCGTGGGATTCCAAAAAATCTGTAACAGTGGCGTCAGAAATGATAACATTCTTAGGTATTTGGGTTTCCTGTGGAAACAACGGGAAAGCTGAGTTTATGCTCTGGATGCCTCCGCCTGAAACAAGGTCAACAAGTCATGAATGAAAAATTTCAAGTTAAATGGATCAAGGATTCTGATCCCAGTGGAAGGCTAGCTTTCGGGTGGACAATTTCTACTGATGGCCTGATGTAGGTTCTGATCCTGGGATACGTAACAGAAAGGAGGTAGTGACAGGTATCCTCAGAAGTGAAGCCTCTGAGACAGAATTCATTCATGCCAACTTATGGGTTATCAATGTTTGCTCATGGCTGCTACCATTATAACATGCCATTCAATGGTTCTGTGGTTTCAATTTACTGTGTCAATGTAAAGATGAAGTTTCCAAATGGAAGGTAAAAATCTGAGGCACTCAAGATGATGAATTATGGGGAGGGGGGGGGGAGCTGGAGCTATAGTACAGCAGGCAGGGCATTTGCCTTGCACACGGCCTACCCAGGTTAGATTCCCAGCATCCTGTATGGTCCCCCCAAGCACTGTGAGGAGTAATTCCTGAGTGCAGAGCCAGGAGTAACCACTGTGCATCGCCACGTGTGACCCAAAAACGCAAAGAATGATGATCTGGGATTGATCCTTAGCATTGCAAACGGCATTATTTTTTAATTTTTAATTATTTTCTTTCTTTCTTGCTTGCTTGCTTCCTTGCTTGTTTTTTTGTTTTTTGGGTCGCACCTGGCTATGTATAGGGGTTATTTTTTATTTTTAAAAAAACTTATAATTTTACCTTTTTACCTGTGGTTTAAAAGTAAATCTAAAATATTTTAGAATAAATATATGTGAAGAAGAATAAAATTCACGGGAACTATTTAGTGTTCTTAATGATACAGGAGTCAGAATTTTGAGGTTAATTGTATGGGTATTGCATGAATAATTTTTCCCCATTATGTGGACTGTCTTTCGATCATGGTCACCATTTTTTCTGAGTTGCAGAAACTTCTTAGTTTAATGTAGTCTCATTTGTTTATCTTCACTTCCTCTTCCTTGGTCAGTGGTGTTTCATTCTAGAAGTTTCCCTTAGCTTTAATTTCATGAAGGGATCTTCCCACATTTTTCTCCATATATCTTAAGAATTCAGGTATGATAGTGAGGTCTTTAATACATTTTATTCTGAGTTTGTGCCTGGCACTATAAAGAGGTCTGAGTTCATTTTTTTTGCATATTGCTGTCCAGTTTTCCCAGCACCAGTTGCTAAAGAGACTTCCTAGCTCAACTTCATATTTCTTGAGCCTTTAAGAAAGATTAGGTAATAATAATCTGAGGGCCAGCTTCAGGATATTTGACTATATTCCATTGATCTTAGGCCTGTCTTTATCTGAATATCATGGTATTTTGATTACTAAAACTTTGTAGTAGGGTTTGTAGTTGGGGAAGGTGTTCCCTTCTTCTTTTTACCAAAGATTGCTTTAGCTCTTCATGGGAGGTTATGGTTTTGTATGAGTTTCAAGAGTGTTTAATCTATTTCTTTGAAATATGTTATGGGTATCCTTATAGAAAGTGCATTAAATCTTTATAGAGCTTTGGGGTGTATTGCCATTTTGACAGTGTTAAACCTCTCAATCCATGAGCATGGGATGAGATTCCATTTCCTCATAATACTCTCTTATTTCCTGAAGTAGTGTTTTGTAGGGTTTTTTTTTTTGGTATAGTTCCTTAACCTTTTTAGTTGATTCTATTATACTCGATTTTCTGAGGTATTATTGTGAATGGGATTGTTTTTCTCTATCTCTTTTTTCTCTTTCATTATTAATATATGGGAAAGCTATGTAGTACCAGATATTGATTTTGTAATATGCTACTTTTCTAAACAAATCTGTTGTTCCCAGGAGCTTTTTTGTAGATTCTTTGAGATTTTATAAGTATAGTATCATGTCATCTCCAAATAGTAAAATCTTGAGTTCTTCCTTTTTTATATGGATGCCCTTGATATCTATTTTTTTTTTAACGAAATCATATGGCAAGTACTTTAAGTACTATGTTGAATAGGAGTGGTGAGAGTGGGTAACTTGTTTTGTGCCTGATTGTATTCTGGGATTCTATTTCATTGATTTCTGCTCCAAGCCTTTGGTTTTTCCCCCTTGAGAATAATGCTTGCTGTGGGTTTGTGGTAATTTGCTTTGACTAGATTGAGGAAAGTACTTTCAACTCCAATTTTGTTGAGAGATTTTCATCATGAATGGGTGCTGGATCTTATCAAATGCTTTATCTACATCTATTGATATAATCATATGACTTTTATCTTTATTTTATTGAGATGGTGTATTCAGTTGATTGACTAGAGAATGTTAAGCCATCCTTGCATCCCCAAGATAAACCTACTTGGTCATAGTGTGTGATCTTTTGTTGAGTTTCTGGATTCTCTTTGCTGGTATTTTCTTGAAAATCTTTGTATCTGTATTCATCAAGGAAATAGGTCTGTAATTTTCTTTTTTTGTGGTATCTCTATCGATTTGAGTATTAGGGTGATCTTTGCCTCATAAAAACTATTTGGGAGTATTTCTGTTTCTTCAATTTCTGGAAAATTTTAAAAATGTTGGAAGCAGTTCCTCTTTAAAGGTTTGAAGTAGTTCAATATTGAATCCATCTGGGCGATGGATTCTGTTTGCAGGTATATTTTGACCATCATTTCAATTTCCTTGTTAGTGATAGGTTCAAGTATTCCAAATCTTCTTGGTTCAGCCTTGGGAGGTAATGGGAATCCAATAATTTATCAATTTTTTTCAAGATTCTCTCATTTCGTGCTGCAAAGATTCTCAAAATAATCTCTGATGATCCTATGGATTTCTGTATTTTCTATTAGGATATTCCCCTTTGCATTTCTGATTCGATTTATTAGAATTCTTTCTCTTTGTTTCATTGAGAGGCTTCTCATGGTTTATTGATCTTATTTATTTTCTCAAAGAACCAGCTTTTGCTTTTATTGGTCTTTTGGATTGTATTTTGGGATTCTAGCTCATTGATGTCTGGTACAAGTTTTATTATTTCCTTCCTCCATCCTAGTTTGGACTACTTTTCTTGGTCATTTTCCAAAATCTTGAGCTCTAATTTATTCATGTAGGCCCTTTCTTTCTTCCTGATGAATTCTGGCAGATCTATAATCTTTCCTCTTAACACTGCTTTTGCTGTGTCCCACAAGTTCTGGTAGCTCGTGTCCTCATTCTCATTTGTTTCTGGAAACTTTTTATTTCCTCTTTGATTTCTTCTCTAAGCCAATGGTTGTTCATTACTTCCCTTAAAGAAAAGATTTCCTTGCTGAGCTTCAGTCTGTTTGATCTATGGAGAAGTGACAAAGAAGTGTTGAAATCTCCTTCTAGTATTGTGTTGCTATCAATGTTTTTCTATAAGTCAATTAGAAGTTGTTTTTAAGTATTTTGCTGGTCTGTCATTAGGATCATATACATTGAGGAGGGTGAGTTCTTTCTGATGTACATATCCCATGATCATTAAGAAATGTCCTTCACTGTCTCTGATAACCTTTAGCCTGAAGTCCATGTGATCTGATACTAGTATGGCCACTCCAGCTTTGTGGAGGTCATATTTTCTTGAAAACTTGTTTCCCACTCTTTTACTTTTAGCCTATGGGTGCTTTGATTGTTCAGACGTGTTTCTTGCAGGCAGCAGAACGTTGGTTTCAGTTTTCTAATTCATCTTCCTATTCTGTGCCTCTGAATTGGCACATTTAGTCCATTGACATTGAGAGAGATTGTTGTGATGGGGATTTGTGCTCTCTTTATGTAGAATTTTTGTACTCGTGGGGATTGTCTTAGCTTAAAGTAGACCTGGTCATTCTTCTTGCAACAAAAATATGGAATGCTTTACAAGTTTGCATATCATCTCTGTGCAAGGACCATGCTCATCATTTTATCATTTCAATTTTAGTAAATGTGTTAAACTTAGTAGGAGTTAATTTTTCCATATTTTTCTCTTCTTATTACATTGAGTGTTGTCCTTCCTCACTCCTATGGCAGACAATGATTCCTAATCAAGGAATGTATTTCAAAGCAGCATGATTAAATAGATTTAGAAATTTAATGTCCCAGAAAGAAAAATATGCTTTTTACCATATTATCTTTTACCATACCCTGGGCATCAGTTTTACAAAATAATTCTTTTGGAAGATGGTATATGAGGTTGTTTAATGTCGTTCCCTGAAACCTTAATTAAGACCATTAAACTAGAGCCTTTTGCTGTTCTCACCTCAGTCCCCTATACATCTCCAGGAAAAGGTGGATGGTGTTGTCTGCACTTTGACCACCTTGAATGTATGTAGGATTTTTCTCCTGAAGGATGAGGTGAGAAGCATATTGATGATTCCATTCCACCTTATTACAAGTTCAACTTGAACGTAAGGTGAGAATCATGTGGCTCTTATAAAGGACAGAACAAAGGGTCTCAGTGAAGTTTAATGGCCAACTCACATTAACAACATAGATGACTCATAGTAACCTGTGTGCATCTTTCTGTATAGTCAGTTTCATATCTACTGATAGTGATTCTCAGTAATGACACATGGTCAAAACGGATCTGTAATTAAAAATCTAGTTCTCTGAGCAGAGTGGGGTGTCTGACGTGATTGAACAAGTGTGTAGTAATTTATTACTAAGCACATAAGTATTTTCAATGATGTGTATTTTTCGATCTAAAATTAATTCCAAATATGTCTAAAACAACAGTCTCCTGACCTCGCACCTGGCTTTCCTCACTGGGGACCCTTGGAGGTGGCGGGGTGAGATTCCCTCACCGCCCTGAGCAGAGCCCCGGCAGCTGAAGACCTCTGCAACCAGCCATAGGTACGCTTAAGACCACTCTTCCCAAGCTTGAAGGAGCCTCATGCATGAAGGAACTGGAAGAGGAACCCAAATGTGCGGGACCGAGGGATGAGATCTCCATGGCTTCTCAGATTAAGACTGTGCCCCCTCCTTCCAGATCCCCCATCTTCTAGTAATTAAGTGTTACAACCACGAACTACCCCTGGATCCATGTAATGCCATCAATAGACAACATCCAGAGACTGGATCTTATTTAGAAGACAGCAACTCTGATTGTCCACTTCTCACTCTCAGAGAACCTGGTAGGCTTCTGCGAGTATCTTTCCCGCATGGTGGAGTCTTTGTTTCTGGTCACTGTTTCTTTTGAGGTATAGAAGCTGCTTAATTTAAGATAGTTCCCTTTGTTTATCTCTGTTTCCAGTTGCTTGGCAAGTGGCGTGTTATATTTGAAGATACCTTTTGCTTCAATGTCGTGGAGGGATTTGCCGACCTTGTCATCGCTGTACCTGAGGGATTCTGGTGTGATGTTGAGGACTTTGACCTATTTTTATCTGACTTTTGTGCATGGTGTTAGGTAGAGGTCTGAGCCATTTTTTTTTTTGCATGTAGCTGTCCAGTTTTTTCTGCATAGTTTGTAAAAGAGGACTCTATTGCTCCACTTCACATTTCTTGCTCCCTTATCAAAGATTAGATGATTATATATTTGAGTGTGTGTGTCAGTATATTCAATCCTTTTCCATTGGTCTGCAGCTGAGCCTTTGTTTCAGCCCCATGCTGTTCTCATTATTATCGTTTGTAGTAGAGTTTGAGGTTGGGGAAGGTGATGCGTCCATCGTCTTTTCCCCAAGAATTGCTTTAGCTATTCGTGTGCGTTTGTTGTTCCATGTGAATTTCAGGAGTGCTTGATCAATTTCTTTGAAGAATGTCATGGGTATCTTTATAGGGATCAAATTGAATTTTTACAATGGTTCTTGGAGAATTGCCATTTGGCAATGTTAATTCTCCCATTCCATAAGCAGTATATAAGTTTCCGTTTCCTCGTGTCCTTTTTAATTTCCTATTGTATAGGTCCTTTACCTCCTTAGTTAAGCTGATTCCAAGGTTCTTGATTTTCTGAGGCACGATTGTGAATGGGATTGCTTTTTCATGTCACTTTCTTCTCTCTCATTACTTGCATATAAAAAAGCCATAGACTTTTGGGTATTGAGTTTATAGCCTGCAATTTTACTATAAAAGTCTATTGCCTCTAGGAGTCTTTTCGTAGAGATTTTAGTATTCTCTGAATATAGTATGATAACTTCTGTGAATAGTGAGAGATTATTTCTAACTTTCATACATGAAAAACCCTTAATATCTTTTTCTTATCTATTTTTTCTTCCAAATACTTCCAGTACTACATTGAACAGAAGTGCCAAAATGAATTTTTACTTAGCACATTCTGTCTGTAAATTTCTATGCTACGAACGGTGGAAGAAACAGTGATATCTTAGTAATTTACAAGTAAATTATGAAGACAGATAATTTAAAAGAATTTCTTTGTATAAATTTCCAAAATGTGTAGCTTTTATTAAATATATTAAGAATAAATCGTAGGTCTTGATTATACCATGAAGATTATTTTCCTTTAGAAGTTACCCTTCTAAAATGCAAGAAAGAGACACATTTTGAAAATGTTGATTATTCATTCATTCATTCAATGAATATTTGTTAGTCTGGTTGTGCAGTGCCTGCAGGAAGTCAACCTGTACCCTCAGGTGAGTGCATCAACAGGCTGATGGTGTCTTCATGCTTCCCGATAACCTCAAATGGCCACTGTGCCTCTGGCTGGCTCCCAACAACTCAGGACTACGTTTCCCGAGAAATTAAACTCCCGAAAGATATGTGGGAGCCATGTTAACAAACCACCCCTGGCTCAGCTATACAAGCTAATGCATTGGTCTTGTTTCAGAGACCCATAGACAAATCTGGAACATATCAACAGCCACAGTTAACCTTGGACCTGCAAAAGGCTGAACACACTAGGGTAAATCGGAGGGAGGCAGGTTAGTTTGGTGCCCACCCAACCAGATCCCAGTGCAGCCCCTTTCTCCAAAAATACAAAATCGCCACCATGCCCTCCTCTGGTTTCCACCGTCTGAGGATGGCTCTCACTGAAACATTACAGCTGAAAATTCGGATATGTGTGTTTTGTGACTGAAATCTCCAGGCTTTCTCTGGGCAGGATGGGCATCCAACACCCACTGCCCTGTACTTATGGAAGCCTCAGCAGTCATTTCCATACCTCAAAGCTACTCCAACCTTAACTTCCTGATAAAAATGCTAAATTCCAACAAACATGATGACCTCTTAGTACCTGTATGAGACCCTTAATGCACAAAATAAATAGGAGACAGAGAGAAAGAATTAAAGATCCTGCCATAGAGACAGGCTGGGAGTGGGGGTAGTTTGTTGGGGGATGGTTTTAGGGAACCAGGAATATTGGTTTTGGGAAATGTACACTAGAGGAAGGATGGAAGTTGGATCGTTGTATGACTGGAAGCAAATTATGAATAGATTTGTAATGGTCTATATCACAGATATTCAATAAAACATTAAAAATACTGATGGAACTTTAAAACCCAGCATAACTATTGTTGTGTTCTCTGTAGGAAAAAAATGTTACTCACCTGTGTGCCAATAACTTGTAGAAAGCTAAACCCAAAGATATATCAATGACTGTCTTTGGCATGAATACAGTAATTGCAGCTATGTTATGTTTTAGAATCAGTTCGTGGACAAGACGTCAAGAGGAGCAGTGGCAAAGTGCATCAATGTTGAATGGATAATGTTTCAGGAGCTTGCAAGGGAGATGGGAAGATTTGGCATGAGAAAAGGGAAGAAACAGAAGAGTGAAGTACTAATAAGTATCATGAGAAAAATGCAAGGGAGGACATTTCCTGGCAAGTGTCACACTCTGTTGAGCTTTTGGTGAGGATAAGTATTAGAAAGTATCTTTCCCATTTAGTGGTAAAAAGGTTACTTTGATGGGTATATTTAAAATTTACTTTAACGATTAGAATCACTAAGAGATACACAGTTACAAAGTTGCTCATAATTGAGTTTCAGTCATCTAATGTTCTAGAACCTTTCCAGTATATTGGGGCATTTTTGAAGGAATATCCCTGGTGCGAAGACTAGGGCATCTGAATCTTAACACATTTCACCAAATATATGATCTGTACTCACATGATTTACACTGTCTCCCCTGCTCTTTGATTTATGTTTTCATGCAATATTTCCTTGTGAAACTCACCTCAAGTGAGGCTCCCTATTTAAGACAAGTACATGTTTCTGGGGCATTACATATTTTTTGGTTGCTGGGAGAGTCTCTAAAGCAATGCTCAGGAGGTGTACGGGCCATACAGACAATTCTCAGAAAACGTGGCCATGGTGCTTGGGGTCCTCCGAGGCTATACAGCCTTTGATACTCTGGCAATCAGGTGCTGCTGGGAGTCAAATTGAGTGCATGTGAGACAAGTTCCATAAGCACTACACTATCTCCTGCGGCCCTGGGTATTAGATTTATGTCAGCATTCTGAGGTCCTCCCTTTTGTCAGAAAGCAGAGACTTGTGCAGGAGAAAGTGGAAGGGACTTTAGGGTTTAGCTAGGTTGACTGAGTGGCTGGTGATACCATTAAGATTGGAACATAAAGTAAAAATAAAACAAGAGCCCCGTGCCTTTTCCACTGAACTCGACACCCTCCACAGGGGGACACCTGCGGGGAACACCTGCAGCAGCTCCTTGGGACTGTCCATCACCTAATCAGCCCCTCCCCCCCAGGTGGGTAGGGGGAGTACAAGCCAGGTTCACCACTCCTCACCCCCAGTCCCCCGCGTTTTCCTGCAGAACTGGACACCTTCCAGAAGGGGACACCTGAGGCAGCTCCATGGGATTTTCCATCGCTCTTCCTACATTCCAGGATCCTGGGTGGGAGTGACCCTGGGATGGGCCAGGGGCGTGGCCACCATATAGGGAGTGTGTCCTCCCAGAAGTGGGCGTGGCCTTCTCCTGGGTGGCCAGCCGCAGTTATATTTCCCAATCTGGGCACTCAGGACTTTCATCTCTCACTTTGTCGCCTAATACCGACTGAAAATGTCTGAGCACCTCTACTAGAATACAACATTCCACTCGCCTACTCCATTTCTAACAAAATACCTGTATGAAATATGCTGTAAAAGCTCAAAACTAAAAAGTACCTCCTCCAAAGCGCAAATCTCCACCACAAGGAGAATATGAAGAAAAGAAACATCCTCAATCGAGGTTGTCCACAATTGCGCTCTCATTTATAAAGAATTCCAGGATAAAATGCAGAGGGTGTTCAAGGATCTACTCAAAGAATCAATGGAAGAGATATCCAATGACTAAAATAAGAAATGAAAGAAACAATAGAACAGAGATCCAAGAAAATACAGGAAGAAAAGAGAACAGAATTTTAAAAAGCTACAAAAAGAAGAGTCACAAATAAAGGATTCAGTGGATGAAATTAAAAAGTCAGTAAGTGCCCTTAGCAATAGGATAAGTGCAGCTGAAGAGAGGATCAGCGAGCTTGAAGATGAGCAACAGAACTCCCACTGGGAAGAACAAGCAATAGGAAAAGACCTCCAAATGGCTCTAAGGAGAATCAGAGACCAAGGGGATGACGCCAAGAGGAAGAACATTAGAATCATTGGAGTACCAGAAGGACAGGGAAACAACCCCAATGAAAAAGCTAGAGTAAAAGAAACCATTGCTGAAAAGTTCCCAGAGTTAAGGAAAGCAGACATCCAATTCCAAGGAGCCAGAATGGTATCAGCTAAAGGAGACCCCAGAAAAAACACTCCAAGCATATCATAGTAAGAACGATGGATGCTGTGAACAGAGACACAATATTACAAGCAGCAAGGTCAAAGAACGAAATTACATACAAAGGAGCACCCCTTAGATTCACAGCAGACCTATCAGTGGAAACCCTCCAAACCCGAAGGCAATGGTTGTATATAGTGAAAAAATTCAAAGAAATGAACGCCTCACCGAGAATACTCTATCCAGCTAAACTCTAACTCAAATTTGATGGGAACGATACACTACTTTTTAGATAAACACAAGCTCGGGAACTTCATACACTCAAAACCAAATCTAAAAGAAGAAGTAAAGGGGCTCCTGTAAGATAAGAAGGAAAACACGTGTAAATCAACTCCTACAGGAAGATGGCACAAAACCCCATGACAATAATCTCCCTTAATGTCAATGGTCTAAATGCACCTACCAAGAGACACAGAGTGGCAAAATGGATTCAGGAACTGAAACCAGCATTCTTCTGTCTACAAGAAACTCATCTGAACAATCAGAGCAAACACAGACTCAAAGTGAATGGACGGAAAACAATCCTGCAAGCAAACAGCTCCCTCACAAAAGCTGGGGTGGCCACACTAGTATCCGACAACATTAATTTCAGGCTGAAAAAGATTAGAAGGGACAGCGAAGGCCACTTTCTCTTCATCAAGGGATACATTCCACAGGAAGAAATCATACTCTTAAATGTATACGTACCTAATGAAGGAACAGCTAGATACTTAAAACAACTGCTAACAGATTTTAAAGAGGACAGTTCTAGCAACACAATAGTAGATGAAGACTTCAACAACGCCTTATCACCTCTGGATAGATCAACAAGAATAAAACTCAGCAAGGAAACTTTGGCTTTGAATGAAGAAATAGAAGAGAAAGGACTTATAGACCTATACAGGGCTTTACACCCCCCAAAGAAAGAATATACATTCTTCTCCAGTGCGCATGGAACATTTTCCAAAATAGACTATGTTCTAGGCCACAAAACATACCTCAATAGAATCAGGAAGATACAAAGAGTATCAACAATCTTTTCAGACCATGATGCAGTGAGTATAGATGCGAATCACACACAGACACGGACAACCAAATCGAACACCTGGAAACTAAACAAGTCACTGCTGAACAATGTGTGGGTCAGGAAGGACGTCAAGGAAGAAATCAAATGATACCTGGAAACAAATGAGAACAAAAACACGAACTACCGGGGCTTATGGGATGCAGCTAAACCCCTATTAAGGGGAAAATTCATAGCTCTGCAAGCATATCTACGGACGGAAGAAAAGATGCAAGTAAGCAACTTATTTCACAGCTCAAGTTCTTATAAAAGGATCAAGAAAAGGAGCCTACATCGGGCAGAAGGAAAGAGATCTAAAACTTAGAGCAGAAATCAACGACATGGAAACCTAAGAAACAATCCGAAAGATCAATGAAACCAAGAGATGGTTCTTTGAGAAAATAAACAAGGTAGATAAACCACTGGCAACACTCACAAAGAAACAGAGAGAGAAAACACTAATAAACCAAATCAGAAATAAAAATGGAGATAACACAATGGAAACCAAAGAAATTCAAAAGATCATCAGAGACTACTTTGAAAGTCTGTATGCCAAGAAAAAAGAGAAGTTAGAAGAAATGGATAACTTCCTGGATTACTATAATCTCCCAAAGATGAGTCAAGAAGATATAAAATACCTGAATAGACCTAGTCACATAAATGAAATTGAAACTGTAATCAAAATTCTTCCCAAAAAAAAAAGCCAGGTCCAGATGGATTCACTACCGAATTTTTCCAAACATTTAAAGAGGATCTACTGCCCGTCCTTCTCAAACTTTTCCAGGAAATTGAAAAAACAGAAACTCTCCCAAACAGTTTCTATGAAGCCCATCTCTCTCTAATACCAAATGGAAACAAAGACACCATGAGAGAAGAAAACTACAGGCCGATATCACTGATGAACCCGTATGAGATGATTCTGAACAAAATACTAGCAAATAGAATTCAACAACTCATCAAAAAGTTCATACACCATGACCAAGTGGGATTCATCCCGGGCGATGCAAGGATGGTTTAACATTCGGAAATCAATCAACATAATCCATCATATCAACAAAAGAAAAGATAAAAATCATATGATCATATCAATAGATGTAGAGAAAGCAATTGACAAGATCCAGCATCCGTTTATTATGAAAACCCTCGCCAAATTGGGGATAGAGGGGACTTACCCCAATATAATTAAAGCCAGCTAGCACAAGCATACAGCAAGCATCATCCTCAATGGGGAAAATCTGAGAGCGTTCTGCCTAAGATCAGGAACGAGATAAGGATTCCGACTCTTTCAACTGGTGTTGAACATAGTACTAGAAATACTAGCAATAGCAATTAGGCAAGCAAAAGAGATTAAGGCCATCCAAATAATTAAGGAAGAAATCAAGCTCTCACTATTCGCAAATGATATGATACTATACTTAAAGAACCATAAAACCTCTACCAAGAAACTCCTCGAAATAATACACTCGAGAGTAAAGTTAAAGGTATAAAATAAATACCTAAAGTCCATGGCTTTACTATACACAAATAGTGAGAGAGAAGAAAAAGATGAAAACAATCCCATTCACAATTGTGTGCCAGAAAATCAACTACCTAGGAATTAATTTAACTAAGAAAGTAAAGGAACTGTACAAAGAAAACTACAAAACGCTGCTCCTTGAAATAAAAGAGGACGCGAGGAAATGGAAAAATATCCCCTGTTCATGGATCTGGAGAATTAATATTGTCAAAATGGCAATACATGCAATAGCACTGTACAAATTCAATGTGATCCCTATTAGGATACGCACGACATTCTTCAAAGAAATGGAGCAAACACTCCTGAAATTTATATGGAACAATAAACCCCCACGATGAGCTAAAGCAATTCTTGGGAAAAAGAAAATGGGAGGAATTAACCTCCTGAACCGCAAACTTTACTAAAAGTAGTAATAATTAAAACAGCATGATACTTGCTACATGCATAGCATACTTTTTCTTAGATTTTTTGATTTTTCTAAGATATATTGATCATCTTTTTTTTAAATTTTTTTTTATTAGTGAAACACCATGAGGTACAGTTGTAGACTTACAATTTTTTGTGCTTGGGTTTGATTATACAATGATCAGATACCCATCCCTCCACCAGTGCCCAATTTCCACCACCATGGATAATATCCCCCCCACCCCCATACCCCCATCCCTCCTGCCTCTGTGGCAGGGCAATCCACTGTGTTCTCTCTCTCCGTTTGGGTGTAGTGGTCTGCAAAAGAGGCATTGAGTGGCAAACATGTTCAGTCCATAGTCCACTTTCGACATGCATCTCCCCTCCTGGGAGGAGGATCCTCCAAACACCCTTTATTTGGTGTTCCCTTCTCTGTCTGAGCTGCCCTTTCCTCTAGAATGCCCGACTGGCCACTAAGCTATGGAGTAATCCTCCTGGTGCTGATCTCAGCTATTCTTGGGTATTAATCTCATATTTTGTTACCTTATATCCCCCAGATGAATGCAATCTTTCTATGTCTATCCCTCTCTTTCTGACTCATTTCGCTTAGCATGATACTTTGCACGTTGTACCACTTGTATGTAAATTTCATGACTTCATCTTTTCTAAGAGCTACATAGTACTCCAATGTGTAGATGTACCAATGTTTCTTTAACCAGTCATATATTCTTGGGCATTCAGGTTTCTTCCAGTTTCTGGCTATTGTAAAGAGTGCTGCAATGAACAAACAAGTTCAGATATCACTTCGACTATACATTTTTGCCTTTCTGGGATATATTCCCAGGAGTGGTATTGCTGGTCAAAAGGGAGCTCAATTTCTAATTTTTTGAGAATCGTCCATACTGTTTTCCAGAAGGGCTGAACCGGTCGACATTCCAACCAACAGTGAAGGAGAGTCCCTTTCTTGCCACATCCGTGCCAGCATCAATTGCTTTTGTTCTTTTGAATGTGGGCCAGTCTCTGAGGTGTGAGATGGTATCTCATTGTGGTTTTTATCTGCATCTCCCTGATGGTTAATGATGTAGAGCATTTTCTCATGTGCTATTTTGCCATTCGGATTTCTTCTTTGAGAAAGTTTCTGTTCATTTCATTGTCCCATTTTTGCATGGGGTTGGATGTTTTCTTCTTGTGGATTTTAACCAGTATTTTGTATATCCTGGATAGCAACCCCTTGTAAGATGTGTATTCGACGAATATCCTTTCCCATTCTGTAGACTGTCTTTGTATTTTGGTCACTGTTTCTTTGGAGGTGCAGAAGCTTCTTAGTTTAAGATAGTCCCATTTATCTATCTCTGTTTTCACTTGCTCAGACAGTGGCGTGGCATCTTTGAAGATACCATTAGCTTCAATGTCATGGAGGGTTTTGCCAACTTTGTCTTCAATGTACCTTATGGTTTCTGGTCTGATGTTGAGGTCTTTAATCCACTTTGATCTTACTTTTGTACACGGTGTTAGGCAGAGTTCTGAGCCCATTTTTTTGCATGTAGCTGTCCAGTGATGTCAGCTCAATTTGTTAAAGAGGCTTTCCTTACTCCACTTCACATTACTTGCACCTTTATCAAAGATTAGATGATCATATGATTGAGGGGAGATATCAGTGTATTCAACCCTGTTCCATTGGTCTGCAGTTCTGCCTTTGTTCCAGTACCATGCTGTTTTAATTATTACTGCTTTGTAGTACAGTTTGAAGTTCGGGAGGTTGATTCCTCCCATTTTCTTTTTCCCAAGAATTGCTTTAGCTATTCGTGGGGGCTTATTGTTCCATATAAATTTCAGGAGTGTTTGCTCCATTTCTTTGAAGAATGTCATGGGTATCCTTATAGGGATTGCATTGAATTTATACAATGCTTTTGGTAGTATTGCCATTTTGACAATGTTAAGTCTCCCAACCCATGAGCAGGGGATATATCTCCATTTCCTCATGTCCTCTTTTATTTCCTGTAGTAGCGTTTTGTAGTTTTCTTTGTATAGGTCCTTTACTTCCTTAGTTAAGCTGATTCCTAAGTATTTGATTTTCTGGGGCACAATTGTGAAAAGGGTTGTTTTATTCATGTTGCTTTCTTCTCTCTCACTGTTTGCATATAGCAAAGCCATGGACTTTTGGGTATTGATTTTATAGCCTGCAACTTTACTATGCGAGTCTATTGTTTCTAGGAGTTTTTTGGAGGAAGTTATTGGGTTCTCTAAGTATATTGTCATATCATCTGCGAATAGTGAAAGCTTGATTTCTTCCTTTCCTACCTGAATGCTCTTAATAACTTTTTCTTGCCTAATCGCTATTACAAATACTTCCAGTACTATATTGAACAGCAGTGGAGAGAGTGGGCATCCTTGTCTCGTCCCTGATCTTTGAGGGAAGGCTCTCAGTTTTTCCCCATTGAGGATGATGCTTGCTGTAGGCTTGTGTAGATGGCTTTAATTATGTTGAGGAAGGTCCCCTCTATACCCATTTTGGCTAGGGTTTTCATCATAAAGGGGTGCTGGATCTTGTTAAATGCTTTCTCTGCATCAATTGATATAATCATATGCTTTCTATATTTTCTTTTGTTGATATGATGGATTATGTTGATTGATTTCCGAATGTTGAACCATCCTTGCATCCCTGGGATGAATCCTACTTGGTCATGGTGTATGATCTTTTTGATGAGTAGTTGGATTCTATTTGCTAGTAGTTTGTTGAGGATCTTTGCATCTATGTTCATCAGGGATATCGGTTTGTAAATTCTCTTTCTTTGTGGTATCTCTGTCTACTTTTGGTATCAGTGTGATATTTGCTTCGTAGAAACTGTTTGGAAGTGTTTTTGATATTTCCATTTCGTGGAAAAGCTTAAAGAGGATTGGGAGTAAGTCCTCTTTAAAGATTTGGAAGAATTCACTAGTGAATCCATCCGGACCAGGACTTTTGTGCGTGGGGAGACTTTTTATTACCATTTCAATTTCCTTGATGGTGATAGGTCTGTTCAGGTATTCCAGGTCTTCTTGGTTCAGCCTTGGGAGTCTGTAGAAGTCTAGGAATTTATCCATTTCCTCGAAGTTTTGATGTTCTGTGGCATACAGTTTCTCAAAGTACTCCCTGAGGATCGTTTGAATTTCTGTAGTTTATGTTGTAAAGACCCCCTTTTCATTTCTGATTCGGTTTATTAGGGTTTTCTCTCTCCCTTTCTTTGTGAGTTTTGCTAGAGGCTTATCAATCTTGTTAATTTTCTCGAAGAACCAGTTCTTGGTTTCATTGATCTTTCGGATTTTTTTTGGGTTTCCATCTCGTTAATCTCTGCTCTGAGTTTTATCATTTCCTTTCTCCTGTTCGGGTTGTGCTCCTTTTTTTGGTCCTTCTCCAAGCTCTTAAGCTGTAATGTTAGGTTACTTATGTGTGCTCACTCCTCCTTCCTGAGGAATGCTTGTAGAGCTATAAACTTTCCTCTTAACACAGCTTTTGCTGTGTCCCATAAGTTTTGGTAACTCGTGTCCTCATTTTCATTCGTTTCTAGGAATCTTTTGATTTCCATTTTTATTTCCTGTCTAAGCCACTCGTTGTTTAGTAGAGCACTGTTTAATTTCCAGGTGTTTCATTTAGTTTTCTGTTTTTGTATGTGATTTCCTTCTAATTTCAGCGCATTATGGTCTGAGAAGATTGTCGATACAATCTCTATCTTCTTAATTTTTTGGAGGCATGTTTTGTGGCTCAGCATGTGGTCTATCTTGGAGAATGTTCCATGTACGCTTGAGAAGAATGTGTATTCAGCTTTTTGTGGATGAAGTGTCCTGTATATATCTATTAAGTCCCTTTCTTCCATTGTTTCCCTCAGATGAAGTATGTCCTTGCTAAGCTTGAGTCTGGTTGATCTATCAAGAGGTGACAAAGCAGTGTTGAAGTCTCCCACTAGTATTGTGTTCCTGTTGATGTCTTTTTCCAAATCTATGAGTTTTAAGTACTTTGCTGGTCTCTCATTAGGTGCACATACATTTATTATTGTAAGTTCTTCCTATTGTACATATCCTTTGATCAATAAGAAATGGCCTTCACTGTCTCTTATGACCTTCCTCACTCTGATATCGATGTGATCTGATATTAGGATGGCTACCCCAGATTTTTTATGGGAGCTGTTTGCCTGTAGGATTGTTTTCCAGCCTTTGACTCTGAGTCTGTGTTTGCTTTGACTATTTAGATGTGTTGCATGCAGGCAGCAGAATGTTGGGTTCAATTTTCTAATCCATCCTTTCACTCTATATCTTTTAATTGGTGCGTTTAGCCCATTGACATTGAGAAAGATTATTGTTATGGGATTTTGTCCCATTGTTCTGTTGAAATTTGGTGTATTTGAGAGGCCTGTCTTGCCTTAAAGTAGCCCATTTAGTTGTACTTGTAACCATGGTTTTGAGTCCATGAAGTTCCTGAGCTCTTGTTTGTCTGTGAAACTGTGTGTTGTTCCTTCTATTATGAATGAGAGTCTCGCTGGTTAAAGTATTTTTGGGGAGACATTTATTTCATTGAGTTTTTTCACTATGTCCCACCACTGTTTTGGGCCATAAGGGTTTCATCAGAAAAAACAGCTGTGAATTTTAAGGATGCTCCTTTGTAAGAGTTTTCTTTCTTCGATCTTGCTGCTTTCAGAATTTTGTCTCTGTCTAAGGTTTTGGTCATTTTGATCAGAATGTGTCTTGGGGTATTTTTATTCGGATTTCTTCTAGCTGGTACCCTTCGGGCCTCCTGAATATGGTCACAAGTTTTCTTCAGCTCTGGAAACGTTGTAGCTGTGATGTCATTGACAGTTTCTTCTTCATCAAGGTTTTCTTCCTGTACCTCTGGGACTCCAATAATTCTTATGTTACCCCTCTTGGCTTCATCACGATCTTCTCTTGCCATCTGTTCCCGAATTGTGAGTCTCTTTTTCATTTTCTGCTCTTTTCAGAAGAGTCTCTGAACTTCATCTTTGAGCTCACTTATTCTGTTCTCAGCAGCTCTTACTCTGCTGCTGAGGCCTTCCACTGAGTTTTTCAATTCGCCTGCGTGATTTTACAGGCCTGACATTTCTGATTGCATTTTCCTTTTTTCTGCCTTCAAATCCTCTTGTCTTCTATTGGCATTGCTTTCCATTGTTTCTTTTAGTTCCCGAAACATCCTAAGTAGCTCCCTCCTGAATTCCTTGTCAGAGAGGTTGTCTAACACTGCAATACTGTTAGTGTCATCTGGGCTAGACACTTCAATAAGAAAGTTTGGTGGGCTTTTGCGTTGCTTTACCATTGTGAAAACTGTGGTTTAGTCCTTAACATTCACTGTTACTATTCTGCTTGATATGCAGTGTGAGTTAAGATAGGCTTATGCGTTATTGGCTACTGTGTTTCTAGTGACTGAGCTAAACTAGAGAAGTTTCCATCGAAGAAGGTTGCTTATGGTTCCTATGGCATATGTAGCGTGAAAATATTTCGTGGCCGCTAATGCGGCCGCGGCTCCGGAAAGAGTCCCTGGCACTGAGCGAGGAGTTGGGAACGACGATGGAGCTAGCTGTGCATGCGCAGAGAGGGTCCCAGGCCCTTGGTGGCGGGCTCCACCTGGTTGAAATCGGAGCCGTTCAGCCTGGTTGCCCAGAGCTGGGCCTGCGTGCCCATCCCGCGCAGATCAGGGGTGAAACAGGCTTTCTAGGAAGTGGAGCTATCTGTGCATGCACACAGAGGGTCCCAGGCCCTTGGGGGCAGGCTGTACCTGGTTGTAATAGGAGCCGTTTAGCTTGGTTGCCCAGAGCTGGGCCTCCGTGCCCATCCCCATATTGATCATCTTTAATTATTCCACATCAATACCAATGTCCAAAAATGTTTCAAAATGTAATTATTGAAAAAAATCATATAGAAGTTCAAATTTGTATTGTTCGTGGGATAACTATATTAAGAAGGAATAGAACCACAAGAAACATACAAGTAAAATGAAGCTACATTTCTTTGGAGTCTTTCAATTATGTATTTACATTAGTCTATATACAAGCATGATTTTTAAAAAATAAATTTCAGTGACTATAAAATTTTGGAGTTTTTCATAATTGTAATGTTTTACTGCTAAGTCTATATTGATGTGAAGATTTTTATCTATTTGTCTAATTTTCTGATTGTTTACTTAAGATCAGTAGTTAAAAGCTAACTGGCTGATGACTGATTATGTGGCTCAGGGTTAAAGCACTTGGCTTGCGTGCATGAAACTTTGGGTTGGCCTCCTGCAAGGCAAATGGCCTACCCACTGTGCTGTAAAATTTATATAAAATATACTACTAATAAAACCTAATGATGTTGGTGAACAGTGCAATATAAATGATTACTTAGTAATTTTCCTGATTTGTTAATGAAATATGTAAGCTCTTGAGTATAATGGGAGTAGTTTTCTAACATAAGAGTCTCAAGAAGGTGAAACTGTTATAACTGTCGTGTAGGATTCCATCTCCCTAGCCTGCTTCATTCTACCTCTCTCTCTATCCAATCTGGTCTTCTTCTTGGGAATCTGACCTCCTGATCGGCTTGACTCTACCTTTCAACTGCCTACTTTATGACATCATTCTCCCACCCAACCAACCACAAACTGGTAGAATCTTGGGGTTGGTACCGCTTGACCTTGAGCCTGGAAGGTGGTGGTGGAAAGAGATGGTCCTAGGAGAGTTAATGGAGTGAAGGATGTATGGGAAGGAAACCGGGAAGGGTAGGGAACTGACAGCTGGTGATCAGCATGGGAGAGTTGGTAGATATTTTCTAAGTACGTTAACATCACGATCACGATCACGACCACCCTGTTGTTCGTCGATTGCCTCGAGCAGGTGCCAGTAACGTCTTCTTCGTCCTAGCCCTGAGATTTTTTTTTTAAAGTGCCATATTCAAGGCTTTTTCAGGGTTAAGAGAATGAGACCCATCATTGTTACTGGTATTTGGCATATTGGGTATACCACGGGGAGTTTGCCAGACTCTGCCGTGTGGGCATGTTACATTTGGTAGCCTGCCAGTTTGACCAAATTAGGAATGAGATGATAAGATGTCGCATTCGCGGCCGTGCGCTTCCGGGAGCTGAGTGTGATGATCTCTGGATCCTGGCCTTTGTTGGAGTTACACGGCAGTTGGTGGGTGTAACTGCCAGTAACTCTGGCAGGTCCAGTCCCAAACTGTGCAGGCTTGGAGATCTCAGCCCCGGGTCCCACACACCTGGGTTCCTCTGTCAGTTCTTTTATGCGTGAGGCTCATCCAAGTGTGTGGAGAGTGCTCCCAGCATGGCCTTGGCTGGGCCTCGATGGTCTTCAGCTGTTGGGCCCTGGTGGAGACAGTCAGGCATAGGGTAGGAGACTCTGCCTTGTTCTCTCCCAGGAGCTGAGTGTGATGATCTCTGGATCCTGGCCTAAGTTGGAGTTACACGGCAGTTGGTGGGTGTAACTGCCAGTAACTCTGGCAGGTCCAGTCACAAACTGTGCAGGCTTGGAGATCTCAGCCCCGGGTCCCACACACCTGGGTTCCTCTGTACGTTAACATGTTTTTCATAAATGATAAGCAAAACAAAAATACGAAAATAAGATAGGTTCCAAAGAACAGGTTACATATAAGACCGAGAGAGCTGAAAGGGCTGGCATTCCTTCTGGAACTTTCAATCATACCAATTACTAAAGATGGTATTTTCACATCACTTAGCTGTGGAGAGGAATAGTGAGAAACAGAATGCCACCAGAAAAGCAAACTTGATGACCACGGTTCATAAACGCCAGGTGGAAGGTGTTCACATGGATCCCAAGAGCAAGTGGATTAACAGGAACATATATTATACGAAGTCTGCTTGGTACCAGTAACTTCTTTGGTGGAAATAGAGGAAAACAAATGCGGTTTCTGACAGACCTGAGACTAAACTGCTAATCAATTTTCCCAGGCAAGGGTAGTTGGCTGGGAACAGAACAACTTGGAAAGTGTTTTGCTACCTTTCATATATGGCTAGGGGAAAATGATCCCAGTCATCTATTAAAACTAACAAGCTTCAACTCTCTCGAAGGACAGTTGTATTCAGTGAGGAAAAAATGCTGTGAGAAAAGTCTGAAATGATGGGCATAGAGACAATAAGTGCAAAAGGAAGGACTTGAAATTTGGGTTCCTCTGAAAACAAAGCTTGAAACAACAAGATTTGGTGAACACATGATTTACTGGGAATGGGATCTGAGGAGGAAAAGAGTGATATCAGGGATGTGAACAAGGGAAATCCAAGTTAAGGAAGACTTAGCTAGCTGACTACCCCATGGGCAACATGGTTCCAAGACTACGAGAACTTACCAAGGACTTTACTTTAATTTTCTTTCTTTTATATGGTCACTTACAACATGTATTCTTTGCCTTCTTCAAAAACAATTTGGAAATGATTTTTTTAATTTTTTTATTAGTGAAACACCATGAGGTACAGTTGTAGATTTACAATTTTTTGTGCTTGGGTTTGATTATACAATGATCAGATACCCATCCCTCGACCAGTGCCCATTTTCCACCACCATGGATAATATCCCCCCCACCCCCATCCTCTCATCCCCCCCTGTCTCTGTGGCAGGGCAATCCCCTGTGTTCTCTCTCTCCTTTTGGGTTTTGTGGTCTGCAAAAGAGGCATTGAGTGGCAAACATGTTCAGTTCATAGTCCACTTTCGACATGCAACTCCCCTCCTGAGAGGGTCCTCCAAACACCCTTTATTTGGTGTTCCCTTCTCTGTCTGAGCTGCCCTTTCCTCTAGAATGCCCGACTGGCCACTAAGCTATGGAGTAATCCTCCTGGTGCTGATCTCAGCTATTCTTGGGTATTAATCTCATACTTTGTTACTTTATATCCCCCAGATGAATGCAATCTTTCTATGTCTATCCCTCTCTTTCTGACTCATTTCGCTTAGCATGATACTTTCCCTGTTGTACCACTTGTATGTAAATTTCATGACTTCATCTTTTCTAAGAGCTACATAGTACTCCATTGTGTAGATGTACCAAAGTTTCTTTAACCAGTCATCTGTTCTTGGGCATTCAGGTTTCTTCCAGTTTCTGGCTATTGTAAAGAGTGCTGCAATGAACAAACAAGTGCAGATGTCACTTCGACTATACATTTTTGCCTCTCAGGGTTATATTCCCAGGAGTGGTATTGCTGGGTCAATCGTTAGCTCAATTTCTAATTTTTTGAGAATCGTCCATACTGTTTTCCAGAAGGGCTGAACCAGTCGACATTCCCACCAACAGTGAAGGAGTGTCCCTTTCTCGCCACATCCGCGCCAGCATTGGTTGCTTTTGTTTGGAAATGATTTTTAATTAAAAAATGTTTTATTAACATGTCATTATTAAAAAGAAACATATAGGCAAAAGAGTTAGTGCAGTATGTAGAGGGTGTTTACCTTGTATGCGGCTAACCTGAGTTCAATCCCCGGAACCCTGAGCCTGCCAGGAGTGATATCTGGATACAGAGTTAGAAGTGAGCCCAGAGCACATCTGTGTGCGCTCCCCTACCACAAAAAAGAAAGAAAAGAAAAGAAAAGAAAAGAAAAACATATTACTGATTCTTGAGTGACATAGTGGTTAATGGTGCTAACTGGTATATAACGTTTGAAAACCCCCAAATTTAAGAGATAGTCTGCTGTTGACCAAGAAGATGGTTTTTTAATAGTATTTACTCACATTGTCTGCAATTAGTGCTATTTGTGGCCTGTAAATCTGTAAATTTTGATACATTTAAACAAATTATAATGGATTTTATAATGGACTTTATAATGAATTTGTATTTTAGAGTAATAAGTGATAAATTGTATTTCTGTTTTTGTGGGGTATTTGGGTCATAGTATGTGGTGCTTGGAACTTCTGACTCTGTGCTCAAGGGTCATTCCTGGTGATGCCAGCCATTAAGTTTGGTTGACTGTGTGCATGGTAAGTGCTTTAACCCCTCTACTAATTCTGGGGGCCAATCAAATAAATCATCTGCATATATCTTATACATGCATGGCATACTTTGTCTTAGATTTTTTGATATTTCTAGGATGTATTGATCATCTTAAATTATTTCACATCAATAACAATCTCCAAAAAAGTTTTAAAATATAATTATTGACAGAAAATCATATAGAAGTCCAAATTTGTATTGTTCATGGGATAACTAAATTAAGAAGAAAATAGAACCACAATAAACATACAAGTAAATTGCAGGAGTCTTTCAATTATGTATTTATATCTGTATATATACAAGTATAATCTTTAAAATATAAATCTCAGATACTATAACATTTTATTGAGTTTTTTATAATTGCAATGTTTTACTGCTAAGATGATATTGTTGTGAACATTTATATCTATTTGTCTACTTTTCTGATTGTTTACTTAAGATCTGATATTAAAAGCTAAATTACTAGGGCTCGAGCGATAGCACAGCTGGTAGGATGTTTACCTTGCAAGCGACTGACCTGGGTTCAATTCCCAGCATAGCATATGTTCCCCTGAGCACTGCAAGGGGTAATTCCTGAGTGCAGAGCCAGGAGTAATCCCTGTGCATCGCGAGGTGTGACCCAAAAAGAAAAAAAAAAAGCTAACTTACTTATGACTGGGTATGTAGCTCAGGGCTAAAGCACTTGGCTTGCAAGTATGAAATTTTGGGTTCTATTCCTCACACTATAGAAAAAAAAACAAAATCACTAACTGTGGTTGAAAACATATCTCAGTGGTAAAATATTTGCCTCACATTTGTGAGGTTATGGGTTTGATCCCTGAATTTCCATATACGCTCACAAAAGCTAATTTACTTAAAGAATATTAAACTGCTTTAAACCAAGGACATATTGCCATACAATTATACAGATTTAATTCTCAATACAATACCTTGAAAAGATCCGTTTATAGCATCTTTGCTAGGAAAAGATGTTACCTGATATTTAAATGTTTGTAATTTGGAGACACATTTTAATTTGTCATTTTAATTTGTGATCTTTGTCTACTAGTGAGCTTGAAAATTGCTCTTGTGTTTACGAGGAATTTACACTTCTTTCAATAGAGATTATATGATCATGGTTTATGCTTATTTTTTCTATACAAGTTTAATAGGTTTAATAGGTAAATAGGTTTAATAGGTAAATAGTTTAATAGGTAAATATTGGTTTATTTCACAGCACTAATTTATTAAAAACATTCATCATTTGCCTATCATATTAATTAGTTGTTTGTTTTGCTTGTTTTTTGATCACTTAATTTACTTTTTATCTTTTCTTTCAGATTGTAAGATTTTCACACAAATGAGCATATGTTTTTCTTTATATTCTACAGTTTTAGATTGAGAACAACTGTTTGGTTTGTAAAATAAGATACTTGTGCATTTACAATTTCTTCTCACTATTTTTATATTTTAACACATCTCGATTCATCTACAACTTATCACAGTAAATGTTGTCATATTGAAAGAAACCACCATTTTTTTCAATCATAGCACTGTAGCACTATCCTCCCGTGGTTCGTCCATTTGTTCGAGTGGGCACCAGTAACATCTTACAACAGATTGTGAGACTTGTTGTTACTGGTTTTGGCCTATTGAATACGTCATGGGTAGCTTGCTAGGCTTTTGCTATGAGGGCAAGATATTCTGGGTATCTGGGTATCTTGCCGGGCAGAGGAATAGGAATCAGGGTTGGCCTCCTGCAAGGCAAATGCCCTACCCGCTGTGATGTAAACGTTATATAAAAATACTAGGAATACCGAATGTTGTTTCTTTAACAGTGCAATAAAAATGATTATTTAGTAATTTTCTGGATTTATTAATTAAATATGTAAGCTCTTGAGTATAATGGGAGTAGTTTTCTAACACAATAGTCTGAGGAATTTGAAACTGTTATAACTGTTTTGTAGGATTCCATCTCCCTAGCCTGCTTCATTCTACCCCTCTCTCTATCCAATCCGGTCTTCTTGGGAATCTGACCTCCTGATTGGCTAGCCTCTACCTTTCAACTGCCTACTTTATGACATCATTCTCCCACCAAACCAACCACCAACTGGTAGAACCTTGGGGTTCCCATGCGGTTGTTTGTAAAAAATTTGAATCAACCCGGCAAGTGACCAGTGACCAATGACCAATCACCATTGACCAGTCATCTGTACTGGACACTTGTGGTCTTAAGCCGCTGCAGTTTACTGACTTACTCTCGTACTGTCTCCTCTTCTTGTCTACCTTTCATCAGTATTTCCTCTTCTCTGACCATGTAAGGTAAGGATTAATACTTTTCAAAGATTTACATTAGATTTATCATCCGTAAACTTAGCAGTCTAGTAAAAACAACATGTAGTAGTGAAAGAAAGTATTCAAGTTGAATTTTATAAGCCTCATTTTTGTTGACTTTGACATTTGCTGTGTGATTTTAGACATTGGCTTTCTTTTTCTCACATACAAACTCTTTTTCCTCATTGATTACTTTATATTTTAGACATATTTATGAGCTCAAATACAAACATATATATATGTTGATTCTCTGGGTTTCTTTTTACTTTTCATCGTGTATTTTACATAATATCCTTTAAAAAAGTAAATCAGAGACAGTATTTTTACAGAAAAAGAAAATGTAGATGCTGTGGAAACCTGCTAATTCATACTCGCACGTTTTCTCTGTAATAGTCTCTCCTCTTGTATTTATACTTCAGTACTTTAAATATAGTGCTATTACACAGTAATAATCATTTTTCTTTGAGTTTTCTATTGAAACCAGGTAATAAGAAAATTTGGGGGATGGGGAAGGTGTGGAGTGCTGAGAGATAGGGAGGCAAGCCCTCAAAGGTAAGAAAGTTTGGGATCACTTTCATCAAACATTGACCAATCGAAACCAAGACGATATGAGGGAGAATAAAATAGGAAAGAAAGAATGAAAGAATATGGACGGCAATTACCAAGGAAGGGGAAACCGTCTGGATTGAATGTTGAAGAAAACCAAGGATTTAAAATCAAAAAAGAAAGAATATATGTTAAATATGATGAGGTAAATACACTGAGAGCAAGTCAAAGCAATTTACTTCAATAAATGCCAGGACTAGAAAGTATACTGTGCATTGAGTAGGGTACCAGTAGGAAAACCAGTATATCAGAAAGCCATCCTTGGTGACTTTTTTCCTTACTATCTCTTAGAACACTGTACATGGTATTTGACAGTTTGGAATATAAACATGCATCAGAAATGATGCATCCCATAAATAGTTAATAGTGTTTATCTAGGTGGGTGGAAGAAATAGAATCTTCAATGTTTTATGACGTTCTGGTTTTTAAGTACATGTACGCGTTGCCTGTTGAAATTAAAACAATGGTATTTTCTAACTTGATTCAGGAGATTTGATTCATTTGTGTGGTAATTAGGTTCCAGGTTTGAGCTGCTTGTCGTCTTTACAAATATTATTTCATGTGATTTTTTTCTTCCTAAAATGAGAGTATTTTGATAGTAGTCAACTTCTGTTTTAGATCCTAATAGGAAAATCAAGCCTCACATGTCGAATTACACATTTTTTTCATATTTGTTAATTTTGATTGTTCCTACATTAAAAATATTTAATGGGATTTTGGTGGTCATTTATTAAACATTGAGAAGAACGTTTTCCAGGTTAATAAAGTTAATTCTACTCTAGGTTTTTAAAGTACATTTGCAATATTTTGTGATCATTTTTTCTATGGTCTTTTCTGTTGTTTGTGTGATAAAATGAAATCATATGCTATGTTTAAAACGTGTTGTTTGGTGGCTAATATTCAGAGGTATTGATGAGAATAATTTTTTGTAATTACAAAGTTTCTCTATTTTCCTAATTTAAAACATTTCTTACCTATAAATACAATCACGTTTATTCCTATTCTATTTGTTATGTAGTTACTGCTAAATCCTTTCTCTTTAATGGACTGGTAAAGTGTGCACTCAAAAATCACCTTCTATTCCGTTTTTTGGCTAGCAGTTTTTTTCTAAAATAGAATACAATCTTCATATTGTATATGTGGAACAATTCATTAATAACCTTATTGGACTGTTTTATTTGATTTTGTTTGAGACCACATCCACAGTTATTAAGGGTTTACTCTTGGGTCTACTCTCCATAACTTACTGTACTATGCTGCTTGCTACAGAGCCCAGATTTCATTGATATCTATATACTTCTTTTTCAGTTCTATGATACATATTTTTCACGATATTTTCTTTATACTTCCTCCTATGTAAACCACATGACATGGAAAAATTATATTTATGTATGCATAATTATTCTTAGAGTTATTAGTAACTACATTGTAGATAAACAATTTAAGACACAGAATTTAAATAAAGTTTTCCTTCCAAAAACATTTCTTGGGAAAAACTCAAGTAATCATTTTTGAAGTGGATCAAAAATGAGGGTAACCTTCAATGCATCAACAAGATTAAGTCATAAGTGAACCGTACTAGCAGATATTCATTGCACAAGTCAAATGGAAACCTGATGATTACAATGGTAACAGTTGTAAAGACCCCAAATGCCTATATTAATGTAAGGTATCTTCCTTCCGGTTTTTGGCCTTGTAGTGATCATGCAGAGTCCTGGAAAAATGTCCACATGCTTAGGGTCCGTAACTTGGAAATTCAAAAGTGGCAGAGATATAGTACTGGAGGGGATAAGGCACTTGCTTTGTACACAGCCAATCTGTTGGATCTCTGTTACTGCAGACACTCTTCTGAATATTACAAGGGATCACTCCACAGTGCAGAGCCAGAAAGAACCCATGATCACTGTCAGTTATTGGTCGAAACTATACTCCTTACAATGCCCATTAAAATTTATTGGAAAACATGAAGTCTCCTTGTCATTTCTGACCCTCAGGTTTCTTCTTGTCCAGAGAATGTTACTCATTCTCTTAGACTTCCTAGTTTGGAAAAGCTTGCCTTATAGAAAATAACATATGAGTCAATAGGAGAACAAGCTACAGGCATTGCTAGGGTAAGGAGAATCTATCTATATATAGGTAGGTTGTATAGCTAGCTATGTATAGCTAGCTATGTATAGCTAGGTTGACTGAGTAGGTGGTGGTACCATTAAGATTGGAACATAAAGTAAAAATAAAACAAGAGAAATATCTAACAATAGCAAAGAGGGCTATAGTACTCAAAAAATTAGAAGCAGGCACATTGGCAATTAGTTTTAAAAAGCATCAAGGAAAGTATATAGTATTGTGAGTGAACAAATCTACTCTATGGATTAATCTCATCCTTGAAATGGAAAAGGACAATGTGTTACAGTTAGAAATTTGCAAATAAGAAATATACCATCTATTTCTGCTGTGTTCCTATGCTTTACGAAGTATTATTCTAATTTTATATTTAATTTAATGATTATAACAGTATTTGCCACCATTAAACTTTTAATGGAATGTTTTATTAAAAATGTTTTTTAAAAATTTTTAAAAAATGTTTTATTAAAATGTTATTTAAAGGTATTTTCAAAGATGTCACGCCACTGTCTAAGCAAGTGAAAACAGAGATAGATAAATAGGACTATCTTAAACTAAGAAGCTTCTGCACCTCCAAAGAAACAGTGACCAAAATACAAAGACAGTCTACAGAATGGGAAAGGATATTCACCGAATACACATCTGACAAGGGGTTGATATCAAGGATATACAAAATACTGGTTGAACTCCACAAGAAGAAAACATCCAATCCCATCCAAAAATGGGGCAATGAAATGAACAGAAACTCTCTCAAAGAAGAAATCCGAATGGCAAAAAAGCACATGAGAAAATGTTCTGCATCATTAATCATCAGGGAGATGCAGATCAAAACCACAATGAGATACCATCTCACACCTCAGAGACTGGACCACATTTAAAAGAACAAAAGCAACCAATGCTGGAGCAGATGTGGCGAGATAGGGACACTCCTTCACAGTTGGTGGGAATGCCGACTAGTTCAGCCCTTTTGGAAAACAGTATGGACGATTCTCAAAAAATTAGAAATTGAACTCCAATTTGACACAGCGACAGCACTCCTGGGAATATATCCCAGAGAGGTATAAATGTGTAGTCGAAGTGACATCTGCACTTATTTGTTCATTGCAGCACTCTTTACAATAGCCAGAAACTGGAAGAAACCTGAGTGCCCAAGAACAGATGACTGGTTAAAGAAACTTTGGTACATCTACACAATGGAGTACTATGTAGCTCTTAGAAAAGATGAAGTCATGAAATTTACATACAAGTGGTACAACATGGAAAGTATCATGCTAAGCGAAAAGAGTCAGAAAGAGAGGGATAGACATAGAAAGATTGCATTCAAATGGGGGATATAAAGTAACAAAATATGAGATTATTACCCAAGAATAGCTGAGATCAACAACAGGAGGATTACTCCATAGCTTAGAGGCCAGCCAGGTATTCTAGGGGAAAGGGCAGTTCAGGTAGAGAAAGGGGAACCAAATGAAGGGTGTTTGGAAGATCCTCCAAGGAGGGGAGATGCATGTTAAAAGTAGACTATGGACTGAACATGTTTGCCACTCAACGCCTCTTTGCAGACCACAACATCCAAAAGAAGAGAGAGAACAAAAGAGGATGCCCTGCCAAAGAGGCAGGGTGGGGGGATGGGGGGATATTATCCATGGTGGGTACTGGTGGAGGGATGGGTATTTGATCATTGTATGACTGAAACACAAGCACAAAGATTCGTAAATCTACAAGTGTACATCATGGTGCTTCAGTATTAAAAAAATTTTTAAAAGTTATTAAAAAAAGAAACATATGGGGCAAAGAGCTTGTGCAGTGTGTATAGGGTGTTTACATTGTATGCAGCTAATCTCAGTTAAATCCCCAGAACCCTGAGCCTGCCAGAAGTAATTCTGGATAGAAAATCAGAAGTGAGCCCGGATCACATCTAGGTGCACTCCCCCTCCCCACAAAAAAGGAAGAAAAGAAAAGAAAACATATAACTGATTCTTGAGTAAAATAGAGATTAAGGGTGATAACTCCTATATAACGTTTGAAAACCCCCAAATTTAATAGAGAGTCTGCTATTGACCAAGAAGATGGTTTATTAATAGTATTTACTTACATTGTCTGCTAGTGGTGCTATGTGTGGTCTGTAAATCTGTAAATTTGATACATTTAAAAAATTTATAATGGATTTTATAATAGACTTTAAAATACATTGGTATTTTATGTTTAATAAGTGATAAATTATATCTCTACTTTGTGGGTTATTTGGGCCATAGTATGTGGTGCTTGGGATTTCTGACTCTGTGCTCAATGGTCATTTCTGGTGGAGCCAGCCATTAATTTGGGTTGACTGTGTGCATGGTACGTGCTTTAACCCCTATACTAAGCCTGGGGTCCAATCAAATCAATTATCTGCATATATTTTATACATGCATGCCATAATTTTCTTAGATTTTTGATTATTCTAGGATATACTGATCATCTTTAATTATTCCACATCAATACCAATGTCCAAAAATGTTTCAAAATATAATTATTGAAAAAAATCATATAGAAGTTCAAATTTGTGTTGTTCGTGAGATAACTATATTAAGAAGAAATAGAACCACAAGAAACATACAAGTAAAATGAAGGTACATTTCTTTGGAGTCTTTAAATTATGTATTTATATTAGTATATATACAAGTATAATTTTTAAAAAATAAATTTCAGTGACAATAAAATTTTTGAGTTTTGTTAATTGTAATGTTGTACTGCTAAGTCTATATTTATGTGAACATTTATATATATATTTGTCTATTTTTCTGATTGTTTACTTAAGATCTGTAGTTAAAAGCTAACTTACTGATGACAGGGTATGTGGCTCAGGGCTAAAGCACTTGGGTTGCATGTATAAAACTTTAGGTTGGCAGCCTGCAAGGCAAATGCCCTACCCACTGTGCTGTAAACGTTATATAAAATATACTAATAATAAGACCTAATGATGTTGGTGAACAGTGCAATATAAATGATTATTTAGTAATTTTCTGGATTTATTAATGAAATTTGTAAGCTCTTGAGTATAATGGGAGTAGTTTTCTAACACAATATTCTGAGGAATTTCAAACTATTATAACTGTCTTGTAGGATTCCATCTCACTAGCATGCTTCATTCTACCCCTCTCTCTATCCAATCCGGTCTTCTTCTTGGGAATCTGACCTCCAGATTGGCTAGCCTCTACCTTTCAACTGCCTACTTTATGACATCATTCTCCCACCAAACCAACCACCAACTGGAAGAACCTTGGGGTTCCCATGCGGTTGTTTGTAAAAAATTTGAATCATCCTGGCAAGTGACCAGTGAACAATAGTTGGAATAGTGGGTTCCACTTTAGGTACCATATGGTTACCTTACAAACACTGAAATGCCATACAAATTTTATTTATTCTAATATAATTTTAACAAATTGAAATGATGCATTGTAGTTAATTGGTTGTTAATAAAAGTTATGAAGTTTGAGATGCTGTGGTTGTTTTTGGGAAAGGCTGGGGGTTGAAGGATGGCATGGGAAAGAATGGGAAGTTATAGAGAGGACAAAGGGGGAATACACATGACTCTAAGAAAGATAAACTTGGTACAGGGTTATAAACCCATAAGAGGAGAAATTGCGTGGGCCTGATGAAGAGTGGGAGAGTCAGAGGAACAGTATTGCTGACAGGGCATTTGCTCTGTAAGCAAGAAGGACCCAGTTCAATTCTTGCAATCCTTTCTGGTCCTCAGAGAACCACCAGATGTGAAACTTAAGCACAGAGCCAGGAGTAAAACCAGAGCACAGTCAAGTATGCCCCATCCCTGGTGTCCTCCAAAAAAAAAAAATGGGAGAAATGGCACAGTAGGGGGATTAGGATTAAAAGAAAAAATTCAGAATAGGCTAAAGAAGGCAAATGAGTCAAAGGTGACTGGAAATAAAGTTAAAATTCTTTCATGGAGTCTGTGTTTATGCCTCATGGCCACTTTTGGAAAATAACGAAATTTGAGACACATCTCTAAAAGGTTCGGGTGGTCTAATCAAAAATGATGGCTGGGGGTTGTGAACACATAGACTGGGGAATGAACCTTCCAGATGAGTGGTCACCGGCCTCAGAGTCATTCAAGGATGACTCTTAACAGGGACCAAGCCAAGTGAACTGTTGCAGCATGAAGCCTGAAGATGAGCTCCTGGGAGATGCAAAGATAAGTCACCGTGTCCTCTAGATGCACCATTTCCCTTATTCCCAACAATATTCAGAGTCGCTATCACGGTGACATTTTGCTAGCTAGTATCAACAGTGAGGTCCATTGACTCTGTAAGTCTTTGCATTATAAACTCCCCGCTGTGGGCAAGCCTGCTTTCAGGCAATGGCATCTGGATATTTCTGGCAGGGGAAGCTCCAATTATATTACCTTGAGGGGCTGCTCTGTGGTCTTCAGTGGTCCCTGGTGCCTGTAGCCTTTCTAAACATCGCTGTTAACTGGAGCTCACACAAGAACCAACGTTATCAGTGTCGTTGGGGCTGCCTTGGGGGATGTACTGGACTAAGACATGCGCACTAGGTTACCACGACCAAAGCGGTTGGTACCGCTTAACCTTAAGCCTGGAAGGTGGTGGTGGAAAGAGATGGTCCTGGGAGAGTTAATGGGGTGATGGATAGATGGCAAGGAAACCGGGAAGGGTAGGGAACTGGACAGCTGGTGATCATCACAGGAGAGTTGGTAGATGTGTTTTAATTACGATAATATGTTTTTCAGAAATGATAAGCAAAACAAAAATATGAAAGCAAGATAGGTTCCAAAGAACAGGTTACATATAAGACCGAGATAGCTGAAAGGGCTGGCATTCCTTCTGGAGCTTTCAATCATACCATTTACTAAAGTTGGTATTTTCACGTTACTTAGCTGTGGAGAGGAATAGTGAGAAACAGAATGCCACCAGAAAAACAAACTGGATGACCACCTTTCATAAAAGCCAGGTGAAAGGTGTTCACATGGATCCCAAATGCAAGTGGGTTAACAGGAACATATATTTAATTAAGTCTGCTTGGTACCAGTAACTACTTTTGTGGAAATGGAGGAAAACGAATACAGTTTCTGACAGACTTGATAATAAACTGCTAACAAATTTTCCCAGGAAAGGGTAGTTGACTGGCTGGGAACAGAAAACCTTGAAAAGTGTTTTGCTACCTTTCATGTATGGCTAAAGGAAAATGATCCCAGTAAACTCTCAAACTTAACAAGCTTCAACTCCCTTGAAGGAAAGTTGTATACAATGTGGAAAAAATGCTGGGAGAAAAGTCTGAAATGATGGGAAAAGAGAAAATAAGTGCAAAAGGAAGGACTTGACATTTGCGTTCCTCTGAAAACAAAGCTTGAAACAACAAGATCTGGTGAGCACATGATTTACTTGGAATGGAATCTGAGAGGAAAATAGTGATATCAGGGATGTGAAAAAGGAACATCCAAATTAAGGAAGACTTAATTAGCTGATTACCCCATGGGCAACATGGTTCCAAGACTACCAGAACTTAACAAGGAATTTACTTTAATTTTCTTTCTTTTATATGGTCAATTACAACATGTATTCTTTGCATAATTCAATGACAATTTGGAGTGTTCATTTCTTTCTCAATATTCTTTTCACTTGTGTAAGCATCTTAAACAGCTGCTGGATAACAGAAGTATTTGATCAGACTTACTATTTACTTAATATTTAATTGAGATTACTGAAAACTAGGTTTAAATGAAGTTTGTTTTGATTAGTAGAAGTAGAATAGCGAGGACTAGGGATGGAATTAGTGATTATAGGGTACCACATTCAGTTCCTAATAAAACAAGTAAAAGACAGTGTCCAAAATAGATTATTGAAAAAGACATCCGTCTCTATTTAACATGGAAATTCAGCATATTTTATATTAAATTAAAAATGAATTAATATTCCTGTATTTGGTCTTTTAAAGACATTCAAGGTTGGTTAAGGAATCAAACACTGCCAATGAAATCATAACAACTTAATCATAAAATCCTGATTACTACTTAAGTGTCCAAGGATGTCAGTGCTAAGAATTATTTCCGTTGATCTCACTAGTGCATATGATAGGCATATGAATACATCTTTGTGAATAAATAATTGGTATCTAATTTAGAGTCTCACCATACATGGTTGTGGGTATTGTGAAATAGTTATATATATTTTCTTAATTTTGCAATAACATCTCTGGGTGTGAATCCTTGAATCATAAATACCTTTCAGTATGTTCCAGCACTAGCTCCTCCCACATTAATTACTATATATATGACCTCCTAAGGAGTCATTTGCTTTTTTTCACTTTGTTTTAGTCCTTCTCTCTCTATTTTCAAATGTGAGTTATCTGTATCAAATCAAGGTGCATGTATTTGGTGTGGCAGTTTTAATCTTTATGAGTGATTTATATTTTATTCATTTATTTTTTAATTGAATCACCATGAGATGGGCCATTACAAAGCTTTTTTTATGCAATTTAATTTTTAATCCTCTCAGTTAAGCCAGGGAAAATCTCTTACTCGGGAAATTCAGAATTTCCATATTTCAAGTGAATCAAAACTGATTGTTTTTGTATGTTTTTTATTTTTTATTATTTTTTTGATAGAAACGGGACCACCAAATATGGGTATTGGGAGGATCCTCCCAGGATGCATGCTCTTCTTTCAAGAAGCCAGAGAGACATCTTCAGGCAGGAAGAACAGCTCAGCAGCAGGGTCTCTTGAATGGGTTTGGTGCCATCTTATTTCAGAAATTGATTTAGGGTTTCTTACCAATCTGAAAATGCCTTGGGATTTAAAATGAAGGTCACATAAAGAACTGAGTGCTGAAAGGAGGAAAAGGATAAGCATGATAATCTTTCAGTACCTGTATTACAAACCATAATGTGCAAAAGGAAAGAATGGGGGGGGGGCAGGAGAAAGAGACAGACAGCGAGACATAAAGACACAGAGACAGACAGAGAGAGAGAGATAGACAGACAGAGTCAGAGAGAGAAGAAAAGAGTCTGCCATAGAGCACAGAGGCTGGCTGGGGGTGGGTGGCAGGAGGGAAAATGGGGACATTAGAGGTTGGAAATGTACACTATCATGAAGGAATGGGTGTTGGAACACTATGATGGAAACTCAATCACAACTTTGTAGCTGTGTATCTGTGTAATTGTGCATTTAATTTAAAAACTTTAAGGAAAAAAAATAAGATTTCAAATGAAAAATTTGAGAGATTTCTGACGAAACAGGCATTCTGGCAGAAACCTCACTGCTTGAGCAACAATTCTTTCAGAGAGGTCAATTTCAAAATTTCAAAAATTCCCATATTGAAGCAGTCAGAAGCAAAACCCCTGTTGTGTCCCCAGCCATAAGAGTGAGCTGCACACACTCTTTACGATAGCCAGAATCTGGGAATAACCTGAGTGCCCCATAAATGAAGACTGGTTAAAGAAACATTGGTACATTGCCACAATGGAGTACTATGTCGGGGTTAGAAAAGATGAAGTCATGAAATTTACATACAAGTGGTACTACATGGAGAGTATCATGTTAAGCGAAAAGAGTCAGAAAGAGAGGAACAGACAGGGCAAGATTGCATTCACCCGGAGAACATAAAATAACAAAATAGGAGACCAACTCCAAGAGTGGCCGAGGTTAGTGTCAGGAATTTTTCTTCATAGCTTGGAGACCAACCACACTCGCTAGCAGAAAAGGTAGCTCAGATAGAGAACGGAGCACCAAATAAAGGGTGTTGGGAGGATCCTCCCAGGATGGGAGAGCATGCTGAACATAGACTATTAGACCAAACCTGATTGTCACTCAATGCCTCTTTTGCAAACCACAACACCTAAAAAGGAGAGAGAGAACCAAGGGGAATGCCCTGCCACAGAGTCAGGGTGGGATGAGGGGATGGGGGATTGAAGCGATACTGGGACCCATTGGTGGTGGGAAATGGGCACTGGGGGAGGGATGGGTATTTTATCATTGTATAATTGAAACCCATGCACAAAAATTTGTAAGTCTACAACTGTACCTCATGGTGTCTCAGTAATAAAAATTTAGAAATTAAAAATAAAAAAAATTGGAACATAAAGTAAAAATAAAACAAGAGAAAGATCTAACAATAGCAAAGAGGACTATAGTACTCAAAACGTTGAGAAACAGGTACTTTGGCAAGTATTTTTAAATAAGTATCCAGGAGAGAATATAGCATTGTGAGTGAACAAATCTACTCTATGGATTCCTCTCATCCTTGAAATGGAAAAGGACAATGTGTTACAGCTACCAATTTGCAAATAAGATATATGCCACCTATTGCTTGCTAGGTTTCTATGCTTTACCAAGTATTATTCTAATTTTTAAATTTAATGATTAAAACCGTATTTGCCTGCATTAAACTTTTAAATTAAAAGTTTTATTAGAAATGATTTTTAATTATTTAAAATGCTTTATTCACATGTAATTTTCTAAAAGAAACATATAGGCCAAAGAGCTAGTGCAGCATGTAGAGGGTGTTTACCTTGTATGCAGCTAACCTGAGCTCAAGTCCCAGAACCCTGAGCCCACCAGGGGTGATCTCTGGATACAGAGTCAGAAGTGAGCCCGGAGCTCATCTGGGTGCGATCCCCTCCCCACATAAAAGGAAGAATAGAAAAGAAAAACATATAACTGATTCTTGAGTAACATAGAGCTTAAGGGTGCTAACTCCTCTATAACGTTTGAAAACTCCCAAATTTAATAGATAGTCTGCTATTGACCAAGAAGATGGTTTTCTAATAGTATTTAATTCCATTGTCTGCAAGTACTGATATGTGTGGCATGTCAATCTGTTAATTTTGATACATTTAAAAACTTATAATGGGTTTTATAATAGACTTTAAAATAAATTTGTATTTTATGATAGTAAGTGATAATTTATAATTCTATTTTTGTGGGGTATTTGGGCCAAAGTATGTGTTGCTTGGGACTTCAGACTCTGTGCTTAAGGGTCATTCCTGGTGGTGCCAGCCATTAATTTGGTTGACTGTGTGCATGGTAAGTGCTTTAACCCTTATACTAAATCTGGGTTTCAATCAAATAAACTATCTGCATATATTTTATACATGCATGGCATAATTTTCCTTAGACTTTTTATATTTCTAGGATATATTGATCATCTTTAATTATTTCACATCCATACCAATGTCAAAAATTTTTAAAATATAATTATTGAAAAAAAATCTCACAGAAGTGCAAATTTGTATTGTTCATGGGATAACTATATTAAGAAGAAAATAGAATCACAATAAACATATAAGTAAAATGGAGGTACATTTTTTGGAGTCTTTCAATTATGTATTTATATTAGTCTATATATAAGTATGATTTTTAAATAATCAATTTAGTTAGTATAAAATGTTAATTGAGCTTTTATAATTGTAATGTTTTACTGAGAAGATAACATTGATGTGAACTCTATATCTATATCTATATGTCTACTTTTGTAATTGTTTAGTTAAGATCAATTATTAAAATATAACTTACTTGTGACGTGATATGTAGCTCAGGACAAAAGAACATGGCTTACATGTATGAAACTTTGGTTTCTATTCTTCGCACTATAGAAACAAAGGCAAAATCATGAACTGTGGTTGGAAATATGCCTCGTTGATAAAGTATTTGGCTCACATTTCTGAGGTTATGGGTTTGATCCCTGAATTTCCATAGACACACACAAAAACTAACTTACAACAAAGTCTCACACTGGAGACCTAACTGGGCCCGCTCGAGAAAATCGATGAACAACGGGAGGACAGTGCCAGTGACAGTGACTTAAAGAACATTAAACTGCTTTAAAATATATATTGCCTAACTATTATACAGATTTAATTCTCAATAAAATAACTTTAAAAGGTCTATTTTCTAGCATCTTTGCTAGGGAAAGATAGCACCTGATTTTTCAATATTTGTAATTTGGGGGACATTTTAATTTCTCATTTTAATTTGTGCTCTTTGTTGACTAGTGAGCTTGAAAATTGCTCTTGTGTGGTACTACATGGAAAATATTATGCTATGGGAAATGAGTCAGAAAGAGAGGGACAGACATAGAAAGATTGCATTTTTCTGGGTAACATAAAGGAACAAAATAAGAGTCTAACACACAAAAACAACTGTGATAAATACCAGGTTGTTCACTCCATGCCTTAGAGGCCAGCTGCACTGTCTAGGGGTAAAGGCAGCGCAGATAGAGAATGGAGTACACAATAAAGGGTGCTGGGAAGATCTGCCCAGGATGGGAGATGCCTGCTGAAAGTAGTCTAAGGATCGAACAGGATTGCCACCCAATGTCTCTTCTGCAGACCACAGCACCCAAAAGGAGAGATAGAACAAAAGGGAGTGCCCTACCAAAGAGGCAGGCTGGGATGGGGGATGGGGGGTGGGAGGGATACTGGGATTGGTGGGAATGGAGATTGGGCACTGGTGGTGGGATGCGTACTCGATCACTGTATAACTGAAACACAAGCGCAACAACTTGGAAGTCTATAACTGTACCTCATGGTTTTTCACTAATAAAACAAAACCAAAAAAAAATTTAAAAAAAAAGAAAATTGCGCTTGTGTTTACTAGTCATTTACACTTCTTTCAATAGAGATTATATGATCATGGTTTATGCATATTTTTTCGATTCAAGTTTAATAGCTAAATACTGATTTTTTTAAAGCATAAATTTATTAAAACCATTCATACTTGGCCCATCATATATCATATTAATTGCCAGTATTTGTTGGTTTTGCTTGTTTTTTGATCACTTAATTTGGTTTTTGTCCTTTCCTTTCAGATTGTAAAATTTTGAGACAAATGAGCGTATGTTTTTCTTTATCTTCTATAGTTTTAAACTGAGAACAACTGTTTGTTTTGTACAAATAAGATACCTGTGCATTTACTATTTCTTCTCATTTTATTTACATTTTAACACATCTCGATTCATCTACAACTTATCCTAGTAAGTGTTGTCATATTGAAAGAAACCACCAATTTTTTCAATCATAGCACTGTAGCACTGTCCTCCAGCGGTTCTTCCATTTGCTGGAGCGGAACCAGTAATATCTTACAACAAATTGTGAGACTTGTTGTCACTGGTTTCGGCCTATCGAATAGGTCATGGGGAGCTTGCCAGGCTTTTGCTATGTGGACAAGATACTCTGGGTAGCTTGACCGACAGAGGAATCGGAATCAGGGTTGGGCTCTTGCAAGGCAAATGCCCTGCCCTCTGTGCTGTGAATGTTAACTAAAATATACTAGTAATACCAAATGGTGTTTCTTTAACAGTGAAATATAAACGATTATTTTGTAATTTTCTTGATTTGTTAATGAGATATGTAAACTCTTGTGTATAATGGGAGTATTTTTCTAACACAAGATTCTGAGGAAGGTGAAACTGTTATAACTGTCTTGTAGGATTCCATCTCCCTAGCATGCTTCATTCTACCCCGTTCTCTATCCAATCCGGTCTTCTTCTTGGGATTCTGACCTCCTGATTGGCTAGCCTCTGCCTTTCAACTGCCTACTTTATGACATCATTCTTTCACCAAACCAACCACCAACTGGTAGAATCTTGGGGGTCCCATGCAGTTGTTTGTAAACAAATGTGAATCATCATGGCAAGTGACGAGTGACCAATGACCAATCACCAGTGAGCAGTCGTCTGTACTGAACACTTGTGGTCTTAAGCCGCTTCAGTGCTCAGACGCACTCTTGTACCGTCTCCTCTTCTCGTCTACCTTTTATTGGTATTTCCTCTTCTCTGATCATGTCAGGTAAGGATTTATTACCCCTAAACTTAGCAGTCAAGTAAAAACAGCACGGAGTAATGAAAGAAAGTATGCAAGTAGAATTTTATAAGCCTCATTTGAGCTAGACTTTGACATTTGCTGTGTGATTTTAGACATTGCCTTACTTTCTCTCACATACAAAGAGTTTTTCCTCATTGATTACATTATATTTTAGACATACTTAGGAGCTCAAATACACACATTCACACACAAACACATATATATGAGTGTTGATTCTCTGTGTATCTTTTTACTATTAATAGTAAATTTAACATGATATCCATTGAAAACAAGTAAATCAGAGACAGTATTTTTACAGAAACAGAAAATATAGATGCTGTGGAGAACTGTCAATATATACTAGCATGAGTTCTCTGTAATGGTCTCTCCACTTGTATTTATACTTCAGTATTTTAAATATAGTGATATTACATAGTAATAATCATTGACCTTTGATTTTTCTATTTAAACCAGGTAATAAAAAATATGGGGCATTGGAAAGGTGTGGAGTGCTGAGCGGTAGGGAGGCAAGCCCTCAAAGGTAACAAAGTTTGGGATCACTTTCATCAAGAATTGACCAATAGTATCCAAGACGATATGAGAGACAATAAAATTGGAAAGAAAGAAAGGAAGAAAGGAAGAAAGAAAGAAAGAAAGAAAGAAAGAAAGAAAGAAAGAAAGAATAGGAATGTCAAGTATGAAGGAAAGGGAAAACGTTTGGAAAGAATGTTGAAGAGAACCTAAGATTTAAAATCAAAAAAGAAAGAATATATATTAAATATGCTGAGATAAATACACTGAGAGCAAGTAAAAGCAATATACTTCAATAAATGCCAGGATTAGAAAGGATACTATGCCTTGAATAGGGTACCATTAGGAAAAGCAGTTTATCAGAAAGCCATCCTTGCTGGTTTTTTCCCTTATTATCTCTTAGAACACAGTACTTGGTACTGACAATTTGAGTATAAACATGCTTCAGAAATGATACTTCCCATGAATAGCTAATAGTGCATCTCTAGGGTGGTGGAAGATACAGAATCTTCAATGTTTTTATTACTTTCTGGTTTTTAAGTACATGTACGCGCTGTCTGTTAAAATAAAAAAATGGTATATTCTAACTTGAATCAGGAGATTTGATTCATTTGTGTGGTAAGTAGGTTCCAGGTTAAAGCTGCTTGTCACCTGTACAAATATTATTTCATGTGATTTTTTCTTCCTAACATGAGAGTATTTTGATAATAGTCAACTTCTGCTTTTAGATCCTAAGAGGAAATAGAAAAATCAAGTCTCACATGTCTAATTACACATTTTTGTCATATTTGTGAATTATGATTTTTCCTACATAAAAGATAATTTATTAGATTTTGGTGCTCATTTATTAAACATTGAGAAGAACGTTTTCCTGGTTGATGAATATAATTCTAAGCTAGGGGTTGAAAATAAATTTGCAATATTTTGTGATCACTTTTTAAATGGTCTTTTCTGTTTCTTGTGTGATCAAGTGAAATCCTCTGCTATGTTTAACACGTGTTGTTTGCTGGTTAATATTCAAAGGTACTGATAAGAATAATTTTTTGTACTTTCGATATTTCTTTCTGTATTTTACTCATTTCAAACATTTCTTGTCTCTGAAATACAATCACGATTACTTCTATTTTCTTTTTGTTATGTAGTTACTGGTAAATCCTTTCTCTTTAATGGAGTGGTAAAGTGTGCCCTCAAAAATCACCTTCTATTCCATTTTTTGGCTATCAGTTTTTTCTAAAATAGAATACTGTCTTCATATTGTATATGTGGAACAATTTATTAATAACCTTATTGTACTGTTTTATTTGGTTTTGTTTGGAATCACATCCACTGTTATTCAGGGCTTACTCTTGGGTCTGCTCTTCATAACTTACTGTACTATGCTGCTTGCTACAGAGCCCAGATTTCATTACTGTCTATATACTTCTTTTTCAGTTCTGTGATACATATTTTTCATGGTATTTTCTATACACTTCCTCCTATGTAAATCATATGAAATAGAAAAATTATATTCATGTATGCATTATTATACTCAGAATTATTAGTAACTTCACAGTAGATAAACAACGTAAGGCACAGAGTTTAAATAAAGTTTTCCTTCCAAAAACATTTCTTGGGAGAAACTCAAGTAGTCATTTTTGAAGTGGATCAAAAATGAGGGTAAACTTCAGTGCATCCACAAGATTAAGTCGTATGTGAACCGAAAGTAACAGGTACTCATGGCACAAGTCAAATGGAAACCTAATGATTACAATGGTAATAGTTGTAAAGAGCACAAATGCTTATATTAATGTAAGGTATCTTTCTTCCGGTTTCTGGCCTTGTAGTGATCATGCAGGGTCCTGGCCAAAAGAACACATGCTTTAGTTTGTGTATCCTGGAAATTCCTAAGGGAGAGAGAGATATAGTACTGGAGGGGATAATGCACTTGCCTTGTTCACACCCAATCCAGTTGAATCTCTGTCACAGCATACACTCTCCCGAATGTTATAAGGGGTTACTCCAGAGTGTAGAGCCAGGAAGAACCAAGATCACTGTCAGTTATTGGTCCATACTCTACACCACCCCATGCCCCTCCCAATAAAAATTATTGGAATATATGAAATCTTTTTACCATCTCTGGGCCTCAGGTTTCTTCTTGTCCAGAGAATGTTTCCCATTCTCTTAGACTTCCTAATTTGAAAAAGCTTCCATTCTCGGAGATAGCATAGGAGTCAATAGGATAGCAAGCTACAGGCATTTCTAGGGTAAGGAGAGACTATCTGTAAGCAAGAAATCCAGGTACAGACACAATCACCTGGTTCTTCTACATGTCTGTGTTCACTTTGGGAGCACGATACCAAATACACAAAGTGCCAAAAGGTTCCCGGCTTTGAATCACCCCAAATTGTTGGAATTTTGGAAATTCAGTTGACTGTTGGTACTAGAAGCATCTTGATGGCTTAAAATTTAAGTTCATATTGTTCCTCTCAGCGTTGAAGGAGATTATTATTCTCACAGATTTTGTTTATCACCCTCTTGTTCCTTACAGAAAATTTTCAAATTCCATCTTTATTGGGAAATGCACATACTCTGCAGCTTTTACTTTCCATGGTTAATGATGCAGCTTCGGTAACAGGAAGTGTCTGCAAATACTCCAGTGTATCTGCTTCAGCTGGTATTTCTGCTTGGCTCCTGCCCTCAGCCTCTGGCACCTCTTTCCAACCACTGATGGGTAGTGCCTATCTTTACCAACATTTCAGCACAATAATGCTGTCTGGAGTGTTTCAACTGAGTCATATATCCACCTCAGCTGCTTCCTACCCGAGTGTTTTGGAATGGGATATTGAAAGAAGTGCTGAAGAGAAGTCTTCCATGGGAGACTTTTCTGTGACTGTCCTTGCCCAAGACACCGCTGTCTCTTCCATGTCTATGGCAGCTCGCTATGAGAAAATCCTAGATACCAACAACACGGTGTCTGTGTACTCATCACTTTCTGCCAGTCTTGTTGAGAGAACACCATCTCTGGTTCCACATCAGAGTCAAAGCCTGTCACTTCCCTACCAGGAACGAAGTCAGGTGTATTACAATCATCAAGGCACTCTGGTAACTCTCCTTTCTGGCCTGCAGTCCTATGACTCCATGTCATACATAGGTCAAAATGGCTCTGCCCCCCAAGCTTACAGCAACTCATCTAGAGAAATATTTATGGCTCTGAAGGAGGTCCAGCCCCCAAATAAACAAATACCAGCCTCCTCCTCTGGAATCGACTTCTCTCTGTCTGCTCAACCCATCACAGAATCGAGTTATCAAGGTGAGTAAAACGGAGAGAAGGGAAGGAAAATTCAAAAATTGGGATCAAAAAAGAGGAAAACTGTCCGTAGACAGGTGGTATTCATATACACTGAGATTTTTAAGTTTATGAAAAGAACTTAACTAAACTCAGTTCATGCTTACTTCCGTAACTCCTTTTACAGCATGCTATTTTCACTCTCAACATAAGAGCTCCTAATGGAGATTGGAAGGTATGATGTTAAATAGACATCTAGGTTTCATATAATGAAACTTCAGGAGTACACAAAAGAATGCGACATTTTTCCCTAGTTATTTCATTTATTTTTTTAATTTTTATTAGTTAAACATAAGGAGGGACAGATGTAGACTTAAAATTATTGTGCTTGGTTTCATTTATACAATGATGGAGTACCTATCCCTCCACCAGTGCCCATTCTCCAGCACCACGGTTCCCAGTATTCCTCCCACCACCATAACCCCCATCCCACTCAACCTCTGTGGCAGGGAATGCCACATTTTTCACATTCCATTTCAGCAGTCCTCAAGAATTACCACACTAAATGTAAAATACATGTCTTAAACTAGTATTTTGTTATTTTCTTAAGAAGTTTCAGAACTCTTATTGTAATGGTACACTTTAACTTTCCCTTCCATTAATGAACAGGAAGGTTCTGAATACACTTGTGGTTCAGAGATTCTGACTCAAATCATGAAACCTAGAATCTGTACTCCAGCACAAATATCATGCTGAAGTAGTGCTTCATTCATACTCTTATTCTATGATATTAACGTCCTCTTATTTTTCCATGAAAGTGAATAAATTGAGAGTACAATACATTACAATGCTAAGCTCTGTATGGCATTTATTAGTTTGAAAATCTATATTTTTTTTTAAAAAAACCTTTTGTTTGGAGGACGTTGAAGTTGTGTCAGAGACCAAAGGGCTCAGGGATTACTCCTGGATCTGTGCTAGGGATCACTGCTGAAGATGCTTAGGAGATCATACGTGATACGAAAGATCAAACTGAGGTCAGCTGTGCGCAGGGCCATTGCCTTACTAACTGTACTATCCCTCTGTCCCAAGTCTCTTATTTTTCAAGTTAGTTTACACAGAAACTCTTTCAAAAACAAAGAAAACCAAAAAACAAGAGCACCACATGACAAACAGTAAGAACTACAACATTTACCTCCAATCTTCAAGCACAGGGACTTGTCCATTTTCCTTAGAATAGCCAGTAACAATGCCTTGCCTATTGCTGGTAGGTGCACTGTTGTTGCACCACTAGTTTTGTGGAGTGAATATCTCATTTCGCAGGCACTGATTTCTTTCATGGTTCTTTTAAGTGCTGAATTTCCTGGGGAGGAAGACTTCCCAGGCATCGCAACCTTCAGGGAAGACATTTGGTCTGCAACAAATTTCCGAATTGCCCCCACGTTGCAGTAGCAGGATTTAAAGACCTGAGTGTAATCCAGCACCTGAGCTTCGGGAAGTTCCCATAATATCTCCAGCCAAAGTAACCTGGCGCTGACCCCAACTCCAACTCAGTAACAAAAAGTTAAGTATTTTGATCAGATGAAAACTGGGCTTTCAAAACCTCTGGAGACCTACCAGATCCCAGTAGACTTAGACCAATGCAAAGATCTGCAGGTAATGAACAACACTGACACAATCACTCTAAAGCAGGTGCAAGAAAACTCAAGTGGAACTAAGGGGACCTCCCATGCAAAACAGAACAACAAAAAGGAGGCTTCTGAAACTCTTGAGGGAGAACCCAAGGCCAAAATCCAGCCAAACGTCCGAGAATGCATGCTAAAGCGGAGCGGGGATTTTTCGTAATGCTGCAGTCAGTGATAGGTGTCCTAAGACCAAAGCCAAAACTAACAGCAAATCTCACAAAGCTGCCTCCAGCAGTATCAGCAAGACAAAGAGCCCTGGGCAGGAGAAGATAAAAAACACCAGAGAAAACTCTAAGAAAGCTAACGAGTGCAAGCAGCCAGGGAACAAGTTCAAGGCAGAAGAAAAGCCCACCATTGGCAAGAGGAAATGCAAGGAAACTCAATCTGAGCTTTGCCAAGAGGCAGTTAAAAAGCCCTGCTGCTACTAGGCATACACATGCTGGATTCTGTCCAAGTGTTTCATGCTTTGGGGAAGGAAAGTGATCCAAAACTTGGAATCTCTTCCTCCCAGGTTCTGAGTACTCAAAGAAGCCTAAAGATGTCAAGCCATCCTCAGCTGTCAAGCTATGTCTAGGTGCTACACAGGATGGAAAAGGCCTTGAGAAATCTCAGGTCAAAGCACACAAACCAAGTAGCAGTGCCGAAAAACGCTCATTGCCAGCAAAGTCTGAGCTGCCACATCCTGGGAAGGTCAAATTGGTACCTTTGCCTTTTCTTACCATGGAGAATCCACAAGCTCGACCTGTTCCTCGGAGACGACAATCTGTGTCCTCACATGGTCCTGCTGCAGCTTACCATGCCAAGCCTGGCTCCACCAATGCAGCTCAGCCAACCGCTGCCAATTCTTCCAGGTCAACCACTGCATTTTTGTCGGGTTCTGCTAAACCTGCTAAGTCCATTTCAACCAACCCATCTCGACCAGGTTTGCAGAACCCTAGTAGCCGACCTATTCGTCTCCCCACAGCTTCTAGGCCTGCTCCCTACAACAGCACCTGGCACTTCTCTCCAGCGTGAACCTCCTCCAGTCTCTCTGAACCAGCGGCAGTCGCCACCCAAACGTCAGTCAGTTTCTCCTCCAAGACTTCCGTTTCCAACCGATTCCATGGAGAAAGCCCAATGTTCCCGAGCCAGACATGTCAAAGCCCATCACCAAAGAGCAGAGACCAGAGCGTGAGGCTATGAAAAGGAAGGCTCAGCAGGAGCGTGAGAACGCTGCCAAACTCACCTCTTTGGGGGAAAGTGTAGTACTTTATTGAGAGGGAAAAGAGATGGACATCTCTCTCTACTATGGCTGCATAATGGGAGTAGCTGGAATGGTAGATTCCATTTGAGGTACCAGATGGTTTTCCTAGGCAAACACTGACATGCCATACACCATTTATTTATTCTAATATATTTTTTCAAATTAAAGAGATGCATCATAGTTAATTGTTTGTTAATAAAAATTCTGAATTTTGAGATCCTGCCTATTGTGGTTGTTTTTGGGAGTGGCTGGGGGTCGAAGGATGGGATGGGAAAGAATGCGAAGTTAGAGACAGGAAAAAGGATGAATAGACAAGACTCTACGAAATACAAACTTAGTCCAGGGTTATAAAGCCCAACATAGGAGAAATTTCATGGGACTGATGAAGAGTGGGGTAGGGTCAGAGGAAGAGTATAGCTGACAGGGCATTTGCTGTGCAACCAAGAAGGACTCAGTTCATTTCTTGCAGACTTTGATGGTCCCTAGAGACCCACCAGATGTGGAACTTGAGCACAGAGCAGGGAGTAAAATCAGAGTACAGTCAAGTATGCCTATCCCTGGTGTCCTCGAAAAAAAATGGGACAAATGGCACAGTCTGCGGTTTTTGGTTAATAGAATAAATTTGGAATAGGCTGAGAAAGTCAGATGAGTCTAAGATGACCAGAAGAAAAGTAAAAATTCTTCAATGGACGCTCTGTTTACGTCTCATGGCCACCTTTGGAAAATAACCAAATTTGAGACACATCACTAAAAGGTTTGGGTGGTCTATCAATAAATGATGGCTGGGGGATGCGAACACAAACACTGGGGAATAAACCTACCAGATGAGTGATCAATGCCCTCAGAGTCATTTAAGTATGACTCTTAACAGGGACAAAGCCAAGAGAACAGTTGCAGCTTTAAGCCTGAATATCAGCTCCTGGGAAATGCAAAGACAAGTCACATGTCCTCAGGCCCTCTGTTCAGCACCTGTAGCTGCACCATTTCACTTATTCCCAACAATATTCAGAGTTGCTATCATGGTGACACTTTACTAGTGAGTTTTAACAATGCGGTCCACTGCCTTTGTAAGTCTTTGTATTTGTAAACTCCCCAATTTAGCCAAGCCAGCTTTCAGGAAATTTCTGGTGGGGGAAGCTCAAATTATATTAGGTTGAGGGGCTGGTCTTTGCTCTTCCATGGTTCCTGGTGCCTGAAGCTTTCTCTAAACATCGCTTTTAACTGCAGCTCACAGAAGAACCAACTTTATAAATAGCGTTGTGACTGCGTTGCGGTAAGTACTGTACTAAGACATGCGTCCTAGGTTACCACTCCCAAAGCAGTTGGTACCGGTTGACCTTGAGCCTGGAAGGTTGTGGTGGAAAGAGATGGCCCTAGGAGAGTTAATGGGGTGATGGATGGATGGAAAGGAAACCGGGAAGGGTAGGGAAGTGGAAAATTGCTGATCATCATGGGATAGTTTGTGGATGTTTTTTAAATAAGTTAAAATATTTTTTGTAAAGGAGATTCAAGAGAAAAATACGAAAATAAGATAGGTTCCAAAGAACAGGTTACATATAAGACCGAGAGAGCTGAAAGGGCTGGCATTCCTTCTGGAGCTTTCAATCATACCATTTACTAAAGATGGTATTCTCACATCACTTAGCTGTGGAGAGGAATAGTGAGAAAAAGAATGCCACCGGAAAAGCAAACTGGGAGACCACCTTTAAAAACAGCTAGGTGGAAGGTGTTCACATGGATCCCAAGTGCAAATATATGTCAACAGGATCACATATTTAACTAACTCTGCTTGGTACCAGTAACTACTTTGTTGAAAATGGGGGGAAATGAACGCAGTTTCTGATTGACCTGAGACTAACCAGTTAATAGATTTTCCCAGGAAAGGGTAGTTGACTGGCTGGGAACAGAAAAGCGTGAAAAGTGTTTTGCTACCTTTAATGTATGGCTGGAGGGAATTGATCCCAGTAATCTCTTAAAACTAACAAGCTTCAACTCTCTTGAAGGAATGTTGTATTCACTGAGGAAAAAATGTTGGGAGAAAAGTCTGAACTGATGGGAAAAGAGACAATAAGTGTGAAAGGAGGGCTTGAAATTTGGGTTCCTCTGAAAACAAAGCTTGAAACAACAAGATCTGGGGGTAACATGATATACTGGGAATGGGATCTGAGCAGGAAAAGAGTGATATCAGGGATGTGAACAAGGGAAATTCAAGTTTAGGAAGACTTAGCTAGCTGACTACTCCATGGTCAACATGGTTCCAAGACTACAAGAAATTACAGCAGTCAGAATTTTGAGGTTAATTTTATGGGTAGTGCATAAATAATTTTTCCCCATTATGTGGGCTGTGTTTTTATGATGGTCACCATTTTTTCTAAGTTGCAGAAACGTCTTAGTTTAATGTAGTCTCATTTGTTTATCTTCATTTCTTCTTCCTTGATTAGTGGTGTTTCATTCTAGAAGTTTCCCTTAGCTTTAATGTCATGGAGGGATCGTCCCACATTTTTCTCCATATATCTTAAGAATTCAGGTATGATATTGAGGTTTTTAATACATTTGATCTGACTTTGTGCCTGGCACTATAAAGAGGTCTGAGTTCAATTTTTTTTTTTTTGCCTGTTGCTGTCCAGGTTTCCCAGCACCACTTGTTGAAGAGACTTCCTTGCTCAACTTCATATTTCTTGAGCCTTTATGAAAGATTAGGTAATAATAATCTGGGGCCAGCGTCAGAATATTTGACTATATTCCATTGATGTGAGGCCTGTCTTTATCTAAATATCATGATATTTTGATTACTACGAATTTGTAGTAGGGTTGCAAGTTGGGGAAGCTGTTCCATTCTTCTTTTTAACAAATATTGCTTTAGCTTTTCATGGGAGTTTATTGTTGTGTATGAGTTTCAAGAGTATTTAATCTATTTCTTTGAAAAATGTTATGGCTATCCTTATAGGAAGTGCAGTAAATCTTTATAGAGCTTTGGTGTGTATTGCCATTTTGACAGTGTTAATCCTCTCAATCCATGAGCATGGGATGTGATTCCATTTCCTCATATACTCTCTTATTTCGTGAAGTAGAGTTTTTAGGGGTTTTTTTTTTGTATAGTTCCTTAAAATTTTATCATTTATCACTTAACTTCCCCTTAGTCGTCGATTTGCTCGAGCGGGCGCCAGTAACATCTCCAATTGTCCCTGTCGCGTGCTAGAGTAGCCCAATGGAATCTGTTTGAACCGGGAACATGAAGGGCCTCAAACCGATCGTTCATGATCTTGACGAAGAAGTCTGACCATCTGGAAGGTGGGCGGCCACGCGGTCTTTTGACATCCCGGGGAATCCAGTCAGTAACAGCTCTAGTCCAGCGGTCGTCTTTAAATCTCATTACGTGACCAGCCCATCCAATTTTCGACAACTTGGCATAAGAGACAGCGTCCCTGATTCTTGATTGGCGACAGATGTCAGAACTCTGGATTATCTCTCTCATTTGAGTGAAACCTGATATTCCAAGCATAGCTCTTTCTATTCTTCTTTGGGAGACATGAATACGTTCTCATCTTGTTTGCCTAGGGCCCAGGTCTCTGAGGCATATGTTAATGCAGGAAGAACAGTGGAATCAAATAGATGTGCCCAGAGCCAGAGGTTCTTCTTCCTCTTAGCTATTTCTTCGACGTTTTTGAAGGCATTCCAAGCCGCTCTCTTCCTCCTGCACAGCTCGGGTGCCAGGTCATTTGTCATGTTGACCTCTCGACCTAGGTACACATAGCTGTTGCATTCGGAGATAGTCATTCCATTGAGAGCGAAGGGGACATCAGGAACAAGGCTGTTTCGCATAAACATTGTCTTCGTAAGATTCAGCTGTAGTCCTAACTTTCCACACTCACGGTCAAAGTCGGCCAGCATTTGTGCTGCTTGGCTGATGTTTGGTGTTATTAAAATAATGTCATCAGCAAAGTGGAGGTGGTGTAGTTGCTGAGCATCTATCTTCAGTCCCATTCCTTCCCATTCCAGTCATTGCATGATGTTCTCGAGGGTGGCACTGAAGAGTTTTGGTGAAATGGTATCACCCTGCGGCACCCCTCTCTTGACATCAACGATCACTTCTTTGTAGAATGGTGAGATCCTGCTAGTGAATCTGTAATACAGCTCACGGAGGATCCTGATGTACTGGTCTTGGGTCTTGAATGCCCTGATTTGCTAGGGCTTCAATGACCACTTCCGTCTCAACAGAATCAAAGGCCTTCTTTAAATCAATGAACGTTAAACAGCGGCATCTTGAACTCCAGAGAAACCTCAATGAGCTTGGTTATCCTGTGGATATGGTCGATGGTGCTGAATCCTTTGCGGAACCCTGCTTGCTCGTATGGTTGTCTTTCATCTAGTGTTCTGCCAATCCTATTTAGGATGACTCGAGTGAACAACTTGTAGATGACAGACAATAGGCAGATCGGGCGATAGTTGCCAATGTCATGGATCTCTCCCTTCTTGAACAGTAGTACGGTCCTGCTGGTTTTCCATTGAGACGGAAAGTTGCATTCAGACAGGTAGTGAGTGAAGAGCCGAGCCAGTGTATTGATGAGTACTGACGGCAGGTTCTTCAGGTGTTCAGGTCTGACCTTGACTGGGCAGGGTACTGTTGGTTTCTTTACCAACGAAATGGCGTGTCGGATTTCGGAAGGGAGAACTTTGGGAAGGACATATCCATCCTGTGTAATTTGGTATGTCGGCAAGTGGACATGGTTATCGAAGAGATTTGAGTAGAAGTTATGGTAATCTTCTCCATTGCCATTCTGGAGGATGTGATGGATTCATCAGGACGTCGGAGGGCAGTCATCTTGGTCTTATAGTTGGCGAAGGACAGGTGGGCGTTACAAATACTTTTCCCGGCTTCTGCCGCATCTACCAGTACTTCTGCTCTTCTCTCTATGAGGTCTTCCGTGATCGCATCTCTGCACTGCTTTGCGAGCTCGGATGTTAGCTTGCGGTTGCTTGAGGCATGCGCCAAACCACGCTGACGAATTAGCTCAAGAGTTTTCGAAGATAGGCGATTTTTTGTGGCTATCTCTCTCTTGGCGTTCCTCACACATTCATGGAGGTGCTGAACCAGTGGATCGTATTCCTCGTCAATGTTGTCAACAATGGCATCTTCCCATGTTGCCGCAATAGTACCAAAGTATAGTTCCTTAACATTTTAGTTGATTCTAATATAATATACTTGATTTTCTGAGGTATTATTGTGAATGGGATTGTTTTTCTCTATCTCTTTTTTTCTCTTTCATTTGAAATATATGGGAAAGCCATGGACTACCGGATATTGATTGTGTAATATGCTACTTTACTAAACAAATCTATTGTTCCCAGGAGCTTTTTTGTAGGTTCTTTGGGATTTTCCAAGTATAGTATCATGTCATCTCCAAATAGTAAAAGCTTGAGTTCTTCCTTTTTTATATGGATGCCCTTGATATCTTTTCTTTTTACCGAAATCCTATGGCAAGTACTTCAAGTACTATGTTGAATAGGTGTGGTGAGAGTGGGTAACTTCTTTTGTGCCTAATTGTATTCTGGGATTCTAGGTCATTGATTTCTGCTCCAAACCTTTAGTTTTCTCCCCATTGAGAATAATGCTTGCTGTGGGGTTGTGGTAGTTTTCTTTGACTAGATTGAAGAAAGTACTTTCAACTCCCATTTTCTTGAGAGTTTTTCATCATGAATGGGTGCTGGATCTCATCAAATGCTTTATCTACATCTTTCGATATGATGATATGACTTTTATCTTTATTTTATTGAGATGGTGTATTCTGTTGATTGACTAGAGAATGTTAAGCCATGCTTGCATCCCCAAGATAAACGTACTTGGTCATAGTGTGTGATATTTTGTTGAGTTTCTGGATTCTCTTTGCTGGTATTTTCTTGAGAATCTGTGTATCTGTATTCATCAAGGAAATAGGTCTGTAATTTTCATTTGTTGTGGTGTCTCTGTCTGTTTTGAGTATTAGGGTGATCTTTGCCTCATAGAAGCTATTTGGGAGCATTTCTGTTTCTTCAATTTCCTGGAAAATCTTGAAAAATGTTGTCAGCAGTTCCTCTTTAAAGGATTGAAATATTTCACTATTGAATCCATCTGGGCCAAGGATTCTGTTTGGGGGGATATTTTGACCATCATTTCAATTTCCTTGGTAGTGATAGGTTCAAGTATTCCAAATCTTCTTGGTTCAGCCTTGGGAGGTAATTGGAATCCATTAATTTATCAATTTGTTAAAGATTCTCTCATTTCCTGCTGCAAAGATTCTCAAAATAATCTCTGATGATCCTATGGATTTCTGTAGTTTCTATTAGGATACCCCCCTTTGCATTTCTGATTCGATTTATTAGAATTCTTTCTGTTTCTTTGAGAGGCTTCTAAAGGTTTATTGATCTTGTTTATTTTCTCAAAGAACCAGCTTTTGCTTTTATTGGTCTTCTGGATTGTATTTTGGGTTTCTAGCTCATTGATTTCTACTATAAATTTTATTATTTCCTTGCTCCAGCCTAGTTTGCACTCCTTTTGTTGGTCATTTTCCAAAATCTTGAGCTCTAATTTATTCATGTAGGCCCTTTCTTTCTTCCTGATGAATTCTGGCAGAGGTATAATCTTTCCTCTTAACACTGCTTTTGCTGTGTCCCACAAGTTCTGGTAGCTCACGTCCTCATTCTCATTTGTTTCTGGAACCTTTTTATTTCCTCTTTGATTTCTTCTCTAAGCCAACGTTTGTTCATTACTTCCCTTAAGTAAAATATTTCCTTGCTGAGATTTAGTCTGTTTGATCTATTGAGAAGTGACAAAGTAGTGTTGAAATCTCCACCTAGTACTGTTTTGCTATCAATGTTTTTTTTTTTAAGTCTATTAGAAGTTGTTTTTAAGTATTTTGCTGGTCTGTCATTGAGCATCTACATTGAGGAGGGTGAGTTCTTTCTGATGTAAAGATCCCATGATCATGAAGAAATGACATTCACTGTCTCTTATAGCCTTTAGCCTGAAGTCCATGTGGTCTGATACTAGTATGGCTACTCCAGCTTTGTGGAGGTGTTCTTTTCTTGAAGACTTGTTTTCCAGCCTTTTACTTTTAGCCCATGGTTGCTTTGATTGCTCAGATGTGTTTCTTGCATGCATCAGAATGTTGGGTTCAGTTTTCTAATTCATCTTCCTATTCTGTGCCTCTGAATTGGCACATTTAGTCCATAGACATTGAGAGAGATTGTTGTTATGGGGATTTGTGCTATCTTATGTAGAATTTTTGTACTTGTGGGGATTGCCTTAGCTTAAAGTAGCCGTGTTAGTTCTTCTTGCAACAAAAATATGGAACTCTTTACAAGTTTGCATGTCATCTCTGTGCAAGGACCATGATAATCTCTGTATCATTTCAATTTTAGTATATGTGTGACCAAACCTAGTAGGAGTTATTTTTTCTCTTCTGATTAATTTGAGTGTTGTCCTTACTTACCCTATGGCAGACAGTGGTACCTAATCAAAGAAAGTATTTCAAAGCAGCTTGATAGATTTAGAACTTTAATGTCCCAGAAAGAAATATATGGTTTTTACCATATTATCTTTTACCATACCCAAGGCATCAGTGTTTCAAAATAATTCTTTTGGAAGATGTTATATGAGTCCTGTTTAATGCACTTCCCTGAAACCTTCATTAAGACCATTAAACTAGAGCCTTTTGCTGTTCTCACCTCAGTCCCGTGTACATCTCCAGGAAAAGGTGGATGGTGTTGTCTGCACTTTGACCACCTTGAATATAAGTAGGATTTTTCTCCTGAAGGAAGAGGTGAGGATCATATTGATGATTTCATTCCACATTATTATAATTTCAACTTGAATGGAAGTTGACACTCATGAGGCTCCTGTAAAGGACAGAATAAAGGGTCTCAGTGAAGTTTAATGGCCAACACACATTAACAACTCAGATGACTCAAAGCAGCCTGTGTGCATCTTTGTGTATAGTGAGTTTCATATCTAATGATAGTGATTCTCAGTCATGACACACAGGCAAAACAGACCTATAATTAAAAATCTAGTTATCTGAGCAGAGTGGGGTTTCTTAGGTGATTGAACAAGTGTGTAGTAATTTATTACTAAGCACATATGTAGTTTGAATGATGTGTACTTTTTGATCTAAAATTAATTCCAAATATGTCTAAAATGACAGTCTCCTGACCCCACACCTGGCTTTCTTCACCAGGGTCCCTTGGAGGGGGTGTGTTGAGTTTCCCTCACCGCGCCGAGCAGAGCCCCGGCACCTGAAGACCTCTGCAACCAGCCATAGGTACGCTTTAGACCACTCTCCCCAAGCTTGAAGGAGCCTCATGCATGAACAAATCTGACGGAGGAACCCAGGTGTGCTCAACCAGGGGATGAGATCTCCAAGGCTGCTCAGATCAAGACTGGGCCCCCTCCAACCAGATCCCCCATCTCCTAGTAGCTAAGTGTTACAACCATGAACTGCCCCTGGAGCCATGTAATCCCATCAATGGCCAAGATACAGAGACTGGATTTTGTTGATAAGACAACAATTATTGTCCAGTACTCACTCTGAGAGAACCTGGTAGGCATTTGCGAGTATCTTGCCCCTGTGTTTACCAGTCATTTACACTTCTTTCAATACATTTTATATATGATCACGGTTTATGCTTATTTTTACTATTGAAGTTTAATAGCTAAATACTGATTTTTTTCACAGCACTAATTTATTAAGAACATTCATCCTTGGCCTATCATATTAATTGCCAGTATTTGTTAGTTTTGCTTCTTTTTTGATTACTTAAATTGGTTTCGGTCCTTTTCTTTCAGGTTGAAAAATTTTGACACAAATGAGTATATGTTTTTCTTTATCTTCTACAGTTTTAAACTGAGAACAACTGTTTGTTTTGTACAAATAAGATACCTGTGCATTTACTATTTCTTCTCATTTTATTTACATTTTTACACATCTCGATTCATCTACAAACTAACCTAGTAAGTGTTGTCATATTGAAAGAAACCACCAATTTTTTCAATCATAGCACTGTAGCACTGTCCTCCTGCGGTTCATCCATTTGCTCCAGCAGGAACCAGTAACATCTTACAACAAATTGTGAGACTTGTTGTCACTGGCAATGGCCTATCGAATACGTCATGGGTAGCTTGCCAGGCTCTTGCTATGTGGACGAGATATTCTGGGTAGCTTGCCGGGCAGAGGAATCGGAATCAGGGTTGGTCTCCTACAAGGCAAATGCCCAACCCGCTGTGCTGTAAACGTTATCTAAAATATACTAGTAATAACAAATGTTGTTTCTTTAACAGTGCAATATAAACAATTATTTCGTAATTTTCTTGATGTGTTAATGAAATAGCTAAGCTCTTGAGCATCATGGGAGTATTTTTCTAACACAAGAGTCTGACGAAGGTGAAACTGTTATAACCGTCTTGTAGAATTCCAGCTCCCTAGCCTGCTTCATTCTACCCCACTCTCTATCCAATCCGATCTTCTTCTGGGATTCTGACCTCCTGATTGGCTAGCCTCTACCTTTCACCTGCCTACTTTATGACATCATTCTCCCACCAAACGAACCACCAACTGGTAGAATCTTGGGGGTCCCATGTAGTTGTTTGTAAAGAAATTTGAATCATCATGGCAATTGACGAGTGACCAATGACCAATCACCATTGAGCAGTCGTCTGTACTGAACACTTGTGGTCTTAAGCTGCTTCAGTGTTCAGACGTACTCTCGTACCGTCTCCTCTTCTCGTCTACCTTTCATCGGTATTTCCTCTTCTCTGACCATGTCAGGTAAGGAATAATACTTTTCAAAGTTTTTCATTAGATTTATCATCCCTAAACTTAGCAGTCAAGTAAAAACAGCACGTAGTAATGAAAGAATGTATTCAAGTAGAATTTTATAAGCCTCATTTTAGCTTGACTTTGACATTTGCTGTGTGATTTTAGACATTGGCTTACTTTCTCTCACATACAAAGTGTTTTTCCTCATTGATTCCATTATATTTTAGACATACTTAGGAGCTCAAATACACACACACATATAAATATATATGAGTGTTGATTCTCTGTGTTTCCTTTTTCCTTTTAATAGTGAATTTTACATGATATTCATTGAAAACAAGTAAATCAGAGACAGTATTTTTACAGAAACAGAAAATAGAGATGCTGCGGAAAACTGTTAATATATTCTAGCGTGTGTTCTCTCTAATGGTCTCTCCACTTGTCTGTATACTTCAGTATTTTAAATATAGTGATATTACAAAGTAATAATCATTGATCTTTGAGATTTCTTTTTAAACCAGGTAATAAGAAAATATGAGGCATGAGGAAGGTGTGCAGTGCTGAGCGGTAGGGAGGGCTTACCAAGCCCTCAAAGGTAAGAAAGTTTGGGATCACTTTCATCAAACATTGACCAATTGAAACCAAGACGATATGAGGGAGAAATAAATAGGAAAGAAAGAATGAACGAACGAAAGAAAGAAAGGAAAGAAAGAAAGAATAGGAACGTCGATTATCAAGGAAGGGGAAAACATTTGGACAGAATGTTGAAGAGAACCAAAGGTTTAAAATCAAAAAAGAAAGAATATATATTAAATATGCTCATCTAAATACACTGAGAGCAAGTCAAAGCAATTTACTTAAATAAATGCCAGGACTAGAAAGTATACTATGCCTTGAATAGGGTTCCAGTAGGAAAAGCAGTTTGTCAGAAAGCCATCCTTCCTGGCTTTTTTCCTTATTATTTCTTAGAACACAGTACTTGGTACTTGACAATTTGGAGTATAAACACGCTTCAGAAATGATGCTCCCCATAAATAGCTAATAGTGCTTATCTAGGGCGGTGGAAGACACAGAATCTTCAATGTTTTTATTACGTTGTGGTTTTTAAGTTCATGTAGCGCTGCCTGTTAAAATTAAAAAAAAAATGGTATATTCTAACTTGAATCAGCAGGTTTGATTCATTTGTGTGGTCAGTAGGTTCCAGGTTAAAGCTGCTTGTCACCTGTACAAATATTATTTCATGTGATTTTTTCTTCCTAACATGAGAGTACTTTGATAATAGTCAAGTTTTGTTTTTAGATCCTAAAAGGAAATAGAAAAATCAAGTCTCACATGACTAATTACACATTTTTGTCATATTTGTGAATTCTGAGTTTTCCTACATAAAGATATTTTATGGAATTTTGGTGCTCATTTATTAAACATTGAGAAGAAAGTTTTCCTGTTTGATAAATATAATTCTAATCTAGGCGTTGAAAGTAAATTTGCAATATTTTGTGATCACCTTTTAAATGGTCTTTTCTGTTTCTTGTTTGATCAAGTGAAATCCTCTGCTATGTTTAACACATGTTGTTTGCTGGTTAATACTCAAAGGTACTGATGAGTATAATTTTTTGTAATTTCGAAGTTTCTTTCTGTGTTTTACTCATTTAAAACATTTCATGTCTATGAAATACAATCACGTTTATTCCTATTTTCTTTTTGTTATGTAGTTACTGATAAATCCTTTCTCTTTAATGGACTGGTAAAGTGTCACTCAAAAATCACCTTCTATTCCATTTTTTGACTAGCAGTTTTTACTAAAATAAAATATAGTCTTCATATTGTATATGTGGAACAATTTAGTAATAACCTTATTGTACTGTTTTATTTGGTTTTGTTTGGGATGCCATCCACTGTTATTCAAGGCTTACTCTTGGGTCTGTTCTCCATAACATACTGTACTATGCTGCTTGCTACAGAGCTCAGATTTCATTAATATCTACATAATTCTTTTTCAGTTCTGTGATACATATTTTTCATGATGTTTTCTTTACACTTCCTTCTATGTAAATCACATGCAATAGAAAAATTATATTCGTGTATGCATTATTATTCTTACAGTTATGAGTAACTACATTGTTGATAAACAACTTAAGACACAGAATTTAAATAAAGTTTTCCTTCCAAAAATATTTCTTGGGAAAAACTCAAGTAATGATTTTTGAAGTGGATCAAAAATCAGGGTAACCTTCAATGCATCAACAAGATTAAGTTGTATGTGAACCCTAAGTAACAGGTACTCACCTGATCTTGGGGAAGTTCCCATAATATCTCCAGCCCAAAGTAACCTGGCGCTGACACCAACTCCAACTCAGGAACAAAAAGTTAAGAATTTTGATCAGATGAAAACTGGGCTTTCAAAACCTCTTGGAGACCTACCAGATCCCAGTAGACCTAGATCATGCAAAGATCTGCAGGTAATGAACACCACTGACACCATCACTCTGAAGCAGGTGTGAGAAAATTCAAGTGGCACTAAGCGGACCTCCCATGCAAAAGGGAAGAACAAAAAGGAGGCTTCTGAACCTCTTGAGGGATAACCCAAGGCCAAAATCCAGCCAAAAGTCTGAGAATGCTTGCTGAGGGGAGCAGGGATTGTTTGTAATGCTGCAGTCAGTGAGAGGTGTCCTGTGACCACAGCCAAAACTAACAGCAAATCTCACAAAGCTGCCTCCAGCAGGATCAGCAAGACAAAGAGCCCTGGGCAGGAGAAGATAAAAAACACCAGAGAAAACTCTAAGAAAGCTAATGAGTGTAAGCAGCTAGGGAACAAGGTAAAGGCAGAAGAAAAGCCCACCATTGGCAAGATGAAATGCAAGAAAAGTCAACCTGAGCTTTGCCAAGAGGCAGTCAAATAACCCCGCCGCTACCTAGGCATACACATGCTGGATTCTGTCCAAATGTTTCATGCTCTGGGGAAGAGTGATCCAAAACTTGGAATCTTTTCCTCCCAGGTCCTGAGTAGCTCAAAGAACCCCAAAGATGTCAAGCCATCCTCAGCTGTCAAGCCATGGCTAGGTGCTACACGGGATGGAAAAGGCCTTGAGAAAACTCAGGTCAAAGCACAGAAACCAAGTAGCAGTGCTGATAAACGCTCATCTCCATCCCAGTCTGAGCTGCCACCTCCTGGGAAGGTCAAATTGGTACCTTTGCCGTTTCTTACCATGGAGAATCCACAAGCTGAACCTGTTCCTCGGAGACGAAAATCTGAAGCCACACATCTTCCTGCTGCAGCTAACCCTGCCAAGCCTGGCTCTACCAATGCAGCTCAGCCAAATGCTGCCAATTTTTCCCCGTCAACCACTGCATTTTTGACTGGTCCTTCCAATCCTGCTAAGTCCATTTCAACCAACCTATCTCGACCAGGTTTGCAGAACCCTAGTAGCCGGCCTATTCATCAGCCTGCAGCTTCTAGACCTGATCCCTACAAGACAGCAGCTGGCACTTCTCTACAGCGGGAGGCTCCTCCTGTCTGTGTGAACAAGCGCCAGTCTCCACCCAAACGTCAGAGTCACTTTCTCCTCCAAGACTTCCGTTTCCAACCTAAACCATGGAGAAAGCCCAATGTTCCCGAGCCAGTCATGTCAAAGCCCATCACCAAAGAGCAGAGACCAGAGCGTGAGGCTATGAAAAGGAAGGCTCAGCAGGAGCGTGAGAACGATGCCAAACACACCTCTTTGGGGGAAAGTGCAGTTCTTTATTGAGAGGGAAAAAGAGTTGGACATCTCTCTCTACTATGGCTACGTAATGTAAGAGCTGGAATGGTAGGTTCCACTTTAGGTACCAGATGGTTGCCCTAGGCAAACACTGAAATGCCATACACCATTTATTTATTCTAATTTTTTTTTCAAATTAAAGAGATGCATCGAACTCGGGTCGGCCATGTTGGCTGTGTGCAAGGCAAATGCCCTACCGCTGTGCTATCACTCCAGAGATGCATCATAGTTAATTGATTGTTAATAAATGTTCTGAATTTTGAGATGCTGTCAACTGTGGTTGATTTTGGGAGTGGCTGGGTGTTGATGGAGGAGCTGGGAAAGAATGGGAAGTTAGATAGAGGAAAAAGGGGGAATAGACAAGACTCTAAGAAATACAAACATGGTCCAGGGCAGGGGAGATACCATGATCATGTAGGTGGTTTTCCCAGGGTGAGGCCCATCCATTGCACTTGGGATGTGCTGACCCCTGCGATTTCCCCAAATGTGGGAAACTCGACTGCATAAAGCCCTTAAGAGGAGAAATTGCATGGGCCTGATGAAGAGTGGGGTAGGGTCAGAGGAAGAGTAAGCTGACAGTGCATTTGCTCTGCAAGCAAGAAGTACACAGTTCAATTCTTGCAATCTTTTATGGTCCCCAGAGACCCACCAGATGTGAAACTTGACCACAGAGCCAAGAGTAAGACTAGAGCACAGTCAAGTATGCCCATCACTGGTGTCCTCGAAAAAAATGGGAGATATGGCACAGTTTGCAGTTTTCGGTTAAAATAATAAATTTGGAATAGGCTGAGGAAGGCAGATGAGTCTAAGATGATGAGAAGAAAAGTAAAAATTCTTCCATAGAGGCTGTGTTTACACCTCATGGCCTCCTTTGGAAAGGAAGCAAATTTGAGACACATCACTAAAAGGTTTGGGTGGTCTATACATAAACGATGGTTGGGGAATACGAACACATACACTGTGGAATAAACCTACCAGATGAGTGATCAATGCCCTCAGAGTCATTCAAGGATGACTCTTAACAAGGAAAAAGCCAAGAGAACAATTGACGCATGAAGCCTGAAGATCAGCTCCTGGTAGATGCTAAGATAAGACACCATGTCCTCGAGCCCTCTTTTCAGCACCCCTAGTTGCACAATTTCAATTATTCCCAACAATATTCAGAGTTGCTATCGTGGTGACACTTTACTAGTGAGTTTCAACAATGCGGTCCATTGCCTATGTAAGTCTTTGGATTTGTAAACTCCCCAAGGTAGCCAAGCCAGCTTTCAGGAAATTTCTGGTGGCGGGAGCTCAAATTATATTAGCTTGAGGGGCTGGTCTTTGGTCTTCCATGGTCCCTGTTGCCTGTAGCTTTCTCTAAACATCGCTTTTAACTGCCGTTCACACAAGAACCAACTTTATAAATGACGTTGTGGTTCCATTGCGGTAGGTACCATACAAAGACATGCGTCCTAGGTCACCACTTCCAAAGCAGTTAGTACGAATTGACCTTGAGCCTGGAAGGTTGTGGTAGAAAGAGATGGTCCTAGGAGAGTTAATGCGGTGATGGATGGTTGGAAAGGAAACCGGGATGGGTAGCGAAGTGGAAATCTGGTGATCATCATGGGATAATTGGTGGATTTTTTTCAAATACGTTAAAATTTTTTTGAAAATGAAATTCAAGACAAACATACGAAAATAAGATAGGTTCCAAAGTATAGTTTACATATAAGACCCAGAAAGCTGAAAGGGCTGGCATTCCTTCTGGAGCTTTTAATCATACCGTTTACTAAATATGTTATTTTCACATCAATTACCTGTGGAGAGGAATAGTGAGAAACAGAATGCCACCGGAAAAGCAAACTGGATGACCACCTTCATTAAAAGCCAGGTGGAAGGTGTTCACATGGATCCCAAGTGCAAATATATGTTAACAGGAACATATATTTAACCAACTCTGCTTGGTACCAGTAATAACTTTGTTGAAAATGGGGGGAAATGAAAGCAGTTTCTGACTGACATGAGACTAACCAGTTAATAGATTTTCTCAGGAAAGTGTAGTTGACTGGCTGGGAACAGAAAAACGTGAAAAGTGTTTTGCTACCTTTAATGTATGGCTGGAGGGAATTGATCCCAGAAATCACTTAAAACTAACAAGCTTCAACTCTCTTGAAGGAATGTTGTATTCTTAATCAATTAATCACTTAACTTCCCGTTAGTCTTCGATTTGCTTGAGCGGGTGCCAGTAACGTCTCCATTTGTCCCTGGCGCTTGCTAGTGTAGCCCAATGGCATCTGTTCGCTCCGGGAACATGAAGGGCCTCAAACCGATCGTTAATGATCTTGACGAAGAAGTCAGACCATCTGGAATGTGGGCGGCCACGCGGTCTTTTGACATCCCGTGGAATCCAGTCGGTAACAGCTCTAGTCCAGCGGTCGTCTTTAAATCTCATTACGTGACCAGCCCATCTGATTTTCGACACCTTGGTAAATGAGACAGCGTCCCTGATTCTTGATCGTCGATGGATGTCAGAACTCCGGATTCTTTCTCTCAATTGAGTGAAACGTGATATTCCAAGCATAACTCTTTCTATTCTTCCTTGGGAGACCTGAATACCGTTCTCATCTTGTTTGCGAAGGGCCCAGGTCTCTGAGGCATATGTTAATGCAGGAAGAACAGTGGAATCAAAGAGATGTGCCCGGAGCCGGAGGTGCTTCATCCTCTTAGCTATTTCTTCGACGTTCTTGAAGGCATTCCAAGCCGCTCTCTTCCTCCTGCACAGCTCGGGTGCCAGGTCATTTGTCATGTTGACCTCTCGAACTAGGTGCACATAGCTGATGCTTTCAGAGATGGTCGTTCCGTTGAGAGCGAATGGAGCATCAGGAACAAGGCTGCTTCTCATAAACATTGACTTCATAAGATTCAGCTGCAGTCTTATCTTCCCACACTCACGGTCAAAGTCGGCCAGCATCTATCTTCGTTGTCTACGCACCAACATCTTATTATGATGAAAGAGAAATAGAGAAGTTCTACATGGAGCTAGAGAAGTTCTATAAAGAAGACCACACCTTCTACAAGATCATTGTGCGTGATTTTAATGCCAAGATAGGACCGAAAAGATCAGCTGAAGAACTTCACATAAGAATCCATGGCCTAGAATGGAACGAACAGGGTGAGAGACTGTCTGAGTTCTTCATGTTGACCAAGACCATTCATGGTAACTCACAGTTCCAGAAGGCAGAATCTAAACGATGGACATGGGAGTCTCTCGGTGGAAGATTCCACAACGAAATAGACCACATCATATTCACTCGACGGTTTTGCCTGACAGATGTCACTGTTGTCCCAAAATTTCGAACGGGATCGGACCACCGTCTCCTTCGTGCAAAATTCTACTTCACAGAGCAGGGAGAAATGGCTACAAAGTTCAAAAAGAGAACTCTCAGAATGACCACCAACTGTGAACTCTTTGGTACTATTGCGGCAACATGGGAAGATGCCATTGTTGACAACATTGACGAGGAATACGATCGACTGGTTCAGCACCTCCATGAATGTGCGAGGAATTCCAAGAGAGAGATAAGCACAAAAAATCGCCTTTCTTCAAAAACTCTTCAGCTAATTCGCCAGCATGGATTGGCGCATGCCTCAGGCAACCGCAAGCTAACATCCGAGCTCGCAAAGCAGTGCAGAGATGCGATCAAGGAAGACATCAAAGAGAGAAGAGCAGAAGTACTGGTAGATGTGGCAGAAGCCGGGAAAAGTATTAGTAACACCCGCCTGTCCTACGCCAATTACAAGACCAAGATGACTGCCCTCTGACGTCCTGATGGATCCATCACATCCTCCAGAATGGCAATGGAGAAGATTATCCAATTTCTGTTACTATAAATTGTTTATTGAGATATTATAATTGTAATGTTTTCAAGCTAAGATTACATTGATGTGGACATTTATATCTATTTGTCTACTTTTCTAATTGTTTCCTTAATATCAATACTTAAAAGCTAACTTACTTATGACTGGATATGTAGCTCAGGACAAAAGAACTTGGCTTGCATGTATGAAATTTTGGTTTCTATTTTTAGCACTATAGAAGCAAAAGCAAAATCATTAACTGTGTTTGGAAATATGCTTCAGTGGTAAAATATTTGCCGCACATTTCTGAGGTTATGGGTTTGATCCTTGAATTTTCATATACACACACGAAAGCTAACTTACAACAAATTCTCACACTGGAGAACTAACTGGGCCCGCTCAAGAAAAGCGATGAACAACGTGAGGACAGTGACAGTGACATTGACTTAATGAACATTAAATTGCTTTAAGCTATATATTGCCTAACTATTATACAGATTTAATTCTCAATAAAATAACTTTAAAAGGCCTATTTTCTAGGATCTTTGCTAGGGAAAGATACCACCTGATATTTCAATATTTTTAATTTGGGGGGCTTTTTAATTTATCATTTTAATTTGTGCTCTTTGTCTACCAGTGAACTTGAAAATTGCTCTTGTGTGGTACTACATGGAAAATATTATGCTATGGGAAATGAGTCAGAAACAGAGGGACAGACATAGAAAGATTGCATTCATCTGGGTAATATAAAGTAACAAAATAAGACACTAACACACAAGTACAACTGTCATAAATACCAGGTTGTTCACTCCATGACTTAGAGGCCAGCTTTACTCTCTAGGGGTAAAGGCAGTGCAGATAGAGAATGGAGCACCCAATAAAGGGTGCTGGGAAGATCTGCCCAGGATGGGAGATGCCTGTTGAAAGTAGTCTATGGACCGAACAGGATTGCCACCCAATGTCCCTTTTGTAGATCATAGCACACAAAAGGAGAGATAGAACAAAAGGTAGTGCCCTACCAAAGAGGCAGGGTGGGATGGGGGATGGGGAGTAGGAGGGATACTTGGATTGGTGGGAATGGAGATTGGCCACTGGTGGTGGGATGGGTACTCGATCACTGTATAACTGAAACCCAAGTGCAACAACTTGTAAGTCTAAACTATACCTCATGGTGTTTCATAATAAAACAAAACAAAACAAAACAAATTTCAAAAAAAAAGAAAATTGCTCTTGTGTTTACTAGTCATTTACACTTCTTTCAATAGACATTATATGATCATGGTTTATGCTTATTTTTTCTATCAAGTTTAATAGCGAAATATTGATTTATTTCACAACACTAATTTTTTAAAACCATTCATCCTTGGCCTATCATAATAATTGCCAGTATTTGTTGGTGTTGCTGGTTTTTTGATCACTTAATTTGATTTTTGTCCTTTTCTTTCAGATTGTAAAATTGTGGACAAGTGAGCATATGTTTTTCTTTATCTTCTACAGTTTTAAACTGAGAACAATTGTTAGTTTTGTACAATTAAAATACCTGTGCATTTACTATTTCTTCTCATTTTATTTACTTTAACACATCTAGATTCATCTACAATTTATCCTAGTATGTCTTGTAATATTGAAAGAAACCACCATTTTTTTCAATCATAGCACTGTAGCACTGTCCTCCCGCGGTTAATCTATTTGCTGTAGCGGGAACCTGTAACATCTTACACCAAATTGTGAGACTTGTTGTCACTGGCTTTGGCCTATCGAATAGGTCATGGGGAGCTTGCAAGGCTTTTGCTATGTGGACGAGATACTTTGGGTAGTTTGCCGGGCAGAGGAATCGGAATCAGGGTTGGCCTCCTGCAAGGCAAATGCCCTACCCGCTGTGCTGTGAACGTTATCTAAAATATACTAGTAATACCAAATGTTGTTTCTTTAACAGTGCAATATTAACGATTATTTAGTAATTTTCTTGATTTGTTAATGAAATAGCTAAGCTCTTGAGTAACATGGGAGTATTTTTCTAACACAGGAGTCTGAGGAAAGTGAAACTGTTATAACTGTCTTGTAGGATTCCATCTCCCTAGCCTGCTTCATTCTACCCCGCTCTCTATCCAATCCGGTCTTCTTCTTGGGATTCTGACCTCCTGATTGGCTAGCCTCTACCTTTCAACTGCCTACTTTATGACATCATTCTCCCACCAAACCAACCACCAACTGATAGAATCTTGGCCGTCCCATGTAGTAGTTTGTAAACAAATTTGAATCAGCATGGCAAGTGATGAATGACCAATGACCAATCACCAGTGAGCAGTCGTTTGTACTGAACACTTGTGGTCTTAAGCCGCTGCAGTGTTCAGACGTACTCTCGTAGCGTCTCCTCTTCTCGTCTACCTTTCATCGGTATTTCCTCTTCTCTGACCATGTCAGGTAAGGAATAATACTTTTCAAAGCTTTTCATTAGATTTATCATCCCTTAACTTAGCAGTCAAGGAAAAACAGCACATAGTAATACAAGAAAGTATTCAAGTAGAATTTTATAAGCCTCATTTTAGCTTGACTTTGACATTTGCTGTGTGATTTTAGACATTGGCTTACTTTCTCTCACATACAAAGTGTTTTTCCTCATTGATTACATTATATTTTAGACATACTTAGGAGCTCAAATACACACACATACATAAATACATATATAAATATATATATATGAGTGTTGATTGTCTGTGTTTCTTTTTCCTTTTAATAGTGAATTTTTCATGATATCCATTGAAAACAAGTAAAGCAGATACCGTATTTTTACAGAAACAAAATAAAAATGCTGTGGAAAACTGTTAATATATACTTGTATGTGTTCTCTGTAATGGTCTCTCCACTTGTATTCATACTTTAGTATTTTAAATATAGTGATATTGCAAAGTAATAATCATTGATCTTTGAGATTTGATTTTAGCCAGGTAATAAGAAAATATGGGGCATGAGCTAAGGTGTGGAGTGCTGAGGGTAGGGAGGCAAGCCCTCAAAGGTAAGAAAGTTTGGGAACACTTTCATCAAACATTGACCAATCGAAAGCTAGACGTGATGAGGGAGAAATAAATACGAAAGAAAGAATGAAAGAAAGAAAGTAAGAAAGAAGGAAAGAAAGCAAGCAAGCAAGCATAGGGACGTCGATTATCAAGGAAGGGGAAAACGTTTGTTCAGAATGTTGAAGAGAACCAAAAATTTAAAATCAAAAAAGAAAGGTACCAGTAGGTAAAGAAGATTATCAGAAAGCCATCCTTGCTGGCATTTTTCCTTATTATCTCTTAGAACACAGTACTTGGTTCTTGACAATTTGAGTATAAACACGCTTCAGAAATGATGCTTCCCATAAATAGCTAATAGTGCTTAGCTTGGGCGGTGGAAGACACATAATCTTCAATGTTTTTATTATGTTATGGTTTTAAGTACATGTACGCGCTGCCTGTTAAAATTAAAAACTGGTATATTCTAACTTGAATAAGGAGATTTGATTCATTTGTGTGGTAAGTAGGTTCCAGGTTAAAGCGGCTTCTCATCTTTACAAATATTATTTCTTGTGATTTTTTCTTCCTAACATGAAAGTATTTTGATAATAGTGAACTTCTGTTTTAAATCCTAAGTGGAAAAAGAAAAATCAATTCTCACAGATCTAATTACACATTTTTGTCATATTTGTGAATTAAGATTTTTCCTACATTAAAGATATTTTATTGGATTTCGGTGCTCATTTATTAAACATTGAGAAGAACGTTTTCCTGGTTGATAAATATAATTCTAATCTAGGGGTTGAAAGAAAATTTGCAAATTTTGTGATCACTTTTTAAATGGACTTTTCTGTGTCTTGTGTGATCAAGTGAAATCCTACGCTATGGTTAACACGTGTTGTTTGCTGGTTAATATTCAAAGGTACTCATGAGAATAATTTTTTGTACTTTCGAAATTTCTTTCTGTATTTTACTCATTTTAAACATTTCTTGTTTATGAAATACAATCACGCTTAATCCTATTTTCTTTTTGTTATGTAGTTTCTGGTAAATCCTTTCTCTTTAATGGACTCGTAAAGTGTGCACTCAAAAATCACCTTCTATTCCATTTTTTGGCTAGAAGTTTTTTGTAAAATAGAATACTGTCTACATATTGTATATGTGGAAAAATTTATTAAGAACCTTATTGTACTGTTTTATTTGGTTTTGTTGGGATAACAGCCACTGTTTTTCAAGGCCTACTCTTTGGTCTGCTCTCCATAACATACTGTACTATGCTATTTGCCACAGAGTCCAGATTTCATTAATATCTATATTCTTTTTCAGTTATGTGATACATATTTTTCATGATGTTTTCCTTACCCTTCCTCCTATGTAAATCACATGAAATAGAAAAATTATATTCATGTATGCATTATTTTTCTTAGAATTATTAATAACTACATTTTAGACAAACAGTTTAAGACACAGAGTTTAAATAAAGTTTTGCTTCCAAAAACATTTCTTTGAAAAAACTCAAGCAGTCATTTTTGAAGTGGATCAAAAATGAGGGTAACCTTTAATGCATCCACAAGAGTAAGTTGTATGTGAACCGTAAGTAACAGGTACTCATGGCACAAGTCAAATGGAAACCTGATGATTACAATCGTAATAGTTGTAAAGATCCCAAATGCCTAAATTAATGTAAGGTATCTTCCTTCTGGTTTCTGGACTTGTAGTGATTGTGCAGGGTCCTGGCCAAAAGTCCACATGCTTTAGGATGTGTAACCTGGAAATTCAAAAGGCACTGAGAGAGATAGTACTGGAGGGCATAAGGCACTTGTCTTGTACACAGCCAATCCAGTTGAATCTTTGTCACGGCATACACTCTCCCGAATGTTCTAAGGGGTCACTCCAGAGTGTAGAGCCAGGAAGAACCCAAGATCACTGTCAGTTATTGGTCCAAACTCTACACCACCCCACGACCCGTCCAATAAATATTATTGGAATATAGGAAATCTCTTTGCCATCTCTGGGCCTCAGGTTTCTTCTTGTCCACTGAATGTTTTCCTTTCTCTTAGACTTCTTAATTTGAAAAAGCTTCCATTATAGGAAATAGCATAGGACTCAGTAGGAGGCAATCTACAGGAATTTCTAGGGTAAGGAGAACTGTCTGTAAGCAAGAAATCCAGGTACAGACATGATCACCTGGCTCTTCTACAGTTCTGTGTTCACTTTGGGAGCACGATACGAAATGCACAAAGTGCCAAAAAGTTCCAGGCTTTGAATCACCCCAAATTGTTGGAATTTTGGAAACTCAGTTGACTGTTGGTACTAGAAGCATCTCGATGGCTTAAATTTTAAGTTCATATTGTTCCTCTCAGTGTTGAAGGAGATTATTAGTCTCACAGATTTTTTTCATCACCCTCTTGTTCCTTACAGAAAATTTTCAAAATCCATCTTTATTGGGAACTGCACATACTCTGCAGCTTTCCCTTCCCGTGGTGAACAATGCAGCTTCCCGAACAGGAAGTGTCTGCAACTACTCCAGAGTATCTGCTCCAGCTGGTAGTTCTGCTTGGCTCCTGCCCTCTGGCACCTCTTTCCAACCACTGATGGGTAGTGCCTATCTTTACCAACATTTCAGCACAACAATGCTGTCTGGAGTGTTTCACCAGAGTCATATATCCACCTCAGCTGCTTCCTACCCGAGTGTTTTGGAATGGGATATTGCAGGAAGTGCTGAAGAGAAGTCTTCCATGGGAGACTTTTTTGTGACTATTCTTGACCAAGACACCGCTGTCTCTTCCATGTCTATGGCAGCTCGCTATGAGAAAATCCTAGATACCAACAACACGGTGTCTGTGTACCCATCACTTTCTGCCAGTCTTGAGGAGAGAACACCATTTCTGGTTCCACATCAGAGTCAAAGCTTATCACTTCCCTACCAGGAAGGAAGCCAGGTGTATTACTATCATCCAGGCACTCTGGGAACTCTCCTTTCCGGTCTGCAGTTCTATGACTCCATTTCATACACAGGGCTAAATGGCTCTGCCCCCAATCTTACAGCAACTCATCGCGAGAGATGGTTATGGGTCTCAAGGAGGTTCAGCCCGCAAATAACCAAATACCAGACTCCTACTCTGGAATCGACTTCTCTCTGTCTGCTCAACCTATCATAGAATTGAGTTATCAAGGTGAGGAAAAAGGAGAGAAGAGAAAGAAAATTCAAAAATTGGGGTCAAATAAGAGGAAAACTGTCCGTAGAGAGGTGGTATTCATATACACTGAGATTTTTAAATTAAAAAAAAAAAACTCAGTTCATGTTTACTCCCCTCACTCATTTTACAGCATGTTATTTTCACACTCAATATAAGAGCTCCTAATGGAGATTGGAAGTTATGATAGTATAATGGACATCTAAGTTTCTTATAATGAAAAGTCAGGAGCAGAGAAAAGAATGCCACATTTTTTCCCTTGTTATTTCATTTTTTTAATTTTTATTAGTTAAACGTCATGAGGGACAGTTGTAGACTTACAAATTATTGTGATTCGATTTCATTTATACAATCATGGAGTACCTATCCCTCCACCAGTGCCCATTCTCCAGCACCACGGTCCCAGTATTCCTCCCACCACCCATACCCCCCATCCCACTCAGCCTCTGTGGCAGGAAATGCTACATTTTTCACTGTTCTATGTCAGCAGGCCTCAAGAATTACCATACTAAAAGTAAAATACATGTCTTAAACTAGTGTTTTGTTATTTTCTTAAGAAGTTTCAGAACTCTAATTGTAATGGTACCACTTTAACTTTCCCTTCCATAAATGAACAGCAAGGTTCTGAATACACTTGTGGTTCAGAGATTCTGACTCAAATCATGAAACCCAGAATCTGTACTTCAGCACAAATATCATGCTGAATTAGTGCTTCATTCATACTCTTATTCTATGATATTAACGCCCTTTTATTTGTCCATGAAAGTGAATAAATTGACAGTACAATACATTACAAAGCTAAGCTCTATATGGCACTTATTAGTTTGTAAAAGTAAAGTAAAGGCCCTCCCGTTGATCATCAATTTGCTTGAGCGGGCCCAGTAACGTCTCCATTGGAGACTTTGTTTTTACTGTGTCTGGCATATCGAATACTCTCGGCAGCTTGCTGGGCTCTCCGAGAGGTGCAGAGGAATCAAACTCGGGTTGGCCATGTTGGCCGCGTGCAAGGCAAATGCCCTACCCGCTGTGCTATCGCTCCAGCGGTATTAGTTTGAAAATCTATAATTACTTAAAAAAAAAAAACTTTTGTTTGGAGGACGTTGAATCTGTGTCATAGACCGAAGTGCTCAGGGATTACTCCTGGATCTGTGCTGGGGATCACTGCTGAAGATGCTTAGGAGATCATAGGTGATGCGAAAGATCAAAGTGAGGTCAGGTGTGCGCAGGGCCATTGCCTTAACAAATGTACTATCACTCTTCCCAAGTCTCTTATTTTTCAAGTTAGTTTACACAGATATTCTTACAAATACAAAGAAAACCAAAAAACAAGAGCACTACATGACAAACAGTAAGAACTACAACATTTACCTCCAATCTTCAAGCACAGGACTTGTCCATTTTCCGTAGAATATCCAGTAACAATCCACTGCCTATTGCTGGTAGGTGCACAGTTGTTGTACCACTGGTTCTGTGGACCGAATATCTCATTTCGCAGACACTGATTTCTTCCTTGGTTCCTTTTTAGTGATGAATTTCCTGGGGATGGAGACTTCCCTGTTGTCACAACCTTCAGGTAAGACATTTGGTCTGACACAAATTTCCGAATTGCCCCCATGTTGCAGTAGCAGGATTCAAAGACCTGTGAGTAATCCACCACCAGAGTTTCGGGAAGTTCCCATAATATCTCCAGGCAAAGTAACCTGGCGCTGACCCCAACTCCAACTCAGGAACAAAAAGTTAAGAATTTTGATCAGATGAAAACTGGGCTTTCAAAACCTCTCGAGACCTACCAGATCCCCGTAGACCTAGAACAATGCAAAGATCTGCAGGTAATGAACACCACTGACACCATCACTCTGAAGCAGGTGCAAGAAAATTCAAGCGGCACCAAGGGGGCCTCCGATGCAGAAAGGAAGAACAAAAAGGAGGCTTCTGAAACTCTTGAGGGAGAAGCCAAGGCCAAAATCCAGCCAAAAGTCCTAGAATGCTTGCTAGGGGGAGGGGGGATTGTTGGTAATGCTGCAGTCAGTGATAGGTGTCCTGTGACCACGGCCAAAACTAACAGCAAACCTCACAAAGCTGCCTCCAGCAGGATCATCAAGAAAAAGAGGCATGAGCAGCAGAAGACAAAAAACACCCGAGAAAAGTCTAAGAAAGCTAATGAGTGTAAGCAGCCAGGGAACAAGGTGAAGGCAGAAGAAAAGTCCACCATTGGCAAGATGAAATGCAAGAAAAGTCAACCTGAGTTTTTCCAAGAGACCGTTAAAAAGCCCCGCCGCTACCTAGGCGTACACATGCTGGATTCGGTCCAAGTGTTTCATGCTCTGGGGAAGAAGAGTGATCCAAAACCTGGAATCTCTTCCTCCCAGGTCCTGAGTAGCTCAAAGAAGGCTAAAGATGTCAAGCCATCCTCAGCTGTCAAGCCATAGCTAGGTGCTACAGGGGATGGAAAAGGCCTTGAGAAAACTCAGGTCAAAGCACAGAAACCAAGTAGCCGTGCTGAAAAAAGCTCATCTCTATCCAAGTCTGAGCTGCCACCTCCTGGGAGGTCAAATTGGTACCTTTGCTGTTTCTTACCATGGAGAGTCCCCAAGCTAGACCTGTTCCACAGAGACAACAATCTGTGGACTCACATCGTCCTGCTGCAGCTTACCCTGCCAAGCCCAAATCTATCAATGCAGCTCAGCCAACTACTGCCAATTCATCCCGGTCAAACACTTCATTTTTGTCGATTCTCCCAAACTTGCTCAGTCCATTTCAACCACCCATGTCGACCAGGTTTGCAGAACCCTACTATCTGGCCTATTCGTCACCTCACAGCTTCTAGACCTCCTCCCTACAATAGCAGCTGGCATTTCCCTCCAGCTGGAACCTCCTCCTGTCTTTGTGGATAAGCGGCAGTTGCCAACCAAACGTCAGAGTCAGTTTCTCCTCCAAGACTTCCGTTTCCAACCGATTCCATGGAGAAAGCCCAATGTTCCCGAGCCAGTCATGTCAAAGCCCATCACCAAAGAGCAGAGACCAGAGCGTGAGGCTATGAAAAGGAAGGCTCAGAAGGAGCGTGAGAACGCTGCCAAACACACATCTTTGGGTGAAAGTTCAGAACTTTATTGAGAGGGAAAAAGAGATGGACATCTCTTTCTACTATGGCTACATAATGGGAGTAGCTGGAAAGGTAGGTTCCACTTGAGGTACCAGATGGTTTTCCTAGGCAAACACTGACATGACATACTCATTTTATTTATTCTAATATATTTTTTCAAATTAAAGAGATGCATCATAGTTAATTGGTGGTTAATAAAAGTTATGAATTTTTAGATGCTGTCAACTGTGGTTGTTTTTGGGAGTGGCTGGGGGTTGAAGGATGGGATGGGAAAGAATGGGAAGTTAGAGATAGGAAAAAGGGTGAATAGACAAGACTCTATGAAATACAAACTTGGTCCAGGGTTATAAAGCCCATCAGATGAGAAATTGCATGGGTATGATGAAGAGTGTGGTAGGGTCAGAGGAAGAGTATAGCCTACAGGGTATTTGGTCTGCAAACAAGAAGGACTCAGTTCATTTCTTGCAGTATTTTATGGTCCCCAGAGACCCACCAGATCTGAAACTTGAGCACAGAGCCAGAGATAAGATCATAGCACAATCAAGTATTCCCCATACCTGGTGTCCTCCACAAAAAAATTGGGAGAAATGGCACGATCTGCAGTGTTTGGTTAAAAGAATAATTTTGGAATAGGCTGAGGAAGGCAGATGAGTCTAAGATGACCATAAGAAAAGTAAAAATTCTTCCATGGAGGCTGTGTTTACGCCTCCTGGCCACTTTTGGAAAATAACCAAATTTGAGACACATCACTAAAAGGTTTGGGTGGTCTATCCATAAATGATGGCTGGGGGATTCGAACTCATACACTGGGGAATAAACCTACCAGATGAGTGATCAATGCCCTCAGAGTCATTCAAGGATGACTCTTAACAGGGACAAAACCAAGAGAACAATTGAAGCATGAAGCCTGAAGATCAGCTCCTGGGAGATGCAAAGATAAGTACCAATGTCCTCAGGGCCTCTGTTCAGCACCCCTAGCTGCAACATTTCACTTATTCCCAGCAATATTCAGAGTTGCTGTTACGGTGACACTTCAGTAGCGTGTTTTCGCAATGCGGTCCATTGCCTCTGTTAGTCTTTGGATTTGTAAACTCCCCAAGGTAGCCAAGCCAGTTATCAGGAAATTTCTGGTGGGGAAGCTCAAATTATATTAGCTTGAGGGGCTGGTCCTTGGTCTTCCATCGTGCCTGGTTCCTGTAACCTGCTCTAAACATCGCTGTTAACTGCAGCTCACACAAGAACCAACGTTATAAATGGCTTTGGGGCTGCGTTGCCAGAGGTACTGGACTAAGACATGCGCACTAGGTCAACACTTCCAAAGCAGTAGGTACCGGTTCTCCTTCAGCCGGGAAGGTCTTTGTGGAAAGAGATGGCCCTAGGAGTCTCAATGGGGTGATGGATGAATGGAAAGGAACCCGGGACGGGTAGAGAACTGGACAGATGGTGATCATCATGGGATAGTTGGTGGATGTTTTTCAAATACGTTAAATATTATTTGTAAATAATATTCAAAACAAAAATACAAAAATAAGATACGTTCCAAAGACCAGGTTACATATAAGACCGAGAGAGCTGAAAGGGCTCACATTCATTCTGGAGCTGTCAATCATACCATTTACTAAATATGTTACTTTCACATCACTTAGCTGTGGAGAGGAATAGTGAGAAACAGAATGCCACCAGAAAAGCAAACTGGATGACCACCTTCAAAAAAAGCCAGGTGGAAGGTGTTCACATGGATCCCAAGTGAAAATATATGTTAACAGGAACATATTTTTAACTAACTCTGTTTGGTACCAGTAAATACTTTGTTGAAAATGGGGGGAAATGAACGCAGTTTCTGACTGACCTGAGACGAACCAGTTAATAGATATTCCCAGGAAAGGGTAGTTGACTGGCTGGGAACAGAAAAACGTGAAAAGTGTTTTGCTACCTTTAATGTATGGCTAGAGGAAAATGATCCCAGTCAACTCTCAAAACTAACAAGCTTCAACTCCCTTGAAAGAAAGTTGTATTAACTGAGGAAAAATTGCTGGGAGAAAAGTCTGAAATGATGAGAAAAGAGACAATAAGGGTAAAAAGAAGGGCTTGAAATTTGGCGAAAACAAAGCTTGAAACAAGAAGATCTAGTGGGAACATGATCTACTGGGAATGGGATCTGAGGAGGAAAATAGCAATATCAGGGATGTGAACAAGGAAAACCAAGTTAATGAAGACTTAGCTAGCTGACTACTCCATGGGCAACATGGTTCCAAGAATACCAGAATTTACCAAGGAATTTACTTTAATTTTCTTTTTTTATATGGAAAATTACAACATGTATTTTTTCCTTCTTAAAACACAATTTGGAGTGTTCATTTCTTTCTCAATATTCTGTTCATTTGTGTAAGCATCTTAAACAACTGTTGGATAACAGAATTATTTGATCAGACTTATTTTTTACTTTAATGTTTAGTTGAGATTACTGAAAACTAGGTCTAAAGTGAAGTTTGTCTTGATTGGTACAAGTAGAGAAGGGAGAACTAGGGATAGAATTAGAGATTATAGGGTACCACATTTAGTTCCTAATAAAACAAGTAAAGCACAGTGTCCCAAAGAGACTATTGTGAAAGATATTAATCTCTATTTAACCTGTATATTCAGTATTTTCTATATTAAATTAAAAATGAAAGAATGATCCTATATTTGGTCTTTTAAAGACATTCCAGGTTGGTTAAGGAAACAAACACTGCCTATGAAATCATAACAACGTAACTATAAAAATCTGATTACTACTTAAATTTCCAAGAATGTCAGTGCTAAGAATTATTTGTCTGGATTTCCTTAGTGTACATGATCATTTAATCACTTAACTTCTCGTTAGTCGTCGATTTGTTCGAGCGGGTGCCAGTAATGTCTCCATTTGTCCCTGTCACGGGCTAGTGTAGCGCAATGGCATCTGTTCGCTCCGGGAACATGAAGGGCCTCAAATCGATCATTCGTGATCTTGACGAAGAAGTCTGACCATCTAGTAGGTGGGTGGTCATGCGGTCTTTTGACATTCCGTGGAGTCCAGTGGGTAACAGCTCTAATCCAGCGGTCGTCTTTAAATCTCATTCCGTGACCAGCCCATCTGATTTTCGACACCTTGGCAAAAGAGACAGCGTCCCTGATTCATGATCGTCGACAGATGTCATAACTCCGGATTCTTTCTCTCATTTGAGTGAAACGTGATATTCCAAGCATAGCTCTTTCTATTCTTCTTTGGGAGACCTGAATAGAGTTCTCATCCTGTTTGCGTAAGGCCCAGGTTTCTGAGGCATATTTTAATTCAGGAAGAACAGTGGAATCAAAGAGATGTGCCTAGAGCCGGAGGTTCGTCGTCCTCTTAGCTATTTCTTCGACATTCTTGAAGGCATTCCAAGCTACTCTCTTCCTCCTGAACAGCTCGTATGCCAGGTCATTTGTCATGTTGACCTCTCGACCTAGGTACACATAGCTGTTGCATTCGGAGATGGTTGTTCCATTGAGAGTGAATGGGGCGTCAGGAACGAGGCTATTTCTCATAAACATTGTCTTCGTAAGATTCAGCTGTAGTCCTACATTTCCACACACACGGTCAAAGTCGGCCAGCATATGTGCCGCTTGGCTGATGTTTGGTGTTATTAAAACAATGTCATCAGCAAAGCGGAGGTGGTGTAGTTGCCGACCATCTATCTTCACTCCCATTCCTTCCCATTCCAGTCATCGCATGATGTTCTCGAGGGTGGCACTGAAGATTTTCGGTGAAATGGTATCACCCTGCCGCACCTCTCTCTTGACGTCAACGATCACTTCTTTGTAGAATGGTGAGATCCTGGTAGTGAAGCTGCAATACAGCTCACAGAGGATCCTGACGTATTGGGCTTGAATGCCCTGATTGGCTAGGGCTTCAATGACCGCTACCGTCTCAACAGTATCAAAGGCCTTTTTAAATCAATGAATGTTAAACCGAGCAGCATCTTGAACTCCCGAGAAACCTCAATGAGTTTGGTTATCGTGTGGATATGGTCGATGGTGCTGAATCCTTTGCGGAACCCTGCTTGCTCGCATGGTTGTCCTTCATCTAGTGTTCTGCCAATCCTATTTAGGATGACTCCGAGTGAACAACTTGTAGATGACAGACAATAGGCAGATCGGGCGATAGTTGCCAATGTCATGGATGTCTCCCTTCTTGAACAGTAGTATGTTCCTGCTGGTTTTCCATTGGGACGGAACCTTGTATTCAGGCAGGTAGCGAGTGAAGAGCCGAGCCAGTGTATTGATGAGTACTGACTGCAGGTTCTTCAGGTGTTCAGGTCTGACCTTGTCTGGCGCGGGTGCTGTTTGTTCCTTTACCAACGAAATGGCGTGTCGGATTTCGGAAGGGAGAACTTTGGGAATGACATGTCCATCCTGTGGAATTTGGTATGTCGGCAAGTGGACATGGCTGTCGAAGAGATTAGAGTAGACGTCATGGATAATCTTCTCCATTGCCGTTCTGGAGGATGTGATGGATCCATCAGGACATCGGAGGACAGTCATCTTGGTCTTGTAGTTGGCGAAGGACAGGCGGGCATTACGAATACATTTCCTGGCTTTTGCCGCATCTACCAGTACTTCTGCTCTTCTCTCTTGAGGTCTTCCTTGATCGCATCTCTGCACTGCTTTGCGAGCTCGGATGTTAGCTTGCGGTTGCCTGAGGCATGCGCCAAACCACACTGGCGAATTAGCTCAAGAATTTTCGAAGATAGGGGATTTTTTGTGGCTATCTCTCTCTTGGCGTTCCTCACACATTCATAGAGGTGCTGAACCAGTCGATCATATTCCTCGTCAATGTTGTCAACAATGGCATCTTCCCATGTTGCCGCAATAGTACCAAAGATTTCCCAGTTTGTGGTCATTCTGGCAGTTCTCTTTTTGAACTTTGCAGCCCTTTCTCCCCGCTCTGTGAAGTAGAATTTTGCACGAAGGAGACGGTGGTCCGATCCCGTTCGAAATATTGGGACAACAGTGACAGCTGTCAGGCAAAACCATCAATTGAATATGATGTGGTCTATTTTGTTGTGGAATCTTCCACCGGGAGACTCCCATTTCCATCGTTTAGATTCTACCTTCTGGAACTGTGTTACCATGAATGGTTTTGGTCGACATGATGAACTCAGATAATCTCTCACCCTGTTCGTTCCATTCTAGGCCATGGGTCCCGATGTGAAGTTCTTCAGCTAATCTTCTCGGTCCTATCTTGGCATTAAAATCACCCACAATGATCTTGTAGAAGGTGTGGTCTTCTTTATAGAACTTCTCTAGCTCCATGTAGAACTTCTCGATTTCTCTTTCATCATAATGAGATGTTGGTGCGTAGACAACGAAGATAGAAACTGCAGGCAGTGAGCCACATCTATTCAAATGTAAACTTCCGATTCGGGTTGTTATTCATTCCAATGAATCAATGCTCTTGGCCAAGTTTGTGTTGACAAGGACACTGATACTTCCAACACCTCTTTTATCGCAAGTTCCCAGGAACAATTCTTCTCCAGTGTCGAAAACGGCATCGTGAGATTCTTGCCTTCTTGTCTCGGTCAGACCAATGATGTCGTACTTGATCATTCGCGCTTGTACCATCAGGTCCTTGATGGATGCATCTGATGCTAGCGTACATGCGTTGAAAGTACAGACGATCATTTTTGTCTTCCTTCGTTGTGGCAGCCTAGGTCGGCCTTGAGATTTTGTCGGCCTCTCCTTTCTCATCATTCTCAGTGCTGCCATGTCGGTGAAGCCTTTGGGATTAGGTGAATGTACATGATACAGTGTTAGTGTACATGATAGTCATATGAATACACCTGTGTGAATATATCGCTGGTATCTAGAGAATAGATATATAGAAATTAGATCACATAGCTGAGTGTGATCTTAACTTTTCTACACACTCCCATGCCCCACACACCCAAAGACTTGAGAGCCATGACTTTTCCTCCTCCCCTCTCCCAGAGTCTTTTAAAATTTCTTTTCAAGTACTAAAGTAATGCGCTTTAGAAAATATTGTGTTAAACTTAATTGTTGTCATTTAGCTTTTAGATAGAGAACCAAGAAAATCTTATTAAAAGAGTATTTTTGTATTCTTTGAAAATGTTAATAAGAACATTATCCTTGAGTCCCGCAATAGACATTATATAAAGAATGTTGTGAGGAATTAACTGTACAAATCAATACTCGAAGAAATAAATGACTTCTCTGAATGAGGATGAACTGGGACATTTCAAAGTATCAATCAGTGAATCAAAGATGAATCATACCATCCTATAGGTAAAAATGATCTTGATGTAATCTAGTCAACACCATTACCTTTTTTTCTTATACCAGCTGATAGCACTTTTAATTTTTTAGTTTTTATTTATTTATTTTTATTAATGAAACACCATGAGGTGCAGTTGTAGACTTACATACCTTTGTACTTGATTTTCAGATATACAAGAATCAAGTACCCATCTCTCCACCAGTGAACATTCTCCACCACCAAGGAACCCAATGACCCTCCCACCCCCCATCTCCCCCATTTTGCCCCAACTCAGGGCATTCCCTTTGCTTTTTCTTTGTTTTAGGGTGTTGTGGTTTGCAATGGAGGTCAATATCATTACATTTTCAAAGAAGAAAATAGGCCCCTATATGTTCAAGACACTACTACTGTCCTGCGGTTCTTTCCAGCATGTACACTGCTCCAAGCCAGCCCTTTGAAAATATGCTGGGAAGGACAACTGGATGTTCCTTTCCTCACACTGACCTGGAAGACTCTTGCTGATTCTCAGCCACATCAACTATTTCATTTGTTGCCTGATATCACCTACTGTCCTTAATTTTTTTTAAAAAAATATTTGGTTTGTTTCGGTAATATAAAGAAAAAAATTAAATGGACTAATAAAACAAAAGTAAAATCAAACCTTTACACTCTGACATCAAAATCGTCCTAATAGGAGGGGAAGTAAATGACTGAAATGCGTAGGGGAGTATTGTTAGTTGATTGTGGACAATAGCTGGATATTTGACAGTGCATGGAGTATGAATACACAGTTCCAGAGATCAGGAACTCTGTACTTGAAGCAAATACAGGTTGTAAACAAGTCATCACAATTATATGTCTATATGAAATTTCTCTACATATGCTTTGTGTCTTCCATGCATGTATGTGTTATGCATTCCTTTTTCATGGCCTCAGAAATGCATCTGAGGACACTCGGAAAATTAGTTGCGCCCCAAGTATGGGGAGAGAAGTAGTAAATAATTGGAGGAGAAAGAAATATGAGTTGGAGCTTAAGAGCCATGTAAGAGGAATACATAGATATGTATGTGTGTGTAAATACACATATATATGTATAAATATATATATGGGCTGGAGCCATAGCACAGTGGGTAAGACGTTTGCCTTGCAAGCGACCAACCTGGGTTCGGTTGCTCTCCTCCTCTCAGAGAGCCCGGCAAGCTACTGAGAGTAACCCTCCCTCATGGCAAAGCCTGGCAAGCTACCTGTGATGTATTCAACATGCCACGAACAGTAACAAACAGTCTCACCATAGGGACGTTTCTGGTGCCCGCTCAAGCAAATCAGTGAACAATGAGAGGACAGTGCTACAGTGCTATGGTTAATTCAAGCGTTGTTTATGCAAAATATGAAAGAATCAAATAAATATTCTATAAAGCTGATTATACCTATTAAATTAATATAACTTTAAATAGTGTTTAGAAATGAAGTTGAAGAATTTTAAGGCTATAGAAAGATATTGACAATATATCAAGAAACACATGGATTTTTGAGGAGAAAGAACACGTACCTGTTGTCCTTTCTTAAGGTTTTTTTTTGGCTTTTATAGAATATGTTTTCCCTGAGTTTTTGTTAATCGCTTCCGTTTTTTAGAAAGCATCATAATAAATTATATTTTTTAAAAAAGTAAAAGTTGTGTTTGTGAGTGGATTATGTATGTTTGGAACCTGGGAAGTATTTTGCTATGTAAGTTACATTAAACATGATATTTATAACAGAAATACCATCTGCAGTACTATTGACAATAGCCAGAAGAAACTATGGTATACCTACACAATTGAATACTTCACAGTTGGCAGGAAACTGACATCATGAAATTTGCTTATAAATGGATGTACAGGGAAGAATATCATGCTCAATGAAATCAGTCAGAAGGAAAGGTGTATACTGATTGGACTACCCCATTTTTTGGATATAAAAAACCAGAATATGAGACTAATACCCAAGGATAGCAGAAACACAGGCCAGGAGAATTGGTCAATGGTTGGACGCTTGCCACAAGTGCTGAAGGCGAGCATTTGGAATAAAGAAGGGACCGCTATGACAATGATAGTTGGAAGTGATTACTCTGGGTGAGAACTGAGTCCTGAAAGTAGGTCAAGGAATAAACGTGAGAACCTCTCACTCTCTGTATTACAATCCATAATGCCCAAAGGATGAGAGAGAGAGAGAGAGAGAGAGAGAGAGAGAGAGAGAGAGGTGCCTGCCATAGTGTAGAGAAAGCAGGCTGTCAGGTGGGGTTTGGGGTTGGGAGAGGGATTGGTGGGAGAGAAACTGGGGACATTAGCAATGGAACTGTATACTAGTGGAGGTTAGGTGTTAAAATATCCTATGATTGAAACTGAATCATGAAAAGGTTTGTAATATGTGTCTCCTGCAGATTCAATACAAAAATATGATATTTAGTTTCTACCACCATGACTAACCTATGAATTTGCTGAAATTTATTTTTATCACCTTGGCTGGGCTCATTACATGGATGTCTGTGTGGTAAAACTTTTTGCATTTTATGCGGACTGAAGAGACAAAAATAATAGGGTTGGGACTTCTGGTGGAAGGAGAGAAGAGCACAAAACACCCTGTTGACCACACCTCAGCAGGGTCACCTAACTTGCCTAATGACAGACCTCCTTCAATGATTTCTTCTTTTGTAATGTGGAAAAATGAAAAGACTTTGCAGGCTGACAGGGGGTTGTCCCCTCCAGTAAACACTGTTTTCTTTTTGATCAGAATTCTTTAAAGATTATTTGAAAAATTTGGAGCTTACTGATTTGTTCTCATATATTTCCCCTACATAGTGTCAGTGGGCATTGATCTAGGAAGGCCAGCATGAAAAACTTGAGGTGTATGTCTTAACCACCAATGCCAACACTACTGTAAGTATGGAACCCAAAGTACAATAGTAAAACTTCAAAATGTGTTTGTCAAGGAAATCGGTGGGAATGCAGGGAGAAATGTGTAATCTGTTGGTGGAAGCATGCAGACACTGGTGGTGTGATTAGAATTGGAATATTGTATGACAAATCTCCATTATAAATGACTTTGAAAATCAAAATTGCCTAAATTTAAAAAAAAAGAGAATTCAACTTACGTCTATATTTCAAGAAAGCTTGTCTTAGCAAATTTTGGCAGGGAGACCATAGTTGGTAGAGAGAGGGAGAAAGAAAGGGAGATTTGACAGTTGGGAAGAGAAGCCTGGATATCATGGAAGAGATGAAAGCTAATCTTAGAAGATTTGGAGCCATCAGAGTTTAGTGAGTTAAATGGTGAGAACATTGCAGTTTAGATACTTAAATAGTGAGATTGGTTTCAGTCATCAGCACTGTATATATAGAAAGAGTTCAAAGACCTCACAGACATTCAGGCTATAATAACTAACAAGGGAAGCGTTTTTTTCCTGAAGCACTTTGTAAGGATAATATATTGCCAGGAAAATGATAAAAAGTTGGTTCTCTTTTTCAGAGATTAATACATTAGAGATGAAAATTTTATACAAAGGAATCTATCATCTTGCCCTGTTGCTCTGTTTTCTTGTCATCATTCCATTCTCCACCATGACCCTACCTAATCAGGGCTTGCCACATTTCTCAGCAGTATCACCATGTAGCCTAAGAGCATGTGTTAACTGCCGGTAGCTCACAGCTCTCATGTTTGCCCCCCATCCAAGCCAGAGCCATCCTTCTGAAACCATGGATATTTGCTGAAGGCCCGTTCTTCCTTGAAGTGGCAGTCATGGTTTACCTGGAGCAATAGCACAGTGGTAGGGCGTTTGCCTAGAGTGCAGCCAGCCTTAATCAATGTGTTTACAAATTTAGATGAATGTCACTATACTAGTGACAGGGATTTTCCAAACTATGGTAAGCATAAACATTTCCCTTTCCCCCACGAATTTTGGGCTAGTTATTTTCTATCCTCTGCTAATAATTTGTGATAATGAGGAAACAGAACTGAAGTAAAAACAGGGACATTTGTCAATTTGGTGCCATGACTAATCAGTCTTAGAATAAGTATATATTTCTAGAAAAAAAAAAGCAGAAGAAAAGGAGTTGGTTTCTAGCAAAGAATGCCAAACCTCTGCCAAGAAATCCTTTGAAAATAAAAATTCTGACTATGGACTGAACATGATTGACACTCAATGCCTCTTTTGCAGACCACAACACCCGAAAGGAGAGAGAGAACAAAAGGGAATGCCCTGCCACAGAGGCAGGGTGGGATGGGGGGTATTGGTGTGGGAGGGATACTGGAATCCATGGTGGTGAAAAATGGGCCCTGGCGGAGGAATGGGCACTTGATCATTGTATAGTCGAAGCCCAAGCACAAAAATTTGTAAATGTACAACTGTACATCATGGTGTTTCACTAATAAAAATTTTTAAAAAAATAAAGTAAAATTTTTTTTTGTCTGCGAGAGATCAGCAGATGGGAACCTGAGTGAAGGCAAAAGATTAAATTGGTTGACTTTTATTTTTCCTTGAGTATATTAATTTGATTTTGGAGTCAATATATATGAGAGATCATCAAGACACAGAAATTTTTAGCGCTTCTCTTGTTTAAAAGTATAGTGATACACCATATCTCTATCTCACATTCTTTTTATTTCTGATAGTTTGACACAAAAGATACGTCAAAATCTTAGATAAATGTAAATTATTTAAATACTTTTTTGATTATGTAAAATTACCTTATAGAATTACATTATAGAATTTCATAAATTTTAGGATTATGCAGAATCAACGTGCATGTATCATATTACACTCACTACTGAAAGGCCTACTCTGTCATTCACCATTGTTCAGTTTTTCCACTTTGATTATACTTCTCGATCTGGTAACTAAATAGTCTCATAGTTCTAAAGTTTGTTTTTATTGCTTTTAAAAGATCAAAATTATGCAATTTTCAACATTGGATGAAACTAGAGGATATCATGCATGTAAAGTTAGCCTTAAATAAATGAACAGATACAGAGAGATTTTTCTCATATGTGGGATGTAAAGACACACAGCAAGGTAGAAACAAAGGTTCAAGAGCAATGTAAGGGGAGAACTGATCCACACAATTGAGTCAGGGGATTGAGAGTGAGGGATTCTGGGGGATTGGGGGAGAGGAAGGGTTTATTCTTTGAGAGAATGAGGAGTGCCATGTTGGAATTATGTGTATGAGAAACCATTGTTAATTGAATTATCAATTATAGAATATAAATAATGTTTTAGACGTTTGTCTATCTCATTTTATTCTTTTAATTTGTTTTCTCCATATGCCACATATGCATGAACTTGTAGGATGCCTATCTTTCTCTGCCTGGTTTATGTCACTAAACATAATTTCCTCATGTTATCCATTTTGTATACAAATAATAAGAAGATTTCACTTCATACAACTGAGTAGTATTCCATTGCTTTACCACCTTTCATTTTCAAAATTTGTGGTTTAAAAGATACAAATATTGTTTTTAACAATGCTCTGGTGTTTTAAAATTTTTAGTTTAGTGAATCTAAATAGATTTTACTGAAAAACACTCAGAAACTTGTGAAACAGGTGTAGGGTGGAATGGAATAATTGTTCAAGCGAGAACAGTCATTTAACAAAGCAAGCAAAGAAAGAGAGAAAGGAAGCACGGTATTTCTTCTTATGAGAACAAAAGCTTGAGGACCAAGCCCACTCTGGTAGTTTAGGAATAAGAACTTGGAGTGGTATGAACTTAACTTGTGCACTTTAAGGGAGAACCTGAGTGAAACTATTAGAAGTACTTTCAGGATCATGATAAACTGGAGTCTGCACTTGGAGTGAGGTGGGTAGAGAGTTTTTTGGGGAGATCTGAACTATGGAGAACAGTAATATTATAACATTAATGATAGTATCTTACCGTGGGATTCCAAAAAAATCTGTAACAGTGGCGTCAGAAATGATAATATTCTTAGGTATTTGGATTTCCTGTGGAAACAACGGGAAAGCTGAGTTTATGCTCTGGATGCCTCCACCTGAAACAAGGTCAACAAATCATGAATGAAAAATTAAAAGTTACATGGATCAAGGATTCTGATCCCAGTGGAAGGCTAGCTTTCGGGTGGACAATTTCTACTGATGGCCTGATGTAGATTCTGATCCTGGGATACCTAACAGAAAGGAGGTAGTGACAGGTATCCTCAGAAGGGAAGCCTCTGAGACAGAATTCATTCATGACAACTTATGGGTTATCAAAGTTTGCTCATGGCTGCTACCATTATAACATGCCATTCAATGGTTCTGTGGTTTCAATTTACTGTGGCAATGTAAAGATTAAGTTTCCAAATGGAAGGTAAAAATCTGAGGCCCTCAAGATGATGAATTATGGGGAGGGGGGGATCTGAGCGATAGTACAGCAGGTAGGGCATTTGCCTTGCACACAGCATACCCAGGTTAGATTCCCAGCATCCTGTATGGTCCGCCCAAGCACCGTGAGGAGTAATTCCTGAGTGCAGAGCCAGGAGTAACCACTGTGCATCGCCACGTGTGACCCAAAAACGCAAGAAAATGATGATCTGGGATTGATCCTTAGCATTGCAAACTGCATTATTTTTTAATTTTTAATTTTTTTCTTTCTTTCTTTCTTGCTTGCTTTTTTGTTTCCCTTAGCTTTAATGTCATGAAGGGATCTTCCCACATTTTTCTCCATATATCTTAAGAATTCAGGTATGATAGTGAGGCCTTTAATACATTTGATCTGACTTCGTTCCTGGCACTATAAAGAGGTCTGAGTTCATCTTTTTTGCATGTTGCTGTCCAGTTTTCCCAGCACCAGTTGCTGAAGAGACTTCCTAGCTCAACTTCATATTTCTTGAGCATTTATGAAAGATTAGGTAATAATAATCTGAGGGCCAGCGTCAAGATATTTGACTATATTCCATTGATCTGAGGCCTGTCTTTATCTGAATATCATGGTATTTGGATGACTACAACTTTGTAGTAGGGATTGAAGTTGGGGAAGGTGTTTCCTTCTTCTTTTTACCAAAGATTGCTTTAGCTCTTCATGGGAGTTTATGGTTGTGTATGAGTTTCAAGAGTGTTTAATCTATTTATTTGAAAAATGTTATGGGTATCCTTATAGAAAGTGCATTAAATCTTTATAGAGCTTTGGGGTGTATTGCCATTCTGACAGTGTTAAACCTCTCAATCCATGAGCATGGGATGTGATTCCATTTCCTCATATACTCTCTTATTTCGTGAAGTAGTGTTTTGTAGGTTTTTTTTTTGGTATAGTTCCTTAACCTTTTTAGTTGATTCCAATATACTCGATTTTCTGAGGTATTATTTTGAATGGGATTGTTTTTCTCTATCTCTTTTTTCTTTTTCATTATTAATATATGGGAAAGCCATGGCGTACCAGATATTGATTTTGTAATATGCTACTTTACTAAACAAATATATTGTTCCCAGGAGCTTCTTTGGAGATTCTTTGGGATTTTCTAAGTATAGTATCATATTATCTCCAAATAGTAAAAGCTTGAGTTCTTCCTTTTTTATATGGTTGCCCTTGATATCTTTTTTTTTTTTACCAAAATCATATGGCAAGTACTTCAAGTACTATGAAGAATAAGGAGTTTTGAGAGTGGGTAACTTGTTTTGTGCCTGATTGTATTCTGGAATTCTATTTCATTGATTTCTGCTCCAAGCCTTTGGTTTTTCCCCCTTGAGAATAATACTTGCTGTGGGTTTGTGGTAATTTGCTTTGACTATATTGAGGAAAGTACTTTCAACTCCCATTTTGTTGAGAGTTTTTCATCATGAATGGGTGCTGGATCTTATCAAATGCTTTATCTACATCTATTGATATGATCATATGACTTTTATCTTTATTTTATTGAGATGGTGTATTCTGTTGATTGACTAGAGAATGTTAAGCCATCCTTGCATCCCGGGATAAACCTACTTGGTCATAGTGTGTGATCTTTTGTTGAGTTTCTAGATTCTCTTTGCTGGTATTTTCTTGAAAATTTTTGTATCTGTATTCACAAAGGAAATAGGTCTGCAATTTCCTTTTTTTGTGGTGTCTCTGTCGATTTGAGTATTAGGGTGATCTTTGCCTCATAGAAACTATTTGGGAGTATTTCTGTTTCTTCAATTTCCTGGAAAATCTTAAAAATGTTGGAAGCAGTTCCTCTTTAAAGGTTTGAAATAGTTCACTATTGAATCCATCTGGGCCCTGGATTCTGTTTGGGGGTATAATTTTGACCATCATTTCAATTTCCTTGTTAGTGATATGTTCAAGTATTCCAAATCTTCTTGGTTCAGACTTGGGAGGTAATTGGAATCCAATAATTTATGAATTTTTTCAAGATTCTCTCATTTCCTGCTGCAGAGATTCTCAAAATAATCTCTGATGATCCTATGGATTTCTGTACTTTCTAATAGGATACACCCCTTTGCATTTCTGATTCGATTTATTAGAATTCTTTCTCTTTGTTTCTTTGAGAGGCTTCTCATGGTTTAATGATCTTATTTATTTTCTCAAAGAACCAGTTTTTGTTCTTATTGGTCTTCTGGATTGTATTTTGGGATTCTAGCTCATTGATATCTGGTACAAGTTTTATTATTTCCTTCCTCCATCCTAGTTTGGACCACTTTTGTTGGTTATTTTCCAAAATCTTGAGCTCTAATTTATTCTTGTAGGCCCTTTCTTTCTTCCTGATGAATTCTGGCAGAGCTATAATCTTTCCTCTTAACACTGCTTTTGCTGTGTCCCACAAGTTCTGGTAGCTCCTGTCCTCATTCTCATTTTTTATGGAAACTTTTTATTTCCTCTTTGATTTCTTACCTAAGCCATCGGTTGTTCATTACTTCCCTTAAAGAAAATATTTCCTTGCTGAGCTTCAGTCTGTTTGATCTATCGAGAAGTGATAAAGAAGTGTTGAAATCTCCTACTAGTATTGTGTTGCTATCAATGTTTTTCTATAAGTCTATTAGAAGTTGTTTTAAAGTATTTTGCTGGTCTGTCATTAGGATCATATACATTGAGGAGGGTGAGTTCTTTCTGATGTACATATCCCATGATCATTAAGAAATGACCTTTACTGTCTCTGATAACCTTTAGTCTGAAGTTCTTGTGGTCTGATACTAGTATGGCCACTCCAGGTTTGCGGAGGTGATATTTCTTGAAAACTTGTTTCCCAGCCTTTTACTTTTAGCCCATGGGTGCTTTGATTGTTCAGACATGTTTCTTGCAGGCAGCAGAATGTTGGGTTCAGTTTTCTAATTCATCTTCCTATTCGGTGCCTCTGAATTGGCACATTTAGTCCATTGACATTGAGAGAGATTGTTGTTTTGGGGATTTGTGCTCTCTTTATGTATAATTTTTGTACTTGTGGGGATTGTCTTAGCTTAAAGTATACCTGTTAATTCTTCTTGCAACAAAAATATGGAATGCTTTACAAGTTTGCATGTTATCTCTGTGCTAGGACCATGCTCATCATTGTATCATTTCAATTTTAATATATGTGTTGTCAAACCTATTAGGAGTTAATTTTTCCATTTTTTTTTCTTCTTATTACTTTGACTGTTGTCCTTCCTCACTCCTATGGCAGACAATGATTCCTAATCAAGGAATGTATTTCAAAGCAGCATGAACAAATAGATTTAGAACTTTAATGTCCCAGAAATAAAAACATGGTTTTTACTATATTATCGTTAACCATACCCCCTAGGCATTAGTTTTACAAAATAATTCTTTTGGAAGATGGTATATGAGTTTGTTTAATGTTGTTCCCTGAATCCTTCATTAAGAACATTAAAATAGAGCCTTTTGCTGTTCTCACCTCAGTCCTGTGTACATCTCCAGGAAAAGGTGGATGGTGTTGTCTGCACTTTGACCACCTTGAATGTATGTAGGATTTTTCTCCTGAAGGATGAGGTGAGGATCATATTGATGATTTCATTCCACCTTATTACAAGTTCAACTTGAACGGAAGGTGAGACTCATGAGGCTCCTATAAAGGACAGAACAAAGGGTCTCAGTGAAGTTTAATGGCCAACTCACATTAACAACATAGATGACTCAAAGTAACCTGTGTGCATCTTTGTGTGTAGTGAGTTTCATATCTACTTATAGTGATTGTCAGTCATGACACATGGGCAAAACAGACCTGTAATTAAAAAATCTAGTTCTCTGAGCAGAGTGGGGTCTCTGAGGTGATTGACCAAGTGTGTAGTAATTTATTACTAAGCACATAAGTATTTTCAATGATGTGTACTTTTCGATCTAAAATTAATTCCAAATATGTCTAAAACGACAGTGTCCTGAACTCCCACCTGGCTTTCCTCACTGAAGCCCCTTGGAGCTGACGGGGTGAGTTTCCCTCACCACCCTGATTAGAGCCCCGGCAGCTGAAGACCTCTGCAACCAGCCATAGGTACGCTTAAGACCACCCTTCCCAAGCTTGAAGGAGCCTCATGCATGAAGGAACTGGAAGAGGAACCCAGATGTGCAGGACCGGGGGATGAGATCTCTATGGCTGCTCAGATCAAGACTGTGCCCCCCATTCGCCTTCTACTCTCTGGAAAGAAAGATGTCGGCCACATGGGAGCCTTGTGGACAGCAGGTATGAGCCGGGAGTGTGGGGGTGACTAAAACCTCATGGGAAGGGGGGCGTTTCGCTCCGCCCTTCACGCCCTACCGAGGCCACCGGTTGCCCCCCGCGAGCGGCTCTCCAGCACGGCCACGACTCCAGAACACAGAAACCAATTTCTTAACTATCTGACTTTCAGTAGAAATACTTCCAGGGTCAATAGGTAAAATAGCAGAAATCCAAAACCAACATTTAATTCTTGAACCCAGCTGTAGAAAGCAAATCACTTCACAATGCTTTTTCAGCATGTCTGATTTGGAGGGGGGGGTAAACTCTAAATAATAGTGGTGAAGCTTATTGAAACAATGAATCTAATCAAAGCAGATAGAGTGTTAACTAGAATTCATCTGCCTCACAGGGACGGGGAGGGGTGGGGGGTGGGCTTTTATTGGGGTTCTTCAGGGTAAAAAATAAGTATTGGCAAAGGGAAATGTGTTTGTATTTGCATGACTGAGACATAAACCTGAAAGCTTTGTAACCTTTCCCACAGTGATTCAATAAATAAATTTAAAAAAAAATTAAAAAAAAATTAAAAAAAAAAGACTGTGCCCCCTCCTTCCAGATCCCCCATCTTCTAATAATTAAGTGCTACAACCACGAACTGCCCCTGGATCCATGTAATGCCATCAATGGCCAACATCCAGAGACTGGATCCTATTTAGAAGACAGCAACACTGATTGTCCAGTTCTCACTCTCAGAGAACCTGGTAGGCTTCTGCGAGTATCTTGCCCGCATGGCGGAATCTTTGTTTCTGGTCACTGTTTCTTTTGAGGTACAGAAGCTGCTTAATTTAAGATAGTCCCCTTTGTTTATCTCTGTTTCCAGTTGCTTGGCAAGTGGCGTGTTATATTTGAAGATACCTTTAGCTTCAATGTCGTGGAGGGATTTGCCGAACTTATCATCAATGAACCTGAGAGATTCTGGTCTGATGTTGAGGCCTTTGACCCATTTTTATCTGACTTTTGTGCATGGTGTTAGGTAAAGGTCTGAGCCATTTTTTTTTTTTTTTGCATGTAGCTGTCCAGTTTTTTCTGCACCGTTTGTTAAGGAGGACTCTCTTGAACCACTTCACATTTCTTTCTCCCTTATAAAGATTAGATGATTATATATTTGAGGGTGTGTGTCAGTATATTCAATCCTTTTCCATTGGTCTGCATCTGAGCCTTTGTTTGAGTCCCATTCTGTTCTCATTATTATCGTTTGTAGTAGAGTTTGAGGTTGGGGAAGGTGATGCCTCCATTGTCTTTTCCCCAAGAATTGCTTTAGCTATTCGTGTGCGTTTGTTGTTCCATGTGAATTTCAGGAGTGCTTGATCAATTTCTTTGAAGAATGTCATGGGTATCTTTATAGGGATCAAGTTGAATTTTTACAATGCTTCATGGAGAATTGCCATTTTGACAATGTTAAATCTCCCATTCCATATGCAGTATATATGTTTCTATTTCCTCGTGTCCTTTTTAATTTCCTGATGTATAGGTCCTTTACCTCTTTAGTTAAGCTGATTCAAAGGTTCTTGATTTTCTGAGGCACGATTGTGAATGGGATTGCTTTTTCATGTCACTTTCTTCTCTCTCATTACTTGCATATAAAAAAGCCATAGACTTTTGGGTATTGAGTTTATAGCCTGCAATTTTACTATAAATGTGTATTGTCTCTGGGAGTTTTTCGTAGATATTTTAGTATTCTCTGAATATAGAATGATAACTTCTGTGAATAGTGAGAGATTATTTCTAACTTTCATACATGAAAAACCCTTAATATCTTTTTCTTATCTATTCTTTCTTCCAAGTACTTCCAGTACTACATTGAAGAGAAGTGCCAAAATGAATTTTTACTTAGCACATTCTGTCTGTAAATTTCTATGCTAAGAACGGTGGAAGAAACAGTGATATCTTAGTAATTTACAAGTAAATTATGAAGACAGATAATTTAAAAGAATTTCTTTGTATAAATTTCCAAAATGTGTAGCTTTTATTAAATATATTAAGAATAAATCGTAGGTCTTGATTATACCATGAAGATTATTTTCCTGTTAGAAGTTACCCTTCTAAAATGCAAGAAAGAGACACATTTTGAAAATGTTGATTATTCGTTCATTAATTCAAAGAATATTTGTTAGTCTGGTGGTGCAGTGCCTGCAGGAAGTCAACCTGTACCCTCAGGTGAGTACATCAACAGTCTGATGGTGTGTTCATGCTTCCTGATACACTCAAATCGCCACTGTGCCTCTGGCTGGCTCCCAACAACTCAGGACTACGTTTCCCGAGAAATTAAACTCCCGAAAGATATGTGGGAGCCATGTTAACAAACCACCCCTGGCTCAGCTATACAAGCTAATGCATTGGTCTTGTTTCAGAGACCCATAGACAAATCTGGAACATATCAACAGCCACAGTTAACCTTGGACCTGCAAAAGGCTGAACACACTAGGGTAAATCGGAGGGAGGCAGGTTAGTTTGGTGCCCACCCAACCAGAACACAGTGCAGCCACTTGCTCCCACAATCCAAAATCGCCACCATGCTCTCCTCTGGTTTCCATCGTCTCAGGATGGCTCTCACTGAAATATAACAGCTGAAAATTCGGATATGCAGGTTTTGTGACTGAAATCTCCAGGCTTTCTCTGGGCAGGATGGGCATCCCACCCCCAGTGCCCTGTACTTATGGAAGCCTCAGCAGACATTTCCATACCTCAAAGCTACTCCAGGCTTACCTTCCTGATAAAAATGCTAAATTCCTTGAACTAACATGATGACCTCTTAGTACCTGTACGAGACCCTTAATGCACAAAATAAAAAGGAGACAGAGATAAAGAATTAAAGAGCCTGCCATAGAGACACACTGGGGGTGGGGGTAGGGTGTTGGGGGATGGTTTTAAGGAACCAGGAATATTGGTTTTGGGAAATGTACACTAGAGGAGTGATGGATGTTGGATTGTTGTATGACTGGAAGCAAATTATGAATAGATTTGCAATGGTCTATCTCACAGATATTGGATAAAACATTAAAAATATATATCCTTCATTTGTACCTCAGAATACTGATGGAACTTTAAAACCCAGCATATCTATTTTTGTGTTCTCTGTAGGAAAAAAAAATGTTACTCACCTGTGTGCCAATAGCTTGTAGAAAGCTAAACACAAAGATATATCAATGACTGTCTTTTGCATGAATACTGTAATTGCAGCTATGTTATGTTTTAGAATCAGATCATGGACAAGACGTCAAGAGGAGCAGTGGCAAAGTGCATCAATGTTGAATGGATAATGTTTCAGAAGCTTGCAAGGGAGATGGGAAGATTTGGCATGAGTAAAGGGAAGAAACAGAAGAGTGAAGTACTAATAAGTATCATGAGAAAAATGCAAGGGAGGACATTTCCTGGCAAGTGTCACACTCTGTTGAGCTTTTGGTGAGGATAAGTATTAGAAAGTATCTTTCCCATTTAGTGGTAAAAAGGTAACTTTGATGGGTGTATTTAAAATTTACTTTAACGATTAGAATTACCAAGAGATACAAAGTTACAAAGTTGCTCATAATTGAGTTTCAGTCATCTAATGTTCTAGAACCTTTCCAGTATATTGGGGCATTTTTGAAGGAATATCCCTGGTGCGAAGACTAGGGCATCTGAATCTTAACACATTTCACCAAATATATGATCTGTACTCACATGATTTACACTGTCACCCCTGCTCTTTGATTTATGTTTTCATGCAATATTTCCTTGTGAACCTCACCTCAAGTGAGGCTCCCTATTAAAGATAAGTACATGTTTCTGGGGCACTACATATTTTTTGGTTGCTGGGAGAGACTCTAAAGCAATGCTCAGGAGGTGTGGGGGCCCCACAGACAATTCTCAGAAAACGTGACCATGGTGCTTGGGGTCCTCTGAGGCTATACAGCCTTTGATACTCTAGCAAGCAGGTGGTGCTGGGAGTCAAATTGAGTGCATGTGAGACAAGTTCCATAAGCACTACACTATCTCCTGCGGCCTTGGGTATTAGATTCATGTCAGCATTCTGAGGTCCTCCCTTTTGTCAGAAAGCAGAGAATTGTGCAGGAGAAAGTGGAAGAGACTTTAGGGTTTAGCTAGGTTGACTGAGTAGCTGGTGATACCATTAAGATTGGAACATAAAGTAAAAATAAAACAAGAGCCCCGTCAACACCCAAACGGAGAGAGAGAACACAGGGGATTGCCCTGCCACAGAGACAGGGGGGATGGGGGGATGGGGGTGGGAGGGATATTATCCATGGTGGTGGAAAATGGGCACTGGTGGAGGGATGGGTATCTGATCATTGTATGATTGAAACCAAAGCACAAAAAATTGTAAATCTACAACTTTAAAAAAAATAAAATAAAATAAAGGGAAAAAAAAAAGAAAAAAAAAGAAAAATCAACAACTATAAAAAAAAGTAAAAATAAAACAAGAGCTCCGTGCCTTTTCCCGCTGAACTCGACACCCTCCACAGGGGTACACCTGTGGGCAACACCTGCAGCAGCTCCTTTGGACTATCCATCACCTAATCAGCCCCTCCCCTCCAGGTGGGTAGAGGGAGCACAAGCCAGGTTCACCACTCCTCCACTCCTCAGCCCCAGTCCCCGCCTTTTCCTGCAGAACTGGACACCCTCCAGCAGGGGACACCTGAGGCAGCTCCATGGGATTTTCCATTGCTCCTCCAACATTCCAGGATCCTGGGTGGGAGTGACCCTGGGATGAGCCAGAGGCGTGGCCACCATATAGGGAGCGTTTCGTCCCTGAAGTGGGCGTGGCCTTCTCCTGGGTGGCCAGCCGCAGTTATATTTCCCAATCTGGGCACTCAGGACTTTCATCTCTCACTTAGTCGCTTAATACCGACTAAAAATTTCTGACCACCTCTACTAGAATACAATAACATCCCACTCTCCTACTCCATTTATAACAAAAGACCTGTATGAAATGTGCTGTACAAGCTCAAAACTAAAAAGTACCTCCTCCAAAGCGCAAATCTCCACCACGAGGAGAATATGAAGAAAAGAATCCCGAATCCTCAACCGAGGTTTTCCACAATTGCACTCTCTTTGATAAAGAATTCCAGGATAAAATGCAGAGGGTGTTCAAGGACCTACTCAAAGAATCAATGGAATAGATATCCAAAGACTAAAAGAAGAAATGAAAAAACAATAGAAAAGAGAGCCAAGAAAATACAGGCAGAAAAGAGAACAGAATTTTAAAAAGCTACAAAAAGAAGAGTCACTAATAAAGGATTCAGTGGATGAAATTAAAAAGTTAGTAAGTGCCCTTAGCAATAGGATAAGTGCAGCTGAACAGAGGATCAGCGAGCTTGAAGATGAGCAACAGAAATCCCACTGGGAAGAACAAGCAATAGGAAAAGACCTCAACCCCAATGAAAAAGCTAGAGTAAAAGAAACCATTGCTGAAAAGCTCCCAGAGTTAAGGAAAGCAGACATCCAGATCCAAGGAGCCAGAAGGGTACCAGCTAAAGGAGACCCCAGAAAAAACACTCCAAGCATATCATAGTCAGAACGATGGATGCTGTGGACAGAGACACAATATTACAAGCAGCAAGGTCAAAGAAGGAAATTACATACAAAGGAGCACCCCTTAGATTCACAGCAGACCTATCAGTAGAAACCCTCAAAGCCAAAGGCAATGGTTGTGTATAGTGAAAAAATTCAAAGAAATGAATGCCTCACCGAGAATACTCTATCCAGCAAAACACTCAATCAAATTCGATGGAACTCAACAACTTCATACACTCAAAACCAAATCTAAAAGAAGAACTAAAGCGGCTCCTGTAAGAAAAGAAGGAAAACACGTGTAAACACAATCAACTCCTACAGGAAGATGGCACAAAACCCCATGACAATGCTCTCCCTTAATGTCAATGGTCTAAATGCACCTACCAAGAGACACAGAGTGGCAAAACGGATCCAGAAACTGAAACCAGAATTCTGTTGTCTACAAGAAACTCATCTGAACAATCAGAGCAAACACAGACTCAAAGTGAAAGGATGGAAAACAATCCTGCAAGCAACCAGCTCCATCACAAAAGCTGGGATGGCCACACTAGTATCCGACAACATTAATTTCAGGCTGAAAAATATTAGAAGGGACAGCGAAGGCCACTTTCTCTTCATCAAGGGATACATTCCACAGGAAGAAATCATACTCTTAAATGTATAAGTACCTAATGAAGGAACAGCTAGATACTTAAAACAACTGCTAACAGATTTTAAAGAGGACAGTGCTAACAACACAATAGTAGATGGAGACTTCAACATCGCTTATCACCTCTGGATAGATAAACAAGAACAAAACTCAGCAAGGAAACATTGGCTTTGAATGAAGAAATAGAAGAGAAAGGACTTATAGACCTATACAGGGCTTTACACGCCCCAAAGAAAGAATACACATTCTTCTCCAGTGCTCCTGGAACATTTTCCAAAATCGACTATGTGCTAGGCCACAAAACATACCTCAATAGAATCAGAAAGATAGAAAGAGTATCAACAATCTTTTCAGACCATGATGCACTGAGGCTAGATGTGAATCACACGCAGACACGGAAAACCAAATCGAACACCTGGAAAATAAACAAGTCACTGCTGAACAATGTGTGGGTCAAGAAGGACGTCAAGGAAGAAATCAAAAGATACCTGGAAACAAATGAGAACGAAGACACGAACTACCAGAGCTTATGCGATGCAGCTAAAGCCCTATTAAGGGGAAAATTCATAGCTCTGCAAGCATACCTAAGGACGGAAGAAAGAAAAGATGCACATAAGCAACTTATTTCACAGCTCAACATCTTAGAATAGGATCAAGAAAAGGAGCCTAAATCGGGCAGAAGGACAGAGATCATAAAACTTAGAGCAGAAATCAACGACATGGAAACCTAAAAAACAATCCGAAAGATCAATGAAACCAAGAGCTGGTTCTTTGAGAAAATAAACAAGATAGATAAACCACTAGCAACACTCACAAAGAAACAGAGAGAGAGAAAACTAATAAACCGAATCAGAAATAAAAATGGAGATATCACAATGGAAACCAAAGAAATTCAAAAGATCATCAGAGACTACTTTGAAAGTCTGTATGCCTAGAAAAAAGAGAAGTTAGAAGAAATGGATAAATTCCTGGATTCCTATAATCTCCCAAAAATGAGTCAAGAGGATATAAAATACCTGAATAGACCTAGTCATGAAAATGAAATTGAAACTGTAATCAAACTTCTTCCCAAAAACAAAAGCCCAGGTCCAGATGGATACACTACCAAATTTTTCCAAACATTTAAAGAGGATCTACGGCCCGTCATTCTCAAACTTTTCCAGGAAATTGAAAAAACAGAAACTCTCCCAAACAGTTTCTATGAAGCCCATCTCTCTCTAATACCAAATGGAAACAAAGACACCACGAGAGAAGAAAACTACAGGCCGATATCACTGATGAACACGGATGAGAAGATCCTGAACAAAATACTAGCAAAGAGATCTCAACAGCTCATCAAAAAGATCATACACCATGACCAAGTGGGATTCATCCCGGGGATGCAAGGATGGTTTAACATTTGGAAATCAACCAACATAATCCATCATATCAACAAAAGATAAAAATCATATGATCATATCAATAGATGTAGAGAAAGCGATTGAGAAGATCCAGCATCCATTTATGATGAAAACCCTCGCCAAATTGGGGATTGAGGTGACTTACCCCAATATAGTTAAAGCCAGCTACCACAAGCATACAGCAAGCATCATCCTCAATGGGGAAAATCTGAGAGCGTTCACCCTAAGATCAGCAACGAGATAAGGATTCTGACTCTCTCAACTGCTGTTGAACATAGTACTGGAAATACTAGCAATAGCAATTAGGCAAGCAAAAGAGATTAAGTCCATCCAAATAGGAAAGGAAGAAATCAAGCTCTCACTATTCGCAAATGATATGATACTATACTTAAAGAACCCTAAAAACTCTACCAAGAAACTCCTAGAAATGATAGACTCGAGAGTAAAGTTACAGGTATAAAATAAATACCTAAAAGTCCATGGCTTTACTATACACAAATACTGAGAGAGAAGAAAATGACAAGATGAAAACAATCCCATTCACAATTGTGTGCCAGAAAATCAACTACATAGGAATTTTTTTAACTAATGAAGTAGAGGAACTGTACAAAGAAAACTACAAAACGCTGCTTCTTGAAATAAAAGAGGAAGCGAGGAAATGGAAAAATATCCCCTGTTCATGGATCTGGAGAATTTATATTGTCAAAGTGACAGTACATCCAAAAGCACTGTACAAATTCAATGTGATCCCTATTAGGTTATGCATGACATTCTTCAAAGAATTGGAGCAAACACTCCTGAAATTTATATGGAACAATAAGCCCCCACGAAGAGCTAAAGCAATTCTTGGTTAAAAGAAAATGGGAGGAATTAACCTCCCGAACCGCAAACTTTACTAAAAGTAGTAATAATTAAAACAGCATGATACTGGAACAAAGGTAGAGCTGCAGAGCTATGGAACGGGGTTGAATACACTGACATCTCCCCTCAAACATATGACCATCTAATCTTTGAAAAAGGGGCAAGAAATGTGAAGTGGAGTAAGGAAAGTCTTTTTAACAAATGGTGCTGGCAAAACTGGACGACTACGTGCAAACTACTGGGCTTTGATCTCTGCCTAACACAATGTACAAAAGTAAGATGAAAATGGATCAAAGACCTAAACATCAGACCGGAACCCATAAGGTACATTGAAGACAAAGTTGGCAAAACCCTCCATGACATTGAAGCTAATGGTATCTTCAAGGATGTCACGTCACTGGCCAAGCAAGTGGGAATATCTTAAACTAAGAAGCTTCTGCACCTCAAAAGAAACAATGACTAAAATACAGAGAGAGTCTACAGAATGAGGAAGGATATTCTCCAAATACACATCTGAGAAGGGGTTGATATCAAATATATACAAAATACTGATTGAACTCCACAAGAAGAAAACATCCAACCCCAACAAAAAGTGGGGCAACGAAATCAACAGAGACTTAATCAACGAAGAAATCCGAATGGCTAAAAGGCACATGAGAAAATGCTCTACATCTTTAATCATCAGGGAGATGCTGATCAAAACAACAATGAGATATCATTTCACACCACAGACACTGGCCCACATTCAAAAAAACAAAGGCAACCTTTGTTGGCATGATGTGGCGACAAAGGGACCCTCCTTCACTGCTGGTGGTAATGCTGACGGGCTCAACCCTTTCGGAAAACAGTAGAGATGATTCTCAAAAAATTAGAATTTGAGCTCCCATTTGACCCAGCAATACCACTCCTGGGAATATACCTCAGAGAAGCAAAAATGTATAGTCGAAGTCACCCCTGCACTTATTTTTTCATTGCAGTACTATTTACAATAGCTAGAATATGGAAAAAACCCGATTGCCTGAGAATAGATGACTGGTTACAGAAACGTTGGTACATCTACACAATGAAGTACTATGTAGCATTTAGAAAAAAGTGAAGTCATGAAATTTACTTACAAGTGGTACTGCATGGAAAATATTATGCTAAGCGAAATGAGTCAGAAAGAGAGGGACACACATAGAAAGACTGCATTCAACTGGTTAACATAAAGTAGCAAACTAAGAGAATAACACCAAGAACAGCTGTGATAAATACCAGGTTCTTCACTCCATGGCTTAAATACCAGCCTCACACTCTAGGGGTAAAGGCAGCTCAGATAGAGAAGGGAGTACCAAAAAAAGGGTGCTGAGAAGATCCACACAGAATGGGAGATGCATGCTGACAGCAGTCTATAGACAGAACATGATTGCCACCCTAATTCTCTCCTACAGATTATAGCACCAAAAAGGAGAGATAGAAGAAAAGGGAGTGCCCTGCCACAAAGGCAGGGCAGGATGGGGGATAGGGGATGTGAGGGATACTGGGAGTGGTAGGGGTGAAGAATGGGCTCTGGTGTTGGGGTGGGTACTCAATCATTGTATAACTGAAACCCAAGCACACAACTTGTAAGTCCACAACTGTAACTCATGGTGTTTAATAAAACAAAACAAAACAAAATAAAACAAGAGAAAGGCCTAACAATAGCAAACAGGACTGTAGTACTCAAAATATTTGGAAACAGGAACATTGGCAAGTATTTTTAAATAAGCATCCAGGAGAGAATGTAGCATTGTGAGTGAACAAATCTACTGTATGGATTCATCTCATCCTCGAAACGGAAAATGACATGTGATACAGTTACAAATTTTCAAATAAGATATATACCATCTACTTTTTGCTGTGTTTCTATGCTTTGCAAAGTATGATACTAATTTTTAAATTTACTTTAATAATTGAAACAGTATTTGTCTGCATTAATCATTTTAATTAATGTTTCATTAAAATGTTTTTAAAATTATCAAAAATGTTTTATTAAAATGTCATTTTAAAAAACAAACATATAGTCCAAACAGCTATTGCAGTATGTAGAGGGTGTGTACATTGTATGCAGCTAACCTGAGCTCAGTCCCCAGAACCCTGAGCCTGCCAGGAGTGATCTCTGGATACAGAGTGGGAAGTGAGCCCGGAGCACATCTAGGTGCACTCCCCTCCCCACAAAAAAGGAAGAAAAGAAAAGAAAAACAAATAAATGATTCTTGAGTAACATAGAGAATAAGAGTGCTAACTCCTATATAACATTTGAAAATCGTCAAATTTAAGAGATAGTCTGCTATTGGCCAAGAAGATGGTTTTTTAAAATACAAATTATCGACCATCTATCTTTACTCCCATTCCTTCACATTCCAGTCTTCGCATGATGTTCTCAAGGGTGGCACTGAAGAATTTCGGTGAAATGGTATCAACCTGCCGCAACCCTCTCTTGACATCAACGATCACTTCTTTGTAGAATGGTGAGATCCTGGTAGTGAATCCGCAATACAGCTCACGGAGGATCCTGATGTATTGGGCTTGAATGCCCTGATTGGCTAGGGCTTCAATGACCGCTTCTGTCTCAACAGAATCAAAAGCCATCTTTAAATCAATGAACGTTAAACAGAGGGGCATCTTGAACTCCCGAGAAACCTCAATGAGCTTGGTTATCGTGTGGATATGGTCAATGGTGCTGAATCCTTTGCCGAACCCTGCTTGCTCGCATGGTTGTTCTTCATCTAGTGTTCTGCCAATCCTATTTAGGATGACTCGAGTGAACAACTTGTAAATGACAGACAATAGGCAGATCGGGCGATAGTTGCCAATGTCATGGATGTCTCCCTTCTTGAACAGTAGTACGGTCCTGCTGGATTTCAGTTGGGACGGAACCTCGCATTCAGACAGGTAGCGAGTGAAGAGCCAAGCCAGTGTATTGATGAGTACTGACTGCAGGTTCTTCAGGTGTTCAGGTCTGACCTTGTCTGGCGCGGGTGCTGTTTGTTCCTTTACCAACGAAATGGCGTGTCGGATTTCGGAAGGGAGAACTTTGGGAATGACATGTCCATCCTGTGGAATTTGGTATGTCGGCAAATGGACATGGCTATCGAAGAGATTTGAGTAGAAGTCATGGATAATCTTCTCCATTGACATTCTGGAGGATGTGATTGATCCATCAGGACGTCGGATGGCAGTCATCTTGGTCTTATAGTTGGCGAAGGACAGGCGGGCATTACGAATACTTTTCCCGGCTTCTGCTGCATCTACCAGTACTTCTGCTCTTCTCTCTTTGAGGTCTTCCTTGATCGCATCTCTGCTCTGCTTTGCGAGCTTGGACATTAGCTTGCGGTTGCCTGAGGCATGCGCCAAACCACACTGGCGAATTAGCTCAAGAGTTTTCGAAGATAGGCGATTTTTTGTGGCTATCTCTCTCTTGGCGTTCCTCGCACATTCATGGAGGTGCTGAACCAGTGGATCATATTCCTTGTCAATGTTGTCAACAATGGCATCTTCCCATGTTGCCGCAATAGTACCAAAGAGTTCCCAGTTGGTAGTCATTCTGGGAGTTCTCTATTTGAACTTTGCAGCCCTTTCTCCCCGCTCTGTGAAGTAGAATTTTGCACGAAGGAGACAGTGGTCCGATCCCGTTCAAAATTTTGTGACAACAGCAACATCAGTCAGTGAAAACAGTTGATTGAATATGATGTGGTCTATTTCGTTGTGGAATCGTCCACCGGGAGACTCCCATGTCCATCATTTAGATTCTGCCTTCTAGATCTGTGAGTTACCATGAATGGTCTTGGTCAACCTGATGAACTCAGACAGTCTCTCACCCTGTTTGTTCCATTCGAGGCCATGGGTCCCGATGTGAAGTTCTTCAGCTGATCTTCTCGGTCCTATCTTGGCATTAAAATCACCCACAATGATCTTGTAGAAGGTGTGGTCTTCTTTATAGAACTCCTCTAGCTCCATGTAGAACTTCTCGATTTCTCATTCATCATAATGAGATGTTGGTGCGTAGACAACGAAGATAGTGTGGTCTGTAAAACCTGTAAATTTGATACATTTAAAAATTTATAATGGATTTTACAATAGACTTTCAATTATGTATTTACATTAGTCTATATACAAGCATGATTTTTAAACAATAAATTTCAGTGACAATAAAATTTTGGAGTTTTTCATAATTGTAATGATTTACTGCTCAGTCTATATTGATGTGAACATTTTTATCTATTTATCTAATATTCTGATTGTTTATTTAAGATCAGTAATTAACAGCTAATTACCGATGACTGATTATGTGGCTCAGGGCTAAAGCACTTGGCTTGCGTGTATGAAACTTTGGGTTGGCCTCCTGGAAGGCAAATGCCCTACCCACTGTGCTGCAAAAGTTATATAAAATATACTAATAATAAGACCTAATGATGTTGGTGAACAGTGCAATATAATTGATTATTTAGTAATTTTCTTGATTTGTTAATGAAATGTGTGAGCTCTTGAGTATAATGGGAGTATTTTTCTAACATAAGAGTCTGAGGAAGGTGAAACTGTTATAACTGTCCTGTAGGATTCCATCTCCCTAGCCTGCTTCATTCTACATCTTTCTGTATCCAATCCAGTTTTCTTCTTGGGAATCTGACCTCCTGATTGGCTACCCTCTACCTTTCAACTGCCTACTTTATGACATCATTCTCCCACCCACCCAACCACCAACTGGTAGAATCTTGGGGTTGGTACCGCTTGACCTTGAGCCTGGAAGTTGGTGGCGGAAAGAGATGGTCCTAGGAGAGTTAATGGAGTGATGGATGGATGGGAAGGAAACCGGGAAGGGGAGGGAACTGGACAGCTGGTGATCAGCATGGGAGATTTGGTAGATGTTTTCTAAGTACTTTAACATGTTTTTCGTAAATGATAAGCAAAACAAAAATACGAAAATAAGATAGGTTCCAAAGAACAGTTTACATATATGACCGAGAGAGCTGAAAGGGCTGGCATTCCTTCTGGAGCTTTCAATCATACCATTTACTAAAGATGGTATTTTCACATCACTTCGCTGTGGAGAGGAATAGTGAGAAACAGAATGTCACCAGAAAAGCAAACTGGATGACCACCTTTCATAAATGCCAGGTGAAATGTGTTCACATGTATCCCAAGTGCAAGTGTACTAACAGGAACATATATTTCACTAAGTCTGCTTGGTACCAGTAACTACTTTGGTGGAAATGGAGGAAAACAAATGTAGTTTCTGACAGACCTGAGACTAAACTGCTAATCAATTTTCCCAGGAAATGGTAGTTGAATGGCTGTGAACAGAAAAACTTGAAAAGTGTTTTGCTACCTTTCATGTATGGCTGGAGGGCATTGATCCCAGTAATCTCTCAAAACTAACAAGCTTCAACTCCCTTGAAAGAAAGTTGTATTCACTGAGGAAAAAATGCTGGGAGAAAAGTCTGAAATGATGGGAAAAGAGACAATAAGTGCAAAAGGAAGGACTTGACATTTGGTGAAAACAAAGCTTGAAACCACAAGATCTGGTGAGCACATGATTTACTGGGAATGGTTTCTGAGGAGGAAAAGAGCGATATCAGAGATGTGAACAAGGAACATCCAAGTTAAGGAAGACTTAGCTACCTGATTACCCCATGGGCAACACGGTTCCAAGACTACCAGAACTTACCAAGGAATTTACTTTAATTTTCTTTCTTTTATATGGTCACTTACAACATGTATTCTTTGCCTTCTTCAAACACAATTTGCAAATGATTTTTAATTATTAAAAATGTTTTATTAACATGTCATTATTAAAAAGAAACATATAGGCCAAACAGCTAGTGCAGTATGTAGAGGGTGTTTACCTTTTATGCAGCTAACCTAAGCTTAGTCCCCAGAACCCTGACCCTGCCAGGAGTGATCTCTGACTACAGAGTTAGAAGTGAGCCCAGAGCACATCTTGGTGTGCTACCCTCCCACAAAAAAGGAAGAAAAGAAAAACATATAACTGTTTCTTGAGTAACATAGAGGTTAAGGGTGCCAACTGCTATATAACTTTTGAAAACCCCCAAATATAAGAGATAGTCTGCTGTTGACCAAGAAGATGGTTTTTTAATAATACTTACTCACATTGTCTGCAAGTAATGCTATTTGTGACCTGTAAATCTGTAAATTTTGATACATTTTTAAAAAATTATAATGGATTTTATAATGATCTTTATAATGAATTTGTATTTTATAGTAATAAGTGATAAATTGTATTTCTGTTTTTGTCGGGTATTTTGGCCATAGTATGTGGTGCTTGGGACTTCTGACTCTGTGCTCAAGTGTCATTCCTGGTGATGCCAGCCATTAAGTTCAGTTGACTGTGTTCATGGTAAGTGCTTTAACCCCTCTACTAATTCCGGGGGGCCAATCAAATAAATTATCTGCATATATTTTATACATGCATGGCATACTTTGTCTTAGATTTTTTGATATTTCTAGGATATATTGATCGTCTTTAATTATTTTACATCAATACCAATCTCCAAAAAAGTTTTAAAATATAATTATTGACAAAAAATCATATAGAGGTCCAAATTTGTATTGTTCATGGGATAACTATATTAAGAAGAAAATAGAACCACAATAAACATACAAGTAAAATAAAGGTACATTTCTTTGGAGTCTTTATTTATTTATTTATATTTGTATATTTATATTTATATTTATATTTGTATATATTTGTATATATACAAGTATAATCTTTGAAAAATAAATCTCAGATACTATAACATTTTATTGAGTTTTTTATAATTGCAATGTTTTATTGCTAAGATGATATTGTTGTGAACATTTATATCTATTTGTCTACTTTTCTGATTGTTTACTTAAGATCTGATATTAAAAGCTAACTTACTAGGGCTCGAGCGATAGCACAGCTGGTAGGATGTTAACCTTGCAAGCGGCCGACCTGGGTTCAATTCCCAGCATACCATATGTTTCCCTGAGCACCGCAAGGGGTAATTCTTGAGTGCAGAGCCAGGAGTAATCCCTGTGCATCGCGAGGTGTGACCCAAAAAGAAAAAAAAAAGCTTACTTACTTATGACTGGGTATGTAGCTCAGGGCTAAAGCACTTGGCTTGCAAGTATGAAATTTTGGGTTCTATTCCTCACACTATAGAAAAAAAAAACAAAATCACTAACTGTGGTTGAAAACATAACTCAGTGGTAAAATATTTGCCTCACATTTGTGAGGTTATGGGTTTGATCCCTGAATTTCCATATACGCTCACAAAAGCTAATTTACTTAAAGAATATTAAACTGCTTTAACCCAAGTATATATTGCCGTACTATTATACAGATTTAATTCTCAATAAAATAACTTGAAAAGGTCTATTTTTAGCATCTTTGCTAGGAAAAGATGTTACCTGATTTTTAAATGTTTGTAATTTGGGGACACATTTTAATTTGTCATTTTATTTTGTGCTCTTTGTCTACTAGTGAGCTTGAAAATTGCTCTTGTGTTTACGAGGAATTTACACTTCTTTCAATAGAGATTATATGATCATGGTTTATGCTTATTTTTTCTATACAAGTTTAATAGGTAAATATTGATTTATTTCACAGCAGTAATTTATTAAAAACATTCATCATTTGCTTATCATATTAATTGCCATTAGTTGTTTGTTTTGTTTGTTTTTTGATCACTTAATTTACTTTTTATCTTTTCTTTCAGATTGTAAGATTTTCACACAATTGAGCATAACTTTTTCTTTATATTCTACAGTTTTAGATAGAGAACAACTGTTTGTTTTGTAAAATAAGATACTTGTGCATTTACAATTTCTTCTCATTATTTTTACATTTTAATACAACTCGATTCATCTACAATTTATCGTAGTAAGTGTTGTAATATTGAAAGAAAGCACCATTATTTTCAATCATAGCACTGTAGCACTATCCTCCTGTGGTTCGCCCATTTGCTCGAGTGGGCACCAGTAACTTCTTACAACAGATTGTGAGACTTGTTATTACTGGTTTAGGCCTATTGAATACGTCATGGGTAGCTCGCCAGGCTTTTGCTATGAGGGCAAGATATTCTGGGTATCTTGCCGGGCAGAGGAATAGGAATCAGGGTTGGCCTCCTGCAAGGCAAATGCCCTACCCGCTGGATGTAAACATTATATAAAAATACTAGGAATACCGAATGTTGTTTCTTTAACAGTGCAATAAAAATGATTATTTAGTAAATTTCTTGATTTATTAATGAAATATGTAAGCTCGTGAGTATAATGGGAGTAGTTTTCTAACACAATAGTCTGAGGAATTTGAAACTGTTATAACTGTTTTGTAGGATTCCATCTCCCTAGCCTGCTTCATTCTACCCCTCTCTCTTATCCAATCCGGTCTTCTTTTTGGGAATCGGATCTCCTGATTGGCTAGCCTCTACCTTTCAACTGCCTACTTTATGACATCATTCTCCCACCAAACCAGGGGTTCCCATGCGGTTGTTTGTAAAAAATTCGAATCATCCTGGCAAGTGACCAGTGACCAATGACCAATCACCATTGACCAGTCATCTGTACTGGACACTTGTGGTCTTAAGCCGCTGCAGTTTACTGACTTACTCTCATACTGTCTCCTCGTCTCGTCTACCTTTCATCGGTATTTCCTCTTCTCTGACCATGTCAGGTAAGGAATAATACTTTTCAAAGCTTTTCATTAGATTTATTATCCCTAACCTTAGCAGTCTAGTAAAAACAACATGTACTAATGAAAGAAAATATTCAAGTAGAATTTTATAAGCCATATTTTAGTTGACTTTGACATTTGCTGTGTGATTTTAGACATTGGCTTTCTTTCTCTCACATACAAACTGTTTTTCCTCATTGATTACTTTATATTTTAGACATATTTATGAGCTCAAATACAAACGTATATATATGTTGATTCTCTGTGTTTCTTTTTACTTTTAATCATGTATTTTACATAATATCCTTTGAAAAAAGCAAATCAGAGAGAGTATTTTTACAGAAAAAGAAAATGTAGATGCTGTGGAATCCTGCTGAAATATACTCGCATGTTTTCTCTGTAATGGTCTCTCCTCTTGTATTTATACCTCAGTATTTTAAATATAGTGCTATTACACAGTAATAATCATTTATCTTTGAGTTTTCTATTTAAACCAGGTAATAAGAAAATTTGGGGCATGGGGAAGGTGTGGAGTGCTGAGCGATAGGGAGGCAAGCCCTCAAAGGTAAGAAAGTTTGGGATCACTTTCATCAAAAATTGACCAATCGAAACCAAGACGATATGAGGGAGAATAAAATAGGAAAGAAAGAATGAAACAATATGGACGGCAATTATCAAGGAAGGGGAAACCGTCTGGATTGAATGTTGAAGAAAACCAAGGATTTAAAATCAAAAAAGAAAGAATATATGTTACATATGCTGAGGTAAATACACTGAGAGCAAATCAAAGCAATTTACTTCAATAAATGCCAGGACTAGAAAGTATTCTGTTCCTTGAGTAGGGTACCAGTAGGAAAACCAGTATATCAGAAAGGCATCCTTGGTGACTTTTTTCCTTATTATCTCTTTGAACACAGTACTTGGTACTTAACAATTTGGAATAAAAACATGCATTAGAAATGATGAATCCCATAAATAGCTAATAGTGGTTATCTAGGTGGGTGGAAGAAATAGAATCTTCAATGTTTTATGACGTTCTGGTTTTTAAGTACATGTACGCGATGCCTGTTGAAATTAAAACAATGGTATTTTCTAACTTGATTCAGGAGATTTGATTCATTTGTGTGGTAATTAGGTTCCAGGTTTAAGCTGCTTGTCATCTTTACAAATATTATTTCATGTGATTTTTTCTACCTAACATGAGAGTAGTTTGATAATAGTCAACTTCTGTTTTAGATCCTAAGAGGAAATAGGAAAATCAAGTCTCACATGTAGAATAACACATTTTTGTTATATTTGTTAATTTTGATTGTTCCTACGTTAAAAATATTTAATGGGATTTTGGTGCTCATTTATTAAACATTGAGAAGAACGTTTTCCAGGTTAATAAAGTTAATTTTACTCCAGGTTTTGAAAGTAAATTTGCAATATTTTGTGATAATTTTTTTATGGTCTTTTCTGTTGTTTGTGTGATAAACTGAAATCATATGCTATGTATAAAACGTGATGTTTGGTGGTTAATATTCAGAGGTATTGATGAGAATAATTTTTGTAATTACAAAGTTTCTCTATTTTACTCATTTAAAACATTTCTTACCTATAAATACAATCACGTTTCACTTAATCACTTAATCACTTAACTTCCCGTTAGTCGTTGATTTGCTCGAGCGGGCGCCAGTAACGTCTCCATTTGTCCTGTCGCGTGCTAGTGTAGCCCAATGGCATCTATTCACTCCGGGAACATGAAGGGCCTCAAACCGATCGTTCATGATCTTGACGAAGAAGTCTGACCATCTGGTAGGTGGGCGGCCACGCGGTCTCTTGACATCCCGTGGAATCCAATCAGTAACAGCTCTAGTCCAATGGTCGTCTTTAAATCTCATTACGTGACCAGCCCATCTGATTTTCGACACCTTGGCATATGAGACAGCGTCCCTGATCCTTGATCGTCCACGGATGTCAGAACTCCGGATTCGTTCTCTCATTTGAGCGAAACGTGATATTCCAAGCATAGCTCTTTCTATTCTTCTTTGGGAGACCTGAAGGGCATTCTCATCTTGTTTGCGTAGGGCCCAGGTCTCTGAGCCATATGTTAATGCAGGAAGAACAGTGGAATCAAAGAGATGTGCCCGGAGCCAGAGGTTCTTCGTCCTCTTAGCTATTTCTTCGACGTTCTTGAAGGCATTCCAAGCCGCTCTCTTCCTCCTGCACAGCTCGGGTGCCAGGTCATTTGTCATGTTGACCTCTCGAACTAGGTGCACATAGCTGATGCATTCGGAGATGGTCGTTCCATTGAGAGCGAATGGGGCGTCAGGAACAAGGCTGTTTCTCATAAACGTTGTCTTCGTAAGATTCAGCTGTAGTCCTACCTTTCCACACTCACGGTCAAAGTCTGCCAGCATTTGTGCCGCTTGGCTGATGTTTGGTGTTATTAAAACAATGTCATCAGCAAAGCGGAGGTGGTGTAGTTGCCGACCATCTATCTTCACTCCCATTCCTTCCCATTCCAGTCGTCTCATGATGTTCTCGAGGGTGGCACTGAAGTGTTTCGGTGAAATGGTATCACCCTGCCGCACCCTCTCTTGACATCAACGATCACTTCTTTGTAGAATGGTGAGATCCTGGTAGTGAATCCGCAATACAGCTCACGGAGGATCCTGATGTATTGGGCATGAATGCCCTGATTGGCTAGGGCTTCAATGACCGCTTCTGTCTCATCAGAATCAAAGGCCTTCTTTAAATCAATGAACGTTAAACAGAGCAGCATCTTGAACTCCCGAGAAACCTCAATGAGCTTGGTTATCGTGTGGATATGGTCGATGGTGCTGAATCCTTTGCAGAACCCTGCTTGCTCGCATGGTTTTCCTTCATCTAGTGTTCTGCCAATCCTATTCAGGATGACTCGAGTGAACAACTTGTAGATGACAGACAATAGGCAGATCAATCACGTTTATTCCTATTTTCTTTTTGTTATGTAGTTACTGCTAAATCCTTTCTCTATAATGGACTGGTAAGGTGTGCACTCAAAAATCAACTTATATTCCGTTTTTTGGCTAGCAGTTTTTTCAAAAATAGAATACATTCTTCATATTGTATATTGTATATGTGGAACAATTTATTAATAACCTTATTGGACTGTTTTATTTGGTTTTGTTTGAGACCACATCCACAGTTATTAAGGGTTTACTCCTGGGTCTGCTCTCCATAACTTACTGTACTATGCTGCTTGCTACAGAGTCCAGATTTCATTGATATCTATATACATCTTTTTCAGCTCTGTGATACATACTTTTCACGATGTTTTCTTTATACTTCCTCCTATGTAAACCATATGACTTGGAAAAATTATATTTATGTATGCATAATTATTCTTAGAGTTATTAGTAACTACATTGTAGATAAACAATTTAAGACACAGAATTTAAATAAAGTTTTCCTTCCAAAAACATTTCTTGGGAAAATCTCAAGTAGTCATTTTTGAAGTGGATCAAAAATCAGGGTAACCTTCTATTCATCAACAAGATTAAGTCATAAGTGAACTGTAACTAACAGATATTCATTGCACAAGTCAAAGGGAAACCTGTTGATTACAATGGTAAGAGTTGTAAAGACTCCAAATGCCTATATTAAAGTAAGGTATCTTTCTAACTGTTTCTGCATTGTAGTGACAATGCAGAGTCCTGGAAAAAAGTCCACATGCTTAGGTTCCCTAACTTGGAAATTCATAAGGGGCAGAGAGATAGTACTGGAGGGGATAAGGCACTTGCCTTGTACACAGCCACTCTGCTTCGATCTCTGTTACTGCATACACTCTTCTGAATGTTACAAGGGGTCACTCCAGAGTGCAGAGCCAGAAAGAACCCAAGATCACTGTCAGTTATTGGTCGAAAGTAAACTCCTTAAAATGCCCAATAAAAATTATTGGAAAACATGAAGTCTCTTTGTCATTTCTGGCCCTCAGGTTTCTTCTTGTCCAGAGAATGTTACCAACTCATAGACTTCCTAGTTTAGAAAAGCTTGCCTTATAAGAAATAACATATGAGTCAATAGGAGAACAAGCTACAGGCATTGCTGGGTTAAGGAGAAACTATCTGTAAGCAAGAAATCCAAGAACAGACACGATCACCTGGTTCTTCTACAGTTCTGTGTTCACTTTGGGAGCACGATACCAAATAGACAAATTGCCAAAAGGTTCCAAGCTTTGAATCACCCTAAATTGTTGGAACTTTGGAAACTCAGTTGACTGTTGGTACTAGAAGCATCTCGATGGCTTAAATTTTAAGTTCACATTGCTCCTCTCAGCGTTGAAGGAGATTATAAGTCTCACAGATTTTTTTCATCACCCTCTTGTTCCTTACAGTAAATTTTCAAAATCCATCTGTATTGGGAACTGCCCATACTCTGCAGCTTTCCCTTCCCGTGGTGAATGATGCAGCTTCCCTAACAGGAAGTGTCTGCAACTACTCCAGAATATCTGCTCCTGCTGGTAGTTCTGCTTGGCTCCTGCCCTCAGCCTCTGGCACCTCTTTCCAACCACTGATGGGTAGTGCCTATCTTTACCAACATTTCAGCACAATAATGCTATCTGGAGTGTTTCACCAGTCTCATATATCCACCTCAACTGCTTCCTACCCTATTGTTTTGGAATGGGATATTGCAGGAAGGGCTGAAGAGAAGTCTTCTATGGGATACTTTTTCTGTATCTTTCCTAGACGAAGACACTGCTGTCTCTTCCATTTCTAAGGCAGCTCGCTGTGAGAGTACACTGGACACGTACAACACGGTGTCTGTGTACCCATCACTTTCTGCCAGTCTTGTTGAGAGAACATCATCTCAGGTTCCACATTAGAGTCAAAGCCTGTGACTTCCCTAACAGAAACGAACCCAGGTGTATTACAATCATCAAGGTACTCTGGGAACTCTCCTTTCTGGCTGCAGTCCTATGACTCCATGTCATACATAGAGCAAAATGGCTCTGCCCCCCAATCTTACAGCAACTCATCTAGAGAAATGGTTATTGTTCTGAAGGAGGTCCAGCCCCCAAATAACCAACCACCAACTTCCTCCTCTGGATTCCACTTCTCTGTGTCTGCTCAACCCCTCACAGAATCGAGATATCAAGGGGAGTTAAACTGAGAGAAGGGAAAGAAAACTCAAAAATTGGGGTCAAAAAGAGGAAAACTGTCCATAGACAGGTGGTATTTAAATACATTGAGATTTTTAAGTTTATGAAATGAAGTTAACTAAGTTCATGTGTACACCCCTCACTCATTTTACAGCATGTTATTTTCACACTCAACATAAGAGCTCCTAATGGACATTGGAACATGTTATAGTATAATGGACAACTGGGTTTCATATTATGAAGTTCAGGAGCACACAAAAGAATGCCACATTTTTCCCTAGTTATTTCAATTATATTTTAATTTTTATTAGTTAAACATCATGAGGCACTGTTGTAGACTTACAAATTATTGTGCTTGGATTTCATTTATACAATGATGGAGTACCTATCCCTCCACCAGTGCCCATTCTCCACCACCACGGATCCCAGTATTCCGCCGACCACCCATACCCACATCCCACCCAGCCTCTGTGGCAGGGAATGCCACATTTTTCACTGTTCTATGTCAGAAGTCCTCCAGAATTACGACACTAAAAGAAAAATACATGTTTTAAACTAGTATTTTGTTATTTTATTAAGAAGTTTCAGAACTCCTATTGTAATGGTACCACTTTAACTTTCCCTTCCATTAATGAACAGCAAGGTTCTGAATATATACGTGTTTCAGAGATTCTATCTCAAATCATCAAATCTAGAATCTGCACTTCAGCACAAATATCATGCTGTAGGAGTGCTTCATTCATACTCTTATTCTATGATATTAACGTCCTTTTATTTTTCTATGAAAGTGAATAAATTGAGAGTAAAACACATTACAATGCTAATCTCTGTATGGAACTTATTAGTTTAAAAATCTTTATTTTTTTTAAAAAAAAGCATTTGTTTGGAGGACATTGAATCTGCGTCATAGCATGAAGTTCTCAGGAATTACTCCTGGGTCTGTGCTAGGGATCACTGCTGAATGTGCTTAGGAGATCATACGTGATATTAAAGATCAAACGGAGGTCAGCTCTTCGCAGGGCCAGTGCCTTACCAAATGGACTATCCCTCTGTCCAAGTCTCTTATTTTTTAGGTTAGTTTACACAGAAACTCTTTCAAATACAAAGAAAACCGAAAAAAACAGCACCACATGACAAACAGTAAGAACTACAACAGTTACCTAAAATCTTCTAGCACAGGGCCTTACCATGATCCGTAGAAGAGCCAGTAACAATTCCTTGTCTATTGATGGTAGGTGCACAGTTGTTGCAGCAATAGTTTTTTGCAGGGAATATCTCATTTTGCAGGGACTGATTTCTTCCTCGGTTCCTTTTTAGTGATGAATTTCCTGGAGATAGAGACTTCCCTGGCATCGAACATTAGGTCAGACATTTAGTCTGACAAAAATTTCCGAATTGCCCACATGTTGCAGTAGAAGGATTCAAAGACTTGAGAGGAATCCACCACCTGACCTTGGGAAAGTTCCCATAATATCTCCAACCCAAAGTAACCTGTCGCTGACCCAACTCCAACTCAGGAACAAAAAGTTATAAATTTTGATCAGATGAAACCTGTGCTTTCAAAAGCTCTGGAGACCTACCAGATCCCAGTAGACCTAGATCAATGAAAAGATCTTCAGGTAATGAACACCACTGAGACCATCACTCTGAAGCAGGTGCAAGAAAATTCAAGTGGCACTAAGGGGACCTCGCATGCAAAACAGAAGAACAAAAAGGAGGCTTTTAAAACTCTTGAGGGAGAACCAAAGGCCAAAATTCAACCAAAAGTCCAAGAATGCTTGCTATGGGGAGCAGGGATTGTTCATAATGCTGCAGTCAGTGATAGGTGTCCTGTGACCACAGCCAAAACTAACAGCACACCTCACAAAGCTGCCTCCAGCAGCATCAGCAAGACAAAGAGGCATGGGCAGGAGAAGATAAAAAACACCAGAGAAAACTCTAAGAAAGCTAAGAAGTGTAAGCAGCCAGGGAACAAGGTCAAGGCAGAAAAGCCCACCATTGGCAAGATGACATGCAAGAAAAGTCAACCTGAGCTTTGCCAAGAGGCTGTTAAAAAGTCCCGCCACTACCTAGGCATACAGATGCTGGATTCTGTCAAAGTTTTTCATGCTCTGAGGAAGAAGAGTGATCCAAAACCTGGAATCTCTTCCTTCCAGGTCCTGGGTAGCTCAAAGAGGCCTAAAGATGTCAAGCCACCCTCAGCTGTCAAGCCATGGCTAGGTGATACACGGGATGGAAAAGTCCTTGAGAAAACTCAGGTCAAAACAAATTACAGAAACCAAGTAGCAGTGCTAAAAACGCTCATCTCCGTCCCAGTCTGAGCTGCCACCTCCTGGGAAGGTCAAATTGGTACCTTTGACTTTTCTTACCATGGAGAGGCCGCAAGCTCGACCTGTTTCTCCAGAGGACAATCTGTGGCCTCACATCGTCCTGTTGCAGCTTACCCTGCCAAGCCTGGCTCTACCAATGCAGCTCAGGCAACTGCTGCCAATTCTTCCCGGTCAAACACTGAATTTTTGTCTGGTTCTGCCAAACCTACTCAGTCCATTTCAACCAACCCATCTCAACCAGGTTTGCAGAACCCTAGTAGCCTGTGTATTCTTCGCCCTGCAGCTTCTACACCTGCTCCCTACAAGACAGCAGCTGGCACTTCTCTACATCTGGAACCTTCTCCTGTATCTGTGAAGAAGTGGCTCTCGTCACCCATACATCAGAGTCAGTTTCTCCTCCAAGACTTCCGTTTACAACTGATTCCATGGAGAAAGTCCAATGTTCCCGAGCCAGTCATGTCAAAGCCCATCACCAAAGAGCAGAGACCAAAGCGTGAGGCTATGAAAAGGAAGGTTTAACAGGAGCTTGAGGTAAAAAGTAAAAGGTAAAGGCCCTCCCATTGATCGTCGATTTGCTCGAGCGGGCCCAGAAACGTCTCCATTGGAGACTTTGTTGTTACTGTGTCTGGCATATTGAATACTCTCAGTAGCTTGCAGTGTTCTCCGAGAGGGGCTGAAGATTCGAACTCGGTGCGGCAATGTTGGCCGCATGTAAGGCGAACGCCCTACCCGCTGTGCTATCGCTCCAGCCCAGGAGCTTGAGAACGATGCCAAACACCCCTCTTTGGGGAAAGTGCAGTTCTTTATTGAGAGTGAAAAAGAGATGGACATCTCTCTCTAATATGGCTATGTAATGTGAGTAGCTGGAATGGTAGGTTCCACTTGAGGTACCAGATGGTTGCCTTAGACAAACACTGAGATGCCATACACAGTTTATTAATTCTAATACCTTTTTAACCAATTGAAGTGATGCATAGTAATTAATTGGTTGCTAATAAAGTTTCTGAAGTTTGAGATGCTGTCAAATGTGGTTGTTTATGGGAGGGGCTGGGGGTTGAAGGATGGCATGGGAAAGAATGGGAAGGTATAGAGAGGACAAAGGGGGAATAGACAAGACTATGAGAAAGAGAAACTTGGTACAGGGTTCTAAAGCCCATCAGAGGAGAAATTGCATGGGCCTGATGAAGAGTGGGGAGCTCAAATTATATTACCTTGAGGGGCTGTTCTGTGGTCTTCCATGGTCCCGGGTGCCTGTAGCCTTCTCTAAACATCGCTTTTAACTGCAGCTCACACAAGAACCAACTTTATCAGTGTCGTTGGGGCTGTGTTGCGGGATGTATCGGACTAAGACATGCGCACTAGGTCACCACTCCCAAAGCAGTCTGTACCGCTTGACCTTGAGACTGGAAGGTGGTGGCAGAAAGAGATGGTCCTAGGAGAGTTAATGGGATGAGGAATGGATGGCAGGGAAACCGGGAAGGGAAGAGAACTGGACAGCTGGTGATCATCATAGGAGAGTTGGTGGATGTTTTTAATTACGTTAACATGTTTTTCGTAATGATAAGCAAAACAAAAATACGAAAATAAGATAGGTTCCAAAGAACAGGTTACATATAAGACCGAGAGAGCTGAAAGGGCTGGCATTCCTTCTGGAGCTTTCAATCATACCATTTACTAAAGATGGTATTTTCACATCACTTAGATGCGGAGAGGAAAAGTAAGAAACAGAATGCCACCAGAAAAGCAAATTTGATGACCACGGTTCATAAAAGCCAGGTGGAAGGTGTTCACATGGATCCCAAGTGCCAGTGGGTTAAAAGGAACATATATTTCACTAAGTCTGCTTGGTACCAGTAATTACTTTGGTGGAAATGGAGGTACACGGATGCAGTTTCTGACAGACCGGAGACTAAACTGCTAACAAATTTTCCCAGGAAAGGGTCGTTGACTGGCTGGGAACAGAACAACTTGAAAAGTGTTTTGCTACCTTTCATGTATGGCTAGAGGAAAATGATCCCAGTAAACTCTCAAAACTCACAAGCTTCAACTCCCTTGAAGGAAAGTTGTATTCACTGAGGAAAAAATGCTGGGAGAAAAGTCTGAAATGATGGGGAAAGAGACAATAAGTGCAAAAGGAAGGACTTGAAATTTGGCGAAAATAAAGCTTGAAACAACAAGATCTGGTGAGCACATGATTTACTGGGAATGGGTTCTGAGGAGGAAAAGAGCGATATCAGGGATGTGAACAAGGAACGTCCAAGTGAAGGAAGACTTTTAGCTAGCTGATTACCCCATGGGCAACATGGTTGCAAGACTACCAGAACTTACCAAGGAATTGACTTTAAGTTTCTTTCTTTTATATGGTCACTTACAACATGTATTCTTTGCCTTCTTCAACGACAATTTGGAGTGTTCGTTTCTTTCTCAATATTCTCTTCACTTGTGTAAGCATCTTTAACAACTGCTGGATAGCACAAGTATTAGATCAGACTTATTTTGTACTATCATGTTTAGTTGAGATTACTGACAACTAGGTCTAAAGTGAAGTTTGTTTTGATTGGTAGAAGTTGAGTAGCTAGGACTAGGGATGGAATTAGAGATAATAGGGTACCAGATTTAGTTCCTAGTAAAACAAGTCAAGGACAGTGTCCCAAATAGACTATTGAAAAAGACATCCATCTCTGTTTAACATGTAAATTCAGCATATTATATATTATATTAAAAATGAATTAATATTCCTGTATTTGGTCTTTTAAAGACATTCAAGGTTGGTTCAGGAAACAAACACTGCCTACGAAATCATAACAACTTAATCATAAAAACCTGATTACTACTTCAGTTTCCAAGAATGTCAGTGTTAATAATGATTTCCCTTGATCTCCCTAGTACATATGATAGGCATATGAATACATCTGTGTGAATAAATAATTGGTATCAAATTTCGAGTCTCACCATACATGGTTGTGGATATTGTGAAATAGTTTTATATATTTTCGAAATTTTGCAATAAGATCTCTGGGTGTGAATCCTTGAATCATAAATAGCTTTTCGTATGTTCCAGCACCACCTCCTCCCACTTTGATTACTATATATATGACCTCCTAAGGAGTCATTTGCTTTGTTCACTTTGTTTTAGTCCTTCTCTCTCTCTCTTTTCAAAGGTGAGTTATCTGTTTCAAATCAAGGTGCCGGAATTTGGTGTGGCAGTTTTAATATTTATGAGTGATTTAAAATTTCTTCATTTATTTTTTAATTGAATCACCATGAGATGGGCCATTGCAAAGCTGTTTTGTGCAATTTAATTTTTAATCCTTTCAGTGAAGCCAAGGAAAATCTCTTACTCGTGAAATTCAGAATTTCCATATTTCATGTGAATCAAAACTGATTGTTTTTGTGTGATTTTTTTAATTTTTTATTATTTTTTATTGATAGAAAAGGGATCACCAAATAATGGGTGTTGGGAGGATCCTCCCAGGATGGGAGATGCATGCTGAAAGTAGACTCTAGACCGAACATGATTGCCACTCAATGACTCTTTTGGTATGTTTTTTAGATAATTCTTCCCCTCCTCTGTTTGCTTAGGACCAGGACTTTGCCTCTCCCCTCCCTGTTATTTCTGGAAGCCAGAGAGACATCTTCAGGCAGGAAGAGCATGAAATTTACATATAAGTGGTACTGCATGGACAGTATCATGTTAAGCGAAGGGAGTCAGAAAGAGAGGGACAGACAGAGCAAGAATGCATTCACCCGGAGAACATAAAATAACAAAATAGGAGACGTACTTCTATTTTGTTAGGAAGGAAGACTTCCTTCCTAACTTCCTTGTTAGTTAGGAAAGAAGACGTACTCCTATTTTGTTTTGAAGGAAGACTTTTAGCTAGCTGATTACCCCATGGGCAACATAAAATAACAAAATAGGAGACAAACTCTCAAGAGTGGCCAAGATTAGTGTCAGGAATTTTTCTTCATAGCTTGGAGACCAACCACATACGCTAGCAGAAAAAGCAGCTCAGATAGAGAATGGAGCACCAAATAAAGGGTGTTGGGAGGATCCTCTCAGGATGGGAGAGAGTGCTGAACATAGACTAGAGACCAAGCATGATTGTCACTCAATGCCTCTTTTGCAAACCACAACACCTAAAAGGAGATAGAGAACAAAGGGGAATGCCCTCCCACAGAGTCATGGTGGGATGAGGGGATGGGGGTTGGGAGGCATACTGGGATCCCTGGTGGTGGGAAATGGGCACCAGTGGACGGATGGGTATTTGATAATGGTATAAATGAAACCCACGCACAAAAATTCATATGTCTACAACCGTACCTCATGGTGTCTCATTAATAAAAATTTAAAAATTAAAAATAAAAAAATTGGAACATAAAGTAAAAATAAAACTAGAGAAAGATCTAACAATAGGAAAGAGGCCTGTAGTACTCAAAACGTTGAGAAACAGGCACATTGGCGAGTATTTTTAAATACGCATCCAGGAGAGAATATAGCATTGTTCGTGAACAAATCTACTCTATGGATTGATCTCATCCTTGCAATGGAAAACAACAATGTGTTACAGTTACCAATTTGCAAATAAGATATATACCATCTATTTTTTGCTATGTTTCTATGCTTTACCGAGTATTATCCTGATTTTTAAATTTACTTTAAGGATTAAAACAGTATTTGCCTGCATTAAACTTTTTAATTAAATGTTTTATTAGAAATGATTTTTGATGATTAAGAATGTTTTATTCACATGTCATTTTCTAAAAGAAACATATAGGCCAAAGAGCTAGTGCAGCATGTAGAGGGTGTTTAACTTGTATGCAGCTAACCTGAGTTCAATACTCGGAACCCTGAGTGAGCTTGAAAATTGCTCTTGTATGGTACTACATGGAAAATATTATGCTATGGGAAATGAGTCAGAAAGAGAGGGACAGACATAGAAAGACCGCATGCATCTGGGTAACATAAAGTAACAAAACAAGAGACTAACACCCAAGAACAGCTGTGTAAATACCAGGTTGTTCACTCCATGGCTTAGAGGCCAGCTGCACTGTCTAGGGGTAAAGGCAGTGCAGATAGAGAAGGGAGCACCCAATAAAGGGTGCTGGGAGGATCTGCCCAGGATGGGAGATGCCTGCTGAAAGTAGATTACGGACCGAACAGGATTGCCACACAATGTCTCTTCTGCAGACCACAGTACCCAAAAGGAGAGATAGAACAAAAGGGAGTGCCCTACCGAAGAGGCAGGGTGGGATGTGGGATGGGGCTGGTGGTGGGATGGGCACTCCATCACTGTATAACTGAAACATAAGCGCAACAACCTGTAGGTCTACAACTGTACCTCATGGTGTTTCACTACTAAAACAAAACAAAACAAAAATTAAAAAAAAGAAAATTGCTCTTGTGTTTACTAGTCATTTACACTTCTTTCAATAGAGATTATGTGATCATGGTTTATGCTTATTTTTTCTATTCAAGGGTAATAGCTCAATACTGATTTATTTCACAGCACTAATTTTTTAAAACCATTCATCCTTGGCCTATCATATTAATTGCCAGTATTTGTTGGTGTTGCTTGTTTTTTGATCACTTAATTTGGTTTTTGTCCGTTTCTTTCAGATTGTAAAATTTTGACACAAATGAGCATATGTTTTTCTTTATCTTCTACAGTTTTAAACTGAGAAAAGCTGTTTGTTTTGTGCAAATAAGATACCTGTGCATTTACTATTTCTTCTCATTTTATTTACGTTTTAACACATCCCGATTCATCTACAACTTATCCTAGTAAGTGTTGTCATATTGAAAGAAACCACCAAATTTTTCAATCATAGCACTGTAGCACTGTCCTCCCACGGTTCATCCATTTGCTCGAGCGGGAACCAGTAACATCTTACAACAAATTGTGAGACTTGTTGTCACTGGCGTTGGCCTATCGAATACGTCATGGGTATCTTGCCAGGCTCTTGCTATGTGGACGAGATACTCTGGGTAGCTTGCCGGGCAGAGGAATCGGAATCAGGGTTGGCCTCCTGCAAGGCAAATGCCCTACCCTCTCTGCTGTAAACCTTATCTTAAATATACTAGTAATATCAAATGTTGTTTCTTTAACAGTGCAATATAAACGATTATTTCGTAATTTTCTTGACGTGTTAATGAAATAGCTAAGCTCTTGAGTATCATGGGAGTATTTTTCTAACACAAGAGTCTGACGAAGGTGAAACTGTTATAACCGTCTTGTAGGATTCCATCTCCCTAGCCTGCTTCATTCTACCCGGCTCTCTATCCAATCCGGTCTTCTTCTTGGGATTCTGACCTCCTGATTTGCTAGCCTCTGCCTTTCAACTGCCTACTTTATGACATCATTCTCCCACTAAAGCAACCACCAACTGGTAGAATCTTGGGGGTCCCATGTAGTTGTTTGTAAACAAATTTGAATCATCATGGCAAGTGACGAGTGACCAATGACCAATCACCAGTGAGCAGTCGTCTCTACTGAACACTTGCGGTCTTAAGCCGCTTCAGTGTTCAGACGTACTCTCGTACCGTCTCCTCTTCTCATCTACCTTTCATCGGTATTTCCTCTTCTCTGACCATGTCAGGTAAGGAATAATACTTTCCAAAGCTTTTCCTTAGATTTATCATCCCTAAACTTAGCAGTCAAGTAAAAACAGCACGTAGTAATGAAAGAAAGTATTCAAGTAGAATTTTATAAGCCTCATTTTAGCTTGACTTTGACATTTGCTGTGTGATTTTAGACATTGCCTTACTTTCTCTCACATACAAAGTGTTTTTCCTCATTGATTACATGATATTTTAGACATACTTAGGAGCTCAAATACACACACACATATACATATATATGAGTGTCGATTCTCTGTATTTCTTTTTTTCTTTTAATAGTGAATTTTACATGATATCCATTGAAAACAAGTAAATCAGAGACAGTATTTTTACAGAAACAGAAAATATAGATGCTGCGGAAAACTGTTAATATATACTAGCATGTTTTCTCTCTAATGGTCTCTCCACTTGTATGTACACTTCAGTATTTTAAATATAGTGATATTACAAAGTAATAATCATTGATCTTTGAGATTTCTATTTAAACCAGGTAATAAGAAAATATGGGGCATGAGGATGGTGTGCAGTGCTGAGCGGTAGGGAGGGCTTATCAAGCCCTCAAAGGTAAGAAAGTTTGGGATCACTTTCATCAAACATTGACCAATTGAAACCAAGACGATATGAGGGAGAAATAAACAGGAAAGAAAGAACGAACGAAAGAAAGAAAGAAAGGTAAGAAAGAAAGAATAGGAACGTTGATTATCAAGGAAGGGGAAAACGTTTGGACAGAATGTTGAAGAGAACCAAAGGTTTAAAATCAAAAAAGAAAGAATATATATTAAATATGCTCAGATAAATACACTGAGAGCAAGTCAAAGCAATTTACTTCAATAAATGCCAGGACTAGAAAGTATACTATGCCTTGAATACGGTTCCAGTAGGAAAAGCATTTTATCAGAAAGCCGTCCTTCTGGCTTTTTTCCTGATTATCTCTTAGAACACTGTACTTGGTACTTGACAATTTGGAGTATAAGCACGCTTCAGAAATGATGCTTCCCATAAATAGCTAATAGTGCTTATCTAGGGCGTTGGAAGACACAGAATCTTCAATGTTTTTATTCTGTTCTAGTTTTTAAGTACATGTACGCGCTGTCTGTTAAAATAAAAAAAATGGTATATTCTATCTTGAATCAGGAGATTTGATTCATTTGTGTGGTAAGTAGGTTCCAGGTTAAAGCTGCTTGTCATCTTTACAAATATTATTTCATGTGATTTTTTTCTTCCTAACATGAGAGTATTTTGATAATAGTCAACTTCTGTTTTTAGATCCTAAGAGGAAATAGAAAAACCAAGTCTCACATGTCTAATTACACGTTTTTGTCATATTTGTGAATTATGAGTTTTCCTAGATTAAAGATATTTTGTTGGATTTTGGTGCTCATTTATTAAACATTGAGAAGAACGTTTGCCTGGTTGATAAAGCTAATTCTAATCTAGGGGTTGAAAGTAAATTTGCAATATTTTGTGATCACTTTTTAAATGGTCTTTTCTGTTTCTTGTGTGATCAAGTGAAATCCTCTGCTATGTTTAACACGTGTTGTTTGCTGGCTAATATTCAAAGGTACTGATGAGAATAATTTTTTTGGACTTTCGAAGTTTCTTTCTGTATTTTACTCATTTAAAACATTTCTTGTCTATGAAATACAATCACGTTTATTCTGATTTTCTTTTTGTTAGGTAATTACTGATAAATCCTTTCTCTTTAATGGACTGGTAAAGTGTGCACTCAAAAATCACCTTCTATTCCATTTTTTGGCTAGCAGTTTTTTTCTAAAATAGAATACTCTCTTCATATTGCATATGTGGAACAATTTATTAATACCCGTATTGTACTGTTTTATTTGGTTTTGCTTGGGCCCACATCCACTCTTATTCAAGGCCTACTCTTGGGTCTGCTCTCCATGACTTACAGTATTATGCTGCTTGCTGCAGAGCCCAGATTTCATTAATATCTGTATAGTTCTTTTTCAGTTCTGTGATACATATTTTTCATGATGTTTTCTTTACCCTTCCTCCTATGTAAATCACAGGAAATTGAAAAATTATATTCATGTATGCATTATTATTCTTAGAATTATTAGTAACTACATTGTAGATAAACAACTTAAGACACAGATTTTCAATAAAGTTTTCCTTCCAAAAACATTTCTTGGGAAAGACTCAAGCAGTCATTTTCGAAGTGGATCAAAAAGGAGGGTAACCTTCAATGCATCAACAAGATTAAGTCGTATGTGAACCGTAAGTAACAGGTACTCATGGCACAAGTCAAATGGAAACCTGATGATTACAATGGTAATATTTGCAAAGACCCCAAATGCCTATCTTAATGTAAGGTATCTTCCTTCCAGTTTCTGGGCTTGTATTGATCATGCAGGTTCCTGACCAAAAGTCCACATCCTTTAGGTTGTGTAACCTGGAATTTCATAAGGGACAGAGAGAGATAGTACTGGAGGGGATAAGGCACTTGCCTTGTATGCAGCCAATCCAGTTGAATCTCTGTCACGGCATACACTCTCCCGAATGTTCTAAGGGGTCACTCCAGATTGCAGAGCCAGGAAGAACCCAAGATCACTGTCAGTTGTTGGTCCAAACTCTACACCACCCTACGCCCGCCCAACAAAATTTACTGGAATATAGGAAATCTCTTTGCCATCTCTGGGCCTCAGGTTTCTTCTTGTCCAGAGAATGTGTCCCTTTCTCTTAGACTTCCTAGTTTGAAAAAGCTTCCATTCTAGGAAATAGCATAGGAGTCAATAGGAGAGCAAGCTAAGGAGGAACTATCTGTAAGCAAGAAATCCAGGTACACACACGATCACCTGGTTCTTCTACAGTTCTGTGTTCACTTTGGGAGCACGATACCAAATACACAAAGTGCCAAAAGGTTCCAGGCTTTGAATCACCCCAAGTTCTTGGAATTTTGGAAACACAGTTGACTGTTGGTACTAGAAGGATCTCGATGGTTTAAATTTTAAGTTCATATTGTTCCTCTCAGCGTTGAAGGAGATTATTAGTCTCGCAGATTTTTTTCATCACCCTCTTGTTCCTTACAGAAAATTTTCAAAATCCATCTGTATTGGGAACTGCACATACTCTGCAGCTTTCCCTTCCCGTGGTGAACAATGCAGCTTCCCGAACAGGAAGTATCTGCAACTACTCCAGAATATCTGCTCCAGCTGGTAGTTCTGCTTGGCTCCTGCCCTCAGCCTCTGGCACCTCTTTCCAACCACTGATGGGTAGTGCTTATCTTTACAACATTTCAGCACAACAATGCTGTCTGGAGTGTTTCACCAGAGTCATATATCCACCTCAGTTGCTTCCTACCCGAGTGTTTTGGAATGGGATATTGCAGGAAGTGCTGAAGAGGAAGTGCTGAAGAGAAGTCTTCCATGGGAGACTTTTCTGTGACTGTCCTTTTTTTTTTTTTATTGTAGTGATTACAGAAATTTTTTTTCTATTTTTTTTTATTTATTTATTGAATCACTGTGGGAAAGGTTACAAAGCTTTCAGGTTTATGTCTCAGTCATGCAAATATCAAACACATTTCCCTTTACCAATACTTATTTTTTCCCATGAAGAACCCCAATAAAACCCCACCCCCCACCCCTCCCCGTCCCTGTGAGGCAGATGAATTCTAGTTAACACTCTATCTGCTTTGATTAGATTGTTTCAATAAAAGATTCACCACTATTATTTAGAGTTTACCCCCCCCCCAAATCAGACATGCTGAAAAATCATTGTGAAGTGATTTGCTTTCTACAGCTGGGTTCAAGAATTAAATGTTGGTTTTGGATTTCTGCTCTTTTACCTATTGACCCTGGAAGTATTTCTACTGAAAGTCAGATAGTTAAGAAATTGGTTTCTGTGTTCTGGAGTCGTGGCCGTGCTGGAGAGCCGCTCGTGGGGGGCAACTGGTGGCCTCGGTAGGGCGTGAAGGGCGGAGCGAAACGCCCCCCTTCCCATGAGGTTTTAGTCGCCCCCACACTCTCGGCTCATACCTGCTGTCCACAAGGCTCCCTTGTGGCCGCCATCTTTCTTTCCAGAGAGGAGAGGGCGAATGGGGCAACACCCTTTCCCCTCCGACAGACTTGATGGGCTGGATCAACGCATAGTCCGTTCACTTTTCTGCTCCAAGCTGCTGGGTTCTGCATTAAGTCCTTGTACTTCTGGGGCCATGGCCGTGCTGGAGAGCCACTCACGGGGGGCGACTTGTGACCTCGGTAGGGCGTGAAGGACGGACCGGAACGCCCCTCGACCCATGAGGTTTTAGTCGCCCCCACTCCCCCGGCTCATACCTGCTGTCCACAAGGCTCCCATGTGGCCGCCATCTTTCTTTCCAGAGAGGAGAGGGCGAATGGGGCAACACCCTTTCCCCTCCGGCAGACTTGATGGCCTGGATCAATGCATAGTCCGTTCACTTTTCTGCTCCAAGCTGCTGGGTTCTGCATTAAGTCCTTGTGCTTCTGGGGCCGTGGCTGTGCTGGAGAGCCGTTCGTGGGGGGCGACTGGTGACCTCGGTAGGGCGTGAAGGACGGACCGGAACGCCCCCCTTCCCATGAGGTTTTAGTCACCCCCACACCCCCGGCTCATACCTGCTGTCCACAAGGCTCCCATGTGGCCGCCATCTTTCTTTCCAGAGGGAGGAGGGCGGAAGGGAGCAACACCCTTTCCCCTCTGGGCAGAAATGATTGCCTGGATTAACGCATAGTCCTTTCACTTTTCTGCTCCAAGCTGCTGGGTTCTGCATTAAGCCCTTGTGCTTCTGGGGCTGTGGCCGTGCTGGAGAGCCGCTCGTGGGGGGCAACTGGTGACCTCGGTAGGGCGTGAAGGACGGACCGGAACGCCCCCCTTCCCATGAGGTTTTAGTCGCCCCCACACCCCCGGCTCATACCTGCTGTCCACAAGGCTCCCATGCAGCCGCCATCCTTCTTTCCAGAGAAGAGAGGGCGAATGGGGCAACACCCTTTCCCCTCCGGCAGACTTGATGGCCTGGATTAACGCATAGTCCTTTCACTTTTCTGCTCTAAGCTGCTGGGTTCTGCATTAAGTCCTTGTGTTTCTGGGGCTGTGGCCGAGCTCCAAACTTAAGTCTGACTTTCAGGGAGAAAGATTGGGTGGTTTACTTCTCATTGATCACTTTGTATATAGAGAGATGTCCACGCGGCCTCGCGGTTTTGAGAAAAAGTCCTCGTTCCCGCATACTCGAGCTGTGTTTGTAGAGGCTTCTGGTCACCGGGGTTCCATCTGGGGGAGGCGGGATGCGGCACCTACTCCATCTGGAACTTGCGGGTGAACTCGGCTCTTTTTGGAACCTGTTTTTTCTTTTTTTTTTTTCCTCCGGGATCCCGCACCCTCCATGTGTTCTTTCTCTTATCTCTGTGACTGTCCTTGACCAGGACACCGCTGTCTCTTCCGTGTCTATGGCAGCTCGCTATGAGAAAATCCTAGATACCAACAACATGGTGTCTGTGTACCCATCACTTTCTGCCAGTCTTGTTGAGAGAACACCATCTCTGGTTCGACATCAGAGTCGAAGCCTGTCACTTCCCTACCAGGAAGGAAGCCAGGTGTATTACTATCATCAAGGCACTCTGGGAACTCTCCTTTCCGGCCCGCAGTTCTATGACTCCATGACATACAGAGGGCAAAAGGGCTCTGCCCCCCAAACTTACAGCAACTCATCGCGAGAAATGGTTATGGATCTCAAGGGGGTCCAGCCCCCAAATAACCAACCACCAGCCTCCTCCTCTGGAATCGACTTCTCTCTGTCTGCTCAATCCATCACAGAATCGAGTTTTCAAGGTGAGTAAAACGAAGAGAAGGGAAACAAAATTCAAAACTTGGGGTCAAAATAGAGGAAAACTCTCCATAGACAGGTGGTATTGAAGTGAAATACACCGAGATTATATCATTCATACTCCTATTCCATGACATGAACGTCCTATTATCTTTTCAAGAAATCGAATACATTGAGACTAGACTACTTTACCATGCTAAGCTCTGTATGGAACTTAATGGTTTAAAAATATCTATTTTTATTTTATTTTTTTTAAAAAAGCTTTAGTTTGGAGCAGGTTGAATCTGGGTCATAGCCTGTATCTCTCAGGGATTACTCCTGGGTCTGTGCTAGGAATCACTCCTGAAGCGCTTAGGAGATCATACGTGATACTAAAGATCAAACTGAGGTCAGCTGTGCGCCAGTGCCTTACCAAATGGACTATCCTTCTGTTCCAAGTCTCTTATTTTTAAGTGCAGTTTACACTGAAACTCTTTCAAATACAAATAGAACCCAAAACAGCAGCACCACATGACAAACAGTAAGAACTGCAACATTTACCTCCACTTGTAGCACAGGGCCTTGTCCATTATCGTTAGAGTAGCCAGTAACAATGCCTTGGCTATGGCTGGTAGGTGCACTGTTGTTGCACCACGACTTGTGTGGAGGAAATTTCTCATTTCCCAGGGACTGGTTTCTTCCTTGGTTCCTTTTTAGTGATGAATTTCCTGGGGATGGAGACTTCCCTGCCATCGCAAGCTTCAGGTCCTACATTGGGTCTGACACAAATTTTAGAAATGCCCCCATCATGCAGTAGCAGGATTCAAAGACATGAGAGGAATCCACCACCTGAGCTTCGGGAAGTTCCCATGATATCTGCAGCCCAAAGTAACCAGGCGCTGACCTCAACTCCAACTCAGGAACAAAAAGTTACGAATTTTGACCAGATGAAAACGGGGTTCTCAAAATCTCTGAAGAGCTACCAGATCCCAGTCGACCTAGAACAATGCAAAGATCTGCAGGTAATGAACACCACTGACACCATCACTCTGAAGCAGGTGCATGAAAATTCAAGTGGCGCTAAGGGGACCTCCCATCCAACACGGAAGAACAAAAAGGAGGCTTCTGAACTTCTTGAGGGAGAACCCAAGGCCAAAATCCAGCCAAAAGTCCAAGAATGCTTGCTAGGGGGAGCGGGGATTGTTCGTAATGCTGCAGTCAGTGATAGGTGTCCTGTGACCACGGCCAAAACTAACAGCAAACCACAGAAAGCTGCATCCAGCAGGATCAGCAAGACAAAGACCCATGGGCAGGAGAAGATAGAAAACACCCGAGTAAACTCTAAGAAAGCTAAGGAGTGTAAGCATCCAGGGAACAAGGTCAAGGCAGAAGAAAAGCCCACCATTGGCAAGATGAAACGCAAGAAAAGTCAACGTGAGCTTTGTCAAGAGGCCTTTAAAAAGCCCCGCAGCTGCCTAGGCATGCACATGCTGGAGTCTGTGCAAGTGTTTCATGCTCTGGGGAAGAAGAGTGATCCACAACCTGGAATCTCTTCCTCCCAGGTCCTGGCTAGCTCAAAGAACCCCAAAGATGTCAAGCCATCCTCAGCTGTCAAGCCATGGCTAGGTGCTACCCGGGATGGAAAAGGCCTTGAGAAAACTCAGGTCGAAGAACAGAAACCACGTAACCGTGCTGAAAAACACTCATCTCCACCCCAGTCTGAGCTGCCACCTCCTGGGAAGGTCAAATTGGTAACTTTGCCGTTTCTGACCATGGAGAGGCCTCAAGCTCGACCTGTTCCTCGGAGACCACAGTCTGTGGCCTCACATCGTCCTGCTGCAGCTTACCCTACCAAGCCCGGCTCTACCAATGCAGCTCAGCCAACTGCTGCCAATTCTTCCCGGCCAACCATTGCATTTTTGCCTGGTCCTGCCAAACCTGCTCAGTCCATTTCAACCAACCCATCTCGACCAGGTTTGCTGAACCCTACTAGCCGGCTCTTTCCTCAGGCTGCAGCTTCTAGATCTGCTCCCTACAAGACAACAGCTAGCAATTCTCTCCAGCGGGAGGCTCCTCCTCTCTGTGTGAACAAGCGCCAGTCTCCACCCAAACGTCAGAGTCAGTTTCTCCTCCCAGACTTCCGTTTCCAACCGATTCCATGGAGAAAGCCCAATGTTCCCGAGCCAGTCGTGTCAAAGCCCATCACCAAAGAGCAGAGACCAGAGCGTGAGGCTATGAAAAGGAAGGCTCAGCAGGAGCGTGAGAACGCTGCCAAATATACCTCTTTGGGGAAAGTGCAGTACTTTATTGAGAGAGAAAAAGAGATGGATATCTCTCTCTAATATGGCTACGTAATGTGAGTAGCTGGAATGGTAGGTTCCACTTGAGGTACCAGATGGTTGCCTTAGACAAACACAGAAATGCCATACAGTTTGTTTATTCTAATACATTTTTAACAAATTGAAGAGATGCATCGTAGTAAATTGGTTGTTAATAAAAGTTCTGAAGTGTGAGATGCTGTCAAATGTGGTTGTTTTTGGGAGGGGCTGGGGGTTGAAGGATGGCATGGGAAAGAATGGGAAGTTATAGAGAGGACAAAGGGGGAATAGACAAGACTCTGAGAAAGAGAAACTTGGTCCAGGGTTCTAAAGCCCATCAGAGGAGAAATTGCATGGGCCTGATGAAGAGTGGGGTAGGGTCAGAGGAAGAGTATAGCTGACAGGACATTTGCTCTGCAAACAAGAAGGACCCAATTCAATTCTTGCAATCCTTTAGGGTCCCCAGAGACCCACCAGATGTGAAACTTGAGCACAGAGCCAGGAGTAAGACCAGAGCACAGTCAAGTATGCCCCATCCCTGGTGTCCTCCAAAAAAAAAATGGGAGAAATGACACGGTCTGGGGGTTTGGATAAAAAGAATAAATTTGTAATAGGCTAAAGAAGGCAAATGAGTCTAAGGTGACCCGAAGAAAAGTTAAATTACTTTCATGGAGGCTGCGTCTATGCCTCATGGCCACCTTTGGAAAATAACCAAATTTGAGACACATCTCTAAAAGGTTTGGGAGGTCTATCCATAAATGATGGCTGGGGGATGCGACCACATAGACTCGGGAATGAACCTTCCAGAGGAGTGGTCAGCGCCCAATTCAGGAAAAAAAAGTTAAGAATTTTGACCAGATGGAAACGGGGCTCTCAAAATCTCTGAAGACCTCCCCGATCCCAGTAGACCTAAAATAACAAAATAGGAGACTAACTCCCAAGAGTGGCTGAGATTAGTGTCAGGAATTTTTCTTCATACCTTGGACACCAACCACACAAACTAGCAGAAAAGGCAGCTCAGATAGAAAATGTAGCACCGAATAAAGGGTGTTGAGAGGATCCTCCAAGGATGGTAGAGAATGCTGAACATATAGACCAAGGATGATTGTCATTCAATGCCTCTTTTGCAAACCACAACACCTAAAAGGAGAGAGAGAATAAAGGGGAATGCCCTCCCACAGAGTCAGGCTGGAATGAGGGGATGTGGGGTGGGAGGCATACTGGGATCCCTGGTGATGGGAAATGGGCACTGGTGGAGGGATGGGTATTTGATCATTGTATCATTGAAACCCAAGCACAAAAATTCATATGTCTACAACCGTACCTCATGGTGCCTCATTAATAAAAATTTAAAAATTAAAAATAAAAAATTGGAACTTAAACTAAAAATAAACAAGAGAAAGATCTAACAATAGAAAAGAGGACTATAGTACTCAAAACGTTGAGAAACAGGCACATTGGCAAGTATTTTTAAATACGCATCCAGGAGAGAATATAGCATTGTTCATGAACAAATCTACTCTATGGATTCATCTCATCCTTGAAATGGAAAAGTACAATGTGTTACAGTTACGAATTTTCAAATAAGATATATACCATCTATTTTTTGCTATGTTTCTATGCTTTACAGAGTATTATTCTGATTTTTAAATTTACTTTAAGGATTAAAACAGTATTTGACTGCATTAAACTTTTTAATTAAATGTTTTATTAGAAATGTTTTTTAATGATTGAGAATGTTTTTTTTTTTACTATAAGTTTAGTTGAGATTACTGGAAACTAGGTCTAAAGTGAAGTTTATTTGGATTGGTAGAAATAGGGTAGGGAGGACTACAGATGGAATTAGAGATTATAGGTTACCACATTCAGTTCCTAATAAAACAAGTAAAGGACAGTGTCTCTGAAAGACTTTTGAAAAGATATCTCTATTTAACCTGTAAATTCAGCATTTTCTATATTAAATTAAAAGTGAATTTATTTTCCTATATTTGGTCTTTTAAAGACATTCCAGTTTGGTTAAGGAAACAAACACTGCTTATGAAATCATAACAACTCATTCATAAAACCTGATTATTACTTCCGTTTCCAAGAATGTCAATGCTAAGAATTATTTCCTTTGGTCTCACTAGTGTACATGATAGTCATATGAATACATCTGTGAGGATATATCATTGGTATCTAATTCAGAGATTAGATATATAGAGATTAGATCACATAGCTGAGTGTGATCTCAACTTTCCTAGACACTCCCCTGCCCCACATACCCAAAGACTTCTACTGATCTTTAAGAATCCATGACTTTTTCCCATCCCATCTCCCAGAATCTTTTAAAATTTCTTTTCAAATACTAATGTAACAACTTTAGAAAATATTGAGTTAACCTTAATTGTTGTACTTTAGCTTTTATATATATAACCAAGAAAATCTTTTAAAAGTGTATTTTTTTAATTCTTTGCAAAATTTTAATAAAACATTATCATTGGGTCCCTCAATATACTTTATATAAAGAATTTTGTGACAAATTCTCTGTACACATAAATACTAGGAAAAATAAATAACTTCTCTGAATGAGAATGAACTAGGACATTTCAAAGTATCAATCAGTGAATCAAGGAAGAAACATCGAAACGTATAGCTAAAAATGATCTTGATATAATCTAGTCAACACCATTACATTTTCTTTTTTTATACCAGCTGATAGCACTATTAATTTTTTAATTTTTATTTCTTAATTTTTATTAGTGAAACACCATGAGGTATAGTTGTAGACTTACATACCTTTGTGCTTGGGTTTCAGTTATACAAGTATCAAGTACCCATCCCTCCACCAGTGCCCATTCTCCACCACCAATGAACCCAGTGACCTTCCCACACCCCATCTCCCCCAGCCAGCCCCACCTCAGGGCATCCCTTTTGCTTTCTCGATCCTTTAGAGTGTTGTGGTTTGCAATGGAGGTCAATACCATTACAATTTCAAAGAAGAAAATAGGCCCCTATATGTTCAAGACACTGAGACTGTCCTGCGGTTCTTACCAGCATGTACCCTGCTCCAAGCCAGTCCTTTGGAAATATGCTGGGAAGGAAAACTGGATGTTCCTTTCCTCACACTGACCTGAAAGACTCTTGCTGATTCTCAACCACGTGAACTATTTCATTTGTTGCCTGATATCACTTCCTGTCCTTTATTTTTTAAAAAATATTTCATTTGTTTCTGGAATATAACGAAAAATATCAAATGGAATAATTAAACGAAAACAAAATCAAACCTTTACACTCTGACATCAAAACGGTGCTTACAAGAGGGGAAGTAAATGACTGAAAAATGTGGGGGAGTGTTGTTGGTTGTGGACAGTAGCTGGATATTTGACAATGCATGGAGTATGAATACACACTTGCTGAGATTAGGAACACTGTACTTGAAGCCAATACAGTTTGTAAACTAGTCATCTCAATTATGTGTCCATATAACATTTATCTACATATGCTTTGTGCCTTCCTTTCATTTATGTGTTATGCATGCCTTTATCATGGCCTCAGAAATGCATTCTGAAGGCACTCGGCACATTAGTTGAGCCCCAAGTAGGGGGAGAGAAGTAGTAAATAATTGGAGGAGGAAGAAATCAGAGTTGGAGCTTAAGGGCCATGTAAGATGAATATATAGATATGTATGTGTGTGTGTAAATACACACACACACACACACACACACACATATATATATGGGCTGGAGCGATAGCACAGTGGGTAAGACGTTTGACTTGCACACGGCCAACCTGGGTTCGATTCCTCTGCTCCTCTCGGAGAGCCCGGCAAGCTACTGAGAGTAACCCTCCCGCATGGCAAAGCCTGGCAAGCTACCTGTGACGTATTTGACATTCCAAGAACAATAACAACAATTCTCAACATAGATATTTTTCTGATGCTCTCTTGAGCAAATCAATGGGAGGACAGTGCTACAGTGATATGGTGAATTCAAACTTTGCTTATGCAAAATATGAAGGAATCAAATACATATTCTATAAAGCTGATTACACCGATTAAAATTAATATAACTTTAAATAATGTTTAGAAATGAAGGTGATGGATTTTAAGTCTATAGAAAGATATTGACAATATATCAAGGATATTTGAGGAGCAAGAACACATGGCTGTGATCGTTTCTTAAGGTTATTTTTGTTGCTTTTATAGAATATGTTTTCCCTGAGTTTTTGTTAATAGCTTCAGTTTCTTAGAAAGCATCATAATAAATTATATTATTTTAAAAAAAATTATAAAAGGTGGGTTTGTAAGTGGATTCTGTATGTATGGAACCTGGAAACCTACATTAAACATGATGTTTATAACAGAAATACCATCTGTACTTCTATGTTTATTGTAGTACTATTCACAATAGCCAGAAGAAACTATGATATAACTGCACAATGGAATACTATGCAGTTGTTAGTAAACTGACGTCATGAAATTTGCTTATAAATGGATGTACAAGGAAGAATATCATGCTGAATGAAATCAGTCATAAGGAAAGGGATATACTGAATGGACTACCCCTTTTCTTGGGTTATAAAAAAACAGAGTATGAGACTAATACCCAAGGATAACAGAAACACAGGCCAGGAGAATTGGTCAATGGTTGGACACTTGCCACAAGTGCTGAAGGCAGGCATTTGGAATAAAGAAAGGACCGCTATGACAATGATATTTGGAAGTGATTACTCTGGCTGAGAACGGAGTACTGAAAATAGGTAAAGGAACAAAGGTTATAACCTCTCAGTATCTGTATTACAATCCATAATGCCCAAAGGATGAGAGAGAGAGAGAGAGAGAGAGAGAGAGAGAGAGAGAGGTGCTTGTCATAGTGTAGAGACAGCAGGCTGTCAGGTGGGGTTTGGGGTTGGGAGAGGGAGTGGTGGGAGAAAAACTGGTTACAGTAGCAATGAAACTGTATACTAGAGGAGGTTGGGTGTTAAAATATCCTATGATTGAAACTAAATCCTGAAAAGGTTTGTAATTTGTGTCTCGTGCTGATTCAATACAAAAAAACATGATATTTAGTTTCTACTACCATGCTTAACCTATGAATTAGCTGAAATTTCTTTTTATCACCTTGGCTGGGCTCATTACATGGGTTCCTATGTGGTAAAACTTTTTTTGTTTTATGGGAACTTAAGAGACAAAACTAATAGGGTTGGGACTTCTGGTGGAAGGAGAAAAGAGCACAAAATCCCCTAATGACCACAGCTCAGCAGGGTCAGCTAACTTGCGTTATGACTGACCTCCTTCACTGATTTCCTCTTTTGTAATGTGGAAAAGTAAAATGACTTTGCAGGCTGCCAGGGGATTGTCCCCTCCAGTTCACACTATTTTCTTTTTGATCAAAATTGTTTAAAGATTATTTTAAAAATTTGGAGCTTAACATGCAAAAAATGGGCTTAGAACTCTGGCTAACACCATGTACAAAAATAAGATCAAAATGGATTAAAGAACTCAACATCAGACCATTCAGCATAAGGTGCATTGAAGTCAAAGTTGGCAAAACCCTCCATGACATTGAGGCTAATGGTATTTTAAAAGATGCCACGCCACTGGCCGAGCAAGTGAAAACAGAGATAGATAAATGGGACTATCTTAAACTAAGAAGCTTCTGCACCTCCAAAGAAACAGTGACCCAAATACAAAAACAGTCTACAGAATGGGAAAGGATATTCGCTGAACACATATATGACAAGGGGTTGATATCAAGGATATACAAATTACTGGTTGAACTCCACAAGAAGAAAACATCCAGCCACATCAAAAAAATGGGGCAATAAAATGAACAGAAAATTTCTCAAAGAAGAACTCCGAATGGCAAAAAAGCACATGAGAAAATGCTCTACATCATTAATCATCAGGGAGATGCATATCAAAATGAGATACCACAATGGGATACCATCTCACACCTCAGAGACTGGCCCACATTCAAAAGAACAAAAGCAACCAATGCTGGCGCAGATGTGGCAAGAAAGGGACACTCCTTCACTGTTGGTGGGAATGCCGACTGGTTCAGTCCTTCTGGAAAACAGCATGTACAATTCTCAAAAAATTAGAACATGAACTCCCATTTGACCCAGCAATAGCACTCCTGGGAATATATACCAGAGAGGCAAAAATGTATAGTCAAAGTGACATCTGCACTTGTTTGTTCATTGCAGCACTCTTTACAATAGCTAGAAACTGGAAGAAACCTGAATGCCAAAGAACAGATGACTGGTTAAAGAAACTTTGGTACATCTATACAATGGAGTACTATGTAGCTGTTAGAAAAGATGAAGTCATAAAATTTACATACAAGTGGTACAATATGGAAAGTATAATGCTAAGCGAAATGAGTTAGAAAGAGAGGGATAGACATAGAAAGATTGCATTCATCTGGGGGATATAAAGTAACAAAATACGAGATTAATACCCAAGAATAGCTGAGATCAGCACCAGGAGCATTACGCCATAGCTTAGAGGCCAGCCGGGCATTCTAGGGGAAAGGGCAGCTCAGATTGAGAGGGAGCACCAAATAAAGTGTGTTTGAAGGATCCACCCAGGAGGGGAGATGCATGTTGAAAGTAGACTATGGACTGAACATGTTTGCCACTCAATGCCTCTTTTTCAGACCACAACACCCAAAATGAGAGAGAGAACAAAAGGGAATGCCCTGCCACAGAGGCAGGGTGGGATGGGGTGGGGGTGGAGGTGGGAGAGATATTATCCATGGTGGCAGAAAATGGGCACTGGGGGAGGGATGGGTATTTGATCATTGTATAATAGAAACCCAAGCACAAAAAATTGTAAATCTACAACTGTACTTCATGGTGTTTCACTAATAAAAGGAAAAAAAAAGGAAAAATATTGGAGCTTAATGATTTGTTCTCATATATTTTCCCTACATGGTATAATTTCGCATTGATATAGGAAGGCTAGCATGAAAAAGTTGAGGTGTATATCTTAACCACCAATGCCAAAACCACTATAAGTATGGAACCCAAAGTAAAATAGTTAAACTTCAAAATGTGTTCGTCAAGGAAATCCGTGGGAATGCAGGGCGAAATGGGTCGTTTGTTGGTCAAGGGTTGAAGACACTGGTGGTGTGATTAGAATTGGAATATTGTATGACAAAACTCCATTATAAATGACTTTGTAAATCAAAATTGCCTAAATGTTAAAAAAAGAGAAGTCAACTCATATCTATATTTCAAGAAAGCTTGTCTTAGGAAATTTTGGCATGGAGAGCATAGTTGGTAGAGAGATGGAGAAAGAAAGGGAGAGTTGAAGGTTGGGAAGAGAATCCTGGATATCATGGAAGAGATGAAAGTTGATCTTAGAAGATTTGGAGCCATCAGAGTTTAGAGAGTTAAATGGTGAGACCATAGCAGTTTAGGTAGTTAAATAGAGAGATTGGTTTAAGTCATCAGCAGTGTATACATAGAGTTCAAAGACCTCACAGGTATTCGGGCTATATCAACTAACAAGGGGACCGTTTTTTTCCTGAAGCACTATTTAAGTATAATATATTGCCAGAAAGAATGATAAGAAGCTGGTTCTCTTTTTCACAGATTAGTACAATAGAGATGAAAACTTTTATACAAAGGAATCTATCACCTTGTCTTATTGCTCTGCTTTCTTTTCATCATTCCATTCTCCCCCATGACCCTACCTAATCAGGGCTCTCCACATTTCTCAGCAGTGTCACCACATAGCCTCAGAGCATGTATTAACTGCCAGTAGCTCACAGTTCTCTTGTTTTACCCACACCCAGGCCAGAGCTATCCTTCTGCAAACGAAGATGTCTGCTGAAGGCCCATTCTTCCTTGAAGTGGCAGTCATGGTTTACCTCTTATTAATCATTGTGTTTACAAATTTCGATGAATGTCACTATACTAGTGACAGGGATTTTCCAAACTAAGGGAAGAATAAACATTTTCCATTACCCCAAGAATTTGGCAGTTATTTTCTATCCACTGCAAATCACATAATCACTTAATCACTTAACTTCCCGTTAGTCGTCGATTTGCTCGAGCGGGCGCCAGTAACGTCTCCATAAGTCCCTGTCGCGTGCTAGTGTAGACCAATGGCATGTGTTCGCTCGGGAATATGAAGAGCCTCAAACCGATCGTTCATGATCTTGATGAAGAAGTCTGACCATCTGGTAGGTGGGCGGCCACGCGGTCTCTTGACATCTCGTGGAATCCAATCAGTAACAGCTCTAGTCCAACTGTCGTCATTAAATCTCATTATGTGACCAGCCCATCTGATTTTCGACACCTTGGCAAATGAGACAGCATCCCTGATCCTTGATCCTCGACGGATGTCAGAACTCCGGATTCGTTCTCTCATTTGAGTGAAACGTGATATTCCAAGCATAGCTCTTTCTATTCTTCTTTGGGAGACCTGAATAGAGTTCTCATCCTGTTTGCGTAGGGCCCAGGTCTCTGAGGCATATGTTAATGCAGGAAGAACAGTGGAATCAAAGAGATTTGCCTGGAGCCGGAGGTTCTTCTTCCTCTTAGCTATTTCTTCGACGTTCTTGAAGGCGTTCCAAGCCGCTCTCTTCCTCCTGCGCAGCTCGGGTGCCAGTCATTTGTCATGTTGACCTCTCCACGTAGGTAGACATAGCTGTTGTATTCGGAGATGGTCGTTCCATTGAGAGCGAATGGGGCATCAGGAAAAAGGCTGTTTCTCATAAACATTGTCTTCATAAGATTCAGCTGTAGTCCGACCTTTCCACACTCACGGTCAAAGTCAGCCAGCATTTGTGCCGCTTGGCTGATGTCTGTTGTTATTAAAACAATGTCATAAGCAAAGCGGAGGTGGTGTAGTTGCCTACCATCTATCTTCACTCCCATTCCCTCCCATTCCAGTCATTGCATGATGTTCTCGAGGGTGGCACTGAAGAGATTCGGTGAAATGGTATCACCCTGCCGCACCCCTCTCTTGACGTCAACGATCACTTCTTTGTAGAATGGTGAGATCCTGGTAGTGAATCCGCAATACAGCTCACGGAGAATCCTGATGTATTGGACTTGAATGCCCTGATTGGCTAGGGTTTCAATGACCGCTTCCGTCTCAACAGAATCAAAGGCCTTCTTTAAATCAATGAACGTTAAGCAGAGCAGCATCTTGAACTCCCGAGAAACCTCAATGAGCTTGGTTATCGTGTGGATATGGTCGATGGTGCTGAATCCTTTGCGGAACCCTGCTTGCTCGCATGGTTGTCCTTCATCTAGTGTTCTGCCAATCCTATTTAGGATGACTCGAGTGAACAACTTGTAGATGACAGACAATAGGTAGATCGGGCAATAGTTGCCAATGTCATGGATGTCTCCCTTCGTGAACAGTAGTACGGTCCTGTTGGTTTTCCATTGGGATGGAACCGTGCATTCAGACAGGTAGCGAGTGAAGAGCCGAGCCAGTGTATTGATGAGTACTGACAGCAGGTTCTTCAGGTGTTCAGGTCTGACCTTGTCTGGGCCAGGTACTGTTTGTTTCTTTACCAACGAAATGGCGTGTCGGATTTCGGAAGGGAGAACATTGGGAACGACACACCCATCCTGTGGATCCTGTGGAATTTGGTATGTCGGCAAGTAGACATGGCTATCGAAGAGATTTGGGTAGAAGTCATGGATAATCTTCTCCATTGCCGTTCTGGAGGATGTGATGGATACATCAGGACGTCGGAGGGCAGTCATCTTGGTCTTATAGTTGGCGAAGGACAGGCGGGCCTTACGAATACTTTTCCTGGCTTCTGCCGCATCTACCAGTACTTCTGCTCTTCTCTCTTTGAGGTCTTCCTTGATCGCATCTCTGCACTGCTTTGCGAGCTCGGACGTTAGCTTGCGGTTGCCTGAGGCATGCGCCAAACCACGCTGGCGAATTAGCTCAAGAGTTTTCGAAGATAGGCGATTTTTTGTGGCTATCTCTCTCTTGGCGTTCCTCACACATTCATGGAGGTGCTGAACCAGTGGATCGTATTCCTCATCAATGTTGTCAACAATGGCATCTTCCCATGTTGCCTCAATAGTACCAAAGAGTTCCCAGTTGGTGGTCATTCTGGGAGTTCTCTTTTTGAACTTTGCAGCCCTTTCTCCCCGCTCTGTGAAGTAGAATTTTGCACGAAGGAGAATGTGGTCCGATCCCGTTCGAAATTTTGGGACAACAGCGACATCAGTCAGGCAAAACCGTCGATTGAATATGATGTGGTCTATTTCATTGTGGAATCGTCCACCAGGAGACTCCCATGTCCATCGTTTAGATTCTGCCTTCTGGACCTGTGAGTTACCATGAATGGTCTTGGTCGACATGATGAACTCAGACAGTCTCTCACCCTGTTCGTTCCATTCTAGGCCATGGGTCCCGATGTGAAGTTCTTCAGCTGATCTTCTCGGTCCTATCTTGGCATTAATATCACCCAAAATGATCTTGTAGAAGGTGTGGTCTTCTTTATAGAACTTCTCTAGTTCCATGTAGAACTTCTCGATTTCTCTTTCATCATAATGAGATGTTGGTGCGTAGACAACGAAGATAGAAACTGCAGGCAGTGAGCCACATCTATTCAAATGTAAATGTCCGATTCAGGTTGTTAGGCATTCGAATGAATCAATGATCTTGGCCAAGTTTGTGTTGACAAGGACATCGACGCCTCCAACACCTCTTTTATCGCATTTTCCGAGGAACAATTCTTCTCCAGTGTCGAAAACTGCATGATGAGATTCGTGCCTTCTTGTCTCGGTCAGACCAATGATGTCGTACTTGATCATTCGCGCTTGTACCATCAGGTCCTCGATGGATGCATCTGATGCTAGCGTACGTGCATTGAAAGTACAGACGATCATTTTTGTCTTCCTTCGTTGTGGCAGCCTAGGTCGGCCTTGAGATTTTGTCGGCCTCTCCTTTCTCATCCTTCTCAGTGCTGCCATGTCGGTGAAGCCTTCAAGGTCAGGTGAATGAGACTAGTTGTAGTTACTGGTTTGGGCATATCGAATACACAACGGATAGCTTGCCAGGCTCTTCAGTGCGAGCGGAATACTCTAGGTAGCTTGCCAGTCTTTCCGAGAGGGATAGAGGCTTTTGGGGTGACCTCTAATCACCCTTGTAGGTGTTACCATATTTGAACCCTATCAAATATGGTACGACAATTCCAGAGGATGGGTATTTAGTGTCTTATGATGTGTCCCTCTGCCGCAAGCGGCCGCGCGGGTCCGGAAAGCGTCCTGGAGTGTGGCGACGGCTGGGTAGTGGAAGTAGTGTCCAGAGTGGAAGTCTGCCAGTGGGGTATTTATCTGGGTAGGGTGGGTCTCCTGTGCACAATTTGATCCCTGGATGGTTGATGGAAGCAGACAGGGCAGGGTAGGGTGGGGCTCCTGATTAGAATCCCTTTGTCACCTGTGGTGGTGGGAGCAAGCAGAGAAGCTCTGTCCCTGGGTCCGCCGAGCCTGGAGTCCAAGGTCTCAGAGAGTTCCGTTTATCTTGTTCTGTGGGTCTTCAGTTGTGCGTGGGTCTCAGCCGGAGCTGCCACGCGGGTCCGGAAAGTGTTCTGGAGTGTGGCGACGGCTGGGTAGTGGAAGTAGTGTCGAGAGTGGAAGTCTGCCAGTGGGGTATTTATCTGGGTAGGGTGGGTCTCCTGTGCACAATTTGATCCCTGGGTGGTTGATGGTAGCAGACAGGGCAGGGTAGGGTGGGGCAAATAATATATGATAATTAGTCAACAGAACTGAAGTAAAAACAGGGACATTTGTCAATTTGGTGCCATGACTAGTCAGTCTTAGTATAAATATATATTTCTAGAAAAAAAGCCGAAGAAAACGAGTTGGTTGCTAGCAAAGAATGCCAAATCTCTGCCAAGAAATCCCTTGAAAATAAAATTTGTGACTATGTACAGAACATGATTGCCACTCAATGCCTCTTTTGCAGACCAAAACACCCAAAAGGAGAGAGAGAGCAAAAGGGAATGCCCTGCCATAGAGGCATGGTGGGATGGGTGGATGTGTGTGGGAGGGATACTGGAATCCATGGTGGTGGAAAATGGGCAATGACGGAGGGATGGGCATTTGATCATTGTATAATCGAAACCCAAGGAAAAAAATTGGTAAATCTACAACTGTACCTCATGGTGTTTCACTAATAAAAATTAAAAATAAAATAAAATAAAAATTGTTTTATCTGCCAGAGATCAATAGATGGGAACCTGAGTGAAGGCAAAAGATTAAGTTGGTTGACTTTTATTTTTCCTTGAGTATATAAATTTGATTTTGGAATCAATTTATTTGACAGTTTATCAAGACAGAGAAATTTTCATCACTTCTCTTATTTAAAAGTATAGTGATACACCATATCTCTATCTCACTTTATTTTTATTTCTGATGGTTTGACACAATAGATATGTCAAAATCATAGATAAATGTCAATTATTTAAATACTTTTTGTTGTTTATAATTACTTTATACAACTGCTTAAATTTTAGGATTATGCAGAATCAACATGCATGTATCACATTACACTCACCACTGAAAGGCCTACTCGGTCATTCACCATTGTTCAATTTTTCCACTGTGATTACACCTTTCCTTCTGGTAACTAAATAGACTTACAGTTCTATAGTTTGTTTTTATTGCTTTGAAAAGATCAAAACTATGCAATTTTCAACATTGGATGAAACTAGAGGATATCATGCATGTAAAGTTATCCTTAAGGAAAGGAACAGATACAGACAGATTTTTCTCATATATGGGATGTAAAGACACACAGCAAGGAAGCAACAAAGGTTCAAGGGCAATGTAAGGGGGGAACTGATCCACACAATTGAGTCAGAGGATTGGGAGGGAGGGATTCTGGGGGTTTGGGGGAGAGGGAGGGGTTATTTTTTGAGAGAATGAGGAGTGTCATGTTGGAATTATGTGTATGACAAACCATTATTAATTGAATTATAAATCATAGAATATAAACAATGATTTAGACGTTTGTCAATCCCATTTTATTCTTTTAATTTGTTTTCTCCATATGCTACATATGCATGAACTTGTATGATGCCTATCTTTCTCTGCCTGGTTTATGTCACTAAACATAATATCCTCATGTTATCCATTTTTATACAAATATTAAGATGATTTCACTTCATACAACTGAGTAGTATTCCATTGCTTTACCACCTTTCATTTTCAAAATTTGTAGTTTAAAAGATACAAATATTGGTTTTAACATTGCTCTGGTGCTTTAAAATATTTAGTTTAGTGAAGCAAAATAGATTTTATTGAAAAACACTTAGAAACTTGTGAAACAGGTGTAGGGTGGAATGGAATATATGTTCAAGAGAGAACACTCGTTTAACAAAGCAAGCAAAGAGAGACATTCAGAAAGGAAGCACGGTATTTCTTCAAGGGAGAACACAAGTTTGAGGACCAAGCCGACTCTGGTAGTTTAGGAAAAAGAACTTGGAGTGGTATGAACTTAACTTGTGCACTTTAGGGGAGAACCTGAGTGACACTATTAGAAGTATGCTCAGGATATCTTAAACGGGAGTCTGCACTTGGAGTGAGAAGGGGAGAGAGTTCTTTCGGGAGATCTGGACTGTGGAGAACAGTAATATTATAACATTAATGATAGTATCTTACCGTGGGATTCCAAAAATATCTTTAACAGTGGCGTAAGAAATGATAACATTCTTAGGTATTTGGATTTCTTGTGGAAACTACTGGGAAGCTGTGTTGATGCTCTGGATGTCTCCAACTGAAACAAGGTCAAAAAGTCATGTATGAAAAATTACAAGTTAGATGGATCAAGGATTCTGATCCCAGTGGATGGCTAGCTTTTGGTTGGACAATTTCTACTGATGGCCTGATGTAGGTTCTGATCCTGGGATACATAACAGACAGGGATCCTCATAAGTGAAGCCTCTGAGACAGAATTCATTCATGCCAACTTATGGGTTATCAATGTTTGCTCATGGCTGCTACCATTATAACATGTCATTCAATGGTTTTGTGGTTTGAATTTACTGTGCCAATGTAAAGATGAAGTTTCTAAATCAAAGGTAAAAAAAAAAAAAACTTTTGTTTGGACGACTTTGAATCTGTGTCATAGACCGAAGGGCTCAGGTATTACTCCTGGATCTGTGCTGGGGATCACTGCTGAAGATGGTTAGGAGATCATAGGTGATGTGAAAGATCAAACTGAGGTCAGGTGTGCGCAGAGCCATTGCCTTAACAAATGTACTATCACTCTTCCCAAGTCTCTTATTTTTCAAGTTAGTTTACACAGAAATTCTTACAAATACAAAAAAAAAAACAAAAAGCAAGAGCACTACATGACAAACAGTAAGAGCTACAACATTTACCTCCAATCTTCGAGCACAGGACTTGTCCATTATCCGTAGAATACCCAGTAACAATCCACTGCCTATTGCTGGTAGGTGCAGTTGTTGCACCACTAGTTTTGTGGACCGAATATCTCATTTCACAGGCACTGATTTCTTCCTTGGTTCCTTTTTAGTGATGAATTTCCTGGGGATGGATACTTCCCTGATATCACAACCTTCAGGTACAACATTTGGTCTGACAAAAATTTCCGAATTGCCCACATCTTGCAGTAGCAGGATTCAAAGACCTGTGAGTAATCCACCACCAGAGTTTCGGGAAGTTCCCATAATATCTCCAGCCAAAGTAACCTGGCGCTAACCAAAACTCCAACTCAGGAACAAAAAGTTAAGAATTTTGATCAGATGAAAACTGGGCTTTCAAAACCTCTCGAGACCTACCAGATCCCCATAGACCTAGAACAATGCAAAGATCTGCAGGTAATGAACACCACTGACACCATCACTCTGAAGCAGGTGCAAGAAAATTCAAGTGGTACCAAGGGGATCTCCGATGCAGAAAGGAAGAACAAAAAGGAGGCTTCTGAACCTCTTTAGGTATAACCCAAGGCCAAAATCCAGCCAAAAGTCTGAGAATGCTTGCTAAGGGGAGCAGGGATTGTTTGTAATGCTTCAGTCAGTGAGAGGTGTCCTGTGACCACAGCCAAAACTAACAGCAAATCTCACAAAGCTGCCTCCAGCAGGATCAGCAAGACAAAGAGCCATGGGCAGGAGAAGATAAAAAACACCAGAGAAAACTCTAAGAAAGCTAATGAGTGTAAGCAGCTAGGGAACAAGGTCAAGGCAGAAGAAAAGCCCACCATTGGCAAGATGAAATGCAAGAAAAGTCAACCTGAGTTTTTCCAAGAGACCGTTAAAAAGCCCCGCCGCTACCTAGGCATACACATGCTGGATTTGGTCCAAGTGTTTCATGCTCTGGGGAAGAAGAGTGATCCAAAACCTGGAATCTCTTCCTCCCAGGTCCTGAGTAGCTCAAAGAAGCCTAAAGATGTCAAGACATCCTCAGCTGTCAAGCCATGGCTAGGTGCTACAGGGGATGGAAAAGGCCTTGAGAAAACTCACGTCAAAGCACAGAAACCAAGTAGCCGTGCTGAAAAAAGCTCATCTCCATCCAAGTCTGAGCTGCCACCTCCTGGGAGGTCAAATTGGTACCTTTGCCGTTTCTTACCATGGAGAGTCCCCAACTAGACCTGTTCCTCAGAGACAACTATCTGTGGACTCACATCATCCTGCTGCAGCTTACCCTGCCAGCCCGGCTCTACCAATGCAGCTCAGCCAACTACTGCCAATTCTTCCTGGTCAAACACTCCATTTTTGTCGATTCTCCCAAACTTGCTCAGTCCATTTCAACCAACCCATTTCGACCAGGTTTGCAGAACCCTACTAGCCAGCCTATTCGTCACCCCACAGCTTCTAGATCTCCTCCCTACAACAGCAGCTGGCATTATCCTCCAGCTGGAACCTCCTCCTGTCTTTGTGGACAAGCGGCAGTTGCCAACCAAACGTCAGAGTCAGTTTCTCCTCCAAGACTTCCGTTTCCAACCGATTCCATGGAGAAAGCCCAATGCTCCTGAGCCAGTCATGTCAAAGCCCATCACCAAAGAGCAGAGACCAGAGCATGAGGCTGTGAAAAGGAAGGCTCAGAAGGAGCGTGAGAACGCTGCCAAACACACATCTTTGGGTGTAAGTGCAGAACTTTATTGAGAGGGAAAAAGTGATGGACATCTCTTTCTACTATGGCTACGTAATGGGAGTAGCTGGAACGGTAGGTTCCACTTGAGGTACCAGATGGTTTTCCTAGGCAAGCACTGACATGCCATACACATTTTATTTATTCTAATATATTTTTTCAAATTAAAGAGATGCATCATAGTTAATTGGTTGTTAATAAAAGTTATGAATTTTTAGATGCTGTCAACTGTGGTTGTTTTTGTGAGTGGCTGGGGGTTGAAGGATGGGATGGGAAAGAATGGGAAGTTAGAGACAGGAAAAAGGGTGAATAGACAAGACTCTATGAAATACAAACTTGGTCCAGGGTTATAAAGTCCATCAGATGAGAAATTGCATGGGTATGATGAAGAGTGGGGTAGGGTCAGAGGAAGATTATAGCCTACAGGGCATTTGCTCTGCAAACAAGAAGGACTCAGTTCATTTCTTGCAGTCTTTTATGGTCCCCAGAGTCCCACCAGATGTGAAACTCGAGCACAGAGCCAGAGATAAGATCATAGCACAATCAAGTATGCCCCATACCTGGTGTCCTCCAAAAAAAATTGGGAGAAATGGCACGATCTGCAGTGTCTGGTTAAAAGAATAAATTTGGAATAGGCTGAGGAAGGCAGATGAGTCTAAGATGACCAGAAGAAAAGTAAAAATTCTTCCATGGAGGCTGTGTTTACGCCTCATGGCCACTTTTGGAAAATAACCAAATTTGAGACACATCACTAAAAGGTTTGGGTGGTCTATCCATAAATGATGGCTGGGGGATTCGAACTCATACACTGGGGAATAATCCTACCAGATGAGTGATCAACACCCTCAGAGTCATTCAAGGATGACTCTTAACAGGGCCAAAGCCAAGAGAACAGTTGCAGCATGAAGCCTGAAGATCAGCTCCTGGGAGATGCAAAGATAAGTCACCATGTCCTCTGGCCCTCTGTTCAGCACCCCTAGCTGCAACATTTCACTTATTCCCAGCAATATTCAGAGTTGCTGTTACGGTGACACTTCACTAGCGTGTTTTCACAATGCGGTCCATTGCCTCTGTTAGACTTTGGATTTGTAAACTCCCCAAGGTAGCCAAGCCAGTTATCAGGAAATTTCTGGTGGGGGGAGCTCAAATTATATTAGCTTGAGGGGCTGGTCCTTGGTCTTCCATGGTCCCTGGTTCCTGTAGCCTGCTCTAAACATCGCTGTTAACTGCAGCTCACACAAGAACCAACGTTATAAATGGCTTTGGGGCTGCGTTGCCGGAGGTACCAGACTAAGACATGCGCACTAGGTCACCACTTCCAAAGCAGTAGGTACCGGTTCTCCTTCAGTCGGGAAGGTCTTGGTGGAAAGAGATGGCCCTAGGAGACTCAATGGGGTGATGGATGAATGGAAAGGAAACCGGGACGGGTAGAGAACTGGACAGCTGGTGATCATCATGGGATAGCTGGTGGATGTTTTTCAAATACGTTAAAATATTATTTGTAAATAAGATTCAAAACAAAAATACGAAAATAAGATAGGTTCCAAAGAACAGGTTACATATAAGACCGAGAGAACTGAAAGGGCTGGCATTCATTCTGGAGCTTTCAATCATACCATTTACTAAATATGTTACTTTCACATCACTTAGCTGTGGAGAGGAATAGTGAGAAACAGAATGCCACCAGAAAAGCAAACTGTATGACCACCTTCAAAAAAAGCCAGGTGGAAGTTGTTCACATGGATCCCAAGTACAAATATATGTTAACAGGAACATATTTTTAACTAACTCTGTTTGGTACCAGTAAATACTTTGTTGAAAATGGGATGAAATGAACGCAGTTTCTGACTGACCTGAGACAAACCAGTTGATAGATATTCCCAGGAAAGGGTAGTTGACTGGCTGATAACAGAAAAACGTGAAAAGTGTTTTGCTACCTTTAATGTATGGCTAGAGGAAAATGATCCCAATCAACTCTCAAAACTAACAAGCTTCAACTCCCTTGAAAGAAAGTTGTATTAACTGAGGAAAAAATGCTGGGAGAAAAGTCTGAAATGATGAGAAAAGAGACAATAAGTGTAAAAGGAAGGGCTTGAAATTTGGCGAAATCAAAGCTTGAAACAACAAGATCTAGTGGGAACATGATCTACTGGGAATGGGATCTGAGGAGGAAAAGAGCAATATCAGGGATGTGAACAAGGAAAACCAAGTTAATGAAGACTTAGCTAGCTGACTACTCCATGGGCAACATGGTTCCAAGAATACCAGAACTCACCAAGGAATTTACTTTAATTTTCTTTTTTTATATGGTCAATTACAACATGTATTTTTGCCTTCTTAAAACACAATTTGGAGTGTTCATTTCTTTCTCAAAATTCTGTTCATTTGTGTAAGCCTCTTAAACAACTGTGGGATAACAGAATTATTTGATCAGACTTATTTTTTTACTTTAATGTTTAGTTGAGATTACTGAAAACTAGGTCTAAAGTGAACTTTGTCTTGATTGGCACAAGTTGAGAAGGGAGGACTAGGGATGGAATTAGAGATTATAGGGTACCACATTTAGTTCCTAATAAAACAAGTAAAGCACATTGTCCCAAATAGACTATTGAAAAAGATATTCATCTCTATTTAACCTGTAAATTCAGCATTTTATATATTAAATTAAAAATGAAAGAATGTTCCTATATTTGGTCTTTTAAAGACATTCCAGGTTGGTTAAAGTAACAAACACTGCCTATGAAATCATAACAACGTAACTATAAAAATCTGATTATTACTTAAATTTCCAAGAATCTCAGTGCTAAGAATTATTTGTCTGGATTTCCTTAGTGTACATGATCACTTAATCACTTAACTTCTCGTTAGTCGTCGATTTGCTCGAGCGGGCGCCAGTAAAGTCTCCATTTGTCCCTGTCACGTGCTAGTGTAGCGCAATGGCATCTGTTCGCTCCGGGAACATGAAGGGCCTCAAATCGATCATTCATGATCTTGACGAAGAAGTCTGACTATCTGGTAGGTGGGTGGCCACGAGGTGTTTTGACATTCCGTGGAGTCCAGTCGGTAACAGCTCTAATCCAACAGTCGTCTTTAAATCTCATTCTGTGACCAGCCCATCTGATTTTCGACACCTTGGCAAATGAGACAGCGTCCCTGATTCATGATCTTCGACGGATGTCATAACTCTGGATTCTTTCTCTCATTTGAGTGAAACGTGATATTCCAAGCATAGCTCTTTCTATTCTTCTTTGGGAGACCTGAATAGAGTTCTCATCCTGTTTGCGTAAGGCCCAGGTTTCTGAGGCATATTTTAATGTAGGAAGAATAGTGGAATCAAAGAGATGTGCCCAGAGCCAGAGGTTCGTCTTCCTCTTAGCTATTTCTTCGACGTTCTTGAAGGCATTCCAAGCTGCTCTCTTCCTCCTGCGCAGCTCGGTTGCCAGGCCATTTGTCATGTTGACCTCTCGACCTAGGTACACATAGCTGTTGCATTCGGAGATGGTCGTTTCATTGAGAGTGAATGGGGCTTCAGGACCGAGGCTGTTTCTCATAAACATTGTCTTCGTAAGATACAGCTGTAGTCCTACCTTTACCCACACACGGTCAAAGTCGGCCAGCATTTGTGCCGCTTGGCTGATGTTTGGTGTTATTAAAACAATGTCATCAGCAAAGCAGAGGTGGTGTAGTTGCCGACCATCTATCTTCACTCCCATTACTTCCCATTCCAGTCATCGCATGATGTTCTCGAGGGTGGCACTGAAGAGTTTCAGTGAAATGGTATCACCCTGCCGCACTCCTCTCTTGACGTCAAAGATCACTTCTTTGTAGAATGGTGAGATCCTGGTAGTTAATCCGCAATACAGCTCACGGAGGATCCTGATGTATTGGGCTTGAATGCCCTGACTGGCTAGGGCTTCAATGACTGCTTCAGTCTCAACAGTATCAAAGGTCTTCTTTATTTTTATGATTTTTCCCCTTTATTTAATTAATTAATTTATTTATTTTTACAGTTGTAGATTTACAATTTTTTGTGCTTGGGTTTCGATTATACAATGATCAGATACACATCCCTCCACCAGTGCCCATTTTCCAACACCATGGATAATATCCCCCCACCCCCATCCCCCCATCCCCCCTGTCTCTGTGGCAGGGCAATCCCCTGTGTTCTCTCTCTCCTTTTGGGTGTTGTGGTCTGCAAAAGAGGCATTGAGTGGCAAACATGTTCAGTCCATAGGCTACTTTCCACATGCATCTCCCGTCCTGGGAGGATCCTCCAAACATCCTTTATTTGGTGCTCCCTTCTCTATCGGAACTGCCCTTTCCTCTAGGATACCCGGCTGGCCTCTAAGTTATGGAGTAATCCTCCTGGTGCTGATCTCAGCTATTCTTGTGTATTAATCTCATACTTTGTTACTTTATATCCCCCAGATGAATGCAATCTTTCTATGTCTATCCTTCTCTTTTTGGCTAATTTCGCTTAGCATGATACTTTCCATATTGTACCACTTGTATGTAAATTTCGTGACTTCATCTTTTCTAACAGCTACATAGTACTACATTGTGTAGATGTACCAAAGTTTCTTTAACCAGTCATCTGTTCATGTGCATTCAGGTTTCTTCCAGTTTCTGGCTATTGTAAAGTGTGCTGCAACGAACAAACAAGAGCAGATGTCACTTCGACTATACGTTTTTGCCTCTCTGGGATATATTCCCAGGAGTGGTATTGCTGGGTCAAATGGGAGCTCAATTTCTAATTTTTTGAGAATCGTCCATACTGTTTTACAGAAGGGCTGAACCAGTGGACATTCCCACCAACAGTGAAGGAGTGTCCCTTGATAGCCACATCCACGCCAGCATTGGTTGCTTTTGTTCTTTTGAATGTGAGCCAGTCTCTGAGGTGTGAGAAGGTATCTCATTGTGGTTTTGATCTGCATCTCCCTGATGATTAATGATGTAGAGCCTTTTCTCATGTGCTTTTTTGCCATTCGGATATCTTCTTTGAGAAAGTTTCTGTTCATTTCATTGCCCCATTTTTTGATGGGGTTGGATGTTTTCTTCTTGTGGAGTTTAACCAGTATTTTGCATATCCTGGATATCAACCCCTTGTCAGATGTGTATTTGGTGAATATCCTTTCCCTTTCTGTAGAATGTCTTTGTATTTAGGTCACTGTTTCTTTGGAGGTGCAGAAGCTTCTTAGTTTAAGATAGTCCCATTTATCTATCTCTGTTTTCACTTGCTCGGCCAGTGGTGTGGCATCTTTGAAGATACCATTAGCTTCAATGTCATGGAGTTTTTTGCCAACTTTATCTTCAATGTACCTTATGGTTTCTGGTCTGATGTTGAGGTCTTTAATCCATTTTGATCTTACTTTTGTACATGGTGTTAGGCAGAGTTCTGAGCCTATTTTTTTGCATGTAGCCGTCCCGTGATGCCAACACAATTTATTAAAGAGGCTTTCCTTACTCCACTTCACATTACTTGCACCTTTATCAAAGATTAGATGAGCATATGATTGAGGGGAGATGTCAGTGTATTCAACCCTGTTCCATTGGTCTGCATTTCTGCCTTTTTTCCAGTACCATGCTGTTTTAATTATTACTGCTTTGTAGTACAGTTTGAAGTTAGGGAGGTTGATTCCTCCCATTTTCTTTTCCCCAAGAATTGCTTTACCTATTCGTGGGGGCTTATTGTTCCATATAAATTTCAGGAGTGTTTGCTCCATTTCTTTGAAGAATGTCATGGGTATCCTTATAGGGATTGCATTGAACTTATACAATGCTTTCGGTAGTATTGCCATTTTGACAATGTTAATTCTCCCGACCCATGAGCAGGGGATATCTTTCCATTTCCTCATGTCCTCTTTTATTTCCTGAAGTAGCGTTTTGTAGTTTTCTTCGTACAGGTCCTTTACTTCCTTAGTTAAGCTGATTCCCAGGTACTTGATTTTCTGGGGCACAATTGTGAACGGGATTGTTTTTTTCATGTTGCTTTCTTCTCTCTCACTGTTTGCGTATAGGAAAGCCGTGGACTTTTGGGTATTGATTTTATAACCTGCAACTTTACTATACGAGTCTATTGTTTCTAGGAGTTTTTTGGTGGAGGTTATTGGGTTCTCTAAGTAGAGTATCATATCATCTGCGAATAGTGAGAGCTTGATTTCTTCCTTTCCTACCTGAATGTCCTTAATATCTTTTTCCTGCCTAATCGCTATTGCAAGTACTTCCAGTACTATATTGAACAGCAGTGGAGCGAGTGGGCATCCCTGTCTCGTCCCTGATCTTAGAGGGAAGGCTCTCAGTTTTTCCCCATTGAGGATGATGCTTGCTGTAGGCTTGTGGTAGATGGCTTTAATTATGTTGAGGAAGGTCCCCTCTATACCCATTTTGGCTAGGGTTTTCATCATAAAAGGTTGCTGGAACTTATGAAATGCTTTCTCTGCATCTATTGATATGATCATACGCTTTTTATCTTTTCTTTTGTTGATATGGTGGATTATGTTGATTGATTTCCGAATGTTAAACCATCCTTGCATCCCTGGGATGAATCCTACTTGTTCATGGTGTATGATCTTTTTGATGAGTAGTTGGATTCTATTTGCTAGTAGTTTTTTGAGGATCTTTGCATTTGTGTTCATCAGGGATATCGGCCTGTAATTCTCTTTCTTTGTGGTATCTCTGTCTGCTTTTGGTATCAGTGTGATACTTGCTTCGTAGAAACTGTTCGGAAGTGTTTTTGATATTTCAATTTCGTGGAAAAGCTTAAAGAGCATTGGGAGTAAGTCCTCTTTAAAGTTTTGAATGAATTCACTAGTGAATCCATCCAGGCCAGGACTTTTGTGCTTGGGTAGACTTTTTATTACCATTTCAATTTCCTTGATTGTGATAGGTCTGTTCAGGTATTCCAGGTCTTCTTGGTTCAGCCTTGGGAGTCTGTAGGAGTCTAGGAATTTATCCATTTCCTCGAGGTTTTGATGTTCCGTGGCATAAAGCTTCTCAAAGTACTCCCTGAGGATCCTCTGAATTTCTGTGGTTTCTTTTGTAATGACCCCCTTTTCATTTCTGATTCGGTTTATTAGGGTTTTCTCTCTCCCTTTCTTTGTGAGTTTTGCTAGAGGCTTATTGATCTTGTTAATTTTCTCAAAGAACCAGCTTTAGGTTTCATTGATCTTTCGGATTGTTTTTTGGGTTCCCATCTCGTTAACCTCTGCTCTGAGTTTTATTATTTCTTTTCTCCTGTTCGGGTTGTGCTCCTTTTTTTGGTCCTTCTCCAAGCTCTTAAGCTGTGAGGTTAGGTTACTTATGTGTGCTCGCTCCTCATTCCTGAGGAAGGCTTGTAGAGCTATAAACTTTCCTCTTAACATAGCCTTTGCTGTGTCTCATAAGTTTTGGTAACTCGTGTTCTCATTTTCATTCGTTTCTAGGAATCTTTTGATTTCCTCTTTGGTTTCCTGTCTAATCCACTCGTTGTTCAATAGTGCACTGTTTAATTTCCTGGTGTTTGATCTAGTTTTCTGTTTTTGTGTGTGATTTACTTCTAATTTCAGCGCATTATGGTCTGAGAAGATTGTTGATGCAATCTCTACCTTCTTAATTTTATGGAGGCATGTTTTGTGGCTCAGCATGTGGTCTATCTTGGAGAATGTTCCATGTACGCTTGAGAAGAATGTGTATGCAGCTTTTTGTGGATGAAGTGTCCTGTATATATCTACTAAGTCCCTTTCTTCCATTGTTTCCCTCAAATGAAGTATGTCCTTGCTAAGCTTGAGTCTGGTTGATCTATCAAGAGGTGACAAAGCAGTGTTGAAGTCTCCCACTAGTATTGTGTTGCTATTGATGTCTTTTTCCAAATCTATGAGTAGTTGTTTTAAGTACTTTGCTGGTCTCTCATTAGGTGCATATACATTTATTATTGTAAGTTCTTCCTGTTTTACATATCCTTTGATCAATAAGAAATAGCCTTCACTGTCTCTTATGACCTTCCTCACTCTGAAATCGATGTGATCTGATATAAGGATGGCTACCCCAGCTTTTTTTATGGGAGCTGTTTGCCTTTAGGATTGTTTTCCAGCCTTTGACTCTGAGTCTGTGTTTGCTTTGACTATTGAGATGCGTTTCTAGGGGCTGGATCTAGCTGCGCATGCCCAGAGAGGGTCCCAGTCCCTTGGGGGCGGGCTTTACCTGTTTGGAATTGGAGCCATTCAGCTTTGTGGCCCAGAGCTGGGCCTCTGTGCCCGTCCCACACAGCTCAGGGGTTGAAAACCGGCTTTCTAGTGGCTGGAAATAGCTGCGCATGCCCAGAGAGGGTCCCAGGCACTTGGGGGCGGGCTGTACCTCCAAAGGCCTTCTTTAAGTTAATGAATGTTAAACAGAGCGGCATCTTGAACTCCCGAGAAACCTCAGTGAGTTTGGTTATCGTGTGCATATGGTCAATGGTGCTGAATCCATTGCGGAACCCGGCTTGCTCGCATGGTTGTCCTTCATCTAGTGTTCTGCCAATCCTATTTAGGATGACTCGAGTGAACAACTTGTAGATGACAGACAATAGGCAGATCGGGCGATAGTTTCCAATGTCATGGATGTCTCCCTTCTTGAACAGTAGTACCGTCCTGCTGGTTTTCCATTGGGACGGACCCTTGCATTCAGGCAGGTAGCGAGTGAAGAGCCGAGCCAGTGTATTGATGAGTACTGACTGCAGATTCTTCAGGTGCTGAGGTCTGACCTTGTCTGGGCCGGGTGCTGTTTGTTCCTTTACCAACGAAATGGCGTGTCGGATTTCGGAAGGGAGAACTTTGGGAAGGACATGTCCATCCTGTGGAATTTGGTATGTCGGCAAGTGGACATGCCTATCGAAGAGATTTGAGTAGAAGTCATGGATAATCTTCTCCATTGCCGTTCTGGAGGATGTGATGGATCCATCAGGACGTCGGAGGGCAGTCATCTTGGTCTTGGAGTTGGCGAAGGACAGGCGGGCATTACGAATACTTTTCCCGGCTTCTGCCGCATCTACCAGTACTTCTGCTCTTCTCTGTTTGAGGTCTTCCTTGATCGCATCTCTGCACTGCTTTGCGAGCTTGGACGTTAGCTTGCAGTTGCCTGAGGCATGCGCCAAACCACAATGGCGAATAAGCTCAAGAATTTTCGAAGATAGGGGATTTTTTGTGGCTATCTCTCGCTTGGCATTCCTCACACATTCATAGAGGTGCTGAACCAGTGGATCGTATTCCTCGTCAATGTTGTCAACAATGGCATCTTCCCATGTTGCCGCAATAGTTCCAAAGAGTTCCCAGTTTGTGGTCATTCTGGCAGTTCTCTTTTTGAACTTTGCAACCCTTTCTCCCCGCTCTGTGAAGTAGAATTTTGCATGAAGGAGACGGTGGTCCAATCCCGTTCGAAATATTGGGACAATAGTGACATCTGTCAGGCAAAACGGTCCATTGAATATGATGTAGTCTATTTCGTTGTGGAATCTTCCACCGGGAGACTCCCATGTCCATTGTTTAGATTCTGCCTTCTGGAACTGTGTTGCCATGAATGGTCTTGGTCAACATGATGAACTCAGATAGTCTCTCACCCTGTTCGTTCCATTCTAGGCCATGGGTCCCGATGTGAAGTTCTTCAGCTGATCTTCTCGGTCCTATATTGGCATTAAAATCACCCACAATGATCTTGTAGAAAGTGTGGTCTTCTTTATAGAACTTCTCTAGCTCCATGTAGAACTTCTCGATTTCTCTTTCATCATAATGAGATGTTGGTGCGTAGACAACGAAGATAGAAACTGCAGGCAGTGAGCCACATCTATTCAAATGTAAACTTCCGACTCGGGTTGTTATTCATTCGAATGAATCAATGTTCTTGGTCAAGTTTGTATTGACAAGGACACTGACGCCTCCAACACCTCTTTTATCGCAAGTTCCCAGGAACAATTCTCCAGTGTCAAAAACGACATGGTGAGATTCTTTCCTTCTTGTCTTGGTCAGAGCAATGATGTCGCACTTAATCATGCGCGCTTGTACCATCAGGTCCTCGATGGATGCATCTGATGCTAGCGTACATGCATTGAAACTACAGACGATCATTTTTGTCTTCCTTCGTTGTGGCAACCTAGGTCGGCGTTGAGATTTTGTCGGCCTCTCCTTTCTCATCCTTCTCAGTGCTGCCATGTCAGTGAAGCCTTCGGGATTAGGTGAATGTACATGATACAGGGTTAGTGTACATGATAGTCATATGAATACACCTGTGTGAATATATCGCTGGTATCTAGAGCATAGATATATAGAAATTAGGTCACATAGCTGAGTGTGATCTCAACTTTTCTACACACTCCCATGCCCCACACACCCAAAGACTTGTACTAATCCTTATAGATCCATGACTTTTCCTCCACCCCTCTCCCAGAGTCTTTTAAAATTTCTTTTCAAGTACTAATGTAATGCGCTTTAGAAAATATTGAGTTAAACTTTATTGTTGTCATTTAGCTTTTAGAGAGAGAACCAAAAAAATCTTATTAAAAGAGTATTTTTGTATTTTTTGAAAATGGTAATAAGAACATTATCCTTGAGTCCCTCAATAGACATTATATAAAGAATTTTGTGAGGAATTCCCTGTACAAATCAATACTCGAAGAAATAAATGACTTCTCTGAATGAGGATGAACTGGGACATTTCAAAGTATCAATCAGTGAATCAAAGATGAATCATAGCATACTATAGATAAAAATGATCTTGATGTAATCTAGTCAACACCATTGCATTTTTTTCTTATACCAGCTGATAGCACTTTTAATTTTTTAGTTTTTATTTATTTATTTTTATTAATGAAACACCATGAGGTACAGTTGTAGACTTACATCCCTTTGTACTTGGTTTTCATTTATACAAGAATCAAGTACCCATCTCTCCACCAGTGAACATTCTCCACCACCAAGGAACCTAATGACCTTCCCACCCCCCATCTCCCCCACTTTGCCCCAACTCAGGGCATTCCCTTTTGCTTTTTCTTTGTTTTAGGGTGTTGTGGTTTGCAATGGAGGTCAATACCATTACATTTTCAAAGAAGAACATAGGCCCCTATATGTTCAAGACACTACTACTGTCCTGCGGTTCTTTCCAGAATGTACCCTGCTCCAAGCCAGCCCTTTGGAAATATGCTGGGAAAAACAACTGGATGTTTCTTTCCTCACACTGACCTGGAAGACTCTTTCTGATTCTCAGCCACATCAACTATTTCATTTGTTGCCTGATATCACCTCCTGTCCTTTATTTTTTTAAAAAAATATTTGATTTGTTTCTGGAATATAAAGAAAAAAATTAAATGGATGAATAAAACAAAAGCAAAATCAAACCTTTACACTCTGACATCAAAATCGTCCTAATAGGAGGGGAAGTAAATGACTGAAATGCGTAGGGGAGTGTTGTTAGTTGGTTGTGGACAGTAGCTGGATATTTGACAGTGCATGGAGTATGAATACACAATTCCAGAGATGAGGAACTCTGTACTTGAAGCGAAAACAGTTTGTAAATTAGTCATCACAATTATATGTCCATATGAAATTTATCTACCTATGCTTTGTGCCTTCCTTGCATGTATGTGTTATGCATTCTTTATCATGGCCTCAGAAATGCATCTGAGGGCACTCGGAAAATTAGTTGAGCCCCAAGTATGGGGAGAGAAGTAGTAAATAATTGGAGGAGAAAGAAATATGACTTGGAGCTTAAGAGCCATTTAAGAGGAATATATAGATATGTATGTGTGTGTAAATGCACATATATATGTATAAATATATATATGGGCTGGAGCCATAGCACAGTGGGTAAGACGTTTGCCTTGCAAGCGACCAACCTGGGTTCAATTGCTACCCTCCTCTCAGAGAGCACAGCAAGCTACTGAGAGAAACCCTCCCTCATGGCAAAGCCTGGCAAGCTACCTGTGATGTATTCAACATGCCACGAACAGTAACAACAAGTCTCACCATAGGGACGTTTCTGGTGCCCGCTCAAGCAAATCAGTGAACAATGGGAGGACAGTGCTACAGTGCTATGGTTAATTCAAACGTTGTTTATGCAAAATATGAAAGAATCAAATAAATATTCTATAAAGCTGATTATACCTATTAAATTACTATAACTTTAAATAGTGTTTGGAAATGAAGTTGAAGAATTTTAAGGCTATAAAAAGATATTGACAATATATCAAGAAACACATGGATTTTTGAGGAGCAAGAACATGTACCTGTTGTCCTTTCTTAAGGTTATTTTTTTTGGCTTTTATAGAATATGTTTTCCCTGAGTTTTTGTTAATCGCTTCCGTTTTTTAGAAAGCATCACAATAAATCATATTTTTTAAAAAGTAAATAAAGTTTTGTTTGTGAGTGGATTATGCATGTTTGGAACCTGGGAAGTTTTTTCCTATGTAAGTTACATTAAACATGATATTTATAACAGAAATACCATCTGCAGTACTATTCACAATAGCCAGAAGAAACTATGGTATACCTACACAATTGAATACTATGCAGTTGGCAGGAAACTGACATCATGAAATTTGCTTATAAATGGATGTACAGGGAAGAATATCATGCTCAATGAAATCAGTCAGAAGGAAAGGAGTATACTGATTGGACTACCCCATTTTTTGGATATAAAAAACCAGAATATGAGACTAATACCCAAGGATAGCAGAAACACAGGCCAGGAGAATTGGTCAATGGTTGGACGCTTGCCACAAGTGCTGAAGGCGAGCATTTGGAATAAAGAAGGGATCGGTATGACAATGATAGTTGGAAGTGATTACTCTGGGTGAGAACTGAGTCCTGAAAGTAGGCAAAGGAATAAACGTGAGAACCTCTCACTCTCTGTAATACAATCCATAATGCCCAAAGGATGAGAGAGAGAGAGAGAGAGAGAGAGAGAGAGAGAGAGAGAGAGAGAGAGAGAGAGAGAGAGAGAGAGAGATGGCTGCCATAGTGTAGAGACAGCAGGCTGTCAGGTGGGGTTTGGGGTTGGGAGAGGGAGTGGTGGGAGAGAAACTGGGGACATTAGCAATGGAACTGTATACTAGTGGAGTTTAGGTGTTAAAATATCCTATGATTGAAAGTGAATCATGAAAAGGTTTGTAATTTGTGTCTCCTGCAGATTCAATTAAAAAAATATGATATTTAGTTTCTACCACCATGACTAACCTATGAATTTGCTGAAATTTATTTTTATCACCTTGGCTGGGTTCATTCACTTGCTCCCACAAACCAAAATCTCCACCATGCCCTAGTCTCATTACATCGTCTCAGGATGGATTTCACTGAAATATAACAGCTGAAATTTCGGATATGCGGGTTTTGTGACTGAAATCTCTAGGCTTTCTCTGAGTCAGGATGGGCAGCCCACCCTCACTGCCCTGTACTTATGGAAGCCGCAGCTGTCATGTACATACCTCAAAGCAACTCCAGCCTTACCTTCCTGATAAAAATACTAAATTCCGGGGCTGAAGCGATAGCACAGTGGGTAGGATGTTTGCCTTACATGCGGCCGACCCGGGTTCGAATATCAGCATCCCATATGGTTCCTTGAGCTCCGCCAGGAGTAATTCCTGAGTGCAGAGCCAGGAATAACTCCTGAGCATCGCCGGATGTGACGCCCCCAATAAAAGTACTAAATTCCTTGAACAAACATGATGACCTCTTAGTACCTGTATGAGAACAATAATGCACAAAATTAAAAGGAGAGAGAAAGAATTTAAAGAGCCTGCCATAGAGACAGGCTGGGGGTGGGGTAGGGTGTTGGGGGATCTTGTAGGGAACCAGGGACATTGGTGGTGGGAAATTTACACTAGTGGAGAGAAGCATGTTGGATCGTTGTATGACTGGAAGCAAATTATGAATAGTTTGTAATGGTCTATCTCACAGATATTCAATAAAAATTTAAAAATATATATCCTTAATTGGTAGCTCAGACTACTGATAGAACTTTGAAAACCAGCATATCTATTTTTGTGTTCTCAGTAGGAAAAAAAATGTTACTCACCTGTGTGCCAATAGCTTGAAGAATGCTAAACCGAAAGATACATCAATGCTTGACTCTGGCATGAATACTGTAATTGCAGGTATGTTATGTTTTAGAAACAGTTCATGGACAAGAAGTCAAGAGAAGCAGTGGCAAAGATCAACAATATTTAATGCGTAATGTTTGAGGAGCTTGCAAGGGAGACTAAAGATTTGGCATGAGAAGAGGGAAAAAACCGAAGAGTTAAGTATTAATAAGTATCATGACAAAAATGCAAGGGAGGACATTTTTTGGCAATCATCACACTCTGTTGAGCTTTTGGTGAGGATAAGTATTAGAAAGTATCTTTCCCACTTAGTGGTAAAAAGGTAACTTTGATGGGTGCATTTAAAAAAATTACTTTAATAATTAGAATCACCAAGAGATACACAGTTACAAGGTTCCTCATAATTGAGTTTCAGTCATATAATGTTCTAGCACCCTTCCAGTAAAATGGGCTTGTTTTTGAAAGAATATCCCTAGTGTGAAGACTAGGGCATCTGAATCTTAACACATTTCACCAAATATATGATCTGTACTCACATGATTTACACTGTCTCCCCTGATCTTTGATTTACGTTTTCACGCAATATTTCCTTGTGAACCTCACCAAAAGTGAGGGTCCCTATTTAAGACAAGTACATGTTTCTCTGACATTATATATTTTTTGGTTGCTGAGAGAGTCTCTAAAGCAATGCTCAGGAGGTGTGGGGGCCCCACAGGCAATTATCAGAAAACGTGTCCATGATGCTTGGGGTCCTCTGAGGCTATACAGTCTTTGATACTCTGGCAATCAGGTGATGCTGGGAGTCAAATTGAGTGCATGTGAGACAAGTTCCATAAGCACTACACTATCTCCTGCGGCCCTGGTTATTAGATTTATGTAAGCATTCCGAGGTCCTCCCTTTTGTCAGAAAGCAGAAACTTGTACAGGAGTAATTGGAAGAGACCTTAGGGTTTAGATAGGTTGCCTGAGTAGACGGTGATACCATTAAGATTGGAACATAAAGTAAAAATAAAACAAGAGAAAGATCTAACAATAGCAAACAGGGCTATAGTACTTAAAAAGTTTAGAAACAGGCACATTGGCAAGTAGTTTTAAAAAGCATCCAGGAGAGAATATAGTATTGTGAGTGAACGAATCTACTCTATGGATTCATCTCATCCTTGAAATGGAAAAGGACAATGTGTTACAGTTACAAATAAGATATATACCATCATATATTTCATCATATATTTCTGCTGTGTTCCTATGCTTTACCAAGTATTATTCTAATTTTTAAATTTACTTTAATCATTAAAAGAGTATTTCTCTACATTAATCTTTTTAATGAAATATTTTATTAAAAATGTTTTTTAAAAAATTTATTTAAAATGTTTTATTAAAATGTTATTTAAAAAGAAACATATGGGCCACATAGTTAGTGCAATTTGTAGAGGGTTTGTATGCAGCGAATCTGAGTTCAATCCCCAGAATCCTGAGCCTTCCAGAAGTGACCTCTGCATACAGAGTCAAAAGTGAGCCCGGAGCACATCTGGGTGCGCTCCCTTCGCCACAAAAAAGGAAGAAAAGGAAAACATATAACTGATACTTGAGTAACATAGAGGTTAAGGGTGCTAATTCCTATATAATTTTTGAAAGCCCCCAAAATTATTAGATAGTTTGCTATTGACCAAGAAGATGGTTTTTTAATAGTATTTACTTACATTGTCTAAGTAGTGATATGTGTGGTATAGAAATCTGTACATTGTGATACATTTTAAAAAATTATAATGCATTTTATAATGGACTTTATAATACATTTGTATTTTAGAGTAATCAGTGATAAATTATATTTCTCCTTTTGTGGGGTATTTGGGCCATAGTATGTGGTGCTTGGGACTTCTGACTCTGTGCTCAAGGGTCATTCCTGGTGGAGCCAGCCATTAATTCGGGTTGACTGTGTGCATGGTAATTGCTTTAATCCCTATACTAAGTCTGGGGTCCAATCAAATAAATTATCTGCATATACTTTATATATTCATGGCATACTTTTTCTTAGATTCTTTGATATATCTAGGATTTATTGATCATCTTTAGAAAAAGATATTACCTGATTTTTAAATATTTGTAATTTGTGGGGAAATTTTAATTTCTCATTTTAATTTGTGCTCTTTGTCTACTAGTGAGCTTGAAAATTGCTCTTGTGTGGTACTACATGGAAAATAGTATGCTAAGCGAAATGAGTCAGAAAGAGAGGGACAGACATAGAAAGGTTGCATTCATCTGGGTAACATAAAGTAACAAAATAAGAGACTAAAAACCAAGAACAGCTGTGATAAATATCAGGTTGTTCACTCCATGGCTTAGAGGCCAACTGCATTCTCTAGGGGTAAAGGCAGCGCAGATAGAGAAGGAAGCACCCAATAAAGGGTTCTGGGAAGATCTGCCCAGGAAGGGAGATGCCTGCTGAAAGTAGTCTAAGGACCGAACAGGATTGCCACCCAATGTCTCTTCTGCAGACCACAGCACCCAAAGGGAGAGACAGAACAAAAGGGAGTGCCCTACCAAAGAGGCAGGGTGGGATGGGGATGGGGGTTGGGAGGGATACTGGGATTGTTTGGAGTGGAGAATGGGCACTGGTGCTGGGATGGGTACCTGATCATTGTATTACTGAAACCCAAGCACAACAACTTGTAAGTCTACAGCTGTACCTCATGGTGTTTCACTAATGAAACAAAAAAAAATTAAAAAAAGGAAATTGCCCTTGTGTTTACTAGTCATTTACAAGTCTTACAATACAGATTATATGATCATGGTTTATGCTTATTTTTTCTATACAAGTTTACTAGCTAAATACTGATTTATTTCACAGCACTAATTTAATAAAAATATTCATACTTTGCCTATCATATTAATTGCCAGAATTTGTTGGTTTTACTTGTTTTTTGATCACGTAATTTGAATTTTAAATTTTTCTTTCAGATTCTAAAATTTTGACACAAATGAGCATATGTTTTTCTTTATCTTCTACAGTTTTAAACTGAGAACAACTGTTTGTTTTGTACAAATAAGATACCTGTGCATTTACAAGCAGTAGGGCGTTCGCCTTACAAGCGGCCAACATAGCCGACCTGAGTTCGATTCCCCCGCCCCTCTCGGAGAGCCCGGCAAGATACTGAGAGTATTCGATATGCCAGACACAGTAACAACAAAGTTTCCAATGGAGACGTTACTGGGCCCGCTCGAGCAAATCGACGATCAGCGGGAGGGCATTTACCTTTACCTTTACCTTTATATTTACATTTTAACACATCTCGATTCATCTACAACTTATCATAGTAAGTGTTGTCATATTGAAAGAAACCACCATTTTTTTTTTCAATCATAGCACTGTAGCACTATGCTCCCGCGATGCATCAATTTGCTCAAGCGGGAACCAGTAACATCTTACAAGAAATTGTGAGACTTGTTGCCACTGGTTTTGGCCTATCGAATACGTCATGGCTAGCTTGCCAAGCTTTTGCTATATGGAAAAGATACTCTGGGTAGCTTGCCTGGCAGAGGAATCGGAATCAGGATTGGCCTCCTGCAATGCAAATGCCCTACCCGCTGTGCTTTAAACGTTATATAAAATATACTAGTAATACCAAATGTTGTTTCTTTAACAGTGCAATATAAACGATTACTTCGTTATTTTCTTGATTAATGAAATAACTAAGCTCTTGAGTATAATGGGAGTATTTTTCTAACAGAAGAGTCTGACGAAGGTGAAACTGTTATAACTGTCTTGTAGGATTCCATCTCCCTAGCCTGCTTCTTTCTACCTCTCTCTCTATCCAATCCGGTCTTCTTCTTGGGAATCTGACCTCATGATTGGCTAGCCTCTACCTTTCAACTGCCTACTTTATAACATCATTCTCCCACCCATCCAACTACCAACTTGTAGAATCTGGGGTCCCCATGCAATTGTTTGTAAACAAATTTGAATCATCATGGCAAGTGACGAGTGACCAATGACCAATCACCAGTGACCAGTCATCTGTACTGGACACTTGTGGTCTTAAGCCTCTTCAGTGTTCAGACATACTCTCGTACCGTCTCCTCTTCTCGTCTACCTTTCATCGGTATTTCCTCTTCTCTGACCATGGCAGGTAAAGAATAATACATTTCAACGCTTTTTATTAGATATATCATCCCTAAACTTAGCAGTCAAGTAAAAACAACATGTAGTAATGAAAGAAAGTATTCAAGTAGAATTTTATAAGCCTCATTTTAGCTTGACTTGGACATTTGCTGTGTGATTTTTGACATTGGCTTTCGTTCTCTCATATACAAAGTGCTTTTCCTCATTGATTACATTATATTTTAGAAATGTTTACAAGCTCATATACACATATATATGTATGAGTGTTGATTCTCTGTTGTTCTTTTTGTTTTTAATAGAGAATTTTACATGATATCCATTGAAAAAATATAAATCAGAGACAGTATTTTGACAGAAACAGAAAATGTAGATGCTGTGGAAAACTGTTAATATATACTAGCATGTTTTCTCTGTAATGGTCTCTTCACTTGTATTTATACTTCAGTATTTTAAATATAGTGCTATTACACAGTAATAATCATTTATCTTTGAGTTTTCTAATTAAACCAGGTAATAAGAAAATATGGGGCATGGGGAAGGTGTGGAGTGCTGAGCGGTAGAGAGACAAGCCCTCAAAGGTAAGAAAGTTTGGGATCACATTCTTCAAACATTGACCAATAGAACCAAGACGATATGAGGGAGAATAAAATAGGAAAGAAAGAAAGAAAGAAAGAAAGAAAGAAAGAAAGAAAGAAAGAAAGAAAGAAAGAATATGGACGGCGATTATCAAGGAAGGGGAAAACGTTTGGACAGAATGTTGAAGAGAACCAAAGATTTAAAATCAAAAAAGAAAGAATATATATTAAATATGCTGAGATAAATACACTGAGAACAAGTCAAAGCAATTTACTTCAAAAAATGCCAGGACTAGAAAGTATACTATGCCTTGATTAGGGTACCAGTAGGAAAAGCAGTTTATCAGAAAGCCATCCTTGCTGGCTTTTTTCCTTATTATCTCTTACAACACAGTACTTGGTACTTGACAATTTGGAATATAAACACACTTTAGAGATGATGCTTCCCATATATAGCTAATAGTGGTTATCTAGGGGGGTTGAAGACAATAAATCTTCAATGTTTTTATTACGTTCTGGTTTTTAAGTACACGTACAGGCAGCCTGTTAAAATTTTTTAAAAATGGTTTATTCTAACTTGAATCAGGAGAATTGATTCATTTGTGTGGTAAGTAGGTTCCAGGTTAAAGCTGCTTGTCATCTTTACAAATGTTATTTCATGAGATTTTTTCTTCCTACTATGAGAGTATTTTGATAATAGTCAACTTCTGTTTTTAGATCCTAAGAGGACATAGAAAAATCAAGTATCACATGTCTAATTACACATTTTTGTCATATTTGTGAATTCTGAGTTTTCCTACATTAAAGATATTTTATTGGATTTTGGTGCTCATTTATTAAACATTGAGAAGAACTTTTTCCTGACTGATAAAGATAATTCTAATCTATGTGTTGAAAGTAAATTTGTAATATTTTATGATCACTTTTTAAATGGTCTTTTGTGTTTCTTGTGTGATAAAGTGAAATCCTATGCTATTTTAACAGGTGTTGTTTGCTGGTTAATATTCAAAGGTATTGATGAGAATAATTTTTTTGTATTTACGAAGTTTTTTTCTGTATTTTACTCATTTAAAACTTTTCTTGACTATGAAATACAATCACGTTTATTCCTATTTTCTTTTTGTTATGTAGTTACTGGTAAATCTTTTCTGTTTGATGGACTGGTACAGTGTGCACTCAAAAATCACCTTCTATTCCATTTTTTGGCTAGCATATTTTTCTAAAATAGAATATACTTTTCATATTGTATATGTGGAACAATTTATTAATAACCTTATTGGATGGTTTTATTTGGTTTTGTTTGAAACCACATCCACTGTTTTTCAGGGCTTACTCTTGGGTCTGCTCTCAATAACTTACTGTACTATGCTGCTTGCTACAGAGCCCAGATTTCATTGATATCTCTATACTTCTTTTTCAGTTCTGTGATCCATATTTTTCATTATGTTTTCTTTATACTTCCTCCTATGTAAACCATATGAAATGGAAAAATTATATTCATGTATGCATTATTATTCTTAGAGTTATTAGTAACTACATTTTAGAAAAACAACTTAAGTCACAGAGTTTCAATTAAGTTTTCCTTCCAAAAACATTTCTTGGGAAAAACTCAAGTAGTCATTTTTGAAGTGGATCAAAACTCAGGGTAACCTTCTATGCATCAACAAGATTAAGTCATAAGTGAACAGTAAGTAACAGATATTCATTGCACAAGTCAAATGGAAACCTGATGATTACAATGGTAATAGCTGTAAAGACCCCAAATGCCTATATTAAAGTAAGGTATCTTCCTAACCGTTTCTGCAATGTAGAGGTCATGCAGAGTCCTGGAAAAAAGTCCACATGCTTAGGTTCCGTAACTTGGAAATTCATAAGGGACAAAGAGATAGTACTGGAGAGGGGATGAGGCACTTGCCTTGTACACAGCCAATCTAGTTGAATCTCTGTCACTGCATACACTCTTCTGAATGTTATAAGGGGTCACTCCAGAGTGTAGAGCCAGAAAGAGCCCAAGATCACTGTCAGTTATTGGTCCAAAATCTACTCCTTACCGCGCCCAATAAAAATGATTGGAAAACATGAAGTCGCTTTGTCATTTCTGGCCCTCAGGTTTCTTCTTGTCCAGAGAATGTTACCCATTCTCTTAGACTTCCTAGTTTGGAAAAGCTTCCCTTATACGAAATAACATATGGGTCAATAGGAGAGCAAGCTTCAGGCATTGCTAGGGTAAGGAGAAACTATCTGTAAGCAAGAAATCCAGTTACAGACAAGATCACCTGGTTCTTCTACAGTTCTGTGTTTATTTGGGAGCACGATATCAAATATACAAAGTGCCAAAAGGTTCCAGGCTTTGAATCACCCCAAATTGTTGGAATTTTGGAAACTCAATTGACTGTTGGTACTAGAAGCATCTCGATGGCTTAAATTTTAAGTTCATATTGTTCCTCTCAGCATTGAAGGAGATTATTAGTCTCACAGATTTTTTTCATCACCCTATTGTTCCTTACAGAAAATTTTCAAAATCCATCTGTATTTGGAACTTCACATACTCGGCAGCATTCCCTTCCCGTGGTGAACTATGCAGCTTCCCTAACAGGAAGTGTCAGCAACTACTCCAGAGAATCTGCTCCAGCTGGTAATTCTGCTTGGCTCCTGCCCTCAGCCTCTGGCACCTCTTTCCAACCACTGATGGGTAGTGTCAAACTTTACCAACATTTCAGCACAACAATGCTCTGGAGTGTTTAAAACAGAGTCATATATCCACCTCAGCTTCTTCCTATACTAGTGTTTTGGAATGGGATAATTCAGGAAATGCTGAAGAGAAGTCTTCTATGGGAGACTTTTCTGTGACTGTCCTTGACCAAGACACCGCTGTCTCTTCCATGTCTAAGGCAGCTCGCTATGAGAGAACCCTAGATACCTACAACATGGTGTCTGTGTACCCATCACTTTCTGCCAGTCTTGTTCAGGGAACACAGTCTCAGTATCCATATCAGAGTCAAAGTCTGTCACTTCCCTACCAGGACCGAAGCCAGGTGTATTACAATCATCAAGGAGGTCTGGGAACTCTCCTTTCTGGCCTGCAGTCCTATGACTCCATGTCATACACAGGACAAAATGGCTCTGCCCCCTTAGCTTACAGCAACTCATCTAGAGAAATGGTTATGGTTCTGAAGGAGGTCCGGCCCCCAAATAACCAAACACCAACCACTTCCTCTGGAATCGACTTCACTGTGTCTGCTCAACCCATCACAGAATCAAGTTATCAAGGTGAGTTAAACTGAGAGGAGGGAAAAAAAATTCAAAAATTGGGGTCAAAAAAGAGGAAAACTGTCCATAGACAGGTGGTATTTAAATACACTGAGATTTTTAAGTTTATGAAATGAAGTTAACTAAACTAAGTTCATGTTTACTTCCCTCACTCATTTTACAACATGTTATTTTCACACTCAACATAAGATTTGCTAATGGAAATTGGAAGTTAAGATAGTATAATGGATATCTAGGTTTCATATAATGAAACTTCAGGAGCACACAAAAGAATGCCACATTTTTCCCTATATATTTCATATATTTTTAAATTTTTATTAGTTAAACATCTTGAGGCACAGTTGTAGACTTACAAATTATTGTGCTTAGATTTCATTTATACAATGACGTAGTACCTATCTCTCCACCAGTGCCCATTCTCCACAACCACGGGTCCCAATATTCCTCCCACCACCCATCCTCCCAATTCCAACCAGCCTCTGTGGCAGGGAATGCCACATTTTACACTGTTCTAGTTCAGCAGTCCTCCAGAATTACCACACTAAAAGTAAAATACAAGTCTTAAACTAGTATTTTGTTACTTTCTTAAGAAGTTTCAGAACTCTTATTGTAATGGTACCTCTTTAACTTTCCCTTCCATTAATGAACAGCAAGGTTCTGAATACACTTGTGGTTCAGAGATTCTGTCTCAAATCATTAAACCTAAAAACTTTACTTCAGCACAAATATCATGCTGAATTAGTACTTCATTCATACTCTTATTATATGATATTAATCTCCTTTTATTTTTCCATGAAAGTGAATAAATTGAGAGTAAAATACATTACAATGCTAAGCTCTGTATGGCATTTATTAGTTTAAGAGACTGTAATTTTTATTTTAAAAAAAGCTTTTGTTTGTAGGAGGTTGAATCTGTGTCACAGTCCGAAGTGCTCAGGAATTAGTCCTGGGTCTGTGCTAGGGATCACTGCTGAAGATGCTTAGGAGATCATACGGGATACGAAAGATCAAACTGAGGTCAGCTGTGCGCAGAGCCAGTGCCTTACCAAATGGACTATCCCTCTCTCCCAAGTCTCTTATTTTTAAAGTTAGGTTACATAGAAACTCAAATACAAAGAAAACCAAAAAACAACAGCACCACATGACAAACAGTAAGAACTACAACATTTACCTCCAATCTTCAAGCACAGGGCCTTGTCCATTATCCGTAGTATACCCAGTAACTATGCCTTGCCTGTTGCTGGTAGGGGCACAGTTGTTGCACCACTAGTTTTGTGGAGGGAATATCTCATTTCGCAGGGACTGATTTCTTCCTTCCTTCCTTTGCAGTGATGAATTTACTGGGGATGGAGACTTCCGTGACATGGATACCTTCAGGTCAGACATTTGGTCTGACACAAATTTCCAAATTGCCCACATGTTGCAGTAGCAGGATTCAAAGACCTGAGCGTAATCCACCACCTGAATTTGGGGAAGGTCCCATAATATCTCCAGACCAAAGTAACCTGGGGCTTACCCCAACTCCAACTCAGGAACAAAAGGTTAAGAATTTTGATCAGATGAAAACTGGGCTTTCAAAACCTCTGGATACCTACCGATCCCAGTAGACTTATATCAATGAAAAGATCTGCAGATAATGAACACCACTGACACCATCACTCTGAAGCAGGTGCAAGAAAATTCAAGTGGCACTAAGGGGACCTCCCATGCAAAATGGAAGAACAAAAGAGAGTCTTCTGAAACTCTTGAGGGAGAAACCAAGGCCAAAATCCAGCCAAAGGTCCGAGAATGCTTGCTATGGGGGGCTGGGATTGTTCGTAATGCTGCAGTCAGTGAGAGGTGTCCTGTGACCATTGCCAAAAATAACAGCAAACCTCACAAAGCTGCCTCCAGCAGGATAAGCAAGACAAAGAGCCATGGGCAGGAGAAGATAAAAAACACCAGAGAAAATTCTAAGAAAGCTAACGAGTGTAAGCAGCCAGGGAACAAGATAAAGGCAGAAGAAAAGCCCACCAAACGTAAGATGAAATGCAAGAAAAGTCAACCTGAGCTTTGCCAAGTGGCCGTTAAAAAGCCCCGCCTCTACGTAGGCATACACATGCTGAATTCTGTCCAAGTGTTTCATGTTCTGGGGAAGAAGAGTGATCCAAAACCTGGAATCTCTTCCTCCCAGGTCCTGAGTAGCTCAAAGAAGCTTAAAGATTTCAAGCCATCCTTAGCTGTCAAGCCATGGCTAGGTGCTACATGGGATGGAAAAGGCCTTGAGAAAACTCAGGTCAGAGCACACAAACCAAGTAGCAGTGCTGAAAAACGCTCATCTCCAACCCAGTCTGAGCTGCCACCTCCTGGGAAGGTCAAATTGGTACCTTTGCCGTTTCTTACCATGGAGAGGCCACAAGCTCGACCTGTTCCTCGGAGACGACAATCTGTGACTTCACATCTTCCTGCGGCAGATTACCCTGCCAAGCCTGGCTGTACCAATGCACCTCAGCCAAATGCTGCCAATTCTTCACGGTCAACCACTGCATTTTTGTCTGGTTCTGCCAAAACTGCTCAGTCCATTACAACCAACCCATCTCGACCAGGTTTGCAGAACCCTAGTAGCCAGCCAATTCTTCACCCTGCAGCTCCTAGACCTGCTCCCTACAAGACAGCAGCTGGCACTTCTCTCCAGTGGGAGCCTCCTCCTGTCTCTGTGAAAAAGCGGCAGTTGTTACCTAGACGTCAGGGTCAGTTTCTCCTCCAAGACTTCCCTTTCCAACCGTTTCCGTGGAGAAAGCCCAATGTTCCCAAGCCTGTCATGTCAAAGCCAATCACCAAAGAGCAGAGAACAGAGCGTGAGGCTGTGAAAAGGAAGGCTCAGCAGGAGCGTGAGAACAGTGCCAAACACACAGCATTGAGGGAAAGTGTAGTTCTTTATTGAGAGGGAAAAATAGAAGGACATCTCTCTCTACTATGGCTACATAATGTGAGAGCTGGAATGGTACCTTCCAATTTAGGTACCAGATGGTGCCCTAGGCAAACACTGAAATGCCATACACGTTTTACTTATTCTAATATATTTTTTCAAATTAAAGACATGCATCATAGTTAATTGGTTGTTAATAAAACTTCTGAATTTAAAGATGCTATCAACTGTGGTTGTTTTGGGTAGTGGCTGGGGGTTGAAGGATGCGATGGGAAACAATGGGAAGTTAGAGAGAGGAAAAAGGGGGAATAGACAAGACTCTAAGAAATACAAACTTGGTCCAGGGTTATAAAGCCCATAAGAGGAGAAATTGCATGGGCCTGATGATGAGTGGCGTAGGGTCAGAGGAAGAGTATAGCTGACAGGGCATTTTCTCTGCAAGCAAGAAGGACTCAGTTCATTTCTTGCAATCTTTTATGGTCCCCAGAGACCCACCAGATGTGAAACTCGAGCACAGAGCCAGGAGTATGACCAGAGCACAGTCATGTATGCCCCATCCCTGGTGTCCTCGAAAAAAAATATGGGAGAAATGGCACGATCTGAGGTTTTCGGTTAAAAGAATAAATTTGGAATAGGCTGAGGATGGGAGATGAGTCTAACATGACCAGATGAGAAGTAAAATTCTCCATGGAAGCTGTGTTTATGCCTCATGGCCACCTTTGGAAAATAACCAAATTTGAGACATATCACTAAAAGGTTTGGGTGGTCTATACATAAATGATGGCTGGGGGATCAGAACACATACACTGGGGAATAATCCTACCAGATGAGTGATCAACACCATCAGAGTCATTCAAGGATGACTCTTAACAGGGACAAAGCCAAGAGAACAGTTGCAGCATGAAGCCTGAAGATAAGCTCCTGGGAGATTCAAAGATAAGTCACCATGTCCTCGGGCCCTCTGTTCAGCATCCCTAGCTGCACCATTTCACTTATTCCCAGCAATATTCAGAGTTGCTGTTAAGGTGACACTTCACTAGCGTGTTTCAACAATGAGGGCCATTGCCTCTGTAAGTCTTTGGGTTTGTAAACTCCCCAAGGTTGCCAAGCCAGCTTAGCTTGAGGGCCTGATCATTGGTCTTCCATGTTCCCTGATACCTGTAGTTTTCCCTAAACATTGCTTTTAACTGCAGCTCACACAAGAATCAACTTTATAAATGGCGTTGCGGCTGCATTGCGGTAGGTACCATACTAAGACATGCGTCCTAGGTCACCACTTCCAAAGCAGTTAGTACCAGGTGACCTTGAGCCTGGAAGGCTGTGGTGGAAATAGATGGTCCTAGAAGATTTAATGGGGTGATGGATGGATGGAAAGGAAAGCGGGAAAGGTAGGGAAGTGGAAATCTGGTGATCATCATGGGATAGTTGGTGGATGTTTTTCAAATAAGTTAAAATATTTTTTGTAAATGAGATTCAAGACAAAAATACGAAAATAAGATAGGTTCCAAAGAACAGTTTACATATAAGACCGAGAGAGCAGAAAGGGCTGGCATTCCTTCTGGAGATTTCAATCATACCATTTACTAAATATGTTATTTTCACATCACTTAGCTGTGGAGAGGAATAGTGAGAAACAGAATGCCACCAGAAAAACAAACTGAATGAGCAGGGTTCATAAAAGCCAGTTGAAATGTTTTCACATGTATCCCAAGTGCAAAGATATGTTAACAGGAACATATATTTAACTAATTCTGCTTGGTACCAGTAACTACTTTGTTGAAAATGGGGGGAAATGAATGCAGTTTCTGACTGACCTGAGACTATCCAGTTCATAGATTTTCCCAGGAAATGGTAGTTGACTGGCTGGGAACAGAAAAACATGAAAAGTGTTTTGCTACCTTTAATATATGACTGGAGGGAATTGATCCCACCAATCTCCTAAAACTAACAAGCTTCAACTCTCTTGAAGGAATGCTGTATTCACTGAGGAAAAAATGTTGGGAGAAAAGTCTGAACTGATGGGAAAAGAGACAATAAGTGTGAAAGGAGGGCTTGAAATTTGGGTTCCTCTGAAAACAAAGCTTGAAACAACAAGATCTGGTGGTAACATGATATACTGGGAATGGGATGTGAGCAGGAAAAGAGTGATATCAGGGATGTGAACAAGGGAAATCCAAGTTAAGGAAGACTTAGCTAGCTGACTATACCATGGGCAACATGGTTCCAAGACTACCAGAAATTACCAAGGAATTTACTTTAATTTTCTTTCTTTTATACGGTCAATTACAACATGTATTCTGTGCCTTCTTCAAACAGAATTTGGAGTATTCATTTCTTTCTCAATATTCTGTTCATTGGTGTAAGCATCTAAATAACTGCTGGATAGCAGAATTATTTGATCAGACTTATTTTTTACTTTAATGTTTAGTTGAGATTACTGAAAACTAGGTCTAAAATGAAGTGTGTCTTGATTGGTACAATTAGAGAAGGGAGGTCTAGGGATGGAATTAGAGATTATAGAGTACCACATTCAGTTCCTAATAAAACAAATAAAGGACGGTGTCCCAAATAGACTATTGAAAAAGATATTAATCTCCATTTAACCTGTAAATTCAGCATTTTCTATATTTAATTAAAAATGAAAGAATGATCCTATATTTGGTCTTTTAAAGACATTCCAGGTTGGTTAAGGAAACAAACACTGCCTCTGAAATCATAACAACTTAATCATTAAAACCACATTACTACATAAATTTCAAACAATGTCAGTGCTAAGAATTATTTCCCTGGATCTCACTAGTGTACATGATAGTCATATGAATACACCTGTGTGGATACATCGCTGGTATCTAATTTAGAGAATAGATATATAGAGATTAGATCACATAGCTGAGTGTGATCTCAACTTTTCTAGTCACTGCCCTGCCCCGCCACACCCAAAGACTTGTACTAATCCTTATAGATCCATGACTTTTTCTCCTCCCCTCTCCCAGAGTCTTTTAAAATTTCTTTTCCAGTACTAATGTAATGCACTTTAGAAAATCTTGAGTTAACCTTAATTGTTGTAATTTATCTTTTATATAGAGAACCAAGAATCTCTTAATCACTTAATCACTTAACTTCCCGTTAGTCATCGATTTGCTCGAGCGGGCGCCAGTAAGTCTCCATTTGTCCCTGTCGCGTGCTAGTGTAGCCCAATGGCATCTGTTCGCTCCGGGAACATGAAGGGCCTCAAACCGATCATTCATGATCTTGACGAAGAAGTCTGACCATCTGGTAGGTGGGCGGCCACGCGGTCTCTTGACATCCCGTGGAATCCAATCAGTACCAGCTCTAGTCCAAAGGTCGTCTTTAAATCTCATTATGTGACCAGCCCATCTGATTTTCGACACCTTGGCAAATGAGACAGCGTCCCTGATCCTTGATCATCGATGGATGTCAGAACTCCGGATTCCTTCTCTCATTTGAGTGAAACGTGATATTCCAAGCATAGCTCTTTTGATTCTTCTTTGGGAGACCTGAATGGCGTTCTCATCTTGTTTGCATAGGGCCCAGGTCAATGAGGCATATGTTAATGCAGGAAGAACAGTGGAATCAAAAAGATGTGCCCGGAGCCGGAGGTTCTTCGTCCTCTTAGCTATTTCTTCAACGCTCTTGAAGGCATTCCAAGCCGCTCTCTTCCTCCTGCGCAGCTCGGGTGCCAGGTCATTTGTCATGTTGACCTCTCGACCTAGGTACACATAGCTGTTGCATTCGGAGATGGTCGTTCCATTGAGAGCAAATGGCGCGTCAGGAACAAGGCTGTTTCTCATAAACCTTGTCTTCGTAAGATTCAGCTGTAGTCCTACCTTTCCACACTCATGGTCAAAGTCGGCCAGCATTTGTGCCGCTTGGCTGATGTTTGGTGTTATTAAAACAATGTCATCAGCAAAGCGGAGGTGGTGTAGTTCCCGACCATCTATCTTCACTCCCATTCCTTCTCATTCCAGTCGTCGCATGATGTTCTCGAGGGTGGCACTGAAGAGTTTCAGTGAAATGGTATCACCCTGCCGCACCCCTCTCTTGACATCAAAGATCACTTCTTTGTAGAATGGTGAGATCCTGGTAGTGAATCCGCAATACAGCTCACGGAGGATCCTGATGTATTGGGCTTGAATGCCCTGATTGGCTAGGGCTTCAATGACCGCTTCCATCTCAACAGAATCAAAGGCCTTCTTTAAATCAATGAACGTTAAGCAGAGCGGTATCTTGAACTTCCGAGAAACCTCAATGAGCTTGGTTATCGTGTGGATATGGTCGATGGTGCTGAATCCTTTGCGGAACCCTGCTTGCTCGCATGGTTGTCCTTCATCTAGTGTTCTGCTAATCCTATTCAGGATGACTCGAGTGAACAACTTATAGATGAGAGACAATAGGCAGATCGGGCGATAGTTGCCAATGTGATGGATGTCTCCCTTCTTGAACAGTAGTACGGTCGTGCTGGTTTTCCATTGGGACGGAACCTTGCATTCAGACAGGTAGCGAGTGAAGAGCCGAGCCAGTGTATTGATGAGTACTGACGGCAAGTTCTTCAGGTGTTCATGTCTGACCTTGTCGGGGCCGGGTGCTGTTTTTTCCTTTACCAACAAAATGGCGTGTCGGATTTCGGAAGGGAGAACATTGGGAATGACATACCCAGACTGTGGAATTTGGTATGTCGGCAAGTGGACATGGCTATCAAAGAGATTTGAGTAGAAGTCATGGATAATCTTCTCCATTGCCGTTCTGGAGGATGTGATGGATCCATCAGGACATTGGAGGGCAGTCATCTTGGTCTTATAGTTGGAGAAGGACAGGCGGGCATTACGAATACTTTTCCCATCTTCTGCCGCATCTACCAGTACTTCTGCTCTTCTCTCTTTGAGGTCTTCCTTGATCGCATCTCTGCACTGCTTTGCAAGCTCATACGTTAGCTTGCGGTTGCCTGAGGCATGCGCCAAACCAAGCTGGCGAATTAGCTCAAGAGTTTTCGAAGATAGGCGACTTTTTGTGGCTATCTCTCTCTTGGCGTTCCTCGAACATTCATGGAGGTGCTGAACCAGTCGATCGTATTCCTCCTCAATATTGTCAACAATGGCATCTTCCCATGTTGCCGCAATAGTACCAAAGAGTTCCCAGTTGGTGGTCATTCTGGGAGTTCTCTTTTTGAACTTTGCAGCCCTTTGTCCCCGCTCTGTGAAGTAGAATTTTGCGCGAAGGAGACGGTGGTCCGATCCCGTTCGAAATTTTGGGACAACAGCGACATCAGTCAGGCAAAACCGTCGATTGAATATGATGTGTTCTATTTCATTGTGGAATCGTCCACCGGGAGACTCCCATGTCCATCGTTTAGATTCTGCCTTCTGGAACTGTGAGTTACCATGAATGGTCTTGGTCGACATGATTAACTCAGACAGCCTCTCACCCTGTTCATTCCATTGTAGGCCATGGGTCCCTATGTGAAGTTCATCAGCTAATCTTCTCGGTCCTATCTTGGCATTAAAATCACCCACAATGATCTTGTAGAAGGTGTGGTCTTCTTTATAGAGAACCAAGAAAATCTTATTAAAAGTGTATTTTTGTATTCTTTGAAAATGGTAATAAGAACATTATCATTGAGTCCCTCAATATACATTATATAAAGAATTTTCTGAGAAATTCCCTGTACAAATCAATACTCGAAGAAATAAATGACTTCTCTGAATGAGAATGAACTGGGACATTTCAAAGTATCAATCAGTGAATCTAAGATTAATCATAGCATCCTATAACTAAAAATTATCTTGATGTAATCTAGTCAATACCTTTACATTTTTTCCTATACTAGCCGATAACATTTTTAATTTTTTATATTATTATCGATTTATTTTTATTAGTGAAACACCATGAGGTACAGTTGCAGACTTACATACCTTTGTGCTTGGGTTTCAGTTATACAAGTATCAAGTACCCATCCCTCCACCAGTGCCCATTCTCCACCATCAAGGAACCCAGTGACCCTCCCATCCCCCATCTCTCCCACTCTGCCCTACCTCAGGGCATTCCCTTTTGCTTTTTCTTTGCTTTAGGGTGCTGTGTTTTGCAATGGAGGTCAATACCATTACATTTTCAAAGAAGAAAATAGGCCCCTAGATGTTCAAGACACTGTTAGTCTCCTGGGCTTCTTCTCAGCATGTACCCTGCTCTAAGCCCACCCTTTGGAAATATACTGGGAAGGGAAACTGGATGTACCTTTCCTCACACTGACCTGAAAGAGACTTGCTGATTCTCAGCCAGATCAACTATTTCATTTGTTGCCTGATATCACTTCCTGTCCATTATTTTTTTTAAAAAAATACTTGATTTGTTTCTGGATTATAAAGAAAAAAACTAAATGCACTAATAAAACAAAAGCAAAATCAAACCTATACACTCTGACATCAGAATTGTCCTTACAATAGGGGAAGTAAATGACTGAAATTGGTAGGGGAGTGTTGTTAGTTGGTTGTGGACTTTAGCTGGATATTTGACAGTGCATGGAGTATGAATACACAGTTGCTGAGATGAGGAAGTCTGTACTTGAAGCGAGTACAGTTTGTAAACTAGTCATCACAATTATATGTCCATATGAAATTTATCTACATATTCTTTGTGCCTACCTTGCATTTATGTGTCATGCATGCCTTTATCCTGGCCTTAGAAATACATCTGAGGGCACTCGGAAAAATTAGTTGCACGCCAAGTAGGGGGAGAGAAGTAGTAAATAATTGGAGTAGGAAGAAATATGAGTTGGAACTCACGAGATGTGTAAGAGGAATATATCGATATGTATGTGTGTGTAAATACACATATATATGTATAAATCTATATATGGGCTGGAGCGATAGCACAGTGGGTAAGACGTTTGCCTTGCATGCGGCCAACCTGGGTTCGATTCCTCTGCTCCTCTCGGAGAGCCCATCATGCTACTGAGAGTAACCCTCCCGCATGGCAAAGCCTAGCAAGCTACATGTGACGTATTCGACATTCTAAGAACAGTAACAATAAGTCTCACCATAGAGACGTTTCTGGTGCACGCTCAAGCAAATCGGTGAACAATGGGAGGACAGTGTTACAGTGCTATGGTTAATTCAAACATTGTTTATGCAAAATATGAAAGAAACAAATAAACATTCTATAAAGCTTATTACACCTATTAAATTAATATAACCTTAAATAGTGTTCAGAAATGAAGTTGAAGAATTTTAAGGCTATAGAAAGATATTGACAATATATCAAGAAACACATGGATCTTTGAGGAGCAAGAACACGTAGCTGTTGTCTTTCTTAAGATTATTATTTTTTGCTTTTATAGAACATGCTTACCCTGAGTTTTTTTTAATAGCTTCAGTTTTTTAGAAAGCATCATAATAAATTATATTATTTAAAAAATAAAAAAGTTGGGTTTTTAAGTGGATTCTCTATGATTGGAACCTGGGAAGTATTTTCCTATGTAAGCTACATTAAACATGATATTTATAACAGAAATACCATCTGCAGTAGTATTCACAATAGCCATAAGAAATTATGTTATACCTGCACAATAGAATACTATGCGGTTGGCAGGAAAATCACATCATGAAATTTGCTTATAAATGGATGTACAGGGAAGAATATCATGCTCAATGAAATCAGTCAGAAGGAAAGGTGTATACGGATTGGACTACCCCTTTTTTTGGATATAAAACACCAGAATATGAGACTAATACCCAAGGATAGCAGAAACACAGGCCAGGAGAATTGGTGAATGGTTGGATGCTTGCCACAAGTGCTGAAGGCGGGCATTTGGAATAAAGAAGGGACCGCTATGACATTGAGAGTTGGAAGTGATTACTCTGGGTGAGAACTGAGTGCTGAAAGTAGGTAAAGGAATAAACGTGATAAGCTCTCAGTAATGGTATTACGATCCATAATGCCCAAAGGATGAGAGAGAGAGAGAGATAAAGAGAGAGATAGAGGTGCCTGCCATATTGTAGAGACAGCAGGCTGTCAGGTGGGGTTTGAGGTTGGGAGAGGGAGTGGTGGGAGAGAAACTGGGTACATTAGCAATGGAACTGTATACTCATGGAGGTTGAATGTTGAAATATCCTATGAATGAAACTGAATCATGAAAAGGTTTGTAATTTGTGTCTCCTGCAGATTAAATACAAAAACATGATATTTAGTTTCTACCACCATGAGTAATCTATGAGTTTTCTGAAATTTATTTTTATCACCTTGGCTGGTCTCATTACATAGGTGCCTGTGTGGTAAAATTTTTTTATTTTATGCGGACTTAAGAGACAAAACTGGTACAGCCCGCCCCCAAGGACCTGGGTTCCTCTCTGGGCACGCGCAGCTAGAAACAGCCCCGAGACAGCCGGTTTTCAACCCCTGATTCGCGTGGGACGGGCACAGAGGCCCAGCTCTGGGCAACAAAGCTGAACGGCTCCAATTCCAACAGGTACAGCCCGCCCCCAAGGGCCTGGGTTCCTCTCTGGGCACGCACAGCTAGAAACAGCCCCGAGACAGCCGGTTTTCAACCCCTGATCCGCGTGGCACGGGCACAGAGGCACAGCTCTGGGCAACAAAGCTGAACGGCTCCAATTCCAACAGGTACAGCCCGCCCCCAAGGGCCTGGGTTCCTCTCTGGGCACGCGCAGCTAGAAACAGCCCCGAGACAGCCGGTTTTCAATCCCTGATCCGCGTGGGACGGGCACAGAGGCCCAGCTCTGGGCAACAAAGCTGAACGGCTCCAATTCCAACAGGTAAAGCCCGCCCCCAAGGGCCTGGGTTCCTCTCTGGGCACGCGCAGCTAGAAACAGCCCCGAGACAGCCGGTTTTCAACCCCTGATCCGCGTGGCACGGGCACAGAGGCCCAGCTCTGGGCAACAAAGCTGAACGGCTCCAATTCCAACAGGTACAGCCCGCCCCCAAGGGCCTGGGTTCCTCTCTGGGCACGCGCAGCTAGAAACAGCCCCGAGACAGCCGGTTTTCAACCCCTGATCCGCGTGGCACGGGCACAGAGGCCCAGCTCTGGGCAACAAAGCTGAACGGCTCCAATTCCAACAGGTACAGCCCGCCCCCAAGGGCCTGGGTTCCTCTCTGGGCACGCGCAGCTAGAAACAGCCCGAGACAGCCGGTTTTCAACCCCTGATCCGCGTGGGACGGGCACAGAGGCCCAGCTCTGGGCAACAAAGCTGAACGGCTCCAATTCCAACAGGTACAGCCCGCCCCCAAGGGCCTGGGTTCCACTCTGGGCACGCGCAGCTAGAAACAGCCCCTAGACAGCCGGTTTTCAACCCCTGATCCGCGTGGCACGGGCACAGAGGCCCAGCTCTGGGCAACAAAGCTGAACGGCTCCAATTCCAACAGGTACAGCCCGCCCCCAAGGGCCTGGGTTCCTCTCTGGGCACGCGCAGCTAGAAACAGCCCTGAGACAGCCGGTTTTCAACCCCTGATCCGCGTGGGACGGGCACAGAGGCCCAGCTCTGGGCAACAAAGCTGAACGGCTCCAATTCCAACAGGTACAGCCCGCCCCCAAGGGCCTGGGTTCCTCTCTGGGCACGCGCAGCTAGAAACAGCCCCGAGACAGCCGGTTTTCAACCCCTGATCCGCGTGGCACGGGCACAGAGGCCCAGCTCTGGGCAACAAAGCTGAACGGCTCCAATTCCAACAGGTACAGCCCGCCCCCAAGGGCCTGGGTTCCTCTCTGGGCACGCGCAGCTAGAAACAGCCCCGAGACAGCCGGTTTTCAACCCCTGATCCGCGTGGCACGGGCACAGAGGCCCAGCTCTGGGCAACAAAGCTGAACGGCTCCAATTCCAACAGGTACAGCCCGCCCCCAGGGCCTGGGTTCCTCTCTGGGCACGCGCAGCTAGAAACAGCCCTGAGACAGCCGGCTTTCAACCCCTGATCCGCGTGGGACGGGCACAGAGGCCCAGCTCTGGGCAACAAAGCTGAACGGCTCCAATTCCAACAGGTACAGCCCGCCCCCAAGGGCCTGGGTTCCTCTCTGGGCACGCGCAGCTAGAAACAGCCCCGAGACAGCCGGTTTTCAACCCCTGATCCGCGTGGGACGGGCACAGAGGCCCAGCTCTGGGCAACAAAGCTGAACGGCTCCAATTCCAACAGGTACAGCCCGCCCCCAAGGGCCTGGGTTCCTCTCTGGGCACGCGCAGCTAGAAACAGCCCCGAGACAGCCGGTTTTCAACCCCTGATCCGTGTGGCACGGGCACAGAGGCCCAGCTCTGGGCAACAAAGCTGAACGGCTCCAATGCCAACAGGTACAGCCCGCCCCCAAGGGCCTGGGTTCCTCTCTGGGCACGTGCAGCTAGAAACAGCCCCGAGAGAGCCGGTTTTCAACCCCTGATCCGCGTGGCACGGGCACAGAGGCCCAGCTCTGGGCAACAAAGCTGAACGGCTCCAATTCCAACAGGTACAGCCCGCCCCCAAGAGCCTGGGTTCCTCTCTGGGCACGCGCAGCTAGAAACAGCCCCGAGACAGCCGGTTTTCAACCCCTGATCCGCGTGGGACGGGCACAGAGGCCCAGCTCTGGGCAACAAAGCTGAACGGCTCCAATTCCAACAGGTACAGCCCGCCCCCAAGGGCCTGGGTTCCTCTCTGGGCACACGCAGCTAGAAACAGCCCCAAGACAGCCGGTTTTCAACCCCTGATCCGCGTGGGACGGGCACAGATGCCCAGCTCTGGGCAACAAAGCTGAACGGCTCCAATTCCAACAGGTACAGCCCGCCCCCAAGGGCCTGGGTTCCTCTCTGGGCACGCGCAGCTAGAAACAGCCCCGAGACAGCCGGTTTTCAACCCCTGATCCGCGTGGGACGGGCACAGAGGCCCAGCTCTGGGCAACAAAGCTGAACGGCTCCAATTCCAACAGGTACAGCCCGCCCCCAAGGGCCTGGGTTCCTCTCTGGGCACGCGCAGCTAGAAACAGCCCCGAGACAGCCGGTTTTCAATCCCTGATCCGCGTGGCACGGGCACAGAGGCCCAGCTCTGGGCAACAAAGCTGAACGGCTCCAATTCCAACAGGTACAGCCCGCCCCCAAGGGCCTGGGTTCCTCTCTGGGCACGCGCAGCTAGAAACAGCCCTGAGGCAGCCGGTTTTCAACCCCTGATCCGCGTGGGACGGGCACAGAGGCCCAGCTCTGGGCAACAAAGCTGAACGGCTCCAATTCCAACAGGTACAGCCCGCCCCCAAGGGCCTGGGTTCCTCTCTGGGCACGCGCAGCTAGAAACAGCCCCGAGACAGCCGGTTTTCAACCCCTGATCCGCGTGGGACGGGCACAGAGGCCCAGCTCTGGGCAACAAAGCTGAACGGCTCCAATTCCAACAGGTACAGCCCGCCCCCAAGGGCCTGGGTTCCTCTCTGGGCACGCGCAGCTAGAAACAGCCCCGAGACAGCCGGTTTTCAACCCCTGATCCGCGTGGCACGGGCACAGAGGCCCAGCTCTGGGCAACAAAGCTGAACGGCTCCAATTCCAACAGGTACAGCCCGCCCCCAAGGGCCTGGGTTCCTCTCTGGGCACGCGCAGCTAGAAACAGCCCCGAGACAGCCGGTTTTCAACCCCTGATCCGCGTGGCACGGGCACAGAGGCCCAGCTCTGGGCAACAAAGCTGAACGGCTCCAATTCCAACAGGTACAGCCCGCCCCCAAGGGCCTGGGTTCCTCTCTGGGCACGCGCAGCTAGAAACAGCCCCGAGACAGCCGGTTTTCAACCCCTGATCCGCGTGGGACGGGCACAGAGGCCCAGCTCTGGGCAACAAAGCTGAACGGCTCCAATTCCAACAGGTACAGCCCGCCCCCAAGGGCCTAGGTTCCTCTCTGGGCACGCGCAGCTAGAAACAGCCCCGAGACAGCCGGTTTTCAACCCCTGATCCGCGTGGCACGGGCACAGATGCCCAGCTCTGGGCAACAAAGCTGAACGGCTCCAATTCCAACAGGTACAGCCCGCCCCCAAGGGCCTGGGTTCCTCTCTGGGCACGCGCAGCTAGAAACAGCCCCGAGACAGCCGGTTTTCAACCCCTGATCCGCTTGGGACGGGCACAGAGGCCCAGCTCTGGGCAACAAAGCTGAACGGCTCCAATTCCAACAGGTACAGCCCGCCCCCAAGGGCCTGGGTTCCTCTCTGGGCACGCGCAGCTAGAAACAGCCCTGAGACAGCCGGTTTTCAACCCCTGATCCGCGTGGCACGGGCACAGAGGCCCAGCTCTGGGCAACAAAGCTGAACGGCTCCAATTCCAACAGGTACAGCCCGCCCCCAAGGGCCTGGGTTCCTCTCTGGGCACGCGCAGCTAGAAACAGCCCTGCGACAGCCGGTTTTCAACCCCTGATCCGCGTGGGACGGGCACAGAGGCCCAGCTCTGGGCAACAAAGCTGAACGGCTCCAATTCCAACAGGTACAGCCCGCCCCCAAGGGCCTGGGTTCCTCTCTGGGCACGCGCAGCTAGAAACAGCCCCGAGACAGCCGGTTTTCAACCCCTGATCCGCGTGGCACGGGCACAGAGGCCCAGCTCTGGGCAACAAAGCTGAACGGCTCCATTTCCAACAGGTACAGCACGCCCCCAAGGGCCTGGGTTCCTCTCTGGGCACGCGCAGCTAGAAACAGCCCCGGACAGCCGGTTTTCAACCCCTGATCCGTGTGGCACGGGCACAGAGGCCCAGATCTGGGCAACAAAGCTGAACGGCTCCAATTCCAACAGGTACAGCCCGCCCCCAAGGGCCTGGGTTACTCTCTGGGCACGCGCAGCTAGAAACAGCCCCGAGACAGCCGGTTTTCAACCCCTGATCCGCGTGGGACGGGCACAGAGGCCCAGCTCTGGGCAACAAAGCTGAACGGCTCCAATTCCAACAGGTACAGCCCGCCCCCAAGGGCCTGGGTTCCTCTCTGGGCACGCGCAGCTAGAAACAGCCCCGAGACAGCCGGTTTTCAACCCCTGATCCGCGTGGCACGGGCACAGAGGCCCAGCTCTGGGCAACAAAGCTGAACGGCTCCAATTCCAACAGGTACAGCCCGCCCCCAAGGGCCTGGGTTCCTCTCTGGGCACGCGCAGCTAGAAACAGCCCCGAGACAGCCGGTTTTCAACCCCTGATCCGCGTGGGACGGGCACAGAGGCCCAGCTCTGGGCAACAAAGCTGAACGGCTCCAATTCCAACAGGTACAGCCCGCCCCCAAGGGCCTGGGTTCCTCTCTGGGCACGCGCAGCTAGAAACAGCCCCGAGACAGCCGGTTTTCAACCCCTGATCCGCGTGGGACGGGCACAGAGGCCCAGCTCTGGGCAACAAAGCTGAACGGCTCCAATTCCAACAGGTACAGCCCGCCCCCAAGGGCCTGGGTTCCTCTCTGGGCACGCGCAGCTAGAAACAGCCCCGAGACAGCCGGTTTTCAACCCCTGATCCGCGTGGGACGGGCACAGAGGCCCAGCTCTGGGCAACAAAGCTGAACGGCTCCAATTCCAACAGGTACAGCCCGCCCCCAAGGGCCTGGGTTCCTCTCTGGGCACGCGCAGCTAGAAACAGCCCCGAGACAGCCGGTTTTCAACCCCTGATCCGCGTGGGACGGGCACAGAGGCCCAGCTCTGGGCAACAAAGCTGAACGGCTCCAATTCCAACAGGTACAGCCCGCCCCCAAGGGCCTGGGTTCCTCTCTGGGCACGCGCAGCTAGAAACAGCCCCGAGACAGCCGGTTTTCAACCCCTGATCCGCGTGGGACGGGCACAGAGGCCCAGCTCTGGGCAACAAAGCTGAACGGCTCCAATTCCAACAGGTACAGCCCGCCCCCAAGGGCCTGGGTTCCTCTCTGGGCACGCGCAGCTAGAAACAGCCCCGAGACAGCCGGTTTTCAACCCCTGATCCGCGTGGGACGGGCACAGAGGCCCAGCTCTGGGCAACAAAGCTGAACGGCTCCAATTCCAACAGGTACAGCCCGCCCCCAAGGGCCTGGGTTCCTCTCTGGGCACGCGCAGCTAGAAACAGCCCCGAGACAGCCGGTTTTCAACCCCTGATCCGCGTGGGACGGGCACAGAGGCCCAGCTCTGGGCAACAAAGCTGAACGGCTCCAATTCCAACAGGTACAGCCCGCCCCCAAGGGCCTGGGTTCCTCTCTGGGCACGCGCAGCTAGAAACAGCCCTGAGACAGCCGGTTTTCAACCCCTGATCCGCGTGGCACAGGCACAGAGGCCCAGCTCTGGGCAACAAAGCTGAACGGCTCCAATTCCAACAGGTACAGCCCGCCCCCAAGAGCCTGGGTTCCTCTCTGGGCACGCGCAGCTAGAAACAGCCCCGAGACAGCCGGTTTTCAACCCCTGATCCGCGTGGGACGGGCACAGAGGCCCAGCTCTGGGCAACAAAGCTGAACGGCTCCAATTCCAACAGGTACAGCCCGCCCCCAAGGGCCTGGGTTCCTCTCTGGGCACACGCAGCTAGAAACAGCCCCAAGACAGCCGGTTTTCAACCCCTGATCCGCGTGGGACGGGCACAGATGCCCAGCTCTGGGCAACAAAGCTGAACGGCTCCAATTCCAACAGGTACAGCCCGCCCCCAAGGGCCTGGGTTCCTCTCTGGGCACGCGCAGCTAGAAACAGCCCCGAGACAGCCGGTTTTCAACCCCTGATCCGCGTGGGACGGGCACAGAGGCCCAGCTCTGGGCAACAAAGCTGAACGGCTCCAATTCCAACAGGTACAGCCCGCCCCCAAGGGCCTGGGTTCCTCTCTGGGCACGCGCAGCTAGAAACAGCCCCGAGACAGCCGGTTTTCAATCCCTGATCCGCGTGGCACGGGCACAGAGGCCCAGCTCTGGGCAACAAAGCTGAACGGCTCCAATTCCAACAGGTACAGCCCGCCCCCAAGGGCCTGGGTTCCTCTCTGGGCACGCGCAGCTAGAAACAGCCCTGAGGCAGCCGGTTTTCAACCCCTGATCCGCGTGGGACGGGCACAGAGGCCCAGCTCTGGGCAACAAAGCTGAACGGCTCCAATTCCAACAGGTACAGCCCGCCCCCAAGGGCCTGGGTTCCTCTCTGGGCACGCGCAGCTAGAAACAGCCCCGAGACAGCCGGTTTTCAACCCCTGATCCGCGTGGGACGGGCACAGAGGCCCAGCTCTGGGCAACAAAGCTGAACGGCTCCAATTCCAACATGTACAGCCCGCCCCCAAGGGCCTGGGTTCCTCTCTGGGCACGCGCAGCTAGAAACAGCCCCGAGACAGCCGGTTTTCAACCCCTGATCCGCGTGGCACGGGCACAGAGGCCCAGCTCTGGGCAACAAAGCTGAACGGCTCCAATTCCAACAGGTACAGCCCGCCCCCAAGGGCCTGGGTTCCTCTCTGGGCACGCGCAGCTAGAAACAGCCCCGAGACAGCCGGTTTTCAACCCCTGATCCGCGTGGGACGGGCACAGAGGCCCAGCTCTGGGCAACAAAGCTGAACGGCTCCAATTCCAACAGGTACAGCCCGCCCCCAAGGGCCTGGGTTCCTCTCTGGGCACGCGCAGCTAGAAACAGCCCCGAGACAGCCGGTTTTCAACCCCTGATCCGCGTGGGACGGGCACAGAGGCCCAGCTCTGGGCAACAAAGCTGAACGGCTCCAATTCCAACAGGTACAGCCCGCCCCCAAGGGCCTGGGTTCCTCTCTGGGCACGCGCAGCTAGAAACAGCCCCGAGACAGCCGGTTTTCAACCCCTGATCCGCGTGGGACGGGCACAGAGGCCCAGCTCTGGGCAACAAAGCTGAACGGCTCCAATTCCAACAGGTACAGCCCGCCTCCAAGGGCCTGGGTTCCTCTCTGGGCACGCGCAGCTAGAAACAGCCCCGAGACAGCCGGTTTTCAACCCCTGATCCGCGTGGGACGGGCACAGAGGCCCAGCTCTGGGCAACAAAGCTGAACGGCTCCAATTCCAACAGGTACAGCCCGCCCCCAAGGGCCTGGGTTCCTCTCTGGGCACGCGCAGCTAGAAACAGCCCCGAGACAGCCGGTTTTCAACCCCTGATCCGCGTGGGACGGGCACAGAGGCCCAGCTCTGGGCAACAAAGCTGAACGGCTCCAATTCCAACAGGTACAGCCCGCCCCCAAGGGCCTGGGTTCCTCTCTGGGCACGCGCAGCTAGAAACAGCCCCGAGACAGCCGGTTTTCAACCCCTGATCCGCGTGGGACGGGCACAGAGGCCCAGCTCTGGGCAACAAAGCTGAACGGCTCCAATTCCAACAGGTACAGCCCGCCCCCAAGGGCCTGGGTTCCTCTCTGGGCACGCGCAGCTAGAAACAGCCCCGAGACAGCCGGTTTTCAACCCCTGATCCGCGTGGGACGGGCACAGAGGCCCAGCTCTGGGCAACAAAGCTGAACGGCTCCAATTCCAACAGGTACAGCCCGCCCCCAAGGGCCTGGGTTCCTCTCTGGGCACGCGCAGCTAGAAACAGCCCCGAGACAGCCGGTTTTCAACCCCTGATCCGCGTGGGACGGGCACAGAGGCCCAGCTCTGGGCAACAAAGCTGAACGGCTCCAATTCCAACAGGTACAGCCCGCCCCCAAGGGCCTGGGTTCCTCTCTGGGCACGCGCAGCTAGAAACAGCCCTGAGACAGCCGGTTTTCAACCCCTGATCCGCGTGGCACAGGCACAGAGGCCCAGCTCTGGGCAACAAAGCTGAACGGCTCCAATTCCAACAGGTACAGCCCGCCCCCAAGAGCCTGGGTTCCTCTCTGGGCACGCGCAGCTAGAAACAGCCCCGAGACAGCCGGTTTTCAACCCCTGATCCGCGTGGGACGGGCACAGAGGCCCAGCTCTGGGCAACAAAGCTGAACGGCTCCAATTCCAACAGGTACAGCCCGCCCCCAAGGGCCTGGGTTCCTCTCTGGGCACACGCAGCTAGAAACAGCCCCAAGACAGCCGGTTTTCAACCCCTGATCCGCGTGGGACGGGCACAGATGCCCAGCTCTGGGCAACAAAGCTGAACGGCTCCAATTCCAACAGGTACAGCCCGCCCCCAAGGGCCTGGGTTCCTCTCTGGGCACGCGCAGCTAGAAACAGCCCCGAGACAGCCGGTTTTCAACCCCTGATCCGCGTGGGACGGGCACAGAGGACCAGCTCTGGGCAACAAAGCTGAACGGCTCCAATTCCAACAGGTACAGCCCGCCCCCAAGGGCCTGGGTTCCTCTCTGGGCACGCGCAGCTAGAAACAGCCCCGAGACAGCCGGTTTTCAATCCCTGATCCGCGTGGCACGGGCACAGAGGCCCAGCTCTGGGCAACAAAGCTGAACGGCTCCAATTCCAACAGGTACAGCCCGCCCCCAAGGGCCTGGGTTCCTCTCTGGGCACGCGCAGCTAGAAACAGCCCTGAGGCAGCCGGTTTTCAACCCCTGATCCGCGTGGGACGGGCACAGAGGCCCAGCTCTGGGCAACAAAGCTGAACGGCTCCAATTCCAACAGGTACAGCCCGCCCCCAAGGGCCTGGGTTCCTCTCTGGGCACGCGCAGCTAGAAACAGCCCCGAGACAGCCGGTTTTCAACCCCTGATCCGCGTGGGACGGGCACAGAGGCCCAGCTCTGGGCAACAAAGCTGAACGGCTCCAATTCCAACAGGTACAGCCCGCCCCCAAGGGCCTGGGTTCCTCTCTGGGCACGCGCAGCTAGAAACAGCCCCGAGACAGCCGGTTTTCAACCCCTGATCCGCGTGGCACGGGCACAGAGGCCCAGCTCTGGGCAACAAAGCTGAACGGCTCCAATTCCAACAGGTACAGCCCGCCCCCAAGGGCCTGGGTTCCTCTCTGGGCACGCGCAGCTAGAAACAGCCCCGAGACAGCCGGTTTTCAACCCCTGATCCGCGTGGCACGGGCACAGAGGCCCAGCTCTGGGCAACAAAGCTGAACGGCTCCAATTCCAACAGGTACAGCCCGCCCCCAAGGGCCTGGGTTCCTCTCTGGGCACGCGCAGCTAGAAACAGCCCCGAGACAGCCGGTTTTCAACCCCTGATCCGCGTGGGACGGGCACAGAGGCCCAGCTCTGGGCAACAAAGCTGAACGGCTCCAATTCCAACAGGTACAGCCCGCCCCCAAGGGCCTAGGTTCCTCTCTGGGCACGCGCAGCTAGAAACAGCCCCGAGACAGCCGGTTTTCAACCCCTGATCCGCGTGGCACGGGCACAGAGGCCCAGCTCTGGGCAACAAAGCTGAACGGCTCCAATTCCAACAGGTACAGCCCGCCCCCAAGGGCCTGGGTTCCTCTCTGGGCACGCGCAGCTAGAAACAGCCCCGAGACAGCCGGTTTTCAACCCCTGATCCGCTTGGGACGGGCACAGAGGCCCAGCTCTGGGCAACAAAGCTGAACGGCTCCAATTCCAACAGGTACAGCCCGCCCCCAAGGGCCTGGGTTCCTCTCTGGGCACGCGCAGCTAGAAACAGCCCTGAGACAGCCGGTTTTCAACCCCTGATCCGCGTGGCACGGGCACAGAGGCCCAGCTCTGGGCAACAAAGCTGAACGGCTCCAATTCCAACAGGTACAGCCCGCCCCCAAGGGCCTGGGTTCCTCTCTGGGCACGCGCAGCTAGAAACAGCCCTGCGACAGCCGGTTTTCAACCCCTGATCCGCGTGGGACGGGCACAGAGGCCCAGCTCTGGGCAACAAAGCTGAACGGCTCCAATTCCAACAGGTACAGCCCGCCCCCAAGGGCCTGGGTTCCTCTCTGGGCACGCGCAGCTAGAAACAGCCCCGAGACAGCCGGTTTTCAACCCCTGATCCGCGTGGCACGGGCACAGAGGCCCAGCTCTGGGCAACAAAGCTGAACGGCTCCAATTCCAACAGGTACAGCACGCCCCCAAGGGCCTGGGTTCCTCTCTGGGCACGCGCAGCTAGAAACAGCCCCGAGACAGCCGGTTTTCAACCCCTGATCCGTGTGGCACGGGCACAGAGGCCCAGATCTGGGCAACAAAGCTGAACGGCTCCAATTCCAACAGGTACAGCCCGCCCCCAAGGGCCTGGGTTACTCTCTGGGCACGCGCAGCTAGAAACAGCCCCGAGACAGCCGGTTTTCAACCCCTGATCCGCGTGGGACGGGCACAGAGGCCCAGCTCTGGGCAACAAAGCTGAACGGCTCCAATTCCAACAGGTACAGCCCGCCCCCAAGGGCCTGGGTTCCTCTCTGGGCACGCGCAGCTAGAAACAGCCCCGAGACAGCCGGTTTTCAACCCCTGATCCGCGTGGCACGGGCACAGAGGCCCAGCTCTGGGCAACAAAGCTGAACGGCTCCAATTCCAACAGGTACAGCCCGCCCCCAAGGGCCTGGGTTCCTCTCTGGGCACGCGCAGCTAGAAACAGCCCCGAGACAGCCGGTTTTCAACCCCTGATCCGCGTGGGACGGGCACAGAGGCCCAGCTCTGGGCAACAAAGCTGAACGGCTCCAATTCCAACAGGTACAGCCCGCCCCCAAGGGCCTGGGTTCCTCTCTGGGCACGCGCAGCTAGAAACAGCCCCGAGACAGCCGGTTTTCAACCCCTGATCCGCGTGGGACGGGCACAGAGGCCCAGCTCTGGGCAACAAAGCTGAACGGCTCCAATTCCAACAGGTACAGCCCGCCCCCAAGGGCCTGGGTTCCTCTCTGGGCACGCGCAGCTAGAAACAGCCCCGAGACAGCCGGTTTTCAACCCCTGATCCGCGTGGGACGGGCACAGAGGCCCAGCTCTGGGCAACAAAGCTGAACGGCTCCAATTCCAACAGGTACAGCCCGCCCCCAAGGGCCTGGGTTCCTCTCTGGGCACGCGCAGCTAGAAACAGCCCCGAGACAGCCGGTTTTCAACCCCTGATCCGCGTGGGACGGGCACAGAGGCCCAGCTCTGGGCAACAAAGCTGAACGGCTCCAATTCCAACAGGTACAGCCCGCCCCCAAGGGCCTGGGTTCCTCTCTGGGCACGCGCAGCTAGAAACAGCCCCGAGACAGCCGGTTTTCAACCCCTGATCCGCGTGGGACGGGCACAGAGGCCCAGCTCTGGGCAACAAAGCTGAACGGCTCCAATTCCAACAGGTACAGCCCGCCCCCAAGGGCCTGGGTTCCTCTCTGGGCACGCGCAGCTAGAAACAGCCCCGAGACAGCCGGTTTTCAACCCCTGATCCGCGTGGGACGGGCACAGAGGCCCAGCTCTGGGCAACAAAGCTGAACGGCTCCAATTCCAACAGGTACAGCCCGCCCCCAAGGGCCTGGGTTCCTCTCTGGGCACGCGCAGCTAGAAACAGCCCTGAGACAGCCGGTTTTCAACCCCTGATCCGCGTGGCACAGGCACAGAGGCCCAGCTCTGGGCAACAAAGCTGAACAGCTCCAATTCCAACAGGTACAGCCCGCCCCCAAGGGCCTGGGTTCCTCTCTGGGCACGCGCAGCTAGAAACAGCCCCGCGACAGCCGGTTTTCAACCCCTGATCCGCGTGGGACGGGCACAGAGGACCAGCTCTGGGCAACAAAGCTGAACGGCTCCAATTCCAACAGGTACAGCCCGCCCCCAAGGGCCTGGGTTCCTCTCTGGGCACGCGCAGCTAGAAACAGCCCCGAGACAGCCGGTTTTCAACCCCTGATCCGCGTGGGACGGGCACAGAGGCCCAGCTCTGGGCAACAAAGCTGAACGGCTCCAATTCCAACAGGTACAGCCCGCCCCCAAGGGCCTGGGTTCCTCTCTGGGCACGCGCAGCTAGAAACAGCCCCGAGACAGCCGGTTTTCAACCCCTGATCCGCGTGGGACGGGCACAGAGGCCCAGCTCTGGGCAACAAAGCTGAACGGCTCCAATTCCAACAGGTACAGCCCGCCCCCAAGGGCCTGGGTTCCTCTCTGGGCACGCGCAGCTAGAAACAGCCCCGAGACAGCCGGTTTTCAACCCCTGATCCGCGTGGCACGGGCACAGAGGCCCAGCTCTGGGCAACAAAGCTGAACGGCTCCAATTCCAACAGGTACAGCCCGCCCCCAAGGGCCTGGGTTCCTCTCTGGGCACGCGCAGCTAGAAACAGCCCTGAGACAGCCGGTTTTCAACCCCTGATCCGCGTGGGACGGGCACAGAGGCCCAGCTCTGGGCAACAAAGCTGAACGGCTCCAATTCCAACAGGTACAGCCCGCCCCCAAGGGCCTGGGTTCCTCTCTGGGCACGCGCAGCTAGAAACAGCCCCGAGACAGCCGGTTTTCAACCCCTGATCCGCGTGGGACGGGCACAGAGGCCCAGCTCTGGGCAACAAAGCTGAACGGCTCCAATTCCAACAGGTACAGCCCGCCCCCAAGGGCCTGGGTTCCTCTCTGGGCACGCGCAGCTAGAAACAGCCCCGAGACAGCCGGTTTTCAACCCCTGATCCGCGTGGCACGGGCACAGAGGCCCAGCTCTGGGCAACAAAGCTGAACGGCTCCAATTCCAACAGGTACAGCCCGCCCCCAAGGGCCTGGGTTCCTCTCTGGGCACGCGCAGCTAGAAACAGCCCCGAGACAGCCGGTTTTCAACCCCTGATCCGCGTGGCACGGGCACAGAGGCCCAGCTCTGGGCAACAAAGCTGAACGGCTCCAATTCCAACAGGTACAGCCCGCCCCCAAGGGCCTGGGTTCCTCTCTGGGCACGCGCAGCTAGAAACAGCCCCGAGACAGCCGGTTTTCAACCCCTGATCCGCGTGGGACGGGCACAGAGGCCCAGCTCTGGGCAACAAAGCTGAACGGCTCCAATTCCAACAGGTACAGCCCGCCCCCAAGGGCCTAGGTTCCTCTCTGGGCACGCGCAGCTAGAAACAGCCCCGAGACAGCCGGTTTTCAACCCCTGATCCGCGTGGCACGGGCACAGAGGCCCAGCTCTGGGCAACAAAGCTGAACGGCTCCAATTCCAACAGGTACAGCCCGCCCCCAAGGGCCTGGGTTCCTCTCTGGGCACGCGCAGCTAGAAACAGCCCCGAGACAGCCGGTTTTCAACCCCTGATCCGCTTGGGACGGGCACAGAGGCCCAGCTCTGGGCAACAAAGCTGAACGGCTCCAATTCCAACAGGTACAGCCCGCCCCCAAGGGCCTGGGTTCCTCTCTGGGCACGCGCAGCTAGAAACAGCCCTGAGACAGCCGGTTTTCAACCCCTGATCCGCGTGGCACGGGCACAGAGGCCCAGCTCTGGGCAACAAAGCTGAACGGCTCCAATTCCAACAGGTACAGCCCGCCCCCAAGGGCCTGGGTTCCTCTCTGGGCACGCGCAGCTAGAAACAGCCCTGCGACAGCCGGTTTTCAACCCCTGATCCGCGTGGGACGGGCACAGAGGCCCAGCTCTGGGCAACAAAGCTGAACGGCTCCAATTCCAACAGGTACAGCCCGCCCCCAAGGGCCTGGGTTCCTCTCTGGGCACGCGCAGCTAGAAACAGCCCCGAGACAGCCGGTTTTCAACCCCTGATCCGCGTGGCACGGGCACAGAGGCCCAGCTCTGGGCAACAAAGCTGAACGGCTCCAATTCCAACAGGTACAGCACGCCCCCAAGGGCCTGGGTTCCTCTCTGGGCACGCGCAGCTAGAAACAGCCCCGAGACAGCCGGTTTTCAACCCCTGATCCGTGTGGCACGGGCACAGAGGCCCAGATCTGGGCAACAAAGCTGAACGGCTCCAATTCCAACAGGTACAGCCCGCCCCCAAGGGCCTGGGTTACTCTCTGGGCACGCGCAGCTAGAAACAGCCCCGAGACAGCCGGTTTTCAACCCCTGATCCGCGTGGGACGGGCACAGAGGCCCAGCTCTGGGCAACAAAGCTGAACGGCTCCAATTCCAACAGGTACAGCCCGCCCCCAAGGGCCTGGGTTCCTCTCTGGGCACGCGCAGCTAGAAACAGCCCCGAGACAGCCGGTTTTCAACCCCTGATCCGCGTGGCACGGGCACAGAGGCCCAGCTCTGGGCAACAAAGCTGAACGGCTCCAATTCCAACAGGTACAGCCCGCCCCCAAGGGCCTGGGTTCCTCTCTGGGCACGCGCAGCTAGAAACAGCCCCGAGACAGCCGGTTTTCAACCCCTGATCCGCGTGGGACGGGCACAGAGGCCCAGCTCTGGGCAACAAAGCTGAACGGCTCCAATTCCAACAGGTACAGCCCGCCCCCAAGGGCCTGGGTTCCTCTCTGGGCACGCGCAGCTAGAAACAGCCCCGAGACAGCCGGTTTTCAACCCCTGATCCGCGTGGCACGGGCACAGAGGCCCAGCTCTGGGCAACAAAGCTGAACGGCTCCAATTCCAACAGGTACAGCCCGCCCCCAAGGGCCTGGGTTCCTCTCTGGGCACGCGCAGCTAGAAACAGCCCTGAGACAGCCGGTTTTCAACCCCTGATCCGCGTGGGACGGGCACAGAGGCCCAGCTCTGGGCAACAAAGCTGAACGGCTCCAATTCCAACAGGTACAGCCCGCCCCCAAGGGCCTGGGTTCCTCTCTGGGCACGCGCAGCTAGAAACAGCCCCGAGACAGCCGGTTTTCAACCCCTGATCCGCGTGGGACGGGCACAGAGGCCCAGCTCTGGGCAACAAAGCTGAACGGCTCCAATTCCAAACAGGAGACATTCCCAACTCCTCGCCCTGTGCCAGGGACTCTTTCCGGAGCCGCGGCCGCTAACGCGGCCGCGAAATATTTTCCCACTACATATGCCATAGGAACCATAAGCTAACTTCTTAGATGGAAACTTCTCTATTTTAGCTCAGCCACTAGAAATACAGTTGCCAATAACTCATAAGCCTATCTTATCTCACACTGCATATCAAGCAGAATAGTAACACTGAACGTGAAGGACTAAACCACACCTCTCACAATGGTAAAGCAACGCAAAAGCCCACCAAACATTCATATTGAAGAGTCTAGCCCAGATGACACCAACAGTACTGTAGTGTTAGACAACCTCTCTGACAAGGAATTCAGAAGGGAGCTACTTAGGATGCTTAGGGAATTAAAAGAAACAATGGAAAGCAATGCCAATAGAAGACAAGAGGATCTGAAGGCAGAAATGAGGAAAATGCAATCAGAAATGTCAGACCTGAAAAATCTCGTAGGCGAATTGAAAAGCTCAGTGGAAGGCCTCAGCAGCAGAGTAACAGCGGCTGAGAACAGAATCAGTGAGCTCAAGGATGAAGTTCAGAGACTCTCCCGAAAAGAGCAGAAAATGGAAAAGAGACTCACAATTCGGGAACAGATGGCAAGAGAAGATCGTGATGAAGCCAAGAGGGGTAACATAAGAATTATTGGAGTCCCAGAGGGACAGGAAGAAAACCTCGATGAAGAAGAAACTGTCAAAGACATCATTGCTACAACATTTCCAGAGCTGAAGAAAACTTGTGACCACATTCAGGAGGCCCGAAGTGTACCAGCTAGAAGAAATCCGAATAAAAATACCCCAAGACACATTCTGATCAAAATGACCAAAACCTTAGACAGAGACAAAATTCTGAAAGCAGCAAGATCGAAGAAAGAAATCTCTTACAAAGGAGCATCCTTAAAATTCACAGCTGATTTTTCTGATGAAACCCTCATGGCCCGAAAACAGTGGTGGGACATAGTAAAAAAACTCAATGAAATAAATGCCTCCCCCAAAATACTTTTCCCAGCAAGACTCTCATTCATAATAGAAGGAAAAACACACAGTTTCACAGACAAACAACAGCTCAGGAACTTCATAGACTCAAAACCATGGTTACAAGAACAACTAAATGGGCTACTTTAAGGCAAGAAAGGCTCCTCAAATACACCCAATTTTAACAGAACAATGGGACAAAATCCCAGAACAATAATCTCTCTCAATGTCAATGGGCTAAACGCACCAATTAAAAGACATAGAGTGGCAGGATGGATTAGAAAATTGAACCCAACATTCTGCTGCCTGCAAGAAACGCATCTCAATAGTCAAAGAAAACACAGACTCAGAGTCAAAGGCTGGAAAACAATCCTACAGGCAAACAGCTCCCATAAAAAAGCTGGGGTAGCCATCCTTATATCAGACCACATTGATTTCAGAGTGAGGAAGGTCATAAGAGACAGTGAAGGCCATTACTTATTGATCAGAGGATCTGTACAACAGGAAGAACTTACAATAATAAATGTATATGCACCTAATGAGAGACCAGCAAAGTACTTAAAACAACTACTCATAGATTTGGAAAAAGACATCAATAGCAACACAATACTAGTGGGAGACTTCAACACTGCTTTGTCACCTCTTGATAGATCAACCAGTCTCAAGCTTAGCAAGGACATACTTCATTTGAGGGAAACAATGGAAGAAAGGGACTTAGTAGATATATACAGGACACTTCATCCACAAAAAGCTGAATACACATTCTTCTCAAGCGTCCATGGAACATTCTCCAAGATAGACCACATGCTGAGCCACAAAACATGCCTCCATAAAATTAAGAAGGTAGAGATTGTATCAACAATCTTCTCAGACCATAATGCGCTGAAATTAGAAGTAAATCACACACAAAAACAGAAAACTAAATCAAACACCTGGAAATTAAACAGTGCACTATTGAACAACGAGTGGATTAGACAGGAAATCAAAGAGGAAATCAAAAGATTCCTAGAAACGAATGAAAATGAGAACACGAGTTACCAAAACTTATGGGACACAGCAAAGGCTGTGTTAAGAGGAAAGTTTATAGCTCTACAAGCATTCCTCAGGAAGGAGGAGCGAGCACACATAAGTAACCTAACCTCACAGCTTAAGAGCTTGGAGAAGGACCAAAAAAAGGAGCACAACCCGAACAGGAGAAAGGAAATAATAAAACTCAGAGCAGAGATTAACGAGATGGAAACCCAAAAAACAATCCGAAAGATCAATGAAACCAAGAGCTGGTTCTTTGAGAAAATTAACAAGATCGATAAGCCTCTAGCAAAACTCACAAAGAAAGGGAGAGAGAAAACCCTAATAAACCGAATCAGAAATGAAAAGGGGGTCATTACAACAGAAACCACAGAAATTCAGAGGATCCTCAGGGAGTACTTTGAGAAGCTTTATGCCACGGAACATCAAAACCTCGAGGAAATGGATAAATTCCTAGACTCCTACAGACTCCCAAGGCTGAACCAAGAAGACCTGGAATACCTGAACAGACCTATCACCATCAAGGAAATTGAAATGGTAATAAAAAGTCTCCCCAAGCACAAAAGTCCTGGCCCGGATGGATTCACTAGTGAATTCTTCCAAATCTTTAAAGAGGACTTACTCCCAATACTCTTTAAGCTTTTCCACGAAATTGAAATATCAAAAACACTTCCAAACAGTTTCTACGAAGCAAATATCACACTGATACCAAAAGCAGACAGAGATACCACAAAGAAAGAGAATTACAGGCCGATATCCCTGATGAACACAGATGCAAAGATCCTCAACAAACTACTAGCAAATAGAATCCAACTACTCATCAAAAAGATCATACACCATGACCAAGTAGGATTCATCCCAGGGATGCAAGGATGGTTCAACATTCGGAAATCAATCAACATAATCCACCATATCAACAAAAGAAAAGATAAGAAGCATATGATCATATCAATAGATGCAGAGAAAGCATTTGATAAGATCCAGCACCTCTTTATGATGAAAACCCTAGCCAAAATGGGTATAGAGGGGACCTTCCTCAACATAATTAAAGCCATCTACCACAAGCCTACAGCAAGCATCATCCTCAATGGGGAAAAACTGAGAGCCTTCCCTCTAAGATCAGGGACGAGACAGGGATGCCCACTCTCTCCACTGCTGTTCAATATAGTACTGGAAGTACTTGCAATAGCGATTAGGCAGGAAAAAGTTATTAAGGGCATTCAGGTAGGAAAGGAAGAAATCAAGCTCTCACTATTCGCAGATGATATGATAATCTACTTAGAGAACCCAATAACTTCCACCAAAAAACTCTTAGAAACAATAGACTCGTATAGTAAAGTTGCAGGTTATAAAATCAATACCCAAAAGTCCATGGCTTTCCTATACGCAAAGAGTGAGAGAGAAGAAAGCAACATGAAAAAAACAATCCCATTCACAATTGTGCCCCAGAAAATCAAGTACCTAGGAATCAGCTTAACTAAGGAAGTAAAGGACCTGTACAAAGAAAACTACAAAACGCTACTTCAGGAAATAAAAGAGGACATGAGGAAATGGAAAGATATCCCCTGCTCATGGGTCGGGAGACTTAACATTGTCAAAATGGCAATACTACCGAAAGCATTGTATAAATTCAATGCAATCCCTATAAGGATACCCATGACATTCTTCAAAGAAATGGAGCAAACACTCTTGAAATTTATATGGAACAATAAGCCCCCACGAATAGCTAAAGCAATTCTTGGGAAAAAGAAAATGGGAGGAATCAACCTCCCGAACTTCAAACTGTACTACAAAGCAGTAATAATTAAAACAGCATGGTACTGGAACAAAGGCAGAACTGCAGACCAATGGAACAGGGTTGAATACACTGACATCTCTCCTCAATCATATGCTCATCTAATCTTTGATAAAGGTGCAAGTAATGTGAAGTGGAGTAAGGAAAGCCTCTTTAATAAATTGTGTTGGCATCACTGGACGGCTACATGCAAAAAAATAGGCTCAGAACTCTGCCTAACACCATGTACAAAAGTAAGATCAAAATGGATTAAAGACCTCAACATCAGACCAGAAACCATAAGGTACATTGAAGATGAAGTTGGCAAAACCCTCCATGACATTGAAGCTAATGGTATCTTCAAAGATGCCACGCCACTGGCCGAGCAAGTGAAAACAGAGATAGATAAATGGGACTATCTTAAACTAAGAAGCTTCTGCACCTCCAAAGAAACAGTGACCAAAATACAAAGACAGTCTACAGAATGGGAAAGGATATTCACCGAATACACATCTGACAAGGGGTTGATATCCAGGATATACAAAATACTGGTTAAACTCCACAAGAAGAAAACATCCAACCCCATCCAAAAATGGGGCAATGAAATGAACAGAAACTTTCTCAAAGAAGAAATCCGAAAGGCAAAAAAGCACATGAGAAAATGCTCTACATCATTAATCATCAGGGAGATGCAGATCAAAACCACAATGAGATACCATCTCACACCTCAGAGACTGGCCCACATTCAAAAGAACAAAAGCAACCGATGCTCGCGTGGATGTGGCGAGAAAGGGACACTCCTTCACTGTTGGTGGGAATGTCCACTGGTTCAGCCCTTCTGGAAAACAGTATGGACGATTCTCAAAAAAATTAGAAATTGAGCTCCCATTTGACCCAGCAATACCACTCCTGGGAATATATCCCAGAGAGGCAAAAATGTATAGTCGAAGTGACATCTGCACTTGTTTGTTCATTGCAGCCCTCTTTACAATAGCCAGAAACTGGAAGAAACCTGAATGCCCAAGAACAGATGACTGGTTAAAGAAACTTTGGTACATCTACACAATGGAGTACTATGTAGCTCTTAGAAAAGATGAAGTCATGAAATTTACATACAAGTGGTACAATATGGAAAGTATCATGCTAAGCGAAATGAGTCAGAAAGAGAGGGATAGACATAGAAAGATTGCATTCATCTGGGGGATATAAAGTAACAAAGTATGAGATTAATACCCAAGAATAGCTGAGATCAGCACCAGGAGGATTACTCCATAACTTAGAGGCCAGCCGGGTATCCTAGAGGAAAGGGCTATTCAGATAGAGAAGGGAGCACCAAATAAAGGATGTTTGGAGGATCCTCCCAGGAGGGGAGATGCATGTCGAAAGTAGACTATGGACTGAACATGTTTGCCACTCAATGCCTCTTTTGCAGACCACAACACCCAAAAGGAGAGAGAGAACACAGGGGATTGCCCTGCCACAGAGACGGGGGGATGGGGGGATGGGGGTGGGAGGGATATTATCCATGGTGGTGGAAAATGGGCACTCGTGGAGGGATGGGTATCTGATCATTGTATAATTGAAACCAAAGTACAAAAAATTGTAAATCTACAACTTTAAAAAAAATAAAATAAAATAAAGGGAAAAAAAATTTCTTTGAGAAAATAAACTATTTATGCAATAAAAATAATTAACTGAAAAAAAAAAGAGACAAAACTAATGGGATTGGGACTTATGGTGGAAGGGGAGAAGAGCACAAAAAACCCTGTTGACCACAGCTCAGCAGGGTCAGCTAACTTGCGTGATGCCAGAACTCCTTCACTGATTTCCTCTTTTTAATGTGGAAAAATGAAAAGACTTTGCAGGCTGCCAAGGGGTTGTTCCCTCCAGTTTACACTATTTTTTTTCAATCAGAATTGTTTAAAGATATTTGAAAAATTTGGAGCTTAATGATTTGTTCTCATATATTTCCGCTACATGGTGTCAGTGGGCATTGATCCAGGAAGGCCAGCATGAAAAAGTTGAGGTGTATGTCTTAACCACCAATGCCAAAACTACTGTAAGTATGGAACCCAAAGTACAATAGTTAAACTTCAAAATGTGTTTGTCAAGGAAATTGGTGGGAATGCAGGTAGAAATGGGTCATTTGTTGGTGGAGGGATGCAGACACTGGTGGTGTGATTTGAATTGGAATATTGAATGACAAATCTCCATTATAAATGACTTTGAAAATCAAAATTGCCTAAATTTAAAAATAGAGAAGTCAACTTATGTCTATATTTCAAGAAATCTTGTCTTAGCAAATTTTGGCAGGGAGACCATAGTTGGTAGAGAGAGGGAGAAAGAAAGGGAGAGTTGACAGTTGGGAAGAGAAGCCTGGATATCATGGAAGAGATGAAAGCTGATCTTAGAAGATTTGGAGCCATCAGAGTTTAGAGAGTTAAATGGTGAGACCATTGCAGTTTAGATAGTTAAATAGAGAGATTGGTTTCAGTCATCAGCAGTGTATACATAGAGAGAGTTCAAAGACCTCACAGATATTCACGCTATATTAACTAACAAGGGGAGCGTTTTTTCCCTGAAGCACTGCGTAAGGATAATATATTGCCAGGAAGAATGATAAGAAGTTGGTTCTCTTTTTCAACAGATTAATATATTAGAGATGAAAACTTTTGTAAAAAGGAATCTATTATCTTGTCCTGTTGCTCTGTTTTCTTGTCATCATTCCATTCTCCCCCATGACCCGACCTAATTAGGGCTCTCCACATTTTTCAGCATTGTCACCACATAGCCTCAGAGCATGTGTTAACTGCCGGTAGCTCACAGCTCTCATGTTTGCCCCCCATCCAAGCCAGAGCCATCCTTCTGAAAGCAAGGATATTTGCTGAAAACCCGTTCTTCCTTGAAGTGGCAGTCATAATTTACCTCTTCTTAATCATTGTGTTTACAAATTTAGATGAATCTCCCTATACTAGTGACAGGGATTTTCCAAACTAAGAAAAGCATAAACATTTCCTTTTCCCCCAAGAAACTTGGGCTAGTTATTTTCTATCCACTGCTAATAATATGTCGTAATAAGGAAATAGAACTGAAGTAAAAACAAGTACATTTGTCAATTTGGTGCCATGACTAGTCAGTCTGAGTATAAGTATATATTTCTAGAAAAAAAAAAAAGCAGAAGAACAGGAGTTGGTTGCTAGCAAAGAATGCCAAATCTCTGCCAAGAAATCCTTTGAAAATAAAAATTGTGACTATGGACAGAACATAATTGCCACTCAATGCCTCTTTTGTAGACCACAACACCCAAAAGGATAGAGAGAACAAAAGGGAATGCCTTGCCACAGAGGGAGGGTGGGATGAGGGTACAGGTGTGGAAGGATACTGGAATCTATGGTGGTGGAAAATGGGCACAGGGGGAGGGATGGGCATTTGATCATTGTATAATCGAAACCCAAGAACAAAAATTTGTATATGTACAACTGTACCTCATGGTGTTTCAGTAATAAAAATATAAAAAAATAATATAAAAATTGTTTTGTCTGCCAGAGATCAGCCGATGGGAACCTGAGTGAAGGCAAAAGATTAAATTGGTTGACTTTTATTTTTCCTTGAGTATATTAATTTGATTTTGGAGTCAATTTATATGACAGTTCATCAAGACACAGAAATTTTCAGCACTTCTCTTGTTTAAAAGTATAGTGATACACAATATCTCTATCTCACATTATTTTTATTTCTGATAGTTTGACACAAAAGATAAGTCATAATCATAGATAAATGTAAATTATTTAAATACTTTTTTGATTATTTAAAATTACATTATAGAATTACTAGAATTTCATAAATTTTAGGATTATGCAGAATCAACGTTCATGTATCATATTACACTCACTACTGAAAGGCCTACTCTGTCATTCACCATTGTTCAGTTTTTCCACTTTGATTACACCTTTCCATCTGGTAATTAAATAGTCTCATGGTTCTAAAGTTTGTTTTTATTGCTTTGAAAAGATCAAAACTATGCAATTTTCAACATTGGATGAAACTAGAGGATATCATGCATGTAAAGGTAGCCTTAAGGAAAGGAACAGATACAGAGAGATTTTTCTCATATGTGGGATGTAAAGACACACAGCAAGGTAGCAACAAAGGTTCAAGGCCAATGTAAGGGGAGAACTGATCCACACAATTGAGTCAGGGGATTGGGATGGAGGGATTCTGGGGGTTTGGGGGAGAGGGAGCGGTTATTTTTTGAGAGAATGAGGAGTGTCCTGTCGGAATTATGTGTATGAGAAACCATTATTAATTGAATTATAAATCATAGAATATAAATATTGTTTTAGACGTTTGTCTGTCTCATTTTATCCTTTTAATTTGTTTTCTCCATATACCACATATGCATCAACTTCTATGATGCCTATCTTTCTCTGCCTGGTTTATGTCACTAAATATAATATCCTCATGTGATCCAATTTTATACAGATAATAAGATATCACTTCATACAACTGAGTAGTATTCCATTGATTTACCCCCTTTCATTTTCAAAATTTGTCGCTTAAAAGATACAAATATTGGTTTAAACAATGCTCTGGTGGTTTAAAATTTTTAGTTTAGTGAAGCAAAATAGATTTTACTGAAAAACACTTAGAAACTTGTTAAACCGGTGTAGGGCGGAATGGAATATATGTTCAAGAGAGAACACTCGTTTAACAAAGCAAGCAAAGAGAGACATAGAGAAAGGAAGCACGGTATTTCTTCAAGGGAGAACACAAGCTTGAGGACCAAGCCCACTCTGGTAGTTTAGGAATAAGAACTTGGAGTGGTATGAACTTAACTTGTACACTTTAGGGGATAACCTGAGTGAAACTATTAGAAGTACGTTCAGGAGCATGATAAACTGGAGTCTGCACTTGGAGTGAGGAGGGTAGAGAGTTCTTTGGGGAGATCTGGACTATTGAGAATAGTAATATTATAACATTAATGATAGTATCTTACCGTGGGATTCCAAAAAAATCTTTCACAGTGGCGTCAGAAATGATAACATTCTTAGATATTTGGATTTCCTGTGGAAACAACGGGAAAGCAGAGTTTATGCTCTGGATGCCTCCAACTGAAACAAGGTCAACAAATCATGAATGAAAAATTACAAGTTAGATGGATCATGGATTCTGATCCCAGTGGAAGGCTAGCTTTCGGGTGAACAATTTCTACTGATGGCCTGATGTAGATTCTGATCCTGGGATACGTAACAGAAAGGAGGTAGTGACAGGTATTCTCAGAAGTGAAGCCTCTGAGACAGAATTCGTTCATGCCAACCAATAGGTTATCAATGTTTGCTCATGGCTGCTACCATTATAACATTCAATGGTTTTGTGGTTTCAATTTACTGTGTCAATGTAAAGATGAAGTTTCTAAATGGAAGGTAAAAATCTGAGGCCCTCAAGATGATGAATTATGGGGATGCGGGGGGGAGCTTGATCTATAGTACAGCAGGTAGAGCATTTGCCTTGCACCCGGCCGACCCAGGTTAGATTCCCAGCATCCTGTATGGTCCCCCCAAGCACCGTGAGGAGTAATTCCTGAGTGCAGAGCCAGGAGTAACCCCTGTGCATCGGCAGGTGTGACCCAAAAACGCAAAAAAAAAAAAGATGATAAATTACCTTTAGATATTTTGAAGTCAAGTAGAAACAGCCAGAAAGTTCCCCAGAAAAGAGTTCACCTGGGTCGAAAACATCATCACCTCTAGCATGAGAGCATACAGAAAATAAGGTTTCCATTTTATGCCAAGTTAAAGCAAGCCAGACATGATCTTGGAAATTTTTTCCAAGGAAAACATGGCTATAGGAAGGATAAGGTGACAACTGAGTCTTAGAGGTCAAATATAGAAGAGAAGCGAGGGTCAAAATGTAGGAGGTACATTGGCGACCAGGAATATTTAGAAAAGCATTTTTTAAAAAAGAAAATGCAATGAGACAACAATTAAGAACTTTTTAAATGTTTAAGAACAGGGATATAACTCAGTGAAAGAGCATTTGCCTTCCATTGTATGATGATGTGGGATTGATCCTTAGCATTGCAAACAGCATTATTTTTTAATTTTTAATTTCTTTCTTTCTTGCTTGCTTGCTTGCTTGCTTTTTTGTTTTTTGGGTCGCACCTGGCTATGTATAGGGGTATTTTTAATTTTTAAAAAAACTCATAAATTTACCTTTTTACCTGTCGTTTAAAAGGAAATCTAAAATATTTTAAAGTAAATATATGTGAAGAAGAATAAAATTCACAGGAACTATTTAGCGTTCTTAATGATACAGCAGTCAGAATTTTGAGGTTAATTGTATGGGTATTGCATAAATAATTTTTCCCCATTATGTGGGCTCTCTTTTTATCATGGTCACCATTTTTTCTGAGTTGCAGAAACTTCTTAGTTTAATGTAGTCTCATTTGTTTATCTTCACTTCCTCTTCCTTTGTCAGTGGTGTTTCATTCTAGAAGTTTCCCTTAGCTTTAATGTCATGCAGGGATCTTCCCACATTTTTCTCCATATATCTTAAGATTTCAGGTATGATATTGAGGTCTTTAATACATTTGATCTGACTTTGTGCCTGGCGCTATAAAGAGGTCTGAGTTCAATTTTTTTGCATGTTGCTGTCCAGTTTTCCCAGCACCAGTTCCTGAAGAGACTTCCTAGCTCAACTTCATATTTCTTGAGCCTTTATGAAGGTAAGGTAAAGGTAAAGGCCCTCCCATTGTTCGTTGATTTGCTCGAGTGGGCCCAGTAACGTCTCCATTGGAGACTTTGTTGTTACTGTATTTGGCATATGGAATACATCATGGGGAGCTTGCCAGACTGTGCCATGCGGGCGACATACTCTCAGTAGCTTTCCAGGTTCTCCGAGAAGGGCAGAGGAATCGAACTCGGGTCGGCCATGTTGGCTGCAATTTGCTTGAGTGGGCCCAGTAACGTCTTTATCATGAGACTTGTTGTTACTGTGTTTGGTATATCGAATACATCTAATGGGCTGGAGCTATAGCACAGCGAGTAGGTCGTTTGCCTTGCATGCAGCCAACATGTTCAATGCGAGTTCGATTTCTCTGCCCCTCTTGGAGAGCCCGGTAAGCTTAGAGAGTATCTAGCCCTCACGGCAGAGCCTGGCAAGCTACCTGTGATGTATTTGAGCCTTTATGAAAGATTAGGTAATAATAATCTGAGGGCCAGCGTCAGGATATTTAACTATATTCCATTGATCTGAGGCCTGTCTTTATCTGAATATCATGGTATTTTGATTACTACAATTTTGTAGTTGGGTTTGAAGTTGGGGAAGGTGTTCCCTTCTTCTTTTTACCAAAGATTGCTTTAGCTCTTCATTGGAGTTTATTGTTGTGTATGACTTTCAAGAGTGTTTAATCTATTTATTTGAAAAATGTTATGGGTATCCTTATAGAATGTGCATTAAATCTTTATAGAGCTTTGGGGTGTATTGCCATTTTGACAGTGTTAAACCTCTCAATCCATGAGCATGGGATGTGATTCCATTTCCTCATATACTCTCTTATTTCGTAAAGTAGAGCTTTGTAGGTTTTTTTTTTTTTTGGTATAGATCCTTAACATTTTTAGTTGATTCTAGTATACTTGATTTTCTGAGGTATTATTGTGAATGGGATTGTTTTTTCTCTATCTCTTTTTTCTCTTTCATTATTAATATATGGGAAAGGCATGGAGTACCAGATATTGATTTTGTAATATGCTACTTTACTAAACAAATCTATTGTTCCCAGCAGCTTTTTTTGTAGATTCTTTGGGATTTTCTAAGTATAGTATCATGTCATCTCCAAATAGTAAAAGCTTGAGTTCTTCCTTTTTTATCTGGATGCCCTTGATATCTTTTTTTTTTACAGAAATCATATGGCAAATACTTCAAGTACTATGTTGAATAGGAGTGGTGAGAGTGGGTAATTTGTTTTGTGCCTGATTGTATTTTGGAATTCTAGTTCATTGATTTCTGCTCCAAGCCTTCAGTTTTTCCCCGTTGAGAATAATGCTTGCTGTGGGTTTGTGATAATTTGCTTTGACTATATTGAGGAAAGTACTTTCAACTCCCATTTTGTTGAGAGTTTTTCATCATGAATGGGTGCTGGATCTCATCAAATGATTTATCTACATATATTGATATGATTATATGACTTTTATCTTTATTTTATTGAGATGGTGTATTCTGTTGATTGACTAGAGAATGTTAAGCCATTCTTGCATCCCCAAGGTAAACCTACTGGGTCATAGTGTGTGATCTTTTGTTGAGTTTCTGGATTCTCTCTGCTGGTATTTTCTTGAGAATCTGTGTATCTGTATTCATCAAGGAAATAAGTCTGTAATTTTCTTTTTTTGTGGTGTCTCTGTCTGTTTTGAGAATTAGGGTGATCTTTGCCTCATAGAAACTATTTGGGAGTATTTATGATTCTTCAATTTCCTGGAAAATCTTGAAAAATGTTGGCAGCATTTCCTCTTTAAAGGTTTGAAATATTTCACTATTGAATCCATCCATCTGGGCCAGGGATTCTGTTTGGGGGGATACTTTTGACCATCATTTCAATTTCCTTGGAAGTGATAGGTTCAAGTATTCCAAATCTTCTTGGTTCAGCCTTGGGAGGTAATTGGAATCCAAAAATTTATCAATTTATTCAAGATTCTCTCATTTCCTACTGTAAAGATTCTCAATATAATCTCTGATGATCCTATGGATTTCTGTAGTTTCTATTAGGATATGCCCCTTTGCAATTCTGATTCGATTTGTTAGAATTCTTTCTCTTTGTTTCTTTGAGAGGCTTCTCATGGTTTAATGATCTTATTTATTTTCTCAAAGAACCACCTTTGTTCTTAATGGTCTTCTGGATTTTATTTTGGGATTCTAGCTCATTGATGTCTGGTACAAGTTTTATTATTTCCTTCCTCCAGCCTAGTTTGGACTACTTTTGTTGGTCATTTTCCAAAATCTTGAGCTCTAATTTATTCATTCATGCCCTTTCTTTCTTCCTAGTGAATTCTGGCAGAGCTATACTCTTAACTCTTAACACTGCTTTTGCTGTGTCCCGCAAGTTCTGGTAGCTCGTGTCCTCATTCTCATTTGTTTCTGGAAACTTTTTATTTCCCCTTTGATTTCTTCTCTAAGCCAACGGTTGTTCATTACTTCCCTTAAAAAAATATTTCCTTGCTGAGCTTTAGTCTGTTTGATCTATTCAGAAGTGACAAAGTAGTGTTGAAATCTCCAACTATTATTGTGTTGCTCTCAATGTTTTTCTTTAAGTCTATTAGAAGTTATTTTTAAGTATTTTGCTGGTCTGTCATTAGGAGCACCTACAGTGAGGAGGGTGAGTTCTTTCTGATGTACAGATCCCATGATCATGAAGAAATGACCTTCACTGTCTCTTATAACCTATAGCCTGAAGTCCATATGGTCTGATACTAGTATGTCCACACCAGCTTTGTGGAGGTGTTCTTTTCTTTCTTGAAGAATTGTTTTCAAGCCTTTGACTTTGAGCCCATGGTTGCTTTGATTGTTCAGAAGTGTTTCTTCAGGCAGAAGAATGTTGGGTTCAGTTTTATAATTCATCTTTCCATTCTGTGCCTCTGAATTGGCACATTTAGTTCATTGACATTGAGGAGATTGTTGTGATGGGGATTTGTGCTATCTTTATGTAGAATCTTTGTACTTGTGTGGATTGTCTTAGCTTAAAGTAGCCCTGTTAATTCTTCTTGCAACAAAAATATGGATCACTTTACAAGTTTGCATGTCATCTCTGTGCAAGGACCATGCTAATATATGTATCATTTCAATTTTAGTATACATGTTACCAAACATAGTATGAGTTAATTTTTCCATATTTTTCTCTTCTTATTACTTTGAGTGTTGTCCTTACTCACTCCTATGGCAGACAGTGATTCCAAATCAAGGAATGTATTTCAAAGCAGCTTGAATAGATAGATTTAGAACTTTAATGTCCTAGAAAGAAAATTATGGTTTTTACCATATTATCTTTTACCATACCCAAGGCATCAGTTTTACAAAATAATTCTTTTGGAAGATGGTATATGAGTCTTCTTTAATACCCTTCCCTGAAACCTTCATTAAGACCATTAAACTAGAGCCTTTTGCTGTTCTCACCTCAGTCCCGTGTACATCTCCAGGAAAAGGTGGATGGTGTTCTCTGCAATTTGACCACCTTGAATGTAAGTAGGATTTTTCTCCTGAAGGAAGAGGTGAGGAGAATATTGATGATTTGATTCCACCTTATTACAAGTACAACTTGAATGTAAGGTGAGACTCATGAGGCTCCTGTAAAGGACAGAAAAAGGGGTCTCAGTGAAGTTTAATGGCCAACACACATTAACAACACAGATGACTCAAAGTAGCCTGTGTGCATCTTTGTGTATAGTGAGTTTTATATCTACTGAGAGTTATTCTCAGTCATGACACACAGGCCAAATAGCCCTGTATTTAAAAATCTAGTTCTCTAAGCAGAGTGGGGTCTCTGAAGTGATTGAACAAGTGTATAGTAATTTATTACTAAGCACATAAGTACTTTTTGATCAAAAATTAATTCCAAATATATCTAAAACGACCGTCTCCTGACCCCGCACCTGGCTTTCCTCACCAGGGCCCCTTGGACGGGGAGGGGTGAATTTCCCTCACTGCCCTGAGTAGAGCCCCGGCAGCTGAAGACCTCTGCAACCAGCCATAGGTACGCTTAAGAACACTCTGCCAAAGCTTGAAGGAGACTCATGCATGAAGGAAGTGGAAGCAGAACCTGTGTAAACACATAAAAAATAAAAGGCTGGCAGTCAGGCCGTTTCCCCACTCCACGGAGGTCGATGGCGATGGTCAGGAGATGGAAGGAAACGGGGGTCAGGCTGGTTGGTCGTGGAGCAGCAGATTATTACATGGAAGAGATGTATGTCATAGAGGCCTCAGGAATCCTCAAGCACGTGCAGGCACTGAGATCCAGGAAGATCCCCTTATATAGATCATAGAACCTCTAAAAGGGGCATTACAGTGATGTCATCAAAAGGAGTTACAGAAAGAACATTGAGGCAGCAAACCATATATTGTTTCTTTACATCCACATTGTTTCCTTACATCAGCAGGCCAGTAGTAATACTGGCCTCAGGAAAGAAGATACAAAGCCAAACTGAAACATTCCAGAAGCACTTTCACAAGATGCAACCACCTTGATTTGCATCCCAAAGACCAGCCTGGCTAGAGCTGGGAATCTACATTCCAAAGATCAGTCCTGGCTAGCACCTGATATCTGCAGATCTAAGACCAGCTAGGTTTCTGAAAGAAAAGGAAAACTGTCTCAGTATACTGAAATCATTTACTGAAGGCAGTTTGAAGGGGAGAAAGCAGTTTCATCCAAGCTAGTCAGGACACACAGGAAAACAGCTTATAGGAGGTCTTTTTCCTCTCCTTGTCCAACCAACATATAAGCATATATAATATTAATCATTTTCTATGGACACAGTAAGAAATACTTTGAGCTTGTAGAATTGTTCTCCTAGGGCCATCTCAATCTCAGACTGCAGCGCTCAGGCAAGATATCTTTCCTATTCCTAGCAGCAGGGCCCTAGTGTTGTTGTTACTTTTGGATCATGACATCATTTGCCTATGATCAACCTCTTATCTTATAGTTAAGAATCGTGGCACCTTGGCCTGGCCCATCGCGATGCCAGGTTAGCACATAACTTACCAGCTTGCCCTGGTTCCATCCAGTCCCACGTTGGGACCCTGCCCTTGGGGTGCTAGGAAGTGAGGCCAATTGAGGCTTAAGTTGAGAAGGCAGAAGCCCAGGAGTGAATAATATTCAAAGCCAATCAATTCCTAAGTTACAAAGCATATTAATTAATTGTCTTCCTCTATCTATACAAAAGGACCTTGCATGAAGGTAAACTGCTCAAAAGACATAAGGAGAGGAGGAAGGCAATAACTTACAGTACAGCTTCAGTGTCTAAGAAGGATGAGACCTTACAAATTGGTTGGGGCAGAGAGCATAGAAGTAGTTACAGACAGACAAAGTAATGGAAGTGACTCGGGAGCACTGTGATGGGTGCAATTGGATAAACCTAAGCCCCGTGTACTTCAACAGAACCCAGGTGTATGGGACAGGGGGATGTGATCTCCAAGGCTGCTCAGATCAAGACTGGGCCCCCTCCATCCAGATCCCCCATCTTCTAGTAGCTAAGTGTTACAACCACGAACAGCCCCTGGAGCCATGTAATCCCATCAATGGCCAAGATCCAGAGACTGGATATTGTTGATAAGATAACAACTCTTATTGTCCGGTTCTCACTCTCAGAGAACCTGGTAGGCTTCTGCGAGTATCTGCCCACATGGCAGAGTCTGTGCTTCTGGTCACTGTTTCTTTTGAAGTACAGAAGCTACTTAATTTAAGATAGTCCCCTTTGTTTATCTTTGTTTCCAGTTGCTTTGCAAGTGGAGTGTTATCTTTGAAGATACCTTTAACTTAAATGTCATGGAGGGATTTGCCGACCTTGTCTTCAATGTACCTGAGGGATTCTGGTCTGATTTTGAGGTCTTTGACCCATTTTTATCTGACTTTTGTGCATGGTGTTAGGTAGAGGTCTGAGCCATTTTTTTTTTTGCATGGATCTATCCAGTTTTTTTGCACCGTTTGTTAAAGAGGACTCTCTTGCTCCACTTCACATTTCTTGCTCCCTTATAAAAGATTAGATGATTATATATTTGTGGTTGTGTGTCAGTATATTCAATCCATTTCCAATGGTCTGCGGCTCTGCCTTTGTTCCAGTACCATGCTGTTCTCATTATTATCACTTCATAGTAGAGTTTGAGGTTGGGGAAGGTGATGCATCCATCGTTTTTTCCCCAAGAATTGCTTTAGCTATTAGTGGGTGTTTGTTGTTCCATTCGAATTTCAGGAGTGCTTGATCAAGTTCTTTGAAGAATGTCATGGGTATCTTTATAGGGATCATATTGAATTTGTACAATGCTTTGGGGAGTATTGCCATTTTGACAATGTTAATTCTCCCATTCCATAAGCAGGAGATATGTTTCCATTTCCTCGTGTCCTTTGTTATTTCCTGTTGTGTAGGTCCTTTACATCCTTAGTTAAGCAGATTCCAAGGTTCTTGATTTTTCTGAGGCACGATTGTGAATGGAATTGCTTTTTCATTTCACTTTCTTCTCTCTCATAAGTTGCATATAAAAAAGCCATACACTTTTGTTTATTGGTTTTACAACCTGCAATTTTACTATGAAAGTCTATTATTTCTAGAAGCTTTTTTGGTAGAGGTTCTAGTATTCTTTAAATAGAGTATGATATCTGCTGTGAATAGTGAGAGCTTATTGCTAACTTTCATACATAAAAACCCTTAATATCTTTTTCTTACCTTATTTCTATTGCAAGTACTTCTAGTACCACCTTGAACAGAAGTGCCAAAATGAACTTTTATGTAGCACTTTCTGTCTGTAAATTTCTATGCTAAGAACAGTGGAATATACAGTGATATCTTAGTAATTTACAAGTAAATTATGAAGACAGATACTATAAAAATTTCTTTGTATAAATTTCCAAAATGTGTAGCTTTTATTGAATATATTAAGAATAAATCGTATATCCTGATTATACCCTGAAAATTATTTCCTCGTTAGAAGTTACCCTTCTAAAATGCAATTATGTGACACATTTTAAAAATGTTGATTATTCGCTCATTAATTCAATGAAACTTTGTTAGTCTGGTGGTGCAATGCCTCCAGGAAGTCAACCTGTACCCTCAGGTGAGTGCATCAACAATCTGATGGTGTCTTCATGCTTCCTGATAAACTCAAATTGCCACTGTGCCTCTGGCTGGATCCCAACACCTCAGGACTAAGTTTCCCGAGAAATTAAACTCCCTAAAGATATGTGGGAGCCATGTTCACAAATCACCCCTGGCTCAGCTATACAAGCTAATGGATTGGTCTTGTTTCAGAGACCCATAAACAAGTCTAGAAAGAGATCAAAAGCCACAGTTAACCTTGGACCTGCAAAAGGATGAACACACTAGGGTAAATCGAGGGAGGCAGGTTAGTTGGGTGCCCACCCAACCAGAACCCAGTGCAGCCACTTGCTCCCACAATCAAAAATCGCCACCATGCCCTCGTCTGGTTTCCAACTTCTCAGGATTGCTCTCACTAAAATATAACAGCTGAAAATTTGGATATGCGGGTTTTGTGACTGAAATCTCCAGGCTTTCTCTGGGTCACAATGGGCATCCCATCCCCACTGCCCTGTACTTATGGAAGCCTCAGCAGTCATTTCCATACCTCAAAACTACTCCAGCCTTAGCTTCCTGTAAAAAATACTAAATTCCTTGAACAAACATGATGACCTCTTAGTACATGTACGAGACCCATGATGCACAAAATAAATAGGAGACAGAGGGAAAGAATCAAAGATCCTGCCATAGAGACAGGCTGGTGGTGGGGGTAAGGTGATGGGGGATGGCTTTAGGGAACCAGGAACATTGCTGGTGGGAAATGTACACTAGTGGAGGGATGGATGTTGGATCGTTGTATGACTGGAAGCAAATTATGAATAGATTTGTAATGGTCTATCTCACAGATATTCAAAAAAACATTAAAAATATATATCCTTAATTTGTAACTCAGACTACTGACAGAACTTTAAAACCCAGCACAACTATTTTTGTGTTCTCTGTATGAAAATAATGTTACTCACCTGTGTGCCAATAGCTTGAAGAATGCTAAACCCAAAGATACATCAATGACTGTCTTTGGCATGAATATTGTAATTGCAGCAATGCTATGTTTTAGAATCAGTTCATGGACAAGAAATCAAGAGGAGCAAGTGGCAAAGAGCATCAGTGTTGAATAGATATATAATGTTTGAGGAGCTTGCAAGGGAGACGGAAAGATTTGGCATGAGAAGAGGGAAGAAACAGAAGAGTGAAGTACTAATAAGTATCATGAGAAAAATGCAAGGGAGGACATTTCCTGGCAAGTGTCACACTCTGTTGAGCTTTTGGTGAGGATAAGTATTAGAAAGTATCTTTCCCATTTAGTGGTAAAAAGGTAACTTTGATGGGTGCATTTAAATATTTCTTTAAAAATTAGAATCACCAAGAGATACACAGTTACAAAGTTGCTCATAATTGAGTTTCAGTCATGTAATGTTCTAGCACACTTCCAGTATAATGGGGGCATTTTTGAAGGACTATCCCTGGTGGGAAGACTAGGGCATCTGAATCTTAACACATTTCACCAAATGTATGATCTCTTCTCACATGATATACCCTTTCTCCCCTGCTTCTTTGATTTATCTTTTCATGCAATATTTCCTTGTGAACCTCACCTCAAGTGAGGGTCCCTATTTAAGACAAGTACATGTTTCTGGGGTATTACATATTTTTTAGTTGCTGGGAGAGTCTCTAAAGCAATGCTCAGGAGGTGTGGGGGCCCCACAGGCAATTCTCAGAAAACGTAGCCATGGTGCTTGGGGTCCTCCTATGTTATACAGCCTTTGATATTCTGGCAATCAGGTGGTGCTGGGAGTCAAATTGAGTGCATGTGAGACAAGTTCCATAAGCACTACATTATCTCCTGCGGCCCTGGCTATTAGATTGATGTCAGCATTCGAGGTCCTCCCTTTTGTCAGAAAGCAGAAACTTGTGCAGGAGAAAGTGGAAGAGACCTTAGGGTTTAACTTGGTTGACTGAGTAGATGGTGGTAGCATTAATATTAGAACATAAAGTAAAAATAAAACCAGAGAAAGATCTAACAATAGTAAAGAGGGCTTTAGACGTTACTGGGCCTGCTCGAGCAAATCGATGATCAATGGGAGGGCCTTTACCTTTACCAATCTCCAAAAAAGTTTCAAAATATAAATATTGACAAAAAATCATACAGAAGTCCAAATTTTTATTGTTCATGGGATAACTATATTAAAAAGAGAAAAGAACCACAATAAACATACAAGTAAAATGAAGGTACATTTCTTTCGAGTCTTTCAATTATGTATTTATATTAGTATATATACAAGTATAATCTTTAAAAAATAAATTTCAGTTACTGTAACATTTTATTGAGTTTTTTATAATTGTAATGTTTTACTGCTAAGATGATATTGTTGTGAACATTTATATCTATTTGTCTACTTTTCTGATTGTTTACTTAAGATCTGATATAAAAAGCTACCTTACTAGGGCTGGAGCGATAGCACAGCTGGTAGGATATTTACCTTGCAATTGGCCGACCTGGGTTCAATTCCCAGCATCCCATATGTGCGCCTGAGCAATACAAGGGGTAATTCCTGAGTGCAGAGCCAGGAGTAACCCCTGTGCATCGCCAGGTGTGACCCAAAAAGAAAGAAAAGAGCTTACTTACTTATGACTGGGTATGTAGCTCAGGGCTAAAGCACTTGGCTTGCAAGTATGAAATTTTGGGTTCTATTCCTCACACTATAGAAACAAAACCAAAATATCTCACTATGGTTGGAAATATATCTCAGTGGTAAAATATTTGCCTCACATTTGTGATGTTATGGGTTTGATCCCTGAATTTCCATATACGCTCACAAAAGCTAATTTACTTAAAGAATATTAAACTGCTTTAACCCAAGTACATATTGCCGTACTATTATACAGATTTAATTCTCAATAAAATAACTTGAAAAGGTCTATTTTTAGAATCTTTGCTAGGAAAAGATGTTACCTGATTTTTAAATGTTTGTAATTTGGGGACACATTTTAATTTGTCATTTTATTTTGTGCTCTTTGTCTACTAGTGAGCTTGAAAATTGCTCTTGTGTTTACGAGGAATTTACACTTCTTTCAATAGAGATTATATGATCATGGTTTATGCTTATTTTTTCTATTCAAGTTTAATAGCTAAATATTGATTAATTTCACAGCAGTAATTTATTAAAAACATTCATCATTTGCCTATCATATTAATTGCCATTAGTTGTTTGTTTTGCTTGTTTTTTGATCACTTAATTTACTTTTTATCTTTTCTTTCAGATTGTAAGATTTTCACAGAAATGAGCATATGTTTTTCTTTATCTTCTACAGTTTTAAACGGAGAACAACTGTTTCTTTTGTACAAATAAGATACCTGTGCCTTTATTATTTCTTCTCATTTTTTTACATTTTAAGACATCTCGATTCATCTACAACTTGTCCTAGTAAGTGTTGTCATATTGAAAGAAACCACCAATTTTTTTCAATCATAGCACTGTAGCACTGTCCTCCCGCGGTTCATCCATTTGCTCGAGCAGGAACCAGTAACATCTTACAACAAATTGTGAGACTTGTTGTCACTGGGTTTGGCCTATCGAATACGTCATGGGTATCTTGCCAGGCTCTTGCTATGTGGACGAGATACTCTGGGTAGCTTGCCGGGCAGAGGAATCGGAATCAGGGTTGGCCTCCTGCAAGGCAAATGCCCTACCCGCTGTGCTGTAAACGTTATCTAAAATATACTAGTAATACCAAATGTTGTTTCTTTAACAGTGCAATATAAACGATTATTTCGTAATTTTCTTGATGTGTTAATGAAATAGCTAAGCTCTTGAGTATCATGGGAGTATTTTTCTAATACAAGAGTCTGACGAAGGTGAAACTGTTATAACCGTCTTGTAGGATTCCATCTCACTAGCCTGCTTCATTCTACTCCGCTCTCTATCCAATCCGGTCTTCTTCTTGGGATTCTGACCTCCTGATTGGCTAGCCTCTACCTTTCAACGGCCTACTTTATGACATCATTCTCCCACCAAACCAACCACCAACTGGTAGAATCTTGGGGTTCCCATGTAGTTGTTTGTAAACAAATTTGAATCATCATGGCAAGTGACGAGTGACCAATGACCAATCAACATTGACCAGTTATCTGTACTGGACACTTGTGGTCTTTAGCCGCTTCAGTATTCAGACGTACTCTCCTACCGTCTCCTCATCTCGTCTACCTTTCATCGGTACTTCCTCTTCTCTGACCATGTCAGGTAATGTATAATACTTTTCAAAGCTTTTCATTAGATTTATAATCACTAAACTTAAAAGAAGTCTAGTAAAACCAGCACGTAGTAATGAAAGAAAGTGTTCAAGTAGAATTTTATAAGTCTCATTTTAGCTTGACTTTGATATTTCCTGTGTGATTTTAGACATTGGCTTGCTTTCTCTCACATACAAACTGCTTTTCCTCATTGATTACTTTATATTTTAGACGTATTTACGAGCTCAAATACAAACATATATATATATATATATATATATATATATATATATGTTGATTCTCTGTGTTTCTTTTCCTTTTAATCCTGTATTTTATAAAATATCCATTAAAGGTAAAGGTAAAGGCCCTCCCGTTGATCGTCGATTTGCTCAAGCGGGCCCAGTAACGTCTTCATTGGAGACTTTGTTGTTACTGTGTTTGGCATATCGAATACTCTCGGTAGCTTGCCAGGCTCTCTGAGAGGGGCGGAGGAATCGAACTCGGGTCGGCCATGTTGGCTGCTTGTAAGGCAAACGCCCTACCTGCTGTGACAAAAGTAAATCAGAGACAGTATTTTTACAGAAACAGAAAATGTAGATGCTGTGGAAACCTGTTAATATATACCCGCATGGTTTCTCTGTAATGGTCTCTCCTCTTGTATTTATACTTCAGTAGTTTAAATATAGTGCTATTACACAGTAATAATCATTGATCTTTGAGTTTTCTATTTAAACCAGGTAATAAGAAAATTTGGGGCATGGGGAAGGTGTGGAGTGCTGAGCGGTAGGGAGGCAAGCCCTCTAAGGTAAGAAAGTTTTGGATCACTTTCATCAAACATTGACCAATCGAAACCAAGACTATATGAGGGAGAATAAAATAGGTAAGAAAGAAAGAAAGAATATGGATGGCATTTATCAAGGAAGGGGAAACCATCTGGATGGAATGTTGAAGAAAACCAATTATTTAAAATCAAAAAAGAAAGAATATATGTTAAATATGCGGAGGTAAATACACTGAGAGCAAGTCAGAGCAATTTACTTCAATAAATGCCAGGACTAGAAAGTATACTATGCCTTGAGTAGGGTACCAGTAGGAAAACCAGTATATCAGAAAGCCATCCTTGGTGCCTTTTTTCCTTATTATCTTTTAGAACACAGTACTTGGTACATGACAATTTGGAATATGAACATGCTTCAGAAATGATGCATCCCATTAATAGCTAATAGTGGCTATCTAGGTGGGTGTAAGAAATAGAATCTTCAATGTTTTTATGACGTTCTAGTTTTTAAGTACATGTACGCGTTGCCTGTTGAAATTTAAAAAAAAAAAAGGTATCTTCTAACTTGATTCAGGAGATTTGATTCATTTGTGTGGTAAGTAGGCTCCAGGTTAAAGCTGCTTGTCATCTTTACAAATATTATTTCATGTGATTTTTTCTTCCTAACATGAGAGTATTTTGATAATAGTCAACTTCCGTTTTTAGATCCTAAGAGGAAATAGGAAAATCAAGTCACACATGTCGAATTACACATTTTTGTCATATTTCTTAATTTTGATTGTTCCTACATTAAGAATATTTAATGGAATTTTGGTGCTCATTTATTAACATTGAGAAGAACGTTTTCCAGGTTAATAAAGATAATTCAACACTAGGTTTTGAAAGTAATTTTCAACATTTTGTGATCATTTTATATGGTCTTTTCTATTTGTGTGATAAACTGAAATCATATGCTAGGTTTAACACATGTTGTTTGCTGTTTAATATTCAGAGGTATTGATGAGAATAATTTTTTATAATTACGAAGTTTCTCTATTTTACTCATTTAAAACATTGCTTACCTATGAAATACAATCAAGTTTATTCCTATTTTCTTTTTTTTATGTAGTTACTGGTAAATCTTTTCTGTTTAATGGACTGGTAAAGTGTGCTCTCAAAAATCAACTTCTATTCCATTTCTTGGCTAGAAGTTTTTTCTAAAACAGAATACACTATTCATATTGTATAAGTAAAAGGCCCTCCGGTAGATCATCGATTTGCTCGAGCGGGCCCAGTAACGTCTCCATTGGAGACTTTGTTGTTACTGTGTCTGGCATATCGAATACTCTCGGTAGCTTGCTGGGTTCTCCGACAGGGGCGGAGATATCGATGTGGAACAATTTTTTAATAAACTTATTGGACTGTTTTATTTGGTTTTGTTTGAGACCACATCCACAGTTATTAAGGGTTTACTCTTGGGTCTGCTCTCAATAACTTACTGTACTATACAGCTTGCTAAATAGCCCAGATTTCACTGATATCTATATATTTCTTTTTCAGTTCTGTGGTACATATTTTTCATGATGTTTTCGTTATACTTCCTCCTATGAAAACACATGAAGTGGAAATATTATATTTGTGTATGCATTATTATTCTTAGAGTTATTTATAAACAACTTAAGACACAGAATTTAAATAAATTTTTCCTTCCAAAAACATTTCTTGGGAAAAACTCAAGTAGTCATTTTTGAAGTGGATCAAAACTCAGGGTAACTTTCAATGCATCAACAAGATTAAGTCATAAGTGAACCGTACTAGCACATATTCATTGCACAAGTCAAATGGAAACCTGATGATTACAATGGTAATAGTTGTAAAGACCCCAAATGCCTATATTAATGTAAGGTATCTTCCTAACCATTTCTGCATGGTAGTGATCATGCAGAGTCCTGGAAAAAAGTCCACATGCTTAGGTTCCGTAACTTGGAAATTCATAAGGGACAGAGAGAGAGTACTGGAGGACATAAGGCACTTACCCTGTACACAGCCAATCTGGTTGGACCTCTGTCACTGCATACACTCTTCTGAATGTTACAAGGGGTCACTCAGAGTGCAGAGCCAGAAAGAGCCCAAGAACACTGTAAGTTATTGGTCCAAATTATACTCCTGAACATGACCAATAAAAATTATTGGAAAACATGAAGTCTCTTTGTCATTTCTGGCCCTCAGGTTTCTTCTTGTCCAAAGAATGTTACCCATTCTCTTAGACTTCCTAGTTTGGAAAAGCTTCCCTTATAGGAAATAACATATGAATCAATAGGAGAGCAAGCTACAGGCATTGCTAGGGTAAGGAAAAACTATCTGTAACCAAGAAATCCAGGTACAGACAAGATCACCTGGTGGCTCTACAGTTGTGTGTTCATTTGGGAGCATGATACCAAATACACAAAGTGCCAAAAGGTTCCAGACTTTGAATCACCCCAAATTGTTGGAATTTTGGAAAATCAATTGACTGTTGGTACTAGAAGCATCTCAATGGCTTAAATTTTAAGTTCATATTGTTCCTCTCAGCGTTGAAGGAGACTATTAGTCTCACAGATTATTTTCATCACCCTATTGTTCCTTACAGAAAAATTTCAAAATCCATCTGTATTGGGAACTGTACATACTCTGCAGCTTTCCCTTCCCGTGGTGAATGATGCAGCTTCCCCAACAGGAAGTGTCTGCAACTACTCCAGAGTATCTGCTCCAGCTGGTAGTTCTGCTTGGCTCCTGGCCTCAACTTCTGGCACCTCTTTCCAGCCACTGATGGGTAGTCCCTTTCTTTACCAACATTTCAGCACAATGCTATCTGGAGTGTTTAACCAGAGTCATATATCCACCTCAGCTTCTTCCTATACTAGTGTTTTGGAATGGGATAATTCAGAAAGTGCTGAAGAGAAGTCTTCTATGGGAGACTTTTCTGTGACTGTCCTTGACCAAGACACCGCTGTCTCTTCCATGTCTAAGGCAGCTTGCTATGAGAGAACCCTAGATACCTACAACACGGTGTCTGTGTACCCATCACTTTCTGCCAGTCTTGTTGAGAGAACACTGTCTCGGTATCCATATCAGAGTCAAAGTCTGTCACTCTCCTACCAGGACCGAAGCCAGGTGTATTACAATCATCAAGGAGGTCTGGGAACTCTCCTTTCTGGCCTGCAGTCCTATGACTCCATTTCATACACAGGACAAAATGGCTCTGCCCCCCAAGCTTACAGGAACTCATCTAGAGAAATGGTTATTGTGCTGAAGGAGGTCCTGCCCCCAAATAACCAACGTCCAGCCACCTCATCTGGAATCCACTTCTCTGTGTCTGCTCAACCCATCACAGAATCGAGTTATCAAGGTGAGTTAACCTGAGAGAAGGCAAAGAAAACTCAAAAATTGGGGTCAAAGAAGAGGAAAACTGTCCATAGACAGGTGGTATTTAAATACACTGAGATTTTTAAATTTATGAAATGAAGTTAACTAAACTCAGTTCATGTTTACTCCCCTCACCCATTTTATAGCATATTATTTTCACACTCAACATAAGAGCTCCTAATGCACATTGGAAGGTATGATAGTATAAAGGACAACTACTTTTCTTATAATGAACTTCAGGAGCACACAAAAGAATGCCACATTTTTTCCCAAGTTATTTCATTTATTTTTTAATTTTTATTAGTTAAACATCATGAGGCAGAGTTGTAGACTTACAAATTATTGTGCTTGCATTTCATTTATACAATGATGGAGAACCTATCCCTCCACCAGTGCCCATTCTCCACCACCACGGATACTAGTATTCCTGCCACCACCCATACCCCCCATCCCACCCAGCCTCTGTGGCAGGGAATGCCACATTTTTCACTGTTCTAGTTCAGCAGTCCTCCAGAATTACCACACTAAAAGTAAAATACATGTTTTAAACTAGTATTTTGTTATTTTCGTAAGAAGTTTCAGAACTCTTATTGTAATGGTACCACTTTAACTTTTCCTTTAACTTTTCCTTCCATTAATGAGCAGCAAGGTTCTGAATACACTTGTGGTTTAGAGATTCTGTCTCAAAACATGAAACCTAGAATCTGTACTTCAGCAGAAATATCATGCTGAAAGAGTGCTTCATTCATACTCTTATTCTATGATATTAACGTCCTGGGGTGGCCACACTAGTATCCGACAACATTAATTTCAGGCTGAAAAAGATTAGAAGGGACAGCAAAGGCCACTTTCTCTTCATCAAGGGATACATACAACAGGAAGAAATCATACTCTTAAATGTATATGTACCTAATGAAGGAACAGCTAGATACTTAAAACAACTGCCAACAGAATTTAAAGAGGACAGTGGTAGCAACACAATAGTAGATGAGACTTCAATAACGCCTTATCACCTCTGGATAGATCAACAAGAACAAAACTCAGCAAGGAACCATTGACTTTGAATGAAGAAATAGAAGAGAAAGGACTTATAGACCTATACAGGGCTTTACACCCCCCAAAGAAAGAATACACATTCTTCTCCAGTGCCCATGGAACATTTTCCAAAACAGACTATGTGCTAGGCCACAAAACATACCTCAATAGAATCAGGAAGATAGAAAGAGTATCAACAATCTTTTCAGACCATGATGCACTGAGGATAGATGTGAATCATACACAGACACGGACACCTGAAAACTAAACAAGTCACTGCTGAACAATGAGTGGGTCAGGAAGCACGTCTAGGAAGAAATCGAAAGATAACAAGAAACAAATAAGAACGAAGACACGAACTACCAGAACTTATAGGATGCAGCTAAATCCCTATTAAGAGGAAAATTTATAGCTCTTTAAGCATATCTAAGGACGAAAGAAAGGATGCACATAAGGAACTTGACTTCATAGCTCAAGATCTTAGAAAAGGATCAACAGAAGGAGCCTAAATCGGGCAGAAGGAAAGAGATCATAAAACTTAAAGCAGAAATCAACGACATGGAAACCTAAGAAACAATCCAAAAGATCAGTGAAACCAAGAGCTGGCTCTTCGAGAAAATAAACAAGATAGATAAACCACTAGCAACACTCACAAAGAAAGAGAGAGAGAACACTAATAAACCGAACCAGAAATAAAAATGGAGATATCACAACAGAAACCAAAGAAATTCAAAAGATCTTCAGAGACTACTTTGAAAGTCTGTATGCCAAGAAAAAAGGGAAGTTAGAAGAAATGGATAAATTCCTGGATTCCTATAATCTCCCAAATCTGAGTCAAGAAGATATAGAATACCTGAATACACCTAGTCACATCAAGTAAATAGAAACTGTAATTAAAATTCTTCCCCAAAACAAAACCCCAGGTCCAGATGGATTCACTACCAAATTTTTCCAAACATCTTAAGAGGATCTACTGCCAGTCCTTCTCAAACTTTTCCAGGAAATTGAAAAAACAGAAACTCTTCCAAACAGTTTCTATGTAGCCCATATCTCTCTAATACCAAATGGAAACAAAGACACCACGAGAGAAGAAAACTAAAGGCCGATATCACTGATGAACACGGATGAGAAGATTCTGAACAAAATACTAGCAAATAGAATTCAACAACTCATCAAAAAGATCATACACTATGACCAAGTAGGATTCATCCCGGGGATGCAAGGATGGTTTAACAATCGGAAATCAATCAACATAATCCATCATATCAAGAAAACAAAAGATAAAAATCATATGATCATATCAATAGATATAGAGAAAGCAATTGACAAGATCCAGCATCCGTTTATGAAGAAATCCCTCGCCAAATTGGGGATAGAGGTAACTTTCCCAAATATAGTTTAAGCCAGCTACCACAAGCATACGGCAAGCATCATCCTCAATGGGGAAAAACTGAGAGCGTTCCCCCTAATATCAGGAACGAGATAAGGATTCACACTCTCTCAACTGCTGTTCAATATAGTACTGGAAATACTAGCAATAGCAAGTAGGCAAGAAAATGAGATTAAGTCAATCCAAATAGGAAAGGAAGAAATCAAGTTCTCACTATTCGCAAATGATATGATACTATACTTAGAGTACCCTAAAAACTGTACCAAGAAACTTCTAGAAATGATACACTCGATAGTAAATCACAGGTATAAAATAAATACCCAAAGTTCCATGGCTTTACTATATACAAATAGTGAGAGAGAACAAAATGACAAGATGAAAACAATCCCATTACAATTGTATGACAGAAAATCAACTACCTAGGCATTAGATTAACTGAGGAAGTAAAGGAACTGTATAAAGAAAACTTCAAAACGCTGCTTCTTTAAAATAAAAGAGGACGCGAGGAAAAGGAAAAATATCCCCTATTAATGGATTGGGAGAATTAATATTGTCAAAATGGCAATACATCCCCTAGCACTGTACAAATTCAATGTGATCTGTATTAGGATACCCATGACATACTTCAAAGAATTGGAGCAAACACTCCTGAAATTTATATGGAACAGTAAGCCCCCACGAATAGCTAAAGCAATTCATGGGAAAAAGAAAATGGGAGGAATTAACCTCCCGAACCTCAAGCTCTACTACAAGTAGTAATAATTAAAACAGCATGATACTGGAACAAAGGTAGAGCTGCAGACCTATGGAACAGGGTTGAATATACTGACATCTCCCCTCAAACATATGATCATCTAATCTTTGAGAAAGGGGCAAGAAATGTGAAGTGGAGTACGGAAAGTCTTTTTAACAAATGGTGCTTGCAAAACTGGATGACTACATGCAAACTACTGGACTTCGATCTCTGCCTAACACAATGTACAAAAGTAAGATGAAAATGGATCAAAGACCTAAACATCAGACCGGAACCCATAAGGTACATTGAAGACAAAGTTGGCAAAACCCTCCATGACATTGAAGCTAATGGCATTTTCAAGGATGTCACGTCACTGGCCAAGCAAGTGAAAACAGAGATAGACGAATGGGAATATCTTAAACTAAGAAGCATCTGCACCTCAAAAGGAACAATGACTAAAATAGAGAGAGTCTACAGAATGAGGAAGGATATTCTCCAAATACACATCTGACAAGGGGGTGATATCAAGTATATACAAAGCACTGATTGAACTGCACAAGAAGAAAACATCCAACCCCATCAAAAAGCGGGGCAACGAAATGAGCAGAGACTTTCTCAAAGAAGAAATCCGAATGGCTAAAAGGCACATGAGAAAATGCTCTACATCATTAATCATCAGGGAGATGCGGATCAAAACAAAAATGAGATATCATTTCACACCACAGACCCTGGCCCACATTTAAAAAAACAAAAGCAACCTGTGTTGGCATGATGTGGTGACAAAGGGACACTCCTTCACTGCTGGTGGTAATTCGGACTGGCTCAACCATATCGGGAAACAGTATGGATGATTCTCAAAAAATTAGAAATTGAGCTCCCATCTGACCCAGCAATACCACTCCTGGGAATATACCTCGGAGAAGCAAAAAATTAGAGTGAAGTGACACCTGCACTTATTTGTTCATTGGCGAACTATTTACAACAGGTAGAATATGGAAAAAAAACCGATTGCCTGAGAACAGATGACTAGTTACAGAAAATTTGGTACATCTACACAATGGAGTACTATGTAGCAGTTCGAAAAAAATGAAGTCATGAAATTTACTTACAAGTGCTACTGCGTGGAAAATATTATGCTAAGCGAAATGAGTCAGAAAGAGAGGGACAGACATAGAAAGACTGCATTCAACTGGGTAACATAAAGTAGCAAACTAAGAGAATAACAACAAGAACAGCTGTGATAAATATCAGGTTCTTCACTTCATGGCTTAGAGGCCATCGGCACACTCTAGCGGTAAAGGCAACTCAAATAGGGAAGGGAGCACCAAATAATGGGTTCTGAGAAGATCCACCCAGAAGGAGAGTTGCATGCTGACAGCAGTTTATAGACAGAACATCATTGCCACCGAAAGTCTCTCCTATAGATCACAGCACCGAAAAGGAGAGATAGAAGAAAAGGGACAGTTTGAAGTTCGGGAGGTTGATTCCTCCCATTTTCTTTTTCCCAAGAATTGCTTTAGCTATTCGTGGGGGCTTATTGTTCCATATAAATTTCAGGAGTGTTTGCTCCATTTCTTTGAAGAATGTCGTGGGTATCCTTATAGGGATTGCATTGAATTTATACAATGCTTTCGGTAGTATTGCCATTTTGACAATGTTAAGTCTCCCGACCCATGAGCAGGGGATATCTTTCCATTTCCTCATGTCCTCTTTTATTTCCTGAAGTAGCGTTTTGTAGTTTTCTTTGTACAGGTCCTTTACTTCCTTAGTTAAGCTGATTCCTAATTACTTGATTTTCTGGGGCACAATTGTGAACGGGATTGTTTTTTTCATGTTGCTTTCTTCTCTCTCACTGTTTGCATATAGGAATGCCATGGACTTTTGGGTATTGATTTTATAGCCTGCAACTTTACTATATGAGTCTATTGTTTCTGGGAGTTTTTTGATGGAGGTTATTGGGTTCTCTAAGTATAGTACCATATCATCTGCGAATAATGAGAGCTTGATTTCTTCCTTTCCTACCTGAATGCCCTTAATATCTTTTTCTTGCCTAATCGCTATTGCAAATACTTCCAGTACTATATTGTACAGCAGTGGAGAGAGTGGGCATGCTTATCTCGTACCTGATCTTAGAGGGAAGTCTCTCAGTTTTTCCCCATTGAGGATGATGCTTGCTGTAGGCTTGTGGTAGATGGCTTTAATTATGTTGAGGAAGGTCCGCCTCTATACCCATTTTGGCTAGGGTTTTCATCATAAAGGGGTGCTGGATCTTGTCAAATGCTTTCTCTGCATCTATTGATATAATCATATGCTTTTTATCTTTTCTTTTGTTGATATGATGGATTATGTTGATTGATTTCCGAATGTTGAACCATCCTTGCATCCCTGGGATGAATCCTACTTGGTCATGGTGTATGATCTTTTTGATGAGTAGTTGGATTCTATTTGCTAGTAGTTTGTTGAGGATCTTTGCATCTGTGTTCATCAGGGATATCGGCCTGTAATTCTCTTTCTTTGTGGTATCTCTGTCTGCTTTTGGTATCAGTGTGATATTTGCTTCGTAGAAACTGTTCGGAAGTGTTTTTGATATTTCAATTTCGTGGAAAAGCTTAAAGAGCATCGGGAGTAAGTCCTCTTTAAAGATTTGGAAGAATTCACTAGTGAATCCATCCGGGCCAGGACTTTTGTGCTTGGGGAGACTTTTTATTAAAACAGCGTGGTACTGGAACAAAGGCAGAACTGCAGACCAATGGAACAGGGTTGAAAACACTGACATCTCCCCTCAATCACATGATCATCTAATCTTTGATAAAGGTGCAAGTAATGTGAAGTGGAGTAAGGAAAGCCTCTTTAACAACTTGTGCTGGCATCACTGGACGGCTACATGCAAAAAATGGGCTCAGAACTCTGCCTAACACCTTGTACAAAAGTAAGATCAAAATGGATTAAAGATCTCAACATCAGACCAGAAACCATAAGGTACATTGAAGACAAAGTTGGCAAAACCCTCCATGACATTGAAGCTAATGTTATCTTCAATGATGCCACGCCACTGGCCGAGCAAGTGAAAACAGAGATAGATAAATGGGACTATCTAAAACAAAGAAGCTTCTGCACCTCCAAAGAAACAGTGACCAAAATACAGACAGTCTACAGAATGGGAAAGGATATTCACCGAATATGCTGTTCGGAAGTGTTTTTGATATTTCAATTTCGTGGAAAAGCTTAAAGAGGATTGGGAGTAGGTCCTCTTTAAAGATTTGGAAGAATTCACTAGTGAATCCATCCGGGCCAGGACTTTTGTGCTTGGGGAGACTTTTTATTACCATTTCAATTTCCTTGATGGTGATAGGTCTGTTCAGGTATTCCAAGTCTTATTGGTTCAGCCTAGGGAGTCTGTAGGAGTCTAGGAATTTATCCATTTCCTCGAGGTTTTGATGTTCCGTGGCATACAGTTTCTCAAAGTACTCCCTGAGGATCCTTTGAATTTCTGTAGTTTCTGTTGTAATGACCCCCTTTTCATTTCTGATTCTGTTTATTAGGGTTTTCTCTCTCCCTTTCTTTGTGAGTTTTGCTAGAGGCTTATCAATCTTGTTAATTTTCTCGAAGAACCAGCTCTTGGTTTCATTGATCTTTCGGATTGTTTTTTGGGTTTCCATCTCGTTAATCTCTGCTCTGAGTTATATTATTTCCTTTCTCCTGTTCGGGTTGTGCTCCTTTTTTTGGTCCTTCTCCAAGCTCTTAAGCTGTGAGGTTAGGTTACTTATGTGTGCTCGCTCCTCATTCCTGAGGAATCCTTGTAGAGCTATAAACTTTCCTCTTAACACAGCTTTTGCTGTGTCCCATATGTTTTGGTAACTCGTGTCCTCATTTTCATTCGTTTCTAGGAATCTTTTGATTTCCTCTTTGATTTCCTGTCTAAGCCACTCATTGTTCAGTAGAGCACTGTTTAATTACCAGGTGTTTGATTTAGTTTTCTGTTTTTGTATGTGATTTACTTCTAATTTCAGCGCATTATGGTCTGAGAAGATTGTCGATACAATCTCTATCTTCTTAATTTTATGGAGGCATGTTTTGTGGCTCAGCATGTGGTCTATCTTGGAGAATGTTCCATGTACGGTTGAGAAGAATGTGTATTCAGCTTTTTTTGGATTAAGTGTCCTGTATATATCTACTAAGTCCCTTTCTTCCATTGTTTCCCTCAGATGAAGTATGTCCTTGCTAAGCTTGAGTCTGGTTGATCTATCAAGAGGTGACAAAGCAGTGTTGAAGTCTCCCACTAGTATTGTGTTGCTGTTGATGTCTTTTTCCAAATCTATGAGTAGTTGTTTTAAGTACTTTGCTGGTCTCTCATTAGGTGCATATACATTTATTATTGTAAGTTCTTCCTGTTGTACAGATCCTTTGATGAATAAGAAATGGCCTTCACTGTCTCTTATGACCTTCCTCACTCTGAAATCGATGTGGTCTGATATTAGTATGGCTACCCCAGCTTTTTATGGGAGCTGTTTGCCTGTAGGATTGTTTTCCAGCCTTTGACTCTGAGTCTGTGTTTGCTTTGACTATTGAGATGTGTTTCTTGCAGGCAGCAGAATGTTGGTTTCAATTTTCTAATCCATCCTGCCACTCTATGTATTTTAATTGGTGTGTTTAGCCCATTGACATTGAGAGAGATTATTGTTCTGGGATTTTGTCCCATTGTTCTGTTGAAATTTGGTGTATTTGAGGGGAGTTTCTTGCCTTAAAGTACCCCATTTAGTTGTTCTTGTAACCACGGTTTTGAGTCTATGAAGTTCCTGAGCTGTTGTTTGTCTGTGAAACTGTATGTTGTTCCTTCTATTATGAATGAGAGTCTCGCTGGGTAAAGAATTTTTGGGGAGGCATTTATTTCATTGAGTTTTTTCACTATGTCCCACCACTGTTTTCGGGCCATAAGGGTTTCATCAGAAAAATCAGCTGTGAATTTTAAGGATGCTCCTTTGTAAGAGATTTCTTTCTTTGATCTGGCTGCTTTCAGAATTTTGTCTCCGTCTAAGGTTTTGGTCATTTTGATCAGAATGTGTCTTGGGGTATTTTTATTCGGATTTCTTCTAGCTGGTACCCTTCGGGCCTCCTGAATATGGTCACAAGTTTTCTTCAGCTCTGGAAACGTTGTAGCAGTGATGTCTTTGACAGTTTTTTCTTCATCAAGGTTTTCTTCTTGTACCTCTGGGACTCCAATAATTCTTATGTTACCTCTCTTGGCTTCATCACGATCTTCTCTTGCCATCTGTTCCCGAATTGTGAATCTCTTTTCCATTTTCTGCTCTTTTCTGGAGAGTCTCTGAACTTCATCTTCGAGCTCACTGATTCTGTTCTCAGCAGCTGTTACTCTGCTGCTGAGGCCTTCCACTGAGTTTTTCAATTCGCCTACGAGATTTTTCAGGTCTGACATTTCTGATTGCATTTTCCTCATTTCTGCCTTCAAATCCTCTTGTCTTCTACTGGCATTGCTTTCCATTGTTTCTTTTAGTTCCCTAAGCATCCTAAGTAGCTCCCTCCTGAATTCCTTGTCAGAGAGGTTGTCTAACACTGAAATACTGTGGGTGTCATCTGGGCTAGACTCTTCAATAAGAAAGTTTGGTGGGCTTTTGCGTTGCTTTACCATTGTGAAAACTGTGGTTTAGTCCTTAACATTCACTGTTACTATTCTGCTTGATATGCAGTGTGAGTTAAGATAGGCTTATGAGTTTTTGGCTACTGTGTTTCTAGTGACTGAGCTAAACTAGAGAAGTTTCCATCGAAGAAGGTAGCTTATGGTTCCTATGGCAAAAGAGTCCCTGGCACTGAGCGAGGAGTTGGGAACGTCGATGGAGCTAGCTGTGCATGCGCACAGAGGGTCCCAGGCCCTTGGGGGATGGCTGCACCTGGATGTAATAGGAGCCATTCGCTTTGTTGTCCAGAGCAGGGCCTCCGTGCCCGTCCCACACAGACCAGGGGTGAAACCGGCTTTCTAGGAGGTGGAGCTAGCTGGGCATTCGCACAGAGGGTCGCAGGCCCTTGGGGGCGGGCTGTACCTGGTTGGAATAGGAGCCGTTCGCTTGGTTGCCCAGAGCTGGGCCTCCGTGCCCGTCACTATTAAAAATGTTTTTTAAAAAATTATTTAAAATGTTTTACTAACATGTCATTTTTTTCTGTTTGCTATGCTTTTTTTTTAAATGATGAAATATTTCTCACAGAGTAGTCACATATGGAACAGTTTTATTATTTTTTTTTAATTTTTAGTGAAACAGCATGAGGTACAGTTGTAGACTTATAATTTTTTGTGCTTGGGTTTCGATTATACAATGATCAAATACCCATCCTTCCACCAGTGCCCATTTTCCACCACCATGGATAATATCCCTCCCACCCCCATCCCTCTTATCTCACCCCGCCTCTGTTGCTGGGCAATCCCTGGTGTTCTCTCTCCCTTGTGAGTGTTGTGGTCTGCAAAAGAGGCTTTGAGTGGCAAACATGTTCAGTCCATAGTCTACTTTCAACATGCACATTCCCTCCTGGGAGGATCCTCCAAACACCCTTTATTTGGTGCTCCCTTCTCTATCTGAGCTGCCCTTTCCCCTAGAATGCCTGGCTGGCCTCTAAGCTATGGAGTAATCCTCCTGGTGTTGATCTCAGCTGTTTTTGGGTATTAATCTCATATTTTTTTCTTAATATTCCCCAGATGAATGCAATCTTTCTATGTCTATCCCTCTCGTTCTGACTCATTTCGCTTAGCATGATACTTTCCATGTAGTACCACTTGTATATAAATTTCATGACTGCATCTTTTCTAACAGCTACATAGTACTCCATTGTGTAGATGTACCAAAGTTTCTTTAACCAGTCATCTATTCTTGGACATTCAGGTTTCTTCCAGGTTCTGGCTATTGTAAAGAGTGCTGCAATGAACAAACAAGTACAGATATCACTTCGAGTATACATTTTTGCCTCTCTGGGATACATTCCCAGGAGTGGTATTGCTGGGTCAAATCTACAACTATACTCCATGGTTCTTCACTAATAAAAATAATGATTAAAATAAAGTTCTGAAATTTGAGATGCTGTGGTTGTTTTTCAGAGAGGCTGGGGGTTGAAGGATGTCATGGGAAAGAATGAGAAGTTATAGAGAGGACAAAGGGGAATAGACAAGACTCTAAGAAAGATAAACATGGTCCAGGGTTACAAAGCCCATCAGAGGAGAAATTGCATAGGCCTGATGAAGATTGAGGTAGAGTCAGAGGAACAGTATAGCTGACAGTGCATTTGCTCTGCAAGCAAGAAGGACCCAGTTCAATTCTTGCAATACTTTAGGGTCCCCAGAGACCCACCAGATGTGAAACTTGAGCGCAGAGCCAGGAATAAGACCAGATCACAGTCAAGTATGCCCCATCCCTGGTGTCCTCCAAAAAAAAAATGGGAGAAATGGCATGGTCTGGGGGTTTGGATTAAAAGAATGAATTTGAAATAGTCTAAAGAAGGCATATGAGTCTAAGGTGACCAGAAGAATGTTAAAATTCTTTCATGGAGTCTGTGTTTATGCCTCATGGCCACCTTTGGAAAATAAAGAAATTTGAGACACATCTCTAAAAGGTTTTTGTGGTCTATCCATAAATGATGGTTGGGGGATGCGAACACATAAACTGGGGAATGAACCTTCCAGAGGAGCGGTCAACACCATCAGAGTCATTCAAGGATGACTCTTAACAGGGCCCAAGCCAAGAGAACAGTTGCAGCATGAATCCCCAAGATCAGCGACTGGGAAATGTAAAGATAAGACACCATGTCCTCGGGCCCTCTGTTCAGCACCCCTAGCTGCACCATTTCACTTATTCCCAAAAATATTCAGAGTCGATTTCACGGTGACAATTTACTAGCTAGTTTCAACAATGAGGTCCATTGCCTCTGTAAGTCTTTGGATTTGTAAACTCCCCACGGTGGCCAAGCCTGCTTTCAGGCAACGACATCTGGACATTTCTGTCGGGGCGAGCTCAAATTATATTACCTTGAGGGGCTTCTCTGTGGTGTTCCTTGGTCTCTGGTGCCTGTAGCCTTCTTTAAACATCGCTATTAACTGCAGCTCACACAAGAACCGACGTTATCAATGGCTTTGGGGCTGTATTGCGAGATGTACTGGACTAAGACATGTGCATTAGGGCACCACTCCCAAAGCGGTTGGTACCGCTTGACCTTGAGCCTGGATGGTGGTGGTGGAAAGCGATGGTTTTAGGAGAGTTCATGGGGTGATGGATGAATAGATGGAAAGGAAACCGTGAATAGTAGGGAACTGGACAGCTGGTGATCATTATAGGAGAGTTGGTAGATGTGTTTTAATTATGTTAACATGTTCTTTGGAAATGATAAGCAAAACAAAAATATGTAAATAAGATAGGTTCCAAAGAACAGGTTACACATAAGACCGAGAGAGCTGAAAGGGGCTGGCATTCCTTCTGGAACTTTCAATCATACCATTTACTAAAGATGGTATTTTCACATCACTTACCTGTGGAGAGAAATAATGAGAAAGAGAATGCCACCAGAAAAGCAAACTGGATAACCACGGTTCATAAAAGTCAGGTGGAAGGTGTTCACATGGATCCCAAGTGCAAGTGGGTTAACAGGAACATATATTTCACTAAGTCTGCTTGGTACCAGTAACTACTTTGGTGGAAATGGAGGAACACGAATGCAGTTTCTGACAGACCTGAGACTAAACTGCTAACAAATTTTCCTCGGATAGGGTAGTTCACTGGCAGGGAAGAGAAAAACTTGAAAAGTCTTTTGCTACCTTTCATGTATGTCTAGAGGAAAATGCTCCCAGTAAACTCTCAAAACTAACAAGCTTCAACTCCCTTGAAGGAAAGTTGTATTCACTGAGGAAAAAATGCTGGGAGAAAAGTCTGAAATGATGGGAAAAGAGACAATAAGTGCAAAAGGAGGGACTTGAAATTTAGCAAAAACAAAGCTTGAAACAACAAGATCTAGTGAGCACATGATTTACTGGGAATGGGATCTGAGGAGGAAAAGAGTGATATCAGGGATGTGAACAAGGAATATCCAAGTTAAGGAAGACTTAGCAAGCTGACTACTCGATGGGCAACATGGTTCCAAGACTACCAGAACTTACCAAGGAATTTACTTTAATTTTCTTTCTTTTATATTGTCTATTACAACATGTATTCTTTGCCTTCTTCAACGACAATTTGGAGTGCTCATTTCTTTCTCAATATTCTGTTCACTTGTGTAAGCATCTTAAACAACTACTGGATAACAGAATTATTTGACCAGATGTATTATTTACCATAATATTTAGTTGAGATTACTGAAAACTAGGTCTAAATTGAAGTTTGTTTTGATTGGTAGAAGTAGAGTAGCGCGGGCTAGGGATGGAATTAGAGATTTTGGGGTACCACATTTAATTCCTAATAAAACAAGTAAAGGACAGTGTTCCAAATAGTCTATTGAAAAAGACATCCATCTCTATTTAACATGGAAATTCAGCATATTTTATATTAAATTACAAATGCATTTATATTCCTGTATTTGGTCTTTTAAAGACATTCAAGTTTGGTTCGGGAAACAAACACTGCCTTTGAAATCATAACAACTTAATCATAAAAACCTGATAACTACTTAAGTTTCCAAGAATGTCAGTCCTAAGTATTATTTCCCTTGATATCACTAGAGCATATTATAGGCATATGAATACATCGGTGTGAATAAATAATTGGTATCTTATTTAGAGTCTCACCATACATGGTTGTGGGTATTGTGACATAGTTATATATATTTTCATAATTTTGAAATAATACCTCTGGGTGTGAATCCTTGAATCATAAATACCTTTTAGTATATTCCAGCACCAACTCCTCCCACCTTAGTTACTACATATATGACCTCCTATGGAGTCATTTGCTTTTTTCACTTTCTTTTAGTACTTCTCTCTCTCTCTTTTCAAATGTGAGTTATCTTCTTCAATTCAAGGTGCTTGTATTTGCTGTGGCAGTTTTAATCTTTATGAGTGATTCAAATTTTATTCATTTATTTTTTAATTGAATCACCATGAGATGGGCAATTACAAAGCTATTTTATGCAATTTAATTTTTAATCCTTTCAGTGAAGCCAGGGAAAATCTCTTACTCGGGAAATTCAGAATTTCCATATTTTTTTAATAATTTATTTATTTATTGAATCACTGTGGGAAAAGTTACAGAGCTTTCGGGTTTAGGTCTCAGTCATGTAGATACCGAACACATTTCCCTTTACCAATACTCATTTTTAACCCCGAACCCCAATAGACTCCCACCTCCCACCCCTCCCAATTCTTGTGAGGCAGATGAGTTCTAGTTAATACTCTATCTACTTTGACTAGATAGATTATTTCGATAGAAGATGCACAATTATTGTTTAGAGTTTACGACCCACCCCCCACAATCAGACATGCTGAAACAGCGTTGTGAAATGATTTGCTTTCTACAACCTGGTTTAAGAATAAAATGATGTCGCGCGGCCGCGCGGTTTTGAATTTCTGCTATTTTACTTATTGGCCCTGGAAGAATTTCTATTAAAAGTTAGCTAGTTAAGAGATTGGTTTCTGTGCCCTGGAGTCGTGGCCGTGCCGGAGAGCCGCTCCTGGGGGGCAGCTGGCGACCTCGGTGGGGCGTGGGGGACGGCCCACAAAGCCCCCCTTCCCATGAGGTCCCCACCGCTCCCCCGAGCCCGGCTCAAACCTGCTTTCCACAAGGCTCCCGTGCGGCCGCCATCTTTCTTTCCAGAGAGGAGCGGGCGGGCCGGTCAACGCCCTTTCCCCTCCGGGCTGGCTTGGTGGCGCGGTTAAACACAAGTCCATTTGCTTTTCTGCTCCAAGCGGCTGGTTCTCTGTGCTAAGTCCTTGTGCCTCCGGGGCCGTGGCCGTGCCAGAGAGCCGCTCGTGGGGGGCAGCTGGCGACCCCGGTGGGGCGTGGGGGACGGCCCACAAAGCCCCCCTTCCCATGAGGTCCCCACCGCTCCCCCGAGCCCGGCTCAAACCTGCTTTCCACAAGGCTCCCGTGCGGCCGCCCCAGAATTTCCATATTTTAAGTGAATCAAAACTGATTGTTTTTGTATGTTTTTTTATTTTTTATTTTTTTTTATTGAAAAGGGACCACCAAATAATGGGTGTTGGGAGGATCCTCCCAGGATGGGAGATGCATGTGAACGTAGACTATAGACGAAACGTGATTGCCACTCAATGTCTCTTTTGGTATGTTTTTTAGATAACTGTTCCCCTCTTCTGTTTGCTTAGGTCCAGGACTTTGCCTCTTCCCTCGCTGTTCTTTCAGGAAGCAAGAGAGATGTCTTCAGGAAGGAAGAGCAGCTCAGCAGGCTGGGTCCCTTGGATGGGTTTGGTGCCATCTTCTTTCAGAAATTGATTTATTGTTTCTTACCAATCTTAAAATGGGTTGGGATTTAAAATGAAGGTCACATGAAGAACTGAATGCTGAAAGGAGGAAAGGGATATGCATGATAACCTTTCAGTACCGGTATTGCAAACCATAATGTCCAACAGAAGAGAATGGGGTGGGGGTAGGGGCGCGGAGGAAGAGACAGACAGCGACACAGATAGAGACAGAGACAGACAGAGACAGAGAAACAGACAGACAGAGTCAGAGAGAGAAGAAAAGTGTCTGCCATAAAGCACAGAGGCTGGCTGGGGGTGGGTGGAAGGAGGGAAAATGGGGGCATTGGTGGTTGGAAATGTACACTGTCATGAAGGAATGGATGTTGGAACACTATGACGGAAACTCAATCACAAATTTTTAGCTGTGTATCTGTGTAATTGTGCATTTAATTAAAAAATTTTAAAGAAAAAATTAAGGTTTCAAATGAAAAATTTGAGAGATTTCTGATGAAAGAGGCATTCTGGCGGAAACCAAACTGCTTGAGCAACAATACTAGTCCCTAGTTTTGGAAGGTGCACAGCGCCATTATGGGGGGGTGTATGGGCCTGTGTCTCATTCCCTAAGTCTCTCAACCCTACTGCTAATCCTGTTCCTTTCCCACACGTGAAGAGAAATCTTCACCTTGGTTAACAGCCTTCTTATAAATCAGAGACTGTGTATGATAAGAAAGACAGCTTTCAGCGAGGGCAATTTCAAAGTTTCAAAAATTCCCAAATTAAAGCAGTCAGAAGCAAAAACCCTGTTGTGTCCCTATCCGTAAGAGTGAGCGGCACACACTCTTTATAATAGCCAGAATATGGGGAAAACCTGAGTGCCCGAGAACAGAAGATTGGTTAAAGAAACTTTGGTACATTGACACAATGGAGTACTAGATAGCAGTTAGAAAAGATGAAGTCATGAAATTTACATACAAGTGGTACTACATGGAGAGTATCCTTAAGCGAAATGAGTCAGAAAGAGAGGGACAGACCGAGCAAGTTTGCACTTACCCGGAGAATATAAAATAACAAAATAGGAGACCAACTCCTAAGAGTGGCCGAGATTAGTGTCAGGAATTTTTCTTCATACCTTGGAGACCAGCCACACACACTAGCAGAAAAGGCAGCTCAGATAGAGAATTGAGCACCAAATAAAGGGTGTTGGGAGGATCCTCCCAGGATGGGAGAGCATGCTGAACATAGACTATAGACCAAACATGATTGTCACTCAATGCCTCTTTTGCAAACCACAACACCTAAAAGGAGAGAGAGAACAAAGGCGAATGCCCTGCCACAGAGTCAGGGTGGGATTAGGGGATGGGGGGTGGGAGGGATACTGGGATCCGTGGTGGTGGGAAATGGGCACTGGTGGAGGGATGGGTATTTGATCATTGTATAATTGAAACCCAAGCAGAAAAATTTCAAAGTCTACAACTATACCTCATGGTGCCTCGCTAATATAAATTTAAAAATTAAAAATAAAAAAATGGAACATAAAGTAAAAATGAAACAAGAGAAAGATCTAATAACAAAGAGAACTATACTACTCAAAACGTTGAGAAACAGGCACATTGGCAAGTATTTTTAAATAAGCATCCAGGAGAAAATATAGCATTGTTCATGAACAAATCTACTCTATGGATTAATCTCATCCTTGAAATGGAAAAGGACAATGTGTTACAGTTACAAATTTGCAAATAAGATATATACCATCTATTTTTTGCTATGTTTCTATGCTTTACCAAGTATTATTCTAATTTTTAAATTTACTTTAATGGTTAAAACAGTATTTGCCTGCATTAAACTTTTTAATTAAATGTTTTATTACAAATGACTTTTAATGATTAAAAAAGTTTTATTCACATGTCATTTTCTAAAAGAAATATATAGGCCAAAGAGCTAGTGCAGTATGTAGAGGGTGTGTACCTTGTATGGTGCAAACCTGAATTCAATGCCCAGAACCCTGAGCCTGGCAGGAGTGATCTCTGGATACAGAGTCAGAAGTGAGCCCGGAGCACATCTGGGTGCGCTACCCTCCCCACAAAAACGGAAGAGAAGGAAAGAAAAACATATAACTGATTCTTGAGTAACATAGAGGTTAAGGGTGCTAACTCCTATATAACTTTTGAAAACCCCCAAATTTAATAGATAGTCTGCTATTGACCAAGAAGTTGGTTTTCTAATAGTATTTAATTCCATTATCTGCAAATAGTGCTATGTGTGGCCTGTCAATCTGTAAATTTTGATACATTTAAAAACTTTAATGGATTTTATAATAGACTTTATAATACATTTGTATTTTATGGTAGTAAGTGATAATTTATATTTATAATTTTGTGGGGTATTTGGGCCATAGTATGTGGTGCTTCAGACTTCAGTCTCTGTGCTCAAGGGTCGTTCCTGGTGGTGCTAGCCATTAATTTGGGTTGACTGTGTGCATGGTAAGTGCTTTAACCCTGTTACTAAGTCTGGGGTCCAATCAAATAAACGATCTGCATATATTTTATACATGCATGGCATACTTTTTCTTAGATTTTTTTATATTTCTAGGATATTTTGATTATCTTTACTTATTTCACTCCATACCAATGTCCAAAAATTTTCAAAATATAATTATTGAAAAAAGTCATATAGAAGTCCAAATTTGTATTGTTCATGGGATAACTATATTAAGAAGAATATAGAACCACAATGAACATACAAGTAAAATGAAGGTACATTTCTTTGTAGTCTTTCAATTATGTATTTATTTTAGTCTATATACAAGTTTTCAGGGTACCTTAAATATCCAACCTGCACGGCAGAGCCTGGCAAGCTATCCGTGGTCTAAGCCAAATAGACCAAATTGATATGCCAAATCCAGTAATAAATGGATCTCATTTCCCTAACCCTGAATATGCAGAGTCGAGAAGGATATGGAAGGAGAGGCTGATAAAATACCAAGGCAGAAATAGGCTGCCAAAACGCAGAAAAACAAAAATGATTGTCTGAACTTTTAATGCTCGTACGCTGGCATCTGCTGCATCCATTGAAGAACTTATGGTACAAGCGCGAAAGATCAAGTACAACATCATTGGTCTGACCGAAACGAGAAGACATCAATCACATCATGCCGTTTTCGACACTGGAGAAGAACTGTTCCTTGGAACATGTGATAAAAGAGGCGTCGGTGGTGTCGGTATCCTTGTCAACACAAACTTAGTCACGAGCATTGATTCTTTTGAATGCCTAACAACCCGAATCGGACGATTACACTTGAATAAATGTGGCTCACTACCGGCAGTTTCTATCTTTATTGTCTATGCACCACCATCCAGTTATGGTGAAAGAGAAACTGAGAAATTCGACATGGAGCTGGAGAAGTTCTATAAAGAAGATCACACCTTTTACAAGTTCATTGTCAGTGATTTAAATCCCAAGATAGGACCAAGAAGATCAGTCGATGAACTCCACATCGGGACTCATGGCCTGGAATGGAACGAACAGGGTGACAGACTGTCTGAGTTCATCATGTCAACCAAAACCTTCCATACCTTCCATGGTAACTCACAGTACCAAAAGGCTGAATCTAAACGTTGGACATGGGAGTCTCCCAATGGAAGGTTCCACAATGAAATAGACCACATCATATTCAATCGGTGGTTTTGCCTAACCGATGTTGCTGTTGTCCCAAAATTCCAAACGGGATCAGACCACCATCTTCTTCGTGCAAAATTCTACCTCACAGAACGAGGAGAAAGGAACGCAGGTTTAAGAAGAGGACTCCCAGAACAACCACCAACTGGGAGCTCTTTGGCTCTGTTGCGGCAACATGGGAAGATGCCGTCATTGACAACATTGATGAGGAATACGATCGAATGATTCAACACCTCCATGATTGTGCAAGGAATGCCAAGAGAGAGATAACCACAAAAACCCGCCTTTCTTCGAACACTCTAGAACTTATTCGCCAACGTGGCTTGACACATGCCTCAGGCAACCACAAGCGAACATCTGAACTGGCAAAACAGTGAAGAGAAGCCATCAAAGATGACCTCAAAAACAGGAGAGCAGCAGTACTGGTAGATGCGGCAGAAGCTGGGAAAAGCATTCGTAATGCCTGCCTGTCCTTCACCAACTAGAAAACCAAGATGACTACCCTCCAACATCATGATGGATCTATCACATCTTCCAGAAGGGCAATGGAGAAGATTATTCATGACTTCTACTCAGATCTCTTTAATAGCCACGTCCACTTGATGTATATGTGGTATCTTTAATACCACATACCACATGATGTATATGTTGTTCCCAAAGTTCTCCCTTACGAAATCCAACATGCCCTCTCGTCAGTAAAGAAACAAAGAGCACCTGGCCCAGACAAGATCAGACCTGAACACCTGAAGAACTTACCATCAGTACTCATCAATACATTGGCTCGGCTCTTCACACGCTACCTGTCTGAATGCAAGGTTCCATCCCAATGGAAAACCAGCAGGACTGTACAAGAAAGGAGACATCCACGACATTGGCAACTATCGCCCAATCTGCCTATTGTCTGTCATCTACAAACTATTCACTTGAGTCATCCTGAATAGGATTAGCAGAACACTAGATGAAGGACAACCATGTGAACAAGCTGGATTCCGAGAAGGATTCAGTACCATCGACCATATCCACATGATTACTAAGCTCATTGAGGTTTCTCGGGAGTTCAAGATGCCGCTCTGTCTAACGTTCATTGATTTAAAGAAGGCCTTTGATTCCGTTGAGACAGAAGCGGTCATGGAAGCCCTAGCCAATCAGGGCATAAAAACTCAATACATCAGGATCCTTCGTGAGCTCTCTTGCAGATTCACTACCAAGATCTCACCATTCTACAAAGAAGTAATCATCCATATCAAGAGAGAGGTTTGGCAGGGTGATACCATTTCACCGAAACTCTTCAGTGCCACCCACAAGAATATCATGCGATGACTGCTATGGGAAAGCATGGGAGTGAAGATAGATGGTCGGCAACTATACCACCTCCGCTTTGCTGATGACATCGTTCAAATAACACCAAACATCAGCCAAGCAGCACAAATGCTGAACGACTTTGACCGTGAATGTGGAAAGGTCGGACTACAGCTGAATCTTACGAAGACAATGTTTATGAGAAACAGCCTTGTTCCTGACGCTCCATTCGCTCTCAACGGAACCACCATCTCCGAATGCAACAGTTGTATATACCTAGGTCGAGAAATCAACATGATGAATGACCTGGCACCTGGGTTGCGCAGGAGGAAGAGAGCGGCTTGGAATGCCTTCAAGAGCATTGAAGAAATAACTAAAAGGACAAAGAACCAGCAGCTACGAGCACATCTCTTTGATTCCACTGTTCTTCCTGCATTAACATATGCCTCAGAGACCTGGACCCTACGAAAATGGGATGAGAACGCTATTCAGGTCTCTCAAAGAGGAATCAAAAGAACAATGCTTGGAATATCACGATTCACTCAAATGAGAGATAGAATCCGGAGTTCTGATCTTCGTCAACGCTCAAGAATCAGGGACGCTGTCTCATTTCCCAAGACATCAAAAATCAGATGGGCTGGACATGTAATGAGGTTTACAGACAACTGCTGGACTAGAGCCATTACTGATTGGATTCCACGGGACATCAAAAGATCACGTGGACGCCCACCTACAAGATGGTCAGACTTCTTTGTCAAGACCCTAAATGATCGGTTTGAGGCTTTGCATGTTCCTAGAACGAACAGATACCATTGGGCTACGCTAGCACTCAACCAGGATGAATGGAGATGTTACTGGCACCTGCTCGAATAAATCGATGAATAACGGGAATTAAGTGATTAAGTTATTAAGTGATATACAAGTATAATTTTTAAAATAATCAATTTCAGTTACTATAAAATGCTTATTGATATTTTATAATTGTAATGTTTTCCTGCTAAGATTACATGGATGTGAACATTTATGTCTATTTTTCTACATATCTAATTGTTTACTTTTATAACAATTCTTAAAAGCTAACTTACTTATGACCGTATATGTAGCTCAGGACAAAAGAACTTGTCTTGCATGTATGAAACTTTGGTTTCTATTCTTTACACTATAGAAACAAAAGCAAAATCATTAACTGTGGTTGGAAATATGCCTCGGTGGTAAAATATTTGCCTCACATTTCTGAGGTTATGGGTTTAATCCCTGAATTTCTATCTACACACACAAAAGCTAACTTACAACAAAGTATCTAACTGGAGACCTAACTGGGCCCGCTCAAGAAAATCGATGAACAACGTGAGGACAGTGACAGTGACAGTGACTTAAAGAACATTCAACTGCTTTAAACTATATATTGCATAACTATTATAGAGATTTAACTCTCAATAAAATAACTTGAAAAGGTCTATTTTCTAGCATCTTTGCTAGGAAGGGATATTATCTGATTTTTAAATATTTGTATTTTGGGGGAAATTTTAATTTCTCATTTTAATTTGTGCTCTTTGTCTACTAGTGAGCTTGAAAAGTTATCTTGTGTGGGACTACATGGAAAATATTATGATATGGGAAATGAGTCAGAAAGAGAGGGGCAGACATAGAAAGACCGCATGCATCTGGGTAACATAAAGTAACAAAACAAGAGACTAACACCCAAGAATAGCTATGTTAAATACCAGGTTGTTCACTCCATGGCTTAGAGGCCAGCTGCACTGTCTAGGGGTAAAGGCAGCGCAGATAGAGAAGGGAGCACCCAACAAAGGGTGCTGGGAAGATCTGCCCAGGATGGGAGATGCCTGCTGAAAGTAGTCTATGGACCGAACAGGATTGCCACCCAATATCTCTTCTGCAGACCACAGCACCCAGAGGGAGAGATAGAACAAAAAGGACTGTCCTACCAAAGAGGCGGTGTGGGATGGGGGATGGGGGATGGGAAGGAAACTGGGATAGGTGGGGGTGGAGATTGGGCACTGGTCATGGGATGGGTACTCAATCATTGTATAACTGAAACCCAAGCACAACAACTTGTAAGTCTACAACTGTATCTCATGGTGTTTCACTAATAAATCAAAACAAAACAAAAATTAAAAAAAGAAAATTGCTCTTGTGTTTACTAGTCATTTACACTTCTTTCAATAGAGATTATATGATCATGGTTTATGCTTATTTTTACTATTGAAGTTGAATAGCTAAATACTGATTTATTTCACAGCACTAATTTATTAAAAACATTCATCCTTGGCCAATCATATTAATTGCCATTATTTGTTGGTTTTGCTTGTTTTTTGATCACTTAAATTGGTTTTGGTCCTTTTCTTTCAGATTGAAAAATTTTGACACAAATGAGCATATGTTTTTCTTTATCTTCTAAAGTTTTAAACTAAGAACAACTGTTTTTTTTGTACAAAAAAGGTACCTGTGCATTTACTGTTTCTTCTCATTTTATTTACGTTTTAACACGTCTCGACTCATCTACAACTTATCATAGTAAGTGTTGTCATATTGAAAGAAACCACCATTTTTTTCAATCTTAGCACTGTAGCACTGTCCTCCCCCGGTTCGTCCATTTGCTTGAGCGGGAAGAAGTTAGCATCTTACAACAAATTGTGAGACATGTTATCACTGGTTTTGGACTATTGAATAGGTCATGGGTAGCTTGCCAGGCTTTTGCTATGTGGACGAGATACTCTGGGTAGCTTGCCGGACAGAGGAATAGGAATCAGGATTGGCCTCCTGCAAGGCAAATGCCCTACCCGCTGTGATGTAAACGTTATCTAAAATATACTAGTAATACCAAATGTTGTTTCTTTAACAGTACCATATAAAATATTATTTCGTAATTTTCTTGGTTTGTTAATGAAATATGTAAGCTCTTGAGTATAATGGGAGTATTTTTCTAACACAGGGGTCTGACGAAGGTGAAACTGTTATAACCGTCTTGTAGGATTCCATCTTCCTAGCCTGCTTCATTCTACCCCACTCTCTATCCAATCCGGTCTTCTTCTTGGGAATCTGAACTCCTGATTGGCTAGCCTCTACCTTTCAACTGCCTACTTTATGACATCATTCTCCCACCAAACCAGCCACCAACTTGTAGAATCTTGGGGGCTCCATGCAGTTGTTTGTAAACAAATTTGAATCATCCTGGCAAGTGACGAGTGAACAATGACCAATCACCAGTGAGCAGTCGTCTGTACTGAACACTTGTGGTCTTAAGCCGCTTCAGTGTTCAGACGCACTCTCGTACCGTCTCCTCTTCTCGTCTACTTTTCATTGGTATTTCCTCTCCTCTGACAATGTCAGGTAAGGAATAATACTTTTCAAAGCTTTTCATTAGATTTATCATCCCCAAACTTAGCAGTCAAGTAAAAACAGCACGTAGTAATGAAAGAAAGTATTCAAGTAGAATTTTATAAGCCTCATTTGAGCTTGACTTTGACATTTGCTGTGTGGTTTTAGACATTGGCTTACTTTCTCTGACATACAAAATGTTTTTCCTCATTGATTACATTATATTTTAGACATATTTAGGAGCTCAAATACACACACACACACACACACACACATATATATATATATATGAGGGTTGATTCTCTGCGTTTCTTTTTCCGTTTAATAGTGAATTTTACATGATATCCATTGAAAACAAGTAAATCAGAGACAGTATTTTTACAGAAACAGAAAATACAGATGCTGTGGAAAACTGTTAATATGTACTAGCATGTGTTCTCTGTAATGGTCTCTCCACTTGTATTTATAATTCAGTATTTTAAATATAGTGATATTACAAAATAATAAACATTAATCTTTGAGTTTTCTATTTAAACCGGTAATAAGAAGATATGGGGCATGGGGAAGGTGTGAAGTGCTTAGCGGCAGGGAGACAAGCCCTCAAAGGTAATAAAGTTTGGGATCACTTTCATCAAACATTGAGCAATCGAAACCAAGATGATATGAGGTAGAAAAAAATAGGAAAGAAAGAAGGAAAGAAAGAAAGAAAGACAGACAGACAGAGAGAGAGAAAGAAAGAGAGAGAGAGAAAGAACGAAAGAAAGAAAGAAAGAAAGAAAGAAAGAAAGAAAGAAAGAAAGAAAGAAAGGAAGGAAGAAAGAAAGAATAGGGACGGTGATTATCAAGGAAGAGGAAAACATTTGGACAGAATGTTGAAAGACTTAAAATCAAAAAAGAAAGAATATATATTAAATATGTTGAGATATATCCACTGAGAGCAAGATAAAGCAATTTATTTCAATAAATGCCAGGACTAGAAAGTATACTATGCCTTGAATAGGGTACCATAAGAAAAGCAGTTTATCAGAAAGCCATCCTTGCTGGCTTTTTTCCTTATTATCTCTTAGAACACAGTAGTTGGTACTTAACAATTTGAGTATAAACATGCTTCAGAAATGATGCTCCCCATAAATAGCTAATAGTGCTCATCTAGGGTGGTGGAAGACACAGAATCTTCAAAGTTTTTATTACGTTCTGGTTTTTAAGTACATGTAAGCGCTGTCTGTTAAAATAAAAATATGGTATATTCTAACTTGAATCAGGAGATTTGATTCATTTGTGTGGTAAGTTGGTTCCAGGTTAAAGCTGCTTGTCATCTTTACAAATATTATTTCATGTGATTTTTTCTTCCTAACATGAGAGTACTTTGATAATAGTCAACTTTTGTTTTTAGATCCTAAGAGGAAATAGAAAAATCAAGTCTCACATGACTAATTACACATTTTTGTCGTATTTGTGAATTATGATTTTTCCTACATTAAAGATATTTTATTGGATTTTGGTGCTCATTATTAAATATTGAGAAGAAAGTTTTCCTGGTTGATAAAGATAATTCTAATCTAGGGGTTGAAAGTAAATTTGCAATATTTTGTGATCACTTTATAAATGGTCTTTTCTGTTTCTTGTGTGATCAAGTGAAATCCTCTGCTATGTTTTACACGTGTTGTTTGCTGGTTAATATTCAAAGGTACAGATGAGAATAATTTTTTTGTATTTTCAAAGTTTCTTTCTGTATTTTACTCATTTAAAACATTTCTTGTCTATGAAATACAATCATATTTATTCCTATTTTCTTTTTTTTCATGTTTATTTTCCTATTTACCATGTACTTACTGGTAAATCCTTTCTCTTTAATGGACTGGTTAAGTGTGCACTCAAAAATCACCTTCTATTCCATTTTTTGGCTAGCAGTTTTTTCTACAATAGAATACCGTCTTCATATGGTATACGTGGAACAATTTATTAATAACCTTATTGGACTGTTTTATTTGCTTTTTTTTGGGGACCCCATCTACTGTTATTCAAGGATTACTCTTGGGTCTGTTCTCCAAAACATACTGTACTATGCTGCTTGCTACAGAGCCCAGATTTCATTAATATCTATATACTTCTTTTTCAGTTCTGTGATACTTATTTTTCATGATGTTTTCTTTACACTTCCTCCTATGTAAATCACATGAGATAGAAAAATTTTATTCATGTATGCATTATTGTTCTTATTGTTATGTGTACCTACATTGTTGATAAACAACTTAAGACACAGAATTCAAATAAAGTTTTCCTTCCAAAAATATTTCTTGGGAAAAACTCAAGTAGTGATTTTTGAAGTGGATCAAAAATCAGGGTAACCTTCAATGCATCAACAAGATTAAGTCGTATGTGAAACGTAAGTAACAGGTACTCATGGCACAAGTCAAATGGAAACCTGATGATTACAGTGATAATAGTTGTAAAGACCCCAAATGCCTATATTAATGTAAGGTATCTTCCTTCTGGTTTCTGGCCTTGTAGTGATCATGCAGGGTCCTGGCCAAAAGTCCACATGCTTTAGGTTGCTTAACCTGGAAATTCATAAGGGACAGAGAGAGATAGTACTGGAGGGGATAAGGCACATGCCTTGTACACAGCCAATTCAGTTGAATCTCTGTCACAGCATACACTCTCCTGAATGTTTTAAGGGGTCACTCCCGACTGTAGAGCCAGGAAAAGCCCAAGATCACTGTCAGTTATTGGTCCAAACTCTATACCACCCCACGACCAATAAGAATTATTGGAATATATGAAATCTCTTTGCCTTCTCTGGGCCTCAGGTTTCTTTTTGTTGAGAAAATGTTACCCATTCTCTTAGACTTCCTAGTTTGAAAAAGCTTCCATTCTAAGAAATAGGATATGAGTTAATAGGATAGCAAATACAGGCATTACTAGGGTAAGGAGAAAGTATCTGTAAGCAAGAAATCCAGGTACAGACACGATCACCTGGTTCTTCTACAGTTCTCTGTACACTTTGGGATCACGATACCAAATACATAAAGTGCCAAAAGTTTCCAGGCTTTGAATCACCCCAAATTGTTGGAATTTTGGAAACTCAGTTGACTGTTGGTACTAGAAGCATCTCGATGGCTTAAATTTTAAGTTCATATTGTTCCTCTCAGCGTTGAAGGAGATTATTAGTCTCACAGATTTTGTTCATCACCCTCTTGTTCCTTACAGAAAATTTTCAAAATCCATCTGTATTGGGAACTGCACATGCTCTGCAGCTTTCCCTTCCCGTGGTGAACGATGCAGCTTCCCTAACAGGAAGTGTCTGCAACTACTCCAGAGAATCTGCTCCAGCTGGTAGTTCTGCTTGGCTCCTGCCCTCAGCCTCTGGCACCTCTTTCCATCCACTGATGGGTAGTGCCTTTCTTTACCAACATTTCAGCACAACAATGCTATCTGGAGTGTTTCAACAGAGTCATATATCCATCTCAGCTGCTTCCTACCGGAGTGTTTTGGAATGGGATATTGCAGGAAGCGCTGAAGAGAAGTCTTCCATGGGAGACTTTTCTGTGACTGTCGTTGACCAAGACACCGCTGTCTCTTCCATGTATATGGCAGCTCGCTATGAGAAAATCTTAGATACCAAAAACACGGTGTCTGTGTACCCATCACTTTCTGCCAGTCTTATTGAGAGAACACCACATCAGAGTCAAAGCCTGTCACTTCCCTACCAGGAAGGAAGCCAGGTGTATTCCTATCATCAAGGAATTCTGGGAACTTTCCTTTCTGGCCTGCAGTCCTATGACTCCATGTCATACACAGGGTAAAAGGGCTCTGCCCCACAAACTTACAGCAACTCATCGCGAGAAATGGTTATGTTTCTCAAGGAGGTCCAGCCCCCAAATAACCAACCACCAGCCTTCTCCTCTGGAATTGACTTCTCTCTGTCTGCTCAACCCATCACAGAATCGAGTTATCAAGTTGAGTACACTAAGAGAAGGGAAAGAAATTTCAACAATTGGGGTCAAAAGAGAGGAAAACTGTCCATAGTTAGGTGGTATTCAAATACACTGAGATTTTTAAATTTAAAAAAAACACTCAGTTCATGTTTACTCCCCTCACTCATTTACAGCATATTATTTTCACACTCAACATAAGAGCTCCTAATGGAGATTGGAAGGTATGATAGTATAATGGACATTTAGCTTTCATATCAGGAAACTTTAGGAGCACACAAAAGGATGCCACATTTTTCCCTAGTTGTTTCATTTATTTTTAAATTTTTATTAGTTAAACATCATGAGGCACAGTTGTAGACTTACAAAACATCGTGCTTGGATTTCATTTATACAATGATGGAGAACCTATCCCTTCACCAGTGCCCATTCTCCACCACCACGGATCCCAGTATTCCTCAGACCACCAATACCCCCCATCCCACCCAGCCTCTGTGGCAGAGAATGTCACATTTTTCACTGTTCTATGTCAGCAGTCTTCCAGAATTACCACACTAAAAGTAAAATACATGTCTTCAACTAGCATTTTTTTATTTTTTACGAAGTTTCAGAACTCTTATTGTAATGGTACCACTTTAACTTTCCCTTCCATTAATTAACAGCAAGGTTCTGTATAAACTTGTGGTTCAGAGATTCTGTCTCAAATCATCAAACCTAGCATCTGTACTTCAGAACAAATATCATGCTGAAGTAAAGTTTCATTCATACTCTTATTCTATGATATTAACGTACTTTTATTTTTCCATGATCGTGAATAAATTGAGAGTAAAATACATTACAATGTTAAGCTCTGTATGGCACTCATTAGTTTAAAAATCTCTAATTTTTTTTTAAAAAGCTTTTGTTTGGAGGAGTTTGAATCTGTGTCATAGCCCAAAGTGCTCAGGGATTACTCCTGGGTCTTTGCTAGGGATTACTGCTGATGATGTTTAGGAGATTATACGTGATATGAAAGATCAAACAGAGGTCAGCTATGCGCAGGGCCAGTGCCTTACCAAAAGGACTATCCTTCTGTCCCATTTCTCTTAGTTTTAAATGCAGTTTACACAGAAACTCTTTGAAATACAAATAAAACAAAAAACAGCAGCGACACATGACAAACAGGAAGAACTACAACATTTACCTCCAATCCTCGAGCACAGGGCCTTGTCCATTATCCGTAGAATACCCAGTAACAATGCCTTGCCTATTGCTGGTAGGTGCACAGTTGTTGCAAATATATGTTAACAGGAACATATATTTAATTAACTCTGCTTGGTACCAGTAACTACTTTGTTGTAAATGGGGGGAAAAGAAGGCAGTTTCTGACTGACCTGAGACTAACCAGTTAATAGATTTTCCCAGGAAAGGGTACTTGACTGGCTGGGAACAGAAAAACGTGAAAAGTGTTTTGCTACCTTTAATGTATGGCTGGAGGAAATTGATCCCAGTAATCTCTTAAAAATAACAAGCTTCAACTCTCGAAGGAATGCTGTATTCACTGAGGAAAGAATGTTGGGAGAAAAGTCTGAAATGATGGGAAAAGAGACAATAAGTACAAAAGGAAGGGCTTGAAATTTGGGTTCCTCTGAAAACAAAGCTTGAAACAACAAGCTCTGGTGGGAACATGATCTACTGCGAATGGGATCTGAGGAGGAAAAGAGTGATATCAGCGATGTGAACAAGGGAAATCCAAGTTAAGGAAGACTTAGCTACCTGACTACCCCATGGGCAACATGGTTCCATGATGACCAGAAATTACCAATTAATTTACTTTAATTTTCTTTCTTTTATATGGTCAATTACAACATGTATTCTGTGTCTTCTTCAAACAGAATTTGGAGTATTCATTTCATTCTCAATATTCTGTTCATTGTTGTAAGCATCTTTAACAACTGCTGGATAACAGAATTATTTGATCAGACTTATTTTTTACTTTAATGTTTAATTGAGATTACTGAATATTAGGGCTAAAGTGAAGTTTGTTTTGATTGGTAGAATTAGAGTAGCGAGGAGTAGGGATGGAATTAGAACTTATGGGGTACCACATTCAGTTCCTAATAAAACAAGTAAAGGACAGTGTCCCAAATAGACTATTGAAAAAGATGTTCATCTCCATTTAACCTGTAAATTCAGCATTTTCTATATTTAATTAAAAATGAAAGAATGTTCCTATATTTGGTCTTTTAAAGACATTCCAGATTGGTTAAGGAAACAAACACTGCATATGAAATCATAACAACGTAACCATAAAACCTGATTACTACTTAAATTTCCAAGAATGTCAGTGCTAAGATTTCCCTGGATCTCCTTATTGAACATGATAGTCATATGAACACACCTGTGTGGATATATCACTGGTATCAAATTTAGAGAATAGATATATAGTGATTAGATCACATAGCAGAGTATGATCTCAACTTTTCTACACACTCCCATGCCCCACACACCCAAAGACTTGTACTAATCCTTATAGATCTATGACTTTTCCTCCTCCCCTCTCCCAGAGTCTTTTAAAATTTCTTTTCAAGTACTAATGTAATGTGCTTTAGAAAATATTGAGTTAAACTTAATTGTTGTCATTTAGCTTTAGATAGAGAACCAAGAAAATCTTATTAAAAGTGTATTTTTGTATTCTTTGAAAATGGTAATAAGAACATTATCCTTGAGTCCCTCAATAGACATTATATAAAGAATTTTGTGAGGAATTCCCTGTACAAATCAATACTCGAAGAAATAAATGACTTCTCTGAATGAGAATGAACTGGGACATTTCAAAGTATCAATCAGTGAATCAAAGATGAATCATAGCATCATATAGCTAAAAATGATCTTGTTGTAATCTAGTGAATACCGTTACATTTTTTTCTTATACCAGATTGTAGTACTTTTAATTTTTTAAATTATTATCCATTTATTTTTATCAGTGAAACACCATGAGGTACAGTTGTAGACTTACATACCTTTGTGCTTGGGTTTCAGTTATACAAGTATCAAGTACCCATCCCTCCACCAGTGCCCATTCTCCACCACCAAGGAACCCAGTGACCCTCCCACCCCCCAACTCCCCCACTCTGCCCCAACTCAGGGCATACCCTTTTGATTTTCCTTTACTTTAGGGTGCTGTGGTTTGCAATGGAGGTCAATATCATTACATTTTCAAAGAAGAAAATAGACCCCTAGATGTTCAAGACACTGCTAGTCTCCTGGGCTTCTTCCCAGCATGTACCCTGCTCCATGCCCGCCCTTTGGAATTAAGCTGGGAAGGAAAACTGGATGTTCCTTTCCTCACACTGACCTGAAAGACTCTTGCTCATTCTCAGCCACATCAACTATTTCATTTGTTGCCTGATATCACCTCCTGTCTTTTATTTTTTTAAAAAATATTTGATTTGTTTCTGGAATAGAAAGAAAAAACTAAATGGACTAATAAAACAAAAGCAAAATCAAACCTTTACACTCTGACATCAGAATAGTCCTTACAAGAGGGGAAGTAAATGACTGAAATGGGTCGGGGCGTGTTGTTAGTTGGTTGTGGACTTTAGCTGGATATTTGACAGTGCATGGAGCATGAAGACACAGTTGCTGAGAAGAGGAAGTCTGTACTTGAAGCGAATACACTTTGTACACTAGTCATCACAATTATATGTCCATATGAAATTTATCTACATATGCTTTGTGCCTCCCTTGCATTTATGTGTTATGCATGCCTTTACCTGGGCTCAGAAATGCATCTGAGGGCATTCGGAAAATTAGTTGAGGCCCATGTAGGGGGACAGAATTAGTAAATCATTGGAGGAGGAAGAAATATGAGTTGGAGCTTACAAGATGTGTAAGAGGAATATATAGATATGTTTGTGTGTGTAAATGCACATATTATGCATAAATATATATATGGGCGGGAGTGATAGCATAGTGGGTAAGTTTGCCTTGCACGCTCAACCTGGGTTTGATTCCTAGGCTCCTCTCAGAGACCGGCAAGCTGCTGAGAGTAACCCTCCCGCATGGCAAAGCCTGGCAAGCTACATTTGACGTGTTTGATATTCTAAGAACAGTAACAACAAGTCTCACCATAGAGACGTTTCTGATGTCCCCTCAAGCAAATAGGTGAAAAATGGGAGGACAGTGCTATAGTGCTATGGTTAATTTAAACGTTGTTTATGCAAAATATGAAAGAATTAAATAAATATTCTATAAAGCTGATTACACCTATTAAATTAATGTAACTTTAAATAGTGTTCAGAAATGAAGTTGAAGAATTTTAAGGCTATAGAAAGATATTGACAATATATCAAGAAACACATGGATCTTTGAGGAGCAAGAACACGTAGCTGTTGTCCTTCCTTTAGATTATTTTTTTTGCTTTTATAGAAGACGCTTTCCCTGAGTTTTTGTTAATAGCTTCCGTTTTTTAGAAAGCATCATAATAAATAATATTTTTTAAAAAAATTAAAAAAAGTTCTGGTAGTGAGTGGATTCTGTATGTTTGGAACCTGGGATGTATTTTCCTATGTAAGCTACATTAAACATGATATTTGTAACAGAAATACCATCTGCAGAACTATTCACAATAGCCAGAAGAAACTATGGTATGCCTACACAATTGAATACTACGCAGTTGGCATGAAAATCACATCATGAAATTTTCTTATAAATGGATGTACAGGCAAGAATATCATGGTCAATGAAAACAGTCACAAGAAAAGGGGTATAGTGATATGATTACACCTTTTTTGGATATAATCAACCAGAATATGAGACTAATACCCAAGGATAGCAGAAACACAGGACAGGAGACTTGGTCAATCTTTGGACGCTTGCCACGAGTCCTGAAGGTGGGCATTTGGAATAAAGAAGGGACCGTTATGACAATGATAGTTGGAAGTGATTACTCTGGGTGAGAACTGAGTGCTGAAAGTAGGTAAAGTAATAAATGTGAGAACCTCTCAATATCTGTATTACAATCCATAATGCCCAAAGGATGAGAGACAGAGATAAAGAGAGAGAAAGAGGTGCCTGCCACAGTGTAGAGACAGCAGGCTGTCAGGGAGGGAAGGATTTGAAGTTGGGAGAGGGAGTGGTGGGAGAGAAACTGGGGACATTAGCAATGGAACTGTATACTAGTGGAGGTTGGGTGTTGAAATATCCTATGAATAAAACTGAATCATGAAAAGCTTTGTAATGTGTGTCTCCTGCAGATTCAATACAAAAACATGATATTTAGTTTCTACCACCATGACTAACCTATGAGTTTGCTGAAATTTATTTTTATCACCTTGGCTGGTCTCATTACATGGGTGCCTGTGTGGTGAAATATTTTTTATTTTATATAGACTGAAGATACAAAACTAGTAGGGTTGGGACTTATGGTGGAAGGGGAGAAGAGCACAAAAACCCTGTTGACCACAGCTCAGCAGGGTCAGTTAGCTTTCATGATGACAGAACTCCTTCACTGATTTCCTCTTTTTAATGTGGAAAAATGAAAAGACTTTGCAGGCTGTCAGGGGGTTGTCCCCTCCAGTTCACACTATTTTCCTTTCGATCAGAATTGTTTAAAGACTATTTGAAAAATTTGGAGCTTAATGATTTGTTCTCATATATTTCCACTACATGGTGTCAGTGGGCATTGATCCAGGAAGGCCAGCATGAAAAAGTTGAGTTGTATCTCTTAACCATCAATGCCAACACTACTGTAAGTATGGAACCCAAAGTACAATAGTTAAACTTCAAAATGTGTTTGTCAAGGAAATAGGTGGGAATGCAGGGTGAAATGTGTCATTTGTTGGTGGAGGGTTGCAGATACTGGTAGTGTAATTAGAATTGGAATATTGTATGACAAAACTCCATTATAAATGATTTTGAAAATCAAAATTGCCTAAATTTAAAAAAAGAGAAGTCAACTTATGTCTATATTTCAAGAAAGCTTGTCTTAGCAAATTTTGGCAGGGAGACCATAGTTGGTAGAGAGAGGGAGAAAGAAAGGGACAGTTGAGAGTTGGGAAGAGAAGCCTGGATATCATGGAAGAGATGAAAGCTGATCTTAGAAGATTTGGAGCCATCAGAGTTTAGATAGTTGTTTTGGAGCCATTGCAGTTTAGATAGTTAAATAGAGAGATTGGTTTCAGTCATCAGCAGTGTATACATAGAGAGAGTTCAAAGACCTCACAGATATTCAGGCTATAATAACTAACAAGGGGAGCGTTTTTTTCCTGAAGCACTATATAAGGATAATATTTTGCCAGGAAAAATGATAAGAAGTTGGTTCTCTTTCGCAGATTAATACATTAGAGATGAAAACTTTTATACCAAGGATCTATCATCTTGTCCTGTTGCTCTGTTTTCTTGTCATCATTCCATTCTCCCCCACAACCCTACCTAATCAGGGCTCTTGACATTTCTCAGCAGTATCACCACATAGCCCCAGGGCATGTGTTAACTGCTGGTAGCTCACAGTCCTCATGTTTGCCCCCCATCCAAGCCAGAGCCATCCTTCTGAAACCAAGTATATTTGCTGAAAGCCCGTTCTTCCTTGAAGTGGCCGTCATGGCTTACCTCTTCTTAATCATTTTGTTTACAAATTTAGATGAATGTCACTATAATAGTGACAGGGATTTTCCAAACTAAGAAAAGCATAAACATTTCCCTTTCCCCGAAGAAATTTGTGCTAGTTATTTTCTATCCACTGCTAATAATATGTGATAATTAGGAAACAGAACTGAAGTAAAAACAGGTACATTTGTCAATTTGGTGCCATGACTTGTCAGTCTGAGTATAAGTATATATTACTAGAAAAGAAAGCAGAAGAAAAGGAGTTGGTTGCTAGTAAAGGTAAAGGTAAATGCCCTCCCGTTGATCGTCGATTTGCTCGAGCGGGCCCAGTAACGTCTCCATTGGAGACTTTGTTGTTACTGTGTCTGGCATATCCAATACTCTCGGTAGCTTGCCGGGCTCTCCGAGAGGGGCGGAGGAATCGAACTCGGGTCGGCCATGTTGCCCGCTTGTAAGGCGAACGCCCTACCCGCTGTGCTAGTAAAGAATGCCAAATCTCTGCCAAGAACTCCTTTGAAAATAAGAATTATGACTATGGACGGAACATAATTGCCACTCAATGCCTCTTTTGTAGACCACATCACCGAAAAGGAGAGAGAGAACAAAAGGGAATGCCCTGCCACAGTGGAGGGTAGAAATGGGGGGATTGGTGTGGGAGGAATACTGGAATCCATGGTGGTGGAAAATGGGCACTGGTGAAGGAATGGGCATTTGATCAATGTATAATCGAAACCCAAGAACAAAAATTTGTAAATGTAGATCTGTACCTCATGGTGTTTCACTAATAAAAATTTTAAAAAAATAAAATAAAATAAAAATTATTTTGTCTGCCAGAGTCAGCAGATGGGAACCTGAGTGAAGGTAAAAGATTAAATTAAGATTAAATTGGTTGACTTTTATTTTTCCTTGAGTACATTAATTTGATTTTGGAGTCAATTTATATGACAGTTCATCAAGACACAGAAATTTTAACACTTCTGTTGTTTAAAAGTATAGTGATACACCATATCTGTATCTCACATTATTTTTATTTCTGATAGTTTGACACAAAAGATACGTCAAAATCATAGATAAATGTAAATTATTTAAATAGTTTTTGATTATTTAAAATTACTTTATATAATTACATTATAGAATTTCATAAATTTTCGATTATGCAGAGTCAACGTGCACGTATCATATTACACTCACTACTGAAAGTCCTACTCTGTCATTCACCATTGTTCAGTTTTTCCACTTTGATTACACCTTTCCATCTGGAAAATAAATAGTCTCATAGTTCTAAAGTTTGTTTTTTTTCTTTGAAAAATCAGAATTATGCAATTTTCAACATTGGATGAAACTAGAGGATATCATGCATGTAAAGTTAGCCTTAAGGAAAGGAACATATACAGAGAGATTTTTCTCATACGTGGACTTTAAAGACACACAGCAACGTAGCAACAAAGGTTCAAGAGCAATGTAAGGGGAGAACTGATCCACACAATTGAGTCAGGGGATTGGGAGTGAGGAATTCTGGGGTTTTGGGGGGAGAGGGAGGGTTTATTCTTTGAGAGAATGAGGAGTGTCATGTTGGAATTATGTGTATGAGAAACCATTATTAATTGAATTATGCATCATAGAATATAAATATTTTTTTTCTTCTGCATGTATTTTAGAATTTCTAAATTTCCTTGTCAACACAAACTTGGCCAAGAGCATTGATTCATTCGAATGCCTAACAACCCGAATCGGACGTTTACATTTGAATACATGTGCTCACTGCCTGCAGTTTCTATCTTCGTTGTCTACGCACCAACATCTCATTATGATGAAAGAGAAATCGAGAAGTTCTACATGGAGCTAGAGAAGTTCTATAAAGAAGACCACACCTTCTACAAGATCATTGTGGGTGATTTTAATGCCAAGATAGGACCAAGAAGATCAGCTGAAGAACTTCACATCGGGACCCATGGCCTAGAATTGAACGAACAGGGTGAGAGACTGTCAGAGTTCATCATGTCGACCAAGACCATCCATGGTAACTCACAGTTCCAGAAGGCAGAATCTAAACGATGGACATGGGAGTCTCCCGGTGGACGATTCCACAACGAAATAGACCACATCATATTCAATCGACGGTTTTGCCTGACTGATGTCGCTGTTGTCCCAAAATTTCGAACGGGATCCGACCACCGTCTCCTTCGTGCAAAATTCTACTTCACAGAGCGGGGAGAAAGGGCTGCAAAGTTCAAAAAGAGAACTCCCAGAATGACCACCAACTGGGAACTCTTTGGTACTATTGCGGCAACATGGGAAGATGCCATTGCTGACAACATTGACGAGGAATACGATCGACTGGTTCAGCACCTCCATGAATGTGCGAGGAACGCCAAGAGAGAGATAGCCACAAAAAGTCGCCTATCTTCGAAAACTCTTGAGCTAGTTCGCCAGCGTGGTTTGGCGCATGCCTCAGGCAACCACAAGCTAATGTCCGAGCTTGCAAAGCAGTGCAGAGATGCGATCAAGGAAGACATCAAAGAGAGAAGAGCAGAAGTACTGGTAGATGTGGCAGAAGCCGGGAAAAGTATTCATAAGGCCCACCTGTCCTTCGCCAACTATAAGAGCAAGATGACTGCCCTCCGACGTCCTGATGGATCCATCACATCCTCCAGAACGGCAATGGAGAAGATTATCCATGACTTCTACTCAAATCTCTTCGATAGCCATGTCCACTTGCCAACATACCAAATTCCACAGGATGGGTATGTTGTTCCCAACGTTCTCCCCTCCGAAATCCGACACGCCCATTTCGTTGGTAAAGAAACAAACAGCACCCGGCCCAGACAAGGTCAGACCTGAACACCTGAAGAACCTGCCATCAGTACTGATCAATACACTGGCTCGGCTCTTCACTTGCTACCTGTCTGAATGCAAGGTTCCGTCCCAATGGAAAACCAGCAGGACCGTACTACAGTTCAAGAAGGGAGACATCCATGACATTGGCAACTATCGCCCGATCTGCCTATTGTCTGTCATCTACAAGTTGTTCACTCGAGTCATCCTGAATAGGATTGGCAGAACATTAGATGAAGGACAACCATGCGAGCAAGCAGGGTTCCGCAAAGGATTCAGCACCATCGACCATATCCACACGATAACCAAGCTCATTGAGGTTTCTCGGGAGTTCAAGATGCCGCTCTGCTTAACGTTCATTGATTTAAAGAAGGCCTTTGATTCTGTTGAGACGGAAGCGGTCATTGAAGCCCTAGCCAATCAGGGCATTCAAGCCCAATACATCAGGATCCTCCATGAGCTCTATTGCGGATTCACTACCAGGATCTCACCATTCTACAAAGAAGTGATCGTTGATGTCAAGAGAGGGGTGCGGCAGGGTGATACCATTTCACCGAAACTCTTCAGTGCCACCCTCGAGAACATCATGCGACGACTGGAATGGGAAGGAATGGGAGTGAAGATAGATGGTTGGCAATTACACCACCTCCGCTTTGCTGATGACATTGTTTTAATAACACCAAACATCAGCCAAGCGGCACAAATGCTGGCCGACTTTGACCGTGAGTGTGGAAAGGTAGGACTACAGCTGAATCTTACGAAGACAATGTTTATGAGAAACAGCCTTGTTCCTGATACCCCATTCGCTCTCAACGGAACGAACATCTCCGAATGCAACAGCTATGTGTACCTAGGTGGAGAGGTCAACATGACAAATGACCTGGCACCCGAGCTGCGCAGAAGGAAGAGAGCGGCTTGGAACGCCTTCAAGAACGTCAAAGAAATAGCTAAGAGGACGAAGATCCTCCGGCTCCGGGCACATCTCTTTGATTCCACTGTTCTTCCTGCATTAACATATGCCTCAGAGACCTGTGCCCTACGCAAACAAGATGAGAACGCTATTCAGGTCTCCCAAAGAAGAATAGAAAGAGCTATGCTTGGAATATCACGTTCCACTCAAATGAGAGAATGAATCCGGAGTTCTGACATCCGTCGACGATCAAGGATCAGGGACGCTGTCTCATTTGCCAAGGTGTCGAAAATCAGATGGGCTGGTCACGTAATGAGATTTAAAGACGACCATTGGACTACAGCTGTTACTGATTGGATTCCACGGGATGTCAAAAGACCGCGTGGCCGCCCACCTACCAGATGGTCAGACTTCTTCGTCAAGATCATGAACGATCGGTTTGAGGCCCTTCATGTTCCCGGAGCGAACAGATGCCACTGGGCGACACTAGCACGCGACAGGGACAAATGGAGACGTTACTGGCGCCCGCTCGAGCAAATCGACGACTAACGGGATGTTAAGTGATTAAGTGAAGAATATAAATAATGTTTTAGACGTTTGTCTGTCTCACTTTATTCTATTAATTAGATTTCTCCATATGCCACATATGCATGAACTTGTCGGATACCTATCTTTCTCTGACTGGTTTATGTCAATAAACATAATATCCTCATGTTATCCATTTTTATACAAATAATAAGAAGATTTCACTTCATACAACTGAGTAGTATTCCATTGCTTTACCTCCTTTTATTTTCAAAATTTGTGGTTTAAAAGATACAAACATTGGTTTTAACAATGCTCTGATGTTTTAAAATTTTTAGTTTAGGGAAGCAAAATAGATTTTACTGAAAAACACTTAGAAACTTGTGAAACAGGTGTAGGGTGGAATGGAATATTTGTTCAAGGAGAACACTTGTTTAACAAAGCAAGCAAAGAGAGACATAGAGAAAGGAAGCACGGTATTTCTTCAAGGGAGAACACAAGCTTGAGGACCAAGCCCACTCTGGTAGTTTAGGAATAAGAACTTGGAGTGGTATGAACTTAACTTGTGCACTTTAGGGGAGAACCTGAGTGAAACTATTAGAAGTACGTTCAGGAGCATGATAAACTGGAGTCTGCACTTGGAGTGAGGAGGGTAGAGATTTCTTTGGGGAGATCCGGACTATGGAGAACAGTAATATTACAACATTAATGATAGTATCGTACGGTGGGATTCCAAAAAAATCTTTCACAGTGGCATCAGATATGATAACATTCTTAGGTATTTGGATTTCCTGTGGAAACAACGGGAAAGATGAGTTTATGCACTGGATGCCTCAGCCTGAAACAAGGTCAACAATTCATGAATGAAAAATTTCAAGTTAGATGGATCAAGGATTCTGATCCCAGTGGAAGGCTAGCTTTCGGGTGGACAATTTCTATTGATAGCCTGATGTAGATTCTGATCCTGGGATATGTAACAGAAAGGAGGTAGTGACAGGTATCCTCAGAACTGAAGCCTCTGAGACAGAATTCATTCATGCCAACTTATGGGTTATCAATGTTTGCTCATGGCTGCTACCCTTATAACATGCCATTCAATGGTTTTGTGGTTTCAATTTACTGTGTCAATGTAAAGATGAAGTTTCTAAATGGAAGGTATAAATCTGAGGTCCTCACGATGATGAATTATGGGGATGCGGGGAGGGGGGGGAGCTGGAGCTATAGAGCATGTAGGGCATTTACCTTGCACACGGCCTACCCAGGTTAGATTCCCAGCATCCTGTATGGTCCCCCCAAGCACCGTGAGGTGTAATTCCTGAGTGCAGAACCAGGAGTAAACCCTGTGACCCAAAAAACACACAAAAAAAGATGATGACTTGCCTTTAGATATTTTGAAGTCAAGTAGAAACAGCCAGAAATCTCCCCAGAAAAGAGTTCTCCTGGGTCTAAAACATAATCACCTCTAGCGTGAGAAGATACAGAAAATAATGTTTCCATTTTATGCCAAGTTAGAGCAAGCCAGAATGATCTTGGAAAGTTTGTCAAAGGAAAGCATGGCTATAGGAAGGATAAGGTGACAACTGAGGCTTAGAGGTAAAATATACAAGAGAAGCAAAGGTCAAGAAGTAGACGGTACAGTGGCGACCAGGTATACTAAGAAGAGCATTTTTTAAAAAATAAAATGCAATAATACATCAAATAAGACCTTTTTAAATGTTTCAGAACAGGGATATAACTCAGTGATAGAGCATTTGCCTTCCATTGTATGATGATCTGGGATTGATACTTAGCATTGCAAACAGCATTATTTTTTAATTTTTAATTTCTTTCTTGCTTGCTTCCTTACTTGCTTGCTTTTTTTTGTTTTTTGGGTCGCACCTGGCTATGTATAGGGGTTATTTTTTATTTTTAAAAAGACTTATAATTTTACCTTTTTACCTGTGGTTTAAAAGGAAATCTAAAATATTTTAGAGTAAATAAATGTGAGGAAGAATAAAATTCACAGGAACTACTTAGTGTTCTTAATGATACAGTAATCAGAATTTTTGAGGTTAATTGTATGGGTATTGCATAAATAATTTTTCCCCATTACGTGGGCTCTCTTTTTATCATGGGCACCATTTTTTCTAAGTTGCAGAAACTTCTTAGTTTAATGTAGTCTCATTTGTTTATCTTCACTTCCTCTTCCTTGGTCAGTGGTGTTTCATTCTAGAAGTTTCCATTAGCTTGAATGTCATGAAGGGATCTTCCCACATTTTTCTCCATATATCTTAAGAATTCAGGTATGACATTGAGGTCTTTAATACATTTGATCTGACTTTGTGCCTGGCACTATAAAGAGGTCTGAGTTCATTTTTTTTGCATGTTGCTGTCCAGTTTTCCCAGCACCAGTTGCTGAAGAGACTTCCTAGCTCAACTTCATATTTCTTGAGCCGTTATGAAAGATTAGGTAATAATAATCTGAGGGCCAGCGTCAGGATATTTGACTATATTCCATTGTTCTGAGGCCTGTCTTTATATGAATGTCATGATATTTTGATTACTACAACTTTGTAGTAGGGTTTGAAGTTGGGGAAGGTGTTCCCTTCTTCTTTTTACCAAATATTGCTTTAGCTCTTCATGGGAGTATATGGTTGTGTATGAGTTTCAAGAGTGTTTAATCAATTTCTTTGAAAAATACTATGGGTATCCTTATAGAATGTGCATTAAATCTTTATAGAGCTTTGGGGTGTATTGCCATTTTGACAGTACTAAATCTCTCAATCTATGAGCATGGGATGTGATTCCATTTCCTCATATACTCTCTTATTTCGTGAAGTTGTGTTTTGTAGGTTTTTTTTTTCGTATAGTTCCTTAACCTTTTTAGTTGATTCTAAATACTCGGTTTTCTGAGGTATTATTGTGAATGGGATTGTTTTTCTCTAACTCTTTTTTCTCTTTCATTATTAATATATGGGAAAACCATGGAGTACCAGATATTGCTTTTGTAATATGCTACTTTAATAAACAAATCTATTGTTCCCAGGTGCTTTTTTGTAGATTCTTTGGGATTTTCTAAGTATAGTATCATGTCGTCTCCAAATAGTAAAAGCTTGAGTTCTTCCTTTTTCATATGGATGCTCTTGATATCTTTTTTTTTTTTACCAAAATCATATGGCAAGTACTTCAAGTACTATGTTGAATAGGAGTGGTGAGAGTGGGCAACTTGTTTTGTGCCTGATTGTATTCTGGGATTCTAGCTCATTGATTTCTGCTCCTAGCCTTTAGTTTTTCCCCATTGAGAATAATGCTTGCTTTGGGTTTGTGGTAATTTGCTTTAACTATATTATTGAGGAAAGTACTTTCAACTCCCATTTTGTTGAGAGTTTTTCATCATGAATAGGTGCTGGATGTCATCAAATGCTTTATCTACATATATTGATATGATCATATGTCTATCTTTATTTTATTGAGATGGTGTATTCTGTTGATTAACTAGAGAATGTTAAGCCATTCTTGCATCCCCAAGATAAAACTACTTGGTCATAGTGTGTGATCTTTTGTTGAGTTTCTGGATTCTCTTTGCTGGTATTTTCTTGAGAATCTGTGTATCTGTATTCATCAAGGAAATAGGTCTGTAATTTTCTTTTTTTGTGGTGTCTCTGTCTGATTTGAGTATTAGGGTGATCTTTGCCTCACAAAAACTATTTGGGAGTATTTATGATTCTTCAATTTCCTGGAAAATCTTGAAAAATGTTAGCAGCATTTCCTCTTTAAAGGTTTGAAATATTTCACTATTGAATCCATCTGGGCCAGGGATTCTGTTTGGGTGGATACTTTTGACCATTATTTCAATTTCCTTGGTAATGATAGGTTCAAGTATTCCAAATCTTCTTGGTTCAGCGTTGGCAGGCAACTGGAATCCAAAAATTTATCAATTTATTCAAGATTCTCTCATTTCCTGCTTCAAAGTTTCTCAATATAATCTCTGATGATCCTATGGATTTCTGTAGTTTCTATTAGGATATGCACATTTGCATTTCTTATTTGATATATTAGAATTCTTTCTCTTTGTTAATTTGAGAGGCTTCTCGTGGTTTATTGATCTTATTTATTTTCTCAAAGAACCAGCTTTTGCTCTTATTGGTCTTTTGGATTTTATTTTGGGATTCTAGCTCATTGTCGTCTGGTACAATTTTATTATTTCCTTCCTCCAGCCTAGTTTGGACTACTTTTGTTGGTCATTTTCCAAAATCTTGAGCTCTAATTAATTCATGTAGGCCCTCTCTTTCTTCCTGATGAATTCTGGCAGAGCTATACTCTTTCCTCTTAACACTGCTTTTGCTGTGTCCCACAAGTTCTGGTAGCTAGTGTACTCATTCTCATTTGTTTCTGGAAACTTTTTATTTCCTCTTTGATTTATTCTCTAAGCCAACAGTTGTTCATTACTTCCCTTAAAGAAAATATTTCCTTGCTGAGCTTTAGTCTTTTTGATCTATTGAGAAGTGACAAAGTAGTGTTGAAATCTCCAACTAGTATTGTGTTGCTATCAATGTTTTTCTTTAAGTCTATTAGAAGTTGTTTTTAAGTATTTTGCTGGTCTGTCATGAGGAGAATCTACATTGAGGAGGGTGAGTTTTTTCTGATGCACAGATCCCATGATCATGAAGAAATGACCTTCACTGTCTCTTATAACCTATAGCCTGAAGTCCATGTGGTCTGATACTAGTATGGCCACTCCAGCTTTGTGGAGGTGTTCTTTTCTTTCTTGAAGAATTGTTTTCCAGCCTTTACCTTTGAGCTCATGGTTGCTTTGATTGTTCAGAAGTGTTTCTTCAGGCAGCAGAATGTTGGGTTCAGTTTTATAATTCATCTTCCCATTCTGTGCCTCTAAATTGGCACATTTAGTCCATTGACATTGAGAGAGATTGTTGTGATGGGGATTTGTGCTATCTTTATGTAGAATTTTTGTACTTGTGGGGATTGTCTTAGCTTAAAGTAGCCCTGTTAATTTTTCCTGCAACACAATATGGAACACTTTACAAGTTTGCATGTCATCTCTGTGCAAGGACTATGCTAATCTATGTATCATTTCAATTTTAGTATATATGTCATCAAATATAGTATGAGTTATTTTTTCCATATTTTTCTCTACTTATTAATTTGAGGGTTGTCCTTACTCTCTCCTATGGCAGACAGTGATTCCTAACCAAGGTATGTATTTCAAAGCAGCTTGAATAGATAGATTTAAAACTTTAATGTCCCAGAAAGAAAAATATGGTTTTTACCATATTATCTTTTACCATACCCAAGGCATCAGTTTTACAAAATAATTCTTTTGGAAGATAGTATATGAGTCTTCTTTAATGCCCTTCCCTGAAACCTTCATTAAGACCATTAAACTAGAGCCTTTTGCTGTTCTCACCTCAGTCCCCTGTACATCTCCAGGAAAAGGTGGATGGTGTTGTCTGCAATTTGACCACCTTGAATGTAAGTCGGGTTTTTCTCCTGAATGAAGAGGTGAGGAGCATATTGATGATTTCATTCCACCTTATTACAAGTTCAACTTGAACGGAAGGTGAGACTCATGATGTTCCTGTAAAGGACAGAAAAAAGGGTCTCAGTGAAGTTTAATGGCCAACACATATTAGCAACACAGATGACTCAAAGTAGCCTGTGTGCATCTTTCTGTATAGTGAGTTTCATATCTACTGATAGTGATTCTCAGTCATGACACACAGGCAAAACAGACCTGTAATTAAAAATCTAGTTCTCTGAGCAGAGTGGGGTCTCTGAGGTGATTGAACAAGTGTATAGTAATTTATTACTAAGCACATAAGTAGTTTGAATGATGTGTACTTTTCGATCTAAAATTAATTCTAAATATGTCTAAAATGACAGTCTCCTGACCCCGCACCTGGCTTTCCTCACCTGGACTCCTTGGAGGGGGCGGGGTGAGTTTCCCTCACCTCCTGATTAGAGCCCCGGTAGATGATGAACTCTGCTACCAGCTATAGGTACGCTTAAGACCTATCTCCCCAAGCTTGAAGGAGCCTCATGCATGAAGGAACTGGAAGCAGAACCTGTGTAAACACACAAAAAATAAAAGGCCGGTGGTCTGGCCGTTTCCCCACTCCACGAACGTCAATGGCGATGGTCAGGAGATGGAAGGAAACGGGGGCCAGGCTGATTGTTCTTAGCAGCAGGTTATTACATGGAAGAGATGTATGACATGGAGGCCTCAGGAATCCTCAAGCACGTGAGCGCACTGTGAGCCCGGAAGATTCCCTTATATAGATCATAGAACCTCTAAAAGGCACATTACAGTGAATTCATAAAAGGAGTTACAGAAAGAACATTGAGGCAGCAAACCATACATTGTTTCTTTACATCCACATTGTTTCCTTACATCAGCAGGCCAGTAATACTGGCCTCCAGAAAGAAGATAACAAAGCCAAACTGAAACCTTTCACAAGCACTTTCACAAGCTGTAAGCACCTTGATTTGCATCCCAAAGAACAGCCTGGCTAGAGCTAGGAATCTATATCCCAAAGATCAGTCCTGACTAGCACCTGAGATCTGCAGATCTAAGATCAGCTAGGTTTCTGAGAGAAAAGGAAAACTGTCTCAATATACTGAAATCATTTACTGAAGGCAGTTTGAAGGGGAGAAACAGTCTCATCCAAGCTAGTCAGGACACACAGGAAAACAGCTTCTAGGAGGTGTTTCTCCTCTCCTTGTCCAACCAACATATAAGCATATATAATATTAATCATTTTGTATGAACACAGTATGAAATGCATTGAGCTTATATAATTGCTCTCCTAGGGCCATCTCAATCTCAGACTGCAGTGCTCAGGCCAGATATCTTTCCTATTCCTAGCAGCAGGGCCCCTAATGTCGTCATTACTTTTGGATCATGACATCATTTGCCTATGATCCATCTCTTAACTTATAATTAAGAATCGTGGCACCTTGGCCTGGCCCATCGTGATGCCAGAGTAGCACATAACTTACCGGCTTGCCCTTGTTCCATCCAGTCCCACGTCGGGACCCTGCCCTTGGGGTACTAGGAAGTGAGGGCAACTGAGGCTTAAGTTAAGAAGGCAGATGCCCAGGAGTGAATAATATTCAAAGCCAATCAATTCCTAAGTTACAAAGCATATTAAGTAATTGTCTTCCTGTATCTATACAAAAGGACATTGCATGAAGGTAAACTGCTCAAAAGACATAAGGAGAGGAGGAAGGCAATATTAACTTACAGTATAGCTTCAGTGTCTAAGAAGGAGGAGACCTTACAAATTGGTTGGGGAAGAGAGCATAGAAGTGGTTACAGACAGACAAAGTAATGGGAGTGTCTCGGGAGCACTGTGATGGGTGCAGTTTGATAAACCTAAGTTCCGTATACTCCAAGAGAACCCAGGTGTGTGGGAACGGGGGATGAGATCTCCAAAGCTGCTCAGATCAAGACTGGGCCCCCTCCATCAAGATCCACCATCTTCTAGTAGCTAAATGTTACAACCACCAACTGCCCCTGGAGCCATGTCATCCCATCAATGGCCAAGATCCAGAGACTGGATATTGTTGATAAGATAACAACTCTTACTTTCCAGCTCTCACTCTCAGAGAACCTGGTAGGCTTCTGCGAGTATCTTGCCTGCATGGCAGAGTCTGTGTTTCTGGTCACTGATTCTTTTGAGGTACAGAAGCTGCTTAATTTAAGATAGTCCCCTTTGTTTATCTCTGTTTCCAGTTGCTTGGCAAGTGGCGTGTTATCTTTGAAGATACCTTTAACTTCAATGTCGTGGAGGGATATGCCGACGTTGTATTCAATGTACATGAGGGATTCTGGTCTGATTTTGAGGACTTTGACCCATTTATATCTGACTTTTGTGCAAGGTGTTAGGTAGAGGTCTGAGCCATTTTTTTCCCCATGTCCAGTTTTTTCTGCACAGTTTATTGAAGAGGACTCTCTTGCTACACTTCATATTTCTTGCTCCCTTATCAAAGATTAGATGATTATATATTTGAGGGCATGTGTCAGTATATTCAATCTTTTTCCAATGGTCTTCGGCTCTGCCTTTGTTCCAGTACCATGCTGTTCTCATTATTATCACTTCATAGTAGAGTTTGAGGTTGGGGAAGGTGATACCTCCATCGTTTTTTACACAAGATTTGCTTTAGCTCTTCGTGGGCATTTGTTGTTCCATTCGAATTTCAGGAGTGCTTGATCAATTTCTTTGAAGAATGTCATGGGTATCTTTATAGGGATCACATTGAATTTGTACAATGCTTTGGGGAGTATTGTCATTTTGACAATGTTAATTCTCCCATTCCATAAGCAGGAGATATGTTTCCATTTCCTCGTGTCCTTTGTTATTTCCTGTTGTATAGGTTCTTTACCTCCTTAGGTTAGCAGATTCCAAGGTTCTTGATTTTTCTGAGGCACGATTGTGAATGGAATTGTTTTTTCATGTCACTTTCTTCTATCTCATTATTTGCATATAAAAAAGACATAGACTTTTGGGTATTGGTTTTATAGCCTGCAATTTTACTATGAAAGTCTATTGTTTCTAGGAACTTTTTTGGTAGAGGATTTAGTATTCTTTAAATAGAGTATGATATCTGCTGTGAATAGTGAGAGCTTATTTCTACCTTTCATACATGAAAAACCCTTAATATCTTTTTCTTACCTTATTTCTATTGCAAGTACTTCCAGTACCACACTGAACAGAAGTGCCAAAATTAACTTTTACTTAGCACTTTTTGTCTGTAAATTTCTATGCTAAGAACAGTGGAATAAACAGTGATATCTTAGTAATTTACAAGTAAATTATGAAGACAGATAATATAAAATAAATTCTTTGTGCAAATTTCCAAAATGTGTAGCTTTTATTAAATACATTAAGAATAAATCGTTGATCTTGATTATACCCTGAAGATTATTTACTTGTTAGAAGTTACCTTTCTAAAATGCAATAAAGTGACACATTTTAAAAATGTTGATTATTCGCTCATTAATTCAATGAATCTTTGTTAGTCTGGTGGTGCATTGCCTCCAGGAAGTCAACCTGAACCCTCAGGTGAGTGCATCAACAGTCTGATGGTGTCTTCATGCTTCCTGATAACCTCAAATGGCCATGGTGCCTCTGGCTGGATCCCAACACCTCAGGACTACGTTTCCTGAGAAATTAAACTCCCGAAAGATATGTGGGAGCCATGTTCACAAACCATCCCTGGCTCAGTTATACAAGCTAATGGATTGGTCTTGTTTCAGAGACCCATAAACAAATCTGAAAGAGATCAAAAGCCACAGTTAACATTGGACCTGCAAAAGGCTGAACACACTAGGGTAAATTGGAGGGAGGCAGGTTCGTTTGGTGCCCACCCAACCAGAACCCAGTGCAGCCACTTGCTCCCACAATCCAAAATCGCCACCATACCCTCCTCTGGTTTCCACCGTCCCAGGATGGCTCTCACTAAAATATAACAGCTGAAAATTCGGAAATGCGGGTTTTGTGACCGAAATCTCCAGGCTTTCTCTGGGTCGCAATGGGCATCCCATCCCCACTGCCCTGTACTTATGGAAGCCTCAGCAGTCATTTCCATACCTCAAAGCTACTCCAGCCTTAGTTTCCTGATAAAAATACTAAATTCCTTGAACAAACATGATGAACAAACACGAGACCCATGATGCACAAAATAAAAAGGAGACAGAGAGAAACAATTAAAGAGCCTGCCGTAGAGACAGGAATGGGGTGTGGGTAGGGTGTTGGGGGATGGTTTTACGGAACCAGGAACATTGGTGGTGGGAAATGTACAATAGTGGAGGGATGGATGTTGGATCGTTGTATGACTGGAAGCAAATTATGAATAGATTTGTAATAGTCTATCTCACAGATATTGAATAAAACATTAAAAATATATATCCTTCATTTGTACCTCAGACCACTGATAGAACATTAAAACCCAGCATATCTATTTTTGTGTTCTCTGTAGGAAAAAACATGTTACTCACCTGTGTGCCAATAGCTTGAAGAATGCTATACCCTAAGATACATCCATGACTGTCAATAACATGAATAAAGTAATTGCAGCTATGTTATGTTTTAGAATCAGTTCATGGACAAGAAATCAAGAGGAGGAAGTGGAAAAGAGCATCAGTTTTGAATGGATAATGTTTATAATGTTTGAGGAGCTTGCAAGGGAGACTAAAGATTTGGCATGAGAAGAGGGAAAAAACAGAAGAGTGAAGTACTAGTAAGTATCATGAGAAAAATGCAAGGGAGGACATTTCCTGGCAAGTGTCACACTTTGTTGAGATTTTGGTGAGGATAAGTATTAGAAAGTATCTTTCCCATTTAGTGGTAAAAAGGTAACTTTGATGGGTGCATTTAAATATTTCTTTAAAAATTAGAATCACCAAGAGATACACAGTTACAAAGTTGCTCATAATTGAGTTTCAGTCATGTAATGTTCTAGCACCCTTCCAGTATAATGGGGGCGTTTTTGAAGGAATATCCCTGGTGGGAAGACTAGGGCATCTGAATCTTAACACATTTCACCAAATATATGATCTCTTCTCACATGATATACCTTTCACCCCTGCTTCTTTGATTTATGTTTTCATACAATATTTCCTTGTGAACCTCACCTCAAGTGAGGGTCCCTATTTAAGACAAGTACAAGTTCCTGGGGCATTACATATTTTTCGGTTGCTGGGAAAGTCTCTATAGCAATGCTCAGGAGGTGTGGGGGCCCCACAGACAATTCTCAGAAAACGTGGTCATGGTGCTTGGGGTCCTCCTATGCTATACAGCCTTTGATACTCTGGCAAACAGGTGGTGCTGGGAGTCAAATTGAGTGCATGTGAGGCAAGTTCCATAAGCACTACACTATCTCCTGCGGCCCTGGGTATTAGATTGATGTCAGCATTCGAGGTCCTCCCTTTTGTCAGAAAGCAGAAACTTGTGCAGGAGAAAGTGGAAGAGACCTTAGGGTATAGCTAGGTTGACTGAGTACATGGTGGTACCATTAAGATTGGAACATAAAGTAAAAATAAAACAAGAGAAATATCTAACAATAGCAAAGAGGGCTATAGTACTAAAAAAAATTAGAAACAGGCACATTGGCAATTAGTTTTAAAAAGCATCAAGGAGAGTATATAGTATTGTGAGTGAACAAATCTACTCTATGGATTTATCTCATCCTTGAAATGGAAAAGGACAATGTGTTACAGTTACAAATTTACAAATAAGATATATCTATTTCTGCTGTGTTCCTGTGCTTTACGAAGTTTTATTCTAATTTTATATTTAATTTAATGATTAAAACAGTATTTGCCAACTTTAAAATTTTAATGGAATCTTTTATTAAAAATGTTTTTTAAAATTTTTTAAAAAATGTTTTATTAAAATATTATTTAAAGGTATTTTCAAAGATGTCACGCCAATGTCCGAGCAAGTGAAAACAGAGGTAGATAAATGGGACTATCTTAAACTAAGAAACTTCTGCACCTCCAAAGAAACAGTGACCAAAATATAAAGACAGTCTACAGAATGGGAAAGGATTTTCACCGAATACACATCTGACAAGGGGTTGATATCAAGGATATACAAAATACTGGTTGAACTCCACAAGAAGAAAACATCCAACCCCATCAAAAAATGGGGCAATGAAATGAACAGAAACTCTCTCAAAGAAGAAATCCGAATGGCAAAAAAGCACAAGAGAAACTGTTCTACATCATTAATCATCAGGGAGATGCAGATCAAAACCACAATGAGATACCATCTCACACCTCAGAGACTGGACCACATTCAAAAGAACAAAAGCAACCGATGCTGGCGTGGATGTGGCGAGATAGGGACACTCCTTCACAGTTGGTGGGAATGCCGACTAGTTCAGCCCTTTTCGAAAACAGTATGGACGTTTCTCAAAAAATTAGAAATTGAGCTCCAATGTGACCCAGCGACACCACTCCTGGGAATATATTCCAGAGAGGTATAAATGTGTAGTCGAAGTGACATCTGCACTTGTTTGTTCATTGCAGCACTCTTTACAATAGCCAGAAACTGGAAGAAACCTGAGTGACCAAGAACAGATGACTGGTTAAAGAAACTTTGGTACATCTACACAATGGAGTACTATGTAGCTCTTAGAAAAGATGAAGTCATGAAATTTACATACAAGTGGTACAATATGGAAAGTATCATGCTAAGCAAAATGAGTCAGAAAGAGAGGGATAGACATAGAAAGATTGCATTCATCTGGGGGATATAAAGTAACAAAATATGAGATTAATACCCAAGAATAGCTGAGATCAACACCAGGAGGATTACTCCCTAGCTTACTCCCCAGCCGGGTATTCTAGGGGAAAGGGCAGTTCAGGTAGAGAAAGGAGCACCAAATGAAGGGTGTTTGGAGGATCCTCCCAGGAGGGGAGATGCATGTTAAAAGTAGACTATGGACTGAACACTTTTGCCACTCAATGCCTCTTTTGCATACCAAAACATCCAAAAGAAGAGAGAGAACAAAAGGGAATGCCCTGTCAAAGAGGCAGGGTGGAGGGTTGGGGGGGATATTATCCATGGTGGTGGAAAATGGTTACTGGTGGATGGATGGGTATTTGATCATGTATGACCGAAACCCAAGCACAAAGATTCGTAAATCTACAACTGTTCATCATGGTGCTTCACTATTAAAAAAATTTTTAAAAAGTTTTTAAAAAGATCAAAAAGAATCTGTACCTCAGCACAAATATCATGCTGAAGTAGTGCTTCATTCATACTCTTGTTCTATGATATTAACGCCCTTTTATTTTTCCATGAAAGTGAATAAATTGACAGTACAATACATTACAAAGCTAAGCTCTGTATGGCACTTATTAGTTTGTAAAAGTAAAGTAAAGGCCCTCCCGTTGATCATCGATTTGCTTGAGCGGGCCCAGTAACGTCTCCATTGGAGACTTTCTTGTTACTGTGTCTGGCATATCGAATACTCTCGGCAGCTTGCCAGGCCCTCCGTGAGGGGCGGAGGAATCGAACTCGGGTTGGCCATGTTGGCTGCGTGTAAGGCAAACACCCTACCCACTGTGCTATCGCTCCAGCGGTATTAGTTTGAAAATCTATAATTATTTAAAAAAAAAACCTTTTGTTTGGAGGACGTTGAATCTGTGTCATAGACCGAAGTGCTCAGGGATTACTCCTGGATCTGTGCTGGGGATCACTGCTGAAGATGCTTAGGAGATCATAGGTGATACGAAAGATCAAACTGAGGTGAGGTGTGCGCAGTGCCATTACCTTAACAAATGTACTATCACTCTTCCCAAATCTCTTATTTTTCAAGTTAGTTTACACAGAAATTCTTACAAATACAAAGGAAACCAAATAACAAGAGCACCACATGACAAACAGTAAGAACTACAACATTTTCCTCCAATCTTCGAGCACAGGACTAGTCCATTATCCGTAGAATACCCAGTAACAATCCACTGCCAATTGCTGGTAGGTGCACAGTTGTTGCACCACTAGTTTTGTGGACCGAATATCTCATTTCACAGGCACTTATTTCTTCCTTGGTTCCTTTTTAGTGATGAATTTCCTGGGAAAGGAGACTTCCCTGATATCGCAACCTTCAGGTAAGACATTTGGTCTGACACAAATTTCCGAATTGCCCACATCTTGCAGTAGCAGGATTCAAAGACCTGTGAGTAATCCACCACCTGAATTCGGGAAGTTCCCATAATATCTCCAGCCAAAGTAACCTGGCACTGACCCCAACTCCAACTCAGGAACAAAAAGTTAAGAATTTTGATCAGATGAAAACTGGGCTTTCAAAACCTCTGGAGACCTACCAGATACCAGTAGACCTAGAACAATGAAAAGATCTGCAGGTAATGAACACCACTGACACCATCACTCTGAAGCAGGTGCAAGAAAATTCAAGTGGCACTAAGGGGACATCTGATGCAGAATGGAAGAACAAAAAGGAGGCTTCTGAAACTCTTGAGGGAGAAGCCAAGGCCAAAATCCAGCCAAAAGTCCGAGAATGCTTGCTAGGTGGAGGGGGATTGTTCGTAATGCTGCAGTCAGTGATAGGTGTCCTGTGACCAAGGCCAAAACTAACAGCAAACCTCACAAAGCTGCCTCCAGCAGAATCAGCAAGAAAAAGAGGCATGGGCAGCAGAAGACAAAAAACACCAGAGAAAATTCTAAGAAAGCTAACGAGTGTAAGCAGCCAGGGAACAAGGTCAAGGCAGAAGAAAAGCCCACCATTGTCAAGATGAAATGCAAGAAAAGTCAACCTGAGTTTTTCCAAGAGACCGTTAAAAAGCCCCGCGGCTAACTAGGCATACACATGCTGGATTCTGTCCAAGTGTTTCATGCTCTGGGGAAGAAGAGTGATCCAAAACCTGGAATCTCTTCCTCCCAGGTCCTGAGTAGCTCAAAGAAGCTTAAAGATGTCAAGCCATCTTTAGCTGTCAAGCCATGGCTAGGTGCTACATGGCATGGGAAAGGCCTTGAGAAAACTCAGGTCAAAGCACACAAACCAAGTAGCAGTGCTGAAAAACGCTCATCTCCATCCCAGTCTGAGCTGCCACCTCCTGGGAAGGTGAAATTGGTACCTTTGCCGTTTCTTACCATGGAGAGGCCACAAGCTCGACCTGTTCCTCGGAGACGAAAATCTGTAGCCACACATCGTCCTGCTGCAGCTTACCCTGCCAAGCCTGGCTCTACCAATGCAGCTCAGCCAACTACTGCCAATTCTTCCCGGTCAAACACTACATTTCTGTCGGTTCTCCCAAACTTGCTCAGTCCATTTCAACCAACCCATTTCGACCAGGTTTGCAGAACCCTAGTAGCCGGCCTATTCGTCACCCCACAGCTTCTAGACCTCCTCCCTACAACAGCAGCTGGAATTATCCTCCAGCTGGAACCACCTCCTGTCTTAGTGGACAAGCGGCAGTTGCCAACCAAACATCAGAGTCATTTTCTCCTCCAAGACTTCCGTTTCTAACCGATTCCATGGAGAAAGCCCAGTATTCCTGAGCCAGTCACGTCAAAGCCCATCACCAAATAGCAGAGACCAGAGCATGAGGCTATGAAAAGGAAGTCTCAGAAGGAGTGTGAGAACGCTGCCAAACACACCTCTTTGTTTGAAAGTGCAGATCTTTATTGAGAGGGAAAAAGAGATGGACATCTCTTTCTACTATGACTACGTAATGGGAGTAGCTGGAATGTTAGGTTCCACTTGAGGTACCAGATTGTTTTCCTAGGCAAACACTGACATGCCATACACATTTTATTTATTCTAATATATTTTTTCAAATTAAAGAGATGTATCATAGATAATTGGTTGTTAATAAAAGTTATTAATTTTTAGATGCTGTCAACTGTGGTTGTTTTTGGGAGTGGCTGGGGGTTGAAGGATGGCATGGGAAAGAATGGGAAGTTAGAGACGGGAAAAAGGGTGAATAGACCAGACTCTACGAAATACAAACTTGGTCCAGGGTTATAAAGCCCATCAGATGAGAAATTGCATGGGCCTGATGAAGAGTGGGGTAGGGTCAGAGGAAGATTATAGCCTCCAGGGCATTTTCTCTGCAAACAAGAAGTACTCAGTTCATTTCTTGCAGTCTTTTATGGTCCCCAGATACCCACCAGATGTGAAACTTGAGCACAGATCCAGAAATAAGATCAGAGCACAATCAAGAATGCCCCATACCTGGTGTCCTCCACAAAAAAAAAATTGGGAGAAATGGCACGATCTGCAGTGTTTGGTTAAAAGAATAATTTTGGAATAGGCTGAGGAAGGCAGATGAGTCTAAGATGACCAGAAGAATAGTAAAAATTCTTCCATGGAGGCTGTGTTTACGCATCATGGCCACTTTTGGAAAATAAACAAATTTGAGACACATCACTAAGAGGTTTGGGTGGTCTATCCATAAATGATGGCTGAGGGATCCGAACTCATACACTGGGGAATAAACCTACCAGATGAGTGATCAACGCCCTCAGAGTCATTCAAGGATGACTCTTAACAGGGACAAAACCAAGAAAACAATTGAAGCATGAAGCCTGAAGATCAGCTCCTGGGAGATGCAAAGATAAGTCACCATGTCCGCGGGGCCTCTGTTCAGCACCCCTAGCTGCAACATTTCACTTATTCCCAGAAATATTCAGAGTTGCTGTTATGGTGACACTTCACTAGCGTGTTTTCACAATGCGGCCCATTGCCTCTGTTAGTCTTTGGATTTGTAAACTCCCCAAGGTAGCCAAGCCAGTTATCAGAAAATTTCTGGTGGAGGGAGCTCAAATTCTATTAGCTTGAGGGACTGGTCCTTGGTCTTCCATGGTCCCTGGTTCCTGTAGCCTGCTCTAAACATCACTGTTAACTGCAGCTCACACAAGAACCAACGTTATAAATGGCTTTCGGGCTGCGTTGCCGGAGGTACCGGACTAAGTCATGCGCACTAGGTCACCACTTCCAAAGCAGTAGGTACCGGTTCTCCTTCAGCCGGGAAGGTGTTGGTGGAAAGAGATGGCCCTAGGAGACTCAATGGGTGATGGATGAATGGAAAGGAAACCGGGACGGGTAGTGAACTGGACAGCTGGTGATCATCATGGGATAGTTGGTGGATGTTTTTCAAATACGTTAAAATATTATTTGTAAATAAGATTCAAAACAAAAATACGAAAATAAGATAGGTTCCCAAGAATAGGTTACATATAAGACCGAGAGAGCTGAAAGGGCTGGCATTCATTCTGGAGCTTTCAATCATACCATTTACTAAATATGTTACTTTCACATCACTTAGCTGTGGAGAGGAATAGTGAGAAACAGAATGCCACCAGAAAAGCAAACTGGATGACCACCTTCAAAAAAAGCCAGGTGGAAGGTTTTCACATGGATCCCAAGTGCAAATATATGTTAACAGGAACATATTTTTAACTAACTCTGTTTGGTACCAGTAAATACTTTGTTGAAAATGGGGGGAAACGAACGCAGTTTCTGACTGACCTGAGACGAACCAGTTAATAGATATTCTCAGGAAAGGGTAGTTGACTTGCTGGGAACAGAAAAACCTGAAAAGTGTTTTGCTACCTTTAGTATATGGCTAGAGGAAAATGATCCCAGTCAACTCTCAAAACTAACAAACTTCAACTCCCTTGAAAGAAAGTTGTATTAACTGAGGAAAAAATGCTGGGAGAAAAGTCTGAAATGATGAGAAAAGAGACAATATGTGCAAAAGGAAGGGCTTGAAATTTGGCGAAAACAAAGCTTGAAACAACAAGATCTAGTGGGAACATGATCTACTGGGAATGGGATATGAGGAGGAAAAGAGTAATATCAGGGATGTTAACAAGGAAAATCCAAATTAATGAAGACTTAGCTAGCTGACTACTCCATGGGCAACATGGTTCCAAGAACACCAGATCATACCAAGGAATTTACTTTAATTTTCTTTTTTTTATATGCTCAATTACAACATGTGTTCTTTGCCTTCTTAAAACAAATTTGGAGTGTTTATTTCTTTCTCAATATTCTGTTCATTTGTGTAAGCATCTTAAACAACTGCAAGATAACAGAATTATTTGATCAGACTTATTTTTTACTTTTAAGTTTAGTTGAGATTACTGAAAATTTGGTCTAAAGTGAAGTTTGTCTTGATTGGTATAAGTAGAATAGGGAGGACTAGGGATGGAATTAGAGATTATAGGGTACCACATTTAGTTCCAAATAAAACAAGTAAAGCACAGTGTTCCAAATAGACTATTGAAAAAGATATTCATCTCTATTTAACCTGTAAATTCAGCATTTTCTATATTAAATTAAAAATGAAAGAATATTCCTATATTTGGTCTTTTAAAGACATTCCAGGTTGGTTAAGTAAACAAACAATGCCTATGAAATCATAACAACGTAACCATAAAAACCTGATTCTACTTAAATTTCCAAGAATGTCAGTGCTAAGAATTATTTCCGTGGATTTCCTTAGTGTACATGATCACTTAATCACTTAATCATTTAACTTCCCGTTAGTCGTCCATTTGCTCGAGTGGGCGCCAGTAACGTCTCCATTTGTCCCTGTCGCGTGCTAGTGTAGCCCAATGGCATCTGTTCGCTCCGGGAACATGAAAGGCCTCATATCGATCATTCATGATCTTGACGAAGAAGTCTGACCATCTGGTAGGTGGGTGGCCACGCGGTCTTTTGACATCCCGTGGAATCCAGTCGGTAACAGCTCTAGTCCAGCAGACGTCTTTAAATCTCATTACGTGAACAGCCCATCTGATTTTCGACACCTTGGCAAATAAGACAGCGTCCTTGATTCATGATCGTCGACGGATGTCATAACTCCGGATTCTTTCTCTCATTTGAGTGGAACATGATATTCCAAGCATAGCTCTTTCTATTCTTCTTTGGGAGACCTGAATAGCATTCTCATCCTGTTTGCATAGGGCCCAGGTCTCTGAGGCATATGTTAATGCAGAAAGAACAATGGAATCAAAGAGATGTGCCCAGAGCCAGAGGTTCGTCATCCTCTTAGCTATTTCTTCGACGTTCTTGAAGGCATTCCAAGCCGCTCTCTTCCTCCTGCGCACTCAGGTGCCAGGTCATTTGTCATGTTGACCTCTCCACCTAGGTACACATAGCTGTTGCATTCGGAGATGTTCGTTCCGTTGAGAGCGAATGGGGCATCAGGAACAAGGCTGTTTCTCATAAACATTGTCTTCGTAAGATTCAGATGTAGTCCTACCTTTCCACACTCACGGTCAAAGTCGGCCAGCATTTGTGCAGCTTGGCTGATGTTTGGTGTTATTAAAACAATGTCATCAGCAAAGCGGAGGTGGTGTAGTTGCCGACCATCTATCTTCACTCCCATTCCTTCCCATTCCAGTCATCGCATGATGTTCTCGAGGGTGGCACTGAAGAGTTTCGGTGAAATGGTATCACCCTGGCGCACCCCTCTCTTGACGTCAAGGATCACTTCTTTGTAGAATGGTGAGATCCTGGTAGTGAATCCACAATACAGCTCACGGAGGATCCTGATGTATTGGGCTTGAATGCCCTGATTGGCTAGGGCTTCAATGACCGCTTCCGTCTCAACAGAATCAAAGGCCATTTTTAAATCAATGAACGTTAAACAGAACGGCATCTTGAACTCCGAGAAACCTCGATGAGCTTGGTTATCTTGTGGATATGGTCGATGGTGCTGAATCCTTTGCGGAACCCGGCTTGCTTGCATGGTTGTCCTTCATCTAGTGTTCGAGTGGACAACTTGTAGATGACAGACAATAGGCAGATCGGGCGATAGTTGCCAATGTCATGGATGTCTCCCTTCTTGAACAGTAGTACAGTCCTGCTGGTTTTCCATTGGACGGAATCTTGCATTCAGAATATATCAGGTCCTCAATGGTAGCGAGTGAAGAGCCGAGCCAGTGTATTGATGAGTACTGACGGCAGGTTCTTCAGGTGTTCAGGTCTGACCTTGTCTGGGCCAGGTGCTGTTTGTTTCTTTACCAACGAAATGGCGTGTCGGATTTCGGAAAGGAGAACTTTGGGAACGACATATCCATCCTGTGGAATTTGGTATGTCGGCAAGTGGACATGGCTGTCGAAGAGATTTGAGTAGAAGTCATGGATAATCTTCTCCATAGCCATTCTCGAGGATGTGATGGATCCATCAGGATGTCGGAGGGCAGTCATCTTGGTCTAGTAGTTGGCGAAGGACAGGCGGGCATTACGAATACTTTTCCCGGCTTCTGCCGCATCTACTAGTACTTCTGCTCTTCTCTCTTGAGGTCTTCCTTGATCGCATCTCTGCACTGCTTTGCGAGTTGGGACGTTAGCTTGCGGTTGCCTGAGTCATGCGCAAACCACGCTGGCGAATTAGCTCAAGAGTTTTCGAAGATAGGGGATTTTTTGTGGCTATCTCTCTCTCGGCGTTCCTCGCACATTCATAGAGATGCTGAACCAGTCGATCGTATTCTTCATCAATGTTGTCAATAATGGCATCTTCCCATGTTGCCGCAATAGTACCAAAGAGTTCCCAGTTGGTGGTCATTCTGGCAGTTCTCTTTTTGAACTTTGCAGCCCTTTCTCCCTGCTCTGTGAAGTAGAATTTTGCATGAAGGAGACGGTAGTCCGATCCCGTTCGAAATATTGGGAGAACAGCGACATCTTTCAGGCAAAACTGTCGATAGAATATGATGTGGTCTATTTCGTTGTCGAATCATCCACCGGGAGACTCCCATGTCCATCGTTTAGATTCTGCCTTCTAGAACTGTGAGTTACCATGAATGGTCTTGGTCGACATGATGAACCTATGAATTTGCTGAAATTTATTTTTATCATCTTGGCTGGGCTCATTACATGGATGTCTGTGTGGTAAAACTTTTTTCATTTTATGCTGACTGGAGAGACAAAAATAATAGGGTTGGGACTTCTGGTGGAAGGAGAGAAGAGCACAAAACACCCTGTTGACCACACCTCAGCAGGGTCACCTAACTTGCGTGATGACAGACCTCCTTCACTGATTTCTTCTTTTGTAATGTGGAAAAATGAAAAGACTTTGCAGGCTGACTAGGGGTTGTCTCCTCCAGTTCTCACTATTTTCTTTTCGATCAGAATTGTTTAAAGATTATTTGAAAAATTTGGAGCTTAATGATTTCTTCTCATATATTTCCCCTACATAGTGTCAGTGGGCATTGATCCAGGAAGGCCAGCATGAAAAAGTTGAGGTGTATGTCTTAACCACCAATGCCAACACTACTGTAAGTATGGAACCCAAAGTACAATAGTAAAACTTCAAAATGTGTTTGTCAAGGAAATCGGTGGGAATGCAGTGAGAAATATAAAATCTGTTGGTGGAAGGATGCAGACATTGGTGGTGTGATTAGAATTGGAATATTGTACGACAAATCTCCATTATAAATGACTTTGAAAATCAAAATTGTCTAAATTTTAAAAAAAAGAGAAGTCAACTTACGTCTATATTTCAAGAAAGCTTGTCTTAGCAAATTTTGCCAGGGAGACCATAGTTGGTAGGTAGAGGGAGAAAGAAAGGGAGAGTTGACAGTTGGGAAGAGAAGCCTGGATATCATGGAAGAGATGAAAGCTGATCTTAAAAGATTTGGAGCCATCAGAATTTAGAGAGTTAAATGGTGAGAACATTGAAGTTTGGATACTTAAATAGTGAGATTGGCTTCAGTCATCAGCACTGTATATATAGAAAGAGTTCAAAGACCTCACAGATATTCAGGCTATAATAACTAACAAGGGAAGCGTTTTTTTCCAGAAGCAATATGTAAGGATAATATATTGCCAGGAAGAATGATAAGAAGTTGGTTCTCTTTTTCACAGATTAATACATTAGAGATGAAAACTTTTATACAAAGGAATCTATCATCTTGTGCTGTTGCTCTGTTTTCTTGTCATCATTCCATTCTCCACCATGACCCTACTTAATCAGGGCTCTCCACATTTCTCAGCAGTGTCACCACATAACCTCAGAGCAAGTGATAACTGCCGATAGCTCACAGCCCTCATGTTTGCCCCCCATCCAAGCCTTCTGAAACCAAGGATATTTGCTGAAGGCCCGTTCTTCCTTGAAGTGGCAGTCATGGTTTACCTCTTCTTAATCATTGTGTTTACAAATTTAGATGAATGTCACTATACTAGTGACAGGGATTTTCCAAACTATGGAAAGCATAAACATTTCCCTTTCCCCCACGAATTTTGGGCTAGTTATTTTCTATCCACTGCTAATAATTTGTGATAATGAGGAAACAGAACTGAAGTAAAAACAGGGACATTTGTCAATTTGATGCCATGACTGATCAGTCTTAGTATAAGTATATATTTCTAGAAAAAAAAAGCAGAAGAAAAAGAGTTGGTTGCTAGCAAAGAATGCCAAACCTCTGCCAAGAAATCCTTTGAAAATAAAAATTCTGACTATGTACTGAACATGATTGACACTCAATGCCTCTTTTGCAGACCACAACACCCAAAAGGAGAGAGAGAACAAAAGGGAATGCCCTGCCACAGAGGGAGGGTGAGAATGGGGGTATCGGTGTGGGAGGGATACTGGAATCCATGGTGGTGAAAAATAGGCACTGGCGGAGGAATGGGCATTTGATCATTGTATAATCGAAACCCAAGCACAAAAATTTGTAAATGTACAACTGTACATCATGGTGTTTCACTAATAAAAATTAAAAAAAAAAAAATAATTTTTTTTTTGTCTGCGAGAGATCAGCAGATGGGAACCTGAGTGAAGACAAAAGATTAAATTGGTTGACTTTAATTTTCCTTGAGTATATTAATTTGATTTTGGAGTCAATTTATATGAGAGTTCATCAAGACACAGAAATTTTTAGCACTTCTATTGTTTAAAAGTATAGTGATACACCATATCTCTATCTCACATTATTTTTATTTCTGATTGTTTGACACAAAAGATACGTCAAAATCATAGATATATGTAAATTATTTAAATACTTTTTTGATTATTTAAAATTACCTTATAGAATTACATTATAGAATTTCATAAATTTTAGGATTATGCAGAATCAACGTGCATGTATCATATTACACTCACTACTGAAAGGTCTACTCTGTCATTCACCATTGTTCAGTTTTTCCACTTTGTTTACACTTTTCCATCTGGTAACTAAATAGTCTCATAGTTCTAAAGTTTGTTTTTATTGCTTTGAAAAGATCAAAATTATGCACTTTTCAACACTGGATGAAACTAGAGGATATCATGCATGTAAAGTTAGCCTTAAGGAAATGAACAGATACAGAGAGATTTTTCTCATATCTGGGATGTAAAGACACACAGCAAGGTAGAAACAAAGGTTCAAGAGCAATGTAAGGGGAGAACTGATCCACACAATTGAGTCAGGGACTGGGAGTGAGGGATTATGGGGGATTGGGGGATAGGGAGGGTTTATTCTTTGAGAGAATGAGGAGTGTCATGTTGGAATTATGTGTATGAGGAAACCATTGTTAATTGAATTATAAATCATAGAATATAAATAATGTTTTAAACGTTTGTCTGTCTCATTTTATTCTTTTAATTTGTTTTCTCCATATGCCACATATGCATGAACTTGTAGGATGCCTATCTTTCTCTGCCTGGTTTATGTCACTAAACATAATTTCCTCATGTTATCCATTTTATATACAAATAATAAGAAGATTTCACTTCATACAACTGAGTAGTATTCCATTGCTTTATCACCTTTCATTTTCAAAATTTGTGGTTTAAAAGATACAAATATTGGTTTTAACAATGCTCTGGTGTTTTAAAATTTTTAGTTTAGTGAAGCTAAATAGATTTTACTGAAAAACACTTAGAAACTTGTGAAACAGATGTAGGGTGGAATGGAATATTTGTTCAAGCGAGAACAGTCATTTAACAAAGCAAGCAAAGAGAAACATAGAGAAAGGAAGCACGGTATTTCTTCATATGAGAACAAAAGCTTGAGGACCAAGCTCACTCTGGTAGTTTAGGAATACGAACTTGGATTGGTATAAACTTAACTTGTGCACTTTAGGGGAGAATCTGAGTGAAACTATTAGAAGTACTTTCAGAAGCATCATAAACTGGAGTCTGCACTTGGAGTGAGGAGGGTAGAGAGTTCTTTGGGGAGATCCGAACTATGGAGAACAGTGATATTATAACATTAATGATAGTATCTTACCGTGGGATTCCAAAAAAATCTTTAACAGTGGCGTCAGAAATGATAACATTCTTAGGTATTTGGATTTCCTGTGGAAACAACAGGAAAGCTGAGTTTATGCTCTGGATGCCTCCGCCTGAAACAAGATCAACAAATCATGAATGAAAAATTACAAGTTACATGAATCAAGGATTCTGATACCAGTGGAAGGCTAGCTTTGGGGTGGACATTTTCTACTGATGGCCTGATGTAGATTCTGATCCTGGGATACGTAACAGAAAGGAGGTAGTGACAGGTATCCTCAGAAGTGAAGCCTCTGAGGCAGAATTCATTCATGACAACTTATGGTTATCAAAGTTTGCTCATGGCTGCTACCATTATAACATGCCATTAAATGGTTCTGTGGTTTCAATTTACTGTGTCAATGTAAAGCTGAAGTTTCTAAATGGAAGGTAAAAATCTGAGGCCCTCAAGATGATGAATTATGGGGAGGGGGGGAGCTGGAGCTATAGTACAGCAGGTAGGGCATTTGCCTTGCACACGGCCTACCCAGGTTAGATTCCCAGCATCCTGTATGGTCCCCCCAAGCACCGTGAGGAGTAATTCCTGAGTGCAGAGCCAGGAGTAACCACTGTGCATTGCCACCTGTGACCCAGAAACGCAAAAAATGATGATTTGGGATTGATCCTTAGCATTGCAAACAGCATTATTTTTTAATTTTTAATATTTTTCTTTCTTGCTTGCTTGCTTGCTTGCTTTTTTGTTTCCCTTAGCTTTAATATCATGAAGGGATCTTCCCACATTTTTCTTCATATATCTTAAGAATTCAGGTATGATAGTGAGGTCTTTAATACATTTGATCTGACTTTGTTCCTGGCACTATAAAGAGGTCTGAGTTCATTTTATTTGCATGTTGCTCTCCAGTTTTCCCAGCACCAGTTGCTGAAGAGACTTCCTTGCTCAACTTCATATTTCTTGAGCCTTTATGAAAGATTAGGTAATAATAATCTGAGGGCCAGCGTCAGGATATTTGACTATATTCCATTGTTCTGAGGCCTGTCTTTATATGAATGTCATGATATTTTGATTACTACAACTTTGTAGTAGGGATTGAAGTTGGGGAAGGTGTTCCCTTCTTTTTACCAAAGATTGCTTTAGCTCTTCATGGGAGTTTATTATTGTGTATGAGTTTCAAGAGTGTTTAATCTATTTCTTTGAAAAATGTTATGGGTATCCTTATAGAAAGTGCATTAAATCTTTATAGAGCTTTGGGGTGTATTGCCATTTTGACAGTGTTAAACCTCTCAATCCATGAGCATGGGATGTGATTCCATTTCCTCATATACTCTCTTATTTCCTGAAGTAGTGTTTTCTAGGTTTTTTTTTTTTTTGGTATAGTTCCTTACCCTTTTTAGTTGATTCCAATATACTCGATTTTCTGAGGTATTATTGTGAATGGGATTGTTTTTCTCTATCTCTTTTTTCTCTTTCATTATTAATATATGGGAAAGCGATGGTGTACCAGATATTGATTTTGTAATATGCTATTTAGTAAACAAATCTATTGTTCCCAGGAGCTTTTTTGTAGATTCTTTGGGATTTTCTAAGTATAGTATCATGTTATCTCCAAATAGTAAAAGCTTGAGTTCTTCCTTTTTCATATGGATGCTCTTGATATCTTTTTTTTTTACCAAAATCATATGGCAAGTACTTCAAGTACTATGTAGAATAGGAGTGTTGAGAGTGGGTAACTTGTTTTGTGCCTGATTTTATTCTGGAATTCTAGTTCATTGATTTCTGCTCCAAGCCTTTGGTTTTTCCCCCGTTGAGAATAATACTTGCTGTGGGTTTGTGGTAATTTGCATTGACTATATTGAGGAAAATACTTTCAACTCCCATTTTGTTGAGAGTTTTTCATCATGAATGGGTGCTGGATCTCATCAAATGCTTTATCTACATCTATTGATATGATCATATGACTTTTATCTTTATTTTATTGAGATGGTGTATTCTGTTGATTGACTAGAGAATGTTAAGCCATCCTTGCATCCCCAAGCTAAACCTACTTGGTCATAGTGTGTGATCTTTTGTTGAGTTTCTAGATTCTCTTTGCTGGTATTTTCTTGAAAATCTTTGTATCTATATTCACAAAGGAAATAGGTCTGTAATTTTCTTTTTTTTGTTGTGTCTCTGTCGATTTGAGTATTAGGGTGATCTTTGCCTCATAGAAAGCATTTGGGAGTATTTCTGTTTCTTCAATTTCCTGGAAAATCTTAAAAATGTTGGAAGCAGTTCCTCTTTAAAGGTTTGAAATATTTCACTACTGAATCCATCTGAGCCATGGATTCTGTTTGCTGGTATACTTTGGACCATCATTTCAATTTCTTCGTTAGTGATAGGTTCAAGTATTCCAAATCTTCTTGGTTCAGCCTTGGGAGGTAATTGGAATCCAATAATTTATCAATTTATTCAAGATTCTCTCATTTCCTGCTGCAAAGATTCTCAAAATAATCTCTGATGATCCTATGGATTTCTGTACTTTCTATTAGGACACCCCACTTTGCAGTTCTGATTCGATTTATTAGAATTTTTTCTCTTTGTTTCTTTGAGAGGCTTCTCATGGTTTCTTGATCTTATTTATTTTCTCAAAGAACCACCTTTGTTCTTAATGGTCTTCTGGATTGTATTTTGGGATTCTAGCTCATTGATGTCTGGTACAAGTTTTATTATTTCCTTCCTCCAGCCTAGTTTGGACTACTTTTGTTGGTCATTTTCCAAAATCTTGAGCTCTAATTTATTCATGTAGGCCCTTTCTTTCTTTCTGATGAATTCTGGCAGAGCTATAATCTTTCCTCTTAACACTGCTTTTTCTGTGTCCCACAAGTTCTGGTAGCTCGTGTCCTCATTCTCATTTGTTTCTGGAAACTTTTTATTTCCTCTTTGATTTCTTCTCTAAGCCAACAGTTGTTCATTACTTCCCTTAAAGAAAATATTTCCTTGCTGAACTTCAGTCTGTTTGATCTATCGAGAAGTGACAAAGAAGTGTTTAAATCTCCTACTAGTATTGTGTTGCTATCATTGTTTTCTATAAGTCTATTAGAAGTTGTTTTTAAGTATTTTGCTGGTCTGTCATTAGGATCATATACATTGAGGAGGGTGAATACTTTCTGATGTACATATCCCATGATCATGAAGAAATGACCTTCACTGTCTCTGATAACCTTTAGCCTGAAGTCTATGTGGTCTGATACTAGAATGGCCACTCGAGCTTTGTGGAGTTGTTCTTTTCTTGAAGACTTGTTTTCCAGCCTTGTACTTTTAGCCCATGGGTGCTTTGATTGTTCAGACGTGTTTCTTGCAGGCAGCAGAATGTTGGTTTCAGTTTTCTAATTCATCTTCCTATTCTGTGCCTCTGAATTGGCACATTTAGTCCATTGACATTGAGAGAGATTGTTGTTTTGGGGATTTTTGCTCTCTTTATGTATAATTTTTGTACTTGTGGGGATTGTCTTAGCTTAAAGTAGACCTGTTAATCCTTATTGCAACGAAAATACGGAATGCTTTACAAGTTTGCATGTCATCTCTGTGCAAGGACCATGCTCATCATTGTATCATTTCAATTTTAGTATAGGTGTTACCAAACCTAGTAGGAGTTAATTTTTCCATATTTTACTCTCCTTATTACTTTAAGTGTTGTCCTTCTTCACACCTATGGCAGAAAATGATTCCTAATTAAGGAATGTATTTCAAAGCAGCATGAATAAATAGATTTAGAACTTTAATGTCCCAGAAATAAAAATATGGTTTTTACTATATTATCGTTTACCATACCCTAGGCATCAGTTTTACAAAATAATTCTTTTGGAAGATGGTATATGAGTTTGTTTAATGTTGTTCCCTGAAACCTTCATTAAGAACTTTAAAATAGAGCCTTTTGCTTTTCTCACCTCAGTCCCGTGTTCATCTCCAGGAAAAGGTGGATGATGTTGTCTGCACTTTGACCACCTTGAATGTATGTAGGATTTTTCTCCTGAAGGATGAGGTGAGGAGCATATTGATGATTTCATTCCACCTTATTACAAGTTCAACTTCAACGAAAGGTGAAACTCATGAGGCTCCTATAAAGGACAGACAAATGGTCTCAGTGAAGTTTAATGGCCAACTCACATTAACAACATAGATGACTCAAAGTAACCTGTGTGCATCTTTGTGTATAGTGAGTTTCATATCTACTGATAGTGATTCTCAGTCATGACACATGGGCAAAACAGACCTGTAATTAAAAATCTAGTTCTCTGAGCAGAGTGGGGTTTCTGAGGTGATTGAACAAGTGTGTAGTAATTTATTACTAAGCACATAAGTAGTTTGAATGATGTGTACTTTTCGATCTAAAATTAATTCTAAATATGTCTAAAACGACAGTCTCCTGACCTCGCACCTGGCTTTCCTCACTGGGGCCCCTTGGAGGTGCCGGGGTGAGTTTCCCTCACCGCCCTGAGCAGAGCCCCGGCAGCTGAAGACCTCTGCAACCAGCCATAGGTACGTTTAAACCCACTCTCCCCAAGCTTGAAGGAGCTTCATGCATGAAGGAACTGGAAGAGGAACCCAGATGTGCGGGCCCGAGGGATGAGATCTCCATGGCTGCTCAGATCAAGACTGTGCCCCCTCCTTCCAGATCCCCCATCTTCTAGTAATTAAGTGTTACAACCACGAACTGCCCCTGGATCCATGAATGCCATCAATGGCCAACATCCAGAGACTGGATCTTATTTAGAAGACAGCAACTCTGATTGTCCAGTTCTCACTCTCAGACAACCTGGTAGGCTTCTGCGAGTATCTTGCCCGCATGGCGGAGTATTTGTTTCTGGTCACTGCTTCTTTTGAGGTACAGAAGCTGCTTAATTTAAGATAGTCCCCTTTGTTTATCTCTGTTTCCAGTTGCTTGGCAAGTGACGTGTTATATTTGAAGATACCTTTAGCTTCAATGTCGTGGAGGGATTTGCCGACCTTGTCATCAATGTACCTGAGGGATTCTGGTCTGAAGTTGAGGCCTTTGACCCATTTTTATCTGAGTTTTGTGCATGGTGTTAGGTAGAGGTCTGAGCCTTTTTTTTTTTTTTTTGCATGTAGCTGTCCAGTTTTTTCTTCACCGTTTGTTAAGGAGGACTCTCTTGATCCACTTCACATTTCTTGCTCCCTTATCAAAGATTAGATGATTATATATTTGAGGGTGTGTGTCAGTATATTCAATCCTTTTCCATTGGTCTGCAGCTCTGTCTTTGTTCCAGTACCATGCTGTTCTCATTATTATCGTTTGTAGTAGAGTTTGAGGTTGGGGAATGTGATGCCTCCATTGTCTTTTCCCCAAGAATTGCTTTAGCTATTTGTGTGTGTTTCTTCTTCCATGTGAATTTCAGGAGTGCTTGATCAATTTCTTTGAAGAATGTCATGGATATCTTTATAGGGATCAAGTTGAATTTTTACAATGCTTCGTGGAGAATTGCCATTTTGACAATGTTAAATCTCCCATTCCATATGCAATATATATGTTTCCATTTTCTCGTGTCCTTTTTAATTTCCTGTTGTATAGGTCCTTTACCTCTTTAGTTAAGCTGATTCCAAGGTTCTTGATTTTCTGAGGCACGATTGTGAATAGGATTGCTTTTTCATGTCACTTTCTTCTCTCTCATTACTTGCATATAAAAAAGCCATAGACTTTTGGGTATTGAGTTTACAGCCTGCAATTTTACTATAAAAGTCTATTGTCTCTAGGAGTTTTTCGTAGAGATTTTAGTATTCTCTGAATATAGTATGATATCTTCTGTGAATAGTGAGAGATTATTTCTAACTTTCATATATGAAAAACCGTTAATATCTTTTTCTTATCTATTTTCTATTCCAAGTACTTCCAGTACTACATTGAACAGAAGTGCCAAAATGAATTTTTACTTAGCACATTCTGTCTGTAAATTTCTATGCTAAGAACGGTGGAAGAAACAGTGATATCTTAGTAATTTACAAGTATATTATGAAGACAGATAATTTAAAAGAATTTCTTTGTATAAATTTCCAAAATGTGTAGCTATTATTAAATATATTAAGAATTAATCGTATGTCTTGATTATACCATGAATATTATTTTCCTGTTAGAATTGACCCTTCTAAAATGCAAGAAAGAGACCCATTTTGAAAATGTTGATTATTCGTTCATTAATTCAATGAATATTTGTTAGTCTGGTTGTGCAGTGCCTGCAGGATGTCAACCTGTACCCTCAGGTGAGTACACCAACAGTCTGATGGTGTCTTCATGCTTCCTGATAACCTCAAATTGCCACTGTGCCTCTGGCTGGCTCCCAACAACTCTGGACTACGTTTTCCGAGAAATTAAACTCCCGAAAGATATGTGGGAGCCATGTTCACAAACCACCCCTGGCTCAGTTATACAAGCTAATGGATTGGTCTTGTTACAGAAACCCATAGACAAATCTGGAACATATCAACAGCCACAGTTAACCTTGGACCTGCAAAACGCTGAACACTCTAGGGTAAATCGGAGGGAGGCAGGTTAGTTTGGTGCCCACCTAACCAGAACCCAGTGCAGCCACTTGCTCCCACAATCCAAAATTGCCACCATGCCCTCCTCTGGTTTCCATCGTCTCAGGATGGCTCTCATTGAAATATAACAGCTGAAAATTCGGATATGCGGGTTTTGTGACTGAAATCTCCAGGCTTTCTCTGGGCAGGATGGGCATCCCACCACCACTGCCCTGTTCTTATGGAAGCCTCAGCAGTCATTTCCATACCTAAAAGCTGCTCCAGGCTTACCTTCCTGATAAAAATGCTAAATTCCTTGAACAAACATGATGACCTCTTAGTATCTGTACGAGACCCTTAAAGCACAAAATAAAAAGGAGACAGAGAGAAAGAATCAAAGATCCTGCCATAGAGACAGGCTGGGGGTGGGGGTAGGGTGTTGGGGGATGGTTTTAGGGAACCAGGAATATTGGTTTTGGGAAATGTACACTAGAGGAGTGACGGATGTTGGATCGTCGTATGACTGGAATCAAATTATGAATAGTTTTGTAATGGTCTATCTCACAGATATTGGATAAAACATTAAAAATATATATTCTTCATTTGTACCTCAGAATACTGATGGAACTTTAAAACCCAGCATATCTATTTTTGTGTTCTCTGTAGGAAAAAAAAATGTTACTCATCTATGTGCCAATAGCTTGTAGAAAGCTAAACGCAAAGATATATCAATGACTGTCTTTGGCATGAATACTTTAATTGCAGCTATGTTATGTTTTAGAATCAGTTCATGGACAAGACGTCAAGAGGAGCAGTGGCAAAGTGCATCAATGTTGAATGGATAATGTTTCAGGAGCTTGCAAGGGAGATGGGAAGATTTGGCATGAGTAAAGGGAAGAAACAGAAGAGTGAAGTACTAATAAGTATCATGAGAAAAATGCAAGGGAGGACATTTCCTGGCAAGTGTCACACTCTGTTGAGCTTTTGGTGAGGATAAGTATTAGAAAGTATCTTTCCCATTTAGTGGTAAAAAGGTAACTTTGATGTGTGTATTTAAAATTTACTTTAACGATTAGAATCACCAAGAGATACACAGTTACAAAGTTGCTCATAATTGAGTTTCAGTCATCTAATATTCTAGAACCTTTCCAGTATATTGGGGCATTTTTGAAGGAATATCCCTGGTGCGAAGACTAGGGCATCTGAATCTTAACACATTTCAACAAATATATGATCTGTACTCACATGATTTACACTGTCTCCCCTGCTCTTTGATTTATGTTTTCATGCAATATTTCCTTGTGAACCTCACCTCAAGTGAGGCTCCCTATTTAAGACAAGTACATGTTTCTGGGGCACTACATATTTTTTGGTTGCTGGGAGAGTCTGTAAAGCAATGCACAGGAGGTGTGGGGGCCCCACAGACAATTCTAAGCAAACGTGGCCATCGTGCTTGGGGTCCTCCGAGGCTATACAGCCTTTGATACTCTGGCAATCAGGTGGTGCTGGGAGTCAAATTGAGTGCATGTGAGACAAGTTCCATAAGCACTACACTATCTCCTGCGGCCCTGGGTATTAGATTTATGTCAGCATTCTGAGGTCCTCCCTTTTGTCAGAAAGCAGTGACTTGTGCAGGAGAAAGTGGAAGAGACTTTAGGGTTTAGCTAGATTGACTGAGTAGTTGGTGATACCATTAAGATTGGAACATAAAATAAAAATAAAACAAGAGCCCCGTGCTTTTTCCCGCTGAACTCGACACCCTCCACAGGGGGTACACCTGCGGGGAACACCTGCAGCAGCTCCTTTGGACTATCCATCACCTAATCAGCCCCTCCCTGCCAGGTGGGTAGGGGGAGCACAAGCCAGGTTCACGACTATTCCACTCCTCACCCCCAGCCCCCCGCCTTTTCCTGCAGAACTGGACACCCTCCAGCAGGGGACACCTGAGGCAGCTCCATGGGATTTTCCATCACTCCTCCTACATTCCAGGATCCTGGGTGGGAGTGACCCTTGGATGGGCCAGGGGCGTGGCCACCATATAGGGAGCATGTCCTCGCAGAAGTGGGCGTGGCCTTCTCCTGGGTGGCCAGCCGCAGTTATATTTCCCAATCTGGGCACTCAGGACTTTCATCTCTCACTTTGTCGCCTAATACCGAATAAAAATTTCTGACCACCTCTACTAGAATACAACAACATCCCACTCGCCTACTCCATTTCTAACAAAAGACCTGTATGAAATGTGCTGTACAAGCTCAAAACTAAAAAGTACCTCCTCCAAAGCGCAAATCTCCACCACAAGGAGAATATGAAGAAAAGAATCCCGAATGCTCAACCGTGGTTGTCCAGAATTGCGCTCTCTTTGATAAAGAATTCCAGGATAAAATGCAAAGGGTGTTCAAGGATCTACTCAAAGAATCAATGGAAGAGATATCCAAAGACTAAAAGAAGAAATGAAAAAACAATAGAAAAGAGAGCCAAGAAAATAAAGGAAGTAAAGAGAACAGAATTTTAAAAAAGCTACAAAAAGAAGATTCACAAATAAAGGATTCAGTCGATGAAATTAAAAAGTTAGTAAGTGCCCTTAGCAATAGGATAAGTGCAGCTGAAGAGAGGATCAGCGAGCTTGAAGATGAGCAACAGAAATCCCACTGGGAAGAACAAGCAATAGGAAAAGACCTCAAAATGGCTCTAAGGAGAATCAGAGACCTAGGGGATGACGCCAAGAGGAAGAACATTAGAATCATTGGAGTACCAGAAGGACAGGGAAACAACCCCAATGAAAAAGCTAGAGTAAAAGAAACCATTGCTGAAAAGTTCCCAGAGTTAAGGAAAGCAGACATCCAGATCCAAGGAGCCAGAAGGGTACCAGCTAAAGGAGACCCCAGAAAAAACACTCCAAGCATATCATAGTCAGAACGATGGATGCTGTGGACATAGACACAATATTACAAGCAGCAAGGTCAAAGAAGGAAATTACATACAAAGGAGCACCCCTTAGATTCACAGCAGACCTATCAGTAGAAACCCTCAAAACCCGAAGGCAATGGTTGTATATAGGGAAAAATTCAAAGAAATGAACTCCTCACCGAGAATACTCTATCCAGCTAAACTCTCACTCAAATTCGATGGAACGATACACCGCTTTTTAGATAAACACAAGCTCAGGAACTTCATACACTCAAAACCAAATCTAAAAGGAGAACTAAAGGGGCTCCTGTAAGATAAGAAGAAAACACGTGTAAACACAATCAACTCCTACAGGAAGATGGCACAAAACCCCATGACAATACTCTCCCTTAATGTCAATGGTCTAAATGCACCTACCAAGAGACACAGAGTGGCAAAATGGATCCAGAAACTGAAACCAGCATTCTGCTTTCTACAAGAAACTCATCTGAAAAATCAGAGCAAACACAGACTCAAAGTGAAAGGATGGAAAACAACCCTGCAAGCAAACAGCTCCCTCACAAAAGCTGGGATGGCCATACTAGTATCCGACAACATTAATTTCAGGCTGAAAAAGATTAGAAGGGACAGCGAAGGCCACTTTCTCTTCATCAATGGATACATACAACAGGAAGAAATCATACTCTTAAATGTATAAGTACCTAATGAAGGAACAGCTAGATACTTAAAACAACTGCTAACAGATTTTAAAGAGGACAGTGCTAGCAACACAATAGTAGATGGAGACTTCAGCATCGCCTTATCACCTCTGGATAGATCAACAAGAACAAAACTCAGCAAGGAAACATTGGCATTGAATGAAGAAATAGAAGAGAAAGGACTTATAGACCTATACAGGGCTTTACACCCCCCAAAGAAAGAATACACATTCTTCTCCAGTGCGCCTGGAACATTTTCCAAAATAGACTATGTGCTAGGCCACAAAACATACCTCAATAGAATCAGGAAGATAGAAAGTGTATCAACAATCTTTTCAGACCATGATGCAATGAGGATAGATGTGAATCACACACAAACACGGACAACCAAATCGAACACCTGGAAAATAACGAAGTCACTGTTGAACAATGTGTGGGTCAGGGAGGACGTCAAGGAAGAAATCAAAAGATACCTGGAAACAAATGAGAACGAAGACACGAACTACCAGAGCTTATGGGATGCAGCTAAAGCCCTATTAAGGGGAAAATTCGTAGCTCTGCAAGCATATCTAAGGACGGAAGAAAAGATGCACATAAGCAACTTATTTCACAGCTCAAGATCTTAGAAAAGGATCAAGAAAAGGAGCCTAAATCGGGCATAAGGACAGAGATCAGGAAAGTTAGAGCAGAAATCAACGACATGGAAACATAAGAAACAATCTGAAAGATCAATGAAACAAAGAGCTGGTTCTTTGAGAAAATAAACAAAATAGATAAACTACTAGCAACACTCACAAAGAAGCAGAGAGAGAGAACACTAATAAACCGAATCAGAAATAAAAATGGAGATATCACAACGGAAACCAAAGAAATTCAAAAGATCATCAGAGACTACTTTGAAAGTCTGTATGCCAAGAAAAAAGAGAAGTTAGAAGAAATGGATAAATTCCTGGATTGCTATAATCTCCCAAAGATGAGTCAAGAAGATATAAAATACCTGAATAGACCTAGTCACATAAATGAAATTGAAACTGTAATCAAAATTCTTCCTACAATGAAAAGCCCAGGTCCAGATGGATTCCCTACCGAATTTTTCCAAACATTTACAGAAGATCTACTGCCCGTCCTTCTCAAACTTTTCCAGGAAATTAAAAAACAGAAACTCTCCCAAACAGTTTCTATGAATCCCATATCTCTCTAATACCAAATGGAAACAAAGACACCACGAGAGAAGAAAACTACAGGCAGATATCACTGATGAACACGGATGAGAAGATTCTGAACAAAATACTAGCAAATAGAATTCAACAACTCATCAAAAAGATCATACACCATGACCAAGTGGGATTCACCCCGGGGATGCAAGGATGGTTTAACATTCGGAAATCAAACAACATAATCCATCATATCAACAAAAGAAAAGATAAAAATCTTATGATCATATCAATAGACGTAGGGAAAGCAATTTACAAGATCCAGCATCCGTTTATGATGAAAACCCTCGCCAAATTGGGGATAGAGGGGACTTACACCAATATACTTAAAGCCAGCTACCACAAGCATACAGCAAGCATCATCCTCAATGGGGAAAATCTGAGAGCGTTCCCCCTAAGATCAGGAACGAGATAAGGATTCCGACTCAACTGCTGTTGAACATAGTACTGGAAATACTAGCAATAGCAATTAGGCAAGGAAAAGAGATTAAGGCCATTCAAATAGGAACGGAAGAAATCAAGCTCTCACTATTCGCAAATGATATGATACTATACTTAAAGAACCCTAAAACCTCTACCAAGAAACTCCTAGAAATGATAGACTCTTGAGTAAAGTTACAAGTATAAAATAAATACCTAAAAGTCAATGGCTTTATTATACACAAATAGTGAGAGAGAAGAAAATGACAAGATGAAAACAATCCCATTCACAATTGTGTGCCAGAAAATCAACTACATAGGAATTAGTTTAACTAAGGAAGTAAAGGAACTGTACAAAGAAAACTACAAAACGCTTCTTCTTGAAATAAAAGAGGACGTGAGGAAATGGAAAAATATCCCCTGTTCATGGATCTGGAGAATTAATATTGTCAAAATGGCAATACATCCAAAAGCACTGTACAAATTCAATGCGATCCCTATTAGGATACGCATGACATTCTTCAAAGAATTGGAGCAAACACTCCTGAAATTTATATGGAACAATAAGCCCCCACGAAGAGCTAAAGCAATTCTTGGGAAAAAGAAAATGGGAGGAATTAACCTCCCGAACCTCAAACTCTACTACAAGTAGTAATAATTAAAACAGCATGATACTGGAACAAAGGTAGAGCTGCAGAGCTATGGAACAGGGTTGAGTATACTGACATCTCCCCTCAAACATATGACCATCTAATCTTTGAAAAAGGGACAAGAAATGCGAAGTGGAGTAAGGAAAGTCTTTTCAACAAATGGTGCTGGCAAAACTGGATGACTACATGCAAACTACTGGGCTTCGATCTCTGCCTAACACAATGTACAAAAGTAAGATGAAAATGGATCAAAGACCTAAACATCAGACCGGAACCCATAAGGTACTTTGAAGACAAAGTTGGCAAAACCCTCCATGACATTGAAGCTAATGGTATCTTCAAGGATGCCACGTCACTGGCCAAGCAAGTGGGAATATCTTAAACTAAGAAGCTTCTGCACCTCAAAAGAAACAATGACTAAAATACAGAGAGAGTCTGCAGAATGAGGAAGGATGTTCTCCAAATACACATCTGAGAAGGGGTTGATGTCAAGTATATACCAAGTACTGATTGATCTCCACAAGAAGAAAACATCCAACCCCAACAAAATTGGGGCAACGAAGTGAACAGAGAATTAATCAAAGAAGAAATCCGAATGGCTAAAAGGCACATGAAAAATGCTCTACATCATTAATCATCAGGGAGATGCGGATCAAAACAACAATGAGATATCATTTCACACCACAGACACTGGCCCACATTCAAAAAAACAAAGGCAACCTTTGTTGGCACGATGTGGCGACAAAGGGACCCTCCTTCACTGCTGGTGGTAATGCCGACTGGCTCAACCCTTTCGGAAAACAGTATGGATGATTCTCAAAAAATTAGAATTTGAGCTCCCATATATTCCCATTCCTGGGAATATACCTCGGAGAAGCAAAAAAAGTATAGTCGAAGTGACCCCTGCACTTATTTGTTCATTGCAGTACTATTTACAATAGCTAGAATATGGAAAAAACCCGATTTGCTGAGAACAAATGACTGGTTACAGAAATGTTGGTACATCTACACAATGGAGTACTATGTAGCAGTTAGAAAAAAATGAAGTCATGAAATTTCCTTACAAGTGGTACTGCATGGAAAATATTATGCTAAACGAAATGAGTCAGAAAGAGAGGGACAGACATAGAAAGACTGCATTCAATTGGTTAACATAAAGTAGCAAACTAAGAGAATAACACCAAGAACAGCTGTGATAAATACCAGGTTCTTCACTTCATGGCTTAGAGACCAGCCTCACACTCTAGGGGTAAAGGCAGCTCAGATAGAGAAGGGAGCACCAAAAAAAGGGTGCTGAGAAGATCCACCCAGAATGGGAGATGCATGCTGACAGCAGACTATAGACAGAACATGATTGCCACTCTAAGTCTCTCCTACAGATCACAGCACCGAAAAGGAGAGATAGAAGAAAAGGGAGTGCCCTGCCACAAAGGCAGGGCAGGATGGGGGATAGGGGGTGTGAGGGATACTGGGAGTGGTAGGGGTGAAGAATGGGCTCTGGTGTTGGGGTGGGTACTCAATCATTGTATAACTGAAAGCCAAGCACACAACTTGTAAGTCCACAACTGTAACTCATGGTGTTTAATAAAACAATACAAAACAAAATAAAACAAGAGAAAGATCTAACACTAGCAAACAGGACTGTAGTACTCAAAACATTTGGAAACAGGAACATTGGCAAGTATTTTTAAATAAGCATCCAGGAGAGAATGTAGCATTGTGAGTGAACAAATCTACTGCATGGATTCATCTCATCCTCGAAATGGAAAATGACAATGTGTTACAGTTACAAATTTTCAAATAAGATATATACCATCTACTTTTTGCTGTGTTTCTATGCTTTGCCAAGTATGATTCTAATTTTTAAATTTACTTTAATGATTAAAAAAGTGTTTGCCTGCATTAATCATTTTAATTAATGTTTTATTAAAATGTTTTTAAAATTATTAAAAATGTTTCATTAAAATGTCATTTTAAAAAACAAACATATAGTCCAAACAGCTATTGCAGTATGTAGAGGGTGTTTACCTTGTATGCAGCTAACCTGAGTTTAGTCCCCAGAACCCTGAGCCTGCCAGGAGTGATCTCTGGATACAGAGTGGGAAGTGAGCCTGGAGCACATCTAGGTGCACTCCCCTCCCAACAAAAAAGGAAGAAAAGAAAAGAAAACATGTAAATGATTCTTGAGTAACATAGAGAATAAGAGTGCTAACTCCTATATAACTTTTGAAAACCGTCAAATTTAGGAGATAGTCTGCTATTGGCAACGAAGATGGTTTAGTAATAGTATTTACTTACATTGTCTGCAAGTAATGCTATGTGTGGTCTGTAAATCTGTAAATTTGATACATTTAAAAATTTATAATGGATTTTACAACAGACTTTATAATACATTTGTATTTTATGGTTAATAAGTGATAAATTATATCTCTAATTTGTGGGTTATTTGGGACATAGTATGTGGTGCTTGGGACTTCTGTCTCTGTGCTCAAGGGTCATTTCTGGTGGTGCCAGTCAATAATTTGGGTTAACTGTATGCATGGTACATGCTTTAACCCCTATACTAAGTCTGGGGTCCAATCAAATCAATTATCTGCATATATTTTATACATGCATAGCATACTTTTTCTTAGATTTTTTATTTTTCTAGGATATATTGATCATCTTTAATTATTCCACATCAATACCAATGTCCAAAAATGTTTCAAAATGTAATTATTGAAAAATATTATATAGAAGTTCAAATTTGTATTGTTTGTGGGATAACTATATTAAGAAGAAATAGAACCACAAGAAACATACAAGTAAAATGAAGTTACATTTCTTTGGAGTCTTTCAATTATATATTTACATTAGTCTATATACAAGCATGACTTTTAAAAAATAAATTTCAGTGACAATAAAATTTTGGAGTTTTTCATAATTGTAATGATTTAATGCTAAGTATATATTGATGTGAACATTTTTATCTATTTGTCTAATTTTCTGATTGTTTACTTAAGATCAGTAGTTAAAAGCTAACTTACTGATGACTGATTATGTGGCTCAGGGCTAAAGCACTTGGCTTGCGTGTATGAAACTTTGGGTTGGCCTCCTGCAAGGCAAATGCCCTACCCACTGTGCTGCAAAAGTTATATAAAATATACTAATAATAAGACCTAATGATGTTGGTGAACAGTGCAATATAAATGATTATTTAGTAATTTTCTTGATTTGTTAATGAAATATGTAAGCTCTTGAGTATAATGGGAGTATTTTTCTAACATAAGGTCTGAGGAAGGTGAAACTGTTATAACTGTCCTGTAGGATTCCATCTCCCTAGCCTGCTTCATTCTACCTCTCTCTCTATCCAATCCGGTCTTCTTGGGAATCTGACCTCCTGATCGGCTAGCCTCTACCTTTCAACTGCCTACTTTATGACATCATTCTCCCACCCAACCAACCACCAACTGGTAGAATCTTGGGGTTGGTACCGCTTGACCTTGAGCCTGGAAGTTGGTGGAAGAAAGAGATGGTCCTAGGAAAGTTAATGGAGTGATGGATGGATGGAAAGGAAACTGGGAAGGGTAGGGAACTGGACAGCTGGTGATCAGCATGGGAGAGTTGGCCGATGTTTTCTAAATACGTTAACATGTTTTTTGTAAATGATTAGCAAAACAAAAATACGAAAATAAGATAGATTCCAAAGAACAGGTTACAAATAAGACCGAGAGAGCTGAAAGGGCTGGCATTCCTTCTGGAGCTTTCAATCATACCATTTACTAAAGATGGTATTTTCACATCACTTAGCTGTGGAGAGGAATAGTGAGAAAAAGAATGCCACCAGAAAAGCAAACTGGATGACAACCTTTCATAAAAGCCAGGTGAAATGTGTTCACATGTATCCCAAGTGCAAGTGGATTAACAGGAACATATATTTCACTAAGTCTGCTTGGTACCAGTAACTACTTTGTTGGAAATGGAGGAAAACAAATGCAGTTTCTGACAGACCTGAGACTAAACTGTTAATCAATTTTCCCAGGAAAGGGTAGTTGACTGGCTGGGAACAGAACAACTTGAAAAGTGTTTTGCTACCTTTCATGTATGGCTAGAAGAAAATGATCCCAGTCATCTTTCAAAACTAACAAGCTTCAACTCCCTTGAAGGACAGTTGTATTCAGTGAGGAAAAAATGCTGGGAGAAAAGTCTGAAATGATGGGAAAAGAGACAATAAGTGCAAAAGGAAGGACTTGAATTTTGGGTTCCTCTGAAAACAAAGCTTGAAACCACAAGATCTGGTGAGCACATGATTTACTGGGAATGGTTTCTGAGGAGGAAAAGAGCGATATCAGGAGATGTGAACAAGGAACATCCAAGTTAAGGAAGACTTAGCTAGCTGATTACCCCATGGGCAACATGGTTGCAAGACTACCAGAACTTACCAAGGAATTGACTTTAATTTTCTTTCTTTTATATGGTCACTTACAACATGTATTCTTGGTCTTCTTCAAACACAATTTGCAAATGATTTTAATTATTAAAAATGTTTTATTAACATGTCATTATTAAAAAGAAACATATAGGCCAAAGATCTAGTCCAGTATGTAGAGGGTGTTTACCTTGTATGCAGCTAACCTGAGCTCAGTCCCCAGAACCCTGAGCCTGCCAGGAGTGATCTCTGGATACAGAGTTAGAAGTGAGCCCAGAGCACATCTGGGTGTGCTCCCCTCCCCCAAAAAAGGAAGAAAAGAAAAGAAAAACATATAACTGTTTCTTGAGTAACATAGAGGTTAAGGGTGCCAACTGCTATATAACTTTTGAAAACCCCCAAATAAAAGAGATAGTCTGCTGTTGACCAAGAAGATGGTTTTTTAATAATAATAATAATAATATTTTAATAATAATAATAATAATAATAATATTTACTCACATTGTCTGCAAGTAATGCTATTTGTGGCCTGTAAATCTGTAAATTTTGATACATTTTAAAAATTATAATGGATTTTATAATGGACTTTATAATGAATTTGTATTTTATAGTAATAAGTGATAGATTGTATTTCTGTATTTGTGGGGTATTTTGGCCATAGTATGTGGTGCTTGGGACTTCTGACTCTGTGCTCAAGTGTCACTCCTGGTGATGCCAGCCATTAAGTTCAGTTAACTGTGCTCATGGTAAGTGCTTTAACCCCTCTACTAATTCCGGGGGGCCAATCAAATAAATTATCTGCATATATTTTATACATGCATGGCATACTTTGTCTTAGATTTTTTGATATTTCTAGGATATATTGATCGTCTTTAATTATTTTACATCAATACCAATCTCCAAAAAAGTTTCAAAATATAATTATTGACAAAAAATCATATAGAGGTCCAAATTTGTATTGTTCATGGGATAACTATATTAAGAAGAAAATAGAACCACAATAAACATACAAGTAAAATGAAGGTACATTTCTTTGGAGTCTTTCAATTATGTATTTATATTTGTATATATACAAGTATAATCTTTGAAAAATAAATCTCAGATACTATAACATTTTATTGAGTTTTTTATAATTGCAATGTTTTATTGCTAAGATGATATTGTTGTGAACATTTACATCTATTTGTCTACTTTTCTGATTGTTTACTTAAGATCTGATATTAAAAGCTACCTTACTAGGGCTCGAGCGATAGCACAGCTGGTAGCATGTTTACCTTGCAAGCGGCCGACCTGGGTTCAATTCCCAGCATAGCATATGTTTCCCTGAGCACCGCAAGGGGTAATTCCTGAGTGCAGAGCCAGGAGTAATCCCTGTGCACCGCGAGGTGTGACCCAAAAAGAAAAAAAAAAAAGCTAACTTACTTATGACTGGGTATGTAGCTCAGGGCTAAAGCACTTGGCTTGCAAGTATGAAATTTTGGGTTCTATTCCTCACACTATAGAAAAAAAACCAAAATCACTAACTATGGTTGAAAACATAACTCAGTGGTAAAATATTTGCCTCACATTTGTGAGATTATGGGTTTTATCCCTGAATTTCCATATACGCTCACAAAAGCTAATTTATTAAAGACTATTAAACTGCTTTCACCCAAGTACATATTGCCGTACTATTATACAAATTTAATTCTCAATAAAATAACTTGAAAAGGTCTATTTTTTAGCATCTTTGCTAGGAAAAGATGTTACCTGATTTTTATATGTTTGTAATTTGGGGACACATTTTAATTTGTCATTTTATTTTGTGCTCTTTGTCTACTAGTGAGCTTGAAAATTGCTCTTGTGTTTACGAGGAATTTATACTTCTTTCAATGGAGATTATATGATAATGATTTATGCTTACTATTTCTATACAAGTTTAATAGCTAAATATTGATTGATTTCACAGCAGTAATCTATTAAAAACATTCATCATTTGCCTATCATATTAATTGCCATTAGTTGTTTGTTTTGCTTGTTTTTTGATCACTTAATTTACTTTTTATCTTTTCTTTCAGATTGTAAGATTTTCACAAAAATGAGCATATGTTTTTCTTTATATTCTACAGTTTTAGATTGAGAACAACTGTTTGTTTTGTAAAATAAGATACTTGTGCATTTACAATTTCTTCTCATTATTTTTTCATTTTAAAACATCTCGATTCATCTACAATTTGTCATAGTAAGTGTTGTCATATTGAAAGAAACCATCATTATTTTCAATCATAGCACTGTAGCACTATCCTCCAGTGGTTCGTCCATTTGATCGAGTGGGCACAAGTAACTTCTTACAACAGATTGTGAGACTTGTTGTTACTGGTTTTGGCCTATTGAATACGTCATGGGTAGCTTGCCAGGCTTTTGCTATGAGGGCAAGATATTCTGGGTATCTTGCCGGGCAGAGGAATAGGAATCAGGGTTGGCCTCCTGCAAGGCAAATGCCCTACCCGCTGGATGTAAACGTTATATAAAAATACTAGGAATACCGAATGTTGTTTCTTTAACAGTGCAATAAAAATGATTATTTAGAAATTTTCTTGATTTATTAATGTAATATGTAAGCTCTTGAGTATAATGGGAGTAGTTTTCTAACACAATAGTCTGAGGTATTTGAAATTGTTATAACTGTTTTGTAGGATTCCATCTCCCTAGCCTGCTTCATTCTACCCCTCTCTCTTATCCAATCCGGTATTCTTCTTGGGAATCGGACCTCCTGAATGGCTAGCCTCTACCTTTCAACTGCCTATTTTATGACATCATTCTCCCACCAAACCAACCACCAACTGGTAGAACGTTGGGGTTCCCTTGCGGTTGTATGTAAAAAATTTGAATCATCCTGGCAAGTGACCAGTGACCAATGACCAATCACCATTGACCAGTCATCTGTACTGGACACTTGTGATCTTAAGCCGCTGCAGTTTACTGACTTACTCTCATACTGTCTCCTCTTCTCGTCTACCTTTCATCGGTATTTCCTCTTCTCTGACCATGTCAGGTAAGGAATAATACTTTTCAAAGCTTTTTATTAGATTTATTATCCCTAAACTTAGCAGTCTAGTAAAAACAACATGTACTAGTGAAAGAAAGTATTCAAGTTGAATTTTATAAACCTCATTTTAGTTGACTTTGACATTTGCTCTGTGATTTTAGACATTGGCTTTCTTTCTCTCACATACAAACTGTTTTTCCTCATTGATTACTTTATATTTTAGACATATTTATGAGCTCAAATACAAACATATATATATATATGTTGATTCTCTGTGTTTCTTTTTACTTTTAATCGTGTATTTTACATAATATCCTTTGAAAAAAGTAAATCAGAGACATTATTTTTACAAAAAAAGAAATTGTAGATGCTGTGGAATCCTGCTGAAATATACTCGCATATTTTCTCTGTAATGGTCTCTCCTCTTGTATTTATACCTCAGTATTTTAAATATAGTGCTATTACACAGTAATAATCATTTATCTTTGAGTTTTCTATTTAAACCAGGTAATAAGAAAATTTGGGGCATGGGGAAGGTGTGGAGTGCTGAGCGATAGGGTGGCAAGCCTTCAAAGGTAAGAAAGTTTGGCATCACTTTCATCAAACATTGACCAAACGAAACCAAGATGATATGAGGGAGAATAAAATAGGAAAGAAAGAATGAAAGAATATGGACGGCAATTATCAAGGAAGGGGAAACCGTCTGGATTGAATGTTGAAGAAAACCAAGGATTTAAAATCAAAAATGAAAGAATATATGTTAAATATGCTGAGGTAAATACACTGAGAGCAAGTTAAAGCAATTTACTTCAATAAATGCCAGGACTAGAAAGCATACTGTTCCTTGAGTAGGGTACCAGTAGGAAAACCAGTATATCAGAAAGGCATCCTTGGTGACTTTTTTCCTTATTATCTCTTTGAACACAGTACTTGGTACTTCACAATTTGGAATATAAACATGCATCAGAAATGATGCATCCCATAAATAGCTAATAGTGGTTATCTAGGTGGGTGGAAGAAATAGAATCTTCAATGTTTTATGACGTTCTGGTTTTTAAGTACATGTACGCGTTGCCTGTTGAAATTTAAAAAATGGTATTTTCTAACTTGATTCAGGAGATTTGATTCATTTGCGTGGTAACTAGGTTCCAGGTTTAAGCTGCTTGTCATGTTTACAAATATTATTTCATGTGATTTTTTCTACCTAACATGAGAGTAGTTTGATAATATTCAACTTCTGTTTTACATCCTAAGAGGAATTAGGAAAATCAAGTATCACATGTGGAATTACACATTTTTGTCATATTTGTTAATTTTGATTGTTCCTACATTAAAAATATTTAATGGGATTTCGGTGCTCATTTATTAAACATTGAGAAGAACGTTTTCCAGGTTAATAAAGTTAATTCTACTCCAGGTTTTGAAAGTAAATTTGCAATATTTTGTGATCATTTTTTGTATGGTCTTTTCTGTTGTTTGTGTGATAAACTGAAATCATATGCTATGTTTAAAACGTGTTGCTTGGTGGTTAATATTCAGAAGTATTGATGAGAATAATTTTTGTAATTACCATGTTTCTCTATTTTACTCATTTAAAACATTTCTTACCTATAAATACAATAACGTTTATTCCGATTTTCTTTTTGTTATGTAGTTACTGCTAAATCCTTTCTCTTTAATGGACTGGTAAGGTGTGCACTCAAAAATTAACTTCTATTCCGTTTTTTGGCTAGCAGTTTTTTTCAAAAATAGAATACATTCTTCATATTGTATATGTGGAACAATTTATTAATAACCTTATTGGACTGTTTTATTTGGTTTTGTTTGAGACCACATCCACAGTTATTAAGGGTTTACTCTTGGGTCTGCTCTCCATAACTTACTGTACTATGCTGCTTGCTACAGAGTCCAGATTTCATTGATATCTATATACATCTTTTTCAGCTCTGTGATTTTTCACAATGTTTTCTTTATACTTCCTCCTATGTAAACCACATGACTTGGAAAAATTATATTTATGTATGAATAATTATTCGTAGAGTTATTAGAACTACATTGTAGATAAACAATTTAAAACACAGAATTTAAATAAAGTTTTCCTTCCAAAAACATTTCTTGGGAAAAACTCAAGTAGTCATTTTTGAAGTGGATCAAAAATCAGGGTAACCTTCTATGCATCAACAAGATTAAGTCATAAGTGAACCGTAACTAAGAGATATTCATTGCACAAGTCAAAGGGAAACCTGTTGATTACAATGGTAAGAGTTGTAAAGACTCCAAATGCCTATATTAATGTAAGGTATCTTTCTAACCGTTTCTGCATTGTAGTGACAATGCAGAGTCCTGGAAAAAAGTCCACATGCTTAGGTTCCCTAACTTGGAAATTCATAAGGGGCAGAGAGATAGTACTGGAGGGGATAAGGCACTTGCCTTGTACACAGCCAATCTGCTTGGATCTCTGTTACTGCATACACTCTTCTGAATGTTGCAAGGGGTCACTCCAGAGTGCAGAGCCAGAAAGAACCCAATATCACTGTCAGTTATTGGTCGAAATTATACTCCTTAAAATGCCCAATAAAAATTATTGGAAAACATGAAGTCTCTTTGTCATTTCTGGCCCTCAGGTTTCTTCTTGTCCAGAGAATGTTACCCACTCTTAGACTTCCTAGTTTAGAAAAGCTTGCCTTATAAGAAATAACATATGAGTCAATAGGAGAACAAGCTACAGGCATTGCTAGGGTAAGGAGAAACTATGTGTAAGCAAGAAATCCAAGAACAGACACGATCACCTGGTTCTTCTACAGTTCTGTGTTCACTTTGGGAGCACGATACCAAATACACAAATTGCCAAAAGGTTCCAAGCTTTGAATCACCCTAAATTGTTGGAACTTTGGAAACTCAGTTGACTGTTGGTACTAGAAGCATCTCGATGGCTTAAATTTTAAGTTCATATTGTTCCTCTCAGCGTTGAAGGAGATTATAAGTCTCACAGATTTTTTTCATCACCCTCTTGTTCCTTACAGTAAATTTTCAAAATCCATCTGTATTGGAAACTGCCCATACTCTGCAGCTTTCCCTTCCCGTTGTGAATGATGCAGCTTCCCAAACAGGAAGTGTCTGCAACTACTCCAGAATATCTGCTCCTGCTGGTAGTTCTGCTTGGCTCCTGCCCTCAGCCTCTGGCACCTCTTTCCAACCACTGATGGGTAGGGCCTATCTTTACCAACATTTCAGCCCAATAATGCTATCTGGAGTGTTTCACCAGTCTCATATATCCACCTCAGCTGCTTCCTACCCGATTGTTTTGGAATGGGATATTGCAGGAAGGGCTGAAGAGAAGTCTTCTATGGGATACTTTTTCTTTATCTTTCCTAGACCAAGACACTGCTGTCTCTTCCATGTCTAAGGCAGCTCGCTGTTAGAGTACACTGGACACGTACAACACGGTGTCTGTGTACCCATCACTTTCTGCCAGTCTTGTTGAGAGAACACCATCTCAGGTTCCACATTAGAGTCAAAGCCTGTCACTTCCCTAACAGGAACGAACCCAGGTGTATTACAATCATCAAAGCACTCTGGGAACTCTCCTTTCTGGCCTGCAGTCCTATGAATCCATGTCATACATAGAGCAAAATGGCTCTGCCCCCCAAGCTTACAGCAACTCATCTAGAGAAATGGTTATTGTTCTGAAGGAGGTCCACCCCCCAAATAACCAACCACCAACTTCCTCCTCTGGAATCCACTTCTCTGTGTCTGCTCAACCCCTCCAGAATCGACATATCAAGGGGAGTTAAACTGAGAGAAGAGAAAGAAAACTCAAAAATTGGGGTCAAAAAGAGAAAAACTGTCCATAGACAGGTGGTATTTAAATACATTGAGATTTTTAAGTTTATGAAATGAAGTTAACTAAGTTCATGTGTACACCCCTCACTCATTTTACAGCATGCTATTTTCGCACTCAACATAAGAGCTCCTAATGGACATTGGAACATGTGATAGTATAATGGACAACTAGGTTTCATATTATGAAGTTCAGGAGCACACAAAAGAATGCCACATTTTTTCCCTAGTTATTTCAATTATTTTTTAATTTTTATTAGTTAAACATCATGAGGCACAGTTGTAGACTTAAAAATTATTGTGCTTGGATTTCATTTATAAAATGATGGAGTACCTATCCCTCCACCAGTGCCCATTCTCCACCACCACGGATCCAAGTATTCCGCCGACCACCCATACCCCCATCCCACCCAGCCTCTGTGGCAGGGAATGCCACATTTTTCACTGTTCTATGTCTGAAGTCCTCCAGAATTACGACACTAAAAGCAAAATACATGTTTTAAACTAGTATTTTGTTATTTTCTTAAGAAGTTTCAGAACTCCTATTGTAATGGTACCACTTTAACTTTCCCTTCCATTAATGAACAGCAAGATTCTGAATATACTTGTGTTTCAGAGATTCTATGTCAAATCATCAAATCTAGAATCTGCACTTCAGCACAAATATCGTGCTGAAGGAGTGCTTCATTCATACTCTTATTCTATGATATTAACGTCCTTTTATTTTTCTATGAAAGTGACTAAATTGAGAGTAAAACACATTACAATGATAATCTCTGTATGGAACTTATTAGTTTAAAATTCTTTATTTTTTTTTAAAAGCTTTTGTTTGGAGGACATTGAATCTGCATCATAGCACGAAGTGCTCAGGAATTACTCCTGGGTCTGTGCTACAGATCACTGCTGAATGTGCTTAGGAGATCATACGTGATATGAAAGATCAAATGGAGGTCAGATCTTCGCAGGGCCAGTGCCTTACCAAATGGACTATCCCTCTGTCCAAGTCTCTTATTTTTTAAGTTAGTTTACACAGAAACTCTTTCAAATACAAAGAAAACCAAAAAACAACAGCACCACATGACAAACAGTAAGAACTACAACAGTTACCTAAAATCTTCTAGCACAGGGCCTTGCCATGATCCGTAGAAGAGCCAGTAACAATTCCTTGTCTATTGATGGTACATGCACAGTTGTTGAAGCAGTAGTTTTGTGCAGGGAATATCTCATTTTGCAGGGACTGATTTCTTCCTCGGTTCCTTTTTAGTGATGAATTTCCTGGAGATGGAGACTTCCCTGGCATCGAACTTCAGGTCAGACATTTGGTCTGACCAAAATTTCCGAATTGCCCACATGTTGCAGTAAAAGGATTCAAAGACTTGAGAGGAATGAACCACCTGACCTTGGGAAAGTTCCCATAATATCTCCAACCCAAAGTAACCTGTCGCTGACCCAACTCCAACTCAGGAACAAAAAGTTATAAATTTTGATCAGATGAAACCTGGGCATTCAAAATCTCTGGAGACCTACCAGATCCCAGTAGACCTAGATCAATGAAAAGATCTTCAGTTAATGAACACCACTGAGACCATCACTCTGAAGCAGGTTCAAGAAAATTCAACTGGCACTAAGGGGACCTCCCATGCAAAACAGAAGAACAAAAAGGAGGCTTCTGAAACTCTTGAGGGAGAACCAAAGGTCAAAATCCAACCAAAAGTCCAAGAATGCTTGCTATGGGGAGCAGGGATTGTTCGTAATGCTGCAGTTAGTGATAGGTGTCCTGTGACCACAGCCAAAACTAACAGCAAACCTCACAAAGCTGCCTCCAGCAGCATCAGCAAGACAAAGAGGCATGGGCAGGAGAAGATAAAAAACACCAGAGAAAACTCTAAGAAAGCTAAGAAGTGTAAGCATCCAGGGAACAAGGTCAAGGCAGAAGAAAAGCCCACCATTGGCAAGATGACACGCAAGAAAAGTCAACCTGAGCTTTGCCAAGAGGCTGTTAAAACAGTCCCGCCACTACCTAGGCATACAGATGCTGGATTCTGTCAAAGTTTTTCATGCTCTGGGGAAGAAGAGTGATCCAAAACCTGGAATCTCTTCCTTCCAGGTCCTGGGTAGGTCAAAGAGGCCTAAAGATGTCAAGCCACCCTCAGCTGTCAAGCGATGGCTAGGTGATACACGGGATGGAAAAGTCCTTGAGAAAACTCAGGCCAAAACAAAGTACAGAAACCAAGTAGCAGTGCTGAAAAACGCTCATCTCCATCCCAGTCTGAGCTGCCACCTCCTGGGAAGGTCAAATTGGTACCTTTGACTTTTCTTACCATGGAGAGGCCGCAAGCTCGACCTGTTTCTCCAGACGACAATCTGTGGCCTCACATCGTCCTGCTGCAGCTTACCCTGCCAAGCCTGTCTCTACCAATGCAGCTCAGGCAACTGCTGCCAATTCTTCCCGGTCAACCACTGCATTTTTGTCTGGTTCTGCCAAACCTGCTCAGTCCATTTCAACCAACCCATCTCAACCAGGTTTGCAGAACCCTAGTAGCCAGTGTATTCTTCGCCCTGCAGCTTCTACACCAGCTCCCTACAAGACAGCAGCTGGCACTTCTCTACATCGGGAGCCTTCTACTGTATCTGTGAAGAAGCGGCTCTCGCCACCCATACATCAGAGTCAGTTTCTCCTCCAAGACTTCCGTTTACAACTGATTCCATGGAGAAAGCCCAATGTTCCCGAGCCAGTCATGTCAAAGCCCATCACCAAAGAGCAGAGACCAAAGCGTGAGGCTCTGAAAAGGAAGGCTCAGCAGGAGCTTGAGAACGATGCCAAACACACCTCTTTGGGGAAAGTGCAGTTCTTTATTGAGAGTGAAAAAGAGATGGACATCTCTCTCTAATACGGCTATGTAATGTGAGTAGGTGGAATGGTAGGTTCCACTTGAGATACCAGATGGTTGCCTTAGACAAACACTGAAATGCCATACACAGTTTATTAATTCTGATACCTTTTTAACCCATTGAAGAGATGCATATTAATTAATTGGTTGCTAATAAAGTTTCTGAAGTTTGAGATGCTGTCAAATGTGGTTGTTTTGGGGAGGGGCTGGGGGTTGAAGGATGGCATGGGAAAGATTGGGAAGGTACAGAGAGGACAAAGGGGGAATAGACAAGACTATGAGAAAGAGAAAGTTGGTCCAGGATTCTAAAGCCCATCAGAGGAGAAATTGCATGGGCCCGATGAAGAGTGGGGAGCTCAAATTATATTACCTTTAGGGGCTGTTCTGTGGTCTTCCATGGTCCCGGGTGCCTTTAGCCTTCTCTAAACATCGCTGTTAACTGCAGCTCACCCAAGAACCAACGTTATCAGTGTCGTTGGGGCTGCGTTGCGGGATGTACCGGACTAAGACATGCGCACTAGGTCACCAATCCCAAAGCAGTCGGTACCGCTTGACCTTGAGACTGGAAGGTGGTGGCAGAAAGAGATGGTCCTAGCAGAGTTAATGGGGTGAGGAATGGATGGCAGGGAAACCGGGAAGGGAAGAGAACTGGACAGCTGGTGATCATCATAGGAGAGTTGGTGGATGTTTTTTAATTACGTTAACATGATTTTCTTAAATGATAAGCAAAACAAAAATACGAAAATAAGATAGATTCTAAAGAACAGGTTACATATAAGACCGAGAGAGCTGAAAGGGCTGGCATTCTTTCTGGAGCTTTCAATCATACAATTTGCTAAAGATGGTATTTTCACATCACTTAGCTGCGGAGAGGAATAGTAAGAAAAAGAATGCCACAAGAAAAGCAAACTGGATGACCACGGTTCATAAAAGCCAGGTGGAAGGTTTTCACATGGATCCCAAGTGCCAGTGGGTAAACAGGAACATATATTTCACTAAGTCTGCTTGGTACCAGTAACTACTTTGGTGGAAATGGAGGAACACCGATGCAGTTTCTGACAGACCTGAGACTAAACTGCCAACAAATTTTCCCAGGAAAGGGTAGTTGACTGGCTGGGAACAGAACAACTTGAAAAGTGTTTTGCTACCTTTCATGTATGGCTAGAGGAAAATGATCCCAGTCATCTCTCAAAACTAACAAGCTTCAACTGCCTTGAAGGAAAGTTGTATTCACTGAGGAAAAAATGCTGGGAGAAAAGTCTGAAATGATGGGAAAAGAGACAATAAGTGCAAAAGGAAGGACTTGAAATTTGGCGAAAACAAAGCTTGAAACAAGATCTGGTGAGCACATGATTTACTGGGAATGGGTTCTGAGGAGGAAAAGACCGATATCAGGGATGTGAACAAGGAACGTCCAAGTGAAGGAAGACTTTTAGCTAGCTGATTACCCCATGGGCAACATGGTTGCAAGACTACCAGAACTTACCAAGGAATTGACTTTAAGTTTCTTTCTTTTATATGGTCACTTACAACATGTATTCTTTGCCTTCTTCAACGACAATTTGGAGTGTTCGTTTCTTTCTCAATATTCTGTTCACTTGTGTAAGCATCTTTAACAACTGCTGGATAACACAAGTATTTGATCAGACTTATTTTGTACTATAATGTTTAGTTGAGATTACTGACAACTAGGTCTAAAGTGGTTTGTTTTGATTGTTAGAAGTAGAGTAGCGAGGACTAGGGATGGAATAAGAGATTATAGGGTACCAGATTTAGTTCCTAGTAAAACAAGTCAAGGACAGTGTCCAAAATAGACTATTGAAAAAGACATCCATCTCTGTTTAAAATGTAAATTCAGCATATTATATATTAAATTAAAAATGAATTAATATTCCTGTATTTGTTCTTTTAAAGACATTCAAGGTTGGTTCAGGAAACAAACACTGCCTATGAAATCATAATAACTTAATCATAAAAACGTGAGTACTACTTGAGTTTCCAAGAATGTCAGTGCTAAGAATGATTTCCCTTGATCTCCCTAGTGCATATGATAGGCATATGAATACATCTGTGTGAATAAATCATTGGTATCAAATTTCGAGTCTCACCATACATGGTTGTGGGTATTGTGAAATAGTTTTATATATTTTCTAAATTTTGCAATAAGATCTCTGGGTGTGAATCCTTGAATCATAAATACCTTTTTGTATGTTCCAGGACCACCTCCTCTCACCTTACTTACTATATATATGACCTCCTAAGGAGTCATTTGCTTTGTTCACTTTGTTTTAGTCCTTCTCTCTCTCTCTTTTCAAAGGTGAGTTATCTGTTTCAAATCAAGGTGCATGTATTTCGTGTGGCAGTTTTAATCTTTATGAGTGATTTAAAATTTCTTCATTTATTTTTTAATTGAATCACCATGAGATGGTCCATTGCAAAGCTATTTTGTGCAATTTAAGTTTTAATCCTTTCAGTGAAGCCAAGGAAAATCTCTTACTCCTGAAATTCAGATTTCCATATTTCATGCGTATCAAAACTGATTGTTTTTGAGTGATTTTTTAAATTGTTTTATTAATTTTTATTGATAGAAAAGGGATCACCAAATAATGGGTGTTGGGAGGATCCTCCCAGGATGGGAGATGCCTGCTGAAAGTAGTCTATGGACCGAACAGGATTGCAACCCAATGTCTCTTCTGCAGACCACAGCACACAAAAGGAGAGATAGAACAAAAGGGAGTGCCCTACCAAAGAGGCAGGGTGGGATGGGGCATGGGGCTGGTGGTGGGATGGGCACTCCATCACTGTATAACTGAAGCCCAAGCGCAACAACCTGTAAGTCTACAACTGTACCTCATGGTGTTTCACTACTAAAACAAAACAAAACAAAAATTAAAAAAAGAAAATTGCTCTTGTGTTTGCTAGTCATTTACACTTCTTTCAATAAAGATTATGTGATCATGGTTTATGCTTATTTTTTCTATTCAAGTGTAATAGCTCAATACTGATTTATTTCACAGCACTAATTTTTAAAACCCATTCATCCTTGGCCTATCATATTAGTTGCCAGTATTTGTTGGTTTTGCTTGTTTTTTGATCACTTAATTTGGTTTTTGTCCTTATCTTTCAGATTGTAAAATTTTGACACAAATGAGCATATGTTTTTCTTTATCTTCTACAGCTTTAAATTGAGAACAACTGTTTGTTTTGTACAAATAAGATACCTGTGCATTTACTATTTCTTCTCATTTTATTTTCGTTTAAACACATCCTGATTCATCTGCAACTTATCCTAGTAAGTGTTGTCATATTGAAAGAAACCACCAATTTTTTCAATCATAGCACTGTAGCACTGTCCTCCCGAAGTTCATCCATTTGGTCGAGCGGGAACCAGTAAAATCTTACAACAAATTGTGAGACTTGTTGTCACTGGGTTTGGCCTATCGAATACGTCATGGGTATCTTGCCAGGCTCCTGCTATGTGGACGAGATACTCTGGGTAGCTTGCCGGGCAGAGGAATCGGAATCAGGGTTGGCCTCCGGCAAGGCAAATGCCCTACCCGCTGTGCTGTAAACCTTATCTAAAATATACTAGTAATACCAAATGTTGTTTCTTTAACAGTGCAATATAAACGATTATTTCGTAATTTTCTTGATGTGTTAATGAAATAGCTAAGCTCTTGAGTATCATGGGAGTATTTTTCTAACACAAGAGTCTGAGGAAGGTGAAACTGTTATAACCGTCTTGTAGGATTCCATCTCCCTAGCCTGCTTCATTCTACCCCGCTCTCTATCCAATCCGGTCTTCTTCTTGGGATTCTGACCTCCTGATTGGCTAGCCTCTACCTTTCAACTGCCTACTTTATGACATCATTCTCCCACCAAACCAACCACCAACTGGTAGAATCTTGGGGGTCCCATGTAGTTGTTTATAAACAAATTTGAATCATCATGGCAAGTTAAGAGTGACTAATGACCAATCACCAGTGAGCAGTCGTCTGTACTGAACACTTGCGGTCTTAAGCCGCTTCAGTGTTCAGACGTACTCTCGTACCGTCTCCTCTTCTAGTCTACATTTCATCGGTATTTCCTCTTCTCTGACCATGTCAGGTAAGGAATAACACTTTTCAAAGCTTTTCATTAGATTTATCATCCCTAAACTTAGCAGTCAAGTAAAAATAGCACGTAGTAATGAAAGAAAGTATTGAAGTAGAATTTTATAAGCCTCATTTTACCTTGATTTTGACATTTGCTGTGTGATTTTAGACATTGGCTTACTTTCTCTCACATACAAAGTGTTTATCCTCATTGATTATATTATATTTTAGACATACTTAGGAGCTCAAATACACACACACACACATACATATATATGAGTGTTGATTCTCTGTGTTTCTTTTTTCCTTCTAATAGTGAATTTTACATGATATCCATTGAAAACCAGTAAATCAGAGACAGTATTTTTACAGAAACAGAAAATATAGATGCTGTGGAAAACTGTTAATATATACTTACATGTGTTCTCTCTAATGGTTTCTCGACTTGTATGTATACTTCAGTATTTTAAATATAGTGATATTACAAAGTAATAATCATTGATCTTTGAGATTTCTATTTAAACCAGGTAATAAGAAAATATGGAGCATGAGGAAGGTGTGCAGTGCTGAGCGGTAGGGAGGGCTTACCAAGCCCTTAAAGGTAAGAAAGTTTGGGATCACTTTCATGAAACATTGACCAATTGAAACCAAGACGATATGAGAGAGAAATAAATAGGAAAGAAAGAACGAACGAAAGAAAGAAAGAAAAGGGAAGAAAGAAAGAATAGGGATGTCGATTATCAAGGAAAGGGAAAACGTTTGGACAGAATGTTGAAGAGAACCAAAGGTTTAAAATCAAAAAAGAAAGAATATATATTAAATATGCTCAGATAAATACACTGAGAGCAAGTCAAAGCAATTTACTTCAATAAATGCCAGAACTAGAAAGTATACTATGTCTTGAATAGGGTTCCAGTGGCAAAAGCAGTTTATCAGAAAGCCATCCTTGCTGGCTTTTTTCCTGATTATCTCTTAGAACACGGTACTTGGTACATGACAATTTGGAGTATAAACACGCTTCAGAAATGATGCTTCCCAAAAATAGCTAATAGTGCTTATCTAGGGCGGTGGAAGACACAGAATCTTCAATGTTTTTATTACGTTCTGGTTTTTAAGTACATGTACGCGCAGTCTGTTAAAATGAAAAAAATAATGGTATATTCTAACTTGAATAAGGAGATTTGATTCATTTGTGTGGTAAGTAGGTTCCAGGTTAAAGCTGCTTGTCATCTTTACAAATATTATTTCATATGATTTTTTCTCCCTAACATGAGAGTATTTTGATAATAGTCAACTTCTGTTTTTAGATCCTAAGAGGAAAAGAAAAATCAAGTCTCACATGTCTAATTACACGTTTTTGTCATATTTGGGAATTATGACTTTTCCTACATTAAAGATATTTTATTGGATTTTGGTGCTCATTTATTAAACATTGAGAATTACGTTTTCCTGGTTAATAAAGTTAATTCTAATCTAGGGGTTGAAAGTAAATTTGCAATATTTTGTGATCACTTTTTAAATGGTCATTTCTGTTTCTTGTGTTATCAAGTGAAATCCTCTGCTATGTTTAACACGTGTTGTTTGCTGGTTAATATTCAAAGGTACTGATGAGAATAATTTTTTTGTACTTTCGAAGTTTCTGTATTTTACCATTTAAAACATTTCTTGTCTATGAAATACAATCACGTTTATTCCTATTTTCTTTTTCTTATGTAATTACTGATAAATCCTTTCTCTTTAATGGACTGGTAAAGTGTGCAGTCAAAAATCACCTTCTATTCCATTTTTTGGCTAGCAGTTTTTTCTACAATAGAATACTCTCTTCATATTGTATATGTGGAACAATTTATTAATACCCTTATTGTACTGTTTTATTTGGTTTTATTTGGCAACACATCCACTGTTATTCAAGGCCTACTCTTGGGTCTGCTCTCCATAACTTACTGTACTATGCTGCTTGCTGCAGAGCCCAGATTTCATTAATATCTATATAGTTCTTTTTCAGTTCTGTGATACATATTTTTCATAATGTTTTCTTTACCCTTCCTCCTATGTAAATCACATGAAATTGAAAAATTATATTCATGTATGCATTATTATTCTTAGAATTATTAGTAACTACATTGTAGATAAACAACTTAAGACACATATTTTCAATAAAGTTTTCCTTCCAAAAACATTTCTTGGGAAAGACTCAAGCAGTCATTTTCGAAGTGGATCAAAAAGGAGGGTAACCTAAAATGCATCAACAAGATTAAGTCGTATGTGAACCATAAGTAATAGGTACTCATGGCTCAAGTCAAATGGAAACCTGATGATTACAATGGTAATAGTTGCAAAGACCCCAAATGCCTATCTTAACGTAAGGTATCTTCCTTCCGGTTTCTGGCCTTGTATTGATCATGCAGGGTCCTGGCCAAAAGTCCACATGCTTTAGGTTGTGTAACCTGGAATTTCATAAGGGACAGAGAGAGATAGTACTGGAGGGGATAAGGCACTTGCCTTGTACGCAGCCAATCCAGTTGAATCTCTGTCACGGCATACACTCTCCCGAATGTTCTAAGGGGTCACTCCAGAGTGCAGAGCCAGGAAGAACCCAAGATCACTGTATGTTGGTCCATACTCTACACCACCCTACACCCCGCCCAAAAAACTTTATTGGAATATAGGAAATATCTTTGCCATCTCTGGGCCTCAGGTTTCTTCTTGTCCCGAGAATGTTTCCCATTCTCTTAGACTTCCTAGTTTGAAAAAGCTTCCATTCTAGGAAATAGTATAGGAGTCAATAGGAGAGCAAGCTAAGGAGAAACTATCTGTAAGCAAGAAATCCAGGCACAGACACGATCACTTGGTTCTTCTACAGTTCTGTGTTCACTTTGGGAGCACGATACCAAATACACAAAGTGCCAAAAGGTTGCAGGCTTTGAATCCCCCCAAGTTGTTGGAATTTTGGAAATTCAGTTGACTGTTGGTACTAGAAGCATCTCGATGGCTTAAATTTTAAGTTCATATTGTTCCTCTCAGCGTTGAAGGAGATTATTAGTCTCACAGATTTTTTTCATCACCCTCGTGTTACTTACAGAAAATTTTCAAAATCCATCTGTATTGGGAACTGCACATGCTCTGCAGCTTTCCCTTCCACTGGTGAACAATGCAGCTTCCTGAACAGGAAGTGTCTGAAACTACTCCAGAGTATCTGCTCCAGCTGGTAGTTCTGCTTGGCTCCTGCCCTCAGCCTCTGGCACCGCTTTCCAACCACTGATGTGTAGTGCCTATCTTTACCAACATTTCAGCACAACAATGCTGTCTGCAGTGTTTCACCAGAGTCATATATCCACCTCAGCTGCTTCCTACCCGAGTGTTTTGGAATGGGATATTGCAGGAAGTGCTGAAGAGAAGTCTTCCATGGGAGACTTTTCTGTGACTGTCCTTGACCAAGACACCGCTGTCTCTTCCATGTCTATGGAAGCTCACTATGAGAAAATCCTAGATACCAACCACACGGTGTCTGTGTACCCATCACTTTCTGCCAGTCTTGCTGAGAGAACACCATCTCTGGTTCCACATCAGAGTCGAAGCCTGTCACTTCCCTACCAGGAAGGAAGCCAGGTGTATTACTATCATCCAGGCACTATGGGAACTCTCCTTTCCGGCCTGCAGTCCTATGACTCCATGACATACAGAGGGCAAAAGGGCTCTGCCCCCCAAACTTACAGCAACTCATCGAGAGAAATGGTTATGTTTCTCAAGGGGGTCCAGCCCCCAAATAACCAACCACCAGCCACCTCCTCTGGAATCGACTTCTATCTGTCGGCTTAACCCATCACAGAATCGAGTTTTCAAGGTGAGTAAAACTAAGAGAAGGGAAACAAAATTCAAAACTTGGGGTCAAAATAGAGGAAAACTCTCCATAGACAGGTGGTATTGAATTGAAATACACCGAGATTACATCATTCATACTCCTATTCCATGATATTAACGTCCTATTAGTTTTTCAAGAAATCGAATACATTGAGACTAGACTACTTTACAATGCTAAGCTCTGTATGGAATTTAATGGTTTAAAAATATCTATTTTTATTATATTTTTTTTACAAAAAGCTTTAGTTTGGAGCAGGTTGAATCTGGGTCATAGCCTGTACCGCTCAGGGATTACTCCTGGGTAAATGCTAGGGATCACTCCTGAAAGTGCTTAGGAGATCATACGTGATACTAAAGATCAAACTGAGGTCATCTGTGCGCAGGGCCAGTTCCTTACCAAATGGACTATCCTTCTGTTCCAAGTCTCTTATTTTTAAGTGCAGTTTACACTGAAACTCTTTGAAATACAAAGAGAACCAAAAAAAGCAGCACCACATGACAAACAGTAAGAACTGCAACATTTACCTCCACTTGTAGCACAGGGCCTTGTCCATTATCCTTAGAATAGCCAGTAACAATGCCTTGCCTATTGCTGGTAGGTGCACTGTTGTTGCACCACTACTTGTGTGGAGGGAATTTATCATTTCCCAGGGACTGATTGCTTCCTTGGTTCCTTTTTAGTGATGAATTTCCTGGGGATGGGGACTTCCCTGCCATCGCAAGCTTCAGGTCCTACATTGGGTCTGACCCAAATTTCAGAAATGTCCCCATCATGCAGTAGCAGGATTCAAAGACTTGAGAGGAATCCACCACCTGAGCTTTGGGAAGTTCCCGTGATATCTGCAGCCCAAAGTAACCTGGCGCTGACCTCAACTCCAACTCAGGAACAAAAAGTTAAGAATTTTGACCAGATGAAAACGGGGCTCTCAAAATCTCTGAAGACCTACCAGATCCCAGTAGACCTAGAACAATGCAAAGATCTGCAGGTAATGAACACCACTGACACCATCACTCTGAAGCAGGTGCATGAAAATTCAAGTGGCGCTAAGGGGACCTCTCATACAACAAGGAAGAACAAAAATGAGGTCTCTGAACCTCTTGAGGGAGAACCCAAGGTCAAAATCCAGCCAAAAGTCCAAGAATGCTTGCTAGGGGGAGCGGGGATTGTTCGTAATGCTACAGTCAGTGATAGGTGTCCTGTGACCATGGCCAAAATTAACAGCAAACCACAGAAAGCGGCACCTAGCAGGATCAGCAAGACAAAGAGCCACGGCCAGCAGAACATAGAAAACACCAGAGTAAACTCTAAGAAAGCTAAGGAGTGTAAGCATCCAGGGAACAAGGTCAAGGCAGAAGAAAAGCCCACCATTGGCAAGATGAAATGCAAGAAAAGACAATGTGAGCTTTGCCAAGAGGCCTTTAAAAAGCCCCGCAGCTGCCTAGGCATGCACATGCTGGAGTCTGTGCAAGTGTTTCATGATCTGGGGAAGAAGAGTGATCCAAAACCTGGAATCTCTTCCTCCCAGGTTCTGGCTAGCTCAAAGAACCCCAAAGATGTCAAGCCATCCTCAGCTGTCAAGCCATGGCTAGGTGCTACCCGGGATGGAAAAGGCCTTGAGAAAACTCAGGACAAAGCACAGAAACCAAGTAGCCGTGCTGAAAAACGCTCATCTCCACCCCAGTCTGAGCTGCCACCTCCTGGGAAGGTCAAATTGGTAACTTTGCCGTTTCTGACCATGGAGAGGCCTCAAGCTCGACCTGTTCCTCGGAGACCACAGTCTGTGGCCTCACATCGTCCTGCTACAGCTTACCCTGCCAAGCCCGGCTCTACCAATGCAGCTCAGCCAACTGCTGCCAATTCTTCCGGCCAACCACTGCATTTTTGCCTGGTCCTGCCAAACCTACTCAGTCCATTTCAACCAACCCATCTCGACCAGGTTTGCTGAACCCTACTAGCCGGAACTTTCCTCAGTCTGCAGCTTCTAGACCTGCTCCCTACAAGACAACAGCTAGCACTTCTTTCCAGCGGTCGGCTCCTCCTGTCTGTGTGAACAAGCGCCAGTCTCCACCCAAACGTCAGAGTCAGTTTCTCCTCCAAGACTTCCATTTCCAACTGATTCCATGGAGAAAGCCCAATGTTCCCGAGCCAGTCGTGTCAAAGCCCATCACCAAAGAACAGAGACCAGAGCGTGAGGCTATGTAAAGGAAGGCTCAGCAGGAGCGTGAGAACTCTGCCAAACACACCTCTTTGGGGAAAGTGCAGTTCTTTATTGAGAGAGAAAAAGAGATGGACATCTCTCTCTACTATGGCTAGGTAATGTGAGTAGCTGGAATGGTATGTTCCACTTGAGGTACCAGATGGTTGCCTTAGACAAACACAGAAATGCCATACACAGTTTGTTTATACTAATACATTTTTAACAAATTGAAGAGATGCATCGTAGTTAATTGGTTGTTAATAAAAGTTCTGAAGTTTGAGATGCTGTCAAATGTGGTTGTTTTTGGGAGGGGCTGGGGGTTGACGTATGGTATGGGAAAGAATGGGAAGTTACAGAGAGGAAAAAGGGGAAATAGACAAGACTCTGAGAAAGAGAAACTTGGTCCAGGGTTCTAAAGCCCATCAGAGGAGAAATTGCATGGGCCTGATGAAAAGTGCGGTAGGGTCAGAGAAAGAGTATAGCTGACAGAACATTTGCTCTGCAAGCAAGAAGGCCCCAATTCAATTCTTGCAATCCTTTTGGGTCCCCAGAGACCCACCAGATGTGAAACTTGAGCACAGAGCCAGGAGTAAGACCAGAGCACAGTCAAGTATGCCCCATCCCTGGTGCCCTCCAAAAAAAAAATGGGAGAAATGACACGGTCTGGGGGTTTGGATTAAAAGAATAAATTTGTAATAGGCTAAAGAAGGCAAATGAGTCTAAGGTGACCCGAAGAAAAGTTAAATTACTTTCATGGAGGCTGCATCTATGCCTCATGGCCACCTTTGGAAAATAACCAAATTTGAGATGCATCTCGAAAAGGTTTGGGTGGTCTATCCATAAATGATGGCTGGGGGATGCGACCACATGGACTGGGGAATGAACCTTCCAGAGGAGTGGTCAGCGCCCTCAGAGTCATTCAAGGATGACTCTTAACATGGACCAAGCCAAGAGAACAGTTACAGCATAAAGCCTGAAGATGAGCTCCTGGGAGATGCAGAGAAAAGTCACCATGTACTCGGGCCCTCTGTTCAGCACCCCTAGCTGCACAATTTCCCTTATTCCCAACAATATTCAAAGTCGCTCTCACAGTGACCTTTTGCTAGCTAGTTTCAACAATGAGGTCCATTGCCTCTGTAAGTCTTTGGATTTGTAAACTCCCCACGGTGGCCAAGCCTGCTTTCAGGCATCGACATCTGGACATTTCGGTCAGGGGGAGCTCAAATTATATTACCTTTAGGGGCTTCTCTGTGGTTTTCCATGGTCCCGGGTGCCTGTAGCCTTCTCTAAACATCGCTGTTAACTTCACCTCACCCAAGAACCAACGTTATCAGTGTCGTTGGGGCTGCGTTGCGGGATGTACCGGACTAAGACATGCGCACTAGGTCACCACTCCCAAAGCGGTTGGTACCGCTTGACCTTGAGCCTGGAAGGTGGTGGCGGAAAGAGATGGTCGTAGGAGAGTTAATGGGGTGATGGATGGATGGCAGGGAAACCTGGAAGGGTAGAAAACTGGACAGCTGGTGATCATTATGGGAGAGTTGGTGGATATTTTTTAATTGCGTTAACGTGTTTTTCGTAAATGATAAGCAAAAAAAAAATATGAAAATAAGATAGGTTCCAAAGAACAGGTTACATATAAGAACGAGAGAGCTGAAGGGGCTGGCATTCATTCTGGAGCTTTCAATCATACCATTTACTAACGATGGTATTTTCACATCACTTAGCTGCGGAGAGGAATAGTGAGAAACAGAATGCCACCAGAAAAGCAAACTTGATGACCACGGTTCATAAAGGCCAGGTGGAAGGTGTTCACATGGATCTCAAGTGCCAGTGGGTTAACAGGAACATATATTTCACTAAGTCTCCTTGGTACCAGTAACTACTTTGGTGGAAATGGAGGAACACGGATGCAGTTTCTGACAGACCGGAGACTAAACTGCTAACAAATTTTCCCAGGAAAGGGTAGTTGACTGGCTGGGAACAGAACAACTTGAAAAGTGTTCTGCTACCTTTCATGTATGGCTAGAGGAAAATGATCCCAGTCATCTCTCAAAACTCACAAGCTTCAACTCCCTTGAAGGAAAGTTGTATTCACTGAGGAAAAAATGCTGGGAGAAAAGTCTGAAATGATGGGAAAAGAGACAATAAGTGCAAAAGGAAGGACTTGAAATTTGGCGAAAACAAAGCTTGAAACAACAAGATCTGGTGAGCACATGATTTACTGGGAATGGGTTCTGAGGAGGAAAAGACCGATATCAGGGATGTGAACAAGGAACGTCCAAGTGATGGAAGACTTTTAGCTAGCTGATTACCCCATGGGCAACATGGTTGCAAGACTTCAGGAACTTACCAAGGAATTGACTTTAAGTTTCTTTCTTTTATATGGTCACTTAAAACATGTATTCTTTGCCTTCTTCAACGTCAATTTGGAGTGTTCGTTTCTTTCTCAATATTCTGTTCACTTGTGTAAGCATCTTTAACAACTACTGGATAACAGAAGTATTTGATCAGACTTATTTTGTACTATCATGTTTAGTTGAGATTACTGACAACTAGGTCTAAAGTGAAGTTTGTTTTGATTGGTAGAAGTAGAGTAGCGAGGACGAGGGATAGAATTAGAGATTATAGGGTACCACATTCAGTTCCTAATAAAACAAGTCAAGGACAGTGTCCCAAAGAGTCTATTGAAAAAGACATCCACCTCTGTTTAACATGTAAATTCAGCATATTATATATTAAACTAAAAATGAATTAATATTCCTGTGTTTGGTCTTTTAAAGACATTCAAGGACGGTTCAGGAAACAAACACTGCCTATGAAATCATAACAACTCAATCATAAAAACCTGAGTACTACTTGAGTTTCCAAGAATGTCAGTGCTAAGAATGATTTCCCTTGATCTCCCTAGTTTATATGATAGGCATATGAATACATCTGTGTGAATAAATCATTGGTATCAAATTTCCAGTCTCACCATACATGGTTGTGGGTATTGTGAAATAGTTTTATATATTTTCTAAATTTTGCAATAAGATCTCTGGGTGTGAATCCTTGAATCATAAATACCTTTTCGTATGTTCCAGTACCACCTCCTCCCACCTTAATTACTATATATATGACCTCCTAAGGAGTCATTTGCTTTGTTCACTTTGTTTTAGTCCTTCTCTCTCTCTCTTTTCAAATGTGAGTTATCTGTTTCAAATCAAGGTGCATGTATTGGTGTGGCAGTTTTAATCTTTATGAGAGATTTAAAATTTCTTCATTTATTTTTTAATTGAATCACCATCAGATGGTCCATTGCAAAGCTATTTTGTGCAATTTAATTTTTAATCCTTTCAGTGAAGCCAAGGAAAATCTCTTACTCGTGAAATTCAGAATTTCCATATTTCATGTGATTCAAAACTGATTGTTCTTTTGTGATTTTTTAATTTTTTTATTAATTTTTATAGATAGAAAAGGGATCACCAAATAATGGGTGTTGGGAGGATCCTCCCAGGATGGGAGATGCATGCTGAAAGTAGACTCTAGAACGAACATGATTGCCACTCAATGCCTCTTTTGGTATGTTTTTTAGATAATTCTTCCCCTCCTCTGTTTGCTTAGGACCAGGACTTTGCCTCTACCCTCCCTGTTCTTTCAGGAAGCCAGAGAGACATCTTAAGGCAGGAAGAGCATGAAACTTACATATAAGTGGTACTGCATGGACAGTACCATGTTAAGCGAAAGGAGTCAGAAAGAGAGGGACAGACAGAGCAAGATTGCATTCACCCGGAGAACATAAAATAACAAAATAGGAGACGAACTCCCAAGAGTGGCCGAGATTAGTGTCAGGAATTTTTCTTCATAGCATGGAGACCAACCACACATGCTAGCAGAAAAGGCAGCTCAGATAGATTATGGAGCACCAAATAAAGGGTGTTGCGAGGATCCTCCCAGGATGGGAGAGAGTGCTGAACATAGACTAGAGACCAAGCATGATTGTCACTCAATGCCTCTTTTGCAAACCACAACACCTAAAAGGAGACAGAGAACAAAGGGGAATGCCCTCCCACAGAGTCAGGGTGGGATGAGGGGATGGGGGGTGGGAGGCATACTGGGATCCCTGGTGGTGGGAAATGGGCACTGGTGGAGGAATGGGTATTTGATCATTGTATAAATGAAACCCACGCACAAAAATTCATATGTCTACAACCGTACCTCATGGTGTCTCACTAATAAAAATTTAAAAATTAAAAATTAAAAAATTGGAACATAAACTAAAAATAAACGAGAGAAAGATCAAACAATAGAAAAGAGGCCTATAGTACTCAAAACGTTGAGAAACAGGCACATTGGCCAGTATTTTTAAATACGCATCCAGGAGAGAATATAGCATTGTTCATGAACAAATCTACTCTATGGATTCATCTCATCCTTGAAATGGAAAAGGACAATGTGTTACAGTTACCAATTTGCAAATAAGATATATGCGATTTATTTTTTGCTATGTTTCTATGCTTTACCTAGTATTATCCTGATTTTTAAATTTACTTTAAGGATTAATACAGTATTTGCCTGCATTAAACTTTTTAATTAAATGTTTTATTAGAAATGATTTTTAATGATTAAGAATTTTTTTCACATAAATAAAAGAAACATATAGGCCAAAGAGCTAGTGCAGCATGTAGAGGGTGTTTACCTTGTATGCAGCTAACCTGAGTTCAATCCCCAGAACCCTGAGCCTGCCAGGTGTGATCTCTGGATACAGAGTCTGAAGTGAGCCCGGAGCACATCTGGGTGGGCTCCCCTCCACACATACAAGGAAGAAAAGAAAAGAAATACATATAACTGATTCTTGAGTAACATAGACCTTAAGGGTGCTAACTCCTCTATAACTTTTGAAAGCCCCAAATTTAATAGATAGTCTGCTCCTGACCAAGAAGAAATTTAATAGATAGTCTGCTCCTGACCAAGAAGATGGTTTTCTAATAGTATTTAATTCCATTATCTGCAATTAGTACTATGTGTGGCCTGTCAATCTGTAAATTTTGATACATTTAAAAACTTTTATGGATTTTATAATAGACTTTATAATACATTTGTATTTAAGGTAGTAAGTGATAATTTATATTTCTATTTTTGTGGGGTATTTGGGCCGTAGTATGTGGTGCTTGGGACTTCAGACTCTGTGCTCAACGGTCATTCCTGGTGGTGCCAGCCATTAATTTGGGTTGAATGTGTGCATGGTAAGTGCTTGAACCCCTATACAACGTCTGGGGTCCAACCAAATCAATTATCTGCATATATTTTATACATGCATGGCATACTTTTCCTTAGATTTTTTATATTTCTAGGATATATTGATCATCTTTAATTATTTCACATCCATACCAATGTCCAAAAATTTTCAAAATACAATTTTTGAAAAATATCATATAGAAGTCCAAATTTGTATTGTTCGTGGGATAACTATATTAAGAAGAAAGTAGAACCACAATAAACATGCAAGTAAAATGGAGGTACATTTTTTGGAGTCTTTCAATTATGCATTTATATTAGTCTCTATACAAGTATGATTTTTAAATAATCAATTTCTATTACTATCAAATGTTTATTGAGATTTTATAATTGTAATGTTTTACTGCTAAGATGACATTGATGTGAACATTTATATCTATTTGTCTACTTTTCTAATTGTTTACATAAGATCAATTTTAACAGCTAACTTACTTGTGACCGGTATGTAGCTCAGGACAAAAGAACGTGGTCTGCGTGTATGAAACTTTGGTTTCTGTTCCTTGCCCTATAGAAACAAAAGCAAAACCATTAACTGTGGTTGGAAATAGGCCTCGGTGGTAAAATATTTGCCTCACATTTCTGAGGTTATGGGTTTGATCCCTGAATTTCCATCTACACACACAAAAGCTAACTTACAACAAAGTCTCCCACTGGAGACCTAACTGGGCCCGCTCAAGAAAATCGATGAACAACGGGAGGACAGTGACAGTGACAGTGACTTAATGAACATTCAACTGCTTTAAGCTATATATTGCCTAACTATTAAAAGGATTTAATTCTCAATAAAATAGCTTGAAAAGCTCTTTCTTCTAGCACCTCTGCTAGGGAAAGATAGCACCTGATTTTTCAATATTTGTAATTTGGGGGGACATTTTAATTTCTCATTTTAATTTGTGCTCTTTGTCTACGAGTGAGCTTGAAAATTGCTCTTGTATGGTACTACATGGAAAATATTATGCTATGGGAAATGAGTCAGAAAGAGAGGGAGAGACATAGAAAGACCGCATGCATCTGGGTAACATAAAGTAACAAAACAAGAGACTAACACCCAAGAACAGCTGTGTTAAATACCAGGTTGTTCACTCCATGGCTTAGAGGCCAGCTGCACTGTCTAGGGGTAAAGGCAGCGCAGATAGAGAAGGGAGCACCCAATAAAGGGTGCTGGGAAGATCTGCCCAGGATGGGAGATGCCAGCTGAAAGTAGTCTATGGACCGAACAGGATTGCCACCCAATGGCTCTTCTGCAGACCACAGCACCCAAAAGGAGAGATAGAACAAAAGGGAGTGCCCTACCAAAGAGGCAGGGTGGGATGGGGCATGGGGCTGGTGGTGGGATGGGCACTCCATCACTGTATAACTGAAACCCAAGCGCAACAACCTGTAAGTCTACAACTGTACCTCATGGTGTTTCACTACTAAAACAAAACAAAACAAAAATTAAAAAAAAGAAAATTGCTCTTGTGTTTGCTAGTCATTTACACGTCTTTCAATAGAGATTATGTGATCATGGTTTATGCTTATTTTTTCTATTTAAGTGTAATAGCTCAATACTGATTTATTTCACAGCACTAATTTTTAAAACCCATTCATCCTTGGCCTATCATATTAGTTGCCAGTATTTGTTGGTTTTGCTTGTTTTTTGATCACTTAATTTGGTTTTTGTCCTTTTCTTACAGATTGTAAAATTTTGACACAAATGAGCATATGTTTTTCTTTATCTTCTACAGTTTTAAACTGAGAACAACTGTTTGTTTTGTACAAATAAGATACCTGTGCATTTACTATTTCTTCTCATTTTATTTACGTTTTAACACATCCCGATTCATCTACAACTTATCCTAGTAAGTGTTGTCATATTGAAAGAAACCACCAATTTTTTCAATCATAGCACTGTAGCACTGTCCTCCCGCGGTTCATCCATTTGCTCGAGCGGGAACCAGTAACATCTTACAACAAATTGTGAGACTTGTTGTCACTGGGTTTGGCCTATCGAATACGTCATGGGTATCTTGCCAGGCTCCTGCTATGTGGACGAGATACTCTGGGTAGCTTGCCGGGCAGAGGAATCGGAATCAGGGTTGGCCTCCTGCAAGGCAAACGACCAAATCCGCTGTGCTGTAAACGTTATCTAAAATATACTAGTAATACCAAATGTTGTTTCTTTAACAGTGCAATATAAACGATTATTTCGTAATTTTCTTGATGTGTTAATGAAATAGCTAAGCTCTTGAGTATCATGGGAGTATTTTTCTAACACAAGAGTCTGACGAAGGTGAAACTGTTATAACCGTCTTGTAGGATTCCATCTCCCTAGCCTGCTTCATTCTACCCCGCTCTCTATCCAATCCGGTCTTCTTTGATTCTTACCTCCTGATTTGCTAGCCTCTACCTTTCAACTGCCTACTTTATGACATCATTCTCCCACCAAACCAACCACCAACTGGTAGAATCTTGGGGGTCCCATGTAGTTGTTTGTAAACAAATTTGAATCATCATGGCAAGTGACAAGTGACCAATGACCAATCACCAGTGAGCAGTCGTCTGTACTGAACACTTCCGGTCTTAAGCCGCTTCAGTGTTCAGAAGTAATTTCGGACCGTCTCCTCTTCTCGTCTACCTTTCATCGGTATTTCCTCTTCTCTGACCATGTCAGGTAAGGAATAATACTTTTCAAAGCTTTTCATTAGGTTTATCATCCCTAAACTTAACAGTCAAGGAAAAACAGCACGTAGTAATGAAAGAAAGTATTCAAGTAGAATTTTATAAGCCTCATTTGAGCTTGACTTTGAACTTTGCTGTGTGATTTTAGATATTGGCTTACTTTCTCTCACATACAAAGTGTTTTTCCTCATTGATTACGTTATATTTTAGATATACTTAGGAGCAGAAATACACACACACACACACACACACACACACACACATATATATATATATGAGTGTTGATTCTCTGTGTTTCTTTTTTCCTTTTAATAGTGAATTTTACATGACATCCATTGAAAACAAGTAAATCAGAGACAGTATTTTTACAGAAACAGAAACTATAGATGCTGTGGAAAACTGTTAATATATACTTACATGTGTTCTCTCTAATGGTCTCTCCACTTGTATGTATACTTCAGTATTTTAAATATAGTGATATTACAAAGTAATAATCATTGATCTTTGAGATTTCTATTTAAACCAGGTAATAAGAAAATATGGGGCATGAGGAAGATGTGCAGTGCTGAGCGGTAGGGAGGGCTTACCAAGCCCTCAAATTTAAGAAAGTTTGGGATCAATTTCATCAAACATTGACCAATTAAAATCAAGATGATATGAGGGAGAAATAAATAGGAATGAAAGAACGAAAGAAAGAAAGAAAGAAAGAAAGATAGAAAGATTGAAAGAAGAAATAAAGAAAGAAAGAATAGGGACGTCGATTATCAAGGAAGGGGAAAACGTTTGGACAGAATGTTGAAGAGAACCAAAGGTTTAAAATCAAAAAAGAAAGAATATATATTAAATATGCTCAGATAAATACACTGAGAGCAAGTCAAAGCAATTTACTTCAATAAATGCCAGGACTAGAAATTATACTATGCCTTGAATAGGGTTCCAGTAGGAAAAGCAGTTTATCAGAAAGCCATCCTTGCTGGCTTTTTTCCTGATTATCTCTTAGAACACGGTACTTGGTACTTGACAATTTGGAGTATAAACACGCTTCAGAAATGATGCTTCCCATAAATAGCTAATAGTGCTTATCTAGGGCGGTGGAAGACACAGAATCTTCAAAGTTTTTTATTACGTTCTGGTTTTTAAGTACATGTACGCGCTGTCAGGTAAAATTAAAAAAAATGGTATATTCTAACTTGAATCAGGAGATTTGATTCATTTGTGTGGTAAGTAGGTTCCAGGTTAAAGCTGCTTGTCATCTTTACAAATATTATTTCATGTGATTTTTTTCTTCCTAACATGAGAGTATTTTGATAATAGTCAACTTCTGTTTTTAGGTCCTAAGAGGAAATAGAAAAATCAAGGCTCACATGTCTAATTACACGTTTTTGTCATATTTGGGAATTATGAGTTTTCCTACATTAAAGATATTTTATTGGATTTTGGTGCTCATTTATTAAACATTGAGAAAAACATTTTCCTGGTTGATAAAGCTAATTCTAATCTAGGGGTTGAAAGTAAATTTGCAATATTTTGTGATCACTTTTTAAATGGTCTTTTCTGTTTCTTGTGTGATCAAGTGAAATCCTCTGCTATATTTAACACATGTTGTTTGCTGGTTAATATTCAAAGTTACTCATGAGAATAATTTTTTTGTACTTTCGAAGTTTCTTTCTGTATTTTACTCATTAAAAACATTTCTTGTCTATGAAATACAATCACGTTCATTCCTATATTTTCTTTTTCTTATGTAATTACTGATAAATCCTTTCTCTTTAATGGACTGGTAAAGTGTGCACTCAAAAATCACCTTCTATTCCATTTTTTGGCTAGCAGTTTTTTCTAAAATAGAATACTCTCTTCATATTACATATGTGGAACGATTTATTAATAACTTTATTGTACTGTTTTATTTGGTTTTGCTTGGGCCCACATACACTGTTATTCAAGGCCTACTCTTGGGTCTGGTCTCCAAAACTTACTGTATTATGCTGCTTGCTGCAGAGCCCAGATTTCATTAATATCTATATACTTCTTTTTCAGTTCTGTGATACATATTTTTCTTGATGTTTTCTTTACCCTTCCTCCTATGTAAATCACATGAAATAGAAAAATTATATTCATGTATGCATTATTATTCTTAGAATTATTAGTAACTTACATTGTAGATAAACAACTTAAGACACAGATTTTCAATAAAGTTTTCCTTCCAAAAACATTTCTTGGGAAAGACTCAAGCAGTCATTTTTGAAGTGGATCAAAAAGGAGGGTAACCTTCAATGCATCAACAAGATTAAGTAGTATGTGAACCGTAAGTAACAGGTACTCATCGCACAAGTCAAATGGAAACCTGATGATTACAGTGGTAATAGTTATAAAGACCCCAAATGCCTATCGTAATGTAAAGTATCTTCTTTCCGTTTTCTGGCCTTGTATTCATCATGCAGGGTCCTGGCCAAAAGTCCACATGCTTTAGGTGGTGTAACCTGGAAATTCATAAGGGACAGAGAGAGATAGTACTGGAGGGGATAAGGCACTTGCCTTGTACACAGCCAATCCAGTTGAATCTCTGTCAGGGCATACACTCTCCCGAATGTTCTAAGGGGTCACTCCAGAGTGCAGAGCCAGGAAGACCCCAAGATCACTGTCAGTTTTTGGTCCAAACTCTACACCACCCCACACCCCGCCCAATAAAATTTATTGGAATAGAGGAAATTTCTTTGCCATCTCTGGGCCTCAGGTTTCTTCTTGTCCAGAGAATGTTTCCCATTCTATTAGACTTCCTAGTTTGAAAAACCTTCCATTCTAGGAAATAGCATAGGAGTCATTAGGAGAACAAGCTAAGGAGAAACTATCTGTAAGCAAGAAATCCAGGTACAGACACGATCACCTGGTTCTTCTACAGTTCTGTGTTTACTTTGGGAGCACGATACCAAATACACAAAGTGCCAAAATGTTCCAGATTTTGAATCACCCCAAGTTGTTGGAATTTTTGAAACTCAGTTGACTGTTGGTACTAGAAGCATCTCGATGGCTTAAATTTTAAGTTCATATTGTTCCTCTCAGTGTTGAAGTAGATTATTAGTCTCACAGATTTTTTTCATCACCCTCTTGTTCTTTACAGAAAATTTTCAAAATCCACCTGTATTGGGAACTGCACATACTCTGCAGCTTTCCCTTCCATGGTGAACAATGCAGCTTCCCTAACAGGAAGTTTCTGCAACTACTCCAGAGTATCTGCTCCAGCTGGTAGTTCTGCTTGGCTCCTGCCCTCAGCCTCTGGCAACTCTTTCCAACCACTGATGGGTAGTGCCTATCTTTTCCAACATTTCAGCACAACAATGCTGTCTGCAGTGTTTCACCAGAGTCATATATCCACCTCAGCTGCTTCCTACCCGAGTGTTTTGGAATGGGATATTGCAGGAAGTGCTGAAGAGAAGTCTTCCATGGGAGACCTTTCTGTGACTGTCCTTGACCAAGACACCGCTGTCTCTTTCATGTCTATGGCAGCTCGCTATGAGAAAATCCTAGATACCAACAACACGGTGTCTGTGTACCCATAACTTTCTGCCAGTCCTGTTGAGAGAACACCATCTCTTATTCCACATCAGAGTCAAAGCCTGTCACTTCCCTACCAGGAAGGAAGCCAGGTGTATTACTATCATCAAGGCACTCTGCGAACTCTCCTTTCCGGCCTGTAGTCCTATGACTCCATGACATACAGAGAGCAAAAGGGCTCTGCCCCCCAAACATACAGCAACTCATCGCGAGAAATGGTTATGGTTCTCAAGGGGGTCCAGCCCCCAAATAACCAACCACCAGCCTCCTCCTCTGGAATCGACTTCTCTTTGTCTGCTCAACCCATCACAGAATCGAGTTTTCAAGGTGAGTAAAACTAAGAGAAGGGAAACAAAATTCAAAACTTGGGGTCAAAATAGAGGAAAACTCTCCATAGACAGGTGGTATTGAAGTGAAATACACTGAGATTATATCATTAATACTCCTATTCCATGATATGAACGTCCTATTATCTTTTCAAGAAATCGAATACATTGAGACTAGACTACTTTACAATGCTAAGCTCTGTATGGAACTTAATGGTTTAAAAATACCTATTTTTATTTTATTTTTTTAAAAAAAGCTTTAGTTTAGAGCAGGTTGAATCTGGGTCATAGCCTGTACCTCTCAGGGATTACTCCTGGGTCTGTGCTAGGGATCACTCCTGAAGGTGCTTAGGAGATCATACGTGATACTAAAGATCAAACTGAGGTCAGCTGTGCGCAGGGCCAGTGCCTTACCAAATGGACTATCCTTCTGTTCCAAATCTCTTATTTTTAAATGCACTTTACACTGAAACTCTTTCAAATACAAATAGAACCAAAAACAGCAGCACCACATGACAAACAGTAAGAACTGCAACCTTTACCTCCACTTGTAGCACAGGGCCTTGTCCATTATCCTTAGAATAGCCAGTAACAATGCCTTGCCTATGGCTGGTAGGTGCACTGTTGTTGCACCACTACTTGTGTGGAGGGAATTTATCATTTCCCAGGGACTGATTTCTTCCTTGGTTCCTTTTTAGTGATGAATTTCCTGGGGATGGGGACTTCCCTGCCATCGCAAGCTTCAGGTCCTACATTGGGTCTGACACAAATTTCAGAAATGCCCCCATCATGCAATAGCAGGATTCAAAGACTTGAGACGAATCCACCACCTGAGCTTCGGGAAGTTCCCATGATATCTGCAGCCCAAAGTAACCTGGCGCTGACCTCAACTCCAACTCAGGAACAAAAAGTTAAGAATTTTGACCAGATGAAAACGGGGCTCTCAAAATCTCTGAAGACCTCCCAGATCCCAGTAGATCTAAAATAACAAAATAGGAGACTAACTCCCAAGAGTGGCCAAGATTAGTGTCAGGAATTTTTTTTCATACCTTGGAGACCAACCACACAAGCTAGCAGAAAAGGCAGCTCAGATAGAAAATGTAGCACCGAATAAAGGGTGTTGAGAGGATCCTCCAAGGATGGTAGAGAATGCTGAACATATAGACCAAGGATGATTGTCACTCAATGCCTCTTTTGCAAACCACAACACCTAAGAGGAGAGAGAGAACCAAGGGGAATGGCCTGCCACACAGTCAGGGTGGGATGAGAGAATGGGAGATGGGAGGGAGACTGGGGCCCATTGGTGGTTGGAAATGGGCACTGGTGATAGGATGGGTATTTGATCATTGTATCATTGAAACCCAAGCACAAAAATTCATATGTCTACAACCGCACCTCATGGTGTCTCACTAATAAAAATTTAAAAATTAAAAATAAAAAAATTGGAACATAAACTAAAAATAAACAAGAGAAAGATCTAACAATAGAAAAGAGGACTATAGTACTCAAAACGTTGAGAAACAGGCACATTGGCAAGTATTTTTAAATACGCATCCAGGAGAGAATATAGCATTGTTCATGAACAAATCTACTCTATGGATTCATCTCATCCTTGAAATGGAAAAGGACAATGTGTTACAGTTACCAATTTGAAAATAAGATATATACCATCTATTTTTTGCTATGTTTCTATGCTTTACCGAGTATTATTCTGATTTTTAAATTTACTTTAAGGATTAAAACAGTATTTGCCTGCATTAAACTTTTTAATTATTATCCATGGTGGCAGAAAATGGGCACTGGGGGAGGGATGGGTATTTGATCATTGTATAATAGAAACCCAAGCACAAAAAATTGTAAATCTACAACTGTACTTCATGGTGTTTCACTAATAAAAAGAAAAAAAAGGAAAAATATTGGAGCTTAATGATTTGTTCTCATATATTTTCCCTACATGGTATAATTTGGCATTGATCTAGGAAGGCCAGCATGAAAAAGTTGAGGTGTATATCTTAACCACCAATGCCAAAACCACTGTAAGTATGGAACCCAAAGTACAATAGTTAAACTTCAAAATGTGTTCGTCAAGGAAATCGGTGGGAATGCAGGGCGAAATGGGTCGTTTGTTGGTCGAGGGATGAAGACACTGGTGGTGTGATTAGAATTGGAATATTGTATGACAAAACTCCATTATAAATGACTTTGTAAATCAAAATTGCCTAAATGTTAAAAAAAAGAGAAGTCAACTGATATCTATATTTCAAGAAAGATTGTCTTAGCAAATTTTGGCATGGAGACCATATTTGGTAGAGAGATAAAGAAAGAAAGGGAGAGTTGAAGGTTGGGAAGAGAATCCTGGATATCATGGAAGAGATGAAAGTTGATCTTAGAAGATTTGGAGCCATCAGAGTTTAGATAGTTAAATGGTGAGACCATAGCAGTTTAGGTAGTTAAATAGTGATATTGGTTTAAGTCATCAGCAGTGTATATATAGAGTTCAAAGACCTCACAGATATTCGGGCTATATCAACTAACAAGGGGACCGTTTTTTTTCCTGAAGCACTATTTAAGTATAATATATTGCCAGAAAGAATGATAAGAAGCTGGTTCTCTTTTTCACAGATTGATACAATAGAGATGAAAACTTTTATACAAAGGAATCTATCACCTTGTCCTGTTGCTCTGCTTTCTTTTCATCATTCCATTCTCCCCCATGACCCTACCTAATCAGGGCTCTCCACATTTCTCAGCAGTGTCACCACATAGCCTCAGAGCATGTATTAACTGCCAGTAGCTCACAGTTCTCTTGTTTTACCCACATCCAGGCCAGAGCTATCCTTCTGCAAACGAAGATGTCTGCTGAAGGCCCATTCTTCTTGAAGTGGCAGTCATGGTTTACCTCGTATTAATCATTGTGTTTACAAATTTCGATGAATGTCACTATACTAGTGACAGGGATTTTCCAAACTAAGGGAAGAATAAACATTTTCCATTACCCCAAGAATTTTGGGCAGTTATTTTCTATCCACTGCAAATAATATATGATAATTAGTCAATAGAACTGAAGTAAAAACAGGGACATTTGTCAATTTGGTGCCATGACTAGTCAGTCTTAGTATAAATATATATTTCTAGAAAAAAAAGCAGAAGAAAACGATTTGGTTGCTAGCAAAGAATGCCAAATCTCTGCCAAGAATTCCCTTGAAAATAAAAATTGTGCTCTGGAAAGAAAGATGGCGGCCGCACGGGAGCCTTGTGGAAAGCAGGTTTGAGCCGGGCTCGGGGGAGCGGCGGGGACCTCATGGGAAGGGGGGCTTTGTGGGCCGTCCCCCACGCCCCACCGAGGTCGCCAGCTGCCCCCCACGAGTGGCTCTCCGGCACGGCCACGGCCCCGGAGGCACAAGGACTTAGCACAGATAACCAGCCGCTTGGAGCAGAAAAGCAAATGGACTTGTGTTGATCCGCGCCACCAAGCCTGCCCGGAGGGGGAAGGGCGTTGACCTGCCCGCCCGCTCCTCTCTGGAAAGAAAGATGGCGGCCGCACGGGAGCCTTGTGGAAAGCAGGTTTGAGCCGGGCTCGGGGGAGCGGCGGGGACCTCATGGGAAGGGGGGCTTTGTGGGCCGTCCCCCACGCCCCACCGAGGTCGCCAGCTGCCCCCCAGGAGCGGCTCTCAGGCACGGCCACGACTCCAGGGCACAGAAACCAATCTCTTAACTAGCTAACTTTTAATAGAAATTCTTCCAGGGTCAATAAGTAAAATAGCAGAAATTCAAAACCGCGCGGCCGCTTTGGCGGCCGCGCAACATCATTTTATTCTTAAACCAAGTTGTAGAAAGCAAATCATTTCACAACGCTGTTTCAGTATGTCTGATTGGGGGGGGGGGGGTGGGTCGTAAACTCTAAACAATAATTGTGCATCTTCTATCGAAATAATCTATCTAGTCAAAGTAGATAGAGTATTAACTAGAACTCATCTGCCTCACAAGAATTGGGAGGGGTGGGAGGAGGTGTTCTATTGGGGTTCGGGGTTAAAAATGAGTATTGGTAAAGGGAAATGTGTTCGGTATCTACATGACTGAGACCTAAACCCGAAAGCTCTGTAACTTTTCCCACAGTGATTCAATAAATAAATAAATTATAAAAAAAAAAGAAAATAAAAATTGTGACTATGTACAGAACATGATTGCCACTCAATGCCTCTTTTGCAGACCAAAACACCCAAAAGGAGAGAGAGCAAAAGGGAATGCCCTGCCATAAAGGCATGGTGGGATGGGTGGATGTGTGTGGGAGGGACACTGGAATCCATGGTGGTGGAAAATGGGCAATGACGGAGGGATGGGCATTTGATCATTGTATAATCGAAACCCAAGGACAAAAATTGGTAAATCTACAACTGTACCTCATGGTGTTTCACTAATAAAAATTAAAAATAAAATAAAATAAAAATTGTTTTGTCTGCCAGAGACCAATAGATGGGAACCTGAGTGAAGGCAAAAGATTAAGTTGGTTGACTTTTATTTTTCCTTGAGTATATAAATTTGATTTTGGAATCAATTTATTTGACAGTTTATCAAGACAGAGAAATTTTCATCACTTCTCTTATTTAAAAGTATAGTGATACACCATATCTCTATCTCACTTTATTTTTATTTCTGATAGTTTGACACAAAAGATATGTCAAAATCATAGATAAATGTCAATTATTTAAATACTTTTTGTTATTTATAATTACTTTATAGAACTGCTTAAATTTTAGGATTATGCAGAATCAACATGCATGTATCACATTACACTCACCACTGAAAGGCCTACTCTGTCATTCACCATTGTTCAATTTTTCCACTTTGATTACACCTTTCCTTCTGGTAACTAAATAGACTTATAGTTCTATAGTTTCTTTTTATTGCTTTGAAAAGATCAAAACTATGCAATTTTCAACATTGGATGAAACTAGAGGATATCATGCATGTAAAGTTAACCTTAAGGAAAGGAACAGATACAGAGAGATTTCTCTCATACATGGGATGTAAAGACACACAGCAAGGTAGCAGCAAAGGTTCAAGGGCAATGTAAGGGGAGAACTGATCCACACAATTGAGTCAGGAGATTGGGAGGGAGGGATTCTGGGGGTTTTGGGGAGGGGGAGGGGTTATTTTTTGAGAGAATGAGGAGTGTCATGTTGGAATTATGTGTATGACAAACCATTATTAATTGAATTATAAATCATAGAATATAAATAATGATTTAGATGTTTGTCCATCCCATTTTATTCTTTTAATTTGTTTTCTCCATATGCTACATATGCATGAACTTGTATGATGCCTATCTTTCTCTGCCTGGTTTATGTCACTAACCATAATATCTTCATGTTATCCATTTTTATACAAATAATAATATTTCACTTCATACAACTGAGTAGTATTCCATTGCTTTACCACCTTTCATTTTCAAAATTTGTGGTTTAAAAGATAAAAATATTGGTTTTAGCATTGCTCTGGTGCTTTAAAATATTTAGTTTAGTGAAGCAAAATAGATTTTATTGAAAAACACTTAGAAACTTGTGAAATATGTGTAGGGTGGAATGGAATATATGTTCAAGAGAGAACACTCGTTTAACAAAGCAAGCAAAGAGAGATATGGAGAAAGGAAGCACGGTATTTCTTCAAGGGAGAACACAAGTTTGAGGTCCAAGCCGACTCTGGTAGTTTAGGAATAAGAACTTAGAGTGGTATGAACTTAACTTGTGCATTTTAGGGGAGAACCTGAGTGACACTATTAGAAGTATGCTCAGGATATCTTAAATGGGAGTCTGCACTTGGAGTGAGAAGGGTATAGAGTTCTTTCGGGAGATCTGGACTATGGAGAACAGTAATATTATAACATTAATGATAGTATCTTACCGTGGGATTCCAAAAAAATCTTTAACAGTGGCATAAGAAATGATAACATTCTTAGGTATTTGGATTTCTTGTGGAAACTACTGGAAAGCTGAGTTGATGCGCTGGATGTCTCCAACTGAAACAAGGTCAACAAGTCATGAATGAAAAATTACAAGTTAGATGGATCAAGGATTCTGACCCCAGTGGATGGCTAGCTTTTGGTTGAACAATTTTTACTGATGGCCTGATGTAGATTCTGATCCTGGGATACGTAACAGATGGGGATCCTCAGAAGTGAAGCCTCTGAGGCAGAATTCATTCATGCCAACTTATGGGTTATGAATGTTTGCTCATGGCTGCTACCATTATAACATGGCATTCAATGGTTTTGTGGTTTCAATTTACTGTGTCAATGTAAAGATGAAGTTTCTAAATGGAAGGTAAAAATCTGAGGCCCTCAAGATGATGAATTATGGGGATGCGGGGTGGAGGGGAGCTGGAGCTATAGTACAGCAGGTAGGGCATTTGCCTTGCACATGGCCTACCCAGGACAGATTCCCAGCATCCTGTATGGTCCCCCCAAGCACCGTGAGGAGTAATTCCTGAGTGCAGAGCCAGGAGTATCCCCTGTGCATCGCCAGGTGTGACCCAAAAACGCAAAAAAAAAAAAAGATGATGACTTACCTTTAGATATTTTGAAGTCAAGTAGAAACAGCCAGAAAACTCCCCAGAAAAGACTTCTCCAGGATCAAAAACATCATCACCTCTAGCGTGAGAGCATACAGAAAATAAGGTTTCCATTTATGCCAAGTTAAAGCAAGCCATACATGATCTTGGAAAGTCTGCCAAAGGAAAGCATGGATTTAGGAAGGATAAGGTGACAACTGGGTCTTATAATATACAAGATATATATATATATTAAAATATACAATATTTTATAAGTATTTATATATATTTATTTATATTAAAATATAATATTTATCTTAAAATATACAAGAGAAACAAAGGTCATGAAGTAGGAGGTAAGGTGGCAATCAGGTCTACTACAAAAAGCATTTTTTTAATGAAAAGAGAAAATGTAATGAGACATCAAATAAGACCTTTGTAAATATTTAAGAACAGGGTTATAACTCAGTGATTCAGAATTTGCCTTCCATTGTATGATGATCTGTGATTGATCCTTAGCACTGTAAACAACATTGTTTTTAATTTTTAATTTCTTTCTTTCTTGCTTGCTTGCTTTCTTTTTTATTTTTTGTCTTACCTGGCTATGTATAGGCGTTATTTTTAATTTTTTAAAAAAGTTATAATTTTACCTTTTTACCTGTAGTTTAAAACGAAATCTAAATTATTTTAGAGTAAATATATGTGAAGAAGAATAAAATTTACGGGAACTATTTAGTATTCTTAATGATATTGCAGTCAGAACTTTGAGTATTATGAATGGAGAAACGAGGCACTATTTTGTTGACGGTTACTCTAACTAGATATTCTGATGGTTATTGGTTCTTTGGGGACACATCCAGTCATGCTCAGGTGCTGCTTTGGCTCAAGGGTCTCTTCCAGTGTTGCTCAGGGTACTATGTTGTGCCAGGAAATGAGTATGCTTCTTTTACATTCAAAGTCCACAGTCGGTCCAGTGAGCTATCACTCCAGTCTGAAAGGCTCTTAAGAAAGACCCTAATTTCACAAAATAAGTGGGGAACCTTTATTGCAGATGCTTGTTTAAATTGTTTGGCATGGAACCAGAGACACCAGCTTTCATTCAAAAAGTGGCCAGTGAGATTAATACCAGGAGTTTTGCTCCATGGTTTGGAATCCAGCCACACATTCTAGGGGGAAAGGGAGCTCATATAGAGTAAGGAGCACCAAATAAAGGGTGTTTGGAGGATCCTCCCAGGATTGGAGAAGCATTCTGAAAGTAGAGTATAGACCAACATGATTGCCAGTCAATGCCTCTTTTGCAAACCACAACACCCAAAAGGAGAGAGAGAACAAAAGGGAATGCCCTGCCACAAAGGCATGGTGGGATGGGGGGATAGGGGGTGGGAGGGACACTGGGACCCGTGCTGGTGGAAAATGGGCACTGGTGGAGGGATGGGTATTTGATCATTGTACAATTGAAACCCAAGCACAGAAATTTGTAAATCTATAACTGTACCTCATGGTGTTTCACTAACAAAAATTTAAAAAAAAATGTAAATGACAGAGAATGGGCACTGATTGAGGGATGGGTACTGGATCATTGTATAACTGAAACCCAAGCACAAAAATTTGTAAGTCTACAACTGTACCTCATGGTGTTTCAGTAATAAGCATTAAAAGAATAAAAAGTGAGGCAATGCATAAAAAAAAAGTGGTCAGGTACCATCAATGCTGCTGCCCACACCCACACCGGGAGTGACAATGCTATGAGCAAGGGTTTCCATACTTGGATTCTCAAGATAGTGCCCCAGGAAATACTGACACGCAGCAGCATTTTGGACCCAACCTATTATAAAACTTGTTAGAGGTTAATTGATACCAAACAAGAAAATTCAGGACTGTTGTGTAGCTTCTTTGATAATTTATTTTTCTCTAGTAGCTTGTAGATATTAGGGGTGGCAGTGGTATATTCTATAATAAACAGTATTGCGTTTTTAAAATGTTGAAGGCCTAAGGTATATAAAAGAGGCAAAATAAAATGAGTAAATATGTACACACATGAACACTTTTGTTGTTTCTTTAGCAATTGCTTGGATGAAAACTGTAGATGGGTAGCATGTATTTAAGTAGCTGGAGATAGGGATCAGGGGTGGTGTGGACTGCAGGAGAGGGTGGAAAGATGGGAAGAGATTATAAGTGTGTGTGTTTCTGAGTGCTATTGTGTGAGAATGTTGAGTTTATAAGAATTCATGCATGCATGTGTGAGTAAGAGAGAGAGAGAGAGAAAGAGAATGAGTGTGTGTGCATGTATCCGTGTGTGTGTGTTTTCTTAGAATAATCCTATATTTCACCTGAACTACTGTACCAAGTGATGCTGTCATTCATTATGAGAATGTAATAAATAAATTTTATTAAATTCAGGTGGTGAAATATGTTGGCCTTTAAGCCCTTCCCCTCCTCCAATTCATCAAATTCTTCCTATAATTTTCATTTACTCCCTGACCTCTTCAGGACTCAATTGGATTCAATCTGCCACATCCAAATTTATCTCTTTTAGAAAAAGTAATTAGATTAAAATATAAATCACACTATTGTTAACATTCAAGTGGGTTCTAATGATAATTAATAATTTCTATTCATAGAAGTACTTATTCAGGCCACACAATAAGGCAAAATTCAGAATATCGGACAGAAGTCAATTATTTCTCAAGCAGAACTAGCTATATTATAGCCATTCTAAAGATGTTAGAAATTTGCAGTACAGACATTAGAGGTTCATGCTATAAGTAAAAGATTTCTCGTTTTCTCACTTGAATCCTATTCTCCATAATAATAATTGAATAAATGAATAAGTGACAGAAATAATTGAATGTTGTTTTCTTCACTTGAAGGTTTTATTCACAGATCTTGTCTCATAAAAATTATTCAGAAAACATTATATTAAACAAACATTCCATGGTGATTAATCAGAATTCTTATGTTTGAAAGTGACAAACTCATACCACACTCATTTTAAACTAAGAAGATACTTGATTCATGTACCTATAAAGCTGGAGTGCCCTCTAGGTATGGTTGGGCCCTAAGAGTTGATTTTAATTTATTTACTTATTGATTGATTGAGTGCTTGACTGAATCACCATGAGTGGTTGACTGAATCACCATTGAGTGGTTGACTGAATCACTAGGACATAAAGAGATACAAAGCTGTTCATGAGTAGGTTTCAGTCATACAGTGTTCCAAGACCCATTGCTCCACCAGTGAACATTTCCCACCTACAGTGTCCCCAGTTTTCCCCCGGAAATCCTTTCTCTCCCTCTCTCTCTCCTCACCCCCGGCCCCTGTCTCTCCCTTTCTTCTACCTATCTACCTATCTACCGATCTCTCCCTTTTGAGGCATCATGGTTTACAACACAGGAACTGATAGGTTACCATGTTTCTTCCTTTACCTATTTTCACTTCACAGTTCTTTTCCAGCATCATCATTTCCAACTATCTTTGTCATAGTGGTCTCTTCTCGATCCCAACTGCCATCTCCCCCAGCCCATAAGGTAGGCTTCTAACAGTGGACCAATCATCCTGGCCCTTATTTCTACTGTCCTAAGGTATTAATCTAAAGTTATGATTTTTCATATCCCACAAATGAATGTAATCCTATATCTGTCGGTCTCCTTCTGACTCATCACACTCATCATGATACTTTCATGTACATCCATTTATAAGCATACTTGATAACTTCATTTTCACTAACAGCTGCATAGTATTCCATTGTTTAGATATACCATAGTTTCTCTAACTAATCATTGAGAAATCTTGGGCATACAAGTTGTTTCCAGATTCTCACTATTGTGAATAGTGCTGCAATGAACATAGAAGTGCAGATAGCATTTCTGCTGTGTGTTTTCGGGCCTGGGAGTATATTGCCAAAAGTGGTATTGCTGGATTCATGGAAGCTCAATTTGTAGCTTTCTGAGAAATGCCCATATTGTTTTCTGAAAAGGCTGAACCAATCGGCATCCCCACCAACAGTGAAGAAGAGACCCTTTCTCCCCACTTCCATGCTGACATTGGTTGCTCTTGTTCTTTTTGATGAGTCAGTCTCTGTGGTGTGAGATATCTCATTGCTGTTTTGATTTGTATCTCCCTGATGATTCATGATGTAGAAAATTTTACCTCTGTTTTTTGGTCATTTGTATATATTCTTTGTATTGTATTTATTGTATGTATTGTATTTATTCTTTGAGGAAGTTTCTGCTCATTTCTTCTCCTCATGTCTTTTTCTCATAAAGTTCTACCAGTGCCATATATATCTTGGGTTATATACAATAAGGGGTTAATTGTATGGGTATTGCATAAAGAATTTTCCCCCATTATGAGGGCTGTCTTTTTATCATGGTCACCATTTTTTCTGAGTTGCAGAAACTTCTTGGTTTAATGTAGTCTCATTTGGTTATCTTCACTTCCTCTTCCTTGGTCAGTGGTGTATCATTCTAGAAGTTTCCCTTAGCTTTAATGTCATGGAGGGATCTTCCCACATTTTTCTCCATATATCTTAAGAATTCAGGTATGATATTGAGGTCTTTAATTCATTTGATATGACTTTGTGACTGGCACTATAAAGAGGTCTGAGTTAAAGTTTTTTTGCATGTTGCTGACCAGTTTTCCCAGCAGCACTTGTTGAAGAGACTTCCTTGCTCAACTTCATATTTATTGAGCCTTTATGATACATTAGGTAATAATAATCTGAGGGCCAGCGTCAGGATATTTGACTATATTCCATTGATCTGAGGCCTGTCCTTATCTGAATATCATGCTAATTTGATTACTAGGACTTTGTAGTAGGGTTTGAAGTTGGGGAAGCTGTTCCCTTCTTCTTTTTACCAAAGATTGCTTTAGCTCATCATGGGAGTTTATTGTTGTGTATGAGTTTCAAGAGTGTTTAATCTATTTCTTTGAAAAATGTTATGGGTATCCTTATAGAAAGTGCATTAAATCTTTATAGCACTGTGGGGTGTATTGCCATTTTGACAGTGTTAATCCTCTCAATCAATGAGCATGGGATGTGATTCCATTTCCTCATATCCTCTTTTATTTCATGAAGTAGTGTTTTGTAGAGTGTTTTTGGTATAGGTCCTTAACCTTTTTAGTAGATTCTAGTATACTTGATTTTCTGAGGTTATTGTGAATGGGTTTGTTTTTCACCTATCTATTTTTTCTCTTTCATTAATAGTATTTGGGAAAGCCATGGACTATTGGATATTGATTTTGTAATATGCTAATTTAGTAAGCAAATCTATTCTTCCCAAGAGCTTTTTGGTAGATCCTTTGGGATTTTCTAAGAATACTATCATGTCATCTCCAAATAGTAAAAGCTTGAGTTCTTCCTTTTTTTTTTATCTGGATGCCCTTGATATCTTTTTCTTACCAAAATCATATGGCAAGTACTTCAAGTACTATGTTGAATAGGAGTGGTGAGAGTGGGTAACTTGTTTTGTGCCTGATTGTATTTTGGGAATCTAGCTCATTGATTTTTCTCCAAGCCTTTAGTTTTTCCCCATTGAGAATAATGCTTGGTGTGGGTTTGTAGTAGTTTCCTTTGACTAGATGGAGGAAAGTACTTTCAACTCCAATTTTGTTGAGAGTTTTTCATCATGAATGTGTGCTGGATCTCATCAAATGCTTTATCTACAACTATTGATATTACCATATGATTTTTATCTTTATTTTATTGAGATGGTGTATTCTGTTGATTGACTTGAGAATGTTAAGCCATCCTTGCATCCCCAAGATAAACATACTTGGTCATAGAGTGTGACCTTTTGTGGAGTTTCTGATTTCTCTTTGCTGTTATAATCTTGAGGATCTTTGCATCTGTATTTATCAAAGAAATAGGTCTGTCATTTTCTTTTTTGTAGTTTCTCTTTCTGATTTGAATATCAGGGTGATCTTTGTCTCATAGAAATTGTTTGGGAGTATTTCTGTTTCTTCAATTTCCTGGAAAATCTTAAAAAATGTTGGCAGTAGGTCCTCTTGAAAGGTTTGAAATTCTTCATTAGAGAACCCATTTGGGTCTGCGCTCCTGTTTTGGGGAATACTTTTGATTATCATTTCAATTTCCTTGTAGTGATGGGTTCAAGTGTTCAAAATATTCTTGGTTCAGCCTTGGGAGGTAATTGGAATCCAGTAATTTATCAATTTATTCAAGATTCTCTCATTTCCTGCTGTAAAGATTCTCAAAATAATCTCTGATGATCCTATGGATTTTGTAGTTTCTATTATGATGTCCCCCTTTGCATTTCTGATTCGGTTTATTAGGATTCTTTCTCTTTTCTTCTTTGTGAGTCTTGCTAGTGGTTTGTCGATCTTATTTATTTTCTCAAAGATCCATGTCTTGCTTTTGTTGGTCTTCTGAATTGTATTTTGGGATTATATCTCATTGATTTCTGCTCCAGGTTTTATTATTTCTTTCCTCCTGGCTAGTTTGGACTCCTTTTCTTGGTCATTTTCCAAAATCTTGAGCTGTAAGTTATTTTTGTAGGCCCTTTCTTTCTTCCAGTTGAATTCTGGCGGAGTTATAAACTTTCCTCTTAGAACTGCTTTTGCTCTGTCCCACAAGTTCTGGTAGTTCCTCGTTGTCCTTTTTTCTGGAATCTTTTTATTTCCTCTTTGATTTCTTCTCTAAGCCAATGGTTGTTCATTACTTCCCTCAAATAAAATATTTTCTTGCCGAGTTTTTGTCTGTTTGATCTATTGAGAAGTGAGAAAGTACTGTTGAAATCTCCATCTAGTATTGTGTTGCTATCAATGTTTTTCTTTAAGTCTATTAGAAGTTGTTTTTACGTATTTTGCTGGTCTGTCATTAGGAGCATCTACATTGAGGAGGGTGAGTTCTTTCTGATGTACAGATCCCATGATCATTAAGAAATAACCTTCACTGTCTCTTATAACCTTTAACCTGAAGTCCATGTGGTCTGATACTAGTATTGCCACTGCAGGTTTTTGGAGGTGTTCATTTCTTGAAGAATTGTTTTCCAGCCTTTGACTTTGAGCCCATGTTTGCTTTGATTATTCAGATGTATTTCTTGCAGGCAGCAGAATGTTGGGTTCGGTTTTCTATTTCATCCTGCCATCCTGTGCCTCTGAATTGGTGCATTTAGTCCATTGACATTGAGAGAGGTCATTGTGATAGGGAGTTTTGCTATCTTTATGTCGAAATTTGGAGTACTTGTGGGGCTTGTCTTAGCTTAAAGTAGCCCTGTTAATTCTTAATGCAACAAAAATATGGAACACTTTACAAGTTGGCCTGTCATCTCTGTGTAAGGATCATGCTAATCTCTGTATCATTTCAATTTTAGTATATGTGTTGCCAAACTGAGTATAAGAGTTGATTTTTTCCCTATTTTTCTCTTCTCATTTCTTTGAGTGTTGTCCTTACTCACTCCTATGGCAGACAGTGATTCCCAATCTAGGAAGGTATTTCAAAGCAGCTTGAAGTGATAAATTTAGAACATTAATGTCCCAGAAGGAAAAGTATGGTTTTTACAATATTATCTTTTACCATACCCAGGGCATCAGTTTTGCAAAATAATTCTTTTGGAAGATGGAGAATTAGTGTTGTTTAATGCTCTTCCCTGAAATCTTCATTAAGAAAATTAAACTGGAGCCTTTTGCTATTCTCACCTCGGTCCCGTGTACATCTCCAGAAAACGGTGGATGGCGTTGTCCGCACTTTGACCACCTTGAAAGTAAGTAGGATTTTTCTCCTGAAGGAAGAGGTGAGAAGCATATTGATGATTTCATTCCACTTTATTACAAGTTCAACTTGAAGGGAAGGTGAGACTCATGAGGCTCCTGTAAAGGACAGAAAAAGGGTCTCAATGTAGTTTAATGGCCCAGACACATTAACAACACAGATGACTCAAAGTAACCTGTGTGCATCTTTGTGTGTATAGTGAGTTTTATATCTACTCATAGTGATTCTCAGTCATTCCACATGGGCAAAACAGACCTGTAATTAAAAATCTAGTTCTCTGAGCAGAATGGGATTTCTTAGGTGATTGAACATGTGTGTAATATTTTATTACTAAGCACATACAACTGTTTGAATGATGTGTACTTTTCGATCAAAAATTAAGTCCAAATATCTCTGAAATGGCAGTCTCCTGATGCCGCACCTGGCTTTCCTCACTGGGGCCCCTTGGAGGGGGTGGGTTGAGTTTCCCTCACCACCCCGAGCAGAGACCTGGCAGCTGAAGACCTCTGCAACCAGCCATAGTTATGCTTAAGACCACTCTCACCACACTTGAAGGAGCCTCATGCATGAAGGAACTGGCAGAGGAACCCAGGTGTGCGGGACCCGGGGCTGAGATATTCAAGACTGCTCGGACCAAGAATGGGCCTCCTCCATCCAGATCCCCCATCTTCCAGTAGCTAAGTGTTACACCCACGGACTGCCTCTGGAGCCATGTAATCCCATCAATGGCCAAGATCCAGATACTGGATCTTGTTGATAAGATAACAACTCATATTGTCCAGTTCTCTTTCTCGGAGAACATGGCAGGTTACCAAGCGTATCTTGCCTACATGGCAGAGACTGGCAAGCTACCCGTGGTGTGTTCTATATGACAAAACCCAGTAACAATGAAGTATCTCATTTCCATGACCGTGAAAAAACCTCCAATGTGGCACTTGCTAAAATCTCAGGGCTAGGACGAATGGAGATGTAATTGGTGCATGATACCAGTATTCCTCCCACCATGCCCCCAAACATGCCTTTGTGGCAGGGCATTCTCTTTTGTTCTCTGGGGCCATGGCATGCCAGAGAGCCACTCGTGGTGGGCAACTCATGGTCTTGGCTGGCAGGACGAATGGGCTGGTTTTACCCCTCACCTCCAATCCCAGGAGACTGTAGTTGCCCTGTCCCCCTAGCTCATACCTGGCTGTCCAATAATCTCTGAGGTGGTGGGCATCGTGCCGCCAGGGGGGAGAAAGGCAGAAGCGACAAATACCCTTTCCCACCTGAGGGAGAATGGTGCCGTAGCTTAATGCATAGTTCAGTCACATTTCTGCCAAAAGCCTCTGGGTTCCGAATTGGATCCATGTGCCTCTGGGGCTGTGGTCGTGCTGGATAGCTTCTTGTGGGGGTCAAACCGTGATCTTGGTGGGGCAGAAAGAATTGCTCTATGGTCTATTTTTGGCATGCATATCCCACCCAGAGCGGGTCCTCCAAATACCCTTTAGTTGGTGTTCTGGCCTCTATCTGAGCTGCCTTTCCCCCCAGCATGTGATGTCGGCTTCCAAGGCCTGGAGCAAACCTCCTAGTCCTTATCACTCTATTCTTGGGTATTAGTCTCTTATTCTGTTACTTTATATTCCACAGATGAGTACAATCTTTCGATGTCTGTCCATATCTTTCTGACTCATTTCACTTTCTATGTTGATCCACTTTATATAAATTTCATGACTTCTTATTTTCTAACAGCTGCATAGTATTCCACTGTGTAGATGAAACAAAGTGTCATTAACAAGTCATCTGTTCTTGGGCACTAGGGTTTTTTTTCCCCAGATTTTGGCTATTGTGAACAGTGCAGCAATGAACATACAAGTGCAGATGTCATTTCGGCTGTACTTTTTTGCCTCTCCAGGCTATATTCCCAGGAGTGATATTGCTGGGTCAAATGGGAGCTCAATTTCTAGTATTCAGAGAACCGTTCATACTGTTTTCCAAAACGGCTGAACCTGTCCGCATTTCCACCAGCAGTGAAGGAGAGTCCCTTTTTCCCCACATCCACGGCAACACCGGTAGCTTTTGTTCTTTTGGATGTGGGTCAGTTTCAGTGGTGTGAGGTGATATCTCTTTGTTGGTTGGACCTGCATTTCCCTGATGATTAGTGATGAAGAGCATTTTTCATGTGCCTTTTGGCCATTTGGTATCTTCTTTGAGAAAGTTACTGTTCATTTCATCATCCCATTTTCTGATGGGGTTGCATGATTTCTTCTTGTAGAGTTCAACCAGAGCCTTGTATATTGTTGATATCAACCCCTTATTACATAGGCATTGGGTGAATATCCTTTCCCATTCTGTAGATTGTCTTTGTATTCTGGTCACTGTTTCTTTTGAGGTGCAGAAGCTACTTAATTTAAGATAGTCCCCTTTGTTCATCTCTGTTTTCACTTTTTTGGCCAGTGGCATGTTATCTTTGAAGATACCTTTAGCTTCAATGTCGTGGAGGGTTTTGCCCACCTTTTCTTCAATGTACCTGATGAATTCTGTTCTGATGTTGAGGTCTTTGACCCATTTTCATCTGACTTTTGTGCTTGCTGTTAGGTAGAGGTTTGAGCCCATTTTATTGCATGTAGCTGTCCAGTTTTTCCAGCACCGTTTGTTAAAGAAGTCTTTCTTGTTCCACTTCACATTCCTTGCTCCCTTATCAAAGATTACATGAACATATATTTGAAGGTGTATGTCAGTATATTCAATGATGTTCCATTGGTCGGCGGCTCTGCCTTTGTTCCAGTACCATGCTGTTTTAATTATTATCGCTTTGTAGTAGAGTTTGAGGTTGGGGAAGGTGAGGTCTCCCATCGTCTTTTTCCCAAGAATTGCTTTAGCTATTCGTTGGCGTTTGTTGTTCCATATGAATTTCAGGAGTGATTGATAAACTTCTTTGAAGAATATTATGGGTATCTTTATAGGGATCACATTGAATGTGTACAATGCTTTGGGGAGTATTGTCATTTTGACAATGTTAATTCTCTCAATACATAAGCAGGAGATATGTTTCCATTTCTTCGTCTCCTCTTATTTTCTGTTGTATAGGTCCTTCAGTTCCTTAGTTAAGGTGATTCTGAGATACTTGATTTTCTGAGGCATGATTGTGAATGGGTTGCTTTCTTCATGTCACTTTCTTCTCTCTCATTATTTGCATATAGAAAAACCATAGACTTTTGGGTATTCATTTTATAGCCTGCAACTTTACCTTATAAATCTATTGTTTCTAGGAGTTTTTTGGTAGAGGTTTTAGAATTCTCTAAATATAGTATCACATCTTCTGTGAATAGTGAGAGCCTGATTTCTACTTTTCCTACATGACTGCCCTTAATATCTTTTTTTATATAACTCCTATTGCAACTACTTCCAGTACTATATTCAACAGAAGTGCCAGAATGAATTTTTTTTCTTTTTGGGTCACACCCTACGATGCTCAGGAGTTATTCCTGGTTCATGCACTCAGGAATTACTCCTGGCGGTACTCGAGGGACCGTATGGGATGCTGGGAATCGAACTTAGTTTGGTTGCATGCAAGGCAAACGTCCTACCCCCTGTTCTATTGCTCCAGCCCCCAAAATGAAATTTTACTAAACATTTTCTATCTGTAAATTTCTATGCTAAGAACAGTGGTATAAACGGTGATATCTGAGTAATTTACAAGTAGATTATGAAGACAGATAATATAAAGAATTTCTTTGTATGAATTTCCAAAATGTGTAGCTTTTATTAAATATGTTAAGAATGAACCGGAGGTCTTGATTATACCATGAAAATGATTTCCCTGTTAGAAGTTACCCTTCAAAAATGCAATAAAGTGACACATTTTGAAAATGTTGATTATTCGTTCATTAATTCAATGAATATTTGTTAGTCTGGGGGTGCAGTGCCTCCAGGAAGTCAACCTGCACCCTCGAGGTGAGTGCATCTACAGTCTAATGGTGCCATCATGCTGCCTGATAACCCCAGATTTCCACTGTGCCTCTGGCTGGATCCCAAAACCTCAGGACTAAGTTTCCCAAGAAATTAAACTCCCAAAAGATATGTGGGAGTCATGTTCACAAACCACCCCTGGCTCAGCTATACAAGCTAATGTATTGTTCTTGCTTAAGTGACCCTTAAATAAATCTTGAAAGAGATCAAAAGTCACAGTTAAACATGGCCCTGCACACGGCAGAACACACTAGGGTTAATCGGAGGGAGGCAGGTTAGTTTGTTGCCCACGCAATCAGAACTCGGGGCAGCCACTTGCTCCCACAAACCAAAATCTCCACCATGCCCTAGTCTCATTACATCGTCTCAGGATAGATTTCACTGAAATATAACAGCTGAAATTTCGGATATGTGGGTTTTGTGACTGAAATCTCTAGGCTTTCTCTGAGTCAGGATGGGCAGCCCACCCTCACTGCCCTGTACTTATGGAAGCCGCAGCAGTCATGTCCATACCTCAAAGCAACTCCAGCCTTACCTTCCTGATAAAATTCTGGTGCTGAAGCGATAGCACAGTGGGTAGGATGTTTGCCTTACATGCGGCCGACCCGGGTTCGAATATCAGCATCCCATATGGTTCCCTGAGCTCCGCCAGGAGTAATTCCTGAGTGCAGAGCCAGGAATAACTCCTGAGCATCGCCGGATGTGACCCCCCAATAAAAAAACTAAATTCCTTGAACAAACATGATGACCTCTTAGTACCTGTATGAGAACAATAATGCACAAAATTAAAAGGAGAGAGAAAGAATTTAAAGAGCCTGCCATAGAGACAGGCTGGGGGTGCGGTAGGGTGTTGGGGGATGTTGTAGGGAACCAGGGACATTGGTGGTGGGAAATTTACACTAGTGGAGAGAAGCATGTTGGATCGTTGTATGACTGGAAGCAAATTATGAATAGTTTGTAATGGTCTATCTCACAGATATTAAATAAAAATTTAAAAATATATATCCTTAATTGGTAGCTCAGACTACTGATAGAACTTTGAAAACTAGCATATCTATTTTTGTGTTCTCAGTAGGAAAAAAAAATGTTACTCACCTGTGTGCCAATAGCTTGAAGAAAGCTAAACCGAAAGATACATCAATGCTTGTCTCTGGCATGAATACTGTAATTGCAGGTATGTTATGTTTTAGAATCAGTTCATGGACAAGAAGTCAAGAGAAGCAGTGGCAAATAGCAACAATATTGAATGGATAATGTTCGAGGAGCTTGCAAGGGAGACTAAAGATTTGCATGAGAAGAGGGAAAAAACCGAAGAGTTAAGTATTAATAAGTATCATGACAAAAATGCAAGGGAGGACATTTTTTGGCAATCGTCACACTCTGTTGAGCTTTTGGTGAGGATAAGTATTAGAAAGTATCTTTCCCATTTAGTGGTAAAAAGGTAACTTTGATGGGTGCATTTAAAAAAATTACTTTAATAATTAGAATCACCAAGAGATACACAGTTACAAGGTTGCTCATAATTGAGTTTCAGTCATATAATGTTCTAGCACCCTTCCAGTAAAATGGGGGTGTTTTTGAAGGAATATCCCTGGTGCGAAGACTAGGGCATCTGAATCTTAACACATTTCACCAAATATATGATCTGTACTCACATGATTTACACTGTCTCCCCTGATATTTGATTTATGTTTTCACGCAATATTTCCTTGTGAAACTCACCAAAAGTGAGGGTCCCTATTTAAGACAAGTACATGTTTCTCTGACATTATATATTTTTTGGTTGCTGGGAGAGTCTCTAAAGCAATGCTCAGGAGGTGTGGGGGCCCCACAGGCAATTCTCAGAAAACGTGTCCATGGTGCTTGGGGTCCTCTGAGGCTATACAGTCTTTGATACTCTGGCAATCAGGTGGTGCTGGGAGTCAAATTGAATGCATGTGAGACAAGTTCCATAAGCACTACACTATCTCCTGCGGCCCTGGTTATTAGATTTATGTCAGCATTCCGAGGTCCTCCCTTTTGTCAGAAAGCAGAAACTTGTGCAGGAGAAATTGGAAGAGACCTTAGGGTTTAGATAGGTTGACTGAGTAGACGGTGATACCATTAAGATTGGAACATAAAGTAAAAATAAAACAAGAGAAAGATCTAACAATAACAAACAGGGCTATAGTACTCAAAAAGTTTAGAAACAGGCACATTGGCAAGTAGTTTTAAAAAGCATCCAGGAGAGAATATAGTATTGTGAGTGAACGAATCTACTCTATGGATTCATCTCATCCTTGAAATGGAAATGGACAATGTGTTACAGTTACATATTTACAAATAAGATATATACCATCATATATTTCATCATATATTTCTGCTGTGTTCCTATGCTTTACCAAGTATTATTCTAATTTTTAAATTTACTTTAATCATTAAAAGAGTATTTCTCTACATTAATCTTTTCTAATGAAATATTTCATTAAAAATGTTTTTTAAAAAATTTATTTAAAATGTTTTATTAAAATGTTATTTAAAAAGAAACATATGGGCCACATAGTTAGTGCAATTTCTAGAGGGTTTGTATGCAGCGAATCTGAGTTCAATCTCCAGAATCCTGAGCCTTCCAGAAGTGACCTCTGCATACAGAGTCAAAAGTGAGCCCGGAGCACATCTGGGTGCGCTCCCTTCGCCACAAAAAAGGAAGAAAAGAAAAACATATAACTGATACTTGAGTAACATAGAGAGTAAGGGTGCTAATTCCTATATAATTTTTGAAAGCCCCCAAAATTATTAGATAGTTTGCTATTGACCAAGAAGATGGTTTTTTAATAGTATTTACTTACATTGTCTAAGCAGTGATATGTGTGGTATAGAAATCTGTACATTGTGATACATTTTAAAAAATTATAATGCATTTTATAATGGACTTTATAATACATTTGTATTTTATAGTAATAAGTGATAAATTTATTACTCCTTTTGTGGGGTATTTGGGCCATAGTATGTGGTGCTTGGGACTTCTGACTCTGTGCTCAAGGGTCATTCCTGGTGGAGCCAGCCATTAATTTGGGTTGACTCTGTGCATGGTAATTGCTTTAATCCCTATACTAAGTCTGGGGTCCAAACAAATAAATTATCTGCATATATTTTATACATTCATGGCATACTTTTTCTTAGATTCTTTGATATATCTAGGATATATTGATCATCTTTAGAAAAAGATATTACCTGATTTTTAAATATTTGTAATTTGTGGGGAAATTTTAATTTCTCATTTTAATTTGTGCTCTTTGTCTACTAGTGAGCTTGAAAATTGCTCTTGTGTGGTACTACATGGAAAATAGTATGCTAAGCGAAATGAGTCAGAAAGAGAGGGACAGACATAGAAAGGTTGCATTCATCTGGGTAACATAAAGTAACAAAATAAGAGACTAACAACCAAGAACAGCTGTGATAAATATCAGGGTGTTCACTCCATGGCTTAGAGGCCAACTGCATTCTCTAGGGGTAAAGGCAGCGCAGATAGAGAAGGGAGCACCCAATAAAGGGTGCTGGGAAGATCTGCCCAGGAAGGGAGATGCCTGCTGAAAGTAGTCAAAGGACCGAACAGGATTGCCACCCAATGTCTCTTCTGCAGACCACAGCACCCAAAGGGAGAGACAGAACAAAAGGGAGTGCCCTACCAAAGAGGCAGGGTGGGATGGGGATGGGGGTTGGGAGGGATACTGGGATTGTTTGGAGTGGAGAATGGGCACTGGTGCTGGGATGGGTACCTGATCATTGTATTACTGAAACCCAAGCACAACAACTTGTAAGTCTACAGCTGTACCTCATGGTGTTTCACTAATGAAACAAGAAAAAATTCAAAAAAGGAAATTGCTCTTGTGTTTACTAGTCATTTACACTTCTTTCAATACAGATTATATGATCATGGTTTATGCTTATTTTTTCTATACAAGTTTACTAGCTAAATACTGATTTATTTCACAGCACTAATTTATTAAAAACATTCATACTTTGCCTATCATATTAATTGCCAGAATTTGTTGGTTTTACTTGTTTTTTGATCACGTAATTTGAATTTTAAATTTTTCTTTCAGATTCTAAAATTTTGACACAAATGAGCATATGTTTTTCTTTATCTTCTATAGTTTTAAACTGAGAACAATTGTTTGTTTTGTACAAATAAGATACCTGTGCATTTACAAGCGGTAGGGCGTTCGGCTTACATGCGGCCAACATGGCCGACCCGAGTTCGGGTCCTCCGCCCCTCTAGGAGAGCCCGGCAAGCTACCGAGAGTATTCGATATGCCAAACACAGTAACATCAAAGTCTCCAATGGAGACGTTACTGGGCCCGCTCGAGCAAAACGACGATCAACGGGAGGGCATTTACATTTACCTTTACCTTTATATTTACATTTTAACACATCTCGATTCATCTACAACTTATCATAGTAAGTGTTGTCATATTGAAAGAAACCACCATTTTTTTTTCAATCATAGCACTGTAGCACTATGCTCCCGCGATGCATCAATTTGCTCAAGCGGGAACCAGTAACATCTTACAAGAAATTGTGAGACTTGTTGCCACTGGTTTTGGCCTATCGAATACGTCATGGCTAGCTTCCCAAGCTTTTGCTATATGGACAAGATACTCTGGGTAGCTTGCCGGGCAGAGGAATCTGAATCAGGATTGGCCTCCTGCAATGCAAATGCCCTACCCGCTGTGCTTTAAACGTTATATAAAATATACTAGTAATACCAAATGTTGTTTCTTTAACAGTGCAATATAAACGATTACTTCGTTATTTTCTTGATTAATGAAATAGCTAAGCTCTTGAGTATAATGGGAGTATTTTTCTAACAGAAGAGTCTGACGAAGGTGAAACTGTTATAACTGTCTTGTAGGATTCCATCTCCCTAGCCTGCTTCATTCTACCTCTCTCTCTATCCAATCCGGTCTTCTTCTTGGGAATCTGACCTCCTGATTGGCTAGCCTCTACCTTTCAACTGCCTACTTTATGACATCATTCTCCCACCCATCCAACTACCAACTTGTAGAATCTGGGGTCCCCATGCAATTGTTTGTAAACAAATTTGAATCATCATGGCAAGTGACCAGTGACCAATGACCAATCACCAGTGACCAGTCATCTGTACTGGACACTTGTGGTCTTAAGCCGCTTCAGTGTTCAAACATACTCTCGTACCGTCTCCTCTTCTCGTCTACCTTTCATCGGTATTTCCTCTTCTCTTACTATGGCAGGTAAAGAATAATACATTTCAACGCTTTTTATTAGATATATCATCCCTAAACTTAGCAGTAAAGTAAAAACAACATGTAGCAATGAAAGAAAGTATTCAAGTAGAATTTTATAAGCCTCATTTTAGCTTGACTTGGACATTTGCTGTGTGATTTTTGACATTGGCTTTCGTTCTCTCATATACAAAGTGCTTTTCCTCATTGATTACATTGTATTTTAGAAATGTTTACAAGCTCATATACACATATATATGTATGAGTGTTGATTCTCTGTTTTTCTTTTTGTTTTTAATAGAGAATTTTACATGATATCCATTGAAAAAATATAAAACAGAGACAGAATTTTGACAGAAACAGAAAATGTAGATGCTGTGGAAAACTGTTAATATATACTAGCATGTTTTCTCTGTAATGGTCTCTCCACTTGTATTTATACTTCAGTATTTTAAATATAGTGCTATTACACAGTAATAATCATTTATCTTTTAGTTTTCTAATTAAACCAGGTAATTAGAAAATATGGGGCATGGGAAAAGTGTGGAGTGCTTTGCGGTAGAGAGGCAAGCCCTCAAAGGTAAGAAAGTTTGGGATCACTTTCTTTAAACATTGACCAATAGAACCAAGACGATATGAGGGAGAATAAAATAGGAAAGAAAGAAAGAAAGAATATGGACGGCGATTATCAAGGAAGGGGAAAACGTTTGGACAGAATGTTGAAGAGAACCAAAGATTTAAAATCAAAAAAGAAAGAATATATATTAAATATGCTGAGATAAATACACTGAGAACAAGTCAAAGCAATTTACTTCAAAAAATGCCAGGACTAGAAAGTATACTATGCCTTGATTAGGGTACCAGTAGGAAAAGCAGTTTATCAGAAAGCCATCCTTGCTGGCTTTTTTCCTTATTATCTCTTACAACACAGTACTTGGTACTTGACAATTTGGAATATAAACACGCTTTAGAGATGATGCTTCCCATATATAGCTAATAGTGTTTATCTAGGGGGGTTGAAGACAATAAATCTTCAATGTTTTTATTACGTTCTGGTTTTTAAGTACATGTACAGGCAGCCTGTTAAAATTTTTTAAAAATAGTTTATTCTAACTTGAATCAGGAGAATTGATTCATTTGTGTGGTAAGTAGGTTCCAGGTTAAAGCTGCTTGTCATCTTTACAAATGTTATTTCATGAGATTTTTTCTTCCTACTATGAGAGTATTTTGATAATAGTCAACTTCTGTTTTTAGATCCTAAGAGGACATAGAAAAATCAAGTATCACATGTTTAATTACACATTTTTGTCATATTTGTGAATTCTGAGTTTTCCTACATTAAAGATATTTTATTGAATTTTGGTGCTCATTTATTAAACATTGAGAAGAACTTTTTCCTGACTGATAAAGATAATTCTAATCTAGGTGTTGAAAGTAAATTTGTAATATTTTATGATCACTTTTTAAATGGTCTTTTGTGTTTCTTGTGTGATAAAGTGAAATCTTATGCTATTTTAACAGGTGTTGTTTGCTGGTTAATATTCAAAGGTATTGATGAGAATAATTTTTTTTTGTACTTACAAAGTTTTTTTCTGTATTTTACTCATTTAAAACCTTTCTTGGCAGCTAGAAACAGCCCCGAGACAGCCGGTTTTCAACCCCTGAGCCGCGTGGGACGGGCACAGAGGCCCAGCTCTGGGCAACAAAGCTGAACGGCTCCAATTCCAACAGGTACAGCCCGCCCCCAAGGGCCTGGGTTCCTCTCTGGGCACGCGCAGCTAGAAACAGCCCCGAGACAGCCGGTTTTCAACCCCTGAGCCGCGTGGGACGGGCACAGAGGCCCAGCTCTGGGCAACAAAGCTGAACGGCTCCAATTCCAACAGGTACAGCCCGCCCCCAAGGGCCTGGGTTCCTCTCTGGGCACGCGCAGCTAGAAACAGCCCCGAGACAGCCGGTTTTCAACCCCTGAGCTGCGTGGGACGGGCACAGAGGCCCAGCTCTGGGCAACAAAGCTGAACGGCTCCAATTCCAAACAGGAGACATTCCCAACTCCTCGCCCAGTGCCAGGGACTCTTTCCGGAGCCGCGGCCGCTAATGCGGCCGCGAAATATTTTCCCACTACATATGCCATAGGAACCATAAGCTAACTTCTTAGATGGAAACTTCTCTATTTTAGCTCAGCCACTAGAAATACAGTTGCCAATAACTCATAAGCCTATCTTAACTCACACTGCATATCAAGCAGAATAGTAACACTGAACGTGAAGGACTAAACCACACCTCTCACAATGGTAAAGCAACGCAAAAGCCCACCAAACATTCATATTGAAGAGTCTAGCCCAGATGACACCAACAGTACCGTAGTGTTAGACAACCTCTCTGACAAGGAATTCAGAAGGGAGCTACTTAGGATGCTTAGGGAATTAAAAGAAACAATGGAAACCAATGCCAATAGAAGACAAGAGGATCTGAAGGCAGAAATGAGGAAAATGCAATCAGAAATGTCAGACCTGAAAAATCTCATAGGCGAATTGAAAAGCTCAGTGGAAGGCCTCAGCAGCAGAGTAACAGCGGCTGAGAACAGAATCAGTGAGCTCGAAGATGAAGTTCAGAGACTCTCCCGAAAAGAGCAGAAAATGGAAAAGAGACTCACAATTCGGGAACAGATGGCAAGAGAAGATCGTGATGAAGCCAAGAGGGGTAACATAAGAATTATTGGAGTCCCAGAGGGACAGGAAGAAAACCTCGATGAAGAAGAAACTGTCAAAGACATCATTGCTACAACATTTCCAGAGCTGAAGAAAACTTGTGACCACATTCAGGAGGCCCGAAGGGTACCAGCTAGAAGAAATCCGAATAAAAATACCCCAAGACACATTCTGATCAAAATGACCAAAACCTTAGACAGAGACAAAATTCTGAAAGCAGCAAGATCGAAGAAAGAAATCTCTTACAAAGGAGCATCCTTAAAATTCACAGCTGATTTTTCTGATGAAACCCTCATGGCCCGAAAACAGTGGTGGGACATAGTAAAAAAACTCAATGAAATAAATGCCTCCCCCAAAATACTTTTCCCAGCAAGACTCTCATTCATAATAGAAGGAACAACACACAGTTTCACAGACAAACAACAGCTCAGGAACTTCATAGACTCAAAACCATGGTTACAAGAAAAACTAAATGGGCTACTTTAAGGCAAGAAAGGCCCCTCAAATACACCCAATTTTAACATAACAATGGGACAAAATCCCATAACAATAATCTCTCTCAATGTCAATGGGCTAAACGCACCAATTAAAAGACATAGAGTGGCAGGATGGATTAGAAAATTGAACCCAACATTCTGCTGCCTGCAAGAAACGCATCTCAATAGTCAAAGCAAACACAGACTCAGAGTCAAAGGCTGGAAAACAATCCTACAGGCAAACAGCTCCCATAAAAAAGCTGGGGTAGCCATCCTTATATCAGACCACATTGATTTCAGAGTGAGGAAGGTCATAAGAGACAGTGAAGGCCATTACTTATTGATCAGAGGATCTGTACAACAGGAAGAACTTACAATAATAAATGTATATGCACCTAATGAGAGACCAGCAAAGTACTTAAAACAACTACTCATAGATTTGGAAAAAGACATCAATAGCAACACAATACTAGTGGGAGACTTCAACACTGCTTTGTCACCTCTTGATAGATCAACCAGTCTCAAGCTTAGCAAGGACATACTTCATTTGAGGGAAACAATGGAAGAAAGGGACTTAGTAGATATATACAGGACACTTCATCCACAAAAAGCTGAATACACATTCTTCTCAAGCGTCCATGGAACATTCTCCAAGATAGACCACATGCTGAGCCACAAAACATGCCTCCATAAAATTAAGAAGGTAGAGATTGTATCAACAATCTTCTCAGACCATAATGCGCTGAAATTAGAAGTAAATCACACACAAAAACAGAAAACTAAATCAAACACCTGGAAATTAAACAGTGCACTATTGAACAACGAGTGGATTAGACAGGAAATCAAAGAGGAAATCAAAAGATTCCTAGAAACGAATGAAAATGAGAACACGAGTTACCAAAACTTATGGGACACAGCAAAGGCTGTGTTAAGAGGAAAGTTTATAGCTCTACAAGCATTCCTCAGGAAGGAGGAGCGAGCACACATAAGTAACCTAACCTCACAGCTTAAGAGCTTGGAGAAGGACCAAAAAAAGGAGCACAACCCGAACAGGAGAAAGGAAATAATAAAACTCAGAGCAGAGATTAACGAGATGGAAACCCAAAAAACAATCCGAAAGATCAATGAAACCAAGAGCTGGTTCTTTGAGAAAATTAACAAGATCGATAAGCCTCTAGCAAAACTCACAAAGAAAGGGAGAGAGAAAACCCTAATAAACCGAATCAGAAATGAAAAGGGGGTCATTACAACAGAAATCACAGAAATTCAGAGGATCCTCAGGGAGTACTTTGAGAAGCTTTATGCCACCGAACATCAAAACCTCGAGGAAATGGATAAATTCCTAGACTCCTACAGACTCCCAAGGCTGAACCAAGAAGACCTGGAATACCTGAACAGACCTATCACCATCAAGGAAATTGAAATGGTAATAAAAAGTCTCCCCAAGCACAAAAGTCCTGGCCCGGATGGATTCACTAGTGAATTCTTCCAAATCTTTAAAGAGGACTTACTCCCAATACTCTTTAAGCTTTTCCACGAAATTGAAATATCAAAAACACTTCCAAACAGTTTCTACGAAGCAAATATCACACTGATACCAAAAGCAGACAGAGATACCACAAAGAAAGAGAATTACAGGCCGATATCCCTGATGAACACAGATGCAAAGATCCTCAACAAACTACTAGCAAATAGAATCCAACTACTCATCAAAAAGATCATACACCATGACCAAGTAGGATTCATCCCAGGGATGCAAGGATGGTTCAACATTCGGAAATCAATCAACATAATCCACCATATCAACAAAAGAAAAGATAAAAAGCATATGATCATATCAATAGATGCCGAGAAAGCATTTGATAAGATCCAGCACCCCTTTATGATGAAAACCCAAGCCAAAATGGGTATAGAGGGGACCTTCCTCAACATAATTAAAGCCATCTACCACAAGCCTACAGCAAGCATCATCCTCAATGGGGAAAAACTGAGAGCCTTCCCTCTAAGATCAGGGACGAGACAGGGATGCCCACTCTCTCCACTGCTGTTCAATATAGTACTGGAAGTACTTGCAATAGCGATTAGGCAGGAAAAAGATATTAAGGGCATTCAGGTAGGAAAGGAAGAAATCAAGCTCTCACTATTCTCAGATGATATGATACTCTACTTAGAGAACCCAATAACTTCCACCAAAAAACTCTTAGAAACAATAGACTCGTATAGTAAAGTTGCAGGTTATAAAATCAATACCCAAAAGTCCATGGCTTTCCTATACGCAAACAGTGAGAGAGAAGAAAGCAACATGAAAAAAACAATCCCATTCACAATTGTGCCCCAGAAAATCAAGTACCTAGGAATCAACTTAACTAAGGAAGTAAAGGACCTGTACAAAGAAAACTACAAAACGCTACTTCAGGAAATAAAAGAGGACATGAGGAAATGGAAAGATATCCCCTGCTCATGGGTCGGGAGACTTAACATTGTCAAAATGGCAATACTACCGAAAGCATTGTATAAATTCAATGCAATCCCTATAAGGATACCCATGACATTCTTCAAAGAAATGGAGCAAACACTCCTGAAATTTATATGGAACAATAAGCCCCCACGAATAGCTAAAGCAATTCTTGGGAAAAAGAAAATGGGAGGAATCAACCTCCCGAACTTCAAACTGTACTACAAAGCAGTAATAATTAAAACAGCATGGTACTGGAACAAAGGCAGAACTGCAGACCAATGGAACAGGGTTGAATACACTGACATCTCTCCTCAATCATATGCTCATCTAATCTTTGATAAAGGTGCAAGTAATGTGAAGTGGAGTAAGGAAAGCCTCTTTAATAAATTGTGTTGGCATCACTGGACGGCTACATGCAAAAAAATAGGCTCAGAACTCTGCCTAACACCATGTACAAAAGTAAGATCAAAATGGATTAAAGACCTCAACATCAGACCAGAAACCATAAGGTACATTGAAGATAAAGTTGGCAAAACCCTCCATGACATTGAAGCTAATGGTATCTTCAAAGATGCCACGCCACTGGCCGAGCAAGTGAAAACAGAGATAGATAAATGGGACTATCTTAAACTAAGAAGCTTCTGCACCTCCAAAGAAACAGTGACCAAAATACAAAGACAGTCTACAGAACGGGAAAGGATATTCACCGAATACACATCTGACAAGGGGTTGATATCCAGGATATACAAAATACTGGTTAAACTCCACAAGAAGAAAACATCCAACCCCATCCAAAAATGGGGCAATGAAATGAACAGAAACTTTCTCAAAGAAGAAATCCGAATGGCAAAAAAGCACATGAGAAAATGCTCTACATCATTAATCATCAGGGAGATGCAGATCAAAACCACAATGAGATACCATCTCACACCTCAGAGACTGGCCCAAATTCAAAAGAACAAAAGCAACCGATGCTGGCGTGGATGTGGCGAGAAAGGGACACTCCTTCACTGTTGGTGGGAATGTCCACTGGTTCAGCCCTTCTGGAAAACAGTATGGACGATTCTCAAAAAATTAGAAATTGAGCTCCCATTTGACCCAGCAATACCACTCCTGGGAATATATCCCAGAGAGGCAAAAATGTATAGTCGAAGTGACATCTGCACTTGTTTGTTCATTGCAGCCCTCTTTACAATAGCCAGAAACTGGAAGAAACCTGAATGCCCAAGAACAGATGACTGGTTAAAGAAACTTTGGTACATCTACACAATGGAGTACTATGTAGCTCTTAGAAAAGATGAAGTCATGAAATTTACATACAAGTGGTACAATATGGAAAGTATCATGCTAAGCGAAATGAGTCAGAAAGAGAGGGATAGACATAGAAAGATTGCATTCATCTGGGGGATATAAAGTAACAAAGTATGAGATTAATACCCAAGAATAGCTGAGATCAGCACCAGGAGGATTACTCCATAACTTAGAGGCCAGCCGGGTATCCTAGAGGAAAGGGCTATTCAGATAGAGAAGGGAGCACCAAATAAAGGATGTTTGGAGGATCCTCCCAGGAGGGGAGATGCATGTCGAAAGTAGACTATGGACTGAACATGTTTGCCACTCAATGCCTCTTTTGCAGACCACAACACCCAAAAGGAGAGAGAGAACACAGGGGATTGCCCTGCCACAGAGACGGGGGGATGGGGGGATGGGGGTGGGAGGGATATTATCCATGGTGGTGGAAGATGGGCACTGGTGGAGGGATGGGTATCTGATCATTGTATAATTGAAACCAAAGCACAAAAAATTGTAAATCTATAACTTTAAAGAAAATAAAATAAAATAAAGGGGGAAAAAAAAAAACAAAAAAAAAAAAACCTTTCTTGACTATGAAATATAATCAAGTTTATTCCTATTTTCTTTTTGTTATGTAGTTACTGGTAAATCTTTTCTGTTTGATGGACTGGTACAGTGTGCACTCAAAAATCACCTTCTATTCCATTTTTTGGCTAGCATATTTTTCTAGAATAGAATATACTTTTCATATTGTATACGTGGAACAATTTATTAATAAACTTATTGGACTGTTTTATTTGGTTTTGTTTGAAACCACATCCACTGTTTTTCAGGGCTTACTCTTGGGTCTGCTCTCAATAACTTACTGTACTATGCTGCTTGCTACAGAGCCCAGATTTCATTGATATCTATATACTTCTTTTTCAGTTCTGTGATACATATTTTTCATTATGTTTTCTTTATACTTCCTCCTATGTAAACCATATGAAATGTAAAAATTATATTCATGTATGCATTATTATTCTTAGAGTTATTAGTAACTACATTTTAGAAAAACAACTTGAGTTACAGAGTTTCAATAAAGTTTTCCTTCCAAAAACATTTCTTGGGAAAAACTCAAGTAGTCATTTTTGAAGTGGATCAAAACTCAGGGTAACCTTCTATGCATCAACAAGATTAAGTCATAAGTGAACCGTAAGTAACAGATATTCATTGCACAAGTCAAATGGAAACCTGATGATTACAATGGTAATAGTTGTAAAGACCCCAAATGCCTATATTAAAGTAAGGTATCTTCCTAACCATTTCTGCAATGTAGAGGTCATGCAGAGTCCTGGAAAAAAGTCCACATGCTTAGGTCCTGTAACTTGGAAATTCATAAGGGAGAGAGAGATAGTACTGGAGAGGGGATGAGGCACTTGCCTTATACACAGCCAATCTAGTTGAATCTCTGTCACTGCATACACTCTTCTGAATGTTATAAGGGGTCACTCCAGAGTGTAGAGCCAGAAAGAGCCCAAGATCACTGTCAGTTATTGGTCCATAATCTACTCCTTACCGCACCCAATAAAAATGATTGGAAAACATGAAGTCGCTTTGTCATTTCTGGCCCTCAGGTTTCTTCTTGTCCAGAGAATGCTACCCATTCTCTTAGACTTCCTAGTTTGGAAAAGCTTCCCTTATAGGAAATAACATATGGGTCAATAGGAGAGCAAGATTCAGGCATTGCTAGGGTAAGGAGAAACTATCTGTAAGCAAGAAATCCAGTTACAGACAAGATCACCTGGTTCTTCTACAGTTCTGTGTTTATTTGGGCGCACGATATCAAATATACAAAGTGCCAAAAGGTTCCAGGCTTTGAATCACCCCAAATTGTTGGAATTTTGGAAACTCAATTGACTGTTGGTACTAGAAGCATCTCGATGGCTTAAATTTTAAGTTCATATTGTTCCTCTCAGCATTGAAGGAGATTATTAGTCTCACAGATTTTTTTCATCACCCTCTTGTTCCTTACAGAAAATTTTCAAAATCCATCTGTATTTGGAACTTCACATACTCGGCAGCATTCCCTTCCCATGGTGAACTATGCAGCTTCCCTAACAGGAAGTGTCTGTAACTACTCCAGAGAATCTGCTCCAGCTGGTAGTTCTGCTTGGCTCCTGCCCTCAGCCTCTGGCACCTCTTTCCAAACACTGATGGGTAGTGTCTAACTTCACCAACATTTCAGCACAACAATGCTATCTGGAGTGTTTAAACCAGAGTCATATATCCACCTCAGCTTCTTCCTATACTAGTGTTTTGGAATGGGATAATTCAGGAAATGCTGAAGAGAAGTCTTCTATGGGAGACTTTTCTGTGACTGTCCTTGACCAAGACACCACTGTCTCTTCTATGTCTAAGGCGGCCCGCTATGAGAGAACCCTAGATACCTACAACACGGTGTCTGTGTACCCATCACTTTCTGCCAGTCTTGTTGAAAGAACACCGTCTCGGTATCCATATCAGAGTCAAAGTCTGTCACTTCCCTACCAGGACCGAAGCCAGGTGTATTACAATCATCAAGGAGGTCTGGGAACTCTCCTTTCTGGCCTGCAGTCCTATGACTCCATGTCATACACAGGAAAAAATGGCTCTGCCCCCCAAGCTTACAGCAACTCATCTAGAGAAATGGTTATGGTTCTGAAGGAGGTCCGGCCCCCAAATAACCAAACACCAACCACTTCCTCTGGAATCGACTTCTCTGTGTCTGCTCAACCCATCACAGAATCGAGTTATCAAGGTGAGTTAAACTGAGAGGAGGGAAAGAAAATTCAAAAATTGGGGTCAAAAAAGAGGAAAACTGTCCATAGACAGGTGGTATTTAAATACACTGAGATTTTTAAGTTTATGAAATGAAGTTAACTAAACTAAGTTCATGTTTACTCCCCTCACTCATTTTACAACATGTTATTTTCACACTCAACATAAGATTTGCTAATGGAAATTGGAAGTTATGATAGTATAATGGATATCTAGGTTTCATATAATGAAAATTCAGGAGCACACAAAAGAATGCCACATTTTTCCCTATATATTTCATATATTTTTTAATTTTTATTAGTTAAACATCTTGAGGCACAGTTGTAGACTTACAAATTTTTGTGCTTAGATTTCATTTGTACAATGATGTAGTACCTATCTCTCCACCAGTGCCCATTCTCCACAACCACGGGTCCCAATATACCTCCCACCACCCATCCCCCCAATTCCAACCAGCCTCTGTGGCAGGGAATGCCACATTTTACACTGTTCTAGTTCAGCAGTCCTCCATAATTACCACACTAAAAGTAAAATACAAGTCTTAAACTAGTATTTTGTTATTTTCTTAAGAAGTTTCAGAACTCTTATTGTAATGGTACCTCTTTAACTTTCCCTTACATTAATGAACAGCAAGGTTCTGAATACACTTGTGGTTCAGAGATTCTGTCTCAAATCATGAAACCTAAAAACTTTACTTCAGCACAAATATCATGCTGAATTAGTACTTCTTTCATACTCTTATTATATGATATTAATCTCCTTTTATTTTTCCATGAAAGTGAATAAATTGAGAGTAAAATACATTACAATGCTAAGCTTTGTATGGCATTTATTAGTTTGAGAGACTGTAAATTTTCTTTAAAAAAAAGCTTTTGTTTGTAGGAGGTTGAATCTGTGTCACAGTCCGAAGTGCTCAGGGATTAGTCCTGTTTCTGTGCTAGGGATTACTGCTGAAGATGCTTAGGAGATCATACGGTATACGAAAAATCAAACTGAGGTCAGCTGTGCGCAGAGCCAGTGCCTTACCAAATGGACTATCCCTCTGTCCCAAGTCTCTTATTTTTAAAGTTAGGTTACATAGAAACTAAAATACAAAGAAAACCACAAAACAACAGCACCACATGACAAACAGAAAGAACTACAACATTTACCTCCAATCTTCAAGCACAGGGCCTTGTCTATTATCCATAGAATACCCAGTAACAATGCCTTGCCTGTTGCTGGTAGGTGCACAGTTGTTGCACCACTAGTTTTGTGGAGGGAATATCTCATTTCGCAGGGACTGATTTCTTCCTTCCTTCCTTTGTAGTGATGAATTTACTGGGGATGGAGACTTCGCTGGCATGGATACATTCAGGTCAGACATTTGGTGTGACACAAATTTCCAAATTGCCCACATGTTGCAGTAGCAGGATTCAAAGACCTGAGCATAATCCCCAACCTGAATTTGGGGATGTTCCCATAATATCTCCAGACCAAAGTAACCTGGGGCTTACCCCAACTCCAACTCAGGAACAAAAGGTTAAGAATTTTGATCAGATGAAAACTGGGCTTTCAAAACCTCTGGATACCTACCGATCCCAGTAGACCTATATCAATGAAAAGATCTGCAGATAATGAACACCACAGACACCATCACTCTGAGCAGGTGAAAGAAAATTCAAGTGGCACTAAGGGGACCTCCCATGCAAAATGGAAGAACAAAAGGGAGTCTTCTGAACCTCTTGAGGGAGAAACCAAGGCCAAAATCCAGCCAAAGGTCCGAGAATGCTTGCTATGGGGGGCTGGGATTGTTCATAATGCTGCAGTCAGTGAGAGGTGTCCTGTGACCATTGCCAAAAATAACAGCAAACCTCACAAAGCTTCCTCCAGCAGGATCAGCAAGACAAAGAGCCATGGGCAGGAGAAGATAAAAAACACCAGAGAAAATTCTAAGAAAGCTAACGAGTGTAAGCAGCCAGGGAACAAGATAAAGGCAGAAGAAAAGCCCACCAAACGTAAGATGAAACACAAGAAAAGTCAACCTGAGCTTTGCCAAGAGGCCGTTAAAAAGCCCTGCCTCTACCTAGGCATACACATGCTGGATTCTGTCCAAGTGTTTCATGTTCTGGGGAAGAAGAGTGATCCAAAACCTGGAATCTCTTCCTCCCAGGTCCTGAGTAGCTCAAAGAAGCTTAAAGATGTCAAGCCATCCTTAGCTGTCAAGCCATGGCTAGGTGCTACATGGGATGGAAAAGGCCTTGAGAAAACTCAGGTCAAAGCACACAAACCAAGTAGCAGTGCTGAAAAACGCTCATCTCCAACCCAGTCTGAGCTGCCACTTCCTGGGAAGGTCAAATTGGTACCTTTGCCGTTTCTTACCATGGAGAGGCCACAAGCTCGACCTGTTCCTCGGAGACGACAATCTGTGACCTCACAACTTCCTGCGGCAGATTACCCTGCCAAGCCTGGCTCTACCAATGCACCTCAGCCAAATGCTGCCAATTCTTCACGGTCAACCTCTGCATTTTTGTCTGGTTCTGCCAAACCTGATCAGTCCATTACAACCAACCCATCTCGACCAGGTTTGCAGAACCGTAGTAGCCAGCCAATTCTTCACCCTGCAGCTCCTAGACCTGCTCCCTACAAGATAGCAGCTGGCACTTCTCTCCAGTGGGAGCCTCCTCCTGTCTCTGTGAACAAGCGTCAGTTGTCACCTAAACGTCAGAGTCAGTTTCTCCTCCAAGACTTCCCTTTCCAACCGATTCGGTGGAGAAAGCCCAATGTTCCCAGGCCTGTCATGTCAAAGCCCATCACCAAAGAGCAGAGAACAGAGCGTGAGGCTGTGAAAAGGAAGGCTCAGCAGGAGCGTGAGAACAGTGCCAAACACACAGCTTTGAGGGAAAGTGAAGTTCTTTATTGAGAGGGAAAAATAGAAGGACATCTCTCTCTGCTATGGCTACGTAGTGTGAGAGCTGGAATTGTACGTTCCACTTTAAGTACCAGATGGTGCCCTAGGCAATCACTGAAATGCCATACACGTTTTACTTATTCTAATATATTTTTTCAAATTAAAGACATGCATCATAGTTAAATGGTTGTTAATAAAACTTCTGAATTTAAAGATGCCGTCAACTGTGGTTGTTTTGGGGAGTGGCTGGGGGTTGAAGGATGCGATGGGAAACAATGGGAAGTTAGAGAGAGGAAAAAGGGGGAATAGACAAGACTCTAAGAAATACAAACTTGGTGCAGGGTTATAAAGCCCATAAGAGGAGAAACTGTATGGGCCTGATGAAGAGTGGCGTAGGGTCAGAGGAAGAGTATAGCTGACAGGGCATTTTCTCTGCAAGCAAGAAGGACTCAGTTCATTTCTTGCAATCTTTTATGGTCCCTAGAGACCCACTAGATGTGAAACTTGAGCACAGAGCCAGGAGTATGACCAGAGCACAGTCATGTATGCCCCATCCCTGGTGTCATCGAAAAAAAATGGGAGAAATGGCACGATCTGAGGTTTTCGGTTAAAAGAATAAATTTGGAATAGGCTGAGGAAGGCAGATGAGTCTAAGATGACCAGACGAGAAGTAAAATTCTCCATGGAAGCTGTGTTTACGCCTCATGGCCACCATTGGAAAATAACCAAATTTGAGACATATCACTAAAAGATTTGGGTGGTCTATACATAAATGATGGCTGGGGGATCAGAACACATACACTGGGGAATAATCCTACCAGATGAGTGATCAACACCCTCAGAGTCATTCAAGGATGACTCTTAACAGGGACAAAGCCAAGAGAACAGTTGCAGCATGAAGCCTGAAGATAAGCTCCAAGGAGATTCAAAGATAAGTCACCATGTCCTCGGGCCCTCTGTTCAGCGTCCCTAGCTGCACCATTTCACTTATTCCCAGCAATATTCAGAGTTGCTGTTGTGGTGACACTTCACTAGCGTATTTCAACAATGAGGTCCATTGCCTCTGTAAGTCTTCGGATTTGTAAACTCCCCAAGGTTGCCAAGCCAGCTATCAAGAAATTTCTGGTGGGGGGAGCTCAAATTATATTAGCTTGAGGGCCTGATCTTTGGTCATCCATGTTCCCTGATACCTGTAGTTTTCCCTAAACATCGCTTTTAACTGCAGCTCACACAAGAATCAACTTTATAAATGGCGTTGTGGCTGCATTGCGGTAGGTACCGTACTAAGACATGCGTCCTAGGTCACCACTCCCAAAGCAGTTAGTACCAGGTGACCTTGAGCCTGGAAGGCTGTGGTGGAAATAGATGGTCCTAGGAGAGTTAATGGGGTGATGGATGGATGGAAAGGAAACCGGGAAAGGTAGGGAAGTGGAAATCTGGTGATCATCATGGGATAGTTGGTGGATGTTTTTCAAATAAGTTAAAATATTTTTTGTAAATGAGATTCAAGACAAAAATACGAAAATAAGATAGGTTCCAAAGAACAGATTACATATAAGACCGAGAGAGCAGAAAGGGCTGGCATTCCTTCTGGAGCTTTCAATCACACCATTTACTAAATATGTTAATTTCACATCACTTAGCTGTGGAGAGGAATAGTGAGAAACAGAATGCCACCAGAAAAACAAACTGAATGACCAGGTTTCATAAAAGCCAGGTGAAATGTGTTCACATGTATCCCAAGTGCAAAGATATGTTAACAGGAACATATATTTAACTAATTCTGCTTGGTACCAGTAACTACTTTGTTGAAAATGGGGGAAATGAACGCAGTTTCTGACTGACCTGAGACTATCCAGTTCATAGATTTTCCCAGGAAATGGTAGTTGACTGGCTGGGAACAGAAAAACGTGAAAAGTGTTTTGCTACCTTTAATGTATGACTGGAGGGAATTGATCCCAGTAATCTCTTAAAACTAACAAGCTTCAACTCTCTTGAAGGAATGCTGTATTCACTGAGGAAAAAATGTTGGGAGAAAAGTCTGAAATGATGGGAAAAGAGACAATAAGTGTAAAAGGAGGGCTTGAAATTTGGGTTCCTCTGAAAACAAAGCTTGAAACAACAAGATCTGTGGGTAACATGATCTACTGGGAATGCGATCTGAGCAGGAAAAGAGTGATATCAGGGATGTGAACAAGGGAAATCCAAGTTAAGGAAGACTTAGCTAGCTGACTATACCATGGGCAACATGGTTCCAAGACTACCAGAAATTATCAAGGAATTTACTTTAATTTTCTTTCTTCTATATGGTCAATTACAACATGTATTCTGTTCCTTTTTCAAACAGAATTTGAAGTATTCATTTCTTTATCAATATTCTGTTCATTGGTGTAAGCATCTAAATAACTGCTGGATAACAGAATTATTTGATCAGACTTATTTTTACTTTAATGTTTAGTTGAGATTACTGAAAACTAGGTCTAAAGTGATGTGTGTCTTGATTTGTACAAATAGAGAAGGGAGGTCTAGGGATGGAATTAGAGATTATAGTATACCACATTCAGTTCCTAATAAAACAAATAAAGGACGGTGTCCCAAATAGACTATTGAAAAAGATATTCATCTCCATTTAACCTGTAAATTCTGCATTTTCTATATTTAATTAAAAATGAAAGAATGATCCTATATTTGGTCTTTTAAAGACATTCCAGGTTGGTTAAGGAAACATACACTGCCTGTGAAATCATAACAACTTAATCATTAAAACCAGATGACTAAATAAATTTCCAACAATGTCAGTCCTAAAAATTATTTCCCTGGATCTCACTAGTGTACATGATAGTCATATGAATACACCTGTGTGGATACATCGCTGGTATCTAATTTAGAGAATAGATATATAGAGATTAGATCACATAGCTGAGTGTGATCTCAACTTTTCTAGTCACTGCCCTGCCCCCCCCACACCCAAAGACTTGTACTAATCCTTATAGATCCATGAGTTTTTCTCCTCCCCTCTCCCAGAGTTTTTAAAATTTCTTTTCCAGTACTAATGTAATGCACTTTAGAAAATCTTGAATTAACCTAAATTGTTTTCATTTATCTTTTATATAGAGAACCAAGAATCACTTAATCACTTAATCACTTAACTTCCCGTTAGTCGTCGATTTGCTCAAGCGGGCGCCAGTAACGTCTCCATTTGTCCCTGTCGCGTGCTAGTGTAGCCCAATGGCATCTGTTCGCTCCAGGAACATGAAGGGCCTCAAACCGATCATTCATGATCTTGATGAAGAAGTATGACCATCTGGGAGGTGGGCGGCCACGCGGTCTCTTGACATCCGGTGGAATCCAATTAGTAACAGCTCTAGTCCAAGGATCCTCTTTAAATCTCATTACGTGACCAGTCCATCTGATTTTCGACACCTTGGCAAATGAGACAGCGTCCCTGATCCTTGATCGTCGGTGGATGTCAGAACTCCAGATTCGTTCTCTCATTTGAGTGAAACGTGATATTCCAAGCATAGCTCTTTCTATTCTTCTTTGGGAGACCTGAATGACGTTCTCATCTTGTTTGCGTAGGGCCCAGGTCTCTGAGGCATATGTTAATGCAGGAAGAACAGTGGAATCAAAAAGATGTGGCCGGAGCCAGAGGTTCTTCGTCCTCTTAGCTATTTCTTCGATGTTCTTGAAGGCGTTCCAAGCCGCTCTCTTCCTCCTGTGCAGCTCGGGTGCCAGGTCATTTGTCATGTTGACCTCTTGACCTAGGTACACATAGCTGTTGCATTCGGAGATGGTCTTTCCATTGAGAGCAAATGGAGCGTCAGGAACAAGGCTGTTTCTCATAAACATTGTCTTCGTAAGATTCAGCTGTAGTCCTAACTTTCCACTCATGGTCAAAGTCGGCCAGCATTTGTGCCGCTTGGCTGATGTTTGGTGTTATAAAAACAATGTCATCAGCAAAGCAGAGGTGGTGTAGTTGCCGACCATCTATCTTCACTCCCATTCCTTCCCATTCCAGTCGTTGCATGATGTTCTCGAGGGTGGCACTGAAGAGTTTTGGTGAAATGGTATCACCCTGCCGCACCCCTCTCTTGACATCAACGATCACTTCTTTGTAGAATGGTGAGATCCTGGTAGTGAATCCGTAATACAGCTCATGGAGGATCCTGATGTATTGGGCTTGAATGCCCTGATTGGCTAGGGCTTCAATGACCGCTTCCATCTCAACAGAATTAAAGGCCTTCTTTAAATCAATGAACGTTAAGCAGAGCGGTATCTTGAACTCCGGAGAAACCTCAGTGAGCTTGGTTGTCGTGTGGATATGGTCGATGGTGCTGAATCCTTTGCGGAACCCTGCTTGCTCGCATGGTTGTCCTTCATCTAGTGTTCTCCTGATCCTATTCAGGATGACTCGAGTGAACAACTTGTAGATGACAGACAATAGGCAGATCGGGCGATAGTTGCCAATGTCATGGATGTCTCCCTTCTTGAACAGTAGTACGGTCCTGCTGGTTTTCCATTGGGACGGAACCTTGTATTCAGACAGGTAGCGAGTGAAGAGCCGAGCCAGTGTATTGAGAGTACTGATGGCAAGTTCTTCAGGTGTTCAGGTCTGACCTTGTCTGGGCCTGGTGCTGTTTGTTTCTTTACCGAGGAAATGGAGTGTCGGATTTCGGAAGGGAAAACATTGGGAAAGACATACCCAGCCTGTGGAATTTGGTATGTCAGCAAGTGGACATGGCTATCAAAGAGATTTGAGTAGAAGTCATGGATAATCTTCTCCATTGCTGTTCTGGAGGATGTGATGGATCCATCAGGACATCGGAGGGCAGTCATCTTGGTCTTATAGTTGGCGAAGGACAGGCGGGTATTATGAATACTTTTCCTGGCTTCTGCCTCATCTACCAGTACTTCTGCACTTCTCTCTTTGAGGTCTTCCTTGATCGCATCTCTGCACTGCTTTGCAAGCTCAGACTTTAGCTTGCAGTTGCCTGAGGCATGCGCCAAAACAAGCTGGCGAATTAGCTCAAGAGTTTTCGAAGATAGGGGATTTTTTGTGGCTATCTCTCTCTTGGCGTTCCTCGCACATTCATGGAGGTGCTGAACCAGTCGATCGTATTCCTCCTCAATGTTGTCAACAATGGCATCTTCCCATGTTGCCGCAATAGTACCAAAGAGTTCCCAGTTGGTGGTCATTCTGGGAGTTCTCTTTTTGAACTTTGCAGCCCTTTCTCCCCGCTCTGTGAAGTAGAATTTTGCGCGAAGGAGACGGTGGTCCGATCCCGTTCGAAATTTTGGGACAACAGCGACATCAGTCAGGCAAAACCGTCGATTGAGTATGAAGTGGTCTATTTCATTGTGGAATCGTCCACCGGGAGACTCCTATGTCCATCGTTTAGATTCTGCCTTCTGGAACTGTGAGTTACCATGAATGGTCTTGGTCGACATGATGAACTCAGACAGCCTCTCACCTTGTTCATTCCATTCTAGGCCATGGGTCCCAATGTGAAGTTCTTCAGCTGATCTTCTCGGTCCTATCTTGGCATTAAAATCACCCAGAATGATCTTGTAGAAGGTGTGGTCTTCTTTATAGAGAACCAAGAAAATCTTATCAAAAGTGTATTTTTGTATTCTTTGAAAATGGTAATAAGAACATTATCATTGAGTCCCTCAATATACATTATATAATGAATTTTCTGAGAAATTCCCTGTACAAATCAATACTTGAAGAAATAAATGACTTCTCTGAATGAGAATGAACTGGGACATTTCAAAATACCAATCAGTGAATCAAAGATGAATCATAGCATCCTATAACTAAAAATTATCTTGCCGTAATCTAGTCAACACCATTACATTTTTTCCTATACCAGCCGATAGAATTTTTAATTTTTTATATTATTATCGATTTATTTTTATTAGTGAAACACCATGAGGTACAGTTGCAGACTTACAAACCTTTGTGCTTGGGTTTCAGTTATACAAGTATCAAGTACCCATCCCTCCACCAGTGCCCATTCTCCACCATCAAGGAACCCAGTGACCCTCCCATCCCCTATCTCCCCCACTCTGTCCTACCTCAGGGCATTCCCTTTTGCTTTTTCTTTGCTTTAGGGTGCTGTGTTTTGCAATGGAGGTGAATACCATTACATTTTCAAAGAAGAAAATAGGCCCCTAGATGTTCAAGACACTGCTAGTCTCCGGGGCTTCTTCCCAGCATGTACCCTGCTCCAAGCCAGTCCTTTGGAAATATGCTGGGAAGGGAAACTGGATGTACCTTTCCTCACACTGACCTGAAAGAGACTTGCTGATTCTCAGCCAGATCAACTATTTCATTTGTTGCCTGATATCACCTCCTGTCCTTTATTTTTTTAAAAAAAATATTTGATTTGTTTCTGGATTATAAAGAAAAAAAACTAAATGCACTAATAAAACAAAAGCAAAATGAAACCTTTACACTCTGACATCAGAATTGTCCTTACAATAGGGGAAGTAAATGACTGAAATTGGTAGGGGAGTGTTGTTAGTTGGTTGTGGACTTTAGCTGGATATTTGACAGTGCATGGAGTATGAATACACAGTTGCTGAGATGAGGAAGTCTGTACTTGAAGCGAGTACAGTTTGTAAACTAGTCATCACAATTATATGTCCATATGAAATTTATCTACATATTCTTTTTGCCTCCCTTGCATTTATGTGTTATGCATGCCTTTATCCTGGCCTCAGAAATGCATCTGAGGGCACTCGGAAAATTAGTTGCACTTCAAGTAGGGGGAGAGAAGTAGTAAATAATTGGAGGAGGAAGAAATATGAGTTGGAACTCACGAGATGTGTAAGAGGAATATATAGATATGTATGTGTGTGTAAATACACATATATATGCATAAATCTATATATGGGCTGGAGCGATAGCACAGTGGGTAAGACGTTTGCCTTGCACGCAGCCAACCTGGGTTCGATTCCTCTGCTCCTCTCACAGAGCCCATCATGCTACTGAGAGTAACCCTCCCGCATGGCAAAGCCTAGCAAGCTACATGTGACGTATTCGACATTCTAAGAACAGTAACAACAAGTCTCACCATAGAGACGTTTCTGGTGCCCGCTCAAGCAAATCGGTGAACAATGGGAGGACAGTGTTACAGTGCTATGGTTAATTCAAACATTGTTTATGCAAAATATGAAAGAAACAAATAAACATTCCATAAAGCTCATTACACCTATTAAATTAATATAACTTTAAATAGTGTTCAGAAATGAAGTTGAAGAATTTTAAGGCTATAGAAAGATATTGACAATATATCAAGAAACACATGGATCTTTGAGGAGCAAGAACACGTAGTTGTTGTCCTTCCTTAAGATTATTATATTTTGCTTTTATAGAACATGCTTACCCTGAGTTTTTTTAATAGCTTCAGTTTTTTAGAAAGCATCATATTAAATTATATTATTTAAAAAATAAAAAAGTTGGGTTTGTAAGTGGATTCTCTATGATTGGAACCTGGGAAGTATTTTCCTATGTAATCTACATTAAACATGATATTTATAACAGAAATACCATCTGCAGTAGTATTCACAATAGCCAGAAGAAACTATGTTATACCTACACAATAGAATACTACGCAGTTAGCAGGAAAATCACATCATGAAATTTGCTTATAAATGGATGTACAGGGAAGAATATCATGCTCAATGAAATCAGTCAGAAGGAAAGGTGTATACTGATTGGACTAAACCTTTTTTTGGATATACAAAACCAGAATATGAGACTAATACCCAAGGATAGCAGAAACACAGGCCACGAGAATTGGTCAATGGTTGGATGAAGGCGGGCATTTGGAATAAAGAAGGGACCGCTATGACAATGAGAGTTGGAAGTGATTACTCTGGGTGAGAACTGAGTGCTGAAAGTAGGTAAAGGAATAAACGTGATAAACTCTCAGTATCGGTATTACAATCCAAAATGTCCAAAGGATGAGAGAGAGAGATAAAGAGAGAGAAAGAGGTGCCTGCCATAGTGTAGAGACAGCAGGCTGTCAGGTGGGGTTTGAGGTTGGGAGAGAGAGTGGTGGGAGAGAAACTGGGAACATTAGCAATGGAACTGTATACTCATGGAGGTTGAATGTTGAAATATCCTATGAATGAAACTGAATCATGAAAAGGTTTGTAATTTGTGTCTCCTGCAGATTCAATACAGAAACATGATATTTAGTTTCTACCACCATGAGTAACCTATGAGTTTTCTGAAATTTATTTTTATCACCTTGGCTGGTCTCATTACATGGGTGCCTGTGTGGTAAAATTTTTATTTTATGCGGACTTAAAAGACAAAACTAATGAGGTTGGGAGTTATTGTGGAAGGGGAGAAGAGCACAAAAAACCCTGTTGACCACAGCTCAGCAGGGTCAGCTAACTTGCGTGATGCCAGACCTCCTTCACTGATTTCCTCTTTTTAATGTGGAAAAATGAAAAGACTTTGCAGGCTGCCAGGGGGTTGTCACCTCCAATTCACACTATTTTCTTTTCGATCATAATTGTTTAATGATATTTGAAAAATTTGGAGCTTAATGATTTGTTCTCATATATTTCCCCTACATGGTGTCAGTGGGCATTGATCCAGGAAGGCCAGCATTAAAAAGTTGAGGTGTATGTCTTAACCATCAATGCCAACACTACTGTAAGTATGGAATCCAAAGTACAATAGTTAAACTTCAAAATGTGTTTGTCAAGGAAATCGGTGGGAATGCAGGGAGAAATGGGTCATTTGTTGGTGGAGGGATGCAGACACTGGTGGTGTGATTGGAACTGGAATATTGAATGACAAATCTCCATTATAAATGACTTTGAAAATCAAAATTGCCTAAATTTAAAAATAGAGAAGTCAACTTATGTCTATATTTCAAGAAATCTTGTCTTAGCAAATTTTGGCAGGGAGACCATAGTTGGTAGAGAGAGGGAGAAAGAAAGGGAGAATTGACAGTTGGGAAGAGAAGCCTGGATATCATGGAAGAGATGAAAGCTGATCTTAGAAGATTTGGAGCCATCAGAGTTTAGAGAGTTAAATGGTGAGAACATTGCAGTTTAGATAGTTAAATAGAGAGACTGGTTTCAGTCATCAGCAGTGTATACATAGAGAGAGTTCAAAGACCTCACAGATATTCACGCTATATTAACTAACAAGGGGAGCGTTTTTTCCCTGAAGCACTGTGTAAGGATAATATATTGCCAGGAAGAATGATAAGAAGTTGGTTCTCTTTTTCAACAGATTAATATATTAGAGATGAAAACTTTTGTACAAAGGAATCTATTATCTTGTCCTGTTGCTCTTTTTTCTTGTCATCATTCCATTCTCCCCCATGACCCGACCTAATCAGGGCTCACCATATTTTTCAGCATTGTCACCACATAGCCTCAGAGCATGTGTTAACTGCCGGTAGCTCACAGCTCTCATGTTTGCCCCCCATCCAAGCCAGAGCCATCCTTCTGAAAGCAAGGATATTTGCTGAAAACCCGTTCTTCCTTGAAGTGGCAGTCATGATTTACCTCTTCTTAATCATTGCGTTTACAAATTTAGATGAATCTCCCTATACTAGTGACAGGGATTTTCCAAACTAAGAAAAACATAAACATTTCCCTTTCCCCCAAGAAACTTGGGCTAGTTATTTTCTATCCACTGCTAATAATTTGTGGTAATAAGGAAATAGAACTGAAGTAAAAACAAGTAAATTTGTCAATTTGGTGCCATGACTAGTCAGTCTGAGTATAAGTATATATTTCTAGAAAAAAAAAGCAGAAGAAAAGGAGTTGGTTGCTAGCAAAGAATGCCAAATCTCTGCCAAGAAATCCTTTGAAAATAAAAATTGTGACTATGGACTGAACATAATTGCCACTCAATGCCTCTTTTGTAGACCACAACACCCAAAAGGATAGAGAGAACAAAAGGGAATGCCTTGCCACAGAGGGAGGGTGGGATGAGGGTATAGGTGTGGAAGGGATACTGGAATCTATGGTGGTGGAAAATGGGCACAGGGGGAGGGATGGGCATTTGATCATTGTATAATCGAAACCCAAGAACAAAAATTTGTATATGTACAACTGTACCTCATGGTGTTTCAGTAATAAAAATTTAAAAAAATAATATAAAAATTGTTTTGTCTGCCAGAGATCAGCAGATGGGAGCCTCTGTGAAGGCAAAAGATTAAATTGGTTACTTTTATTTTTCCTTGAGTATATTAATTTGATTTTGGAGTCAATTTATATGACAGTTCATCAAGACACAGAAATTTTCAGCACTTCTCTTGTTTAAAAGTATAGTGATACACAATATCTCTATCTCACATTATTTTTATTTCTGATAGTTTGACACAAAATATATGTCAAAATCATAGATAAATGTAAGTTATTTAAATACTGTTTTGATTATTTAAAATTACATTATAGAATTACTAGAATTTCATAAATTTTAGGATTATGCAGAATCAACGTTCATGTATCATATTACACTCACTACTGAAAGGCCTACTCTGTCATTCACCATTGTTCAGTTTTTCCACTTTGATTACACCTTTCCATCTGGTAATTAAATAGTCTCATGGTTCTAAAGTTTGTTTTTATTGCTTTGAAAAGATCAAAACTATGCAATTTTCAACATTGGATGAAACTAGAGGATATCATGCATGTAAAGGTAGCCTTAAGGAAAGGAACAGATACAGAGAGATTTTCTCATATGTGGGATGTAAAGACACACAGCAAGGTAGCAACAAAGGTTCAAGGCCAATGTAAGGGGAGAACTGATCCACACAATTGAGTCAGGGGATTGGGAAGGAGGTATTCAGGGGTTTGGGGGAGAGGGAGGGGTTATTTTTGAGAGAATGAGGAGTGTCATGTTGGAATTATGTGTATGAGAAACCATTATTAATTGAATTATAAATCATAGAATATAAATATTGTTTTAGACGTTTGTCTGTCTCATTTTATCCTTTTAATTTGTTTTCTCCATATACCACATATGCATGAACTTGTATGATGCCTATTGTTCTCTGCCTGGTTTATGTCACAAAATATAATATCCTCATGTGATCCAATTTTATACAGATAATAAGATTTCACTTCATACAACTGAGTAGTATTCCATTGATTTACCTACTTTCATTTTCAAAATTTGTCGTTTAAAAGATAGAAATATTGGTTTAAACAATGTTCTGGTGGTTTAAAATTTTTAGTTTAGTGAAGCAAAATAGATTTTACTGAAAAACACTTAGAAACTTGTTAAACCGGTGTAGGGTGGAATGGAATATATGTTCAAGAGAGAACACTCGTTTAACAAAGCAAGCAAATAGAGACATAAAGAAAGGAAGCAGGGTATTTCTTCAAGGGAGAACACAAGCTTGAGGACCAAGCCCACTCTGGTAGTTTAGGAATAAGAACTTGGAGTGGTATGAAATTAACTTGTGCACTTTAGGGGATAACCTGAGTGAAACTATTAGAAGTACGTTCAGGAGCATGATAAACTGGAGTCTGCACTTGGAGTGAGGAGGGTAGAGAGTACTTTGGGGAGATACGGACTATTGAGAACAGTAATATTATAACATTAATGATAGTATCTTACGGTGGGATTCCAAAAAAATCTTTCACAGTGGCGTCAGAAATGATAACATTCTTAGATATTTGGATTTCCTGTGGAAACAACGGGAAAGCAGAATTTATGCTCTGGATGCCTCCAACTGAAACAAGGTCAACAAATCATGAATGAAAAATTACAAGTTAGATGGATCATGGATTCTGATCCCAGTGGAAGGCTAGCTTTCAGGTGAACAATTTCTACTGATGGCCTGATGTAGATTCTGATCCTGGGATACGTAACAGAAAGGAGGTAGTGACAGGTATTCTCAGAAGTGAAGCCTCTGAGACAGAATTCGTTCATGCCAACCAATAGGTTATCAATGTTTGCTCATGGCTGCTACCATTATAACATTCAATGGTTTTGTGGTTTCAATTTACTGTGTCAATGTAAAGATGAAGTTTCTAAATGGAAGGTAAAAATCTGAGGCCCTCAAGATGATGAATTATGGGGATGCGGGGGGTGGGGAGCTTGATCTATAGTACAGCAGGTAGAGCATTTGCCTTGCACACGGCCTACCCAGGTTAGATTCCCAGCATCCTGTATGGTCCCCCCAAGCACCGTGAGGTGTAATTCCTGAGTGCAGAGCCAGGAGTAACCCCTGTGCATCGGCAGGTGTGACCCAAAAACGCAAAAAAATAAAGAGTACCTAGCCCTCACGGCAGAGCCTGGCAAGCTACTTGTGATGTATTTGAGCCTTTATGAAAGATTAGGTAATAATAATCTGAGGGCCAGCGTCAGGATATTTAACTATATTCCATTGATCTGAGGCCTGTCTTTATCTGAATATCATGGTATTTTGATTACTACAACTTTGTAGTTGGGTTTGAAGTTGGGGAAGGTGTTCCCTTCTTCTGTTTACCAAAGATTGCTTTAGCTCTTCATGGGAGTTTATTGTTGTGTATGACTTTCAAGAGTGTTTAATCTATTTATTTGAAAAATGTTATGGGTATCCTTATAGAATGTGCATTAAATCTTTATAGAGCTTTGGGGTGTATTGCCATTTTGACAGTGTTAAACCTCTCAATCCATGAGCATGGGATGTGATTCCATTTCCTCCTATACTCTCTTATTTCGTAAAGTAGAGCTTTGTAGGTTTTTTTTTTTTGGTATAGATCCTTAACATTTTTAGTTGATTCTAATATACTCGATTTTCTGAGGTATTATGGTGAATGGGATTGTTTTTTCTCTATCTCTTTTTTCTCTTTCATTATTAATATATGGGAAAGCCATGGAGTACCAGATATTGATTTTGTAATATGCTACTTTACTAAACAAATCTATTGTTCCCAGCAGCTTTTTTTGTAGATTCTTTGGGATTTTCTAAGTATAGTATCATGTCATCTCCAAATAGTAAAAGCTTGAGTTCTTCCTTTTTTATCTGTATGCCCTTGATATCTTTTGTTTTACCGAAATCATATGACAAATACTTCAAGTACTATGTTGAATAGGAGTGGTGAGAGTGGGTAACTTGTTTTGTGCCTGATTGTATTTTGGAATTCTAGTTCATTGATTTCTGCTCCAAGCCTTCAGTTTTTCCCCATTGAGAATAATGCTTGCTGTGGGTTTGTGATAATTTGCTTTGAATATATTGAGGAACGTACTTTCAACTCCCATTTTGTTGAGAGTTTTTCATCATGAATGGGTGCTGGATATCATCAAAGGATTTATATACATCTATTGATATGATTATATGACTTGTATCTTTATTTTTTGACATGGTGTATTCTGTTGATTGACTAGAGAATGTTAAGCCATCCTTGCATCCCCAAGATAAACCTACTTGGTCATAGTGTGTGATCTTTTGTTGAGTTTCTGGTTTCTCTTTGCTGGTATTTTCTTGAGAATCTGTGTATCTGTATTCATCAAGGAAATACGTCTGTAATTTTCTTTTTTTTGTGGTGTCTCTGTCTGATTTGAGTATTAGGTTGATATTTGCCTCATAGAAATTATTTGGGAGTATTTCTGATTCTTCAATTTCCTGGAAAATCTTGAAAAATGTTGGCAGCATTTCCTCTTTAAAGGTTTGAAATATTTCACTATTGAATCCATGCATCTGGGCCAGGGATTCTGTTTGGGGGGATACTTTTGACCATCATTTCAATTTCCTTGGAAGAGATAGGTTCAAGTATTCCAAATCTTCTTGGTTCAGCCTTGGGAGGTAATTGGAATCCAAAAATTTATCAATTTATTCAAGATTCTCTCATTTCCTGCTGTAAAGATTCTCAATATAATCTCTGATGATCCTATGGATTTCTGTAGTTTCTATTAGGATATGCCCCTTTGCATTTCTGATTCGATTTGTTAGAATTCTTTCTCTTTGTTTCTTTGAGAGGCTTCTCGTGGTTTATTGATTTATTTATTTTCTCAAAGAACCAGCTTTTGCTCTTATTGGTCTTTTGGATTGTATTTTGGGATTCTAGCTCATTGATATCTGGTAAAAGTTTTATTATTTCCTTCCTCCAGCCTAGTTTGGACTACTTTTGTTGGTCATTTTCCAAAATCTTGAGCTCTAATTTATTCATGCAGGCCCTTTCTTTCTTCCTCATGAATTCTGGCAGAGCTATACTCTTTCCTCTTAACACTGTTTTTGCTGTGTCCCACAAGTTCTGGTAGCTCGTGTCCTCATTCTCATTTGTTTCTGGAAACTTTTTATTTCCCCTTTGATTTCTTCTCTAAGCCAACGGTTGTTCATTACTTCCCTTAAAAAAATATTTCCTTGCTGAGCTTTAGTCTGTTTGATCTATTGAGAAGTGACAAAGTCGTGTTGAAATCTCCAACTAGTATTGTGTTGCTCTCAGTGTTTTTCTTTAAGTCTATTAGAAGTTATTTTTAAGTATTTTGCTGGTCTGTCATTAGGAGCACCTACAGTGAGGAGGGTGAGTTCTTTCTGATGTACAGATCCCATGATCATGAAGAAATGACCTTCACTGTCTCTTACAACCTATAGCCTGACGTCCATATGGTCTGATACTAGTATGTCCACTCCAGCTTTGTGGATTTGTTCTTTTCTTTCTTGAAGAATTGTTTTCCAGCCTTTGACTTTGAGCCCATGGTTGCTTTGATTGTTCAGAAGTGTTTCTTCAGGCAGCAGAATGTTGGGTTCAGTTTTCTAATTCTACTTCCCATTCTGTGCCTCTGAATTGGCACATTTAGTTCATTGACATTGAGGAGATTGTTGTGATGGGGATTTGTGCTATCTTTATGTAGAATTTTTGTACTTGTGTGGATTGTCTTAGCTTAAAGTCGCCCGGTTAATTCTTCTTGCAACAAAAACATGGATCACTTTACAAGTTTGCATGTCATCTCTGTGCAAGGACCATGCTAATCTCTGTATCATTTCAATTTTAGTATATATGTTACCAAACATAGTATGAGTTAATTTTTCCATAATTTTCTCTTATTACTTTGAGTGTTGTCCTTACTCACTCCTATGGCAGACAGTGATTCCAAATCAAGGAATGTATTTCAAAGCAGCTTGAATAGATAGATTTAGAATTTTAAAGTCCTAGAAAGAAAAATTTGGTTTTTACCATATTATATTTTACCATACCCCAGGCATCAGTTTTAGAAAATAATTCTTTTGGAAGATGGTATATGAGTCTTCTTTAATACCTTTCCCTGAAACCTTCATTAAGACCATTAAACTAGAGCCTTTTGCTGTTCTCACCTCAGTCCCGTGTACATCTCCAGGAAAAGGTGGATGGTGTTGTCTGCAATTTGACCACCTTGAATGTAAGTAGGATTTTTCTCCTGAAGGAAGAGGTAAGGAGAATATTGATGATTTCATTCCACCTTATTACAAGTACAACTTGAATGGAAGGTGAGACTCATGAGGCTCCTGTAAAGGACAGAAAAAGGGGTCTCAGTGAAGTTTAATGGCGAACACACATTAACAACACAGATGACTCAAAGTAGCCTGTGTGCATCTTTGTGTATACTGAGTTTCATATCTACTGAGAGTGATTCTCAGTCATGACACACAGGCAAAACAGCCCTGTATTTAAAAATCTAGTTCTCTAAGCAGAGTGGGTCTCTGAAGTGATTGAACAAGTGTATAGTAATTTATTACTAAGCACATAAGTACTTTTCGATCTAAAATTAATTCCAAATATGTCTAAAACGACAGTCTCCTGACCCCGCACCTGGCTTTCCTCACCGGGGCCCCTTGGACGGGGAGGGGTGAATTTCCCTCACTGCCCTTAGTAGAGCCCCGGCAGCTGAAGACCTCTGCAACCAGCCATAGGTACGCTTAAGAACACTCTGCCCAAGCTTGAAGGAGACTCATGCATGAGGGAAGTGGAAGCAGAACCTGTGTAAACACACACACAAAAAAAGGCTTGCGGTCAGGCCGTTTCCCCACTCCACGGAGGTCGATGGCGATGGTCAGGAGATGGAAGGAAACGGGGGTCAGGCTGGTTGGTCGTGGAGCAGCAGTTTATTACATGGAAGAGATGTATGTCATAGAGGCCTCAGGAATCCTCAAGCACACTGGCACTGAGATCCAGGAAGATCTCCTTATATAGATCATAGAACCTCTAAAAGGGGCATTACAGTGATGTCATCAAAAGGAGTTACAGAAAGAACATTGAGGCAGCAAACCATATATTGTTTCTTTACATCCACATTGTTTCCTTACATCAGCAGGCCAGTAGTAATACTGGCCTCAGGAAAGAAGATACAAAGCCAAACTGAAACCTTCCACAAGCACTTTCACAAGCTGCAACCACCTTGATTTGCATCCCAAAGACCAGCCTGGCTAGAGCTGGGAATCTACATCCCAAAGATCAGTCCTGGCTAGCACCTGATATCTGCAGATCTAGGACCAGCTAGGTTTCTGAAAGAAAAGGAAAACTGTCTCAGTATACTGAAATCATTTACTGAAGGCAGTTTGAAGGGGAGAAAGCAGTTTCATCCAAGCTAGTCAGGACACACAGGAAAACAGCTTATAGGAGGTCTTTCTCCTCTCCTTGTCCAACCAACATATAAGCATATATAATATTAATCATTTTGTATGGACACAGTAAGAAATACTTTGAGCTTGTAGAATTGCTCTCCTAGGGCCATCTCGATCTCAGACTGCAGTGCTCAGGCAAGATATCTTTCCTATTCCTAGCAGCAGGGCCCTAGTGTTGACTTTACTTTTGGATCATGACATCATTTGCCTATGATCAACCTCTTAACTTATAGTTAAGAATCGTGGCACCTTGGCCTGGCCCATCGCGATGCCAGGTTAGCACATAACTTACCGGCTTGCCCTGGTTCCATCCAGTCCCACTTTGGAACCCTGCCATTGGGGTGCTAGGAAGTGAGGGCAATTGAGGCTTAAGTTGAGAAGGCAGAAGCCCAGGAGTGAATAATATTCAAAGTGAATCAATTCCTAACTTACAAAGCATATTAATTAATTGTCTTCCTGTATCTATACAAAGGACATTGCATTAAGGTAAACTGCTCAAAAGACATAAGGAGAGGAGGAAGGCAATAACTTACAGTACAGCTTCAGTGTCTAAGAAGGATGAGACCTTACAAATTGGTTGGGGCAGAGAGCACAGAAGTGGTTACAGACAGACAAAGTAATGGAAGTGACTCGGGAGCACTGTGATGGGTGCAATTGGATAAACCTAAGCCCCGTGTACTTCAACAGAACCCAGGTGTGCGGGACAGGGGGATTTGATCTCCAAGGCTGCTCAGATAAAGACTGGGCCCCCTCCATCCAGATCCCCCATCTTCTAGTAGCTAAGTGTTACAACCACGAACAGCCCCTGGAGCCATGTAATCCCATCAATGGCCAAGATCCAGAGACTGGATATTGTTGATAAGATAACAACTCTTATTGTCTAGTTCTCACTCTCAGAGAACCTGGCAGGCTTCTGCGAGTATCTGCCCGCATGGCAGAGTCTGTGCTTCTGGTCACTGTTTCTTTTGAAGTACAGAAGCTACTTAATTTAAGATAGTCCCCTTTGTTTTTCTCTGTTTCCAGTTGCTTTGCAAGTGGAGTGTTATCTTTGAAGATACCTTTAACTTCAATGTCATGGAGGGATTTGCTGACCTTGTCTTCAATGTACCTGAGGGATTCTGGTCTGATTTTGAGGTCTTTGACCTATTTTTATCTGACTTTTGTGCATGGTGTTAGGTAGAGGTCTGAGCCATTTTTTTTTTTTTGCATGTAGCTGTCCAGTTTTTTTTGCACCGTTTGTTAAAGAGGACTCTCTTGCTCCACTTCACATTTCTTGCTCCCTTATCAAAGATTAGATGATTATATATTTGTGGTTGTGTGTCAGTATATTCAATCCATTTCCAATGGTCTGCAGCTCTGCCTTTGTTCCAGTACCATGCTGTTCTCATTATTATCACTTCATAGTAGAGTTTGAGGTTGGGGAAGGTGAGGCATCCATCGTTTTTTCCCCAAGAATTGCTTTAGCTATTAGTGGGTGTTTGTTGTTCCATTCGAATTTCAGGAGTGCTTGATCAAGTTCTTTGAAGAATGTCATGGGTATCTTTATAGGGATCATATTGAATTTGTACAATGCTTTGGGGAGTATTGCCATTTTGACAATGTTAATTCTCCCATTCCATAAGCAGGAGATGTGTTTCTATTTCCTCGTTTCCTTTGTTATTTCCTGTTGTGTAGGTCCTTTACCTCCTTAGTTAAGCAGATTCCAAGGTTCTTGATTTTTCTGAGGCACGATTGTGAATGGAATTGCTTTTTCATTTCACTTTCTTCTCTCTCATAAGTTGCATATAAAAAAGCCATAGACTTTTGGGTATTGGTTTTATAACCTGCAATTTTACTATGAAAGTCTATTGTTTCTAGAAGCTTTTTTGGTAGAGGTTCTAGTATTCTTTAAATAGAGTATGATATCTGCTGTGAATAGTGAGAGCTTATTGCTACCTTTCATACATAAAAACCCTTAATATCTTTTTCTTACCTTATTTCTATTGCAAGTACTTCTAGTACCACCTTGAACAGAAATGCCAAAATGAACTTTTACGTAGCACTTTCTGTCTGTAAATTTCTATGCTAAGAACAGTGGAATATACAGTGATATCTTAGTAATTTACAAGTAAATTATGAAGACAGATACTATGAAAAATTTCTTTGTATAACTTTTCAAAATGTGTAGCTTTTATTAAATATATTAAGAATAAATCGTATATCTTGATTATACCCTGAAGATTATTTCCTTGTTAGAAGTTACCCTTCTAAAATGCAATAAAGTGACACATTTTAAAAATGTTGATTATTCGCTCATTAATTCAATGAATCTTTGTTAGTCTGGCGGTGCAATGCCTCCAGGAAGTCAACCTGTACCCTCAGGTGAGTGCATCAACAGTCTGATGGTGTCTTCATGCTTCCTGATAACCTCAAATTGCCACTGTGCCTCTGGCTGGATCCCAACACCTCAGGACTAAGTTTCCCGAGAAATTAAACTCCCTAAAGATATGTGGGAGCCATGTTCACAAACCACACCTGGCTCAGCTATACAAGCTAATGGATTGGTCTTGTTTCAGAGACCCATAAACAAGTCTTGAAAGAGATCAAAAGCCACAGTTAACCTTGGACCTGCAAAAGGATGAACACACTAGGGTAAATCGAGGGAGGCAGGTTAGTTGGGTGCCCACCTAACCAGAACCCAGTGCAGCCACTTGCTCCCACAATCGAAAATCGCCACCATGCCCTCGTCTGGTTTCCAACTTCTCAGGATGGCTCTCACTGAAATATAACAGCTGAAAATTCGGATATGCGGGTTTTGTGACTGAAATCTCCAGGCTTTCTCTGGGTCACAATGGGCATCCCATCCCCACTGCCCTGTACTTATGGAAGCCTCAGCAGTCATTTCCATACCTCAAAGCTACTCCAGCCGTAGCTTCCTGTAAAAAATACTAAATTCCTTGAACAAACATGATGACCTCTTAGTACATGTACGAGACCCATGATGCACAAAATAAATAGGAGACAGAGAGAAAGAATTAAAGATCCTGCCATAGAGACAGGCTGCTGGTGGTGGTAGGGTGTTGGGGGATGGCTTTAGGGAACCAGGAACATTGGTGGTGGGAAATGTACACTAGTGGAGGGATGGATGTTGGATCGTTGTATGACTGGAAACAAATTATGAATAGATTTGTAATGGTCTATCTCACAGATATTCAAAAAAACATTAAAAATATATATCCTTGCTCATACCTGTTGTCCACAAGGCTCCCATGCAGCCGCCATCTTGGAGCAGAAAAGTGAACGGACTATGCGTTGATCCAGCCCATCAAGTCTGCCGGAGGGGAAAGGGTGTTGCCCCATTCGCCCTCTCCTCTCTGGAAAGAAAGATGGCGGCCACATGGGAGCCTTGTGGACAGCAGGTATGAGCCGGGAGTGTGGGGGTGACTAAAACCTCATGGGAAGGGGGGCGTTTCGCTCCGCCCTTCACGCCCTACCGAGGCCACCGGTTGCCCCCCGCAAGCGGCTCTCCAGCACGGCCACGACTCCAGAACACAGAAACCAATTTCTTAACTATCTGACTTTCAGTAGAAATACTTCCAGGGTCAATAGGTAAAATAGCAGAAATCCAAAACCAACATTTAATTCTTGAACCCAGCTGTAGAAAGCAAATCACTTCACAATGCTTTTTCAGCATGTCTGATTTGGGGGGGGTAAACTCTAAATAATAGTGGTGAATCTTATTGAAACAATGAATCTAATCAAAGCAGATAGAGTGTGAACTAGAATTCATCTGCCTCACAGGGACCGGGAGGGGTGGGGGGTGGGGTTTTATTGGGGTTCTTCAGGTTAAAAAATAAGTATTGGTAAAGGGAAATGTGTTTGATATTTGCATGACTGAGACATAAACCTGAAAGCTTTGTAACCTTTCCCACAGTGATTCGATAAATAAATTAAAAAAAAAAAGATTGTTTTCAGAAAGAAGCCTCATACTGGAGTGTTAAAAATAAAATAAGAAAATGTAAAAAAAAATATATATATACATATCCTTAATTTGTAACTCAGAATACTGATAGAACTTTAAAACCCAGCATAAATATTTTTGTGTTCTCTGTAGGAAAATAATGTTACTCACCTGTGTGCCAATAGCTTGAAGAATGCTAAACCCAAGGATACATCAATGACTGTCTTTGGCATGAATATTGTATTTGCAGCTATGCTATGTTTTAGAATCAGTTCATGGACAAGAAATCAAGAGGAGCAAGTGGCAAAGAGCTTCAGTGTTGAATAGATACGTGATGTTTGAGGAGCTTGCAAGGGAGACGGAAAGATTTGGCATGAGAAGAGGGAAGAAACAGAAGAGTGAAGTACTAATAAGTATCATGAGAAAAATGCAAGGGAGGACATTTCCTGGCAAGTGTCACACTCTGTTGAGCTTTTGGTGAGGATAAGTATTAGAAAGTATCTTTCCCATTTAGTGGTAAAAAGGTAATTTTGATGGGTGCATTTAAAAATTACTTTAAAAATTAGAATCACCAAGAGATACACAGTTACAAAGTTGCTCATAATTGAGTTTCAGTCATGTAATGTTCTAGCACCCTTCCAGTATAATGGGGGCATTTTTGAAGGAATATCCCTGGTGGGAAGACTAGGGCATCTGAGTCTTAACACATTTCACCAAATGTATGATCACTTCTCACATGATATACCCTTTCTCCCCTGCTTCTTTGATTTATCTTTTCATACAATATTTCCTTGTGAACCTCACCTCAAGTGAGGGTCCCTATTTAAGACAAGTACATATTTCTGGGGTATTACATATTTTTGGTTGCTGGGAGAGTCTCTAAAGCAATGCTCAGGAGGTGTGGGGGCCCCACAGGCAATTCTCAGAAAACGTAGCCATGGTGCTTGGGGTCCTCCTATGTTATACAGCCTTTGATACTCTGGCAATCAGGTGGTGCTGGGAGTCAAATTGAGTGCATGTGAGACAAGTTCCATAAGCACTACATTATCTCCTGCGGCCCTGGGTATTAGATTGATGTCAGCATTCGAGGTCCTCCCTTTTGTCAGAAAGCAGAAACTTGTGCAGGAGAAAGTGGAAGAGACCTTAGGGTTTAGCTAGGTTGACTGAGTAGATGGTGGTAGCATTAAGATTAGAACATAAAGTAAAAATAAAACCAGAGAAAGATCTAACAATAGTAAAGAGGGCTTTAGACATTACTGGGCCTGCTCGAGCAAATCGATGATGAACGGGAGGGCCTTTACCTTTACCAAACTCCAAAAAAGTTTCAAAATATAATTATTGACAAAAAATCATACAGAAGTCCAAATTTTTATTGTTCATGGGATAACTATATTAAAAAGAGAAAAGAACCACAATAAACGTACAAGTAAAATGAAGGTACATTTCTTTGGAGTCTTTCAATTATGTATTTATATTAGTATATATACAAGTGTAATCTTTAAAAAATAAATTTCAGTTACTATAACATTTTATTGAGTTTTTTATAATTGTAATGTTTTACTGCTAAGATGATATTGTTGTGAACATTTATATCTATTTGTCTACTTTTCTGATTGTTTACTTAAGATATGATATAAAAAGCTACCTTACTAGGGCTGGAGCGATAGCACAGCTGGTAGGATGTTTACCTTGCAACTGGCCGACCAGGGTTCAATTCCCAGCATCCCATATGTTCGCCTGAGCAATACAAGGGGTAATTCCTGAGTGCAGAGCCAGGAGTAACCCCTGTGCATCGCCAGGTGTGACCCAAAAAGAAAGAAAAGAGCTTACTTACTTATGACTGGGTATGTAGCTCAGGGCTAAAGCACTTGGCTTGCAAGTATGAAATTTTGGGTTCTATTCCTCATACTATAGAAACAAAACCAAAATATCTCACTGTGGTTAAAAATATAGCTCAGTGGTAAAATATTTGCCTCACATTTGTGAGGTTATGGGTTTGATCCCTGAATTTCCATATACGCTCACAAAAGCTAATTTACTTAAAGAATATTAAACTGCTTTAACCCAAGTACATATTGCCGTACTATTATACAGATTTAATTCTCAATAAAATAACTTGAAAAGGTCTATTTTTAGCATCTTTGCTAGGAAAAGATATTACCTGATTTTTAAATGTTTGTAATTTGGGGACACATTTTAATTTGTCATTTTATTTTGTGCTCTTTGTCTACTAGTGAGCTTGAAAATAGTTCTTGTGTTTACGAGGAATTTACACTTCTTTCAATAGAGATTATATGATCATGGTTTATGCTTATTTTTTCTATACAAGTTTAATAGCTTAATATTGATTAATTTCACAGCAGTAATTTATTAAAAACACTCCTCATTTGCCTATCATATTAATTGCCATTAGTTGTTTGTTTTGCTTGTTTTTTGATCACTTAATTTACTTTTTATCTTTTCTTTCAGATTGTAAGATTTTCACAGAAATGAGCATATGTTTTTCTTTATCTTATACAGTTTTAAACTGTGAACAACTGTTTGTTTTGTACAAATAAGATACCTGTGTCTTTACTATTTCTTCTCATTTTATTTACATTTTAAGACATCTCGATTCATCTACAAATTGTCCTAGTAAGTGTTGTCATATTGAAAAAAACCACCAATTTTTTCAATCATAGCACTGTAGCACTGTCCTCCCGCGGTTCATCCATTTGCTCGAGCAGGAACCAGTAACATCTTACAACAAATTGTGAGACTTGTTGTCACTGGCTTTGGCCTATCGAATACGTCATGGGTATCTGGCCAGGCTCTTGCTATGTGGACGAGATACTCTGGGTAGCTTGCCGGGCAGAGGAATCGGAATCAGGGTTGGCCTCCTGCAAGGCAAATGCCCTACCCGCTGTGCTGTAAACCTTATTTAAAATATACTAGTAATACCAAATGTTGTTTCTTTAACAGTGCAATATAAACGATTTTTTCGTAATTTTCTTGATGTGTTAATGAAATAGCTAAGCTCTTGAGTATCATGGGAGTATTTTTCTAACACAAGAGTCTGACGAAGGTGAAACTGTTATAACCGTCTTGTAGGATTCCATCTCCCTAGCCTGCTTCATTCTACTCCGCTCTCTATCCAATCCGGTCTTCTTTTTGGGATTCTGACCTCCTGATTGGCTAGCCTCTACCTTTCAACTGCCTACTTTATGACATCATTCTCCCACCAAACCAACCACCAACTGGTAGAATCTTGGGGGTCCCATGTAGTTGTTTGTAAACAAATTTGAATCATCATGGCAAGTGACGAGTGACCAATGACCAATCACCAGTGAGCAGTCGTCTGTACTGGACACTTTTGGTCTTTAGCCGCTTCAGTATTCAGACATACTCTCCTACCGTCTCCTCATCTCGTCTACCTTTCATTGGTATTTCCTCTTCTCTGACCATGTCAGGTAAGGTATAATACTTTACAAAGATTTTCATTAGATTTATAATCACTAAACTTAAAAGAAGTCTAGTAAAACCAGCACGTAGTAATGAAAGAAAGTGTTCAAGTAGAATTTTACAAGTCTCATTTTAGCTTGACTTTGATATTTCCTGTGTGATTTTAGACACTGGCTTTCTTTCTCTCACATACAAACTGCTTTCCTCATTGATTACTTTATATTTTAGACGTATTTATGAGCTCAAATACAAACATATATATATATGTTGATTCTCTGTGTTTCTTTTTCCTTTTAATCGTGTATTTTATAAAATATCCATTGACAAAAGTAAATCAGAGACAGTATTTTTACAGAAACAGAAAATGTAGATGCTGTGGAAACCTGTTAATATATACCCGCATGGTTTCTCTGTAATGGTCTCTCCTCTTGTATTTATACTTCAGTATTTTAAATATAGTGCTATTACACAGTAATAATCATTGATCTTTGAGTTTTCTATTTAAACCAGGTAATAAGAAAATTTGGGGCATGGGGAAGGTGTGGATTGCTGAGCAGTAGGGAGGCAAGCCCTCTAAGGTAAGAAAGTTTGGGATCACTTTCATCAAACATTGACCAATCGAAACCAAGACTATATGAGGGAGAATAAAATAGGTAAGAAAGAAAGAATATGGATGGCAATTATCATGGAAGGGGAAACCATCTGGATTGAATGTTGAAGAAAACCAAGGATTTAAAATCAAAAAAGAAAGAATCTATTTTAAATATGCTCAGGTAAATACACTGAGAGCAAGTCAAAGCAATTTACTTCAATAAATGCCAGGACTAGAAAGTATACAATTCCTTGAGTAGGGTACCAGTAGGAAAACCAGTATATCAGAAAGCCATCCGTGATGACTTTTTTCCTTATTATCTTTTAGAACACAGTACTTGGTACATGATAATTTGGAATATGAACATGCTTCAGAAATGATGCATCCCATTAATAGCTAATAGTGGCTATCTAGGTGGGTGGAAGAAATAGAATCTTCAATGTTTTTATGACGTTCTAGTTTTTAAGTACATGTACGCGTTGCCTGTTGAAATTTAAAAAAAATGGTATCTTCTAACTTGATTCAGGAGATTTGATTCATTTGTGTGGTAAGTAGGCTCCAGGTTAAAGCTGCTTGTCATCTTTACAAATATTATTTCATGTGATTTTTTCTTCCTAACATGAGAGTATTTTGATAATAGTCAACTTCCGTTTTTAGATCCTAAGAGGAAAGAGGAAAATCAAGTCACACATGTCGAATTACACATTTTTGTCATATTTCTTAATTTTGATTGTTCCTACATTAAGAATATTTAATGGAATTTTGGTGCTCATTTATTAACATTGAGAAGAACGTTTTCCAGGTTAATAAAGATAATTCAACACTAGGTTTTGAAAGTAATTTTCAATATTTTGTGATCATTTTATATGGTCTTTTCTATTTGTGTGATAAACTGAAATCATATGCTAGGTTTAAGACGTGTTGTTTGAGTTTAATATTCAGAGGTATTGATGAGAGTAATTTTTTGTAATTACGAATTTCTCTATTTTACTCATTTAAAACATTGCTTACCTATGAAATTCAATCAAGTTTATTCCTATTTTCTTTTTTTTATGTAGTTACTGGTAAATCTTTTCTGTTTAATGGACTGGTAAAGTGTGCTCTCAAAAATCACCTTCTATTCCATTTCTTGGCTAGCAGTTTTTTCTAAAACAGAATACACTATTCATATTGTATAAGTAAAAGGCCCTCCCGTAGATCATCGATTTGCTCGAGCGGGCCCAGTAACGTCTCCATTGGAGACTTTGTTGTTACTGTGTCTGGCATATCGAATACTCTCGGTAGCTTGCTGGGCTCTCCGACAGGGGCGGAGGAATCGATATGGAGCAATTTTTTAATAAACTTATTGGACTGTTTTATTTGGTTTTGTTTGAGACCACATCCACAGTTATTAAGGGTTTACTCTTGGGTCTGCTCTCAATAACTTACTGTACTATACAGCTTGCTACATAGCCCAGATTTCACTGATATCTATATACTTCTTTTTCAGTTCTGTGGTACATATTTTTCATGATGTTTTCTTTATACTTCCTCCTATGAAAACACATGAAGTGGAAAAATTATATTCGTGTATGCATTATTATTCTTAGAGTTATTTATAAAAAACTTAAGACACAGAATTTAAATAAATTTTTCCTTCCAAAAACATTTCTTGGGAAAAACTCAAGTAGTCATTTTTGAAGTGGATCAAAAATCAGGGTAACTTTCAATGCATCAACAAGATTAAGTCATAAGTAAACGGTACTAGCACATATTCATTGCACAAGTCAAATGGAAACCTGATGATTACAATGGTAATAGTTGTAAAGACCCCAAATGCCTATATTAATGTAAGGTATCTTCCTAACCATTTCTGCATGGTAGTGATCATGCAGAGTCCTGGAAAAAAGTCCACATGCTTAGGTTCTGTAACTTGGAAATTCATAAGGGACAGAGAGAGAGTACTGGAGGAGATAAGGCACTTGCCTTGTACACAGCCAATCTGGTTGAACCTCTGTCACTGCATACACTCTTCTAAATATTACAAGGGGTCACTCAGAATGCAGAGCCAGAAAGAGCCCAAGAACACTGTAAGTTATTGGTCCAAATTATACTCCTTAACATGACCAATAAAAATTATTGGAAAACATGAAGTCTCTTTGTCATTTCTGGCCCTCAGGTTTCTTCTTGTCCAAAGAATGTTACCCATTCTCTTAGACTTCCTAGTTTGGAAAAGCTTCCCTTATAGGAAATAACATATGAATCAATAGGAGAGCAAGCTACAGGCATTGCTAGGGTAAGGAAAAACTATCTGTAACCAAGAAATCCAGGTACAGAGAAGATCACCTGTTGGCTCTACAGTTCTGTTTTCATTTGAGAGCACGATACCAAATACACAAAGTGCCAAAAGGTTCCAGACTTTGAATCACCCCAAATTGTTGGAATTTTGGAAACTCACTTGACTGTTGGTACTAGAAGCATCTCGATGGCTTAAATTTTAAGTTCATATTGTTCCTCTCAGCGTTGAAGGAGATTATTAGTCTCACAGATTTTTTTCATCACCCTATTGTTCCTTACAGAAAAATTTCAAAATCCATCTGTATTGGGAACTGTACATACTCTGCAGCTTTCCCTTCCCCTTGTTGAATGATGCAACTTCCCTAACAGGAAGTGTCTGCAACGACTCCAGAGTATCTGCTCCAGCTGGTAGTTCTGCTTGGCTCCTGGCCTCAACTTCTGGCACCTCTTTCCAACCACTGATGAGTAGTCCCTATCTTTACCAACATTTCAGCACAACAATGCTATCTGGAGTGTTTAACCAGAGTCATATATCCACCTCAGCTTCTTCCTATACTAGTGTTTTGGAATGGGATAATTCAGAAAGTGCTGAAGAGAAGTCTTCTATGGGAGACTTTTCTGTGACTGTCCTTGACCAAGACACCGCTGTCTCTTCCATGTCTAAGGCAGCTCGCTATGAGAGAACCCTAGATACCTACAACAGGGTTTCTGTGTACCCATCACTTTCTACCAGTCTTGTTGAGAGAACACCGTCTCGGTATCCATATCAGAGTCAAAGTCTGTCACTCTCCTACCAGGACCGAAGCCAGGTGTATTACAATCATCAAGGAGGTCTGGGAACTCTCCTTTCTGGCCTGCAGTCCTATGACTCCATTTCATACACAGGTCAAAATGACTCTGCCCCCCAAGCTTACAGGAACTCATCTAGAGAAATGGTTATTGTGCTGAAGGAGGTCCTGCCCCCAAATAACCAACGTCCAGCCACCTCATCTGGAATCCACTTCTCTGTGTCTGCTCAACCCATCACAGAATCGAGTTATCAAGGTGAGTTAAACTGAGAGGAGGGAAAGAAAACTCAAAAATTGGGGTCAAAGAAGAGGAAAACTGTCCATAAACAGGTGGTATTTAAATACACTGAGATTTTTAAGTTTATGAAATGAAGTTAACTAAACTCAGTTCATCTTTACTCCCCTCACCCATTTTATAGCATATTATTGTCACACTCAACATAAGAGCTCCGAATGCACATTGGAAGGTATGATAGTATAATGGACAACTACTTTTCTTATAATGAACTTCAGGAGCACACAAAAGAATGCCACATTTTTTCCCAAATTATTTCATTTATTTTTTAATTTTTATTAGTTAAACATCATGAGGCAGAGTTGTAGACTTACAAGTTATTGTGCTTGCATTTCATTTATACAATGATGGAGAACCTATCCCTCCACCAGTGCCCTTTCTCCACCACCACGGATACTAGTATTCCTGCCACCACCCATACCCCCCATCCCACCCAGCCTCTGTGGCATGGAATGCCACATTTTTCACTGTTCTAGTTCAGCAGTCCTCCAGAATTACCACACTAAAAGTAAAATACATGTCTTAAACTAGTATTTTGTTATTTTCGTAAGAAGTTTCAGAACTCTTATTGTAATGGTACCACTTTAACTTTTCCTTCCATTAATGAGCAGCAAGGTTCTGAATACACTTGTGGTTTAGAGATTCTGTCTCAAATCATGAAACCTAGAATCTGTACTTCAGCACAAATATCATGCTGAAGGAGTGCTTCATTCATACTCTTATTCTATGATATTAACGTCCTTTTATTTTTCTATGAAAGTGAATAAATTGAGAGTAAAATACATTACAATGCTAAGCTCTGTATGGCACTTATTAGTTTGAAAATCTCTATTTTTTTTAAAGCTTTTGTTTGGAGGACGTTGAATCTGTGTCATAGCCCGAAGTGCTCAGGAATTACTCCTGGGTCTGTGCTAGGGATCACTGCTGAAGATGCTTAGGAGATCATACGTGATACAAAAGATCAAACTGAGGTCAGCTGTGCGTAGGGCCAGTGCCTTACTAAATGTACTATCCCTCTGTCCAAGTCTCTTATTTTTTAAGTTAGTTTACACAGAAACTCTTTCAAATACAAAGAAAACCAAAAATCAACAGCATCACATGACAAACAGTAAGAACTATAACAGTTACCTCAAATCTTCTAGCACAGGTCCTTGTCCATTATCCATAGAATACTCAGTAACAATGCTTTCCCTATGGCTGGTAGGTGCACAGTTGTTGCAGCACTAGGTTTGTGGAGGGAATATCTCATTTTGCAGGGACTGAATTCTTCCTTGGTTCCTTTTTAGTGATGAATTTCCTGGGGATGGAGACTTCCCTGCCATCGTAACCTTCAGGTCAGACATTTGGTCTGACACATATTTCCGAATTGCCCACATTTGCAGTAGCAGGATTCAAACACCTTTGAGTAATCCAACACCTGAGATTGGGAAAGTTCCCATAATATCTCCAGCCCAAAGTAACCTGGCGCTGACCCCTACTCCAACTCAGGAACAAAAAGGTATAAATTTTGATCAGATGAACCAAGGGCTTTCAAAAGCTCTGGAGACCTACCAGATCCCAGTCGACGTAGATCAATGCAAAGACCTGCAGGTAATGAACACCAGTGACACCATCACTCTGAAGCAGGTGCAAGAAAATTCAAGTGGCACCAAGGGGACCTCCCATGCAAAACGGAAGAACAAAAAGGAGGCTTCTGAGCCTCTTGAGGGAGAACCCAAGGCCAAAATCCAGCCAAAGGTCCGAGAATGCTTGCTATGGGGAGCGGGGATTGTTGATAATGCTGCAGTCAGTGATAGGGGTCCTGTGACCATTGCCAAAACTTACAGCAAACCTCACAAAGCTGCATCCAGCAGGATCAGCAAGACAAAGAGCCATGGGCAGGAGAAGATAAAAAACACCGGAGAATAATCTAAGAAAGCTAACGAGTGTAAGCAGCCAGGGAACAAGGTCAAGGTAGAAGAAAAGCCCACCATTGGCAAGATGAAACACAAGAAAACTCAACCTAATGCTTGCCAAGATGCTGTTAAAAAGCCCCGCCACTACCTAGGCATACACATGCTGGATTGTGTTAAAGTTTTTCATGCTCTGGGAAGAAGAGTGATCCAAAACCTGGAATCTCTTCCACACAGGTCCTGAGTAGCTCAAAGAAGCCTACAGATATCAAGCCACCCACAGCTGTCAAGCCATGGCTAGGTGCTGCACAGGATGGAAAAGTCCTTGAGAAAACTCAGGTCAAAGCACAGAAACCAAATAGCAGTGCCGAAAAACGCTCATCTCCAACCCAGTCTGAGCTGCCACCTCCTTGGATAGGTCAAATTGGTACCTTTGCCTTTTCTTAACATGGAGAGGCTGCAAGTTCAACCTGTAACTCAGAGGCGACAATCTGTGGCCTCACATCATCCTGCTGCAGCAGACCCTGCCAAGCCTGGATCTACCAATGCAGCTCAGCCAACTGCTGCCAATTCTTCCTGTTCAACCACTGCATATTTGTCTGGTTCTGCCAAACCTGCTCAGTCCATTTCAACCAAACCATCTCGACCAGGTTTGCATAACCCCAGTAGCCAGCCTATTCCTCACCCTGCAGCTTCAATACCTGCTCCCTACAAGACAGCAGCTGGCACATTTCTCCAGTGGGAGGCTCCTTCTGTCTCTGTGAACAAGCAGCAGTCGCCACCCAAACGTCAGAGTCACTTTCTCCTCCAAGACTTCTGTTTCCAAACGATTCCATGGAGAAAGCCCAATGTTCCCGAGCCAGTCATGTCAAAGCCCATCACCAAAGAGCAGAGAACAGAGCCTGAGGCTATGAAAAGGAAGGTTCAGCAGGAGCGTGAGAACGCTGCCAAGCACACCTCGTTGGGGGAAAGTGCAGTTCTTTATTGAGAGGGAAAAAGAGATGAACATCTCCCTCTACTATGGCTACGAAATGAGAGAGCTGGAATGGTAGGTTCCAATTTATGTACCAGATGGTTTCCCTAGGCAAACACTGAAATGCCATACACCTTTTATTTATTCTAATATATTTTTCAAATTAAATAGATGTAACATAGTTAATTGGTTCTTAATAAAATTTCTGAATTTTGAGATGCAGTCCACTCTCGTTGATTTGGGAGTGGCTGGTGATTGAAGGATTTGATGGGAAAGAATGGAAGTTAGAGAGAGGAAAAAGGGGGAATAGACAAGACTCCAAGAAATACAAACTTTGTCCAGGGTTATAAAGCCCATAAGAGGAGAAATTGCATGGACCTGAGGAAGAGTGGGGTAGGGTCAGAGGAAGAATATAGCTGACAGGGCATTTGCTTTGCAAGTAAGAAGGACTCAGTTCATATCTTGCAATCTTTTATGGTCCCCAGAGACACACCAAATGTGAAACTTTAGCACTGAGCCAGGAGTAAGGCCAGAGCACAGTCAAGTATGCCCCATCCCTGGTGTCCTCCAAAAAAAATGGGAGAAATGGCACGGTCTGCAGTTTTTGGTTAAAAAAATAATTTTGGAATAGGCTGAGGTAGGCAGATGAGTCTAATATGACCAGTAGAAAAGTTAAAATTCTTCCATGGAGGCTGTGTTTACGCCTCATGGCCACCTTTGGAAGATAACCAAATTTGAGACACATCACTAAAATGTTTGGGTGGTCTATCCATAAATGTTGGCTGGGGGGTGCGAACACTTACACTGGGTAATAAACCTACCAGATGAGTGATCAACGCCCTCAGAGTCATTCAATGATGACTCTGAACAGGGACAAAGCCAAGAGAACATTTGCAGCATGAAGCCTGAACATCAGCTCCTGGGAGATACAAAGATAAATTACCATGTCCTCGGGCCCTCTGTTCAGCACCCCTAGCTGCATCATTTCACTTATTCCCAACAATATTCATAGTTTCTATCACGGTGACACTTTACTAGCTAGTTTCAACAATGAGATCCATTGCCGATTTAAGTCTTTGGATTTGTAAACTCCCCAAGGTAGCCAAGCCAGCTTTCAGGAAATTTCTTGTGGCGGGAGCTCAAATTATATTAGCTTAAGCGGGCTGGTCTTTGGTCTTCCATGGTCCCTGGTGCCTGTAGGTTTCTCTAAACATCGCTTTAAACTGTAGCTCACACAAGATCCAGCTTTATAAATGGCGTTGTGACTGTGTTGCGGTAGGTACCGTACTAAAACATGTGTCCTATGTCACCACTCCCAAAGCAGTTGGTACCGGTTGACCTTGAGCCTGGAAGGTGATGGTGGAAAGAGATCATCCTAGGAGAGTTAATGGGGTGATGGATGGATGGAAAGGAAACCGGGAAGGGTAGGGAACTGGAAATCTGGTGATCATCATGGGATAGTTGTTGGATGTTTTTCAAATACGTTAAAATATTTTTTGTAAATGAGATTCAAGACAAAATACGAAAATAAGATAGGTTCCAAAGAACAGGTTACATATAAGACCGAGATAGCTGATACGGCTGGCATTCCTTCTGGGCTTTCAATCATACCATTTACTAAATATGTTATTTTCACATCACTTTAGCTGTGGAGAGGAATAGTGAGAAACAAAATGCCACCAGAAAAGCAAACTGGATGACCAAATTCAATGAAAGCCAGGTGGAAGGTGTTCCCATGGATCCCAAGTACAAATATATGTTAACAGGAACATATATTTAACTAACTCTGCTTGGTACCAGTAACTACTTTGTTGAAAATGGGGGGAAATGAACGCAGTTTCTGACTGACCTGAGACTGACCAGTTAATAGATTTTCCCAGGCAAGGGTAGTTGAATGGCTGGGAACAAAAAAACGTGAAAAGTGTTTTGCTACCTTAATGTATGGCTGGAGGGAATTGATCCAGGTAATCTCTCAAAACTAACAAGCTTCATCTCTCTTGAAGTAATGTTGTATTCACTAAGGAAAAAATGTTGGGAGAAAATTCTGAAATGATGGGAAAAGAGACAATAAGTGCAAAAGGAAGGGCTTGAAATTGGGATTCCTCTGAAAACAAAGCTTGAAACAAGATCTGGTGGGAACATGGTTTACTGGAAATGGGATCTGAGGAGGAAAAGAGTGATATCAGGGATGTGAACAAGGAAAATCCAAGTTAATGAAGACTTATCTAGCTGACTACCCCATGGGCAACATGGTTCCAAGACTACCAGAACTTATGAAGTAATTTACTTTAATTTTCTTTCTTATATATGGTCAATTACAACATGTATTGTTAGCCTTCTTCAAACACAATTTGGAGTATTCATTTCTTTCTCAATATTCTGTTCATTTGTGTAAGCATGTTAAATAACTGCTCGATAACAGAATTATTTGATTAGACTTATTTTTTACTTTAATGTTTAGTTGAGATTACTGAAAACTAGGTCTAAAGTGAAGTTTGTCTCGATTGGTACAAGTAGAAATGGGAGGACTAGGAATGGAATTAGACATTATAGGGTACCACATTCAGTTCCTAATAATACTAGTAAAGGACATTGTCCCAAATAAACTATTGAAAAAGATATTCTTCTCTATTTAAACTGTAAATTCAGCATTTTCTATATTAAATTAAAAATGAATTAATATTCCTGTATTTGGTCTTTTAAAGACATTCCAGGTTGGTTAAGGAAACTAACACTGGCTATGAAATCATAACAACTTAATCATAAAAACCTGATTACTACTTAAGTTTCCACGAATGTCAGTGCTAAGAATTATTTCCCTGGATCTCACTAGTGTACATGATAGTCATATGAATACACCTGTGTGGATACATCGCTGGTATCTAATTTAGAGAATAGATACATAGAGATTCGATCACTTAGCTGAGTGTTATCGGAACTTTTCTAGACATTCCCTGCAGCACATACCCAAAGACTTGTACTGATCCTTATGGGTCCATGACTTTTCATCCTCCCCACTCCCAGAGTCTTTTAAAATTTGGGCTTTGGGGTTGGGAGAGAGAGTGGTGGGAGAGAAACTGGGGACAGTAGCAATGGAACTGTATACTAGTGGAGGTTGGTTGTTAAAATATCCTATGATTAAAACTGAATCATGAAAAGGTTTGTAATATGTGTCTCCTGCAGATTTAATACAAAAACATGATATTTAGTTTCTACAACCGTGACTCACATATGAGTTTGCTGAAATTTATTTTTATCACCGTGGCTGGGCTCATTACATAGGTGCCTGTGTGGTAAAACATTTTTCATTTTATGCAGACTTAAGAGGCAAAACTTAAAGGGTTGGGACTTCTGGTGGAAGGGGAGAAGAGCACAAAACACCCTGTTGACCACAGCTCAGCAGGGTGAACTAACATGCTTTATGACTGACCTCCTTCACTGATTTCCTCTTTTTAATGTGGAAAAATGAAAAGACTTTTCAGGCTGCCAGAGGGTTGTCCCGTCCAGTTCACACTATTTTCTTTTCGATCAGAATTGTTTAAAGATTATTTGATAAATTTGGAGCTTAATGATTTGTTCTCATACATTTCCCCTACATGGTGTCAGTGGGCATTGATCCAGGAAGGCCAGCATGAAAAAGATGAGGTGAATGTCTTAACCACCAATGCCAACACTACTGTAAGTATGGAACCCAAATTACAATAGTTAAACATCAAAACGTGTTTGTCAAGGATATCAGTGGGAATGCAGGTAGAAATGGGTCATTTGTTGGTGGAGGGATGCAGACACTGGTGGTGTGATTAGAATTGGAATATTGTATGACAAAACTCCATTTTAAATGACTTTGAAAATCAAAATTGCCTAAATTTTTTTTGAAAAGAGAAGTCAACTTAAGTCTATATTTCAAGAAATCTTGTCTTAGCAAATTTTGGCAGGGAGACCATAGTTGGTAGGTAGAGGGAGAAAGAAAGGGAGAGTTGACAGTTGGGAAGAGAAGCCTGGATATCATGGAAGAGATGAAAGCTGATCTTAGAAGATTTGGAGCCATCAGAGATTAAAGAGTTAAATGGTGAGAACATTGCAGTTTAGATAGTTAAATAGAGAGATTCGTTTAAGTCATCAGCAGTGTATACATAGAGAGAGTTCAAAGACCTCACTGATATTCAGGCTATATTAACTAACAAGGGAAGCGTTTTTTTTTTTCCTGATGCACTATGTAAGTACAATATATTGCCAGGAAAAATGATAAGAAGTTGGTTCTCTTTTTCACAGATTAATAAATTAGACATGAAAACTTTTGTACAAAGGAATCTATCATCTTGTCCTGTTGCTCTGTTTTCTTGTCATCATTCCATTCTCCCCCATGACCCTACCTTACCAGGGCTCTCCATATTTCTCAGCAGTGTCACCGTTAGCCTCAGAGCTGTGTTAACTGCCAGCAGCTCACATCTCTCATGTTTTACCCACACCCAGGCCAGAGCCATCCTTCTGAAACCAAGGATATTTGCTGAAGGCCTGTTCTTCCTTGAATTGGCAGTCATGGTTTACCTCTTCTTAATCATTGTGTTTACAAATTTAGATGAAAGTCACTATACTAGTGACAGGGATTTTCCAAACTAAGGAAAGCATAAACATTTCCCTTTGCCCCAAGAATTTGGGGCTAGTTCTTATCTATCTACTGCTAATCGTATGTGATAATTAGGAAACAGAACTGAAGTCAAAACAGGGACATTTGTCAATTTGGTGCCATGACTAATCAGTCTTAGTATAAGTATATATTTCTAGGGAAAAAAAGCAGAAGAAAAGGAGTTGTTGCTATCAAAGAATGCCAAATCTCTGCCATGAAATCCTTTTAAAATAAAAATTGTGACTATGGACTGTACATTATTGCCACTCAATGCTTTTTTTGCAGACCACAACACCCAAAAGGAGAGAGAGAACAAAAGGGAATCCCCTGCCACAGAGGCAGGGTGGGATGGGGGGGATAGGTGTGAGAGGGATACTGGAATCCATGGTGGTGGGAAATGGGCATTGGCAGAGGGATGGGCAATTTATCATTGTATAATCGAAACCCAAGAACAAAAATTTGTAAATGTACAACTGCACCTCATGTTATATCACTAATAAAAGTTTTAAAAAATAAAATAAAATAAAAATTGTTTTGTCTCCCAGAGATCAGCAGATGGGAACCTGAGTGAAGGCAAAAGATTAAATTGCTTGAGTTTTATTTATCCTTGAGTATATTAATTTGATTTTGGAGTCAATTTATATGACAGTTCATCAAGACACAGAAATTTTTAGCGCTTCTCTTGTTTAAAAGTATAGTGATACACCATATCTCTATCTCACATTCTTTTTATTTCTGATAGTTTGACACAAAAGATACGTCGAAGTCATAGATAAATGTAAATTATTTAAATCTTTTTTGATTATTTAAAATTACATTATAGAATTACATTACAGAGTTTCATAAATTTTAGGATTATGCAGAATCAACATGCATGTATCATATTACAATCACTACTGAAAGGCCTACTCTGTCATTCACCATTGTTCAGTTTTTCCACTTTGATTACACCTTGCCATCTGGTAACTAAATAGTCTTATAGTTCTAAAGTTTGTTTTTATTGCTTTGAAAAGATCAAAACTATGCAATTTTCAACATTGCATGAAACTGGAGGATATCATGCATGAAAAGTTAGCCTTAAGGAAAGAAACAGATACAGAGAGATTTTTCTCATATATGGGATGTAAAGACACACAGCAAGGTAGCAACAAAGGTTCAAGGGCAATGTTAGGGGAGAACTGAACCACACAATTGAGTCAGGAGATTGGGAGTGAGGGAATCTGGGGGTTTGGGGGAGAGGGAGGGTTTAGTTTTTGAAAGAATGAGGAGTGTCATGTTGGAATTATGTGTATGGGAATCCATTATTAATTGAATTATAAATCATAGAATATAAATTATGTTTTAGACGTTTGTCTGTCCCATTTTATTCTTTTACTTTGCTTTCTACATATGCCACTTACAAATGTACTTGTATGATGCCTATCTTTCTCTGCTTGGTTTATGTCACTAAACATAATATCCTCATGTTATCCATTTTTATACAAATAATAATAAGATTTCACTTCATACAACTGATTAGTATTCCATTGCTTTACCACCTTTCATTTTCAAAATTTGTGGTTTAAAAGATACAAATATTGGTTTTAACAAGGCTCTTGTGTCTTAACAGATGTGATAAATACCAGGTTGTTCACTCTATGGCTTAGAGGCAAGCTGCACTCTCTAGGGGTAAAGGCAGAGCAGATAGAGAAGAGAGCACCAAATAAATGGTGCTGGGAAGATCTGACCAGCATGGGAAATGCCTGCTGAAAGTAGTTTATGGACCGAACATGATTGCCACCCATTGTCTCTTCTGCAGACCACAGCTCCCAAAAGGAGAGATAGAACTAAAGGGAGTGCCCTACCAAAGAGGCAGGCTGGGATGGGGGATGGGGGCTGGGAGGAATACAGGGATTGGTGGGAGTGGAGATTGGGCACTGGTGGTGGGATGGGTACTCGATCATTGTATAACTGAAACCCATGCACAAAAACTCGTAAGTCTACAACTGTACCTCATGGTGTTTCACTAATAAAACAAAACAAGACAAAAATTTATAAAAAAAGAAAATTGCTCTTGTGTTTACTAGTCATTTTACTAGTCATTTACTAGTCATTACTAGTCATGGACATCTCTCTCTATTATGACTACCTAATGTGAGTAGCTGGAATGGTAGTTTTCACTTTAGGTACCAGAGGGTTGCCTTAAACAAACAATGAAATGCTATACACATTTTATTTATTCTAATATATTTTTCACAAATTGAGGATTTGCATTATAGTTAATTGGTTGATAATAAATGTTATGAAGTTTGAGATGCTGTCAAATGTGGTTGTTTTGGGGAAGGGCTGGGGGTTGAAGGATGGCATGGGAAAGAGTGGGAAGTTATAGAGAGGACAAAGGGGGAATAGACAAGACTCTGAGAAAGAGAAACTTGGTCCAGGGTTATAAAGGCCATAAGAGGAGTAATTGCATGGGCCTGGTGAAGAGTGGGTTAGGATCAGAGGAAGAGTATAGCTGATAGGGCATTTGCTCTGCAAGCAAGAAGGACTCAGTTCAATTCTTGCAATCTTTTATAGTCCCCAGAGACCCACCAAATGTGAAACTTGTGCGCAGAGCCAGGAGTAAGTCTAGAGCACAGTCAAGTATGCCCCATCCCTGGTGTCCTCCAAAAAAAATGGGAGAAATGGCACGGTCTGGGGGTTTGGATTAAAAGAACAAGGTTTACACATCAAGGTTCAGTCCTCCTGAACCTTGTTTTTATTGCCTATGGGTATTATTTTTACACTTGATCACTTGACATCCCCTTACTCATTGATTTGCACGGGCGGGCACCAGTAACATCTCCATTCTTTCCTGTTGGTTGCTAGTGTAGCCCAATGGCGTCTGCTCACTCCAGAAACACAAAGAGCCTCAAACCATCGTTCAGGGTCTTGATAAAAAAGTCTGACCATCTCATATATGGGCGACCACATGATCTTTTGACTTCCCATGCAATCCAGTTGGTAATGACTCTAGTTCAGTGGTCATCTCCAAATCGCATTACATGTCCAGCCCATATGATTTTCAAAGCCTTAGCAAACGGGACAGTCTCCCTGATTCTCGATCACCGACAAACGACTGAACTTTGGATTCCTTCCCTCACTTGAGTGAAGCCTGATAGTCCAAGCATAGCTCTTTTGGTTCCTCTTTCCTTTTTCTTTTTTTTTCTTTTGTTTTTGGGTCACACCCGGCGATGCACAGGGGGTTGCTCCTGGATCAGGCACTCAGGAATTACTCCTAGCTGTGCTCAGGGGATCATATGGGATGCTGGGAATCTAACCCAGGTTGGCTGCGTGCAAGGCAAATTCCCACTGTGCTATTGCTCCAGCCCCTCAATACCTCTTTGCGAGACCCAAATAGCGTTCTCACCCTGTTTCCATAGGGACCACGTGTCTAATGTATGTTAAGGCAGAAAGAATAGTGGAGTCAAAGAGATGTGTCCGGAGCTGGCGGTTCTTCATGCTCTTAGCTATTTCTTTGACACTCTTGACGGCATTCCAAGCTGTTCTCTTTCTCTTGCACAACTCAGGTGTCAGGTCGTTTGTCATGTTGAGTTCTCGACCTAGGTACATATAACTGCTGCATTCAGAGATGTTCTTTTATTTGAGAGTGAATGGAATGTCAGGAACGAGTTCCTTTCTCATGAACATTGTCTTCGTGGGATTCAGCTGCAGTCCGACATTCCACACTTACGGACGAAGTCGGCCAGAATTTCTACCACTTGTCTAATATTTGGTATTATGAGAACGATGTCATCAGCGAAGTGGAGGTGGTGTAGTTGCCAAACTTCTTTCTTCACTCCTGTTCCTTCCCATTCTAGTCATCTCATGATGTATGTGAGTTTGAACGACCTGTTTGGCTAGGGCTTCTATGACTGCTTCCATCTCAACAGAATCAAAGGCCTTCTTTTTTTTTTTATAATTTATTTATTTATTGAATCACTGTGGGAAAAGTTACAGAGCTTTCGGGTTTAGGTCTCAGTCATGTAGATACCAAACACATTTCCCTTTACTAATACTCATTTTTAACCCCGAACCCCAATAAACCCCCACCTCCCGCCCCTCCCAATTCTTGTGAGGCAGATGAGTTCTAGTTAATACTCTATCTACTTTGACTAGATAGATTATTTCGATAGAAGATGCACAATTATTGTTTAGAGTTTACGACCCACCCCCCACAATCAGACATGCTGAAACAGCGTTGTGAAATGATTTGCTTTCTACAACTTGGTTTAAGAATAAAATGATGTCGCGCGGCCGCAATAGCGGCCGCGCGGGTTTGAATTTCTGCTATTTTACTTATTGACCCTGGAAGAATTTCTATTAAAAGTTAGCTAGTTAAGAGATTGGTTTCTGTGCCCTGGAGTCGTGGCCGTGCCTGAGAGCCGCTCGTGGGGGGCAGCTGGGGACCTCGGTGGGGCGTGGGGGATGGCCCACAAAGCCCCCCTTCCCATGAGGTCCCTGCCGCTCCCGCCAGCCCAGGCTCAAACCTGCTTTCCACAAGGCTCCCATGTGGCCGCCATCTTTCTTTCCAGAGAGGAGCGGGTGGGCCGGTCAACGCCCTTTCCCCTCCGGGCTGGCTTGGTGGCGCGGTTTAACACAAGTCCATTTGCTTATCTGCTCCAAGCGGCTGGTTCTCTGTGCTAAGTCCTTGTGCCTCCGGGGCCGTGGCCGTGCCGGAGAGCAGCTCGTGGGGGGCAGCTGGCGACCTCGTTGGGGCGTGGGAGACGGCCCACAAAGCCCCCCTTCCCATGAGGTCCCTGCCGCTCCCGTCAAAGGCCTTCTTTAAATCAGTAAATGTTAGACAGAGTGGCATCTTGAACTCCCGAGAAACCTCAAGGAGCTCGGTTACTGTGTGGATATGGTCGATCATGCTTATTCCTTTTCAGACTCCGGTTTGTCTCATGGTTGTCTTTCATCTAGTGTTCTGCCAATCCTCTTCTGGATAACTCGAGTGAACAGCTTGTAGAGGATGGACTATAGGCAGATTGGGCAATAGTTGCCAAAGTCGTGGATGTCTCCCGTCTTGTACAGTAGAACAGTCCTGCTGGTTTTCCATTGGGTCAGAAACTTGCATTCAGACAAGTAGCGTGTGAAGAGTCGAGCCAGTGTATGGATGAATACTGATGGCAGATTCTTCAGGTGTTTTGATCTTACCTTGTGTGGTATGGGTCCTGTTCGCTTCTTTACTGACAAAATGTCCTGTCAGATTTCGGAAGGGAGAACGTTGGAACCACATATCCTTCCTGTGGAATTTGGTATGTGGGCAGGTGGACATGGGTATTGAAGAGATCTGAGTAGAAGTCATGGATAATATTCTCCATTACCCTCACGGAAGATGTGATAGATCCATCAGGACTTCGGAGGGCAGTCATCTTGGTCTTGTAATTGGCGAAGGACAGGCGGGTGTTATGACTACTTTTCTCGGCTTCTGCTGCATCAGCCAGCACTGCTGCTCTTCTCTCTTTGGGGTCTTCCTTTATTGCTTCTCTGCACTGCTTTGCAATCTTGAACATTAGCTTAGGGTTGCCTGAGGCTCCTGCCAAGCCACATTGGCAAATGGGTGCGCGCCCTTCCCGAAAAAAAGGAAGAAAAGAAAAACATATAACTGATTCTTGAGTAACATAGAGGTTAAGGGTGCTAATTCCTATATAATTTTTGAAAGCCCCAAATTTAATATATAGTCTGCTATTGACCAAGCCCCGCATCTTTTCCCGCTGAAATCGACACCCTCCACAGGGGGACACCTTCCCCAGACACTTAGAGCAGCTCCATGGGACTGTCCATCACCTAATCAGCCCCTCCCCTCCAGGTGGGTAGGGGGAGCATAAGCCAGCTTCACTGCTCCTCATTCTCAGCCCCACACATTTTCCTGCAGAACTGGACACCCTAAATCAGGGGACACCTGCAGCAGCTCCATGGGATTTTTCTATCGGCCCTCCTACATTCCAGGATCCTGGGTGGGAGTGACCCTGCGATGGGCCATGGGCGTGGCCACCATGTAGGGGGCGTGGCCTCCCGGAAGTGGGCGTGGCCACCTCCTGGATGGGCAGCCACAGTTATATATCCCAATCTGGGCACTCAGGACTTTCATCCCTCACTTTGTCGCCTAATATGACTAAGAATGTCTGACCACCTCTATTAGAATACAACAACATCCCACTCACCTACTCCATTTCTAATAAAAGACCAGTTTGAAATGTGCTGTACAAGCACAAATGTAAAAAGTACCTCCTCCAAAGCTTCACTCAATGTCGGTTTTAAAACAAAGAATAAGGCCTGATTGAGAAGAAGGTCGGAATATAGAAAGGGAGAAGGTTGGCTACCATCGACAAACCTTATCCAAAATCTTTTCCCATGATAAGAGGGAACAGTACCTGTGATTTCAGGGGTCTACCTCTAGGTTACCATAACAACATGAAGAAACAGCGCAAATCTCCACCACAAGGAGAATATGAAGAAAAGAATCCCGAATCCTCAAACGAGGTTGTCCACAATTCCGCTCTCTTTGATAAGGAATTCCAGGATAAAATGCAGAGGGTGTTCAAGGATCTACTCAAAGAATCAGTGGAAGAGATATCCAAAGACTAAAAGAAGAAATGAAAGAAACAATAGAACAGATAGTCAAGAAAATACAGGAAGAAAAGAGAACAGAATTTAAAAAAAGCTACAAAAAGGAGAGTCACAAATAAAGGATTCAGTGGATGGAATTAAAAAGGCAGTAAGTGCCCTAAACAATAGGATAAGTGCAGATGAAGAGAGGATCAGCGAGCTTGAAGATGAGCAAGAGAAATCCCATCGGGAACAACAAGCAATAGGAAAAGACCTCAAAATGACTCTAAGGAGAATCAAAGACCTAGGGGATGACGCCAAGAGGAACAACATTAAAATCATTGCAGTACTAGAAGGACAGGGACACAACCCCAATGAAAAAAGCTAGAATCAAAGAAACCATTGCTGAAAAGTTCCCAGAGTTAAGGAAAGCAGACATCCAGATCGAAGGAGCCAGAAGGGTACCAGCTAAAGGAGACCCCAGAAAAAACACTCCAAGGCATATCATAGTCAGAACGATGGATGCTGTGGACAGAGACACAATATTACAAGCAGCAAGGTCAAAGAAGGAAATTACATACAAAGGAGCACCCCTTAGATTCACAGCTGACCTATCAGTGGAAACACTCCAAGCCCGAAGGCAATGGTGGGATATAGTGAAAAAATTCAATGAAATGAACGCCTCACCGAGAATACTCTATCCAGCTAAACTCTTACTCAAATTCGATGGAACAATACACCACTTTTTAGATAAACACAAGCTCAGGAACTTCATACACTCCAAACCAAATCTAAAAGTAGGACTAAAGGGGCTCCTGTAAGATAAGAAGGAAAACACATGTAAATCAGCTCCTACAGGAAGATGGCACAAAACCCCATGACAATAATCTCCCTTAATGTCAATGGTCTAAATGCACCTACCAAGAGACACAGAGTGGCAAAATGGATCCAGAAACAGAAACCAACATTCTGCTGTCTACAAGAAACTCATCTGAACAATCAGAGCAAACACAGACTCAAAGTGAAAGGATGGAAAACAATCCTGCAAGCAAACAGCTCCCTCACAAAAGCTGGGGTGGCCACACTAGTATCCGACAACATTAATTTCAGGCTGAAAAAGATTAGAAGGGACAGCGAAGGCCACTTTCTCTTCATCAAGGGATACATACAACAGGAAGAAATCATACTCTTAAATGTATATGTACCTAATGAAGGAACAGCTAGATACTTAAAACAACTGCCAACAGAATTTAAAGAGGACAGTGGTAGCAACACAATAGTAGATGAGACTTCAATAACGCCTTATCACCTCTGGATAGATCAACAAGAACAAAACTCAGCAAGGAAACATTGACTTTGAATGAAGAAATAGAAGAGAAAGGACTTATAGACCTATACAGGGCTTTACACCCCCCAAAGAAAGAATACACATTCTTCTCCAGTGCCCATGGAACATTTTCCAAAACAGACTATGTGCTAGGCCACAAAACATACCTCAATAGAATCAGGAAGATAGAAAGAGTATCAACAATCTTTTCAGACCATGATGCACTGAGGATAGATGTGAATCACACACAGACACGGACACCTGAAAAATAAACAAGTCACTGCTGAACAATGAGTGGGTCAGGAAACACGTCCAGGAAGAAATCAAAAGATAACTAGAAACAAATAAGAATGAAGACACGAACTACCAGAACTTATGGGATGCAGCTAAATCCCTATTAAGGGGAAAATTTATAGCTCTTTAAGCATATCTAAGGACGAAAGAAAGGATACACATAAGCAACTTGACTTCATAGCTCAAGATCTTAGAAAAGGATCAAGAGAACGAGCCTAAATCGGGCAGAAAAAAAGAGATCATAAAACTTAGAGCAGAAATCAACGACATGGAAACCTAAGAAACAATCCGAAAGATCAATGAAACCAAGAGCTGGCTCTTCGAGAAAATAAACAAGATAGATAAACCACTAGCAACACTCACAAAAAAGAGAGAGAGCGGGGCCTCTGTGCCCGTCCCACGCAGATCAGGAGTTGAAAACCGGCTTTCTAGGGGCTGTTTCTAGCTGCGCGTGCTCAGAGAGGGACCCAGGCCCTTGGGGGCGGGCTGTACCTGTTGGAATTGGAGCCGTTCAGCTTTGCTGCCCAGAGCTGTTCCAATTTCTCTTACTTTTTACTTTTTACTTTTTACTCTTTTTACTTTTCTCCAATTACTCTTCCAATTTCTGGCTATTGTAAAGAGTGCTGCAATGAACAAACAAGTGCAGATGTCACTTCGACTATACATTTTTGCCTCTCTGGGATATATTCCCAGGAGTGGTATTGCTGGGTCAAATGGGAGCTCAATTTCTAATTTTTTGAGAATCGTGCATACTGTTTTCCAGAAGGGCTGAACCAGTCGACATTCCCACCAACAGTGAAGGAGTGTCCCTTTCTCGCCACATCCGCGCCAGCATCGGTTGCTTTTGTTCTTTTGAATGTGGGCCAGTCTCTGAGGTGTGAGATGGTATCTCATTGTGGTTTTGATCTGCATCTCCCTGATGATTAATGATGTAGAGCATTTTCTCATGTGCTTTTTTGCCATTCGGATTTCTTCTTTGAGAAAGTTTCTGTTCATTTCATTGCCCCATTTTTGGATGGGGTTGTATGTTTTCTTCTTGTGGAGTTTAACCAATATTTTGTATATCCTGGATATCAACCCCTTGTCAGATGTGTATTCGGTGAATATCCTTTCCCATTCTGTAGACTGTCTTTGTATTTTGGTCACTGTTTCTTTGGAGGTGCAGAAGCTTCTTAGTTTAAGATAGTCCATTTATCTATCTCTGTTTTCACTTGCTCGGCCAGTGGCGTGGCATCTTTGAAGATACCTTTATCTTCAATGTCATGGAGGGTTTTGCCAACTTTATCTTCAATGTACCTTATGGTTTCTGGTCTGATGTTGAGGTCTTTAATCCATTTTGATCTTACTTTTGTACATGGTGTTAGGCAGAGTTCTAAGCCTATTTTTTGCATGTAGCCGTCCAGTGATGCCAACACAATTTATTAAAGAGGCTTTCCTTACTCCACTTCACATTACTTGCACCTTGATCAAAGATTAGATGAGCATATGATTGAGGGGAGATGTCAGTGTATTCAACCCTGTTCCATTGGTCTGCAGTTCTGCCTTTGTTCCAGTACCATGCTGTTTTAATTATTACTGCTTTGTAGTACAGTTTGAAGTTCGGGAGGTTGATTCCTCTCATTTTCTTTTTCCCAAGAATTACTTTAGCTATTCGTGGGGGCTTATTGTTCCATATAAATTTCAGGAGTGTTTGCTCCATTTCTTTGAAGAATGTCATGGGTATCCTTATAGGGATTGCATTGAATTTATACAATGCTTTCGGTTGTATTGCCATTTTGACAATGTTAAGTCTCCCGACCCATGAGCAGGGGATATCTTTCCATTTCCTCATGTCCTCTGTTATTTCCTGAAGTAGCGTTTTGTAGTTTTCTTTGTACAGGTCCTTTACTTCCTTAGTTAAGCTGATTCCTAGGTACTTGATTTTCTGTGGCACAATTGTGAACGGGATTTTTTTTTCATGTTGCTTTCTTCTCTCTCACTGTTTGCGTATAGGAAAGCCATGGACTTTTGGGTATTGATTTTATAACCTGCAACTTTACTATACGAGTCTATTGTTTCTAGGACTTTTTTTGGTGGAAGTTATTGGGTTCTCTAAGTAGAGTATCATATCATCTGCGAATAGTGAGAGCTTGATTTCTACCTTTCCTACCTGAATGCCCTTAATATATTTTTCTTGCCTAATCGCTATTACAAATACTTCCAGTACTGTATTGAACAGCAATGGAGAGAGTGGGCATGCTTGTCTCATCCCTGATCTTAGAGGGAAGGCTCTCAGTTTTTCCCCATTGAGGATGATGCTTGTTGTAGGCTTGTGGTAGATGGCTTTAATTATGTTGAGGAAGGTCCCCTCTATACACATTTTGGCTAGGGTTTTCATCATAAAGGGGTGCTGGATCTTGTCAAATGCTTTCTCTGCATCTATTGATATAATCATATGCTTTTTATCTTTTCTTTTGTTGATATGATGGATTATGTTGATTGATTTCCGAATGGTAAACCATCTTTGCATCCCTGGGGTGAATCCTACTTGGTCATGGTGTATGATCTTTTTGATGAGTAGTTGGATTCTATTTGCTAGTAGTTTGTTGACCGTCTTTGCATCTGTGTTCATCAGAGATATCGGCCTGTAATTCTCTTTCTTTGTGCTATCTCTGTCTGCTTTTGGTATCAGTGTGATATTTGCTTCTTTGAAACTGTTGGGAAGTGTTTTTGATATTTCAATTTCGTGGAAAAGCTTAAAGAGGATTGGGAGTAGGTCCTCTTTAAAGATTTGGAAGAATTCACTAGTGAATCCATCCGGACCAGGACTTTTGTGCTTGGGGAGACTTTTTATTACCATTTCAATTTCCTTGATGGTGATAGGTCTGTTCAGGTATTCCAGGTCTTCTTGGTTCAGCCTTGGGAGTCTGTAGGAGTCTAGGAATTTATCCATTTCCTCGAGGTTTTGATGTTCCGTGGCATACAGTTTCTCAAAGTACTCCATGAGGATCCTTTGAATTTCTGTAGTTTCTGTTGTAATGACCCACTTTTCATTTCTGATTCGGTTTATTAGGGTTTTCTCTCTCCATTTCTTTGTGAGTTTTGCTAGAGGCTTATCAATCTTGTTAATTTTCTCGAAGAACCAGCTCTTGGTTTCATTGATCTTTCAGATTATTTTTGGGTTTCCATCTCGTTAATCTCTGCTCTGAGTTATATTATTTCCTTTCTCCTGTTCGGGTTGTGCTCCTTTTTTTGGTCCTTCTCCAAGCTCTTAAGCTGTGAGGTTAGGTTACTTATGTGTGCTCGCTCCTCCTTCCTGAGGAATCCTTGTAGAGCTATAAACTTTCCTCTTAACACAGCTTTTGCTGTGTCCCATAAGTTTTGGTAACTCGTGTTCTCATTTTCATTCGTTTCTAGGAATCTTTTGATTTCCTCTTTGATTTCCTGTCTAAGCCACTCGTTGTTCAATAGTGCACTGTTTAATTTCCAGGTGTTTGATTTAGTTTTCTGTTTTTGTGTGTGATTTACTTCTAATTTCAGCGCGTTATGGTCTGAGAAGATTGTTGATACAATCTCTACCTTCTTAATTTTATGGAGGCATGTTTTGTGGCTCAGCATGTGGTCTATCTTGGAGAATGTTCCATGTACGCTTGAGAAGAATGTGTATTCAGCTTTTTGTGGATGAAGTGTCCTGTATATATCTACTAAGTCCCTTTCTTCCATTGTTTCCCTCAAATGAAGTATGTCCTTGCTAAGCTTGAGTCTGGTTGATCTATCAAGAGGTGACAAAGCAGTGTTGAAGTCTCCCACTAGTATTGTGTTGCTATTGATGTCTTTTTCCAAATCTATGAGTAGTTGTTTTAAGTACTTTGCTGGTCTCTCATTAGGTGCATATACATTTATTATTGTAAGTTCTTCCTGTTGTACAGATCCTTTGATCAATAAGAAATGGCCTTCACTGTCTCTTATGACCTTCCTCACTCTGAAATCGATGTGGTCTGATATAAGGATGGCTACCCCAGCTTTTCTACGGGAGCTGTTTGCCTGAAGGATTGTTTTGCAGCCTTTGACTCTGAGTCTGTGTTTGCTTTGACTATTGAGATGTGTTTCTTGCAGGCAGCAGAATGTTGGGTTCAGTTTTCTAATCCATCCTGCCACTCTATGTCTTTTAATTGGTGCGTTTAGCCCATTGACATTGAGAGAGATTATTGTTATGGGATTTTGTCCCATTGTTCTGTTGAAATTTGGTGTATTTGAGTGGCGTTTCTTTCCTTAAAGTAGCCCATTGAGTTGTTCTTGTAACCACGGTTTTGAGTCTATTAAGTTCCTGAGCTGTTGTTTGTCTGTGAAACTGTATGTTGTTCCTTCTATTATGAATGAGAGTCTCGTTGGGTAAAGAATTTTTGGGGAGGCATTTATTTCATTGAGTTTTTTTACTATGTCCCACCACTGTTTTCGGGCCATGAGGGTTTCATCAGAAAAATCAGCTGTGAATTTTTTTTTTAGAGGGAAATTTTTATTTTTTTTCCCCTTTATTTTATTTTATTTTTTTAAAGTTGTAGATTTACATTTTTTTGTGCTTTGGTTTCAATTATACAATGATCAGATACCCTCCCTCCACCAGTGCCCATTTTCCACCACCATGGATAATATCCCTCCCACCCCCATCCCCCCATCCCCCCTGTCTCTGTGGCAGGGCAATCCCCTGTGTTCTCTCTCTCCTTTTGGGTGTTGTGGTCTGCAAAAGAGGCATTGAGTGGCAAACATGTTCAGTCCATAGTCTACTTTCGACATGCATCTCCCCTCCTGGGAGGATCCTCCAAACATACTTTATTTGGTGCTCCCTTCTCTATCTGAACTGCCCTTTCCTCTAGGATACCTGGCTGGCCTCTAAGTTATGGAGTAATCCTCCTGGTGCTGATCTCAGCTATTCTTGGGTATTAATCTCATACTTTGTTACTTTATATCCCCCAGATGAATGCAATCTTTCTATGTCTATCCCTCTCTTTCTGACTCATTTCGCTTAGCATGATACTTTCCATATTGTACCACTTGTATGTAAATTTCATGACTTCATCTTTTCTAACAGCTACATAGTACTCCATTGTGTAGATGTACCAAAGTTTCTTTAACCAGTCATCTGTTCTTGGGCATTCAGGTTTCTTCCAGTTTCTGGCTATTGTAAAGAGCGCTGCAATGAACAAACAAGTGCAGATGTCACTTCGACTATACATTTTTGCCTCTCTGGGATATATTCCCAGGAGTGGTATTGCTGGGTCAAATGGGAGCTCAATTTCTAATTTTTTGAGAATCGTGCATACTGTTTTCCAGAAGGGCTGAACCAGTCGACATTCCCACCAACAGTGAAGGAGTGTCCCTTTCTCGCCACATCCGCGCCAGCATCGGTTGCTTTTGTTCTTTTGGATGTGGGCCAGTCTCTGAGGTGTGAGATGGTATCTCATTGTGGTTTTGATCTGCATCTCCCTGATGATTAATGATGTAGAGCATTTTCTCATGTGCTTTTTTGCCATTCGGATTTCTTCTTTGAGAAAGTTTCTGTTCATTTCATTGCCGATTTTTGGATGGGGTTGGATGTTTTCTTCTTGTGGAGTTTAACCAGTATTCTGTATATCCTGGATATCAACCCCTTGTCAGATGTGTATTCGGTGAATATCCTTTCCCATTCTGTAGACTGTCTTTGTATTTTGGTCACTGTTTCTTTGGAGGTTCAGCTGTGAATTTTAAAGATGCTTCTTTGTAAGAGATTTCTTTCTTCGATCTTGTTTCTTTCAGAATTTTTTCTCTGTCTAAGGTTTTGGTCATTTTGATCAGAATGTGTCTTGGGGTATTTTTATTCGGATTTCTTCTAGCTGGTACCCTTCCGGCCTCCTGAATGTGGTCACAAGTTTTCTTCAGCTCTGGAAATGTTGTAGCAATGATTTCTTTGACAGTTTCTTCTTCATCGAGGTTTTCTTCCTGTACCTCTTGGACTCCAATAATTCTTATGTTATCTCTCTTGGCTTCATCACGATCTTCTCTTGTCATCTGTTCCCGAATTGTGAGTCTCTTTTCCATTTTCTGCTCTTTTCTGGAGAGTCTCTGAACTTCATCTTCGAGCTCACTGATTCTGTTCTCAGAAGCTGTTACTCTGCTGCTGAGGCCTTCCACTGAGTTTTTCAATTCGCCTACGAGATTTTTCAGGTCTGACATTTCTGATTGCATTTTCCTCATTTCTGCCTTCAAATCCTCTTGTCTTCTACTGGCATTGCTTTCCATTGTTTCTTTTAGTTCCCTAAGCATCCTAAGTAGCTCCCTCCTGAATTCCTTGTCAGAGAGGTTGTCTAACACTGAAATACTGTGGATGTCATCTGGGCTATACTCTTCAATAAGAAAGTTTGGTGGGCTTTTGCGTTGCTTTAACATTGTGAAAACTGTGGTTTAGTCCTTAACGTTCACTGTTACTATTCTGCTTGATATGCATTGTGAGTTAAGATAGGCTTATGAGTTATTGGCTACTGTATTTCTAGTGACTGAGCTAAACTAGAGAAGTTTCCATCGAAGAAGGTAGCTTATGGTTCCTGTGGCAAAAGAGTCCCTGGCACTGCGCGAGGTGTTGAGAACGTCGATGGAGCTAGCTGTGCATGCGCACAGAGGGTCCCAGGCCCTTGGGGACTGGCTGTACCTGGTTGGAGTAGGAGCCATTCGCTTGGTTGTCCAGAGCAGGGCCTCCATGCCCGTCCCACGCAGACCAGGGGTGAAACCGGCTTTCTAGGAGGTGGAGCTAGTTGGGCATTCGCACAGAGGGTCGCAGGCCCTTGGGGGAGGGCTATACCTGGCTGGAATAGGAGCCGTTCGCTTGGTTGCCCAGAGCTGGGCCTCCGTGCCCGTCACTATGAAAAATGTTTTTAAAAAATTATTTAAAATATTTTACTAACATGTCATTTTTTTTCTGTTTGCTATGCTTTTTTTTAAATGATGAAATATTTCTCACAGAGTAGTCACATATGGAACAGATTTATTTTTTTTTAATTTTTAGTGAAACAGCATGAGGTACAGTTGTAGATTTATAATTTTTTGTGCTTGGGTTTCGATTATACAATGATCAAATACCCATCCTTCCACCAGTGCCCATTTTCCACCACCATGGATAATATCCCTCCCACCCCCATCCCTCCTATCTCACCCTGCCTCTGTTGCTGGGCAATCCCTTGTGTTCTCTCTCCCTTTTGAGTGTTGTGGTCTGCAAAAGAGGCTTTGAGTGGCAAACATGTTCAGTCCATAGTCTACTTTCTACATGCACATCCCCTCCTGGGAGGATCCTCCAAACACCCTTTATTTGGTGCTCCCTTCTCTATCTGAGCTGCCCTTTCCCCTAGAATGCCTGGCTGGCCTCTAAGCTGTGGAGTAATCCTCCTGCTGCTGATCTCAGCTATTTTTGGGTATTAATCTCATATTTTTTCTTTATATTCCCCAGATGAATGCAATCTTTCTATGTCTATCCCTCTCTTTCTGACTCATTTCGCTTAGCATGATACTTTCCATGTAGTACCACTTGTATATAAATTTTATGACTGCATCTTTTCTAACAGCTACATAGTACTCCATTGTGTAGATGTACCAAAGTTTCTTTAACCAGTCATCTATTCTTGGACATTCAGGTTTCTTCCAGGTTCTGGCTATTGTAAAGAGTACTGCAATGAAGAAACAAGTACAAATATCACTTCGACTATACATTTTTGCCTCTCTGGGATACATTCCCAGGAGTGGTATTGCTGGGTCAAATCTACAACTATACCCCATGGTTCTTCACTAATAAAAATAATGATTAAAAAAAAGTTCTGAAGTTTGAGATGCTGTGGTTGTTTTTCGGAGAGGCTGGGGGTTGAAGGACGTCATGGGAAAGAATGAGAAGTTATAGAGAGGACAAAGGGGAATAGACAAGACTCTAAGAAAGATAAATATGGTCCAGGGTTACAAAGTCCATCAGAGGAGAAATTGCATGGGCCTGATGAAGATTGAGTTAGAGTCAGAGGAACAGTATAGCTGACAGGGCATTTGCTCTGCAAGCAAGAAGGACCCAGTTCAATTCTTGCAATCCTTTAGGGTCCCCAGAGACCCACCAGATGTGAAACTTGAGCGCAGAGCCAGGAATAAGACCAGAGCACAGTCAAGTATGCCCCATCCCTGGTGTCCTCCAAAAAAAATGGGAGAAATGGCATGGTCTGGGGGTTTGGATTAAAAGAATGAATTTGAAATAGTCTAAAGAAGGCATATGAGTCTAAGGTGACCAGAAGAAAGTTAAAATTCTTTCATGTAGTCTGTGTTTATGCCTCATGGCCACCTTTGGAAAATAACGAAATTTGAGACACATCTCTAAAAGGTTTGGGTGGTCTATCCATAAATGATGGCTGGGGATGCAAACACATAAACTGGAGAAAGAACCTTCCAGAGGAGTGGTCAACACCATCAGAGTCATTCAAGGATGACTCTTAACAGGGCCCAAGCCAAGAGAACCTTTGCAGCATGAATCCCCAAGATCAGCGCCTGGGAAATGTAAAGATAAGACACCATGTCCTCGGGCCCTCTGTTCAGCAGCCCTGCTGCACCATTTCACTTATTCCCAACAATATTCAGAGTCAATTTCACGGTGACAATTTACTAGCTAGTTTCAACAATGAGGTCCATTGCCTCTGTAAGTCTTTGGATTTGTAAACTCCCCACGGTGGCCAAGCCTGCTTTCAGGCAACGACATCTGGACATTTCTGGCGGGGCGAGCTCAAATTATATTACCTTGAGGGGCTTCTCTGTGGTGTTCCTTGGTCTCTGGTGCCTGTAGCCTTCTCTAAACATCGCTATTAACTGCAGCTCACACAGGAACCAACGTTATCAATGGCTTTGGGGCTGTATTGCGGGATGTACTGGACTAAGACATGCGCATTAGGGCACCACTCCCAAAGCGGTTGGTACCGCTTGACCTTGAGCCTGGATGGTGGTGGTGGAAAGCGATGGTTTTAGGAGAGTTCATGGGGTGATGGATGGATGGATGGAAAGGAAACCGTGAATGGTAGGGAACTGGACAGCTGGTGATCATTATAGGAGAGTTGCTAGATGTGTTTTAATTACGTTAACATATTATTTGGAAATGATAAGCAAAACAAAAATATGAAAATAAGATAGGTTCCAAAGAACAGGTTACATATAAGACCGAGAGAGCTGAAAGGGCTGGCATTCCTTCTGGAACTTTCAATCATACCATTTACTAAAGATGGTATTTTCACATCACTTACCTGTGGATAGAAATAGTGAGAAAGAGAATGCCACCAGAAAAGCAAACTGGATAACCACGGTTCATAAAAGTCAGGTGGAAGGTGTTCACATGGATCCCAAATGCAAGTGGGTTAACAGGAACATATATTTCACTAAGTCTGCTTGGAACCAGTAACTACTTTGGTGGAAATGGAGGAACACGAATGCAGTTTCTGACAGACCTGAGACTAAACTGCTAACAAATTTTCCTCGGATAGGGTAGTTCACTGGCAGGAAGAGAAAAACTTGAAATGTCTTTTGCTACCTTTCATGTATGTCTAGAGGAAAATGCTCCCAGTAAACTCTCAAAACTAACAAGCTTCAACTCCCCTGAAGGAAAGTTGTATTCACTGAGGAAAAAATGCTGGGAGAAAAGTCTGAAATGATGGGAAAAGAGACAATAAGTGCAAAAGGAGGTACTTGACATTTAGCAAAAACAAAGCTTGAAAAAACAAGATCTAGTGAGTACATGATTTGCTGGGAATGGGATCTGAGGAGGAAAAGAGTGATATCAGGGATGTGAACAAGGAATATCCAAGTTAAGGAAGACTTAGCAAGCTGACTACTCCATGGGCAACATGGTTCCAAGACTACCAGAACTTACCAAGGAATTTACTTTAATTTTCTTTCTTTTATATTGTCTATTACAACATGTATTCTTTGCCTTCTTCAACGACAATTTGGAGTGTTCATTTCTTTCTCAATATTCTGTTCACTTGTGTAAGCATCTTAAACAACTGCTGGATACCAGAATTATTTGAACTGATGTATTATTTACTATAATATTTAGTTGAGATTACTGAAAACTAGGTCTAAATTGAAGTTTGTTTTGATTGGTAGAAGTAGAGTAGCGAGGACTAGGGATGGAATTAGAGATTTTGGGGTACCACATTTAATTCCTAATAAAACAAGTAAAGGACAGTGTCCCAAATAGTCTATTGAAAAAGACATCCATCTCTATTTAACATGGAAATTCAGCATATTTTATATTAAATTACAAATGCATTTATATTCCTGTATTTGTTCTTTTAAAGACATTCAATGTTGGTTCAGGAAACAAACACTGCCTATGAAATCATAAGAACTTAATCATATAAACCTGATAACTACTTAAGTTTCCAAGAATGTCAGTCCTAAGAATTATTTCCCTTGATATCACTAGAGCATATTATAGGCATATGAATACATCTGTGTTAATAAATAATTGGTATCTAATTTAGAGTCTCACCATACATGGTTGTGGGTATTGTGACATAGTTATATATATTTTCATAATTTTGCAATAAGACCTCTGGGTGTGAATCCTTGAATCATAAATACCTTTTAGTATATTCCAGCACCAACTCCTCCCACCTTAGTTACTATATATATGACCTCCTATGGAGTCATTTGCTTTTTTCACTTTGTTTTAGTCCTTCTCTCTCTCTCTTTTCAAATGTGAGTTATCTTCTTCAAATCAAGGTGCTTGTATTTGCTGTGGCAGTTTTAATCTGTATGAGTGATTCAAATTTTATTCATTTATTTTTTAATTGAATCACCATGAGATGGGCCATTACAAAGCTATTTTATGCAATTTAATTTTTAATCCTTTCAGTGAAGCCAGGGAAAATCTCTTACTTATGGAAATTCAGAATTTCCATATTTTAAGTGAATCAAAACTGATTGTTTTTGTATGTTTTTTATTTTTTATTTTTATTTTTTATTGAAAAGGGACCACCAAATAATGGGTGTTGGGAGGATCCTCCCAGGATGGGAGATGCATGCTGAACGTAGACTATAGACCAAACGTGATTGCCACTCAATGTCTCTTTTGGTATGTTTTTTAGATAACTGTTCCCCTCTTCTGTTTGCTTAGGTCCAGGACATTGCCTCTTCCCTCGCTGTTCTTTCAGGAAGCAAGAGAGATATCTTCAGGAAGGAAGAGCAGCTCAGCAGGCTGGGTCCCTTGGATGGGTTTGGTGCCATCTTCTTTCAGAAATTGATTTATTGTTTCTTACCAATCTTAAAATGGGTTGGGATTTAAAATGAAGGTCACATGAAGAACTGAATGCTGAAAGGAGGAAAGGGATATGCATGATAACCTTTCAGTACCGGTATTGCAAACCATAATGTCCAACAGAAGAGAATGGGGTGGGGTAGGGGCGCGGAGGAAGAGACAGACAGCGACACAGATAGAGACAGAGACAGACAGAGACAGAGAAACAGACAGACAGAGTCAGAGAGAGAAGAAAAGTGTCTGCCATAAAGCACAGAGGCTGGCTGGGGGTGGGTAGCAGGAGGGAAAATGGGGGCATTGGTGGTTGGAAATGTACACTGTCATGAAGGAATGGATGTTGGAACACTATGACGGAAACTCAATCACAAATTTTTAGCTGTGTATCTGTGTAATTGTGCATTTAATTAAAAAATTTTAAAGAAAAAATTAAGGTTTCAAATGAAAAATTTGAGAGATTTCTGATGAAAGAGGCATTCTGGCGGAAACCTCACTGCTTGAGCAACAATACTAGTCCCTAGTTTTGGAAGGTGCACAACGCCATTATGGGGGGGTGTATGGGCCTGTGTCTCATTCCCTAAGTCTCTCAACCCTACTGCTAATCCTGTTCCTTTCCCACACGTGAAGAGAAATCTTCACCTTGGTTAACAGCCTTCTTATAAATCAGAGACTGTGTATGATAAGAAAGACAGCTTTCAGCGAGGGCAATTTCAAAGTTTCAAAAATTCCCAAATTAAAGCAGTCAGAAGCAAAATCCCTGTTGTGTCCCTATCCGTAAGAGTGAGCTGCACACACTCTTTATAATAGCCAGAATATGGGGAAAACCTGAGTGCCCGAGAACAGAAGATTGGTTAAAGAAACTTTGGTACATTGACACAATGGAGTACTAGATAGCAGTTAGAAAAGATGAAGTCATGAAATTTACATACAAGTGGTACTACATGGAGAGTATCCTTAAGCGAAATGAGTCAGAAAGAGAGGGACAGACCGAGCAAGTTTGCACTTACCCGGAGAATATAAAATAACAAAATAGGAGACCAACTCCTAAGAGTGACCGAGATTAGTGTCAGGAATTTTTCTTCATACCTTGGAGACAGACCAGCCACACACACTAGCAGTAAAGGCAGCTCAGATAGAGAATGGAGCACCAAATAAAGGGTGTTGGGAGGATACTCCCAGGATGGGAGAGCATGCTGAACATAGGCTATAGACCAAACATGATTGTCACTCAATGCCTCTTTTGCAAACCACAACACCTAAAAGGAGAGAGAGAACAAAGGCGAATGCCCTGCCTCAGAGTCAGGGTGGGATTAGGGGATGGGGGGTGGGAGGGATACTGGGATCCGTGGTGGTGGGAAATGGGCACTGGTGGAGGGATGGGTATTTGATCATTGTATAATTGAAACCCAAGCAGAAAAATTTCAAAGTCTACAACTGTACCTCATGGTGCCTCGCTAATATAAATTTAAAAATTAAAAATAAAAAAAATGGAACATAAAGTAAAAATGAAACAAGAGAAAGATCTAACAATAGCAAAGAGAACTATACTACTCAAAACGTTGAGAAACAGGCACATTGGAAAGTAATTTTAAATAAGCATCCAGGAGAAAATATAGCATTGTTCATGAACAAATCTACTCTATGGATTCATCTCATCCTTGAAATGGAAAAGGACAATGTGTTACAGTTACCAATTTGCAAATAAGATATATACCATCTATTTTTGCTATGTTTCTATGCTTTACCAAGTATTATTCTAATTTTTAAATTTACTTTAATGGTTAAAACAGTATTTGCCTGCATTAAACTTTTTAATTAAATGTTTTATTACAAATGACTTTTAATGATTAAAAAAGTTTTATTCACATGTCATTTTCTAAATGAAATATATAGGCCAAAGAGCTAGTGCAGTATGTAGAGGGTGTGTACCTTGTATGGAGCAAACCTGAATTCAATGCCCAGAACCCTGAGCCTGGCAGGAGTGATCTCTGGATACAGAGTCAGAAGTGAGCCCGGAGCACATCTGGGTGCGCTACCCTCCCCACAAAAACGGAAGAGAAGGAAAGAAAAACATATAACTGATTCTTGAGTAACATAGAGGTTAAGGGTGCTAACTCCTATATAACTTTTGAAAACCCCCAAATTTAATAGATAGTCTGCTATTGACCAAGAAGTTGGTTTTCTAATAGTATTTAATTCCATTATCTGCAAATAGTGCTATGTGTGGCCTGTCAATCTGTAAATTTTGATACATTTAAAAACTTTAATGGATTTTATAATAGACTTTATAATACATTTGTATTTTATGGTAGTAAGTGATAATTTATATTTATAATTTTGTGGGGTATTTGGGCCATAGTATGTGGTGCTTCAGACTTCAGTCTCTGTGCTCAAGGGTCGTTCCTGGTGGTGCTAGCCATTAATTTGGGTTGACTGTGTGCATGGTAAGTGCTTTAACCCTGTTACTAAGTCTGGGGTCCAATCAAATAAACTATCTGCATATATTTTATACATGCATGGCATACTTTTTCTTAGATTTTTTATATTTCTAGGATATATTGATCATCTTTACTTATTTCACTCCATACCAATGTCCAAAAATTTTCAAAATATAATTATTGAAAAAAATCATATAGAAGTCCAAATTTGTATTGTTCATAGGATAACTATATTAAGAAAGTAGACTATGGACTGAACATATTTTCCACTCAATGCCTCTTTTGCAGACCACAACACCCAAACGGAGAGAGAGAACACAGGGGATTGCCCTGCCACAGAGGCAGGGGGGATGGGGGGATGGGGGTGGGAGGGATATTATCCATGGTGGTGAAAAACGGGCACTGGTGGAGGGATGGGTATCTGATCATTGTATAATTGAAACCCAAGCACAAAAACAAATTGTAAATCTACAACTGTAAAAAAATTTAAAAAAATTATTAAAAAAAAAGAAGAATATAGAACCACAATGAACATACAAGTAAAATGAAGGTATATTTTTTGTAGTCTTTCAATTATGTATTTTTATTAGTCTATATACAAGTTTTCAGGGTACCTTAAATATCCAACCTGCACGGCAGAGCCTGGCAAGCTATCCGTAGTCTAAGCCAAATAGACCAAATTGATATGCCAAATCCAGTAATAAATGGATCTCATTTCCCTAACCCTGAATATGCAGAGTCGAGAAGGATATGGAAGGAGAGGCTGATAAAATACCAAGGCAGAAATAGGCTGCCAAAACGCAAAAAGCAAAAATGATTGTCTGAACTTTTAATGCTCGTACGCTGGCATCTGCTGCATCCATTGAAGACCTTATGGTACAAGCGCGAAAGATCAAGTACATCATTGGTCCGACCGAAACAAGAAGACATCAATCACATCATGCCGTTTTCGACACTGGAGAAGAACTGTTCCTTGGAACATGTGATAAAAGAGGCGTCGGTGGTGTCGGTATCTTTGTCAACACAAACTTAGTCACGAGCATTGATTCATTCAAATGCCTAACAACCTGAATCAGACAATTATACTTGAATAAATGTGGCTCACTACCGGCAGTTTCTATCTTTGTTGTCTATGCACCATCATCCAGTTATGGTGAAAGAGAAACTGAGAAATTCTACATGGAGCTGGAGAAGTTCTATAAAGAAGATCACACCTTCTACAAGTTCATTTTCAGTGATTTAAATGCCAAGATAGGACCAAGAAGATCAGTCGATGAACTCCACATCGGGACTCATGGCCTGGAATGGAACGAACAGGGTGACAGACTGTCTGAGTTCATCATGTCAACCAAAACCTTCCATGGTAACTCACAGTACCAAAAGGCTGAATCTAAACGTTGGACATGGGAGTCTCCCAATGGATGGTTCCACAATGAAATAGACCACATCATATTCAATCGGCAGTTTTGCCTAACTGATGTTGCTGTTGTCCCAAAATTCCAAACGGGATCAGACCACCGTCTTCTTCGTGCAAAATTCTACCTCACAGAACGAGGAGAAAGGAATGCAAGGTTTAAGAAGATGATTCCCAGAACAACCACCAACTGGGAGCTCTTTGGCTCTGTTGCGGCAACATGGGAAGATGCCGTCATTGACAACATTGATGAGGAATACGATCGAATGATTCAACACCTCCATGATTGTGCAAGGAATGCCAAGAGAGAGATAACCACAAAAACCCGCCTTTCTTCGAACACTCTTGAACTTATTCGCCAACGTGGCTTGACACATGCCTCAGGCAACCACAAGTGAACATCCGAACTGGCAAAACAGTGAAGAGAAGCCATCAAAGATGACCTCAAAAACAGGAGAGGAGCAGTACTGGTAGATGCGGCAGAAGCTGGGAAAAGCATTCGTAATGCCCGCCTGTCCTTCACCAACTAGAAAACCAAGATGACTGCCCTCCAACATCATGATGGATCTATCACATCTTCCAGAAGGGCAATGGAGAAGATTATTCATGACTTCTACTCAGATCTCTTTAATAGCCACGTCCACTTCCCCACATACCACATACCACATGATGGATATGTCATTCCCAAAGTTCTCCCTTCCGAAATCCAACATGCTATCTCGTCAGTAAAGAAACAAAGAGCACCTGGCCCAGACAAGATCAGATCTGAACACCTGAAGAACTTACCATCAGTACTCATCAATACATTGGCTCGACTCTTCACACGCTACCTGTCTGAATGCAAGGTTCCATCCCAATGGAAAACCAGCAGTACTGTACTACTATACAAGAAAAGAGACATCCACGACATTGGCAACTATCGCCCAACCTGCCTATTGTCTGTCATCTACAAACTATTCACTTGAGTCATCCTGAATAGGATTAGCAGAACACTAGATGAAGGACAACCATGTGAACAAGCTGGATTCCGAGAAGGATTCAGTACTATCGACCATATCCACATGATTACTAAGCTCATTGAGGTTTCTCGGGAGTTCAAGATGCCACTCTGTCTAATATTCATTGATTTAAAGAAGGCCTTTGATTCTGTTGAGACGGAAGCGGTCATGGAAGCCCTAGCCAATCAGGGCATAAAAACTCAATACATCAGGATCCTTCGTGAGCTCTCTTGCAGATTCACTACCAAGATCTCACCATTCTACAAAGAAGTAATCATCCATATCAAGAGAGGGGTTTGGCAGGGTGATACCATTTCACCAAAACTCTTCAGTGCCACCCGCGAGAATATCATGCGATGACTGCTATGGGAAAGCATGGGAGTGAAAATATATGGTCGGTAACTATACCACCTCCGCTTTGCTGATGACATTGTTCAAATAACACCAAACATCAGCCAAGCAGCACAAATGCTGAACAACTTTGACCGTGAATGTGGAAAGGTCGGACTACAGCTGAATCTTACGAAGACAATGTTTATGAGAAACAGCCTTGTTCCTGACGCTCCATTCGCTCTCAACAGAACCACCATCTCCAAATGCAACAGTTATATATACCTAGGTCGAGAAATCAACATGATGAATGACCTGGCACCTGGGTTGCGCAGGAAGAAGAGAGCGGCTTGGAATGCCTTCAAGAGCATTGAAGAAATAACTAAAAGAACTAAAAGAACCAGCAGCTACGAGCACATCTCTTTGATTCCACTGTTCTTCCTGCATTAACATATGCCTCAGAGACCTGGACCCTACGAAAATGGGATGAGAACGCTATTCAGGTCTCTCAAAGAGGAATCGAAAGAACAATGCTTGGAATATCACGATTCACTCAAATGAGAGATAGAATCCAGAGTTCTGATCTTCGTCAATGCTCAAGAATCAGGGACGCTGTCTCATTTCCCAAGACATCAAAAATCAGATGGGCTGGACATGTAATGAGGTTTACAGACAACTGCTGGACTAGAGCCATTACTGATTGGATTCCACGGGACATCAAAAGATCACGTGGACGCCAACCTACAAGATGGTCAGACTTCTTCGTCAAGACCCTAAATGATCGGTTTGAGGCTCTGCATGTTCCTAGAACGAACAGATACCATTGGGCTATGCTAGCATGCAACCAGGATGAATGAAGATGTTACTGGCACCTGCTCGAATAAATCGATGAATAACGGGAATTTAGTGATTAAGTGATTAAGTGATATACAAGTATAATTTTTAAAATAATCAATTTCAGTTACTATAAAATGCTTATTGATATTTTATAATTGTAATGTTTTCCTGCTAAGATTACATGGATGTTAACATTTATGTCTATTTTTCTACATATCTAATTGTTTACTTTAATAAACTTTGGTTTCTATTCTTTACACTATAGAAACAAAAGCAAAATCATTAACTGTGGTTGGAAATATGCCTCGGTGGTAAAATATTTGCCTCACATTTCTGAGGTTATGGGTTTGATCCCTGAATTTCCATAGACACACACAAAAGCTAACTTACAACAAAGTATCTCACTGGAGACCTAACTGGGCCCGCTCAAGAAAATTGATGAACAACGTGAGGACAGTGACAGTGACAGTGACTTAAAGAACATTCAACTGCTTTAAACTATATATTGCATAACTATTATAGAGATTTAACTCTCAATAAAATAACTTGAAAAGGTCTATTTTCTAGCATCTTTGCTTGGTACTAGAAGCATCTCGATGGCTTAAATTTTAAGTTCAGATTGTTCCTCTCAGCGTTGAAGGAGATTATTAGTCTCACAGATTTTTTTCATCACCCTCTTTTTCCTTACAGAAAATTTTCAAAATCCATCTGTATTGGGAACTGCACATACTCTGCAGCTTTCCCTTCCCGTGGTGAACGATGCAGCTTCCCTAACAGGAAGTGTCTGCAACTACTCCAGAGAATCTGCTCCAGCTGGTAGTTCTGCTTGGCTCCTGCCCTCAGCCACTGGCACCTCTTTCCATCCACTGATGTGTAGTGCCTTTCTTTACCAACATTTCAGCACAACAATGCTATCTGGAGTGTTTCACCAGAGTCATATATCCACCTCAGCTCCTTCCTACCGGAGTGTTTTGGAATGGGATATTGCAGGAAGCGCTGAAGAGAAGTCTTCCATGGGAGACTTTTCTGTGACTGTCCTTGACCAAGACACCGCTGTCTCTTCCATGTCTATGGCAGCTCGCTATGAGAAAATCTTAGATACCAAAAACATGGTGTCTGTGTACCCATCACTTTCTGCCAGTCTTTCTGAGAGAACACCATCTCTGGTTCCACATCAGAGTCAAAGCCTGTCACTTCCCTACCAGGAAGGAAGCCAGGTGTATTCCTATCATCAAGGAATTCTGGGAACTTTCCTTTCTGGCCTGCAGTCCCATGACTCCATATCATACATAGGGTAAAAGGGCTCTGCCCCACAAACTTACAGCAACTCATCGCGAGAAATGGTTATGTTTCTCAAGGAGGTCCAGCCCCCAAATAAGCAACCACCAGCCTTCTCCTCTGGAATCGACTTCTCTCTGTCTGCTCAACCCATCACAGAATCGAGTTATCAAGTTGAGTACACTAAGAGAAGGGAAAGAAATTTAAACAATTGGGGTCAAAAGAGAGGAAAACTGTCCATAGTTAGGTGGTATTTAATTACACTGAGATTTTTAAATTTTAAAAAAACTCAGTTCATGTTTACTCCCCTCACTCATTTTACAGCATGTTATTTTCACACTCAACATAAGAGCTCCTAATGGAGATTGGAAGGTATGATAGTACAATGGACATCTAGCTTTAATATCATGAAACTTTAGGAGCACACAAAAGGATGCCACATTTTTCCCTAGTTGTTTCATTTATTTTTTAATTTTTATTAGTTAAACATCATGAGGCACAGTTGTAGACTTACAAAACATTGTGCTTGGATTTCATTTATACAATGATGGAGTACCTATCCCTCCACCAGTGCCCATTCTCCACCACCACGGATCCCAGTATTCCTCAGACCACCAATACCCCCCATCCCACCCAGCCTCTGTGGCAGAGAATGCCACATTTTTCACTGTTCTATGTCAGCAGTCCTCCAGAATTACCACACTGAAAGTAAAATACATGTCTTAAACTAGTATTTTTTTATTTTTTACGAAGTTTCAGAACACTTATTGTAATGGTACCACTTTAACTTTCCCTTCCGTTAATGAACAGCAAGGTTCTGAATAAACTTGTGGTTCAGAGATTCTGTCTCAAATCATCAAACCTAGCATCTGTACTTCAGAACAAATATCATGCTGAAGTAAAGCTTCATTCATACTCTTATTCTATGATATTAACGTCCTTTTATTTTTCCATGATAGTGAATAAATTGAGAATAAAATATATTACAATGTTAAGCTCTGTATGGCACTCATTAGTTTAAAAATCTCTAATATTTTTTCAAAAAAGGCTTTTGTTTGGAGGAGGTTGAATCTGTGTCATAGCCCAAAGTGCTCAGGGATTACTCCTGGGTCTTTGCTAGGGATTACTGCTGATGATGCTTAGGAGATCATATGTGATATGAAAGATCAAACAGAGGTCAGCTATGCGCAGGGCCAGTGCCTTACCAAATGGACTATCCTTCTGTCCCATGTCTCTTAGTTTTAAATGCAGTTTACAAAGAAACTCTTTCAAATACAAATAAAACCAAAAACAGCAGCAACACATGACAAACAGGAAGAACTACAACATTTACCTCCAATCCTTGAGCACAGGGCCTTGTCCATTATCCGTAGAATACCCAGTAACAATGCCTTGCCTATTGCTGGTAGGTGCACAGTTGTTGCAAATATATGTTAACAAGAACATATATTTAATTAACTCTGCTTGGTACCAGTAACTACTTTGTTGTAAATGGGGGAAAAAGAACGCAGTTTCTGACTGACCTGAGACTAACCAGTTAATAGATTTTCCCAGGAAAGGGTACTTGACTGGCTGGGAACAGAAAAACGTGAAAAGTGTTTTGCTACCTTTAATGTATGGCTGGAGGAAATTGATCCCAGTAATCTCTTAAAAATAACAAGCTTCAACTCTCGAAGGAATGCTGTATTCACTGAGGAAAGAATGTTGGGAGAAAAGTCTGAAATGATGGGAAAAGAGACAATAAGTGCAAAAGTAAGGGCTTGAAATTTGGGTTCCTCTGAAAACAAAGCTTGAAACAACAAGCTCTGGTGGGAACATGATCTACTGCGAATGGGATCTGAGGAGGAAAAGAGTGATATCAGCGATGTGAACAAGGGAAATCCAAGTTAAGGAAGACTTAGCTAGCTGACTACCCCATGGGCAACATGGTTCCATGATGACCAGAAATTACCAATTAATTTACTTTAATTTTCTTTCTTTTATATGGTCAATTACAACATGTATTCTGTGTCTTCTTCAAACAGAATTTGGAGTATTCATTTCATTCTCAATATTCTGTTCATTGTTGTAAGCATCTTTAACAACTACTGGATAACAGAATTATTTGATCAGACTTATTTTTTACTTTAATGTTTAGTTGAGATTACTGAATATTAGGGCTAAAGTGAAGTTCAATTCCCAGAACCCTGAGCCCACCAGGGGTGATCTCTGAATACAGAGTCAGAAGTGAGCCCGGAGCTCATCTGGGTGCGGTCCTCTCCCCACATAAAAGGAAGAATAGAAAAGAAAAACATATAAATGATTCTTGAGTAACATAGAGCTTAAGGGTGCTAACTCCTCTATAATGTTTGAAAACCCCCAAATTTAATAGATAGGCTGCTATTGACCAAGAAGATGGTTTTCTAATAGTATTTAATTCCATTCTCTGCAAGTAGTGCTATGTGTGGCCTGTCAATCTGTAAATTTTGATACGTTTAAAAACTTATAATGGATTTTATAATAGACTTTATAATAAATTTGTATTTTATGGTAGTAAGTGATAATTTATAATTCTATTTTTGTGGGGTATTTGGGCCATAGTATGTGGTGCTTGGGACTTCTGACTCTGTGCTCAAGGGTCATTCCTGGTGGTGCCAGCCATTAATTTGGGTTGACTGTGTGCATGGTAAGTGCTTTAACCCCTATACTAAGTCTGGGGTCCAATCAAATAAACTATCTGCATATATTTTATACATGCATGGCATACTTTTCCTTAGATTTTTTTATATTTCTAGGATATATTGATCATCTTTAATTATTTCACATCCATACCAATGTCCAAAAATTTTCAAAATACAATTACTGAAAAATATCATATAGAAGTCCAAATTTGTATTGTTCATGGGATAACTATATTAAGAAGAAAATAGAACCACAATAAACATATAAGTAAAATGGAGGTACATTTTTTGGAGTCTTTCAATTATGTATTTATATTAGTGTATATATAATATGATTTTTAAATAATCAATTTCAGTTAGTATAAAATGTTAATTGAGCTTTTATAATTGTAATGTTTTACTGAGAAGATAACATTGATGTGAACTCTATATCTATTTGTCTACTGTTGTAATTGTTTACTTAAGATCAATTATTAAAATATAACTTACTTGTGACGTGATATGTCGCTCAGGACAAAAGAACTTGGCTTGCATGTATGAAACTTTGGTTTCTATTCTTCGCACTATAGAAACAAAGGCAAAATCATGAACTGTGGTTGGAAATATGCCTCGGTGATAAAGTATTTGCCTCACATTTCTGAGGTTATGGGTTTGATCCCTGAATTTCCATATACACACACAAAAGCTAACTTACAACAAAGTCTCACACTGGAGACCTAACTGGGCCCGCTCAAGAAAATCGATGAACAACGGGAGGACAGTGACAGTGACAGTGACTTAATGAACATTCAACTGCTTTAAGCTATATATTGCCTAACTATTAAAAGGATTTAATTCTCAATAAAATAGCTTGAAAAGGTCTTTTTTCTAGCACCTCTGCTAGGGAAAGATAGCACCTGATTTTTCAATATTTGTAATTTGGGGGGAAATTTTAATTTCTCTTTTTAATTTGTGCTCTTTGTCTACTAGTGAGCTTGAAAATTGCTCTTGTGTGGTACTACATGGAAAATATTATGCTATGGGAAATGAGTCAGAAAGAGAGGGACAGACATAGAAAGACCGCATGCATCTGGGTAACATAAAGTAACAAAACAAGAGACTAACACCCAAGAACAGCTGTGTTAAATACCAGTTTGTTCACTCCATGGCTTAGAGGCCAGCTGCACTGTCTAGGGGTAAAGGCAGCGCAGATAGAGAAGGGAGCACCCAATAAAGGGTGCTGGGAAGATCTGCCCAGGATGGGAGATGCCTGCTGAAAGTAGTCTATGGACCGAACATGATTGCCACCCAATGTCTCTTCTGCAGACCAGAGCACCCAAAGGGAGAGATAGAACAAAAAGGACTGTCCTACCAAAGAGGCGGTGTGGGAAGGGGGATGGGGGGTGGGAAGGAAACTGGGATAGGTGGGGGTGGAGTTTGGGCACTGGTCATGGGATGGGTACTCGATCATTGTATAACTGAAACCCAAGCACAACAACTTGTAAGTCTACAACTGTATCTCATGGTGTTTCACTAAAAAAATAAAACAAAACAAAAATTAAAAAAAGGAAATTGCTCTTGTGTTTACTCGTCATTTACACTTCTTTCAATAGAGATTATATGATCATGGTTTATGCTTATTTTTACTATTGAAGTTGAATAGCTAAATACTGATTTATTTCACAGCACTAATTTATTAAAAACATTCATCCTTGGCCTATCATATTAATTGCCATTATTTGTTGGTTTTGCTTGTATTTTGATCACTTAAATTGGTTTTGGTCCTTTTCTTTCAGATTGAAAAATTTTGACACAAATGAGCATATGTTTTAATTTATCTTCTAAAGTTTTAAACTGAGAACAACTGTTTGTTTTCTACAAAAAAGATACCTGTGCATTTACTGTTTCTTCTCATTTTATTTACGTTTTAACACGTCTCAACTCATCTACAACTTATCATAGTAAGTGTTGTCATATTGAAAGAAACCACCATTTTTTTCAATCATAGCACTGTAGCACTGTCCTCCCGTGGTTCATCCATTTGCTTGAGCGGGAAGAAGTTAACATCTTACAACAAATTGTGAGACATGTTATCAATGGTTTTGGCCTATTGAATAGGTCATGGGTAGCTTGCCAGGCTTTTGCTATGTGGACGAGATACTCTGGGTAGCTTGCCGGACAGAGGAATAGGAATCAGGATTGGCCTCCTGCAAGGCAAATGCCCTACCCGCTGTGCTGTAAACGTTATCTAAAATATACTAGTAATACCAAATGTTGTTTCTTTAACAGTACAATATAAAATATTATTTTGTAATTTTCTTGATTTGTTAATGAAATATGTAAGCTCTTGACTATAGTGGGAGTATTTTTCTAACACGAGAGTCTGACGAAGGTGAAACTGTTATAACCGTCTTGTAGGATTCCATCTCCCTAGCCTGCTTCATTCTACCCCGCTCTCTATCCAATCCGGTCTTCTTCTTGGGATTCTGACCTCCTGATTGGCTAGCCTCTACCTTTCAACTGCCTACTTTATGACATCATTCTCCCACCAAACCAACCACCAACTGGTAGAATCTTGGGGGTCCCATGTAGTTGTTTGTAAACAAATTTGAATCATCATGGCAAGTGACTAGTGACCAATGACCAATCACCAGTGAGCAGTCGTCTCTACTGAACACTTGCGGTCTTAAGCCGCTTCAGTGTTCAGACGTACTCTCGTACCGTCTCCTCTTCTCGTCTACCTTTCATCGGTATTTCCTCTTCTCTGACCATGTCAGGTAAGGAATAATACTTTTCAAAACTTTTCATTAGATTTATCATCCCTAAACTTAGCAGTCAAGTAAAAACAGCACGTAGTAATGAAAGAAAGTATTCAAGCAGAATTTTATAAGCCTCATTTTAGCTTGACTTTGACATTTGCTGTGTGATTTTAGACATTGGCTTACTCTCTCTGACTTACAAAGTGTTTTTCCTCATTGATTGCATTATATTTTAGACATATTTAGGAGCTCAAATACACACACACACACACACACACACACACACACACATATATATATATATATATATATATATGAGGGTTGATTCTCTGCGTTTCTTTTTCCGTTTAATAGTGAATTTTACATGATATCCATTGAAAACAAGTAAATCAGAGACAGTATTTTTACAGAAACAGAAAATACAGATGCTGTGGAAAACTGTTAATATGTACTAGCATGTGTTCTCTGTAAAGGTCTCTCCACTTGTATTTATAATTCAGTATTTTAAATATAGTGATATTACAAAGTAATAATCCTTAGTCTCTGAGTTTTCTATTTAAACCGGTAATAAGAAAATATGGGGCATGGGGAAGGTGTGGAGTGCTGAGCGGTAGGGAAACAAGTCCTCAAAGGTAAGAAAGTTTGGGATCACTTTCATCAAACATTGCGCAACCGAAACCAAGATGATATGAGGGAGAAAAAAATAGGAAAGAAAGAAAGAAGGAAAGAAAGAAAGAAAGAAAGAAAGAAAGAAAGAAAGAAAGAAAGAGAGAGAGAGAGAGAGAGAGAGAAAGAAAGAAAGAAAGAAAGAAAGAAAGAAAGAAAGAAAGAAAGAAAGAAAGAAAGAAAGAAAGAAAGAAAGAGAAAGAAAGAAAGGAAGGAAGAAAGAAAGAAAGAATAGGGACATAGGGACGGCGATTATCAAGGAAGGGGAAAACATTTGGACAGAACGTTGAAGAGAACCAAAGACTTAAAAATCAAAAAAGAAAGAATATATATTAAATATGCTGAGATATATCCACTGAGAGCAAGATAAAGCAATTTATTTCAATAAATGCCAGGACTAGAAAGTATACTATGCCTTGATTAGGGTACCATAAGAAAAGCAGTTTATCAGAAAGCCATCCTTGCTGGCTTTTTTCCTTATTATCTCTTAGAACACAGTAGTTGGTACTTAACAATTTGAGTATAAACATGCTTCAGAAATGATGCTCCCCATAAATAGCTAATAGTGCTCATCTAGGGTGGTGGAAGACACAGAATCTTCAATGTTTTAATTACGTTCTGGTTTTTAAGTACATGTACGCGCTGTCTGTTAAAATAAAAAAAAAATGGTATATTCTAACTTGAATCAGGAGATTTGATTCATTTGTGTGGTAAGTTGTTTCCAGGTTAAAGCTGCTTGTCATCTTTACAAATATTATTTCATGTGATTTTTTCTTCCTAACATGAGAGTACTTTGATAATAGTCAACTTTTGTTTTTAGATCCTAAGAGGAAAGAGAAAAATCAAGTCTCACATGACTAATTACACATTTTTGTCATATTTGTGAATTCTGAGTTTTCCTACATTAAAGATATTTTATTGGATTTTGGTGCTCATTTATTAAATATTGAGAAGAAAGTTTTCCTGGTTGATAAAGATAATTCTAATCTAGGGGTTGAAAGTAAATTTGCAATATTTTGTGATCACTTTATAAATGGTCTTTTCTGTTTCTTGTGTGATCAAGTGAAATCCTCTGCTATGTTTTACACGTGTTGTTTGCTGGTTAATATTCAAAGGTACAGATGAGAATAATTTTTTTGTATTTTCAAAGTTTCTTTCTGTATTTTACTCATTTAAAACATTTCTTGTCTATGAAATTCAATCATGTTTATTCCTATTTTCTTTTTTTTCATGTTTATTTTCCTATTTGCCATGTACTTACTGGTAAATCCTTCTCTTTAATGGACTGGTTAGGTGTGCACTCAAAAATCACCTTCTATTCCATTTTTTGGCAAGCAGTTTTTTCTACAATAGAATACCGTCCTCATATGGTATACGTGGAACAATTTATTAATAACCTTATTGGACTGTTTTATTTGCTTTTTTTTGGGTACCCCATCTACTGTTATTCAAGGCTTAGTCTTGGGTCTGTTCTCCAAAACATACTGTACTATGCTGCTTGCTACAGAGCCCAGATTTCATTAATATCTATATACTTCTTTTTCAGTTCTGTGATACTTATTTTTCATGATGTTTTCTTTACACTTCCTCCTATGTAAATCACATGAGATAGAAAAATTATATTCGTGTATGCATTATTCTTATTGTTATGTGTAACTACATTGTTGATAAACAACTTAAGACACAGAATTTAAATAAAGTTTTCGTTCCAAAAATATTTCTTGGGAAAAACTTAAGTAGTCATTTTTGAAGTGGATCAAAAATCAGGGTAACCTTCAATGCATCAACAAGATTAAGTCGTATGTGAACCGTACGTAACAGGTACTCATGGCACAAGTCAAATGGAAACCTGATGATTACAGTAATAATAGTTGTAAAGACCCCAAATGCCTATATTAATGTAAGGTATCTTCCTTCTGGTTTCTGGCCTTGTAGTGATCATGCAGGGTCCTGGCCAAAAGTCCACATGGTTTAGGTTGCTTAACCTGGAAATTCATAAGGGACAGAGAGAGATAGTACTGGAGGGGATAAGGCACTTGCCTTGTACACAGCCAATTCAGTTGAATCTCTGTCACAGCATACACTCTCCTGAATGTTTTAAGGGGTCACTCCCGACTGTAGAGCCAGGAAAAGCCCAAGATCACTGTCAGTTATTGGTCCAAACTCTATACCACCCCACGACCAATAAGAATTATTGGAATATATGAAATCTCTTTGCCTTCTCTGGGCCTCAGGTTTTTTTTTTTGTTGAGAAAATGTTACCCATTCTCTTAGACTTCCTAGTTTGAAAAAGCTTCCATTCTAAGAAATAGCATATGAGTTAATAGGATAGCAAGATACAGGCATTACTAAGGTAAGGAGAATGTATTTGTAAGCAAGAAATCCAGGTACAGACACGATCACCTAGTTCTTCTACAGTTCTCTGTACACTTTGGGATCACGATACCAAATACACAAAGTGCCAAAAGTTTCCAGGCTTTGAATCACCCCAAATTGTTGGAATTTTGGAAACTCAGTTGACTGAGATATTGCATTCCTCTGGGTAACATAAAGGAACAAAATAAGAAACTAACACCCAAGAACAGCTGTGATAAATACCAGGTTGTTCACTCCATGGCTTAGAGGTGAGCTGTACTGTCTAGGGGTAAAGGCAGCGCAGATAGAGAAGGGAGCACCCAATAAAGGGTGCTGGGAAGATCTGCCCAGGATGGGAGATGCCTGCTGAAAGTAGTCTATGGACCGAACAGGATTGCCACCCAATGTCCATTCTGCAGACCATAGCACCCAAAAGGAGAGATAGAACAAAAGGTAGTGCCCTACCAAAGAGGCAAGTGAGATGGGGGATGGGGAGTAGGAGGGATACTTGGATTGGTGGGAGTGGAGATTGGTCACTGGTGGTGGAATGGGTACTCGATCACTGTATAACTCAAACCCAAGTGCAACAACTTGTAAGTCTACAACTGTACCTCATGGTGTTTCACTAATGAAACAAAACAAAACAAAACAAAAATTCAAAAAAAAGAAAACTGCTCTTGTGTTTACTAGTCATTTACACTTCTTTCAATAGACATTATATGATCATGTTTTATGCTTATTTTTTCTATTCAAGTTTAATAGCAAAATACTGATTTATTTCACAGCACTAATTTTTTAAAACCTTTCATCCTTGGCCTATCATATTAATTGCCACTATTTGTTGGTGTTGCTTGTTTTTTGATCACTTAATTGGGTTTTTGTCCTTTTCTTTCAGATTGTAAAATTTTGGACAAATGAGCATATGTTTTTCTTTATCTTCTATAGTTTTACACTGAGAACAACTGTTAGTTTTGTACAAATGACATGCCTGTGCATTTACTATTTCTTCTCATTTTATTTATTTTAACGCATCTCGATTCATCTACAACTTATCCTAGTAAGTGTTGTCATATTGAAAGAAACCACAATTTTTTTCAATCATAGCACTGTAGCACTGTCCTCCCGCGGTTCATCCATTTGCTTGAGTGGGAAGAAGTTAACATCTTACAACAAATTGTGAGACATGTTATCAATGGTTTTGGCCTATCGAATAGGTCATGGGGAGCTTGCCAGGCTTTTGCTATCTGGATGAGATACACTGGGTAGTTTGCCGGGCAGAGGAATCGGAATCAGGGTTAGCCTCCTGCAAGGCAAATGCCCTACCTGCTGTGCTGTAAACGTTATCTAAAACATACTAGTAATACCAAATGTTGTTTCTTTAACAGTGCAATATAAACGATTATTTCGTATTTTTTTTGATTTATTAATGAAATATGTAAGCTCTTGAGTATAACGAGAATATTTTTCTAACACAAGAGTCTGACAAAGGTGAAACTGTTATAACTGTCTTGTAGGATTCCATCTTCCTAGCCTGCTTCATTCTACCATGCTCTCTATCCAATCCGGTGGTCTTCTTGGGATTCTGACCTCCTGATTGGCTAGGCTCTACCTTTCAACTGCCTACTTTATGACATCATTCTCCCACCAAACCAACCTCCAACTGGTAGAATCTTGGGGGTCCCATGTAGTAGTTTGTAAACAAATTTGAACCATCATGGCAAGTGACGAGTGACCAATGACCAATCACGTGTGAGCACTCATTTGTACTGAACACTTGTGGTCTTAAGCCGCTTCAGTGTTCAGACGTACTCTCGTACCATCCATCTCCTCTTCTCGTCTACCTTTCATCGGTATTTCCTCTTCTCTGACCATGTCAGGTAAGGAATAATACTTTTCAAAGCTTTTCATTAGATTTATCATCCATAATCTTAGCAGTCAAGTAAAAACAGCACGTAGTAATGAAAGAAAGTATTCAAGTAGAAGTTTATAAGCCTCATTTGAGCTTGACTTTGACTTTTGCTGTGTGATTTTAGACATTGGCTTACTTTATCTCACATACAAAACGTTTTTCCTCATTGATTACATTATATTTTAGACATACTTAGGAGCTCATATACACACACATACTTAAATATATATATATATACATATATATATGAGTGTTGATTCTCTGTTTCTTTTTCCTTTTAATAGTGAATTTTTCATGATTTCCATTGAAAATAAGTGAATCAGAGACAGTATTTTCACAGAAACCGAAAATATAGATGCTGTGGAAAACTGTTAATATATACTAGCATGTTTTATCTGTAATGTTCTCTCCACTTGTATTTATAATTCAGTATTTTGAATATAATGATATTACAAAGTAATAATCATTGATCTTTGAGATTTGATTTTAGCCAGGTAATAAAAAAATATGGGGCATGAGTAAGTTGTGGAGTGCTGAGGGTAGAGAGTCAAGCACTCAAAGTTAAGAAAGTTTGGGATCACTTTCATCAAACATTGACCAATCGAAACCTAGACGATATGAGAGAGAAATAAATAGGAAAGAAAGAAAGAAAGAAAGAAAGAAAGAAAGAAAGAAAGAAAGAAAGCATAGGGACGTCGATTATCAAGGAAAGGGAAAACGTTTGTACAGAATGTTGAAGAGAACCAAAGATTTAAAATCAAAAAAGAAAGGTAGCAGTAGGAAAAGCAGTTTATCAGAAAGCCATCCTAGCTGGCTTTTTTCCTTATTATCTCTTAGAACATAATACTTGGTACATGACAATTTGAGTATAAACACGCTTCAGAAATGATGCTCCCCATAAATAGCTAATAGTGCTGATCTAGGGCGGTGGAAGACAAAGAATCTTCAATGTTTCTTCAAGGTATCTTCCTTCTGGTTTCTGGCCTTGTAGTGATCATGCAGGATCCTGGCCAAAAAAACACATGCTTTATTTTGTGTAACCTGGAAATTCTTAAGGGACAGAGAGAGATAGTACTGGAGGGGATAAGGCACTGGCCTTGTATACAGCCAATCCAGTTGAATCTCTGTCACGGCATACACTCTCCCCAATGTTCTAAGGGGTCACTCCAGAGTGTAGAGCCAGGAAGAACCCAAGATCACTGTCAGTTGTTGGTCCAAACTCTACACCACCCCAAGCCCTGCCCAATAAAAATTATTGGAATATATGAAATCTCTTTGCCATCTCTGGGCCTCAGGTTTTTTCTTGTCAATTGAATGTTTCCCTTTCTCTTAGACTTCCTAGTTTGAAAAAGCTTCCATTCTAGGAAATAGTATAGGACTCAATAGGAGGCAAGCTACAGGCATTTCTAGGGTAAGGAGAATTATCTGTAAGCAAGAAATCCAGGTACAGACACCATCACCTGGCTCTTCTACAGTTCTGTGTTCACTTTGGGAGCACGATACCAAATGCACTAAGTGCCAAAAAGTTCCAGGCTTTGAATCACCCCAAATTGTTGGAATTTTGTAAACTCAATTGACTGTTAGTACTAGAAGCATCTCGATGGCTTAAATTTTAAGTTCATATTGTTCCTCTCAGCGTTGAAGGAGATTATTAGTCTCACAGATTTTTTTCATCACCCTCTTGTTCCTTACAGAAAATTTTCAAAATCCATCTGTATTGGGAACTGCACATACTCTGCAGCTTTCCCTTCCCGTGGTGAACAATGCAGCTTCCCTAACAGGAAGTGTCTGCAACTACTCCAGAGTATCTGCTCCAGCTGGTAGTTCTGCTTGGCTCCTGCCCTCAGCCTCTGACACCTCTTTCCAACCACTGATGGGTAGTGCTTATCTTTACCAACATTTCCGCACAACAATGCTATCTGGAGTGTTTCACCAGAGTCATATATCTACCTCAGCTGCTTCCTACCCAAGTGTTTTGGAATGGGATATTGCAGGAAGTGCTGAAGTGATGTCTTCCATGGGAGACTTTTTTGTGACTATTCTTGACCAAGACACCGCTGTCTCTTCCATGTCTATGGCAGCTCGCTATGAGAAAACACTAGTTACCAACAACACGGTGTCTGTACCCATAACTTTCTGCCAGTCTTGTTGAGAGAAGACCATCTCAGGTTCCACATCAGAGTCAAAGCCTGTCACTTCCCTACAAGGAAGGAAGCCAGGTATATTACTATCATCAAGGCACTCTGGGAACTCTCCTTTCCGGCCTGCAGTCCTATGACTCCATGTCATACACAGGGCTAAATGGCTCTGCCCCCCAAGCTTACAGCAACTCATCGCGAGAAATGGTTAAGGTTCTCAAGGAGGTCCAGCCCCCAAATAACCAAATACCAGCCTCTTAGTCTGGAATCGACTTCTCTCTGTCTGCTCAACCCATCACAGAATCGAGTTATCAAGGTGAGTAAAACGGAGAGAAGGGAAAGAAAATTCTAAAATTGGGGTCAAAAAAGAGGAAAACTCTTCGTAGACAGGTAGTATTCATATACACTGAGATTTTTAAATTAAAAAAAAACTCAGTTCATGTTTACTCCCCTCACTCATTTTACAGCATGTTATTTTCACACTCAATATAAGAGCTCCTAATGGAGATTGGAAGTTATGATAGTATAATGGACATCTAAGTTTCTTATAATGAAACGTCAGGAGCAGAGAAAAAAATAGCGCATTTTTCCCTTATTATTTCATTTTTTAAATTTTTATTAGTTAAACGTCATGAGGGACAGTTGTAGACTTACAAATTGTTGTGATTCGATTTCATTTTTACAATGATGGAGTACTTATCCCTCCACCAGTGCCCATTCTCCAGCACCACGGTTCCCAGTATTTCTCCCACCACCCATACCCCCTATCCCACTCAGCCTCTGTGGCAGGGAATGCCACATTTTTCACTGTTCTATTTCAACAGTCCTCCAGAATTACCACACTAAAAGTAAAATACAAGTCTTAAACTAGTATTTTGTTATTTTCTTAAGAAGTTTCAGAACTCTAATTGTAATGGTACCACGTTAACTTTCCCTTCCATAAATGAACAGCAAGGTTCTGAATACACTTGTGGTCAGAGATTCTGACTCAAATCATGAAACCTAGAATCTGTACCTCAGCACAAATATCATGATGAAGTAGTGCTTCATTCATACTCTTATTCTATGATATTAACGCCCTTTTATTTTTCCATGAAAGGGAATAAATTGACAGTACAATACATTACAAAGCTAAGCTCTGTATGGCACTTATTAGTTTGAAAATCTTTAATTATTTTTTAAAAAACCTTTTGTTTGGAGGACATTGAATCTGTGTCATAGACCGAAGTGCTCAGGGATTACTCCTGGATCTGTGCTGGGGATCACTGCTGAAGATGCTTAGGAGATCATAAGTGATACTAAAGATCAAATTGAGGTCAGGTGTGCGCAGGGCCATTGCATTAACAAATGTAATATTGCTCTTCCCAAGTCTCTTATTTTTCAAGTTAGTTTACACAGAAATTCTTTCAAATACAAAGAAAACCAAAAAACAAGAGCAACACATGACAAACAGTAAGAACTACAACATTTACCTCCAATCTTTGAGCACAGGACTTGTCCATTATCCGAAGAATACCCAGTAATAATCCATTGCCTATTGCTGGTAGGTGCACAGTTGTTGCACCACTAGTTTTGTGGACCGAATATCTCATTTCGAAGGCACTGATTTCTTCCTTGGTTCCTTTTTAGTGATGAATTTCCTGGGGATGGAGACTTCCCTGCCATTGCTACCTTCAGGTCAGACATTTGGTCTGACACAAATTTCCGAATTGCCCACATCTTCCAGTAGCAGGATTCAAAGACCTGAGAGTAATCCACCACCTGAGCTTCGGGGAAGTTCCCATAATATCTCCAGCCCAAAGTAACCTGGCGCTGAACCCAACTCCAGCTCAGGAACAAAAACCTAGGCAAACACTGACATGCCATACACCTTTTATTTATTCTAATATATTTTTTCAAATTAAAGAGAAGCATCATAGTTAATTGGTTGTTAATAAAAGCTATGAATTTTGAGATGCTGTCAACTGTGGTTGTTTTTGGGAGTGGCTGGGTGTTGAAGTATGGGATGGGAAAGAATGGGAAGTTAGAGATAGGAAAAAGGGTGAATAGACAAGACTCTACGAAATACAAACTTGGTCCAGGGTTATAAAACCCATTAGATGAGAAATTGCATGGGCCTGATGAAGAGTGTGGTAGGGTCAGAGGACGAGTATAGCCTACAGGGCATTTGCTCTGCAAACAAGAAAGACTCAGTTCATTTCTTGCAGTCTTTTGTGGTCCCCAGAGACCCACCAGATCTGAAACTTGAGCACAGAGTCAGGAGTAAGACCAGAGCACAATCAAGTATGCCCCATACCTGGTTTCCTCCACAAGAAATTGGGAGAAATGGCATGGTCTGCAGTTTTTGGTTAAAAGAATAATTTTGGAATAGGCTGAGGAAGGCAGATGAGTCTAAGATGACCAGAAGAAAAGTAAAAATTATTCCATGGAGGCTGTGTTTACGCCTCATGGCCACTTTTGGAAAATAACCAAATTTGAGACACATCACTAAAAGGTTTTTGTGGTCTATCCATAAATGATGCCTGGGGGATCCGAACTCATACACTGGGGAATAAACCTACCAGATGAGTGATCAATGCCCTCAGAGTCATTCAAGGATGACTCTTAACAGGGACAAAACCAAGAGAACAATTGAAGCATGAAGCCTGAAGATCAGCTCCTGGGAGATGCAAGGGTAAGTCACCATGTCCACGGGCCCTCTGTTCAGCACCCCTAGTTGCAACATTTCACTTATTCCCAGCAATATTCAGAGTTGCTATTACGGTGACACTTCACTAGCGTGTTTTCACAATGCGGTCCATTGCCTCTGTAAGTCTTTGGATTTGTAAACTCCCCAAGGTAGCCAAGCCAGTTATCAGGAAATTTCTGGTGGGGGGAGCTCAAATTATATTAGCTTGAGGGGCTGGTCCTTGGTCTTCCATGGTCCCTGGTTCCCGTAGCCTGCTCTAAACATTGCTGTTAACTGCAGCTTACACAAGAATCAACTTTATAAATGGCTTTGGGGCTGCGTTGCCGGAGGTACCGGACTAAGACATGCGCACTAGGTCACCACTTCCAAAGCAGTAGGTACCGGTTCTCCTTCAGCCGGGAAGGTCTTGGTGGAAAGAGATGGCCCTAGAAGACTCAATGGGGTGATGGATGAATGGAAAGGAAACCGCGACGGGTAGAGAACTGGGCAGCTGGTGATCATCATGGGATGGTTGGTGGATGTTTTTCAAATGAGTTAAAATATTATTTGTAAATAAGATTCAAAACAAAAATACGAAAATAAGGTTCCAAAGAACAAGTGACATATAAGACCGAGAGAGCTGAAAGGGCTGGCATTCATTCTGGAGCTTTCAATCATACCATTTACTAAATATGTTACTTACACATCACTTAGCTGTGGAGAGGAATAGTGAGAAACAGAATGCCACCAGAAAAGCAAACTGGATGACCACCTTCAAAAAAAGCCAGGTGGAAGGTGTTCACATGGATCCGAAGTGCAAATAAATGTTAACAGGAACATAATTTTAACTAACTCTGTTTGGTACCAGTAACTACTTGGTTGAAAATGGGGGGAAATGAACGCTGTTTCTGACTGACCTCACACTAACCAGTCAATAGATTTTCCCAGGAAAGGGTAGTTGACTGGCTGGGAACAGAAAAACGTGAAAAGTGTTTTGCTACCTTTAATGTATGGCTAGAGGAAAATGATCCCAGTCAACCCTCAAAACTAACAAGCTTCAACTCCCTTGAAAGAAAGTTGTATTAACTGAGGAAAAAATGCTGGGAGAAAAGTCTGAAATGATGGGAAAAGAGACAATAAGGGTAAAAAGAAGGACTTGAAATTTGGCGAAAACAAAGCTTGAAACAACAAGATCTGGTGGGAACATGATTTACTGGGAATGGGATCTGAGGAGGAGAAGAGTAATATCAGGGATGTGAACAAGGAAAATCCAAGTTAAGGAAGACTTAGCAAGCTGACTACTCCAAGGGCAACATGGTTCCAAGAATACCAGAACTTACCAAGGAATTTACTTTAATTTTCTTTCTTTTATATGGTGAATTCCAACATGTATACTTTGCCTTCTTAAAACACAATTTGGAGTGTTCATTTCTTTCTCAATATTCTGTTCATTTGTGTAAGCATCTTAAACAACTGCTGGAAAACAGAATTATTTGATCAGACTTATTTTTAACTTTAATGTTTAGTTGAGATTACTGAAAACTAGGTCTAAAATGAAGTTTGTCTTGATTGGTACAAGTAGAGAAGGGAGGACTAGGGATGGAATTAGAGATTATAGGGTACCACATTTAGTTCCTAATAAAACAAGTAAAGCACAGTGTCCCAAATAGACTATTGAAAAAAATATTCATGTCAATTTAACCAGTAAATTAAGCATTTTCAATATTAAATTAAAAATGAAAGAATGTTCCTATATTTGATCTTTTAAAGACATTCCACGTTGGTTAAGGAAACAAACACTGCCTATGAAATCATAGCAACATAACCATAAAAACCTGATTACTACTTAAATTTCCAAGAATGTCAGTGCTAAGAATTATTTCCCTGGATGTCCTTAGTGTACATGATAGTCATATGAATACACCTGTGTGAATATATCGCTGGCATCTAATTTAGAGAATAGATATATAGAGATTAGATCACATAGCTGAGTGTGATCTCAACTTTTCTACACACTCCCATGCCCCACACACCCAAAGACTTGTACTAATCCTTATAGATCCATGACTTTTCCTCCTCCCCTCTCCCAGAGTCTTTTAAAATTTCTTTTCAAGTACTAATGTGATGCGCTTTAGAAAATGTTGAGTTAAACTTAATTGTTGTCATTTAGCTTTTAGATAGAGAACCAAGAAAATCTTATTAAAAGAGTATTTTTGTATTCTTTGAAAATGGTAATAAGAACATTATCCTTGAGTCCCTCAATAGACATTATATAAAGAATTTTGTGAGGAATTCCCTGTACAAATCAATACTCGAAGAAATAAATGACTTCTCTGAATGAGGATGAACTGGGACATTTCAAAGTATCAATCAGTGAATCAAAGCTGAATCATAGCATCCTATAGCTAAAAATGAGCTTGATTTAATCTAGTCAACACCATTACATTTTTTCTTATACCAGGTGATAGCACTTTTAATTTTTTAGTTTTTATTTATTTTTATTAGTGAAACACCATGAGGTACAGTTGTAGATTTACATACATTTGTACTTGGGTTTCAGTTTTACAAGAATCAAGTACCCATCTCTCCACCAGTACCCATTCTACACCACCAAGGAACCCAGTGACCCTCCCACACCCCATCTCCCCCACTTTGCCCCAACTCAGGGCATTCCCTTTTGCTTTTTCTTTCTTTTAGGGTGTTGTGGTTTGCAATGGAGGTCAATACCATTACATTTTCAAAGAAGAACATAGGCCCCTATATGTTCAAGACACTACTACTGTCCTGCGGTTCTTCCCACCATGTACCTTGCTCCAAGACAGCCCTTTGGAAATCTGCTGGGAAGGACAACTGGATGTTCCATTCCTCACACTGACCTGGAAGACTCTTGCTGATTCTCAACCACATCAACTATTTCATTTGTTGCCTGATATCACCTCCTGTCCTTTATTTTTTTAAAAAATTATTTGATTTGTTTCTGGAATATAAAGAAAAAAATTAAATGGACTAATAAACAAAAGCAAAATCAAACCTTTACACTCTGACATCAAAATCGTCCTTATAGGAGGGGAAGTAAATGACTGAAATGGGTAGGGGAGTGTTGTTAGTTAGTTGTGGACAGTAGCTGGATATTTGACAGTGCATGGAGTATGAATACACAGTTCCAGAGATCAGGAACACTGTACTTGAAGCGAATACAGTTTGTAAACTTGTCATCACAATTATATGTCCATATGAAATTTATCTACATATGCTTTGTGCCTTCCTTGCATGTATGTGTTATGCATTCCTTTATCATGGCCTCAGAAATGCATCTGAGGGGACTCGGAAAATTAGTTGAGCCCCAAGTATGGGGAGAGAAGTAGTAAAGAATTGGAGGAGGAAGAAATATGATTTGGAGCTTAAGAGCCGTGTAAGAGGAATATATAGATATGTATGTGTGTAAATACACATATATATGTATAAATATATATATGGGCTGGAGCCATAGCACAGTGGGTAAGACGTTTGCCTTACACGTGGCCAACCTGGGTTCGATTGCTCTCCTCCTCTCAGAGAGCCTGGCAAGCTACTGAGAGTAACCCTCCCTCATGGCAAAGCCTGGCAAGCTACCTGTGAAGTATTCGACATGCCAAGAACAGTAACAACAAGTCTCACCATAGGGACGTTTCTGGTGCCTGCTCGAGCAAATCAGTGAACAATGGGAGGACAGTGCTACAGTGCTATGGTTAATTCAAACGTTGTTTATGTAAAATATGAAAGAATCAAATAAATATTCTATAAAGCTGATTACACCTATTAAATTAATATAACTTTAAATAGTGTTTAGAAATTAAGTTGAAGAATTTGAAGGTTATAGAAAGATATTGACAATATATCAAGAAACACATGGATTTTTGAGGAGCAAGAACACGGAGCTGTTGTCCTTTCTTAAGGTTATTATTTTTGGCATTTATAGAATATGCTTTCCCTGAGTTTTTCTTAATAGCTTCCGTTTTTTAGAAAGCATCATAATAAATTATATTTTTTAAAAAAATAAAAATAAGTTCTGTTAGTGAGTGGATTCTGTATGTTAGAAACTTGGGAAGTATTTTCCTATGTAATTTACATTAAACATGATATTTATAACAGAAATACCATCTGCAATACTACTCACAATAGCCAGAAGAAACTATGGTATACCTACACAATTGAATACTACGCAGTTGGCAGGAAACTGACATCATTAAATTTGCTTATAAATGGATGTACAGGGAAGAATATCATGCTCAACGAAATCAGTCACAAGGAAAGGGGTATACTGATTGGACTACCCCATTTTTTGGATATAAAAAACCAGAATGTGAGACTAATACCCAAGGATAGCAGAAACACAGCCCAGGAGAATTGGTCAATGGTTTGACGCTTGCCACAAGTGCTGAAGGCGAGCATTTGGAATAAAGAAGGGACCGCTGTGACAATGATAGTTGGAAGTGATTACTCTGGGTGAGAACTGAGTCCTGAAAGTAGGTAAAGGAATAAACGTGAGAACCAATCACTCTCTGTATTACAATCCATAATGCCCAAAGGATGTGAGAGAGAGAGAGAGAGAGAGAGAGAGAGAGAGAGAGAGAGAGAGAGAGAGAGAGAGGTGCCTGCCATAGTGTAGAGACAGCAGGCTGTCAGGTGGGGTTTGGGGTTGGGAGAGGTTGTGGTGGGAGAGAAACTGGGGACATTAGCAATGGAACTGTATACTAGTGGAGGTTAAGTGTTAAAATATCCTATGATTGAAACTGAATCATGAAAAGGTTTGTAATATGTGTCTCCTGCAGATTCAATACAAAAACATGATATTTAGATTCTACCACCATGACTAACTTATGAATTTGCTGAAATTTATTTTTATCACCTTGGCTGGGCTCATTGCATGGATGTCTGTGTGGTAAAACTTTTTCATTTTATGCGGACCGAAGAGACAAAAATCATAGGGGAATGACTTCTGGTGGAAGGAGAGAAGAGCACAAAACACCCTGTTGACCACACCTCAGCAGGGTCACCTAATTTGCGTGATGACAGACTTCCTTCACTGATTTCTTCTTTTGTAATGTGGAAAAATGAAAAGAATTTGCAGGCTGACAAGGGGTTGTCTCCTCCAGTTCTCACTATTTTCTTTTCGATCAGAATTGTTTAAAGATTATTTGAAAAATTTGGAGCTTAATGATTTGTTCTCATATATTTCCCCTACATGGTGGAAGCATGCAGACACTGGTGGTGTGATTAGAATTGGAATATTGTATGACAAATCTCCATTATAAATGACTTTGAAAATCAAAATTGCCTAAATTTAAAAAAAAAGAGAAGTCAACTTACGTCTATATTTCAAGAAAGCTTGTCTTAGCAAATTTTGGCAGGGAGACCATAGTTGGTAGAGAGAGGGAGAAAGAAAGGGAGATTTGACAGTTGGGAAGAGAAGCCTGGATATCATGGAAGAGATGAAAGCTAATCTTAGAAGATTTGGAGCCATCAGAGTTTAGTGAGTTAAATGGTGAGAACATTGCAGTTTAGATACTTAAATAGTGAGATTGGTTTCAGTCATCAGCACTGTATACATAGAAAGAGTTCAAAGACCTCACAGATATTCAGGCTATAATAACTAACAAGGGAAGCGTTTTTTTCCTGAAGCACTATGTAAGGATAATATATTGCCAGGAAGAATGATAAAAAGTTGTTTCTCTTTTTCACAGATTAATACATTAGAGATGAAAACTTTTATACAAAGGAATCTATGATCTTGTCCTGTTGCTCTGTTTTCTTGTCATCATTCCATTCTCCCCCATGACCCTACCTAATCAGGGCTCTCGACATTTCTCAGCAGTGTCACCACATAGCCTCAGAGCATGTGTTAACTGCAGGTAGCTCACAGCTCTCATGTTTGACACCATCCAATCCAGAGCCATCCTTCTGAAACCAAGGATATTTGCTGAAGGCCCGTTCTTCCTTGAAGTGGCAGTCATGGTTTACCTCTTCTTAATCATATTGTTTACAAATTTAGATGTATATCACTATACTATTGACAGGGATTTTCCAAACTATGGAAAGCATAAACATTTCCCTTTCCCCCACGAATTTTGGGCTAGTTATTTTCTATCCACTGCTAATAATTTGTGATAATTAGGAAACAGAACTGAAGTAAAAACAGGGACATTTGTCAATTTGGTCCCATGACTAATCAGTCTTAGTATAAGTATATATTTCTAGAAAAAAATGCAGAAGAAAATGAGTTGGTTGCTAGCAAATAATGCCAAACCTCTGCCAAGAAATCCTTTGAAAATAAAAATTCTGACTATGGACTGAACATGATTGCAATTTAATGCCTCTTTTGCAGACCACAACACCCAAAAGGAGAGAGAGAACAAAAGGGAATGCCCTGCCACAGAGGCAGGGTGGGATGGGGGGGATTGGTGTGGGAGGCATACTTGAACACATGGTGGTGGAAAATGGGCACTGGCGGAAGAATGGGCATTTGATCATTGTATAATCAAAACCCAAGCACAAAAATTTGTAAATGTACAACTGTACATCATGGTGTTTCACTAATAAAAATTTTAAAAAATAAAATAAAATAAAAATTTTTTCGTCTGCCAGAGTTCAGCAGATGGGAACCTGAGTGAAGGCAAAAGATTAAATTGGTTGACTTTCATTTTTCCTTGAGTATATTAATTTGATTTTGGAGTCAATTTATATGACAGTTCATCAAGACACAGAAATTTTTAGCGCTTCTCTTGTTTAAAAGTATAGTGATACACCATATCTCTATCTCACATTATTTTTATTTCTGATAGTTTGACACAAAAGATACGTCATAATCATAGATAAATGTAAATTATTTAAATACTTTTTTGATTATGTAAAATTACCTTATAGAATTACATTATAGAATTTCATAAATTTTAGGATTATGCAGAATCAACTTGCATGTATCATATTACACTCACTACTGAAAGGCCTACTCTGTCATTCACCATTGTTCAGTTTTTCCACTTTGATAACACCTTTCCATCTGGTAAGTAAATAGTCTCATAGTTCTAAAGTTTGTTTTTATTGCTTTGAAAAGATCAAAATTATGTAATTTTCAACATTGGATGAAACTAGAGCATATCATGCATGTAAAGTTAGCCTTAAGGAAAGGAACAGATACAGAGAGATTTTTCTCATATGTGGGATGTAAAGACACACAGCAAGGTAGCAACAAAGGTTCAAGAGCAATGTAAGTGGAGAACTGATCCACACAATTGGGTCAGGGGATTAGGAGGGAGGGATTCTGGGGGATTGGGGGAGAGGGAGGGTTTGTTCTTTGAGAGAATGAGGAGTGTCATGTTGGAATTATGTGTATGAGAAACTATTGTTAATTGAATTATAAATCATAGAATATAAATAATGTTTTAGACGTTTGTCTGTCTCATTTTATCCTTTTAATTTGTTTTCTCCATATTCCACATATGCCTGAATTTGTAGGATGCCTATCTTTCTCTGCCTGGTTTTTGTCAATAAACATAATTTCCTCATGTTATACATTTTATATACAAATAATAAGAAGATTTCACTTCATACAACTGAGTAGTATTCCATGGCTTTACCACCTTTCATTTTTAAAATTTGTGGTTTAAAAGATACAAATATTGGTTTTAACAATGCTCTGGGGTTTTAAAATTTTAGTTTAGTGAACCAAAATATATTTTATTGAAAAACCCTTAGAAACTTGTGAAAGAGTTGTAGGGTGGAATGAATTGTATGTTCAAGCGAGAACAGTCATTTAACAAAACAAGCAAAGAGAGACATAGAGAAAGGAAGCACGGTATTTCTTCAAGGGAGAACACAAGCTTGAGGAACAAGCCCAGTCTGGTAGTTTAGGAATAAGAACTTGGATTGGTATGAACTTAACTTGTGCACTTTAGGGGAGAATCTGAGTGAAACTATTATAAGTACGTTCAGGATCATGATACACTGGAGTCTGCACTTGGAGTGAGGAGGGTAGAGAGTTCTTTGGGGATACCGGACTATAGAGAACAGTAATATTATAACACGAATGATAGTATCTTACCGTGGGATTCCAAAAAAATCTTTAACAGTGGCGTCAGAAATGATAACATTCTTAGGTATTTGGGTGTCCTGTGGAAACAACGGGAAAGCAGAATTTATGCTCTGGATGCCTCCAACTGAAACAAGGTCAACAAGTCATGAATGAAAAATTTCAAATTAGATGGATCAAGGATTCTGATCCCAGTGGAAGGCTAGCTTTCCGGTGGACAATTTCTACTGATGGCCTGATGTAGATTCTGATCCTGGGATACGTAACAGAAAGGAGGTAGTGACAGGTATCCTCAGAAGTGAAGCCTCTGAGACAGAATTCATTCATGCCAACTTATGGGTTATCAAAGTTTGCTCATGGCTGCTACCATTATAACATGCCATTAAATGGTTCTGTGGTTTCAATTTACTGTGTCAATGTAAAGATGAAGTTTCCAAATGGAAGGTAAAAATCTGAGGCCCTCAAGATGATGAATTATGGGGAGGGGGAGGAGCTAGAGATATAGTACAGCAGGTAGGGCATTTGCCTTGCACAAAGCATACCCAGGTTAGATTCCCAGCATCCTGTATGGTCCCCCCAAGCACTGTGAGGAGTAATTCCTGAGTGCAGAGCCAGGAGTAACCACTGTGCATCGTCATGTGTGACCCAAAAACGCAAAGAATGATGATCTGGGATTGATCCTTAGCATTTCAAACGGCATTATTTTTTAATTTTTAATTTTTTTCTTTCTTGCTTGCTTGCTTTTTTGTTTTTTGGGTCGCACCTGGCTATGTATAGGGGTTATTTTTTATTTTTAAAAAAACTTATAATTTTTCCTTTTTACCTGTGGTTTAAAAGTAAATCTAAAATATTTTAGAGTAAATATATGTGAAGAAGAATAAAATTCACGGGAACAATTTAGTGTTCTTAATGATACAGGAGTCAGAATTTTGAGGTTAATTGTATGGGTATTGCATAAATAATTTTTCCCCATTATTTGGGCTGTCTTTCGATCATGGTCACCATTTTTTCTGAGTTGCAGAAACTTCTTAGTTTAATGTAGTCTCATTTGTTTATCTTCACTTCCTCTTCCTTGGTCAGTGGTGTTTCATTCTAGAAGTTTCCCTTAGCTTTATTGTCATGAAGGGATCTTCCCACATTTTTCTCCATATATCTTAAGAATTCAGGTATGATAGTGAGGTCTTTAATACATTTGATCTGACTTTGTGCCTGGCACTATAAAGAGGTCTGAGTTCATTATTTTTGCATATTGCTGTCCACTTTTCCCAGCACCACTTGCTGAAGAGACTTCCTAGCTCAACTTAATATTTTTGAGCCTTTAAGAAAGATTAGGTAATAATAATCTGAGGGCCAGCGTCAGGATATGTGACTATATTCCATTGATCTGAGGCCTGTCTTTATCTGAATATCATGGTATTTTGATTACTAAAACTTTGTAGTAGGGTTTGAAGTTGGGGAAGGTGTTCCCTTCTTCTTTTTACCAAAGATTGCTTTAGCTCTTCATGGGAGTTTATGGTTTTGTATGAGTTTCAAGAGTGTTTAATCTATTTATTTGAAAAATGTTATGGGTATCCTTATAGAAAGTGCATTAAATCTTTATAGGGCTTTGGGGTGTATTGCGATTTTGACAGTGTTAAACCTCTCAATCCATGAGCATGGGATTTGATTCCATTTCCTCATATACTCTCAGGGGATTTCCCTGCCACAGAGACAGGGTGGATGGGGGGTTGGGGGTTGGAGGGATATTATCCATGGTGGTGGAAAATGGGCACTGGTGGAGGGATGGGTATCTGATCATTGTATAATTGAAACCAAAGCACAAGAAATTGTAAATTTACAACTGTAAAAAGAAAAATAAAATAAAGGGAAAAAAAAGCAAAACCATTAACTGTGGTTGGAAATACGCCTCGGTGGTAAAATATTTGCCTCACATTTCTGAGGTTATGGGTTTGATCCCTGAATTTCCATAGACACACACAAAAGCTAACTTACAACAAAGTCTCACACTGGAGACCTAACTGGGCCCGCTCAAGAAAATTGATGAACAACGGGAGGACAGTGACAGTGACAGTGACTTAATGAACATTCAACTGCGTTAAGCTATATATTGCCTAACTATTAAAAGGATTTAATTCTCAATAAAATAGCTTGAAAAGGTCTTTTTTCTAGCACATCTGCTAGGGAAAGATAGCACCTGATTTTTCAATATTTGTAATTTGGGGGGACATTTTAATTTCTCATTTAATTTTTGTTCTTTGTCTACTAGTGAGCTTGAAAATTGCTCTTGTATGGTTACTACATGGAAAATATTATGCTATGGGAAATGAGTCAGAAAGAGAGGGACAGACATAGAAAGACCGCATGCATCTGGGTAACATAAAGTAACAAAACAAGAGACTAGCACCCAAGAACAGCTGTGTTAAATACCAGGTTGTTCACTCCATGGCTTAGAGGCCAGCTGCACTGTCTAGGGGTAAAGGCAGCGCAGATAGAGAAGGGAGCACCCAATAAAGGGTGCTGGGAAGATCTGCCCAGGATGGGAGATGCCTGCTGAAAGTAGTCTATGGACCGAACAGGATTGCCACCCAATGTCTCTTCTACAGACCACAGCACCCAAAAGGAGAGATAGAACAAAAGGGAGTGCCCTACTAAAGAGGCTGGGTGGGATGGGGCATAGGGCTGGTGGTGGGATGGGCACTCCATCACTGAATAACTGATACCCAAGCGCAACAACCTGTAAGTCTACAACTGTACCTCATGGTGTTTCACTACTAAAACAAAACAAAACAAAAATTAAAAAAAAGAAAATTGTTCTTGTGTTTACTAGTCATTTACACTTCGTTCAATAGAGATTATGTGATCATGGTTTATGCTTATTTTTTCTATTCAAGTGTAATAACTCAATACTGATTTATTTCACAGCACTAATTTTTTAAAACCATTCATCCTTGGCCTATCATATTAATTGCCAGTATTTGTTGGTGTTGCTTGTTTTTTGATCACTTAATTGGGTTTTTTCCCTTTTCTTACAGATTGTAAAATTTTGACACAAATGAGCATATGTTTTTCTTTATCTTCTACAGTTTTAAACTGAGAACAACTGTGTGTTATGTACAAAAAAGATACCTGTGCATTTACTATTTCTTCTCATTATATTTACATTTTAACACATCTCGATTCATCTACAAATTATCCTAGTAAGTGTTGTCATATTGAAAGAAACCACCAATTTTTTCAATCATAGCACTGTAGCACTGTCCTCTCGCGGTTCATCCATTTGCTCGAGCGGGAACCAGTAACATCTTACAACAAATTGTGAGACTTGTTGTCTCTGGCTTTGGCCTATCGAATACGTCATGGGTATCTTGCCAGGCTCTTGCTATGTGTACGAGATACTCTGGGTAGCTTGCCAGGCAGAGGAATCGGAATCAGGGTTGGCCTCCTGCAAGGCAAATGCCCTACCTGCTGTGCTGTAAACGTTATCTAAAATATACTAGTAATACCAAATGTTGTTTCTTTAACAGTGCAGTATAAACGATTATTTCGTAATTTTCTTGATGTGTTAAGGAAATAGCTAAGCTCTTGAGTATCATGGGAGTATTTTTCTAACACGAGAGTCTGACGAAGGTGAAACTGTTATAACCGTCTTGTAGGATTCCATCTCCCTAGCCTGCTTCATTCCACTCCGCTCTCTATCCAATCCGGTCTTCTTTTTGGGATTCTGACCTCCTGATTGGCTAGCCTCTACCTTTCAACTGCCTACTTTATGACATCATTCTCCCACCAAACCAACCACCAACTGGTAGAATCTTGGGGGTCTAATGTAGTTGTTTGTAAACAAATTTGAATCATCATGGCAAGTGACTAGTGACCAATGACCAATCACCAGTGAGCAGTCGTCTGTACTGAACACTTGTGGTCTTAAGCCGCTTCAGTGTTCAGACGTACTCTCGTACCGTCTCCTCTTCTCGTCTACCTTTCATCGGTATTTCCTCTTCTCTGACCATGTCAGTTAAGGAATAATACTTTTCAAAACTTTTCATTAGATTTATCATCCCTAAACTTAGCAGTCAAGCAAAAACAGCACGTAGTAATGAAAGAAACTATTCAAGTAGAATTTTATAAGCCTCATTTTAGCTTGACTTTGACATTTGCTGTGTGATTTTAGACATTGGCTTACTTTCTCTCACATACAAAGTGTTTTTCCTCATTGATTACATTATATTTTAGACATACTTAGGATCTCAAATACACACACACAGACACACTCATATATATATATATATATACATATATATATATATGAGTGTTGATTCTCTGTGTTTCTTTTTTCCTTTTAATAGTGAATTTTACATGATATCCATTGAATACAAGTAAATCAGAGACAGTATTTTTACAGAAACAGAAAATATAGATGCTGTGGAAAACTGTTAATATATACTAGCATGTGTTCTCTGTAATGGTCTCTCCACTTGTATGTATACTTCAGTATTTTAAATATAGTGATATTACAAAGTAATAATCATTGATCTTTGAGATTTCTATTTAAACCAGGTAATAAGAAAATATGGGGCATGAGGAAGGTGTGCATTGCTGAGCAGTAGGGAGGGCTTACCAAGCCCTCAAAGGTAAGAAAGTTTGGGATCACTTTCATCAAACATTGACCAATTGAAACCAAGACGATATGAGGGAGAAATAAATAGGAAAGAAAGAATGAACGAACGAAAGAAAGAAAGAAAGGAAAGAAAGGAAGAAAGAAAGAAAGAATAGGGACGTCGATTATCAAGGAAGGGGAAAACGTTTGGACAGAATATTGAAGAGAACCAAAGGTTTAAAATCAAAAAAGAAAGAATATATATTAAAAATGCTCAGATAAATACACTGAGAGCAAGTCAAAGCAATTTACTTCAATAAATGCCAGGACTAGAAAGTATACTATGCCTTGAATAGGGTTCCAGTAGGAAAAGCAGTTTATCAGAAAGCCATCCTTGCTGGCTTTTTTCCTGATTATCTCTTAGAACACGGTACTTGGTACTTGACAATTTGGAGTATAAACACGCTTCAAAAATGATGCTTCCCATAAATCGCTAATAGTGCTTATCTAGGGCGGTGGAAGACACAGAATCTTCAATGTTCTTATTACGTTCTGGTTTTTAAGTACATGTACGCGCTGTCTGTTAAAATAAAAAAAATGGTATATTCTAACTTGAATCAGGAGATTTGATTCATTTGTGTGGTAAGTAGGTTCCAGGTTAAAGCTGCTTGTCATCTTTACAAATATTATTTCATGTGATTTTTTTCTTCCTAACATGAGAGTATTTTGATAATAGTGAACTTCTGTTTTTAGATCCTAAGAGGAAATAGAAAAATCAAGTCTCACATGTCTAATTACATGTTTTTGTCATATTTGTGAATTATGAGTTTCCTACATTAAAGATATTTTATTGGATTTTGGTGTTCATTTATTAAACATTGAGAAGAACCTTTTCCTGGTTGATAAAGCTAATTCTAATCTAGGGGTTGAAAGTAAATTTGCAATATTTTGTGATCATTTTTTAAATGGTCTTTTCTGTTTCTTGTGTGATCAAGTGAAATCCTCTGCTATATTTAACACGTGTTGTTTGCTGGTTAATATTCAAAGGTACTGATGAGAATAATTTTTTTGTACTTTCGAAGTTTCTTTCTGTATTTTACCCATTTAAAACATTTCTTGTCTATGAAATACAATCACGTTTATTCCTATTTTCTTTTTTGTTATGTAATTGCTGATCAATCCTTTCTCTTTAATGGACTGGTAAAGTGTGCACTCAAAAATCACCTTCTATTCCATTTTTTGGCTATCAGTTTCTTTCTAAAATAGAATACTCTATTCATATTGTATATGTGGAACAATTTCTTAATACCCTTATTGTACTGTTTTATTTGGTTTTATTTGGGATCACATCCACTGTCATTCAAGGCCTACTCTTGGGTCTGCTCTCCATAACTTACTGTACTATGCTGCTTGCTGCAGAGCCCAGATTTCATTAATATCTATATACTTCCTTTTCAGTTCTGTGATACATATTTTTCATGATGTTTTCTTTACCCTTCCTCCTATGTAAATCACATGAAATAGAAAAATTATATTCATGTATGCATTATTATTCTTAGAATTATTAGTAACTACATTGTAGATAAACAACTTAAGACACAGATTTTCAATAAAGTTTTCCCTCCAAAAACATTTCTTGGGAAAGACTCAAGCAGTCATTTTTGAAGTGGATCAAAAATGAGGGTAACCTTCAATGCATCAACAAGATTAAGTTGTATGTGAACCGTAAGTAACAGGTACTCATGGCACAAGTCAAATGGAAACCTGATGATTACAATGGTAATAGTTGCAAAGACCCCAAATGCCTATCTTAACGTAAGGTATCTTCCTTCCGGTTTCTGGCCTTGTATTGATCATGCAGGGTCCTGGCCAAAAGTCCACATGCTTTAGGTTGTGTAACCTGGAATTTCATAAGGGACAGAGAGAGATAGTACTGGAGGGGATAAGGCACTTGCCTTGTACACAGCCAATCCAGTTGAATGTCTGTCACGGCATACACTCTCCCGAATGTTCTAAGGGGTCATTCCAGAGTGCAGAGCCAGGAAGAACCCAAGATCACTGTCAGTTGTTGGTCCAAACTCTACACCACCCTATGCCCCGCCCAATAAAATTATTGGAATATAGGAAATCTCTTTGCCATCTCTGGGCCTCAGGTTTCTTCTTGTCCCTAGAATGCTTCCCATTCTCTTAGACTTTCTAGTTTGAAAATGCTTCCTTTCTAGGAAATAGCATAGGAGTCAATAGGAGAGCAAGCTAAGGAGAAACTATCTGTAAGCAAGAAATCCAGGTACAGACACGATCACCTGGTTCTTCTACAGTTCTGTGCTCACTTTGGGAGCACGATACCAAATACACAAAGTGCCAAAAGGTTCCAGGCTTTGAATCACCCCAAGTTGTTGGAATTTTGGAAATTCAGTTGACTGTTGGTACTAGAAGCATCTCGATGACTTAAATTTTAAGTTCATATTGTTCCTCTCAGCGTTGAAGGAGATTATTAGTCTCACAGATTTTTTTCATCACCCTCTTTTTCCTTACAGAAAATTTTCAAAATCCATCTGTATTGGGAACTGCACATACTCTGCAGCTTTCCCTTCCGTGGTGAACGATGTAGCTTCCCTAACAGGAAGTGTCTGCAACTACTCCAGAGAATCTGCTCCAGCTGGTAGTTCTGCTTGGCTCCTGCCTTCAGCGTCTGGCACCTCTTTCCAACCACTGATGGGTAGTGCTTATCTTTACCAACATTTCAGCACAACAATGCTGTCTGGAGTGATTCACCAGAGTCATATATCCACCTCAGCTGCTTCCTACCCGAGTGTTTTGGAATGGGATATTGCAGGAAGTGCTGAAGAGAAGTCTTCCATGGGAGACTTTTCTGTGACTGTCCTTGACCAAGACACCGCTGTCTCTTCCATGTCTATGGCAGCTCGCTATGAGAAAATCCTAGATACCAACAACACAGTGTCTGTGTACCCATCACTTTCTGCCAGTCTTGTTGAGAGAACACCATCTCTGGTTCCACATCAGAGTCAAAGCCTGTCACTTCCCTACCAGGAAGGAAGCCAGGTGTATTACTATCATCAAGGCACTCTGGGAACTCTCCTTTCCGGCCTGCAGTCCTATGACTCCATGACATACAGAGGGCAAAAGGGCTCTGCCCCCCAAACTTACAGCAACTCATCGCGAGAAATGGTTATGGTTCTAAATGGGTTCCAGCCCCCAAATAACCAACCACCACCCTCCTCCTCTGGAATCGACTTGTCTCTGTCTGCTCACCCCATCACAGAATCGAGTTTTCAAGGTGAGTAAAACTAAGAGAAGGGAAACAAAATTCAAAAATTGGGGTCAAAATAGATGAAAACTCTCCATAGACAGGTGGTATTGAAGTGAAATACACCACCTGAGCTAAGTGAAGTTCCCATGATATCTGCACCCAAAGTAACCTGGCGCTGACCTCAACTCCAACTCAGGAACAAAAATTTAAGAATTTTGACCAGATGAAAACGGGGCTCTCAAAATCTCTGAAGACCTCCCAGATCCCAGTAGACATAAAATAACAAAATAGGAGACTAACTCCCAAGAGTGGCCGAGATCAGTGTCAGGTATTTTTCTTCATAGCTTGGAGACCAACCACACAAGCTAGCAGAAAAGGCAGCTCAGATAGAAAATGTAGCACCGAATAAAGGGTGTTGAGAGGATCCTCCCAGGATGGTAGAGAATGCTGAATATATAGACCAAGGATGATTGTCACTCAATGCCTCTTTTGCAAACCACCACACCTAAAAGGAGAGAGAGAACAAAGGTAATGCCTTCCCACATAGTCAGGGTGGAATGAGGGGATGGGGGGTGGGAGGCATACTGGGATCCCTGGTGGTGGGAAATGGGCACTGGTGGAGGGATGGGTATTTGATCATTGTATCATTGAAAGCCAAGCACAAAAATTCATATGTCTACAACCGTACCTCATGGTGTCTCACTAATAAAAATTTAAAAATTAATAATAAAAAATTGGAACATAAACTAAAAATAAACGAGAGAAAGATCAAACAATAGAAAAGAGGACTATAGTACTCAAAACGTTGAGAAACAGGCACATTGGCAAGTATTTTTAAATACGCATCCAGGAGAGAATATAGCATTGTTCATGAACAAATCTACTCTATGGATTCATCTCATCCTTGAAATGGAAAAGGACAATATGTTACAGTTACCAATTTGCAAATAAGATATATACCATCTATTTTTTGCTATGTTTCTATGCGTTACCGAGTATTATTCTGATTTTTAAATTTACTTTAAGGATTAAAACAGTATTTGCCTGCATTAAACTTTTTAATTAAATGTTTTATTAGAAATGATTTTTAATGATTAAGAATTTTTTTTACTATAAGTTTAGTTGAGATTACTGAAAACTAGGTCTAAAGTGAAGTTTATTTGGATTGTTTGAAATAGAGTAGGGAGGACTACAGATGCAATTAGAGATTATAGGTTACCACATTCAGTTACTAATAAAACAAGTAAAGGACAGTGTCTCTGAAAGACTTTTGAAAAGATATCTCTATTTAACCTGTAAATTCAACATTTTCTATATTAAATTAAAAGTGAATTAATTTTCCTATATTTGGTCTTTTAAAGACATTCCAGTTTGGTTAAGGAAACAAACACTGCTTATGAAATCATAACAACTCAATCATAAAAACCTGATTATTACTTCCGTTTCCAAGAATGTCAATGCTAAGAATTATTGCCCTTGGTCTCACTAGTGTACATGATAGTCATATGAATACATCTGTGAGGATATATCATTGGTATCTAATTCAGAGATTAGATATATAGAGATTAGATCACATAGCTGAGTGTGATCTCAACTTTCCTAGACACTCCCCTGCCCCACATACCCAAAGACTTCTACTGATCTTTATGGATCCATGATTTTTCCCATCCCATCTCCCCGAATTTTTAAAATTTCTTTTCAAATACTAATGTAACAACTTTAGAAAATATTGAGTTAACCTTAATTGTTGTACTTTAGCTTTTATATATATAACCAAGAAAATCTTTTAAAAGTGTATTTTTTTAATTCTTTGCAAAATTGTAATAAAACATTATGATTGAGTCCCTCAATATACTTTATATAAAGAATTTGTGACAAATTCCCTGTACACATAAATACTAGGAAAAATAAATGACTTCTCTGAATGAGAATGAACTGGGACATTTCAAAGTATCAATCAGTGAATCAAGGATGAATCATCGAAACGTATAGCTAAAAATGATCTTGATATAATCTAGTCAACACCATTACATTTTCTTTTTTTATACCAGCTGATAGCACTATTAATTTTTTAATTTTTATTTCTTAATTTTTATTAGTGAAACACCATGAGGCATAGTTGTAGACTTACATACCTTTGTGCTTGGGTTTCAGTTATACAAGTATCAAGTACCCATCCCTCCACCAGCGCCCATTCTCCACCACCAATGAACACAGTGACCTTCCCACACCCCATCTCCCCCAGCCAGCCCCACCTCAGGGCATCCCTTTTGCTTTCTCTTTCCTTTAGGGTGTTGTGCTTTGCAATGGAGGTCAATACCATTACAATTTCAAAGAAGAAAATAGGCCCCTATATGTTCAAGACACTGAGACTGTCCTGCGGTTCTTCCCAGCATGTACCCTGCTCCAAGCCAGTCCTTTGGAAATATGCTGGGAAGGAAAACTGGATGTTCCTTTCCTCACACTGACCTGAAAGACTCTTGCTGATTCTCAACCACGTGAACTATTTCATTTGTTGCCTGATATCACCTCCTGTCCTTTATTTTTTAAAAAATGTTTCATTTGTTTCTGGAATATAATGAAAAATATCAAATGGACTAATTAAACAAAAACAAAATCAAATCTTTACACTCTGACATCAAAACGGTGCTTACAAGAGGGGAAGCAAATGACTGAAAAATGTGGGGGAGTGTTGTTGGTTGTGGACAGTAGCTGGATATTTGACAATGCATGGAGTATGAATACACACTTGCTGAGATTAGGAACACTGTACTTGAAGCCAATACAGTTTGTAAACTAGTCATCTCAATTATGTGTCCATATAACATTTATCTACATATGCTTTGTGCCTTCCTTTCATTTATGTGTTATGCATGCCTTTATCATGGCCTCAGAAATGCATTCTGAAGGCACTCGGCACATTAATTGAGCCCCAAGTAGGGGGAGAGAAGTAGTAAATAATTGGAGGAGGAAGAAATCAGAGTTGGAGCTTAAGGGCCATGTAAGATGAATATATAGATATGTATGTGTGTGTGTAAATACATATATATATGTATAAATATATATATGGGCTGGAGCGATAGCACAGTGGGTAAGACGTTTGACTTGCACGCGGCCAACCTGGGTTCGATTCCTCTGCTCCTCTAGGAGAGCCCGGCAAGCTACTGAGAGTAACCCTCCCGCATGGCAAAGCCTGGCAAGCTACCTGTGACGTATTCGACATTCCAAGAACAGTAACAACAATTCTCAACATAGAGATGTTTCTGGTGCTCTCTTGAGCAAATCAATGGGAGGACAGTGCTACAGTGCTATGGTGAATTCAAACTTTGTTTATGCAAAATATGAAGGAATCAAATACATATTCTATAAAGCTGATTACACCTATTAAAATTAATATAACTTTAAATAATGTTTAGAAATGAAGTTGATGAATTTTACGTCTATAGAAAGATATTGACTATATATCAAGGATATTTGAGGAGCAAGAACACATGGCTGTTATCGTTTCTTAAGGTTATTTTTGTTGCTTTTATAGAATATGTTTTCCCTGAGTTTTTGTTAATAGCTTCAGTTTCTTAGAAAGCATCATAATAAATTATATTATTTTAAAAAAATTATAAAAGGTGGGTTTGTAAGTGGATTCTGTATGTATGGAACCTGGAAACCTACATTAAACATGATGTTTATAACAGAAATACCATCTGCACTTCTATGTTTATTGTAGTACTATTCACAATAGCCAGAAGAAACTATGATATAACTGCACAATGGAATACTATGCAGTTGTTAGTAAACTGACGTCATGAAATTTGCTTATAAATGGATGTACAAGGAAGAACATCATGCTGAATGAAATCAGACATAAGGAAAGGGATATACTGATTGGACTACCCCTTTTTTTGGGTTATAAAAAACCAGAGTATGAGACTAATACCCAAGGATAACAGAAACACAGGCCAGGAGAATTGGTCAATGGTTGGACACTTGCCACAAGTGCTGAAGGCAGGCATTTGGAATAAAGAAAGGACCACTATGACAATGATATTTGGAAGTGATTACTCTGGATGAGAACTGACTACTGAAAATAGGTAAAGGAACAAAGGTGATAACCTCTCAGTATCTGTATTACAATCCATAATGCCCAAAAGTTGAGAGAGAGAGAGAGAGAGAGAGAAAGAGAGAGAGAGAGAGAGAGAGAGAGAGAGGTGCCTGTCATAGTGTAGAGACAGCAGGCTGTCAGGTGGGGTTTGGGGTTGGGAGAGGGAGTGGTGGGAGAGAAACTGGGGACAGTAGCAATGAATCTGTATACTAGAGGAGGTTGGGTGTTAAAATATCCTATGATTGAAACTGAATCCTGAAAAGGTTTGTAATTTGTGTCTCGTGCTGATTCAATACAAAAAACATGATATTTAGTTTCTACTACCATGCTTAACCTATGAATTAGCTGAAATTTCTTTTTATCACCTTGGCTGGCCTCATTACATGGGTTCCTGTGTGGTAAAACTTTTTTGTTTTATGGGAACTTAAGAGACAAAACTTATAGGGTTGGGACTTCTGGTGGAAGGAAAAAAGAGCACAAATTCCCCTAATGACCACAGCTCAGCAGGGTCAGCTAACTTGCTTTATGACTGACCTCCTTCACTGATTTCCTCTTTTGTAATGTGGAAAAGTAAAATGACTTTGCAGGCTGCCAGGGGATTGTCCCCTCCAGTTCACACTATTTTCTTTTCGATCAAAATTGTTTAAAGATTATTTTAAAAGTTTGGAGCTTAACATGCAAAAAATGGGCTTAGAACTCTGCCTAAAACCATGTACAAAAGTAAGATCAAAATGGATTAAAGACCTCAACATCAGACCATTCAGCATAAGGTGCATTGAAGACAAAGTTGGCAAAACCCTCCAAGACATTGAGGCTAATGGTATTTTCAAAGATGCCACGCCACTGGCCGAGCAAGTGAAAACAGAGATAGATAAATGGGACTATCTTAAACTAAGAAGCTTCTGCACCTCCAAAGAAACAGTGACCCAAATACAAAAACAGTCTACAGAATGGGAAAGGATATTCGCTGAACACATATCTGACAAGGGGTTGATATCAAGGATATACAAATTACTGGTTGAACTCCACAAGAAGAAAACATCCAACCACATCAAAAAAATGGGGCAATAAAATGAACAGAAAATTTCTCAAAGAAGAAATCTGAATGGCAAAAAAGCACATGAGAAAATGCTCTACATAATTAATCATCAGGGAGATGCAGATCAAAATGAGATACCACAATGAGATACCATCTCACACCTCAGAGACTGGCCCACATTCAAAAGAACAAAAGCAACCAATGCTGGCGAAGATGTGGCAAGAAAGGGACACTCCTTCACTGTTGGTGGGAATGCCGACTGGTTCAGTCCTTCTGGAAAACAGCATGCACAATTCTCAAAAAATTAGAACTTGAACTCCCATTTGACCCAGCAATAGCACTCCTGGGAATATATCCCAGAGAGGCAAAAATGTATAGTCAAAGTGACATCTGCACTTGTTTGTTCATTGCAGCACTCTTTACAATAGCCAGAAACTGGAAGAAACCTGAATGCCAAAGAACAGATGACTGGTTAAAGAAACTTTGGTACATCTATACAATGGAGTACTATGTAGCTGTTAGAAAAGATGAAGTCATAAAATTTACATACAAGTGGTACAATATGGAAAGTATAATGCTAAGCGAAATGAGTTAGAAAGAGAGGGATAGTCATAGAAAGATTGCATTCATCTGGGGGATATAAAGTAACAAAATACGAGATTAATACCCAAGAATAGCTGAGATCAGCACCAGGAGCATTACTCCATAGCTTAGAGGCCAGCCGGGCATTCTAGGGGAAAGGGCAGCTCAGATTGAGAGGGAGCACCAAATAAAGTGTGTTTGAAGGATCCACCCAGGAGGGGAGATGCATGTTGAAAGTAGACTATGGACTGAACATGTTTGCCACTCAATGCCTCTTTTGCAGACCACAACACCCAAAAGGAGAAAGAGAACAAAAGGGAATGCCCTGCCACAGCGGCAGGGTGGGATGGGGTGGGGGTGGAGGTGGGAGGGATATTATCCACGGTGGCAGAAAATGGGCACTGGGGGAGGGATGGGTATTTGATCATTGTATAATAGAAACCCAGGCACAAAAAATTGTAAATCTACAACTGTACTTCATGGTGTTTCACTAATAAAAAGAAAAAAAAAAGGAAAAATATTGGAGCTTAATGATTTGTTCTCATATATTTTCCCTACATGGTATAATTTGGCATTGATCTAGGAAGGCCAGCCTGAAAAAGTTGAGGTGTATATCTTAACCACCAATGCCAAAACCACTGTAAGTATGGAACCCAAAGTACAATAGTTAAACTTCAAAATGTGTTCTTCAAGGAAATCGGTGGGAATGCAGGGCGAAATGGGTCGTTTGTTGGTCGAGGGATGAAGACACTGGTGGTGTGATTAGAATTGGAATACTGTATGACAAAACTCCATTACAAATGACTTTGTAAATCAAAATTGCCTAAATGTTAAAAAAAGAGAAGTCAACTTATGTATATATCTCAAGAAAGCTTGTCTTAGCAAATTTTGGCATGGAGAGCATAGTTGGTAGAGAGATGGAGAAAGAAAGGGAGACTTGAAGGTTGGGAAGAGAATCCTGGATATCATGGAAGAGATGAAAGTTGATCTTAGAAGATTTGGAGCCATCAGAGTTTAGAGAGTTAAATGGTGAGACCATAGCAGTTTAGATACTTAAATAGTGAGATTAGTTTAAGTCATCAGCAGTGTATACATAGAGTTCAAAGACCTCACAGATATTCGGGCTATATTAACTAACTAGGGGACCGTTTTTTTCCTGAAGCACTATTTAAGTATAATGTATGGCCAGAAAGAATGATAAGAAGCTGGTTCTCTTTTTAACAGATTGATACAATAGAGATGAAAACTTTTATACAAAGGAATCTATCACCTTGTCCTGTTGCTATGCTTTCTTTTCATCATTCTATTCTCCCCCATGACCCTACCTAATCAGGGCTCTCCACATTTCTCAGCAGTGTCACCACATAGCTCAGAGCATGTGTTAACTGCCAGTAGCTCACAGCTCTCATGTTTTACCCACACCCAGGCCAGAGCTATCCTTCTGCAAACGAAGATGTCTGCTGAAGGCCCATTCTTCCTTGAAGTGGCAGTCATGATTTACCTCTTATTAATCATTGTGTTTACAAATTTCAATGAATGTCACTATACTAGTGACAGGGATTTTCCAAACTAAGGGAAGAATAAACATTTTTCATTACCCCAAGAATTATGGGCAGTTATTTTCTATCCACTGCAAATAATATATGATAATTAGTCAACAGCACTGAAGTAAAAACAGGGACATTTGTCAATTTGGTGCCATGACTAGTCAGTCTTAGTATAAATATATATTTCTAATAAAAAAAGCAGAAGAAAACGAGTTGGTTGCTGGCAAAGAATGCCAAATCTCTGCCAAGAAATCCCTTGAAAATAGAAATTGTGACTATGTAGAGAACATGATTGCCACTCAATGCCTCTTTTGCAGACCAAAACACCCAAAAGGAGAGAGAGAGCAAAAGGGAATGCCCTGCCATAGAGGCATGGTGGGATGGGTGGATGTGTGTGGGAGGGATACTAGAATCCATGATGGTGGAAAATGGTCAATGACGGAGGGATGGGCATTTGATCATTGTATAATCGAAACCCAAGGATAAAAATTGGTAAATCTACAACTATACCTCATGGTGTTTCACTAATAAAAATTAAAAATAAAATAAAATACAAATTGTTTTGTCTGCCAGAGATCAATAGATGGGAACCTGAGTGACGGCAAAAGATTACGTTGGTTGACTTTTATTTTTCCTTGAGTATATAAATTTGATTTTGGAATCAATTTATTTGACAGTTTATCAAGACAGAGAAATTTTCATCACTTCTCTTATTTAAAAGTATAGTGATACACCATATCTCTATCTCACTTTATTTTTATTTCTGATAGTTTGACACAAAAGATATGTCAAAATCATAGATAAATGTCAATTATTTAAATATTTTTGGTATTTATAATTACTTTATAGAACTGCTTAAATTTTAGGATTATGCAGAATCAACGTGCATGTATCACATTACACTCACCACTGAAAGGCCTACTCTGTCATTCACTATTGTTCAATTTTTCCACTTTGATTACAACTTTCCTTCTGGTAACTAAATAGTCTTATAGTGCTATAGTTTGTTTTTATTGCTTTGAAAAGATCAAAACTATGCAATTTTCAACATTGGATGAAACTAGAGGATATCATGCATGTAAAGTTATCCTTAAGGAAAGGAACAGATACAGAGAGATTTTTCTCATATATGGTATGTAAAGACACACAGCAAGGTAGCAACAAAGGTTCAAGGGCAATGTAAGGGGAGAACTGATCCACACAATTGAGTCAGGGGATTGGGAGGGAGGGATTCTGGGGGTTTGGGGGAGAGGGAGGGGTTATTTTTTGAGAGAATGAGGAGTGTCATGTTGGAATTATGTGTATGACAAACCATAATTAATTGAATTATAAATCATAGATTATAAATAATGATTTAGACGTTTGTCTGTCCCATTTTATTCTTTTAATTTGTTTTCTCCATATGCTACATATGCATGAACTTGTATGATGCCTATCTTTCTCTGCCTGATTTATGTCACTAACCATAATATCCTCATGTTATCCATTTTGATCAAATAATAAGAAGATTTCACTTCATACAACTGAGTAGTATTCAATTGCTTTACCATCATTCATTTTCAAAATTTGTGGTTTAAAAGATACAAATATTGGTTTTAACATTGCTCTGGTGCTTTAAAATATTTAGTTTAGTGAAGCAAAATAGATTTTATTGAAAAACACTTAGAAACTTGTGAATCAGGTGTAGGGTGGAATGGAATATAAGCTCAAGAGAGAACACTCGTTTAACAAAGCAAGCAAAGAGAGACATGGAGAAAGAAAGCACGGTATTTCTTCAAGGGAGAACACAAATTTGAGGACCAAGCCGACTCTGGTAGTTTAGGAAAAAGAACTTGGAGTGGTATGAACTTAACTTGTGCACTTTAGGGGAGAACCTGAGTGACACTATTAGAAGTATGCTCAGGATATCTTAAACAGGAGTCTGCACTTGGAGTGAGAAGGGTAGAGTGTTCTTTCGGAGATCTGGACTATGGAGAACAGTAATATTATAACATTAATGATAGTATCTTACCGTGGGATTCCAAAAAAATCTTTAACAGTGGCATAAGAAATGATAACATTCTTAGGTATTTGGATTTCTTGTGGAAACTACTGGGAAGCTGTGTTGATGCTCTGGATGTCTCCAACTGAAACAAGGTCAACAAGTCATGAATGAAAAATTACAAGTTAGATGGATCAAGGATTCTGATCCCAGTGGATGGCTAGCTTTTGGTTGGACAATTTCTACTGATGGCCTGATGTAGATTCTGATCCTGGGACACGTAACTGAAAGGAGGTAGTGACAGGTATACTCAGAAGTGAAGCCTCTGAGACAGAAATCATTCATGCCAACTTATGGGTTATCAATGTTTGCTCATGGCTGCTACCATTATAACATGCCATTCAATGGTTTTGTGGTTTCAATTTACTGTGTCAATGTAAATATGAAGTTTCTAAATCAAAGGTAAAAATCTGAGGCCCTCAAGATGATGAATTATGGGGATGGGGGGGGGGGGAGCTGGAGCTATAGTACAGCAGGTAGGGCATTTGCCTTGCACATGGCATACCCAGGATAGATTACCAGCATCCTGTATGGTCCCCCAAAGCACCGTGAGGAGTAATTCCTGAGTGCAGAGCCAGGAGTATTCCCTGTGCATCGCCAGGTGTGACCCAAAAATGCAAAAAAAATGATGATGACTTACCTTTAGATATTTTGAAGTCAAGTAGAAACAGCCAGAAAACTCCCCAGAAAAGACTTCTCCAGGATCAAAAACATCATCACCTCTAGCGTGAGAGCATACAGAAAATAAGGTTTCCGTTTATGCCAAGTTAAAGCAAGCCATACATGATCTTGGAAAGTCTGTCAAAGGAAAGCATGGATTTAGGATTGATAAGGTGACAACTGGGTCTTATAATATACAAGATATATATATTAAAATATACAATATTTTATAATTATTTATATATATTTATTTATATTAAAATATAATATGTATCTTAAAATATACAAGAGAAGCCAAGGTCATGAAGTAGGAGGTAAGGTGGCAATCAGGTCTACTACAAAAAGCATTTTTTAATAAAAAGAGAAAATGTAATGAGACATCAAATAAGACCTTTGTAAATATTTAAGAACAGGGTTATAACTCAGTGATTCAGAATTTGCCTTCCATTGTACGATGATCTGTGATTGATCCTTAGCACTGGAAACAACATTGTTTTTAAGTTTTAATTTCTTTCTTTCTTGCTTGCTTGCTTGCTTGTTTTTTTATTTTTTGAGTCTTACCTGGCTGTGTATGGGCGTTATTTTTAATTTTTTAAAAAAGTTATAATTTTACTTTTTTACCTGTAGTTTAAAACGAAATCTAAATTATTTTAGAGTAAATATATGTGAAGAAGAATAAAATTTACAGGAACTATTTAGTATTCTTAATGATATTGCAGTCAGAACTTTGAGTATTATGAATGGAGAAAAGAGGCACTATTTTGTTGACGGTTACTCTAACTAGATGTTCTGATGATTATTGGTTCTTTGGGGACACATCCAGTCATGTTCAGGTGCTGCTTTGGCACAAGGGTCTCTTCCAGTGTTGCTCTATGTTGTGCCAGGAAATGAGTCTGCTTCTTTTACAGGCAAAGTCCACAGTCGTTCCAGTGAGCTATCACTCCAGTCTGAAAGGCTCTTAAGAAAGACTCTCATTTCACAAAATAAGTGGGGAACCTTTATTGCAGATGCTTGTTTAAATTGATTGGCATGGAACCAGAGACACCAGCTTTCATTCAAAAAGTGGCCAGTGAGATTAATACCAGGAGTTTTGCTCCATGGTTTGGAATCCAGCCACACATTCTAGGGGGAAAGGGAGCTCATATAGAGTAAGGAGCACCAAATAAAGGGTGTTTGGAGGATCCTCCCAGGATTGGAGAAGCATTCTGAAAGTAGAGTATAGACCAACATGATTGCCAGTCAATGCCTCTTTTGCAAACCACAACACCCAAAAGGAGAGAGAGAACAAAAGGGAATGCCCTGCCACAAAGTCATGGTGGGATGGGGGGATAGAGGGTGGGAGGGACACTGGGACCCGTGCTGGTGGAAAATGGGCACTGGTGGAGGGATGGGTATTTGATCATTGTACAATTGAAACCCAAGCACAGAAATTTGTAAATCTATAACTGTACCTCATGGTGTTTCACTAACAAAAATTTAAAAAAAAATGTAAATGACAGAGAATGGGCACTGATTGAGGGATGGGTACTGGACCATTGTATAACTGAAACCCAAGCACAAAAATTTGTAAATCTACAACTGTACCTCATGGTGTTTCAGTAATAAGCATTAAAAGAATAAAAAGTGAGGCAATGCATAAAAAAAGTGGTCAGGTACCATCAATGCTGCTGCCCACACCCACACCGGGAGTGACAATGCTATGAGCAAGGGTTTCCATACTTGGATTCTCAAGATAGTGTCCCAGGAAATACTGACACGCAGCAGCATTTTGGACCCAACCTATTATAAAACTTGTTAGAGGTTAATTGATACCAAACAAGAAAATTCAGGACTGTTGTGTAGCTTCTTTGATAATTTATTTTTCTCTAGTAGCTTGTAGTGGAGTGGTATATTCTATAATAAACAGTATTGCGTTTTTAAAATGTTGAAGGCCTAAGGTATATAAAAGAGGCAAAATAAAATGAAGAAATCTGTACACACATGAACACTTTTGTTGTTTCTTTAGGAATTGCTTGGATGAAAACTGTAGATGGGTAGCATGTATTTAAGTAGCTGGAGATAGGGATCAGGGGTGGTGTGGACTGCAGGGGAGGGTGGAAAGATGGAAAGAGATTGTAAGTGTGTGTGTTTATGAGTGCTATTGTGTGAGAATGTTGAGTTTATAAGAATTCATGCATGCATGTGTGAGTAAGAGAGAGAGAGAGAGAGAGAGAGAGAAAGAGAATGAGTGTGTGTGCATGTATCCGTGTGTGTGTTTTCTTAGAAAAATCCTATATTTCACCTGAACTACTGTACCAAGTGATGCTGTCATTCATTATGAGAATGTAATAAATAAATTTTATTAAATTCAGGTGGTGAAATATGTTGGCCTTTAAGCCCTTCCCCTCCTCCAATTCATCAAATTCTTCCTATAATTTTCATTTACTCCCTGACCTCTTCAGGACTCAATTGGATTCAATCTGCCACATCCAAATTTATCTCTTTTAGAAAAAGTAATTAGATTAAAATATAAATCACACTATTGTTAACATTCAAGTGGGTTCTAATGATAATTAATAATTTCTATTCATAGAAGTACTTATTCAGGCCACACAATAAGGCAAAATTCAGAATATTGGACAGAAGTCAATTATTTCTCAAGCAGAACTAGCTATATTATAGCCATTCTAAAGATGTTAGAAATTTGCAGTACAGACATTAGAGGTTCATGCTATAAGTAAAAGATTTCTCGTTTTCTCACTTGAATCCTATTCTCCATAATAATAATTGAATAAATGAATAAGTGACAGAAATAATTGAATGTTGTTTTCTTCACTTGAAGGTTTTATTCACAGATCTTGTCTCATAAAAATTATTCAGAAAACATTATATTAAACAAACATTCCATGGTGATTAATCAGAATTCTTATGTTTGAAAGTGACAAACTCATACCACACTCATTTTAAACTAAGAAGATACTTGATTCATGTACCTATAAAGCTGGAGTGCCCTCTAGGTATGGTTGGGCCCTAAGAGTTGATTTTAATTTATTTACTTATTGATTGATTGAGTGCTTGACTGAATCACCATGAGTGGTTGACTGAATCACCATTGAGTGGTTGACTGAATCACTAGGACATAAAGAGATACAAAGCTGTTCATGAGTAGGTTTCAGTCATACAGTGTTCCAAGACCCATTGCTCCACCAGTGAACATTTCCCACCTACAGTGTCCCCAGTTTTCCCCCGGAAATCCTTTCTCTCCCTCTCTCTCTCCTCACCCCCGGCCCCTGTCTCTCCCTTTCTTCTACCTATCTACCTATCTACCGATCTCTCCCTTTTGAGGCATCATGGTTTACAACACAGGAACTGATAGGTTACCATGTTTCTTCCTTTACCTATTTTCACTTCACAGTTCTTTTCCAGCATCATCATTTCCAACTATCTTTGTCATAGTGGTCTCTTCTCGATCCCAACTGCCATCTCCCCCAGCCCATAAGGTAGGCTTCTAACAGTGGACCAATCATCCTGGCCCTTATTTCTACTGTCCTAAGGTATTAATCTAAAGTTATGATTTTTCATATCCCACAAATGAATGTAATCCTATATCTGTCGGTCTCCTTCTGACTCATCACACTCACCATGATACTTTCATGTACATCCATTTATAAGCATACTTGATAACTTCATTTTCACTAACAGCTGCATAGTATTCCATTGTTTAGATATACCATAGTTTCTCTAACTAATCATTGAGAAATCTTGGGCATACAAGTTGTTTCCAGATTCTCACTATTGTGAATAGTGCTGCAATGAACATAGAAGTGCAGATAGCATTTCTGCTGTGTGTTTTGGGGTCCGGGAGTATATTCCCAAAAGTGGTATTGCTGGATTCATGGAAGCTCAATTTGTAGCTTTCTGAGAAATGCCCATATTGTTTTCCGAAAAGGCTGAACCAATCGGCGTCCCCACCAACAGTGAAGAAGAGACCCTTTCTCCCCACTTCCATGCTGACATTGGCTGCTCTTGTTCTTTTTGATGTGTGTCAATCTCTGTGGTGTGAGATATCTCATTGCTGTTTTGATTTGTATCTCCCTGATGATTCATGATGTAGAAAATTTTACCTCTGTTTTTTGGTCATTTGTATTTATTCTTTGAGGAAGTTTCTGTTCATTTCTTCTCCTCATGTTTTGGTGGGGTTGGATGTCTTTTTCTTATAAAGTTCTACCAGTGCCATATATATCCTGGGTTATATACAATAAGGGGTTAATTGTATGGGTATTGCATAAATAATTTTCCCCATTATGAGTGCTGTCTTTTTATCATGGTCACCATTTTTTCTGAGTTGTAGAAATTTCTTCGTTTAATGTAGTCTCATTTGTTTATCTTCACTTCCTCCTCCTTGGTCAGTGGTATATCATTCTAGAAGTTTCCCTTAGCTTTAATGTCATGGAGGGATCTTCCCACATTTTTCTCCATATATCTTAAGAATTAAGGTATGATATTGAAGTCTTTAATTCATTTGATCTGACTTTGTGCCTGGCACTATAAAGAGGTCTGAGTTAAATTCTTTTTGCATGTTGCTGTCCAGTTTTCCCAGCAGCACTTGTTGAAGAGACTTCCTTGCTCAACTTCATATTTATTGAGCCTTTATGAAAGATTAGGTAATAATAATCTGAGGGGCAGCGTCAGGATATTTGACTATATTCCATTGATCTGAGGCCTGTCTTTATCTGAATATCATACTATTTTGATTACTACGACTTTGTAGTAGGGTTTGAAGTTGGGAAGCTGTTCCCTTCTTCTTTTTACCAAAGATTGCTTTAGCTCATCATGGGAGTTTATTGTTGTGTATGAGTTTCAAGAGTGTTTAATCTATTTCTTTGAAAAATGTTATGGGTATCCTTATAGAAAGTGCATTAAATCTTCATAGCGCTTTGGGGTGTATTGCCATTTTGACAGTGTTAATCCTCTCAATCAATGAGCGTGGGATGTGATTCCATTTCCTCATATCCTCTTTCATTTTATGAAGTAGTGTTTTGTAGAGTTTTTTTGGTATAGGTCCTTAACCTTTTTAGATGATTCTAATATACTTGATTTTCTGAGGTTATTATTGTGAATGGGATTATTTTTCGCCTATCTCTTTTTTCTCTTTCATTAATAGTATTTGGGAAAGCCATGGACTACTGGATATTGATTTTGTAATATGCTACTTTGATAAACAAATCTATTCTTCCCAGGAGCTTTTTGGTAGATTCTTTGGGATTTTCTAAGTATAGTATCATGTCATCTCCAAATAGTAAAAGCTTGAGTTCTTCCTTTTTTATCTGGATGCCCTTGATATCTTTTTTTTTACAGAAATCATATGGCAAATACTTCAAGTACTATGTTGAATAGGAGTGGTGAGAGTGGGTAACTAGTTTTGTGCCTGATTTTATTTTGGGAATCTAGCTCATTGATTTCTGCTCCAAGCCTTTAGTTTTTCCCCGTTGAGAATAATGCTTGCTGTGGGTTTGTGGTAGTTTGCTTTGACTATATTGAGGAAAGTACTTTCAACTCCCATTTTGTTGAGAGTTTTTCATCATGAATGGGTGCTGGATCTCCGCAAATGATTTATCTACATCTATTGGTATTATCATATGATTTTTATCTTTATTTTATTGAAATGGTGTATTCTGTTGATTGACTTGAGAATGTTAAGCCATCCTTGCATCCCCAAGATAAACCTAGTTGGTCATAGAGTGTGACCTTTTATTGAATTTCTGGATTCTCTTTGCTGGTATAATCTTGAGGATCTTTGGATTTTTCAGGTAAATAGGTATGTAATTTTCTTTTTTGTGGTGTCTCTGTCTGATTTGAGTATCAGGCTGATTTTTGTCTCATAGAAATTGTTTGGGAGTATTTCTGTTTCTTCAATTTCCTGGAAAATCTTAAAAAATGTTGGCAGTAGGTCCTCTTGAAAGGTTTGAAATACTTCATTAGTGAATCCATTTGTTCCTGGGCTCCTGTTTTGGGGGATACTTTTGATTATCATTTCAATTTCCTTGTAGTGATGGGTTCGAGTTTTCAAAATCTTCTTGGCTCAGCCTTGGGAGGTAATTGGAATCCAGTAATTTATCAATTTATTCAAAATTCTCTCATTTCCTGCTGTAAAGATTCTCAAAATAATCTCTGATGATCCTATGGATTTTGTAGTTTCTATTATGATGTCCCCCTTTGCATTTCTGATTCGGTTTATTAGGATTCTTACTCTTTTCTTCTTTGTGAGTCTTGCTAGTGGTTTATCGATCTTATTTATTTTCTCAAAGAACCATCTCTTGCTTTTGTTGGTCTTCTGGATTGTATTTTGGGATTATATCTCATTGATTTCTGCTCCAGGTTTTATTATTTCTTTCCTCCTGGCTAGTTTGGACTCCTTTTCTTGGACATTTTCCAAAATCTTGAGCTGTAAGTTATTTTTGTAGGCCCTTTCTTTCTTCCGGTTGAATTCCGGCAGAGCTATAAACTTTCCTCTTATAACTGCTTTTGCTCTGTCCCACAAGTTCTGGTAGTTCCTCATTGTCATTTTTTCTGGAATCTTTTTATTTCCTCTTTGATTTCTTCTCTAAGCCAATGGTTGTTCATTACTTCCCTCAAATAAAATATTTTCTTGCCGAGTTTTTGTCTGTTTGATCTATTGAGAAGTGAGAAAGTACTGTTGAAATCTCCATCTAGTATTGTGTTGCTATCAATGTTTTTCTTTAAGTCTATTAGAAGTTGTTTTTACGTATTTTGCTGGTCTGTCATTAGGAGCATATACATTGAGGAGGGTGAGTTATTTCTGATGTACAGATCCCATGATCATTAAGAAATGACCTTCACTGTCTCTTATAACATTTAGCCTGAAGTCCATGTAGTCCGATACTAGTATGGCCACTGCAGTTTTTGGAGGTGTACTTTTCTTGAAGAATTGTTTTCCAGCCTTTGACTTTGAGCCCATGGTTGCTTTGATTATTCAGATATTTTTCTTGCAGGCAGCAGAATGTTGGGTTCAGTTTTCTATTTCATCCTGCCTTCCTGTGCCTCTGAATTGGTGTATTTAGTCCATTGACATTGAGAGAGATCATTGTGATGGGGATTTTTGCTATCTTTATGTCGAAATTTGGAGTACTAGTGGGGCTTGTCTTAGCTTAAAGTAGCCCTGTTAATTCTTAATGCAACAAAAATATGGAACACTTTACAAGTTGGCCTGTCATCTCTGTGTAAGGATCATGCTAATCTCTGTATCATTTCAATTTTAGTATATGTGTTGCCAAACTGAGTATAAGAGTTGATTTTTTTCCCTATTTTTCTCTTCTGATTTCTTTGAGTGTTATCCTTAGTCACTCCTATGGCAGACAGTGATTCCCAATCTAGGAAGGTATTTCAAAGCAGCTTGAAGTGATAAATTTAGAACATTAATGTCCCAGAAGGAAAAGTCTGGTTTTTACCATATTATCTTTTACCATACCCAGGGCATCAGTTTTGCAAAATAATTCTTTTGGAAGATGGTGAATCAGTCTTGTTTAATGCTCTACCCTGAAACCTTCATTAAGAAAATTAAACTGGAGCCTTTTGCTATTCTCACCTCGGTCCCGTGTACATCTCCAGAAAACGGTGGATTGCGTTGTCCGCACTTTGACCACCTTGAAAGTAAGTAGGATTTTTCTCCTGAAGGAAGAGGTGAGAAGCATATTGATGATTTCATTCCACCTTTTTACAAGTTCAACCTGAAGGGAAGGTGAGACTCATGAGGCTCCTGTAAAGGACATAAAAGGGTTCTCAATGTAGTTTAATGGCCAAGACACATTGACAACACAGATGACTCAAAGTAACCTGTGTGCATCTTTGTGTGTATAGTGAGTTTTATATGTACTCATAGTGATTCTCAGTCATTCCACATGGGCAAAACAGACCTGTAATTAAAAATCTAGTTCTCTGAGCAGAATGGGCTTTCTTAGGTGATTGAACATGTGTGTAATATTTTATTACTAAGCACATACAACTGTTTGAATGATGTGTACTTTTCGATCTAAAATTAAGTCTAAATATCTCTGAAATGACAGTCTCCTGACGCCGCACCTGGCTTTCCTCACCGGGGCCCCTTGGAGGGTGTGGGTTGTGTTTCCCTCACCACCCAGAGCAGAGACCTGACAGTTGAAGACCTCTGCAACCAGCCATAGGTATGCTTAAGACCACTCTCACCACACTTGAAGGAGCCTCATGCATGAAGGAACTGGCAGAGGAACCCAGGTGTGCGGGACCCGGGGCTGAGATATTCAAGTCTGCTCGGACCAAGAATGGGACTCCTCCATCCAGATCCCACATCTTCCAGTAGCTAAGTGTTACACCCATGGACTGCCTCGGGAGCCATGTAATCCCATCAATGGCCAAGATCCAGAGACTGGATCTTGTTGATAAGACAACAACTGATATTGTCCAGTTCTCTTTCTCGGAGAACATGGCAGGTTACCAAGCATATCTTGCCTACATGGCAGAGACTGGCAAGCTACCCGTGGTGTATTCTATATGCCAAAACCCAGTAACAATGAAGTATCTCATTTCCCTGACCGTGAAAAAACCTCCAATGTGGTACTTGCTAAAATCTCAGGGATAGGACGAATGGAGATGTAACTGGTGCCTGCTCGAGGAAATCGTTCTCCACCACCAATGATACCAGTATTCCTCCCACCATGCCCCCAAACGTGCCTTTGTGGCAGGGCATTCTCTTTTGTTCTCTGGGGCCATGGCATGCCAGAGAGCCACTCGTGGTGGGCAACTCATGGTCTTGGCTGGCAGAACGAATGGGCTGGTTTCACTCCTCACCACCAATCCCACGAGGCTGTAGATGCCCTGTCACCCTAGCTCATACCTGGCTGTCCAATAGTCTATGAGGTGGTGGGAATCGTGACGCCAGGGGGGAGAAGGGCAGAAGCAACAAATACCCTTTCCCACCTGAGGGAGAATGGTTCCGTAGCTTAATGCATAGTTCAGTCACATTTCTGCCAAAAGCCTCTGGGTTCTGAATTGGATCCATGTGCCTCTGGGTCTGTGGTCGTGCCGGATAGCCTCTTGTGGGGGTCAAATCGTGATCTCGGTGGGGCAGAAAGAATGGCTCTATGGTCTACTTTTGGCATGCATCTCCCACCCAGAGCGGGTCCTCCAAATAGCCTTTAGTTGGTGTTCTGACCTCTATCTGAGCTGCCTTTCACCCCAGCATGTGATGCCGGATTCCAAGGCCTGGAGCATACCTCCTAGTCCTTATCACTCTATTCTTGGATATTAGTCTCTCATTCTGTTACTTTATATTCCACAGATGAGTACAATCTTTCGATGTCTGTCCATATCTTTCTGACTCATTTCACTTTCTATGTTGATCCACTTTATGCAAATTTCATGACTTCTTTTCTAACAGCTGCATAGTATTCCACTGTGTAGATGAAACAAAGTGTTATTAACAAGTCATCTGTTCTTGGGCACTAGGGTTTTTTTTCCCCAGATTTTGGCTATTGTGAACAGTGCAGCAATGAACATACAAGTGCAGATGTCATTTCGGCTGTACTTTTTTGCCTCTCAAGGCTATATTCCCAGGAGTGATATTGCTGGGTCAAATGGGAGCTCAATTTCTAGTATTCAGAGAACCATTCATACTGTTTTCCAAAATGGCTGAACCTGTCCGCATTTCCACAAGCAGTGAAGGAGAGTCCCTTTTTCCCCACATCCACGGCAACACCGGTAGCTTTTGTTCTTTTGGATGTGGGTCAGTTTCAGTGGTGTGAGGTGATATCTCTTTGTTGGTTGTACCTGCATTTCCCTGATGATTAGTGATGAAGAGCATTTTTCATGTGCCTTTTGGCCATTCGGTATCTTCTTAGAGAAAGTTACTGTTCATTTCATCATCCCATTTTCTGATGGGGTTGCATGATTTCTTCTTGTAGAGTTCAACCAGTGACTTGTATATCGTTGATATCAACCCCTTATTACATAGGCATTGGGTGAATATCCTTTCCCATTCTGTAGATTGTCTTTGTATTCTGGTCACTGTTTCTTTTGAGGTGCAGAAGCTACTTAATTTAAGATAGTCCCCTTTGTTCATCTCTGTTTTCACTTTTTTGGCCAGTGGCATGTTATCTTTGAAGATACCTTTAGCTTCAATGTCGTGGAGGGTTTTGCCCACTTTGTCTTCAATGTACCTGATGAATTCTGTTCTGATGTTGAGGTCTTTGACCCATTTTCATCTGACTTTTGTGCATGCTGTTAGGTAGAGGTTTGAGCCCATTTTATTGCATGTAGCTGTCCAGTTTTTCCAGCACCGTTTGTTAAAGTCTTTCTTGCTCCACTTCACATTTCTTGCTCCCTTATCAAAGATTAGATGAACATATATTTGAAGGTGTGTGTCAGTATATTCAATGATGTTCCATTGGTCGGCGGCTCTGCCTTTGTTCCAGTACCATGCTGTTTTAATTATTATCGCTTTGTAGTAGAGTTTGAGGTTGGGGAAGGTGAGGCCTCCCATCGTCTTTGTCCCAAGAATTGCTTTAGCTATTCGTGGGCGTTTGTTGTTCCATATGAATTTCAGGAGTGATTGATAAACTTCTTTGAAGAATATTATGGGTACCTTTATAGGGATCACATTGAATTTGTACAATGCTTTGGGGAGTATTGTCATTTTGACAATGTTAATTATCTCAATACATAAGCAGGAGATATGTTTCCATTTCTTCGTGTCCTCTTATATTCTGTTGTATAGGTCCTTTACTTCCTTAGTTAAGCTGATTCTGAGATACTTGATTTTCTGAGGCATGATTGTGAATGGGTTGCTTTCTTCATGTCACTTTCTTCTCTCTCATTATTTGCATATAGAAAAGCCATAGACTTTTGGGTATTCATTTTATAGCCTGCAACTTTACCATATAAATCTATTGTTTCTAGGAGTTTTTTGGTAGAGGTTTTAGAATTCTCTAAATATAGTATCACATCTTCTGTAAATAGCGAGAGCCTGATTTCTACTTTTCCTACATGACTGCCCTTAATATCTTTTTTATGTAACTCCTATTGCAAGTACTTCCAGTACTATATTCAACAGAAGTGCCAAAATAAATTTTTTTCTTTTTGGGTCACACCCTGCGATGCTCAGGAGTTATTCCTGGTTCATGCACTCAGGAATTACTCCTGGCGGTACTCGAGGGACCATATGGGATGCTGGGAATCGAACTTAGTTTGGTTGCTTGCAAGGCAAACGTCCTACCCCCTGTGCTATTGCTCCAGCCCCCAAAATGAATTTTTACTAAACACTTTCTATCTGTAAATTTCTATGCTAAGAACAGTGGTATAAACGGTGATATCTGAGTATTTTACAAGTAGATTATGAAGACAGATAATATAATTTCTTTGTATGAATTTCCAAAATGTGTAGCTTTTATTAAATATATTAAGAATGAACCGAGGTCTTGATTATACCATGAAAATGATTACCCTGTTAGAAGTTACCCTTCTAAAATGCAATAAAGTGACACATTTTGAAAATGTTGATTATTCGCTCATTAATTCAGTGAATATTTGTTAGTCTGGGGGTGCAGTGCCTCCAGGAAGTCAACCTGCACCCTCGAGGTGAGTGCATCTACAGTCTAATGGTGCCATCATGCTGCCTGATAACCCCAGATTTCCACTGTGCCTCTGGCTGGATCCCAACACCTCAGGACTAAGTTTCCCAAGAAATTAAACTCCCAAAAGATATGTGCAAGTCATGTTCACAAACCACCCCTGGCTCAGCTATACAAGCTAATGTATTGGTCTTGCTTAAGTGACCCATAAATAAATCTTGAAAGAGATCAAAAGTCACAGTTAACCTTGGACCTGCACACGGCGGAACACACTAGGGTAAATCGGAGGGAGGCAGGTTAGTTTGTTGCCCACGCAACCAGAACTCAGGGCAGCAACTTGCTACCCCAAACCAAAATCGCCACCATGCCCTAGTCTCGATTCCATCGTCTCAGGATGGATTTCACTGAAATATAACAGCTGAAATTTCAGATATGCGGGTTTTGTGACTGAAATCTCCAGGCTTTCTCTGAGTCAGGATGGGCAGCCCACCCTCATTGCCCTGTACTTATGGAAGCCGCAGCAGTCATGTCCATACCTCAAAGCAACTCCAGCCTTATCTTCCTGATAAAAATACTAAATTCCGGGGCTGAAGCGATAGCACAGTGGGTAGGGTGTTTGCCTTACATGCGGCCAACCCGGGTTCAAATATCAGCATCCCATATGGTTCCCTGAGCTCCGCCAGGAGTAATTCCTGAGTGCAGAGCCAGGAGTAACTCCTGAGCATCGCCGGATGTGACCCCCCAATAAAAATACTAAATTCTTTGAACAAACATGATGACCTCTTAGTACCTGTATGAGAACCATAATGCACAAAATTAAAAGGAGAGAGAAAGAATTTAAAGAGCCTGCCATAGAGACAGGCTGGGGGTGGGGTAGGGTGTTGGGGGATGTTGTAGGGAACCAGGGACATTGGTGGTGGGAAATTTACACTAGTGGAGGGAAGCATGTTGGATCGTTGTATGACTGGAAGCAAATTATGAATAGTTTGTAATGGTCTATCTCACAGATATTCAATAAAAATTTAAAAATATATATCCTTAATTGGTACCTCAGACTACTGATAGAACTTTAAAAACCAGTATATCTATTTTTGTGTTCTCAGTAGGAAAAAAAAAATGTTACTCACCTGTGTGCCAATAGCTTGAAGAATGCTAAACCGAAAGATACATCAATGCTTGTCTCTGGCATGAATACTGTAATTGCAGGTATGTTATGTTTTAGAATCAGTTCATGGACAAGAAGTCAAGAGAAGCAGTGGTAAAGAGCAGCAATGTTGAATGGATAATGTTTGAGGAGCTTGCAAGGGAGACGGAAAGATTTGGCATGAGAAGAAGGAAAAAAAACGAAGAGTTAAGTATTAGAATAAGTATCATGACAAAAATGCAAGGGAGGACATTTTTTGGCAATCATCACACTCTGTTGAGCTTTTGGTGAGGATAAGTATTAGAAAGTATATTTCCCATTTAGTGGTAAAAAGGTAACTTTGATGGGTGTATTTAAAAATTACTTTAATAATTAGAATCACCAAGAGATACACAGTTACAAGGTTGCTCATAATTGAGTTTCAGTCATATAATGTTCTAGCACCCTTCCAGTAAAATGGGGGTATTTATGAAGGAATATCCCTGGTGCGAAGACTAGGGCATCTGAATCTTAACACATTTCACCAAATATATGATCTGTACTCACATGATTTACACTGTCTCCCCTGATCTTTGATTTACCTTTTCATGCAATATTTCCTTGTGAAACTCACCAGAAGTGAGGGTCCTTGTTTAAGACAAGTACATGTTTCTCTGACATTATATATTTTTTGGTTGCTGGGAGAGTCTCTAAAGCAATGCTCAGGAGGTGTGGGGGCCCCACAGGCAATTCTCAGAAAACGTGTCCATGGTACTTGGGGTCCTCTGAGGCTATACAGCCTTTGATACTCTGGCAATCAGGTGGTGCTGGAAGTCAAATTGAGAGCACGTGAGACAAGTTCCATAAGCACTACACTATCTCCTGCGGCCCTGGGTATTATATTTATGTCCGCATTCCGAGGTCCTCCGTTTTGTCAGAACGCAGAGACTTGTAAAGGAGAAAGTGGAAGAGACCTTAGGGTTTAGCTAGGTTGACTGAGTAGACGGTGATACCATTAAGATTGGAACATAAAATAAAAATAAAACAAGAGAAAGATCTAACAATAGCAAAGAGGGCTATAGTACTCAAAACGTTTAGAAACAGGCACATTGGCAAGTAGTTTTAAAAAGCATCCAGGAGAGAATATAGTATTGTGAGTGAACGAATCTACTCTAAGGATTCATCTCATCCTTGAAATGGAAAAGGACAATGTGTTACAGTTACAAATTTACAAATAATATATATACCATCATATATTTCATCATATATTTCTGCTGTGTTCCTATGCTTTACCAAGTATTATTCTAATTTTTAAATTTACTTTAATCATTAAAAGAGTATTTCCCTACATTAATCTTTTTAATGAAATGTTTCATTAAAAATTTTTTTAAAAAATTTATTTAAAATGTTTTATTGAAATGTTATTTAAAAAAGAAACATATGGGCCACATAGTTAGTGCAATATGTAGAGGGTTTATATGCAGCGAATCTGAGTTCAATCCCCAGAATCCTGAGCCTTCCAGAAGTGATCTCTGCCTACAGAGTCAAAAGTGAGCCCGGAGCACATCTGGGTGCGCTCCCTTCGCCACAAAAAAGGAAGAAAAGAAAAACATATAACTGATTCTTGAGTAACATAGAGATTAAGGGTGCTAATTCCTATATAATTTTTGAAAGCCCCCAAATTTAATAGATAGTCTGCTATTGACCAAGAAGATGGTTTTTTAATAGTATTTACTTACATTGTCTAAGTAGTGATATGTGTGGTATGGAAATCTGTACATTTTGATACATTTTTTAAAATTATAATGCATTTTATAATGGACTTTATAATACATTTGTATTTTATAGTAATAAGTGATAAATTATATTTCTGTTTTTGTGGGATATTTGGGACATAGTATGTGGTGCTTGGGACTTCTGACTCTGTGCTCAAGGGTCATTCCTGGTGGAGCCAGCCATTAATTTGGGTTGACTCTGTGCATGGTAATTGCTTTAATCCCTATACTAAGTCTGGGGTCCAAACAAATAAATTATCTGCATATATTTTATACATTCATGACATACTTTTTCTTAGATTTTTTGATATATCTAGGATATATTGATCATCTTTAGAAAAAGATATTACCTGATTTTTAAATATTTGTAATTTGTGGGGAAATTTTAATTTCTCATTTTAATTTGTGCTCTTTGTCTACTAGTGAGCTTGAAAATTGCTCTTGTGTGGTACTACATGGAAAATAGTATGCTAAGCAAAATGAGTCAGAGAGGGACAGACATAGAAAGACCGCATTCATCTGGGCAAAATAAAGTAACAAAATAAGAGACTAACACCCAAGAACAGCTGTGATAAATACCAGGTTGTTCACTCCATGGCTTAGAGGCCAGCTGCACTGTCTAGGGGTAAAGGCAGCGCAGATAGAGAAGGTAGCACCCAATAAAGGGTGCTGGGAAAATCTGCCCAGGAAGGGAGATGCCTGCTGAAAGTAGTCTATGAACGGAACATGATTGCCACCCAGTGTCTCTTCTGCAGAATACAGCACCGAAAAGGAGAGATAGAACAAAAGGGAGTGCCCTACCAAAGAGGCAGGGTGGGATGGGGATGGGGGTTAGGAGGGATACTGGGATTGTTTGGAGTGGAGAATGGGCACTGGTGGTGGGATAGGTACCCGATCATTGTATAACTGAAACCCAAGCACAACAACTTGTAAGTCTACAGCTGTACCTCATGGTGTTTCACTAATGAAGCAAAAAAAAATTAAAAAAGGAAATTGCTCTTGTGTTTACTAGTCATTTACACTTCTTTCAATACAGATTATATGATCATGGTTTATGCTTATTTTTTCTATACAAGTTTACTAGCTAAATACTGATTTATTTCACAGCACTAATTTATTAAAAATATTCATACTTTGCCTATCATATTAATTGCCACAATTTGTTGGTTTTACTTGTTTTTTGATCACTTAATTTGAATTTTAAACTTTTCTTTCAGATTGTAAAATTTTGACACAAATGAGCATATGTTTTTCTTTATCTTTTACACTTTTAAACTAAGAACAACTGTTTTTTTTTACAAATAAGATACCTGTGCATTTACAATTTCTTCTCATTTTATTTACATTTTAAAACATCTCGATTCATCTACAACTTATCATAGTAAGTGTTGTCATATTGAAAGAAATCACCATTTTTTTTCAATCATTCCACTGTAGCACTATGCTCCCGCGATGCATCAATATGCTCAAGCGGGAACAAGTAACATCTTACAAGAAATTGTGAGACTTGTTGCCACTGGTTTTGGCCTATCGAATACGTCATGGCTAGCTTGCCAAGCTTTTGCTATATGGACAAGATACTCTGGGTAGGTTGAAGGGCAGAGGAATCGGAATCAGGGTTGGCCTCCTGCAAGGCAAATGAACTCCCCGCTGTGCTTTAAACGGTATATAAAATATACTAGTAATACCAAATGTTGTTTCTTTAACAGTGCAATATAAACGATTATTTAGTAATTTTCTTGATTTATTAATGAAATAGCTAAGCTCTTGAGTATAATGGGAGTATTTTTCTAACAGAAGAGTCTGACGAAGGTGAAACTGTTATAACTGTCTTGTAGGATTCCATCTCCCTAGCCTGCTTCATTCTACCTCTCTCTCTATCCAATCCGGTCTTCTTCTTGGGAATCTGACCTCCTGATTTGCTATCCTCTACCTTTCAACTGCCTACTTTATGACATCATTCTCCCACCCATCCAACTACCAACTGGTAGAATCTTGGGGTTCCCATGCAGGTGTTTGTAAAAAAATTTGAATCATCATGGCAAGTGACCAGTGACCAATGACCAATCACCTGTGACCAGTCATCTGTACTGGACACTTGTGGTCTTAAGCCGTTTCAGTGTTCAGACATACTCTCTACCGTCTCCTGTTCTCGTCTACCTTTCATCGGTATTTCCTCTTCTCTGACCATGTCAGGTAAGTAATAATACATTTCAACGCTTTTCATTAGATATATCATCCCTAAACTTAGCAGTCAAGTAAAAACAACATGTAGTAATGAAAGAAAGTATTCAAGTAGAATTTTATAAGTCTCATTTTAGCTTGACTTGGACATTTGCTGTGTGATTTTAGACAATGGCTTTCGTTATCTCACATACAAAGTGCTTTTCCTCATTGATTACATTATATTTTAGAAATGTTTACAAGCTCAAATACACATATATATGTATGAGTTTTGATTCTCTGTGTTTCTTTTTCCTTTTAGTAGTGAATTTTACATGATATCCATTGAAAAAATATAAATCAGAGACAGTATTTTTACAGAAACAGAAAATGTAGATGCTGTGGAAAACTTAATATATACTAGCATGTTTTCTCTGTAATGGTCTCTCCACTTGTATTTATACTTCAGTATTTTAAATATAGTGCTATTACACAGTAATAATCATTAATCTTATAGTTTTCTATTTAAACCAAGTAATAAAACAATATGGGGCATGGGGAAGGTGTGGAGTGCTGAGCGGTAGAGAGGCAAGCCCTCAGAGGTAAGAAAGTTTGGGATCACTTTCTTCAAACATTGACCAATAGAATCCAAGACGATATGAGGGAGAATAAAATAGGAAAGAAAGAAAGAAAGAAAGAAAGAAAGAAAGAAAGAAAGAAAGAAAGAAAGAAAGAAAGAAAGAATATGGACGGCGATTATCAAGGAAGAGGAAAACGTTTGGACAGAATGTTGAAGAGAACCAAAGATTTAAAATCAAAAAAGAAAAAATATATATTAAATATGCTGAGATAAATACACTGAGAACAAGTCAAAGCAATTTACTTCAATAAATGACAGGACTAGAAAGTATATTATGCCTTGAATAGGGTACCAGTAGGAAAAGCAGTTTATCAGAAAGCCATCCTTGCTGGCTTTTTTCCTTATTATCTCTTACAACACAGTACTTGGTACTTGACAATTTGGAATATAAACATGCTTTACAGATGATGCTTCCCAGAAATAGCTAATAATAGTTATCTAGCGGAGTTGAAGACAATAAATCTTCAATGTTTTCATTACGTTCTGGTTTTTAAGTACACGTACAGGCTGCCTGTTAAAATTTTTAAAAAATGGTTTATTCTAACTTGAATCAGGTGATTTGATTCAGTCGTGTGGTAAGTAGGTTCCAGGTTAAAGCTGCTTGTCATCTTTACAAATATTATTTCATGTGATTTTTTCTTCCTAACATGAGAGTATTTTGATATTAGTCAACTTCTGTTTTTAGATCCTAAGAGGACATAGAAAAATCAAGTCTCACATGTCTAATTACACATTTTTGTCATATTTGTGAATTCTGAGTTTTCCTACATTAAAGATATTTTATTGGATATTGGTGCTCATTTATTAAACATTGAGAAGAACGTTTTCCTGACTGATAAAGATAATTTCAATCTAGGTGTTGAAAGTATATTTGTAATATTTTGTGATCACATTTTAAATGGTCTTTTGTGTTTCTTGTGTGATAAAGTGAAATCTTATGCTATGTTTAACAGGTGTTGTTTGCTGGTTAATATTCAAAGGTATTGATGAGAATAGTTTTTTTTACATACGAAGTTTTTTTCTATATTTTACTCATTTAAAACATTTCTTGTCTATGAAATACAATCATGTTTATTCCTATTTTCTTTTTGTTATGTAGTTACTGGTAAATCTTTTCTGTTTGATGGACTGGTACAGTGTGCACTCAAAAATCACCTTCTATTCCATTTTTTGGCTAGCATTTATTTTCTAAAATAGAATAGACTCTTCATATTGTATATGAGGAACAATTTATTAATAACCTTATTGGACTGTTTTATTTGGTTTTGCTTGAGACCACATCCACTGTTATTCAGGGCTTACTCTTGGGTCTGCTTTCAATAACTTATTGTACTATGCTGCTTGCTACAGAGCCCAGATTTCATTGATATCTATATACTTCTTTTTCAGTTCTATGATACATATTTTTCATTATGTTTGCTTTATACTTCCTCCTATGTAAACCACATGAAATGGAAAAATTATATTCATGTATGCTTTATTGTTCTTAGAGTTATTAGTAACTACATTTTAGATAAACAACTTAAGACACAGAATTTAAATAAAGTTTTCCTTCCAAAAACATTTCTTAGGAAAAACTCAGATAGTCATTTTTGAAGTAGATCAAAACTCAGGGTAACCTTCAATGCATCAACAAGATTAAGTCATAAGTGAACCGTAAGTAACAGATATTCATTGCACAAGTCAAATGGAAACCTGATGATTACAATGGTAATAGTTGTAAAGACCCCAAATGCCTATATTAAAGTAAGGTATCTTCCTAACCGTTTCTGCAATGTAGTGATCATGCAGAGTCCTGGAAAAAAGTCCACATGCTTAGGTTCCGTACCTTGGAAATTCATAAGGGACAGAGAGATAGTACTGGAGAGGGGATGAGGCACTTGCCTTGTACACAGCCAATCTAGTTGAATCTCTGTCACTGCATACACTCTTCTGAATGTTATAAGGGGTCACTCCAGAGTGTAGAGCCAGAAAGAGCCCAAGACCACTGTCAGTTATTGGTCGAAACTATACTCCTTACCACACCCAATAAAAATGATTGGAAATCATGAAGTCGCTTTGTCATTTCTGGCCCTCAGGTTTCTTCTTATCCAGAGAATGTTACCCATTCTCTTAGACTTCCTAGTTTGGAAAAGCTTCCCTTATAGGAAATAACGTATGAGTCAATAGGAGAGCAAGCTTAAGGCATTGCTAGGGTTAGGAGAATGTAACTGCAAGCAAGAAATCCAGTTACAGACAAGATCACCTGGTTCTTCTACACTTCTGTGTTTATTTGGGAGCACGATATCAAATATACAAAGTGCCAAAAGGTTCCAGGCTTTGAATCACCCCAAATTGTTGGAATTTTGGAAACTCAATTGACTGTTTGTACTAGAAGCATCTCGATGGCTTAAATTTTAAGTTCATATTGTTTCTCTCAGCATTGCAGGAGATTATTAGTCTCACAGATTTTTTTCATCACCCTCTTGTTCCTTACAGAAAATTTTCAAAATCCATCTGTATTGGGAACTTCACATACTCGGTACCTTTCCCTTCCCATGGTGAACAAAGCAGCTTCCCTAACAGGAAGTGTCTGCAACTACTCCAGAGTATCTGCTCCAGCTGGTAGTTCTGCTTGGCTCCTGCCCTCAGCCTCTGGCACCTCTTTCCAAACACTGATGAGTAGTGCCTAATTTTACGAACATTTCAGCACAACAATGCTATCTGGAGTGTTTAACCAGAGTCATATATCCACCTCAGTTGCTTCTTATAGTAGTGTTTTGGAATGGGATAATTCAGGAAGTGCTGAAGAGAAGTCTTCTATGGGAGACTTTTCTGTGACTGTCCTTGACCAAGACACTGCTGTCTCTTCCATGTCTAAGGCAGCTCGCTATGAGAGAACCCTAGATACCTACAACACGGTGTCTGTGTACCCATCACTTTCTGCCAGTCTTGTTGAGAAAACACCATCTCGGGTTCCATATCAGAGTCAAAGTCTGTCACTTCCCTACCAGGACCGAAACCAAGTGTATTAAATCATCAAGCACTCTGGGAACTCTCCTTTCTGGCCTGCAGTCCTATGACTCCATGTCATACACAGGACAAAATGGCTCTGCCCCCCAAGCTTACAGCAACTTATCTAGAGAAATGGTTATGGTTCTGAAGGAGGTCCAGCCCCCAAATAACCAAACACCAACCTCCTCCTCTGGAATCAACTTCTCTGTGTCTGCTCAACCCATCACAGAATCGAGTTATCAAGGTGAGTTAAACTGAGAGGAGGGAAATAAAATTCAAAAATTGGGGTCAAAAAAGAGGAAAACTGTCCATAGACAGGTGGTATTTAAATACACTGAGATTTTTCAGTTTACGAAATGAAGTTACTAAACTAAGTTCATGTTTACTCCCCTCACTCATTTTACAACATGTTATTTTCACACTCAACATAAGAGCTCCTAATGGAGATTGGAAGTCATGATAGTATAATGGATATCTAGGTTTCATATAATGAAACTTCAGGAGCACAAAAAAGAATGCCACATTTTTTCCCTAGTTATTTCATATATTTTTTTAATTTTTATTAGTTAAACATCATGAGGCGCAGTTGTAGACTTACAAACTATTGTGCTTAGATTTCATTTATACAATGATGTAGTACCTATCCCTCCACCAGTGCCCATTCTCCACCACCACGGATCCCATTATTCCTCCCACCACCCATCCCCCCAATCCCATCCAGCCTCTGTGGCAGGGAATGCCACATTTTTCACTGTTCTAGTTCAGCAGTCCTCCAGAATTACCACACTAAAAGTAAAATACATGTCTTAAACTAGTATTTTGTTATTTTCTTAGGTAGTTTCAGAACTCTAATTGTAATGGTACCACATTAACTTTCCCTTCCATAAATGAACAGCAAGGTTCTGAATACACTTGTGGTTCAGAGATTGTGTCTCAAATCATGAAACCTACAAACTGTATTTCAGCACAAATATCATGCTGAATTAGTGCTTCATTCAAACTCTTATTCTATGATATTAATGTCCTTTTATTTTTCCATGAAAGTGAATAAATTGAGAGTAAAACACATTACAATGCTAAGCTCTGTGTGGCACTTATTAGTTTAAAACACTGTAATTTTTATTTAAAAAAAGCTTTTGTTTGTAGGAGGTTGAATCTGTGTCACAGTCCGAAGTGCTCAGGGATTATTCCGGGGTCTGTGCTAGGGATCACTGCTGAAGATGCTTAGGAGATCATACGGGATATGAAAGATCAAACTGAGGTCAGCTGTGCGCAGAGCCAGTACCTTACCAAATGGACTATCCCTCTGTCCCAAGTCTCTTATTTTTAAAGTTAGGTTACACATAAACTCAAATACAAAGAAAACCAAAAAACAACAGCACCGCATGACAAGCAGTAAGAACTACAACATTTACCTCCAATCTTCAAGCACAGGGCCTTGTCCATTATCCGTAGAATGCCCAGTAACAATGCCTTGCCTGTTGCTGGTAGGTGCACAGTAGTTGCACCACTAGTTTTGTGGAGGGAATATCTCATTTCGCAGGGACTGATTTCTTCCTTCCTTCCTTTGTAGTGATGAATTTACTGGGGATGGAGACTTCCCTGGCATTGAAACCTTCAGGTCAGACATTTCGTCTGACACAAATTTCCAAATTGCCCACATGTTCCAGTAGCAGGATTCAAAGACCTGAGAGTAATCTACCACCTGAATTTGGGGAAGTTCCCATAATATCTCCAGACCAAAGTAACCTGGGGCTGACCCCAACTCCAACTCAAGAACAAATGGTTAAGAATTTTGATCAGATGAAAACTGGGCTTTCAAAACCTCTGGAGACCTACCGATCCCAGTAGACCTAGATCAATGCAAATATCTGCAGGTAATGAACACCACTGACACCATCACTCTGAAGCAGGTGCAAGAAAATTCAAGTGGCACTAAGGGTACCTCCCATGCAAAACGGAAGGAAAAAAGGAGGCTTCTGAACCTCTTGAGGGAGAACCAAAGGCCAAAATCCAGCCAAAGGTCCGAGAATGCTTGCTAGGGGGAGCGGGAATTGTTCGTAATGCTGCAGTCAATAAGAGGTGGCCTGTGACCACGGCCAAGACTAACAGCAAACCTCACAAAGCTGCATCCAGCAGGATCAACAAGACAAAGAGTCATGGGCAGGAGAAGATAAAAAAACACCAGAGAAAACTCTAAGAAAGCTAACGAGTGTAAGCAGCCAGGGAACAAGGTAAAGGCAGAATAAAAGCCCACCAAACGTAAGATGAAACGCAAGAAAAGTCAACCTGAGCTTTGCCAAGAGGCTGTTAAAAAGCCCCGCCTCTACCTAGGCATACACATGCTGGATTCTGTCCAAGTTTTTCATGTTCTGGGGAAGAAGAGTGATCCAAAACCTGGAATCTCTTCCTCCCAGGTTCTGAGTAGCTCAAAGAAGCTTAAAGATGTCAAGCCATCCTTAGCTGTCAAGCCATGGCTAGGTGCTACATGGGATGGAAAAGGCCTTGAGAAAATTCAGGTCAAAGCACACAAACTAAGTAGCAGTGCTGAAAAACGCTCATCTCCAGCGCAGTCTGAGCTGCCACCTCCTGGGAAGGTCAAATTGGTACCTTTGCCGTTTCTTACAATGGAGAGGCCACAAGCTCGACCTGTTCCTCAGAGATGACAATCTGTGACCTGGTGCCTGTAGTTTTCCCTAAACATCGCTTTTAACTGCAGCTCACACAAGAACCAACTTTATAAAAGGCGTTGTGCCTGCATTGTGGTAGGTACCGTACTAAGACATGCGTCCTAGGTCACCACTCCCCAAGCAGTTAGTACCAGGTGACCTTGAGCCTGGAAGGTTGTGGTGGAAAGAGATGGTCCTAGGAGAGTTAATGGGGTGATGGATGGATGGAAAGAAACCGGGAAGGGTAGGGAAGTGGAAATCTGGTGTTCATCATGGGATAGTTGGTGGATGTTTTTCAAATACGTTAAAATATTTTTTGTAAATGAAATTCAAGACAAAAATATGAAAATAAGATAGGTTCCAAAGAACCGTTTACATATAAGACCCAGAGAGCTGAAAAGGGCTGGCATTTCTTCTGGAGCGTTCAATCATACCATTTACTAAATATGTTATTTTCACATCACTTAGCTGTGGAGAGTAATAGTGAGAAACAGAATGCCACCAGAAAAGCAAACTGGATGACCACCTTTCATAAAAGCCAGGTGAAAGTTGTTCACATGGATCCCAAGTGCAAAGATATGTTAACAGGAATATATATTTAACTAATTCTGCTTGGTACCAGTAACTACTTTGTTGAAAATGGGGGAAAATGAACGCAGTTTCAGACTGACCTGAGACTAACCAGTTAATAGATTTTCCCAGGAAATGGTAGTTGACTGGCTGGGAACAGAAAAACGTGAAAAGTGTTTTGCTACCTTTAATGTATGTCTGGAGGAAACTTATCCCAGTAATCTCTTAAAACTAACAAGCTTCAACTCTCTTGAAGCAATGTTGTATTCACTGATGAAAAAATGTTGGGAGAAAAGTCTGAAATGATGGGAAAAGAGAAAATAAGTGCAAAAGGAAGGGCTTGAAATTGGGGTTCCTCTGAAAACAAAGCTTGAAAAGTCAAGATCTGGTGGGAACATGATTTACTGGGAATGAGATCTGAGGAGGAAAAGAGTGATATCAGGGATGTGAACAAGGGAAATCCAAGTTAAGGAAGACTTAGCTAGCAGACTACCCCATGGGCATCATGGTTCCAAGACTACCAGAAATTACCAAGGAATTTACTTTAATTTTATTTCTTTTATATGGTCAATTACAACATGTATTCTGTGCCTTCTTCAAACAGAATTTGGAGTATTCATTTCTTTCTCAATATTCTGCTTATTGTTGTAAGCATCTTCAATAACTGCAGGATAACAGAATTATTTGATCAGACTTATTTTTTACTTTAATGTTTAGTTGAGATTACTGAAAACTAGGTCTAAAGTGAAGTTTGTCTTGATTGGTACAAATAGAGAAGGGAGGTCTAGGGATGGAATTAGAGATTATAGGGTACCACATTCAGTTCCTAATAAAACAAATAAAGGACAGAGTCCCAAATAGACTATTGAAAAAGATATTCATCTCTATTTAACCTGTAAATTCAGCATTTTCTATATTTAATTAAAAATGAAAGAATGATCCTATATTTGGTCTTCTAAAGACATTCCAGGTTGCTTAAGGAAACAAACACTGCCTATGAAATCATAACAACTTAATCATAAAAACCAGATTACTACATAAATTTCCAAGAATGTCAGTGCTAAGAATTATTTCCCTGGATCTCACTACTGTACATGATAGTCATATGAATACACCTGTGTGGATACATCGCTAGTATCTAATTTAGAGAATAGATATATAGAGATTAGATCACATAGCTGAGTGTGATCTCAACTTTTCTAGTCACTGCCCTGCCCCCCCACACCCAAAGACTTGTACTAATCCTTATGTATCCATGACTTTTCGTCCTCCCCTCTCCCAGAGTCTTTTAAAATTTCTTTTCCAGTACTAATATAATGCACTTTAGAAAATCTTGAGTTAACCTTAATTGCTGTCATTTAGCCTTTATATAGAGAACCAAGAAAATCTTAGTAAAAGTGTATTTTTGTATTCTTTGAAAATGGTAATAAGAACATTATCATTGAGTCCCTGAATATACATTATATAAAGAATTTTGAGAGAAATTCCCTGTACAAATCAATACTCGAAGAAATAAATAACTTCTCTGAATGAGAATGAACTGGGACATTTCAAAGTATCAATCAATGAATCAAAGATAAATCATAGCATCCTATAACTAAAAATGATCTTGATGTAATCTAGTCAACACCATTACATTTTTTCCTATACCAGCCGATAGCACTTTTAATTTTTTAAATTATTATCGATTTATTTTTATTAGTGAAACACCATGAGGTACAGTTGTAGACTTACATACCTTTGTGCTTGGGTTTCAGTTATACAAGTATTAAGTACCCATCCCTCCACCAGTCCCCATTCTCCACCACCAAGGAACCCAGTGACCCTCCCACCCCCCATCTTCCCCACTCCACCCCACCTCAGGGCATTCCCTTTTGCTTTTTCTTTGCTTTAGGGTGCTGTGGTTTGCAAAGGAGGTCAATATCATTACATTTTCAAAGAAGAAAATAGGCCCCTAGATGTTCAAGACACTGGTAGTCTCCTGGACTTCTTCCCAGCATGTACCCTGCTCCAAGCCCGCCCTTTGGAAATATACTGGGAAGGAAAACTGGATGTACCTTTCCTCACACTGACCTGAAAGACTCTTGCTGATTCTCAGCCACATCAACTATTTCATTTGTTGCCTGATATCACCTCCTGTCCTTTATTTTTTTAAAAAAAAATTTGATTTGCTTCTGGATTATAAAGAAAAAAACTAAATGCACTAATGAAACAAAAGCAAAATCAAACCTTTACACTCTGACATCAGAATCGTCCTTACAATAGGGGAAGTAAATGACTGAAATTGGTAGGGGAGTGTTGTTAGTTGGTTCTGGACTTTAGCTGGATACTTGACAGTGCATGGAGTATGAATACACAGTTGCTGAGATGAGGAAGTCTGTACTTGAAGCGAATACAGTTTGTAAACTAGTCATCACAATTATATGTCCATATGAAATTTATCTACATAGGCTTTGTGCCTCCCTTGCATTTATGTGTTATGCATGCATTTATCCTGGCCTCAGAAATGCATCCGAGGGCACTCGGAAAATTAGTTGCGCACCAAGTAGGGGGAGAGAAGTAGTAAATAATTGGAGGAGGAAGAAATATGAGTTGGTGCTCACGAGACGTGTAAGAGGAATATATAGATATGTATGTGTGGGTAAATACGCGTATATAAGTATAAATCTATATATGGGCTGGAGCGATAGCACAGTGGATAAGATGTTTGCCTTGCACGCAGCCAACCTGGGTTCGATTCCTCTGCTCCTCTCGGAGAGCCCGGCAAGCTACTGAGAGTAACCCTCCCGCATGGCAAAGCCTGGCAAGCTACATGTGACGTATTCGACATTCTAAGAACAGTAACAAGTCTCACCATAGAGACGTTTCTGGTGCCCACTCAAGCAAATTGGTGAACAATGGGAGGACAGTGCTACAGTGCTATGGTTAATTCAAATGTTGTTTATGCAAAATATGAAAGAAACAAATAAATATTCTATAAAGCTGATTATATCTATTAAATTAATATAACTTTAAATAGTGTTCAGAAATGAGGTTGAAGAATTTTAAGGCTATAGAAAGATATTGACAATATATCAAGAAACACATGGATCTTTGAGGAGCAAGAACACATAGCTGTTGTCCTTCCTTAAGATTATTATTTTTTTTGCTTTTATAGAATATGCTTACCCTTTTATAGAATATGCTTAATAGCTTCAGTTTTTTAGAAAGCATCATAATAAATTATATTATTTAAAAATAAAAAAGTTTGGTTTGAAAGTGTATTCTGTATGTTTGGAACCTGGGAAGTATTTTCCTATGTAAGCTACATTAAACATGATATTTATAACAGAAATACCATCTGCAGTACTATTCACAATAGCCAGAAGAAACTATGGTATACCTACACAATTGAATACTACGCAGTTGGCAGGAAAATCACATCATGAAATTTGCTTATAAATGGATGTACAGGGAAGAATATCATGCTCAATGAAATCAGTCAGAAGGAAAGGGGTATACTGATTGGACTACCCATTTTTTTGAATATAAAAAAAACAGAATATGAGACTAATACCCAAGCATAGCAGAAACACAGGCCAGGAGAATTGGTCAATGGTTGAATGCTTGCCAGAAGTGCTGAAGGCAGGCATTTGGAATAAAGAAAGGACCGCTATGACAATGATATTTGGAAGTGATTACTCTGGATGAGAACTGAGTACTGAAAGTAGGTAAAGGAACAAAGGTGATAACCTCTCAGTATCTGTATTACAATCCATAATGCCCAAAAGTTGAGAGAGGAGAGAGAGAGAGAGAGAGAGAGGTGCCTGCCATAGTGTAGAGACAGCAGGCTGTCAGGTGGGGTTTGAGGTTGGGAGAGAGAGTGGTGGGAGAGAAACTGGGAACATTAGCAATGGAACTGTATACTCATGGAGGTTGAATGTTGAAATATCCTATGAATGAAACTGAATCATGAAAAGGTTTGTAATATGTGTCTCCTGCAGATTCAATACAAAAACATGATATTTAGTTTCTACCACCATGACTAACCTATGAGTTTGCTGAAATTTATTTTTATCACCTTGGCTGGTCCCATTACATGGGTGCCTGTATGGTAAATTTTTTCTTATTTTATGCGGACTTAAGAGACAAAACTAATGGGGTTGGGACTTATGGTGGAAGGGGAGAAGAGAACAAAAAACCCTGTTGAACACAGCTCATCAGGGTCAGCTAACTTGCGTGATGCCAGAACTCCTTCACTGATTTCCTCTTTTTAATGTGGAAAAATGAAGACTTTGCAGGCTGCCAGGGGGTTGTTCCCTCCAGTTTACACTATTTTCTTTTAGATCAGAATTGTTTATAGATATTTGAAAAATTTGGAGCTTAAGGATTTGTTCTCATATATTTCCCCTACATGGTGTCAGTGGGCATTGATCCAGGAAGGCCAGCATGAAAAAGTTGAGCTGTATGTCTTTTTTGTTTTAATTTTTTTTATTGTGAAACACCATGAGGTACAGTTGTAGATTTACAATTTTTTGTGCTTGGGTTTTATTATACAATGATCAGATACCCATCCCTTCACCAGTGCCCATTTTCCACCACCATGGATAATATCCCCCTCACCTCCATCCCCCCATCCCCTCCTGCCTCTGTGACAGGGCAATCCCCTGTGTTCTCTATCTCCTTTTGGGTGTTGTGGTCTGCAAAAGAGACATTGAGTGGCAAACATGTTCAGTCCATAGTCCACTTTCGACATGCATCTCCCCTCCTGGGAGGATCCTCCAAACACCCTTTATTTGGTGTTACCTTCTCTATCTGAGCTGCCCTTTCCCCTAGAATGCCCGCCTGGCCTCTAAGCTATGGAGTAATCCTCCTGGTGCTGATCTCAGCTATTCTTGGGTATTAATCTCATATTTTGTTACTTTATATTCCCCAGATGAATGCAATTTTCTATGTCTATCCCTCTCTTTCTGACTCATTTGGCTTAGCATGATACTTTCCATGTTGTACCACTTGTATGTAAATTTCATGACTTCATCTTTTCTAACAGCTACATAGTACTCCATTGTGTAGATGTACCAAAGTTTCTTTAACCAGTCATCTGTTCTTGGGCACTCAGGTCTCTTCCAGTTTCTGGCTACTGTAAAGAGTGCTTCAATGAACAAACAAGTGCAGATGTCACTTCGGCTACACGTTTTTGCCTCTCTGGGATATATTCCCAGGAGTGGTATCGCTGGGTCAAATGGGAGCTCAATTTCTAATTTTTTGAGAATCGTCCATACTGTTGTCCAGAAGGGCTGAACCAGTGGACATTCCCACCAACAGTGAAGGAGTGTCCCTTTCTCGCCACATCCGCGCCAGCAACGGTTGCTTTTGTTCTTTTGAATGTGGGCCAGTCTCTGAGGTGTGAGATGGTATCCCATTGTGGTATCTCATTTTGATATGCATCTCCCTGATGATTAATGATGTAGAGCATTTTCTCATGTGCTTTTTTGCCATTCGGAATTCTTCTTTGAGAAAGTATCTGTTCATTTCATTGCCCCATTCTTGGATGGGGTTGGATGTTTTCTTCTTGTGGAGTTTAACCAATATTTTGTATATCCTGGATATCAACCCCTTCTCAGATGTGTATTCGGCGAATATCCTTACCCATTCTGTAGACTGTCTTTGTATTTTGGTAACTGTTTCTTTGAAGGTGCAGAAGCTTCTTAGTTTAAGATAGTCCCATTTATCTATCTCTGTTTTCATTTGCTCAGACAGTGGCGTGGGATCTTTGAAGATACCATTAGCTTCAATGTCATGGAGGGTTTTGCCAACTTTGTCTTCAATGTACCTTATGCTGTCTGGTCTGATGTTGAGGTCTTTAATCCATTTTGATCTTACTTTTGTACATGGTGTTAGGCAGAGCCATCAGAGTTTAGAGAGTTAAATGGTGAGACCATTGCAGTTTAGATAGTGAAGTAGAGAGATTGGTTTCAGTCATCAGCAGTGTATACATAGAGAGAGTACAAAGACCTCACAGATATTCAAGCTATATTAAAAAACAAGGGGAGCGTTTCTTTCCTGAAGCACTGTGTAAGGATAATATATTGCCAGGAAGAATGATAAGAAGTTGGTTCTCTTTTTCACAGATTAATATATTAGAGATGAAAACTTTTGTACAAAGGAATCTATCATCTTGTACTGTTGCTCTGTTTTCTTGTCATCATTCCATTCTCCCCCATGACCCTACCTAATCAGGGCTCTCCACATTTCTCAGCATTGTCACCACATAGCCTCAGAGCATGTGTTAACTGCCAGTAGCTCACAGCTCTCATGTTTGCCCCCCATCCAAGCCAGAGTCATCCTTCTGAAACCAAGGATATTTGCTGAAAACCTGTTCTTCCTTGAAGTGGCAGTCATGATTTACCTCTTCGTAATCATTGTGTTTACAAATTTAGATGAATGTCCCTATACTAGTGACAGGGATTTTCCAAACTAAGAAAAGCATAAACATTTCCCTTTCCCCCAAGAAATTTGGGCTAGTTATTTTCTATCAACTGCTAAAAATATGTGGTAATAAGAAATTAGAACTGACACCGGCCCCTCCCATCCAGGTGGGTTGGAGGACCCGAGCGGAGCCCCGCCCCTGAACCTGGACGCGCGCTCCGCCCAGCGAGCGCAGCCGGAGGAGGGAGGAGAGCGCGGACCCCCAGCGACCCCAAGCCCCAGCGTGCGTCCAGATCCAGAGCAGCGTGCCCGGCAGCACACCAGCCCCTCCCATCCAGGTGGGTTGGAGGACCCGAGCAGAGGCCCGCCCCTGAACCCGGACGCGCGGCCCACCGAGCGAGTGCAGCCGGAGAACAGCGCTGATCCCAGGATCCTGGGAGGGAGTGGCCTGGGATTGTCTAGGGGCGTGGCCTCTAAGAAGGGGGCGTGGCCTAAAAGTGGGTGTGGCCTACTTCCGGGCGCAGGTATATCACTCACTTCAATCAACTTGGACCTGCATCCTTTCATCCTTTTCATCAACTTGTTACCTAATACCAAACAAAATTTCTCACCTCTTCTACTACAATTCAACAAAATCCCACTCGCCTACTCCATTTCCAACAAAAGTTCAGTTCGAAAACAGCTATACAAGTTCAGTAGTAAATAGTAACGCCTCCAAAAATTTCACTCAATGTCAGTTATAAAACAAAGAATAACGCCTGATTGAGAAGAAGGTCAGACTCAGAAAGGTAAAGAGGCGCATCTAGCAGCAACAAAGCTGAACGGCTCCTGGCAGCCTCTCCTCACTCAACTAGAACAGTAGCAGCGAGTGTGACGGACCAAACCACACTGGTCACAATGGTAAAGCAACGCAAAAGCCCACCAAACTTTCTTATTCACGAGGCTAGCCCAGACGACACCAACAGTACTATAACGTTAGACAACCTCTCTGACAAGGAATTCAGAATGGAGTAACTCAGGATGCTTAGGGAACTAAAAGAAACAATGGAAACCAATGCCAATAAAAGACAAGAGGATTTGAAGGCAGAAATGAGGAAAATGCAATCGGAAATGTCGGACCTGAAAAACCTGGTAGCCGAATTGAAAACCTCAGTGGAAGGCCTCAGCAGCAGAGTAACAGCGGCTGAGAACAGAATCAGTGAGCTCGAAGATCAAGTTCAGAGTCTTGTCAGAAAAGAGCAGAAAATGGAAAAGAGACGCACAGTTCGAGAACAGATGGCAAGAGAAGCTCGTGATAAAGCCAAGAGGGGTAACATAAGAATTATTGGAGTCCCAGAGGGACGGGAAGAAAACCTTGATGAAGAAGAAACTGTCAAAGAAATCATTGCTACAGCGTTTCCAGAGCTGAAGAAAACGTGTGACCACATCCAGGAGGCCCGAAGGGTACCGGCTAGAAGAAACCCGAATAAAAATACCCCAAGACACATCCTGATCAAAATAACCAAAACTTTAGACAGAGACAAAACTCTGAAAGCAGCAAGATCGAAGAAAGAAATCTCTTACAAAGGAGCATCCTTAAAATTCACTGCTGATTTTTCTGATGAAACCCTGATGGCCCGAATACAGTGGTGGGACATAGTGAAAAAACTCAATGAAATAAATGCCTCCCAAAAAATACTTTTCCCAGCAAGACTCTCATTCATAATAGAAGGAACAACACACAGTTTCACAAACAAACAACAGCTCAGGAACTTCATACACTCAAAACCATGGTTACAAGAACAACTAAATGGGCTACTTTAAGGCAAGACAGACCTCTCAAATACACCAAATTTCAACAGAACAATGGGACAAAATCCCATAACAATAATCTCTCTCAATGTCAATGGGCTAAACACACCAATTAAAAGACATAGAATGGCAGGATGGATTAGAAAATTGAACCCAACATTCTGCTGCCTTCAAGAAACACATCTCAATAGTCAAAGCAAACACAGACTCACAGTCAAAGGCTGGAAAACAATCCTACAGGCAAACAGCTCCCAGAAAAAAGCTGGGGTAGCTATCCTAATATCAGACCACATCGATTTCAGAGTGAAGAATGTCATAAGAGACAGTGAAGGCCATTTCGTATTGACCAAAGTATCTGTACAACAGGAAGAACTTACAATAATAAATGTATATGCACCTAATGAGAGACCAGCAAAGTACTTAAAACAACTAGTCATAGATTTGGAAAAAGACATCGATAGCAACACAATACTAGTGGGAGACCTCAATACCGCTTTGTCACCTCTTGATAGATCAACCAGACTCAAGCGTAGCAAGGACATACTTCATCTGAGGGAAACAATGGAAGAAAGGGGCTTAGTAGATATATACAGGACACTTCATCCACAAAAAGCTCAATACACATTCTTCTCAAGCGTACATGGAACGTTCTCCAAGATAGACCACATGCTGAGCCACAAAACATGCCTCCATAAAATTAAGAAGATAGAGATTATATCAACAATCTTCTCAGACCATAATGCGCTGAAATTAGAAGTAAATCACACACAAAAACAGAAAACTAAATTAAACACATGGAAATTAAACAGTGCGCTATTAAACAACGAGTGGCTTAGACAGGAAATTAAAGAGGAAATCAAAAGATTCCTAGAAACGAATGAAAATGAGGACACGAGTTACCAAAACCTATGGGACACAGCAAAAGCAGTCTTAAGAGGAAAGTTTATAGCTCTACAAGCATTCCTCAGGAAGGAGGAGCGAGCCCACATAAATAAACTAACCTCACAGCTTAAGAACTTGGAGAAGGACCAAAAAAAGGAGCACAACCCTAACAGGAGGAAGGAAATAATAAAACTCAGAGCAGAGATTAACGAGATGGAAACCCAGAAAACAATCCGAAAGATCAATGAAACCAAGAGCTGGTTCTTTGAGAAAATTAACAAAATCGATAAGCCCCTAGCAAAACTCACAAAGAAAGGGAGAGAGAAAACCCTAATAAACCGAATCATAAATGAAAAGGAGGTCATTACAACAGAAACTACAGAAATTCAAAGGATCCTCAGGGAGTACTTTGAAAAGCTTTATGCCACAGAACATCAAAACCTCGAGGAAATGGATAAATTCCTAGACTCCTACAGACTCCCAAGGCTGAACCAAGAAGACCTGGAATACCTGAACAGACCTACCACCATCAAGGAAATTGAAATGGTAATAAAAAGTCTCCCCAAGCACAAAAGCCCTGGCCCGGATGGATTCACCAGTGAATTCTTCCAAATCTTTAAAGAAGACTTACTCCCAATCCTCTTTAAGCTTTTCCATGAAATTGAAATATCAAATACACTTCCGAACAGTTTCTATGAAGCAAATTTCACACTGATACCAAAAGCAGACAGAGATAACACAAAGAAAGAGAACTACAGGCCGATATCCCTGATGAACACAGATGCAAAGATCCTCAACAAACTACTAGCAAATAGAAAACAACTACTCATCAAAAAGATCATACACCATGACCAAGTAGGATTCATCCCAGGGATGCAAGGATGGTCTAACATTCGGAAATCAAACAACATAATCCACCATATCAACAAAAGAAAAGATAAAAAGCATATGATCATATCAATAGATGCAGAGAAAGCATTTGATAAGATCCAGCACCCATTTATGATGAAAACCCTAGCCAAAATGGGTATAGATGGGACCTTCCTCAACATAATTAAAGCCATCTACCACAAGCCTACAGCAAGCATCATCCTCAATGGGGAAAAACTGAGAGCCTTCCCTCTAAGATCAGGGACGAGACAAGGATGCCCACTCTCTCCACTGCTGTTCAATATAGTACTGGAAGTACTTGCAATAGCAATTAGGCAAGAAAAATACATTAAGGGCATTCAGGTAGGAAAGGAAGAAATAAAGCTCTCACTATTCGCAGATGATATGATACTATACTTAGAGAACCCAATAACCTCCACCAAAAAACTCCTAGAAACAATAGACTTGTATAGTAAAGTTGCAGATTATAAAATCAATACCCAAAAGTCCATGGCTTTCCTATACGCAAACAGTGAGAGAGAGGAAAGCTACATGAAAAAATCAATCCCGTTCGCAATTGTGCCCCAGAAAATCAAGTACCTAGGAATCAGCTTAACTAAGGAAGTAAAGGACCTGTACAAAGAAAACTACAAAACTCTACTTCAGGAAATAAAAGATGACATGAGGAAATGGAAAGACATCCCCTGCTCATGGGTCGGAAGAATTAACATTGTCAAAATGGCAATACTACCGAAAGCACTGTACAAATTCAATGCAATTCCTATAAGGATACCCATGACATTCTTCAAAGAAATGGAGAAAACACTCCTGAAATTTATATGGAACAATAAACCCCCACGAATAGCTAAAGCAATTCTGGGGAAAAAGAAAATGGGAGGAATCAACCTCCCGAACTTCAAACTTTACTACAAAGCGGTAATAATCAAGACACCATGGTACTGGAACAAAGGCAGAACTGCAGACCAATGGAACAGAGTTGAATACACTGACATCACCCCCCAATCATATGATCATCTAATCTTTGATAAAGGTGCAAGAAATGTGAAGTGGAGTAAGGAAAGCCTCTTTAACAAATTGTGCTGGCATCACTGGACGGCTACATGCAAAAAAATGGGCTCAGAACTCTGCCTAACACCATGTACAAAGGTAAGATCAAAATGGATTAAAGACCTCAACATCAGACCAGAAACCATAAGATACATTGAAGACAAAGTTGGCAAAACCCTCCATGACATTGAGGCTAATGGTATGTTCAAAGATGACACGCCACTGGCTGAGCAAGTGAAAACAGAGATAGATAAATGGGACTATCTTAAACTAAGAAGCTTCTGTACCTCCAAAGAAACAGTGACCAAATTACAAAGACATCCCACAGAATGGGAAAGAATATTCGCCGAATACACATCTGACAAGGGGTTGATATCAAGGATATACAAAATACTGGTTGAACTCCACAAGAAGAAAACATCCAACCCCATCCAAAAATGGGGCAATGAAATGAACAGAAACTTTCTCAAAGAAGAAATCCGAATGGCAAAAAAGCACATGAGAAAATGCTCTACATCATTAATCATCAGGGAGATGCAGATCAAAACCACAATGAGATACCATCTCACACCTCAGAGACTGGCCCACATTCAAAAGAACAAAAGCAACCGTTGCTGGCGCGGATGTGGCGAGAAAGGGACACTCCTTCACTGTTGGTGGGAATGTCCACTGGTTCAGCCCTTCTGGAAAACAGTATGGACGTTCCTCAAAAAATTAGAAATTGAGCTCCCATTTGACCCAGCGATACCACTCCTGGGAATATATCCCAGAGAGGCAAAAACGTGTAGCCGAAGTGACATCTGCACTTGTTTGTTCATTGCAGCACTCTTTACAGTAGCCAGAAACTGGAAGAGACCTGAGTGCCCAAGAACAGATGACTGGTTAAAGAAACTTTGGTACATCTACACAATGGAGTACTATGTGGCTCTTAGAAAAGATGAAGTCATGAACTTTACATACAAGTGGTACAATATGGAAAGTATCATGCTAAGCCAAATGAGTCAGAAAGAGAGGGTAAGACATAGAAAGATAGCATTCATCTGGGGGATATAAAATAATAAAATATGAGATTAATACCCAAGAATAGCTGAGAGCAACACCAGGAGAATTACTCCATAACTTAGAGGCCAGCTGGGTATTCTAGGGGAAAGGACAATTCAGATAGAAAGGGGAACACCAAGTGGAGGGTGTTTGGAGGATCCTCCCAGGAGGGGAGATGCAGGTTGAAAGTAGACTGGACTGAACATGTTCGCCACTCAATGCCTCTTTGGCTGATCACAGCGCCCAGGAGGAGAGAGAGAACAGGGGGTAATGCCCTGCCACAGTGGCAGGGAGGGATGGGGGATGGGAGGATGTGGGGGGAGGGATATTATCCTGGGGGTGGAAAATGGGCACTGGTGGAGGGATGGGTATTTGATCGTGGTATGACCGAGATCCAAGCACAAAAATTTGTAAATCTACAACTGTACCTCATGGTGTTTCACTAATAAAAAAGAAAAAAAAAGAAAATAGAACTGAAGTAAAAACAAGTACATTTGTCAATTTGGTGCCATGACTAGTCAGTCTGAGTAAAAGTATATATTTCTAGAAAAAAAAAAGAAGAAGAAAAGGAGTTGGTTGCTAGGAAAGAATGCCAAATCTCTGCCAAGAAATCCTTTGAAAATAAAAATTGTGACTATGGACTGAACATAATTACCATTCAATGCCTCTTTTGTAGACCACAACACCCAAAAGGAGAGAGAGAACAAAAAGGAATGCCCTGCCACAGAGGCAGGGTGGGATGGGGGTATAGGTGTGGGAGGGATACTGGAATCTATGGTGGTGGAAAATGGGCACAGCGGGAGGGATGGGCATTTGATCATTGTATAAATGAAACCCAAGAACAAAAATTTGTAAATATACAACTGTACCTCATGGTGTTTCAGTAATAAAAATTTTAAAAAATTATATAAAAATTGTTTGTCTGCCAGAGATCAGCCGATGGGAACCTGAGTGAAGGCAAAAGATTAAATTGGTTGACATTTAATTTTCCTTGAGTATATTAATTTGATTTTGGAGTCAATTTATATGACAGTTCATAAAGACACAGAAATTTTCAGCACTTCTCTTGCTTAAAAGTATAGTGATACACAATATCTCTATCTCACATTATTTTTATTTCTGATAGTTTGACACAAAATATACGTCAAAATCATAGATAAATGTATGTTATTTAAATATTGTTTTGATTATTTAAAGTTACATTTTAGAATTAATAGAATTTCATAAATTTTAGGAGTATGCAGAATCAATGTGCATGTATCATATTACACTCACTACTGAAAGGCCTACTCTGTCATTCGCCATTGTTCAGTTTTTCCACTTTGATTACACCTTTCCATCTGGTAACTAAATAGTCTCATGGTTCTAAAGTTTGTTTTTATTGCTTTGAAAAGATCCAAATTATGCAATTTTCAACATTGTATGAAACTAGAGGATATCATGCATGTAAAGGTAGCCTTAAGAAAACAAACAGATACAGGGAGATTTTTCTCATATGTGGGATGTAAAGACACACAGCAAGGTAGCAACAAAGGTTCAAGGGCAATGTAAGGGGAGAACTGATCCACACAATTGAGTCAGGGGATTGGGAGGGAGGGATCCTGGGGGTTTGGGGGAGAGGGAGGGTTTATTTTTTGAGAGAATGAGGAGTGTCATGTTGGAATTATATGTATGAGAAACGATTATTAATTGAATTATAAATCGTAGAATATAAATATTGTTTTAGACGTTTGTCTGTCTCATTTTATTCTTTTAATTTGTTTTCTCCATATGCCACATATACATGAACTTGTATGATGCCTATCTTTCTCTGCCTGGTTTATGTCACTAAACATAATATCCTCATGTGATCCAATTTTATTCAGATAATAAGAATAGTTCACTTCATACAACTGAGTAGTATTCCATTGATTTACCCCCTTTCATTTTCAAAATTGTGGTTTAAAATATACAAACATTGGTTCTAACAATGCTCTGGTGTTTTAAAATTTTTAGTTTAGTGAAGCAAAAGAGATTTTACTGAAAAACCCTTAGAAACTTGTTAAACCAGTGTAGGGTGGAATGGAATATATTTTCAAGAGAGAACCCTCGTTTAACAAAGCAAGCAAAGAGAGACATAGAGAAAGGAAGCACGGTATTTCTTCAAGGGAGAACACAAGCTTGACGACCAAGCTGACTCTGGTAGTTTAGGAATAAGAACTTGGAGTGGTATGAACTTAAATTGTGCACTTTAGAGGAGAACCTGAGTGAAACTATTGGAAGTACATTCAGGAGCATCATAAACTGGAGTCTGCACTTGGAGTGAGGAGGGTAGAGATTTCTTTGGGGAGATCCCGACTATGGAGAACAGTAATATTATAACATTAATGATAGTATCTTACCGTGGGATTCCAAAAAAATCTTTCACAGTGGCGTCAGAAATGATAACATTCTTAGGTATTTGGATTTCCTGTGGAAACAACGGGAAAGCTGAGTTTATGCTCTGGATGCCTCCAACTGAAACAAGGTCAACAAGTCATGAATGAAAAATTACAAGTTAGATGGATCAAGGATTCTGATCCCAGTGGAAGGCTAGTTTTCGGGTGAACAATTTCTACTGATGGCCTGATGTAGATTCTGATCCTGGGATACGTAACAGAAAGGAGGTAGTGACAGGTATCCTCAGAAGTGAAGCCTCTGAGACAGAATTCGTTTATGCCAACTTATAGGTTATCAATGTCTGCTCATGGCTGCTACCATAATAACATGCCATTCAATGGTTTTGTGGTTTCAATTTACTGTGTCAATGTAAATTTCAAGTTTGTAAATGGAAGGTAAATATCTGAGGCCCCCAAGATGATGAATTATGGGGATGGGGGGGGTGGGGCGGAGCTGGAGCTATAGTACAGCAGGTAGGGCATTTGCCTTGCACACGGCCTACCCAGGTTAGATTCCCAGCATCCTGTATGATCCCCCCAAGTACCATGAGGAGTAATTCCTGAGTGCAGAGCCAGAAGTAACCCCTGTGCATCGGCAGGTATGACCCAAAAACGCAAAAAAAAAAAAGATGATGACTTACCTTTAGATATTTTGAAGTCAAGTAGAAACAGCCAGAAAGTTACCCAGAAAAGAGTTCACCTGGGTCGAAAACATCATCACCTCTAGCGTGAGAGAATACAGAAAATAAGGTTTCCATTTTATGCCAAGTTAAAGCAAGCCAGACATGATCTTGGAAATTTTTTCCAAGGAAAACATGGCTATAGGAAGGATAAGGTGACAACTGAGTCTTAGAGGTAAAATATAGAAGAGAAGCGAGGGTCAAAAAGTAGGAGGCACATTGGCGACCAGGAATATTTAGAAAAGCATTTTTTAAAAAAGAAAATGCAATGAGACATCAATTAAGAACTTTTTAAATGTTTAAGAACAGGGATAAAAAAAAAAAAAAAAAAAAAAAGAACAGGGATATAACTCAGTGATACAGCATTTGCCTTCCATTGTATGATGATGTGGGATTGATCCTTAGCATTGCAAACAGCATTATTTTTTAATTTTTAATTTCTTTCTTTCTTGCTTGCTTGCTTGCTTGCTTTTTTGTTTTTTGGGTCGCACCTGGCTATGTATAGGGGTATTTTTAATTTTAAAAAAACTCATAATTTTACCTTTTTACCTGTGGTTTAAAAGGAAATGTAAAATATTTTAGAGTAAAGATATGTGAAGAAGAATAAAATTCACGGGAATTATTTAGTGTTCTTAATGATACAGCAGTCAGAATTTTGAGGTTAATTGTATGGGTATTGCATAAATAATTTTTCTCCATTATGTGGGCTGTCTTTTTATCATGGTCACTATTTTTTCTGAGTTGCAGAAACTTCTTAGTTTAATGTAGTCTCATTTGTTTATCTTTACTTCCTCTTCCTTGGTCGGTGGTGTTTCATTCTAGAAGTTTCCCTTAGCTTTAATGTCATGGAGGGATCTTCCCACATTTTTCTCCATATATCTTAAGAATTCAGGTATGATATTGACGTCTTTAATACATTTGATCTGACTTTGTGCCTGGCACTATAAAGAGGTCTGAGTTCTTTTTTTTTTTTGCATGTTGCTGTCCAGTTTTCCCAGCACAAGTTGCTGAAGAGACTTCCTAGCTCAACTTCATATTTCTTGAGCCTTTATGAAGGTAAGGTAAAAGTAAAGGTCCTCCCATTGTTCGTCGATTTGCTCGAGCTGGCCCAGTAACGTCTCCATTGGAGACTTTGATGTTACTGTATTTAGCATATGGAATCCATCATGGGGAGCTTGTCAGACTGTGCCATGCAGGCGAGATACTCTCGATAGCTTGCCAGGCTCTCCGAGAGGGGCAGAGGAATCGAACTCGGGTCGGCCATGTTGGCTGCAATTTGCTTGAGCGGGCCCAGTAACGTCTCTATCATGAGACTTGTTGTTACTGTGTTTGGTATATCGAATACATCTAATGGGATGGAGCTATAGCACAGCGGGTAGGTCGTTCGCTTTGCACGCAGCCAACATGTCCGACGTGAGTTCAATTCCTCCGCTCCTCTCGGAGAGCCCGGCAAGCTAACGAGAGTATCTAGCCCTCACGGCAGAGCCTGGTAAGCTACCTGTGATGTATTTGAGCCTTTGTGAAAGATTAGGTAATAATAATCTGAGGACCAGCGTCAGGATATTTAACTATATTCCATTGATCTGAGGCCTGTCTTTATCTGAATATCATGGTATTTTGATTACTACAAATTTGTAGTTGGGTTTGAAATTGGGGAAGGTGTTCCCTTCTTCTTTTTACCAAAGATTGCTTTAGCTCTTCATGGGAGTTTATTGTTGTGTATGAGTTTCAAGAGTGTTTAATCTATTTCTTTGAAAAATGTTATGGGTATCCTTAAAGAATGTGCATTGAATCTTTACAGAGCTTTGCGGTGTATTGCCATTTTGACAGTGTTAAACCTCTCAATCCATGAGCATGGGATGTGATTCCATTTCCTCATATACTCTCTTATTTTGTGAAGTAGTGTTTTGTAGGGTTTTTTTTTTGGTATAGTTCCTTAACCTTTTTAGTTGATTCTAATATACTCGATTTTCTGAGGTATTATTGTGAATGGGATTGTTTTTTCTCTATCTCTTTTTTCTCTTTCATTATTAATATATGGGAAAGCCATGGAGTACCAGATATTGATTTTGTAATATGCTACTTTACTAAACAAATCTATTGTTCCCAGGAGCTTTTTTGTAGATTCTTTGGGATTTTCTAAGTATAGTATCATGTCATCTCCAAATAGTAAAAGCTTGAGTTCTCCCTTTTTTTATCTGGATGCCCTTGATATCTTTTTTTTTTTTACCGAAATCATATGGCAAATACTATAAGTACTATGTTGAATAGGAGTGGTGAGAGTGGGTAACTTGTTTTGTGCCTGATTGTATTTTGGGATTCTAATTCATTGATTTCTGCTCCAAGACTTTAGTTTTCCCCCGTTGAGAATAATGCTTGGTGTGGGTTTGTGGTAATTTGCTTTGACTATATTGAGGAAAGTACTTTCAACTCCCATTTTGTTGAGAGTTTTTCATCATGAATAGGTGCTGGATCTCATCAAATGCTTTATCTACATCTATTGATATGATCATATGACTTTTATCTTTATTGTATTGAGATGGTGTATTCTGTTGATTGACTAGAGAATGTTAAGCCATCCTTGCATCCCCAAAATAAACCTACTTGGTCATAGTGTGTGATCTTTTGTTGAGTTTCTGGATTCTCTTTGCTGGTATTTTCTTGAGAATCTGTGTATCTGTATTCATCAAGGAAATAGGTCTGTAATTTTCTTTTTTGTGGTGTCTGTCTGATTTGAGTATTAGGGTGATCTTCGCCTCATAGAAACTATTTGGGAGTATTTATGATTCTTCAATTTCCTGGAAAATCTTGAAAAATGTTGGCAGCATTTCCTCTTTAAAGGTTTGAAATATTTCACTATTGAATCCATCCATCTGGGCCAGGGATTCTGTTTGGGGGGATACTTTTGACCATCATTTCAATTTCCTTGGAAGTGATCGGTTCAAGTATTCCAAATCTTCTTGGTTCAGCCTTGGGAGGTAATTGGAATCCAAAAATTTATCAATTTATTCAAGATTCTCTCATTTACTGCTGCAAAGATTCTCACTATAATCTCTGATGATCCTATGGATTTCTGTAGTTTCTATTAGGATATGCCCCTTTGCATTTCTGATTCGATTTATTAGAATTCTTTCTCTTTGTTTCTTTGAGAGGCTTCTCGTGGTTTATTGATCTTATTTATTTTCTCAAAGAACCAGCTTTAGCTCTTATTGGTCTTTTGGATTGTATTTTGGGATTCTAGCTCATTGATGTCTGGTAAAAGTTTTATTATTTTGTTCCTCCAGCCTAGTTTGGACTACTTTTGTTGGGCATTTTCCAAAATCTTGAGCTCTAATTTATTCATGTAGGCCCTTTCTTTCTTCCTGATGAATTCTGGCAGAGCTATACTCTTTCCTCTTAACACTGCTTTTGCTGTGTCCCACAAGTTCTGGTAGCTCGTGTCTTCATTCTCATTTGTTTCTGGAAACTTTTTATTTCCTCTTTGATTTCTTCTCTAAGCCTACGGTTGCTCATTACTTCCCTTAAAGGAAATATTTCCTTGCTGAGCTTTAGTGTGTTTGATCTATTGAGAAGTGACAAAGTAGTGTTGAAATCTCCAACTAGTATTGTGTTGCTCTCAGTGTTTTTCTTTAAGTCTATTAGAAGTTATTTTTAAGTATTTTGCTGGTCTGTCATGAGGAGCATATACAGTGAGGAGGGTGAGTTCTTTCTGATGTACAGATCCCATGATCATGAAGAAATGACCTTCACTGTCTCTTATAACCTATAGCCTGAAGCCCATGTGGTCTGATACTAGTATGGCCACTCCAGCTTTGTGGAGGTGTTCTTTTTTTTTGAAGAATTGTTTTCCAGCCTTTGACTTTGAGCCCATGGTTGCTTTGATTGTTCAGAAGTGTTTCTTCAGGCAGCAGAATGTTGGGTTCAGTTTTCGAATTCATCTTCCCATTCTGTGCCTCTGAATTGGCACATTTAGTCCACTGACATTGAGGAGATTGTTGTGATGGGGATTTGTGCTATCTTTATGTAGAATTTTTGTACTTGTGAGGATTGTCTTAGCTTAAAGTAGCCCTGTTAATTCTTCTTGCAACAAAAATATGGATCACTTTACAAGTTTGCATGTCATCTCTGTGCAAGGACCATGCTAATCTCTGTATCATTTCAATTTTAGTATATATGTTACCAAACATAGTAGGAGTTAATTTTTCCATATTTTTCTCTTCTTATTACTTTGAGTGTTGTCCTTACTCACTCCTATGGCAGACAGTGATTCCAAATCAAGGAATGTATTTCAAAGCAGCTTGAATAGATAGATTTAGAACTTTAATGTCCCAGAAAGAAAAATATGGTTTTTACCATATTATCTTTTACCATACCCAAGGCATCAGTTTTACAAAATAATTCTTTGGGTAATGGTATATGAGTCTTGTTTAATGCCCTTCCCTGAAACCTTCATTAAGACCATTAAACTAGAGCCTTTTGCTGTTCTCACCTCAGTCCCGTGTACATCTCCAGGAAAAGGTGGATGGTGTTGTCTGCAATTTGACCACCTTGAATGTAAGTAGGATTTTTCTCCTGAAGGAAGAGGTGAGGAGAATATTGATGATTTCATTCCACCTTATTACAAGTACAACTTGAATGGAAGGTGAGACTCATGAGGCTCCTGTAAAGGACAGAAAAAAGGGTCTCAGTGAAGTTTAATGGCCAACACACATTAACAACACAGATGACTCAAAGTAGCCTGTGTGCATCTTTGTGTATAGTGAGTTTCATATCTACTGAGAGTGATTCTCAGTCATGACACACAGGCAAAACAGACCTGTATTTAAAAATCTAGTTCTCTGAGCAGAGTGGGGTCTCTGAGGTGATTGAACAAGTGTATAGTAATTTATTTCTAAGCACGTAAGTACTTTTCGATCTAAAATTAATTCCAAATATGTCTAAAACGACAGTCTCCTGACCCTGCAGCTGGCTTTCCTCACCGGGGCCCCTTGGAGGGGGAGGGGTGAGTTTCCCTCACTGCCCTGAGTAGAGCCCCGGCAGCTGAAGACATCTGCAACCAGCCATAGGTAGGCTTAAGACCACTCTCCCCAAGCTTCAAGGAGCCTCATGCATGAAGGAACTGGAAGCAGAAACTGTGTAAACACACAAAAAATAAAAGGCTGGCGGTCAGGCCGTTTCCCCACTCCACGGAGGTCGATGGCGATGGTCAGGACATGGAAGGAAATGGGGTTCAGGCTGGTTGGTCTTAGCAGCGGGTTATTTCATGGAAGAGATGTATGTCATGGAGGCCACAGGAATCCTCAAGCACATGAGCGCACTGAGAGCCCTGAAGATCCCCTTATATAGATCATAGAACCTCTAAAAGGCGCATTACAGTGATGTCATCAAAAGGAGTTACAGAAAGAATGTTGAGGCAGCAAACCATACATTGTTTCTTTACATCCACATTGTTTCCTTACATCAGCAGGCCAGTAATAATGGCCTCCAGAAAGAAGATACAATGCCAAACTGAAACCTTTCACAAGCACTTTCACAAGCTGCAACCACCTTGATTTGCATCCCAAAGACCAGCCTGGCTAGAGCTGGGAATCTATATCCCAAAGATCAGTCCTGGCTAGCACCTGAGATCTGCAGGTCTAAGACCAGCTAGGCTTCTGAGAGAAAAGGAAAACTGTCTCAATATACTGAAATCATTTACTGAAGGCAGTTTGAAGGGGAGAAAGCAGTCTCATCCAAACTAGTCAGGACACACAAGAAAACAGCTTCTAGGAGGTGTTTCTCCTCTCCTTGTCCAACCAACATATAAGCATATATAATATTAACCATTTTGTATGAACACAGTAAGAAATACATTGAGCTTATAGAATTGCTCTCCTAGGGACATCTCGATCTCAGACTGCAGTGCTCAGGCCAGATATCTTTCCTATTCCTAGCAGGAGGGCCCTAGTGTTGTCGTTACTTTTGGATCATGACATCATTTGCCTATGATCAACCTCTTAACTTATAATTAAGATTTGTGGCACCTTGGCCTGGCCCATCGCGATGACAGGGTAGGACATAACTTACCGGCTTGCCCTGGTTCCATCCAGTCCCATGTCGGGACCCTGCCCTTGGGGTGCTAGGAAGTGAGGGCAACTGAGGCTTAAGTTGAGAAGGCAGAAGCCCAGGAGTGAATAATATTCAAAGCCAATCAATTCCTAAGTTACAAAGCATATTAATTAATTGTCTTCCTGTATCTATACAAAAGGACATTGCATTAAGGTAAACTGCTCAAAAGACATAAGGAGAGGAGGAAGGCAATATTAACTTGCAGTACAGCTTCAGTGTCTAAGAAGGATGAGACCTTACAAATTGGTTGGGGAAGAGAGCATCGAAGTGGTTACAGACAGACAAAGTAATGGGAGTGTCTCGGGAGCACTGTGACGGGTGCAATTTGATAAACCTAAGCTCCGTGTACTCCAACAGAACCCAGGTGTGCGGGACCGGGGGATGAGATCTCCAAGGCTGCTCAGATCAAGACTGGGCCGTCTCCATCCAGATGCCCCATCTTCTAGTAGCTAAATGTTACAACCACGAACTGCCCCTGGAGCCATGTAATCCCATCAATGGCCAAGATCCAGAGACTGGATATTGTTGATAAGATAACAACTCTTAGTGTCCAGTTCTCACTATCAGAGAACCTGGTAGGCTTCTGCGAGTATCTTGCCGGCATGGCAGAGTCTGTGTTTCTGGTCACTGTTTCTTTTGAAGTACAGAAGCTATGTAATTTAAGATAGTCCCCTTTGTTTATCTCTGTTTCCAGTTGCTTGGCAAGTGGTGTGTTATCTTAGAAGATACCTTTTGCTTCAATGTCGTGGAGGGATTTGCCGACCTTGTCTTCAATGTACCTGAGGGTTTCTGGTCTGATTTTGAGGTCTTTGACCCATTTTTATCTGACTTTTGTGCTTGGTGTTAGGTAGAGGTCTGAGCCATTTTTTTTTTTTTTTGCATGTAGCTGTCCAGGTTTTTTTGCACCGTTTGTTAAAGAGGACTCTCTTGCTCCACTTCACATTTCTTGCTCTCTTATCAAAGATTAGATGATTGTATATTTGAGGGTGTGTGTCAGTATATTCAATCCTTTTCCAGTGGTCTGCGGCTCTGCCTTTGTTCTAGTACCATGGTATTCTCATTATTATCACTTCATAGTAGAGTTTGAGGTTGGGGAAGGTGATGCCTCCATCGTCTTTTCCCCAAGAATTGCTTTAGTTATTAGTGGGCGTTTGTTGTTCCATATGAATATCAGGAGTGCTAGATCAATTTCTTTGAAGAATGTCATGGGTATCTTTTTAGGGATCACATTGAATTTGTACAATGCTTTGGGGAGTATTGCCATTTTGACAATGTTAATTCTCCCATTCCTTAAGCAGGAGATATGTTTCCATTTCCTCATGTCCTTTTTTATTTCCTGTTGTATAGGTCCTTTACCTCCTTCGTTAAGCAGATTCCAAGGTTCTTGATTTTTCTGAGGGACGATTGTGAATGGAATTGCTTTTTCATGTCACTTTCTTCTCTCTCATAATTTGCATATAAAAAAGCCATAGACTTTTGGGTATTGGTTTTATAACCTGCAATTTTACTATGAAAGTCTATTGTTTCTAGAAGCTTTTTTGATAGAGGTTTTAGTATTCTTTAAATAGAGTATTATATCTGCTGTGAATAGTGAGAGCTTATTTCTACCGTTCATACATAAAAAACCCTTAATATCTTTTTCTTACCTTATTTCTATTGCAAGTACTTCCAGTACCACCTTGAACAGAAGTGCCAAAATGAACTTTTACGTAGCACTTTCTGTCTGTAAATTTCTATGCTAAGAAGAGTGGAATATACAGTGATATCTTAGTATATTACAAGTAAATTATGAAGACAGATACTATAAAAGAATTTCTTTGTATTAATTTCCAAAATGTGTAGCTTTTATTAAATATATTAAGAATTTATCTTAGATCTTGATTATATCCTGAAGATTATTTCCTTGTTAGAAGTTACCCTTCTAAAATGCAATAAAGTGACACATTTTAAAAATGTTGATTATTCGCTCATTAATTCAATGAATCTGTGTTAGTCTGGTGGTACAAGGCCTCCAGGAAGTCAACCTGTACCCTCAGGTGAGTGCATCAACCGTCTGATGGTGTCTTCATGCTTCCTGATAGCCTCAAATGGCCACTGTGCCTCTGGCTGGATCCCAACACCTCTGGACTAAGTTTCCCAAGAAATTAAACTCCCAAAAGATATGTGGGAGCCATGTTCACAAACCACCCCTGACTCAGCTATACAAGCTAATGGATTGGTCTTGTTTCAGAGACCCATAAACAAATCTTGAAAGAGATCAAAAGCCACAATTAACCTTGGACCTGCAAAAGGCTGAACACACTAGGGTAAATCGGAGGGAGACAGGTTAGGTGGGTGCTCATCCAACCAGAACCCAGTGCAGCCACTTGCTCCCACAATCGAAAATCGCCACCATGCCCTCGTCTGGTTTCCACCGTCTCAGTATGGCTCTCACTGAAATATAAGAGCTGAAAATTTGGATATACGGGTTTTGTGACTGAAATCACCAGGCTTTCTCTGGGTCACGATGGGCATCCCACCACCACTGCCCTGTATTATGGAAGCCTCAGCAGTCATTTGCATACCTCAAAGCTTCTCCAGCCTTAGCTTCCTGATAAAAATACTAAATTCCTTGAACAAACATGATGACCTCTTAGTACCTGTACGAGACCCATGATGCACAAAATAAAAAGGAGACAGAGAGAAAGAATTAAAGATCCTGCCATAGAGACAGGCTGGGTGTGGGGGTATGGTGTTGGGGGATGGTTTTAGGGAACCAGGAACATTGGTGGTGGGAAATGTACACTAGTGGAGGGATGGATGTTGGATCATTGTATGACTGGAAGCAAATTATGAATAGATTTGTAAAGGTCTATCTCACAGATATTCAATAAAACATTAAAAATATATATCCTTCATTTGTACCTCAGAATACTGATACAAGTGTAAAACCCAGCATATCTATTTTTGTGTTCTCTGTAGGAAAATAACGTTAACTCACCTATGTGCCAATAGCTTGAAGAATGCTAAACCCAAAGATACATCAATGACTGTCTTTGGCATGAATATTGTAATTGCAGCTATGTTATGTTTTAGAATCAGTTCATGGACAAGAAATCAAGAGAAGCAAGTGGCATAGAGCATCAGTGTTGAATGAATACATAATGTTTGAGGAGCTTGCAAGGGAGACTAAAGATTTGGCATGAGAAGCGGGAAGAAACAGAAGAGTGAAGTACTAATAAGTATCATGAGAAAAATGCAAGGGAGGACATTTCCTGGCAAGTGTCACACTCTCTTGAGCTTTTGGTGAGGATAAGTATTACAAAGTATCTTTCCCATTTAGTGGTAAAAAGGTAATTTTGATGGGTGCATTTAAAAATTACTTTAAAAATTAGAATCACCAAGAGGTACACAGTTACAAAGTTGCTCATAATTGAGTTTCAGTCATATAATGTTCTAGCACCCTTCCAGTATAATGGGGGCATTTTTGAAGGAATATCCCTGGTGGGAAGACTAGGGCATCTGAATCGTAACACATTTCACCAAATATATGATCTCTTCTCACATTATATACCCTTTCTCCCCTGCTTCTTTGATTTATCTTTTCATGCAATATTTCCTTGTGAACCTCACCTCAAGTGAGGGTCCCTATTTAACACAAGTACAAGTTTCTGGGGCATTACATATTTTTTGGTTGCTGGGAGAGTCTCTAAAGCAATGTTCAGGAGGTGTGGGGGCCCAACAGGCAATTCTCAGAAAACGTAGCCATGGTGCTTGGGGTCCTCCTATGCTGTACAGCCTTTGATACTCTGGCAATCAGGTGGTGCAGGGAGTCAAATTGAGTGCATGTGAGACAAGTTCCATAAGCACTACACTATCTCCTGCGGCCCTGGGTATCAGATTGATGCCAGCATTCAAGGTCCTCCCTTTTGTCAGAAAGCAGAAACTCATGCAGGAGAAAGTGGAAGAGACCTTAGGGTTTAGCTAGGTTGACTGAGTAGATGGTGGTAGCATTAAGATTAGAACATAAAGTAAAAATAAAACCAGAGAAAGATCTAACAATAGTAAAGAGGGCTTTAGTACTCAAAAAGTTTAGAAACAGGAACATTGGCAAGTAGTTTTAAAAAGTATCCAGGAGAGAATATAGTATTGTGAGTGAACGAATCTACTCTATGGATTAATCTCATCCTTGAAATGGAAAAGGACAATATGTTACAGTTACAATTTTACAAATAAGATATATACCATCAATTTCTGCTGTGTTCCTATGCTTTACCAAGTATTATTCCAATTTTATATTTACTTTAATGATTAAAACAGTATTTGCCAACATTAAACTTTTAATGAAATGTATTATTATAAATTTTTTTTAAAAATTTATTAAAAATGTTTTATTAAAATGTTATTTACAAAAGATACATATGGGCCAAAGAGTAGTTCAGTATGTAGAGGGTGTTTACTGTGTATGCAGCTAATCTGAGTTCAATCCCCAGAGCCCTGAGGCTGCCAGAGGAATCTCTGTATAGAAAGTCAGAAGTGAGCCCGGAGCACATATGGGTGCGCTCCATTCCCCACAAAAATAAGAAAAGAAAAACATATAACTGATCCTTGAGTAACATAGAGGTTAGAGGTGCTAATTCCTATATAATTTTTGAAAGCCCCAAATTTAATAGATAGTCTGCTGTTGACCAAGAAGATGGTTTTTTAATAGTATTTACTCACATTGTCTGCAAGTAGTGCTATGTGTTGCCCATAAATCTGTAAATTTTGATACATTTTTAAAAAATTATAATGGATTTTATAATGGACTTTATAATGAATTTGTATTTTATAGTAATAAGTGATAAATTGTATTTCTGTTTTTGTGGGGTATTTGAGCCATAGTATGTGGTGCTTGGGACTTCTGACTCTGTGCTCAAGGGTCATTCCTGGTGGTGCCAGTCATTAATTTCGGTTGACTGTGTGCATGGTAAGTGCTTTAACCCCTCTACTAAGTCTTGGAGCCAATCAAATAAATTATCTGCATATATTTTATACATGCATGGAATACTTTTTCTTAGATTTTTTGATATTTCTAGGATATATTGATCATCTTTAATTATTTCACATCAATACCAATCTCCAAAAAAGTTTCAAAATATAACTATTGACAAAAAATCGTATAGAAGTCCAAATTTGTATTGTTCATGGGATAACTATATTAAAAAGAAAAAAGAACCACAATAAACATACAAGTAAAATGAAGGTACATTTCTTTGGAGTCTTTCAATTATGTATTTATATTAGTATATATACAAGTATAATCTTTAAAAAATAAATATCACTTACTATAACATTTTATTGAGTTTTTTATAATTGTAATGTTTTACTGCTAAGATGATATTGTTGTGAACATTTATATCTATTTGTCTACTTTTCTGATTGTTTACTTAAGATCTGGTATAAAAAGCTTACTTACTAGGGCTGGAGCAATAGCACAGCTGGTAGGACGTTTACCTTGCAATTGGCCGACCTGGGTTCAATTCCCAGCATCCCATATGTTCGCCTGAGCAACACAAGGGGTAATTCCTGAGTGCAGAGCCAGGAGTAACCCCTGTGCATAGCCAGGTGTGACCCAAAAAGAAAAAAAAAAAGCTTACTTACTTATGACTGGGTATGTTGCTCAGGGCTAAAGCACTTGGCTTGCAATTATGAAATTTTGGGTTCTATTCCTCGCACTCAATGGAACGACCATCTCCGAATGTAACAGCTATGTGTACCTAGGTCGAGAGGTCAACATGACAAATGACCTGGCACCCGAGCTGCAAAGGAGGAAGAGAGTGGCTTGGAATGCCTTCAAGAACGTCGAAGAAATAGCTAAGAGGACGAAGAACCTCCGGCTCCGGGCACATCTCTTTGATTCCACTGTTCTTCCTGCATTAACATATGCCTCAGAGACCTGGGCCCTATGCAAACAAGATGAGAACGCCATTCAGGTCTCCCAAAGAAGAATAGAAAGAGCTATGCTTGGAATATCATGTTTCACTCAAATGAGAGAACGAATCCGGAGTTCTGACATCTGCCGACAATCAAGGATCAGGGACGCTGTCTCATTTGCCAAGGTGTCGAAAATCAGATGGGCTGGTCACGTAATAAGATTTAAAGACGACCATTGGACTAGAGCTGTTACTGATTGGATTCCACAGGATGTCAAAAGACCGCGTGGCCGCCCACCTACCAGATGGTCAGACTTCTTCGTCAAGATCATGAACGATCGGTTTGAGGCCCTTCACGTTCCCGGACCGAACAGATGCCATTGGGCTACACTAGCACGCGACAGGGACAAATGGAGACGTTACTGGCGCCCGCTCGAGCAAATCGACAACTAACGGGAAGTTAAGTGATTAAGTGATTCCTCGCACTATAGAAACAAAACCAAAATATCTAAGTGTGGTTGAAAATATATCTCAGTGCTAAAATATTTGCTTCACATTTGTGAGGTTATGGGTTTGATCCCTGAATTTCCATATACGCACAAAAAAGCTAATTTACTTAAAGAATATTAAACTGCTTAAAACTAAGTATATATTGCCATACTATTATACAGATTTAATTCTCAATAAAATAACTTGAAAAGGTCTATTTTTATCATCTTTGTTAGGAAAAGATGTTATCTGATTTTTAAATGTTTGTAATTTGGGGGCACATTTTAATTTGTCATTTTAATTTGTGCTCTTTGTCTTTAAGTGAGCTGGAAAATTGCTCTTGTGTTTACAAGTCATTTACACTTCTTTCAATATAGATTATATGATCATAATTTATGCTTATTTTTTCTATACAATTTTAATAGCTAAATACTGATTTATTTCACAGCACTAATTTATTAAAAACATTCATCTTTTGCCTCTCATATTAATTGACATTACTTGTATGTTTTGCTTGTTTTTTGATCATTTAATTTACTTTTTACTTTTCTTTCAGATTGTAAGATTTTCACAGAAATGAGCATATGTTTTTCTTTATCTTCTACAGTTTTAAACTGAGAACAACTGTTTGTTTTGTAAAATAAGATACCTGTGCATTTACAATTTCTTCTCATTATTTTTACATTTTAACACATCTCAATTCATCTACAACTTATCATAGTAAGTGTTGTCATATTGAAAGAAACCACCCTTTTTTTCAATCATAGCACTGTAGCACTATCCTCCCGTGGTTCGTCCATTTGCTGGAGCGGGCACCAGTAACATCTTATAACACATTGTGAGACTTGTTGTTACTGGTTTTGGCCTATCGAATACGTCATGGGTATCTTGCCAGGTTTTTGCTATGAGGGCGAGATATTCTGGGTAGCTTGCCCGGCAGAGGAATCGGAATCAGGGTTGGCCTTCTGCAAGGCAAATGCCGTACCCGCTGTGCTGTAAACGTTATATAAAATATAATAGTAATACCGAATGTTGTTTCTTTAACAGTGCAATAAAATGATTATTTAGTAATTTTCTTGATTTATTAATGAAATATGTAAGCTCTTGAGTATAATGGGAGTAGTTTTCTAACACAATAGTCTGAGGAAGTTGAAACTGTTATAACTGTCTTGCAGGATTCCATCTCCCTAGCATGCTTCATTCTACTCCTCTCTCTATCCAATACGGTCTTCTTCTTCCTGGGAATCTGACCTCCTGATTGGCTAGGCTCTACCTTTAACTGCCTATTTTATGACATCATTCTCCCACCAAACCAAACACCAATTGGTCGAATGTTGGGGTTCCCATGCGGTTGTTTGTAAACAAATTTGAATTATCCTGGCAAGTGACCAGTGACAAATGACCAATCAACATTCACCAGTCATCTGTACTGGACACTTGTGGTCTTTAGCGCTTCAGTATTCAGACATACTCTCGTACCATCTCCTCTTCTCGTCTACCTTTCATCGGTATTTCCTCTTCTCTGACCATGTCAGGTAAGGAATAATACTTTTCAAAGCTTTTCATTAGATTTATCATCACTAAACTTAAAAGAAGTCTAGTAAAACCAGTACGTAGTAATGAAAGAAAGTGTTCAAGTAGAATTTTTTAAGTCTCATTTTAGCTTGACTTTGATATTTGCTGTGTGATTTTAGACATTGGCTTTCTTTCTCTCACATACAAACTGTTTTTCCTCATTGATTACTTTATATTTTAGACGTATTTACGAGCTCAAATACAAACATATATATATGTTGATTCTCTGTGTTTCTTTTTCCTTTTAATCGTGTATTTTATAAAATATCCGTTGACAAAAGTAAATCAGAGACAGTATTTTTACAGAAACAGAAAATGTAGATGCTGTGGAAACCTGTTAATATATACCCGCATGGTTTCTCTGTAATGGTCTCTCCTCTTGTAATTATACTTCAGTATTTTAAATATAGTGCTATTACACAGTAATAATCATTTATCTTTGAGTTTTCCATTTAAACCAGGTAATAAGAAAATTTGGGGCATGGGGAAGGTGTGGAGTGCTGAGTGGTAGGGAGGCAAGCCCTCTAAGGTAAGAAAGTTTGGGATCACTTTCATCAAACATTGACCAATCAAAACCAAGACTATAGGAGGGAGAATAAAATAGGTAAGAAAGAAAGAAAGAATTTGGATGGCAATTATCAAGGAAGGGGAAACAGTCTGGATTGAATGTTGAAAAAAACCAAGGATTTAAAATCAAAAAAGAAATAATATATGTTAAATAAAGTAAGGTAAAGGTAAAGGCCCTCCTGTTGATCGTCGATTTGCTCAAGCGGGCCCAGTAACATCTCCATTGGAGACTTTGTTGTTTCTGTGTCTGGCATATCGAATACTCTCGGTAGCTTACCGGGCTCCCCGAGAGGGGCGGAGGAATCGAACGCGAGTTGGCCATGTTGGCCGCTTCTAAGGCGAACGCCCTACCCGCTGTGCTATCGCTCCTGCCCTTATGCTGAGGTAAATACACTGAGAGCAAGTCAAAGCAATTTACTTCAATAAATGCCAGGACTAGAAAGTATACTATTCCTTGAGTAGGGTAACAGTAGGAAAACCAGTATATCAGAAAGCCATCCTTGGTGACTTTTTTCCTTATTATCTTTTAGAACACAGTACTTGGTACTTGACAATTTGGAATATGAACATGCTTCAAAAATGATGCATCCCATAAATAGCTAATAGTGGTTATCTAGGTGGGTGGAAGAAATAGAATCTTCAATGTTTTTATGACGTTCCAGTTTTTAAGTACATGTACGCGTTGCCTGTTGAAATTTAAAATGTGGTATATTCTAACTTGATTCAGGAGATTTGATTCATTTGTGTGGTAAGTAGGTTCCAGGTTAAAGCTGCTTGTCATCTTTACAAATATTATTTCATGTGATTTTTTCTTCCTAACATGAGAGTATTTTGATAATAGTCAACTTCTGTTTTTAGATCCTAAGAGGAAATAGGAAAATCAAGTCTCACATGTCGAATTACAGGTTTTTGTCTTATTTCTTAATTTTGATTGTTCCTACATTAAAAATATTTAATGGGATTTTGGTGCTCATTTACTAAACATTGAGAAGAACGTTTTCCAGGTTAATAAAGATAATTCTACACTAGGATTTGAAAGAAATTTGCAATATTTTGTGATCATTTTTATATGGTCTTTTCTGTTTGTGTGATAAACTGAAATCATATGCTAGGTTTAACACCTGTTGTTTGCTGTTTAATATTCAGAGGTATTGATGAGAATAATTTTTTGTAATTATGAAGTTTCTCTATTTTACTCATTTAAAAGATTTCTTACCTATGAAATATAATCAAGTTTATTCCTATTTTCTTTGTTTTATGTAGTTACTGGTAAATCATTTCTGTTTAATGGACTGGTAAAGTGTTCTCTCAAAAATCACCTTCTATTCCATTTCTTGGCTAGCAGTTTTTTCTAAAACAGAATACACTCTTCATATTGTATAAGTAAAAGACCCTCCCATTGATCATCAATTTGCTCGAGCGGGCCCAGTAACGTCTCCATTGGAGACTTTGTTGTTACTGTGTCTGGCATATCGAATACTCTAGGTAGGTTGCCGGGCTCTCCGAGAGGGGTGGAGGAATCGATGTGGAACAATTTTTTAATAAATTTATTGGACTGTTTTATTTGGTTTTGTTTGAGACCACATCCACAGTTATTAAGGGTTTACTCTTTGGTCTGCTCTCAATAACTTACTGTACTATACAGCTTGCTACATAGCCCAGATTTCATTGATATCTATATACTTCTTTTTTAGTTCTGTGATACATATTTTTCATGATGTTTTCTTTATACTTCCTCCTATGAAAACCCATGAAGTGGAAAAATTATATTTGTGTATGCATTATTATTCTTAGAGTTATTAGTTTATAAACAACTTAAGACACAGAATTTAAATAAAGTTTTCCTTCCAAAAACATTTCTTGGGAAAAACTCAAGTAGTCATTTTTGAAGTGGATCAAAAATCAGGGTAACCTTCAATGCATCAATAAGATTAAGTCATAAGTGAACCGTACTAGCACATATTCATTGCACAAGTCAAATGGAAACCTGATGATTACAATGGTAATAGTTGTAAAGACCCCAAATGCCTATATTAATGTAAGGTATCTTCCTAACCATTTCTGCATTGTAGTGATCATGCAGAGTTCTGGAAAAAATTCAACATGCTTAGGTTCCGTAACTTGGAAATTCATAAGGGACAGAGAGAGAGTACTGGAGGAGATAAGGCACTTGCCTTGTACACAGCCAATCTGGTTGGACCTCTGTCACTGCATACACTCTTCTGAATGTTGCAAGGGGTCACTCAGAGTGCAGAGCCAGAAAGAGCCCAAGATCACTGTCAGTTATTGGTCCAAACTATATTCCTTACCATGCCCAATAAAAATTATTGGAAAACATGAAGTCTCTTTGTCATTTCTGGCCCTCAGGTTTCTTCTTGTCCTGAGAATGTTACCCATTCTCTTAGACTTCCTAGTTTGGAAAAGCTTCCCTTATAGGAAATAACATATGAATCAATAGGAGAGCAAGCTACAGGCATTGTTAGGGTAAGGAGAAACTATCTGTAAGCAAGAAATCCAGGTACAGACAAGGTCACCTGGTGGCTCTACAGTTCTGTGTTCATTTGGGAGCACGATACCAAATACACAAAGTGCCAAAAGGTTCCAGACTTTGAATCACCCCAAATTGTTGGAATTTTGGAAACTCAGTTGACTGTTGGTACTAGAAGCATCTCGATGGATTAAATTTTAAGTTCATATTGTTCCTCTCAGCGTTGAAGGAGATTATTAGTCTCACAGATTTCTTTCATCACCCTCTTGTTCCTTACAGAAAATTTTCAAAATCCATCTGTATTGGGAACTATACATACTCTGCAGCTTTCCCTTCCCGTGGTGAACAATGCAGCTTCCCTAACAGGAAGTGTCTGCAACTACTCCAGAGTATCTGCTCCAGCTGGTAGTTCTGCTTGGCTCCTGCCCTCAGCCTCTAGCACCTCTTTCCAACCACTGATGGGTAGTGCCTATCTTTACCAACATTTCAGCACAACAATGCTACCTGGAGTTTTTCACCAGAGTCATATATCCACCTCAGCTTCTTCCGACCGGAGCGTTTTGGAATGGAATATTGCAGGAAGTGCTGAAGAGAAGTCTTCCATGGGAGACTTTTCTGTAACTGTCCTTGACCAAGACACCGCTGTCTCTTCCATGTCTAAGGCAGCTCGCTATGAGAGAATCCTGGATACCTATAATACGGTGTCTGTGTACCCATCACTTTCTGCCAGTCTTGTTGAGAAAACACCATATCAGGTTCCACATCAGAGTCAAAGCCTGTCACTTCCCTACCAGGAACAAAGCCAGGTGTATCACAATAATCAATGCAATCTGGAAACTCTCCTTTCTGGCCTGCAGTCCTATGACTCCTTGTCATACAAAGGCCAAAAACAAAGGTCCTCCCGTTGATCGTCGATTTGCTCGAGCGGGCCCAGTAATGTCTCCATTGGAGACTTTGTTGTTACTGTGTTTGGCATATCAAATACTCTTGGTAGCTTGCCGGGCTCTCCGAGAGGGGCGGAGGAATCGAACTCGAATCGGCCATGTTGGCTGCTTGTAAGGCGAACGCTCTACCGCTGTGCTATCGCTCCATACTCCATGTCATACACAGGACAAAATGGCTCTGCCCCCCACGCTTACAGCAACTCATCTAGAGAAATCGTTATTGTTCTGAAGAAGGTCCAGCCCCCAAATAACCAACCACCAGCCTCCTCCTCTGGAATCCACTTCTCTGTGTCTGCTCCACCCATCACAGAATCGAGTTATCAAGGTGAGTTAAACTGAGAGAAGGGAAAGAAAACTAAAAATTGGGGTCAAAAAAGAGGAAAACTGTCCATAGACAGTTGGTCTTTAAATACATTCAGGTTTTTAAGTTTATGAAATGAAGTTAATTAAACTCAGTTCATGTTTACTCCCCTCACCCATTTTATAGCATATTATTTTCACACTCAGCATAAGAGCTCCTAATGCACATTGGAAGGTATGATAGTATAATGGACAACTACGTTTCGTATAATGAACTTCAGGAGCACACAACAGAATGCAACATTTTTCCCAAGTTATTTCATTTATTTTTTAATTTTTATTAGTTAAACATCATGAGGCAGAGTTGCAGACTTACAAATTATTGTGCTTGCATTTCATTTATACAATGATGGAGAACCTATCTCTCCACCAGTGCCCATTCTCCACCACCACGGATACCAGTATTCCTGCCACCACCCATACCCCCCATCCCACCCAGCCTCTGTGGCAGGGTATGCCACATTTTTCACTGTTGTAGTTCAGCAGTCCTCCAGAATTACCACACTAAAAGTAAAATACATGTCTTAAACTAGTATTTTGTTATTTTCGTAAGAAGTTTCAGAACTCTTATTGTAATGGTACCACTTTAACTTTCCCTTCCATTAATGAGCAGCAAAGTTCTGAATACACTTGTGGTTTAGAGATTCTGTCTCAAATCATCAAACCTAGAATCTGTACTTCAGCACAAATATCATGCTGAAGGAGTGCTTCATTCATACTCTTATTCTATGATATTAACGTCCTTTAATTTTTCTATGAAAGTGAATAAATTGAGAGTACAATACATTACAATGCTAAGCTCTGTATGGCACTTATTAGTTTGAAAATCTCTATTATTATTTTTTATAAAAAAGCTTTTGTTTGGAGGACGTTGAATCTGTGTCATAGCCCGAAGTGCTCAGGAATTACTCCTGGGTCTGTGCTAGGGATCACTGCTGAAGATGCTTAGGAGATCATACGTGATACAAAAGATTAAACTGAGGTCAGCTGTGCGTAGGGCCAGTGCCTTACCAAATGTACTATCCCTCTGTCCAAGTCTCTTCTTTTTTAAGTTAGTTTACACAGAAACTCTTTCAAATACAAAGAAAACCAAAAAACAACAGCATCACATGACAAACAGTAAGAACTACAACAGTTACCTCCAATCCTCGAGCAAAGGGCCTGGTCCATTATCCGTAGAATACTCAGTAACAATGCTTTGCCTGTTGCTGGTAGGTGCACAGTTGTTGCAGCACTAGGTTTGTGGAGGGAATATCTCATTTTGCAGGGACTGACTTCTTCCTTGGTTCCTTTTTAGTGATAAATTTCCTGGGGATGGAGACTTCCCTGCATTCGCAACCTTCAGGTCAGACATTTGGTCTGACACAAATTTCCGAATTGCCCACATGTTGCAGTAGCAGGATTCAAAGACCTGAGAGTAATCCATCACCTGAGCTTGGGAAAGTTCCCATAATATCTCCAGCCCAAAGTAACCTGGCACTGACCCCAACTCCAACTCAAGAACAAATGGTTAAGAATTTTGATCAGATGAAAACTGGGCTTTCAAAACCTCTGGAGACCTACCAGATCCCAGTAGACGTAGATCAATGCAAAGACCTGCAGGTAATGAACACCACTGACACCATCACTCTAAGGCAGGTGCAAGAAAATTCAAGTGGAACCAAGGGGACCTCCCATGCAAAACGGAAGAACAAAAAGGAGGCTTCTGAACCTCTTGAGGGAGAACCCAAGGCCAAAATCCAGTCAAAAGTCCGAGAATGCTTGCTAGGGGGAGCGGGTATTTTTCATAATGCTGCAGTCAGTGATAGGTGTCCTGTGACCATGGCCAAAACTAACAGCAAACCTCAAAAAGCTGCATCCAGCAGGATCAGCAAGACAAAGAACAGGAGAAGATAAAAAAACACCAGAGAAAACTCTAAGAAAGCTAACGAGTGTAATCAGCCAGGGAACAAGGTCAAGGTAGAAGAAAAGCCCACCATTGGCAAGATGAAACACAAGAAAAGTCAAACTAATGTTTGCCATGATACTGTTAAAAAGCCCGCCGCTACCTAGGCATACACATGCTGGATTCTGTCAAAGCTTTTCATGCTCTGGGAAGAAGAGTGATCAAAAATCTGGAATCTCTTCCTCACAGGTCCTGAGTAGCTCAAAGAAGCCTACAGATGTCAAGCCACCCACAGCTGCCAAGCCATGGCTAGGTGCTGCACGGGATGGAAATGTCCTTGAGAAAACTCAGGTCAAAGCACAGAAACCAAATAGCAGTGCTGAAAAACGCTCATCTCCAACCCAGTCTGAGCTGCCACCTCCTGGGAAGGTCAAATTGGTACCTTTGCTGAATTCACAGAGACAGGGGGGGGGGGGGGATGGGGGGATGGGGGGGGGGATATTATCCATGGTGGTGGAAAATGGGCAAGAGTGGAGGGATGGTATCTGATCATTGTATAATCGAAACGCAAGCACAAAAAATTGTAAATTTACAACTGTAAAAAATAAATAAATAAATAAAGGAAAAAAATAAAAAGAAATTTAAAAAAAGATTAAAAAAAGAAACATCCCATAATAAATACTTTATCATTGCAAAAAAAATTGGTACCTTTGCCTTTTCTTACCATGGAGAGGCTGCAAGCTCGACCTGTTCTTCAGAGACGACAATCTGTGGCCTCACATCGTCCTGCTGCAGCTGACCCTGCCAAGCCTGGCTCTACCAATGCAGCTCAGCCAACTGCTGCTAATTCCTCCCGTTCAACCACTGCATTTTTGTCTGATTCTGCCAAAACTGCTCAGTCCATTTCAACCAAACCATCTCGACCAGGTTTGCATAACCCCAGTAGCCAGCCTATTCGTCACCCCGCAGCTTCAATACCTGCTCCCTACAAGACAGCAGCTGGCACATTTCTCCAGTGGGAGGCTCCTCCTGTCTCTGTGAACAAGCGGCAGTCGCCACCCAAACGTCAGAGTCACTTTCTCCTCCAAGACTTCCATTTCCAACCGATTCCATGGAGAAAGTCCAATGTTCCCGAGCCAGTCATGTCAAAGCCCATCACTAAAGAGCAGAGACCAGAGCGTGAGGCTATGAAAAGGAAGGTTCAGCAGGAGCGTGAGAACACTGCCAAGCACACCTCGTTGGGGGAAAGTGCAGTTCTTTATTGAGAGGGAAAAAGAGATGGACATCTCCCTCTACTATGGCTACTTAATGTGAGAGCTGGAATGGTAGGTTCCACTTTATGTACCAGATGGTGCCCTAGGCAAACACTGAAATGCCATACACCTTTTGTTTATTGTAATATATTTTTCAAATTAAATAGATGTATCATAGTTAATTGGTTGTTAATAAAAGTTCTGAATTTTGAGATGCTGTCCACTCTGGTTGATTTGGGAGTGGCTGGGGATTGACGGATGAGATGGGAAAGAATGGGAAGTTAGAGAGAGGAAAAAGGGGGAATAGGCAAGACTCCAAGAAATACAATCTTTGTCCAGGGTTATAAAGCCCATAAGAGGAGAAATTGCATGGACCTGAGGAAGAGTGGGGTAGGGTCAGAGGAAGAATATAGCTGAGAGGGCATTTGCTTTGCAAGCAAGAAGGACTCAGTTCATTTCTTGCAATCTTTTATGGTCCCCAGAGACCCACCTGATGTGAAACTTTAGCACCGAGCCAGGAGTAAGGCCAGAACACAGTCAAGCATGCCCCATCCCTGGTGTCCTCCAAAAAAAAATGGGAGAAATGGCACGGTCTGCGGTTTTCGGTTAAAAAAATAAATTTGGAATAGACTGAGGAAGGCAGATGAGTCTAATATGACCAGTAGAAAAGTTAAAATTCTTCCATGGAGACTGTGTTTACGCCTCATGGCACCTTTGGAAGATACCCAAATTTGAGACACATCACTAAAATGTTTGGGTGGTCTATCCATAAATGTATACTGGGGATGCGAACACTTACACTGGGGAATAAACCTACCAGATGAGTGATCAACGCCCTCAGAGTCATTCAAGGATGACTCTTAACAGTGACAAAGCCAAGAGAACAGTTGCAGCATGAAGCCTGAAGATCAGCTCCTGGGAGATGCAAAGATAAGTCACCATGTCCTCGGGCCCTTTGTTCAGCACCCCTAGCTGCACCATTTCACTTATTCCCAACAATATTCATAGTTTCTATCACGGTGACATTTTACTAGCTAGTTTCAACAATGAGATCCATTGCCGATTTAAGTCTTTGGATTTGTAAACTCCCCAAGGTAGCCAAGCCAGCATTCAGGAAATTTCTGGTGGCGGGAGCTCAAATTATATTAGCTTCAGTGGGCTGGTCTTTGGTCTTCCATGGTCCCTGGTGCCTGTAGGTTTCTCTAAACATCGCTTTAAACTGTAGCTCACACAAGATCCAGCTTTATAAATGGGCGTTGTGGCTGCATTGCGGTAGGTACCATACTAAAATATGTGTCCTATGTCACCACTCCCAAAGCAGTTGGTACCGGTTGACCTTGAGCCTGGAAGGTGATGGTGGAAAGAGATCACCCTAGGAGAGTTAATGGGGTGATGGATGGATGGAAAGGAAACAGGAAAGGTAGGGAACTGGAAATCTGGTAATCATCATGGGATAGTTGGTGGATTTTTTTCAAATACGTTAAAATATTTTTTGTAATTGAGATTCAAGACAAAATACGAAAATAAGATAGGTTCCAAAGAACAGGTTACATATAAGACCGATATAGTTGATATGGCTGGCATTCCTTCTGGGCTTTCAATCGTACCATTTACTAAATATGTTATTTTCACATCACTTTAGCTGTGGAGAGGAATGGTGAGAAACAAAATGCCACCGGAAAAGCAAACTGGATGACCACCTTCAATAAAATCCAGGTGGAAGGTGTTCAAATGGATCCCAAGTGCAAAGATACGTTAACAGGAACATATATTTAACTAACACTGCTCGGTACCAGTAACTACTTTGTTGAAAATGGGGGGAAATGATCACAGTTTCTGACTGACCTGAGACTGACCAGTTAATAGATTTTCCCAGGCAAGGGTAGTTGACTGGCTGGGAACAGAAAAACGTGAAACGTGTTTTGCTACCTTTAACGGAAGGCTGGAGGGAATTGATCCCAATAATCTCTCAAAACTAACAAGCTTCAACTCTCTTGAAGTAATGTTGTATTCACTGAGGAAAAAATGTTGGGAGAAAAGTCTGAAATGATGGGAAAAGAGACAGTAAGTGTAAAAGGAAAGGCTTGAAATTGGGGTTCCTCTGAAAACAAAGCTTGAAACAAGATCTGGTAGGAACATGATTTACTGGAAATGGGATCTGAGGAGGAAAAGAGTGATATCAGGGATGTGAACAAGGAAAATCCAAGTTAACAAAGACTTATCTAGCTGACTACCCCATGGGCAACATGGTTCCAAGACTACCAGAACTTACCAAGTAATTTACTTTAATTTTCTTTCTTTTATATGGTCAATTACAACATGTATTCTTAGCCTTTTTCAAACACAATTTGGAGTATTCATTTCTTTCTCAATATTCTGTTCATTTGTGTAAGCATTTTAAATAACTGCTGGATAACAGAATTATTTGATCAGACTTATTTTTTACTTTAATGTTTAGTTGAGATTACTGAAAACTAGGTCTAAAGTGAAGTTTGTCTTGATTGGTACAAGTAGAATTGGGAGGACTAATTATGGAATTAGACATTTTAGGGTACGACATTCAGTTCCTAATAATACTAGAAAAGGACAGTGTCCCAAATAAACTATTGAAAAAGATATTCATCTCTATTTCAACTGTAAATTCAGCATTTTCTATATTAAATTAAAAATGAATTAATATTCCTGTATTTGGTCTTTTAAAGACATTCCAGGTTGGTTAAGGAAACTAAAACTGCCTATGAAATCATTACAACTTAATCATAAAAACCTGATTACTACTTAAGTTTCCAAGAATGTCAGTGCTAAGAATTATTTCCCTGGATCTCACTAGTGTATATGATAGTTATATGAATACACCTGTGTACATACATCGCTGGTATCTAATTTAGAGAATAGATATATAGAGATTAGATCACATAGCTAAGTGTGATCTGAACTATTCTAGACATTCCCTGCCCCACACACACAAAGACTTGTACTGATCCTTATGGATCCATGACTTTTCGTCCTCCCCACTCCCAGAGTCTTTTAAAATTGGGGGTTTGGTGTTGGGAGAGGGAGTGGTGGGAGAGAAACTGGGGACAGTAGCAATGGAACTGTATATTAGTGGAGGTTGGTTGTTAAATTATCCTATGAATAAAACTGAATCATGAAAAGGTTTGTAATTTGTGTCTCCTGCAGATTCAATGCAAAAACATGATATTTAGTTTCTACCACCGTGACTCACATATGAGTTTGCTGAAATTTATTTTTATCACCTTGGCTGGGCTCATTACATGGATGCCTGTGTGGTAAAACATTTTTCATTTTATGCAGACTTAAGAGACAAAACTAAAAGGGTTGGGACTTCTCGTTGAAGGAGAAAAGAGCACAAAAAAACCATGATGACCACAGCTCAGCAGGGTCAGCTAACTTCCGTGATGACAGACCTCCTTCACTGATTTCCTCTTTTGTAATGTGGAAAAATGAAAAGAATTTTCAGGCTGCCAGGGGGTTGTCCTGTCCAGTTCACACTATTTTCTTTTCCATCAGAATTGTTTAAAGATTATTTGATAAATTTGGAGCTTAATGATTTGTTCTCATATATTTCCCCTACATGGTGTCAGTGGGCATTGATCCAGGAAGGCCAACATGAAAAAGTTGAGGTGTATGTCTTAACCACCAATGCCAACACTACTATAAGTATGGAACCCAAAGTACAATAGTTAACCATCAAAACGTGTTTGTCAAGGAAATCGGTGGGAATGCAGGGAGAAATGGGTCATTTGTTCATGGAGGGATGCAGACACTGGTGGTGTGATTAGAATTGGAATATTGTATGACAAAACTCCATTATAAATGACTTTGAAAATCAAAATTGCCTAAATTTAAAAAAAAGAGACGTCAACTTACGTCTATATTTCAAGAAATCTTGTCTTAGCAAATTTTGGCAGGGAGACCATAGTTGGTAGGTAGAGGGAGAAAGAAAGGGAGAGTTGACAGTTGGGAAGAGAAGCCTGGATATCATGGAAGAGATGAAAGCTGATCTTAGAAGATTTGGAGCCATCAGAGTTTAGAGAGTAAAATGGTGAGACCATTGCAGTTTAGATAGTTAAATAGAGAGATTGGTTTAAGTCATCAGCAGTGTATACATAGAGAGAGTTCAAAGACCTCACTGATATTCAGGATATATTAACTGACAAGGGAAGCGTTTTTTTTTTCCTGATGCACTATGTAAGTACGATATATTGCCAGGAAGAATGATAAAAAGTTGGTTCTCTTTTTCACAGATTAATAAATTAGAGATGAAAACTTTTGTACAAAGGAATCTGTCATCTTGTCCTGTTGCTCTGTTTTCTTGTCATCATTCCATTCTCCCCCATGACCCTACCTAACCAGGGCTCTCCATATTTCTCAGCAGTGTCACCACATAGCCTCAGAGCTGTGTTAACTGCCAGTAGCTCACAGCTCTCATGTTTTACCCACACCCAGGCCAGAGCCATCCTTCTGAAACCAGGATATTTGCTGAAGGCCTGTTCTTCCTTGAATTGGCAGTCATGGTTTACCTCTACTTAATCATTGTGTTTACAAATTTAGATGAAAGTCACTATACTAGTGACAGGGATTTTCCAAACTAAGGAAATCATAAACATTTCCCTTTCCCCCAAGAATTTGGGGCTAGTTCTTATCTATCCACTGCTAATCGTATGTGATAATTAGGAAACAGAACTGAAGAAAAAACAGGGACATTTGTCAATTTGGTGCCATGACTAATCAGTCTTAGTATAAGTATATATTTCTAGGGGAAAAAAGCAGAAGAAAAGTAGTTGTTGCTATCAAAGAATGCCAAATCTCTGCCAAGAAATCATTTTAAAATAAAAATTGTGACTATGGACTGTACATTATTGCCACTCAATGCCTCTTTTGAAGACCACAAGACCCAAAAGGAGAGAGAGAACAAAAGGGAATCCCCTGCCACAGAGGCAGGGTGGGATAGGTGTAAGAGGGATACTGGAATCCATGGTAGTGGGAAATGGGCACTGGCCGAGGGATGGGCAATTTATAATTGTATAATCGAAACCCAAGAACAAAAATTTGTAAATGTACAACTGCACCTCATGGTATTTCAATAATAAAAATTTTAAAAAAATAAAATAAAATAAAATTTGTTTTGTCTGCCAGAGATCAGCAGATGGGAACCTGAGTGAAGGCAAAAGATTAAATTGGTTGAGTTTTATTTATCCTTGAGTATATTAATTTGATTTTGGAGTCAATTTATATGACAGATCATCAAGACACAGAAATTGTCAGCACTTCTCTTGTTTAAAAGTATAGTGATACACCATATCTCTATCTCACATTCTTTTTATTTCTGATAGTTTGACACAAAAGATACGGCGAAGTCATAGATAAATATAAATTATTTAAATAGTTTTTTGATTATTTAAAATTACATTATAGAATTACATTACAGAGTTTCATAAATTTTAGGATTATGCAAAATCAACGTGCATGTATCATATTACACTCACTACTGAAAGACCTACTCTCTCATTCACCATTGTTCAGTTTTTCCACTTTGATTACACCTTTCCATCTGGTAACTAAATTGTCTTATAGTTCTAAAGTTCGTTTTTATTGCTTTGAAAAGATCAAAATTATGCAATTTTCAACATTGGATGAAACTAGAGGATATCATGCATGTGAAGTTAGCCTTAAGGAAAGGAACAGATACAGAGAGATTTTTCTCATACGTGGATTTTAAAGACACACAGCAAGGTAGCAACAAAGGTTTAAGAGCAATGTAAGGGGAGAACTGATCCACACAATTGAGTCAGGGGATTGGAGGGAGGGATTCTGGGGGTTTGGGGGAGAGGGAGGGTTTATTTATTGAGAGAATGAGGAGTGTCATGTTGGAATTATGTGAATGAGAAACCATTATTAATTGAATTATAAATCATAGAATATAAATAATGTTTTAGATGTTTGTCTGTCTCATTTTATTCTTTTAATTTGCTTTCTACATATGCCACTTATAAATATACCTGTATGATGCCTATCTTTCTCTGCTTGGTTTATGTCACTAAACATAATATCCTCATGTTATCCATTTTTATACAACTAATAAGAAGATTTCACTTCATACAACTGATTAGTATTCCATTGCTTTACCACCTTTCATTTTCAAAATTTGTGGTTTAAAAGATACAAATGTTGGTTTTAACAAGGCTCTGATGTCTTAACAGATGTAATAAATACCAGGTTGTTCACTCTATGGCTTAGAGGCCAGCTGCACTCTCTAGGGGTAAAGGCAGAGCAGATAGAGAAGGGAGCACCAAATAAATGGTGCTGGGAAGATCTGACCAGGATGGGAGATGCCTGCTGAAAGTAGTTTATGGACCGAACATGATTGCCACCCAATGTCTCTTCTGCAGACCACAGCACCCAAAAGGAGAGATAGAACAAAACGGAGTGCCCTACCAAAGAGGCAGGGTGGGATGGGGGATGGGGGCTGGGAGGAATACTGGGATAGGTGGGAGTGGAGATTGGGCACTGGTGGTGGGATGGGTACTCGATCATTGTATAACCGAAACCCATGCACAACAACTTGTAAGTCTACAACTGTACCTCATGGTGTTTCACTAATAAAACAAAACAAGACAAAAAATTTAAAAAAAAGAAAATTGCTGTTGTGTTTACTAGTCATTTTACTAGTCATTTACTAGGCATTACTAGTCATGGACATCTCTCTCTATTATGGCTACGTAATGTGAGTAGCTGGAATGGTAGTTTTCACTTTAGGTACCAGAGGGTTGCCTTAGACAAACACTGAAATGCTATACACATTTTATTTATTCTAATATATTTTTCACAAATTGAAGAGATGCATCGTAGTTAATTGGTTGATAATAAATGTTATGAAGTTTTTGATGCTGTCAAATGTGGTTTTTTTGGGAGGGGTTGGTGGTTGAAGGATGGCATGGGAAAGAATGGGAAGTTATAGAGAGGACAAAGGGGGAATAGACAAGACTCTGAGAAAGAGAAACTTGGTCCAGGGTTATAAAGGCCATAAGAGGAGTAATTGCATGGGCCAGGTGAAGAGTGGGGTAGGTTCAGAGGAAGATTATAGCTGATAGGGCATTTGCTCTGCAAGCAAGAAGGACCCAGTTCAATTCTTGCAATCTTTTATGGTTCCCAGAGACCCACCAAATGTGAAACTTGTGCGCAGAGCCAGGAGTAAGTCTAGAGCACAGTCAAGTATGCCCCATTCCTGGTGTCCTCCAAAAAAAAAAAATGGGAGAAATGGCACGGTCTGGGGGTTTGGATTAAAAGAACAAGGTTTACAAATCAAGGTTCAGTCCTCCTGAACCTTGTTTTTATTGCCTATGGGTATTATTTTTACACTTGATCACTTGACATCCCCTTACTCATTGATTTGCACGGCGGGCACCAGTAACATCTCCATTCATCCCTGTTGCTTGCTAGTGTAGACCAATGGCGTCTGCTCACTCCAGAAACACAAAGAGCCTCAAACCATCGTTCAGGGTCTTGATAAAAAAGTCTGACCATCTCATATATGGGCGACCACATGATCTTTTGACTTCCCATACAATCCAGTTGGTAATGACTCTAGTTCAGTGGTCATCTCCAAATCGCATTACATGTCCAGCCCATATGATTTTCAAAGCCTTAGCAAACGGGACAGTCACCCTGATTCTCGATCACCGACCAATGACTGAACTTTGGATTCCTTCCCTCACTTGAGTGAAGCCTGATAGTCCAAGCATAACTCTTTTGGTTCCTCTTTCCTTTTTCTTTTTCTTTTTTTTTCTTTTGCTTTTGGGCCACACCCGGCAATGCACAGGGGGTTGCTCCTGGATCAGGCACTCAGGAATTACTCCTAGCTGTGCTCAGGGGATCATATGGGATGCTGGGAATCGAACCCAGGTTGGCTGCGTGCAAGGCAAATTTCCACTGTGCTATTGCTCCAGCCCCTCAATACCTCTTTGGGAGACCCAAATAGCGTTCTCACCCTGTTTTCATAGGGACCACGTCTCTAATGTATGTTAAGGCAGAAAGAATAGTGGAGTCGAAGAGATTTGCCTGGAGCTGGAGGTTCTTCATGCTCTTAGCTATTTCTTTGACACTCTTGACGGCATTCCAAGCTGTTCTCTTCCTCTTGCAAAACTCAGGTGCCAGGTCGTTTGTCATGTTGAGTTCTTGACCTAGGTACATATAACTGCTGCATTCAGAGATGTTCTTTTATTTGACAGTGAATGGAATGTCAGGAACGAGTTCCTTTCTCATGAACATTGTCTTCATGGGATTCAGCTGCAGTCCGACTTTCCACACTTATGGACGAAGTCGGCCAGAATTTCTACCACTTGGCTAATATTTGGTATTATGAGAACGATGTCATCAGTGAAGTGGAGGTGGTGTAGTTGCCAATCTTCTTTCTTCACTCCCATTCCTTCCCATTCTAGTCATCTCATGATGTGAGTTTGAACGACCTGTTTGGCTAGGGCTTCGATGACTGCTTCCATCTCAACAGAATCAAAGGCCTTCTTTAAATCAGTAAATGTTAGACAGAGTGGCATCTTGAACTCCCGAGAAACCTCAATGAGCTTGGTTACTGTGTGGATATGGTTGATCATGCTGAATCCTTTTCAGACTCCGGTTTGTCTCATGGTTGTCCTTCATCTAGTGTTCTGCCAATCCTCTTCTGGATAACTCGAGTGAACAGCTTGTAGAGGATGGACTATAGGCAGATTGGGCAATAGTTGCCAAAGTCGTGGATGTCTCCCATCTTTTACAGTAGAACAGTCCTGCTGGTTTTCAATTGGGTCAGAAACTTGCATTCAGACAAGTAGCGTGTGAAGAGCCGAGCCAGTGTATGGATGAGTACTGATGGCAGATTCTTCAGGTGTTTTGATCTTACCTTGTGTGGGATGGGTGCTGTTTGCTTCTTTACTGACAAAATGTCCTGTCAGATTTCAGAAGGGAGAACGTTGGAACCACATATTCATCCTGTGGAATTTGGTATGTGGGCAGGTGGACGTGGGTATTGAAGAGATCCGAGTAGAAGTCATGGATAATATTCTCCATTACCCTCATGGAAGATGTGATAGATCCATCAGGATTTCAGAGGGCAGTCATCTTGGTCTTGTAGTTGCAAAGGACAGGCGGGTGTTATGACTACTTTTCTAGGCTTCTGCTGCATCAGCCAGCACTGCTGCTCTTCTCTCTTTGGGGTCTTCCTTTATTGCTTCTCTGCACTGCTTTGCGATCTTGAACATTAGCTTAGGGTTGCCTGAGGCTCCTGCCAAGCCACATTGGCAAATGAGTGCAAGAATTTCTGAAGAAAGGCATCTTTTTGTGGATTTCGCTCTTTCGAAGTTCCTTGCACAATCATGGAGGTGCTGAACCAGTTGATCGTATTTTTCATCAATGTTGAAGATGCCATCAATGATGGCATCTTTCCATGTTGCCACAGTAGTACCAAAGAGCTCCCAGTTGGTGGTCGTTCTGGGAGTTTTCTTCTTAACCTTTGCAGCCCTTTCTCCCCACTCCGTGAATTAGAATTTTGCACTACCGAGCTGCCGCCATGCTCCAGGCCTCTATCCGGAGTGGTTGGGCCAAATCTCATGCGTGACTGAAGCCTCACAGAACTACATAAAGTGGAACTTAGCGTCCTTGGACTCCAGGCTCTATGGACACGGAAACAGAGATCCTCTGCCTGCTTCCACCAATCTACGGTGACCCAGGGATCACACCCAAAAGACCCACCCTGCCAGAGCCAGATAAATACCTCATTGGCCGACCTCTACTACCTCCACTACCCAGTGGCCGCCATGCTCCAGGCGCCTTTCCAGACCACGTGGGCACTTTGCAGCCAAGTGAAGCATCATAAGACACTTCATACCCATTTTTCATTATTGCTGAACCATATTTGATGGGGTTTAAATACGGTTTGAACCATAGGAACACCTGCAAGAGTGATTAGAGACTTCCCTAAAAGCCTCTATCCCTCTCAGCGAGCCAGGCAAGCTACTGAGAGTAGCACACCTGCACAACAGAGTCTGACAAGCTTTTTGTGGCATATTCGACATGCCACATCCAGGAAATACAATGGGTCTAATTCCTCTGACCCTGAAAGAGCCCCCAATACAGCAGCGTTAAGAAGAATGAGCAAGTAGAGGCTGATAATATCGCCGGACTTAAGTAGACTGCCAAAACGAAGGACTAAAACAACTGTCTGTACTTTCAACGCATGTACACTCACACTAGAAGCATCCATCAAGGACCTGATAGTGCAAGTGTGGAAGATCAAGCACGACATCATTGGTCTGACTGAGAGTAGAAGGCATTGATCACATACATGCCATTTTCAACCCTGGAGAAGGAGTGTTCCTCGGAACACGGAACCAAAGAGGTGGTGGTGTCAATGACCTTGTCAACACAAACTTGGCCTGGAGTATTGACTCATTCAAATGCCTAACATCCTGAACCCAATGATCGTTCTTGAATAGATGTCTACTACTACTGGCAGCTTCTATTTTCGTTGTCTATGCACCAACATCCAATTACGATGAAGAGGAAATTGAGAAGTTCTACATGGAGCTAGAGAAGTTCTATAAAGAAGACCACACCGCCCTAGAAAGCCGGTTTTCAACCCCTGAGCTGCGTGGGACGGGCACAGAGGCCCAGCTCTGGGCAACAAAGCTGAACGGCTCCAATTCCAAACAGGAGACGTTCCCAACTCCTCGCCCAGTGCCAGGGACTCTTTCCGGAGCCGTGGCCGCTGACGCGGCCGCGAAATATTTTCCCACTACATATGCCATAGGAACCATAAGCTACCTTCTTAGGTGGAAACTTCTCTCTTTTAGCTCAGCCACTAGAAACACAGTAGCCAATAACTCATAAGCCTATCTTAACTCACACTGCATATCAAGCAGAATAGTAACAATGAACGTGAAGTACTAAACCAAACCTCTCACAATGGTAAAGTAACGCAAAAGCCCACCAAACTTTCATATTGAAGAGTCTATCCCAGATGACACCAACAGTACTGTAGTCTTAGACAACCTCTCTGACCAGGAATTCAGAAGGGAGCTACTTAGGATGCTTAGGGAATTAAAAGAAACAATGGAAAGCAATGCCAATAGAATACAAGAGGATCTGAAGGCAGAAATGAGGAAAATGCAATCAGAAATGTCAGACCTGGAGGGAGGAGAGCGGACCCCCAGCGACCCCAAGCCCAGCGCGCGTCCATCCGGAGCAGCGCGCCCGGCAGCACACCGGCCCCTCCCATCCAGGTGGGTTGGAGGACCCGAGCGGAGCCCCGCCCCTGAACCCGGACGCTCGGCGGGCCGCCCAGCGAGCGCAGCCGGAGGACAGCGGGGATCCCAGGATCCTGGGAGGGAGTGGCCTGGGATTGTCTAGGGGCGTGGCCTCTAAGAAGGGGGCGTGGCCTAAAAGTGGGCGTGGCCTGCTTCCTGGCGCAGGTATATCACTCACTTCAATCAACTTGGACCTGCATCCTTTCATCCTTTTCATCAATTTGTTACCTAATACCAAACAAAATTCCTCACCTCTTCTACTACAATTCAACAAAATCCCACTCGCCTACTCCATTTCCAACAAAAGTTCAGTTGGAAAATAGCTATACAAGTTCAGTAGTAAATAGTAACGCCTCCAAAAGTTTCACTCAATGTCAGTTATAAAACAAAGAATAACGCCTGATTGAGAAGAAGGTCAGACTCAGAAAGGTAAAAGAGGCGCATCTACCAGCAACAAAGCGGAACGGCTCCTGGCAGCCTCTCCTCACACAACTAGAACAGTAGCAGCGAGTGTGAAGGACCAAATCACACTGGTCACAATGGTAAAGCAACGCAAAAGCCCACCAAACTTTCTTATTCACGAGGCTAGCCCAGACGACACCAACAGTACTATAGCGTTAGACAACCTCTCTGACAAGGAATTCAGAATGGAGCTACTCAGGATGCTTAGGGAACTAAAAGAAACAATGGAAACCAATGCCAATAAAAGACAAGAGGATTTGAAGGCAGAAATGAGGAAAATGCAATCGGAAATGTCGGACCTGAAAAACCTGGTAGCCGAATTGAAAACCTCAGTGGAAGGCCTCAGCAGCAGAGTAACAGCGGCTGAGAACAGAATCAGTGAGCTCGAAGATCAAGTTCAGAGTCTTGTCAGAAAAGAGCAGAAAATGGAAAAGAGACTCACAGTTCGAGAACAGATGGCAAGAGAAGCTCGTGATAAAGCCAAGAGGGGTAACATAAGAATTATTGGAGTCCCAGAGGGACGGGAAGAAAACCTTGACGAAGAAGAAACTGTCAAAGAAATCATTGCTACAGCGTTTCCAGAGCTGAAGAAAACTTGTGACCACATCCAGGAGGCCCGAAGGGTACCGGCTAGAAGAAATCCGAATAAAAATACCCCAAGACACATCCTGATCAAAATGACCAAAACTTTAGACAGAGACAAAATTCTGAAAGCAGCAAGATCGAAGAAAGAAATCTCTTACAAAGGAGCATCCTTAAAATTCACTGCTGATTTTTCTGATGAAACCCTCAGGGCCCGAAAACAGTGGTGGGACATAGTGAAAAAACTCAATGAAATAAATGCTTCTCCAAAAATACTTTACCCAGCGAGACTCTCATTCATAATAGAAGGAACAACACACAGTTTCACGGACAAACAGCAGCTCAGGAACTTCATAGACTCAAAACCATGGTTACGAGTACAACTAAATGGGCTACTTTAAGGCAAGACAGACCTCTCAAATACACCAAATTTCAACAGAACAATGGGACAAAATCCCATAACAATAATCTCTCTCAATGTCAATGGGCTAAACGCACCAATTAAGAGACATAGAGTGGCAGGATGGATTAGAAAATTGAACCCAACATTCTGCTGCCTGCAAGAAACACATCTCAATAGTCAAAGCAAACACAGACTCAGAGTCAAAGGCTGGAAAACAATCCTACAGGCAAACAGCTCCCAGAAAAAAGCTGGGGTAGCTATCCTAATATCAGACCACATCGATTTCAGAGTGAAGAAGGTCATAAGAGACAGTGAAGGTCATTTCCTATTGACCAAAGGATCTGTACAACAGGAAGAACTTACAATAATAAATGTATATGCACCTAATGAGAGACCAGCAAAGTACTTAAAACAACTACTCATAGATTTGGAAAAAGAAATCGATAGCAACACAATACTAGTGGGAGACCTCAACACCGCTTTGTCACCTCTTGATAGATCAACCAGACTCAAGCTTAGCAAGGACATACTTCATCTGAGGGAAACAATGGAAGAAAGGGGCTTAGTAGATATATACAGGACACTTCATCCACAAAAAGCTCAATACACATTCTTCTCAAGCGTACATGGAACATTCTCCAAGATAGACCACATGCTGAGCCACAAAACATGCCTCCAAAAAATTAAGAAGATAGAGATTGTATCAACAATCTTCTCAGACCATAATGCGCTGAAATTAGAAGTAAATCACACACAAAAACAGAAAACTAAATTAAACACATGGAAATTAAACAGTGCGCTATTAAACAACGAGTGGCTTAGACAGGAAATTAAAGAGGAAATCAAAAGATTCCTAGAAACAAATGAAAACGAGGACACGAGTTACCAAAACCTATGGGACACAGCAAAAGCAGTCTTAAGAGGAAAGTTTATAGCTCTACAAGCATTCCTCAGGAAGGAGGAGCGAGCCCACATAAATAAACTAACCTCACAGCTTAAGAACTTGGAGAAGGACCAAAAAAAGGAGCACAACCCTAACAGGAGGAAGGAAATAATAAAACTCAGAGCAGAGATTAACGAGATGGAAACCCAAAAAACAATCCGAAAGATCAATGAAACCAAGAGCTGGTTCTTTGAGAAAATTAACAAAATCGATAAGCCCCTAGCAAAACTCACAAAGAAAGGGAGAGAGAAAACCCTAATAAACCGAATCAGAAATGAAAAGGGGGTCATTACAACAGAAAATACAGAAATTCAAAGGATCCTCAGGGAGTACTTTGAAAAGCTTTATGCCACAGAACATCAAAACCTCGAGGAAATGGATAAATTCCTAGACTCCTACAGACTCCCAAGGCTGAACCAAGAAGACCTGGAATACCTGAACAGACCTATCACCATCAAGGAAATTGAAATGGTAATAAAAAGTCTCCCCAAGCACAAAAGCCCTGGCCCGGATGGATTCACCAGTGAATTCTTCCAAATCTTTAAAGAAGACTTACTCCCAATCCTCTTTAAGCTTTTCCATGAAATTGAAATATCAAATACACTTCCGAACAGTTTCTATGAAGCAAATATCACACTGATACCAAAAGCAGACAGAGATAAGACAAAGAAAGAGAACTACAGGCCGATATCCCTGATGAACACAGATGCAAAGATCCTCAACAAACTACTAGCAAATAGAATCCAACTACTCATCAAAAAGATCATACACCATGACCAAGTAGGATTCATCCCAGGGATGCAAGGATGGTTCAACATTCGGAAATCAATCAACATAATCCATCATATCAACAGAAGAAAAGATAAAAAGCATATGATCATATCAATAGACGCAGAGAAAGCATTTGACAAGATCCAGCAGCCCTTTATGATGAAAACCCTAGCCAAAATGGGCATAGAGGGGACTTTCCTCAACATAGTTAAAGCCATCTACCACAAGCCTACAGCAAGCATCATCCTCAATGGGGAAAAACTGAGAGCCTTCCCTCTAAGATCAGGGACGAGACAAGGATGCCCACTCTCTCCACTGCTGTTCAATATAGTACTGGAAGTACTTGCAATAGCAATTAGGCAAGAAAAAGACATTAAGGGCATTCAGGTAGGAAAGGAAGAAATAAAGCTCTCACTATTCGCAGATGATATGATACTATACTCAGAGAACCCAATAACCTCCACCAAAAAACTCCTAGAAACAATAGACTTGTATAGTAAAGTTGCAGGTTATAAAATCAATACACAAAAGTCCATGGCTTTCCTATACGCAAACAGTGAGAGAGAAGAAAGCATCATGAAAAAAACAATCCCGTTCACAATTGTGTCCCAGAAAATCAAGTACCTAGGAATCAGCATAACTAAGGAAGTAAAGGACCTGTACAAAGAAAACTACAAAACGCTACTTCAGGAAATAAAAGAGGACATGAGGAAATGGAAAGACATCCCCTGCTCATGGGTCGGAAGACTTAACATTGTCAAAATGGCAATACTACCGAAAGCACTGTACAAATTCAGTGCAATCCCTATAAGGATACCCATGACATTCTTCAAAGAAATGGAGAAAACTCTCCTGAAATTTATATGGAATAATAAACCCCCACGAATAGCTAAAGCAATTCTTGGGAAAAAGAAAATGGGAGGAATCAACCTCCCGAAATTCAAACTTTACTACAAAGCGGTAATAATCAAAACAGCATGGTACTGGAACAAAGGCAGAACTGCAGACCAATGGAACAGAGTTGAATACACTGACATCACCCCCCAATCATATGATCATCTAATCTTTGATAAAGGTGCAAGAAATGTGAAGTGGAGTAAGGAAAGCCTCTTTAACAAATTGTGCTGGCATCACTAGACGGCTACATGCAAAAAAATGGGCTCAGAATTCTGCCTAACACCATGTACAAAGGTAAGATCAAAATGGATTAAAGACCTCAACATCAGACCAGAAACCATAGGATACATTGAAGACAAAGTTGGCAAAACCCTCCATGACATTGAGGCTAACGGTATGTTCAAAGATGACACGCCACTGGCTGAGCAAGTGAAAACAGAGATAGATAAATGGGACTATCTTAAACTAAGAAGCTTCTGTACCTCCAAAGAAACAGTGACCAAAATACAAAGACAGCCTACAGAATGGGAAAGAATATTCGCCGAATACACATCTGACAAGGGGTTGATATCAAGGATATACAAAATACTGGTAGAACTCCACAAGAAGAAAACATCCAACCCCATCAAAAAATGGGGCAATGAAATGAACAGAAACTTTCTCAAAGAAGAAATCCGAATGGCAAAAAAGCACATGAGAAAATGCTCTACATCATTAATCATCAGGGAGATGCAGATCAAAACCACAATGAGATATCATCTCACACCTCAGAGACTGGCCCACATTCAAAAGAACAAAAGCAACCGTTGCTGGCGCGGATGTGGCGAGAAAGGGACACTCCTTCACTGTTGGTGGGAATGTCCACTGGTTCAGCCCTTCTGGAAAACAGTATGGACGTTCCTCAAAAAATTAGAAATTGAGCTCCCATTTGACCCAGCGATACCACTCCTGTGAATATATCCCAGAGAGGCAAAAACGTGTAGCCGAAGGGACATCTGCACTTGTTTGTTCATTGCAGTACTCTTTACAGTAGCCAGAAACTGGAAGAGACCTGAGTGCCCAAGAACAGATGACTGGTTAAAGAAACTTTGGTACATCTACACAATGGAGTACTATGTGGCTCTTAGAAGAGATGAAATCCTGAACCCGGACGCGCGGCCCGCGAGCGAGCCCAGCAGGAGAAGGGAGGGAGGAGAGCGAGGACCCCCAGCGAGCCCAAGCCCCAGCGCGCGTCCAGAGCCGGAGCCCCGCGCGGCAGCACACCGGCCCCTCCCATCCAGGTGGGTCGGAGGACCCGAGCGGAGCCCCGCCCCTGAACCCGGACGCGCGGCCCGCGAGCGAGCCCAGCAGGAGAAGGGAGGGAGGAGAGCGAGGACCCCCAGCGAGCCCAAGCCCCAGCGCGCGTCCAGAGCCGGAGCCCCGCGCGGCAGCACACCGGCCCCTCCCATCCAGGTGGGTCGGAGGACCCGAGCGGAGCCCCGCCCCTGAACCCGGACGCGCGGCCCGCGGAGCGAGCCCTGCCAGAGAACAGCGCGGATCCCAGGATCCTGGGAGGGAGTGGCCTGGGATTATCTAGGGGCGTGGCCTCTAAGAAGGGGGCGTGGCCTAAAAGTGGGCGTGGCCTACTTCCGGGCGGGCGGCCGCTTACGCGGCCGCAGGTATATCACTCACTTCAATCAACTTGGACCTGCATCCTTTCATCCTTTACATCAACTTGTTACCTAATACCAAACAAAATTTCTCACCTCTTCCACTACAATTCAACAAAATCCCACTCGCCTACTCCATTTCCAACAAAAGTTCAGTTCGAAAACAGCTATACAAGTTCAGTAATAAATAGTAACGCCTCTAAAAGTTTCACTCAATGTCAGTTATAAAACAAAGAATAACGCCTGATTGAGAAGAAGGTCAGACTAAGAAAGGTAAAGAGGCGCATCTACCAGCAACAAAGCTGGACGGCTCCTGGCAGCCTCTCCTCACTCAACTAGAACAGTAACAGCGAGTGTGACGGACCAAACCACACTGGTCACAATGGTAAAGCAACGCAAAAGTCCACCAAACTTTCTTATTCACGAGGCTAGCCCAGACGACACCAACAGTACTATAGCGATAGACAACCTCTCTGACAAGGAATTCAGAATGGAGCTACTCAGGATGCTTAGGGAACTAAAAGAAACAATGGAAACCAATGCCAATAAAAGACAAGAGGATTTGAAGGCAGAAATGAGGAAAATGCAATCGGAAATGTCGGACCTGAAAAACCTGGTAGCCGAATTGAAAACCTCAGTGGAAGGCCTCAGCAGCAGAGTAACAGCGGCTGAGAACAGAATCAGTGAGCTCGAAGATCAAGTTCAGAGTCTTGTCAGAAAAGAGCAGAAAATGGAAAAGAGACTCACAGTTCGAGAACAGATGGCAAGAGAAGATCGTGATGAAGCCAAGAGGGGTAACATAAGAATTATTGGAGTCCCAGAGGGACGGGAAGAAAACCTTGATGAAGAAGAAACTGTCAAAGAAATCATTGCTACAGCGTTTCCAGAGCTGAAGAAAACTTGTGACCACATCCAGGAGGCCCGAAGGGTACCGGCTAGAAGAAATCCGAATAAAAATACCCCAAGACACATCCTGATCAAAATGACCAAAACTTTAGACAGAGACAAAATTCTGAAAGCAGCAAGATCGAAGAAAGAAATCTCTTACAAAGGAGCATCCTTAAAATTCACTGCTGATTTTTCTGATGAAACCCTCAGGGCCCGAAAACAGTGGTGGGACATAGTGAAAAAACTCAATGAAATAAATGCTTCTCCAAAAATACTTTACCCAGCGAGACTCTCATTCATAATAGAAGGAACAACACACAGTTTCACGGACAAACAACAGCTCAGGAACTTCATAGACTCAAAACCATGGTTACAAATACAACTAAATGGGCTACTTTAAGGCAAGACAGACCTCTCAAATACACCAAATTTCAACAGAACAATGGGACAAAATCCCATAACAATAATCTCTCTCAATGTCAATGGGCTAAACGCACCAATTAAAAGACATAGAGTGGCAGGATGGATTAGAAAATTGAACCCAACATTCTGCTGCCTGCAAGAAACGCATCTCAATAGTCAAAGCAAACACAGACTCAGAGTCAAAGGCTGGAAAACAATCCTACAGGCAAACAGCTCCCAGAAAAAAGCTGGGGTAGCTATCCTAATATCAGACCACATCGATTTCAGAGTGAAGAAGGTCATAAGAGACAGTGAAGGCCATTTCCTATTGACCAAAGGATCTGTACAACAGGAAGAACTTACAATAATAAATGTATATGCACCTAATGAGAGACCAGCAAAGTACTTAAAACAATTACTCATAGATTTGGAAAAAGACATCGATAGCAACACAATACTAGTGGGAGACCTCAACACCGCTTTGTCACCTCTTGATAGATCAACCAGACTCAAGCTTAGCAAGGACATACTTCATCTGAGGGAAACAATGGAAGAAAGGGACTTAGTAGATATATACAGGACACTTCATCCACAAAAAGCTCAATACACATTCTTTTCAAGCGTACATGGAACGTTCTCCAAGATAGACCACATGCTGAGCCACAAAACATGCCTCCATAAAATTAAGAAGATAGAGATTATATCAACAATCTTCTCAGACCATAATGCGCTGAAATTAGAAGTAAATCACACACAAAAACAGAAAACTAAATTAAACACATGGAAATTAAACAGTGCGCTATTAAACAACGAGTGGCTTAGAAAGGAAATTAAAGAGGAAATCAAAAGATTCCTAGAAACGAATGAAAATGAGGACACGAGTTACCAAAACCTATGGGACACAGCAAAAGCAGTCTTAAGAGGAAAATTTATAGCTCTACAAGCATTCCTCAGGAAGGAGGAGCGAGCCCACATAAATAAACTAACCTCACAGCTTAAGAACTTGGAGAAGGACCAACAAAAGGAGCACAACCCTAACAGGAGGAAGGAAATAATAAAACTCAGAGCAGAGATTAACGAGATGGAAACCCAGAAAACAATCCGAAAGATCAATGAAACCAAGAGCTGGTTCTTTGAGAAAATTAACAAAATCGATAAGCCCCTAGCAAAACTCACAAAGAAAGGGAGAGAGAAAACCCTAATAAACCGAATCAGAAATGAAAAGGGGGTCATTACAACAGAAACCACAGAAATTCAAAGGGTCCTCAGGGAGTACTTTGAAAAGCTTTATGCCACAGAACATCAAAACCTCGAGGAAATGGATAAATTCCTAGACTCCTACAGACTCCCAAGGCTGAACCAAGAAGACCTGGAATACCTGAACAGACCTATCACCATCAAGGAAATTGAAATGATAATAAAAAGTCTCCCCAAGCACAAAAGCCCTGGCCCGGATGGATTCACCAGTGAATTCTTCCAAATCTTTAAAGAAGACTTACTCCCAATCCTCTTTAAGCTTTTCCAAGAAATTGAAATATCAAACACACTTCCGAACAGCTTCTATGAAGCAAATATCACACTGATACCAAAAGCAGACAGAGATAACACAAAGAAAGAGAACTACAGGCCGATATCCCTGATGAACACAGATGCAAAGATCCTCAACAAACTACTAGCAAATAGAATCCAACTACTCATCAAAAAGATCATACACCACGACCAAGTAGGATTCATCCCAGGGATGCAAGGATGGTTCAACATTCGGAAATCAATCAACATAATCCATCATATCAACAAAAGAAAAGATAAAAAGCATATGATCATATCAATAGATGCAGAGAAAGCATTTGACAAGATCCAGCACCCCTTTATGATGAAAACCCTAGCCAAAATGGGCATAGAGGGGACTTTCCTCAACATAGTTAAAGCCATCTACCACAAGCCTACAGCAAGCATCATCCTCAATGGGGAAAAACTGAGAGCCTTCCCTCTAAGATCAGGGACGAGACAAGGATGCCCACTCTCTCCACTGCTGTTCAATATAGTACTGGAAGTACTTGCAATAGCAATTAGGCAAGAAAAAGACATTAAGGGCATTCAGGTAGGAAAGGAAGAAATAAAGCTCTCACTATTCGCAGATGATATGATACTATACTTAGAGAACCCAATAACCTCCACCAAAAAACTCCTAGAAACAATAGACTTGTATAGTAAAGTTGCAGGTTATAAAATCAATACCCAAAAGTCCATGGCTTTCCTATATGCAAACAGTGAGAGAGAGGAAAGCTACATGAAAAAATCAATCCCGTTCACAATTGTGCCCCAGAAAATCAAGTACCTAGGAATCAGCCTAACTAAGGAAGTAAAGGACCTGTACAAAGAAAACTACAAAACGCTACTTCAGGAAATAAAAGAGGACATGAGGAAATGGAAAGACATCCCCTGCTCATGGGTCGGAAGACTGAACATTGTCAAAATGGCAATACTACCGAAAGCACTGTACAAATTCAATGCAATCCCTATAAGGATACCCATGACGTTCTTCAAAGAAATGGAGAAAACACTCCTGAAATTTATATGGAACAATAAACCCCCACGAATAGCTAAAGCAATTCTGGGGAAAAAGAAAATGGGTGGAATCAACCTCCCGAACTTCAAACTTTACTACAAAGCGGTAATAATCAAAACAGCATGGTACTGGAACAAAGGCAGAACTACAGACCAATGGAACAGAGTTGAATACACTGACATCACCCCCCAATCATATGATCATCTAATCTTTGATAAAGGTGCAAGAAATGTGAAGTGGAGTAAGGAAAGCCTCTTTAACAAATTGTGCTGGCATCACTGGACGGCTACATGCAAAAAAATGGGCTCAGAACTCTACCTAACACCATGTACAAAGGTAAGATCAAAATGGATTAAAGACCTCAACATCAGACCAGAAACCATAAGATACATTGAAGACAAAGTTGGCAAAACCCTCCATGACATTGAGGCTAATGGTATGTTCAAAGATGACACGCCACTGGCTGAGCAAGTGAAAACAGAGATAGATAAATGGGACTATCTTAAACTAAGAAGCTTCTGTACCTCCAAAGAAACAGTGACCAAAATACAAAGACGGCCTACAGAATGGGAAAGAATATTCGCCGAATACACATCTGACAAGGGATTGATATCAAGGATATACAAAATACTGGTTGAACTCCACAAGAAGAAAACATCCAACCCCATCAAAAAATGGGGCAATGAAATGAACAGAAACTTTCTCAAAGAAGAAATCCGAATGGCAAAAAAGCACATGAGAAAATGCTCTACATCATTAATCATCAGGGAGATGCAGATCAAAACCACAATGAGATACCATCTCACACCTCAGAGACTGGCCCACATTCAAAAGAACAAAAGCAACCGTTGCTGGCGCGGATGTGGCGAGAAAGGGACACTCCTTCACTGTTGGTGGGAATGTCCACTGGTTCAGCCCTTCTGGAAAACAGTATGGACGTTCCTCAAAAAATTAGAAATTGAGCTCCCATTTGACCCAGCGATACCACTCCTGGGAATATATCCCAGAGAGGCAAAAACGTGTAGCCGAAGTGACATCTGCACTTGTTTGTTCATTGCAGCACTCTTTACAGTAGCCAGAAACTGGAAGAGACCTGAGTGCCCAAGAACAGATGACTGGTTAAAGAAACTTTGGTACGTCTACACAATGGAGTACTATGTGGCTCTTAGAAAAAATGAAGTCATGAACTTTACATACAAGTGGTACAATATGGAAAGTATCATGCTAAGCGAAATGAGTCAGAAAGAGAGGGATAGACATAGAAAGATAGCATTCATCTGGGGGATATAAAATAATAAAATATGAGATTAATACCCAAGAATAGCTGAGAGCAACACCAGGAGAATTACTCCATAACTTAGAGGCCAGCTGGGTATTCTAGGGGAAAGGACAATTCAGATAGAAAGGGGAACACCAAGTGGAGGGTGTTTGGAGGATCCTCCCAGGAGGGGAGATGCAGGTTGAAAGTAGACTGGGCTGAACATGTTCGCCACTCAATGCCTCTTTGGCTGATCACAGCGCCCAGGAGGAGAGAGAGAACAGGGGGGAATGCCCTGCCACAGTGGCAGGGGGGGATGGGGGGATGGGAGGATGGGGGGGGAGGGATATTATCCTGGTGGTGGAAAATGGGCACTGGTGGAGGGATGGGTATTTGATCGGGGTATGACCGAGATCCAAGCACAAAAATTTGTAAAACTACAACTGTACCTCATGTCGTTTCACTAATAAAAAAGAAAAAAAAAAAAAAAAAAAAAAAAAAAAAGAAGAGATGAAATCACGAACTTTACATACAAGTGGTACAATATGGAAAGTATCATGCTAAGCGAAATGAGTCAGAAAGAGAGGGATAGACATAGAAAGATAGCATTCATCTGGGGGATATAAAATTATAAAATAATAAAATATGAGATTAATACCCACAACACCGGGAGAATTACTCCATAACTTAGAGGCCAGCTGGGTATTCTAGGGGAAAGGACAATTCAGATGGAGAGGGGAACGCCAAGTGGAGGGTGTTTGGAGGATCCTCCCAGGAGGGGAGATGCAGGTTGAAAGTAGACTGGACTGAACATGTTCGCCACTCAATGCCTCTTTGGCTGATCACAGCGCCCAGGAGGAGAGAGAGAACAGGGGGGAATGCCCTGCCACAGTGGCAGGGGGGGATGGGGGGATGGGAGGATGCGGGGGAGGGATATTATCCTGGTGGTGGAAAATGGGCACTGGTGGAGGGATGGGTATTTGATCGTGGTATGACCGAGATCCAAGCACAAAATTTGTAAATCTACAACTGTACCTCATGTTGTTTCACTAATAAAAAAGAAAAAAAATCATTGAAAGTACAGGGTTGGAGCGATACCACAGCAGTAGAGCGTTTGCCTTGCACACGGCCGACCCGACGACCCGGGTTCAATTTCTCTGTCTCTCTCGGAGAGCCCTGCAAGCTACCAAGAGTATTTCACCCTCAAGGTAAAGCCTGGCAAGCTACCCATTAACGTATTTGATATGCCAGACACAGTAACAAGTCTCACAATGGAGACGTAACTGGGCCCGTTTGAGCAAATCAATGAAAAACAGGAGGACAGTGACAGTGACAGTGATTGAAAATACAGAGCTTATACAATGTCAGTAAAGCCAAAGGAACCGGGGGTAAGGTGACACCAGCAGGTCAATCTGTACCTGTGAGGCAAGTGCATCAGCAGCCTGATGGTGCCTTCAGACTTCCAGATACCCCAAAATTGCTTCGCCTTTGGCCAGACCCCAAAAACTTGGGGCAAAGTTTTCCAAGAAAGTAAATGGCCAAAAGTTAGGTATGTGGGAGACACACCCACAAACCACCTCCGGCTCAGCTATATAATTGGAGGCATGGCCTCTCTGGTTCCTGGTCGAACTGCTTAATGGCCATGATCCCAGAGACTCAGGAACAAATCTTGGAACCCAGCAGATTTTGGCAGAAATCCCTCCAAATTTAATTGTTAAAATTTTGGAATTCCAAAATTGCACGGCCACTAGTGCGGCCACACAATATCATATGTTATTCATAACCATCAATAGAAAACAAATTGTCTACTGTTGCCTTTTCAGCAGATCTGAGTGTTGGGGTAAAATCCCAAATAATAATGGTGGGTCTGGTGTCAAAATATTGAATGTAATCAAAGTAGAGAGAGAGTAATGTGGAAATTATCTGCCCCACAGGTAGGGGGAGGGTGTGGGATGGGGGGTATACTGGGGTTTTTGGTGATGGAAAATGGGCACTGGTGAAGGGACGGGTGTTTCATAGTATGACTGAGACTTAAACCCGAAAGCTTTGTAACTGCTCTCACAGTGATTCAATAAATAAAATTATTTAAAAAAAAAAAAAGAAATGTCAGACCTGAAAAATCTTGTAGGCGAATTGAAACGCTCAGTGGAAGGCCTCAGCAGCAGAGTAACAGCTGCTGAGAACAGAATCAGTGAGCTCGAAGATGAAGTTCAGAGATTCTCCAGAAAAGAGCAGAAAATGGAAAAGAGACTCACAATTCTGGAACAAATGGCAATAGAAGATCGGGATGAAGCCAAGAGGGGTAACATAAGAATTATTGGAGTCCCAGACGTACAGGAAGAAAACCTTGATGAAGAAGAAACTATCAAAGAAATCATTGCTACAACGTTTCCAGAGCTGAAGAAAACTTGTGACCACATTCAGGAGGCCAGAAGAGTACCAGCTAGAAGAAATCCGAATAAAAATACCCCAAGACACATTCTGATCAAAATGACCAAAACCTTAGACAGAGACAAAATTCTGAAAGCAGCAAGATCGAAGAAAGAAATCTCTTAAAAAGGAGCATCCGTAAAATTCACAGCTGATTTTTCTGATGAAACCCTCATGGCCCGAAAAGAGTGGTGGGACATAGTGAAAAAACTCAATGAAATAAATGCCTCCGCAAAAATACTTTTCCCAGCAAGACTAACATTCATAATAGAAGGAACAACACACAGTTTCACAAACAAACAACAGCTCAGGAACTTCATACACTCAAAACCATGGTTACAAGAACAACTAAATGGGCTACTTTAAGGCAAGAAAGGCCCCTCAAATACACCAAATTTTAAAAGAACAATGGGACAAAATCCCATAACAATAATCTCTCTCAATGTCAAAGGGCTAAACTCACCAATTAAAAGACATAGAGTGGCAGGATGGATTAGAAAATTGAACCCAACATTCTGCTGCCTGCAAGAAACGCATCTCAATAGTCAAAGCAAACACAGACTCAGAGTCAAAGGCTGGAAAACAATCCTACAGGCAAACAGCTCCCATAAAAAAGCTGGGGTAGCAATCCTTATATCAGACCACATCGATTTCAGAGTGAGGAAGGTCATTAGAGACAGTGAAGGCCATTTCTTATTGATCAAAGGATATGTACAACAGGAAGAACTTACAATAATAAATGTATATGCACCTAATGAGAGACCAGCAAAGTACTTAAAACAACTAGTCATAGATATGGAAAAAGACATCAATAGCAACACAATACTAGTGGGAGATTTCAACACTGCTTTGTCTCCTCTTGATAGATCAACCAGACTCAAGCTTAGCAAGGACATACTTCATTTGAGGGAAACAATGGAAGAAAGGGACTTAGTAGATATATACAGGACACTTCATCCACAAAAAGCTGAATACACATTCTTCTCAAGCGTACATGGAACATTCTCCAAGATAGACCACATGCTGAGCCACAAAACGTGCCTCCATAAAATTAAGAAGGTAGAGATTGTATCGACAATCTTCTCAGAACATAATGCGCTGAAATTAGAAGTAAATCCCACACAAAAACAGAAAACTGAATCAAACACCTGGAAATTAAACAGTGCACTATTGAACAACGAGTGGATTAGACCGGAAATCAAAGAGGAAATCAAAAGATTCCAAGAAACGAATGAAAATGAGAACACGAGTTACCAAAATTTATGGGACACAGCAAAGGCTGTGTTAAGAGGACAGTTTATAGCTCTACAAGCATTCCTCAGGAAGGAGGAGGGAGCACACATAAGTAACCTAACCTCACAGCTTAAGAGCTTGGAGAAGGACCAGAAAAAGGAGCACAACCCGAACAGGAGGAAGGAAATAATAAAACTCAGAGCAGAGATTAACGAGATGGAAACCCAAAAAACAATCTGAAAGATCAATGAAACCAAAAGCTGGTTCTTTGAGAAAATTAACAAGATCGATAAGCCTCTAGCAAAACTCACAAAGAAAGGGAGAGAGAAAACCCTAATAAACCGAATCAGAAATGAAAAGGGGGTCATTACAACAGAAACCACAGAAATTCAGAGGATCCTCAGGGAGTAATTTGAGAAGCTTTATGCCACGGAACATCAAAACCTCGAGGAAATGGATAAATTCCTAGACTCCTACAGACTCTGAAGGCTGAACCAAGAAGACCCAGAATACCTGAACAGACCTATCACCATCAAGGAAATTGAAATGGTAATAAAAAGTCTCCCCAAGCACAAAAGTCCTGGTCCGGATGGATTCACTAGTGAATTCTTCCAAATCTTTAAAGAGGACTTACTGCCAATGCTCTTTAAGCTTTTCCACGAAATTGAAATATCAAAAACACTTCCGAACAGTTTCTACGAAGCAAATATCACACTGATACCAAAAGCAGACAGAGATACCACAAAGAAAGAGAATTACAGGCCGATATCCCTGATGAACACAGATGCAAAGATCCTCAACAAACTACTAGCAAATAGAATCCAACTACTCATCAAAAAGATCATACATCATGACCAAGTAGGATTCATCCCAGGGATGCAAGGATGGTTTAACATTCAGAAATCAATCAACATAATCCACCATATCAACAAAAGAAAAGATAAAAAGCATATGATCATATCAACAGATGCAGAGATAGCATTTGATAAGATCCATCACCCCTTTATGATGAAAACCCTAGCCAAAATGGGTATAGAGGGGACCTTCCTCAACATAATTAAAGCCATCTACCACAAGCCTACAGCAAGCATCATCCTCAATGGGGAAAAACTGAGAGCCTTCCCTCTAAGATCAGGGACGAGACAGGGATGCCCACTCTCTCCACTGCTGTTCAATATAGTACTGGAAGTAATTGCAATAGCGATTAGGCAGGAAAAAGATATTAAGGGCATTCAGGTAGGAAAGGAAGAAATCAAGCTCTCACTATTCGCAGATGATATGATAGTCTACTTAGAGAACCCAATAACTTCCACCAAAAAACTCCTAGAAACAATAGACTTGTATAGTAAAGTTGCAGGTTATAAAATCAATACCCAAAAGTCCATGGCTTTCCTATATGCAAACAGTGAGAGAGAAGAAAGCAACATGAAAAAAACAATCCCGTTCACCATTGTGCCCCAGAAAATCAAGTACCTAGGAATCAGCTTAACTAAGGAAGTAAAGGACCTGTACAAAGAAAACTACAAAACGCTACTTCAGGAAATAAAAGAGGACATGAGGAAATGGAAAGATATCCCCTGCTCATGGGTCGGGAGACTTAACATTGTCAAAATGGCAATACTACCGAAAGCATTGTATAAATTCAATGCAATCCCTATAAGGATACCCATGACATTCTTCAAAGAAATGGAGCAAATACTCCTGAAATTTATATGGAACAATAATCCCCCACGAATAGCTAAAGAAATTCTTGGGAAAAGGAAAATGGGAGGAATCAACCTCCCTATCTTCAAACTGTACTACAAAGCAGTAATAATTAAAACAGCATGGTACTGGAACAAAGGCAGAACTGCAGACCAATGAAACAGGGTTGAATACACTGACATCTCCCCTCAATCATATGATCATCTAATCTTTGATAAAGGTGCAAGTAATGTGAAGTGGAGTAAGGAAAACCTCTTTAATAAATTATGTTGGCATCACTGGATGGCTACATGCAAAAAAATAGGCTCAGAACTCTGCCTAACACCATGTACAAAAGTAAGATCAAAATGGATTAAAGACCTCAACATCAGACCAGAAACCATAAGGTACATTGAAGATAAAGTTGGCAAAACCCTCCATGACATTGAAGCTAATGGTATCTTCAAAGATGCCACGCCACTGGCCGAGCAAGTGAAAACAGAGGTAGATATGGAAAGTATCATGCTAAGCGAAATGAGTCAGAAAGAGAGGGATTGACATAGAAAGATTGCATTCATCTGGGGGATATAAAGTAACAAAGTATGAGATTAATACCCAAGAATAGCTGAGATCAGCACCAGGAGGATTACTCCATAACTTAGAGGCCAGCCGGGTATCCTAGAGGAAAGGGCAGCTCAGATAGAGAAGGGAGCACCAAATAAAGGATGTTTGGAGGATCCTCCCAAGAGGGGAGATGCATGTCGAAAGTAGACTATGGACTGAACATGTTTGCCACTCAATGCCTCTTTTGCAGACCACAACACCCAAAAAGAGAGAGAGAACACAGGGGATTGCCCTGCCACAGAGACAGGGGGGATGGGGGGACGGGGGGGGGATATTATCCATGGTGGTGGAAAATGGGCACTGGTGGAGGGATGGGTATCTGATCATTGTATAATTGAAACCCAAGCACAAAAAATTGTAAATCTACAACTGTAAAAAAAAATAAAATAAAGGGAAAAAAAAAGAAACCACACCTTCTACAAGATCATTGTCAGTGATTTTAATGCAACCATAGGACTGAAAAGATCACACAAAGAAGTCCACATTGGAACCCATGGCCTAGAATGGAACGAACGGGTGAAAGACTGACTTCATCATGTCGACCAAGTCCATCCAGGGTAACTCACAGTTCCAGAAGGCCTAATCTAAACGTTGGACATGGGAGTCTCTTGGTGGACAGTTCCCCAACAAAATTGGCCACATTATATTCTGTCAATGGCTTTGTCTGACCAATGTCGCTGTCGTTCTAAAATTCCAACAGTGTTGGACCAGCATCTCCATCGTGCTGAACATGATATTTGAAAAAATATAGAGGATATAGATATTTTTCTCTCTTTTCACAGAGGATTTGCCTGTCTTCTGTAAGGCAGCAGAGTACGAGCGCATCTCAGCCCAACCAGAGTGTGACAGGCCTAGATGCAGGAAGCATCTTCACCACACGGTTAGGGCCCACTCTTTCCAAGGGTACAGCTATGCTGGAACTTCATCTTAAAACTGGGAGTAGTTCCCAGGGTATCTCCCTTTGAGAGGACCCCATATTTGATATTTTTTTCTTTCCAGAATTCCCAAAACTCACCTCTACCAGATTCCTTGTACTAGACCTGCAGCACGGAGATAACTCACCTATTGAGGTTATTGCATCAAGGTGATTCACGCCCCAGTTTTTGCTGGAATCTTGATCACTTGGGCTCTAATGGAATTGGTAGAGCCCACATCCTATTTATGTCTACAAATCCCCTTCCCACCAGATTGAGGAGACACCCACTGGCTTTTCTGTCTCTTCCTGTTAAAGATCAGCACTCATGACCTGAAGTTGCAGCTGAAGAAAGTATATCTAACTCAGGAGATGTTTCTACTCACTAAGAACTTACCTCTCAAATGTTGCTATTTTTAGTTGTTTGCTTCTGCCATCAAATATTTCATTATTAGGTCCAGAGGGATAGTGTAGTGTGTAGGGAGCTTGTCTTGCACATGAGAAAACCCAGGTTCAAAACCTGGTTCCACAGAGGGTCCTCTGACCTTCCAGGAGTGATATCTGAATGCAAAACGTTGGTAAGCCCTGAGTACCATCATGTGATATACCCCCCAAAAGAAGTCATTATTAATTGCTCCATTTATTCTAGTTGCTCTCAGTAAAAAAGTAGTTCTATAACAAGGTGTCTCAAGATTGCCAGATGCTGAAGTTTATACATATAAGGATGTGTCCTTAGCAATGAGTATAAAACAAGGCAGATTTGGATGGAATCAAGGGATGAGGAAATTTAGATCAGCAACAAGAAAAGATAGAAGAGGTGGATTATAAAATCTAAGCTGCCTAAGAAAGGGGTGAAGACTCGATGTGCCCCAGAGGGGGCGGGTGAGACCCCCCTGCCCGCCTTCAAGCGACCCAGCCCCAGGAGCCAAAAACCTCTAGCACCCATCCTCCACCATGCTCATGGCTGCTCTCTGCATGCCTGGGCTGAGCATCACCATGAGCATGGCGCTGGCTGGTTTCTGGAGGTTTTAGGCTGGTAAGAAGGTGTAATCGTGGTGGGATTGGTTTTGGATATTAAATGTAATAAATATTGTGAACTCAAGAAGAAAACACCCAACTCCATCAAAAAATGGGGCGAGGAAATGAACAGAAAGTTTCGCAAAGAAAAAATCCGAATGGCTAAAATGCACATGAGAAAATGCTCTACATCACTAATCATCAGAGAGATGCAGATCAAAACAACAATGAGATATCATTTCATACCACAGAGTCTGGCCCACATCCACAAGAACAAAAGCAACCGGTGCTGGCGCAGATGTGGTGAGAAAGGGACACTTCTTCACTGCTGGTGGGAATGCTGACTGGTCCAACCCTTTTGGAAAACAGTATGGATGATTCTCAAAAAATTAGAATTTGATCTGCCATTTGACCCAGCAATACCACTCCTGGGAATATATCTCAGAGAGGCAAAATGTATAGTCGAAGTGACATCTGCACTTGTTTGTTCATTGCAGCACTCTTTACAATAGCCAGAATCTGGAAAAAACCTGAGTGTCCGAGAACAGATGACTGGTTAAAGAAACTTTGGTACATTGACACAATGGAGTACTATGTAGTGGTTAGAAAAGATGAAGTCATGAAATTTACATACAAGTGGTACTACATGGAAAGTATCATGTTAAGCAAAATGAGTCAGAAAGAGCGGGATAGACATAGAAAGATTGCATTCATCTGGGGAACATAAAGCAACAAAATGGGAGACTAACACCCAGGAGTGGCTGATATTAGTACCAGGAATTTTGCTCCATGACTTGGAGGCCAGCCACATGTGCCAGGGGATAAGGAAGCTCAGATAAAGAAGAAAGCACCAAATAAAGGATGTTGGGAGTATCCTCCCAGGGTGGGAGAAGCATGCTGAATGTAGAATATAGACCAAACATGATTACCACTCAATGCCACTCTTGCAAACCACAGGACCCTAAAGGAGAGAGAGAGAACAAGGGGGAATGCCCTGCCACAGAGGCAGGGTGGGAAGGGGGGGATGGGTGTTGCGAGGGATGTTGGGACCTGTGGTGGGGGAGGATGGGCGCTTGTGGAGGGATGGGTACCTGATCATTGTATAACTGAAACCCAAGCACAAATATTTGTAAGTCTATAACTGTACCTAATAGTGTTACACTAATAAAAAAATTTAAAAAATATAAAAAAATAAATATTGTGAACTACTTTTCTGGGGGGTTTTGGCCTCCAGGGTTCTGCTGGGGTGAGGCGGGAAACTCAAAGTGCCCCCTTCCCGTTTGCACTGGTGAAGATCTTGGATATTAAACCTTTATCAGAAAACACTTCTGAAAATGTTTTTTCCCTTTCGGTAGGGTCTTTTAACTAGGACTCAGGATTAATATTTTTCTCTTTTTTTTTGAAACTTTTATAATTGGAACAATAGCATAGTGGGTAGGGTGTTTGCCTTGAACACGGCCAACCTCGGTTCTATTCCTCCAGCCCTTTCGGAGACCCGGCAAGCTACTGAGAGTATTCCACCCACACACAAATTCTGGCAAACTACCTATGATGTATTCGATATGCCAAAAACAGAAACAACAAGTCTCACAATGGAGACATTAGTGGTGCCCGCTTGAGCAAGTCAATGAACAACGGGAGGACAGTGACAGTGACAGTGACTTTATAAAATAATAAAATTTTAAAAAGAGAAGGGTGAATATTGAAGAATATTTAAAAATACAAAGGCCAGCCTATTATGAGTCACTAATGGTTAGGATGGGCTGGAGTAATAGCACAGCGGGTAGGGCGTTTGCCTTGCAAGCAGCCAACATGGCCAACCTGAGTTCAATTCCTCTGCCCCTCTCAGAGAGCCTGACAAGCTACCAAGAGTACCTCGCCCTCATGGCAAAGCCTGGAAAGCTACCCGTGACACAGAGGCAGGGTGGGATGGGGGTATGGGGTGTGGGATGGACACTGGGAACCATGGTGGTGGGAAATGGGCACTGGATGGGTATTTGATCATTGTATAATTGAAACCAAAGCACAAAAATTTGTAAGTCTACAACTGTACCTCATGGTGTCTCACTAATAGAAATTTAAAAATAAAAAATAAAGAAAATTGGAACATAAGTAAAAATAAAACAAGAGAAAGATCTAACAATAGCAAAGAGGACTATAGTACTCAAAAAGTTGAAAAACAGGCACATTGGCAAGTATTTTTAAATAGGCATCCAGGAGACAATATAGCATTGTTCGTGAACAAATCTACTCTATGGATTCACCTCATCCTTGAAATGGAAAAGGACAATTTGTTAGTTACAAATTTGCAAATAATATATATGTCATCTATTTTTTGCTATGTTTCTATGCTTTACCAAGTATTATTCTAATTTTTAAATTTACTTTAATGATTAAAACAGTATTTGCCTGCATTAAACTTTTTAATTAAATGTTTTATTAGAAATGATTTTTAATTATTAAAATGTTTTATTGCATGTCATTTTAAAAAAGAAACATATAGGCTAAAGAGCTAGTGAAGTATGTAGAGGGTGTTTACCTTGTATGCACCTAACCTGAGTTCAATCCCAGGAACCCTGAGACTGTCAGGAGTGATCTCTGGATACAGAGTAAGAAGTGAGCCTGGAGCACATCTAGGTGCAATACCCTCCCCTCAAAAAAAGGAAGAAAAGAAAAGAAAAACATATAACTGATTCTTGAGTAACATACAGGTTAAGAGTGTTAGCTCCTATATAAGTGTTGAAAACCCCCAAATTTAATGGAGAGTCTGCTATTGACCAAGAAGATGTTTTTTTTTTCTTTTTTTATTAGTGAAAAACCATGAGGTATAGTTATAGGCTTACAAATTTTGTGCTTGGGTTTCAGTTATACAATGATCAAGTGCCCATCCCTCCACCAGTGCCCGTCATCCATCCCCACGGGTCCCACCATCTCCCCCACGCCCCTCATCCCCCCCTCCGTCCCATCCTGCCTCTTTGGCAGGGTATTCCCCCTTGATCTCTCTCTCTTCTTTTGGGTACTGTGTTTTGCAAGAGAGGCTTTGAGTGGCAATCATGTTTGGTCTATCGACTACTTTTAGCATGCTTCTCCCACCCTGGGTGGGACCTCATAACACCCTTCATTCGGTACTCTCTTCTCTATCTGAGCTTCCTTTTCACCTAGAGCGTGTGGCTGGCCTTCCATTCATGGAGCAAAATTCCTGGTACTAATCTCAGCCATTCCTGGGTGTTAAACTCCCTTTTTGTTGCTTTATGTTCGCCAGATGAATGCAATCTTTCTGTGTCTATCCTGCTCTTTCTGACTCATTTCGCTTAACATGATACTTTCCATGTAGTACCACTTGTATGTAAATTTAATAACTTCATCTTTTCTAACAGCTACATAGTCCTCCATTGTGTAAATGTACCAAAGTTTCTTTAACCAGTCATCTGTTCTTGGGCACTCAGGATTTTTCCAGATTCTGGCTATTGTAAAGAGTGCTGCAATGAACAAACAATTGCAGATGTCACTTCGACTATACCTTTTGCCTCTCTGGGATATATTCCCAGGAGTGCTACAGCTGGGTCAAATGGCAGATCAAATTCTAATTTTTTGAGAGTCGTCCATACTGTTTTCCAAAAGGGTTGTACCAGCCGGCATTCCCACCAGCAGAGAAGGAGGGTCCCTTTCTCGCCACATCCCCGCCAGCACGGGTTGCTTTTGTTCTTGTGGATGTGGGCCAGTCTCTGTGGTGTGAAAAGATGGTTTTTTAACAGTATTTAATTACATTGTCTACAAGTAGTGATATGTGTGGTCTGTAAATGTGTAAATTTTGATACATTCAAAAATTTATAATGGATTTATAATAGACTTTATAATACATTTGTATTTTATGGTAATAAGTGATAAATTATATTTCTGTTTTTTTTGTGGGGTATTTGGGCCATAGTATGTGGTGCTTGGGACTTCAGACTCTGTGCTCAAGGGTCATTCTTGGTGGTGCCAACCATTAATTTCTGTTGACTGTGTGCATGGTAAGTGCTTTAACCCCTATACTGTGTCTGGGGTCCAATCAAATCAATTATCTACATATATTTTATACGTACATGGCATACATTTTCTTAGATTTTTTGATATTTCTAGGATATATTGATCATCTTTAATTATTTCACATCAATACCAATGTCCAAATATTTTCAAAATATAATTATTGAAAATAATCATATAGAAGTCCAAATTTGTATTGTTCATGGGATAACTATATTAAGAAGAAAATAGAACCACAAAAAAACATACAAGTAAAATGAAGGTACATTTCTTTTTTTTTTTTCCCTTTATTTTATTTTATTTTTTTTAAAGTTGTAGATTTACAATTTTTTGTGCTTGGGTTTCAATTAAACAATGATCAGATACCCATCCCTCCACCAGTGCCCATTTTCCACCATCATGGATAATATCCCTCCCACCCCCATCCCCCCATCCCCGCATCCCCCCTGTCTCTGTGGCAGGGCAATCCCCTGTGTTCTCTCTCTCCTTTTGGGTGTTGTGGTCTGCAAAAGAGGCATTGAGTGGCAAACATGTTCAGTCCATAGTCTACTTTCGACATGCATCTCCCCTCTTGGGAGGATCCTCCAAACATCCTTTATTTGGTGCTCCCTTCTCTATCTGAACTGCCCTTTCCTCTAGGATACCCGACTGGCCTCTAAGTTATGGAGTAATCCTCCTGGTGCTGATCTCAGCTATTCTTGGGTATTAATCTCATACTTTGTTACTTTATATCCCCCAGATGAATGCAATCTTTCTATGTCTATCCCTCTCTTTCTGACTCATTTCGCTTAGCATGATACTTTCCATATTGTACCACTTGTATGTAAAGTTCATGACTTCATCTTTTCTAAGAGATACATAGTACTCCATTGTGTAGATGTACCAAAGTTTCTTTAACCAGTCATCTGTTCTTGGGCATTCAGGTTTCTTCCAGTTTCTGGCTATTGTAAAGAGTGCTGCAATGAACAAACAAGTGCAGATGTCACTTCGACTATACATTTTTGCCTCTCTGGTATATATTCCCAGGAGTGGTATTGCTGGGTCAAATGGGAGCTCAATTTCTAATTTTTTGAGAATCGTCCATACTGTTGTCCAGAAGGGCTGAACCAGTGGACATTCCCACCAACAGTGAAGGAGTGTCCCTTTCTCGCCACATCCACGCCAGCATCGGTTGCTTTTATTCTTTTGAATGTGGGCCAGTCTCTGAGGTGTGAGATGGTATCTCATTGTGGTTTTGATCTGCATCTCCCTGATGATTAATGATGTAGAGCATTTTCTCATGTGCTTTTTTGCCATTCGGATTTCTTCTTTGAGAAAGTTTCTGTTCATTTCATTGCCCCATTTGTGGATGGGGTTGTATGTTTTCTTCTTGTGGAGTTTAACCAGTATTTTGTATATCCTGGATATCAACCCCTTGTCAGATGTGTATTCGGTGAATATCCTTTCCCATTCTGTAGACTGTCTTTGTATTTTGGTCACTGTTTCTTTGGAGGTGCAGAAGCTTCTTAGTTTAAGATAGTCCCATTTATCTATCTCTGTTTTCACTTGCTCGGCCAGTGGCGTGGCATCTTTGAAGATACCATTAGCTTCAATGTCATGGAGGGTTTTGCCAACTTTATCTTCAATGTACCTTATGGTTTCTGGTCTGATGTTGAGGTCTTTAATCCATTTTGATCTTACTTTTGTACATGGTGTTAGGCAGAGTTCTGAGCCTATTTTTTTGCATGTAGCCGTCCAGTGATGCCAACACAATTTATTAAAGAGGCTTTCCTTACTCCACTTCACATTACTTGCACCTTTATCAAAGATTAGATGAGCATATGATTGAGGAGAGATGTCAGTGTATTCAACCCTGTTCCATTGGTCTGCAGTTCTGCCTTTGTTCCAGGAAGGTACATTTCTTTGGAGTCTTTCAATTATGTATTTATATTAGTATATATACAAGTATAATTTTTAAATAATCAATTACAGTTACTATAAAATGCTTATTGATGTTTTGTAATTGTAATGTTGCGGGGTATTTGCTGCTAAGATGACATTGATGTGAACATTTATATCTATTTGTCTACTTTTCTGATTGTTTACTTAAGATCAATTCTTAAACGTAACTTACTTATGAACGGATATGTAGCTCGGGACAAAAGAACTTGACTTGCTTGTATGAAACTTTGGTTTCTATTCTTTGCGCTATAGAAAGAAAAGCAAAATCATTAACTCTGGTTGGAAATATGCCTCGGTGGTAAAATATTTGCCTCACATTTCTGAGGTTATGGGTTTGATCCCTGAATTTCCATATACACACACAAAAGCTAACTTGCAACAAAGTCTCACACTGGAGATGTTACTGGGCCCGCTCGAGAAAATCGATGAACAACGGGAGGACAGTGACAGTGACAGTGACTTAAAGAACATTAAATTGATTTAAATTCTGTATTGCCTAACTATTATACAGATTTAATTCTCAATAAAATAACTTGAAAAGGTCTATTTTCTAGCATCTTTGCTAGGAAAAGATATTACCTGATTTTTCAATATTTGTAATTTGGGGGGAAATTTTAATTTCTCATTTTAATTTGTGCTCTTTGTCTACTAGTGAGCTTGAAAATTGCTCTTGTGTGGTACTACATGAAAATAGTATGCTAAGCGAAATGAGTCAGAAAGAGAGGGACAGACATAGAAAGATCGCATTCATCTGGTTAATATAAAGTAACAAAATAAGAGACTAACACCCAAGAATAGCTGTGATAAATATACAGGTTGTTCACTCCATGGCTTAGAGGCCAGCTGCACTCTCTAGGGGTAAAGGCAGCGCAGATAGAGAAGGGAGCACCCAATTAAGGGTGCTGGGAAGATCTACCCAGGATGGGAGATGCCTGCTGAAAGTAGTCTATGGACCAAACAGGATTGCTAACCAATGTCTCTTCTGCAAACCACAGCACCCAAAAGGAGAGATAGAAGAAAAGGGCGTGCCCTACCAAAGAGGCAGGGTGGGATGGGGGATGGGGGTGGGAGGGATACTGCGATTGGTAGGAGTGGAGAATGGGCACTGGTGGTGGGATGGGTACTCGATCACTGTATAACTGAAACCCAAGCACAACAACTTTAAGTCTACAACTGTACCTCATGGTGTTTCACTAATAAAACAAAACAAAAAAAATTTTTAAAAAAGAACATTTCTCTTGTGTTTACTAGTCATTTACACTTTTTTCAATACAGATTATATGATCATGGTTTATGCTTATTTTTTCTATTCAAGTTTGATACTAAATACTGATTTATTTCACAGCACTAATTTATTAAAAACATTCATCCTTGGCCAGTATTTGTTGGTATTGCTTGTTTTTTGATCACTTAATTTGTTTTTTATCCCTTTTTTTATATAGTAAAATTTTGACACAAATGAGCATATGATTTTCTTTATCTTCTACAGTTTTAAACTGAGAACAACTGTTTGTTTTGTACAAATAAGATACCTGTGCATTTACTATTTCTTCTCATTTTATTTACATTTTAACACATCTCGATTCATCTACAACTTATCCTACTAAGTGTTGTCATATTGAAAGAAACCATCATTTTTTTCAATCATGGAATTGTAGCACTGTCCTCCTGCTGTTCATCCATTTGCTTGAGCAGGAACCAGTAACATCTTACACAAAATTGTGAGACTGGTTGTCACTGGTTTTGGCCTATCGAATACGTCATGGGTAGCTTGCCAGGCTTTTGCTATGTGGACAAGATACTCTGGGTAGCTTGCCGGGCATTGGAATTGGAATCAGGGTTGGCCTCCTGCAAGGCAAATGCCCTACCCGCTGTGCTGTAAACGTTATATAAAATATACTAGTAATACCAAGTGTTGTTTCTTTAACAGTGCAATAAAAATGATTATTTAGTAATTTTCTTGATTTATTAATGAAATATGTAAGCTCTGGAATACAATAGGAGTATTTTTCTAACACAGGAGTCTGAGGAAGGTGCATCTGTTATAACTGTCTTGTAGGATTCCATCTCCCTAGCCTGCTTCATTCTTCCTCTCTCTCTATCCAATCCGGTCTTTTTCTTGAGAATCTGACATCCTGATTGGCTAGCCTCTACCTTTCTACTGCCTACTTTATGACATCATTCTCCCACCAAACAAACCAACAACTGGTAGAATCTTGGGGTTCCCATGCAGTTGTTTGTAAACAAATTTGAATCACTATGGTAAATGACCAGTGACCAATGACCAATCACCAGTGAGCAGTCATCTGTACTGAACAATTGTGGTCTTAAGCTGCTTCGGTGTTCAGAGGTAATCTCATACCATCTCCATTTCTCGTCTACCTTTCATCGGTATTTTCTCTTCTCTCAGCATGTCAAATAAAGAATACTACTTTTCAAAGCTTTTCATTAGATTTATCATCCCTAAACTTAGCAGCCAAGTAAAAACATCATGTAGTAATGAAAGAAAATATTCAAGTAGAATTTTATAAGCCACATTTTAGTTTGACTTTGACATTTGATGTGTGATTTTAGACATTGGCTTTCTTTCTCTCACATACAAAGTGTGTTTTCTCGTTGATTACATTATATTTTAGACATACTTAGGAGCACAAATACATGTATATATGTATATGAGTGTTGATTCTCTGTGTTTCTTTTTCCTTTGAATAGTGAATTTTACATGATGTCTATTGAAAAAAAGTAAAACAGAGACTTTTTTTTTACATACTCAGAAAATAGAAACAGAAAATAGAAAATAGAAACCAATATGATATGAGGGGGAATAAAATAGGAAAGAAAGAAAGAAAGAAAGAAAGAAAGAAAGAAAGAAAGAAAGAATATGCACGGTGATTATCAAGGAATTGGAAAAAGTTTGGACAGAATATTGAAGACAACCAAAGATTTAAAATAAAAAACAAAGAATATATATTAAATATGCTGAGATAAACACACTGAGAGCAATTCAAAGCAATTTATGTCAATAAATTCCAGGACTAGAATGTATAATATTTTTTGAGTAGGGTACCAGAGGGAAAACCAGTTTATCAGAAAGCCATCCTTGGTGGCTTTTTTTCCTTATTATATCTTAGAATATAGTACTTGGTACTGGACAATTTGGAATATAAACATGCTTCAGAAATGATGCTTCCCATAAATAGCTAATAGTGGTTATCTAGGGGGGTGGAACAAACAGAATCTTCAATGGTTTTATTACGTTCTGGTTTTTAAGTACATGAACGCGCTGCCATTTAAATTTAAAAAATGGTATATGCTATCTTGAATCAGGATATTTGATTCATTTGTGTGGTAAGTAGGTTCCTGGTTAAAGCTGCTTGTCATCTTTACAAATATTATTTTATGTGATTTTGTTTCCTAACATGAGAGTATTTGGAAAATAGTCAACTTCTGTTTTTAGATCCTAAGAGGAAATAGACAAATCAAGTCTCACATGTCTAATTACTGATTTTTGTCCTATTTGCGAATTCTGAGTTTTCCTATACTAAAAATATTTTATTGGATTTTGGTGCTCATTCATTAGACATTGAGAAGAACGTTTTCCTGGTTGATAAAGATAATTCTAATCTAGGGGTTGAAAGCAAATTTACAATATTTTGTGATCATTTTTTAAATGGTCTTTTCTGTTTCTTGTGTGATCAAGTGAAATCCTATGCTATGTTTATCACGTGTTGTTTGCTTGTTAATATTCAGAGCTTTTGATGAGATTAATTTTTTGTACTTACGAAGGTTCTTTCTGTATTTTACTCATTTGAAACATTTCTTGTCTATGAAATACAATCACGTTTATTCCTATTTTCTTTTTTTATGTAGTTACTGGTAAATCTTTTCTCTTTAATGGACTCGTAAAGTGTGCACTCAAAAATCACATTCTATTCCATGTTTTGGCTAGCAGTTTTTTCTAAAGTAGAATAATGTCTTCATATTGTATCACGATCACGATCACGACCACCCTGTTGTTCGTCGATTGCCTCGAGCAGGTGCCAGTAACGTCTTCTTCGTCCTAGCCCTGAGATTTTTTTTTTTTAAAGTGCCATATTCAAGGATTTTTCAGGGTTAGGAGAATGAGACCCATCATTGTTACTGGTATTTGGCATATTGGGTATACCACGGGGAGTTTGCCAGACTCTGCCGTGTGGGCATGTTACATTTGGTAGCCTGCCAGTTTGACCGAATTAGGAATGAGATGATAAGATGTCGCACGGCTGCGAATGCGGCCGCGCGCTTCCGGGAGCTGAGTGTGATAATCTCTGGATCCTGGCCGTTGTTGGAGTTACACGGCAGTTGGTGGGTGTAACTGTCTAGTTACTGGCAGGTCCAGTCCCAAACTGTACAGGCTTGGAGATCTCAGCCCTGGGTCCCACACACCTGGGTTCCTCTGTCAGTTCTTTTATGCATGAGGCTCATCCAAGTGTGTGGAGAGTGCTCCCAGCAAGGCCTTGGTTGGGCCTCGGTGGTCTTCAGCTGTTGGGTCCTGGTGGAGACAGTCAGGCATAGGGTAGGAGACTCTGTCTTGTTCTCTCCCAGGAGCTGAGTGTGATGATCTCTGGATCCTGGCCGTTGTTGGAGTTACACGGCAGTTGGTGGGTGTAACTGTCTAGTTACTGGCAGGTCCAGTCCCATACTGTACAGGCTTGGAGATCTCAGCCCCGGGTCCCACACACCTGGGTTCCTCTGTCAGTTCTTTTATGCGTGAGGATCAACCAAGTGTGTGGAGAGTGCTCCCAGCAAGGCCTTGGTTGGGCCTCGGTGGTCTTCAGCTGTTGGGCCCTGGTGGAGACAGTCAGGCATAGGGTAGGAGACTCTGTCTTGTTCTCTCCCAGGAGCTGAGTGTGATGATCTCTGGATCCTGGCCGTTGTTGGAGTTACATGGCAGTTGGTGGGTGTAACTGTCTAGTTACTGGCAGGTCCAGTCCCAAACTGTACAGGCTTGGAGATCTCAGCCCCGGGTCCCACACACCTGGGTTCCTCTGTCAGTTCTTTTATGCGTGAGGCTCATCCAAGTGTGTGGAGAGTGCTCCCAGCAAGGCCTTGGTTGGGCCTCGGTGGTCTTCAGCTGTTGGGCCCTGGTGGAGACAGTCAGGCATAGGGTAGGAGACTCATATTGTATATGTGGAACAATTTATTAATAACCTTATTGGACTGTTTTATTTGGTTTTGTTATGGACCACAACCACCGTTATTCAGGGCTTACTCTTGGGTCTGCTTTCAATAACTTACTATACTATGCTGCTTGCAACATAGCCCAAATTTCATTAATATCTATATACATGTTTTTCAGTTCTGTGATACATATTTTTCACAATGTTTTCTTTACACTTCCTCCTATGTAAATCATATGAAATAGAAAAATTATATTAAAGTATGCATTATTATTCTTAGAGTTATTAGTAACTACATTGTAGATAAACAATTTAAGACACCGAATGTAAATAAAGTTTTCCTTCCAAAAATATTTCTTGGGAAAACCTCAAGTAGTCATTTTTGAAGTGGATTAAAACTCAGGGTAACCTTCAATGCATCAACAAGATTAAGTCGTATGTGAACCGTAAGTAACAGGTACTCATCGCACAAATCAAATGGAAACCTGATGATTACAATGGTAATAGTTGTAAAGACCCCTAATGCCTATATTAATGTAAGGTATCTTCCTTCCGGTTTCTGGCCTTGTAGTGATCATGCAGAGTCCTGGCAAAAAGTCCACATGCTTTAGGTTGCCTATCCTGGAAATTCTTAAGGGCCAGAGAGAGATAGTACTGGAGGGGATAAGGCACTTGCCTTGTACACAGCCAATCAAGTTGAATCTCTGTCACGGCATACACTCTCCTGAATGTCCTAAGGGGTCACTCCAGAGTGTAGAGCCAGGAAGAGCCCAAGATCACTGTCAGTTATTGGTCCAAACTCTATACCACCCCACGCCCAATAATATAGGAAATCTCTTTGCCATCTCTGGGCCTCAGGTTTCTTCTTGTCCAGAGAATGTTTCCCATTCTCTTAGACTTCCTAGTTTGAAAAAGGTTCCATTCTAGGAAATAGCATAGGAGTCAATAGGAGAGCAAGCTACAGGCATTTCTAGGGTAAGGAGAAACTATCTGTAAGCAAGAAATCCAGGTATAGATAAGACCCACTGGTTCTTCTATAGTTCTGTGTTCACAATGGGAGCACGATACCAAATATACAAAGTGCCAAAATGTTCCAGGCTTTGAATAACCCTAAGTTGTTGGAATTTGGGAAACTCAGTTGACTGTTCATACTAGAAGCATCTCAATGGCTTAAATTTTAAGTTAATATTGTTCCTCTCAGCGTTGAAGGAGATTAATAGTCTCACAGATTTTTTTCATCACCCTCTTGGTTCTTACAGAAAATTATCAAAATCCATCTGTATTGGGAACTGCACATACTCTGCAGTTTTCCCTTCCCGTGGTGAACGATGCAGCTTCCCTAACAGGAAGTGTTTGCAACTACTCCAGAGTATCTGCTCCAGTGGGTAGTTCTGCTTGGTTCCTGCCCTCAGCCTCTGGCACCTCTTTCCAACCACTGATGTGTAGTGCCTATCTTTATGAACATTTCAGCACAACAGTTCTATCTGGAGTGTTTCACCAGAGTCATATATCTACCTCAGCTGCTTCCTTCCAAAGTGTTTTGGAATATGATATTGCAGGAAGTGCTGAAGAGAAGTCTTCCATGGAACATTTTTCTGAGACTGTCCTTGACCAAGACTCTGCTGTCAATTCCATATCTATGTCAGCTCGCTATGAGAAAATCCTAGATACCAACAACATGGTGTCTGTGTACCCATCACTTTCTGCCAGTCTTGTTGAGAGAACACCATCTCAGGTTCCACATCAGAGTCAAAGCCTGTCACTTCCCTTCCAGGAAGGAAGCCAGGTGTATTATTATCATCAAGGCACTCTGGGAACTCTCCTTTCTGGCCTGCAGTCCTATGACTCCATGTCATACACAGGACAAAAGGGCTCTGCCCCGCAAACTTACAGCAACTCATCGCGAGAAATGCTTATGGTTCTGAAGGAGGTCCAGCCCCCAAATAACCAAACACCAGCCTCCTTCTCTGGAATCAAATTCTCTCTGTCTGCTCAACCCAACACAGAATCGAGTTATCAAGGTAGGTAAAACTAAGTAAGTAAGTAAGTAAAGGCCCTCCCGTTGATCATCGATTTGCTCGAGCGGGCCCAGTAACGTCTCCATTGGAGACTTTGTTGTTACTGTGTCTGGCATATCGAATACTCTCGGTAGCTTGCCGGGCTCTCCAAGAGGTAAAACTAAGAGAAGGGAAATAAAATTCAAGAATTGAGGTCAAAAAAGAGGAAAACTGTCCATAGACAGGTGGTATTTAGTTAAATACACTGAGATTATTAAGTTTATGAAATGAACTTGAAAGAAATCAGTTCATGTTTAATCCTCTCACTCATTTTACAGCGTGTTATTTTCACACTCAACGTAAGAGCTCCTAAAGGAGATTGGAAGATATGATAGTATAATGGACATCTAGGTTTCATGTAATGAAACTTCAGGAGCACACAAAAGAATACCACATTTTTCCCTAGTTTTTCCATTTGTTAAAAATTTTTATAAGTGAAACATCATGAGATACAGTTGTAGACTTACAAATTTTTGTGCTTATGTTTCAGTTATACAATGATCGAGTAACCATCCCTCCACCAGTGCCCATTCTCCACCACGACGGATCCCAGTTTCCCTCCCATCTCCAATACCCACCATCCCACCCAGCCTCTGTGGTAGCGAATGCCACATTTTTCACTGTTCTAGTTCAGCAGTCCTCCAAAATAACCGCACTAAAATAAAATACATGTCTTAAACTAGTATTTTTGTATGTTCTCGAGACATTTCAAAACTCTTATTGTGATGGTATCACTTTAACTTTCCCTTCCATGAATGAGCAACAAGGTTCTGAATACACTTGGGTTTCGGTTATCCTGTCTCAAGTCATCAAACCTAGAATCTGTACTTCAGCACAAATTTCATGATGAAGTGGTGCTTCATTCATACTCCTACTCCATGATATCAACTTCCTATTATATTTTCAAGAAAGCGAATGAATTGAGACTAGACTACTTTACAATGCTAAGCTCTGGATCGATAGCACAGCGGTAGGGTGTTTGCCTTGCATGCAGCCAACATGACTGACCCGAGTTCGATTCCTCCGCCCCTCTCAGAGAGCCCAGCAAGCTACCGAAAGTATCTCGCCCACACACCAAAGCCTGGCAAACTCCCCGTGATGTATTCGATATGCCAAATACAGTATGGAACTTAATAGTTTAAAAATATCTATTTTTTTTAAAAAAAAAAGCTTTTGTTTGGAGCAGGTTGAATCTGGGTCATAGCCCGTACTGCTCAGGGAATATTCATGGGTCTGTGCTATGGATCACTGCTGAATGTGCTTAGGAGAACATATGTGATACTAAAGATCAAACTGAGGTCAGCTGTGCACAGGGCCAGTGCCTTACGAAATGTACTATCACTCTGTCCTAGGTCTCTTATTTTCAAGTGCAATATATACAGAAACTCTTTCAAATACAAAGAAAACCAAAAATCAACAACACCACATGTCAAACAGTAAGAACTACAACATTTACCTCCACTTCTAGCACAGGGCCTTGTCCGTTATCCTTAGAATAGCCAGTAACAATGCCTTGCCTATTTCTGGTAGGTGCACTGTCGTGTAGAACTGATCCACACAATTGAGTCACGGGATTGGGAGGAGGGATTTTGGGGGTTTGGGAGAGAGGAAAAGGTTAATTTTTGAGAGAATGAGTAGTGTTATGTTGGAATTATGTTTATGAGAAACCATTATTAATTGAATTATAAATCATAGAATATAAATAATGTTTTAGACGTTTGTCTGTCTCATTTTATTCTTTTAATTTGTTTTCTCTATATGTCACATATGCATGAACTTGTATGATGCCTATCTTTCTATGCCTGATTTATGTCACTAAACATAATACCCTCATGCTATCAATTTTTCTACAAATAATAATATTTCACATCATACAACTGAGTAGTATTCCATTGCTTTACCACCTTTCATTCTCAAAATTTGTGGTTTAAAAGAAACAAATATTGGTTTTAACAAATCTCTGGTTTTTAAAATTTTTAGTTCAGTGAAGCAAAATAGATTTTATCGAACAACACTTAGAAACTTGTGAAAGAGTTGTACTGTGAAAAGGAATATATGTTCAAGAGAGAAGACTCGTTTAACAAAGCAAGCAAAGAGAGACATAGAGAAAGGAAGCACGGTATTTCTTCAAGGGAGAACACAAGCTTGAGAACTAAGCCGACTCTAGTAAAGGCGCTCCCATTGATCGTCGATTTGCTCGAGCAGGCCCAGTAACGTCTCCATTGGAGACTTTGTTGTTACTGTGTCTGGCATATCGAATACTCTCAGTAGCTTGCCGGGCTCTCCGAGAGGGGCGGAGGAATCGAACTCGGGTCCGCCATGTTGGCCGCTTGTAAGGCGAACACCCTACCGCTGTAGTTTAGGAATAAGAACTTGAAGTGGTATGAACTTAACTTGTGCACTTTAGGGGAGAACCAAGGTGAAACTATTAGAAGCAGTTTCAGGAGCATCATAGACTGGAGTCTGCAATTGGAGTGAGGAGGGTAGAGAGTTCTTTGGGAAGATCTGGACTTTGGAGAACAGTAATATTATACCATTAATGATAGTATCTTTCCGTAGGATTCCAAAAAAATCTTTAACTGTGTCGTCAGAAATGATAACATTCTTAGGTATTTGGATTTCCTGTGGAAACTACTGGAAAGTTGAGTTTATGCTCTGGATGACTCCGCCTGAAACAAGGTCAACAAGTCATGAATGAAAAATTACAAGTTACATGGATCTAGGATTCTGATCCCAGTGGAAGTCTAGCTTTTGGGTGTACAATTTTTACTGATGGCCTGATGTAGATTCTGATCCAGGAATATGTAACAGAAAGGAGGTAGTGAAAGGTATCCTCAGAAATTGAAGCCTCTGAGACAGAATTCATTTATGCCAACTTATGGGTTATCAATGCTTGCTCATGGCTGCTATCATTATAACATGCCATTCAATGGTTCTGTGGTTTCAATTTACTGTGTCAATGTAAAGATGAAGTTTCTAAATGGAAGGTAAAAATCTGAGGCCATCAAGATGATGAATTATGGGGAGGGGGGAGCTGGAGCTATAGTACAGCAGGTAGGGCATTTGCCTTGCACACAGGTTAGATTCCCAGCATCCTGTATGGTCCCCCCAAGCACCGTGAGGAGTAATTCCTGACTGCAGAGCCAGGAGTAACCCCTGTGCATCTCCAGGTGTGACCCATAAATGCAAAAAAAAAAAAAAGATGATGCCTTACCTTTAGATACTTTGAAGTCAAGTAGAAACAGTCAGAAAGCTCCCCAGAAAAGACTTCTCCAGGGTCGAAAACATCATCACCTCTAGCGTGAGAGCATACAGAAAATAAGGTGTCCATTTTATGCCAAGTTAAAGCAAGCCAGACATGATCTTGGAAAGTTTGTCAAATGAGAGCATGGATATAGGAAGAATAAGGTGACAACTGAATCTTAGAGGTAAAATATACAAAGGTCAACAAGTAGGAGGTACAATGGCGACCAGGTATACTAAGAAAAGCATTTTTTTTAAAAGAAAATGCAATGAGACATCAAATAAGACCTTTTTAAATGTTTAAGAACAGGGATATTACTCAGTGATAGAACTTTTGCCTTCCATTGCATGATGATCTGCGATTGATCCTTAGCACTGCAAACAACATTATTTTTAATTTTTAATTTCTTTCTTTCTTGCTTGCTTGTTTGCTTTTTTGTTTTTTGGGTCACACCTGGCTATGTATAGGGATTATTTTTAGTTTTTAAGAAAAGTTATAATTTTACATTTTTACCTGTGGTTTAAAAGGAAATCTAAATTATTTTAGAGTAAATATATGTGAAGAAGAATAAAAGTCACGGGAACTATTTAGTATACTTAATGATACAGCAGTCAGAATTTTGAGGTTAATTGTATGGGTATTGCATAAATAATTTTTCCCCATTATGTGGGCTCTCTTTTTATCATGGTCACCAGTTTTTCTGAGTTGCAGAAATTTCTTAGTTTAATGTAGTATCATTTGTTTATCTTCACTTCCTCTTCCTTGGTCAGTGGTGTTTCATTCTAGAAGATTCCCTTAGCTTTAACGTCATGGAGGGATCTTCCCACATTTTTCTCCATATATCTTAAGAATTCAGGTATGATATTGAGGTCTTTAATTCATTTGATCTGACTTTGTTCCTGGCACTATAAATAGGTCTGACTTCATCTTTTTTGCATGTTGCTGTCCAGTTTGCCCAGCACCAGTTGCTGAAGAGACTTCCTTGCTCAACTTCATAGTTCTTGAGCCTTTGTGAATGATTAGGTAATAATAATCTGAGGGTCAGCGTCAGGATATTTGACGACATTCCATTGATCTGAGACCTGTCTTTATCTGAATACCATGCTATTTTGATCACTACGACTTTGTAGTAGAGTTTGAAGTTGGGGAAGGTGATCCCATCTTCTTTTTCCAAAGATTGCTTTAGCTATTCATGGGAGTTTATTGTTGTTTATGAGTTTCAAGAATTTTTAATCTGTTTCTTTGAAAAATGTTATTGGTATCCTTATAGGAAGTGCATTGAATCTTAATAGCGCTTTGGGGTGTATTGCTATTTTGACAGTGTTATTCCTCTCAATCCATGAGCATGGGATGTGATTCCATTTCCTCATATCCTCTTTTATTTCTTGAAGTGGTGTTTTGTACGGTTTTTTTTGTATAGATCCTTAACCTTTTTAGCTGATTCTAATATACTTGATTTTCTGAGGTATTATTGTGAATGGGATTTTCTTCTCCTATCTCTTTTTTCTCTTTCATTATTAGTATACGGGAAAGCCATGGACTAATGGATATTGTTTTAGCAATATGCTACTTTACTCGAGCGGGCCCAGTAACGTCTCCATTGGAGACTTTGTTGTTACTGTGTCTGGCATATCGAATACTCTCGGTAGCTTGCCGGGCTCTCCGAGAGGGGCGGAGGAATCGAACTCGGGTCAGCCATGTTGGCCGCTTGTAAGGCGAACGCCCTACCGCTGTGCTATCGCTCCAGCCCTACAAATCTATTCTTCCCAGGAGCTTTTTTTTAGATTCTTTGAGATTTTCTAAGTATAGTATCATGTCATCTCCAAATAGTAAAAGCTTGAGTTTTTCCTTTTTTATCTGGATGCCCTTGATATCTTTTTCTTACCAAAATCATATGGCAAGTACTTCAAGTACTATGTTGAATAGGAGTGGTGAGAGTGGGTAACTTGTTTTGTGCCAGATTGTATTTTGGGATTCTAGCTCATTGATTTCTGGCCCAAGCCTTTAGGTTTTCCCCGCTGAGAATAATGCTTGCTGTGGGTTTGTGGTAGTTTGCTTTGACTATATTGAGGAATGTACTTTCAACTCCCATTTTGTTGAGAGTTTTTCATCACGAATGGGTGCTGGATCTCATCAAATGCTTTATCTACATCTACTGATATGATCATATGACTTTTATCTTTATTTTATTGAGATGGTGTATTCTGTAGATTGACTTGAGAATGTTAAGCCATCCTTGCATCCCCAAGATAAACCTACTTGGTCTTAGTGTGTGATCATTTGTTGAGTTTCTGGATTTTCTTTGCTGTTATTTTCTTAAGGATCTTTGCATCTGTATTTATCAAGGAAATATCTGTAATTTTCTTTTTTTGTGGTTTCTCTGTCTGATCTAAGTATCAGGATTATCTTTGCCTCATAGAAACTGTTTGGTAGTATTTCTGTTTCTCCAATTTCCTGGAAAAATCTTAAAAAATGTTGGCATCAGGTCCTCTTTAAAGGTTTGAAATATTTCATTAGTGAATCCATTTGGGCCTGGGCTCCTGTTTTAGGGGATGCTTTTTATTATCATTTCAATTTGCTTGGTAGTGATAAAGGTAAAAGGTAAAGGCCCTCCCGTTGTTCATCGATTTGCTCGAGCGGGTCCAGTAATGTCTCCATTGGAGACTTTGTTGTTACTGTGTTTGGCATATCAAATACGTCACAGGTACCTTGCCAGGCTCTGCCCTGTGGTAGCTTGCCAGGCTCTCCGAGAGGGACGGAGGAATCGAACTCGGGTCGGCCATGTTGGCTGCATGCAAGGCAAACACCCTACTGCTGTGCTATCGTATTCGAAATCTTCTTTGTTCAGCCTTGGGAGGTAATTGGAATCCAGTAATTTATCCATTTATTCAAGATTCTCTCATTTCCTGCTGTAAAGATTCTTAAAATAATCTCTGATGATCCTCTGGATTTCTGTAGTTTCTATTATGATGTCCCCCTTTGCATTTCTGATTCGTTTATTAGGATTCTTTCTCTTTATTTGCTCGAGCGGGCCCAGTAACGTCTCCATTGGAGACTTTGTTGTTACTGTGTCTGGCATATCGAATACTCTCGGTAGCTTGCCGGGCCTTCCGAGAGGGGCCGAGGAATCGAACTCGGGTGGGCCATGTTGGCCGCGTGTAAGGCGAAGGCCCTACCCGCTGTGTTATCTCTTTATTTGTGAGTCTTGCTAATGGTTTATTGATCTTATTTATTTTCTCAAAGAACCATGTCTTGCTTTTGTTGGTCTTCTGGATTGTATTTTGGGATTCTAGCTCATTGATTTTTGCTCCAAGTTTTATTATTTCCTTCCTCCTGCCTAGCTTGAACTCCTTTAGTTGGTCATTTTACAAAATCTTGAACTGTAAGTTATTTTTGTAGGCCCTTTCTTTCTTCCTGATGAATTCTAGCAGAGCTAAAAAGGTTCCTCTTAACACTGCTTTTGCTGTGTCCCACAAGTTCTGGTAGCTCCTCATTCTCATTTGTTTCTGGAGTCTTTTTATTTCCTCTTTGATTTCTATTCTAAGCCAATGGTTGTTCATTACTTCCCTCAAATAAAATATTTTCTTGCTGAGTTTTTGTCTGTTTAATCTATTGAGAAGTGAGAAAGTACTTTCAAATCTCCATCTAGTATTGTGTTGCTATCAATGTTTTTCTTTAAGTCTATTAGAAGTTGTTTTTACGTATTTTGCTGGTCTGTCATTAGGAGCATATACATTGAGGAGGGTGAGTTTTTTCTGATGTACAGATACCATGATCATTCAGAAATAACCTTCACTGTCTCTTATAACCTTTAGCCTGAAGTCCATGTGGTCTGATACTAGTATGGTCACTCCAGATATTTGGAGGTGTTCTTTTCTCTAAGAATTGTTTCCCAGCCTTTGAATTTGAGCCCATGTTTTCTTTGATTATTCAGATGTGTTTCTTGCAGGCAGCAGAATGTTGGGTTCAGTTTTCTAATTCATCCTGCCATCCTCTGCCTCTGAATTGCTGCATTTAGTTCATTGCAATTGAGAGAGATCATTGTGATGGGGATTTGTGCTAACATTATGTCAAAATTTGGAGTACTTGTGGGGCTTGTCTTAGATTAATGTAGCCCTGTTAATTCTTCTTGCAACAAAAATATGGAACACTTTACAAGTTGGACTGTCATCTCTGTGTAAGGATCATGCTAATCTCTGTATCATTTCAATTTTAGTACATGTGTTGCCAAACTGAGTATAAGAGTTGGTTTTTTTCCCTATTTTTCTCTTCTGATTTCTTTGAGTGTTGTCCTTACTCACTCCTATGGCAGACGGTGATTTCTAATCAAGGTAGGTATTTCAAAGCAGTTTGAAGTTATAGATTTAGAACCTTAATGTCCCAGAAGGAAAAGTATGGTTTTTACCATATTCTCTTTTACCATACCCAGGGCATCAGCTTTGCAAATTATTTCTTTTGGAAGATGGTGAATCAATCTTGTTTAATGCCCTTCCCTGAAACCTTCATTAAGACCATTAAAATAGAGCCTTTTGCTGTTCTCACCTCGGTCCCGTGTACATCTCCAGAAAAAGGTGGATGGCGTTGTCTGCATTTTGACCACCTTGAATGTAAGTAGGATTTTTCTCCTGAAGGAAGAGGTGAGAAGCATATTGATGATTTAATTCCACCTTATTACAAGTTCAACTTGAACGGAAGGTGAGATTCATGAGGCTCCTGCAAAGGACAGATAAAAGGGTCTCAGTGAAGTTTAATGGCCAACAAACATTAACAAAACAGATGTCTCAAAGTAACCTGTGTGCATCTTCGTGTGTATAGTGAGTTTTTTATCTACTCATAGTGATTCTCAGTCATTCCACATGGGCAAAGCAGACCTGTAATTAAAAATCGAGTTCTCTGAGCAGAGGGGGTTTTCTTATGTCATTGAAGAAGTGTATAATAATTTATTGCTAAGCACATACAGCAGTTTGAATGATGTGTACTTTTCGATCTAAAATTAATTCCAAATATGTCTAAAACGACAGTCTCCTGACCCCGCACCTGGCTTTCCTCACTGAGGGCCCTTGGCCCTTGGTGGTGAGTTTCCCTCACCACCTCAAGCAGAGCTCCGGCAGCTGCAGACCTCTGCAACCAGCCATAGGCATGCTTTAGACCACTCTCCCCAAGCTTGAAGGAGCCTCATGCATGAAGGAACTGGCAGAGGATCCCAGGTGTGCGGGACCCGGGGCGGAGACATCCAAGGTTGCTCGGATCAAGATTGGGACTCCTCATCCAGATCCCCCATCTTCCAGTAGCTAACCCACGAACTGCCCCTGGAGCCATGTAATCCCATGAATGTCCAAGATCCAGAGACTGGATCTTGTTGATAATTCAACAACTCTTTTTGTCCAGTTCTCTTTCTCGGAGAACCTGGCAGGTTACCGAGAGTATCTTGCCCACATGGCAGAGTCTGGCAAGCTCCCCGTGGTGAATTCTATATGCCAAAACCCACTAACAATAATGGATCTCATTTCCCTGACGGTGAAAGAGCCTCCAATGTGGCACTTGCTAAAATCTCAGGGCGAGGACGAATGGAGATGTTACTGGTGCCTGCTCGAGGAAATCATTCTCTACCACCAATGATCCCAGTATTCCTCCCACCATGCCCCCCACCCTGCTTCTGTGTCAGGGCATTCTCTTTGGTTCTCTGGGGCCATGGCCAAGCCAGAGAGCTGCTCATGGTGGGAAATTCATGGTCTTGGCGGGGCAGGAAGAATGGGCTGTTTCTACCACCCGCCCCCTATCCCACGAGGCTGTAGTAGCCCTGTCACCGCTAGATCATACCTGGCTGTCCAATAGTCTCTGAGGTGAATGCCATTGTGCTGCCAGGGGGATAAAGGCAGAAGGGACAAACACCCTTTCCCACCTGGTGTAGAATGGTGACATAACTTAATGCATAGTTCAGTCACATTTCTGCCAAAAGCCGCTGGGTTCCGAATTGGGTCAATGTGCCTCTGGGGCCATGGTGGTTAAGGAGAGCCACTTGTGGGGGTCAAATTGTGGTCTCAGTGGGGCAGAAAGAATGCGTCTATGGTCTACTCTTGCATGAATCTCCCACCCCGACTGGGTCCTCCAAACACCCTTTACTTGGTGTTCAGTTCTCTGTCTGAGCTGCCTTTACCCCCAGCATGTGATGCCTGCTTCCAAGGCCTGGAGCAAACCTCCTAGTCCTTATCACTCTATTCTTGGGTATTAATCTCCCATTCTGTTACTTTATATTCCACGATGAGTACAATCTTTCTATGTCTGTCCCTCTCTTTCTGACTCATTTCACTTTCTATGTTGATCCACTTTCATTCAAATTTTATGACTTCTTTTTTTCTAAAAGCTTCATAGTATGCCACTGTGTAGAATAAATAAACTATCATTAACCAGTCATCTGTTCTTGGACACTAGGGATTTTTCCCCAGATTATTGTTATTGTGAACAGTGCAGCAATGAACATACAAGTGCAGATGTCATTTCGGTTGTACTTTTTTGTCTCTCCAGGCTATCTTCCCAGGAGTGATATTGCTGGGTCAAATGGGAGCTCAATTTCTAGTTTTCGGAGAACCATTCATACTGTTTTCCAAAACAGATGATCCTGTCCGCATTCGCACCAGCAGTGAAGGAGAGTCCCTTTTTCCCCACATCCACGGCAACACCGGTAGCTTTTGTTCTTTTGAATGTGGGCCAGTTTCCGTGGTGTGAGGTGATAATCTCATTGTAGTTTTGACCTGCATTTCCCTGATGATTTGTGATGATGAGCATTTTTCATGTGCCTTTTGGCCATTCGGTATCTTCTTTGAGAAAGTTTCTGTTCATTTCATCACCCCATTTTCTGATGGGGTTGGATGATTTCTTCTTGTAGAGTTCAACCAGTGCCTTGTATATATTTGATATGAACCCCTTATAACATAGGTATTGGGTAAATATCCTTTCCCATTCTGTAGATTGTCTTTGTATTCTGGTCACTGTTTCTTTTGAGGTGCAGAAGCTTCTTAATTTAAGATAGTCCCCTTTTTATCAGTGTTTCCACTTTTTTTTTGCAGTGGCGTGTTATCTTTGAAGATACCTTTAGCTTCAATGTTGTGGACGGTTTTGCTGACCTTGTCTTCAATGTACCTGATGAATTCTGTTCTGATGTTGAGGTCTTTGACCCATTTTCATATGACTTTTGTGCATGCTGTTAGGTAGAGGTCTGAGCCCATTTTTTTGCATGTAGCTGTCCAGTATTTCCAGCACCGTTTGCTAAAGAGGCCTTTCTTGCTCCACTTCACATTTCTTGCTCCCTTATCAAAGATTAGATGAACATATATTTGAAGGTGTGTGTCAGTATATTCAATCCTGTCCCATTGGTAGGCGGCTCTGCCTTTGTTCCAGTACCATGCTGTTTTAACTATTATCGCTTTGTAGTAGAGTTTGAGGTTAGGGAAGGTGATGCCTCCCATCGTCTTTTTCCCAAGAAATGCTTTAGCTATTCGAGGGCGTTTGTTGTTCCATATGAATTTCAGGAGTGCTTGATCAATTTTTTTGAAGAATGTTATGTGTAACTTTATAGGGTTCACATTGAATTTGTACAATGCTTTGGGGAGTATTGCCATTTTGACAATGTTAATTCTCCCAATCCATGAGCAGGAGGTGTTTTCATTTCCTCGTTTCTTCTTATTTCCTGTTGTATAGGTCCTTTACCTCCTTAGTTAAGCTGATGCCGAGATATTTGATTTTCTGAGGCATGATTGTGAATGGGATTGCTTTCTTCATGTCACTTTCTTCTCTCTCATTATTTGCATATAGAAAAACCATAGACTTTTGTGTAATGATTCTATAGCCTGCAACTTTACTATATAAGTCTATTGTTTCTAGGAGATTTTTGGTAGAGATTTTAGAATTCTCTAAATATAGTAACACATCTTCTGTGAATACTGAGAGCCTGATTTCTACATTTCCTACATGAATGCCTTTAATATTTTTTTTATCTGAGTGCTATTGCAAGTACTTCCAGTACTATATTCACAGAAGTGCCCAAATGAATTTTTTTCTTTTTGGGTTTCACCCAGTGATGCTCAGAAGTTACTCCTGGTTCATGCACTCTGGAATTACTCCTGGAAGTACTCGAGGGACCATATGGGATGCTGAGAATCGAACCAAGTTTGGCTGCGTGCAAGGCAAACGCCCTACCCCCTGTGCTATTGCTCCAGCCCCAAAAATGAATTTTTACTTAACACTTTCTATCTGTAAATTTCCATGCTAAGAACAGTGGTATAAACGGTGATATCTGAGTAATTTAAAAGTAGTCTATGAAGACATAATATAAAGATTTCTTTGTATTAATTTCTAAAATGTGTAGCTTTTATTAAATATGTTAAGAATGAATCGGAGGTCTTGATTATACCATGAATATTATTTCCCTGTTAGAAGTTACCCTTCTAAAATGCAATAAAGTGACACATTTTGAAAATGGTGATTATTCATTAATTCAATGAATATTTGTTAGTCTGGGGGTTCAGTGCCTCCAAGAAGTCAACCTGAACCCTCAAGGTGAGTGCATCTACAGTCTGATGGTGCCTTCAGCTGCCTGATAATCCCAGATTTCCACTGTGCCTCTGGCTGGATCCCAACACCTCAGGAGTAAGTTTCCCGAGAAATTAAACTCCCAAAAGATATGTGGGAGCCATGTTGACAAACCACCCCTGGCTCAGCTGTACAAGCTAATGTATTGGTCTTGCTTCAGAGACCCATAAATAAATCCATCTCAGGATGGATTTTACTGAAATATAACAGCTGAAAATTCGGATATGCGGGTTTTGTGACTGAAATCTCCAGGCTTTCTCTGAATCAGGGTGAGCAGCCCACTCTCACTGCCCTGTACTTATGGAAGCCTCAGCATAAGTGAGGCTCAAAGCGGCTCCAGCCTTAACTACCTGATAAAAATACTAAATTCCAGGACTGAAGGAATAGCACAGTGGGTAGGGTGTTTACCTTACATGCGGTCGACCCGGGTTGGAATCCCAGCATCCAATATGGTCCCCTGAGGTCCACCAGGAGTAATTCCTGAGTGCAGAGCCAGGAGTAAGTCCTGAGCATTGCCGGGTGTGACCCCCCAATAAAAATACTAAATTCCTTGAACAAACATGAGGAACTCTTAGTAACTGTACAAGAACCATAATGCACAAAATGAAAAGGAGACAGAGAGAAAGAATTAAAGAGCCTGCCATAGAGACAGGCTGATGGTGGGGGTAGGGTGTTGGGGGATGTTGTAGGGAACCAGGGACATTGGAGGTGGGAAATGTACACTAGTGGAGGGAAGCATGTTGGATCGTTGTATGACTGGAAGCAAATTATGAATAGTTTTGCAATGGTCTATCTCACAGATATTCAATAAAAATTTAAAAATATATATCCTTCATTGGTATCTCAGACTACTGATAGAACTTTAAAACCCAGCATATCTATTTTTGTGTTCTGAGTAGTAAAAAAACACGTTACTAACCTGTGTGCCAATAGCTTGAAGAATGCTAAATCCAAAGATATATCAATGACTGTCTTTAGCAAGAATACTGTAATTGCAGGTATGTTATGTTTTAGAATCAGTTCATGCACAAGAAATCAAGAGGAGCAAGTGGCAAAGAGCATCAATGTTGAATGGATAGTGTTTCAGGAGCTTTCAAGGGAGACAGAAAGATTTGGCATGAGAAGAGGGAAGAAACAGAAGAGTGAAGTACTAATAAGTATCATGAGAAAAATGCAAGGGAGGACATTTCATGGCAAGTGTCACAGTCTGTTGAACTTTTGGTGAGGATAAGTATTGGAAAGTATCTTTCCCATTTAGTACTAAAAAGGTACCTTTGATGGGTGTATTTAAAATTTACTTTAACAATTAGAATCACTAAGAGATACACAATTACAAAGTTGCTCATAATTGAGTTTCAGTCATATAATGTTCTAGAACCTTTCCAGTATATTGGGGGCATTTTTGAAGGAATATCCCTGGTGCGAAGACTTGGGCATCTGAATCTTAACACATTTCACCAAATATGTGATCTGTACTCACATGATTTACACTGTCTTCCCTGCTCTTTGATTTATGTTTTCATGCAATATTTCCTTGTGAACCTCACCTCAAGTGAGGGTCCCTATTTAAAACAAATACATATTTCTGGGGCATTATATAGTTTGATTGCTGGGAGAGTCTCTAAAGCAATGCTCAGGAGGTGTGGGGGCCCCACAGACAATTCTCAGAAAACGTGGCCATGGTGTTTGGGGTCCTCCGAGGCTATAGGCCTTTGATACTCCGGCAATCAGGTGGTGCTGGAAGTCAAATTGAGGGCATGTGAGACAAGTTCCATAAGCACTACACTATCTCCTGCCGCCCTGGGTATTAGATTGATGTCAGCATTCTGAGGTTCTCCCTTTTGTCAGGAAGCAGAAACTTGTGCAGGAGAAAGTGGAAGAGACCTTAGGGTTTAGCTAGGTTGACTGAGTAGATAGTGGTAGCATTAAGATTGGAACATAAAGTAAAAATAAAACAAGAGAAAGATCTAACAATAGTAAAGAGGGCTTTAGTACTCAAAGAGTTTAGAAACAGGCACATGGCAAGTAGTTTTAAAAAGCATCCAGGAGAGAATATAGTATTGTGAGTGGACCAATCTACTCTATGGATACATCTCATCCTAGAAATGGAAAAGGACAATGTGTTACAGTTAAAAATTTACAAATAAGATATATACATCTATTTCTGCTGTGTTCCTATGCTTTACCAAGTATTATTCTAATTTTATATTTACTTTAATGATTAAAACAGTATTTGCCAACATTAAACTTTTAATGAAATGTTTTATTAAAAGTGTTTTTTTAAATTTATTAAAAATGTTTTATTAAAATGTTATTTAAAAAAGAAACATATGGGCCAAAGAGCTAGTGCAGTATGCAGAGGGTGTTTACTTTGTATGCAGCTAATTTGAGTTCAATCCCCTGAACCCTGAGCCTGCCAGAAGTAATCTCTGGATAGAAAGTCAGAAGTGAGCCCGGAACACAGATGGGTGCGCTCCCTTCCCGAAAAAAAGGAAGAAAAGAAAAACATATAACTGATTCTTGAGTAACATAGAGGTTAAGAGTGCTAATTCCTATATAATTTTTGAAAGCCCCAAATTTAATAGATAGTCTGCTATTGACCAAGCCCCGCATCTTTTCCCGCTGAACTCGACACCCTCCACAGGGGGACACCTTCGCCAGACACCTAGAGCAGCTCCATGGGACTGTCCATCACCTAATCAGCCCCTCCCCTCCAGGTGGGTAGGGGGAGCATAAGCCAGCTTCACTGCTCTTCACGCCCAGCCCCGCGCATTTTCCTGCAGAACTGGACACCCTCCATCAGGGAACAACTGCAGCAGTTCCATGGGATTTTCCATCGCCCCTCCTACATTCCAGGATCCTGTGTGGGAGTGACCCTGCGATGGGCCAGGGGCGTGGCCACTATGTAGGGGGCGTGGCCTCCCAGAAGTGGGAGTGGCCACCTCCTGGGTGGGCAGCCACAGTCATATTTCCCAATCTGGGCATTCAGGACTTTCATCCCTCACTTTGTTGCCTAATACCGACTAAGAATACAACAACATCCCACTCGCCTACTGCATTTCTAATAAAAGACCAGTATGAAATGTGCTGTACAAGCACAAATGTAAAAAGTACCTCCTCCAAAGCTTCACTCAATGTCGGTTTTAAAACAAAGAATAAGACCTGATTGAGAAGAAGGTCGGAATCTAGAAAGGGACAAGGTTGGCTACCATCGACAAACCTTATCCAAAATCCTTTCCCATGATAAGAGGGAAAAGTACCTGTGATTTCAGGGGTCTACCTCTAGGTAACCAAAACAACATGAAGAAACAGCGCAAATCTCCACCACAAAGAGAATATGAAGAAAAGAATCCAGAATCCTCAACCGAGGTTGTCCACAATTGTGCTCTGTTTGATAAGGAATTCCAGTATAAAATGCCGAGAGTGTTCAAGGATCTACTCAAAGAATCAATGGAAGAGATATCCAAAGACTGAAAGAAGAAATGAAAGAAACAATAGAACAGATAGTCAAGAAAATACAGGAAGAAGAGAACAGAATTTAAAAAAAGCTACAAAAAGGAGAGTCACAAATAAAGGATTCAGTGGATGAAATTAAAAAGTCAGTAAGTGCCCTTAACAATGGGATAAGTGCAGATGAAGAGAGGATCAGCGAGCTTGAAGATGAGCAACAGAAACCCCATCGGGAACAACCAGTACTAGGAAAAGACCTCAAAATGGCTCTAAGGAGAATAAAAGACCTAGGGGATGACGCCAAGAGGAACAACATTAGAATCATTGGAGTACCAGAAGAACAGGGAGACAACCCCAATGAAAAAAGCTAGAATCAAAGAAACCATTGCTGAAAAGTTCCCAGAGTTAAGGAAAGCAGACATCAAGATCGAAGGAGCCAGAAGGGTAGCAGCTAAAGGAGACCCCAGAAAAAAATACTCCAAGGCATATCATAGTCAAAACGATGGATGCTGTGGACAGAGACACAATATTACAAGCAGCAAGGTCAAAGAAGGAAATTACATACAAAGGAGCACCCCTTAGATTCACAGCAGACCTATCAGTGGAAACCCTCAAAACCCGAAGGCAATGGTTGTATATGGTGAAAAAATTCAAAGAAATGAATGCCTCACAGAGAATACTCTATCCAGCTAAACTCTTACTCAAATTCGATGGAACAATACACCACTCTTTAGATAAACACAAGCTCAGGAACTTCATACACTCCAAACCAAATCTAAAAGTAGGACTAAAGGGGCTCCTGTAAGATAAGAAGGAAAACACATGTAAACACAATCAACTCCTACAGGAAGATGGCACAAAACCCCATGACAATAATCTCCCTTAATGTCAATGGTCTAAATGCAACGAACAAGAGACACAGAGTGGCAAAATGGATCCAGAAACAGAAACCAACATTCTGCTGTCTACAAGAAACTCATCTGAACAATCAGAGCAAACACAGACTCAAAGTGAAAGGATGGAAAACAATCCTGCAAGCAAACAGCTCCCTGACAAAAGCTGGGGTGGTCACACTAGTATCCAACAACATTAATTTCAGGCTGAAAAAGATTAGAAGGGACAGCGAAGGCCACTTTCTCTTCATCAAGGGATACATACAACAGGAAGAAATCATACTCTTAAATGTATACGTACCTAATGAAGGAACAGCTAGATATTTAAAACAACTGCTAACAGAATTTAAGAGGACAGTGCTAGCAACACAATAGTAGATGGAAACTTCATCATCGCCTTATCACCTCTGGATAGATCAACAAGAACAAAACTCAGCAAGGAAACATTGGCTTTGAATGAAGAAATAGAAGAGAAAGGACTTATAGACCTATACAGGGCTTTACACCCCCCAAAAAGAGAATACACATTCTTCTCCAGTGCCCATGGAACATTTTCCAAAATAGACTATGTGCTAGGCCACAAAACATACCTCAGTAGAATCAGGAAGATAGAAAGAGTATCAACAATCTTTTCAGACCATGATTCACAGAGGATAGATGTGAATCAAACACAGACACGGACACCTGAAAACTAAACAAGTCACTGCTGAACAATGAGTGGGTCAGGAAGCACGTCTAGGAAGAAATCAAAAGATAACTAGAAACAAATAAGAATGAAGACACGAACTACCAGAACTTATGGGATGCAGCTAAAGCCCTATTAAGGGAAAAATTTATACCTCTGAAAGCATATCTAAGGACGGAAGAAAGGATGCACATAAGTAACTTGACTTCATAGCTCAAGATCTTAGAAAAGGATCAAGAGAAGGAGCCTTAATCGGGCAGAAGGAAAGAGATCATAAAACTTAGAGCAGAAATAAACGACATGGAAACCTAAGAAACAATCCGAAAGATCAATGAAACCAAGAGCTGGCTCTTCGAGAAAATAAACAAGATAGATAAACCACTAGCAACACTCACAAAGAAACAGAGAGAGAGAACACTAATAAACCGAATCAGAAATAAAAATGGCGATATCACAATGGAAACCAAAGAAATTCAAAAGATCATCAGAGACTAATTTGAAAGTTTGTATGCCAAGAAAAAAGAGAAGTTAGAAGAAATGGATAAATTCCTGGATTCCTATAATCTCCCAAAGCTGAGTCAAGAAGATATAGAATACCTGAATACACCTAGTCACATAAAGGAAATAGAAACTGTAATTAAAATTCTTCCCAAAAACAAAACCCCAGGTCCAGATGGATTCACTACCAAATTTTTCCAAACATCTTAAGAGGATCTACTGCCAGTCCTTCTCAAACTTTTCCAGGAAATTGAAAAAACAGAAACTCTCCCAAACAGTTTCTATGAAGCCCATATCTCTCTAATACCAAATGGAAACAAAGACACCACGAGAAAAGAAAACTACAGGCCGATATCACTGATGAACACGGATGAGAAGATTCTGAACAAAATACTAGCAAATAGAATTCAACAAGTCATCAAAAAGATCATACACCATGACCAAGTGGGATTCATCCCGGGGATGCAAGGATGGTTTAACAATCGGAAATCAATCAACATAATCCATCATATCAACAAAACAAAAGATAAAAATCATACGATCATATCAATAGATGTAGAGAAAGCAATTGACAAGATCCAGCATCCATTTATGATGAAAACCCTCGCCAAATTGGGGATAGAGGGAACTTTCCCCAATATAGTTAAAGCCAGCTACCACAAGCATACAGCAAGCATCATTCTCAATGGGGAAAAACTGAGAACGTTCCCCCTAATATCAGGAACGAGGTAAGGATTCCCACTCTCTCAACTGCTGTTCAACATAATACTGGAAATACTAGCAAGAGCAAGTAGGCAAGAAAAAGAGACTGAGTCCATCCAAATAGGCAAGGAAGAAATCAAGTTCTCACTATTCGCAAATGATATGATACTATACTTAGAGTACCCTAAAAACTCTACCAAGAAACTCCTAGAAATGATACACTCGAAAGTAAAGTTACAGGTATAAAATAAATACCCAAAAATCCATGACTTTACTATACACAAATAGTGAGAGAGAAGAAAATGACAAGATGAAAACAATCCCATTACAATTGTATGCCAGAAAATCAACTACCTAGGAATTAGTTTAACTAAGGAAGTAAAGGAACTGTATAAAGAAAACTACAAAACGCTGCTTCTTTAAAATAAAAGAGGACGCAAGGCAAAGAAAAAATATCCCCTATTCATGGATCGGGAGAATTAATATTGTCAAAAAGGCAATACATCCCCAAGCACTGTACAAATTCAATGCAATCCGTATTAGGATACCCATGACATTCTTCAAAGAATTGGAGCAAACACTCCTGAAATTTATATGGAACAATAAGCCCCCACGAAGAGCTAAAGCAATTCTTGGGAAAAAGAAAATGGGAGGAATTAACCTCCCAAACCTCAAACTCTACTACAAGTAGTAATAATTAAAACAGCATGATACTGGAACAAAGGCAGAGCTACAGACCTATGGAACAGGGTTGAATATACTGACATCTCCCCTCAAACATATGATCATCTAATCTTTGAGAAAGGGGCAAGAAATGTGAAGTGGAGTACGGAAAGTCTTTTTAACAAATGTTGCTTGCAAAAATGGACGACTACATGCAAACTACTGGGCTTCAATCTCTGCCTAACACAATGTACAAAAGTAAGATCAAAATGGATCAAAGACCTAAACATCATACCGGAACCCATAAGGTACATTGAAGACAAAGTTGGCAAAACCCTCCATGACATTGAAGCTAATGGTATCTTCAAGGATGTCACGTCACTGGCCAAGCAAGTGAAAACAGAAATAGACGAATGGGAATATTTAAACTAAGAAGCTTCTGCACCTCAAAGAAACAATGACTAAAATAGAGAGTCTACAGAATGGGAAAGGATATTCTCCAAATACACATCTGACAAAGGGGTGATATCAAGTATATACAAAGTACTGGTTGAACTCCACAAGAAGAAAACATCCAACCCCATCAAAAAGTGGGGCAACGAAATGAACAGAGACTTTCTCAAAGAAGAAATTCGAATGGCTAAAAGGCACATGAGAAAATGCTCTACATCATTAATCATCAGGGAGATGTGGATCAAAACAACAATGAGATATCATTTCACACCACAGACACTGGCCCACATTCAAAAAAACAAAAGCAACCTGTGTTGGCACGATGTGGCGACAAAGGGACCCTCCTTCACTGCTGATGGTAATGCTGACTGGCTCAACCCTTTCGGAAAACAGTATGGATGATTCTCAAAAAAGAAGTCTATTGTTTCTAGGAGTTTTTTGGTGGAGGTTATTGAGTTCTCTAAGTATAGTATCATATCATCTGGGAATAGTGAGAGCTTGATTTCTTCCTTTCCTACTGAATGCCCTTAATATCTTTTTCTTGCCTAATCGCTCTTGCAAGTACTTCCAGTACTACATTGAACAGCAGTGGAGATAGTGGGCATCCTTGTCTCGTTCCTGATCCTAGAGGGAAGGCTATCAGTTTTTCCACATTGAGCATGATGCTTGCTGTAGGCTCGTGGTAGATGGCTTTAACTATGTTGAGGAAAGTCCCGTCTATACCCATTTTGGCTAGGGTTTTCATCATAAAGGGGTGATGGATCTTGTCAAATGCTTTCTCTGCATCTATTTATATGATCATGTGCTTTTTATCTTTTCTTTTGTTGATACGATGGATTATGTTGATTGGTTTCCGAATGTTAAACCATCCTTGCATCCCTGGGATGAATCCTACTTGGTCATGATGTATGATCTTTTTGATGAGTAGTTGGATTCTATTTGCTAGTAGTTTGTTGAGGATCTTTGCATCTGTGTTCATCAGGGATATCGGTCTGTAATTCTCCTTTATTGTATCTCTGTCTGCTTTTGGTATCAATGTGATATTTGCTTCGTAGAAACTGTTTGGAAGTGTTTTTGATATTTCAATTTTGTGGAAAAGCTTAAAGAGGATTGGGAGTAAGTCCTCTTAAAAGATTTGGAAGAATTCACTAGTGAATCCATCCGGACCAGGACTTTTGTGCTTGGGGAGACTTTTTATTACCATTTCAATTTCCTTGATGGTGATAGGTCTGTTCAGGTATTCCAGGTCTTCTTGGTTCAGCCTTGGGAGTCTGTAGGAGTCTAGGAATTTATCCATTTCCTCGAGGTTTTGATGTTCCGTGGCATAAAGCTTCTCAAAGTACTCCCTGAGGATCCTTTGAATTTCTGTAGTTTCTGTTGTAATGACCCCCTTTTCATTTCTGAATCGGTTTATTAGGGTTTTCTCTCTCCCTTTCTTTGTGAGTTTTGCTAGAGGCTTATCAATCTTGCTAATTTTCTCGAAGAACCAGCTCTTGGTTTCATTGATCTTTCAGATTGTTTTTTGGGTTTCCATCTCGTTAATCTCTGCTCTGAGTTTTATTATTTCCTTTCTCCTGTTCGGGTTGTGCTCCTTTTTTTGGTCCTTCTCCAAGCTCTTAAGCTGTGAGGTTAGGTTACTTATGTGTGCTCGCTCCTCCTTCCTGAGGAATGCTTGTAGAGCTATAAACTTTCCTCTTAACACAGCTTTTGCTGTGTCCCATAAGTTTTGGTAACTCGTGTTCTCATTTTCATTCGTTTCTAGGAATCTTTTGATTTCCTCTTTGATTTCCTGTCTAGGCCACTCATTGTTCAATAGAGCACTGTTTAATTTCCAGGTGTTTGATTTAGTTTTCTGTTTTTGTGTGTGATTTACTTCTAATTTCAGCGCATTATGGTCTGAGAAGATTGTCGATACAATCTCTATCTTCTTAATTTTATGGAGGCATGTTTTGTGGCTCAGCATGTGGTCTATCTTGGAGAATTTTCCTTCAGCTTTTTGTGGATGAAGTGTCCTGTATATATCTATTAAGTCCCTTTCTTCCATTGTTTCCCTCAGATGAAGTATGTCCTTGCTAAGCTTGAGTCTGGTTGATCTATCAAGAGGTGACAAAGCGGTGTTGAAGTCTCCCACTACTATTGTGTTGCTATTGATGTCTTTTTCCAAATCTATGACTAGTTGTTTTAAGTACTTTGCTGGTCTCTCATTAGGTACATATACATTTATTATTGTAAGTTCTTCCTGTTGTACAGATCCTTTGGTCAATAAGAAATGGCCTTCACTGTCTCTTATGACATTCTTCACTCTGAAATCAATGTGGTCTGATATTAGGATGGCTACCCCAGCTTTTCTATGGGAGCTGTTTGCCTGAAGGATTGTTTTCCAGCCTTTGACTCTGAGTCTGTGTTTGCTTTGACTATTGAGATGTGTTTCTTGCAGGCAGCAGAATGTTGGGTTCAATTTTCTAATCCATCCTGCCACTCTATGTCTTTTAATTGGTGCGTTTAGCCCATTGACATTGAGAGAGATTATTGTTATGGAATTTTGCCCCATTGTTATGTTGAAATTTGGTGTATTTGAGGGGCCTGTCTTGCCTTAAAGTAGCTCATTTAGTTGTTCTTGTAACCATGGTTTTAGTTGTTCTTGTTAACCATGGTTGTTCTTGTAACCATGAAGTTCCTGAGCTGTTGTTTGTCTGTGAAACTGTGTGTTGTTCCTTCTATTATGAATGAGAGTCTCGCTGGGTAAAGTATTTTTGGAGAGGCATTTATTTCACTGAGTTTTTTCACCATGTCCCACCACTGTTTGCAGGCCATGAGGGTTTCATCAGAAAAATCAGCTGTGAATTTTAAGGATGCTCCTTTGTAAGACATTTCTTTCTTCGATCTTGCTGATTCAGAATTTTGTCTCTGTCTAAGGTTTTGGTCATTTTGATCAGAATGTGTCTTGGGGTATTTTTATTCGGATTTCTTCTAGCTGGTACCCTTCTGGCCTCCTGAATGTGGTCACAAGTTTTCTTCAGTTCTGGAAACGTTGTAGCAATGATGTCTTTGACAGTTTCTTCTTCATCAAGGTTTTAAATGTCATTTTTTAAAAGAAATATTGAGGCCAAAGAGCTAGTGCAGTATGTAGAGGGTGTTTACCTTGTATGCAGCTAACCTGAGTTCAGTCCCCAGAACCCTGAGCCTGCCAGTTGTGATCTCTGGATACAGATTGAGAAGTGAGCCCGGAGCACATCTAGGTGCACTCCCTCCCCACAAAAAAGGAAGAAAAGGAAAGAAAACACATAACTGATTCTTGAGTACCATAACTTTTGCTCGAGTGGGCCCAGTAACGTCTCCATTGGAGACTTTACAGGAGCTGGAATGATAGCACAGCGGTAGGGCGTTCGCCTTACAAGTGGCCAACATGGCCGACCTCAGTTTGATTCCTCCACCCCTCTCAGAGAGCCCAGCAAGCTACTGAGAGTATTCGATATGCCAAACACAGTAACAACAAAGTCTCCAATGGAGACGTTACTGGGCCCGCTCGAGCAAATCGACGATCAACGGGAGGGCCTTTACATTTTTGAGTAACATAGAGAATAAGGGTGCTAACTCCTATATAACTTTTGAAAACCGCCAAATTCAGTAGATAGTCTGCTATTGACCAAGAAGATGGTTTATTAATAGTATTTACTTACATTGTCTGCAAGTGGTGCTATGTGTGGTCTGTAAATCTGTAAACTTGATACATTTAAAAAATTATAATGCATTTAATAACAGACTTTATAATACATTTGTATTTTATGTTTAATAAGTGATAAATTATATCTCTACTTTGTGGGTTATTTGGACCATAGTATGTGGTGCTTGGGACTTCTGACTCTGTGCTCAATGGTCATTCCTGGTGGTGCCAGCCATTAATTTGGGTTGACTGTGTCTTACGTGCTTTAACCCCTATACTAATTCTGGGGTCCAATCAAATAAACTATTTGCATATATTTTATACATGCATGGCATAATTTTCTTAGATTTTTGATTATTCTAGGATATACTGATCATCTTTAATTATTCCACATCAATACCAATGTCCAAAAATGTTTCAAAATACAATTATTGATAAAAAATCGTAAAGTAAGTAAAGTAAAGTAAAGGCCCTCCCGTTGATCATCGATTTACTCGAGCAGGCCCAGTAACGTCTCCATTGTTGTTACTGTGTCTGGCATACTGAATACGTCACGGGGAGCTTGCCAGGCTCTGCCATGCGGGCGAGATACTCTTGGTAGCTTGCCGGGCTCTCTGAGAGAAGCAGAGGAATCGAACTTGGGTCGGCCATGTTGGCTGCATGCAAGGGAAACGCCCTACCACTGTGCTATTGTATAGAATTTCAAATATGTGTTGTTCGTGGGATAACTATATTAAGAAAAAATAGAACCACAAGAAACATTCAAGTAAAATGAAGGTACATTTCTTTGGAGTCTTTCAATTATGTATTTATATCAGTATATATAAAAGTATAATTTTTAAAAAATAAATTTCAGTGACAATAAAATTTTTGAGTTTTTTATAATTGTAATGTTTTACTGCTAAGTCTATATTTATGTAAACATTTATGTATATTTGTCTAATTTTCTGATTGTTTGCTTAAGATCAGTAGTTAAAAGCTAACTTACTGATGACTGGGTATGTGGCTCATGGCAAAAGCCCTTGGCTTGCATATATGAAACTTTGGGTTGACCTCCTGCAAGGCAAATGCCCTACCCACTGTGCTGTAAACATTATATAAAATATACTAATAATAAGACCTAATGATGTTGGTGAACAGTGCAATATAAATGATTATTTAGTAATTTTCTTGATTTATTAATGAAATATGTAATCTCTTGAGTATAATGGGAATATTTTTCTAACATAAGAGTCTGAGGAAGGTGAAACTGTTATAACTGTCCTGTAGGATTCCATCTCCCTAGACTGCTTCATTCTATCTCTCTCTCTATCCAATCCGGTATTCTTCCTGGGAATCTGACCTCCAGATTGGCTAGCCTCTACCTTTCAACTGCCTAATTTATGACATCATTCTCCCACCAAACCAACCACCAATTGGAAGAATCTTGGGGTTCCCATGCAGGTTTTTGTAAACAAATTTGAATCATCATGGCAAGTGACCAGTGACAATAGCTGGAATAGTGGGTTCCACTTTAGGTACCAGATGGTTACCTTAGACAAAAGTGAAATGCCATAAAAATTTTATTTATTCTAATATATTTTTAACAAATTGAAGAGATGCATCATAGTTAATTGGTTTTTAATAAAAGTTATGAAGTTTGAGATGCTGTGGTTGTTTTTGGGAGAAGCTGGGGGTTGAATGATGGCATGGGAAAGAATGGGAAGTTATAGAAAGGACAAAGGGGGAATAGACAAGATTCTGAGAAAGAGAAACTTGGTCCAGGGTTCTAAAGTCCATAGGAGGAGAAATTGCATGGGCCTGATGAAGGTGGGGTAGAGTCAGAGGAACAGTATTGCTGACAGGGCATTTGCTCTGCAAGCAAGAAGGACCCAGTTCAATTCTTGCAATCCTTTAGGTCCTCAGAGACCCACCAGATATGAAACTTGAGCGCAGAGCCAGAAGTAAGACCAGAGCACAGTCAAGTATGCCCCATCCCTGGTATCCTCCAAAAAAATGGGAGAAATGGCACAGTCTGGGGGGTTGGATTAAAAGAATAAATTTGGAATAGGCTAACGAAGGCAGATGAGTCAAAGGTGACCGGAAATAAAGTTATAATTCTTACATGGAGGCTGTGTTTATGCCTCATTGCCACCTTTGGAAAATAACGAAATTTGAGACACATCTCTAAAAGGTTTGGGTGGTCTAACCATAAATGATGGCTGGGGGTTGTGAACACATAGTCTGGGGAATGAACCTTCCAGATGAGTGGTCAACGCTCTCAGAGTCATTCAAGGATGACTCTTAACAGGGACCAATCAAGGGAACTGTTGCAGCATGAAGCCCGAAGATTGGCTCCTGGAAGATGTAAAGATAAGTCACCATGTCCTTGGGAAAATGGGGACATTGGTGGTTGGAAATGTACACTGTCATGAAGGAATGGGTGTTGGAACACTATGACGGAAACTAAATTCCAACTTTGTAGCTGTGTATCTGTGTAATTGTGCATTTAATTTAAAAATTTTAAAGAAAAAATTAAGATTTCAAATGAAAAATTTGAGAGATTTCTAACGAAACAGGCATTCTAGCAGAAACCTCACTGCTTGAGCAACAATACTAGTCCCTAGTTTTGGAAGGTGGACAGCGCCATTATGGGGGGGGTGGGTGTCAGCCTGAGTCTCATTCCCTAAGCCTCCCAACCCTACTGCTAATCCTGTTCCTTTCCCACACGTGAAGAGAAAGCTCCACCTTGGTCAACAGCCTTCTTATAAATCAGAGACTGTGTGTAGTAAGAAAGACAGCTTTCAGAGAGGGCAATTTCAAAATTTCAAAAATTCCCATATTAAAGCAGTCAGAAGCAAAACCCGTGTTGTGTCCCCATCAATAAGAGTGAGCTGCACACACTCTTTACCATAGCCAGAATCTGGGAAAACCTGAGTACCCCAGAACAGAAGACTGGTTAAAGAAACATTGGTACATTGCCACAATGGAGTACTATGTAGCGGTTAGAAAAGATGAAGTCATGAATTTTACATAAAACTCGGACTACATGGAGAGTATCATGTTAAGTGAAATGAGTCAGAAAGAGAGGGATAGACATAGAAAGACTGCATTCATCTGGGGGATATTAAGTAACAAAATATGAGATTAATACCCAAGAATAGCTGAGATCAGCACCAGGAGGATTACTCCATAGCTTAGTGGCCAGCTGGTCATTCTAGAGGAAAAGGCAGCTCAGATAGAGAAGGGAGCACCAAATAAAGGGTGTTTGGAGGATCCTTCCAGGAGGGGAGATGCATGTCGAAAGTAGACTATGGACTGAACATGTTTGCCGCTCAATGCCTCTTTTGCAGACCACAACACCCAAAAGGAGAGAGAGAACACAGGGGATTGTCCTGCCACAGAGTCAGGGGGAGATGGGGGGATGGGGATGGGGGGATATTATCCATGGTCGTGGAAAATGGGCACTGCTGGAGGGATGGGTATCTGATCATTGCATAATCGAAACCCAAGCAGAAAAATTTATAAATCTACAACTGTACCTCATGGTGTTTCACTAATAAAAAAAAATCTAACTTACTTATGACCGGATATGTAGCTCAGGACAAAAGAACTTGGCTTGCATGTATGAAACTTTGGTTTCTATTCTTCGCACTATAGAAACAAAAGCAAAATCATTAACTGTGGTTGGAAATATGCCTCGGTGGTAAAATATATGCCTCACATTTCTGAGTTTATGGGTTTGATCGCTGAATTTCCATATACAGACACAAAAGCTAACTTACAAAAAAGTCTCACACTGGAGACGTACTGAGCCCGTTCGAGAAAATCGATGAACAAATGGAGGACAGTGACAGTGAAGTGACTTAAAAACATAAACTACTCATGCGGCGCTCATCTCATCTCAAACCCAGTTTTCCGTAGAGGTGTGGCCTCTTCAGATGTGGGCGTGGCTTCAGAGTGGGCGTGGCTTCAGAGTGGGCGTGGCCTATTTTCTGGCCGGCGGCCGCAGGTTATTTACTAATTCAAACAAACCTAGTTCCCAAGGAATTTAGTCCCCAACTTACTCAGCAATATGAAGAAACAAAGAAAATCCCCACCCAAAGTGGAGGAGAACAAAAACAATCCAGAATATTCTGTCGATACAGCTCACCTAAGGGATCTCTCTGACACAGAATTCAGATATGAAGTCATCAAGATGTTCAATCAACTCAATGAAACAGTCAGACAGACAGCCAGTAACACCACAGAAAAAATCGACAAATTACGCGAAGAAATGAGAGCAGAAATGTCACGATTAAAAGACTCCATAGATGAAATGAGAAACTCAGTTTCTTCTCTTAAAAATAGAATGACCGCAGCTGAAGAGAGAATCAGTGAGCTGGAAGATCAGCTGCAACAAACCAACACGCAACAGCAAACAGTGGCAAGGGACCACAAAATGGCTCTACAGAGAATCAGAGTCCTAGCAGATGATTCCAAGAGGAACAATATTAGAATCATGGGACTACCTGAACCTCAGGGAAACAACCCCAACGAAAAAAACACCGTCAAACAAATCATTGCTGAAAAATTCCCAGAGCTCAGCAATGCAGCCACTCAGGTTCAAGAAGCCCGAAGGGGGCCAGCTAAAAGAGACCCCAACAAAAACACTCCAAGGCATATCATAGTTAGAATGATTGATGCTGCCGATAGAGACACAATACTGCAAGCAGCAAGGGCAAAGAAGGAAATCACATACAAAGGAGCACCCCTTAGATTCACAGCAGACCTATCAGACGAAACCCTGCAAGCCCGAAGGCAGTGGCAAGATATAGTCAAAAAACTCACTGAAATGAATGCCTCCCCAAGAATACTCTATCCAGCTAAACTCTCCCTCAAAATCGAAGGAACAGTACACTATTTTATAGATAAACAGCAGCTCAGGAACTTCATAGACTCAAAACCAAACCTAAAGCAAGGCCTAAAGGGGCTACTATAAGAAAAGACAAACCCTACAACCACAACACACCCTACAGAAAATGACACAAAACCCCATAACCATACTCTCTCTCAATGTCAATGGTCTAAATTCACCATTGAAGAGACACAGAGTGGCAAAATGGATACAGAGACAGAACCCAACATTCTGCTGCCTACAAGAAACTCATCTCAACAGCCAGAACAAACACAGACTCAAAGTCAAAGGATGGAAAACAATCCTGCAAGCAAACAGCCCCTTCAAAAAAGCTGGAGTGGCCATACTAGTATCCGACAACATTAATTTCACATTGAAAAAGATTAGAAGGGACAGTGAAGGCTATTTTCTCTTCATCAAGGGATACATACAGCAGGAAGAAATCACACTCTTAAATGTATACGCACCTAATGAGGGAACAGCTAAATATCTAAAACAACTGCTAACAGATTTTAAAGAGGACATCGCTACCAACACAATAGTACTTGGAGACTTCAACATCGCCTTATCAACTCTGGATAGATCAACAAGAACAAAACCCAGCAAGGAATTATTGGCTTTGAAAGAAGAAATAGAAGAGAAAAGGCTTATGGACCTATACAGGGCTTTACACCCCAAAAAGAAAGAATACACATTCTTCTCCAGTGCGCACGGAACATTTTCCAAAATAGACCATGTCTTAGGACACAAAACATACCTCAGCAGAATCAGGAAGATAGAAATTGTATCAGCCATCTTTTCAGACCATGACGCACTGAGGATAGAAGTGAATCACACACTGACACGGAGAACAAAATCAAACACCTGGAAATTAAACAACTCGATGCTGAACAATGAGTGGGTCAAGAACGAAGTCAAGGACGAAATCAAAAGATACCTGGAAACAAATGAGAATGAAGACACAAACTACCAGAACTTATGGGATGCAGCGAAAGCTGTATTAAGGGGAAAATTTATAGCTCTGCAAGCATATCTTAGGACTGTAGAAACGATGCACATAAACAACTTGACCTCACAGCTCAAGACCTTAGAAAAGGATCAACAGAAAGAGCCTAAATCAGGCAGAAGGAAAGAGATCGTAAAACTTAGAACAGAAATCAACGACATGGAAAACAAAGAAACAATCCGAAAGATCAATAAAACCAAGAGCTGGTTCTTCGAGAAAATAAATAAGATAGATAAACCACTAGCAACACTCGCAAAGAAACAGAGAGAGAGAGCCTTAATAAATCGAATCAGAAATAAGAATGGGGATATCACAACAGAAACTAAAGAAATTCAAGAGATCATCAGAGACTACTTTGAAAGTCTGTATGCCACGAAACAAGAGAACCTAGAAGAAATGGATAAATTCCTGGATTCCTATCATCTCCCAAAGCTGAAGCAAGAAGATATAGAATACCTGAATAGACCTATTCACATCAAGGAAATTGAAACTGTAATCAAAAGTCTTCCGAAAAACAAAAGCCCAGGTCCAGATGGATTTACTAGCGAATTTTTCCAAACATTTAAAGAGGACCTATTGCCAGTTCTTCTCAAGCTTTTCCAGGAAATTGAAAAAACGGAAACTCTCCCAAACAGTTTCTATGAAGCCCATATCTCTCTAATACCAAAAGGAAACAAAGACACCACAAGAAAAGAAAATTACAGGCCAATATCCCTGATGAACACGGATGCGAAGATTCTCAACAAAATACTAGCCAATAGAATCCAACAACTCATCAAAAAGATCATACATCATGACCAAGTAGGATTCATCCCAGGGATGCAAGGATGGTTCAACATTCGGAAATCAATCAACATAATCCATCATATCAACAAAAGAAAAGATAAAAATCATATGATCATATCAATAGATGCAGAAAAAGCATTTGACAAGATCCAGCACCCATTCATGATGAAAACCCTTGCCAAAATGGGGATAGAGGGGACTTTCCTCAATATAGTTAAAGCCATCTACCACAAACCTACAGCAAACATCATCCTCAATGGGGAAAAACTGAGAGCCTTCCCCCTAAGGTCAGGGACGAGACAAGGATGCCCACTCTCTCCACTGCTGTTCAATATAGTACTGGAAGTACTTGCAATAGCGATTAGGCAAGAAAAAGATATTAAGGGCATCCAGATAGGGAAAGAAGAAATTAAGCTCTCACTATTCGCAGATGACATGATACTATACTTAGAGAACCCTAAAACCTCTACCAAGAAACTCCTAGAAACAATAGGCTTGTATAGTAAAGTGGCAGGCTATAAAATCAATACCCAAAAATCCATGGCTTTCCTATATGCAAATAATGAAAGAGAAGAAAGTGACATGAAGAAAACAATTCCATTCACAATTGTGCCCCAGAAAATCAAGTACCTAGGAATCGCCTTAACTAAGGAAGTAAAGGATCTGTACAAAGAATACTACAAAACGCTACTTCGGGAAATAAAAGAGGACACGAGGAAATGGAAAAATATCCCCTGTTCATGGATGGGGAGAATCAACATTGTCAAAATGGCAATACTTCCCAAGGCACTGTACAAATTCAATGCAATCCCTATAAGGATACCCACGAAATTCTTCAAAGAAATGGAGCAAACACTCCTGAAATTTATATGGAACAATAAGCCCCCACGAATAGCTAAAGCAATTCTTGGGAAAAAGAAAATGGGAGGAATCAACCTACCTAACTTCAAGCTCTACTACAAAGCAGTAATAATCAAAACAGCATGGTACTGGAACAAAAGCAGAGCTGCAGACCAATGGAATAGAGTTGAATATACTGACATCTCCTCCCAAACATATAATCATCTAATCTTCGATAAGGGGGCAAGAAAAGTGAAATGGAGCAGGGAAAGCCTCTTTAATAAATTGTGCTGGCAAAACTGGACAGCTACATGCAAAAAAGTGGGCTCAGATCTCTGCCTAATGCCATGCACAAAAGTAAGATCGAAATGGATTTATGACCTCAACATCAGACCGGAATCCATAATGTTTATTGAAGAGAAAGTTGGCAAAACTCTCCACGATATTGAAGTTAGTGGTATCTTCAAAGACGTCACGCCACTGGCCGAGCAAGTGAAAACAGAGATAGACAAATGGGACTATCTTAAACTAAGAAGCTTCTGCACCTCAAAAGAAACAGTGACCAAAATACAAAGACAGCCTACAGAATGGGAAAGAATATTCACCAAATACACATCCGACAAGGGGTTGATTTCAAGGATATACAAGGTACTGGTTAAACTACACAAGAAGAAATCACCCAACCCCATCAAAAAATGGGGCGAGGAAATGAACAGAAACTTTTGCAAAGAAGAAATCCGAATGGCAAAAAGGCACATGAGAAAATGCTCTACATCACTAATCATCAGAGAGATGCAGATCAAAACAACAATGAGATATCATTTCACACCACAGAGACTGGCCCACATCCACAAGAACAAAAGCAACAGGTGCTGGCGCGGATGTGGCGAGAAAGGGACACTCCTTCACTGCTGGTGGGAATGGAGGCTGGTCCAACCCTTTTGGAAAACAGTATGGACGATTCTCAAAAAATTAGAATTCGATCTCCCATTTGACCCAGCTATAGCACTCCTGGGAATATATCCCAGAGAGGCAAAAATGTATAGTCGAAGTGACATCTGCAATTGTTTGTTCATTGCAGCACTCTTTACAATAGCCAAAATCTGGAAAAAACCTGAGTGCCCGAGAACAGATGACTGGTTAAAGAAGCTTTGGTACATTTACACAATGGAGTACTATGTAGCTGTTAGAAAAGATGAAGTTATGAAATTTACATACAAGTGGTACTACATGGAAAGTATCATGTTAAGCGAAATGAGTCAGAAAGAGCGGGATAGACACAGAAAGATTGCATTCATCTGGGGAACATAAAGCAACAAAATGGGAGACTAACACCCAGGAAGGGCTCAGATTAGTACCAGGAATTTTGCTCCATGACTTGAAAGCCAGCCACATGTGCTAGGTGAGAAGGAAGCTCAGATAGAGAAGAGAGCACCAAATAAAGGGTGTTGTGAAGACCCTCCCAGGGTGGGAGAGACATGCTAAAAGTGGTCTATAGACCAAACATGACTGCCACTCAATGCCTCTCTGGCAAAACACAGTACCCAAAAGAAGAGAGAGAGAACAGGGAGGAATGCCCTGCCACAGCGGCAGGGTGGGACGGGGGGGGGGGGGGGGAGGATGGGGGGTCGGAGGGATGATAGGACCCGTGGTGGGGGAGGATGGGCACTGGTGGAGGGATGGGTACTTGATCATTGTATGACTGAAACCCAAGCACAAAAATTTGTGAGTCTATAAGTATACTTCATGGTGTTTCACTAATAAAATAAAATGATTAAAAAAAAAACATAAACTGCTTTAAACTATATATTGCCTAATTATTATACAGATTTATTTCTCAATAAAATAGTTGCAAAGGTCCATTTTCTAGCATCTTTTCTAGGGAAAGATATTACCTGATTTTTAAATATTTGTAATTTGAGGGGAAATTTTAATTTCTCATTTTAATTTCTGCTCTTTGTCTACAAGTGAGCTTGAAAATTGCTCTTGTGTGGTACTACATGAAAAATATTATGCTGAGCGAAATGAGTCAGAAAGAGAGGGACAGACATAGAAATATTGCTTTCATCTGGGTAATATAAAGGAACAAAATAGAGACTAACACCCAAGAACAGCTGTGATAAATACCAGGTTGTTCACTCCGTGGCTTAGAGGCCAACTGCACTCTCTAGGAGTAAAAGCAGCGCAGATAGAGAAGGGAGCACCCAATAAAGGGTGCTGGGAAGATCTGCCCAAGATGGGAGATGCCTGCTGAAAGTAGTCTATGGGCCGAACAGGATTGCCACCCAATGTCTCTTCTGCAGACCACAGCAGCCAAAAGGAGAGATAGAACAAAAGGGAGTGCCCTACCAAAGAAGCAGTGTGGGGTGGGGGATGGGGGGATGGGAGGGATACTGGGATTGGTGGGAGTGGAGATTGGGCACTGGTGGTGGGATGGGTACTCGATCATTGTATAAATGAAACCCAAGCACAACAACTTGTAAGTCTACAACTGTACCTCATGGTGTTTCACTAATAAAACAAAACAAAACAAAATTTAAAAAAAAAGAACATTTCTCTTGTGTTTACTAGTCATTTACAGTTCTTTCAATAGAGATTATATGATCATGGTTTATGCTTATTTTTTCTATACAAGTTTAGTAGCTAAATACTGATTTATTTCACAGCACTAATTTATTAAAAACATTCATCCTTGGCCTATCATATTAATTGCCAGTATTTGTTGGTTTTGCTTGCATTTTTGATCACTTAAGTTGGTTTTTGTCCTTCTCTTTAAGATTGTAAAATTTTGACACAAATGAGCATATGTTTTTCTTTATCTTCTACAGTTTTAAACTGAGAACAACTGTTTGTTTTGTACAAATAAGATACCTGTGCATTTACTATTTCTTCTCATTTTATTTACATTTTAACACATCTCGATTCATCTACAACTTATCCTAGTAAGTGTTGTCATATTGAAAGAAACCACCAATTTTTTCAATCATAGCACTGTAGCACTATCCTCCCCTGCTTCATCCATTTGCTCGAGCGGGAACCAGTAACATCTTACAACAAATTGTGAGACTTGTTGTCACGAGTTATGGCCTATCGAATACGTCATGGGTAGCTTTCCAGGCTCTTGCTATGTGGAAGAGATACTCTGGGTAGCTTGCCGGGCAGAGGAATCGGAATAAGGATTGGACTCCTGCAAGGCAAATGCCCTACCCGCTGTGCGGTAAACATTATGTACAATATACTAGTAATACCAAATGTTGTTTCTTTAACAGTACAAAATAAACCATTATTTAGTACTTTTCTTGATTTGTTAATGAAATATGTAAGCTCTTGAATATAATGGGAGTATTTTTCTAACACAAGAGTCTGAGGAAGGTGAAACTGTTATAACATTCTTGTAGGATTCCATCTCCCTAGCCTGCTTCTTTATACCCCGCTCTCTATCCAATCCGGTCTTCTTCTTGGGAATCTGACCTCCTGACTGGCTAGCCTCTACCTTTCAACTGCCTACTTTATGACATCATTCTCCCACCAAACCAACCATCAACTCGTAGAATCTTGGGGGTCTCATGTAGTTGTTTGTAAACAAATTTGAATCATCATGGCAAGTGACGAGTGACCAATAACCAATCACTAGTGAGTGCCCTCTGAACTGAACACTTGTGGTATTAAGCCGCTTCAGTATTCAGACGTACTCTCGTACCGTCTCCTCTTCTCGTCTACCTTTCATCGGTATTTCCTCTTCTCTGACCATGTCAGGTAACGATCGATACTTTTCAAAGCTTTTCATTAGATTTATCATCACTAAACTTAAAAGACGTCAAGTAAAACCAGCACGTAGTAATGAAAATAAGTGTTCAAGTAGAATTTTATAAGCCTCATTTTAGCTTGACTTTGACATTTGCTGTGTGATTTTAAAAACTGGCTTAATTTTTCTCACATAAAAAGTGTTTTTCCTCATTGGTTACATTATATTTTAGACATACTTAGGACCTCAAATACACACACATATGTATATATATATATCTATATATATAAATATAAGTGTTCTTTGTGTTACTTTTTCTTTTTAATAGTGAATTTTACATGATATCCATTGAAAACAAGTAAATCAGAGACAGTATTTTTACAGAAACAGAAAATATAGATGCTGTGGAAAACTGTTAATATATACTAGCATGTGTTCTCTGTAATGGTCTCTCCACTTGTATGTATACTTCAGTATTTTAAATATAGTGATATTACAAAGTAATAATCATAGATCTTTGAGTGTTCTAATTAAACCAGGTAATAAGAAAATATGGGGCATGGGGAAGGTGTGGAGTGCTGAGTGGTGGGGAGGCAAGCCCTCTAAGGTAAGAAAGTTTGGCATCACTTTCATCAAACATTGACCTATCGAAACCAAGACGATATGAGGGAGAATAAAATAGGAAAGAAAGAAAGAAAGAAAGAAAGAAAGAAAGAAAGAAAGAAAGAAAGAAAGAAAGAGAGAGAGAAAAAGAAAGGAAAGAAAGAAAGAAAGAAAGAAAGAAAGAAAGAAAGAAAGAAAGAAAGAAAGAAAGAAAGAAAGAAAGAAAGAATAGGGGCCGAGATTTTCAAGGAAGGGGAAAAAGTTTGGACAGAATATTGTAGAGAACCAAAGATTTAAAATCAAAAAAGAAAGAATATATATTAAATATGCTGAGATAAATACACTGAAAGCAAGTCCAAGCAATTTACTTCAATAAATGCCAGGACTAGAAAGTATACTATGCCTTGAATAGGGTTCCAGTAGGAAAAGCAGTTTATCAGAAAGCCATCCTTGCTGGCTTTTTTCCTGATTCTCTCTTAGAACACAGTACTTGGTACTTGACAATTTGGAGTATAAACACGCTTCAAAAATGATGCTTCCCATAAATAGCTAATAGTGCTCATCTAGGGCAGTGGCAGACACAGAATCTTCAATGTTTTTATTACGTTCTGGTTTTTAAGTACATGTATACGCTGCCTGTTAAAATTTAAAAAATGGTATATTCTAACTTGAATCAGGAGATTTGATTCATTTGTGTGGTAAGTAGGTTCCGGGTTAAAGCTGCTTGTCTTCTTTACAAATATTATTTCATGTGATTTTTTCTTCCTACCATGAGAGTAGTTTGATAATAGTCAACTTCTGTTTTTAGATCCTAAGAGGAAATATAAAAATCAAGTCTCACATGTCTAATTAAACATTTTTGTCCTATTTGTGAATTTTGAGTTTTCCTACATTAAAGATATTTTATTGAATTTTGGTGCTCATTTATTAAACATTGAGAAGAACGTTTTCCTGGTTGATAAAGATAATTCTAATCTAGGGGGTTGAAAGTAAATTTGCAATATTTTGTGATCACTTTTTAAATGGTCTTTTCTGTGTCTTGTGTGATCAAGTGAAATCCTCTGCTATGTTTAACACGTGTTGTTTGCTGGTTAATATTCAAAGGTACTGATGAGAATAACTTTTTTGTACTTACGGAGTTTCTTTCTGTATTTTACTCATTTAAAACATTTCTTGTCTATGAAATACAGTCACGTTTATTCCTATTTTTTTTTGCTATATAGTTACTGGTAAATCTTTTCTCTTTAATGGACTCGTAAAGTGTGCACTCAAAAATCACCTTCTATTCCATATTTTGGCTAGCAGTTTTTTCTAAAATAGAATACTGTCTTCATATTGTATATGTGGAACAATTTATTAATAACCTTGTTGTACTGTTTTATTTGGCTTTGTTTGGGATCACATCCACTGTTATTCAAGGCTTACTCTTGGGTCTGCTCTCCATAACTTACTGTACTATGCTGCTTGCTACAGAGCCCAGATTTCATTAATATCTCTATACTTTTTTTTTCAGTTCGGTGACACATATTTTCCATAATTTTTTCTTTACACGTCCTCCTATGTAAATCACATGAAATAGAAAAATTACATTCATGTATGCATTATTATTCTTAGAGTTATGAGATAAACAACATAAGACACAGATTTTAAATAAAGTTTTCCTTCCAAAAACATTTCTTGGGAAAAACTCAAGTAGTCATTGTTGAAGTGGATCAAAAATCAGGGTAAATTTCAATGCATCCAGGCTTTGAATCACCCCAAATTGTTGGAATTTTGGAAACTCAGTTGACTGTTGGTACTAGAAGCATCTCGATGGCTTACATTTCAAGTTAATATTTTTCCTCTCAGCGTTGAAGATTATTAGTCTCACAGATTTTTTTCATCACCCTCTTGTTCCTTACAGAAATTTTTCAAAATCCATCTGTATTGGGAACTGCACATACTCTGCAGCTTTCCCTTCTCCTGGTGAACGATGCAGCTTCCCTAACAGGAAGTGTCTGCAACTACTCCAGAGTATCTGCTCCAGCTGGTAGTTCTGCTTGGCTCCTGCCCTCAGCCTCTGGCACCTCTTTCCAACCACTGATGGGTAGTGCCTATCTTTACCAACATTTCAGCACAACAATGCTATCTGGAGTGTTTCACTAGAGTCATATATCCACCTCAGCTGCTTCCTACCCGAGTATTTTGGAATGGGATATTGCAGGAAGTGCTGAAGAGAGGTCTTCCATGGGAGACTTTTCTGTGACTGTCCTTTACCAAGACACCGCTGTCTCTTCCATGGCTATGTTAGCTCGCTATGAGAAAATCCTAAATACCAACAACACGGTGTCTGTGTACCCATTACTTTCTGCCAGTCTTATTGAGAGAACACCACCTCTGGTTCCACATCAGAGCCAAAGCCTGTCACTTCCCTACCAGGAAAGAAGCCAGGTGTATTCCTATCATCAAGGCACTCTGGGAAATCTCCTTTCTGGCCTGCAGTCCTATGACTCCATGTCATACACAGGGCAAAAGTGCTCTGCCCCCCAAACTTACAGCAACTCATCGCAAGAAATGGTTATGGTTCTGAAGGAGGTCCGCCCCCAAATAAACAATCACCAGCCTCCTCCTCTGGAATCGACTTCTCTCTGTCTGCTCAACCCATCACAGAATCGACATCTAGGTTTCATATCATGAAACTTCTGGAGCAGCCAGGGAACAAGGTCAAGGTAGAAGAAAAGCCCAGCATTGGCAAGATGAAACGCAAGAAAAGTTGACCTGAGCTTTGCCAAGAGGCCAATAAAAAGCCCCGACGCTCCCTAGGCATACACATGCTGGATTCTGTCCAAGTGTTTCATGCTCTGGGGAAGAAGAGTGATCCAAAACTTGGAATCTCTTCCTCCCAGGTCCGGAGTAGATCAAAGAAGCCTAAAGATGTCAAGCCATCCTCAGCTGTCAAGCCATGGATAGGTGCTACACGGGATGGAAAAGTCCTTGAGAAAACTCAGGTCAAAGCACAGAAACCAAGTAGCAGTGCTGAAAAACACTCATCTCCATCCCAATGTGAGCAGCAACCTCCTGGGAAGGTCAAATTGGTACCTTTGCCTTTTCTTACCATGGAGAGGCCGAGAGCTCGACCTGTTCCTCGGAGAGGACAATCTGTAGCCTCACATCGTCCTGCTGCAGCTTACCCTGCCAAGCCTGGCTCTACCAATGCAGCTCAGTCAGTTGCTGCCAATTCTTTCCGGTCAACCACTGCATTTTTCCCTGGTCCTGCCAAACCTGCTCAGTCCATTTCAACCAACCCATCTTGACCAGGTTTGCAGAAACCTAGTTGCCAGTCTATTCATCAGCCTGCAGCTTCTAGACCTGCACCCTGGCAAGACAGCAGCTGGCACTTCTCTCCAGCGGGAGCCTCCTCCTGTCTCTGTGAACAAGCGGCAGTGGCCACCCAAATGTCTGAGTCACTTTCTCTTCCAAGGCTTCCGTTTCCAACCTATTCCTCGGAGAAAGCCCAATGTTCCCGAGGCAGTCATATCAAAGCCCATCACCAAAGAGCAGAGACCAAAGCGTGAGGCTATGAAAAGGAAGGTTCAGCAGGAGCATGAGAACGCTGCCAAACACACCTCTTTGGGGGAAAGTGCAGTTCTTTATTGAGAGGGAAAAAGAGATGGACATCTCTCTCTACTATGGCTATGTAATGTAAGAACTGGAATGGAAGGTTCCACTTTAGGTACCAGATAGTTGCCCTAGGCAAACACTGACATGCCATACACCTTTTATTTATTCTAATATATTTTTTCAAATTAAAGAGATGCATCATAGTTAATTAGTTGCTAATAAATGTTCTGAATTTTGAGATGCTGTCAACTGTGGTTGATTTTGGGAGTGGCTGGGGGTTGAAAGAGGGGCTGGGAAAGAATGGGAAGTTAGAGAGAGGAAAAATGGGAAATACAAAAGACTCTAAGATATACAAACTTGGTCCAGGGTTATAAAGCTTATAAGAGGAGAAATTGCATGGGTATGATGAAGAGTGGGGTAGGGTCAGAGGAAGAGTATAGCTGACAGGGCATTTGCTCTGCAAGCAAGAAGGATTCAGTTCAATTCTTTCAATCTTTTATGGTCCCCAGAGATCCATCAGATGTGAAACTTGAGCACAGAGCCAGGAGTAAGACCAGAGCACACTCACGTATGCCACATCCTTGGTGTCCTCGAAAAAAAATGGGAGAAATGGCACGGTTTGTGGTTTTCAGTTAAAAGAATAAATTTGGAATAGGCTGAGGAAGGCAGATGAGTCTAAGATGACCAGAAGAAAAGTAAAAATTCTTCCATGGAGGCTGTGTTTACGCCTCATGGCCACCTTTGGAAAATAACCAAATTTGAGACACATCACTAATAGGTTTGGGTAGTCTATCCATAAATCATTGGTTGGGGGATGCTAACATATACACTGTGGAATAAACCTACCAGATGAGTGATCAACGCCCTCAGAGTCATTCAAGGATGACTCTTGACAGGGACAGTGCCAAGAGAACAGTTGCAGCATGAAGCCTGAATATAAGCTCCTGGGAGATGCAAAGATAAGTCACCATGTCCTCGGGCCCTCTGTTCAGCACCCTTAGCTGCACCATATCACTTATTCCCAACAGTATTCAGAGTTGCTATCATGGTGACACTTTACTAGGGAGATTCAACAATGAGGTCCATTGCCAATGTAAGTCTTTGGATTTGTAAACCCCCCAAGGTAGAAGAGCCAACTTTCAGGAAATTTCTGGTGGGGGGAGCTCAAATTACATTAGCTTGAGCGGCTGGTCTGTGGTCTTCCATGGTCCCTGGTGCCTGTAGCTTTCTCTAAACATCGCTTTTAACTGCAGCTCATAGAGGAACCAACTTTATAAATGGCGTTGTGGCTGCGTTGCAGTAGGTACCGTAGTAAGACATGTGTCCAAGGTCACCACTCCCAAAGCAGTTGGTACCGGTTGACCTTGACCCTGGAAGGTGGTGGTGTTAAAAGATGGTCCCAAGAGAGTTAATGGAGTGTTGAATGGATGGAAAGGAAACCGGGAAGGGTAGGGAACTGGAAATCTGGTGATTATCATGGGATAGTTGCTGGATCTTTTTCAAATACGTTAAAATATTTTTTGTATATGAGATTCAAAACAAAAATACGAAAATAAGATAGATTCCAAAGATCCGTTTACATATAAGACCCAGAGAGCTGAAAGGGCTGGCGTTCCTTCTGGAGCTTTCAATCATACCATTTACTAAATATGTTATTTTCACATCACTTAACTGTGGAGAGGAATAGTGAGAAACAGAATGCCACCGGAAAAGCAAACTGGATGACCACCTTCAATAAAAGCCAGGTGGAAGGTGTTCACATGGATCCTAAGTGCAAATATATGTTAACAGGAACATATGTTTCACTAAGTCTGATTTCTACCAGTAACTACTTTGTTGAAAATGGGGGGAAATGAACGCAGTTTCTGACTGACCTGAGACTAATCAGTTAATAGACTTTGCCAGAAAAGGGTAATTGACTGGCTGGGAACAGAAAAACGTGAAAAGTGTTTTGCTACCTTTAATGGATGGCTGGAGGGAATTGATCCCAGTAAAATCTCAAAACTAACAAGCTTCAACTCTCTTGAAGGAATGTTGTACTCACTGAGGAAAAATTGTTTTGAGAAAAGTCTGAAACGATGGGAAAAGAGACAATAAGTGCAAAAGGAAGGGCTTGACATTTGGCTCCTCTGAAATCAAAGCTTGAAACAACAAGATCTGGTGGGAACATGATTTACTGGGAACGGGATCTGAGGAGGAAAAGAGTGATATCAGGGATGTGAACAAGAAAAATCCAAGTTAAGGAAGACTTAGCTAGCTGACTACCCCATGGGCAACATGGTTCCAAGACTACAAGAACTTACCAAGGAATTTACTTTAATTTTCTTTCTTTTATATGGTCAATTACAACATGTATTCTTTGCCTTCTTCAGTGACAATTTGGAGTGTTCATTTCTTTCTCAATATTCTGTTCATTGATGTAAGCATCTTAAACAACTGCTGGATAACAGAATTATTTGATCAGACTTATTTTTTACTATAATGTTTAGTTGAGATTACTGAAAACTAGGTCTAAAGTGAAGTTTGTTTTGATTGGTAGAAGTAGAGTAGGGAGGACTAGGGATGGAATTAGAGATTATAGGGTACCACATTCAGTTCCTAATAAAACAAGTAAAGGACAGTGTCCCAAATAGACTATTGAAAAAGATATCCCCATTTTCCCTCCTACCACCCACCCCCAGCCAGCCTCTGTGCTCTATGGCAGACACTTTTCTTCTCTCTCTCTCTGACTCTTTCTCTCTCTGTCTCTCTGTCTCTGTCTCTGTCTGTCTCTGTCTCTGTCTGTCTCTGTCTGGCTGTCTGTCTTCCTCCCCACATTCTCTCCTTTTGGACATTATGGTTTGCAATACAGGTACTGCAAGGTTATCATGCATATCTCTTTCCTCAGCTCTCAGTTCTTTATGTGATCTTCATTTTAAATCCCAAGCCATTTTCAGAATGGTTAGAAACACTCGCAGATTCTCCAGCCCCCACGCCTGGCTGTCCTCGTCAGGGCCCCTTGGAGTGGAGCGGGTTCAGTTTCCCTCCCCGCCCGACCATTGCTCCAGCAGCGAAAGACCTCCAGAACCAGCCACCACAATCCTGAGACCACTCTCCACACGCATGAATGTACCAGCAGAGGACAAAGGCATGCGGGTCCCGAGGCTGTAATATCAGGGCTAGGACGTAGCAGACTACCCAGAGATAGCAAGTCAAAGCAACTTACTTCAGTAAATGCCAGGACTAGAAAGTATACTATGCCTTGAATAGGGTACCAGTAGGAAAAGCAGTTTATCAGAAAGCCATCCTTGGTGGCCTTTTTCCTTATTTTCTCTTAGAACACAATACTTGGTACTTGACAATTTAGAATATAAACACGCTTCAGAAATGATGCTTCCCATAAATAGCTAATAGTGGTTATCTAGGGGTTTGGAAGAAACAGAATCTTCAATGAAGCTTCCATGTTAAAGCTGCTTGTCATTTTACAAATATTATTTCAGGTGATTTTTTCTTCCTAACATGAGAGTATTTTGATAATACTCAACTTCTGTTTTTAGATCCTAAGAGGAAATAGAAAAATCAAGTCCCACATGTCTAATTACACATTTTTGTCATATTTGTGAATTCTGAGTTTTTTTACTTTAAAGATATTTAATTGGATTTTGGTGCTCATTTATTAAACATTTGAAGAAAGACCTCCCAAACTTACAGCAACTCATCTTGAGAAATGGTTATGGTTATCAAGGAGGTCCAGCCCCGAAATAACCAACCACCAGCCTCCTACTCTGGAATCGACTTCTCTCTGTCTGCTCAACCCATCACAGAATCGAGTTATCAAAGTGAGTAAAACTGAGAGAAGGGAAAAAATTAAAAATTGGGGTCAAAAAAGAGGAAAACTGTCCATAGACAGGTGGTATTTAAATACACTGAGATTTTTAAGTTTATGAAATGAAGTTAACTAAAATCAGTTCATGTTTACTCCCCTCACTCATTTCACAGCATGTTATTTTCACCCTAAATATAAGAGCTCCAAATGGAGATTGCAAGGTATGATAGTATAATGGACATCTCTGTTTCATATAATGAAACTTCAGGTGCATACCAAGGAATACCACGTATTATTCCTAGTTTTTCCATTTCCTTTTTTTAATTTTTATTAGCAAAACATCATGAGGTACATTTGTAGACTTAGAAATTATTGTGCTTGGGTTTCAGTTATACAATGATGGAGTACCTATCCCTCCACCAGTGCCCATTCTCCACCACCACAGATTCCAGTATCCCTCCCACCACCCACACCCTCATCCCACACAGCCTGTGTGTCAGGGAATGCCACATTTTTTAATGTTCGAGTTCAGCAATCCTCCAGAATTACCACAGTAAAAATAAAATACATGTCTTAAAATAGTATGTGTGTATGTCTCAAGATATTACTGAATTCTTATTGTGAGGGTACCACTTTAACTTTCACATCCATTAAAGAAAAACAAGGTTCTAAATACACTTGGTTTCAGAAATCCTGTCTCAAGTCATCAAACCTAGAATCTGTACTTCAGCACAAATATCATGCTGAAGTAGTGCTTCATTCATACTCCTATTCCATGATATTAACGTGCTTTTGTTTTTCCAGGAAAGTGAATAAATTGAGAGTACAATACATTACAATGCTAAGCTCTGTATGGCACTTAATAGTTTAAAATTCCCTAATTTTTTTTTTAAAAAAAAGCTTTAGTTGGTAGGAGGTTAAATCTAGGTCATAGCCCGAAGTACTCAGGGATTACTCCTGGGTCTGTCCTAGAGATCACTGCTGAAGGTGCTTAGGAGATCAGAAGTGATACTAAAGATCAAACAGAGGTCAGCTGTGCGCAGGGCCAGTGCCTTACCAAATGAATCATCCCTCTGCTCGGGGTCTCTTCTTTTTAAGTGCAGTTTACACAGAAACTGTTTCAAATACAAAGAAAACCAAAAAACAACAGCACCACATGACAAACAGTAAGAACTACAACATTTACCTCCAATGTTCAAGCACAGGGCCTTTTCCATTATCCTTAGAATACCCAATAACAATGCCTTGCCTATTGCTGAGGGGTGCACAGTTGTTGCAACTCTAGTTGTGTGGAGGAATATCTCATTTCACAGAGACTGATTTCTTCCTCGGTTCCGTTTTAGTGATGAATTTCCTGGGGATGGAGACTTCCCTGGCATCGCAACCTTCAGGTCAGACATTTGGTCTGACACAAATTTCCGAATTGCCCACATCTTGCAGTAGCAGGATTCAAGGACCTGAGAGTAATCCACCACCTGATCTTGGGGAAGTTCCCATAATATCTCCAGCCCAAAGTAACGTGGCTCTGACCCCAACTCCAACTCACGGACTAAAAGTTAAGGATATTGATCAGATGAAAACAGGGCTTTCAAAACCTCTGGAGACCTATCAGATCCTAATATACCTAGATCAATGCAAAGATCTGCAGGTAATGAACACCACTGACACCATCACTCTGAAGCAGGTGCGAGAAAATTTAAGTGGCACTAAGAGGACCTCCCATGCAAAACAGAAGAACAAAAAGGAGGCTTCTGAACCTCTTGAGGGAGAATCCAAGGCCAAAATCGGGCCAAAAGTCCAAGAATGCTTGCTTGGGGGAGCGGGGATTGTGCGTAATGCTCCAGTCAGTGATGGGTATCCTGTGACCACGGCCAAAACTAACAACAAACCTCACAAGGCTGCATTCAGCAGGATCAGCAAGACAAAGAGCCATGGGCAGGAGAAGATAAAAAAAACACCAGATTAAACTCCAAGAAAGCTAAGGAGTGTAAGCAGCCAGGAAACAAAGTCATGGCAGAAGAGAAGCCCACCATTGACAAGATAAAACGCAAGAAAAGTCAACCTGAGCTTTGCCAAGAGGCCTTTAAAAAGCCCCGCAGCTGCCTAGGCATGCACATGCTGGATTCTGTGCAAGTGTTTCATGCTCTGGGAAAGAAGAGTGACCCAAAACCTGGAATCACTTCCGCCAAGGTTTTGGGTAGCTCAAAGAAGCCCAAAGATGTCAAGCCATCCTCAGCTGTCATGCCATGGCTAGGTGCTACACGGGAAGGAAAAGGCCTTGAGAAAGTTCAGGTCAAAGCAAAGAAACCAAGTAGCAGTACTGAAGAACGCTCATCTCCATCCCAGTCTGAGCTGCCACCTCGTGGGTAGGTCAAATTGATAGCTTTGCCTTTTCTTTCCAAGGAGTGGCCTCAAGCTCGATCTGTTCCTCAGAGACCATAGTCTGTGGCCTCACATCGGCCTGCTGCAGCTTACCCTGCCAAGCCCGGCTCTACCAATGCAGCTTGGCCAACTGCTGCCAATTCATCCCGGCGAACCACTGCATTTTTGCCTGGTCCTGCCAAACCTGCTCAGTCCATTTCAACCAACCCATCTCGACCAGGTTTGCAGAACCCTAGTAGCCGGCCAATTCGTCAGACTGCAGCTTCTAGACCTGCTCCCTACAAGACAGCAGCTGGCACTTCTCTCCAGCGGGAGCCTCCTCCTGTCTCTGTGAACAAGCGGCAGTCGCCACCCAAACGTCAGAGTCACTTTCTCCTCCAAGACTTCCATTTCCAAATGATTCCATCGACAAAGCCCAGTGTTCCCGAGCCAGTCATGTCAAAGTCCATCACCAAAGATCAGAGACCAGAGCTTGAGGCTATGAAAAGGTAGGCTCAGCAGGAGCGTGAGAACACTGTCAAACACACCTCTTTGGGGAAATTCCAGTTCTTTATTGAGAGAGAAAAAGAGATGGACATCTCTCTCTACTATGACTCCGTAATGTGATTAGCTGGAATGGCGCATTCCACTTTTGGTACCAGATGGTTGCCTTAGACAAACACTGAAATGCCATGCACATTTTATTTACTCTAATATATTTTTAACAAATTGAAAAGATGCATCATAGTTAATTGGTTGTTAATAAAAGTTCTGAAGTTTTAGATGCTGCCAACTGGGGTTGTTTTGTGGAGTGGCTGGGGGTTGAAGGATGGCATGGGAAAGATTGGGAGATTGTAGAGAGGATAAAGGGGGAATAGACAAGAGTCCAAGAAAGAAAAACTTGGTTCAGGGTTATAATACCCATAAGAGGAGGAATTTCATGGGCCTCCTGAAGAGTGGGATAGGGTCAGAGGAACACTATAGCTGATAGGGCACTTGTACTGGAAGCCGAAGGACCCAGTTCAATTCTTGCAATACTCTATGGTCCCCAGATTCCCACAAAATGTTAAACTTGAGCACAGAGCAGGAATAAGACCACAGCACAGTCAAGCATGCCTGATATCCTCTAGTTTCATACAATTTTTAATATTGGATGAAACTAGAGGATATCATGCATGTAAAGTTAGCCTTAAGGAAAGGAACAGATACAGAGAGATTTTTCTCATATGTGGGATGTAAAGACACACAGCAAGGTAGCAACAAAGGTTCAAGGGCAATGTAAGGGAGAACTGATCCACACAATTGAGTCAGGGGATTGGGACTGAGGGATTCTGGGGGTTTCGAGGAGAGGGAGGGTTTATTTTTTGAGAGAATGAGGTGTGTCATGTTGGAATAATGTGTATGAGAAACCATTGTTAATTGAATTATAAATCATAGAATATTAATATTGTTTTAGACGTTTGTCTGTCTCATTTTATTCTTTTAATTTGTTTTCTCCATATGCCACATATGCATGAACTTGTATGATGCCTATCTTTCTCTGCCTGGCTTATGTCACTAAACATAATATCCTCATGTTATCCATTTTTATACAAATAATAATAAGATTTCACTTCATACAACTGAGTAGGTTTCCATTGCCTTACACCCTTTCATTTTCAAAATTTGGGGTTTAAAAGATACAAATATTAGTTTTAACAGTGCTCTGGTGTTTTAAAATTTTTAGTTTAGTAAAGCAAAATAGATTTTATTGAACAACACTTATAAACTTGTGAAACAGGCATAGGGCAGAATGGAATATATGTTCAAGAGAGAACACTCCTTTAACAAAGCAAGCAAAGAATGACATAGAGAAAGGAAGCACGGTATTTCTTCAAGGGAAAACACAAGCTTGAGGACCAAGCAGACTCTGGTAGTTTAGGAATAAGAACTTGGAGTGGTATGAACTTAACTTGTGCATTTAAGGGAGAACCTGAGTGAAACTATTAAAAGTACATTCAGGAGAATGATAAACTGGAGTCTATACTTGGAGTGAGGAGGGTAGAGAGTTCCTTGGGGAGATCTGGACTATGGAGAACAGTAATATTATAACATTAATGATAGTTTCTTACCATGGGATTCCAAAAAAATCGTTAACAGTGGCATCAGAAATGATAACATTCATAGTTATTTGGATTTCCTGTGGAAACTACTGGAAAGCTGAGTTTATGCTCTGGATGCCTCCGCCTGAAACAAGGTCAAAAAATCATGAATGAAAAATTACAAGTTACATGGATCAAGGATTCTGATCCGAGTGGAAGGCTAGCTTTCGGGTGGACAATTTCTACTGATGCCCTGATGTAGATTCTGATCCTGAGATACGTAACAGAAAGGAGGTAGTGACAGGTATCCTCAGAAGTGAAGCCTCTGAGACAGAATTCATTCATGCCAACTTATGGGTTATCAATATTTGCTCATGGCTGCTACCATTATAACATGCCATTGGTTCTGTGGTTTCAATTTACTGTGTCAATGTAAAGATGAAGTTTCTAAATGGAAGGTAAAGATCTGAGGCCCTCAAGATGATGAATTATGGGGAGGGGGGAGCTGGAACTATAGTACAGCAGGTAGGGCATTTGCCTTGTACACGGCCTACCCAGGTGAGATTCCAAGCATCCTGTATGGTTCCCCCAAGCACCGTGAGGAGTAATTCCTGACTGCAGAGCCAGGAGTAACCCCTGTGCATCGTCAGGTGTGACCCAAAAATGCAAAAAAAAAAAAAGATGATGACTTACCTTTAGATTTTTTTAAGTCAAGTAGAAACAACCAGGAAGCTCCCCAGAAAAGAGTTCTCCTGGGTCGAAAACATCATCACCTCTGGCGTGAGAGCATTCAGAAAATAACGTCTCCATTTTATGCCAAGTTAAAGCAAGCCAGACATGATCTTGGAAAGTTTGTCAAAGGAAAGCATGGCTATAGAAGGATCAGATGACAACTGTGTCTTAGAGGTAAAATATACAAGTGAAGAAAAGGTCAAGAAGTAGGCGGTACAATGGAGACCTGGAATACTAAGAAAAGCATTTTTTAAAAAAGAAAATGCAATGAGACATCAAAAAAGACGTTTTTAAATGTTTAAGAACAGGGATATAACTCAGGGATAGAGCATTTGCCTTCCATTGTATGATGATCTGGGATTGATCCTTAGCACTGCAAACAGCATTATTTTTTAATTTTTTATTTCTTTCTTTCTTGCTTATTTGCTTGCTTGTTTTTTTTTTTGTATTTTGTGTCGCACCTGGCTATGTATAGGGGTTATTTTTAATTTTAAAAAAATTATAATTTTTATTTTTTACCTGTGGTTTAAAATGAAATCTAAAACATTTTAGAGTAAATATATGTGAAGAAGAATAAAATTCACGGGAACTATTTAGTGTTCTTAATGATACAGCAGTCAGAATTTTGAGGTTAATTTTATGGGTAGTGCATAAATAATTTTTTCCCCATTATGTGGGCTGTCTTTTTATCATGGTCACCATTTTTTCTGAGTTCCCGAAACTTCTTAGTTTAATGTAGTCTCATTTGTTTATCTTCACTTCCTCTTCCTTGGTCAGTGGTGTTTCATTCTAGAAGTTTCCCTTAGCTTTAATGTCATGGAGGGATCTTCCCACATTTTTCTCCATATATCTTAAGAATTCAGGTATGATATTGAGGTCTTTAATACATTTGATCTGACTTTGTGCCTGGCACTATAAAGAGGTCTGAGTTCATTTTTTTTGCATGTTGCTGTCCAGTTTTCCCAGCACCAGTTGCTGAAGAGACTTCCTAGCTCAACTTCATATTTCTTGAGCCTTTATGAAATATTAGGTAATAATAATCTGAGGGCCAGCGTCAGGATATTTGACTATATTCCATTGATCTGAGGCCTGTCTTTATTTGAATATCATGATATTTTGATTACTACGTCTTTGTAGTAGGGTTGCAAGTTGGGGAAGGTGTTCCCTTCTTCTTTTTACCAAAGATTGCTTTAGCTCTTCATGGGAGTTTATTGTTGTGTATGAGTTTCAAGAGTGTTTAATCTATTTCTTTGAAAAATATTATGTGTATCCTTATAGGAAGTGCATTAAATCTTTATAGAGCTTTGGGGTGTATTGCCATTTTGACAGTGTTAATCCTCTCAATCCATGAGCATGGGATGTGATTCCATTTCCTCATATACTCTCTTATTTCGTGAAGTAGTGTTTTGTAGTTTTTTTTTTTTTTTGGTATCGTTCCTTAACATTTTAGTTGATTCTAATATACTCGATTTTCTGAGGTATTATTGTGAATGGGATTGTTTTTCTCTATGTCTTTTTTACCTCTTTCATTTTTAATATATGGGAAAGCCATGGACTACCAAATATTGATTTTGTAATATGCTACTTTACTAAACAAATCTATTGTTCCCAGGGGCTTTTTTGTAGATTCTTTGGGATTTTCCAAGTATAGTATAATGTCATCTCCAAATAGTAAAAGCTTGAGTTCTTCTTTTTTATCTGGATGCCCTTGATATCTTTTTTTTTTACCGGAATCCTATGGCAAGTACTTCAAGTACTATGTTGAATAGGAGTGGTGAGAGTGGGTAACTTGTTTTGTGCCTGATTATATTCTGGGATTCTAGCTTATTGATTTCTGCTCCAAGCCTTTAGTTTTTTCCCCGTTGAGAATAATGTTTGCTGTGGGTTTGTGGTAGTTTGCTTTGACTAGATAGAGGAAAGTACTTTCAACTCCCATTTGTTGAGAGTTTTTCATCATGAATGGGTGCTGGATCTCATCAAATGCTTTATCTATATCTACTGATATGATCATATGACTTTTATCTTTATTTTATTGAGATGGTGTATTCTGTTGATTGACTAGAGAATGTTAAGCCTTCCTTGTATCCCCAAGCTAAACCTACTTGGTCATAGTGTGTGATCTTTTGTTGAGTTTCTGGATTCTCTTTGCTCATATTTTCTTGAGAATCTGTGTATCTGTATTCATCAAGGAAATAGGTCTGTAATTTTCATTTTTTTTGGTGTCTCTATCTGGTTTGAGTATTAGGGTGATCTTTGCCTCATAGAAACTATTTGGGAGTATTTCTGTTTCTTCAATTTCCTGGAAAATCTTGAAAAATGTTGGCAGCAGTATTTCACTATTGAATCCATCTGGGCCAGGGATTCTGTTTGGGGTGATACTTTGAACCATCATTTCAATTTCCTTGGTAGTGATAGGTTCAAGTATTCCAAATCTTCTTGGTTCAGCCTTGGGAGGTAATTTGAATCCAATAATTTATCAATTTATTCAAGATTCTCTCATTTCCTGCTGCAAAGATTCTCAAAATAATCTCTGATGATCCTATGGATTTCTGTAGTTTCTATTAGGATACCCCCCTTATCAATTCTGATTCGATTTATTAGAATTTTTTCTGTTTCTTTGAGAGGCTTCTAGAGGTTTATTGATCTTGTTTATTTTCTCAAAGAACCAGCTTTTGCTTTTCTTGGTCTTCTGGATTGTATTTTGGGTTTCTACCTCATTGATTTCTGCTACAAATTTTATTATTTCCTTACTCCAGCCTAGTTTGGACTCCTTTTGTTGGTCATTTTCAAAAATCCTAAGCTCTAATTTATTCATGTAGGCCCTTTATTTCTTCCTGATGAATTCTGGCAGAGCTATAATCTTTCCTCTTAACACTGCTTTTGCTGTGTCCCACAAGTTCTGGTAGCTCACGTGCTCATTCTCATTTGTTACTGGAAACTTTTTATTTCCTCTTAGACTTCTTCTCTAAGCCAACGGTTGTTCATTACTTCCCTTAAATAAAATATTTCCTTGCTTAGCTTTAGTCTGTTTGATCTATTGAGAAGTGACAAAGTAGTGTTGAAATCTCCATCTAGTATTGTTTTGCTATCAATGCTTTTTTTTTAGTCTATTAGAAGTTGTTTTTAAGTATTTTGCTGGTCTGTCATTAGGAGCATCTACATTGAGGAGGGTGAGTTCTTTCTGATGTACAGATCCCATGATCATGAAGAAATGACCTTCACTCTCTTTTATAACCTTTAGCATGAAGTCCATGTGGTCTGATACTAGTATGGGCATGGCCACTCCAGCTTTGTGAAGGTATTCTTTTCTTGAAGACTTGTTTTCCAGCCTTTTACTTTTAGCCCATGGTTGCTTTGATTGCTCAGATGTGTTTCTTGCAGGCATCAGAATGTTGGGTTCAGTTTTCTGATTCATCTTCCCATTCTGTGCCTCTGAATTGGCACATTTAGTCCATTGACATTGAGAGAGATTGTTGTGATGGGGTTTTGTGCTATCTTTATGTAGAATTATGTAAAATTTTTGTACTTATGGGGATTGCCTTAGCTTAAAGTAGCCCTGTGGCTATTTTATTTTATACCATGCTGAGACCACTCTCCGCACACATGCTGAGACCACTCTCCGCACACATGAAGGTACTGGCAGAGGGACAAAGCCACGCGGGTTCCGGGGCCGAGACCTCCAAGCCTACTCGAATTGGAGTCGAGCATCTTCCACCCAGATCCTCCAAATTCCAGTAGGCGGAGGTCACACCCACCACCTGGCCCCCTGGCGCCGTGTAATCCCATCAGCGGCCAAGACTCAGAGACTATAAAATCCAGATCCTGGACAAGAACAGTGCAGTCTTCTGCCCCGCGCCTGGGTGTTCCTTCCCGAAGCCCCTTGGAGGGGAGCGGGTTGAGCTTTCCTCCCCGCCCCGACCAGGGCTCCGGCAGCCGAAGACCTCCAGGACCAGCCACCACCATGCTGAGACCACTCTCCGCACACATGAAGGTACTGGCAGAGGGACAAAGCCACGCGGGTTCCGGGGCCGAGACCTCCAAGCCTACTCGAATTGGAGTCGAGCATCTTCCACCCAGATCCTCCAAATTCCAGTAGGCGGGGGTCACACCCACCACCTGGCCCCCTGGCGCCGTGTAATCCCATCAGCGACCAAGACTCAGAGACTATAAAATCCAGATCCCGGAAATCTTTTCAGAACTTTTTTTATGACATCTTATTGTCTCATTCCTACTTTGGACAAACTTGCAGGCTATCAAATGTAGCCTGCCCACAGGGCAGAGTCTGGCAAACTCCCCGTGGCGTACCAAATATGCCAAATACCAGTAACAATGATGGGTCTCATTCTCCTAAATAGCCTTGAATATAATCTCAGGGCTAGGATGAAAGAGACGTTACTGTGGCCTGCTCGAGGCAATCGACGAATAACAGGATGATGAAATGAAAATGAAATGAAAAAGTAGCCCTGTTAATTCTTCTTGCAACAAAAATATGGAACGCTTTACAAGTTTGCATGTCATCTCTGTGCAAGGACCATGCTAATCTCTGTATCATTTCAATTTTAGTATATGTGTAACCAAACCTAGGAGGAGTTAATTTTTCCATATTTTTCTCTTCTGATTACTTTGAGTGTTGTCCTTACTCACTCCTATGGCAGACAGTGATTCCAAATCAAGGAATGTATTTCAAAGCAGCTTCATAGATTTAGAACTTTAATGTCCCAGAAAGAAAAATCTGCTTTTAACAATATTATCTTTTACCATACCCAAGGCATCAGTTTTACAAAATAATTCTTTTGGAAGATGGTATATGAGTCTTGTTTAATGCCCTTCCCTGAAACCTTCATTAAGACCATTAAACTAGAGCCTTTTGCTGTTCTCACCTCAGTCCCGTGTACTTCTCCAGGAAAAGGTGGATGGTGTTGTCTGCACTTTGACCACCTTGAATGTAAGGATTTTTCTCCTGAAGGAAGAGATGAGGAGCATATTGATGATTTCATTCCACATTACTACAAGTTCAACTTGAACGGAAGTTGAGACTCATGAGGCTCCTGTAAAGGACAGGAAGAAGGGTCTCAGTGAAGTTTAATGGCCAACACACATTAACAACACAGATGACTCAAAGTAGCCTGTGTGCATCTTTGTGTATAGTGAGTTTCATATCTAATGATAGTGATTCTCAGTCATGACACACGGGCAAAACAGACCTATAATTAAAAATCTAGTTCTCTGAGCAGAGTGGGGTTTCTTAGGTGATTGAACTAGTGTGTAGTAATTTATTACTATGCATATAAGTAGTTTGAATGATGTGTACTTTTCTATCTAAAGTTAATTCCAATATGTCTAATACGACAGTCTCCTGACCCCGCACCTGGCTTTCTTCACCGGGGTCCCTTGGAGGGGGCGGGTTGAGTTTCCCTCACCGCGCCGAGCAGAGCCCCGGCACCTGAAGACCTCTGCAACCAGCCATAGGTACGCTTTAGACCACTCTCCCCAAGCTTGAAGGAGCCTCATGTATGAACGAAACTGACAGAGGAACCCAGGTGTGCGCAACCGGGGGATAAGATCTCCAAGGTTGCTCAGATCAAGACTGGGCCCCCTTCAATCAGATCCCCCATCTCCTAGTAGCTAAGTGTTACAACCATGAACTGCCCCTGGAGCCATGTAATCCCATCAATGGCCAAGATCCAGAGACTGGATCTTGTTGATAAGACAACAACAATTATTGTCCAGTTCTCACTCTGAGAGAATCTGGTAGGCTTCTGCGAGTATCTTGCCCGCATGGCAGAGTCTGTGTTTCGGGTCACTGTTTCTTTTTAGGTACAGAAGCTTCTTAATTTAAGATAGTCCCCTTTGTTTTTCTCTGTTTCCAGTTGCTTGGCAAGTGGCATGTTATCTTTGAAGATACCATTAGCTTCAATATCGTGGAGGGATTTGCAAACATTGTCTTCAATGTACCGGAGGGATACTTTTCTGATGTGGAGGTCTTTGACCCATTTTTATATGACTTTTATGCATGGTGTTAGGTAGAGGTCTGAGCCATTTTTTTTTCCATGTAGCTGTCCAGTTTTTTCTGCACCGTTTGCTAAAGAGGACTCTCTTGCTCCACTTCACATTTCTTGCTCCCTTATCAAAGATTAGATGATTATATATTTGAGGGTGTGTATCAGTATATTCAATCCTTTTCCATTGGTCTGCGGCTCTGCCTTTGTTCCAGTACCATGCTTGTTCTCATTATTATCTCTTTGTAGTAGAGTTTGAGGTTGGGGAAGATGATGCCTCCATCGTCTTTTTCCCAAGAATTGCTTTAGCTATTCGTGGGCGTTTGTTGTTCCATATGAATTTCAGGAGTGCTTGATCAATTTCTTTGAAGAATGTCATGGGTATCTTTATAGGGATCACATTGAATTTGTACAATGCTTTGGGGAGAATTGCCATTTTGACAATGTCAATTCTGCCTTTCCATAAGCAGGAGATATGTTTCCATTTCCTCGTGTCCTTTTTTATTTCCTGTTGTATAGGTCCTTTACCTCCTTAGTTAAGTTGATTCCAAGGTTCTTGATTTTCTGAGGCACGGTTGTGAATGGGATTGCTTTTTCATGTCACTTTCTTCTCTCATTATTTGCGTATAAAGAGCCATAGACTTTTGGGTATTGACTTTATAGCCTGCAATTTTACTATAAAAGTCTATTGTTTCTAGGAGTTTTCTGGTAGATGTTTTAGTATTCTCTAAATATAGTATGATATCTTCTGTGAATAGTGAGAGCTTATTTCAACCTTTCATACATGAAAAACCCTTAATATCTTTTTCTTATCTAATTTCTAGTGCAAGTACTTCCAGTACTACATTGAACAGAAGTGCCAAAATGAATTTTTATTTAGCACTTTCTGTCTGTAAATTTCTATGCTAAGGTACAGCGGAATAAACAGTGATATCTTAGTAATTTACAAGTAAATTATGAAGACAGATAGTTAGATAATTTCTTTGTAAAAATTTCCTAACTGTGTAGCTTTTATTAAATATATTAAGAATAAATTGTAGGTCTTGATTATACCATGAAGATTATTTCCTTGTTAGAAGATACCCTTCTAAAATGCAATAAAGTGACACATTTTGAAAATGTTGATTATTCATTCATTAATTCAATGAATATTTGTTAGTCTGGTAGTGCAGTGCCTCCAGGAAGTCAACCTGTACCCTCAGATGAGTGCATCAACAATATAATGGTGTCTTCATGCTTCCTGATAACCTCAAATGGCCACTGTGCCTCTGGCTGGATCCCAACACCTCAGCACTAAGTTTCCTGAGAAATTAAACTCCCGAAAGATATGTGGGAGCCATGTTCACAAACCACCCCTGGCTCAGCTATACAAGCTAATGGATTGGTCTTGTTTCAGAGACCCATAAACAAATCTTGAAAGAGATCAAAAGCCACAGTTAACCTTGGACCTGCAAAACGCTGAATACACTAGGGTAAATCGGAGGGAGGCAGGTTAGTTGGGTGCCCACCCAACCAGAACCCAGTGCAGCCACTTGCTCCCACAAGCCAAAATCGCCACCATGCCCTCGTCTGGTTTCCACTGTCTCAGGATGGCTCTCACTGAAATATGACAGCTGAAAATTCAGATACGCGGTTTTGTGACTGAAATCTCCAGGCTTTCTCTGGGTCACGATGGGCATCCCACCCACACTGCCCTGTACTTATGGAAGCCTCAGCAGTCATTTCCATACCTCAAAGCAATTCCAGCCTTACCTTCCTGATAAAAATACTAAATTCCTTGAACAAACATGATAACCTCTTAGTACCTTTACGAGACCCATAATGCACAAAATAAAAAGAAGACAGAGAGAAAGAATTAAAGAGCCTGCCATAGAGACAGGCTGGGGATGGGGGTAGGGTGTTGGGGGATGGTTTTACGGAACCAGGAACATTGGTGGTGGGAAATGTACACTAGTGGAGGGATGGATGTCGGATCGTTGTATAACTGGAAGCAAATTATGAATAGATTTGTGATGGTCTATCTCACAGATATTCAATAAAACATTAAAAATATATATCCTTCATTTGTACTTCAGACTACTGATAGAACTTTAAAACCCAGCATATCTATTTTTGTGTTCTCTGTAGGAACAATATGTTACTCACCTGTGTGCCAATAGCTTGAAGAATGCTAAACACAAAGATATATCAATGACTGTCTTTGGCATGAATACTGTAATTCCAGCTACGTTATGTTTTAGAATAAGTTCGTGGACAAGACGTCAAGAGGAGCAGTAGCAAAGTGCATCAATGTTGAATGGATAATGTTTCAGGAGCTTGCAAGGGAGATGGAAAGATTTGGCATGAGAAGAGGGAAGAAACAGAAGAGTGAAGTACTAATAAGTATCATGAGAAAAATGCAAGGGAGGACATTTCATGGCAAGTGTCACACTCTGTTGAGCTTTTGGTGAGGATAAGTATTAGAAAGTATCTTTCACATTTAGTGGTAAAAAGTTAAATTTGATAGGTGCATTTAAAATTTACTTTGACAATTAGAATCACCAAGAGATACACAGTTACAAAGTTGCTCATAATGGAGTTTCAGTCATCTAATATTCTAGAACCTTTCCAGTATATTGGGGGCATTTTTGAAGGAATATCCCTGGTGCGAAGACTAGGGCATCTGAATCTTAACACATTTCACCAAATATATGATCTGTACTCACATGATTTACACTGTCTCCCCTGCTCTTTGATTTATGTTTTCATGCAATATTTCCTTGTGAACCCCACCTCAAGTGATGGTCCCTATTTAAGACAAGTACATGTTTCTGGGGCATTATATATAAATGGAGGAACATGGGTGCAGTTTGTGACATACCTGAGACTAAACTGCTAACAAATTTTCCCAGGAAAGGGTAGTTGACTGGCTGGGAACAGAACAACTTGAAAAGTGTTTTGCTACCTTTCATGTATGGCTAGAGGAAAATGATCCCAGTAAACTCTCAAAACTAACAAGCTTCAACTCCCCTGAAGGAAAGTTGTATTCACTGAGGAAAAAATGCTGGGAGAAAAGTCTGAAATGATGGGAAAAGAGACAATAAGTGCAAAAAGAAGGACTTGAAATTTGGCAAAAACAAAGCTTGAAACAACAAGATCTAGTGAGCACATGATTTACTGGGAATGGGATCTGAGGAGGAAAAGAGTGATATCAGGGATGTGAACAAGGAACATCCAAGTTAAGGAAGACTTAGCTAGCGGATTGCCCCATGGGCAACATGGTTCCAAGACTACCAGAACTTACCAAGGAATTTACTTTAATTTTCTTTCTTTTATATTGTCTACTACAACATGTATTCTTTGCCTTCTTCAACGACAATTTGGAGTGTTCATTTCTTTCACAATATTCTGTTCACTTGTGTAAGCATCTTAAACAACTGCTGGATAACAGAATTATTTGATCAGACTTATTATTTACTATAATATTTAGTTGGGATAACTGAAAACTAGGTATAAAGTGAAGTTTGTTTTGATTTGCAGAAGTAGAGTAGCAAGGACTAGGGATAGAATTAGGTATTATGGGGTACCACATTCAGTTCCTAATAAAACAAGTAAAGGACAGTGTCCCAAATAGACTATTGAATAAGACACCCATCTCTATTTAACATGTAAATTCAGCATCACTTAATCACTTATCACTTAACTTCCCGTTAGTCGTCGATTTGCTCGAGCGGGCGCCAGTAACGTCTCCATTTGTCCTGTCACGTGCCAGTGTAGCCCAATGGCATCTGTTCGCTCCGGGAACATGAAGGGCCTCAAACCGATCGTTCATGATCTTGACGAAGAAGTCTGACCATCTGGTAGGTGGGCGGCCACACGGTCTTTTGACATCCCGTGGAATCCTGTCGGTAACAGCTCTACTCCAGCAGTCGTCTTTAAATCTCATTACGTGACCAGCCCATCTGATTTTTGACACCTTGGCAAATGAGACAGAATCCCTGATTCTTGATCGTCGACGGATGTCAGAACTCTGGATTCTTTCTCTCATTTGAGTGAAACGTGATATTAAATTCAGCATATTTTATATTAAATTAAAAATAAATTTATATTCCTGTATTTGGTCTTTTAAAGACATTCAAGATTGGTTAAGAAAACAAACACTGCCTATGAAATCATAACAACTTAATCATAAAAACCTGATAACTACTTGTTTCCAAGAATGTCAGTACTAAGAATTATTTCCCTTAATCTCACTAGAGCATATGATAGGCATATGAATACATCTGTGAGAATAAATAATTGGTAACTAATTTAGAGTTTCACCAAACATGGTTGTGGGTATTGTGACATAGTTATATATATTTTCATAATTTAGCAATAAGACCTCTGGGTGTGAATCCTTGAACATAAATAACTTTTAGTAAATTCCAGCACCACATCCTCCCACCTAAATTAGTATATATCTGACCTCCTAAGGAGTCAATTGCTTTTTTCACTTTGTTTTAGTCCTTCTCTCTCTCTCTCTTTTCAAATGTGAGTTATCTGCTTCAAATCAAGGTGCTTGGATTTGCTGTGGCAGTTTTAATCTTTATGAGTGATTTAAATTTTATTCATTTATTTTTTAATTAAATCACCATGAGATGGGCCATTACAAAGCTATTTTATGCAATTTAATTTTTAATTCTTTCAGTGAAGCCAGGGAAAATCTCTTACTCGTGAAATTCAGAATTTGATATTTTAAGTGAATCAAAACTGATTGTTTTTGTATGTTTTTTATTTTTTTATTATTTTTTTTATTGAAAAGGGACCACGAAATAATGGGTGTTGGGAGGATCCTCCCAGGATGGGAGATGCATGCTGAACGTAGACTATAGACCAAACATGATTGCCACTCAATGTCTCTTTTGGTATGTTTTTTAGATAATTGTTCCCCTCTTCTGTTTGCTTAGGTCCAGGACTTTGCCTCTTCCCTCGCTGTTTTTTCAGGAAGCAAGAGAGATATCTTCAGGCAGGAAGAGCAGCTCAGCAGGCTGGGTCTCTTGGATGGGTTTGGTGCCATCTTCTTTCAGAAATTGATTTATTGTTTCTTACCAATCTTAAAATGGCTTGGGATTTAAAATGAAGGTCACATAAAGAACTGAGTGCTGAAAGGAGGAAAGGGATATGCCAGAAGAGAATGGGGTGGGGGGTAGGGGCGCGGAGGAAGAGACAGACAGCGAGACAGATAGAGACAGAGACAGACAGAGACAGAGAGACAGACAGAGTCAGAGAGAGAAGAAAAGTGTCTGCCATAAATCACAGAGGCTGGCTGGGGGTGGGTGGCAGGAGGGATAATGGGGGCATTGGTGGTTGGAAATGTACACTGTCATGAAGCAATGGCTGCTGGAACACTATGATGGAAACTCAATCACAACTTTGTAGCTGTGTTTCTGTGTAATTGTGCATTTAATTAAAAAATTTTAAAGAAAAAATTAAGGTTTCAAATGAAAAATTGAGAGATTTCTGACGAAAGAGGCATTCTGGCAGAAACCTCACTGCTTGAGCAACAATACTAGTCCCTAGTTTTGGAAGTTGCACAGCGCCATTATGGGGTGTGGGGGGGTGGGCCTGTGTCTCTTCCCTAAGCCTCCCAACCCTACTGCTAATCCATCCTGTTCCTTTCCCACACGTGAAGAGAAATCTTCACCTTGGTCAACAGCCTTCTTATAAATCAGAGACTGTGTGTGGTAAGAAAGACAGCTTTCAGCGAGGGCAATTTCAAAATTTCAAAAATTCCCAAATTAAAGCTGTCAGAAGCAAAACCCCTGTTGTGTCCCTATTCCTAAGAGGGAGCTGCACACACTCTCTACAATAGCCAGAATATGGGGAAAACCTGAGTGCCCGAGAACAGAAGATTGGTTAAAGAAACTTTGGTACATTGACACAATGGAGTACTAGATAGCAGTTAGAAAAGATCAAGTCATGAAATTTACATACAAGTGGTACTACATGGAGAGTATCATGTTAAGCGAAATGAGTCAGAAAGAGAGGGACAGACAGAGCAAGACTGCATTCACCCGGAGAATATAAAATAACAAAATAGGAGACAAACTCCCAAGAGTGGCTGAGATTAGTGTCAGGAATTTTTCTTCATAGCTTGGAGACCAGCCACACACGCTAGCAGAAAAGGCAGCTCAGATAGAGAATGGAGCACCAAATAAAGGGTGTTGGGAGGATCCTCCCAGGGTGGGAGAGCATGCTGAACATAGACTATAGACCAAACATGATTGTCACTCAATGCCTCTTTTGCAAACCACAACACCTAAAAGGAGAGAGAGAACCAAGGGGAATGCCCTGCCACAGAGTCAGGGTGGGATGAGGGGATGGGGGGTGGGAGGGATACTGGGATCCGTGGTGGTGGGAAATGGACACTGGTGGAGGGATGGGTATTTGATCATTGTATAATTGAAACCCAAGCACAAAAATTTGTAAGTCTACAACTGTACCTCATGGTGTCTCGCTAATATAAATTTAAAAATTTAAAATAAAAAAATTGGAACATAAAGTAAAAATGAAACAAGAGAAAGATCAAACAATAGCAAAGAGGACTATACTACTCAAAACGTTCAGAAACAGGCACATTTGCAACTATTTTTATATAAGCATCCAGGAGAGAATATAGCATTGTTCGTGAACAAATCTACTCTATGGATTCATCTCATCCTTGAAATGTAAAAGGACAATGTCTTACAGATACAAATTTGCAAATAAGATATATACCATCTATTTTTTGCTATGTTTCTATGCTTTACCAAGTATTATTCTAATTTTTAAATTTACTTTAATGATTAAAACATTATTTGCCTGCATTAAACTTTTTAATTAAATGTTTTATTAGAAATGATTTTTGATTATTAAAAATGTTTTATTCACATGTCATTTTCTAAAAGAAACATATAGGCCAAAGAGCTAGTGCAGTATGTAGAGGGTGTTTACCTTGTATGCAGCAAACCTGAGTTCAGTCCCAAAACCCTGAGCCTGCCAGGAGTGATCTCTGGATACAGAGTCAGAAGTGAGCCCGGAGCACATCTGTGTGCGCTTCCCTCCCCACAAAAACGGAAGAAAAGGAAAGAAAAACATATAACTGATTCTTGAGTAACATAGAGCTTAAGGGTGCTAACTCCTCTATAACTTTTGAAAACCCCCAAATTTAATAGATAGTCTGCTATTGACCAAGAAGATTGTTTTCTAATAGTATTTAATTCCATTGTCTGCAAATAGTGCTATGTGTGGCCTCTCAATCTGTAAATTTTGATACATTTAAAAACTTTAATGGATTTTATAATAGACTATATAATACATTTGTATTTTATGGTAGTAAGTGATAATTTATATTTCTAATTTTGTGGGGTATTTGGGCCATAGTATGTGGTACTTGGGACTTCAGACTCTGTGCTCAAGGGTCATTCCTGGTGGTGCCAGCCATTAATTTTGGTTGACTGTGTGCATGGTAAGTGCTTTAACCCCTATACTAAGTCTGGAGTCCAATCAAATAAACTATCTGTATATATTTTATACATGCATGGCATACTTTTTCTTAGATTTTTTTTATAATTTTAGGATATATTGATCATCTTTAATTATTTCACATCCATACCAATGTCCAAAAATTTTCACAATATAATTATTGAAAAAAATCATATAGAAGTCCAAATTTGTATTGTTCATGGGATAACTATATTAAGAAGAAAATAGAACCACAATGAACATACAAGTAAAATGAAGGTACATTTCTTTGGAGTTTTTCAATTATGTATTTATATTAGTCTATATACAAGTATAATTTTTATATAATCAATTTCACTTACTATGAAATGTTTGCTCGAGCAGGCCCAGTAACGTCTCCATTGGAGACTTTGTTGTTACTGTGTCTGGCATATCCAATACTCTCGGTAGCTTGCCGGGCTCTCCGAGAGTGGCGGAGGAATCGAACTCGGGTCGGCCATGTTGGCCGCTTGTAAGGCGAATGCCCTACCCGCTGTGATGAAATGTTTATTGATATTTTATAATTGTAATGTTTTACTGCTAAGATGACATTGATGTGAACATTTATGTCTATTTGTCTACTTATCTAATTGTTTACTTTAAGATCAATTCTTAAAAGCTAACTTACTTATGACAGGACAAAAGAACTTGGCTTGCATGTGTGAAACTTTGGTTTCTATTCTTCACACTATAGAAACAAAAGAAAAATCATTGACTGTGGTTGGAAATATGCCTCGGTGGTAAAATATGTGCCTCACATTTCTGAGGTTATGGGTTTGGTCCCTGAATTTCCACAAAAGCTAACTTACAACAAAGTCTCACACTGAAGACCTAACTTGGCCCGCTCAAGAAAATCAATGAACAAGGAGAGGACAGTGACAGTGACAGTGACTTAATGAACATTAAACTGCTTTAAGCTATATATTGCGTAACTATTATAGAGATTTAACTCCCAATAAAATAACTTGAAAAGGTCTGTTTTCTAGCATCTTTGCTAGGAAGAGATATTACATTATTTTTAAATATTTGTATTTTGGGGGAAATTTTAATTTCTCATATTAATTTGTGTTCTTTGTCTACTAGTGAGCTTGAAAATTGCTCTTGTGTGGGACTACATGGAAAATATTATGCTAAGTGAAATGAGTCAGAAAGAGAGGGACAGACATAGAAAGATTGCTTTCATCTGGGTAATATAAAGTAACAAAATAAGAGACTAACACCCAAGAACAGCTGTGATAAATACCAGGATGTTCACTCCAATGGCTTAGAGGCCAGCTGCACTCTCTAGGGGTAAAGGCAGCGCAGATAGAGAAGGGAGCACCCAATAAAGGGTGCAGGGAAGATCTGCCCAGGATGGGAGATGCCTGCTGAAATTAGTCTATGGACCGAACAGGATTGCCACCCAATATCTCTTCTGCAGACCACAGCACCCAAAAGGAGAGATAGAATAAAAGGGAGTGCCCTACCAAAGAGGCAGGGTGGGATGGGGGATGGGGGGTGGGAGGGATACTGGGATAGGTGGGAGTGGAGTTTGGGCACTGGTGGTGGGATGGGTACTCGATCATTGTATAACTGAAACCCAAGCAGAAAAACTTGTAAGTCTACAACTGTACCTCACGGGGTTTCACCAATAAAACAAAACAAAACAAAAATTAAAAAAAAAGAAAATTGCTCTTGTGTTTACCAGTCATTTACACTTCTTTCAATAGAGATTATATGATCATGGTTTATGATTATTTTTTCTATTCAAGTTTAATAGCTAAATACTGATTTATTTTACAGCACTAATTTATTAAAAACATTCATCCTTGGCCTATCATATTAATTGCCAGTATTTGTTGGTTTTGCTTGTTTTTTGATTACTTAAAATGGTTTTGGTCCTTTTCTTTCAGGTTGAAAAATTTTGACACAAATGAGCATATGTTTTTCTTTATCTTCTGAAGTTTTAAACTGAGAATAACTGTTTGTTTTATACAAATAATATACCTCTGCATTTATTGTCTCTTCTCATTTTATTTACATTTTAACAAGTCTGGACTCATCTACAACTTATCATAGTAAGTGTTGTCATATTGAAAGAAACCACCATTTTTTTCAATCATAGCACTGTAGCACTGTCCTCCCGCGGTTCATCCATTTGCTCGAGCGGGAACCAGTAACATCTTAGAACACATTGTGAGACATGTTGTCACTGGTTTTGGCCTATCGAATAAGTCATGGGTAGCTTGCCAGCCTTTTCCTATGTGGACGAGATACTCTGGATAGTTTGCCGGGCAGAGGAATCAGAATCAGGGTTGGCCTCCTGCAAGGCAAACGTCCTACCCGCTGTGCTGTAAACATTATATACAATATGGTAGTAATACCAAATGTTGTTTCTTTAACAGTGCAATATAAACGATTATTTAGTAATTTTCTGGATTTGTTAATGAAATATGTAAGCGCTTGAGTATAATGGGAGTATTTTTCTAACACAAGAGTCTGAGGAAGGTGAAACTGTTATAACTGTCTTGTAGGATTCCATCTCCCTAGCCTGCTTCATTCTCCCCTGCTCTCTATCCAATCCGGTCTTCTTCTTGGGAATCTGACCTCCTGATTGGCTAGCCTCTACCTTTCAACTGCCTTCTTTATGACATCATTCTCCGACCAAACCAACCACGAACTGGTAGAATCTTGGGGGTCTCATGCAGTTGCTTTAAACAAATTTGAATCATCATGGCAAGTGATGAGTGACCAATGACCAATCACCAGTGAGCAGTCGTCTGTACTGAACATTTGTGGTCTTAAGCCGCGTCAGTGTTCAGACGTACTCTCGTACAGTCTCCTCTTCTGTTCATCGGTGTTTCCTCTTCTCTGACCATGTCAGGTAAGGAATAATACTTTTCAAAGCTTTTCATTAGATTTATCATCCCTAAACTTAGCAGTCAAGTAAAATCAGCACGTAGTAATAAAAGAAAGTATTCAAGTAGAATTTTATAAGCCTCATTTTAGCTTGACTTTGACATTTGCTGTGTGATTTTAGACATTGGCTTACTTTCTCTCACATACAAAGTGTTTTTCCTCATTGATTACATTATATTTTAGACATACTTAGGAGCTCAAATACACACACACAGACACACACACACATGCACACACACACACACACATATATATATATATATATATATATATATATATGAGGGTTGATTCTCTGTGTTACTTTTTCCTTTTAATAGTGAATTTTACATGATATTCACTGAATACAAGTAAATCAGAGACAGTATTTTTTTCCCCTTTATTTTATTTTTTTTTAAAGTTGTAGATTTACAATTTTTTGTGCTTTGGTTTCAATTATACAATGATCAGATACCCATCCCTCCACCAGTGCCCATTTTCCACCACCATGGATAATATCCCTCCCACCCCCATCCCCCCATCCCCCCTGTCTCTGTGGCAGGGCAATCCCCTGTGTTCTCTCTCTCCTTTTGGGTGTTGTGGTCTGCAAAAGAGGCATTGAGTGGCAAACATGTTCAGTCCATAGTCTACTTTCGACATGCATCTCCCCTCCTGGGAGGATCCTCCAAACATCCTTTATTTGGTGCTCCCTTCTCTATCAGAACAGCCCTTTCCTCTAGGATACCCGGCTGGCCTCTAAGTTATGGAGTAATCCTCCTGGTGCTGATATCAGCTATTCTTGGGTATTAATCTCATACTTTGTTACTTTATATCCCCCAGATGAATGCAATCCTTCTATGTCTATCCCTCTCTTTCTGACTCATTTCACTTAGCATGATACTTTCCATATTGTACCACTTGTATGTAAATTTCATGACTTCATCTTTTCTAAGAGCTACATAGTACTCCATTGTGTAGATGTACCAAAGTTTCTTTAACCAGTCATCTGTTCTTGGGCATTCAGGTTTCTTCCAGTTTCTGGCTATTGTAAAGAGTGCTGCAATGAACAAACAAGTGCAGATGTCACTTCGACTATACATTTTTGCCTCTCTGGGATATATTCCCAGGAGTGGTATTGCTGGGTCAAATGGGAGCTCAATTTCTAATTTTTTGAGAATCGTCCATACTGTTTTCCAGAAGGGCTGAACCAGTGGACATTCCGACCAACAGTGAAGGAGTGTCCCTTTCTCGCCACATCCACGCCAGCATCGGTTGCTTTTGTTCTTTTGAATGTGGGCCAGTCAGAGACAGTATTTTTAAAGAAAGAGAAAATATAGATGCTGTGAAAAACTGTTAATATATACTAGCATGTGTTCTCTGTAATGGTCTCTCCACTTGTATTTATACTTCAGTATTTTAAATACAGTGATATTACAAAGTAATAATCATTGATCTTCGAGTTTTCTATTTAAACCAGGTAATAAGAAAATATGGGGCATGGGGAAGGTGTGGAGTGCTGAGTGGTAGGGAGGCAAACCCTCAAATGTAAGAAAGTTTGGGATCACTTTCATCAAACATTGAAAAATCGAAACCAAGACGATATGAGGGAGAAAAAAATAGGAAAGAAAGAAAGAAAGAAAGAAAAAAAGAAAGAAAGAAAGAAAGAAAGAAAGAAAGAAAGAAAGAAAGAAAGGAGATGGCGATTATCAATGAAGGGGAAAACGTTTGGACAGAAAGTTGAAGAGAACCAAAGACTTAAAATCAAAAAAGAAAGAATATATATTAAATATGCTGAGATAAATCCACTGAGAGCAAATCAAAGAAATTTACTTCAATAAATGCCAGGACTAGAAAGTATGCTATGCCTTGAATAGGATACCAGTAGCAAAAGCAGTTTATCAGAAAGCCATCCTTGCTGGCTTTTTTCCTTATTATCTCTTAGAACACAGTACTTGGTACTTGACAATTTGGAGTATAAACACGCTTCAGAAATGATGCTCCCCATAAATAGCTAATAGTACTTATCTAGGGCGGTGGAAGACACAGAATCTTCGATGTTTTTATTACGTTCTGGTTTTTAAGTACATGTACGCGCTGCCTGTTAAAATAAAAAAAATGGTATATTCTAACTTGAATCAGGAGGTTTGATTCATTTGTGTGGTCAGTAGCTATCAGGTTAAAGCTGCTTGTCATCTTTACAAATATTATTTCATGTGATTTTTTCTTCCTAACATGAGAGTACTTTGATAATAGTCAACTTTTGTTTTTAGATCCTAAGAGGAAATAGAAAAATCAAGTCTCACATGACTAAATACACATTTTTGTAATATTTCTGAATTCTGAGTTTTCCTACATTAAAGATATTTTATTGGATTTTGGTACTCATTTATTAAACATTGAGAAGAAAGTTTTCCTGGTTGATAAAGATAATTCTAATCTAGGGGTTGAAAGTAAATTTGTAATATTTTGTGATCACTTATTAAATGGTCTTTTCTGTGTCTTGTGTGATCAAGTGAAATCCTATGCTATGTTTAACACGTGTTGTTTGCTGGTTAATATTCAAAGGTACTGATGAGAATAACTTTTTTGTACTTACGAAGTTTCTTTCTGTATTTTACTCATTTAAAACATTTCTTGTCTATGAAATACAATCACGTTTATTCCTATTATCTTTTTGTTATGTAGTTACTGGTAAATCCTTTCTCTTTAATGGACTCGTAAAGTGTCACTCAAAAATCACCTTCTATTCCATTTTTTAGCTAGCAGTTTTTACTAAAATAAAATACAGTCTTCATATTGTATATGTGGAACAATTTATTAATAACCTTATTGGACTGTTTTATTTGGTTTTGTTTGGGATCCCATCCACTGTTATTCAAGGATTACTCTTGGGTCTGTTCTCCATAACATACTGTACTATGCTGCTTGCTACAGAGCCCAGATTTCATTAATATCTATATACTTCTTTTTCAGTTCTGTGATACATATTTTTCATGATGTTTTCTTTACACTTCCTCCTATGTAAATCACATGAAATAGAAAAATTATATTCATGTATGCATTATTATTCTTAGAGTTATGAGTAACTGCATTGTTGATAAACAACTTAAGACACAGAATTGAAATAAAGTTTTCCTTCCAAAAATATTTCTTGGGAAAAACTCAAGTAGTCATTTTTGAAGTGGATCAAAAATCAGGGTAACCTTCAATGCATCAACAAGATTAAGTCGTATGTGAACCATAAGTAACAGGTACTCATCACACAAGTCAAATGGAAACCTGATGATTACAGTGGTAATAGTTGTAAAGACCCCAAATGCCTATATTAATGCAAGGTATCTTCCTTCCGGTTTCTGGCCTTGTAGTGATCATGCAGGGTCCTGGCCAAAAGTCCACATGCTTTAGGTTGCATAACCTGGAAATATCTAAGGGACAGAGAGAGATAGTACTGGAGGGGATAAGGCACTTGCCTTGTACAGTGCCAATTAATTAGAATCTCTGTCACGGAATACACTCTCCTGAATGTTCTAAGGGGTCACTCCAGAGTGTAGAGCCAGGAAGAGCCCAAGATCACTGTCAGTTATTAGTCCAAACTCTACACGACCCCACACCCAATAAAAATTATTGGAATATAGGAAATCTCTTTGCCATCATTGGGACTCAGGTTTCATCTTGTCCAGAGAATGTTACCCATTCTCTTAGACTTCCTAGTTTGAAAAAGCTTCCATTCTAAGACATAGCATAAGAGTTAATAGGAGAGCAATCTACAGCCAATACTAGGGTAAGGAGAAACTATCTGTAAGCAAGAAAATCAGGTACAGACACGATCACCTGGTGCTTCTACAGTTCTGTGTTCACTTTGGGATCACGATACCAAATACACAAGTGCCAAAAGTTTCCAGGCTTTGAATCACCCCAAATTGTTGGAATTTTGGAAACTCAGTTGACTGTTGGTACTAGAAGTCTCTCGATGGCTTAAATTTTAAGTTAATATTCTTCCTCTCAGCGTTGAAGGAGATTATTAGTCTCACAGATTTCTTTTCATCATCCTCTTATTCCTTACAGAAAATTTTCAAAATCCATCTGTATTGCGAACTGCACATACTCTGCGGCTTTCCCTTCCAGTGGTGAACGATACGTCTTCCCTAACAGGAAGTGTCTGCAACTACTCCAGAGTATCTGCTCCAGCTGGTAGTTCTGCTTGGCTCCTGCCCTCAGCCTCTGGCACCTCTTTCCAACCACTGATGGGTAGTGCCTATCTTTACCAACATTTCAGCACAACAATGTTATCTGGAGTGTTTCACCAGAGTCATACATCCACCTCAGCTGCTTCCTACCCGAGTATTTTGGAATGGGATATTGCAGGAAGTGCTGAAGAGAAGTCTTCCATGGGAGACATTTCTGTGACTGTCCTTCACCAAGACACCGCTATCTCTTCCATGTCTATGGCAGCTTGCTATGAGAAAAATCCTAGATACCAACAACATGGTGTCTGTGTACCCATCACTTTCTGCCAGTCTTGTTGAGAGAACACCATCTCAGGTTCCACATCAGAGTCAAAGCCTGTCACTTCCCTACCAGGAAGGAAGCCAGGTGTATTCCTATCATCAAGGCACTCTGGGAACTCTCCTTTCTGGCTTGCCGTCCTATGATTCCATGTCATACACAGGGCAAAAGTGCTCTGCCCCCCAAACTTACAGCAACTCATCGCGAGAAATGGTTATGTTTCTGAAGGAGGTCCGCCCCCAAATAAACAATCACCAGCCTCCTCCTCTGGAATCGACTTCTCTCTGTCTGCTCAACCCATCACAGAATCGAGTTATCAAGGTGAGTAAAACTACGAGAAGGGAAAGAAAATTCAAAAATTGGGGTCAATATAGAGGAAAACTGTCCATAGACAGGTGGTATTTAAAAACACTGAGATTTTTAAATTTAAAAAAACTCAGTTCATGTATACTCCCCTCACTCATTTTACAGCATGTTATTTTCACAGTCAACATAAGAACTCCTAATGTACATTGGAAGGTATGATAGTATAATGGACATCTAGGTTTCATATCATGAAACTTTCAGAGCACACAAAAGAATGCCACATTTTTCCCTAGTTATTTCATTTATTTTTTAATTTTTATTAGTTAAACATCATGAGGCACAGTTGTAGACTTAAAAATTATTATGCTTGGATTTCATTTATACAATGATAGAGTACCTATCCCTCCACCAGTTCCCGTTCTCCACCACCACGGATCCCAGTATTCCTCAGACCACCAATACCCCCCATCCCACCCAGCCTCTGTGGCAGAGAAGGCCACATTTTTCACTGTTCTATGTCCGCCGTCCTCCAGAATTACCACACTAAAAGTAAAATACATGTCTTAAACTAGTATTTTGTTATTTTCTTAAGACGTTTCATAACTGTTATTGTAATGGTACCACTTTAACTTTCCCTTCCATTAATGAACAGCAAGGTTCTGAATAAACTTGTGGTTCAGAGATTCTGTCTCAAATCATCAAACCTAGCATCTGTACTTCAGCACAAATATCATGCTGAAGTAGTGCTTCATTCATACTCTTATTCTATGATATTAACGTCCTTTTATTTTTCCATGAAAGTGAATAAATTGAGAGTAAAATACATTGCAATGCTAAGCTCTGTATGGCACTCATTAGTTTAAAAATCTCTAATTTTTTTTTTAAAAAAAGCTTTTTTTTGGAGGAGGTTGAATCTGTGTCATAGCCCAAAGTGCTCAGGGATTACTCCTGGGTCTTTGCTAGGGATCACTGCTGAAGATGCTGAGGAGATCATACGTGATACGAAAGATCAAACAGTGGTCAGCTATGCGCAGGGCCAGTGCCTTACCTAATGGACTATCCTTCTGTCACAAGTCTCTTATTTTTAAATGCAGTTTACACAGAAACTCTTTCAAATACAAATAAAACCAAAAACCAGCAGCACCACATGACAAACAGTAAGAACTACAACATTTACCTCCAATCCTCGAGCACAGGGCTTTGTCCATTATTCGTAGAATACCCAGTAACAATGCCTTGCCTATTGCTGGTAGGTGCACAGTTGTTGCACCACTAGTTTTGTGGAGGGAATATCTAATTTCGCAGGGACTAATTTCTTCCTTGCTTCCTTTTTATGATGAATTTCCTGGGGATGGAGACTTCCCTGCCATCGCAACCTTCAGGTCAGATATTTGGTCTGACAAAAATTTCTGAATTGCAGACATGTTGCAATAGCAGGATTCAAAGGCCTGAGAGAAATCCACCACCTGATCTTGGGGAAGTTCCCATAATATCTCCAGCCCAAAGTAACCTGGCGCTGATGCCAACTCCAACTTAGGAACAAAAAGTTAAGAATTTTGATCAGATGAAAACTGGGCTTTCAAAACCTCTGGACACCTACCAGATCCCAGTAGACTTAGATCAATGCAACGATCTGCAGGTAATGAACAGCACTGACACCATCACTCTGAAGCAGGTGCAAGAAAATTCAAGTGGCACCAAGGGGACCTCCGATGCAGAACGGAAGAACAAAGAGGAGGTTTCTGAACCTCTTGAGGGAGAACCCAAGGCCAAAATCCAGCCAAAAGTCCGAGAATGCTTGCTAAGGGGAGCGGGAAATGTTCGTAATGCTGCAGTCAGTGAGAGGTGTCCTGTGACCACAGCCAAAACTAACAGCAAACTTCACAAAGCTGCCTCCAGCAGGATCAGCAAGACAAAGAGCCATGGGCAGGAGAAGATAAAAAAACACCAGAGAAAACTCTAAGAAAGATAACAAGTGAAAGCAGCCAGGGAACAAGGTCAAGGCAGAAGAAAAGCCCACCATTGGCAAGATGAAACGCAAGGAAACTCAACCTGAGCTTTGCCAAGAAGCAGTTAAAAAGCCCCGCCGCTACCTAGGCATACACATGCTGGATTCTGTCCAAGTGTTTCATGCTCTGGGGAAGAAGACTGATCCAAAACCTGGAATCTCTTCTCTTCTCTTCCAGGTCCTGAGTAGCTGAAAGAAGCCTAAAGATGTCAAGCCATCCTCAGCTGTCAAGCCATGGCTAGGTGCTACACGGGATGGAAAAGGCCTTGAGAAAACTCAGGTCAAAGCAAAGAAACCAAGTAGCAGTGCTGAAAAACACTCATCTCCATCCCAGTCTGAGTTGCCACCCCCTGGGAAGGTCAAATTGGTACCCTTGCCGTTTCTTACCATGGAGAGGCCACGAGCTAGACCTGTTCCTCGGAGACGAAAATCTGTAGCCACACATCGTCCTGCTGCAGCTTACCCTGCCAAGCCTGGCTCTACCAATGCAGCTCAGCCAAATGCTGCCAATTTTTCCCCGTCAACCACTGCATTTTTGCCTGGTCCTTCCAAACCTGCTAAGTCCATTTCAACCAACCCATCTCGACCAGGTTTGCAGAATCCTAGTAGCCGGCCTATTCGTCAGCCTGCAGCTTCTAGACCTGCTCCCTACAAGACAGCAGCTGGCACTTCTCTCCAGCGGGAGCGTCCTTCCATCTCTGTGAACAAGCGACAGTCGCCACCCAAATGTCTGAGTCACTTTCTCCTCCAAGACTTCCGTTACCAACAAATTCCATGCAGAAAGCCCAATGTTCCTGAGCCAGTGATGTCAAAGCCCATTACCAAAGAGCAGACACCAGAGCGTGAGGCTATTAAAAGGAAGGCTCAGCAGGAGCTTGAGAACGCTGCCAAACACACCTCTTTGGGGGAAAGTGCAGTTCTTTATTGAGAGGGTAAAAGAGATGGACATCTCTCTTTACTATGGCTACGTAATGTGAGAGCTGCAATGGTAGGTTCCACTTTAGGTACCAGATGGTTGCCCTAGGCAAACACTGAAATGCCATACACCTTTTATTTATTCTAATATATTTTTTCAAATTAAAGAGAAGCATCATAGTTAATTGATTGTTAATACAAGTTCTGAATTTTGAGATGCTGTCAACTGTGGTTGATTTTGGGAGTGGCTGGGAGTTGAAGGAGGAGATGTGAAAGAATGGGAAGTTAGAGAGAGGAAAAAGGGAGAATAGACAAGACTCTAAGAAATACAAACTTGGTCCAGGGTTACAAAGCCCTTAAGAAGAGAAATTGCATGGGCCTGATGAAGAGTGGGGTAGGGTCAGAGGTAGAGTATAGCTGACAGGGCATTTGCTCTGCAAGCAAGAAGGAAACAGTTCAATTCTTGCAAACTTCTATGGTCCCCAGAGACCCACCAGATGTGACCACAGAGCCAAGAGTAAGACTAGAGCACAGTCAAGTATGCCCATCAGTGGTGTCCTCGAAAAAAAAATGGGAGAAATGGCACGGTCTGCAGTTTTCGGTTAAAATAATAAATTTGGAATAGGCTGAGGAAAGCAGATGACTCTAAGATGATGAGAAGAAAAGTAAAAATTCTTCCGTGGAGGCTGTCTTTACGCCTCATGGCTTCCTTTGGAAAGGAAACAAATTTGAGACACATCACAAAAAGGTTTGGGTGGTCTATCCATAAATGATGGTTGGGGAATGCAAACACATACACTGTGGAATAAACCTACCAGATGAGTGATCAACGCCCTCAGAGTCATTCAAGGATGACTCTTAACAGAGACAAAGCCAAGAGAACAGTTGAAGCATGAAGCCTGAAGATCAGCTCCTGGGAGATGCTAAGATAAGTCACCATGTCCTCAGGCCCTCTGTTCAGCACCCCTAGCTGCACCATTTCACTTATTCCCAACAATATTCAGAGTTGCTATCATGGTGACACTTTACTAGTGAGTTTCAACAATGCGGTCCATTGCCTATGTAAGTCTTTGGATTTGTAAACTCCCCAAGGTAGCCAAGCCAGCTTTCAGGAAATTTATGGTGGGGGGAGCTCAAATTATATTAGCTTGAGGGGCTGGTCTTTGGTCTTCCATGGTCCCTGGTGCCTGTAGCTTTCTCTAAACATCGCTTTTAACTGCTGCTGACACAAGAACCAACTTTATAAATGGCATTGTGGTTCCATTGCGGTAGGTACAGTACTAAGACATGCGTCCTAGGTCACCACTCCCAAAGCAGTTAGTACCAATTGACCTTGAGCCTGGAAGGTTGTGGTGGAAAGAGATGGACCTAGGAGAGTTAATGGGGTGATGGATGGTTGGAAAGGAAACCGGGAAGGGTAGGGAAGTGGAAATCTGGTGATCATCATGGGATAGTTGGTGGATGTTTTCCAAATACGTTAAAATATTTTTTGAAAATGAGATTCAAGACAAAAATTCGAAAATAAGATAGGTTCCAAAGAACAGTTTACATATAAGACCCAGAGAGCTGAAAGGGCTGGCATTCCTTCTGGAGCTTTCAATCATACCATTTACTAAATATGTTATTTTCACATCACTTAACTGTGGAGAGGAATAGTGAGAAATGGAATGCCACCGGAAAAGCAAACTGGATGACCACCTTCATTAAAAGTCAGGTGGAAGGTGTTCACATGGATCCCAAGTGCAAATATATGTTAACAGGAACATATATTTAACTAATTCTGCTTGGTACCAGTAATTACTTTGTTGAAAATGGGAAGAATGAAAGCAGTTCCTACTGACCTGAGACTAACCAGTTAATAGATTTTCCCAGGAAAGGGTAATTGACTGGCTGGGAACAGAAAAACGTGAAAAGTGTTTTGCTACCTTTCATGTATGGCTAGAGGGAATTGATCCCAGTAATCTCTTAAAACTAACAAGCTTCAACTCTCTTGAAGGAATGTTGTATCACTGAGGAAAAAATTTTGGGAGAAAAGTCTGAAATGATGGGAAAAGAGACAATAAGTGCAAAAGGAAGGGATTGAAATTGGGGTTCCTCTGAAAACAAAGCATGAAACAACAAGATCTGGTGGGAACATGATTTACTGGGAATGAGATCTGAGAGGAAAAGAGTGATATCAGGGATGTGAACAAAGGAAATACAAGTTAAGGAAGACTTAGCTAGGTGACTACCCCATGGGCAACATGGTTCCAAGACTACCAGAAATTACCAAGGAATTTACTTTAATTTTCTTTCTTTTATATGGTCAATTACAACATGTATTCTGTGCCTTCTTCAAACAGAATTTGGAGTATTCATTTCTTTCTCAATATTCTGTTCATTTGTGTAAACATCTTAAACAACTGATGTATAACAGAATTATTTGATCAGACTTATTATTTACTTTAATGTTTAGTTGAGATTACTGAAAAATAGGTCAAAGTGAAGTTTGTCTTGATTGTTAGAAGTAGAGTAGGGAGGACTATGGATGCCATAAGGTACCAGCTTCAGTTCATAATAGAACAAGTAATGGACAGTGTCCCAAATAGACTATTGAAAAAGATATTCATGTCTATTTAACCTGTAAATTCAGCATTTTCTATATTAAATTAAAAATGAAAGAATGTTCCTATATTTGGTCTTTTAAAGACATTCCAGATTGGTTAAGGAACAAGGACTGCCTATGAAATCATAACAACTTAATCATAATAACTTGATTACTACTTAAATTTCCAAGAATGTCAGTGCTAAGAATTATTTCCCTGGATCTCACTAGTGTACATGATAGTCATATAAATACACCTGTGTGGATACATCTCTGGTATCTAATTTAGAGAATAGATATATAGAGATTAGATCACATAGCTGAGTGTGATCTCAACTTTTCTAGTCACTGCCGTGCCCCCCCACACCCAAAGACTTGTACTAATCCTTATGGATCCATGACATTTCCTCCTCCTCTCTCCCAGAGTCTTTTAAAGTTTCTTTTCAAGTACTAATGTAATGCACTTTAGAAAATCTTGAGTTAACCTTAATTGTTGTCATTTAGCTTTTATATAGAGAATCAAGAAAATCTTATTAAAAGTGTATTTTTGTATGCTTTTTAAAAGGTAATAAGAACATTATCATTGAGTCCCTCAATATACATTATCTAAAGAATTTTGTGAGAAATTCCTGTACAAATCAATACTAGAAGAAATAAATGACTTCTCTGAATGAGAATGAACTAGGACATTTCAAAGTGTCAATCAGTGAATCAAGGATGAATTGTAGCATCCTATAGCTAAAAATGATCTTGATGTAATCTAGTCAACACCATTACATTTTTTTCTTATACCAGCTGATAGCACTTTTAAGTTTTTAAATTATTTATTTATTTTTATTAGTGAAACACCATGAGGTACAGTTCTAGACTTACATATCTTTGTGCTTGGGTTTCAGTTATACAAGAATCAAGTACCCATCTCTCCACCAGTGCCCATTCTCCACCACCTATGAACCCAGTGACCCTCCCACCCCCCCATCTCCCCCACTTTGCCCCACCTCAGGGAATTCCCTTTTGCTTTTTCTTTCTTTTAGGGTGTTGTGATTTGCAATGGAGGTCAATACCATTACATTTTCAAAGAATAAAATAGGTTCCGATATGTTCAAGACACTACTACTGTCCTGCGGTTCTTCCCAGCATGTATCCTGCTCCAAGCCAGCCCTTTGGAAATATGCTGGGAAGGAAAACTGGATGTTCCTTTCCTCACACTGACCTGAAAGACTCTTGCTGATTCTCAGCCACATCAACTATTTCATTTGTTGCCTGATATCGCCTCCTGTCCTTTATTTTTTTTAAATATATTTGATTTGTTTCTGGATTATAAAGAAAAAAAACTAAATGGACTAATAAAACAAAAGCAAAATCAAACCCTTACACTCTGACATCAGAATCGTCCTTACAAGAGGGGAAGTAAACGACTGAAATGGGTAGGGGAATGTTGTTAGTTGGTTGTGGACAGTAGCTGGATATTTGACAGTGCATGGAGTATGAATACACAGTTGCTGAGATGAGGAACTCTGTACTTGAAACGAATACAGTTTGTAAACTAGTCATCACAATTATATGTCCATATGAAATTTATCTACATATGCTTTGTGCCTCCATTGCATTTATGTGTTTTTCATGCCTTTATCCTGGCCTCAGAAATGCATCTAAGAGCACTCGGAAAATTAGTTGAGCCCCAAGTAGGGGGAGAGAAGTAGTAAATAATTGGAGGAGGAAGAAATAGGAGTTGGAGCTTACGAGACATGTAAGAGGAACATATAGATATGTATGTGTGTAAATACATATATATACATATGTATCTATATATGGGCTGGAGTGATAGCACAGTGGGTAAGACGTTTGCCTTGCACGCGGCCCACCTGGGTTTGATTCCTAGGCTCCTCTCAGAGAGCCCGGCAAGCTACTGAGAGTAACCCTCCCGCATGGCAAAGCCTGGCAAGCTACATGTGACGTATCCGACATACTAAGAACAGTAACAACAAATCTCACCATAGAGACGTTTCTGGTGCCCGCTCAAGCAAATCGGTGAACAATGGGAGGACAGTGCTACAGTGCTATGGTTAATTCAAACATTGTTTATGCAAAATATAAAAGAAGAAAATAAATATTCTCTAAAGCTGATTACACCTATTAAATTAATATAACTTTAAATAGTGTTCAGAAGTGAAGTTGAAGAATTTTAAGGCTATAGAAAGATATTGACAATATATCAAGAAACACATGGATCTTTGAGGAGCAAAAACACATAGCTGTTGTCCTTCCTTAAGATTATTATTTTTTTGCTTTTATAGAATATGCTTACACTGAGTTTTTTTTAATAGCTTCAATTTTTTAGAAAGCATCATAATAAATTATATTATTTAAAAAATAAAAAAGTTGGGTTTGTAAGTGGATTCTGTATGTTTGGAACCTGGGAAGTATTTTCCTATGTAAGCTACATTAAACATGATATTTATATCAGAAATACTATCTGCAGTACTATTCACAATAGCCAGAAGAAACTATGGTATAACTACACAATTGAATACTACACAGTTGGCAGGAAACTGACATCATGAAATTTGCTTATAAATGGATGTACAGGGAAGAATATCATGCTCAATGAAATCAGTCAGAAGGAAAGGGGTATACTGATTGGACTACCCCTTTTTTTGGATATAAAAAACCAGAATATGAGACTAATACCCAAGGATAACAGAAACACAGGCCAGGAGAATTGGTCAGTGGTTGGACGCTTGCTACAAGTGCTAAAGGTGGGGATTTGGAATAAAGAAGGGACCGCTATGACAATGATAGTTGGAAGTGATTACTCTGGGTGAGAACTGAGTGCTGAAAGTAGGTAAAGGAATAAATTTAAGAACCACTCAGTATCTGTATTACAATCCATAATGCCCAAAGGATGAGAGAGAGAGAGAGATAAAGAGAGAGAAAGAGGTGCCTGCCACAGTGTAGAGACAGCAGGCTGTCAGGTGGGGTTTGAGGTTGGGAGAGGGAGTGGTGTTTGAGAAACTGGGGACATTAGCAATGGAAATGTATAATCATGGAGGTTGGGTGTTGAAATATTCTATGAATGAAACTGAATCATGAAAAGGTTTGTAATATGTGTCTTCTGCAGATTCAATACAAAAAAATGATATTAAGTTTCTACGACCATAACTAACCTATGAGTTTGCTGAAATTTATTTTTATCACATTGGCTGGTCTCAATACATGGGTGCCTGTGTGGTAAAACTTTTTTTTATTTTATGCGAACTTAAGAGAAAAAACTAATAGGGTTGGGACTTATGGTGGAAGGGGAGAAGAGCACAAAAAACCCTGTTGACCACAGCTCAGCAGGGTCAGCTAACTTGCATGATGACAGACCTCCTTCACTGATTTCCTCTTTTTAATGTGGAAAAATGAAAAGACTTTGCAGACTGCCAAGGGGTTGTCCCCTCCAGTTCACACTACTTTCTTTTCTATCAGAATTGTTTAAAGATTATATGAAAAATTTGGAGCTTAATGATTTGTTCTCATATATTTCCCCTACACTGTGTCAGTGGGCATTGATCCAGGAAAGCCAGCATGAAAAAGTTGAGGTGTATGTCTTAACCGCCAATGCCAACACTACTGTAACTATGGAACCCAAAGTACAATAGTTAAACTTCAAAATGTGTTTGTCAAGGAAATCGGTGGGAACGCTGGGAGATATGGGTCATTTGTTGGTGGAGGGATGCAGACACTGGTGGTGTGATTAGAATTGGAATATTGTATGACAAAACTCCATTATAAATGATGTTTTAAATCAAAATTGCCTAAATTTAAAAAAAGAGAAGTCAACTTACTTCTATATTTCAAGAAAGATTGTCTTAGCAAATTTTGGCAGGGAGACCATAGTTGGTAGAGAGAGGGAGAAAGATAGGGAGAGCTGACAGTTGGGAAGAGAAGCCTGGATATCATGGAAGAGATGAAAGCTGATCTTAGAAGATTTGGAGCCATCAGAGTTTAGAGAGTTAAATGATGAAACCATTGCAGTTTAGATAGTTAAATAGAGAGATTGTTTTCAGTCATCAGCAGTGTATACATAGAGAGAGTTCAAAGACTTCACAGATATTCAGGCTATATTAAATAACAAGGGGAGAGTTTTTTTCCTGAAACACTATGTAAGGATAATATATTGCCAGGAAGAATGATAAGAAGTTGGTTCTCTTTTTCACAGATTAATACATTAGAGATGAAAACTTTTATACAAAGGAATCTATCATCTTGTCCTGTTGCTCTGTTTTCGTGTCATCATTCCATTCTCCCCCATGACCCTACCTAATCAGGGCTCTCCACATTTCTCAGCAGTGTCACCACATAGCCTCAGAGCATGTATTAACTGCTGGTAGCTCACAGCTCTCATTTTTGCCCCCCATCCAAGCCAGAGCCATCCTTCTGAAACCAAGGATAATTGCTGAAAGCCCGTTCTTCCTTGAAGTGGCAGTCATGGTTTACCTCTTCTTAATCATTGTGTTTACAAATTTAGATGAATGTCACTATACTAGTGACAGGGTTTTTCCAAACTAAGGAAAACATAAACATTTCCCTTTCCTCCAAGAAATTTGGGCTAGTTATTTTCTATCCACTGCTAATAATATATCGAATACTCTCGGTAGCTTGCCGGGCTCTCTGAGAGGGGCGGAGGAATCGAACTCGGGTCGGCCATGTTGCTGGAGCGATAGCACAGCGGGTAGGGCGTCTGCCTTGCACGCAGCGAACATGGCCGACACGAGTTCGATTCCTCCGCCCCTCTCAGAGAGCCCGGCAAGCTACCGAGAGTATTCGATATGCCAGACACAGTAACAACAAAGTCTGCAATGGAGACGTTACTGGGCCCGCTCAAGCAAATCGATAATCAACGGGAGGGCCTTTACTTACTTTACTTTATGCAATATTCAATAGTGGATGAAACTAGAGGATATCATGCATGTAAAGTTAGCCTTAAGGAAAGGAACAGATACAGAGAGATTTTTCTCATATGTGGGATGTAAAGACACACGGCAAGGTAGCAACAAAGGTTCAAGGGCAATGTAAGGGGAGAACTGATCCACACAATTGAGTCAGGGAATTGGGAGTGAGGGATTCTGGGGGTTTGGGAGAGATGAAGGGTTTATTTTTTGAGAGAATGAGGAGTGTCATGTTGGAATTATGTGTATGAGAAACGATTATTAATTGAATTATAAATCGTAGAATATAAATATTGTTTTAGACGTTTGTCTGTCTCATTTTATTCTTTTAATTTGTTTTCTCCATATGCCACATATGCATGAACTTGTAGGATGCCTATCTTTCTCTGCCTGGTTTATGTCACTAAACATAATATCCTCATATTATCCATTTTTATACAAATAATAAGAAGATTTCACTTCATACAACTGAGTAGTATTCCATTGCTTTACCACCTTTCATTTTTAAAATTTGTGGTTTAAAAGATACAAACATTGGTTTTAAGAATGCTCTGGTGTTTTAAAATTTTTAGTTTAGTGAAGCAAAATAGATTTTACTGAAAAACACTTAGAAACATGTGAAACAGGTGTCGGGTGGAATGGAATATATGTTCAAGCGAGAACACTCGTTTAACAAAGCAAGCAAAGAGAGACATAGAGAAAGGAAGAACGGTATTTCTTCAAGGGAGAACAAAAGCTTGAGGACCAAACCCACTCTGGTAGTTTAGGAATAAGAACTGGGAGTGGTATGAACTTAACTTGTGCACTTTAGGGGAGAACCTGAGTGAAAATATTAGAAGTACGTTCAGGATAATGATAAACAGGAGTCTGCACTTGGAGTGAGGAGGGTAGAGTGTTCTTTGGGGAGATCCGGACTATGGAGAACAGTAATATTATAACATTAATGATAGTATCTTACTGTGGGATTCCAAAAAAATCTTTAGCAGTGGCGTCAGAAATGATAACATTCTTAGGTATTTGGATTTCCTGTGGAAACAACGGGAAAGCTGAGTTTATGCTCTGGATGCCTCCGCCTTAAACAAGGTCAACAAGTCATGAATGAAAAATTACAAGTTAGATGGATCAAGGATTCTGACCCCAGTGGAAGGCTAGCTTTTGGGTGGACAATTTCTACTGATGCCCTGATGTAGATTCTGATCCTGGGATACGTAACAGAAAGGAGGTAGTGACAGGTATCCTCAGAAGTGAAGCCTCTGAGACAGAATTCCTTCAAGCCAACTTATGGGTTATCAATGTTTGCTCATGGCTGCTACCATTATAACATGCCATTCAATGGTTTTGTGGTTTCAATTTACTGTGACAATGTAAAGATGAAGTTTCTAAATGGAGGGTAAAAATCTGAGGCCCTCAAGATGATGAATTATGGGGAGGGGGGAGCTGGAGCTATAGTACAGCAGGTAGGGCATTTGCCTTGCACACGGCCTACCCAGGGTAGATTCCCAGCATCCTGTATGGTCCCCCCAAGCACCGTGATGAGTAATTCCTGAGTGCAGAGCCAGGAGTAACCCCTGTGCATTGGCAGGTGTGACCCAAAAACGCAAAAAAAAAAAATGATGACTTACCTTTAGATATTTTGAAGTCAAGTAGAAACAGCCAGGAAGATCCCCAGAAAAGAGTTCACCTGGGTCGAAAACATCATCACCTCTAGCGTGAGAGCATACAGAAAATAAGGTTTCCATTTTATGCCAAGTTAAAGCAAGCCAGACATGATCTTGGAAATTTTTTCAAAGGAAAACATTGCTATAGGAAGGATAAAGTCACAACTGAGTCTTAGAGGTAAAATATACAAGAGAAGCGAGGGTCAAAAAGTAGGAGGTACATTGGCGACCAGGTATACTAAGAAAAGCATTTTTTTAAAAAGAAAATGCAATGAGACATCAATTAAGAACTTTTTAAATGTTTAAGAACAGGGATATAACTCAGGGAGAGAGCATTTGCCTTCCATTGTATGATGATCTGGGATTGATCCTTAGCATTGCAAACAGCATTATTTTTTAATTTTCAATTTCTTTCTTTCTTGCTTGCTTGCTTGCTTGCTTTTTTTGTTTTTTGGGTCGCACCTGGCTATATATAGGTGTTATTTTTAATTTTTAAAAAAAACTTATAATTTTACCTTTTTACCTGTGGTTTAAAAGGAAATCTAAAATATTTTAGAGGAAATATATGTGAATAAGAATAAAATTCACGGGAACTATTTAATGTTCTTAATGATACAGGAGTCAGAATTTTGAGGTTAATTGTATGGGTATTGCATAAATAATATTTCCCCATTATGTGGGCTGTCTTTTTATCATGGTCACCATTTTTTCTGAGTTCCCGAAACTTCTTAGTTTAATGTAGTCTCATTTGTTTATCTTCACTTCCTCTTCCTTGGTCAGTGGTGTTTCATTCTAGAAGTTTCCCTTAGCTTTAATGTCATGGAGGGATATTCCCACATTTTTCTCCATATATCTTAAGAATTCAGGTATGATATTGACGTCTTTAATACATTTGATCTGACTTTGTCCCTGGCACGACAAAGCGGTCTGAGTTCAATTTTTTTTTTTTGCATGTTGCTGTCCAGGTTTCCCAGCATCAGTTGCTGAAGAGACTTCCTTGCTCAACTTCTTATTTCTTGAGCCTTTATGAAAGATTAGGTAATAATATTCTGAGAGCCAGTGTCAGGATATTTGACTATATTCCAATGATCTGAGGTCTGTCTTTATCTGAATATCATGGTATTTTGATTACTACAACTTTGTAGTAGGGTTTGAAGTTGGGGAAGGTGTTCCCTTCTTCTTTTTACCAAAGATTGCTTTAGCTCTTCATGGGAGTTTATTGTTGTGTATGAGTTCCAAGAGTGTTTGATCTATTTCTTTGAAAAATGTTATGGGTGTCCTTATAGAATGTGCATTAAATCTTTATAGAGCCTTGGGGTGTATTGCCATTTTGACAGTGTTAAACCTCTCAATCCATGAGCATGGGATGTGATTCCATTTCCTCATATACTTTCTTATTTTGTGAAGTAGTGTTTTGTAGGGTTTTTTTTTTTTGGAATAGTTCCTTAACCTTTTTATTTTATTCTAATATACTCGATTTTCTGAGGTATTATTGTGAATGGGATTGTTTTTCTTTATCTCTTTTTTCTCTGTCATTATTAATATATGGAAAAGCCATAGAGTACCAGATATTGATTTTGTAATATGCCACTTTACTAAACAAATCTATTGTTCCCAGGAGCTGTTTTGTAGATTCTTTGGGATTTTCTAAGTATAGTATCATGTCCTCTCCAAATAGTAAAAGCTTGAGTTCTTCTTTTTTATCTGGATGCCCTTGATATCTTTTTTTTTTTACCGAAATCATATGGCAAGTACTTCAAGTACTATGTTGAATAGGAGTGGTGAGAGTGCGTAACTTGTTTTGTGCCTGATTGTATTTTGGGATTCTAGTTCATTGATTTCTGCTCCAAGCCTTTAGTTTTTCCCCGTTGATAATAATGCTTGCTGTGGGTTTGTGGTAATTTGCTTTGACTAGACTGAGGAAAGTACTTTCAACTCCCATTTTGTTAAGAGTTTTTCATCATGAATGGGTGCTGGATCTCATCAAATGCTTTATCTACATCTATTGATATGATCATATGACTTTTATCTTTATTTTATTGAGATGGTGTATTCTGTTGATTGACTGGAGAATGTTTAGCCATCCTTGATCCCTAAGCTAAACCTACTTGGTCATAATGTGTGATCTTTTGTTGAGTTTCTGGATTCTCTTTGCTGGTATTTTCTTGAGAATCTTTGTATCTGTATTCATCAAGGAAATCGGTCTGTAATTTTCATTTTTTGTGGTATCTCTGTCTGATTTGAGTATTAGAGTGATCTTTGCCTCATAGAAACTATTGGGGAGTATTTCTGTTTCTTCAATTTCCTGGAAAATCTTGAAAAATGTTGACAGCATTTCCTCTTTAAAGGTTTGAAATATTTCACTATTGAATACATCTGGGCCAGGGATTCTGTTTGGGGGGGATACTTTTGACCAACATTTCAATTTCCTTGGTAAGGTAAAGGTAAAGGCCCTCCCGTTGATCGTCGATTTGCTCGAGCGGGCCCAGTAACGTCTCCATTGGAGACTTTGTTGTTACTGTGTCTGGCATATCGAATACATCACGGGGAGCTTGCCAGGCTCTGCTGTGCGGGCGAGATACTCTCGGTAGCTTGCCAGGCTCTCTGAGAGGGGCAGAGGAATCGAACTCGGGTTGGCCATGTTGGCCGCTTGTAAGGCGAACGCCCTACCTGCTGTGCTATCGCTCCAGCCCTTGGTAGTGATAGGTTCAAGTATTCCAAATCTTCTTGGTTCAGCCTTGGGAGGTAATTGGAATCCAATAATTTATCAATTTATTCAAGATTCTCTCGTTTCCTGCTGCAAAGGTTCTCAAAATAATCTCTGATGATCTTATGGATTTCTGTAGTTTCTATTAGGATAACCCCCTTTGCATTTCTGATTCGATTTATTAGAATTCTTTCTCTTTGTTTCTTTGAGAGGCTTCTCGTGGTTTATTGATCTTGTTTATTTTCTCAAAGAACCAGCTTTTGCTTTTCTTGGTCTTCTGGATTGTATTTTGGGATTCTAGCTCATTTATGTCTGGTACCAGTTTTATTATTTCCTTGCTCCAGCCTAGTTTGGACTACTTTTGTTGGTCATTTTCAAAAATCTTGAGCTCTAATTTATTCATGTAGGCCCTTTCTTTCTTCCTGATGAATTCTAGCAGAGCTATACTCTTTCCTCTTAGCACTGTTTTTGCTGTGTCCCACAAGTTCTGGTAGCTCATGTCCTCATTCTCATTTGTTTCTGGAAACTTTTTATTTCCTCTTTGATTTCTTCTCTAAGCCAACGGTTGTTCATTACTTCCCTTAAATAAAATATTTCCTTGCTGAACTTTAGTCTGTTTGATCTATTGAGAAGTGACAAAGTATTGTTGAAATCTCCAACTAGTATTGTTTTGCTATCAATTTTTTAAATTCTATTAGAGGTTATTTTTAAGTATTTTGCTTGTCTGTCATTAAGCATCTACATTGAGGAGGGTGAGTTCTTTCTGATGTACAGATCCTGTGATCATGAAGAAATGACCTTCACTGTCTCTTATAACCTTTAGCCTGAAGTCCATGTGGTCTGATACTAGTATGGCCACTCTAGCTTTGTGGAGGTGCTCTTTTCTTTCTTGAAGAATTGTTTTCCAGCCTTTGACTTTGGTCCCATAGTTGCTTTGATTGTTCAGATAGGTTTCTTCAGGCAGCAGAATGTTGGGTTCAGTTTTCTAATTCACCTTCCCATTCTTTGCCTCTACATTGGCAGATTTAGTTCATTGACATTGAGAGAGATTGTTGTGATGGGGATTTGTGCTATCTTTATGTAGAATTTTTGTACTTGTGGGGATTGTCTTAGCTTAAAGTAGCCCTGTTAATTCTTCTTGCAACAAATATATGGAACACTTTACAAGTTTGCATGTCATCTCTGGACCATGCTAATCTCTGTATCATTTCAATTTTAGTATACGTGTAACCAAACCTAGTAGGAGTTAATTTTTCCATATTTTTCTCTTCTAATTACTTTGAGTGTTGTCCTTACTCACTCCTATGGCAGACAGTGATTCCTAATCAAGGAATGTATTTCAAAACAGCTTGAATAGATAGATTTAGAACTTTAATGTCCCAGAAAGAAAAATATGGTTTTTACCATATTATCTTTTACCACACCCAAGGCATCAGTTTTACAAAATAATTCTTTTGGAAGATGGTATATGAGTCTTGTTTAATGCCCTTCCCTGAAACCTTCATTAAGACCATTAAACTAGAGCCTTTTGCTGTTCTCACCTCAGTCCCATGTACATCTCCAGGAAAAAGTGGATGGTGTTGTCTGCACTTTGACCACCTTGAATGTAAGTAGGATTTTTCTCCTGAAGGAAGAGTTGAGGAGCATATTGATGATTTCATTCCACCTTATTACAAGTTCAACTTGAACGGAAGTTGAGACTCATGAGGCTCCTGTAAAGGACAGAAAAAAGGGTCTCAATGAAGTTTAATGGCCAACACACATTAACAACACAGATGACTCAAAGTAGCCTGTGTGCATCTTTGTGTATAGTGAGTTTCATATCTAATGATAGTGATTCTCAGTCATGACACACAGGCAAAACAGACCTGTAATTAAAAATCTAGTTCTCTGAGCAGAGTGGGGTCTCTCAGGTGATTGAACAAGTGTATAATAATTTATTACTAAGCACATAAGTAGTTTGAATGATGTGCACTTTTCGATCTAACATTAATTCCAAATATGTCTAAAACGACAGTATCCTGACCCTGCACCTGGCTTTCCTCACCGGGGCCCCTTGGAGGGGGCGGGGTGAGTTTCCCTCACAGCCCTGAGTAGAGCCCCGAGAGCTGAAGACCTCTGCAACCAGCCATAGGTACGCTTTAGACCACTCTCCCCAAGCTTGAAGGAGCCTCATGCATGAAGGAACTGGAAGCAGAAACTGTGTAAACACACAAAAAATAAAAGGCCGGTGGTCAGGCCGTTTCCCCACTCCACGGAGGTCGATGGCAATGGTCAGGAGATGGAAGGAAACGGGAGCCAGGCTGGTTGGTCTTAGCAGCAGGTTATTACATGGAAGAGATGTATGTCATGGAGGCCTCAGGAATCCTCAAGCAAGTGCGCGCACTGAGAGCCCGGAAGATCCCCTTATATAGATCATAGAACCTCTAAAAGGCGCATTATAGTGATGTCATCAAAAGGAGTTACAGAAAGAACTTTGAGGCAGCAAACCATACATTGTTTCTTTACATCCACACTGTTTCCTTACATCAGCAGGCCAGTAATACTGGCCTCTGGAAAGAAGATACAAAGCCAAACTGAAACCTTCCACAAGCACTTTCACAAGCTGCAACCACCTTGATTTGCATCCCAAAGACCAGCCTGGCTAGAGCTGGGAATCTATATCCCAAAGATCAGTCCTGGCTAGCACCTGAGATCTGCAGGTCTAAGACCAGCTAGGCTTCTGAGAGAAAAGGAAAACTGTCTCAATATACTGAAATCATTTACTGAAGGCAGTTTGAAGGGGAGAAAGCAGTCTCATCCAAGCTAGTCAGGACACACAGGAAAACAGCTTCTAGGAGGTGTTTCTCCTCTCCTTGTCCAACCAACATATAAGCATATATAATATTAATCATTTTGTATGGACACAGTAAGAAATACTTTGAGCTTGTAGAATTGCTCTCCTAGGGCCATCTCGATCTCAGACTGCAGTGCTCAGGCCAGATATCTTTCCTATTCCTAGCAGCAGGGCCCTAGTCTCGTCGTTACTTTTGGATCATGACATCATTTGCCTATGATCAACCTCTTAACTTATTGTTAAGAATTGTAGCACCTTGGCCTGGTCCATCATGATAACAGGGTAGCACATAACTTACCGGCTTGCCCTGGTTCCATCCAATCCCACGTTGGGACCCTGCCCTTGGGGTGCTAGGAAGTGAGGACAACTGAGGCTAAAGTTGTGAAGTCAGATGCCCAGGAGTGAATAATATTCAAAGCCAATCATTTCCTAAGTTACAAAGCATATTAATTAATTGTCTTCCTATATCTATACAAAAGGACATTGCATTAATGTACACTGCTCAAAAGACATAAGGAGAGGTGGAAGGCAATATTAACTTACAGTACAGCTTCAGTGTCTAAGAAGGATGAGACCTTACAATTGGTTTGGGAAGAGAGCAGAGTAGTAGTTACAGACAGACAAAGTAATGGGAGTGATTCGGGAGCACTGTGATGGGTGCAATCTGATAAACCTAAACTCCGTGTACTCCAACAGAACCCAGGTGTGCGGGACCAGGGGATGAGATCTCCAAGGCTGCTAAGATCAAGACTCGGCCCCCTCCATCCAGATCCACCATCGTCTTGTAGCTAAGTGTTACAACCACCAACGGCCCCTGGAGCCATGTAATCCCATCAATGGCCAAGATCCAGAGACTGGATATTGTTGATAAGATAACAACTCTTTTTGTCCAGTTCTCATTCTCAGAGAACCTGGTAGGCTTCTGCGAGTATCTTGCCCGCATGGCAGAGTCTGTGTCTCTGCTCACTGTTTCTTTTGAGGTACAGAAGCTGCTTAATTTAAGATAGTCCCCTTTGTTTATCTCTGTTTCCAGTTGCTTGGCAAGTGGCATGTTATCTTTGGAGATAGCATTAGCTTCAATGTCATGGAGGGATTTGCCGACCTTGTCTTCAATGTACCTGAGGGATTCTGGTCTGATTTTGAGGTCTTGGACACATTTTTATCTGACTTTTGTGCATGGTGTTAGGTAGATGTCTGAGCCATTTTTTTTGCATGGAGCTGTCCAGTTTTTTCTGCACCATTTCTTAAAGAGAACTCTCTTGCTCCACTTCACATTTCTTGCTCCCTTATCAAAGATTAGATGATTATATATTTGAGGGTGTGTGTCAGTATATTCAATCCTTTTCCAAAGATCTGCGGCTCTGCCTTTGTTCCAGTACCATGCTGTTCTCATTATTATCACTTCATAGTAGAGTTTGAGGTTGGGGAAGGTGATGCCTCCATCGTCTTTTCCCCAAGAACTGCTTTAGCTATTCGTGGGCGTTTGTTGTTCCATATGAATTTCAGGAGTGCTTGACCAATTTCTTTGAAGAATGTCATGGGTATCTATAGGGATCACATTGAATTTGTACAATGCTTTGGGGAGAATTGCCATTTTGACAATGTTAATTCTCCCATTCCATAAGCAGGAGATATGTATCCATTTCCTCGTGTCCTTTTTTATTTCCTGTTGTATAGGTCCATTACCTCCTTAGATAAGCATATTCCAAGGTTCTTGATTTTTCTGAGGCAAGATTGTGAATGGAATTGCTTTTTCATGATACTTTCTTCTCTCTCATTATTTGCATATAAAAAAGCCAAAGACTTTTGGGTATTGGTATTAAAGCTTGCAATTTTACTATGAAAGTCTATTGTTTCTAGGAGCTTTTTTGGTAGAGGTTTTAGTATTCTTTAAATAGAGTATGATATCTGCTGTGAACAGTGAGAGCTTATTTCTACCTTTTATACATAAAAAACCCTTAATATCTTTTTCTTACTTTAGTTCTATTGCAAGTACTTCCAGTACCACCTTGAACAGAAGTGCTAAAATGAACTTTACTTAGTACTTTTTGTCTGTAAATTTCTATGCTAAGAACAGTGGAATAAACAGTGACATCTTAGTAATTTACAAGTAAATTATGAAGACAGATAATATAAAAGATTTTTTGTATAAATTTCCTAAATGTGTAGCTTTTATTAAATATATTAAGAATAAATTGTAGATCTTGATTATGCCCTGAAGATTATTTCCCTGTTAGAAGTTACCCTTCTAAAATGCAATAAAGTGACACATTTTGAAAATGTTGATTATTCGCTCATTAATTCAATGAATCTTTGTTAGTCTGGTGGTGCAATGCCTCCAGGAAGTCAACCTGTACCCTCTGGTAAGTGCATCAACAGTCTGATGGTGTCTTCATGCTTCCTGATAACCTCAAATGGCCACTGTGCCTCTGACTGGATCCCAACACCTCAGGACTAAGTTTCCTGAGAAATTAAACTCCTGAAAGATATGTGGGAGCCATGTTCACAAACCACCCCTGGCTCAGCTATACAAGCTAATGGATTGGTCTTGTTTCAGAGACCCATAAACAAATCTTGAAAGAGATCAAAAGCCACAGTTAACCTTGGACCTGCAAAAGGCTGAATACACTAGGGTAAAACGGAGGGAGGCAGGTTAGTTGGGTGCCCACCCAACCAGAACCCAGTGCAGCCACTTGCTCCCTCAATCCAAAATCGCCACCATGCCCTCGTCTGGTTTCCACTGTCTCAGGATGGCTCTCACTGAAATATAACAGCTGAAAATTCGGATATGCGGGTTTTGTGACTGAAATCTCCAGGCTTTCTCTGGGTCACCATGGGCATTCCACCACCACTACCCTGTAATTATGGAAGCCTCAGCAGTCATTTCCATACCTCAAAGCTATTCCAGCCTTACCTTCCTGATAAAAATACTAAATTCCTTGAACAAACATGATGACCTCTTAGTACCTGCACGAGACCCATGATGCACAAAATAAATAGGAGACAGAGAGAAAGAATTGAAGATCCTGCAATAGAGACAGTCTGGGGGTGGGGGTAGGGTGTTGGGGGATGGTTTTACGGAACCAGGAACATTGGTTGTGGGAAATGTACATTAGTGGAGGGATGGATGTTGTATCGTTGTATGACTGGAAGCAAATTATGAATAGATTTGTAATGGTCTATCTCACAGATATTCAATAAATATGGGCTGGAGCGATAGCACAGCGGGTAGGGCATTTGCCTTACAAGCGGCCAACATGGCCGACCCGAGTTCGATTCCTCCGCCCCTCTCGGAGAGCCCGGCAAGCTACCGAGAGTATTCGATATGCCAGACAAAGTAACAACAAAGTCTCCAATGGAGACGTTACTGGGCCCGCTCGAGCAAATCGACGATCAACGGGAGGTCCTTTACCTTTAACTTTTATTAAAAATATATATCCTTAATTTGTACCTCAGACTACTGATAGAACTTTAAAACCCAGCGTATCTATTTTTGTTTTGTCTGTAGGAAAAAAATGTTACTCACCTGTGTGCCAATAGCTTGAAGAATGCTAAACCCTAAGATAAATCCATGACTGTCAATGGCATGAATACAGTAATTGCAGCTATGTTATGTTTTAGAATCAGTTCATGGACAAGAAATCAAGAGGATCAAGTGGCAAAGTGCATCAATGTTGAATGGATAAGGTTTGAGGAGCTTGCAAGGGAGACTAAAGATTTGGCATGAGAAGAGAGAAGAAACAGAAGAGTGAAGTACTAATAAGTATCATGAGAAAAATGCAAGGGAGGACATTTCCTGGCAAGTGTCACACTCTGTTGAGCTTTTGGTGAGGATAAGTATTAGAAAGTATCTTTCCCATTTAGTGGTAAAAAGGTAACTTTGATGGGTGCATCTCATTCCTACTCTGGACAAACTTGCAGGCTATCGAATATAGCCTGCCCACAGGGCAGAGTCTGGCAAACTCCCCGTGGCGCACCAAATATGCCAAATACCAGTAACAATGATGGGTCTCATTCTCCTAAAAAGCCTTGAATATAATCTCAGGGCTAGGATGAAAGAGACGTTACTGGGGCCTGCTCGAGGCAATCGACGGTTAACAGGATGATGAATGAATGAATGAATGATGGGTGCATTTAAAAATTACTTTAAAAATTAGAATCACCAAGAGATACACAGTTACAAAGTTGCTCATAATTGAGTTTCAGTCATATAAAGTTCTAGCACCCTTCTAGTATAATGGGGGCATTTTTGAAGGAATATCCCTGGTGGGAAGACTAGGGCATCTGAATCTTAACACATTTCACCAAATATATGATCTCTTCTCACATTATATACCCTTTCTCCCCTGCTTCTTTGATTTATGTTTTCATGCAATATTTTCTTGTGAACCTCACCTCAAGTGAGGGTCTCTATTTAAGACAAGTACATGTTTTGGGGGCATTACATATTTTTTGGTTGCTGGGAGAGTCTCTAAAGCAATGCTCAGGAGGTGTGGGAGCCCCACAGGCAATTCTCAGAAAACGTCGCCATGTTGCTTGGGGTCCTCGGAGGCTATACAGCATTTGATACTCTGGCAATGAGGTGGTGCTGGGAGTCAAATTGAGTGCATGTTGGGAGTCAAATTGAGTGCATGTGAGGGAAGTTCCATAAGCCCTACACTATCTCCTGCGGCCCTGGGTATTAGATTGATGTCAGCATTCGAGCCCCTTCCTTTTGTCAGAAAGCAGAAACTTATGGAGGAGAAAGTGGAAGAGACCGTAGGGTATACCTAGGTTAACTGAGTAGATGGTGGTACCATTAAGATTGGAACATAAAGTAAAAATAAAACAAGACAAAGATCTAACAATAACAAAGAGGGCTATAGTACTCAAAAAAATTAGAAATAGGCACATTGGCAAGTAGTTTTAAAAAGCATCCAGGAGAGAATATAGTATTGTGAGTGAACGAATCTACTCTATGGATTCATCTCATCCTTGAAATGGAAAAGGATAATGTGTTACAGTTACAACTTTACAAATAAGATATATACCATCTATTTCTGCTGTGTTCCTATGCTTTACGAAGTATTATTCTAAATTTATATTTACTTTAATGATTAAAACAGAATTTGCCAACATTAAAATTTTAATGGAATGTTTTATTAAAACTTTTTTTCAAAAATTTATTAAAAATGGTTTATTAAAATGTTATTTAAAGGTATTTTCAAAGATGCCACCCCACTGGCCGAGCAAGTGAAAACAGAGATAGATAAATGGGACTATCTTAAACTAAGAAGCTTCTGCACCTCCAAAGAAACAGTGACCAAAATACAAAGACAGTCTACAGAATGGGAAAGGATATTCACCAAATACACATCTGACAAGGGGTTGATATCAAGGATATACAAAGTACTGGTTGAACTCCACAAGAAGAAAACATCCAACCCCATCCAAAAATGGAGCAATGAAATGAACAGAAACTTTCTCAAAGAAGAAATCCGAATGGCAAAAAAGCACAAGAGAAAATGCTCTACATCATTAATCATCAGGGAGATGCAGATCAAAACCACAATGAGATACCATCTCACACCTCAGCGAATGGCCCACATTCAAAAGAACAAAAGCAACCGATGCTGGTGCGGATGTGTCGAGATAGGGACACTCCTTCACTGTTGGTGGGAATGCCGACTAGTTCAGCCCTTTTGGAAAACAGTATGGACGTTTCTCAAAAAATTAGAAATTGAGCTCCCATTTGACCCAGCGACACCACTCCTGGGAATATATCCCAGAGAGGCAAAAATGTGTAGTAGAAGTGACATCTGCAGTTGTTTGTTCATTGCAGCACTCTTTACAATAGCCAGAAACTGGAAGAAACCTGAGTGCCCAAGAACAGATGACTGGTTAAAGAAACTTTGGTACATCTACACAATGGAGTACTATGTAGCTGTTAGAAAAGATGAAGTCATGAAATTTACATTCAAGTGGTACAATATGGAAAGTATCATGCTAAGCGAAATGAATCAGAAAGAGAGGGATAGACATAGAAAGATTGCATTCATCTGGGGGATATAAAGTAACAAAGTATGAGATTAATACCCAAGAATAGCTGAGATCAGCACCAGGAGGATTACTCCATAACTTAGAGGCCAGCCGGGTATTCTAGGGGAAAGGGCAGTTCAGATAGAGAAAGGAGCACCATATAAAGGGTGTTTGGAGAATCCTCCCAGGAGGGGAGATGCATGTTGAAAGTAGACTATGGACTGAACATGTTTGCCACTCAATGCCTCTTTTGCAGACCACAACACCCAAAAGGATAGAGAGAACAAAAGGGAATGTCCTGCCACAGAGGCGCGGGGGGGGGGGGGGGATATTAACCATGGTGGTTGAAAATAGGCACTGGTGGAGGGATGGGTATTAGATCATTGTATGACCGAAACCCAAACACAAAGATTTGTAAATGTACAACTGTACCTCATGGTGCTTCATTATTAAAAAAAATTTTTACAAAAAGTTATTAAAAAATGAAACATATGGGTCAAAGAGCTAGTGCAGTATGTAGAGGGTGTTTACCTTGTATGCAGCTAATCTGAGTTCAGTCCCCAAAACCCTCAGCCTGCCAGGAGTAATTCTGGATAGAAATTCAGAAGTGAGCCCGGAGCACATCAAGTGACCAGTGACCATTAGCTGGAATGGTGGGTTCCACTTTAGGTACCAGATGGTTACCTTAGACAAACACTGAAATGCCATACAAATTTTATTTATTCTAATATATTTTTAACAAATTGAAGAGATGCATCATAGTTAATTGGTTGTTAATAAAAGTTATGAAGTTTGAGATGCTGTGGTTGTTTTTGGGAGAGGCCGGGGGTAGAACGATGGCATGGGAAAGAATGGGAAGTTATAGAGAGGACAAAGGGGGAATACACAAGACTCTAAGAAAGATAAACTTGGTCCAGGGTTATAAAGCCCATAAGAGGAGAAATTGCATGGGCCTGATGAAGAGTGGGGTAGAGTCAGAGGAACAGTATTGCTGACAGGGCATTTGCTCTGCAAGCAAGAAGGACCCAGTTCAATTCTTGCAATCCTTATGGTCCTCAGAGACCCAACAGATGTGAAACTTGAGCGCAGAGGCAGGAGTAATACCAGAGTACAGTCAAGTACGCCCCATCCAAAAAAAATGGTAGAAATGGCACAGTCTGGAGGTTAGGATTAAAAGAATAAATTTGTAATAGGCTACAGAAGGCAGATGAGTCAAAGGTGACCAGAAGAAAAGTTAAAATTCTTTCATGGAGGCTGTGTTTATGCCTCGTGGCCACCTTTGGAAAACAACGAAATTTGAGACACATCTCTAAAAGGTTTGGGTGGTCTTACCATAAATGATGGCTGGGGGTTGTGAACACATAGACTGGGGAATGAACCTTCCAGATGAGTGGTCAACGCCCTCAGAGTCATTCAAGGATGACACTTAACAGGGACAAAGCCAAGAGAGCAGTTGCAGCATGAAGCCCGAAGATCGGTTCCTGGGAGATGTAAAGATAAGTCACCATGTTCTCGGGCCCTCTGTTCAGCAACCCTAGCTGCACCATTTCACTTATTCCCAACAATATGCAGAGTTGCTATCACGGTGACACTTTACTAGCTAGTTTCAACAATGAGGTCCATTGCCTCTGTAAGTCTTTGGATTTGTAAACTCCCCACGGTGGCCAAGCCTGCTTTCAGGCAACGGCATCTGGACATTTCTTGCAGGGGGAGCTCAAATTATATTAACTTGAGGAGCTGCTCTGTGGTCTTCCATGGACCCTGGTGCCTGTAGCCTTCTCTAAATATCGCTGTTAACTGCAGCTCACACAAGAACCAACGTTATCAATGGCGTTGGGCTGCGTTGCGGGATGTACTGGACTAAGACGTGCGCACTAAGTCACCACTCTCAAAGCGGTTGGTACCGCTTGACCTTGAGCCTGGAAGGTGGTGGCGGAAAGAGATGGTCCTAGGAGAGTTAATGGTGTGATGGATGGATGGCAAGGAGACCGGGAAGGATAGGGAACTGGACAGCTGGTGATCATCATAGGAGAGCTGGTAGATGTGTTTTAATTACGTTAACATGTTCTTCGGAAATGATAAGCAAAACAAAGATATGAAAATAAGATAGGTTCCAAAGAACAGGTTACATATAAGACCGAGAGAGCTGAAAGGGCTGGCATTCCTCCTGGAGCTTTCAATCATACCATTTACGAAAGTTGGTATTTTCACGTTACTTAGCTGTGGAGAGGAATAATGAGAAACAGAATGCCACCAGAAAAGCAAACTGGATGAAGACCTTTCATAAAAGCCAGGTGAAAGGTGTTCACATGGATCCCAAGTGCAAGTGGTTTAACAGGAACATATATTTAACTAAGTCTGCTTGGTACCAGTAACTACTTTTGTGGAAATGGAGGAAAACGAAGGCAGTTTCTGACAGACCAGAGACTAAACTGCTAACAAATTTTCCCAGGAACGGGTAGTTGACTGGCTGGGAACAGAAAAACGTGAAAAGTGTTTTGCTACCTTTCATGAATAGCTAGAGGAAAATGATCCCAGTAAACTCTCAAAACTAACAAGCTTCAACTCCCTTGAAGGAAAATTGTGTTCACTGAGGAAAAAATGCTGGGAGAAAAGTCTGAAATGATGGGAAAAGAGACAATAAGTGCAAAAGGAAGGACTTGACATTTGGGTTCCTCCGAAAACAAAGCTTGAAACAACAAGATCTGGTGAGCACATGATTTACTGGGAATGGGATCTTAGAGGAAAAGTGTGATATCAGGTATGTGAACAAGGAACATCCAAATTAAGGAAGATTTAGCTAGCTGATTACCCCATGGGCAACATGGTTCCAAGACTACCAGAACTTACCAAGGAATTTACTATAATTTTCTTTCTTTTATTTGGTCAATTACAACATGTATTCTTTGCCTAATTCAATGACAATTTGGAGTGTTCATTTCTTTCTCAATATTCTGTTCAATTGTGTAAGCATCTTAAACAGCTGCTGGATAACAGAATTATTTGATCAGACTTACTTTGTTCTATAATATTTAGTTGAGATTACTGAAAACTAGGCCTAAAGTGAAGTTTGTTTTGATTGATAGAAGTAGAATAGCGAGAACCAGGGATGGAATTAGAGATTATAGGGTACGACATTCGGTTCCTAATAAAACAAGTAAAGGGGGGGTGTCGGCCTGAGTCTCGTTCCCTAAGCCTCCCAACCCTACTGCTAATCCTGTTCCTTTCCCACACATAAGTCTACAACTATACCTCATGGTGTCTCAGTAATAAAAATTTAAAAATTAAAAATTAAAAAAATTGGAACACAAACTAAAAATAAAACAAGAGAAAGATCTAACAATAGCAAAGAGAAATATAGTACTCAAAACGTTGAGAAACAGGCACATTGGCAAGTATTTTTAAATAAGCATCCAGGAGAGAATACAGCATTGTGAGTGAACAAATCTACTCTATGGATTCCTCTCATCCTTGAAATGCAAAAGGACAATGTGTTACAGTTACGAATTTGCAAATAAGATATATACCACTTATTGTTTGCTATGTTTTTATGCTTTAGCAAGTATTATTCTTATTTTTAAATTTTAAATTTAATCATTTAATGATTAAAACAGTATTTGCCTGCATTAAACTTTTTAATTAAATGTTTTATTAGAAATGATTTTTAATTATTAAAAATGTTTTATTCACATGTCATTTTCTAAAAGAAACCTATAGGCCAAAGAGCTAGTGCAGCATGTAGAGGGTGTTTACCTTGTATGCAGCTAACCTGAGTTCAATCCCCAGAACCCTGAGCCTGCCAGGTGTGATCTCTGGATACAGAGTCTGAAGTGAGCCCGGAGCACATCTGGGTGCGCTCCCCTCCATAGATACAAGGAAGAATAGAAAAAGAAAAACATATAAAAGATTCTTGAGTAACATAGAGTTTAAGGGTGCTAACTCCTCTATAACTTTTGAAAACCCCCAAATTTAATAGATAGGCTGCTATTGACCAAGAAGATGGTTTTCTATGGAGACGTTACTGGGCCCGCTCAAGCAAAATCGACAATGGTTTTCTAATAGTATTTAATTCCATTCTCTGCAAGTAGTGCTATGTGTGGCCTGCCAATCTGTAAATTTTGATACGTTTAAAAACTTATAATGGATTTTATAATAGACTTTATAATAAATTTGTATTTTATGGTAGTAAGTGATAATTTATAATTCTATTTTTGTGGGGTATTTGGGCCATAGTATGTGGTGCTTGGGACTTCTGACTCTGTGCTCAAGGGTCATTCCTGGTGGTGCCAGCCATTAATTTGGGTTGACTGTGTGCATGGTAAGTGCTTTAACCCCTATACTAAGTCTGGGGTCCAATCAAATCAATTATCTGCATATATTTTATACATGCATGGCATACTTTTTCTTAGATTTTTTTTATATTTCTAGGATATATTGATCATCTTTAATTATTTCACATTCATACCAATGTCCAAAATTTTTCAAAATATAATTATTGAAAAAAAATCACACAGATGTCCATATTTGTATTGTTCATGGGATAACTATATTAAGAAGAAAATAGAACCACAATAAACATACAAGTAAAATGAAGGTACATTTCTTTGGAGTCTTTCAATTATGTATTTATATATGTCTATATACAAGTATGATTTTAAAATAATCAATTTCAGTTACTATAAAATGTTTACTGATATTTTATAATTGTAATGTTTTACTGCGAAGATGACATTGATGTGAACATTTATATCTATTTGTCTACTTTTCTAATTGTTTAGTTAAGAACAATTCTTAAAAGCTAACTTACTTATGACGTGATATGTAGCTCAGGACAAAAGCACTTGACTTGCATGTATGAAACTTTGGTTTCTATTCTTCGCACTATTGAAACAAAAGAAAAATCATTAACTGTGGTTGGAAATATGCCTCGGTGGTAAAATATTTACCTCATATTTCTGAGGTTATGGGTTTGATCCCTGAATTTCCATCTACACACACAAAAGCTACCTTAAAACAAAGTCTCACACTGGAGGCCTTACTGGGCCCGCTCGAGAAAATCGATGACAACAGAAGGACAGTGACAGTGACAGTGACTTAAAGAACATTAAACCGCTTTAAACTATATATTGCCTATTATACAGAATTAATTCTCAATAAAATAACTTGAAAAGATCTATTTTCTAGTATTTTTGCTAGGGAAAGATAGCACCTGATTTTTCAATATTTGTAATTTGGAGGGAAATTTTAATTTCTCATTTTAATTTGTGCTCTTTGTCTACTAGTGAGCTTGAAAATTGCTCTTGTGTGGTACTACATGGAAAATATTATGCTAAGCGAAATGAGTCAGAAAGAGAGATACAGACATAGAAAGATTGCACTCATCTGGGTAACATAAAGTAACAAAATCAGAGACTAACACCCAAGAACAGCTGTGATAAATACCAGGTTGTTCACTCCATGGCTTAGAGGCCAGCTGCACTCTCTAGGGGTAAAGGCAGCGCAGATAGAGAAGGGAGCACCCAATAAAGAGTGCTGGGAAGATCTGCCCAGGATGGGAGATGCCTGCTGAAAGTAGTCTATGGACCGAACAGGATTGCCACCCAATGTCACTTCTGCAGACCACAGCACCCAAAAGGAGAGATAGAACAAAAGGGAGTGCCCTACCAAAGAGGCAGGGTGGGATGGGGGATGAGGGGTGGGAGGGATACTGGGATTGCTGGGAGTGGAGATTGGGCACTGGTGGTGGGATGGGTACTTGATCACTGTATAACTGAAATCCAAGAGCAACAACTTGTAAGTCTACAACTGTACCTCATGGTGTTTCACAACAAAACAAAACAAAAATTTAAAAGAAAGAAAATTGCTCTTGTGTTTACTAGTCATTTACACTTCTTTCAATAGAGATTATATGATCATGGTTTATGCTTATTTTTTCTATACAAATTTAATAGCTAAATACTGATTTATTTCACAGTAGTAATTTATTAAAAGCGTTCATCCTTTGCCTATCATATTAATAGCCAGTAGTTGTTTGTTTTCCTTGTTTTTTGATCACTTAATTTACTTTTTATCTTTTCTTTCAGATTGTAAGATTTTCACACAAATGAGCATATGTTTTTCTTTATATTCTACAGTTTTAAGCTGAGAACAACTTTGTTTTGTAAAATAAGATACCTGTGCATTTACTATTTCTTCTCATTATTTTTACATTTTAACACATCTCGATTCATCTACAACTTATCCTAGAAAGTGTTGTCATATTGAAAGAAACCACCGTTTTTTTCAATCATAGCACTGTAGCACTGTCCTCCCGTGGTTCATCCATTTGCTCGAGCAGGAACCAGTAACATCTTAGAACACATTGTGAGACTTGTTGTTACTGGTTTTGGCCTATCGAATACGTCATGGGTAGCTTGCCAGGCTTTTGCTATGTGGACGAGATACTCTGGGTAGCTTGCCGGGCAGAGGAATCGGAATCAGGGTTGGCCTCCTGCAAGGCAAATGCCCTACCCGCTGTGCTGTAAACGTTATATAAAATATACTAGTAATACCAAATGTAGTTTCTTTAACAGTGAAATAAAAATGATTATTTAGTAATTTTCTTGATTTATTAATGAAATATGTAAGCTCTTTAGTATAATGGGAGTAGTTTTCTAACACAATAGTCTGAGGAAGTTGAAAGTGTTATAACTGTCTTGTAGGATTGCATCTCCCTAGCCTGCTTCATTCTACCTCCCTCTCTATCCAATCCGGTCTTCTTCTTGGGAATCTGACCTCCTGATTTGCTAGCCTCTACCTTTCAACTGCCTACTTTATGACATCATTCTCTCACCAAACCAACCACCAACTGGTAGAATCTTGGGGTTCCCATGCGGTTGGTTGTAAACAAATTTGAATCATCCAGGCAAGTGACCAGTGACCAATGACCAATCACCATTGACCAGTCATCTGTACTGGACCCTTATGGTCTTAAGCCGCTGCAGTTTACTGACGTAGTCTCGTACTGTCTCCTCTTCTCGTCTAGCTTTCATCGGTATTTCCTCTTCTCTGACCATGTCAAGTAAGGAATAATACTTTTCAAAGCTTTACATTAGATTTATCATCCCTAAACTTAGCAGTCTAGTAAAAACAACATGTAGTAGTGAAGGAAAGTATTCAAGTAGAATTTTATAAGCCTCATGTTAGCTTGAATTTGACATTTGCTGTGTGATTTTAGACATTGGCTTTCTTTCTCTCACATACAAACTGTTTTTCCTCGTTGATTACTTTATATTTTAGACATATTTACTAGCTCAAATACAGATATATATATATTGATTCTCTGTGTTTCTTTTTCCTTTTAGTGGTGTATTTTACATAATATCCATTGAAAAAATGTAAATCAGAGACAGTATATTTACAGAAACAGAAAATGTAGATGCTGTGGAAACCTGTTAATATATACTAGCATGTTTTCTCTGTAATGGTCTGTCCACTTGTATTTATACTTCAATATTTTAAATATAGTGCTATTATACAGTAATAATCATTAATCTTTGAGTTTTCTATTTAAACCAGGTAAAAAGAAAATATGGGGCATGGGTAAGGTGTGGAGTGCTGAGCGGTAGGGAGGCAAACCCTCAAAGGTAAGAAAGTTTGGGATCACTTTCATCAAACATTGACCAATCGAAACCAAGACTATATGAGGGAGAATGAAATGGGAAAGAAAGAAAGAAAGAAAGAAAGAAAGAAAGAAAGAAAGAAAGAAAGAAAGAAAGAGAGAGAGAGAGAGAGAGAAGAAAGAAAGAAAGAAAGAAAGAAAGAAAGAAAGAAAGAAGGAAAGAAAGAAAGAAGGAAAGAATATGGACGGCAATTATCAAGGAAGGGGAAAACTTCTGGATTGCATGTTGAAGAAAACCAAGGATGTAAAATCAAAAAAGAAAGAATATATATTAAATAGGCTGAGGTAAATACACTGAGAGCAAGTCAAAGCAATTTACTTCAATAAATGCCAGGACTAGAAAGTATACTATGCCTTTAATAGGGTACCAGTAGCAAAAGCAGTTTATCAGAAAGCCATCCCTGCTGGCTTTTTCCTTATTATCTCTTAGAACACAGTACTTGGTACTTGACAATTTGGAGTATAAACACGCTTCAGAAATGATGCTCCCCATAAATAGCTAATAGTGCTTATCTAGGACGGTGGAAGACACAGAATCTTCGATGTTTTTATTATGTTCTGGTTTTTAAGTACATGTACGCGCTGCCTGTTAAGATAAAAAAATGATATATTCTAACTTGAATCAGGAGGTTTGATTCATTTGTGTGGTCAGTAGCTATCAGGTTAAAGCTGCTTGACATCTTTACAAATATTATTTCATGTGATTTTTTCTTCCTAACATGAGAGTACTTTGATAATAGTCAACTTTTGTTTTTAGATACTTTCTCTGCATCTATTGATATAATCATATGCTTTTTATCGTTTCTTTTGTTATATGATGGATTATGTTGATTGATTTTCGAATGTTAAACCATCCTTGCATCCCTGGGATGAATCCTACTTGGTCCTAGTGTATGATCTTTTTGATGAGTAGTTGGATTCTATTTGCTAGTAGTTTGTTGAGGATCTTTGCATCTGTGTTCATCAGGGATATCGGTCTGTAATTCTCTTTCTTTGTGGTATCTCTGTCTGCTTTTGGTATCAGTGTGATATTTGCTTCGTAGAAACTGTTTGGAAGTGTTTTTGATATTTCAATTTCGTGGAAAAGCTTAAAGAGGATTAGGAGTAAGTCCTCTTTAAAGATTTGGAAGAATTCACTAGTGAATCCATCCGGGCCAGGACTTTTGTGCTTGGGGAGACTTTTTATTACCATTTCAATTTCCTTGATGGTGATAGGTCTGTTCAGGTATTCCAGGTCTTCGTGGTTCAGCCTTGGGAGTCTGTAGGAGTCTAGGAATTTATCCATTTCCTCGAGGTTTTGATGTTCCGTGGCATACAGTTTCTCAAAGTACTCCCTGAGGATCCTTTGAATTTCTGTAGTTTCTGTTGTAATGAAAATTAACAATTATTTAGTAATTTTCTTGATTTGCTAATGAAATATGTAAACTCTTGAGTATAATGGGAGTATTTTTCTAACACAAGAGTCTGAGGAAGGTGAAACTGTTATAACTGTCTTGTAGGATTCCATCTCCCTAGCCTGCTTCATTCTACCCCGCTCTCTATCCAATCAGGTCTTCTTCTTGGGAATCTGACCTCCTGATTGGCTAGCCTCTACCTTTCAACTGCCTACTTTATGACATCATTCTCCCACCAAGCCAACCACCAACTGGTAGAATCTTGGGGGTCTCATGCAGTTGCTTGTAAACAAATTTGAATCATCATGGAAAGTGACGAGTGACCAATCACCAGTGAGCAGTCGTCTGTACTGAACACTTGTGGTTTTAAGCCGCTTCAGTGTTCAGATGTACTCTCGTACTGTCTCCTCTTCTCGTCTACCTTTCATCGGTATTTCCTCTTCTCTGACCATGTCAGGTAAGGAATAATACTTTTCAAAGCTTTTCATTAGATTTATCATCCCTAAACTTAGCAGTCAAGGAAAAACAGCACGTAGTAATGAAAGAAAGTATTCAAGTAGAATTTTATAAGCCTCATTTGAGCTTGACTTTGACATTTGCTGTGTGATTTTAGACATTGGCTTACTTTCTCTCACATACAAAGTGTTTTACCTCATTGATTACATTATATTTTAGACATACTTAGGAGCTCAAATACACACACACACATACACACACACCATACACAAACATATATATATATATATGAGTGTTGATTCTCTGTGTTTCTTTTTCCTTTTAATAGTGAATTTTACATGATATCCATTGAAAACAAGTAAATAAGAGACAGTATTTTTACAGAAACAGAAAATATAGATGCTGTGAAAAACTGTTAATATATACTAGCATGTGTTTTCTGTAATGGCCTCTCCACTTGTATTTATACTCCAATATTTTAAATATAGTGATATTAAAAAGTAATAATCATTGATCTTTTAGTTTTCTATTTAAACCAGGTAATAAGAAAATATGGGCCATGGGGAAGGTGTGGAGTGCTGAGAGGTAGGGAGGCAAGCCCTCAAAGGTAAGAAAGTTTGGAATCACTTTCATCAAACATTGACCAATAGAAACCAAGACGATATGAGGGAGAAAAAATTAGGAAAAGAAAAAAGAAAGAAAGAAAGAAAGAAAGAAAGAAAGAAAGAAAGAAGGAAAGAATATGGACGGCAATTATCAAGGAAGGGGAAAACATCTGGATTGCATGTTGAAGAAAACCAAGGATGTAAAATCAAAAAAGAAAGAATATATGTTAAATAGGCTGAGGTAAATACACTGAGAGCAAGTCAAAGCAATTTACTTCAATAAATGCCAGGACTAGAAAGTATACTATGCCTTTAATAGGGTACCAGTAGCAAAAGCAGTTTATCAGAAAGCCATCCCTGCTGGCTTTTTCCTTATTATCTCTTAGAACACAGTACTTGGTACTTGACAATTTGGAGTATAAACACGCTTCAGAAATGATGCTCCCCATAAATAGCTAATAGTACTTATCTAGGGCGGTGGAAGACACAGAATCTTCGATGTTTTTATTATGTTCTGGTTTTTAAGTACATGTACGCGCTGCCTGTTAAGATAAAAAAAATGATATATTCTAACTTGAATCAGGAGGTTTGATTCATTTGTGTGGTCAGTAGCTATCAGGTTAAAGCTGCTTGTCATCTTTACAAATATTATTTCATGTGATTTTTTCTTCCTAACATGAGAGTACTTTGATAATAGTCAACTTTTGTTTTTAGATCCTAAGAGGAAATAGAAAAGTCAAGTCTCACATGACTAATTACACATTTTTGTCATATATGTGAATTCTGAGTTTTCCTACATTAAATATATTTTCTTGGATTTTGGTGCTCATTTATTAAACATTGAGAAGAACGTTTTCCTGATTGATAAAGGTAATTCTAATCAAGGGGTTGAAAGTAAATTTGCAATATTTTGTGATCACTTTTTAAATGGTCTTTTCTGTGTCTTGTGTGATCAAGTGAAATCCTCTGCTATGTTTAACACGTGTTGTTTGCTGGTTAATATTCAAAGGTACTGATGAGAATAATTTTTTTGTACTTTCGAAGTTTCTTTCTGTATTTTACTCATTTAAAACATTTCTTGTCTATGAAATACAGTCACGTTTATTCCTATTTTCTTTTTGTTATGTAGTTACTGGTAAATCCTTTCTCTTTAATGGAGTGGTAAAGTGTGCACTCAAAAATCACCTTCTATTCCATTTTTTGGCTAGCAGTTTTTCCTAAAATAGAATACTGTCTTCATATTGTATACATGGAACAATTTATTAATAACATTATTGGACTGTTTTATTTGGTTTTGTTTGGGATCCCATCCACTGTTATTCAAGACATACTCTTGGATCTGCTCTCCATAACATACTGTACTATGCTGCTTGCTACAGAGCCCAGATTTCATTAATATCTATATACTTTTTCAGTTCTGTGATACATATTTTTCATGATGTTTTCTTTACACTTCCTCATATGTAAATCACATGAAATAGAAAAATTATATTCGTGTATGCATTATTATTCTTAGAGTTAGGAGTAACTACATTGTTGATAAACAACTTAAGACACAGAATTTAAATAAGGTTTTCCTTCCAAAAACATTTCTTAGGAAAAACTCAAGTAGTCATTTTTTAAGTGGATCAAAAATCAGGGTAACCTTCAATGCATCAACAAGATTAAGTCGTATGTGAACCATAAGTAACAGGTACTCATCGCACAAGTCAAATGGAAACCTGATGATTACAGTGGTAATAGTTGTAAAGACCCCAAATGCCTATATTAATGTAAGGTATCTTCCTCTGGTTTCTGGCCTTGTAGTTATCATGCAGCGTCCTGGCCAAAAGTCCACAGGCTATAGGTTGCGTAACCTGGAAATTCCTAAGGGACAGAGAGAGATAGTACGGGAGGGGATAAGGCACTTGCCTTGTACACAGCCAATCAAGTTGAATCTCTGTCATGGTATACACTCTCCTGAATGTTCTAAGGGGTCACTCTAGAGTGTAGAGCCAGGAAGAACCCAAGATCACTATCAGTTATTGGTCCAAACTCTACACCACCCCACGCCCCGCCCAATAAAAATTATTGGAATATAGGAAATCTCTTTGCCGTCTCTGGGCCTCAGGTTTCTTCTTGTCCAGAGAATGTTTCCCATTCTCTTAGACTTCCTAGTTTGAAAAACCTTCCATTCTAGGAAATAGCATAGGAGTCAATAGGAGAGCAAGCTACAGGCATTTCTAGGGTAAGGAGAAACTATCTGTAAGCAAGAAATCCAGGTACGGACACGATCACCTGGTTCTTCTACAGTTCTGTGTTCACTTTGGGAGCACGATACCAAATGCACAAAGTGCCAAAAGGTTCCAGGCTTTGAATCACCCCAAATTGTTGGAATTTTGGAAACTCAGTTGACTGTTGGTACTAGAAGTATCTCGATGGCTTAAATTTTAAGTTAATATTGTTCCTCTCAGCATTGCAGGAGATTATTAGTCTAACAGATTTTTTTATTCACCCTCTTGTTCCTTACAGAAAATTTTCAAAATCCATCTGTACTGGGAACTACACATACTCTGCGGCTTTCCCTTCCCGTGGTGAACGATGCATCTTCCCTAACAGGAAGTGTCTGCAACTACTCCAGAGTATCTGCTCCAGCTGGTAGTTCTGCTTGGCTCCTGCCCTCAGCCTCTGGCACCTCTTTCCAACCACTGATGGGTAGTGCCTATCTTTACCAACATTTCAGCACAATAATGCTATCTGGAGTGTTTCACTAGAGTCATATATCCACCTCAGCTGCTTCCTACCCGAGTGTTTTGGAATGGGATATTGCAGGAAGTGCTGAAGAGAAGTCGTCCATGGGAGACTTTTCTGTGACTGTCCTTCACCAAGACACCGCTGTCTCTTTCATGTCTATGGCAGCTTGCTATGAGAAAATCCTAGATACCAACAACACGGTGTCTGTGTACCCATCACTTTCTGCCACTCTTGTTGAGAGAACACCATCTCAGGTTCCACATCAGAGTCAAAGCCTGTCACTTCCCTACCAGAAAGGAAGCCAGGTGTATTCCTATCATCAAGGCTCTCTGGGAACTCTCCTTTCTGGCCTGCAGTCCTATGACTCCATGTCATACACAGGGCAAAATGAGTCTGCCTCCCAAACTTACAGAAACTCATCGCGAGAAATGGTTATGGTTCTCAATGAGGTCCAGCCCCCAAATAACCAACCACCAGCCTCCTCCTCTGGAATCGACTTCTCTCTATCTGCTCAACCCATCACAGAATTGAGTTATCAAGGTGAGTAAAACTAAGAGAAGAGAAATAAAATTAAAAATTGGGGTCAAAAAGGAGGAAAACTGTCCATAGTCAGGTGGTATTGAAATACACTGAGATTTTTAAATTTAAAAAAAACTCAGTTCATGTTTACTCCCCTCACTCATTTTACAGCATGTTATTTTCACACTCAACATAAGAGCTCCTAATGGAGATTGAAAGGTATGCCACTCAAAGCCTCTCTTACAAAACACATTACCCAAAAGAAGAGAGAGAGAACAAGGGGGAATACCCTGCCACAGAGGCAGGATGGGACGGGGAGGGGGGGTGATGAGGGTTGGGGGGGGATGCTGGGACCCGTGGGGATGGATGACGGGCACTGGTGGAGGGATGGGCACTTGATCATTGTATAACTGAAACCCAAGCACAAAATTTGTAAGACTATAACTGTACCTCATGGTTTTTCACTAATAAAAAAAGAAAAAAAATATAAAAAAAAAGAAAGGTATGATAGTATAATGGACATCTAGGTTTCATATCATGAAACTTTAGGAGCACATAAAAGAATGCCACATTTTTCCCTACTTATTTCATTTATTTTTTAATTTTTATTAGTTAAAAATCATGAGTCACAGTTGTAGACTTACAAATTATTGTGCTTGGATTTCATTTATACAATGATAGAGTACCTATCCCTCCACCAGTTCCCATTCTCCACTACCACGGATCCCAGTATTCCTCAGACCACCAATACCCCCCATCCCACCCAGCCACTGTGGCAGAGAATGCCACATTTTTCACTGTTCTATGTCAGCAGTCCTCCAGAATTACCACACTAAAAGTAAAATACATATCTTAAACTAGTATTTTGTTATTTTCTTAAGAAGTTTCAGAACTCTTATTGTAATGGTACCACTTTAACTTTCCCTTCCATTAATGAACATCAAGGTTCTAAATAAACTTGTGGTTCAGAGATTCTGTCTCAAATCATCAAATCATCACCTAGCATCTGTACTTCAGAACAAATATCATGCTGAAGTAGTGCTTCATTCAAACTCTTATTCTATGATATAACGTCCTTTTATTTTTCCATGAAAGTGAATAAATTGAGAGTAAAATACATTACAATGCTAAGCTCTGTATGGCACTCATTAGTTTAAAAATCTCTAATATTTTTTTTAAAAAATGGTTTTGGAAAAGAAAGATGGTGGCCACACGGGAGCCTTGTGGACAGCCGGTTTGAGACGGGCTCGGCGGGAGCGCGGGGACCTCATGGGAAGGGGGGCTTTGTGGGCCGTCCCCCACGCCCCACCGAGGTCGCCGGCTGCCCCCCACGAGCGGCTCTCCGGCACGGCCACGGCCCCGGAGGCACAAGGACTTAGCACAGAGAACCAGCCGCTTGGAACAGAAAAGCAAATGGACAATGTGTTAAACAGCGCCACCAAGCCTGCCCGGAGGGGAAAGGGTGTTGACCGGCCCGCCTGCTCCTCTCTGGAAAGAAAGATGGCGGCTGCACGGGCACAGAAACCAATCTCTTAACTAACTAACTTTTAATAGAAATTCTTCCAGGGTCAATAAGTAAAACAGCAGAAATTCAAAACCACGCGGCTGCGATAGCGGCCGCGCGACATCATTTTATCCTTAAACCAAGTTGTAGAAAGCAAATCATTTCACAACGCTGTTTCAGCATATCTGATTGTGGGGGGTGGGTCGTAAACTCTAAACAATAATTGTGCATCTTCTATCGAAACAATCTATCTAGTCAAAGTAGATAGAGTATTAACTAGAACTCCTCTGCCTCACAAGAATTGGGAGGGGTGGGGGGAGGTGGGGGTCTATTGGGGTTCGGGGTTAAAAATAAGTATTGGTAAAGGGAAATGTGTTTGATATTTACATGACTGAGACCTAAACCCGAAAGCTCTGTAACTTTTCCCACAGTGATTCAATAAATAAATAAATTTTTTAAAAAAAGATATTTTCGAGCATACAGCCGGAAGAGAAGGGCCACATGGAGGGCGGGACCCACAGCTCCCGGAGAAAAAGAAAAAAACAGGTTCCAAAAAGAGCCGAGATCATCGGGAAGTCCCAGATGGGGTAGGTACTGCATCCCGCCTCCCCCAGATGGAAACCTGGTGACCAGAAGCCTCTACAAGCACAGCTTGAGTATGCGGGAACTAGGACATTTCTACAAAGTGATCAATGGGAAGTAAACCACCCAACGTTTCTCCCTGAAAATCAGAGTTAAGTTTGGAGCACAGCCACAGCCCCAGAAACACAAGGACTTAATACAGAACCCAGCAGCTTGGAGCAGAAAGGTGAACGGACTATGCGTCAATCCAGGCCATCATGTCTGTCCAGAGGGGAAAGGGTGTTGCCCCATTCGCCCTCTCCTCTCTGGAAAGAAAGATGGCGGCCGCAAGTGGAGCCTAGTGGACAGCAGGTATGAGCCGGGGGTGTGGGGGCGACTAAAACCTCATGGGAAGGGGGGGCATTCCTGTCCGTCCTTCATGCCCTTCCGAGGTCACCAGTTGTCCCCCACAAGCGGCTCTCCAGCATGGCCACAGCCCCAGAAGCACAAGGACTTAATGCAGAACCCGGCAGCTTGGAGCAGAAAAGAGAAAGGATTATGCGTTAATCCAGGCCATCATGTCTGTCCAGAGGGGAAAGGGTGTTGCTCCCTTCCGCCCTTCTCCCTCTGGAAAGAAAGATGGCGGCCACACGGGAGCCTTGTGGACAGCAGGTATGAGCCGGGGGTGTGGGGGCGACTAAAACCTCATGGGAAGGGGGGGCGTTCCGGTCCGTCCTTCGTACCCTACCGAGGTCACCAGTTGTCCCCCACAAGCGGCTCTCCAGTATGGCCACAGCCCCAGAAGCACAAGGACTTAATGCAGAACCCGGCAGCTTGGAGCAGAAAAGTGAACGGACTATGCGTTAATCCAGGTCATCATGTCTGTCTGGAGGGGAAAGGTTGTTGCCCCATTTGCTCTTTCCTCCCTGGAAAGAAAGATGGCGGCTGCATGGGAGCCTTGTGGACAGCAGGTATGAGCTGGGGGTGTGGGGGCGACTAAAACCTCATGGGAAGGGGGCTTTTCGGTCCGCCCTTCACGCCCTACCGAGGCCACCAGTTGTCCCCCACGAGCAGCTCTCCAGCACGGCCACAACTCCAGAGCACAAAAACCAATTTCTTAACTATCTGACTTTCAGTAGAAATACTTCCAGGGTCAATAAGTAAAATAGCAGAAATCCAAAACCAACATTTAATTCTTGAACACAGCTGTAGAAAGCAAATCACTTCACAATGCTTTTTCAGCATGTCTGATTTGGGGGGGGTGTAAACTCTAAATAATAGTGGTGAATCCTTTAATGAAACAATGAATCTAATCAAAGCAGATAGAGTGTTAACTAGAATTCATCTGCCTCACAGGGACTGGGAGGGGTGGGGGGTGGGGTCTTATTGGGGTTCTTCATGGTAAAAAATAAGTATTGGTAAAGGGAAATGTGTTTGATATTTGCATGACTGAGACCTAAACCTGAAAGCTTTGTAACCTTTCCCACAGTGATTCAATAAATAAATAAATTAAAAAATAAAAAATAAAAAAATAAAAAAACAATGAAAAAAAAATAAAGCTATTTTCAAAGATGCCACGACACTGGCCGAGCAAGTGAAAACAGAGATAGATAAATGGGACTATCTTAAACTAAGAAGCGTCTGCACCTCCAAAGAAACAGTGACCAAAATACAAAGACAGTCTATAGAATGGGAAAGGATATTCACCAAATACACATCTGACAAGGGGTTGATATCAAGGATATACAAAGTACTGGTTGAACTCCACAAGAAGAAAACATCCAACCCCATCAAAAAATGGGGCAATGAAATGAACAGAAACTTTCTCAAAGAAGAAATCCGAATGGAAAAAAAAGCACATGAGAAAATGCTCTACATCATTAATCATCAGGGAGATGCAGATCAAAACCACAATGAGATACCATCTCACACCTCAGAGACGGGCCCACATTCAAAAGAACAAAAGCAACAGATGCTGACGCGGATGTGGCGAGATAGGCACACTCCTTCACTGTTGGTGGGAATGCCGACTAGTTCAGCCCTTTTGGAAAACAGTATGGACGTTTCTCAAAAAATTAGAAATTGAGCTCCCATTTGACCCAGCGACACCACTCCTGGGAATATATCCCAGAGAGGCAAAAATGTATAGTCGAAGTGACATCTGCACTTGTTTGTTCAATGCAGCACTCTTTACAATAGCCAGAAACTGGAAGAAACCTGAGTGCCCAAGAACAGATGACTGGTTAAAGAAACTTTGGTACATCTACACAATGGAGTACTATGTAGCTGTTAGAAAAGATGAAGTCATGAAATTTACATACAAGTGGTACTATATGGAAGGTATCATGCTAAGAGAAATGAGTCAGAAAGAGACGGATAGACACAGAAAGATTGCATTCATCTGGGGGATATAAAGTAACAAAACATGAGATTAATACCCAAGAATAGCTGATATCAACACCAGGAGGATTACTCCATAGCTTAGAGGCCAGCCGGATATTCTAGGGGAAAGGGCAGTTCAGATAGAGAAAGGAGCACCAAATAAAGGGTGTTTGGAGTATCCTTCCAGGAGGGGAGATGCATGTTGAAAGTAGACTATGGACTGAACATGTTTGCCACTCAATGCCTCTTTTGCAGACCACAACACCCAATAGGAGAGAGAGAACAAAAGGGAATGCCCTGCCACAGAGGCAGGGTGGGAGGGGGGGCGGATATTATCCATGGTGGTGGGAAATGGGCACTGGTGGGGGTATGGGTATTTTATCATTGTATGACCGAAACCCAAACACAAAGATTTATAAATCTACAACTGTACCTCCTGGTGCTTCACTATTAAAAAAAAATTTTTTTAAGTTATTAAAAAAAAGAGTACGTACAACCTCGGCAGAGCCTGGCAAGCTCCCCGTGAAGTATTCGATATGCCACACACAGTAACAACAAAGTCTCCAATGGAGACGTTACTGGGCCCGCTCGAGCAAATCGACGAACAACGGGATGGCCTTTACCTTTACCTTTTACTATGGGAGTATTTTTCTAACATAAGAGTCTGAGGAAGGTGAAACTGTTATAACTGTCCTGTAGGATTCCATCTCCCTAGACTGCTTCATTCTATCTCTCTCTCTATCCAATCCGGTATTCTTCCTGGGAATCTGACCTCCAGATTGGCTAGCCTCTACCTTTCAACTGCCTACTTTATAACATCATTCTCCCACCAAATCAACCACCAATTGGAAGAATCTTGGGGTTCCCATGCAGGTGTTTGTAAACAAATTTGAATCATCATGGCAAGTGACCAGTGACCAATAGCCGGAATGGTGGGTTCCACTTTAGGTACCAGATGGTTACCTTAGACAAACACTGAAATGCCATACAAATTTTATTTATTCTAATATATTTTTAACAAATTGAAGAGATGCATCATAGTTAATTGGTTGTTAATAAAAGTTATGAAGTTTGAGATGCTGTGGTTGTTTTTGGGAGAGGCTGGGGGTAGAACGATGGCATGGGAAAGAATGGGAAGCTATAGAGAGGACAAAGGGGGAATAAACAAGACTCTAAGAAATATAAACTTGGTCCAGGGTTATAAAGCCCATAAGAGGAGAATTTGCATGGGCCTAATGAAGAGTGGGGTAGAATCAGAGGAACAGTATTGCTTACAGGGCATTTGCTCTGCAAGCAAGAAGGACCCAGTTCAATTCTTGCAGTCCTTTATGGTCCTCAGAGACCCACCAAATGTGAAACTTAAACACAGAGCCAGGATTAAGACCAGAGCACAGTAAAGTATGCCCCATCCCTGGTGTCCTCCAAAAAAAAAAATGGGAGAAATGGCACAGTCTGGAGGTTAGGATTAAAGGAATAAATTTGGAATAGGCTAAAGAAGGCAGATGAGTCAAAGGTGACCGGAAATAAAGTTAAAATTCTTTCATGGAGGCAGTGTTTATGCCTCATGGCCACCTTTGGAAAATAACGAAATTTGAGACACATCTCTAAAAGGTATGGGTGGTCTAACCATAAATGATGGCTGGGGGTTGTGAACACATAGACTGGGGAATGAACCTTCCAGATGAGTGGTCAACGGCCTCAGAGTCATTCAAGGATGACTCTTAACAGGGACCAAGCCAAGGAAACTTTTGCAGCATGAAGCCCGAAGATCGGCTCCTGGGAGACGTAAAGATAAGTCACCATGTACTCGGGCCCTCTGTTCAGCACCCCTAGCTGTACCATTTCACTTATTCCCAACAATATTCGGAGTTGCTATCACGGTGACACTTTACTAGCTAGTTTCAACAATGAGGTCCATTGCCTCTGTAAGTCTTTGGATTTGTAAACTTCCCGCTGTGGGCAAGCCTGCTTTCAGGCAATGGCATCTGAACATTTCTGGCGGGGGGAGCTCAAATTATATTACCTTGAAGGGCTGCTCTGTGGTCTTCCATGGTCCCTGGTGCCTGTAGCCTTCTCTAAACATCGCTGTTAACTGCAGCTCAAACAAGAACCAACGTTATCAGTGTCGTTGGGGCTGCGTTGCGGGATGTACTGGACTAAGACATGCGCACTAGGTCACCACTCCCAAAGCGGTTGGTACCGCTTGACCTTGAGCCTGGAAGATGGTGGCGGAAAGAGATGGTCCTAGGAGAGTTAATGGGGTGATGGATGGATGGCAAGGAGACCGGGAAGGGTAGGGAACTGGACAGCTGATGATCATCATAGGAGAGTTGGTAGATGTGTTTTAATTACGTTAACATGTTTTTCAGAAATGATAAGCAAAACAAAAATACGAAAATAAGATAGGTTCCAAAGAACAGGTTACATATAAAACCGAGAGAGCTGAAAGGGCTGGCATTCCTTCTGGAGCTTTCAATCATACCATTTACGAAAGCTGGTATTTTCAAGTTACTTAGCTGTGGAGAGGAATAATGAGAAACAGAATGCCACCAGAAAAACAAACTGGATAACCACCTTTCATAAAAGCCAGGTGAAAGGTGTTCACATGGATCCCAAGTGCAAGTGGGTTAACAGGAACATATATTTAATTAAGTATGCTTGTTACCAGTAACTGCTTTTGTGGAAATGGAGGAAAACGAATGCAGTTTCTGACAGACCTGAGAATAATCTGCTAACAAATTTTCCCAGGAAAGGGTAGTTGACTGGCTGGGAAAGGAAAAACTTGAAAAGTGTTTTGCTACCTTTCATGTATGGCTAGAGGAAAATGATCCCAGTAAACTCTCAAAACTAACAAGCTTCAACTCCCTTGAAGAAAAGTTGTATTCACTGAGGAAAAAATGCTGGGAGAAAATTCTGAAATGATGGGAAAAGAGACAATAAATGCAAAAGGAAGGACTTGACATTTGGGTTCCTCTGAAAACAATGCTTGAAACAACAAGACCTGGTGAGCACATGATTTACTGGGAATGGGATCTGAGAGGAAAAGAGTGGTATTAGGGATGTGAACTAGGAACATCCAAATTAAGGAAGACTTTGCTAGCTGATTACCCCATGGGCAACATGGTTCCAAGACTACCAGAACTTACTAAGGAATTTATTTTAATTTTCTTTCTTTTATATGGTCAATTACAACATGTATTCTTTGCCTAATTCAATGACAATTTGGAGTGTTCATTTCTTCTCAATATTCTGTTCACTCGTGTAAGCATATTAAACAGCTGCTGGGTAACAGAATTATTTGATCAGACTTACTTTTTACTATAATATTTAGTTGAGATTACTGAAAACTAGGTCTAAAGTGAAGTTTGCTTTGATTGGTAGAAGTAGAGTAGTGAGGACTAGGGATGGAATTAGAGATTTTGGGGTACCACATTCAGTTCCTAATAAAACAAGTCAAGGACAGTGTCCCAAATAGACTATTGAAAAAGACATCCATCTCTATTTAACATGTAAATTCAGCATATTTTATATTAAATTAAAAATGAATTAGTATTCCTGTATTTGGTCTTTTAAAGACATTCAAGGTTGGTTAAAGAATCAAACACTGCCGATGAAATCATAACAACTTAATCATAAAATCCTGATTACCACTTAAGTGTCCAAGAATGTCAGTGCTAAGAATTATTTCCCTGCTTTCACTAGTGCATATGATAGGAATATGAATACATCTGTGTGAATAAATAATTGGTATCTAATTTAGAGTCTCACCATACATAGTTGTGGGTATTGTGAAAGACTTATATATATTTTCATAATTTTGCAATAAGATCTCTGGGTGTGAATCCTTAAATCATGAATAACTTTTAGTATGTTCCAGCACTAACTCCTCCCACGTTAATTATTATATATCTGACCTTCTAAGGAGTCATTTGCTTTTTACACTTTGTTTTAGTCCTTCTCTCTCTCTCTCTTTTCAAATGTGAGTTATCTGTTTCAAATCAAGGTGCATGTATTTGGTGTGGCAGTTTTAATCTTTATGAGTGATTTATATTTTATTCATTTATTTTCTAATTGAATCACCATGAGATAGGCCATTACATAGCTATTTTATGCAATTTAAATTTTAATCCTTTCAGTGAAGCCAGGGAAAATCTCTTACTCGTGAAATTCAGAATTTCCATATTTCAAGTGAATCAAAACTGAATGTTTTTGTATGTTTTTTATTTTTTATTATTTTCTTGATAGAAAGGGGACCACCAATAATGGGTGTTGGGAGGATCCTCCCAGGATGGGAGATGCATGCTGAAAGTAGACTCTAGACCGAACATGATTGCCACTCAATGCCTCTTTTGGTATGTTTTTTAGATAATTATTCCCCTCCCCTGTTTGCTTAGGTCTGGGACTTTGCCTCTCCCCTTGCTGTTCTTTCAAGAAGCAAGAGAGATGTCATCAGGCAGGAAGAGCAGCTCAGGGGCAGGGTCTCTTGGATGGGTTTGGCGCCATCTTCTTTCAGAAATTGATTTAGTGTTTCTTACCAATCTGAAAATGGCTTGGGATTTAAAATGAAGGTCACATAAAGAACTGAGTGCTGAAAGGAGGAAAAGGATAAGCATTATAACCTTTCAGTACCTGTATTGCAAAACATAATGTCCAAAATGAAAGAATGGGGGGGGGGGGGGCGAGGAGAGAGAGACAGACAGCGAGACAGACAGACACAGAGACAGACAGAGACAGAGAGACAGACAGACAGACTCAGAGAGAGAAGAAAACTGTCTGCCATAGAGCACAGAGGCTGGCTAGGGGTGGGTGGCAGGAGGGAAAATGGGGACATTGGTGGTTGGAAATGTACACTGTCATGAAGGAATGGGTGTTGGAACACTATGACGGAAACTCAATCACAACTTTGTAGGCGTGTATCTGTGTTATAGTGCATTTAATTAAAAAATTTTAAAGAAAAAAATAAGATTTCAAATGAAAAATTTGAGAGATTTCTGACGAAACAGGCATTCTGGCAGAAACCTCACTGCTTCAGCAACAATACTAGTCCCTATGTTTGGAAGTTGCACAGCGGCGCCATTATGGGGGTGGGGGGTGGACCTGTGTCTCATTCCCTAAGCCTCCCAACCCTACTGCTAATCCTGTTCCTTTCCCACACGTGAAGAGAAATCTTCACCTTGATCAACAGCCTTCTTATAAATCAGAGACTGTGTGTAGTAAGAAAGACAGCTTTCAGAGAGGGCAATTTCAAAATTCAAAAATTCTCATATTAAAGCAGTCAGAAGCAAAACCCCTGTTGTGTCCCCATCCATAAGAGTGAGCTGCACACACTCTTTACCATAGCCAGAATCTGGGAAAAACCTGAGTGCCCCAGAAAAGAAGACTGGTTAAAGGAACATTGGTACATTGCCACAATGGAGTACTATGTAGCGGTGAGAAAAGATGAAATCATGAAATTTACATACAAGTGGTACTACATGGAGAGTATCATGTTAAGCGAAACGAGTCAGAAAGAGAGGGACAGACAGGGCAAGATTGCATTCACCTGGAGAACATAAAATAACAAAATAGGAGACCAACTCTCAAGAGTGGCCGAGATTAGTGTCAGGAATTTTTCTTCATAGCTTGGAGACCAACCACACACGCTAGCAGAAAAGGCAGCTCAGATAGAGAATGGAGCACAAAATAAAGGGTGTTGGGAGGATCCTCCCAGGATGGGAGAGCATGCTGAACATAGACTATAGACCGAACATGATTGTCACTCAATGCCTCTTTTGCAAACCACAACACCTAAAAGGAGAGAGAGAACCAAGGGGAATGCCCTGCCACAGAGTCAGGGTGAGATGAGGGGATGGGGGATGGGAGGGATACTGGGATCCCTTGTTGGTGGGAAATGGGCACTGGTGGAGGGATGAATATTTGATCATTGTATAATTGAAACACAAGCACAAAAATTTGTAAGTCTACAACTGTACCTCATGGTGTTTCAGTAATAAAAATTTAAAAATTAAAAATAAAAAAATTGGAACATAAACTAAAAATAAAACAAGAGAAAGATCTAACAATAGCAAAGAGGACTATAGTACTCAAAACGTTGATAAACAGGCACATTGGCAAGTATTTTTAAATAAGCATCCAGGAGAGAATATAGCATTGTGAGTGAACAAATCTACTCTATGAATTCCTCTCATCCTTGAAATGCAAAAGGCAATGTGTTACAGTTACGAATTTGCAAATAAGATATATACCACTTATTGTTTGCTATGTTTTTATGCTTTAGCAAGTATTATTCTAATTTTTAAATTCATTTTAATGATTAAAACAGTATTTGCCTGCATTAAACTTTTTAATTAAATGTTTTATTAGAAATGATTTTTAATTATTAAAAATGTTTTATTCACATGTCATTTTCTAAAAGAAACCTATAGGCCAAAGAGCTAGTTCAGCATGTAGAGGGTGTTTACCTTGTATGCAGCTAACCTGAGTTCAATTCCCAGAACCCTGAGCCTGCCAGGGGTGATCTCTGGATACAGAGTCAGAAGTGAGCCCAGAGCACATCTGGGTGCGCTCCCCTCCCCACATAAAAGGAAGAATAGAAAAGAAAAACATATAAATGATTCTTGAGTAACATAGAGCTTAAGGGTGCTAACTCCTCTATAATGTTTGAAAACCCCCAAATTTAATAGATAGGCTGCTATTGACCAAGAAGATGGTTTTCTAATAGTATTTAATTCCATTCTCTGCAAGTAGTGCTATGTGTGGCCTGCCAATCTGTAAATTTTGATACGTTTAAAAACTTATAATGGATTTTATAATAGACTTTATAATAAATTTGTATTTTATGGTAGTAAGTGATAATTTATAATTCTATTTTTGTGGGGTATTTGGGCCATAGTATGTGGTGCTTGGGACTTCTGACTCTGTGCTCAAGGGTCATTCCTGGTGGTGCCAGCCATTAATTTGGGTTGACTGTGTGCATGGTAAGTGCTTTAACCCCTATACTAAGTCTGGGGTCCAATCAAATCAATTATCTGCATATATTTTATACATGCATGGCATACTTTTTCTTAGATTTTTTATATTTCTAGGATATATTGATCATCTTTAATTATTTCACATCCATGCCAATGTCCAAAATTTTTCAAAATATAATTATTGAAAAAAAATCACACAGATGTCCATATTTGTATTGTTCATGGGATAACTATATTAAGAAGAAAATAGAACCACAATAAACATACAAGTAAAACGAAGGTACATTTCTTTGGAGTCTTTCAATTATGTATTTATATATGTCCATATACAAGTATGATTTTAAAATAATCAATTTCAGTTACTATAAAATGTTTACTGAGATTTTATAATTGTAATGTTTTACTGCGAAGATGACATTGATGTGAACATTTATATCTATTTGTCTACTTTTCTAATTGTTTAGTTAAGATCAATTCTTAAAAGCTAACTTCCTTATGACATGATATGTAGCTCAGGAAAAAAGAACTTGGCTTCCATGTATGAAACTTTGGTTTCTATTCTTCGCACTATAGATACAAAAGCAAAATCATTAACTGTGGTTGGAAATATGCCTCGGTGGTAAAATATTTGCCTCACATTTCTGAGGTTATGGGTTTGATCCCTGAATTTCTATATACACACACAAAAGCTACCTTAAAACAAAGTCTCACACTGGAGACCTTACTGGGCCTGCTCGAGAAAATCGATGAACAACGGGAGGACAGTGACAGTGACAGTGACTTAAAGATCATTAAACTGCTTTAAACTATATATTGCCTAACTATTATACAGATTTAATTCTCAATAAAATAACTTGAAAAGATCTATTTTCTAGCATTTTTGCTAGGGAAAGATAGGACCTGATTTTTCAATATTTGTAATTTGGGGGGAAATTTGAATTTCTCATTTTAAATTGTGCTCTTTGTCTACTAGTGAGCTTGAAAACTGCTCTTGTATGGTACTACATGGAAAATATTATGCTAAGCAAAATGAGTCAGAAAGAGAGATACAGACATAGAAAGATTGCATTCATCTGGGTAACATAAAGTAACAAAATCAGAGACTAACACCCAAGAACAGCTGTGATAAATACCAGGTTGTTCACTCCATGGCTTAGAGGCCAGCTGCACTCTCTAGGGGTAAAGGCAGCACAGATAGAGAAGGGAGCACCCAATAAAGGGTGCTGGGAAGATCTGCCCAGGATGGGAGATGCCTGCTGAAAGAAGTCTATGGACCGAACAGGATTGCCACACAAAGTCTCTTCTGCGGACCACAGCACCCAAAAGGAGAGATAGAACAAAAGGGAGTGCCCTACCAAAGAGGCAGAGTGGGATGGGTGATGGGGGGTGGGAGGGATACTGGAATTGGTGGAAGTGGAGATTGGGCACTGGTGATGGGATGGGTACTTGATCACTGTATAACTGAAACCCAAGCGCAACAACTTGTAAGTCTACAATTGTACCTCATGGTGTTTCACTACTAAAACAAAACAAGACAAAATTTAAAAAAAAGAAAATTGCTCTTGTGTTTACTAGTCATTTACACTTCTTTCAATAGAGATTATATGATCATGGTTTATGCTTATTATTTCTATTCAAATTTAATAGCTAAATACTGATTTATTTCACGGCACTAATTTTTAAAAAACATTCATCTTTGGCCTATCATATTAATTTCCAGTATTTGTTGGTTTTGCTTGTTTTTTGATCACTTAATTTGGTTTTTGTCCTTTTCTTTCAGATTGTAAAATTTTGACACAAATGAGCATATGTTTTACTTTCTCTTCTACAGTTTTAAACTGAGAACAACTGTTTGTTTTGTACAAATAAGATACCTGTGCATTTACTATTTCTTCTCATTTTATTTCCATTTTAACACATCTCGATTCATCTACAACGTATCCTAGTAAGTGTTGTCATATTGAAAGAAACCACCATTTTTTTCAATCATAGCACTGTAGCACTGTCCTCCCGTGGTTCATCCATTTGCTCGAGCGGGAACCAGTAACATCTTACACCAAATTGTGAGACTTGTCACTGGTTTTGGCCTATCAAATACGTCATGGGTAGCTTGCCAGGCTTTTTGCTATGTGGACAAGATACTCTGGGAAGCTTGCCAGGCAGAGGAATCGGAATCAGGGTTGGACTCCTGCAAGGAAAATGCCCTAATGCCCTACGTGCTGTGCTGTGAATGTTATCTAAAATATACTAGTAATACCAAATGTTGCTTCTTTAATAGTGCAATATAAAGGATTATTTAGTAATTTTCTTGATTTGTTAATCAAATATGTAAGCGCTTGAGTATAATGGGAGTATTTTTCCAACACAAGAGTCTGAGGAAGGTGAAAGTGTTATAACTGTCTTGTAGGATTCCATCTCCCTAGCCTGCTTCATACTACCCCGCTCTCTATCCAATCCGGTCTTCTTCTTGGGATTCTGACCTCCTGATTGGCTAGCCTCTACCTTTCAACTGCCTACTTTATGACATCATTCTCCCACCAAACCAACCACCAACTGGTAGAATCTTGGGGGTCCCATGTAGTTGTCTGTAAACAAATTTGAATCATCATGGAAAGTGACCAGTGACCAATGACCAATCACCAGTGAGCAGTGGTCTGTACTGAACACTTGTGGTCTTAAGCCGCTTCAGCATTCAGACGTACTCTCGTACCATCTCCTCTTCTCGTCTACCTTTCATCGATGTTTCCTCTTCTCTGACCATGTCAGGTAAGAAATAATACTTTTCAAAGCTTTTCATTAGTTTTATCATCCCTAAACTTAGCAGTCAAGGAAAAACAGCACGTAGTAATGAAAGAGTGTATTCAAGTAGAATTTTATAAGCCTCATTTGAGCTTGACTTTGACATTTGCTGTGTGATTTTAGACATTGGCTTACTTTCTCTCACATACAAAGTGTTTTTGCTCATTGATTACATTATATTTTAGACATACTTAGGAGCTCAAATACACACACACACACACACACACATATATATATATATATGGGTGTTGATTCTCTGTGTTTCTTTTTTCTTTTCATAGTGAATTTTACATGATATCCACTAAAAACAAGTAAATCAGAGACAGTATTTTTACAGAAAGAGAAAATATAGATGCTGTGGAAAACTGTTAATATATACTAGCATGTGTTCTCTGTAATGGTCTCTCCACTTGTATTTATAATTCAGTATTTTAAATATAGTGATATTAGAAAGTAATAATCATTAATCTTTGAGATTTCTATTTAAACCAGGTAATAAGAAAATATGGGGCATGAGGAAGGTGTGGAGTGCTGAGGGTAGGGAGGCAAGCCCTCAAAGGTAAGAAAATTTGGGATCACTTTCATCAAACATTGACCAATCGAAACCTAGACGATATGAGGGAGAAAATAATAGGAAAGAACAAAAGAAAGAAAGAAAGAAAGAAAGAAAGAAAGAAAGAAAGAAAGAAAGAAAGAATAGTGACGTCGATTATCAAGGAAGGGGAAAACATTTGGACAGAATGTTGAAGAGAACCAAAGATTTAAAATCAAAAAAGAAAGAATATATATTAAATATGCTGAGATAAATCCACTGAGAGCAAGTCCAACCAATTTACTTGAATAAATGCCAGGACTAGAAAGTACACTATGCCTTGAATAGGGTACCATTAGGAAAAGCAGTTTATCAGAAAGCCATCCTTGCTGGCTTTTTTCCTTATTATCTCTTGGAACACAGTACTTGGCACTTGACAATTTGAGTATAAACACGCTTTAGAAATGATGCTTCCCATAAATAGCTAATAGTGCTCATCTAGGGCGGTGGAAGACACAGAATCTTCAATGTTTTTATTATGTTCTGGTTTTTAAGTACATGTATGCGCTGCCTGTTAAAATAAAAAAATGGTATATTCTAACTTGAATCAGGAGATTTGATTCATTTGCGTGGTAAGTAGGTTCCAGGTTAAAGCTGCTTGTCATCTTTATAAATATCATTTCATGTGATTTTTTCTTCCTAACATGAGAGTATTGTGATAATAGTCAACTTCTGTTTTTAGATCCTAAAAGGAAATAGAACGATCAAGTCTCACAGGTCTAATTACACATTTTTGTCATATTTGTGAATTATGATTTTTCCTACATTAAAGATATTTTATTGGATTTTGGTGCTCATTTATTAAACATTGAGAAGAATGTTTTCGTGGTTGATAATGATAATTCTAATCTAGGGGTTTTAAGTAAATTTGCAATATTTTGTGATCACTTTTTAAATGGTCTTTTCTGTTTCTTGTGAGATCAAGTGAAATCCTATGCTATGTTTAACAGGTGTTGGTTAATATTCGAAGGTACTGATAAGAATAATTTTTTGTACTTTCGAAGTTTCTTTCTGTATTTTACTCATTTAAAACATTTCTTTTTTTTCATTTGTTTTGACCTTTTTTAATATGATTGTTAATTCAGGATAAATCTACATAAACATATATAGGTTTTCTTCTTCATGTCCCCACCTACCCCAAACACACGTACATCGTTTGTAGCCTTTTCGTCTAAATTACTCTCACATTTTTATAAATTTGTTTATAAAAACTGTGAACCTGTATTATATTTACATTTATAAACATAATTTTTATTACACAATAACCTATAGAAACACACAGGCAGACTACCCCATGATGTCGCTAGTAATTCCACATTACTAATGTCTCCAGTAATTTTTTTTTCATTTTGACTGTACTTTTTTGTGGCAGTTATTTTTCTTTTTTTTTATTATTAGTGAAACAGCACGAGGTACAGTTGTAGATTTACAAATTTTTGTGCTTGGATCTCGGTCATACCACGATCAAATACCCATCCCTCCACCAGTGCCCATTTTCCACCACCAGGATAATATTCCTCCCCCCCCATCCCCCCCCATTCCCCCATGCCCCCCTGCCACTGTGGCAGGGCATTCCCTTTTGTTCTCTCTCTCCTTTTGGGTGTTGTGATCAGCAAAAGAGGCATAGAGTGGCGAACATGTTCAGTCCAGTCTACTTTCAACCTGCATCTCCCCTCCTGGGAGGATTCTCCAAACACCCTCCATTTGGTGTTCCCTTTTCCATCAGAATTGTCCTTTCCCCTAGAATACCCGGCTGGCCTCTAAGCTATGGAGTAATCCTCCTGGTGTTGATCTCAGCTATTCTTGGGTATTAATCTCATATTTTGTTATTTTATATCCCCCAGATGAATGCAATCTTTCTATGTCTATCCCTCTCTTTCTGACTCATTTCGCTTAGCATGATACTTTCCATATTGTACCACTTGTATGTAAAGTTAATGACTTCATCTTTTCTAAGAGCTACATAGTACTCCATTGTGTAGATGTACCAAAGTTTATTTAACCAGTCATCTGTTCTTGGGCACTCAGGTCTCTTCCAGTTTCTGGCTACTGTAAAGAGTGCTGCAATGAACAAACAAGTGCAGATGTCACTTCGGCTACACATTTTTGCCTCTCTGGGATATGTTCCCAGGAGTGGTATCACTGGGTCAAATGGGAGCTCAATTTCTAATTTTTTGAGAAACGTCCATACTGTTTTCCAAAACGCTGAACCAGTGGACATTCCCACCAACAGTGAAGGAGTGTCCCTTTCTCGCCACATCCGCACCAGCAATGGTTGCTTTTGTTCTTTTGAATGTGGGCCAGTCTCTGAGGCATGAGATGGTATCTCATTGTGGTTTTGATCTGCATCTCCCTGATGATTAATGATGTAGAGCATTTTCTCATGTGCTTTTTTGCCATTCGGATTTCTTCTTTGAGAAAGTTTCTGTTCATTTCATTGCCCCATTTTTTGATGGGGTTGGATGTTTTCTTCTTGTGGAGTTCAACCAGTATATTGTAAGTCCTTGATATCAACCCCTTGTCAGATGTGTATTCGGCCAATATTCTTTCCCATTCTGTAGACTGTCTTTGTATTTTGGTCACTGTTTCTTTGGAGGTACAGAAGCTTCTTAGTTTAAGATAGTCCCATTTATCTATCTCTGTTTTCACTTGCTCAGCCAGTGGTGCGTCATCTTTGAAAATACCATTAGCCTCAATGTCATGGAGGGTTTTGCCAACTTTGTCTTCAATGTATCTTATGGTTTCTGGTCTGATGTTGAGGTCTTTAATCCATTTTGATATTACCTTTGTACATGGTGTAAGGCAGAGTTCTGAGCCCATTTTTTTGCATGTAGCCATCCAGTGATGCCAGCACAATTTGATAAAGAGGCTTTCCTTACTCCACTTCACATTTTTTGCACCTTTATCAAAGATTAGATGATCATATGATTGAGGGGAGATGTCAGTGTATTCAACTCTGTTCCATTGGTCTGCAGTTCTGCCTTTGTTCCAGTAACATGTTGTTTTGATTATTACCACTTTGTAGTAAAGTTTGAAGTTAGGGAGGTTGATTCCTCCCATTTTCTTTTTCCCAAGAATTGCTTTAGCTATTCGTGGGGGCTTATTGTTCCATATAAATTTCAGGAATGTTTGCTCCATTTCTTTAGAGAATGTCATGGGTATCCTTTAGGAATTGCATTGAATTTATACAGTGCTTTCGGTAGTATTGCCATTTTGACAATGTTAAGTCTCCCGACCCATGAGCAGGGGATGTCTTTCCATTTCCTCATGTCCTCTTTTATTTTCTGAAGTAGCGTAAAACATTTCTTGTCTATGAAATACAATCACGTTTACTCCTATTTTCTTTTTGTTATGTAGTTACTGGTAAATCCTTTCTCTTTAATGGACTGGTAAAGTGTGCACTCAAAAATCACCTTCTATTCCATTTTTTGGCCAGCAGTTTTTTCTAAAATAGAATACTGTCTTAGCCAGTTTTCAACCCCTGATCTGCGTGGGACGGGCACAGAGGCCCAGCTCTGGGCAACAAAGCTGAACGGCTCCAATTCCAACAGGTACAGCCCGCCCCCAAGGGCCTGAGTTCCTCTCTGGGCACGCGCAGCTAGAAACAGCACCTAGACAGCCGGTTTTCAACCCCTGATCTGCGTGGGACGGGCACAGAGGCCCAGCTCTGGGCAACAAAGCTGAACGGCTCCAATTCCAAACAGGAGACATTCCCAACTCCTCGCCCAGTGCCAGGGACTCTTTCCGGAGCCGCGGCCACTAACGCGGCCGCGAAATATTTTCCCACTACATATGCCGTACGAACCATAAGCTAACTTCTTAGATGAAAACTTCTCTATTTTAGCTCAGCCACTTGAAACACAGTTGCCAATAACTCATAAGCCTATCTTTTTTTTTCTTTTTTTTTTCCCTTTATTTTATTTTACTTTTTTTAAAGTTGTAGATTTACAATTTTTTGTGCTTTGGTTTCAATTATACAATGATCAGATACCCATCCCTCCACCAGTGCCCATTTTCCACCACCATGGATAATATCCCTCCCACCCCCATCCCCCCATCCCCCCTGTCTCTGTGGCAGGGCAATCCCCTGTGTTCTCTCTCTCCTTTTGGGTGTTGTGGTCTGCAAAAGAGGCATTGAGTGGCAAAAATGTTCAGTCCATAGTCTACTTTCGACATGCATCTCCCCTCCTGGGAGGATCCTCCAAACATCCTTTATTTGGTGCTCCCTTCTCTATCTGAACAGCCCTTTCCTCTAGCATACCCGGCTGGCCTCTAAGTTATGGAGTAATCCTCCTGGTGCTGATCTCAGCTATTCTTGGGTATTAATCTCATACTTTGTTACTTTATATCCCCCAGATGAATGCAATCTTTCTATGTCTATCCCTCTCTTTCTGACTCATTTCGCTTACCATGATACTTTCCATATTGTACCACTTGTATGTAAATTTCATGACTTCATCTTTACTAAGAGCTACATAGTACTCCATCGTGTAGATGTACCAAAGTTTCTTTAACCAGTCATCTGTTCTTGGGTATTCAGGTTTCTTCCAGTTTCTGGCTATTGTAAAGAGTGCTGCAATGAACAAACAAGTGCAGATGTCACTTCGACTATACATTTTTGCCTCTCTGGGATATATTCCCAGGAGTGGTATTGCTGGGTCAAATGGGAGCTCAATTTCTAATTTTTTTTTTTTATAATTTATTTATTTATTGAATCACTGTGGGAAAAGTTACAGAGCTTTCGGGTTTAGGTCTCAGTCATGTAGATACCGAACACATTTCCCTTTACCAATACTCATTTTTAACCCCGAACCCCAATAGACCCCCACCTCCCACCCCTCCCAATTCTTGTGAGGCAGATGAGTTCTAGTTAATACTCTATCTACTTTGACTAGATAGATTATTTCGATAGAAGATGCACAATTATTGTTTAGAGTTTACGACCCACCCCCCCCCCCAATCAGACATGCTGAAACAGCGTTGTGAAATGATTTGCTTTCTACAACTTGGTTTAAGAATAAAATGATGTTGCGCGGCCGCCAAAGCGGCCGCGCGGTTTTGAATTTCTGCTATTTTACTTATTGACCCTGGAAGAATTTCTATTAAAAGTTAGCTAGTTAAGAGATTGATTTCTGTGCCCTGGAGTCGTGGCTGTGCCGGAGAGCCGCTCGTGGGGGGCAGCTGGCGACCTCGGTGGGGCGTGGGGGACGGCCCACAAAGCCCCCCTTCCCATGAGGTCCCCGCCGCTCCCCCGAGCCCGGCTCAAACCCGCTTTACACAAGGCTCCCGTGCGGCCGCCATCTTTCTTTCCAGAGAGGAGCGGGCGGGCTGGTCAACGCCCTTCCCCCTCCGGGCAGGCTTGGTGGCGCGGATCAACACAAGTCCATTTGCTTTTCTGCTCCAAGCGGCTGGTTCTCTGTGCTAAGTCCTTGTGCCTCCCGGGCCGTGGCCGTGCCGGAGAGCCGCTCGTGGGGGGCAGCTGGCGACCTCGGTGGGGCGTGGGGGACGGCCCACAAAGCCCCCCTTCCCATGAGGTCCCCGCCGCTCCCCCGAGCCCGGCTCAAACCCGCTTTACACAAGGCTCCCGTGCGGCCGCCATCTTTCTTTCCAGAGAGGAGCGGGCGGGCTGGTCAACGCCCTTCCCCCTCGGGGCAGGCTTGGTGGCGCGGATCAACACAAGTCCATTTGCTTTTCTGCTCCAAGCAGCTGGTTCTCTGTGCTAAGTCCTTGTGCCTCCGGGGCCGTGGCCGTGCCGGAGAGCCGCTCGTGGGGGGCAGCTGGCGACCTCGGTGGGGCGTGGGGGACGGCCCACAAAGCCCCCCTTCCCATGAGGTCCCCGCCGCTCCCCCGAGCCCGGCTCAAACCCGCTTTCCACAAGGCTCCCGTGCGGCCGCCATCTTTCTTTCCAGAAAGGAGCGGGCAGGCTGGTCAATGCCCTTCTCCCTCCGGGCAGTCTTGGTGGCGCGGATCAGCACAAGTCCATTTGCTTTTCTGCTCCAAGCGGCTGGTTCTCTGTGCTAAGTCCTTGTGCCTCCGGGGCCGTGGCCGTGCCGGAGAGCCGCTCGTGGGGGGCAGCTGGCGACCTCGGTGGGGCGTGGGGGACGGCCCACAAAGCCCCCCTTCCCATGAGGTCCCCGCCGCTCCCCCGAGCCCGGCTCAAACCCGCTTTCCACAAGGCTCCCGTGCGGCCGCCATCTTTCTTTCCAGAAAGGAGCAGGCGGGCTGGTCAATGCCCTTCTCCCTCCGGGCAGTCTTGGTGGCGCGGATCAGCACAAGTCCATTTGCTTTTCTGCTCCAAGCGGCTGGTTCTCTGTGCTAAGTCCTTGTGCCTCCGGGGCCGTGGCCGTGCTGGAGAGCCGCTCGTGGGGGGCAGCTGGCGACCTCGGTGGGGCGTGGGGGACGGCCCACAAAGCCCCCCTTCCCATGAGGTCCCCGCCGCTCCCCCGAGCCCGGCTCAAACCCGCTTTCCACAAGGCTCCCGTGCGGCCGCCATCTTTCTTTCCAGAGAGGAGCGGGCGGGCTGGTCAATGCCCTTCCCCCTCCGGGCAGGCTTGGTGGCGCGGATCAACACAAGTCCATTTGCTTTTCTGCTCCAAGCAGCTGGTTCTCTGTGCTAAGTCCTTGTGCCTCCGGGGCCGTGGCCGTGCCGGAGAGCCGCTCGCGGGGGGCAGCTGGCGACCTCGGTGGGGCGTGGGGGACGGCCCACAAAGCCCCCCTTCCCATGAGGTCCCCGCCGCTCCCCCGAGCCCGGCTCAAACCCGCTTTCCACAAGGCTCCCGTGCGGCCGCCATCTTTCTTTCCAGAGAGGAGCGGGCGGGCTGGTCAACGCCCTTCCCCCTCCGGGCAGGCTTGGTGGCGCGGATCAACACAAGTCCATTTGCTTTTCTGCTCCAAGCAGCTGGTTCTCTGTGCTAAGTCCTTGTGCCTCCGGGGCCGTGGCCGTGCCGGAGAGCCGCTCGTGGGGGGCAGCTGGCGACCTCGGTGGGGCGTGGGGGACGGCCCACAAAGCCCCCCTTCCCATGAGGTCCCCGCCGCTCCCCCGAGCCCGGCTCAAACCCGCTTTACACAAGGCTCCCGTGCGGCCGCCATCTTTCTTTCCAGAGAGGAGCGGGCGGGCTGGTCAACGCCCTTCTCCCTCCGGGCAGGCTTGGTGGCGCGGATCAGCACAAGTCCATTTGCTTTTCTGCTCCAAGCGGCTGGTTCTCTGTGCTAAGTCCTTGTGCCTCCGGGGCCGTGGCCGTGCCGGAGAGCTGCTCGTGGGGGGCAGCTGGCGACCTCGGTGGGGCGTGGGGGACGGCCCACAAAGCCCCCCTTCCCATGAGGTCCCCGCCGCTCCCCCGAGCCCGGCTCAAACCCGCTTTGCACAAGGCTCCCGTGCGGCCGCCATCTTTCTTTCCAGAGAGGAGCGGGCGGGCTGGTCAACGCCCTTCCCCCTCCGGGCAGGCTTGGTGGCGCGGATCAACACAAGTCCATTTGCTTTTCTGCTCTAAGCAGCTGGTTCTCTGTGCCAAGTCCTTGTGCCTTCGGGGCCGTGGCCGTGCCGGAGAGCCGCTCGTGGGGGGCAGCTGGCGACCTCGGTGGGGCGTGGGGGACGGCCCACAAAGCCCCCCTTCCCATGAGGTCCCCGCCGCTCCCCCGAGCCCGGCTCAAACCCGCTTTCCACAAGGCTCCCGTGCGGCCGCCATCTTTCTTTCCAGAGAGGAGCGGGCTCAATTTCTAATTTTTTGAGAATCGTCCATACTGTTTTCCAGAAGGGCTGAACCAGTGGACATTCCCACCAACAGTAAAGGAGTGTCCCTTTCTCGCCACGTCCACGCCAGCATCGGTTGCTTTTGTTCTTTTGAATGTGGGCCAGTCTCTGAGGTGTGAGATGGTATCTCATTGTGGTTTTGATCTGCATCTCTCTGATGATTAATGATGTAGAGCATTTTCTCATGTGCTTTTTTGCCATTCGGATTTCTTCTTTGAGAAAGTTTCTGTTCATTTCATTGCCCCATTTTTGGATGGGGTTGGATGTTTTCTTCTTGTGGAGTTTAACCAGTATTTTGTATATCCTGGATATCAACCCCTTGTCAGATGTGTATTCGGTGAATATCCTTTCCCATTCTGTAGACTGTCTTTGTATTTTGGTCACTGTTTCTTTGGAGGTGCAGAAGCTTCTTAGTTTAAGATAGTCCCATTTATCTATCTCTGTTTTCACTTGCTCGGCCAGTGGCGTGGCATCTTTGAAGATACCATTAGCTTCAATGTCATGGAGGGTTTTGCCAACTTTATCTTCAATGTACCTTATGGTTTCTGGTCTGATGTTGAGGTCTTTAATCCATTTTGATCTTACTTTTGTACATGGTGTTAGGCAGAGTTCTGAGCCTATTTTTTTGCATGTAGCCGTCCAGTGATGCCAACACAATTTATTAAAGAGGCTTTCCTTACTCCACTTCACATTACTTGCACCTTTATCAAAGATTAGATGAGCATATGATTGAGGAGAGATGTCAGTGTATTCAACCCTGTTGCATTGGTCTGCAGTTCTGCCTTTGTTCCAGTACCATGCTGTTTTAATTATTACTGCTTTGTAGTACAGTTTGAAGTTCGGGAGGTTGATTCCTCCCATTTTCTTTTTCCCAAGAATTGCTTTAGCTATTCGTGGGGTCTTATTGTTCCATATAAATTTCAAGAGTGTTTGCTCCATTTCTTTGAAGAATGTCATGGGTATCTTTATAGGGATTGCATTGAATTTATACAATGCTTTCGGTAGTATTGCCATTTTGACAATGTTAAGTCTCCCGACCCATGAGCAGGGGATATCTTTCCATTTCCTCATGTCCTCTTTTATTTCCTGAAGTAGCGTTTTGTAGTTTTCTTTGTACAGGTCCTTTACTTCCTTAGTTAAGCTGATTCCTAGGTACTTGATTTTCTGGGGCACAATTGTGAATGGGATTGTTTTTTTCATGTTGCTTTCTTCTCTCTCACTGTTTGCGTATAGGAAAGCCATGGACTTTTGGGTATTGATTTTATAACCTGCAACTTTACTATACGAGTCTATTGTTTCTAGGAGTTTTTTGGTGGAAGTTATTGGGTTCTCTAAGTAGAGTATCATATCATCTGCGAATAGTGAGAGCTTGATTTCTTCCTTTCCTACCTGAATGCCCTTAATATCTTTTTCCTGCCGAATCGCTATTGCAAGTACTTCCAGTACTATATTGAACAGCAGTGGAGAGAGTGGGCATCCCTGTCTCGTCCCTGATCTTAGAGGGAAGGCTCTCAGTTTTTCCCCATTGAGGATGATGCTTGCTGTAGGCTTGTGGTAGATGGCTTTAATTATGTTGAGGAAGGTCCCCTCTATACCCATTTTGGCTAGGGTTTTCATCATAAAGGGGTGCTGGATCTTATCAAATGCTTTCTCTGCATCTATTGATATGATCATATGCTTTCTATCTTTTCTTTTGTTGATATGGTGGATTATGTTGATTGATTTCCGAATGTTGAACCATCCTTGCATCCCTGGGATGAATCCTACTTGGTCATGGTGTATGATCTTTTTAATGAGTAGTTGGATTCTATTTGCTAGTAGTTTGTTGAGGATCTTTGCATCTGTGTTCATCAGGGATATCGGCCTGTAATTCTCTTTCTTTGTGGTATCTCTGTCTGCTTTTGGTATCAGTGTGATATTTGCTTCGTAGAAACTGTTTGGAAGTGTTTTTGATATTTCGATTTCGTGGAAAAGCTTAAAGAACATTGGGAGTAAGTCCTCTTTAAAGATTTGGAAGAATTCACTAGTGAATCCATCCGGGCCAGGACTTTTGTGCTTGGGGAGACTTTTTATTACCATTTCAATTTCCTTGATGGTGATAGGTCTGTTCAGGTATTCCAGGTCTTCTTGGTTCAGCCTTGGGAGTCTGTAGGAGTCTAGGAATTTATCCATTTCCTCGAGGTTTTGATGTTCCGTGGCATAAAGCTTCTCAAAGTACTCCCTGAGGATCCTCTGAATTTCTGTGGTTTCTGTTGTAATGACCCCCTTTTCATTTCTGATTCGGTTTATTAGGGTTTTCTCTCTCCCTTTCTTTGTGAGTTTTGCTAGAGGCTTATCGATCTTGTTAATTTTCTCAAAGAAACAGCTCTTGGTTTCATTGATCTTTCGGATTGTTTTTTGGGTTTCCATCTCGTTAATCTCTGCTCTGAGTTTTATTATTTCCTTTCTCCTGTTCGGGTTGTGCTCCTTTTTTTGGTCCTTCTCCAAGCTCTTAAGCTGTGAGGTTAGGTTACTTATGTGTGCTCGCTCCTCCTTCCTGAGGAATGCTTGTAGAGCTATAAACTTTCCTCTTAACACAGCCTTTGCTGTGTCCCATAAGTTTTGGTAACTCGTGTTCTCATTTTCATTCGTTTCTAGGAATCTTTTGATTTCCTCTTTGATTTCCTGTCTAATCCACTCGTTGTTCAATAGTGCACTGTTTAATTTCCAGGTGTTTGATTTAGTTTTCTGTTTTTGTGTGTGATTTACTTCTAATTTCAGCGCATTATGGTCTGAGAAGATTGTTGATACAATCTCTACCTTCTTAATTTTATGGAGGCATGTTTTGTGGCTCAGCATGTGGTCTATCTTGGAGAATGTTCCATGTACGCTTGAGAAGAATGTGTATTCAGCTTTTTGTGGATGAAGTGTCCTGTATATATCTACTAAGTCCCTTTCTTCCATTGTTTCCCTCAAATGAAGTATGTCCTTGCTAAGCTTGAGTCTGGTTGATCTATCAAGAGGTGACAAAGCAGTGTTGAAGTCTCCCACTAGTATTGTGTTGCTATTGATGTCTTTTTCCAAATCTATGAGTAGTTGTTTTAAGTACTTTGCTGGTCTCTCATTAGGTGCATATACATTTATTATTGTAAGTTCTTCCTGTTGTACAGATCCTCTGATCAATAAGTAATGGCCTTCACTGTCTCTTATGACCTTCCTCACTCTGAAATCGATGTGGTCTGATATAAGGATGGCTACCCCAGCTTTTTTATGGGAGCTGTTTGCCTGTAGGATTGTTTTCCAGCCTTTGACTCTGAGTCTGTGTTTGCTTTGACTATTGAGATGCGTTTCTTCCAGGCAACAGAATGTTGGGTTCAATTTTCTAATCCATCCTGCCACTCTATGTCTTTTAATTGGTGCGTTTAGCCCATTGACATTGAGAGAGATTATTGTTATGGGATTTTGTCCCATTGTTCTGTTAAAATTTGGTGTATTTGAGGGGCCTTTCTTGCCTTAAAGTAGCCCATTTAGTTGTTCTTGTAACCATGGTTTTGAGTCTATGAAGTTCCTGAGCTGTTGTTTGTCTGTGAAACTGTGTGTTGTTCCTTCTATTATGAATGAGAGTCTTGCTGGGAAAAGTATTTTGGGGGAGGCATTTATTTCATTGAGTTTTTTTACTATGCCCCACCACTGTTTTCGGGCCATGAGGGTTTCATCAGAAAAATCAGCTGTGAATTTTAAGGATGCTCCTTTGTAAGAGATTTCTTTCTTCGATCTTGCTGCTTTCAGAATTTTGTCTCTGTCTAAGGTTTTGGTCATTTTGATCAGAATGTGTCTTGGGGTATTTTTATTCGGATTTCTTCTAGCTGGTACCCTTCGGGCCTCCTGAATGTGGTCACAAGTTTTCTTCAGCTCTGGAAATGTTGTAGCAATGATGTCTTTGACAGTTTCTTCTTCATCGAGGTTTTCTTCCTGTCCCTCTGGGACTCCAATAATTCTTATGTTACCCCTCTTGGCTTCATCACGATCTTCTCTTGCCATCTGTTCCCGAATTGTGAGTCTCTTTTCCATTTTCTGCTCTTTTCTGGAGAGTCTCTGAACTTCATCTTCGAGCTCACTGATTCTGTTCTCAGCCGCTGTTACTCTGATGCTGAGGCCTTCCACTGAGCTTTTCAATTCGCCTACGAGATTTTTCAGGTCTGACATTTCTGATTGCATTTTCCTCATTTCTGCCTTCAGATCCTCTTGTCTTCTATTGGCATTATCATAAGCCTATCTTAACTCACACTGCATATCAAGCAGAATAGTAACACTGAACGTGAAGGACTAAACCACACCTCTCACAATGGTAAAGCAACGCAAAAGCCCACCAAACATTCATATTGAAGAGTCTAGCCCAGATGACACCAACAGTGCAGTAGTCTTAGACAACCTCTCTGACAAGGAATTCAGAAGGGAGCTACTTAGGATGCTTAGGGAATTTAAAGAAACAATGGAAAGCAATGCCAATAGAAGACAAGAGGATCTGAAGGCAGAAATGAGGAAAATGCAATCAGAAATGTCAGACCTGAAAAATCTCGTAGGCGAATTGAAAAGCTCAGTGGAAGGCCTCAGCAGCAGAGTAAGAGCGGCTGAGAACAGAATCAGTGAGCTCGAAGATGAAGTTCAGAGACTCTCCAGAAAAGAGCAGAAAATGGAAAAGAGACTCACAATTCGGGAACAGATGGCAAGAGAAAATCGTGATGAAGCCAAGAGGGGTAACATAAGAATTATTGGAGTCCCAGAGGGACAGAAAGAAAACCTCGATGAAGAAGAAACTGTCAAAGACATCATTGCTACAACATTTCCAGAGCTGAAGAAAACTTGTGACCACATTCAGGAGGTCCGAACGGTACCAGCTAGAAGAAATCCGAATAAAAATACCCCAAGACACATTCTGATCAAAATGACCAAAACCTTAGACAGAGACAAAATTCTGAAAGCAGCAAGATCGAAGAAAGAAATCTCTTACAAAGGAGCATCCTTAAAATTCACAGCTGATTTTTCTGATGAAACCCTCATGGCCCGAAAACAGTGGTGGGGCATAGTAAAAAAACTCAATGAAATAAATGCCTCCCCCAAAATACTTTTCCCAGCAAGACTCTCATTCATAATAGAAGGAACAACACACAGTTTCACAGACAAACAACAGCTCAGGAACTTCATAGACTCAAAACCATGGTTACAAGAACAACTAAATGGGCTACTTTAAGGCAAGAAAGGCCCCTCAAATACACCAAATTTTAACAGAACAATGGGACAAAATCCCATAACAATAATCTCTCTCAATGTCAATGGGCTAAACGCACCAATTAAAAGACATAGAGTGGCAGGATGGATTAGAAAATTGAACCCAACATTCTGCTGCCTGGAAGAAACGCATCTCAATAGTCAAAGCAAACACAGACTCAGAGTCAAAGGCTGGAAAACAATCCTACAGGCAAACAGCTCCCATAAAAAAGCTGGGGTAGCCATCCTTATATCAGACCACATCGATTTCAGAGTGAGGAAGGTCATAAGAGACAGTGAAGGCCATTACTTATTGATCAGAGGATCTGTACAACAGGAAGAACTTACAATAATAAATGTATATGCACCTAATGAGAGACCAGCAAAGTACTTAAAACAACTACTCATAGATTTGGAAAAAGACATCAATAGCAACACAATACTAGTGGGAGACTTCAACACTGCTTTGTCACCTCTTGATAGATCAACCAGACTCAAGCTTAGCAAGGACATACTTCATTTGAGGGAAACAATGGAAGAAAGGGACTTAGTAGATATATACAGGACACTTCATCCACAAAAAGCTGAATACACATTCTTCTCAAGCGTACATGGAACATTCTCCAAGATAGACCACATGCTGAGCCACAAAACATGCCTCCATAAAATTAAGAAGGTAGAGATTGTATCAACAATCTTCTCAGACCATAATGCGCTGAAATTAGAAGTAAATCACACACAAAAACAGAAAACTAAATCAAACACCTGGAAATTAAACAGTGCACTATTGAACAACGAGTGGATTAGACAGGAAATCAAAGAGGAAATCAAAAGATTCCTAGAAACGAATGAAAATGAGAACACGAGTTACCAAAACTTATGGGACACAGCAAAGGCTGTGTTAAGAGGAAAGTTTATAGCTCTACAAGCATTCCTCAGGAAGGAGGAGCGAGCACACATAAGTAACCTAACCTCACAGCTTAAGAGCTTGGAGAAGGACCAAAAAAAGGAGCACAACCCGAACAGGAGAAAGGAAATAATAAAACTCAGAGCAGAGATTAACGAGATGGAAACCCAAAAAACAATCCGAAAGATCAATGAAACCAAGAGCTGTTTCTTTGAGAAAATTAACAAGATCGATAAGCCTCTAGCAAAACTCACAAAGAAAGGGAGAGAGAAAACCCTAATAAACCGAATCAGAAATGAAAAGGGGGTCATTACAACAGAAACCACAGAAATTCAGAGGATCCTCAGGGAGTACTTTGAGAAGCTTTATGCCACGGAACATCAAAACCTCGAGGAAATGGATAAATTCCTAGACTCCTACAGACTCCCAAGGCTGAACCAAGAAGACCTGGAATACCTGAACAGACCTATCACCATCAAGGAAATTGAAATGGTAATAAAAAGTCTCCCCAAGCACAAAAGTCCTGGCCCGGATGGATTCACTAGTGAATTCTTCCAAATCTTTAAAGAGGACTTACTCCCAATGTTCTTTAAGCTTTTCCACGAAATCGAAATATCAAAAACACTTCCAAACAGTTTCTACGAAGCAAATATCACACTGATACCAAAAGCAGACAGAGATACCACAAAGAAAGAGAATTACAGGCCGATATCCCTGATGAACACAGATGCAAAGATCCTCAACAAACTACTAGCAAATAGAATCCAACTACTCATTAAAAAGATCATACACCATGACCAAGTAGGATTCATCCCAGGGATGCAAGGATGGTTCAACATTCGGAAATCAATCAACATAATCCACCATATCAACAAAAGAAAAGATAGAAAGCATATGATCATATCAATAGATGCAGAGAAAGCATTTGATAAGATCCAGCACCCCTTTATGATGAAAACCCTAGCCAAAATGGGTATAGAGGGGACCTTCCTCAACATAATTAAAGCCATCTACCACAAGCCTACAGCAAGCATCATCCTCAATGGGGAAAAACTGAGAGCCTTCCCTCTAAGATCAGGGACGAGACAGGGATGCCCACTCTCTCCACTGCTGTTCAATATAGTACTGGAAGTACTTGCAATAGCGATTAGGCAGGAAAAAGATATTAAGGGCATTCAGGTAGGAAAGGAAGAAATCAAGCTCTCACTATTCGCAGATGATATGATACTCTACTTAGAGAACCCAATAACTTCCACCAAAAAACTCCTAGAAACAATAGACTCGTATAGTAAAGTTGCAGGTTATAAAATCAATACCCAAAAGTCCATGGCTTTCCTATACGCAAACAGTGAGAGAGAAGAAAGCAACATGAAAAAAACAATCCCATTCACAATTGTGCCCCAGAAAATCAAGTACCTAGGAATCAGCTTAACTAAGGAAGTAAAGGACCTGTACAAAGAAAACTACAAAACGCTACTTCAGGAAATAAAAGAGGACATGAGGAAATGGAAAGATATCCCCTGCTCATGGGTCGGGAGACTTAACATTGTCAAAATGGCAATACTACCGAAAGCATTGTATAAATTCAATGCAATCCCTATAAGGATACCCATGACATTCTTCAAAGAAATGGAGCAAACACTCTTGAAATTTATATGGAACAATAAGACCCCACGAATAGCTAAAGCAATTCTTGGGAAAAAGAAAATGGGAGGAATCAACCTCCCGAACTTCAAACTGTACTACAAAGCAGTAATAATTAAAACAGCATGGTACTGGAACAAAGGCAGATCTGCAGACCAATGCAACAGGGTTGAATACACTGACATCTCTCCTCAATCATATGCTCATCTAATCTTTGATAAAGGTGCAAGTAATGTGAAGTGGAGTAAGGAAAGCCTCTTTAATAAATTGTGTTGGCATCACTGGACGGCTACATGCAAAAAAATAGGCTCAGAACTCTGCCTAACACCATGTACAAAAGTAAGATCAAAATGGATTAAAGACCTCAACATCAGACCAGAAACCATAAGGTACATTGAAGATAAAGTTGGCAAAACCCTCCATGACATTGAAGCTAATGGTATCTTCAAAGATGCCACGCCACTGGCCGAGCAAGTGAAAACAGAGATAGATAAATGGGACTATCTTAAACTAAGAAGCTTCTGCACCTCCAAAGAAACAGTGACCAAAATACAAAGACAGTCTACAGAATGGGAAAGGATATTCACCGAATACACATCTGACAAGGGGTTGATATCCAGGATATACAAAATACTGGTTAAACTCCACAAGAAGAAAACATCCAACCCCATCCAAAAATGGGGCAATGAAATGAACAGAAACTTTCTCAAAGAAGAAATCCGAATGGCAAAAAAGCACATGAGAAAATGCTCTACATCATTAATCATCAGGGAGATGCAGATCAAAACCACAATGAGATACCATCTCACACCTCAGAGACTGGCCCACATTCAAAAGAACAAAAGCAACCGATGCTGGCGTGGATGTGGCGAGAAAGGGACACTCCTTCACTGTTGGTGGGAATGTCCACTGGTTCAGCCCTTCTGGAAAACAGTATGGACGATTCTCAAAAAATTAGAAATTGAGCTCCGATTTGACCCTGCAATACCACTCCTGGGAATATATCCCAGAGAGGCAAAAATGTATAGTCGAAGTGACATCTGCACTTGTTTGTTCATTGCAGCACTCTTTACAATAGCCAGAAACTGGAAGAAACCTGAATACCCAAGAACAGATGACTGGTTAAAGAAACTTTGGTACATCTACACAATGAAGTACTATGTAGCTCTTAGAAAAGATGAAGTCATGAAATTTACATACAAGTGGTACAATATGGAAAGTATCATGCTAAGTGAAATGAGTCAGAAAGAGAGGGATAGACATAGAAAGATTGCATTCATCTGCGGGATATAAAGTAACAAAGTATGAGATTAATACCCAAGAATAGCTGAGATCAGCACCAGGAGGATTACTCCATAACTTAGAGGCCAGCCGGGTATCCTAGAGGAAAGGGCTGTTCAGATAGAGAAGGGAGCACCAAATAAAGGATGTTTGGAGGATCCTCCCAGGAGGGGAGATGCATGTCGAAAGTAGACTATGGACTGAACATGTTTGCCACTCAATGCCTCTTTTGCAGACCACAACACCCAAAAGGAGAGAGAGAACACAGGGGATTGCCCTGCCACAGAGACAGGGGGGATGGGGGGATGGGGGTGGGAGGGATATTATCCATGGTGGTGGAAAATGGGCACTGGTGGAGGGATGGGTATCTGATCATTGTATAATTGAAACCAAAGCACAAAAATTGTAAATCTACAACTTTAAAAAAAATAAAATAAAATAAAGGAAAAAAAAGAATACTGTCTTCATATTGTATATGAGGAACAATTTATTAATAACCTTATTGTACTGTATTATTAGGCTTTGTTTGGGATCACATCCACTGTTATTCAAGGCCTACTCTTGGGTCTGCTCTCCATAACTTACTGTACTATGCTGCTTGCTACAGAGCCCAGATTTCATTAATATCTATATACTTCTTTTTTCAGTTCTGTGATACATATTTTTCATCATGTTTTCTTTACACTTCCTCCTATGTAACTCACATGAAATAGAAAAATTATATTCATGTATGCATTATTATTCTTAGAATTATTAGTAACTACATTGTAGATAAAGAACTTAAGACACAGATTTTAAATAAAGTTTTCCTTCCAAAAACATTTCATGGGAAAAACTCAAGTAGTTATTTTTGAAGTGGATCAAAAATGAGGGTAACCTTCAATGCATCAACAAGATTAAATCGTATGTGAACCGTAAGTAACAGGTACTCATCGCACAAGTCAAATGGAAACCTGATGATTACAATGATAATAGTTGTAAAGACCCCAAATGCCTATATTAATGTAAGATATCTTCCTTCCGGTTTCTGTCCTTGTAGTGATCATTCAGGGTCCTGGCCAAAAGTCCACATGCTTTAGGATGTGTAACCTGGAAATTCATAAGGCACTGAGAGAGATAGTACTGGAGGGAATAAGGCACTTGTCTTGTACACAGCCAATCCAGTTGAATCTCTGTCACGGCACACACTCTCCCGAATGTTCTAAGTGGTCACTCTAGAGTGTAGAGCCAGGAAGAACCCAAGATCACTGTCAGTTATTGGTCCAAACTCTACACCACCCCACGCCCCGCCCAATAAAAATTATTGGAATATAGGAAATCTCTTTGCCATCTCTGGGCCTCAGGTTTCTTCTTGTCCAGAGAATGTTTCCCATTCTCTTAGACTTCCTAGTTTGAAAAACCTTCCATTCTAGGAAATAGCATAGGAGTCAATAGGAGAGCAAGCTACAGGCATTTCTAGGGTAAGGAGAAACTATCTGTAAGCAAGAAATCCAGGTACGGACACGATCACCTGGTTCTTCTACAGTTCTGTGTTCACTTTGGGAGCACTATACCAAATGCACAAAGTGCCAAAAGGTTCCAGGCTTTGAATCACCCCAAATTGTTGGAATTTTGGAAACTCAGTTGACTGTTGGTACTAGAAGCATCTTGATGGCTTAAATTTTAAGTTCATATTGTTCCTCTCAGCATTGAAGGAGATTATTAGTCTCACAGATTTTTTTCATCACCCTCTTGTTCCTTACAGAAAATTTTCAAAATCCATCTGTATTGCGAACTGCACATACTCTGCAGCTTTCCCTTCCCGTGGTGAACGATGCTTCCCTAACAGGAAGTGTCTGCAACTACTCCAGAGTATCTGCTCCAGCTGGTAGTTCTGCTTGGCTCCTGCCCTCAACCTCTGGCACCTCTTTCCAACCACTGATGGGTATTGCCTATATTTACCAACATTTCAGCACAACAATGCTATCTGGAGTGTTTCACCAGAGTCATATATCCACCTCAGCTGCTTCCTACCCTGGAACAATGCTATCTGGAGTGTTTCACCAGAGTCATATATCCACCTCAGCTGCTTCCTACCTGGTAAATCTCCTTTCTGGCCTGCAGTCCTATGATTCCATGTCATACACAGGACAAAATGGCTCTGCCCCCCAAGCTTACAGCAACTCATCTAGAGAAATGGTTATGGTTCTGAAGGAGGTCCAGACCCCAAATAACCAACCACCAGCCTCCTCCTCTGGAATCGACTTCTCTCTGTCTGCTCAACCCATCACAGAATCGAGTTATCAAGGTGAGTCAAACTAAGAGAAGGGAAAGAAAATTCAAAAATTGGGGTCAAAAACGAGAAAAACTGTCCATAGATAGGTGGTATTTAAATACACTGAGATTTTTAAATTTAAAAAAAAACTCAGTTCATGTTTACTCCCCTCACTCATTTTACAGTATGTTATTTTCACACTCAACATAAGAGCTCCTAATGGAGATTGGAAGGTATGATAGTATAATGGACATCTAGGTTTCATATCAGGAAACTTCAGGAGCACACAAAAGAATGCCACGTTTTCCCCTAGTTATTTCATTTATTTTTTAATTTTCATTAGTTAAACATCATGAGGCACAGTTGTAGACTTACAAATTATTGTGCTTGGATTTCATTTATACAATGATGGAGTATCCTCCACCCAGATCCTCCAAATTCCAGTAGGCGTGGGTCACACCCACCATCTGGCCCCCTGGCGACGTGTAATCCCATCAGCGGCCAAGACTCAGAGACTATAAAAACCAGATCCCGGAAGAGAAGAGTGCAGTCTTCTGCCCCCGCGCCTGACTGTCCTCGCTCGCCGGGGCCCCTTGGAAGGGAGTGGGTTCAGCTTTCCTCCCCGCCCCGACCAGGGCTCCGGCAGCCAAAGACCTCCAGGACCAGCCACCACCATGCTGAGACCACTCTCTGCACACATGAAGGTACTGGCAGAGGTACAATGTCACGCGGGTTCCGGGGCCAAGATCTCCAAGCCTACCCAGATTTGCGCCGAGCATCCTCCACCCAGATCCTCCAAATTCCAGTAGGCAGGGGTCACACCCACCAACTGGCCCCCTGGCACCGTGTAATCCCATCAGCGGCCAAGATTCAGAGACTATAAAAACCAGATCCCGGAACTACACGGCTGCATTCGCGGCCACGCGACATCTTATTATAACATCTTATTATCTCATTCCTACTTTGGACAAACTGGCAGTTTACCGAATGTAGCCTGCCCACAGGGCAGAATCTGGCAAACTCCCCTTGGCGTACCCAATATGCCAAATACCAGTAACAATGATGGGTCTCATTCTCCTAAAGAGCCTTGAATATAATCTCAGGGCTAGGATGAAGGAGACATTACTGGGGCCTGCTTGAGGCAATCGACGAAAAACAGGATGATTTGTGATAGTGATTGTGAATGATGGAGTACCTATCCCTCCACCAGTGCCCATCCTCCACCACCATGGATCCCAGTATTCCTCCGACCACCCATACCCCCCATCCCACCCAGCCTCTGTGGCAGGGAATGCCACATTTTTCACTTTTCTATGTCAGCAGTCCTCCAGAATTACCACACTAAAAGTAAAATATATATAAAAAGTCTGTTAATATAATAAAAGTATGTTAAAAATGTTAAAGTAGTATTTTGTTATTTTCTTAAGAAGTTTCAGAACTCTTATTGTAATGGTACCACTTTATCTTTCCCTTCCATTAATGAACAGCAAGGTTCTGAATACACTTTTGGTTCAGAGATTCTGTCTCAAATCATCAAACCTAGCATCTGTACTTCAGCACAAATATCATGTTGAAGTAGTGCATCATTCATACTCTTGCTCGAGCGGGCCCAGTAACGTCTCCATTGGAGATTTTGTTGTTACTGTGTCTGGCATATCGAATACGTCACAGGGAGCTTGCCAGGCTCTGCCATGTGGATGAGATACTCTCAGTAGCTTGCTGGGCTCTCTGAGAGGGGCGGAGGAATCGAACTTGAGTCGGCCATGTTGGCTGCAAGCAAGGCAAACACCCTACGGCTGTCATACGCTTATTCTATGATATCAATGACCTTTTATTTTTCCATGAAAGTGAATAAATTGAGAGTAAAATACATTACAATGCTAAGCTCTGTATGGCACTCATTAGTCTAAAAATCTCTAATTTAAAAAAAAAAACTTTTGTTTGGAGGAGCTTGAATCTGTGTCATAGCCCAAAGTGCTCAGGGATTACTCCTGGGTCTTTGCTAGGGATCACTTGAAGATGCTGAGGAGATCATACCTGATACGAAAGATCAAACAGAGGTCAGCTGTGCGCAGGGCCAATGCTTTACCAAATGGACTATCTGTCTGTCCCAAGTCTCTTATTTTTAAGTGCAGTTTACACAGAAACTCTTTCAAATACAAATAAAACCAAAAAACAACAGCACCACATGACAAACAGTAAGAAATACAACATTTACCTCCAATCCTCGAACACAGGGCCTTGTCCATTATCCGTAGAATACCCAGTAACAATGCCTTGCCTATTGCTGGTAGGTGCACAGTTGTTGCACCACTAGTTTTGTGGAGGGAATATCTCATTTCGCAGGCACTGATTTCATCCTTGCTTCCTTTTTAGTGATGAATTTCCTGGGGATGGAGACCGCCCAGGCATCGCAACGTTCAGGTCAGACATTTGGTCTGACACAAATTTCCGAATTGCCCACATGTTGCAGTAGCAAGATTCAAAGACCTGAGAGTAATCCAGCACCTGAGCTTGGGAAAGTTCCCATAATATCTCCAGCCCAAAGTAACCTGGCGCTGACCTCAACTCCAACTCAGGAACTAAAAGTTAAGAATTTTGATCAGATGAAAACTGGGCTTTCAAAACCTCTGGAAACCTACCAGATCCCAGTAGACCTAGATCAATGCAAAGATCTGCAGGTAATGAACACCACTGACACCATCACTCTGAAGCAGGTGCAAGAGAATTCAAGTGGCACTAAGGGGACCTCCCATGCAAAACGGAAGAACAAAAAGGAGGCTTCTGAACCTCCTGAAGGAGAACTCAAGGCCAAAATCCAGCCAAAAGTCCGAGAATGCTTGCTAAGGGGAGCAGGGATTGTTCGTAATGCTGCAGTCAGTGATAGGTGTCCTGTGACCACAGCCAAAACTAACAGTAAACCTCACAAAGCTGCCTCCATCAGGATCAGCAAGACAAAGAGCCATGGCAGGAGAAGATAAAAAACACCAGAGAAAACTCTAAGAAAGATAACGAATGTAAGCAGCCAGGGGACAAGGTCAAGGCAAAAGAAAAGCCCACCATTGGCAAAATGACACGCAAGAAAAGACAACCTGAGTTTTGCCAAGAGACCATTAAAAAGCCCCGCCGCTAACTAGGCATACACGTGCTGGAGTCTGTGCAAGTGCTTCATGCTCTGGGGAAGAAGAGTGATCCAAAACCTGGAATCTCTTCCTCCCAGGTCCTGAGTAGCTCAAAGAAACCTAAAGATGTCAAGCCATCCTCAGCTGTCAAGCCATGCCTAGGTACTACAAGGGGTGGAAAAGTCCTTGAGAAAACTCAGGACAAAGCACAGAAACCAAGAAGCAGTGCTGAAAAACGCTCATCTCCACCCCAGTCTGAGCTGCCACCTCCTGGGAAGATCAAATTGGTACCTTTGCCGTTTCTTACCATGGAGAGGCCGCAAGCTCAACCTGTTCCTCGGAGATGACAATCTGTGGCCTCACATCGTCCTGCTGCAGCTTACCCTGCCAAGCCTGGCTCTACCAATGCAGCTCAGTCAGTTGCTGCCAATTCTTCCCGCTCAACCACTGCATTTTTGCCTGGTCCTTCCAAACCTGCTCAGTCCATTTCAACCAACCTATCTCGACCAGGTTTGTAGAACCCTAGTAGCCAGCCTATTCTTCAGGCTGCAGCTTCTAGAGCGGGAGCCTCCTCCCGTCTCTGTGAACAAGGGGCAGTCGCCACCCAAACGTCAGCGTCACTTTCTCTTCCAAGACTTCCATTTCCAACCGATTCCATGGAGAAAGCCCAATGTTCCCGGGCCAGTCACGTCAAAGCCCATCACCAAAGAGCAGATACCAGAGCGTGAGGTTATGAAAAGGAAGGCTCAGCAGGAGCGTGAGAACGCTGCCAAACACACCTCTTTGGGGGAAAGTGCAGTTCTTTATTGAGAGGGAAAAAGAGATGGACATCTCTCTCTACTATGGCTACGTAATGTGAGAGATGGAATGGTAGGTTCCACTTTAGATACCAGATGGTTGCCCTAGGCAAACACTGACATGCCATATACCTTTATTTATTCTAATATATTTTTTCAAATTAAAGAGATGCATCATAGTTAATTGGTTGTTAATAAAAGTTCTGAAGTTTGAGATGCTGTCAACTGTGGTTGATTTTGGGAGTGGCTGGGAGTTGAAAGAGGGGATGGGAAAGAATGGGAAGTTAGAGAGAGGAAAAAGGGGAAATAGACAAGATTCTAAGAAATACAAAATTGGTCCAGGGTTATAAATCCCATAAGATGAGAAATTGCATGGGCCCGATGAAGAGTGGGGTAGGGTCAGAGGAAGAGTATAGCTGACAGGGCATTTGCTCTGCAAGCAAGAAGGACTCAGTTCATTTCTTGCAGTCTTTTATGGTCCCCAGAGACCCACCAGATGTGAAACTTGAGCACAGAGCCAGGAGTAAGACCAGAGCACAGTCAAGTATGCCCATTCCTGGTGTCCTCGAAAAAAAAATGGGAGAAATGGCACAGTCTGCGGTTTTCGGTTAAAAGAATAAATTTGGAATAGGCTGAGGAAGGCAGATGACTCTAAGATGATGAGAAGAAAAGTAAAAATTATTCCATGGAGGCTGTCTTTACACCTCACGGCCACCTTTGGAAAAGAACCAAATTTGAGACACATCACTAAAAGGTTTGGGTGGTCTATCCATAAATGATGGTTGGGGGATGGGAACACATACACTGGGGAATAAACCTACCAGATGAGTGATCAATGCCCTCAGAGTCATTCAAGGATGACTCTTAACAAGGACCAAGCCAAGAAAACAGTTGCAGCACGAAGCCTGAAGATCAGCTCCTGGGAGATGCAAAGATAAGTCACCATGTCCTCAGGCCCTCTGTTCAGCACCCCTAGCTGCACCATTTCACTTATTCCCAACAATATTCAGAGTTGCTATCACAGTGACACTTTACTAGTGAGTTTCAACAATGCGGTCCATTGCCTATGTAAGTCTTTGGATTTGTAAACTCCCCAAGGTAGCCAAGCCAGCTTTCAGGAAATACATGGTGGGGGGACCTCAAATTAAATTAGCTTGAGGGGTGGTCTTTGGTCTTCCATGGTCCCTGGTGCCTGTAGCTTTCTCTAAACATCACTTTTAACTGCAGCTCACACAAGAACCAACTTTATAAATGGCGTTGTGGCTGCATTGCGGTATATACTGTACTAAGACATGCGTCCTAGGTCACCACTCCCAAAGCAGTTGGTACTGGTTCACCTTGAGCCTGGAAGGTTGTGGTGGAAAGAGATGGTCCTAGGAGAGTTAATGGGGTGATGGATGGATGGAAAGGAAACCAGGAAGGGTAGGGAACTGGAAATCTGGTGATCATCATGGGATAGTTGGTGGATGTTTTTCAAATACGTTAAAATATTTTTTGTAAATGAGATTCAAGACAAAAATCAAAAATAAGATAGGTTCCAAAGAACAGTTTACATATAAGACTGAGAGAGCTGAAAGGGCTGGCATTCCTTCTGGAGCTTTCACTCATACCATTTACTAAATATGGTATTTTCACATCACTTAGCTGTGGAGAGGAATGGTGAGAAACAGAATGCCACCAGAAAAGCAAACTGGATGACCACCTTCAATAAAAGCCAGGTGGAAGGTGTTCACATGGATTCCAAGTGCAAATATATGTTAACAGGAACATATATTTAACTACCTCTGCTTGGTACCACTAACTACTTTGTTGAAAATGGGGGGAAAAGAACGCAGTTTCTGACTGACCTGAGACTAACCAGTTAATAGATTTTCCCAGGAAATGGTAGTTGACTGGCTGGGAACAGAAAAACGTGAAAAGTGTTTTGCTACCATTAATATATGGCTGGAGGAAATTGATCCCAGTAATCTCTTAAAACTAACAAGCTTCAACTCTCTTGAAGGAATATTGTATTCACTGAGGAAAAAATGTTGGGAGAAAAGTCTGAAATGATGGGTAAAGAGACAATAAGTGCAAAAGGAAGGGCTTGACATTTGGGTTTCTCTGAAAACAAACCTTGAAACAAAAAGATCTGTGGGGAACATGATTTACTGGGAATGGGATCTGAGGAGGAAAAGACTGATATCAGGGATTTGAATTAGAAACATCCAAGTTAAGGAAGACTTAGAAGCTGACTACTTCCTGGTCAACATGGTTGCAAGACTACCAGAAATTACCAAGGAATTTACCTTAATTTTCTTTCTTTTATATGGTCAATTACAACATGTATTCTGTGCCTTCTTCAAACAGAATTTGGAGTATTCATTTCTTTCTCAATATTCTGTTCATTTGTGTAAGCATGACATTGGCAACTGTCGCCCGATCTGCCTATTGTCTGTCATCTACAAGTTGTTCACTCGAGTCATCCTGAATAGGATTGGCAGAACACTAGATGAAGGACAACCATGCGAACAAGCAGGGTTCCGCAAAGGATTCAGCACCATCGACCATATCCACATGATAACCAAGCTCATTGAGGTTTCTCGGGAGTTCAAGATGCCGCTCTGCTTAAAGTTCATTGATTTAAAGAAGGCCTTTGATTCTGTTGAGACGGAAGCGGTCATTGAAGCCCTAGCCAATCAGGGCATTCAAGCCCAATACATCAGGATCCTCCGTGAGCTGTATTGCAGATTCACTACCAGGACCTCACCATTCTACAAAGAAGTGATCGTTGATGTCAAGAGAGGGGTGCGGCAGGGTGATACCATTTCACCGAAACTCTTCAGTGCCACCCTCGAGAACATCATGCAATGACTGGAATGGGAAGGAATGGGAGTGAAGATAGATGGTCGGCAACTACACCACCTCCGCTTTGCTGATGACATTGTTTTAATAACACCAAACATCAGCCAAGCAGCACAAATGCTGGCCGACTTTGACCGTGAGTGTGGAAAGGTAGGACTACAGCTGAATCTTATGAAGACAATGTTTATGAGAAACAGCCTCGTTCCTGATGCCCCATTCGCTCTCAATGGAATGACCATCTCCGAATGCAACAGCTATGTGTACCTAGGTCGAGAGGTCAACATGATAAATGACCTGGCACCCGAGCTGCGCAGGAGGAAGAGAGCGGCTTGGAATGCCTTCAAGAACATCGATGAAATAGCTAAGAGGACGGAGAACCTCCGGCTCCGGGCACATCTCTTTGATTCCACTGTTCTTCCTGCATTAACATATGCCTCAGAGACCTGGGCCCTACGCAAACAAGATGAGAACGCCATTCAGGTCTCCCAAAGAAGAATAGAAAGAGCTATGCTTGGAATATCACGTTTCACTCAAATGAGAGAAAGAATCCGGAGTTCTGACATTCGTCGACGATCAAGGATCAGGGACGCTGTGTCATTTGCCAAGGTGTCGAAAATCAGATGGGCTGGTCACGTAATGAGATTTAAAGACGACCGTTGGACTACAGCTGCTAGTGATTGGATTCCACCGGATGTCAAAAGACCGCGTGACCGCCCACCTACCAGATGGTCAGACTTCTTCGTCAAGATCATGAACGATCCGTTTGAGGCCCTTCATGTTCCCGGAGCAAACAGATGCCATTGGGCTACACTAGCACGCGACAGGGACAAATGGAGACGTTACTGGCGCCCGCTTGAACAAATCGACGACTAACGGGAAGTTAAGTGATTAAGTGATTGTGTAAGCATCATAAACAACTGCTGGATAACAGAATTATTTCATCGGACTTATTTTTTACTTTAATGTTTAGTTGAGATTACTGAAAACTACGTCTATAGTGAAGTTTCTCTTGATTGGTACAAGTAGAGAGGGGAGGTCTAGGGATGGAATTAGAGATTATAGGGTACCACATTCAGTTCCTAATAAAACAAACAAAGGACAGTGTCCCAAATAGACTTTTGAAAAAGATATTCATCTCTATTTAACCTGTAAATTCAGCATTTTCTATATTCAATTAAAAATGCAAGAATGTTCCTATATTTGGTCTTTTAAAGACATTCCAGGTTGGTTAAGGAAACAAACACTGCCTATGAAATCATAACAACTTAATCATAAAAACCTGATTACTACTTAAATTTCCAAGAATGTCAGTGCTAAGAATTATTTCCCTGGATCTCACTAGTGTACATGATAGTCATATGAATACATCTGTGTGGATACATCGCTGGTATCTAATTTAGAGAATAGATATATAGATATTAGATCATATAGCTGAGTGTGATCTCAACTTTTCTAGACACTCCCCTGCGCCCCACACACCCAAAGACTTGCACTAATCCTTATGGATCCATGACTTTTCCTCCTCCCCTCTCCCAGAGTCTTTTAAAATTTCTTCTCCAGTACTAATGTAATGCACTTTAGAAAATCTTGAGTTAACCTTAATTGTTGTCATTTAGCTTTTATATAGAGAACCAAGAAAATCTTATTAAAAGTGTATTTTTGTATTCTTTGAAAATGGTCATAAGAACAGTATCATTGAGTCCCGGAATATACATTATATAAAAAATTTTCTGATAAATTCCTTGTACAAATCAATAATCGGAGAAATAAATGACTTCTCTGAATGAGAATGAACTGGGACATTTCAAAGTATTAATCAGTGAATCAAAGATGAATCATAGCATCCTATAGCTAAAAATGATCTTGATGTACTCTAGTCAACACCATTACATTTTTTTTCTTATACCAGCCAATAGCACTTTTAATTTGTTAAATTATTATCTATTTAGGAAAGATATCCCCTGCTCATGGGTCGGGAGACTTAACATTGTCAAAATGGCAATACTACCGAAAGCATTGTATAAATTCAATGCAATCCCTATAAGGATACCCATGACATTCTTCAAAGAAATGGAGCAAACACTCCTGAAATTTATATGGAACAATAAGCCCCCACGAATAGCTAAAGCAATTCTTGGGAAAAAGAAAATGGGAGGAATCAACCTCCCGAACTTCAAACTGTACTACAAAGCAGTAATAATTAAAACAGCATGGTACTGGAACAAAGGCAGAACTGCAGACCAATGCAACAGGGTTGAATACACTGACATCTCCCCTCAATCATATGATCATCTAATCTTTGATAAAGGTGCAAGTAATGTGAAGTGGAGTAAGGAAAGCCTCTTTAATAAATTGTGTTGGCATCATTAGACGGCTACATGCAAAAAAATAGGCTCAGAACTCTGCCTAACACCATGTACAAAAGTAAGATCAAAATGGATTAAAGACCTCAACATCAGACCAGAAACCATAAGGTACATTGAAGATAAATTTGGCAAAACCCTCCATGATATTGAAGCTAATGGTATCTTCAAAGATGCCGCGCCACTGGCCAAGCAAGTGAAAACAGAGATAGATAAATGGGACTATCTTAAACTAAGAAGCTTCTGCACCTCCAAAGAAACAGTGACCAAAATACAAAGACAGTCTACAGAATGGGAAAGGATTTTTGCCGAATACACATCTGACAAGGGGTTGATATCCAGGATATACAAAATACTGGTTAAACTCCACAAGAAGAAAACATCCAACCCCATCCAAAAATGGGGCAACGAAATGAACAGAATCTTTCTCAAAGAAGAAATCCGAATGGCAAAGAAGCACATGAGAAAATGCTCTACATCATTAATCATCAGGGAGATGCAGATCAAAACCACAATGAGATACCATCTCACACCTCAGAGACTGGCCCACATTCAAAAGAACAAAAGCAACCAATGCTGGCGTGGATGTGGCGAGAAAGGGACACTCCTTCACTGTTGGTGGGAATGTCCACTGGTTCAGCCCTTCTGGACAACAGTATGGACGATTCTCAAAAAATTAGAAATTGAGCTCCCATTTGACCCAGCAATACCACTCCTGGGTATATATCCCAGAGAGGCAAAAATGTATAGTCGAAGTGACATCTGCACTTGTTTGTTCATTGCAGCACTCTTTACAATAGCCAGAAACTGGAAGAAACCTGAATGCCCAAGAACAGATGACTGGTTAAAGAAACTTTGGTACATCTACACAATGGAGTACTATGTAGCTCTTAGAAAAGATGAAGTCATGAAATTTACATACAAGTGGTACAATATGGAAAGTATCATGCTAAGCGAAATGAGTCAGAAAGAGAGGGATAGACATAGAAAGATTGCATTCATCTGGGGGATATAAAGTAACAAAGTATGAGATTAGTACCCAAGAATAGCTGAGATCAGCACCACGATGATTACTCCATAACTTAGAGGCCAGCCGGGTATCCTAGAGGAAAGGGCAGTTCAGATAGAGAAGGAAGCACCAAATAAAGGATGTTTGGAGGATCCTCCCAGGAGGGGAGATGCATGTCGAAAGTAGACTATGGACTGAACATGTTTGCCACTCAATGCCTCTTTTGCAGACCACAACACCCAAACGGAGAGAGAGAACACAGGGGATTGCCCTGCCACCGAGGAAGGGGGGGATGGGGGGATCGGGGTAGGAGGGATATTATCCATGGTGGTGAAAAACGGGCACTGGTGGAGGGATGGGTATCTGATCATTGTATAATTGAAACCCAAGCACAAAAAATTGTAAATTTGCAACTGTAAAAAAATAATCACGATCACGACCACCATGTTGTTCGTCGATTGCCTCGAGCAGGTGCCAGTAACGTCTTCTTCATCCTAGCCATGAGATTTTTTTTTTTTAAGTGCCATATTCAAGGCTTTTTCAGGGTTAGGAGAATGAGACCCATCATTGTTACTGGTATTTGGCATATTGGGTATACCACGGGGAGTTTGCCAGACTCTGCCGTGTGGGCATGTTACATTTGGTAGCCTGCCAGTTTGACCGAATTAGGAATGAGATGATAAGATGATAACATTCCAGGAGCTGAGTGTGATGATCTCTGGATCCTGGCCGTTGTTGGAGTTACACGGCAGTTGGTGGGTGTAACTGTCTAGTTACTGGCAGGTCCAGTCCCAAACTGTGCAGGCTTGGAGATCTCAGCCCCGGGTCCCACACACCTGGGTTCCTCTGTCAGTTCTTTTATGCATGAGGCTCATCCAAGTGTGTGGAGAGTGGTCCCAGCAAGGCCTTGGCTGGGCCTCGGTGGTCTTCAGCTGTTGGGCCCTGGTGGAGACAGTCAGGCATAGGATAGGAGACTCTGCCTTGTTCTCTCCCAGGAGCTGAGTGTGATGATCTCTGGATCCTGGCCGTTGTTGGAGTTACACGGCAGTTGGTGGGTGTAACTGTCTAGTTACTGGCAGGTCCAGTCCCAAACTGTGCAGGCTTGGAGATCTCAGCCCCGGGTCCCACACACCTGGGTTCCTCTGTCAGTTCTTTTATGCAGTTACACCCACCAACTGCCGTGTAACTCCAACAACGGCCAGGATCCAGAGATCATCACACTCAGCTCCTGGGAGAGAACAAGGCAGAGTCTCCTATCCTATGCCTGACTGTCTCCACCAGGGCCCAACAGCTGAATACCACCGAGGCCCAGCCAAGGCCTTGCTGGGACCACTCTCCACACACTTGGATGAGCCTCATACATAAAAGAACTGACAGAGGAACCCAGGTGTGTGGGATCCGGGGCTGAGATCTCCAAGCCTGCACAGTTTGGGACTGGACCTGCCAGTAACTAGACAGTTACACCCACCAAAAAATAATAATAATAATAATAATAATTTAAAAAAATTGATACAGTATGTTGGTGACAAAGCAAAAAAAATTATTATCCATTTATTTTTATTAGTGAAACACCATGAGGTACAGATGTAGACTTACACACCTTTGTGCTTGGGTTTCAGTTATACAAGTATCAAGTACCCATCCCTCCACCAGTCCCCATTCTCCACTACCAAGGAACCCAGTGACCCTCCCACTCCCCATATCCCCCACTCCACCCCACCTCAGGGCATTCCCTTTTGCTTTTTCTTTGCTTTAGGGTGCTGTGGTTTGCAATGGATGTCAATACCATTACATTTTCAAAGAAGAAAATAGGCCCCTATATGTTCAAGACACTGCTAGTCTCCTGAGCTTCTTCCCAGCATGTACCCTGCTCCAAGCCCGCCCTTTGGAAATATGCTGGGAAGGAAAACTGGATGTTCCTTTCCTCACACTGACCTGAAAGACTCTTGCTGATTCTCAGCCACATCAACTATTTCATTTGTTGCCTGATATCACCTCCTGACCTTTATTTTTTAAAATATATTTGATTTGTTTCTGGAATATAAAGAAAAAATTAAATGGACTAATAAAACAAAAGCAAAATCTAACCTTTACACTTTGATATCAGAATCGTCCTTACAAGAGGAGAAGTAAATGACTGAAATGGGTAGGGGAGTGTTGTTAGTTGGTTGTGGACAGTACTGGATATTTGACAGTGCATGGAGTATGAATACACAGTTGCTGAGATGAGGAAGTCTGTACTTGAAGCGAATGCAGTTTGTACACTAGTCATCACAATTATATGTCCATATGAAATTTATCTACATATGCTTTGTGCCTCCCTTGCATTTATGTGTTAATGTGTTATGCATGACTTTATCCTGGCCTCAGAAATGCATCTGAGGGCACTCGGAAAATTAGTTGAGCCCCAAGTAGGGGGAGAGAAGTAGTAAATAATTGGAGGAGGAAGAAATATGAGTTGGAGCTCACGAGACGTGTAAGAGGAATATATAGATATGTATGTGTGTGTAAATACACATATATATGTATAAATATATATATGGGCTGGAATGATAGCACAGTGGGTAGACGATTGCCTTGCACGTGGTCAACCTGGGTTTGATTCCTTTGCTCCTCTCAGAGAGCCCAGCAATCTACTGAGAGTAACTCTCCCGCATGGCAATGCCTGGCAAGCTACCTATGATGTATTCGACATGCCAAGAACAGTAACAACAAGTCTCACCATAGACACCTTTCTGGTGTCCGCTCGAGCAAATCGGTGAACAATGGGAGGACAGTGCTACAGTGCTATGGTTAATTCAAACGTTGTTTATGCAAAATATGAAAGAAACAAATAAATATTCTATAAAGCTGATTACACCTATTAAATTAATATAACTTTAAATAGTGTTTAGAAATGAAGTTGAAGAATTTTTTTAAGGCTATAGAAAGATATTGACAATATATCAAGAAACACATGGATCTTTGAGGAGCAAGAACATGTAGCTGTTGTCCTTCCTTAAGATTATTATTTATTTTTGCTTTTATAAAATATACTTACCCTGAGTTTTTGTTAATAGCTTCCGTTTCTTAGAAAGCATCATAATAAATTATATTATTTAAAAAATTAAAAAGTTGGGTTTTGTAAATGGATTCTGTATGTTTGGAACCTGGGAAGTATTTTCCTATGTAAGCTACATTAAACATGATATTTATAACAGAAATACCATTTGCAGTACTATTCACAATAGCCAGAAGAAACTATGGTATACCTACAAAATTGAATACTACGCAGTTGGTAGGAAACTGACATCATGAAATTTGTTTATAAATGGATGTACAGGGAAGAATATCATGCTCAATGTAATCAGTCAGAAGGAAAGAGGTATACTGATTGGTCTACCCCTTTTTTTGGATGTAAAACACCAGAATATGAGACTAATACCCAAGGATAGCAGAAACACAGGCAAGGAGAATTGGTCAATGGTTGGACGCTTGCCACAAGCACTGAAGGCGGGCATTTGGAATAAAGAATGGACCGCTATGACAATGATAGTTGAAAGTGATTACTCTGGGTGAGAACTGAGTGCTGAAAGTAGGTAAAGTAATAAACGTGATAACGTCTCAGTATCTGCATTACAATCCATAATGCCCAAAAGTTGAGAATGAGAGAGAGAGAGAGAGAGAGAGAGAGAGAGAGAGAGAGAGAGAGAGGTGCCTGCCATAGTGTAGAGACAGCAGGCTGTCAGGTCGGGTGTGGGGTTGGGAGAGGGAGTGGTGGGAGAGAAACTGGGGACATTAGCAATGGAACTGTATACTAGTGGAGGTTGGGTGTTAAAATGTCCTATGATTGAAACTGAATCATGAAAAGGTTTGTAATATGTGTCTCCTGCAGATTCAATACAAAAACATGATATTTAGTTTCTACCACCATGACTAACCTACGAATTTGCTGAAATTTAATCACCTTGGCTGGGCTCATTACATGGGTGCCTGTGTGGTAAAACTTTTTTCATTTTATGTGGACTTAAGAGACAAAACTAATAGGATTGGGACTTCTGGTGGAGGGAGAGAAGAGCACAAAACACCCTGTTGACCACAGCTCAGCAGGGTCAGCTAACTTCCGTGATGACAGACCTCCTTCACTGATTTCCTCTTTTTAATGTGGAAAAATGAAAAGATTTTGCAGGCTGCCAGGGGGTTGTCCCCTCCAGTTCACACTATTTTCTTTTTGATCAGAATTGTTTAAAGATTATTTGAAAAAATTGGAGCTTAATGATTTGTTCTCATATATTTCCCCTACATGGTGTCAGTGGGCATTGATCCAGGAAGGCAAGCATGAAAAAGTTGAGGTGTATGTCTTAACCACCAATGCCAACACTACTGTAAGTATGGAACCCAAAGTACAATAGTTAAACTTCAAAATGTGTTTGTCAAGGAAATCGATGGGAATGCAGGGAGAAATGGGTCATTTGTTGGTGGAGGGATGCAGACACTGGTGGTGTGATTGGAATTGGAATATTGTATGACAAAACTCCATTATAAATGACTTTGAAAATCAAAATTGCCTAAATTTAAAAAAAAGAGAAGTCAATTTATGTCTATATTTCAAGAAAGCTTGTCTTAGCAAATTTTGGCAGGGAGACCATAGTTGGTAGAGAGAGGGAGAAAGAAAGGGAGAGTTGACAGTTGGGAAGAGAAGCCTGGATATCATGGAAGAGATGAAAGCTGATCTTAGAAGATTTGGAGCCATCAGAGTTTAGAGAGTTAAATGGTGAGACCATTGCAGTTTAGATAGTTAAATAGAGAGATTGGTTTCAGTCATCAGCAGTGTATACATAGAGAGAGTTCAAAGACCTCACTGATATTCAGGCTATATTAACTAACAAGAGAAGCATTTTTTTTCCTGAAGCACTATGTAAGGATAATATATTGCCAGGAAGAATGATAAGAAGTTGGTTCTCTTTTTCACAGATTAATACATTAGAGATGAAAACTTTTATACAAAGGAATCTATCATCTTGTCCTGTTGCTCTGTTTTCGTGTCATCATTCCATTCTCCCCCATGACCCTACCTAATCAGGGCTCTCCACATTTCTCAGCAGTGTCACCACATAGCCTCAGAGCATGTGTTAACTGCCGGTAGCTCACAGCTCCCATGTTTTACCCACACCTAGGCCAGAGCCATCGTTCTGAAACCAAGGATATTTGCTGAAGGCCCGTTGTTCCTTGAAGTGGCAGTCATGGTTTACCTCTTCTATTCATTGTGTTTACAAATTTAGATGAATGTCACTATAATAGTGACAGGGATTTTCCAAACTAAGGAAAGCATAAATATTTCCCTTTCCTCCAAGAATTTTGGGCTAGTTATTTTCTATCCACTGCTAATGATATGTGATAATTAGGAAACAGAACTGAAGTAAAAACAGGGACATTTGTCAATTTGGTGCCATGACTAATCAGTCTTAGTATAAGTATATATTTCTAGAAAAAAAAGCAGAAGAAAAGGAGTTGGTTGCTAGCAAAGAATGCCAAATCTCTGCCAAGAAATCCTTTGAAAATAAAAATTGTGACTATGGACTGAACATGATTGCCAGTCAATGCCTCTTTTGCAGACCACAACACCCAAAAGGAGAGAGAGAACAAAAGGGAATGCCCTGCCACAGAGGCAGGGTGGGATGGGGGGGATAGGTGTGGGAGGGATACTGGAATCCATGGTGGGGGAAAATGGGCACTGGCAGAGGGATGGGCATTTGATCATTGTATAATCGAACCCTAAGCACAAAAATTTGTAAATGTACAACTGTACCTCATGGTGTTTCACTAATTAAAATTTTAAAAAAATAAAATAAAATAAAAATTGATTTGTCTGCCAGAGATCAGCAGATGGGAACCTGAGTGAAGGCAAAAGATTAAATTGGTTGACTTTTATTTTTCCTTGAGTATATTAATTTGATTTTGGAGTCAATTTATATGACAGTTCATCAGGACACAGAAATTTTCAGCAATTCTCTTGTTTAAAAGTATAGTGATACACCATATCTCTGTCTCACATTATTTTTATTTCTGACAGTTTGACACAAAAGATAAGTCAAAATCATAGACAAATGTAAATTATTTAAATAATTTTAGATTATTTAAAATTACCTTATAGAATTACATTATAGAATTTCATAAATTTTAGGATTATGCAGAATCAACTTGCATGTATCATATTACACCCACTACTGAAAGGCCTACTCTGTCATTCACCATTGTTCAGTTTTTCCACTTTGATTACACCTTTCCATCTGGTAACTAACTAGTCTTATAGTTCTACAGTTTGTTTTTATTGCTTTGAAAAGATCAAAATTATGCAATTTTCAACATTGGATAAAACTAGAGGATATCATGCATGTAAAGTTAGCCTTAAGGAAAGGAAGAGATACAGAGAGATTCTTCTCATATGTGGGATGTAAAGACACACAGCAAGGTAGCAACAAAGGTTCAAGGACAATGTAAGGGGAGAACTGATCCACACAATTGAATCAGGGGATTGGGAAGGAGGGATTCTGGGGGTTTGGGGAAGTGGGAGGGTTTATTTTTGAGAGAATGAGGAGTGTCATGTTGGAATTATGTGTATGAGAAACCATTATTAATTGAATTATAAATCATAGAATATAAATAATGTTTTAGACGTTTGTCTGTCTAATTTTATTCTTTTAATTTGTTTTCTCCATATGCCACATATGCATGAACTTGTGTGATGCCTATCTTTCTCTGCCTGGTTTATGTCACTAAACATAATATCCTCATGTTATACATTTTTATACAAATAATAAGAAGATTTTACTTCATACACCTGAGTAGTATTCCATTGCTTTACAACCATTCATTTTCAAAATTTGTGGTTTAAAAGATACAAATATTGGTTTTAACAATGCTCTGGTGCTTTAAAATCTTTAGTCTAGTGAAATAAAATATATTTTATTGAACAAACTTATAAACTTGTGAAACAGGTGTAGGGTGGAATGGAATATATATATTCAAGAAAAACACTAGTTTAACAAAGCAAGCAAAGAGAGACATAGAGAAAGGAAGCACGTTATTTCTTCAAGGGAGAACACAAGCTTGAGGACCAAGAAGACTCTGGTAGTTTAGGAATAAGAACTTGGAGTGGTATGAACTTAACTTGTGCACTCTAGGGGAGAACCTGAGTGAAACTATTAGAAGTACATTCAGGAGCATGATAAACTGGAGTCTGCACTTGGAGGGAGGAGGGTAGAGATTTCTTTGGGGAGATCTGGACTATGGAGAACAGTAATATTATAACATTAATGATAGTATCTTTCTGTGGGATTCCAAAAAAGTCTTTAACAGTGGAGTCAAAATGATAACATTCTTAGGTATTTGGATTTCCTATGGAAAGTACTGTAAAGCTGAGTTTAAGCTCTGGATGCCTCCAACTGAAACAAGGTCAACAAGTCATGAATGAAAAATTACAAGTTAGATGGATCAAGGATTCTGATCCGAGTGAAAGGCTAGCTTTTGGGTGGACAATTTCTACTGATGGTCTGATGTAGATTCTGATCCTGGGATACGTAACAGAAAGGAGGTAGTGACAGGTATTCTCAGAAGTGAAGCCTCTGAGACAGAATTCCTTCATGCCAACTTATGGGTTATCAATGTTTGCTCATGGCTGCTACCATTATAACATGCCATTCAATGGTTCTGTGGTTTCAATTTACTGTGACAATGTAAAGATGAAGTTTCTAAATGGAAGGTAAAAATCTGAGGCCCTCAAGATGATGAATTATGGGGAGGGGGGGAGCTGGAGCTATAGTACAGCAGGTAGAGCATTTGCCTTGCACACGGCCTACCCAGGTGACATTCCCAGCATCCTATATGGTCCCCCCAAGCACCGTGAGGAGTAATTCCTGAGTGCAGAGCCAGGAGTAACCCCTGTGCATCGCTAGGTGTGACCCAAAAACGCAAAAAAAAAAGAAAGATGATGACTTACCTTTAGATATTTTGAAGTCAAGTAGAAACAGCCAGAAAGCTCGCCAGTAAAGAGTTCACCTGGGTTGGAAACATCATCACCTCTAGCGTGAGAGCATACAGAAAATAAGGTTTCCATTTTATGCCAAGTTAAAGCAAGTCAGACATGATCTTGGAAAGTTTGTCAAAGGAAAGCATGGTTATAGGAAGGATAAGGTGACAAAATATACAAGTGAAGAAAAGGTCAAGAAGTAGGCGGTACAATGGCGACCAGGTATACTAAGAAAAGCATTTTTTAAAAAAGAAAATGCAATGAGACATCAAAAAAGACCTTTTTAAATGTTTAAGAACAGGGATATAACTCAGTGATAGAGCATTTGCCTTCCATTGTATGATGATCTGGGATTGATCCTTAGCATTGCAAACAGCATTATTTTTTAATTTTTAATTTCTTTCTTTCTTGCTTGCTTGCTTGCTTTTTTTTTGTTTTTTGGGTCGCAACTGGCTATGTATAGGGGTTATTTTTCATTTTTAAAAAAAACTTATAATTTTAATTTTTTACCTGTGGTTTAAAAGGAAATCTAAAATATTTTAGACTAAATATATGTGAAGAAGAATAAAATTCACGGGAACTATTTAGTGTTCTTAATGATACAGCAGTCAGAATTTTGAGGTTAATTGTATGGGTATTGCATAAATAATGTTTCCCATTATGTGGGCTGTCTTTTTATCATGGTCACCCTTTTTTCTGAGTTGCAGAAACTTCTCAGTTTAATGTAGTCTCATTTGGTTATCTTCACTTCTTCTTCCTTGGTCAGTAGTGTTTCATTCTAGAAGTTTCCCTTAGCTTTAATGTCACGGAGGGATCTTCCCACATTTTTCTCCATATATCTTAAGAATTCAGGTATGATATTGAGGTCTTTAATTCATTTGATCTGACTTTGTGCCTGGCACTATAAAGAGGTCTGAGTTCATTTTTTTGCATATTGCTGTCCAGTTTTCCCAGCACCAGTTGCTGAAGAGACTTCCTAGCTCAATTTCATATTTCTTGATCCTTTATGAAAGATTAGGTAATAATAATCTGAGGACCAGCGTCAGGATATTTGACTATAATCCATTGATCTGAGGCCTGTCTTTATCTGAATATCATGGTATTTTCATTACTACCACTTTGTAGTAGGGTTTGAAGTTGGGGAAGGTGTTCCCTTCTTCTTTTTACCAAAGAATGCTTTAGCTCTTCATGGGAGTTTATTGTTGTGTATGAGTTTCAAGAGTGTTTAAACTATTTATTTCAAAAATGTTATGGGTATCTTTATAGGAAGTGCATTAAATCATTATAGAAATTTGGGGTGTATTGCCATTTTGACAGTGTTAATCCTCTCAATCCATGAGCATGGGATGTGATTCCATTTCCTCATATCCTCATTTATTTCGTGAAGTAGTGTTTTGTAGGTTTTTTTTTTTTTGGTATAGTTCCTTAACTTTTTTAGTTGATTCTAATATGCTCGATTTTCTGAGGTATTATTGTGAATGGGATTGTTTTTCTCTATCTCTTTTTTCTCTTTCATTATTAATACATGGGAAAGCCATGGACTACTGGATATTGATTTTGTAATATGCTACTTTACTAAACAAATCTATTGTTTCCAGGAGCTTTTTTGTAGATTCTTTGGGATTTTCTAAGTATAGTATCATGTCATCTCCAAATAGTAAAACCTTGAGTTCTTCTTTTTTATCTGGATTCCCTTGATATCTTTTTTTAACCGAAATCATATGGCAAGTACTTCAAGTACTATGTTGAATAGGAGTGGTGAGAGTGGGTAACTTGTTTTGTGCCTGATTGTATTTTGGGATTCTAGCTCATTGATTTCTGCTCCAAGCCTTTAGTTTTTCCCCGCTGAGAATAATGCTTGCCTGGGATTTGTGGTAGTTTGCTTTGACGATATTGAGGAAAGTACTTTCAAATCCCATTTTGTTGAGAGTTTTTCATCATGAATGGGTGCTGGATCTCATCAAATGCTTTATCTACATCTATTGATATGATCATATGACTTTTATCTTTATTTTATTGAGATAGTGTATTCTGTTGATTGACTTGAGAATCTAAAGCCATCCTTGCATCCCCAAAATAAACATACTTGGTCATAGAAAATATTTGGGAGTATTTCTGTTTTTTCAATTTCCTGGAAAATCTTGAAAAATGTTGGCAGCAGTTCCTCTTTAAAGATTTGAAATATTTCACTATTGAATCCATCTGGGCCAGGGATTCTGTTTGGGGCGATACTTTTGACCATCATTTCAATTTCCTTGGTAGTGATAGGTTCAAGTATTCCAAATCTTCTTGGTTCAGCCTTGAGAGGTAATTGGAATCCAATAATTTATCAATTTATTCAAGATTCTCTCGTTTCCTGCTGCAAAGGTTCTCAAAATAATCTCTGATGATCTTATGGATTTCTGTAGTTTCTATTAGGATAACCCCCTTTGCATTTCTGATTCGATTTATTAGAATTCTTTCTCTTTGTTTCTTTGAGAGGCTTCTCGTGGTTTATTGATCTTGTTTATTTTCTCAAAGAACCAGCTTTTGCTTTTCTTGGTCTTCTGGATTGTATTTTGGGATTCTAGCTCATTGATTTCTGCTACAAGTTTTATTATTTCCTTCCTCCAGCTCAGTTTGGACTACTTTTGTTGGTCATTTTCCAAAATCTTGAGCTCTAATTTATTCGTGTAGGCCCTTTATTTCTTCCTGATGAATTCTGGCAGAGCTATACTCTTTCCTCTTAACACTGCTTTTGCTGTGTCCCACAAGTTCTGGTAGCTCGTGTCCTCATTCTCATTTGTTTCTGGAAACTTTTTATTTCCTCTTTCATTTCTTCTCTAAGCCAATGGTTGTTCATAACTTCCCTTAAATAAAATATTTCCTTGCTTAGCTTTAGTCTGTTTGATCTATCGAGAAGTGACAAAGAAGTGTTGAAATCTCCAACTAGTATTGTGTTGCTATCAATGTTTTTCTTTAAGTCTATTAGAAGTTGTTATTAAGTATTTTGCTGGTCTGTCATTAAGAGCATATACATTGAAGAGGGTGAGTTCTTTCTGATGTACAGATCCCATGATCATTAACAAAAGACCTTCACTGTCTCTGATAACCTTTAGCCTGAAGTCCATGTGGTCTGATACTAGTATGGCCACTCCAGCTTTGTGCAGGTGATATTTTCTTGAAAACTTGTTTCCCAGCCTTTTACTTTTAGCCCATGGGTGCTTTGATTGTTCAGACGTGTTTCTTGCAGGCAGCAGAATGTTGGGTTCAATTTTTTAATTCATCTTACCATTCTGTGCCTCTGAATTGGCACATTTAGTCCATTGACATTGAGAGAGATTGTTGTGATGGGGATTCGTGCTATCTTTATGTAGAATTTTTGTACTTGTGGGGATTGTCTTAGCTTAAAGTAGCCCTGTTAATTCTTCTTGCAACAAAAATATGGAACTCTTTACAAGTTTGCATGTCATCTCTGTGCAAGGACCATGCTCATCTTTGTATCATTTCAATTTTAGTATATGTGTTACCAAACCTAGTAGGAGTTAATTTTTCCATATTTTTCTCTTCTTATTACTTTGAGTGTTGTCCTTATTCACTCCTCCTATGGCAGACAGTGATTCCTAAACAAGGAATGTATTTCAAAGTAGCGTGAATAAATAAAGTTAGAACTTTAATGTCCCAGAAATAAAAATATGGTTTTTACCATATTATCTTTTACCGTACCCAAGGCATCAGTTTTACAAAATAATTCTTTTGGAAGATGGTATATTGTAAAATCTTATCATGCCGAAGGTTGTGTGTTCATGGTTCACTGGATGGCACTGTCTCACCGCCTGCGTTTGGTGCTCTTGTGCCGCTGTGTGTGGCCTGGATCGGAACGGCTGTTGGCCAAGGGCAGACGGAAGAAGAAACGAGGGCCAGACCGGTCTATATCAATAGTAGTTTATTCCAATCCTCTTCACTCCTGTCTTTCTCTGCCTCCTTCTCTCCTGGGTCCCAGTCTTGGAAGCTCTCTCCTCTGGCTCTGACTCTGGATCTCTGGAGCCTGAGCTACTCTCGGACTCAGAATCTGAGGGATTTCCAGCAGTCTCATAATCTGCATCACTTTCATCTGATGCACTGGAAGTGGAGCTATATTCATCAGCCTGAGAATTATTTTCACTATGAAAACCTTTTCGAGATTTAGGTATGGGAGGAGCTGAGGCTGTATTATCCCTAATATTCTCCTTCTCCTCAACTGTGCTTTTCCAAAACAGGAGAATAGAATCAACAATCTCCCATGTAAACAAGAATTCCAGGGGAATCTTAGTCCCTTCCTTAGATGCCTTATAGACATTTTTCTTAACTTTTTTCCAAATCTTGGTTTCTAGAGTCCCTTCATCCAGGAACCATGGATTTACTTCATAAATTACTTTAAGGCAGGACCAGAGCTGGTCTCTGGAAATGTAGAGTTTTGGGTTCCCTGTCTTGTGGGAGAGACACTCAATCAAATTTATAAACGTCTTCGCCTGTTCAGTCTGACTCGAGAAACTATGAAAGATCTTGGGAAGGCCCAGAATCTGTCCCATCTTAGTGGAAGATTGCTGGTAGAATTCTAATTCCCAGAAAACTAAAAATCCTACTCACTTTCTAGAGTGGGGATGCACCGAATGCTATTCTTACCTTAAATTGGTAGCTTGAGCCCGCCCAAGGGACGCCAGCTGTAAAATCTTATCACGCCGAAGGTTGTGTGTTCAGAGGCTCACTGGATGCCACTGTCTCACCGCCTGCGTTCAGTGATCTTGAGCCACTGTGTGTGGCCTGGATCGGAATGGCTGTTGGCCAAGGGCAGACGGAAGAAGGAATGAGGGCCAGGCCGGTCTATATCAATAGTAGTTTATTCCAATCCTCTTCAGTCCTGTCTTTCTCTGCCTCCTTCTCTCCTGGGCCCCAATCTTGGAACTTCTCTCCTTCTGGTACTGACTCTGGATCTCTGGAGCCCGAGTTCTCTCGCTTATGACTCCCTTTCCGAGCTTACTCTTAGTTTATATAGCAGTCACATAAGGCGGTGACATAAAGGTGGGTTGAATACTGACGAATCAACAAAGAGAGGTAAGAGCACTCCTCCAGGAGATTAACTCAAGGATAAAATCTCATCTACAGAGATTACTTCAGATTACTAGGAGATCCACCCAAGGGTGGGATCCCAACAAGGGTGTGTTCTTCCCTCAGTTAGTAATCTATTTAATAGTTGTAATAAATCTACTTCTAATATTTCTAGCAATGTCATTCTGTATGAGCACAGTAAGAGATAAATTTAGTTTGGTTCTTCCTGAGAACATCTCACTATACATTTCGCAGTCCTCAGGCCAGGTTAATCTTCCTAGCTCCAGCAGGGTCCTAGTCTCGTCGTTACTTACTTTTGGATCATGACAGCATTTGTCCATGATCATGCTCTCAACTTATAGTTGAGTATCATGGCTCTTCGGCCTGGCCCATTTCAATGCCAGGGTAGCTCACTGCTTGCCCTGGGTCCATTCAGTCCCTCGTCGGGACCCTGCTTTTGAGGTGCTAGGAACTAAAGGCAACTGAGTCAAGAAATCAGATGTCCAGGAGTAAATATTATTCAGAGTCAATCAACTCTCAAGTTAGAAAGCATAATATTAACTGTCTTTCTGTGTCCACACAGAAAGGATATTGCTTACAATACAAGTTCAGTGTTCTTAGATGGGTGTGACCTGACAAACCTAAGCTAACTGAGGAAGGACAAAAGAGTGTTATCCTACAGTATATAGTCCTGTTTAATGACCTTCCCTGAAACCTTCATTAAGACCATTAAACTAGAGCCTTTTGCTGTTCTCACCTAAGTCCCATGTACATCTCCAGGAAAAGGTGGATTGTGTTGTCTGCACTTTGACCACCTTGAATGTAAGTAGGATTTTTCTCCTGAAGGAAGAGGTGAGGAGCATATTGATGATTTCATTCCACCTTATTACAAGTTCAACTTGAACGGAAGGTGAGACTCATGAGGCTCCTGTAAAGTACAGAAAAAAGGGTTTCAGTGAAGTTTAATGGCCAACACACATTAACAACACAGATGACTCAAAGTAGCCTGTGTGCATCTTTGTGTATAGTGAGTTTCATATCTAATGATAGTGATTCTCAGTCATGACACATGGGCAAAACAGACCTGTATTTAAAAATCTAGTTCTCTGAGCAGAGTGGGGTTTCTTAGGTGATTGAACAAGTGTGTAGCAATTTATTACTAAGCACATAAGTAGTTTGAGTGATGTGTACTTTTCGATCTAAAATTAATTCCAAATATGTCTAATACGACAGTCTCCTGACCCCGCACCTGGCTTTCCTCACCGGGGCCCCTTGGAGGGGGTGGGTTGAGTTTCCCTCACCGCCCCGAGCAGAGCTCCGGCACCTGAAGACCTCTGCAACCAGCCATAGGTACAATTAAGACCACTCTCCCCAAGCTTGAAGGAGCCTCATGTATGAAGGAACTGGAAGAGGAACACAGGTGTGCGGGACCAGGGGATGAAATCTCCAAGTCTGCTCAGATCAAGACTCGGCCCCCTCCATAAAGATACCCCATCTTCTAGTAGCTAAGTGTTACAACCACAAACTTCCCCTGGAGCCATGTAATCCCATCAATGGCCAAGATCCAGAGACTGGATCTTGTTGATAAGACAACAACTCTTATTCTCCAGTTCTCACTCTCAGAGAACCTGGTAGGCTTCTGCGAGTATCTTGCGCGCATGGCAGAGTCTGTATTTCTGGTCACTGTTTCTTTTTAGGTACAGAAGCTTCTTAATTTAAGATAGTCCCCTTTGTTTTTCTCTGTTTCCAGTTGCTTGGCAAGTGGCGTGTTATCTTTGAAGATATCATTACCTTCAATATCGTGGAGGGATTTGCCCACATTGTCTTCAATGTACCTGAGGGATTCTTGTGTGATGTTGAGGTCTTTGACCCATTTTATATGACTTTTGTGTATGGTGTTAGGTAGAGGTCTGAGCCATTTTTTTTGCATGTAGCTATCCAGTTTTTTCTGCACCGTTTGTTAAAGAGGACTCTCTTGCTCCACTTCACATTTCTTGCTCCCTTATCAAAGGTTAGATGATTATATATTTGAGGGTGTGTATCAGTATATTCAATCCTTTTCCATTGGTCTGCGGTTCTGCCTTTGTTCCAGTACCGTGCTGTTCTCATTATTATCGCTTTGTAGTAGAGTTTGAGGTTGGGGAAGGTGATGCCTCCATCGTCTTTTTCCCAAGAATTGCTTTAGCTATTCATGGGTGTTTGTTGTTCCATATGAATTTCAGGAGTGCTTGATCAATTTCTTTGAAGAATGTCATGGGTATCTTTATAGGGATCACATTGAATTTGTACAATGCTTCGAGGAGAATTGCCATTTTGACAATGTCAATTCTCCCTTTCCATAAGCAGGAAATATGTTTCCATTTTCTCATGTCCTTTTTTATTTCCTGTTGTATAGGTCCTTTACTTCCTTAGTTAAGCTGATTCCAAGGTTCTTGATTTTCTGAGGCACGGTTATGAATGGGAATGCTTTTTCATGTCACTTTCTTCTCTCTCATTATTTGCATATAAAAAAGCCATAGAGTTTTGGGTATTGATTTTATAGCCTGCAACTTTACTATAAAAGTCTATTGTTTCTAGGAGTTTTTTTGGTAGAGGTTTTAGTATTCTCTAAATATAGTATGATATCTTGTGAATAGTGAGAGCTTATTTCTACATTTCATACACGAAAAACCCTTAACATCTTTTTCTTATCTAATTTCTATTGCAAGTACTTCCAGTACAACATTGAACAGAAGTGCCAAAATGAATTTTTACTTAGCACTTTCTGTCTGTAAATTTCTATGCTAAGGTACAGCGGAATAAACAGTGATATCTTAGTAATTTACAAGTAAATTATGAAGACAGATAATATAAAAGATTTTTTGTATAAATTTCCTAAATGTGTAGCTTTAATTAAATATATTAAGAATAAATTGTAGGTCTTGATTATACCATGAAGATTATTTCCCTGTTAGAAGTTACCCTTCTAAAATGCAATAAAGTGACACATTTTGAAAATGTTGATTATTTGTTCATTAACTCAATGAATATTTGTTAGTCTGGTGGTGCAGTGCCTCCAGGAAGTGAACCTGTACCCTAAGGTGAGTGCATCAACAGTCTAATGGTGTCTTCATGCTTCCTGATAACCTCAAATGGCCACTGTGCCTCTGGCTGGATCCCAACACCTCACCTCAGGACTAAGTTTCCCAAGAAATTAAACTCCTGAAAGATATGTGGGAGCCATGTTCACAAACCACCCCTGGCTCAGCTATACAAGCTAATGGATTGGTCTTGTTTCAGAGACCCATAAACAAATCTTGAAAGAGATCAAAAGCCACAGTTAACATTGGACCTGCAAAAGGCTGAATACACTAAATCGGAGTAAATCGGAGGGAGGCAGGTTAGTTTGGTGCCCACCCAACCAGAACCCAGTGCAGCCACTTGCTCCCACAAGCCAAAATCGCCACCATGGCCTCGTCTGGTTTCCACCGTCTCAGGATGGCTCTCACTGAAATATAACAGCTGAAAATTCGGATATGCGGGTTTTGTGACTGAAATCTCCAGGCTTTCTCTGGGTCACGATGGGCATCCCACCCACACTGCCCTGTACTTATGGAAGCCTCAGCAGTCATTTCCATACCTCAAAGCAATTCCAGCCTTATCTTCCTGATAAAAATACTAAATTCCTTGAACAAACATGATAACCTCTTAGTACCTGTACGAGACCCATAATGCACAAAATAAAAAGGAGATAGAGAGAAAGAATTAAAGAGCCTGCCATAGAGACAGGCTGGGGGTGGGGGTAGGGTGTTGGGGGATGGTTTTACGGAACCAGGAACATTGGTGGTGGGAAATGTACACTAGTGGAGGGATGGATGTTGGATCGTTGTATGACTGGAAGCAAATTATGAATAGATTTGTGACAGTCTATCTCACAGATATTCAATAAAACATTAAAAATATATAACCTTCATTTGTACTTCAGACTACTGATATAACTTTAAAACCCAGCATATCTATTTTTGTGTTCTCTGTAGGAAAAATATGTTACTCACCTGTGTGCCAATAGCTTGAAGAATGCAAAGATACATCAATGACTGTCTTTGGCATGAATACTGTAATTGCAGCTATGTTATGTTTTAGAATCAGTTCGTGGACAAGACGTCAAGAGGAGCAGTGGCAAAGTGCATCAATGTTGAATGGATAATGTTTGAGGAGCTTGCAAGGGAGATGGAAAGATTTGGCATGAGAAGAGGGAAGAAACAGAAGAGTGAAGTACTAATAAGTATCATGAGAAAAATGCAAGGGAGGACATTTCATGGCAAGTGTCACACTCTGTTGAGCTTCTGGTGAGGATAAGTATTAGAAAGTATCTTTCCCATTTAGTGGTAAAAAGTTAAGTTTGATGGGTGTATTTAAAATTTACTTTGACAATTAGAATCACTAAGAGATACAGTTACAAAGTTGCTCATAATTGAGTTTCAGTCATCTAATGTTCTAGAACCTTTCCAGTATATTGGGGGCATTTCTGAAGTAATATCCCTGGTGCGAAGACTAGGGCATCTGAATCTTAACACATTTCACAAAACATATGATCTGTACTCACATGATTAACACTGTCTCCCCTGCTCTTTCGTTTATGTTTTCATGCAATAATTCCTTGTGAACCTCACCTCAAGTGAGGGTCCCTATTTAAGACAAGTACATATTTCTGGGGCATTATATATTTTTTGGTTTCTGGGAAAGTCTCTAAAGCAATGCTCAGGAGGTGTGGGGGCTCCACAGACAATTCTCAGAAAACGTGGCCATGGTGCTTGGGGGTCCTCCGAGGCTATACAGTCTTTGATACTCTGGCAATCAGTGCTGCTGGGAGTCAAATTGAGTGCATGTGAGGCAATTTCCATAAGCACTACACTATCTCCTGCGGTCCTGGGTATTAGATTTATGTCAACATTCCGAGGTCCTCCCTTTTGTCAGAAAGCAGAAACTCAAGCAGGAGAAAGTGGAAGAGACTTTAGGGTTTAGCTAGGTTGACTGAGCAGACGGTGATACCATTAAGATTGGAACATAAATTAAAAATAAAACAAGAGCCCCATGCCTTTTCCCGCTGAACTCGACACCCTCCACAGGGGGACACCTGCGGGGGACACCTGCAGCAGCTCCATGGGACTGTCCATCACCTAATCAGCCCCTCCCCACCAGGTGGGTAGGGGGAGCACAAGCCAGGTTCACTGCTCCTCACCCCCAGCCCCGCTCCTTTTCCTGCAGAACTGGACACCCTCCAGCAAGGGACACCTGCAGCAGCTCCATGAGATTTTCCATCGCTCCTCCTCCATTCCAGGATCCTGGGTGGGAGTGACCCTGGGATGGGCCAGGGGCGTGGCCACCATGTAGGGGGCGTGGCCTCCCAGAAGTGGGCCTGGTCTTCTACTGGGTGGGCAGCCGCAGTTATATTTCCCAATCTGGGCACTCAGGACTTTCATCCCTCACTTTGTCGCCTAATACTGACTAAAAATTTCTGACCACCTTTACTAGGAGCAATAGCACAGCAGTAGGGCATTTGCCTTGCATGCAGCCAACATGGCCGACCCGGGTTTAATTCCTCCGCCCCTCTCAGAGAGCCCGTCAAGCTACTGAGAGTATCTCGCCCCCACGGCAGAGCCTGGCAAGCTCCCCTTGACGTACTCGATATGCCAGACACAGTAACAACAAAGTCTCCAATGGAGATGTTATTGGGTCCGCTCGAGCAAATTGATGATCACCGGGAGGGCCTTTACTTACTTTACTTTACCTCTACTAGAATACAACATCCCACTCGCCTACTCCATTTCTAAAAAAAGACCTGTATGAAATGTGCTGTACAAGCTCAAAACTAAAAAGTACCCCCTCCAAAGCTTCACTCAATGTCGGTTTTAAAACAAAGAATAAGGCCTGATTGAGAAGAAGGTCGGAATCTAGAAAGGGAGAAGGTTGGCTACCATCGACCAACCTTATCCAAAATCCTTTCCCATGAAAAGAGGGAACAGTACCTGTGATTTCAGGGGTCTACCTCTAGGTAACCAAAACAACATGAAGAAACAGCGCAAATCTCCACCACAAGGGTAATATGAAGAAAAGAATCCCAAATCCTCAGCCGAGGTTGTCCACAATTGCGCTCTCTTTGATAAAGAATTCCAGGATAAAATGCAGAGGGTGTTAAAGGATATACTCAAGGAATCAATGGAAGAGATATCCAAAGACTAAAAGAAGAAATGAAAGAAACAATAGAACAGATAGTCAAGAAAATACAGGAAGAAAAGAAAACAGAATTTTAAAAAGCTACAAAAAGAAGAGTCACAAATAAAGGATTCAGTGGATGAAATTAAAAAGTCAGTAAGTGCCCTTAGCAATAGGATAAGTGCAGCTGAAGAGAGGATCAGAGAGCTTGAAGATGAGCAACAGAAATCCCATTGGGAACAACAAGCAATAGGAAAAGACCTCAAAATGGCTCTAAGGAGAATCAGAGACCTAGGGGATGACGCCAAGAGGAACAACATTAGAATCATTGGAGTACCAGAAGGACAGGGAGACAACCTCAATGAAAAAGCTAGAGTCAAAGAAATCATTGCTGAAAAGTTCCCAGAATTAAGGAAAACAGACATCCAGATCCAAGGAGCCAGAAGGATACCAGCTAAAGGAGACCCCAGAAAAAACACTCCAAGGCATATCTTATTCAGAACGATGGATGCTGTGGACAGAGACACAATATTACAAGCAGCAAGGTCAAAGAAGGAAATTACATAGAAAGGAGCATCCCTTAGATTCACAGCAGACCTATCAGTGGAAACCCTCAAAGCCTGAAGGCAATGGTGGCATATAGTGAAAAAATTCAATGAAATGAACGCCTCACCGAGAATACTCTATCCAGCTAAACTCTCACTCAAATTCGATGGAACGATACACCACTTTGTAGATAAACAAAAGCTCAGGAACTTCATACACTCCAAACCAAATCTAAAAGAAGGACTAAAGGGGCTCCTGTAAGATAAGAAGGAAAACACGTGTAAACACAATCAACTCCTACAGGAAGATGGCACAAAACCCCATGACAATAATCTCCCTTAATGTCAATGGTCTACATGCACCTACCAAGAGACACAGAGTGGCAAAATGGATCCAGAAACTGAAACCAACATTCTGCTGTCTACAAGAAACTCATCTGAACAATCAGAGCAAACACAGACTTAAAGTGAAAGGTTGGAAAACAATCCTGCAAGCAAACAGCTCCCTCACAAAAGCTGGGGTGGCCACACTAGTATCTGACAACATTAATTTCAGGCTGAAAAAATTAGAAGGGACAGCGAAGGCCATGTTCTCTTCATCAAGGGACACATACAAAAGGAAGAAATCATACTCTTAAATGTATACGTACCTAATGAAGGAACAGCTAGATACTTAAAACAACTGCTAACAGAACTTAAAGAGGACAGTGCTAGCATCACAATAGTAGATGGAGACTTCAACAACGCCTTATCACCTCTGGATAGATCAACAAAAACAAAACTCAGCAAGGAAACATTGGCTTTGAATGAAGAAATAGAAGAGAAAGGACTTATGGACCTTTACAGGGCTTTACACCACCCAAAGAAAGAATACACATTCTTCTCCAGTGCACATGGAACATTTTCCAAAATAGACTATGTGCTAGGCCACAAAACATACCTCAATAGAATCAGGAAGATAGAAAGAGTATCAACAATCTTTTCAGACCATGATTCACTGATGATAGATGTGAATCAAACACAGACACGGACAACCAAATCGAATACCTGAAACTAAACAAGTCACTGCTGAACAATGAGTGGGTCAGGAAGGACGTCAAGGAAGAGATCTAAAGATACCTAGAAACAAATGAGAGCGAAGACATGAACTACCATAACAGAACTTATGGGAATGCAGGTAAAGCCCTATTAAGGGGAAAATTTATAGCTCTGCAAACATATCTAAGGACGGAAGAAAGAATGCACATAAGCAACTTGACTTCGCAGCTCAAGATCTTAGAAAATGATCAACAGAAGGAACTTAAATCGGGCAGAATGAAAGAGATCATAAAACTTAGAGCAGAAATCAACAATATGGAAACCTAAGAAACAATCCGAAAGATCAATGAAACCAAGAGCTGGTTCTTCGAGAAAATAAACAAGATAGATAAACCACTATTCGATATGTCAAAACCAGTAACTACAACTGGTCTCATTCACCTGACCCTGACCGCTTCACCAACATGGCAGCACTGAGAAGGATGAGAAAGGAGAGGCCGACAAAATCTCAAGGCCGACCTAGGCTGCCACAACGAAGGAAGACAAAAATGATCGTCTGTACTTTCAATGCACATATGCTAGCATCAGATGCATCCATCGAGGACCTGATGGTACAAGCGCGAATGATCAAGTACGACATCATTGGTCTGACCAAGACAAGAAGGCACGAATCCACCATGCCGTTTTCGACACTGGAGAAGAATTGTTCCTCGGAACATGCGATAAAAGAGGTGTTGGAGGCGTCGGTGTCCTTGTCAACACAAACTTGGCCAAGAGCATTGATTCATTCGAATGCCTAACAACCAGACATTTACAATTGAATATATGTGGCTCACTGCCTGCAGTTTCTATCTTCGTTGTCTACGCACCAACATCTCATTATGATGAAAGAGAAATCGAGAAGTTCTACATGGAGCTAGAGAAGTTCTATAAAGAAGACCACACCTTCTACAAGATCATTGTGGGTGATTTTAATGCCAAGATAGGACCGAGAAGATCAGCTGAAGAACTTCACATCGGGACCCATGGCCTAGAATGGAACGAACAGGGTGAGAGACTGTCTGAGTTCATCATGTCAACCAAGACCGTTCATGGTAACTCACAGTTCCAGAAGGCAGAATCTAAACGATGGACATGGGAGTCTCCCGGTGGACGCTTCCACAACGAAATAGACCACATCATATTCAATCGATGGTTTTGCCTGACTGATGTCGCTGTTGTCCCAAAATTTCAAACGGGATCGGACCACCGTCTCCTTCATGCAAAATTCTACTTCACAGAGCGGGGAGAAAGGGCTGCAAAGTTCAGAAAGAGAACTCCCAGAATGACCACCAACTGGGAACGCTTTGGTACTATTGTGGCAATATGGGAAGATGCCATTGTAGACAACATTGACGAGGAATATGATCGACTGGTTCAGCACCTCCATGAATGTGCGAGGAACGCCAAGAGAGAGACAGCCACAAAAAATCACCTATCTTCGAAAACTCTTGAACTAATTTGCCAGCGTGGTTTGGCGCATGCCTCAGGCAACTGCAAGCTAACGTCTGAGCTCACAAAGCAGTGCAGAGATGCGATCAAGGAAGACCTCAAAGAGAGAAGAGCAGAAGTACTGGTAGATGCGGCAGAAGTCGGGAAAAGTATTCGTAACGCCCGCCTGTCCTTCGCCAACTACAAGACCAAGATGACTGCCCTCCGACGACCTGATGGACCCATCACATCCTCCAGAATGGCAATGGAGAAGATTATCCATGACTTCTACTCAAATCTCTTCGATAGCCATGTCCACTTGCCGACATACCAAATTCCACAGGATGGATATGTTATTCCCAACGTTCTCCCTTCCAAAATCCAACACGCCATTTCGTCGGTAAAGAAACAAGCAGCACCCGGCCCAGACAAGGTCAGAGCTGAACACCTGAAGAACCTACCGTCAGTACTCATCAATACACTGGCTCGGCTCTTCACTCGCTACCTGTCTGAATGCAAAGATCTATCCCAATGGAAAACCAGCAGGACCGTACTACTGTTCAAGAAGGGAGACATCCATGACATTGGCAACTATCGCCCAATCTGTCTATTGTCTGTCATCTACAAGTTGTTCACTCGAGTCATCCTAAATAGGATTGGCAGAACACTAGATGAAGGACAACCATGCGAGCAAGCCGGGTTCCGCAAAGGGTTCAGCACCATCGACCATATCCACACGATAACCAAGCTCATTGAGGTTTCTCAGGAGTTCAAGATGCCGCTCTGTCTAACGTTCATTGATTTAAAGAAGGCCTTTGATACTGTTGAGACAGAAGCGGTCATTGAAGCCCTAGCCAATCAGGGCATTCAAGCCCAATACATCAGGATCCTCCATGAGCTGTATTGCGGATTCACTACTAGGATCTCACCATTCTACAAAGAAGTGATCATTGATGTCAAGAGAGGGGTGCGGCAGGGTGATACCATTTCACCGAAACTCTTCAGTGCCACCCTCGAGAACATCATGCGATGACTGGAATGGGAAGGAATGGGAGTGAAGATAGATGGTCGGCAACTACACCACCTCCGCTTTGCTGATGACATTGTTTTAATAACACCAAATATCAGCCAAGCGGCACAAACGCTGGCTGACTTTGACCGTGAGTGTGGAAAGGTAGGACTACAGCTGAATCTTACGAAGACAATGTTTATGAGAAACAGCCTCATTCCTGACGCCCCATTCGCTCTCAATGGAACGACCATCTCCGAATGCAACAGCTATGTGTACCTAGGTCGAGAGGTCAACATGATAAATGACCTGGCACCCGAGCTGCACAGGAGGAAGCGAGCGGCTTGGAATGCCTTCAAGAACGTCGAAGAAATAGCTAAGAGGACGAAGAACCTCCGGCTCCGGGCACATCTCTTTGATTCCACTGTTCTTCCTGCATTAACATATGCCTCAGAGACCTGGGCCCTACGTAAACAAGATGAGAATGCTATTCAGGTCTCCCAAAGAAGAATAGAAAGAGCTATGCTTGGAATATCACGTTTCACTCAAATGAGAGAAAGAATCCAGAGTTCTGACATCCGTTGACGATCAAGAATCAGGGACGCTGTCTCATTTGCCAAGGTGTCGAAAATCAGATGGCCTGGTCACGTAATGAGATTTAAAGACGACCGCTGGACTAGAGCTGTTACTGACTGGATTCCACGGGATGTCAAAAGACCGCGTGGCCGCCCACCTACCAGATGGTCAGACTTCTTCGTCAAGATCACAAACGATCAGTTTGAGGCCCTTCATGTTCCCGGAGCGAACAGATGCCATTGGGCTACACTAGCATGCGACAGGGACAAATGGAGACGTTACTGGCACCCACTCAAGCAAATCAACGACTAACGGGAAGTTAAGTGATTAAGATAAACCACTAGCAACACTCACAAAGAAACAGAGAGAGAACACTAATAAACCGAATCAGAAATAAAAATGGAGATATCACAACGGACACCAAAGAAATTCAAAAGATCATCAAAGACTATTTTGAATGTCTGTATGCCAAGAAAAAAGAGAAGTTAGAAGAAATGGATAAATTCCTGGATTCCTATAATCTCCCAAAGCTGAGTCAAGAAGATATAGAATACCTGAATAGACCTAGTCACATCAAGGAAATTGAAACTGTAATCAAAAGTCTTCTCAAAAACAAAAGCCCAGGTCCAGATGGATTCACTACCGAATTTTTCCAAACATTTAAAGAGTATCTACTGCCAGTCCTTCTCAAACTTTTCCAGGAAATTGAAAAAAGACAAACTCTCCCAAACAGTTTCTATGAAGCCCATATCTCTCTAATACCAAATGGAAACAAAGACACCACAAGAAAAGAAAACTACAGGCTGATATCACTGATGAACATTGATGAGAAGATGCTGAACAAAATACTAGCAAATAGAATTCAACAACTCATCAAAAAGATCATACACCATGACCAAGTGGGATTCATCAAGGGAATGCAAGGATGGTTTAACATTCGGAAATCAATCAACATAATCCATCATGTCAACAAAACAAAAGATAAAAATCATATGATCATATCAATAGATGTAGAGAAAGCAATTGACAAGATCCAGCATTCGTTTATGATGAAAATCCTCTCCAAATTGGGGATAGCAGGGACTTACCCCAATATAGTTAAAGCCAGCTACCACAAGCATACAGCAAGCATCATCCTCAATGGGGAAAAACTGAGAGCATTCCCCCTAAGGTCAGGAATGAGATAAGGATTCCCACTCTCTCAACTGCTGTTCAACATAGTACTGGAAATACTAGGAATAGCAAGCAGGCAAGAAAAAGAGATTAAGGTCATCCAAATAGGAAAGGAAGAAATCAAGCTCTCACTATTTGCAAATGATATGATACTATACTTATCATATCATATAGATATGATACTATACTTTAGATACTATACTAAAAACTCTACCAAGAAACTCCTAGAAATGATAGACTGGAGAGTAAAGTTACAGGTATAAAATAAATACCCAAAAGTCCATGGTTTTACTATACACAAATAATGAGAGAGAAGAAAATGACAAGATGACAGCAATCCCATTCACAATTGTATGCCAGAAAATCAACTACCTAAGAATTAGTTTAACTAAGGAAGTAAAAGAACTGTATAAAGAAAACTACAAAATGCTGCTTCTTGAAATAAAAGAGGATGCGAGGAAATGGAAAAATATCCCCTGTTCATGGATTGGGAGAATTAATATTGTCAAAATGGCAATACATCCCAAAGCACTGTACAAATTCAATGCAATCCCTATTAGGATACCCATGACGTTCTTCAAAGAATTGGAGCAAACACTCCTGAAATTTATATGGAACAATAAGCCCCCACGAATAGCTAAAGCAATTCTTGGGAAAAAGAAAATGGGAGAAATTAACCTCCCAAACCTCAAACTCTACTACAAGTAGTAATAATTAAAACAGCATGGTACTGGAACAAAGGCAGAGCTGCAGACCTATGGAACAGGGTTGAATATACTGACATCTCCCCTCAAACATATGATCATCTAATCTTTGAGAAAGGGGCAAGAAATGCGAAGTGGAGTACGGAAAGTCTTTTTAACAAATGGTGCTGGCAAAACTGGACAACTACATGCGAACTACTGGGCTTCGATCTCTGCCTAACACAATATACAAAAGTAAGATCAAAATGTATCAAAGACCTAAACATCAGACCGGAACCCATAAGGTACATTGAAGACAAAGTTGGCAAAACCCTCCATGACATTGAAGCTAATGGTATCTTCAAGGATGTCACGTCACTGGCCAAGCAAGTGAAAACAGAGACAAATGGGAATATCTTAAACTAAGAAACTTCTGCACATCCAAAGAAACAATGACTAAAACACAGAGAGAGTCTACAGAATGGGAAAGGATATTCTCCAAATACACATCTGACAAGGGGTTGATATCAAGTATATACAAAGTACTGATTGAACTCCACAAGAAGAAAACATCCAACCCCATCAAAAAGTGGGGCAACGAAATGAACAGAGACTTTCTCAAAGAAGAAATCCGAATGGCTAAAAGGCACATGAGAAAATGCTCTACATCATTAATCATCAGGGAGATGCGGATCAAAACAACAATGAGATATCATTTCACACGACAGACACTGGCCCACATTCAAAAAAACAAAAGCAACCTGTGTTGGCAAGATGTGGCGACAAAGGGACCCTGCTTCACTGCTGGTGGTAATGCCGACTGGCTCAACCCTTTCGGAAAACAGTATGGATGATTCTCAAAAAATTAAAAATTGAGCTCCCATTTGACCCAGCAATACCACTCCTAGGAATATATCTCGGAGAAGCAAAAAAGTAGAGTCGACGTGACACCTACACTTATTTGTTCATTGGAGTACAATTTACAATTTACAATAGGTACAATAGCTACAATAGCTATACAATAGCTACAATAGAATAGCTACAATAGCTAGATTCCACTGTTCTTCCTGCATTAACATATGCCTCAGAGACCTAGGCCCTACGCAAACAGGATGAGAACACTATTCAGGTCTCCCAAAGAAGAATACAAAGAGCTATGCTTGGAATATCACGTTTCACTCAAATGAGAGAAAAAATCCGGAGTTCCGAAATCCATCGACGATCAAGAATCAGGGACGCTGTCTCATTTGCCAAGGTGTCAAAAATCAGATGAGCTGGTCACGTAATGAGATTTAAAGACGACTGCTGGACTAGAGCTGTTACTGACTTGATTCCACGGAATGTCAAAAGACCGCGTGGCCGCCCACCTTCCAGATGGTCAGACTTCTTGGTGAAGATCATGAACGATCGGTTTGAGGCTCTTCATGTTCCCAGAGCGACCAGATGCCATTGGGCTACACTAGCAAGCAACAGGGACAAATGGAGACGTTACTGGTGCCCGCTCGAGCAAATCGAAGACTAACGGGAAGTTAAGTGATTAAGTGATTAAGAATATGGAAAAAACCCGATTGCCTGAGAACAGATGACTGGTTACAGAAACTTTGGTACATCTACACAATGGAGTACTATGTAGCAGTTCGAAAAAAATGAAGTCATGAAATTTATTTACAAGTGCTACTGCGTGGAAAATATTATGCTAAGCGAAATGAGTCAGAAAGAGAGGGACAGACATAGAAAGGCTGCATTCAACTGGGTAACATAAAGTAGCAAACTAAGAGAATAACACCAAGAACAGCTGTGATAAATACCAGGTTCTTCACTCCATGGCTTAGAGGCCAGCCTCACACTCTAGGGGTAAAGGCAACTCAGATAGAGAAGGGAGCACCAAATAAAGGGTGCTTAGAAGATCCACCCAGGATGGGAGATGCATGCTGACAGCAGTCTATAGACAGAACATGATTGTCACCCAAAGTCTCTCCTGCAGATCACAGCACCAAAAAGGAGAGATAGAAGAAAAGGGAGTGCCCTGCCACAAAGGCAGGGCAGGTTGGGGATGGGGGGGTGTGAGGAACACTGGGAGTGGTAGGGGTGGAGAATGGGCACTGGTGTTGGGGTGGGTACTCGATCATTGTATAACTGAAACCCAAGCACACAACTTGGAAGTCCACAACTGTAACTCATGGTGTTTAACTAATAAAACAAAACAAAACAAAACAAAAAACAAAACAAAATAAGAGAAAGATCTAACAATAGCAAAGAGGACTGTAGTACTCAAAAAGTTTAAAAACGGGAAAACTTAATCACTTAATCACTTAACTTCCCGTTAGTTGTCGATTTGCTTCAGCGGGTGCCAGTAACGTCTCCATTTGTCCCTGTCGTGTGCTAGTGTAGCGCAATGGCATCTGTTCGCTCCGGGAACATGAAGGGCCTCAAACCGATCGTTCATGATCTTGACGAAGAAGTCTGACCATCTGGAGGGTGGGCGGCCACGCAGTCTTTTGACATCCCATGGAATCCAGTCAGTAACAGCTCTAGTCCAGCGGTCGTCTTTAAATCTCATTACGTGACCAGGCCATCTGATTTTCGACACCTTGGCAAATGAGACAGCGTCCCTGATTCTTGATCATCGACGGATGTCAGAACTCTGGATTCTTTCTCTCATTTGAGTGAAACGTGATATTCCAAGCATAGCTCTTTCTATTCTTCTTTGGGAGACCTGAATAGTGTTCTCATCCTGTTTGCGTAAGGCCCAGGTCTCTGAGGCATATGTTAATGCAGGAAGAACAGTGGAATCAAAGAGATGTGCCCGGAGCCGGAGGTTCTTCGTCCTCTTAGCTATTTCTTCGACGTTCTTGAAGGCATTCCAAGCCGCTCGCTTCCTCCTGTGCAGCTCGGGTGCCAGGTCATTTATCATGTTGACCTCTCGACCTAGGTACACATAGCTGTTGCATTCGGAGATGGTCGTTCCATTGAGAGCGAATGGGGCGTCAGGAATGAGGCTGTTTCTCATAAACATTGTCTTCGTAAGATTCAGCTGTAGTCCTACCTTTCCACACTCACGGTCAAAGTCAGCCAGCGTTTGTGCCGCTTGGCTGATATTTGGTGTTATTAAAACAATGTCATCAGCAAAGCGGAGGTGGTGTAGTTGCCGACCATCTATCTTCACTCCCATTCCTTCCCATTCCAGTCATCGCATGATGTTCTCGAGGGTGGCACTGAAGAGTTTCGGTGAAATGGTATCACCCTGCCGCACCCCTCTCTTGACATCAATGATCACTTCTTTGTAGAATGGTGAGATCCTAGTAGTGAATCCGCAAAACAGCTCACAGAGGATCCTGATGTATTGGGCTTGAATGCCCTGATTGGCTAGGGCTTCAATGACCGCTTCCGTCTCAACAGAATCAAAGGCCTTCTAATCAGAAGGCCTTTGATTCTGTTGAGACGGAAAAACAGGAACATTGGCAAGTATTTTTAAATAAGCATCCAGGAGAGTATATGGCATTGTGAGTGAACAAATCTACTGTACGGATTCATCTCATCCTCGAAATGGAAAATGACAATGTGCTACAGTTACAAATTTCCAAATAAGATATATACCATCTACTTTTTTGCTGTGTTTCTATGCTTTACCAAGTATTATTCTAATTTTTAAATTTACTTTAATGATTAAAACAGTATTTGCCTGCATTAAACTTTTTAATTAAATGTTTTATTTAAAATGTTTTTTAAAAATTATTAAAAATGTTTTATTAAAATGTCATTTTAAAAAAGAAACATATAGTCCAAACAGCTAGTGCAGTATGTAGAGGGTGTTTACCTTGTATGCAGCTAACCTGAGTTTAGTCCCCAGAACCCTGAGCCTGCCATGAGTGATCTCTGGATACAGAGTGAGAAGTGAGCCTGGAGCATATCTAGCTGCACTCCCCTCCCCACAAAAAAATGAAGAGAAGAAAAGAAAACATATAACTGATTCTTGAGTAACAAAGAGATTAAGGATGCTAACTCCTATATAACTTTTGAAAATGGCCAAATCTAATAGTCTGCTATTGAATAAAAAAATGGTTTATTAATAGTATTTACTTAACATTGTCTGCTCGAGCGGGCCCAGTAACGTCTCCATTGGAGACTTTGTTGTTACTGTGTCTGGCATATCGAATACTCTCGGTAGCTTGCCGGGCTCTCCGAGAGGGGTGGAGGAATCGAACTCGGGTCGGCCATGTTGGCCGCTTGTAAGGCGAACGCCCTACCCGCTGTGCCATCCAAAAATGTTTCAAAATATAATTATTGAAAAAAATCATATAGAAGTTCAAATTTGTATTGTTGGTGGGATAACTATATTAAGAAGAAATAGAGGCGCAAGAAACATACAAGTAAAATGAAGGTACATTTCTTTGGAGTCTTTCAATTACGTATTTATATTAGTATATATACAAGTATAATCACTTAATAATCACTTAATCCCCGTTATTCATCGATTTATTCGAGCGGGTGCCAGTAACGTCTCCATTCATCCCGGTTGCGTGCTAGCGTAGCCCAATGGTATCTGTTCGTTCTAGGAACATGCAGAGCCTCAAACCGATCATTTAGGGTCTTGACGAAGAAGTCTGACCATCTTATAGGTGGGCGTCCACGTGATCTTTTGATGTCCCGTGGAATCCAATCAGTAATGGCTCTAGTCCAGCGGTTGTCTGTAAACCTCATTACGTGTCCAGCCCATCTGATTTTTGATGTCTTGGCAAATGAGACAGCGTCCCTGATTCTTGAGCGTTGACGAAGATCAGAACTCCGGATTCTATCTCTCATTTGAGTGAATCGTGATATTCCAAGCATAGTTCTTTCGATTCCTCTTTGAGAGACCCGAATAGTGTTCTCATCCTGTTTTCGTAGGGTCCAGGTCTCTGAGGCATATGTTAATGCAGGAAGAATAGTGGAATCAAAGAGATGTGCTCGTAGCTGGAGGTTCTTTGTCCTTTTAGTTATTTCTTCAATGCTCTTGAAGGCATTCCAAGCCGCTCTTTTCCTCCTGCGCAACTCAGGTGCCAGGTCATTCATCATGTTGATTTCTCGACCTAGGTATATATAACTGTTGCATTCGGAGATGGTGGTTCCATTGAGAGCGAATGGAGCGTCAGGAACAAGGCTGTTTCTCATAAACATTGTCTTCGTAAGATTCAGCTGTAGTCCGACCTTTTCACATTCACGGTCAAAGTCGTTCAGCATTTGTGCCGCTTGGCTGATGTTTGGTGTTATTAGAACGATGTCATCAGCAAAGCGGAGGTGGTGTAGTTGCTGACCATCTATCTTCACTCCCATGTTTTCCCATTCCAGTCGTCGCATGATGTTCTCAAGGGTGGCAGTGAAGAGTTTTGGTGAAATGGTATCACCCTGCCGAACCCCTCTCTTGATATGGATGATTACTTCTTTGTAGAATGGTGAGATTTTGGTAGTGAATCCGCAATAGAGCTCACGAATGATCCTGATGTATTGAGTTTGTACGCCCTGATTGGCTAGGGCTTCCATGACCGCTTCCGTCTCAACAGAATCAAAGGCCTTCTTTAAATCAATGAACGTTAGACAGAGCGGCATCTTGAACTCCCGAGATACCTCAAAAAAAACCTTCTTTCTTCGAACACTCTTGAACTTATTCGCCAACGTGGCTTGGCACATGCCTCAGGCAACCACAAGCAAACATCCGAACTGGCAAAACAGTGCAGAGAAGCCATCAAGGATGACCTCAAAAACAGGAGAGCAGCAGTACTGGTAGATGCAGCAGAAACTGGGAAAAACATTCGTAATACCCGCCTGTCCTTCACCAACTACAAAACCAAGATGACTGCCCTCCGACATCATGATGGATCTATCACATCTTCCAGAAGGGCAATGGAGAAGATTATTTATGACTTCTACTCAGATCTCTTTAATAGCCACATCCACTTGCCCACATACCACATACCACATGATGGATATGTCGTTCCCAATGTTCTCCCTTCCAAAATCCAACATGCCATCTCGTCAGTAAAGAAACAAAGAGCACCTGGCCCAGACAAGATCAGACTTGAACACCTGAAGAACTTACCATCAGTACTCATCAATATATTGGCTCGACTCTTCACACGCTACCTGTCTGAATGCAAGGTTCCATCCCAATGGAAACCCAGCAGGACTGTACTACTGTACAAGAAAGGAGACATCCACGACATTGGCAACTATCGCCCAATCTGCCTATTGTCTGTCATCTATAAACTATTCACTCGAGTCATCCTGAATAGGATTAGCAGAACACTAGATGAAGGACAACCTTGTGAACAAGCTGGATTCCAAAAGGATTCAGTACCATCGACCATATCCACACAATATACAAGTATAATTTTTAAAAAATAAATTTCAGTGACTATAAAATTTTTGAGTTTTTTATGATTGTAATATTCTACTGCTAAGTCTATATTTATGTGAACATTTATATCTATTTGTCTAATTTTCTGATTGTTTACTTAAGATCATTAGTTAAAAGCTAACTTACTGATGACAGGGTATGTGGCTCAGGGCAAAAGCACTTGGCTTGCATGTATGAAACTTTGGGTTGGCCTCCTACAAGGCAAATGCCCTACCCACTGTGCTGTAAATGTTATATAAAATATACTAATAATAAGACCTAATGATGTTGGTGAACAGTGCAATATAAATGATTATTTAGTAATTTTCTTGATTTGTTAATGAAATATGTAAGCTCTTGAGTGTAATGGGAGTATAGTATTTTTCTAACATAAGAGTCTGAGGAAGGTGAAACTGTTATAACTGTCGTGTAGGATTCCATCTCCCTAGCCTGCTTCATTCTACCTCTCTCTCTATCCAATCCGGTCTTCTTCTTGGGAATCTGACCTCCTCATTGGCTAGCCCCTAACTTTCAACTGCCTACTTTATGACATCATTCTCCCACCAAACCAACCGCCAACTGGTAGAATCTTGGGGTTCCCATGCAGTTGTTTGTAAACAAATTTTAGTCATCATGGCAAGTGACCAGTGACCAAGAGCTGGAATAGTAGGTTCCAATTTAGGTACCAGATTGTTAGCTTAGACAAACACTGAAATGCCATACAAATTTTATTTATTCTAATATATTTTTAACAAATTGAAGAGATGCATCGTAGTTAATTGGTTGTTAATAAAAGTTATGAAGTTTGAGATGCTGTCAAATGTGGTTGTTTTGGGGAGGGGCTGGGGGTTGAAGGATGGCATGGGAAAGAATGGGAAGTTATAGAGAGGACAAAGGGGGAATAGGCAAGACTCTGAGAAAGAGAAACTTGGTCCAGGGTTATAAAGCCCATAACAGGAGAAATTGCATGGGCCTGATGAAGAGTGGGGTAGAGTCAGAGGAACAGTATAGCTGACAGGGCATTTACTCTGCAAGCAAGAAGGATGCAGTTCGATTCTTGCAATCTTTTATGGTCCCCAGAGACCCAGCAGATGTGAAACTTGAGCACAGTCAAGTATGCCCCATCCCTGGTGTCCTCCAAAAAAAATGGGAGAAATAGCACGGTCTAGGGATTTGGATTAAAAGAATGAATTTGGAATAGGCTAAAGAAGGCAGGTGAGTCTAAGGTGACCAGAAGAAAAGTTAAAATTCTTTCATGGAGGCTGTGTTTATGCCTCATGGCCACCTTTGGAAAATAATGAAATTTGAGACACATCTCTAAAAGGTTTGGGTGGTCCATCCATAAATGATGGCTGGGGGATGCGAACACATAGACTGGGGAATGAGCCTTCCAGATGATTGGTAAACGCCCTCAGAGTCATTCAAGGATGACTCTTAACAGTGACCAAGCCAAGAGAACAGTTGCAGCATGAAGCCCGAAGATCAGCTCCTGGGAGATGTAAAGATAAGTCACCATGTCCTCGGGCCCTCTGCTCAGCACCCCAAGCTGCACTATTTCACTTATTCCCAACAATATTCAGAGTTGCTATCACGGTGACACTTTACTAGCTGGTTTCAACAATAAGGTCCATTGCCTCTGTAAGTCATTCGATTTCTAAACTCCCCCCGGTGGGCAAGCCTGCTTTCAGGCAATGACATCTGGACATTTCTGGCGGGGGGAGCTCAAATTATATTGCCTTGAGGGGCTGCTCTGTGGTCTTCCATGGTCCCTGGTGCCTGTAGCCTTCTCTAAACATCGCGGTTAACTGCAGCTCACACAAGAACCAACGTTATCAATGGCGTTGGGGCTGCTGTTGCCGGAGGTACCGGACTAAGACATGCGCACTAGGTCACCAATCCCAAAGCGGTTGATACCGCTTGACCTTGAGCCTGGAAGGTGGTGGTGGAAAGAGATGGTCCTAGGAGAGTTAATGGGGTGATGGATGGATGGGAAGGAAACCAGAAGGGTAGGGAACTGGACAGCTGGTAATCAGCATGGGATAGTTGGTAGATGTTTTTTAAATATGTTAAAATGTTTTTCGTAAATGAGAAGCAAAACAAAAATATGAAAATAAGATAGGTTCCAAAGAACAGGTTACATATAAGACCCAGAGAGCTGAAAGGGCTGGCATTCCTTCTGGAGCTTTCAATCATACCATTTACTAAAGATGGTATTTTCACATCACTTAGCTGTGGAGAGGAATAGTGAGAAACAGAATGCCACCAGAAAAGTAAACTGAATGAGCACCTTTCATAAAAGCCAGGTGAAAGGTGTTCACATGGATCCCAAGTGCAAGTGGGTTAACAGGAACATATATTTAACTAAGTCTGCTTGGTACCAGTAACTACTTTGGTGGAAATGGAGGAAAACAAATGCAGTTTCTGTCAGACCTGAAACTAAACTGCTAACAAATTTTCCCAGGAAAGGGTAGTTGACTGGCTGGGAACAGAAAAAATTGAAAAGTGTTTTGCTACCTTTCATGTATGGCTAGAGGAAAATGATCCCAGTAAACTCTCAAAACTTACAAGCTTCAACTCCCTTGAAGGAAAGTTGTATTCACTGAGGAAAAGATGCTGGGAGAAAAGTCTGAAATGATGGGAAAAGAGACAATAAGTGCAAAAAGAAGGACTTGAAATTTGGCGAAAACAAAGCTTGAAACAACAAGATCTGGTGAGCACATGATTTACTGGGAATGGGATCTGAGGAGGAAAAGAGTGATATCAGGGATGTGAACAAGGAACATCCAAGTTAAGGAAGACATAGCTAGCTGATTAACCCATGGGCAACATGGTTGCAAGACTACCAGAATTTACCAAGGAATTTACTTTAATTTTCTTTCTTTTATATGGTCACTTACAACATGTATTCTTTGCCTTCTTCAACGACTATTTGGAGTGTTCATTTCTTTCTCAATATTCTGTTTACTGGTGTAAGCATCTTAAACAACTGCTGGATAACAGAATTATTTGATCAGACTTACTTTTAACTATAATGTTTAGTTGAGATTACTGACAACTAGGTCTAAAGTGAAGTTTGTTTTGATTTGTAGAAGTAGAGTAGCAAGGACTAGGGATGGAATTAGAGATTATAGGGTACCACATTCAGTTCCTAATAAAACAAGTCAAGGACAGTGTCCCAAATAGACTATTGAAAAAGACATCCATCTCTGTTTAACATTTAAATTCGGCACATTTTATATTAAATAAAAAATGAATTAATATTCCTGTATTTGGTCTTTTAAAGACATTCAAGTTTGGTTAAGGAAACAAACACTGCCTATGAAATCATAACAACTTAATCATATAATCCTAATTACTACTTAAGTGTCCAAGAACGTCAGTGCTAAGAATTATTTTCCTTGATCTCACTAGTGCATATGTTAGGCATATGAATACATCTATGTGAATTAATAATTGGTATCTAATTTAGAGTCTCACCATACATGGTTGTGGATATTGTGAAAGACATATATATTTTCATAATTTTGCAATAAGATCGCTGGGTGTGAATCCTTGAATCATGAATACCTTTTAGTATGTTCCAGCACTACCTCCTCCCACGTTAATTACTATATAACTGACCTCCTAAGGAGTCATTTGCTTTTTACACTTTGTTTTAGTCCTTCTCTCTCTCTCTTTTCAAAAGTGAGTTATCTGTTTCAAATCAAGGTGCATGTATTTGGTGTGGCAGTTTTAATCTTTATGAGTGATTTATATTTTATTCATTTATTTTTTAATTGAATCACCATGAGATGGGCCATTACATAGCTATTTTATGCAATTTAATTTTTAATCCTTTCAGTGAATCCAGGGAAAATCTCTTACTCGTGAAATTCAGAATTTCCATATTTCAAGTGAATCAAAACTGATTGTTTTTGTATGTTTTTTATTTTTTTTATTATTTTCTTGATAGAAAGGGGACCACCAAATAATGGGTGTTGGGAGGATCCTCTCAGGATGGGAGATGCATCCTGAAAGTTGACTACAGACCGAACATGATTGCCACTCAATGCCTCTTTTGGTATGTTTTTTAGATAATTCTTCCCCTCCTCTGTTTGCTTAGGTCTGGGACTATGCCTCTCCCCTCGCTGTTTTTTCAGGAAGCCAGAGAGATATGTTCAGGCAGGAAGAGCAGCTCAAGGGCAGGGTCTCTTGGATGGGTTTGGAGCCATCTTCCTTCAGAAATTGATTTAGTGTTTCTTACCAATCTGAAAATGGCTTGGGATTTAAAATAAAGATTACATAAAGAACTGAGTGCTGAAAGGAGGAAAGGGATATGCATGATAACCTTTCAGTACTGGTATTGGAAACCATAATGTCCAAAAGGAGGGGGGGGGGGCGCGGAGGAAGAGACAGACAGTGAGACAGACAGAGAGACAGACAGACAGAGACAGAGAGACAGACAGACAGAGTCAGAGAGAGAAGAAAAGTGTCTGCCATAGAGCACAGAGGCTGGCTGGGGGTGGGTGGTAGGAGGGGAAATGGGGACATTGGTGGTTGGAATTGTACACTGTCATGAAGGAATGGGTGTTGGAACACTATGACTGAAACTCAATCACAACTTTGTATCTGTGTATCTGTGTAATTGTGTATTCAATTAAATTTTTTAAAGAAAAATTAAAGTTTCAAATGAAAAATTTGAGAGGTTTATGACAAAAGAGGCATTCTATTAGAAACCTCACTGCTTGAGCAACAATACTAGTCCCTAGTTTTGGAAGGTGGACAGCGCCATTATGAGAGGGTGTCAGCCTGAGTTTTGCTCCCTAAGCCTCCCAACCCCAGTGCTAATCCTGTTCCCTTTCCCACACGTGAAGAGAAATCTTCACCTTGGTCAACAGCCTCCTTTTAAGTCAGAGATTGCGTGTGGTAAGAAAGACAGCTTTCAGAGAGATCAATTTCAAAATTTCAAAAATTCCCAAATTAAAGCACTCAGAAGCAAAACTCCCATTGTGTCCTGATGCCTAGGAGTGAGCTGCACAATAGGCAAAATGTAAGCAAGGCACAGAATCTTCTCTCTTACTGGACAGGTGATTCTGCTTTGAATGGAGAATATTCTGAGCCAGCATTTGGGAAATGTCTAATAACAATAATATTAAGGGAAAAAAGTTACCGTTTATTAACACACAAGCAATGGGTACTAAGTGCTTAAAATTTTTCCATTCAATGAAGGAAATTTGTTGAAGCCCTTTCAACAAAGACATTCACTAATTTTCATAATACTCTCTAGACACACAAACAAATTTCTAAAACCATAGTACTGGTGAGGGTGCTGAGTAGGTCTCTCTGGCACAAAGGCTTAGATTCTTAACCACTGTGTTCTTCCAGAATAAGTAATAATAGCTTCTGTTTTTTAATTAATTTCTGTTACTACATATCTTGGGCTGGAGTGATAGCACAGTGGGTAGGGCGTTTGCTTTGCACTCAGCTGACCAGGCAGACCTGAGTTCAATTCCTCTGCCCCTCTGAGAGAGCCTGGCAAGCTACCAAGAGTATCTCACCCGCAAGGCAAAGCCTGGCAAGCTACCCGTGATGAATTCGATATGCCAAACACAGTAACAAGAAGTCTGACAATGTTACTGGGCCTGCTCGAGCAAATTGTTGAGCAATGTGAGGACAGTGACAATGACAGTGACTACATGTCTTACATGCATCATTTCCAATATAACAAAATAGAATTACTACCATCTCCTTTTTTTAGATAGTGAAACAACAGCTCAAGGATTCATCATGTTCTCAGTCTCTAGGTTGATAGCCTGAAGGATTTGAATCAATTCCAGGTCAGGAAAGGCTTGGTTCCAAGACCTGGGAAGCCAGCCGTCCCCCTTCAGTCACACTGACTTTTGGGCCAGGGATCTTTCTGGCTGTGAAGAGAAGACGTATGTTCAGTGAGGACAGACTTGCCTTAATCTTACAGTTGGAGCTGGAATTGAATCCAACTGTATTTGCCCAGGAAAGTTTATACAAAAGAAAAATAAGCATATGTCCTTGGAAATGGAATGCCTTGAGCTAAATGTATCCCCGTGAAAGCAGAATTATCCAGCCAAGACAGATGGCTTGCCGAGAGATGGATAGTATAAGATAACTATGGATGCCTAGCATCAGTCAATGCTTGGGAAATCAACTCTAAGGGCTGAGTCCCATGTCTTGTGAAAAGAACTCTTGGTGGTGCAATGGGGAAGTTCCCTCACCTTCATATGATTTCAGAGTCCAGACACCTGTAGGCCCTGTCCCTACTGTGACTCTATTGCATTTTAGTGAGTTAACAAATGTTCCTAAGGTTGGATGGGGTTATGTACTGATTGATCTCTTATGGGCTCTCGACATGTCAAAGGTGATATTGATCACAGGACTTCTTCCCCTGCCCCTGACAAAGATCCACAGTTCTACCTGGGAATAACTGGGAGAACATTTTGATTATCACTGTCACTGTCTTCCCATTGTTCATTGATTTTTCTCCAGCAGGCCCAGTAACATTGTGAGACTTGTTACTGTATTTGGCATATCGAATACATCACGGGTAGCTTGCCAGGCTTTGCTGTGCAGGAGAGATACTCTCAGTAGCTTGCTAGGCTCTCCGAGAGGGTTGGAGGAATCAAACTCAGGTCGGCCATGTCGGCTGCATGCAAGGAAAATGCCCTACCCATTGTGCTATCGCTCTAGCCCATTTTGATTATACCCTGGAGAATTGATTAGAACAAAAAGAGGGTAAAATTGACCTCTTAGAGGATAAGTGATTTTGAAAGGCGCATTTTCCTAAATCGCCTCTCTTTTCAACCAACACTGGCAGAGCTCTGATGCCTCTGACTATCTTTTCTTTATTTGTTATTCAGCAAGGGAGTGAGCAGCACAGCAGTGGAAATTCCACTGCTTAGCTTTCACTTGGAATTTGATTTACGCTATAAAGGCAAGAGGGAGTTGCAGAATTTTGAGGATTCCAAGGAGATAGACCTGGGTCAGAGTACAGAAAAGAGCCAAAAAAAAAAAAAGACATGGATGTGTGGGAGGTATAATTGTGAGGTTGGCATCTGCAGTCAGGAAGGCTTTTAGATGCTACTTTGTGGCAAGGAGCATTCAAGATGGGGGATCGGGAGACATTGAATCATCTAGGTCAAGTGGGACTAGTAATTGAGATTTCAGGGCTCGTGTCTGGGAGGTTTGGGACATTCAATTTTGTGTCATAGTTTTCGGGCATGCTAGTGACAACTGCTTACAATGTATATAGAGGTAGATGTTGAATTTGGTGTCCTTTGTGAAATCCACTTTAGATGAGAGAGATGGGTTCAAGATTTGTAGAGGTAGCTCTGTGTGTGTATGTATATGAGTATATATATTTGTGTCAGGGGTGGTCTGAAGTGGTACATGGATGTTGGCTATTCAGGTCATTTTTTCTGGATTTTGTTTGTGTCTGTTATATATAGATAAAATATTGGCATATTTGGAATACTCAGGTATTACTTGGAAAAATATGTCATTTCATAGATCTAGAGATCAGATGCCATCTTTCTTTTTGAGATAGAGAAATTGGGGCTGCCTGAAATAGGTAGGAACCAGTCCTTAGTATAACCTAGATGAGAAGAGTGGCCCCTCATCCCAGACATTTTGGACCAGATAATTAGGACCAGATAATCAGTGTCCATGGTTATTTGGAGCACTTAAAAGTTACAACACAGAAACGTTTATTCTGCTCTCTAACTTTGTTTTCTAAATTGAACCACCATGAAATACAGTTACAAAGTTGTTCATGATTGAATGTCAGGCATACATTAGTACCCATTCCTTCACCAGTGTACATTGCCTGCCACCCACGTTTCCAGTTTCACTTCTGCCCCCTCAGCCAGTCTGCCTCTGTGGTAGACTTTTCTTCTTTCCCTTTCACGATTTTTTCCTTTTAGGCACTGTGGTTTGCAATACTATTAACATGCGTATCATTTTACCTCCTTTCCAGAGTGATTATTTCCAACTATTATTGTCATAGTGGCCCCCTTTCTGTCCTAACTGCACTCCACTCCCCCCATTCCGCCGCCTCCCCCAACCCTATTGTGGCAAGCTTCCTATCTTGGACCAGTTGTCCTGGACCTTGTTTTTATTGCCTATGGGTATTATTCTTACACTTGATCACCTGATCACTTGACATCCTGTTACTCATTGATTTGCACAAGCAGGCACCAGTAACATCTCCATTCATCCCTGTTGCTTGCTAGTGTAGCCCAATGGCATCTGCTCACTCCAGGAACACAAAGAGCCTCAAATCATCGTTCAGGGTCTTGACAAAAAAGTCTGACGATCTCATAGGTGGGTGACCACACGATCTTTTGAATTCCCATGGAATCCAGTTGGTAATGACTCTAGTCCAGCGGTCATCTCCAAATGGCATTACATGTCCAGCCCATATGATTTTCGATGCCTTGGCAAACGGGACATCAACCAAGGCCAGAACTCTGGATTCCTTCCCTCATTTGAGTGAAGCGTGATACTCCAAGCATAGCTCTTTTGATTCCTTTTTTTTTTTTGTTTTGCTTTTCGGTCACACCTGGCAATGCACAGGGGGTTACTCCTGGCTCATGCACTCAGGAATTATTCTTGGCGGTGCTCGGGGGATCAAATAGGATGCTGGGAATCGAACTCAGGTTGGCCACATGCGAGGCAAATGCCCTACCCACTGTGCTATTGCTCCAGTCCCTCGATTCCTCTTTGGGAGATCCAAATAGCGTTCTCATCCTGTTTTCATGGGGCTCAGGTCTCTGAGGTATGTTAAGATAGGAAGAACAGTGGAGTCGAAGAGATGTGCCCGGAGCACAATCTGCCTATTGTCTGTCATCTACAAGCTGTTCATTCGAGTCATCCAGAATAGGATTGGCAGAACACTAGATGAAGGACAACCATGCGAGCAAACAGGGTTCTGAAGAGGATTCAGCATGATCAACCATATCCACACAGTAACCAAGCTCATTGAGGTTTCTTGGGAGTTCAAGATGCCTCTCTGTCTAACGTTTACCAATTTAAAAAAGGCTTTTGATTCTGTTGAGATGGAAGTAATCATCGAAGCCCTCGCCAAACAGGGCATTCAAACTCACATACATCAATATCAGGATCCTCTGTGAGCTGTATTAGGGATTCACTACCAGGATCTCACCATTCTACAAGGAAGTGATAATTGACATAAAGAGAGGGGTTAGGCAGGGTGATACCATTTCACCTAAACTCTTCAGTGCCACTCTCGAGAACATCATGCAACGACTGGAATGGGAAGAAACGTGAGTGAAGAAAGACGATCGGCAACTATACCACCTCCACTTCACTGATGACATCGTTGTAATAATAACAAACATTAGCCATGCGGCACAAATGCTGGCCAACTTCGATCATGAGTGTGGAAAGGACGGACTGCAGCTGAATCCCATAAAGTCAATGTTTATGAGAAACAGACTCATTCCTGACGTTCCATTCACTCTCAATGGAACTAAAATCTCTGAATGCAGCAGTTATATGTATGTGTACCTAGATCGAGAAGTCAACATGACGAATGACCTGGCACCTGAGTTGTGCAGGAGGAAGAGAGCAGCTTGGAATGTCTTTAAGAGCATCGAAGAAATAGCAAGGGGATGAAGAACCCCCAGCTCCGGGCACATCTCTTTGACTCCATCATTCTTCCTGCCTTAACATATGCCTTAGATACCTGGGCCCTATGAAAACAGGATGAGAATGCTCTTTGGGTCTCCCAAAGAGGAATCAAAAGAGCTATGCTTGGAGTATCATGCTTCACTCAAGTGAGAGAAGGAATCTGGAGTTCCAAACTCAATTCATGATTGAGAATCAGGGATGCTGTATCATTTGCCAAGGCATCAAAAATCATATGGGCTGGACTGTAATGCGATTTGGAGACAACCACTGGACTAGAGCTGTTACCAACTGGATTCCATGAGAAGTCAAAAGATCGCATGGCTGCCCACCTACGAGATGGTCAGACTTCTTCTTCAAGACCCTAAGCGAATAGTTTGAGTCTCTTCATGTTCCTGGAGTGAGCAGATGCCATTGGGCTACAGTAGCACTTGACAGGGATGAGTGAAGACGTTACTGGCACCCACTCGAGCAAATCGATGAGTAATGGGATGTCAAATGATCAAGTGATCAAGTGTGATGTTCAGCATTCAATAAAAATTCCCAGACAAACTAATAAACAAGATCACAAGACAAACGGATCAACCTAAAGAGACTCATTTGTTTCTCTGTTATTGGAGTTGCCAAACGTGGGCTTTAAATCAACAGTACTTAGTGGGTGTAAGAAAAGAGATGAGAAGATGGAAAATGTGACCAGAGTCTTGGAACTTACTCAAATAGAAACTCTGTGAGATAACTCCAAGTGCAATATAAAAGAACTCAAAGGATGTCTGTGACACTTTGGATAAACTAAGGGATTAGGAGCAAGCACAGTAATTTTAAAGTGTAATCCTGGACTGACAATATTAGCAATAGCTAGGGTACACATATCTCTGCATTCCTGCTACTACTTAAATGTGTACATAATAGGATTCAGTAATAGGTGAACCTATATTAGTGAAATATCACCTAAATAAGTGACCTATAGTCAACAAGAAAGTACTCCTGAAGCACTATTAAATGTGACCCAAAAGCCAAAAGTTAGGTGGAAATGGCTGCTTCAACTTGAGAGAGTGACAGAGTGATACACACACACACACGGGGGGGGGAGAGAGAGAGAGAGAGAGAGAGAGAGAGAGAGAGAGAGAGAGAGAGAGGGGTTTATGTTTGTGGGGGAGCTCAAAGGGCTGAGCATATGCTTAGCATGCAGGAGTCTGTTTGATTCCCAGCAGTGCAAGGTCACAGCAGTACCCTGCAGTACCATAAGGAGTGACATTTGAGTATTGAGCAACTTTCTAAGTATTACTAGATGTTACTCAACAATAATAAATCAGCAGGTCAAGGAATTTCCTTTTTATTTCTAATTTTCTAAAAGATTTAAAAATATTATGTTATCAGTTATGGGTTTTCCTGCTCATTTTAAGTCTGCCAGTTTCTTGGGTTATTTTGACACTGTTTGAGGATTTATCTGCTTTTTAGCAATGCATAATGAAATTCATGAAGAGTGGTGCTCATTTCCAGCTCTACCTTTTGTGCACTATAAAGTATGTCAACTTGGAGAAGCAAATAAAAATTTTTTAAAAATTGGCACTGTGCCTTTAACTGCTAATGTCACACTGTACTATATATGAGCTGCCAGGAATGAGACATTCCACGTGTTATAAAATGTGTAAGAATGAAAAATACATAAGACATGTTCCAAATTAACACACTTGATGGTAAATTAAGTGCTTACCATCTTCCCCCTTTTATTGTATTTGAATATTTCAGTGGTACCACTAATTGCAATAATCCTGAGTTCCCAGCATAATAATTGGATGGCAATGATAGCAGCAAAGACTTGGAGAAATAGATAATGATTCTTTGAAAATCAATAAAAATTCAGCTATAATTTACTCCCTTAAAGGGGGTGAGCAAGCTGGTCTTTCCATGCGATTGGAAGAAGCTTAAGAGCTCAGCAACCCAAAGAAGATAGCAGCATTTACTGCACTCGGTTGTATTTTCATTTCTTGGTTTTCTACACACACACACACACACACACACACACACACACACAGGCACAGGCATGTATCCATGCACATACACTTCTTACCCTTCCAGTGCTTGTTCTGAGGCATTTTTTCATTATTGTCAATGAAAAGGAGTGTGTGCTATCTAAAGCCATGCAACACAACCTTTGGGAAAATTAAAATAAATCACAGGTGTGTAAACGACTCCCACCTTTAAAAAGTATTTTCCACGAAGTCTTGCTGGCCACAGAGAGTGTATTCACCCTCCAGGAGGAAGGCAAGGAGTCTTTCATACCTGGTTTGGAGTAAGAATCCCCAAATCCCACTTTGGTAAAGACAAATACAGAACAAACCTATCAAAGGCAATGGAAACTAGTCTGACCAGCAGCTCCCTCTAGGCTCCAGAAGATGAGTCCCGGGTATGAAGATTTGTCTGGTAGAAGGAGCCTGGGATTGCTGGAAATGTTTTTTACCTGGACCCAGAGCTGGTCACACAGAATATTAGTGCTATCCAGAGTCCCCTTCTTAGGATTTGCCCCACTCTACAGGAAGAATTTAACACTTGACTGTACAAAAAGTACCACCTTTGCTCTCCTGAGCAGAATGAACAATATGACTGTTTGAATTGAACCCACCCATCTATAGCATGGGGTAGCAATTGGATTGTTACCTGAAAATACAACTGTAAGGTACTGTAAGAGAGGAGCTGCTGCATGAAAGCTGGTCTGGGAAGGTAATCCTGGTGCAGGAAAGGGACCTCACACCCTTCCAGAGACATTTGAGGCCTGAGTGCCCTACAGACTCACTGTCCCCTCTAACATTAGTCACAGCTGACTTTGTCCAGTACCAATTGTGACCTACATATTGGAACATACATTTCTTTTTCTTCTATTGTCACATCACCTCTTTAAGGGAGGTGTTTTGAGGAGTTCAGAGACCTTAGAAGAAGTCAATCGTGTAGTAAGATTTACTGCTGTGGGCCTGTCTGGTCTCTTGGTTAGGAGCTGGATCTGGAGACGGAGGTACCTTGTTGGAGCTTTGCAGATTTGTGTGACATTTCCTTGGCTTCTCTGAGTCCTAATTTCCACATCTACAGACATGACAATTATATCACAGGGTTGCTGTGAGTTCATCTGGAGAAAGTGCTTAGAACCTGTTATCTACTTGGCACAGAATCAGAGATAGAAACTTATGGTCTGTTTCCTGACACCATTTCTTAAAAGTGGAAGGCACGGATCCTGCAGTTTTCTGAGGCACAAAATCACAATTTTAAGAATAGCCAAACTATGGTTGCTCTTTCTTAGCAAGAAGTGCTCAGCATCATACTAGCTCATTGCACTAACTCCCTTTTTCTCTAGGACACCCACTCAGCCATTGTGGGCCATTGCAAGGAACAGCTGGGGAGAGACTGGGGTTGAGTATGGAGTCCCTGAGACCTGACCCAACAGGGTGGAGTGGTAGGTATTCCCTCCCCCAGAGCTTCCCTGTAGGATAATATTGGATTATCCTTTCTCCCTTGCCACGGGGAGCTTAGGTTTATTGGGTTACTCCCATCACAGTGCTCCCATTCCTCTGTATTTATTTGTAACTTCTTTATTTGTGCTCTTCTTCCCCAACTGGTCAATCACCTTTATCTCCTAATCAGATTCTGTTAACTTGTAAATATTGCTTTTCTCTTCTCCTTAAGTCCTTTACATAGTTAATTCAGAGAAATGTCCTTTTTGAATAGACACAGGAAGACAGTTAATGCTATGCTTTTTTAACTTGGGAGTTAATTGACTCCAAGAATGATATTCACTCCTGGGCATGTTTTCTTGATGTAAGCTTCAGTTGCCCTCATTTCCTAGAACCCCAAAACAGGATCCTGATGAGGGACTGGATGGACCCAGGGCTAGCTGTGAGGTTACGCTGGCATCAAAATGAGCCAGGCCAATGTGTCATAATAGTTTACTTAACTGTCCAAGTTAAGAGCATGGTCATGGACAAATTCTGTCATGATCCAAAAAGTAACAACTAGATTAGGACCTTGCTAGGGTTAGGAAAGATTAATCTGGCCTGAGCACTGTAGTCTGAGATCTATAGCGAGATGTACTCTACAAGCTTAATGTAGCTCTTACTGTGTCCGTATAAAATAAATAATATTAAGAAGTAGAATTAAGATGTTAATTAAAGGGTATGGCCGCCAGCAGGTCAATCTGTACCTGTGAGATAAGTGCCTGATGGCACCGTCAGACTTTCAGATACCCCAAAATTGCTGCTGTGCCTTTGGCCAGACCCCAAAAACTTGGGGCAAAGTTTACCAAGAATGTAAACGGCCAAAATTAGGTATGTGGGAGACACACCCACAAACCACCTCCGGCTCAGCTATATAATTGGAAGCATGGCCTCTCTGGTTCCTGATTGAACTATTTAACGGCCATGATCCCAGAGACTCAGAAACGAATCTTGGAACCCAAAGGCTCTTGGCAGAGATGCATTATGTTCCTGCAGTAGGTTACTGATGCTGGGCCACTCCAGGTGGGAATAGGTTTGTGCCTTGGCCTGTTCTCCTTGGTGGCCCAGTGACCACCAGCCTCCAGAGGACACAGGTTTGGGCCTGCAGTGACGAGACACCTGGGGCCTCACCAGATGGGGTGGAATCAGCCCTTTCCTCCCCATCCCAGTGAGCCCCCAAGTCGCTGCCTACAAATGGCCTCTCTGGCTCCTGATCAAGCTAATTAACAGCCATCATCCCAGAGACTCAGAAAGAAATCTTGAAACCCAGCGGCTTTCAGCAGAAATGCATCTGGACTGCATACAAGGCGGTTGCCGCGTCAGAGCTTATTGGAAAGCCAGGTATGAGCTGGCGGTGAGGGGGCAACTGCAGTCTCATGGGAACGGGAGTGGTACCGGCTCACCCTTCACATCCTACTGAGGTCACGAGTTGCCCCCCACAAGTGGCTCTCTGGCATGGCCACGGCTCCAGAGGCAAAAGGACTTAATCCAGAGCTTGGCAGCTTGTGGCAGAAAAATGAATGGACCATGCGTCAAACTACAGAGCCATGCCTCCCGGGGAGGGAAAGTGTGTTGCTCCCTTCTGCCTTTTTCCCACCTGGCAGCAAGGTGGCTGCCACCTCAGAGCTTATAGGAAAGCCAGGTATGAGCTGGCAGTGACGGGGCAACTGCAGTCTCATGGGAAGGGAGACGGTACTGGCTCGTCTTTCACGCCCTATCGAGGTCACGAGTTGCCCCCCATGAGTGGCTCTCTGGCACGGCCATGGCTCCAGAAGAAAAAGGACTTATTCCAGATCCCAGTAGCTTACAGAAGAAAAGTGAATGGACCATGCATTAAACTACCGCTCCATGCCTTCCCGGGAGGGAAAGGGTGTTGCTCCCTTCTGCCTTTTCCCCCCAGCAGCAAGGTGGCCGCCACCTCAGAGCTTATAGGAAATCCAGGTATGAGCAGGTCATGACGGCGCAACTGCAGTCTCATGGGAAGCGGGGCGGTACCAGCTCGTCCTTCACGTTCTACCGAGGTCACGAGTTGCCCCCCATGAGCGGCTCTCCGGCACAGCAATAACACGAGATGCACAGAAACCAATCTCGTAATTATCTGGCTTTTTGCAGAAATCCAAAATCATTATATGATTCTCATAACCAGCTATAGAAAACAAAGCATTTCACAATGCCTTTTCAGCAATTCTGATTGTTGGTGGGGGGGGATTCTAAACAATAATGGTGCATCTTTTGTCAAAATAATGCATGTAATCAATGTAGAGAAGAGTGAAGTGGAAATCATCTGCCTCACAGGCATTGGGAGGGGTGGGAGGGGGGTATATTGGGGTTCTTGGTGGTGAAAAATGAGTACTGGTGAAGGGAGAGGTGTTTGATCATTGTATGACCAAGACTTAAACCTGAAAGCTTAGTAACTTTTCCCACAGGATTCAATAAATAAATATAAGAAGAAATAAATAAATAAATAAAATTATTAAAAATGTTAATTAAGATGTTAATTAAGTTATTGGACTAAGAAAAGGAGAAAATCCCCTAAGTGATATTTTGACCTTAGCCTGATCAGTGATCAGAAAGAGCTTTCCTATGTTGATTGCCATGACTGGGGTGGTTACAACCATCAAGGTTTGGAGGATGAGAGAGACTGAGGAGAGACTAGACAGAGACCAAGACAGTGAGTCGGAGCATGGAGAGATGAGTGAGGGAGACAGGAGGAGACAGGAATGAGGGGCTTAGTGAGACTGGAACAGGCGCGTGGGGAGAATGGAATAAATGACAACTGATCACCAACCAGCCTGGTCTTTGTTTGCTCCTTTGTCTGCCCATGACATGGGCTGGCCCTGGTGGGGAAGCAGCGCAAAACCACCAAACGCAGGCAGTGAGAGAGAGCCGCTGGATTCCCTAGCCGCCTGGTGTTTGCACACTTCCCCTTTTGATTTCCCAACAGTGGCCTTTCTCTTCTTCCTTTCCCTTTCCACTCTGGCAACCAGCCATGGCATCCAGTCACCTTGGTGGTGCCATGGGATTATTGGGCAAACACAGCCCCTGGCCTAGAAGGAATGACAAGCCATAACATCCCAAAGCCTTTTTTGCAAGCGTTTAGTGAATACCCCTATGAAAAGTTTGTTCCCTGTGCTCCGTGAAAAGTTTGTGCTTGAAATAAATAGGTTCTTCTCCCTACAGAAGCTCCCAATGGGTAGAGAGAGGTGGGCTCCCATGGCTAGCTCCATACAGGTCCCACGACCCCAGCATGTCTGAGTGACAAACCTATGGTCCCAGTGGTGGCTTGATATCTCTTGTCACTTGGACTTTCTGATGATGCACCATGATCTTCCAGGTTTCCTAAGGAGAGACAATTCTGCAGGCCTGGGATGCAGTTCCTAGTGCCTGTGGGACACAAAGGAGTCTGGAACCTGAAGAAATGGGCAGTTTTCCAGTTTGTGTGTCAACTCATCTGCCTGCATCTCCAGCCTCATCTCGCTCAGGGAAGTGTTCCATCCCAGGTCTACAGTCACAATGGTCCTTGTGTAAACTGGAGTTCACCTTTGAAGTCACTAGTCCAATCAGAATCACTATGCCAGAACTCAACTGAACTACACCCTTCTCTCGGTGTTCATTTTTTCTGGTCTTTCTTCAGGATTTACTCATGAATCTGTGCTGAGGAATCATTCCTGGGGTCATTGCCCAGGCAATCATGTGTGGTGAAGGACCAAAATAGGGTTGCCTCATCCAAGGTAAGTCACTTACCCCCTGTAATCTCCATAGTCCCAGATATGTCTTAAATGAAAGTCTTAAATGAAAGAGACAGGAGTTGAAGAGTGTGGGCAGCCAGCCACTTTACACCTTGGAAATGTACTGAAAAAGGAAGTATAGAAAGAGTTATGATTTCATGTGCTAGATATATTTCAATCCATAAGTAAACATACACATTTTAAAAGATTAATATACACCTATACAATAATTTCATATACCATAATGGAAGTTCCTTGTTAGATTATTATCCCCTTGAAGAAACAATGCACCCCCCAAACAATCCCCACCACACACTAGTACTAATACAGAACTAGTACCAATTAAAAACCAGGAATAACGTGTAAGTTGTACTGATATTGGCCTAACTATAATTAACAAGCTACTTATTCTAAACTAGTACTAACTAGGAAGATTTAAAAACTAATTAGTACACACATGAGTTAACTACAACGGACAAAAATTAGTTAACCAGCACTATTCACAATCTAACTTATACTCACTAGAATTAACTAGTACATTAAAAAGCCGTACTCAGTATAATCAACAGTATTGACAGAGCTAACTAGCATTGACTAGTGCTCAGTAGAGTTTATGATTATTCTATAACTAACTAGAGTTAACTAGTACCAAACAAGAGACAACTAATATTCACCAGAGCTAACTAGCCCAAATAAAGCACTAACTAGAGTTAACTTGCTCGAGCGGGCCCAGTAACATCTCCATTGGAGACTTTGTTGTTACTGTGCCTGGCATATCGAATACTCTCGGTAGCTTGCCGGGCTCTCTGAGAGGGGCGGAGGACTCGAACTCGGGTCGGCCATGTTGGCTGCGTGCAAGGCAGACGCCCTACCCGCTGTGCTATTCAGCAAAGTTAAATAGTACTATTTGAGAACTAGTGTTAACTAGTAATCACCAGAGCCACCAAGCACAATTCAAGAACTAGACCTAACTAATATCAATAAGAGATAACATGTACTCACCAAAATTTATTTGTCCTAACCAAAAGGTAAGTAAAAGCAACTAGTCATTACCAACACCAACTGCTCAGTAAGGTTAACTAGTGCTGTTAGATAACTAATGTTAACTAGTACCAAACGATGTTAGTGAGTACTGATAACTAGTATCCAGAAGAGTTGACTAGTCCTAATCAAGCACACTAGAGTTAATTAGCATTAAATACAGTTAAATAGTACTATTCAAAGAGGAACTAGAGTTGACTAATACCAACAAGCATTAACTAGTACAAACCAGTATTGACTAGTGATAATCATTAGTTCTCACCAGTGTTTACTAGTCCTAATCCAGGGCTAAATAGTACTTAGTGGTTAACTATTACTATAAAAAGATAACAAGTATTAACAACAGTCAACTAGACTATCAGTCAAACACTAGTGCTATTTAAAAATGATTATAGTTAACTAGTAAAAAAATCACTAACTAGATTTAACTACTACCTAGTAGAGTTAACAAGTATTTCAAGCACTAATTAGATCTAACCAGTGGACACCAGAGTTACCTACTCCAATCAAGAACTAACTCAAGTAGTACAAATCAAGAGATAACTACCTCTCACCAGAGTTAATGAGCAAAAAACAAGCACTAACTAGGGTTAACGAGTACCCAGTGGATTATCCCATCCTGAACAACCACTTTAACGACATCCCAACACCTGACTCTATCTAATCACTTACCTGAAATTTACCTTTTGTTCACAGTTCCCAATTAACCAACCTTTAATTAAACAGCACTTCATCAGTACCAATTAATCAAACTTACCTAGCAGTGAACCAGGCACCACATTTAGATATAATGCACATGAATATAGGGAAGAGAGTCAGAATACTGACATACCATTTCCAGTTCTTTACAATGGACATTTCTAATACTAAGTACAATAGTGCATAAGGCCATGGACAATGAATTGCATGTTACTTAGTTTTAAGTGTGTCTATATCTAGAACATTTGAGGAATGAAGCAATTGCTGAATGTGGCAACATACTCACAGAATGAAATACCTGTGATCTGGAAACCAGTTGGAAATAATTAGTCATGCCATGTATGAAATTGGTGATGAAGGGAGCAATAGCCATACTATGAAACTGTGAGTGGTGTGTTTATGTAGGTGAGAAGAGATATGATGAGACATACAAATATGTATATGTGAGTAACTGATTGATAGAAATCCCCAATGTGTGGATTAGAGAGTATTTGAGAACTCAGAAATATATGGGTGGGCTACTAGGTAAGAAGTAAAAGCATTTTTTTAGAGATCAGGAAAAAATATGATGTAAATATAAATGGTAATTAAAGAAATGATCTCTCTTGGGGAGAAAAGTCACTATTGTCTGTATATGAATTAGCTATATTTTGTGCGTGTGACTAGAGTATAAAAGAATAGTTTTGAGAATGTTCTACGAGTAAGCTAAGGAATAGAGTATTAGTTGTTAGAGGCCATGAGAAAACAAGTTAGAGGGTGTGGAAAAAACAGAAACAAATTATGAGTCCATGTGGGGAATGTGGTAAATCCTGTGTCCACATGACAGTTGAAAATTAACTGATAGTATGGCAAAGCTTTTGAGTGTATGCAGCACAAGAGGAATGTGTCATCTGTAGGACTGGCATGATAGTATGGTGAATAGAGTGCTTGCCTTGCACGTGACCTACCCAAGTTCGATTCCCAGCACCCCATATGGTTCCATGAGACCCACCCGGAGTGATTCCTGAGCTCATATCTGGATGTGGTCCTTAAAAACATTTCTTGGGAGTTATGGACCATACTTGCTCACTGGCCACTCCTGTCTTTAAGCTTAGAAATGAGTTAAGCAGTGCTCAGAGAACCATATTGGGAATAGAATTGAGGCTGGTCAGCTGCATGGCAAAGACACTGGCCTTACCCCCTGCACTTCCTGGCCTCCTAATACCTTGATTCAGAAGGGGAAAAGTGGATGAAGGATGTGGTCCTCCAACTATGCCTTTGCCTTACATACAGGATGACTGAATTCAACTCCTTGCACCACCAAGAATCAATATAAAAACAAAATTGCTTTGAGAGATGACTACTGGACAACTTAAGCTCTCAAAGATGGTAATTTATCTCAAAGAGAGATAATCTAGCAGGCAGGACACTTGCCTTGAACCCTGCCAACCCAGTTCAATCCTCAGTATCCCATATGGTTGCCCAAGTAATTCCAGAATGCATAACCAGGAGTAACTTCTGAGCATCGCCAGATGTGACCCCAAAACAAATCATTTCAGTATGTAAAAATACTGTGTCTGGCATATCGAATACATCACGGGGAGCTTGCCGTGCGGGCGAGATACTCTCGATAGCTTGCCGGGCTCTCGGAGAGGGGCGGAGGAATCGAACTCGGGTCGGCCATGTTGGCTGCGTGCAAGGCAAACGCCCTACAGCTGTGCTATATGTAAAAATAAGAAATGAAAAATAGCAGATGCTGAATGGATCACCACCAAATTTTAAATTATATCCTATATCAATTTACCAGCATATATTTTTTAAAGACATTGAGTCACAATAATGTAGAATTCTTGAATCTAAGACCCTTCTCATGGTTTGGGGTGATGAAACTGAAATTTTCCAAAATATATCTCAACAGCACACATGGGTAACTATATCTGCATAGAAAATGAGAAACCTAGGGACTGGAGAAATAGTAGTTGGTAAGGTGCTTGCCATGCATGCCGCAAACCTGGGTTCAATCCTGGCACCCCATAAAATCCCTGAGCCCTGCCAGGAGCTATTCCTGAGTGTAGAGCCAGAAGTAATCCCAGAGCATTGCCAAGTGTAGCCAAAAGCAAAGCAAAAAACAAACAAACAAAAGAACAAGTAAATAAAAAAGAAAGAAAATGAAAAACTAACTTATGAATCTTAGAATAAGTCACTTTAAAATAGGAAATTATTCAGTGTAGCTCAATTCAAACACAACTTTTGTAGGTTATAACAAAAGGATATGTGCATGTCATGTGCAAAGAGTGTTTTGTGTGCAAATGAAGATACCTCACCTCTGCTCAGCACCTTCATTTCAGGCAGTCCGTGATTCTTAGTGTTGTGTCAAGACCAGAACATGTATAGGTTGCTGGTATCGTGCAGCTACCACCAAGCCAGTGGGGGTGCAACAAAGCCATTCTTGGCTGGATGGCTCCATGCGGTTGACAGTAAAACCTATAAAACTGGAACTTAATGCTTCTGAAAATCAAGTAAGGTAAAGTAAACAGGGCCAGGTACATGACACAAGAGCTAGAAACTGCTACATCCTTTGGGCATCTCTAGTAACATAACCAACATTCAAACCCCTGAGCACCATGAAGGGAGAGGTGAAAGAAAGTTGAATAGAGGAGTACATATAAAGAAGTTATGCTCCTAGGAATAAGTCCAACACTCTTAGGGAGCAGAACATTGTCGGGGTGCTCAAGAGTCAAAGTTACCATAACCAGTATTGGATAAGAAAGGCTGACCTCTAAACCTCTCGTTTGAAAAAGTAACCCACCATGGGCTACTCAATCCAGTGATCAGATTCTGAATGTATCTCAAAGTACCCAAATTCAGCCAGAGCAGACAACACATGGAATAACATGGTTGTAATTGTTTCCTATACTTAATAACATCTTACTTATTTGGTTTTAGTACTGGGGATCCCAGAGCTTCACAGATGCATCTATCACAGAACCACACTCCCAAGTCTCACTCACACATTATACTTACATGCACTTTTAGAAGTGCTCCCTGCCACTGCTACATGCTTCGAAAGGGCAGGAATGAAGTAACGTCTTTTGTTAACTTTTATCACTAGCTCAAAGTTGACAATGATCACCAGAACAGTAAGAAATTAAAGGACCACTAAAGTTTTCAAACTCTGGCCAACTTTTTCACACTCACCAGCACAATACGAAACCAAAGGACCTCTAAAGTTCTTAAACTCTGGCCAACTTTTACTCATGGTTATTTCACCCACACTGTGACATTCACCTGTGCAAGTCTTATATTTGAAGAGCAAAACATCAAACACCAGAACAACCAGAGTATTGAGTGCATGGAGGAGGCCCCAGGTTCAATCCGTGGCTCCCCATCAAATGCAGAATGTGCTAGAAATAAAAGGGCATCTATGGCTGGTAGCGGGCAGCCCTACTGTTAGAGTGTCCTGGATTAACTTTTTTCATGTCTTAGATACTTTATCTGGCAATGTTTTCCCCCCAGTCCTGGAAGAAACCTGGGAAAGCATAGATCCCAGGGTCATGCAGAGGATGGAACAAGGCTGTGGAACTAAGTGTGATTTAAAAGAAAACCCCCTGCTGGATCTGGGCCAAACTTTATCTGGGCAGACGGTAGAAGCCTAGTTTGTGAAGGGATTCTGAAAGCTCCATATTGGATGCTGAATCAGACCAGAGTGGAATCAAAAGTTTCACAGGGATGATTTCAGCTCAAGACACAGAAGGAATGGCTTTAATCAGAGTCTTAGCTTAGCTAGAACTTAGTTCTATGCAAAAGAAACTCAGGCATCAGTGTCATTTCTGAGACAGAGACAGACCTTGTTAAAGATAACACTGTAGTTTGGACTGAGCTAGGCATGTCTGAGACGGAGGCACAGAATAGACACAGGGACATGCAATTCAATGGTTCTCGTTAAACTTGGAAGATTTCCTGGGTCAAGCGGGAGTGACCTCGCCTCCTGGAATTCATATGTCTACCTGGTGGCAGAACCCACACAGGAGCACACCCCCTGGTTGTGACTAGGAAGAAAGTAAATTAAAAGCCATCACTGGGAACTTCCATCTGTCAGATCGGATTGAATATTCAATCCAAAGGACTATCCCAGAGCAGAATGTCAGGAGCACTTTGCTCTAGAGTCTTCCTCACATCCCAGCCTGCTGTTAGGAAGGAGAAGCCTCCATTCCAAATTACTTCCCTTCAGAGTTCTAGAGAAGCATACGATGGCACTCAGACCTCACAAACTTGTAGTGTACCCAGGGAGCTGAACGGAAGCTCCATTTGGGGAGCTGGTCTGTTAGCAAATAAAGCTGCTGCAATAGATAGGAATGGAAATAAATGGTCACTTTAAAATACGTCCCTTAATGCCCTGCCACAGAGGCAGGGTGGGATGGGGGGAATGGGGGGTGGGAGGAATGCTGGTACCCATGGTGGTGGAGGATGGGCGCTGGTGGAGGGTTGGATACTTGATCATTGTATAACTGAAACCCAAGAACAAAAATTTGTAAGTCTATAATTGTACCTCATGGTGTTTCACTAATAAAAAAGAAATTTTTAAAAAATTCAAATAATAAAATATCTCCCTTGTGGCCTGAGCCTTGCCTGTGGCCAATCCAGTTTCCGTCCCCAGCACCTCCAAGAGGTCCTCCATGCCTGCCAGTGTGATGAGGTGATGTAAAGTTAGCATAAAAGCGGTGGCTGCTTAAAGATAGCCGGGGAGCAGGGTGAGGTGCTTCAAGGGCAGGACACCAGGAAACAACCTGCAGAGCTGTCCTACATTGCCATCTTCAAACAAAAGACTATACCTCAATTAAAACCAGCATAACATCTGGCGTCTGTACTGAAATTGTGCTTGCTCGCTCTAGCTAATGAGAAAGTTGATTAGCCAGGTAGCCTGTAATAAAGAATGCTTAAAACACTTTCTTGAACCCAGGTTTGAGGTTGCTCAGTTCACCATGACCCTCGCTCTGAGGCTGCGAAGCCCCTACAGGTCAAGAATGGCTCTGCAGTTCAGCAAACAAGCATATTGGAGATTTCTTGATAAATTCTCACTCCAAAAGGTGAGGAGTGAGTCCTGAACACAGAGCCAGAAGTAAGCCATGAGCACCTCCCGGTGTGAGGAGGGGAAAAAAGAAGAAAAAAAGATTAAAAATTAAACAGATGGCACCAACAGTAATTGGTGAGTGAGGGGGAGCAGGTGGCTGGGCTTGCTCAGGAGTGATGGAGTGACTGGGAATTCTTGGAAAGCAAGTTTTCCACCAGGGGTCACTCTCGAGCTGGGATCCTTGGCTTAATACATACCAGAGAAGGACAAGCTTATGCAGCACTACCAGAAGGCGTTTATTTGTTTGTTTTAATTTTTTTAATGAATCACAGTGAGGTAGAGTTAAAGACTTACAAACTTTCGTGCTTTTCAGGGATTGTGTACTCGTCCCTCCATCAGTGCCCATTCTCCACCACCAATGTTCCCAGTATCCCTCCCACCACCCCCACCCCTTCTTTCCCCTGCCCTCCCCCTACACCCCCCCCCCCGTCTCTGCGGCAGGCAGGCACATTCCCTTTTACTCTCTCTCTCCTTTAGGGTGTTGTGGTCTGCAATGCAGGTATTAAGTGGCCATCATGTTCCGTCTATAGTCTACTTCAGTACACATTTCCCTTCCCAAGAGGGTCCTCCAAGCATTCTTTACTTGGTGGTCCCTTCTCTATCTGAGCTCACTTTTCCCCCAGCATGTGAGGCTGGCTTCCAAGCCACGGAGCAATGCTCCTGGTACTTATCTCTATTATACTTGGGTGTTAGTCTTCCATTCTGTACTTTATATTCCACAAATGAGTGCAGTTCTTCTATGTCTGTCCCTCTCTTTCTGACTCATTTCACTTAGCATGATATTCCATGTTAATCCACTTCTGTGCAAATTTCATGACTTCATCTTTTCTGACAGCTGCATAGTATTCCATTGTGTAGATGTACCAAAGTTTCTTTAGCCAGTCATCTGTTCTTGGGCACTCGGGTTTTTTCCAGATTCTGGATATTATAAACAGTGCTGCATTGAACATACAAGTGCAGATGTCATTTCTATTATATATATATATTTTTTGCAACTCTGGGATATATTCCCAGAATTGGTATTGCTGGGTCAAATGGGAGCTCAATTTCTAATTTTTTGAGAAACATCCATACAATTTTCCAAAAGGACTGAACCAGTCGGCATTCCCACTAGCAGTGAAAGAGAGTCCTTTTTTCCCCACATCCACACCAGCACCAGTTGCTTTTGTTCTTTCGGATGTGGGCCAGTCTCTGTGGTGTGAGACGATATCTTATTGTTGTTTTGATCTGCATCTCCCTGATGATTAGTGATGAAGAGCATTTTCTTATGTGTCTTTTGGCCATTCGGATTTCTTCTTTGATAAAGTTTCTATTCATTTGATCACCCCATTTTCTGATGGGATTTTAGGTGTGTGACCAGCCCCCCCGTTTGTCATCCCTGCTCCTGCACCCAGCCTGCCACTCAGACCCGAACCCTCCCAGCCTCCTGGGCCTCCATCCTGCCTGAACCTGCACTGCCCTCCAGTGTTGCTGCTGGCTTACTCCCTCTCTCAGGTGTGTGACCACCCCACCAGGCACCTCACCCACAGTGCAGCAAGAGGTGTGACCTCTGTGTTAGGGGGTGTGGACTCCACAGCAGGGACATGGCCTCTGGGGGCAGCCACAGTTATTTTTCCGTCTCCCAGCACTCTGGACTCACATCTCAATCTTCGTTACCTAAATTCTGTGGAGAACATCCTAAACACAATAGGCCAATAGTCCACTACTCTATTCCAATTTCACCAAAATACCAGTGAACACAAGCTGTACAAGCCCAATATAAAAGAACACATCCTCCAAAGCTTCACTAGGGGTCTCACACAAGTCACAGAGGAGCACCTAAGAGGAAGGTGGTATTCTAGAAGGGGGAAAAGGCAACCACCATCAACTGAGCTCATCCAGAATTCTTTGTCACAGTGAGCGGGGAATTCTAATCATGAACTGGAAGATCCCACCTTCATCCTACCACAACAACATGAAGAAACACTACAAATCCCCACCACGAGGAGAGTATAAAGAAAAGAATTTAGAAGCCTCAACAGGGGTTATCCACAAAGAAGATTTCTCCAATAAAGAATTCAGAGATGAAATGTTGAAGATGTTCAATGAACTCAAAATAACAGTAAAACAGGCACCCAGTAAATTAAAGGAGGACATGAAAGAAACAGTGGAACGGACAGCCAAGAAAATACAGGAAGAAATGAGAGAAGAAATAAGAAAGCTACAATCAGAAGTGTCACTAATAAAGGATTTAGTAGATGAAATGAAAAACTCAGTGGGTTCCCTCAACAGGAGAATTGCTACAGCTGAAGACAGAATCAATGAGCTTGAAGGTGAGCTGCAGAAAACTTACAGGGAACAACAAACAATGGGAAAAGACCTCAAAATAGCTCTAGGGTGAATCAGAGACCTAGAGGATGAATTCAAGAGGAAGAATTCAACATTAGAATCATTGGAGTACCACAGGAATTTTGCTCCATGAATGGAAGGCCAGCCACACGTTCTAGGTGAAAAGGAAGCTCAGATAAAGAAGAGAGCCCCAAATGAAGGGTGTTGTGAGGACCCTCCCAGGGTGGGAGAAGCATGTTAAAAGTAGTCTATAGACCAAACATGATTGCCACTCAATGCCTCTCTTGCAAAACACAGTACCCAAAAGAAGAGAGAGAGAAAAAGGGGGAATACCCTGCCACAGAGGCAGGATGGGACGGGGGGATGGGGGGTGGGGGGGGATGCTGGGACCCGTGGTGATGGATGACGGGCACTGGTGGAGGGATGGGCACTTGATCATTGTATAACTGAAACCCAAGCACAAAATTTGTAAGCCTATAACTGTACCTCATGGTGTTTCACTAAAAAAAAAAAATCAATGGAGTATCATTGGAGTACCAGAAGGAGGAAATCCCAATGAAGAAGCAAAAATTAAAGATATCATTGCTGATAAAATCCCAAAATCCCACAGCTGGAGAATGCAGGCATTCAGATCCAAGGAGCCTGAAGGGTGCCAGCTAAAAGAGACCCTAATAAAAAGATTTCAAGACATATCATAGTCAGAATGATGGATGCCATGGATAGAGTCACAATACTGAAAACATCCAGAAGGCACTTTTGAGCCACAGATAAAGCAGGCTGTTTTCAGACTGAAATAAAAAATCTAAAAACAGATAAAGCCAGAACAAAAATGAGGAAAACAGCAGCCAACATCAATGAAAAACTTCCAGGAGCAAGCACAGACCAAGGAATGGTCCTAGACAAACACAGTCCATGAGAGCTAAGAGGAAGAAATGTTAAAGTCACCAGAAGCTGAACTGCTAAAGGACAAGAGGAATTGAATAACCTCGGCAGGCATGAGGAGTCATGAAACAAAAGTTGTTGCTTCAGAGTCTTCTCCTGCTTACAGTAAATGAAACACCAAAACAGTGATGAAGAAGTAAGAAAAGTACCTGTCACAGAGGCAGACTGCGGATGAGGAAAGGGTAGCAGGAGGTCCACTGGGGATGGGTGATGGGAAATGTACAATGGTGAATGGTTGGGTGTTGGATGACTGAAACCCAATCATGAACAACTTAGTAACTGTATCTCATAGTGATTAATAATAATAATAATAATAATAATAATAATAATAATAATAATAAAAGAAGTAAGGCAGCCAGGGGAACAAGAAAACAAGAGAGGGGCTGGCGCGAGGGTTCATGCCAGCAAACCCAGGAGCCAGGGTGGACCCTAGCACTGACATGTGTTGAATACCTTGATCTCCAGAACAGCAAGCCCTGGAGGTCACACAGAATTTCGGCACTTGAACATATCTGGGTGCCTGGGCCCTTCCCCATCCCCACCCACCGCCACCTCCCACTCAAGAATAATAGGTAATAGTCATGGGCAAAGAGAAGGGCAAGAGAAGGAAAGCCAGAACAAGAGCATTGGTAAAAACCCTTTTCCAAGCTTCAAATAGCCCCAAAGCCAGAAAACCCTGCACTTTCTGGGTGGATACACCTGGCATGCAGTGTACTCACCAGGATCCATACAAACATCAAGCAGATTCAGGGTGAAATCTACGTCAAGATGAGGAACAAATGCCCTGACTTTTATAAACAAAGACTGCTTGAAAGAGGCAAGCAGTGGTGGGGATGGGTGGGGATGGCAGGGCAGGCCTTACCATAATTGCATGGCAGAATGCAGCTCACAAAGGCATAGGCACACGTGAATACCTACAAGGTAAATACCCAAAGAATGACTTGTCCCCAGAAGAAATTTCTGAGGGATGGATCCAAGAGAACCAAGGGAAGTGTTTGCAAGCTTTTTAAACAAGTTGAAGCCTTTGTCTTGGCAGCAAGCATGCCTGGAGGACACTGCAGAGAGCTCATCCATCCCCCTCAGAAAGATGATAAAAGGCGGAAGTCTGTCCCATTTCACTGGTTTCCTCTTTCAGGTATTCTGCCTTTGAGTTCCTTACTCCGTCTCCAGCACCAGCTCCACAAGTCACCTGCCTTTGCCTTTCTCTTCTCCAATGAGCCCTCAGCAGAAAGCAGGCATCCGCAGCACATCAATACCTCTGTTTTCAGAATCATATGTCACACAGCAGCAGCCTGAGTATGCCACAGCATTTGATGACACACGGTCCTCTGTCTGGGCACAGGTATCCCGATTCCCTGTCTCACTAAGCCGAGTTGGGGTTGCTATGTCACAGCCAGGTGATGAATCACTGGCCTTTGTCCTCTGTATCACTCGTTGGCCACTTCCTGCTGCCCAACTCACCCACTGAATCTCACCTGATGCTTGCTGCGCCTGCCTGAGTCTCACAGAAGCTTGCAGGCGCCCAAGCAGGCAACTGAGGTGTGTTGAGGACCTTTGGCTACTCTCTATTATAGCCAAAGGCCCTCAGAAGTCCTCTGTGAAGCTGACAGCCCCAAATGAGTGAAGACCCTCCAGGGCATGGACACTCTGTGGACTATTGTAGTAGCTCAAAGCTGCCAGTTTCTATGTGCTCTTGCGCCCTGTGCTTCTGGATCATAGGGACTGACACAAAACATCTTACCTGGTGCAAATTTTGTGCATTGTGCCTGAGGAAGGCAGGCAGATAGGGAAGGGCCTCTGCTTGTGTTTGAGGTCCTCAGAGAGGCTGTAGGCCTTCTTCTGGATTAGCACCACACTTATCGACAAGTTGTGCTGGTTCTGGTCCTTGATTCACATGTTCAGGAACCCTTCCACGTTCTTCATCACAGAGATGTGGCTTTGTGTCGATTGTGGAGCTGCCAAAGGTGTGGCCACATTTAGGGAGTTCGGGGGGAAATGAAGATGAAAGTGAAATCTGACCCTATGAACTAAATCAACTTTACCTTCAGGAATGTCATAAGTGGTCTTTGAGAAATCACTCTCACATTATAAGGGTGTCCCTCACCAGCCATAACTATCTTCTTAGTTTCCTAACTTATCCAGGGTGACATCCTACAGAGCAACCTGATGTTGGAACCAAATAGAAACCAGGAATTAGGGCTGGAGAGATAGTACAGTGGGTAGGATGCTTGCCTTACATGTAGACAATTCGGGTTTAATCCTTGGCACATAATTCCCGCCATCCTCCAATTTCCACCAGGAGTGATTCTTGGGCACACAGTCAGGAATCAGCCCTGAGCACTGCTGGGTGTAAAGCCCCGGACCCCAATCCCAAATCAAGCATTTGTTGATTATCAGAGTGTAAGTGTCTCAGCAGGGCCTGTTTGGGCACAGAAATATCTCAGTTACTGCATAAAATAGCTGTGAGAATCCAGGCAAGCAGTTCATGGGAGGAAAGAAAAGCTGTCTAGAAGTGTATTATTTACCTACATAAAAAAAATAAAGACAGCATTGTCAGAGGTACTTTCTGAGCACAAAAGCAGGAATAATTCTTTTCTTTTTTTACTGTCTCTTTTTTTTTAATTTTTATTAGTGAGACACCATGAGGTACAGTTGTAGACTTACAAATTTTTGTGCTTGGGTTTCAATTATACAATGATCAAGTACCCATCCCTCCACCAGTGCCCATTCTCCACCACCACGGATCCCAGTATCCCTACCACCCACCATCCCCCCCCATCCCACCCTGCCTCTGTGGCAGGGCATTCCCTTTTGTTTTCTCTCTCCTTTTGGGTGTTGTGGTTTGCAAAAGAGGCATTGAAGTTCGTGAGCTGCTGTTTATCTAGAAAATAGTGTATCGTTCCTTCGATTTTGAGTGAGAGTTTAGCCAGATAGAGTATTCTTGGTGAAGTATTCATTTCAGTGAGTTTTTTCACATTCAATCACGTTTGGTCTATAGTCTACTTTCAGCATGCTTCTCTCATCCTGAGAGTATCCTCCCAACACCCTTTATTTGGTGCTCCCTTCTCTATCTGAGCTCCCTTTTCCCCTAGCATATGTGGCTGGCCTCTAAGCTATGAAGCAATATTCCTGGTACTAATCTCGGCCATTCTTGGGTGTTAGTCTCCTATTTTGTTACTTTATATTCCCCAAGGGCTGGAGTGATAGCACAGCGGTGGGGCGTTTGCCTTGCACGCAGCCAACATGGCCGACCCGAGTTTGATTTCTCCGCCCCTCTCGGAGAGCCCGGCAAGCTACCAAGAGTATCTCGCCTGCACGACAGAACCTGGCAAGCTACCAGTGACGTACTTGATATGCCAAACACAGTAACAACAAGTCTCATGATGGAGACTTTCCTGGGCCCACTCGAGCAAATCAATGAATAACGGGAGGACCGTGACCGTGATGTTCCCCAGATGAATGCAATCTTTCTATGTCTATCCTCTCTTTCTGACTCATTTCGCTTAGCATGATACTTTCCATGTTGTACCACTTGTATGTAAATTTCATGACTTCATCTTTTCTAACAGCTACATAGTAATCCATTGTGTAGATGTACCAAAGTTTCTTTAACCAGTCATCTGTTCTTGGGCACTCAGGTTTTTTCCAGATTCTGGCTATTGTAAAGAGTGCTGCAATGAACAAACAAGTGCAGATGTCACTTCAACTATACTTTTTTGTCTCTCTGGGATATATTCCCAGGAGTGGTATTGCTGGGTCAAATGGGAACTCAATTTCTAATTGGTGATAAGGTGATGATGAAGTCTCCAACTGCTATTGTGTTACTAGCAATGTCCTTAAAATCTGTTAGCAGTTGTTTTAAGTATTTAGCTGTTCCCTCATTAAATGCGTATACATTTAAGAGTGTGATTTCTTCCTATTGTACGTATCCCTTGATGATGAGAAAACAGCCTTTTCTGTCCCTTCTAATCTTTTTAAACGTGAAATTAATGTTGTTGGATACTAGTATGGCCACCCCAGCTTTTTTGAAGTAGCTGTTTGCTTCTAGGATTATTTTCCATCCTTTGACTTTGAGTCTGTGTTTGCTCTGACTGTTGAGATGAGTTTCTTGTAGGCAGCAGAATGTTGGGTTCTGTCTCTGTATCCATTTTGCCACTCTGTGTCTCTTAAATGGTGAATTTAGACCGTTGACATTGAGAGAGATTACTGTTATGGGGTTTTGTGTCATCTTTTTGTAAGGGTCTGTTGTGGTTGTAGGGTTTGTCTTGTCTTATAGTAGCCCCTTTAGGCCTTGTTTTAGGTTTGGTTTTGAGTCTATGAAGTTCGTGAGCTGCTGTTTATCTAGAAAATAGTGTATCGTTCCTTCGATTTTGAGTGAGAGTTTAGCCGGATAGAGTATTCTTGGTGAAGTATTCATTTCAGTGAGTTTTTTCACTATATCTTGCCACTGCCTTCAGGCTTGAAGATAGATCTGCTCTGATAGATCTGCTGTGAATCTAAGGGGTGTTCCTTTGTATGTGATTTCCTTCTTTGACCTTGCTGCTTGCAGTATTGTGTCTCTATTGGCAGCATCGATCATTCTGACTATGATATGCTTTGGAGTGTTTTTGTTAGGATCTCTTTTAGCTGGCACCCTTCTGGCTCCTTGAATCTGAATGGCTGCATTGTCGAGCCCTGGGAATTTTTCAGCGATGATTTGTTTAACCGTGGCTTTTTCTTTGGGATTGTTTCCCTGAGCTTCTGGTAGTCCAATGATTCTAATGTTGTTTCTCTTGGAATCGTCTCCTAGGACTCTGATTCTCTCTAGAGCTATTTTGAGGTCCCTTGCCACTGTTTGTTGTTGCCTGTTGGCTTGGTGGAGCTGATCTTCCAGCTCACTGATTCTTTTCTCAGCTGTGGTCATTCTACTTTTGAGGGCACATACTGAGTTTTTCAGTTCATCTATGGAATCTTTAATTTGTGACATTTCTGTGCATAGCTTTCCAATTTCTGCTCTCTCATATCTTCCTGTATTTTCTCGATTGCCCGATCCATTATTTCTTTCATATCCTCCTTCAATTTACTGGATATCTGTCTGAATGTTTCATTGAGTTCATTGAACATCTTAATGACTTCATATCTGAATTCTTTGTCAGAGAGGCTCTTAGGTGAGCAGCACCTACAGAGGCTTCTGGACTCTTTTCATCGTCCTTCCCTTGTAGTGGGAATCTACATTGTTTTTTCATGTTGGTGTGTAGGTGTGAGGGACTAGAATTCTTGGTATGAGTAAACTACTTGGCCAAAAATCAGGCCACGCCCACCTCTACAGAAGCCACGCCCACTTCTAAAGCAGCCACACCCCCACAGGAACCTGGTGTGTGTTGGGGGAGTAAAGACTGGGTGGGGGGAGAAGACCAGCTCAGCTTGGGGGATGAAAAGGAAGAGGCAGAGGCTCAGAGCTGCTCTGTCTCCCAAGGTCCAAGAGGATGCCTGGAGGGCTTGCAGGGAGAAATCCAAGTCCCGGGTTCAAGAAGCGGCAGATAAACTGATGTGGGTGGGGAGAAGACCAGTTCAGCTTGGGGGTCGAAAAGGAAGAGCAAGCAGGAATAATTCTTAAGCACCACTTGGTGAAGCCCAAAAGAAAGATGATTCAGTTGTTGAGCACCTGGGAAGGTCCTGCCACCATGGCCAAGAGCTAGAGGAGGCTGCAGGGCAGGACCCTGGGTTGAGAGAAGGGTGATGCAAGACAGAGAAAAGCTAGGACCAGCTGCTGAGCTCGGCCCCATTCACAGCCTGGCCTGAGGTCAGAAAGGAGGGAGATGGCAGGAGGTGGCATTGCCGATTCTGGAGGACTCACAGCACATATGGGCCCCATTTATGATGGGCTTAGTGGACGCAGACAGATCTCCAGGCTTCTAGTCCTCAGTAGAGCATTGAGTCATGCTGAGGGGAGCGGGAGGGTTCACACTCTCAGTCCCACCCTGAAGGACGTAATGGTCAACTGACCCCCCTGAGTCAAGCAATGACCATGGTAGCAGTGCCCCCAAGTTTTCTTTGTACCAACCAGGGAACATGAAGGGTATGTCCTTCCCTCTTTTACCCATCAGTCCAAAATGGTGACCTTGTGAGGAAGGGAAAAAGGAGGAAGGAGGGCAGGTCACATCAACCTCCACTCACACCACTAGGAAGCTCAGGGACTAGAAAAGGGTCTGAATATCCCATAGCTTCCAAGTCCTTGTGCAAGTCACAAAAAAACTGGGGAAGGTTTGGGAGAGTGGACCTTAGGACTCAGGATCTTTCTCTGCTGAGGCTACTGACTCAGCTCCATAATTCACAAGTCTTCTGCAATACATGCGAGAGGTCCTCCACCAGTGCTGCAACCTCCTACTGACTTTCAGGGCACTGGGCCTCTCCCCAGATCTGGGTATCAGGGGGCAGGGTGTCCAGGATCTGCTCCAGCACCAGCAGATCCAGAATCTGTTCTTTTGAATGGCCTACTGGCAGCTCAAGCCCCCAGGAGCTGGAATGAGCCGCCTGGGGCCGTTCAGCCTCCCCAGAGTAGAAGTGTCAGAAGTCCTGCCAGGGATCCCCACAGAACCCAGGTATCAGAGTTGGGGGCTGCTGATCAGAAAGGGGTTCAGGATCCTATGAGGAATATTCATCCTCATTCATCTTGATGATCACGAGTTCTTCCTGACCAAAAGGCACTGGGTCAGCTGTTATGGCAAGGTCTCAGGAAGCAGGCCTCCAGGCCCTCACCCTGAACACACACAGCACCTTCCTGGGGCACATATCTACACAACTGGTAACAGAATGCCCATAGATGCCATCCACATACAACAAAATCACCACAGAAAACTTGTCTCCAGGGGCTGGAGCAATAGCACAGCGGGTAGGGCATTTGCCTTGAATGAAGCTGAACCGGGTTCAATTCCCAGCATCCTATATGGTCTCCTGAGCAACGCCAGGCGTAATTCCTGAGTGCAGAGCCAGGAGTAATCCCTGAGCATCGCCAGGGGTTGACCCAAAAAGAAAAAAAATAAGAAAACCTGTCTCCAGACCTGCCCATTGGGCAATGAGGCAGTGGAAACATTTAGCCTCAACCTCTCGACCTGTGTCCTCAAGTAGCTGCTGGGAATCTGGGTAAAAATAGAGTAAGCCCAACCTTGCAAGGCCCAACTGGGCCAAAAACAGAAGCAATTCCTGAGGGTGGGACAATGGTCAGACTCACTGTCTGAGTGCACGGAAAACCCACAATAGTTAAGCAGAAATACTGAAGTGTCAGAGCAATAGTACAGTAGAGTAGGTAGGGCATATTCCTGGCACCCATATATCCTCCTGAACCCTTCCAGGGGTGGTCTCTGAAGAGAGAGCTAGGAGTGAGAGCTGAGCACCAACAAGAGGTCCAAAGGCCTCTCCCTGCCCCTACCAAAAGAGAGAGAAATAGAGGAGAAGAGGAGAGACAGAGAGAGAGAGAGAGAGAGAGACTGGGAGCATTGGTCTATTGTGAAGGCTTGCCACATGGTGGGTGGAAGGAGTAAGACAGCAGTTAGGATAGAGAAGAAACAACTTTGACAATGATAGTTGGAAATGATCACTCTGGACAAGAACCTAGTGCTGAAAGGAGGTAAAAGGATATACATGATAACCTTTAAGTACCTATATTACAAATCATAATTCCCAGAAGGGTAGGGAGAAAGAAAGAGAGAGAGAGAGAGTGAGAGAGAAAGAGAGAGAGAGAGGTGGGACAGACAGAGGGAGGAAGAGAGAGAGTGAGAGAAAGAGAAGCAGGCTGGGGTTGGGGATGTTGACAGGAGGAAAACAGGGAATATTGGTGGTGGGAAATGTATATTGGTGAAGGGATGGGTGCTGGAACATTGTATGACTGAAACCCAGTCGTGAACAGCTTTGTAACTTTGTGTATCTCACTGCTATTCAATTTTTTAAGTGAAAAACAAAAGCAACTTAAAAAAACCCTAATCATTTTCTAAACTTTAATGATCTTTTTATACCTAAGTTTCATTTTTGAGAACGAACACCAAAAACCTAACACTAACTCTTGTCTGAGACTAATCCTATCGGTTTACATGACTTGACCCATCGACCTAACAGTGAGTCCAAATTTAACAATTACCCATTACTTCACTTCCCTTTTTATCCAGGACACTGCAATAATTAATACCTGAACCCTACATATTCACAGTTCTTAGCTCTAACCCTAGCTCTGATATTGATCCTATTCCTAACCCATAGTAAGCCTGAACATTACTGATGCCAAAAGACACCAATTTTCCAAACTTTAATGATCTTTCCATACTTAACTTTCATTTTTGAGAATGAACAAGAAATGCTAACATATAAACTCCACAAACAGAACACAAACCCTAGCCTGAGGCTAAACCTATCATTATATTAAGCCTGACCTAACCATAGACATCACCTATTAGTCATAATTTAAAAATTGCCGAATGCATCACTTCTCTATTTATCTTATGTTGTGTGAATACTCATTCAGTCGGAGGTGCTGAGAGGAGGAACTTGAGAGAAATTACTTCTCAGGAAGGATCAGGATTTGCTCAGATCTGGTGACAAAGGTAGAGTGTCCTGGGATCTTCTTTTATTACCATCCTAAGGGTACACAGCTCTAAAAGAAGCAAGGAAATTACAGGAAGAACAGTGAGGCATACATTGTTTCGTTATGTTTGCAAGCCAGTTTTGATCTCTGGAAAGAAATGCAAAGCCAAAAGCTTTCCTTGGCTATAAGCACCTGGGATTTGCATGTCAAAAACAAGCTAGATCTGGGCTTGTGTGAGAAGAGGAAGACTGACTCTTTTGTTTACTAAGATTTTGTTATTTACTGATGGCAACTTAAATAAAGAGATGTTCAGCCTCATCCAAACTGATCAGGGCACACGAGTAATTGCACCCATTTTCTATGGGTCCCGTGTTCCTGCCCTTGTGTGGGACAGTCTACATAGGCTCATCCTGAAGGCCTAGTCCAGCCCCAACAATCTTAAAATGCAACAGTCAACCTAAGCACTACAAAATCCCTAAACCTAACCATGGCTCTAATCCTAACCCTAACCTAGCCTCGCCTGTACATAAAAACTAACACCTAAATCTTCTATAAACTTAACCTAACCTTTGCCCATGGCTAATGCACTTTATTTTACTAAGCCTTATCCAAGTTTAGGCATAAACCTACCAATTAGCCCAAATTTAACAATCTCCTAGTGCTTTGTTTCCATTTCAGTCTTTGAACACAGTAATACTTAACTCCTAAACCCTACACAATCCCTAACCTTAATTTTAGCCCTAATCCTATTCCCAACCCTAACCCATAGTAAATCTGACCATTCCTGTTGCCAAAACAACCAATTTTTCTTAAATTTGTTTAAGGCATTATAGATGTAATTGCCTGCTTCCTGGTTTGAGTTAATATTCATAACTTTAGGATACACAAAGGTTTCCATCAAGTTTCCATAATTCATTCAATATTTCAGATATGCCTGTTGGTATATTTCTTATTGCATCATGGTCTGCTCTTGCTTAGTTGGAATTTAATGCAGGATTAAAGAATGTTTTCCTGGGCTGGAGTGATAGTACAGCAGGTAGATGCCTTGCATGCAACCGACCTGGGTTCGATTCCCAGCGTCCCATATGGTCCCCTGAGCACCGCCAGGAGTAATTCCTGAGTACAAAGCCAGGAATAACCCCTGTGCATCGCCGGGTGTGACCCAGAAAGAAAACAAAACAACACAAAAACAAACTAAATAAGTAAATAAATAAATAAAATAAAAAATGTTTTCCATCAAGCCTTGCTGGCCACATAGAGTGCTTTCATCTTCCCAGAGGAAGGCAAGGAATGTTCCAGACCTGGTTTACAGGGAAAAAAGATCCCTAAATCATACTTCAGTAAAGTTAAAAACATTACAAATCCATTAAAGGCAATAGAAACTGGTCTAATCAGCAGCTCCTTCTAAGCTCCAGCAGATGAGTCAAGAGGATGAGGATTTTCAGGGGAGCAGGAGCCTGGGGGTGCTGGAAATGTTTTTTACCTGGATCCAGGCCTAATCACACAGAACATTAGTGCTGTCCAGAGTCTCCCACTTAGGATGTGCCCCCGTGTGCAGTGTATGCACTCTCACGGTTAGGAAGAATTTAACATTGACTATACACAAAGCACCACCTTTGCTCTCCTGAGCAGGATGAACAATGTGACTGATTAAACTACACCCACGCATCTCTGGCACAGATTAACAATTGAATTGTTATCTCACTCAGTGTTGACCTGACACATGAGAGCTGGTCTGGGCAGGGGCAGGTCCGCATGGTCCAGGAAAGGGGACCACACACCAATACCGCTGGGGGCCTGAGTGCTTGATAGAGTCACTGTCACCTATAATAATAGTCACAGTTGCCTTTGGTCTAGTACTAATTGTGAGCTTCATAGTGGAATATACATTTCTTTTATCTTGTCGTCACAAGAACCTCTACAAGGGAGGTGTTTTTGTACCACTTTACAATGGAGTAAGGACTCATGATTCACGCAGCATAGGAGAATGCTTTCTGTCAGTAGGCATTGGCTCTGCGCAGGGTGTTAATGCAAAGAATGTTTGTTGTTTTAAACATTTCTCTCTTCTGGAGCATTAGGGACTGATGCTAGGACATCTATATGTCATTGTGGGCTGACTTAGCGCCTGACTCATAGAAGTTTCTGGGTTTGCTGTCTATCCTTACTGCAAGAAACTACTACAAAAAATTCGGATTTAAAACAACATAATTTGCTACTTTTACTTCTGTTGCTGGAAGCCTATTACAGGTTGAAGAATGCAGCTCTTTCTCTAGTTTTTAGATGGCTGATGATATTCCATGTCTGTGGCCTCTTTCACTACAATGGCATGTTGGGTTCTCTCGCATTCTATCACCAACCTTCTCTCCTGTTTTTCTCTTCTATTTTTATGGATTCTTGCCCTATTAGGGTAATCTAAGCTAACCTACGTATTTAGGTTGTTAACTTAATCAGTTAGTTTTGGGGCAGCCTCAAGTGGACCTCAAGGGTCACACTCTGCTCGGTGCTCAGATGTCACTTTCTGGGGCTGCTCAGGGGACTGTGTGGTAATGAGTATTGATACCAGGGCAGAGGATATGCTCAGCCCTTGAAGATATATCACTGCTTGATAATATACCCAATTACAACTCATTATCATGATCTTAGTTCCATTTTAAACCCTTAATTTATCTTTGACAGATAGCATAATAGCAGCTACTAGGAACTAGGACATATGTGGGGCCTGGGTGGTAGTGGTGTTGATGTGGGCAAATAGACAGGGAAGGGTTCCAATGGCAATGATATTCCTAGGACGTAATAAACCAAAGATATCAAGACTACAAGCATAGGAATCAAAGCCTAATAAGATCCTCACCTGGCTCCAGTAGATGACCAGGAGAAATCTGGACCCTTGTCTGAGAGAAGTCCCTTATAAGGAACAAAAGGCCAGGAAAGGAATTTCAAAGAAGACCATGGATCACTCCCAACTCTATCCCCCTTTGATCCTAGCTATGGACTTTTACCTAGGTAGAAAGCATCATGAGGGGGCAGGTTGGAGAAACCCTATAAAAGTCACCTTGAACAAAGGAAGGGCGCATATTTGCTACCTGAGCCCACGGCTGCTTGTGTCCATGTGGCTGAACATCTCTCCTCTTGAGCTGTATATTTTCACGCTTTCATATCTAATGGGCTGGAGCAATAGCAGAGCAGGAAGGGTATTTGCCTTGCACACAGCCTACCTGGGTTTGATTCCTCCGTCCCTCTCGGAGAGCCTGGCAAGCTACCGAGAGTATCCCGCCTGCATAGAAAAGCCTGGCAAGCTACCCGTGACATATTTGATATGCCAAAAACAGTAACAACAATTCTCACAATGAGACATTACTGATGCCTGCTTGAGCAAATCAATGAACAATGGGAGAACAATGCTACAGACAGTGCTACATATCTAATGCTGGGATACGTGTAGGAACTCTCTTCAACTTTGGAGAAGCCCACATTCTCTCTGGAGCTCTTTTCTCTCTCCCACTTTCTCTCCCTCCTTCCCCTTCCTAAACCTCCAAATAAAATCTAGTTTTACTTCACTGCTTGTCTACTGAAATTCCTTCTTGCAAGATAAAACAAGTACTCTAAAACTCTCGTGATGCCTAGGACTGACTCTGTGCAGGGCTCATCACAGACTTTATCAGTTTTAGTCTTCCCAGCCGGCCCCTGGGTGGCAGAGGTGGATTAGGAGAAAGTGACCATCTCCTCCTCCCCACCTCACATAAGCCACCTGTGGAGGTCTACTAACTTCAGTACCATTCTGTCTGCCATAATGCTAGACTAATATTTATAAATGGATCTATTTTTGTGATGGGCTCTGGGGGTAACGCAGAGCAGAGGGTTCTGAAGACCTGAGGATTCCACCATTCTGAGCTTTTCATGGTTCCTTTGTAGCATTTTAAAATATTTTTCATTCAGCCTGAATTATGTCTAACTTGATATCTCAGAAGTTGATGGCAGCATTTGATTCTAGGTTTATGTATGTATCTCCTGCCCCCACACCAGGCTGTCTTCACCGGGGCCCCTGGGTGGGTGGGGGGGGGGGGTGGATTGAGTCTTCCTCCCCGCACAAGCAGAGCCCTAGCAACCAAAAGCCTCCAAAACCCAGCCACAGCCATGGTCAAGGCCACTCTCCACACACTCGGATGAGTCTCAAGCATAAGGAACCCAGGTATGTGGGACCCAGGGGGCTGAGATCTCCAAGCCTGCTCGGATTAGGACTGGGCCTCCTCCACCCAGATCCCCCATTTTCCAGTAGCTTGGCAGTGACACTCACAAACTGCCCCCGAGACCATGTAATTCCATCAAAGGCCAAGATCCAGAGACTATAAAACAAAGCTCCCAGAAGCACGTGGCCATATTTGTGGCCATGAGGCCTCTTATAGTCTAGCCCACTGATGTACCTAAAGCAGCACACATGTGTTTGGTTTTAACATACTTGCTTGTATTCTCTTATATGCATTCTCCGTCTCTCTTGGAGAGCCCAGCAAGCTACTGAGAGTATCCTGCCCACACGACAGAGCCTGGCAAGCTCCCCGTGATGTATTTGATAGGCCAAAAACAGTAACAATAACGAATCTCATTCCTCTGACCCTGAAAAAGCCTCTAATATGGCACCGTTGGGAAGGACGAGTATGGAGATGCTACTAAAATCTCAGTGCTGGGACGAATGGAGACGTTACTGATGCCTGCTCAGCAAGTGGATGAACAGTGGGTTGACAGTGATATAGTGATATGTATGTACATAAGCACAGTCTCTACAAAACTAAATGATTCCACTATCAAGTATTGTGTCTAGGGTTTCCAATTTGGGCTAAAAACTAGTGATGGGAAGAGGCTCCCTGTCAGGGGGCTCACTGTGATTATTTCTCTGGTGGTATGAGGAGGCTGCAGGCCACTGACAGGTTCCTTTTGGTCAGTCATTTTATTTATTAGAATGGCAAAAGCAGCTTTCTGGAAACCTGAGGTCCTGCTTAATAGATCATCTTCTTAGAAGAGATTTATCACCTTGCTGCAACTGCATGTAATTTACATGGAGTATATGCCAGATTTTAATTAATATATGCTTTAGCTTGTGACCAGGACAGAGAAATTTTTCAGAAAATCATTCTTTAAGTTTGACTTTTATTGTAATCAAATATGCACAAAATGGACCTTCTCCAGCTGTTTTCAGCACTCAGAAATAAGTCTAGTTGTGGTACTTGGATGTCTAATCTCTGTTATTCTAAAGGGGGCCCATTTCTTCCAATCCACCTTCCTGAACAATTGACATTCTTCCCGGACTTTTTAAAGGAAGCTGGTTCCCAGCATGTAATAAAAACCCAGCCATTATCTACTCCCTTCTTTTTCCCATGATCTCTATCCTACTAGGGGATGCCTGTGACCACAAATCCCAGAGGACATTTGGAAGCACCAAACAGGTCCCTAGAGGTGTCAGTGTCTGATCACATGAGCGTAGACTTTCAGAAGCGTGCATCAATGCCATTCACACAGGCCTGGGACAGCGTTTTAGAGGGGCTGTTTCTTTAGAGCTGACTTTGTCTCCAAGCAGAGCATTGGGTTTATTTATCAAGAATACTGTGCATCATGAGAAAATGCTCTACATCATTAATCATCAGGGAGATGCAGATCAAAACCACAATGAGATACCATCTCACACCTCAGAGACTGGCCCACATTCAAAAGAACAAAAGCAACCATTGCTGGCACGCATGTGGCGAGAAAGGGACACTCCTTCACTGTTGGTGGGAATGTCGACTGGTTCAGCCCTTCTGGAAAACAGTATGGACGATTCTCAAAAAATTAGAAATTGAGCTCCCATTTGACCCAGCAATACCACTCCTGGGAATATATCCCAGAGAGGCAAAAATGTATAGTCGAAGTGACATCTGCACTTGTTTGTTCATTGCAGCACTTTTTACAATAGCCAGAAACTGGAAGAAACCTGAATGCCTAAGAACAGATGACTGGTTAAAGAAACTTTGGTACATCTACACAATGGAGTACTATGTAGCTGTTAGAAAAGATGAAGTCATGAAATTTACATACAAGTGGTACAACATGGAAAGTATCATGCTAAGCGAAATGAGTCAGAAAGAGAGGGATAGACATAGAAAGATTGCATTTATTTGGGGGATATAAAGTAACAAAATATGAGATTAATACCCAAGAATAGCTGAAATCAGCACCAGGAGGATTACTCCATAGCTCAGAGGCCAGCCTGGCATTCTAGGGGAAAAGGCAGCTCAGATAGAGAAGGGAGCACCAAATAAAGGGTGTTTGGAGGATCCTCCCAGGAGGGGAGATGCATGTCGAAAGTAGACTATGGACTGAACATGCTTGCCACTCAATGCCTCTTTTGCAGACCACAACATCCAAAAGGAGAGAGAGAACACAAGGGATTGCCCTGTCACAGAGGCAGGGTGGGATGGGGGGATGGGGGTGGGAGGGATATTATCCATGGTGGTGGAAAATGGGCACTGGTGGAGGGATGGGTATTTGATCATTGTATAATCGAAACCCAAGCACAAAAAATTGTAAATCTACAACTGTACCTCATGGTGTTTCACTAATAATAATAATAATAATAATAATAATAACAATAAAAAGAATACTGTGCATATGTGCATGGTCATAAAGTGATGTAGACATGTGTGTCTTTTACTGTTTCCTGAAGAGTTTGTTTCATGAACTGGAGAGATAGTTTAGGAGTTAAGACCTTGCCTTACACAGGGCTTCATCCCCACCACCTCATAAGCTGTCAGAGCACTGCCGGGAGTGATCCCTGAGTATGAGTCAGGACTAAGACTGAGCAATGCCCGGGTAGCTCCTCTGCAAAAGAGAGAGAGAGAGAGAGAGAGAGAGAGAGAGAGAGAGAGAGAGAGGAAAAGTTCTGTTTTCATAGGCTAAAACATAGACATCTAAGCCAGAGCTGACCTCTTAATTTTGGTTGCTAATCCCAGCTAGAACCTAGCTCTGCCCAGAGCTGTCAGAACATGCCCTCCACCCTTCCTGCTCCACTTCCTCCTGATTGGTGTGACTGAGGCCTGGGTGGCCCTCTGGACCAGCTGCTTTTATCCAGGAGAATGGAAAGCATCCAGGTGACAGTCCAGGCCAAAGGGTTTCTCTGATCTTTATCATCACAGGTTATGCAGCACTGCAGTCAGCTGGAATGGTTTCCAGAATGGCTTTCTATGGCAAGCATGTTTGATTGATTCCATTTGTCTTCCTATTTCACATCCACTGGTTTTCTTTAGAAAAAAAAAAATTTCTCCTGGCCCTTATCACATCTGCGAATGAAGGAAGAGACATGAAATCAAATTTCCAAGGGCTTCTCCCATTTCTGCCAATGGTCAATTCCTAGATAAAGAGATCTCTATCCAATTGGAAAACTTTTTCCGTGTCGTCTTCTGAGCCAAGTGGAAGGACCAGAACTCCCAGGAGCCGCAGAGATAAAGGACCCCATCCAGGGAGAAACCATGAGCCATGGCTGCATCACAGCAACAGGTTGACCTCTGGAGGCTGCTGCCCAAGCCTCACACCCTGGAACCGGCCTTTCTTCATGACCCTCTGGGGGACAGAGGGGACAATCTCAAAAAAACTGACGGGGGTACGGAGGAGAGGGTTCCTCTGTACAGTGTGCACACATGCTCCTGGGTCCCTCTCCAGATTCTGAGCAAAGCACAGCCAGCCTGTAAGAGGAGTTTGGGCCACTGGAAGATTCCAGAAGCCTGGGAGCCATGGCCCTGGGCAGTGACATGCTTGGTGACAACATCATGGAACAGCCAGCTGGAGCAGTACAAGTGGAGATGGCTACAGCCCTGGGTGTTGGGGGGTTTGTAGAGGGGGTAGCAGAGGCATCTGACCCTGGGTACTGAGGCCCCAGGAGAATGTGTCCCTCCAGAGGAACATTTTGCTCTCTGGGAACATATTCCTGCCAGTGAGTGGATGGTTATTTCCTCACACACACAGAACCCAGCCCTGGCAGCAGGCAGCTCACACCAAGCACTGTGTCCGATAAATCTAGCCCCAATCTACTCAGCTCTGGTCTAGGCCTGAGCCTCAGGGCTCTGTACTGCACTGCCTCCCTTATTTTAGTATTATTCATTTAGTTCAGGGACCATACTTGGCATTACTCTGGGCCTACTCCCAGCTCTGTGCTCAGAAATGACCTCCAGTGGTGCTCAGGGAGCCTGCATGCTGGGTTCAGACCCAGCCTTCCTCCCTGCCCAGCTCATTCTTGACCGCGGAGCTCTTGCCCTGCCCACAGCCTCTCTTCCTTTGCAGAAATGTCACGGCCCTGAGGGGCCTAGCTTGGAGCGCCCTATTCTCTGTGGCACCCAAGAGTTCACCAGAGTCACCTATCACACTAGCCTCTGTCCCAGGTAGGGAATGTCCCCAAGGGGTGGCTGGAATCTGGTGCAGTTCTGCTCTGCTCCTGGGTTGGGTGTGGGGGGGGGGGGGTGGAAATGACCCCCTTCCTTGCAAACCCTCCTCTCTTGGCTGGCCTTGGCATGCATCCCTCCTCTTCACAGGAGTGGTAATCACAGCCTGGGCTGTTGAGACAATCACAGGGGCAGGGGCAGAGTGCTCTGCAATTGAAAGTGCTCTCAAGTGCTGCTTCCTTCCCATTTGCAGACTCCATTAATCCTGAGTACATCGCTTTCTTGGAGCCCTTTATTAAGGAGAGGCATGAGGTAGGGGGAAATATCTCTCTCCAGATGATCATTGCTGCATTCAGAGCCCAGGGAGCAGCTTGTGGCCGCTATCCCCATTCACCTCCAAGGTTCCGAGTTAGTTGATGAGTGAGGAATTGCAGGCTAAGGGGAAAACAGTTCTCTGAGATTGTAATGTGCACCCACAGGCAGGAGTAGCCCAGGGCAGGCGACCCTGGGGCCAGTGCCACACACCACACAAGGCCAGAAGGATCTTCCCAGAGCACTGAGCATGCCAAGGTCAGAGTCAGGTCCCCCCACACACACGCTAGGAGTGGAGGGCAGTTTGGGGTTGCTGTTTGGGTGGGGCAGAACCTGCCTCAGGGTCGAGCATCTGGGTCGTGGTCAGGTAGTTGGGACCTGGAGCTTCCAAGGCTGAAGGCCGTGGACCAGGCCTCTCGCTGCATCTCAGGGGTCTCCCTGCTTTAGCACAAGCAGCCCTGGCACAGAGATCAGGCAAATGCTGTGAGCCTGCCCAGAGGCTGAGTCACAGGGTTTGTACATGTGCTCAGTCGCAGGACGTGGCCAGACAGACCTCACCCTGAGGTGAGGGTGAGACTTGGCAAGACCGATTTCATTTACATTTCAGTGGATGCAGGAGGCTGGTTTTGTTCCAGGAGTCACAGCACTGGACATAGGAAGAGGAGAAAGATCCTTCCACGCACCAATTAGGATTCTGTGTTACCCGGCTTGTGACAGGGAACATCCAAGAGCTGGGTGTCCCGGGACTTACAGCTCCTGCCAGGCCAGCACCGTGCTTGAGGGCAGCGACAGGCCCACTCCTGTCAGTCCTGCTAGCGGGGACCCCCCGGAGATGGGCTGGGTCAATACAGCACCAGGACTGCTGGACTCCTGGGGAACGAGGGGTTTCTGTCTTATCGTTTCTCCCATAAGGGAAAATTTCTTTTGTTCTGTTGTTTGTTTGTTTGTTTGTTTGTTTTTGAGACAAACCTGGCAGTGCTCAGAACTTACTCCTGGGTCTGCACTTTGGGACCTCACTCTTGGCAGTCACAGAGGATCAACTGGGGGGTACCTGGGATCAAACCCAGGTGAGCCGAGTGTAAAGAAAACACATTTTTAAAAGAACTTGCACATCGCCTGGTGTGGCCCCAAAACAGAAACAAAATAAAACAAGTTGAATTTGATCCTATAGGTACTGTGATATGGGGATCTGGGGTATGTAAGGAAAAATAGGCTATATGTGTAAGAGTCTGTGTTGTATGTGTGGTGTGTGTGTGTGTGTCTGTATGTGTGGGGAGTTGAGGGGAATTGGTACTAGGTGAACAATTTACTTTTTTTACTCATTTTTTCCTTTTTTTATAAAATCTTTTTTGTTTTTTTCATTTTGTTTTGGATTAACAATTTAGAAGAGGTACAAATCAAGATATACTTGGCATGTTTTTGCTTAACAAAGGCTTTTAAAATGTACCCAAATTTGTGATGCAGAATAACAGTACTGTTTTCAAGAGAATGGTGGGATTTATAAAAGTGTAGACTCATAGCACACATCCAGTGATGCGGTATGTTGAGGCGCCCACGTTCATGGGTGTGGCAGGCTTCAGCAGTGGGCATCTGAGTCAACTCAGGTGACTCTAACAAATGATTTAAACAACACACATGAAGTTGCAGTTCCAGGAGCTCGAAGTCCAAGACCAAGGAGCAAGCAAATTGGTTCCTGGGGAAGCCTCTCCCTGCTTGCAGAGAGTCTGGTGTTGCCTCTGTCCTCCCGGAGCAAGCAGGCAGTCTCTCAGTCTCCTCTCACAGAGGAGATGCCTCTCCACTCTTTCATCACCCCTAAAGGCCATGTCTAAACGCGACCCACAAAGACAGGGTTTCAGCACTTGCACTGTGAGGAACATAATCCAGACATCACTCATTTGGGCTCACCTGCCTTCAACTATCTTCATATCTTCTGCGACTGTGAAGCTGAAGTCAAAGTGCCCCTGTGCCCCTTGTCCTCTTCAGAAACTGCCCTTGGCCTGCTTGTGTTCCTTAAGGATGGGCATTATAGAGCTCAGGGACACTTCCTTGTTTTTTTTAAATTTTATTTTTATTAATAACACCATGATTTACAAAGTTGTTCATTATTTAGTGTTCCCATAGCACCAGTGTGACCTTCTCTCCACCAATGTCCCCATTTCCCCTCCCATCCCCAACCTGCCCCCTTAGACACATAACAAATTTGGTTTGTATTACTCATTCCAACAAAACTTTAAGAAATGGCAAATACAACAGAAGCAAACAGCTTATGAGCTGTGTTTACCAAATAAGGTATGGAAAGTAGAAGTGTTCTGAATAGATTGTGAAGGAAAGATTGGTTCATTAGGAAGCATATGTTGTATAATAACATACTTTTGAAAGATGTGAAACTGTACCCCTAAAATACACACTGTTGAGTAAACTAATGTTTTTGCAGTTAAATAAAAATACATTCTTCTATTTAAAAAAAAAAAGAAATGGCAAGTAGATAAGTGAAATGGATCAGGAAGAGAGGGGCAGACATAGAATGACTACACTCATTTGTGGAAAAAAAAATAATGTAATATGAGACTAACACCCAAGGACATACGATTCAATGACCTGACAAGCACAAGCCACAAAATACTGCTGAGTGTTAAAGCAAGTTTTAAACACCCTTGACAGTGTGTGGCTGTAGAATACATGGACAGGTGGGGCACAGAACCAGGGCTGACAGCACAGGCACCTGATATGGCATTTCATGTAGCTTTCCTGTTGTGAGTCTCTGAAAATCCCAAAGTTTCCACAATGAGTCTTAGTTGCTTTTGTAGTGGCTTTCCATGTATATTTATGTATGCACACAGACATATACATATTGCTTTAGAATATTAATGAAAAAGGCAATCAGAGAGCAGGCAGGGTGCCTGGGAGGGGCATCACTTTTCCAGAACTTGATTGTCCACTCTGTCCCAGGCAGTGGGGAGTTGAGAGAGAAAGGACAGTGGTCTGGGGTGCAGCTGGGTCAGAGGTCGGCTGTGGGAACCAAGGAGTCACATATCCTCAGGACAGTTCTTTCCCCGAGCCCCTTCCCCGGGGGCAGGCACAGACCCAGCCCCACTTCAGTGGTTACACTGACCAGGACCCTGGAAGCCACAGCCATGGGGCAACTTCTGAGGGTCCAAGAAACAGCATGGCTTTTCCTGGCAGAGTGCCTCTCAGCGAGCTCACACTGGGATGAGAGCCTTCAGCTGCCCATTGTGAACAACTCACAAGTTAAGCCTAGGGCATACCTTTGGTTAATTAATCAGTGTTAGCACATATGCTGTTTATCAATATAAATGATATGCATAGTGGGTTTGTCTTATTTCTGCAATATCCTAGTGTCTAGAATAAATAAAAATAAAATATATATGTCGCTGTACCACACACACACACACACAGAGCTCACATGGGCAGACACATATGGATACGCTTCCTCTCTCGAGCAAACAGGTGGACTAATTTTTGCTGCTGGTCACCCTCTGCCCTCCAGCCACCTTACCGTGTCCTCAAGAGGTCATCAAGGAGCTAACAGCTGGCCTCTCAAGGGTGGAGACGGTCAGCTCATCAACACACTCATGAACTGCACAGCTGATGTCCTGAGTGTTTTCTGAGAGACTGATCCTCATTCTCAGCACTTATGGGGTTCTCAGGTTGTTCCTGGAGACCTAGCCAGGGGAGTGACTCAGGGCCCTCTTGGGGCTCAGGGAAAGGTCGGGGTGCTGCTGTGTGCACTGTGACAGTCTGGTCAGGCTCCTGCTGGCACGGCTCACTCTGCTCAGGCTGCAGCAACTTCCCATCTCAGCTGCCTGGTTTCTGTCTCTATTTCCCCTTCCTCAAGAGCATCTGCCCACCTGCCCCAGGCACTGCTGACAGACTTGGCTCTCCTGTCCCCCCAGCCTCTCTCCAGGGAGCTGTCCCAGGTCAGGGAAATATTACCTCTCACAAGTCTCTACCTTGGGTCCGTTGAGAAATGCCCCTTTTGGCACAACACCTCTTTCTTAAATTTAATTTAATTTTATTATTGTATAATGTAGGAGCACTGCTATTTTTTTTATGCATAGCAGTATTTTTTCCCCTTATTTTATTTTATTTTTTTTTAAAGTTGTAGATTTACAATTTTTGTGCTTTGGTTTCAATTATACAATGATCAGATACCCATCCCTCCACCAGTGCCCATTTTCCACCACCATGGATAATATCCCTCCCACCCCCATCCCCCCATCCCCCCTGTCTCTGTGGCAGGGCAATCCCTTGTGTTCTCTCTCTCCTTTTGGGTGTTGTGGTCTGCAAAAGAGGCATTGAGTGGCAAACATGTTCAGTCCATAGTCTACTTTCGACATGCATCTCCCCTCCTGGGAGGATCCTCCAAACATCCTTTATTTGGTGCTCCCTTCTCTATCTGAACTGCCCTTTCCTCTAGGATACCCGGCTGGCCTCTAAGTTATGGAGTAATCCTCCTGGTGCTGATCTCAGCTATCCTTGGGTATTAATCTCATACTTTGTTACTTTATATCCCCCAGATGAATGCAATCTTTTTATGTCTATCCCTCTCTTTCTGACTCATTTCGCTTAGCATGATACTTTCCATATTGTACCACTTGTATGTAAATTTCATGACTTCATCTTTTCTAAGAGCTACATAGTACTCCATTGTGTAGATGTACCAAAGTTTCTTTAACCAGTCATCTGTTCTTGGGCATTCAGGTTTCTTCCAGTTTCTGGCTATTGTAAAGAGAGGAGCACTGCTATTTATTCCGCCATTGATTAAGCTGATTGAATTGGGCATGAACTCCACATTTTTTAAATTTTTTAATTTTATAAGTTAGTTAACAATGTTTGATTACATTGAACATTCAAACACCAATCCCACCACCATTACACTTTCCCACCACCAAATTCTGGATGTTTCCATCCAAAATCCCAATCGCTGTCCCAAAACACAACTGAAATAATATATTTTGTATTGTCTGTTATGAAGAGGGCTGGAGCAATAGCACAGTGGTAGGGCGTTTGCCTTGCACGAGGATGGCCCGGCTGAGCTGGGTTCAATTCCTCCGTCCCTTTCAGAGAGCCTGGCAAGCTACTGAGAGTATTTAGCCCGCATGGCAAAGCCTGGCAAGCTACCCGTGACATATTCGATATGCCAAACACAGTAACACCAAGTCTCACAATGGAGACGTTATTGGGCCCGCTCGAGCAAATCCATGAATAACAGGAGGACAGGACAGGACAGTGTTATGAAGAACTGCTAAACATGTTTACAAAAAAGTGTTCATAAAGGAAACAGTGTGAATATTGTTCACACTTAATGTCTTAATGGCAGGAGCCATTAAGACATTCTATAGGATATCACTAACATGTTGTTAAATTTTGGGTGATGTAAGCTTTTGTATATATATCTGAAAATATGTATATATGCATATATGTATATATATATATATATATATTCCCTCTATGATTTGTTTCCTACTATCTGAACTCCATCAATTGTGATGTGGTAATTATGGGAAATGGATAAGGAGTGTTTTATGATGTGTTCAGGAATATGTTTACTCATATATGAGGCTCGGCCTGAGCGCGTGGGGAGCGGCCTTGAGCGTGGTGGTGGTTGAGTTGTGGAGGTTTTGACTGCCGGAGCTGGGTCCCTTGGGTGGGGAGGGCTCTCACCTGCCCCCCTCTGGGGGACCCCTGTGAAACAGCCTGGCACAGAGTACAGTGGCATGGTTATGGGGGCCTCATGTTATGCTCCCTTTTGGGAGAAGCAGCCATGTGGTCTGGACGGTGGCTGATAAGGAGATTATCTAGCTCAGGCAGAAGGTGGCTTATGGGTGTGATCTCTGGGTCACTGGAGACTGGGGAAAGTGGGCAGAGGATCTCCGATCCTGGTCCTAGTGAGCCCAGAGTCCAAGGTCACAAAGTTCCACATTACCTGGGTTCCATGGGACTTAATTGATGCTTGAGGCTCTACCTGAGTGCATGGGGAGTGGCCTTGAGCGTGGCGGCGGTTGGGTTGTGGAGGTTTTTCGCTGCTGGAGCTGTGTTCCTTGGGGTGGGGAGGGCTCTCACCTGCCCCCTCTGGGGCACCCCATTGCACAGCACCTCTTTCTTGCTCCTATGACATCATTGAGCTCTGTGTGAACCGAACGGTTTAAGTGCACTGGAAGGCAGTGCATTTTAAATGCAGCTCACTTAGGACATACCTGCATTTCAATGAGAGTCTAACATCCTTGTTCCAATGTTCTCTCCTACATCCTTCTCTCATTCCCTGATGAGAAACAGAACTTTGCCTGGCAGCAATTATTCATTTTTCAATGTTCTTATTCACAGGAAAGATGCTTAGTAAGCCAGTTAGACAAGAGTATGAAGATTAGAAGAAAATGCCTCTTTTTATGTGAGTGTTGAGATATAAAGTATTTCATTGGTCCTGCTCTTTGTGTCAAGTGTTAATTATAAGTAATTTCTTATTTAAAAAAATTAAAGAAACATGATTTCTGGGGTATGGTAGGGGATCATGACTATGCCTTTACTACAACTTATGTCAGTATATTGTCTGTGCACACACACACACACACGCACACGCACACTCATGATACTAAATTCAGACAGGTTTTCTTCCTCTTCAGCCCATGCTCACCTTTTCTCCCAATGACGGCGATTGCTGTTGCATGGCTCTCCTCCCCCACCAGAGCTGGAGCTGAGTTCATGAAGATGCTGCCCTCTGGTGGACCATGTAAGACTTGCATGCTCATCCAAACCAAAGAAATGGCTCAGTGACTATTAGCTAACCACGTTGTGATGGCATTTAACCAATGATTGGCAGCAGAAGAGAAAACTGAATAAGCCAGAGGAATAACAACCCTCCCATCCACCGAGTCTACAATGGTGACAAGCACGGCAGGTAGGTGTTGACTGCTGACGATTCTGCTGGGTTGGCAGGGAAGGTAGGATTCACTGCTGGAAACTGAGGTAATCTTAGTGATTCCACACCCGCACTGAGAATACTGCTTAGCCCTGAAGGTTTTCAGTGCTCACTTTAAGTCATCCCGTAAACCCCCGGCACTGCTGCAGAGGTGGAAGGTCTGTCCCATCAGCTCTGACTGTAAGTCTTGAGATGCTCGGCTATTTGCCTCTCCAAGGGAACAAAGTGCTTCAGCGTGAAATCTGCCTTCCCAGACAATGGGGGTGGGGCTAAGGCTCATAAACCTCCATTCCACCAGCCATCAACATTCTCTGCACAGTAGCAGTTTCACTTGACATAAAGGAGAGGCCAATGGCAGGCGTAGTGCAGAGGCCGAGCAGGAGTTTGAGGATTTGGTCTGTAGAGGAAACAATTATCAGTCGGGAGGGACAGCTTGCTGGCATCTTGCCAGTCCTCCTGAAAATCAGAAAGGTTTACTGCCTCTAATGACACCTGTTCCTAATTTACTTGTCACAAATATGATGGGTTCTCCTTCCTTGTTTGAGAGACTTTGGCAGAGTGGAGAGGCAGATGGGCTGGAGCGTGTTCGGGTCAGGCCCCCTTTCCTGCTAAGATGTGAAGGCAAACAAGAACAAACCTTCCACAGAAAGTGACTGCTACAGAGTCAAGTTACAAGTTTCTCTGGAGTCTGATCCAGGGGGAAATTTCCTATTTCACCCATGGGAAAACTAAAGGAACGTTCCCCCAAATTCAAGTCACTCTGCTTATCAGAGGAGCAGAAGTTAATGTACATATTAGCACGCCTTGAGGAGAGAAGAACTGGGAAGGACAGGCAGATTGAAACAGTTGGAAAGTCACGGAAACACTTGGAGCTCAATCAGAAACTATAAGGTGGTTTCCTATGGATTGATGGAAAATTGCTATTATTCTCAAGAACCACTGGGCCATCCTGGGTGCTTACTAAGAAGCCTAGAAACCATTGTAAGCCTGTGTGTGAGCTGTCCCACGCCCCACCCCTCAACCTCCTGAGGTTAACTCTCTCTCTCTTGACATTCTCCTCCCAAATCCAGGCACAATCCTTGCCTTGGAAAACTTAAGTCCTAACTATACAGCAAGGGGATACCAGGAAAGAGAGGCTCGCTGAAAAGTGGTTGGCATTTATCACAAAATCGGAAACTAGCCACATAGCTTAAGGCCCCTAAACAATTAAAATTACTTCCTCCCTGTGTGGGACCATTTGTTCGTTCATTCTCTCATCTTCTCATTCAATAGATATTAAGTACTTGCTATACGTCAGGTCCTGGATTTGGAGATGGAGGCAGAGTTCACTGTGTGGAGAAATGGATGCCTGCCCACCAAAGTCTCTAGATTACTCAGAGGAGACTGGGAAGGCACACCATTTACCTACAGTGACAAGGGCCACAAACAGTCCTGTCACCCTTTAGGCCTGGGCTAGGAACAGACAGCCCCCCTCCACAGACACTGCCCCACCAATACACACACGCTGGGCTGTCCAAAGAGATGCGGTAGACCAGCAGAAGGGATGACTTACTCACTCTGAGAAGGCTGAGGAATATTTCACTATGAGATCCCTCCCCTGCCATAGTAAACTTGCCTGTATGGACGGTCTGTCTGCCCCAATCCTGGGGAGAAAAACGAGACCCTCCACCCTCCACCTGCTCACCCCCCACCCGCCCTGCATTGTAAAACTGTGTAAGTGACTGAAAGAAGTTTGAAGTCAGCGGACACAGCCAAACTAGCTCCTGCTCCCCAATGCTTGCACACACAGCCGGCAAGAAGTAGTTTGAGAGTAGTGTGAGGAGCTGGGGATTGTTCTAGATAAAATCGCTGCTCCCCATTTCTTTCCTGTGCACTGGGCATGAAAAGTCCCTAGATGGCTGTGACATTGTGAGGATCAAGTAAGAATAACTATCACTATCACTATCATCCAGTTATTCATCGATTTGCTTGAGCAGGTACCAGTAACATCTCCATTCGTCTTAGTCCTGAGATTTTAGCAGCCTTTCTTTACTCATCCTTCCCAACGGTGCCATATTGGAGGCTCTTTCAGGGTCAGGGGAATGAGACCCGTTATTGTTACGTGTTTGGCATATTGAATATGCCACGGGGAGCTTGCCAGGCTCTGCCAAATGGGCAGAATAATCTTGGTAGCTTGCTGGGTTCTCCGAGAGGGAGAACTATACTGTAAGAACTTTAGTTCTTAGAGCTTCTGGAAGCTTGGTTTTATAGTCTCTGCATCTTGACCGTTGATGGGATTACAAGGCACCAGGGTCAGTTTGTGGATGTGACTGACTAGCTACTGGAAAATGGAGGGTCCAGGTAGAGAAGGCCCAGTCCTGATTAGAGCAGGCTTGGAGATCTTGGCCCGGGTCCCACACACCTGGGTTTCTCTGCCGGTTCCTTCATGCCTGAGAGTTGTCCGAGCGTGTGGAGAGGAGAGTGGTCTTGAGCATCGCTGTGGCTGGGTTCTGGTGGTCTTTTGCTGCCGGAGCTCTGCTCAGGGAAGGGAGAGAAACTCAACCCCGCCCCCCCCTCCGAGGGGGGCCCAGTGAAGACAGCCAGAACGGGGATAGGAGACTCTGCATCGCTCTCTTCTGGGAACTTAACCATAAAACCAATCTATTCATGGAAAGTAAGAATAGATTCTTAAAAACTTGTTTTTAAGATGAGAATCATAAAGAAGCATACAGGGGTATGGAGGGGGAGGAATGAAGTGATTCCCTGTGAGATGTGCAGTTTGCCATAATTTCACTAGTCTCTGGATTGAGACCGAGTTGGTTAAATCCTTCACCCTTCTCGCAGGACAGGCCCCGAACCTGAAGAATGTGGGCACGGGGGGCCCTTCTTGGCCTGGGCACAGCTGCTGGCCTCCTGGGAAAGCAGGCAAGACTGGGTCTGTCATGCCATTTTTTACTGAAGAAACCAAAGGTTTTCATGAATGAGCACAGCCATGACCAGAAGGCAATTCTAGCACAGAGGCATTCGATCTCCAGTTCTGGTACTTTCACCTATGAAATAAAAAAAAGGGGATATTTGAAGTGGAAATGGGTTATTATATTGATCCCCAATGAAGAAAAAAGAACCCTCTATTAACCTCAAGGCATTTTCCTTTGACAAATATTCAGGTAACCAAACAAATATTCACAAGTATTCAGATATTATCAGTTTATGTGATGACCACAAAAACATGGTATTATTCAACATTTTTGTTTTATTTGGGTCTTACCCTGCAGTACTCAGGATTTACTTCTGGACTTGAGTCAGGGACCACTCCTGGCATCATTCAGGGGACCATATTTGGTGCCAGGGAGAGAACTGGAGTCCACTGCATGCAAGACAAGCACCTTAGGCCCCGTATATGTCTCTGGTCCCAATCCACACATTTTTATTGAGCAGCTAGTAAACACCAGGGTGGCTATGGCACCAATTTCTGCTCTCCTGGAGCTTAGTTTGACCTGAAAAATATGCCAGTTCCCGCAGTGTGGCTTGTGAATCTACATCCATCAAAGCTGTACTGCACCATCTACTGGAATCCTGAGCAGTTGTTTAGCTGTTTGTTGCCCATTGACCCATCTCTCTAAGAGAGATCTTTGTATCCAGTAGGAAGAGTTGTGAAGAATCTAAGAGGACACGTGTATAACCTGTATAGGTTGCCAATAGTTGCAAGTGTTAGGCATATTTATATTCTATTTCTTATGTGAAACCTCTACATATGAACTTAGCTACATTACTACCACTACTACAATTACTGAGTCACCACCAAGTACCAATAAATCAGGCATGAATGTGTGCCTGACATCTGTTATCTCATTATGAAACAGAGTGTTTCCCCAAACTTCTTGATAATAAATTTTACATATGCTTCTTTATAAACTATCCAACTGGACCAATGACTCCAGGGATAGAGTCCATGTTTAGCACATGTGAAGCCCAGAGTTTGAAACCAGACACCACAGAAAGCCTGAGTAATTCAGGGTATGACCCTTACAAATTAAAAGCCAAAAAAAAATATTAAGCGGAAGTTTCAGGGTCAGAGCAATAATGCGGTGGGTAGGGTGCTTGCTTTACACATGGTTTACCTACATATAGTCCCCTGAGCACAGAGCCAGGACTAAGCCCTGAGCACTGCCAGGTATGTCACCTGCATTTCTCCCCCCAGCAAACCCCTGAAATGTGAGAATCCTCTATCATCCTCTGTATCTCCTAGACAGAACTCATGAACTTCACAGGATTTATCTGGTGAGGGCTGATTTCACTTAACATAATGTCCCCCAGCTTCCTCTGCATGGTTACATCTGTCATGAACATAATTTTTTTTTCTGATGCTGAATAATATTCTGTTGCCTGGAAAGGTATCTACTCTGGCTCTCTGAAATCAGAGTGCTCTTATGAAATCTTTCATAAGCCCACATGACAGACAAATAAAGACACAATGAACATTTATTTCTATGGAAAAATTTTGAGTGTTTTCTGGCCCAAATAATAACTTACAAATCATACCAAATAACACCTGAGCACTAACATTGCACCATCACTATGGCAGGAATGACGGGTAACTCCAATGCCTGCATGAGTGAAGAACACGTGGGTGCGGACATCATGTGAGAACTTCAAGGGCACTGAGCTCCTAGGGAGGCTGAGGACAGCCTTAGGTGGGTCCTTGGTGGTTGGGTGCGGGAGGTCAGGAGTCTGTGGTGTAGGAGAGTGAGAAGAGGTTTACCTACTTACAATTTAAATAGGTACTATTATGGTATACCTACCAGGACAGGCCAGTGTGTCTACTGCCGCAATGTTGAAGGTCAAGATTCATGGTCACTTTGGCTTAAAATAGCTCTGCTTAGCCACAAGCATTTTCCACATGTAATTTTATTTATGTTTTGAATTTGGGGGCCACACATTTCATTTGGGGGCCATACCTTGCAGTGCTCAGGATTACTTCTGACTCCTGCTTAGTGCTCACTCCACATGGAGCTAGGGATAGAATCTGGGTATTCTTACATATAAAACCTCCACTCAGTCTCTTGAGCTTTCTCTCCAGCCCCATATATGCTTCTTGGCAGGCTCTCGAAAGGATCTGCAACCCGGCTCTAAGCCCACATGCCCTTTCAAAGGCAGAATCTTGCTATCAAGTCAGGGCTGTCAGTCACAACCTCCATCCCTCCCAAGCTCCCTGATGCAAATGCTTGCTACCCTTCATCATTTTTCCAATTTCCCACCTCTGGAGGTTTGCAATATCTCACTGCACATCTTGGTAAGGGCTTCAAAAAGGGGTTAAGTGCAGATGGTTCCAAGCCAGGACAGCTTGCTCCGAGGATACCAGAGTAGTTTGGGAGTGCTGCCCCCAACTGTTACCCAAGTCTGTTTCTACTCATCAGCTTCAGTCCTTTCAAAGCAAAAATCCCCCTCCAGGATCAAGTAAAAAAAAAAAAATTAAGAAAGCCATTGAAAATAACAAATAGTAAAAGACAATAGAATCTGAGGACTGGTTCGCAGAATTGAGTTTACCAAAATTGGGGACCCCAAGACAATGGTTGAGTGAAGCACTCTGGTGGGGCTTGTGTGTGGGAACACTGTATGCATACAACCCTGTCCTGAACAGTATTGTAAACCACAGTGCCTCAAATAATAAAATTAAATACAAATGAAAATAGCAAAGGATACCGCACAGGTCTTTTGTAAAAGAGAAAGAGCCTGTGAACTCGTGCAAAGTGGGGCATAACCACATGTACCAAATTCTGTTTTTCCAGTCACCCGCCAATTTGACATGGTTCGTCTTTGGCTTTTGATGAGTTTCCTTCTGATTTTGGGCACTGCTTTAACAGCAAAAAATCCCTTTATGGCTCTGAGGCCAGTGGCCACTAGGATATATTTAAACTCTTCTGAGCCTTTCACATTCGCTGAGCTCCTGGGAGCCATCATTCACCCACTGAGCGAAGGTCACTAAGTCCCCATCAAACCTTCCTTTCCTCGTGCACCCTGGGGCTATGGGAGAGTATTGCCTGAGGATGGTTTCCTCCCCTGACACGGAAGCTGCAGACCCTTCATGCTGAGAGCCACAGTATGCCCTCTGCTGGGGTTTGGGTAAACACAGCAGCCAGTCTGGGCTCTGGTACCCAGGCTCTGGCGTGGCTCTACCCGAGGGGTGCAACTCTGGTGATGTGGAGATGAACGGTAGCCCAATTGGGAGCATGCTCCTTGTATGCCAGGACCCTTCCCTGGAAATGCTATCTGACTTGCTGTGGCTGCAGAGAAGAGAACTCACATTCAGTCTTATCTCCACAGCGCCACCAGGGTTCAAGTGAATGACAAAATCTGGGAGAACACAGTGCTCATTCCCAGTTTGCGATTTGAGCCTTGGCAATCTCTCCCTTCACACTGTTGGGAAGTGCGAACAACTCTGGGAGAATCTGGCTCCCCCACCGAGAGACCTGTGGAGCACAGCCACCCCAGTCAGTGAAGCCCAACCTCAGCCTCTCCACCACAGAAAACGAACACAGGAGTGCCACGGACCTACAGACGAGCTATAGCACTGTAGCACTGTTCTCCCGTTGTTCATCAATTTGCTCAAGCGAGCCCAGTAACGTCTCCATTTTGAGACTTGTTAACTGTGTTTGGCATATTGAATACATCAAGGGTACTTTGCCAGGCTTTGCTGTGCAGGCCAGATACTCTCAGTAGCTTGCTGAGGGGGGTGAAGGAATCGAACCAATCTTGGCAGGGCTGGCTGCACGCAAGGCAAACGCCCTACCGCTGTGCTATCGCTCCAGACCACATACAAGCTAGACTCTAGAATTGACAGCAAATACAATGACTGTTGTTTCAAACCACTAAGTCTTGGGGTGGTGAGTACAGGATTAGCTACATGAAGCGCTAACTTTTCCTGGAACTCATGGAAATCTCTTTGAGATTTCAGAATGATTTCTCCCACTCTCCCATTTGCAAGGCCATCTACTGCTCTGAGCGCCTACACACTAAGGGTTCTCACGTACAGTCATTGTTCACTGCGCCAGGTGCCTTGCCAAGTGGTTGGTGGGGACTGCCTGCCTTGCTTTTGCCACTTTGGGGAATCGCATGAACAAATGCTTTCTTTCCTTCCATATCTCCCCAGTGGAGTCAAAGAGCAAGTTGGACCAGCTCCAAGTCGCTCATTTAACTGGCTGAAGGATGCCCCACGATTCTCCAGCTTGGTCTCTCGCTATTCTCTGGTAGTCTTGGTGCAGCCAAGTCACTCTCCCCTCCACCCTAGACTCACCCTTCTCCAGTTAGCATCAATCATGAATGGGGTCCCTGCTTTCTGGGGTGATCAAACTCAGTCACCTTCCCTCTATTGACTGGCTGCCGGGCTTTCTATACGTGTGCCTATTAAGCACAGACATTTTACTTACAAATATGCTTTGGTTTTCTCTTTCCAAGCATGTTCAAGCTGGGGACAGTGACACCTTCCCATGAACAATGCTGGTTCTGGATGGCAGTGCTTCACAGGACAATGCTTTAAAGGCACAGGGGACAGCCTCTGCCCCAGGGAGGCCTTAAAGGGAAATGCTCAGGACACCGGGCAAATGGACCAGCAGGACACAAGATACATGGTGTCGCCCTGGGTAATCTTAGCCACTATCAAATATTTAATGCAGTGGATCAGATTGCTTCCTTTTCTCAGCTCCCCCTGCATCCGCATGCCTTCTCCTCTGCTTCACCTGCCTGCCATCCACTGAGAAGTGCCCACTCAGAGCTAGGTGCCAATCAGGGACACAGTGGTGGGGGTGGGTGGGAGTGGGATGGGGAGGGAGTTTGTCCCCACTAAGGGTTCCTTAAAGGAAGGGCATCTGAGGGCCAGCAGGACCCAAGAGTCAGCTGCATTGACATGGGTGTGCCTATTTGGGGGAGTGTTCTTTTGTTGTTTTGTTTTGCTTTAGGGACTAAACCAGAAGTGCTCAAGGCTTATTTCTGCCTCTGTGCTCAGAGATCACTCCTGGCTTTGCTCAGGGGACTGTACAGGGTACTAGAGGTCAACCCTGGGTCGGCCATGTGCAAGGCAAGTGACTTAATTGCTATTCTCTCTCTCTGGCCCCATGAATGCAAAGGTTTCATCTGGGGCTGTATCTTGGTAACTGTCTGCGGGTACAAAATAGAAGTAAGTGTAGTAGTAGTAGTTTTTTCAGAATATTATTAGGAAAGCAAGCATGGTAACTTTTTACTTTCCTTGAGGAATTGCTCCCAAGTGGTTCTCAGTGACAACTCCCAGTGATTCTTGGCAAGATAGTTGAGCTGGTTGGTTAACCGGGCTGAGAATGAGGCTTTGCTCAGGTCCTGCGGTGTCAAGTACCACCAGAGTCACCCAGAAGTGCTCGGAGCGTTTAGGGTGGGTTACAGCTGTCAGTGCTTGGGGACCATGTGGTGCCAGAGATGGCATACAAACATGAACCCTCTAGCCATCATTCCTGCTTTTGAGGAAGTAAATATAACAGGTTCAGTCCCTCCCATCACCTCATTCACTACAAGAACCCAGTGAATTAGTGACATCTTTTGAACCTAAAGGAATTGAAAAGCAGCGCTTCACAAACCTTTCTGAGTGGATCAGCAGCACATCAGCAGTACATCAGTCCCCTAGAGTGGAGCCCACACTCATGTGCTTGCAAACTTCCTACCTGAGCATGAGCCCTGAGCCTTGGCCCAATTCTGGCTCTATTCAGCAGCACTTTGAGCAGAGAGAAGCTCTCTGACCATTGCCCTCCTCACCACAGAGCATGCTCTCCCTCAGCCCACAGGTGTGAGAGTTCCAGAGGCAAAGTAGGTTTGTTATCTCAAATCACCTTACAGCATCCTTGGAGGCTGGGTCCAAGCTCAGGGTTCTGTCAGCCATGCAAAAGTATGGTCTCACTCATGGTAACAGTGACTCCTTCCAGTCTATGTGAGGCTGGCAGGGAGGGTTGCGCTGAGGACAAAGGTGCATTAGGGACAGTGGAGCTCAGGGTCTGAGGACTTGTTTCCTTCTTTTGTTTTTGTTTTAGGGATATGTCCAAGAATCACTGTCACTGTCCTCCCATTGTTCATCGATTTTCTCGAGTGGGCCCAGTAACGTATTCAGTGTGAGACTTTGTTATTACTGTGTTTGGCATATCGAATACATCATGGGAAGCTTGCCAGGCTTTGCTGTGCGGGCGAGATACTCTCAGTAGCTTGCTGGGCTCTCTGAGAGTGGCAGAGGAATCGAACTTGCGTCAGCTATATTGGCTGCTTGCAAAGCAAACTCCCTACCTGCTGTGCTGTCACTCCAGCCCAAGAGTGCTTAGAAATTATCTCTGGGCTCTGAACTCAGGAATCACTTCTGGCAGACTTTGGGGGAACCCACAATGTCAGGGATCAAACCCAGGTTGGCCATGTGTGGAAGGCAAATGCCCTCCCCACTGTGGTATTGCTACAGCTTTCTTGATGTTTTGCTTATTGCTCAGCTGAATTAGCCTTGACACTTCCTTCCTTACTACTCCAGGCTCTCTACAGAACTGAAAGCCTGTAGTGATCGTGATGATAACAGGTCTCTCCTGAAAAATCAAGAAATCCTGCCATCCGATATGACAATGTTCCCATACATGTATTTTAAAGATCTGATTTTAATATTGCAACTTTGTTGTCTAATTGATTTTAAGCCTAGAATTGTTCCAACAATTGTTGCTTTGTATTACATTAAAAAGGATCCAGAAATATACAAATTAGTTCATGTATGTGGATATGCTGCATCAGCCTGAAACATTACAAATGCAAAGTGACGGGGGCTCTCAACATTCAGCGTCAGCTCGCCATTGTTCTCAGGGAAATGGAGGCAGAGGGCTCCGTGTGGGGGCAGTTGTAATGCCTTTTCTATTTGTTTGGGGCTACACCTGACTGTGCTCTGGGGATAGTCCTTGTTCTGTGTTAGTGGGTACTCATGGGACCATGCAGTGCCAGAGCTCAAACCTGGGCCTCCCATATGCAAAGGATGTACTCTAGCCCCTCTCTGGCACAAGACTATATCTCTCTCCCCGTAATGTCTTTTAATAACTCCATATTCAAAAGCAGTAATTTAGCAAACTCCAGTAAAAAAAAAACAAAAAAAATTGAATACTGAACTTCTTTGAATATCTAACAGAACCATGAATTCTTTCTCTCTCCACAGAGGAAGGGTGGGGTGGGGGGATGGGGGGTGGGAGGGATACTGGGATCAGTGGTGGTGGAGAATGGGCACTGGTGGAGGGATGGGTACTCGATCATTGGATTACTAAAACCACAAAAATTTGTAAGTCTACAATTGTACCTCATGGTGTTTCACTAATAAAAATTTTTTTAAACAATTAAAAACATAAAATCACTGTTTCAACCCATATACTGGGTCACACACACATACACATACACACACACACACACACACACACAAATGAAGAGGCAAAAATATACCAATTTGGTAGACATCCAAGAACATTTTATATACATCTCCTCTAACACCCATTTCTATTTAAAACATCAATGAACTTCTGTCCACTGTTCACTGTTCTCCCGTTGGTCATCGATTTGCTTGAGCTGGCCCAGTGATGTCTCCACTGTGAGACTAGAATAGAAAAATTCATTCTAGAGACTTACAGACCTCAGTTCTCCCATCTAAGGCCCAACCCTGCTTATTTTCCGAGATTTGACGAGATGGGGCGCACTCAGGGTAGTACAGCTGTAGACCAGACATCAGTTCCAGGACTGACATTTCAGAGAGACATAGAGGGACCTAGAAAAATGGATGCAATAACAGTGATCACTTGTATCATTTCCTAATGAGAAAAATCTCAGGGGCTAGGGAATTCCTGAGTTTTCAAGGTCCTCAAATGGTGCTATTTAAAAAAAAGTAGACCTTGGGACCTGATTATAACTAGTGTGATGGGCGGATGAGTTGCTTAAGCTGTATCATTCCGCATGTGGCCCAGCTTTCTGCTCATGGAAGCTTTTGTGTAGGGAGTTACAGTCCGGATATCTGAGTCCTGGTTTCTACAATGGAGCTATCCGGTATCAGCCTGAGGTCTTGTTACAGTGGGGAGGCATTTCCCAGGCACTCGAATGCCTACTCAGAGCCCAGCTTATCAGGGATCTGAGAGCCTCCTGCCAGCGGCATTGGCCCTTGGCAGGTGGCTGGATTTTACCCTGGGAAACTCACTTCTTTTGAGAGGGAGCCCTGTGCAGAGGAGGATTTCCATTGTGATTCCCAGGAGTTCAGGGCCAAGGTCAGTTTGGCAGTTGGAAATGTAAAATTCGACCCTCTGGGTCAGTCTGACAAACATCCAGAAATGGGAAATAAAAAGGACAGAAAATAACAGAACAGATAAAGCAGGGTTGTGTTTTCCCCAGCCGGTTGAGTTCTTCCTGCTTAGCTCCTGGGAGATATTTGCACGGGAACAGTGCTCAGAGGAAGCCTGAACACCTGCTTTGAAGCTGACGGCACCTTCTCTCTGCAGGAGCTCTGTGTAAATACCCCCTACCCCCGTTCCCCATGCAAGATGCAAGGGGCCTGATCAAGTCTGTTGCTGGGGTTCCAGAGATCAGAGGCCTCCTGGAGGCAGGTGGCAGGAGGCCTGGATGTTGGCTCATTTGCCCCAGGCTAGATCAAGTGGCGCAGCGCCGGCAGCTGGAAGGGACCCACAGAGAGAAACCAGGCACCATGTTCCGAAAGATCCACTCTGTCTTTCACCCCAGCGCACAGCGGAGAGCGGAGGTGGCCCAGAGCCCCTACTACGACCGAGCTGGCTCCGGCGTGCGGCTGATCCGCAGCAGCTCCATGTACGTGGTCGGCGACCACGGAGAGAAGTTAAGCGAGTCCTTGAAGAAGTGCAAGAGCACAGGCAGCATGGACGGCGGCCTGTACTACCTGCAGCAGGAGGGTGACCGCGCCTGGATGTACTCCCGCACCCAGGACTGCCTGCAGTACTTACAGGAGCTACTGGCCCTGCGCAGGAAGTACCTCAGCAGCCTCAGCGAGCTGAAGCCCCACCATGTCAGGGGTCCTTCCTCCACCTCCTCCAAATCCTCCAAGTCCTCCAAGGCAGGCAAAAAGGCCCTGGCCCAGTCCACCTCCAAAGAAATGAAGGTGAGTGCTGCTCAGAAGATGCCTAGATTGCTTTCCATAGCTGGGGAGCCCTAGGATATCACAAGGGGGCCACAGGCAAAATCGTTTCATGGGGGACAGGCATGAGACTGGGGTCCATCCATGGCATGGCGTTTGGGGGTGGGGGGGAACTGGGCGCAAGAAGGACCAAGTTCAGAAGGGGCTATGTAAGGTTTGGATGAGTTTCTGCCAAGTCTTAGTGTCTGTGTGAGTCAGCACCTTCTCTCCCCACCCCACCCCCATCCCCAAGGACTCCCATGCAGGCTTCATCCATCTGCTCTTCCGAGTGACTGGCCATGTCATCGCTCCATTGCCTGTCCCAGGAGTGATGGTCAATTCCATTCTCATTCCCTTCATTGACCCTGGGAATGGTTTCTGTAGAGCATCTGTGGAGGCCTTAGGAAGCTCAGGTTTTGGGCCATGTTGGGTGTGCCATGTGCCTGTCATCTCCTGCTTGTATCACAGGTAAGGCTGTGTCTAGGGACAGCTAATAACCTCTCTGCAAACATGCTCACTGCTTTTCTCTAACCATCATTGAAAGTCTTCATGGGAAGAGTGAGATGTTCACAGGAACAGGATGTTTTCCATTCTCTAGGACTTGGCCCACCTGAGCCAAACATCTGGAGGAACTGGGCTATACTTGGAGGAATCAGGGAGGCTCGGCACAGCCCCAGAGTGCATGTCCCCAAAGCAGAGGCATGGCCACTGTTCTTCAGACTAAACAGGAAGAAAGTGAGCTGACCACATTTAGGTTGCTAGGATTCCTGGAGCCAAACATCTGACAACCCCCAAAGAGCAGGTGGGAGACACTTCCTGCCAGGGCTCTGTGACCTAATTCCCAAAGACCCTGATACATTTGTTAACACGTTCCTTTGGGACCTCAGTATTTCAGGGGTGGGCGTGGGGCTTGGAGCTACTCCTCAGCAGTGCTCAGAGGGGATGGCAACGACTCTCAGCAATCTTCAGCCCCGTATTATGGGCGGGGTGATTCAATTGTTAGGTTTGCCATGGTTGGTACCCTTTGGATGCAGCTGTACTCAGCTCCTTGGGGCTACACCCAGGGGTGCTAGGGATGGGTGTTACAGGAGGCATCAGATCTGGGCCTGGCGAATGGTAGACATATGCTCCTGTCCTCTGAGCTATCTCACCAGTCCCTCCTATTTTTAATTCATTTTTAAAACATTTTTATTGAAGTACTGTGGTTTATAATACTGTTAATTGTAGTTTTGTGCACACGTTATTCCAACACCAAAGCCACCATTAGAACGGAACGCCCCCTTCCCTCCACTCATGGCCCAGTGGTCCTTCCCTTTCTCTCCTCCCCAAAGCCAACTCTGTTTGTGGGCAAATCTCCAGTTCTGTTGGCCATTTATTTCTCCCTTGATGCATATCTTTATGTCTTATAAATGAGAGAGATTATTCAGCATCTTCCCTCCTCCTCCTCCTCCTCCTCCTCTTCTTCTTCTTCTTCTTCTTCTTCTTCTTCTTCTTCTTCTTCTTCTTCTTCCTCTTCTTCTTCCTCTTCTTCTTTCTCTTCTTCCTCTTCTTCCTCTTCTTCCTCTTCCTCCTCTTCCTCTTCCTCTTCCTCTTCCTCTTCCTCTTCTTCTTCTTCTTCTTCTTCTTCTTCTTCTTCTTCTTCTTCTTCTTCTTCTTCACTTTTTGCGTCACATCCAGAGATGTACAGGGGTTACTCCTGGCTCATGCTGTCAGGAATTACTCTGGTGGTGCTCGGGGGATCATATGGAATGCTGGAAATCAAACCCGGGTCGGCCGCGTGCAAGGCAAATGCCCTACCCGCTGTGCTATCACTCCAGCCCCTTCCCTTTTCTTCTGACTGACTTCACTCAGCATGGTATCCTCCAATTCCTTCCATGTTACAAGTTGCATGATCTTGTCCTTTCTTAGGGCTTTATGGTATTTCACCATGTATCTGTATCACAACTTTTTTGATCCACTCATCTATAGTAGACATTTGGGTTGTTTCCATAATCTAGGGATTGTTTTAAAAGTTTCAATGAGCATTAGTGAACATGCATCCTTTCAAATAAATGCTTTTGAGCTTTGGGGATGATGCACCAGAAGTGGAACATCACTGGGTTGTATGGGAGTTCTATTCTCACTTGTCAGAGAAATCTCCACATTGCTTTCCATAGAGGTTGAACCTGTTGCCAACATTTCCACCAAGAGTAAATCAGTGAATGAGGGGTCCTTTCTCAACCGCATCCCTGCCAGGACTGGTTATTTTCAGAATTTTTGACATGCGTCATTCTCACTGTTGTTTTTTCCTAAATTCTTCCCCTCATTTCCAAAATGAATATGTAAGTTTTGAGACTGGACCCAAAGTTGTTCACAGCAGGACCATCTCTTGTGGCTGTCTCCCTGGGGACAGCCCAGACCTGCAGCTCCCCTTGGCACCATTAGAATTCCTGTATAATCTCTAGGGTTTGAGACTTCCCCCAATTAGAGACAAAGCTTGTTGCTTTATCCCAGATGGGAATGATTTGAAGAATCATTTCACCTCTAATGGGTTGGGGTACAACCATTCTGGTTCCCAGCACTAACCCTGTGACCATCCAGCTGTATGGGCCGATTATCCTCCAAGCCCTACCAAGGACAGCTTTGTATTCCCATCCAGGGATCTTTAAAAGTTTATTTTTTGGTATTGGATCAGGGAGTCATACTCATCAGTTCTGGGAGGCTACCCCAGTTTCTGTGCACTCGGAGCCAGGCATCTCTGGGGATTGAACTGAGGCTGCCACATGCAAAGCATGCAAAGGCCCACGAGTGATCTCTCCTGCCCTTTCTTTCAGCTTGACATGGTGGGGTGTTAAGCTTTGGTTAGATTTCTCCAAGGTGTTATACTTTTCTGTAAAGTGAGTCCTCCCATGGGAGAACCTACGTCTCTTCCTCCTTGTTCAGCTGTCTAATCAAGAGTCAGAAGTATGTGAGAGCAGAGCTACCAGCGCTGGCCCTGTAGGACAGCTTGGAGGAAGAACATGGTACAAGGCCTAGATGTCCTTGGAGGATGCCTCCAACCATGCAGAACCAGGATAGAGCTTTAATTTGTTTTATTTTTTCATTTCTTTTTGGGGGAGATTTGGGGCCACATGCAGCAGTGCTTGGACCTTACTTCTGACTCATTCTCAGGGGCTGCTCCTGGAAGGACTTGGGAGACCATATGTGATGCTGGGGGTCAAACATGGATCAACCATGTGCAAGGCAAGTGCCCTACAACCCTCCAACTCAATAGAGGGAGATTTTAAAGGGCTTTAAGTTGTGACTAAAGTAAAGGCCCTCCCCTTGATCATCGATTTGCTGGAGCGGGCCCAGTAACGTCTCCATTGGAGACTTTGTTGTTACTGTGTCTGGCATATCGAATACTCTCAGTAGCTTACCGGGCTCTCCGAGAGGGGTGGAGGAATCGAACTCGGGTCGGCCATGTTGGCTGCGTGCAAGGCAGACGCCCTACCCCCTGTGCTAAAGTGCCAGCATCAACTCACTATTGGAAGTTGTGCATTTTAGTGGAGCAGCTTGCCTCTCTGGCAATTACTTGTGCATGAACAAGCATATAAGGATAGATCTGGTGAGGAAGAAGCCAGGTCTGGCTCTGAGAGCACCCAGAGGTGCTGGTGTTGACTGTCTATAGGCAGCTAGGGTTGCTTTGAGACAGTCTGTTCTCTTTCTCCATTATTTCTGGTGAGGATCTCGGTGCTTAGAGCATTTGGGAAATCATGGCAGTGCATCTGCGTGGTGCTCAGAGCATTTGGTAAATCATGGCAGTGCAGGTCCTATGGCCGGCAAAGCTGTCTATGGCTACCTAGCTCCATGCCTAATGGTCAGGAGCACATTCCTCGGGGTTGCCAGCTCTCTCCTGCATAAATAGGAAACAGCTGCTGATGTTTTCAATGGGGACATATTGCACTTTTTTACTCTGGCCCTTTGATAGGTGCTGAATATCTCCCAAATCATGTTTTAGTTCTAACCTCCAATATCCAAGAAACACCTTTACTTGGAACCAGGGTTGTGGCCAAATGCTTTTGTTTAAGTGGGAGTACTCAGAATGGGGCTCTAATCTGATGTCGCTGGAATCCATCTAAAAAGATAAAGTGGGCCATACAGGCAGCCTGGGAGCAGCTGTATGAAGGCGGGAGGGACATTGCAAGCAGGCCACTGAGTGTGTGGGCACTGGGAGAGAGATCTAAACACAGGGAGAAAGCACAGTACATGCCATCTTAACATCTAGCCCCCAGCTAGATGGTAGGGAAGCAATTTGTTTGTTCTAAGCCGTCTAGTCTGTGGGACTTCTTTTTGCAGCAATGAAGAGAGTGCTGCGAATGAGTCTGTGTCCCTGTTAAACCAGGCCAAGATACCACTGATGCACCAAGGAGTCACACAGACAGGTGGTGATGCAGTGAGCAAAAGGTCTTTATTGGATAGGTCGAGCTAGGGGCCTCCATCCAGCTCACTGACACAGTGGTACCCTTCTTGGAACGAGAGGCCCCAAGTCTCAAAAATGAAGGGCTTTTATACCTCGCATTATATAACAGGGACTTTCTGCGGACCACCCTTTTTGGCTGCAGTCTGAGGGCCTTTTCACTACTTGTACTTAGCTGATTGGTTTATAACTTGGAGTTGCATAAGAGTTACATAAGTGTTACATAGGTGCGCTTTCCTACCTGCATCTGATTGGTAACTTTAGTTGACCTCACTATGGCTATCTCACTTTGGGGAAGTCATGACTCGATTCCAGGAATCTGTAGTCAATTCCAGAAATTCTGGAACTGAAACCTAGGCCTAGATTCTTCTGGCTTCTTTGTGAGAAGAAAGGCAGGCTTCTGTCATGGCGCCTGCCTTTGCTTTCTCTATTTCTCATCCCTCTCTAGAATTATCCTATCTCTTACTGTCCGCAGTGTCTCTTTCTGCATCTACCCAGCCTCTCTGACTGCTTGAACTGCCCCCAAGCCCATTGGACTGTAGAGAGAGCCTGGTGGGTGTGATGAAACAGAGATGCCTCTTCGTGGGGTTCCATCATCAGAGTACAGCAGTGGATACTTGCCTGTGACTTTTGGATGCTTTCTAAGCTTTTATGTCTGGTGTCTTTTGTGCAGTAGATGCATGGAGGGAATAGCAGTGTTTGCTGGCACACTCACCCCCTTTTCTCAGAAATCAGACTTCAGGTCTCACTGGAATTCTTATGGGACACATTTATCTCTCTTTTGGTGAAACAAAATAGTTTTTTTTTGTTTTTTTTGTTTTTTTTTTTGCTTTTTGGGTCATACCTGGCGATGCACAGGGGTTACTCCTGACTCATGAACTCAGGAATTACTCCTGGCGGTGCTCAGGGGACCATATGGGATGCTGGGAATTGAACCCGGATCAGCTGTGTGCAAGGCAAACACCCTACCCGCTGTACTATCACTCCAGCCCCAAACCAAAACAGTTTTCACCTAAGTGTGTGTGTATGTGTGTGTGTGTGTGTGTGTGTGTGTGTGTGTGTGTGTGTGTTTGATGTGGGGGAATCAAACCCAGGATCTCATACCTAAAAGGAAAATGCTCTACTACTGGCTCCACCTTTAGGACCCCCCCTTTTAAAATTATTTAAGGGACATATTTTTAGATATCAACCCAGCTAACCCATACAATCAAATCAAAAGCTGAGTAAAATAGACTTATTCTTCCTCTCTGCTCTGATGGGTTTTCATTTATTTGTTTACTTTGGGGGGACCATATCCAACAATGTTCAGTGTTTACTCCTGACTCAGTGCCCAGAGATCACTCCTGGCAGTGTTTTGGGTCCCGTATGTAGTGCTCAGGATTAAACTTGGGTTCAACCACTGTATTAGTTCTCTAGAGTTCTCTAGTCCCAAGCTCTGTGTTTTAAAAACCATTGATGCTGACTCTTGTTTGTTTTGTTTTGGGCCTCAATTCGCTATGTTCAGGGCATGCTCCTGACTCTGCTCTCAGGGATCACTACTGATGGGCCTTGGGGGATGATATGGGGTGCTGGAGACAGAACTCAGGTCAGCCTAATGCAAGGCAAGGACCCAACCTGCTGTACTATCTGTCTATGAGTTTTATTTATTTATTTATTTTGGTTTGGGGGGCACACTCTGCAATGTTTGGGGCTAATTAGTGACTCTACACTCAATGATTTCTCCTGGAGAGACTCAGGGGATCACATGTGGTGCCACAGATTGAATCCTTGGGTCAGCTGTGAGCAAGACAAATGCTGTACCTGCTGTACTACCTCTCCAGTTCCCATTTGTGACTTTTCATATTAATCAGGATATATTACATTTGGGCTGGAGCAATAGCACAGTGGGTAGGGCGTTTGCCTTGTACTCAGCCAACATGGCCGACCCGAGTTCGATTCCTTCACCCCTCTCGGAGAGCCCGGCAAACTACCAATAGTATCTTGCCCACACGGCAAAGCCTGGCAAGCTACCTGTGACATATTCGATATGCCAAAAACAGTAACAATTGTCACAATGGAGACGTTCCTGGGCCCACTCGAGCAAATCGATGAACAATGGGAGGACAGTGACAGTGACAGTGATACTACATTTATTTCATGAGCTACTACTAGACCAGGGCCCACAGTGTCTTATACCTTGGAGCAATGAGGCAGGTAGGTCCTGCTGTAAGACTAAGTACATGGAAAGAGTGATGCACTTGTAGGCCAAATGGCCTGTTTTCCTGGTCCCCTGGAGACACTGGCACCCACATGGGTGGGTGGAAGGAGGAAATGAAGACAGGTTAGAAGAGAGGCATGTTCCCGAAATTGGGAACCACAGAATGAGAGTTTCTGGCCACACTCTGATCATCTGTTTTGCTCTCAGAATAGGTGGTTATTCCCCAAGATTCTCATATGGGCACTGATAGAGAGTGCTGTCATTGGTTATGGGCTGAGTAATAGTTACATAACAAGTTTTCCATAGGTACATCATTCCTTCATTCATCAACATATATTTATTGAGCACAGACTATGTGTCAGGAATGCTTCTGGAGACCAGTAAGCATGTGGAATCCCTGTCCTGAGGTGTCATTCTCTGAGGAGAGTGAGACTCTGAGTCAAGGCACAAACTTTATCTCTAAAGAAGCTGTTGTAATAGCTAAGGGCAGCTCAGTGGGAGTTAGGGAGTCTGGGGGTGGGGGAGGGTGGAAGCAGGCTAGAGCTTCTGCTGCTCCTTTCTGACCCAGAGGAAAATGCAGGGCATGCATGTCCACACACACTTTGAAGAATCTTATAGTTGGCTGAAAATGGCTTATGCACTGAGAGGTGTCTGTGAGAAAGACAAAGCTGTCCTGTGCCATTCCTTGCGTTATCCCAGCACCTTGTAAAGCAAACTGTTCCCTCTACAACCTAGTTCTGTTCTGGCCTTGAGGTAGGGGGGGAATCACCTGACTTGGTGCTCAGGGGCCTGAATTGAAATCATGGACCAGGCCGCAGCTACAGTCTTAACCTCCTTAAAGAAGGGTTTGTAAGTGTTGCCTGGTAGTGGGTGACTAAGACTACCAGTTAATAACTTCTTAAGAAATTAAGTGCATTTTATTTTATTCGATCATTTTATGTACGTTTCTTTTCAGAAAATATGTTTAACACTGGATACCTTCCAAATTGTTCACTGTCAGACAAGAGCCAGAATTGTTCGCAGTAGACTTCATGAATGCTTCCAAATTATCACACATAAACCCACACTATCCTTCCAAGGACTATTAGAGTAATGCATATAGTTATAGTATTCCTTATGAAAATATATTACTAATTTACTAGAAAGTGAATTCCTTAAGTGGGGCGTGGAAGCTTAAAAATACATTTAGAAGAATATTTTTATAAAAGGTCTGATAGTTTACCTCTTAAAATGTAAAACAGCTTTCTAAAGTAAAGAGCATAAACTTTGAAAAGCCGCCATTTTAATCATGTAAGTGCATAATTCAGTGGTATTAAGTACATGCGTCACTTTGTGTAGACAAACCCCCTATTCATTCATTTCCAAAACTTCTTCATGGTCCTGAACAGAAAGTTCATATCCATTAAAGAGTAACTTTTATTTCTCACACACTCTTCCCCCCCTCCCCCGCCATCCCTGGTAACCTCTCTTCTACCTTGCTGCTATGAATTTACCTATTCCAGGAACCTCACACAGACAGAATCAGATAGCACTATTAGCGTGTTTTCTAGACTCATCCAGGTGGTAAGAAGTGTCAGAACGTCTTTTGTAGTAGGACTGATCTTCTTGGGGGTTGATGGGAAGTGAAGAGGAAAGATCTGAGACTGTGTTCTGACAGCACCTTGGAAAACAAACTGTTCCCCCTACAACCTGTGTTCTGGTTCTGGTTCTAAACCAGGATGCCTTACAGGTATTTGGGGGGGTCCTCACGGCCGACAGCTCTCTGTACCTTTAAGGTGAATGTGAAAACTTGGCCGTGTTTTGGACACTGACCTGGGGGCTGAGAGCAGAGCCTACACCATCAGTAGGCTGAGAGCAGTAGCCTACACCATTGCTGGCTATACCATCAGTGCCGCCTCCAGGAGGCTTCCTGGAGTTGCTGCACTGCCCTGCAATGCTGATCGGGGGATGGGTGACTGCTTGCCCACTGCAGCAGAAGCATCAGTAATTCTTTCATAAATTGTCTGAATCAGAGCAGGTAAAATTCATTGCAAATCTGTTGGATGAAGTTGCTGCAAAAGATTAATTTCTCTCTGCACTCCTTCACCCCCACTCCCCTACAAAAGAAATTCACCTGATATTTAAAAAGGTCGTAAATGAACCAATGGAATTCTGTACAATGCCTGTCAAAAGTGATTGATTTTTCTCTCAATTAAAATTTCTCTAAATTAAAATTTTATCTAAATTAAGGTAAAGGTAAAAGATAAAGGCCCTCCCGTTGATCGTCGATTTGCTCGAGCGGGCCCAGTAACGTCTCCATTGGAGACTTTGTTGTTACTGTGTCTGGCATATCGAATACTCTCGGTAGCTTGCCGGGCTCTCCGAGAGGGGCGGAGGAATCGAACTCGGGTCGGCCATATTGGCCGCTTGTAAGGCGAACGCCCTACCCGCTGTGCTATCGCTCCAGCCCAACTTATCTATCTCAACTTATCTAAATTAAGTTTTCTAAATTTGACTCTGACAACAGTTAGCTTTCAGAATTAAGTTTTTATTGAAATCATCCATTTCTTGACTCAGAAAGAAAGGGATAGACATAGAAAGATTGCATTAATCTGGGGAACATAAAGTAACAAAATAGGAAACTAACACCCAAGAATGGCCAAGATTAGTACCAGGAATTTTATTCCATGACCTGGAGGCCAACCACACATACTAGGGGAAAAGGGAGCTCAGATAAAGAGGAGAACACCAAATAAAGGTGTTGAGAGGATCCTCCCAGGATGAGAGAAGCATGCTGAAAGTAGACTATAGACCAAACACGATTGCCACTCAATGTCTCTTTTGCAAACCACAAGACCCAAAAGGAGAGAGAGAACAGAGGGGAATGCCCTGCCACAGAGACAGGGGGGGATGGAGGGTGGGAGGGATACTGGGATCCTCGGTGGTGGGAAATGGGCACTGGTGGAGGGATGGGTATTTGATCATTGTATAATTGAAACCCAAGCACAAAAATGTGTAAGTCTGCAACTGTACCTCAAGATGTCTCACTATTAAAAAAATTTTAATAAAAAAAATTATCCATTTCATAGGCCAGAGTGATAGCATAGCAGGTAGGGTGTTTGCCTTGCACACGGCCGACCTGGGTTTGATTCCTCCGTCCCTCTCAGAGAGCCCGGAAAGCTACCAAGTGTAGTCCACCCACACAGAAAAACCCGGCAAGCTACTCGTGACGTATTCAATATGCCAAAAAAAAAAAACAGTAACAAGTCTCTCAATGGAGATGTTACTGGTGCCCGCTCGAGAAAATCAATGAACAACGGGAAGACAGTGTGAACAGTGCATCCACTTCACATTTTAAAATAAGACCATGTTGACAGCTAAATAGAACATTCTCCTCTGTGGCAAGTAGGATTTGAAGCTAATTGAGAGAGAGAGAGACAGAGAGAGAGAGACAGAGAGAGAGAATTTAAATCATCCTTCTGAGCTGTCTATGGCATTGAGAGGAATATTATAGATCTGGTTTTGCACAATTGGGAATTATTTTTCAAACCTGTAGGGGAGACTTCCTACAAACACAGTGATTTTTAAATGAAGGGTTTCTGAGAGCCTCAGTTACAATAGGGGGATCTCTTATCACTTGGATTATATTTCTCTGGTTTGCAGAGTTGAAGGGCAGTAAAAACTCAATATGAGCTGCAAGGAATTTTCCATTATGCTTGGCAGAGCGCTCCATGAGATGACAGACAGTATAATAATGATTGATAACAGAGCGTCTAATTCCTGTGGCCCCTCTCAGTCAAGCCACAAGGTGGGTAATTACATTCCCCAATCTATCTTCCAAGCATGAGCTGTTTGCTCAGCCTGCAGATATTCTCTCCTTTTCTTTCCTCTCCACCACACACATCATCCACCTGGCAGCCTCTGCATCTGTTAGAAAGCAGAGATGCGCCCCCAGGGCAGCCTTCTCTGACAACCCCAGTTGCCCTAGATTTCCCTCCCTGTGCCTGCTCCCCATCTCTGAGCACAGCACCCACTTTCAGCCTGCAGCATAAATGTGTTTATTTGTTACTCCAGCTACTGAGTGAGCACGTTTGCTCTGAACTAGGACGCCATGCCTTTTTTATCCTTTTTAAAGCACACAGTAGCTGTTCAATTAACCTAAGACACTCTTACAGTAATTTAAGAAGGAAACTATTACAAAGTTCCATGTAAGATCTGGAAAAGAAAAAGGTCTGTGGTTTTAAGTGAATGGAAATGATCTTTCTTTTTAATTGAATAAAATGCAGTTTAAGTATACTCACATGAATTATAGTCAAATCATCAAAGACCCAAATGTGTAATGATCTGCTATCTTCAGAAGGGAGCATTTAAAACATCAATTAGCTTTGGTAATAGTTTTGTTCATTTAATGAAATTTATAAACTTCAGAAAATTTAAAGAAGAAAGTAAAAATATCTTTGTGTTATATCCAGCATTAATTGCTATTAATAGTGAATCTTCTTTCATTCTATTTATTTCCTTTATAACTGCATATATGTTTGAGGGTTGTCAGACAAGTTAAAGGATGCCATTAAAACTGAATTTCATGTAAACAATGGATAATTGTTAAATAAAACCACAGCCCAATTTAGTATTTGGGGTAGATATTTATATTAACAATATTCATTTTTATTGAGAAATAGGGGCTGGAGCGATAGCACAGCGGTAGGGCGTTTGCCTTGTACGCAGCCAACATGGCCCACCCGAGTTCGATTCCTCCGCCCCTCTCGGAGAGCCCAGCAAGCTACCGAGAGTATCTCGCCCGCACGGCAGAGCCTGGCAAGCTCCCTGTGACGTATTCGATATGCCAGACACAGTAACAACAAAGTCTCCAATGGAGACGTTACTGGGCCTGCTCGAGCAAATTGATGAACAATGGGAGGGCCTTTACCTTTACCTTTATTGAGAAATAGAAATACAATTCTATGCTATGCTCCTATTGCTAGTTTGGCAATCTTTTCATTTACTACATTTACCACTTACTTTATAAAAATATCTTTTGTCGAGGTAGGGAGTCAGTTCAGCGATTAGGGCCTGTGACTAGAATATACCAAATCGGGCGTGGTTCCTTGTACCACATGGTTCCCTAAGAATTGTGCCAGGTGCTAAAAAAAAAAAAAAAAAAAAAAAAAAAAAAAAAACATCAAATACTAAGACATAAAAAAACAAAAAAAAAAAAAAAAAAAAAAAAAAAAAAAAAAAAAAAAAAAGAATTGCCAGGTGCTGCCTCAGAGATCTCCAAACACTTCCAGGGGTGGTCCTAACACTACCAGGCTGGGCCAAGCATTCACAGCACCAGGGCAGTACATTTTTGGAACCTGGCACTGAACTGCCTGCCTGGTCAGACAAGTCACTCCTTCCCCTACCCCCCACCCCGTGTCCTCAGCACTATTTGGGAGGCCCGCACAAAAAAACTTTTTTATTATCTAACATCCATCAACGATCAAGAATCAGGGACGCTGTCTCGTTTGCCAAGGTGTCAAAAATCAGATGGGCTGGTCACGTAATGAGATTTAAAGACGACTGCTGGACTAGACCTGTTACCGACTGGATTCCATGGGATGTCAAAAGACCGCGTGGCCGCCCACCTACCAGATGGTCAGACTTCTTCATCAAGATCATGAATGAACGATTTGAGGCTCTTCATGTTCCTAGAGCGAACAGACGCCATTGGGCTACACTAGCACATGACAGGGACAAATGGAGATGTTACTGGCGCCCACTCAAGCAAATTGATGATTAATGGGAAGTTAAGTGATTAAGTGATTATCTAATGCAGAGTCCTGCCTGTTTCGTTAATAAGCTTCAAAATCAAACGTTTTAATGGCAAATATTTAATAACTCATCATTAATAATTTTATAATTAATAGTATTTGATAGCATTGTCACTGTCACTGTCCTCCCGTTGTTCATTGATTTGCTTGAGCGGGCCCAGTAACATTGTCAAACTTGTTACTGTGTTTGGCATATCAAATACATCATGGGTAGCTTGCCAGGCTTTGCCATGCAGGCGAGATACTCTCAGTAGCTTGCCTGGCTCTCTGAGATGGCAGAGGAATTGAAATTGGGTCGACCCATGTTGGCCGCTTGCAAGGCAAACACCCTACCCACTGTGCTATCGTTCCAGCCCATTTGATAAAAGGTAAAGGTAAAGGCCCTCCCGTTGATCGTCAATTTGCTCGAGCAGGCCCAGTAACGTCTCCATTGGAGACTTTGTTGTTACTGTGTCTGGCATATCGAATACTCTCGGTAGCTTGCCGGGCTCTCCGAGAGGGGCGGAGGAATCGAACTCGGGTCGGCCATGTTGGCCGCTTGTAAGGCGAACGCCCTACCCGCTGTGCTATAGCATTATCATTAAATAATATTGATTATTAATTATATGATACATTTATTTGGTAATTGTTATTTAACAAAGGATAGAATTGTTAAATATTATACTCTATATTTACAAGACATTTTAAAAAATCAAATTCTTAAAAGTGTGATTAATGATGGTTTAAATACTTATATCTTTGTAAGTAAATAGCAGGTAGGGTGTTTGCCTTGCGCGTGGCTGACCCGGGTTCGATTTCTCCTCCCCTCTTGGAGAGCCTGGCAAACTACCGAGAGTATCTCACCCGCATGGCAAAGCCTGGCAAGCTATCCATGACGTATTTGATATGCAAAAAAACAGTAACAACAAGTCTCACAATTTGTTGTGAGATGTTACTGGTGCTCACTCGAGCAAATCAACGAACAACGGGAGGACAGTGCTACAGGACAGCGCTTCAGGGCTATCCTTTTCTTATTGAATTGTGGTTTTTACTTACCCAATATAATATATTTATATTATGTTTTAAGATATTAATAAACACTTATCTATAAATATTCTGGTTGTATTAAAGTTTTAAATTTATTTCTCTCTCTCTTTTTTTTTTTTTTTTTTGCTTTTTGGGTCACACCCTACCATGCACAGGGGTTGCTTCTGGCTCTGCACTCAGGAATTACTCCTGGTGGTGTAATTGGGGGACCATATGGGATGCTGGGAATCGAACCTGGGTTGGCCGCGTGCAAGGCAAATGCCCTACCAGCTGTGCTATTGCTCTAGCCCCCTAAATTTATTTCTCTTAAAGTTTTAATTATTATATAGATTCTTCTTCTACTAAGGATATCAACACGTATTTAAATATTTTCTCCTGGTTTTGTGTATTTTTTCATTTTAGTTGACCATTTTCTGATATACTAGTGCTACTGGGGCTGGAGCGATAGCACAGCGGGTAGGGCGTTCGCCTTACAAGTGGCCAACATGGCCGACCCGAGTTCGATTCCTCCGCCCCTCTCAGAGAGCCCGGCAAGCTACTGAGAGTATTCGATATGCCAAACACAGTAACAACAAAGTCTCCAATGGAGACGTTACTGGGCCCACTCGAGCAAATTGACGATCAACGGGAGGGCCTTTACCTTTACCTTACCTTTACCTAGTGCTACTGAGTTTTTTATAGTCAAACAAAATATTTCTTACATTGCTACAAAGTCCTTTGGTCTTTCAAAATCAGCTGCATAGTTGCCATGCTCCCTCATCAAAATCTCCATTAAATATAATACCACCAGAGTTAGAAAGATATAACTCAATGGGCTGGAGCAAATGCTTTGTACGCATGGGAGTTGAATTTGATCCTTAGCATCACATAGTCCCCTGAGCATCACCAGAGCAAACTCCACAGCATTGAACTAGAAATTACTCCCAAACATTACTAGGTGTGCCTCGCACACAAAAGAAAAACAAACCAAAAAGCTAAATTAAAACAATCACAAGTCTTCTTTCTGTCAGAAATTAAATTTCAGGTGGAGAAGAAAGTGAAAATCTAACTTGAGTTTTCCTCAATAGCAAAGTTTTCTAGCATCCTTCAACAAATGCATCCCTCCTCTCACTGGATTGTAAATTTCACTTATCCTAAATAAGGATTTTTATCTTATATTTTAATGTTACTGATTCAGCTGTGTAAGTTAGACATCTAGCAGTTTGATAAATGTAAGCAAAGCTTTTTTCACATGGTGTTTTATTTAAGTTCAATATGATGATGGATGTATAAGATCAGGAGTTACCAGGTGTTACCAAAAGAAACAATAGTCTTAAGAATATAAAACTAGGGGCTGGAGTGATAGCACAGCAGGTAGGGCGTTTGCCTTGCATGCGACCAACCCGGGTTCGATTCCCAGCATCCCATATGGTCCCCTGAGCACCGCCAGGAGTAATTTCTGAGTGCAAAGCCAGGAGTACCCCTGAGCATCGCCGGGTGTGACCCAAATAGCAAAAAAAAAAAAAAAAAAAGAATATAAAACTAAAACAGAAAAAAAATTCCCACAAAAATCAAGTTGATCAGTCCATGAGTCTCTAGTCCAATACTCTAAACCTGTGCAGCTTCATTTCCCAGAGGATCTGAATACTTAGTTCTATATGCTAAGGATTCCAAGGGTAGAACTTACAGTTGCAAACCAACCAACCCTTATCTCCCTTTTATCTTTGTACTGATTATCTGAACCCTAATGTCCAATTCATTGATGTTTTTTTCCTTCAGCTCTGGCAGGCCTATCATTAAGCTTATTTATCAAAAAAATGTGCAGATGAATATATATGTATCTATATATTTAAATTGCAGTGACTAATTTGCCAAGTTATTTTCCAGCTTGTGTCTTGTGTCTTGTGTCTACATTTCTTACTTTAGAGACTCACTCTTTTTTTTTTCAAAGATAGGGCTTTTGAGATCCCTATTCAATTTGGAAGCATATTACCTTCGACATTATAATATAAAAGAAATAAGCATGACTTTAAATTTATCCCTTCCAAGGATGGCAGAAGACAAAGAGGATTAATTAGAGCTTCTATGTTTAATCTGAAAAGTTTCTGTTGATGAGCTAAAATTGTGGATTCCTTTGAGTTGCTTTGTATTTTAATTTCACCCAGCTGAATGATGCAAAGGATAACCATCCTCCCAATCCAGAGAAATTCAACATTTGATCCTGAAAATTACACTACCAATACTGGCATTCAGATATAGGCATAATTTTCTCAGGAGAGTAATCTCAGTATTCCATAAAACATGGAGTCAGAATTCTTAAACTTCGCCAAGTTAAGCCCCAAAGTAAAAGTTAGCAACATGCAAACTAGTTGGGGAATAGGAGCCATGGGAAAAATACAGATAGATAGATAGATAGATATAGATCTATATAGATATAGATCTATATATAGATCTATATAGATATAGATCTAGATAGATACAGATCTATCTATCTATCACAATTCCACTGCTTCAGCAAACAGTTATTACTCTGTGCCAGCACCAAAACCATCAGGGATGAGGAGGCTTTCTGTGTGCCTCCATGCTGCCCAGAGTCTGAAGCTGCAATTCTCTGCAGGTACTGCTATATAAGCACTGCGCGCTAACTGATAGCATTACTGGAGCTCCTGAAGCTGCAATTATCAGCACATTCTCATCACCTAGACCACCCTGCTGTCCTGGATGGAGGTCCTGGGAAGAGAAGCAGGAGGCATGACACCCAGAAAATTGGGAACTGAGTCTGTTGTACTACCTATCAAGCAAACAGAAGCTGCCAGTGTCTAGTGAGCCATCTCTGAGTGTTCCTTGCCAAAACTCTCAAAGAAGAGGTGGAGAACAATGGTCTAGTGAGTACTCATGAGGGCATAATACAACATGCTGTGTAGCCTACACTGTCCACACAGGCAGAATGCCCTTTCATCTCTCTGCTGCAGTGTATGATGCGTCGGAAGAGGCAGAGTGCTGGGTTGTCCTCTGAAGAGAGAAGGAAGCATGGGCAGTCACATGCTTTGGCAAGGAGACTGGGCACTCCTGGTGGTCCACAGACTTTGGACAGGTTTAGAATGTTCCCTCCCCTAATTTCTGACAAAATGTTGTTGTCTGCAAGCAGAAGTTCCTTTTCCAACATCCAGTTCTTTACAAAGATAACATCCAGTTGTTAGACAAAGATAACTGGAACCCAGAATTGACAGAGCCCAGAAGAAAATGGACTGATTGGATGGGAGAGATGATGCAATGGGCTGGACCACACGCTTCGCATGCAAGAGGCTCAAGTTCAACCACCAGTAGCACGTGGTTCTCCATGCACCACTGGGAATGAGCCTGAGCACTGAGCTAGGATTAGTTCTTGAGCAACCCCAGACGTGGCACCAGGGCGAACACAAAACACAAACAACAAAAAACCCACACCATTAAAAAAAAAAAAAGGACCAGTTAGAGACAGAAGAGCCCAAATGGTCCAAAAGCAAGAGATCCTGGGCAGGCTGGCAGCTGGTTTGAAATGCAGAAATGATCCTAAACCGCCTTGTGGGATCCATATGAGAAATACCATGGAGTCTGCTTTGGAAAAATGCCCAAGATTCCATCTGGGAAAAGTAATCTGAGCCTCAGGCCTGGTGAGAGGCAGCAGACTGGAGGCTTGGAAAATGATAACCCAAAGGCCACTCACTAAAGATCAAAGGTGAGAGGCAAGTCAGGCTGGAGCCAGCGAGGCAGCAGGGATGCTCTCAGAGAAAGCTCCTCTCTGGAATGGAGCAGGGGTGGCATCTGAGAGCCCGTCAAGACTCAGCCTGACCAGGCACACAGGAAGCAGACTTCATTATACTCAGACTCTCCAAAGAGTTATAAAAGCTCTTGGTTGGAAAGGGTCAAAATTAGGATTTGAGGGACTGGGGAGAAGACTCAGAAAAACCAGTGAGCATGCTTTGTATGCAAAGGGCCTGGGTTGGATTCCTGACACCCCCTGATCCTCCTCACCGCGCCACTGCCAGAAGCCACTCCCAAGCATCATGCGGGATTAGCCCATGAACACCACCAGCTATAGTCTCAAAACAAACAAAAACGTAGATTATTCTGGCTCTCACCAGGGGTATTAATAACTGGCATTCCTTCCCTCTTTTTCCCTCCACATACTTTTTTTTTCTTTATCTCCTCCCTCTTACCTTCTCTTAGTTGCTGTTTCGGCAATTACAGGGGCTGAGGTCACCTGTAAAGAATTTTGGTCCTTGGTGCTCAGTTCTCATCCACTTGGTCTCAAGAACCCTCAGGGCTTATACTGCTGGCTGGGTTGCTCTCACTCATCTGGCTACAGTGCTCACAGATGGTGCTGTGGTATCTACACAGTCCATACTAGAGGGTCTGTGCTGGCATGTCTTCTGTTGCAAGCTTTGTGCATGACAACCACACCCAGAATTGAACCTGTGATCTCAATCTTGCAAGGCAGGTGCTTTGGTCACAGAGTTAGGGAGTCACATCTCCCTAACCCTGTGTGCTTTTAACCGCTTCACACATGCCAGGCACATACCACAGGGCTACCTCCCAGCCCTGGCCAGCCATTATGTGAGGTCACCTCCATGGCTCTTTCCCATGGCCTCAGTGGTGGATGGAGCCCTTGGTGCCTGCAGGAGTGCCTCTTCTGGAGCCCCCAAGCTGTCCTGGTGGATATTAGGAAGACTAGGGCTGGAGCGATAGCACAGCGGTAGGGCATTTGCCTTGCATGCAACCAGTCCGGTCGAGCCGGGTTCGATTCCTCTGCCCCTCTCGGAGAGCCTGGCAAGCTACTGAGAGTATCTCGCCCACACGGCAAAGCCTGGCAAGCTACCCATGATGTATTAGATATGCCAAACACAGTAACAATAAGTCTCAAAATGGAGATATTACTGGGCCCGCTTGAGCAAATGGATGAATAGTGGGAGGACTGTAGGAGGTATGAGGAGGCAGGAAAAACAAAAACAAAAACAACCTTGAATCAGTCTGGACTCAAACTAGAAATTGAAAAGGTCCAGGAAGAATGAACTTGTAGCTTAGCCTGGGTTCTCAGAAAAAGCATCACAAAGTTAATTTGGAGATAATCAAAGGCATTCTTTATTAGGTGTGATGGGAACTGCTAACCAGAGTCCATCTTAACAGGACTGGCCATCTTCTCGGTGCTTGTGATACTCTTGAAAACCCAGCTAAGTTTATAGTGAATGCTTACAGGGAATGCCCACCTCAAGTTAGGCACACTATTAATGGCAAAATGCAAAATAACATGTGTGAACACTGACTGCATGACTGAAAACAACCCCATGCTCCCCTGACAGGGGACGCAAGTTTGTTCCCTGGGGTCTGTGCGATGGTGACTCTGCCACTCAGAAAAGGGACAGGGAAGGGCCATTTAGTGCTGGACATGATCTTCGGGAGTTTTACTCAGAGCTGAGAAAGCTGTGTTCATAGAATACCACTGTATTTTATGTAGTTCAGTAGAAAATGCAGTTTTTGTTTCTGGACCTGGTCTTTCTCTGGGTTCAGATGGGCTTTCAGCCTACCTAGAGAGGAGTTTAGCTGGGTGTGGGACCTGGTGGCTGCTATTATTACTTTCCTAGCACCACTTTCTACTGCATGTCAAGTGGGGACTAGTTGTTCAGAAAGTTCTTCCTGGATATATGCTTGAAGTCTTAGCTTTGTATACCCTTAAGAAAGGATCTGGTTTGCATTCATCTGGGAAACATCAAAGTGACAAAATAGGAGACTAACACCCAAGAATAGCTGTGATAAATACCAGGAGGTTTATTCCATGGCTTGGAGGCCAGCCGCACACTCTAGGAGTAAAGGCAGCTCAGATAGAGAAGGGAGCACCCAATAAAGGGTGCTGGGAAGATCTGCCCAGGATGGGAGAAGCATGCTGAAAGTAGACTATAGACCAAACATGATTGCCACCCACTGCCTCTTTTGCAAACCACAGCACCCAAAAGGAGAGAAAGAACAAAAGGGAGTGCCCTGCTACAAAGGCAGAGTGGGATGGGGGAAAGGGAGGTGGGGGTGGGAGGGATACTGGGATTGGTGGGGGTGGAGAATAGGCACTGGTGGAGGGATGGGTACTCAATCATTATTTAACTGAAACCCAAGCGCAAAAATTTGTAAGTCTACAGCTGTACCTCATGGTGTTTCACTAATATAATAATAATATAAATAATAAAAAAAAAGAAGAAAGGATCTGTTGGAGCTGGAGCGATAGCACAGCAGGTAGATCGTCTGCCTTGCACACGGCCGACCCGGGTTTGATTCCCAGCATCCCATATGGTCCCCTGAGCACCGCCAGGAGTAATTCCCGAGTAGAGAGCCAGGAATAACCCCTGAGCATTGCAGGGTGTGATCCAACAAGAAAGAAAGGAAGGAAGGAAGGAAGGAAGGAAGGAAGGAAGGAAGGAAGGAAGGGAAGGGAAGGAAGGATCTGTTGGCTTCCACAGTCATTCATTTACTTGGTGCTTGTTATCACAGTGGGGAGAGGCAAAGGCAACCAGTGGTCTTGTCCCAGTCTCCCGGGGAGCTGCTGTGTCCTGGGCCATGGCCTCCCTGGGCTTCCCGCCTTCCCCAGCCCTCATAGCTCCACCTTCTTTCCCTCTCCCACCAAAGTTGGTTGTGGTGGAGCGATGGATGTAGGGGAAGGAAGAGTTAGTGATCTGGGCAGAATCTGGGAACTCTTCTCTGCAGGAAAGGGGGACCTGACAGTTCACAGTTCGTCCCTGCCATTTTATTAATAATTCTAAATAAGTCACCTTAATTGTATCTCAATGAGCACTCCAGACCCGTTGTGAGCTCCTTGTCTCTCCTGGAGAGGTCTGCCCCTGAGCATAAATGGATAGAATTGATCTGGGGTCTGACTTTCAACCAAAAATCATAAGGTTATAAAAAGCAAGAAAAAATTATAGCACTAGGGTTGAAGCAATAGCACAGCAGGTAGAGCGTTTGCCTTGCACGCAGCTGACTGGGTTTGATTCCCAGAATACCATATGGTCCCCCGAGCACCGCCAGAAGTGATTCCTGAATGCAAATCCAGGAGTAACCCCTGAGCATCGCCAGGTGTAACCCAAAAAGCAAAAAAAAAAAAAAAGAATTATAGCACCAAAAGACAAGCAACCAATAGAATCAGATATGACAGACACTAGGACTATAAGATAGAAGATTTTTTGTTTATTTCTTTGGGTCATACCCAGTGATGCTCAAGGGTTACTCCTGGCCATGCACTCAGGAATTACTCCTGGAAGTGCTCGGGAGACCATATGGGGTGCTGGGATTAAACCCTGGGTGGTCTCATGCAAGGCAAATGCCCTACCCACTGCACTATCAATAGCTCAGACCTAAGGAGATTTTTTTTAGGTGGGTAGTTTCCCATTTTATACTTTGTTTGTGTCTTTGGGATATACCTCATGGGAGCTCTGGACTTTTTGCTGGTTCCAGTGCTCATTGTTCATTGCTGGCAGGACTCGGGAAATCTGGACTTGGGGACTACATGTGGTGCTTGAGCTCCAACAGGTGTTAGGTCTCAGGCAAGTCAAGTGCCTTACTCCCTATACTATCTCGCCAGCCCAAACTTTCCATTTTTAATGGAAAAGATTTGAGTGTGTGTTATGGTTCTTAAATATTTTCTCTAAGAAAACTCCTTACCGATGTAAAGGTAAAGGTAAAGGCCCTCCCGTTGATCGTCGATTTGCTCGAGCGGGCCCAGTAACGTCTCCATTGGAGACTTTGTTGTTACTGTGTCTGGCATATCGAATACTCTTGGTAGCTTGCCGGGCTCTCCGAGAGGGGCGGAGGAATCGAACTCGGGTCGGCCATGTTGGCCACTTGTAAGGCGAACGCCCTTCCCGCTGTGCTATCGCTCCTTTTGGAAAAGATTTTTTTAAAATGTCTTTTGGTTAATGATGTTTTCTGGTAGTGCAAACTGCATAAATTGTACCAGTCTTTCCATACATAGAGACGCTCTTCTTTTTTCTTCCAACATAGCTGCCCTTAGAGCAGGTCCATCTGACAGAGCCATTCTAGCCTAAACTGTCCTCTCTGAATGGGGTCTGCGGGGGCCTCCCTCCCCTCCCCAAGGAACCACACTGGCACCTAAGTGGGTGTTCATCCGCTGGAAGCAAGAGGCTCAAGTATTTGCCTGGGGTGGGGGTGGGGTCACTGACAGTCCTTTGCAAGAATCAGACTGGCTCTGTCTTTCTCCGGAGAGTATGGGGAAGGTACAGCCATGGTAGGTCGGGGTGGGGAACACCCCTCCCTCTGGTGTTTGTAAAGTGGCCCTTGAACCTTCCGAGGCACAGCTCGGTGCCTCTCTTTCAGCTACTTTGCACAGTCTGTGCCTGTGGGTAGCCACCACCATCTCCTCCCCTCCCGCTGCCTCTGCAGAAGGCGGCCTCCAGGACGTACTCGCAGTTCAGCGCCGACGTGGCTGAGGCCATGGCCTTCTTCGACTCCATCATCGCCGAACTGGACACTGAGAGACGGCCACGCACCTCAGAGCTGCAGCCGCCCAACGAGGACGTGGACTTTGACGGTGAGCACTGCGGGACAGCTGCGCGTGCTGCCAGGAGGCGGGATTCAGGGTTCAGGGGTGCACTCGCTGTAAGACAGACTTTCAGGGTTGTGCATGTGGGAGGAGGAGGAAGATCAACGGGTTGCAGTTCAACGTTTTGCCTGCAGGAGGTCTGGGATCAATGCCCCAAGCACAATCACCTTCAGGCATGAATTTCAGCTCGGAGCCCAGCGTAGCCCCTGAGCACCTCTGGGTGTGGCTCCCAACCCAACCAGGTAGCTGAACTTGCAGAAAGCCCGCTTTTGATCAGGGGAAGCTTTCAGTGCAAACCAAGCTGGAGCGAACTGTCCCTTCCTCTTGCATGCCTGCTGCCTCCGACCCTACCCACCCACCACAAAAGTCCCTCCTGAGGGTCCAGGGTGAAACTGCTGGTATAGACTTGGGGGACAGGAGAATCCAGGAGAGGGGTCTTGAGTACCCAGACAGCACCGGAGCTGTGCCAGGCAGAACCCTTCTGTTTATCTGGCCCACAACTATGTGAGGATACTCTGTGTTACCAAACTGAAGTTTGGTGTTACCTGTGTTTCACCAGATAGAAAAGAAGAAAAGAGAAAAGATTTCCAACTCTTTGGAAATCTCTTTGGAGTTGGCTGGGCCCTGGGATGGCTCTACAGGGACCCCAGTCTTCAGCACCCCCCACTCTACCTCCCACTCTGCGTGGATGTAGGGGAGAGGGAGAAGGTGCAGTGGGCTATGCTGGGAGGCCCCAGGTTGGTGTGCATATGTGTGTGTGTGTGGTGGGGGAGGGGGTCTCCGAAGTGCCCACTGGGTGGAACTTGGCTGCGTCCTAGTGGGGAGTGAAGACTCTCACCATGCCCAGGAGCTGAGCCCACTTTCCAATGCCCTGAAGCAATTGTCTATGACTTTAATCTGTGACTTGTTCATCAGGGCGCTGTTAGGACACGGATCAAGATCTCCCTTTAACAACAAAGAGACTCTGGAGACTGCAAAGAGCAAGCAGGGTTTGTTGTAAGACTGGCTAGCCAGGGTTGAGCCACCTATGCAGACACACAGGTCCAGCAGGTTGAGCAAGACCCCGAGCTTCTCCAAAGGAGATCTTACTTATATAGGCCTCCACCAGCCATTACAGCAGAGCCCGCACATTTCATAGCCAATAGATTTATAACAACACATACTTTGCTAACCAATTCATTTAAAAGTCCATCACTTCTTAGCCTATAGTTTAAAGATCAGCATTTGCGTCAGTACTTAGGAACATCCTGGTTTTTAGGACAGTCCTGGATCTTGTGAGAGACATCTGGTTATCTGGTCTGACCCCCATCCTTCTCGTGATTTGCAACTTGGGGCACCTGTATCTGAGTTCCTTGCTCAGGGGCAGAAAAACAAATTATTTTGCAATACAGGTTCCTGTAATGAAGATCTGAAAAAGCTATCTAGATCTGTTTCTCACAGGCACAACAGATCATTACTGATTACTAAAGTGATAGCTTTTGAAGCCAATATGAAATAACAAAATAAGCCTTGTTTCTCTAAGGCCCACATTCTGGGGGCTGGTTGCTCTGGCCTCCCCCCTTGTCTTTGGGAGATTTAAGTCCTTCCTGGGCTCAGTCGCTTCTCTGCAGGCCTCCTCCCCAGCTCACTACACCCACCTCTTCACCCACTGGATCTCCTGGTCTCTGACTAAGATCAGTTCTCACATTGCTAATTAGGCCTGGAAGAGCCAGGATACCAGGCAAAAGAAAACAAAGACTGTTGTCATCTTTGCAGCATTTATTTTGTTTCGGGGCCATGGCTGGTGGCGCTCAGGGCTTACTCCTAGCTCTGTGCTCAAGACTCACACCTGGCAGTGCGCAGGAAACGGTGTGTGATGCTGGAGTTCAAACCAGGTTCTTGACAACTATTATTGTCATGTTAGTCCCATCCCTATCCTAACTGCCCTTTGTCCCTTCATTCCCCTCCCCCACACTCTTGTGGCAAACTTCCAGCCATTAAGTATTGTATTCTTGGATAATAGTCTCATACTATACATATATATGTATATATGTATTATATTTCACAAATGAATAGTCATTTTATACTTGTTTCTCTTCTTCAGACTCATTTCACTCAGCACGATACTCTCCATGTCCATTAATATAAGCAAATTTCATGACTTCATTATTCCTAATAGCTATGTAGTATTCCATTATGTAGATGTACCATAGTTTCTTTATCTGTTCATTTGTTCTCTGTCACTTGGGTTGTTTCCAGATTCTGGCTATCGTGAACAGTGCTGCAATGAACACTGAAGTGTAGATGACATTTCTGCTGTGTTTTTAGGCACCCAGGCTATCTTCCTAGAAGGGGTATTACTGAATTATATTCAATATGCCAAAAACAGTTACAACGAGTCTCACAATTTGTTGTGAGATGTTACTGGTGCCCACTCAAGCAAATCGATGAACAATGGGAGGACAGTGCTATCCAACAGATTGAAGTTGTGAAAGGTGATGCCTTCTATTTTCTTTTTTCCAAGAATTGCTTTGACTCTTCATGGGGGTTCATTGTTTCATATAGATTGCAGGAGTGGCTACCCTTATAGGGACTGTATTGAATCTATATAATGCTTTGGAGAATATTGCCATTTTTGACAATGTTAATTCTCCCAATCCATGAGCAGGGGATGCATGTTCATTTTCTCATGTTCTCTTTTATTTCTTGGAATAGTGTTTTGTAGTTTTCTTTTTACAGGTCCTTTACCTCCTTAGTTAAGCTATTTCTTGATTTTTCTGAGGAATAATTGTGAACGGTATTGTTTTTAAATATCTCTTTCTTCTCTTTCATTATTTTTATATAGGAAAGTCGTGGACTTCTGGGTATTGATTTTGTAGTCTGCCACTCTACTATATAAATCTTTTGTTTCTGGGAACTTTTGGTAGAGTCTTTTCAACTGCTTTATTTTAAATAGACTATCTTTCCTATATCTTCTCCTTTTAACAACATACATCACAAACATCTTCACAAGCAGGTAAATATAGGCCTGTATCTTTATTGTATTTTATTTTATTTCTTTTTCAGTTTTTGTAGTTCAGGGGCATCACCCATGCAAGGCTGAGTAACATCCCTGGCTACTGAGCTACACCCCTAGCACTGATTTTGTTTTTGATGGACACACAAGAGTCCATTGTGTCCTAAATCCATAACTGCAGGTCACCCTCTTCACTTAGCTGTCCCTAAAGTCCCTTATAAGAACTATCTGACAAACCTAAGCCCCTGTGGTGAGCCCTCAGCCCTGCTCCTCCTCTCCACTGCCCTTTGCATGCTCCCTCCTCCCCAAGATGACTCTTCCCTTCCTGGGTTCCTGCTTCTTTTGCAGTGGCCACCAGCTCCCGGGAGCACAGCCTGCACTCCAACTGGATCCTGCGGGCACCGCGTAGGCGTTTGGATGACACAGCGGTGGCTGGGCACACTGCAGATAGTCGGCTTCGGAAGACCCTGGAGTGCAGGATGCTGGGCATTCAGAGGAGGCTTGAGAGGCACCCCATTTACCTGCCCAAGGCTGTGGAAGGAGCATTCAACACCTTGAAATTTAAGCCCAGAGCCTGCCAAAAAGAGTAAGTGCTTTGGACTAGGGAGATGGCTCAAGTGGTAGGGCACAGGCCCAGCATGTAGGAGGCCCCGGGTTTGGTCCCTGGGACCATGTGCCCCTACTCCAGGTGGTGTGTGACGGTATGTAAGGATGTGAGCATGCTTGCAGTTTAGCCAGAGTGAGAGCGAGAGTGAGAGAGAGAGAGAGAGAGAGAGAGAGAGAGAGAGAGGTAGAGAGAGAGCGCACTTGGTTTCAAACAGTATCACTTAATCACTTAATCACTTAACTTCCCACTAGTCGTCGATTTGCTCGAGTGGGCGCCAGTAATGTCTCCATTTGTCCCTGTCGCGTGCTAGTGTAGCCCAATGGCATCTGTTCTCTCCGGGAACATGAAGGGCCTCAAACCGATCGTTCATGATCTTGACGAAGAAGTCTGACCATCTGGAAGGTGGGCGGCCACGCGGTCTTTTGACATCCCGTGGAATCCAGTCGGTAACAGCTCTAGTCCAGCAGTCGTCTTTAAATCTCATTACGTGACCAGCCCATCTGATTTTTGACACCTTGGCATATGAGACAGCATCCCTGATTCTTGATCGTCGACAGATGTCAGAACTCCAGATTCTCTCTCTCATTTGAGTGAAACGTGATATTCCAAGCATAGTTCTTTCTATTCTTCTTTGGGAGACCTGAATAGCATTCTCATCTTGTTTGCGTAGGGCCCAGGTCTCTGAGGCATATGTTAATGCAGGAAGAACAGTGGAATCAAAGAGATGTGCCCGGAGCCGGAGGTTCTTTGTCCTCTTAGCTATTTCTTCGACGTTCTTGAAGGCGTTCCAAGCTGCTCTCTTCCTCCTGCGCAGCTCGGGTGCCAGGTCATTTGTCATCTTGACCTCTCAACCTAGGTACACATAGCTGTTGCATTCGGAGATGGTCGTTCCATTGAGAGCGAATGGGGCATCAGGAACGAGGCTGTTTCTCATAAACATTGTCTTCGTAAGATTCAGCTGTAGTCCTACCTTTCCACACTCACGGTCAAAGTCGGACAGTATTTGTACCACTTGGCTGATGTTTGGTGTTATTAAAACAATGTCATCAGCAAAGCGGAGGTGGTGTAGTTGCCGACCATCTATCTTCACTCCCATTCCTTCCCATTCCAGTCGTCGCATGATGTTCTCGAGGGTGGCACTGAAGAGTTTTGGTGAAATGGTACCACCCTGCCGCACCCCTCTCTTGACATCAACGATCACTTCTTTGTAGAATGGTGAGATCCTGGTAGTGAATCCACAATACAGCTCACGGAGGATCCTGATGTATTGGGCTTGAATGCCCTGATTGGCTAGGACTTCAATGACTGCTTCCGTCTCAACAGAATCAAAGGCCTTCTTTAAATCAATGAACGTTAAACAGAGCGGCATCTTGAACTCCCGAGAAACCTCAATGAGCTTGGTTATCGTGTGGATATGGTCGATGGTGCTGAATCCTTTGCGGAATCCGGCTTGCTCGCATGGTTGTCCTTCATCTAGTGTTCTGCCAAACAGTATAACAAGATGTTCTCAAGGCCTCCAGATCTTGGGTGGTTCTTCAGGCGCATAAACCCCTATTCTATGGGCCCCAGATCATTCTTGTGAATCTCTGGGAGAAAGGTCTTAAGTAGAAGCAAATACTTTGGTGATCTGGACTGCCGAGACCACTCCTGACATTCTCATCCATTCTGCATCACTCACTTCCTGAACTCTCCCAGCCACCCTCTTGGTACCAGTTTCTCCTTGTTCCCCCATGTGCTACCAATAGTGTTACCAAGGTTTGTGATAAGAGTTTGAGTTCACTCTCCACTGCTGTTCAATATAGTACTGGAAGTACTTGCAATAGCGATTAGGCAGGAAAAAGATATTAAGGGCATTCAGGTAGGAAAGGAAGAAATCAAGCTCTCACTATTCGCAAATGATATGATACTCTACTTAGAGAACCCAATAACTTCCACCAAAAAACTCCTAGAAACAATAGACTCGTATAGAAAAGTTGCAGGTTATAAAATCAATACCCAAAAGTCCATGGCTTTCCTATACGCAAACAGTGAGAGAGAAGAAAGCAACATGAAAAAAACAATCCCGTTCACAATTGTGCCCCAGAAAATCAAGTACCTAGGAATCAGCTTAACTAAGGAAGTAAAGGACCCGTACAAAGAAAACTACAAAACGCTACTTCAGGAAATAAAAGAGGACATGAGGAAATGGAAAGATATCCCCTGCTCATGGGTCGGGAGACTTAACATTGTCAAAATGGCAATACTACCGAAAGCATTGTATAAATTCAATGCAATCCCTATAAGGATACCCATGACATTCTTCAAAGAAATGGAGCAAACACTCCTGAAATTTATATGGAACAATAAGCCCCCACGAATAGCTAGAGCAATTCTTGGGAAAAAGAAAATGGGAGGAATCAACCTCCCGAACTTCAAACTGTACTACAAAGCAGTAATAATTAAAACAGCATGGTACTGGAACAAAGGCAGAACTGCAGACCAATGCAACAGGGTTGAATACACTGACATCTCCCCTCAATCATATGCTCATCTAATCTTTGATAAAGGTGCAAGTAATGTGAAGTGGAGTAAGGAAAGCCTCTTTAATAAATTGTGTTGGCATCACTGGACGGCTACATGCAAAAAAATAGGCTCAGAACTCTGCCTAACACCATGTACAAAAGTAAGATCAAAATGGATTAAAGACCTCAACATCAGACCAGAAACCATAAGGTACATTGAAGATAAAGTTGGCAAAACCCTCCATGACATTGAAGCTAATGGTATCTTCAAAGATGCCACGCCACTGGCCGAGCAAGTGAAAACAGAGATAGATAAAGGGGACTATCTTAAACTAAGAAGCTTCTGCACCTCCAAAGAAACAGTGACCAAAATACAAAGACAGTCTACAGAATGGGAAAGGATATTCACCGAATACACATCTGACAAGGGGTTGATATCCAGGATATACAAAATACTGGTTTAACTCCACAAGAAGAAAACATCCAACCACATCCAAAAATGGGGCAATGAAATGAACAGAAACTTTATCAAAGAAGAAATCCGAATGGCAAAAAAGCACATGAGAAAATGCTCTACATTATTAATCATCAGGGAGATGCAGATCAAAACCACAATGAGATACCATCTCACACCTCAGAGACTGGCCCACATTCAAAAGAACAAAAGCAACCGATGCTGGCGTGGATGTGGCGAGAAAGGGACACTCCTTCACTGTTGCTGGGAATGTCCACTGGTTCAGCCCTTCTGGAAAACAGTATGGACGATTCTCAAAAAATTAGAAATTGAGCTCCCATTTGACCCAGCAATACCACTCCTGGGAATATATCCCAGAGAGGCAAAAATGTATAGTCGAAGTGACATCTGCACTTGTTTGTTCATTGCAGCACTCTTTACAATAGCCAGAAACTGGAAGAAACCTGAATGCCCAAGAACAGATGACTGGTTAAAGAAACTTTGGTACATCTACACAATGGAGTACTATGTAGCTGTTAGAAAAGAGGAAGTCATGAAATTTACATACAAGTGGTACAATATGGAAAGTATCATGCTAAGCGAAATGAGTCAGAAAGAGAGGGATAGACATAGAAAGATTGCATTCATCTGGGGGATATAAAGTAACAAAGTATGAGATTAATACCCAAGAATAGCTGAGATCAGCACCAGGAGGATTACTCCATAACTTAGAGGCCAGCCGGGTATCCTAGAGGAAAGGGCAGCTCAGATAGAGAAGGGAGCACCAAATAAAGGATGTTTGGAAGATCCTCCCAGGAGGGGAGATGCATGTCGAAAGTAGACTATGGACTGAACATGTTTGCCACTCAATGCCTCTTTTGCAGACCACAACACCCAAAAGGAGAGAGAGAACACAGGGGATTGCCCTGCCACAGAGACAGGGGGGATGGGAGGATGGGGGTGGGAGGGATATTATCCATGGTGGTGGAAAATGGGCACTGGTGGAGGGATGGGTATCTGATCATTGTATAATTGAAACCAAAGCACAAAAAATTGTAAATCTACAACTGTAAAAAAAAATAAAATAAAATAAAATAAAGGGGAAAAAAAGAGTTTGAGTTCTAATGAGCAGCACCTAGAGAAAATCCACATCAAATTGAGAGGCCATGTCCACCACCTCTTAGCTTCCCCGTTCTAACTTCCTATCTCCAGACTGTCTCAACTCCAAGTTCCTCATCCTGCTCAATTCTAGCAGTAAACACTCTGGACCAACTCAGCCAAGCCGTAGGAACTTTATCTTCTGAAAGGGTCTAACTTGAATCCACCATCTGTCTTTATTTTTGCAAGAGCCACCAACTCTGAAGGATCAGTGGGTTTTCTAAGTAGCATTTCCCTATACTTTTTAAGGGTTCAGTTTTGGGAACATAGTGTCCCTAGGTCCCAGCTCATATTCTCTATCCTTGCAATTCAGGATGAGGTTGAGATTCATTCACTCTGTCCTTCTAGGTTCTAACCTTTGGGGAGTAGCTGAGAGTCTCCCCTGGACTGGGGATCAGAGGGTCCCTTTTCAGCGTGCCTAGTTCCTCTAAACCTAATCGTGTCATTTGTCCCTTCCAGCTTGGGGAGCTCCAGACAGATCCTCTTCAACTTCTCAGGAGATGAAATGGACTGGGACACAGAGCTTTTTACGCCTGAGCCCCTGACTTCTCGAGGGGAGGATGCATACGAGCCAGGGAGCCCCCAGGGGCAGTGGCTGCTTAGAGAACATCTGTGGGAGCGGACAGTGCCCTGATGCCACTGGAGCTATCTGCTCTGGGACACACACAGGGTCTCTGGACTGGAAAGGGGAGGAGTGACCCTGTCAAGCCCAATGAGCGCCAAACACACGGGGCTTTGCAGAAGAGCTGCCGGGGAACCCCTGGGACCCTGCATTCTTGCAGGGGAAGCTGAGCAATGAGGGATAACAAGATGGGCTTCAGCAGTCTGAAGGAAGGGGAGGCTGGGGGGTACGTGCACCCAGCTCCCCACCAGCTCCTTGTGCTCAGTGCATCTGTCCAAGTGGCCGCTAAAATCATGTTCAGGACTGGAAACCAACCAAGCCAGATATCTGGCCAAAGTCTTCACAGTAGAAGGCCCTCACCACCCACAGGACTCAGGAACTCTGCTCAAATGGACATCACCTCCTGCTGTGCAAAACGGAAGCTCCTTTCACGCAGACGCACTTCATAATATTCTGGAAAATTCTGCTGGATTGTACTGAAGGGGAGGCCTGGCAGTGGAATTGGCAAAGGGTGTATGTTGGAGCCTAGACTGGCAACCAGCTCTGGCCCCCACCCCCACTCCCTATTTCCAAACTCAGGCAGTTGGCCATAGAAGAGGGAGATGAGTTTTCCTGATTATCATTCAGAAAATCCCTAGAGATGCTTGTGCAGCCAGTTTATCATAGCCTGTCTTTCCTTTCTGATGGACAAAGCAGGCAAGAGTGTCCTGGTATTTTGAGTCAGGAAGAATTTCCATGTTTGGGTAGTTGTCAGATCTGAATTACAGTTTGGGGGAAAAGCACACCTGCAGTGCTTAGGGTTTATCCTGACTCTATACTCAGGGATCACTCTGGGAGAGACTTAAGGGACTATATGGGGTGCCAGGGATCAAACCTTGGTCAGTCACATGCCAGACAAGCACCTTACCCACTGTACTCTCTCTTGGGAACCCAAATTGCACGTTGAATATATTCTTTGCATTTCTCACATACTTTTTGCATTCTTGCATATAGTTTACTGTGCTCAATCAGGTCTCAGAACTTTTTGAAATTCCCTGTAATTCATCCATTGTCATATATTCTGTAATTTTCTTGTGGGAAAAAAAGGGGTCACCTGGAAGGTTATTCCCATTAACACAGGTGTGTTACTTGGGTATTTGAGAGGAGGACAGATCAGCAAAAAAAAAAAAAAAAAAAAAAACAATCATCCAAATGAAGCTAAGGATTCAGATATTACTCCAAAAAGGTGATAAATCTTCCTTTTGTCAGGTCTGTGTCCTGATAGTCTTAGTTTTGAGAGGATAATTTTGTTTTCTCTTGTAACAATATTAATATGATCTCACTAGGCTCTCTAACTCCTATGAGAAAAAAAAGCAGCCTAAAAACTAAGAAGCATTCTTTGAAATTTTTAGAATTTTTATTTTCATAATGAAAACACCCTGGTAATGTGTGATACTTTTATTGTATTTTTCTTCTTTGTGAGTGCCAATGTCACTGTTTTGAGGGGTTCTTTCATTTTGTTGCTGATACTAAGCCTACAATAGCCATAAGCATGACTGTTGAATAAATGTTTGAGAGACCTATTTCTTTTATCAGCTGCATTAAAGCACACCCAGGAAACAGAACCATGGATCTCACATTACTGTCCAAAGTGACCTTGTTTTAAAGCCCACTTAGAAAAATTCATCACTGTGAATTAAAATTCTCTTCTGTCACCTCTTATCAGAGGCTGGTCCTGACATTAAATGGTGAAGATATCCTGTATGTTTTGCATTTAAAAAATAAACAAAACAGAAATGAGAGTGAAAAGTCTTGATATTTATTTATTAGTATTTAGTGTTTATGGGCTGGAGCGATAGCACAGCAGTAGGGTGTTTGCCTTGCGCGCAGCCAGCCTGGCGGAGCCTGGTTCGATTCCTCTGCCCCGGCAAGCTACTGAGAGTATCTCACCCGCATGGCAAAGCTACCCATGACATATTTGATATGCCAAACACAGTAACAACAAGTCTCACAATGGAGACGTTACTGGGCTCGCTCGAGCAAATTGATGAACAACAGGAGGTCAGTGCTACTTGTGCTTATGGGATTTAATGACATGCTTTTTTCTTTTGCTGCATCTAGTGTATGTATTCTGTCTTTAATAAGACCCCATACAAGATTGCCTGAAAAATTCCATGATCCAAAACATAGACTGGATTGTTTTTCTATTTGAAGTCTGTGATATTTCCCTCATTCCACAATCTGGGACACACCCCAGCATCCTGGGAAGGTGTCTCCTGAGGTTGGGAGGCATGTAAAAGCTGAGAGAGAAAGTTGATTTGATTTAAAAAAAAAAACACTCATATGATAGATTCTTTCCCCTCTTCCCTTCAGTTACCTGGTCGTGAGGGCTTTATTTTTGCTTTCCCAGAGCATCTTGCTTTGAAAATATGTCTCTCTGTGTGCTCTGTAGGCTGCAGAACTGCCTTCTAGTGGCCACTGTCAGAACCCAGAGGGCTTCCAAAAGGAAACTGGCCACTGGCCCTCCTCCCTGATGACCTTTTCACAAAAGATCCATTTTTAAATGATGCTCTAACAGCCACAAACTCAGAACCATCAGTGGAATAACACATTTATTCTCTTATAGCTGGAAGGTGTGGGAAGAGCCCAAATCACTTTCCCTGGGATCAAAGTGCAGGCAGGTTTGAGTCCCTCTGGAGGTTCTAGACGAGAATCCACTTTCTGTTCAGTTCTGTCTTCCAGAGGCTGCCTGCTCTCCTGGGCTTGTAAACCTCTCCATTCCATCACCCCAGGCTTTTGATTCTGTCATCAATTTTGACCCACTCACTTGGAGCCATCTTGCTCTTGTAAGGATCTCTTTGATGATGTCAGTTACACCTGAAAAGACCCAGGATGATCTGTCATGTCAATTCCCCCATCATACAACTTCCCAGTCCTTTCAGCACGTCAGGTAACATCCACAGGCTTAGAAACCAAGGGGTGGTGGTGATCTGGCGAGACCAGGTCCTTCCTCAGTCTCGCACCCTTAGTATTCCAGATACCCTGGTCCTTCCGATCCAAGCAGCCTTGTTTCTTTTACACTTGAAGATCACGGCTTAATGTCTCTGACAAACTCTGACTTAATTATTAATTCTCAAATCTCTTGGTTCTGGGTGCTACCCAGTAGTTTTGTGAAGTTGGAATTCTGTCTTTTCTGAAGGATTTCCCCTCTATGAATTAGAGTTTCCGATGAGGCAACATTCACAAGTAGATGGATATGTCAGCCCAATGGGTTGGTTTGTTGGTTTCTAGCCCATGTGTGTGCAGGGCTCATGCCTACAGCTCTTCATGTAAGTAGTGTGAATCAATGAAAGACTGTGAGCCGAGAGTCTTAGGGGAACTGGAGACTGCAGAAAAGTCTGAGGGGCTGGGGCTGGAGTGATAGCACAGTGGGTAGGGCATTTGCCTTGCACGCAGCTGACCCGGGTTTGATTTCCAGCACCCCATATGGCTCCCTGAGCACGGCCAGGAGTAATTCCTGAGCACAAAGCCAGGAGTAACCCCTGAGCATCACCAGGTGTGACTCAAAAAACAAAACAAAAAAAAAAAGAAAAAGAAAAAGAAAAAAAGTCTGAGGGGCTGAGGCAATGGACAGAAGTCCAGTGCTGGTAAAGGGGGCACTTTGGGGGGCATTCAAATGTGTCATCTACTTATTTGCGAATAGATGAACACCCATGCTTGTCCAGAAATCTTTCAAGAAAAGAACTCATAATCCCTGCTTTAATGCTAGCGGATTCAAAGAAAGAGGTACATAAGCAAGAAGCAAGCACACATCTGGTGCCAAATTACTAAAATAGAGCCAAGAGTCAGGTCGTGAATGATGCTGTGAAGTCAGAGAAAACTGGGAGAGGAGTGGTGGGAGTGGGGTGTCAGTGGGAGGAAGCTCCTCTGGGCAGGGATCTTGGGACAGAGGCCTGAACAAATGAAGGATGAAGTGAGATCAGGGGCAGGACAGGGGAGCAAATGAAGGAGTCAAGTGTAAGGTGCCAGGAAAACAGGAAGGAGGGCATTGTGTACGCAGAGCAAGTAGAGGGGCGGTACCCAGAGATCCTTGCAAGATCTTTCTGGAGAGCAGCCAATTCAATAAACTTTCTCAAAGATGATTCTCGGGGGCTGGAGTGATAGCACAGTGGTTAGGGCATTTGCCTTGCACACAGCCAACCCGGGTTCGATTTCTAGCATCCTATGTGGTCCCCTGAGTACTGCCAGGAATAATTCCTGAGTGCATGAGCCAGGAGTAACCCCTGTGCATCACTGGGTGTGACCCACCCCCCAAAAGACAATTCTTTCACCAGAGGGAAAGTTGGGAAGCCACTTGGGTAGATTTGCCATGGTCCAAACTAGAGCTGGTGGTGACTGCAACCTGGATGGAAGGAATTGGGGAGAGAAAGATGACTGACTGGACTAGTACAAACTCTGGGGGACCCAAAAGACAGCACAAGGGTTAAGGTTCTTGCTTGCAGACCCCATCTGGTCCCCTGAGTACCTCCAGAAGTGATCCCTGGGTGCGGAGTCAGGAAAATGCCCTGAGCATTGCTGGGTGTGGGTCAACCCCTACTTCCCCCCTCTCCTCTGAAAAAAAACAACCCAAACCCACAAAGGAACAAACCCTGAAGTAGACCTGCCATCTTGAAGCTGGCTGTGAATTTGATATGAGGAAGGACAATGTTAGCTGGAGGCACCAGAGTTGGCCTTTATTAACTTATTAATTAAATTATTAATTAAATTATAGGCTGGAGCGATAACACAGCGGGTAGAGCATTTGTTTTAAACGTGGTCAACCTGAGTTCGATTCCTCCGTCCCTCTTGGAGAGCCCGGCAAGCTACTGAGAGTATCCTGCCCCCACGGCAGAGCCTGAAAAGCTCCCCGTGGCATATTCGGTGTGCCAAAAAGGGTAACAAAGTCTCACAATGGAGACATTACTGGTGCCCGCTCAAGCAAATTGATGAACAATGGGAGGGCAGTACTACAGTGTTAATTAAATTATTAAATTGTTTGTTAAATCAAATGATGAAATTAAACAACAGACAAGTTCCTTGACAAGGCTCTGAGGGTTGCGGGCCAGAGCAGGAAAGCTTTGCTTTGGATGGATTAGCTGAGAAGTTGCTGTTGCCTATCAGTAAGTAGGTCACCCAGTCCCCGAGCTCATCTGGGTGGCCGGACAGCAGAAGGCAGAAATCCAGGAGAGGAGATGCTATGGCTAAGATACTGCAAGGAAATGTCAGGAGGCGGAGTCCAGAAGCGAGCCTCAATGCGCCTTAAGATTTAGCAGCAAGGAAAAGGTGTGAGAAAAAAGCTCCAAGTCTGGGAGACAGAGCACAGAGAGCAGGAAAATGGGTGCAGGGTGAAGCCACGTGACATTGGCTGCCTGGATCTGGACTCGAAAAGGTGTAGCCTGTGTGTGGAGCCCGTTGAGGGGTGGGGAACCCAACTGCAGCTCACCTCTGGGCTTTACAACTGCTCAGAGAAGATTAGGGCAATGCCAGCCCTTGGAACCTGCTGGTAGCACAAGTGTCTTAATACAACTTAGGCGTCTCTGGCCGGCACTGGTGGGGATGTAGCTGGAGTGTGCTTCCAGACCCTTCAATCTCTGATCCGATGAGCAAACTCTTCCTGGGAGGGCCTCCATAGACCTTGGGACCCGGGCAGGTGACTAGGGCTCTCTGCACCTTCTTACTCTTAAATCTGGATTGAGTACAACAACAGCCCTTAACTATCATGACAAGAACCAAGGAGGAAACAAATGCTCCTGGCATGTTAAGGGGGCGGGCATACAACAGAGTCATGAACTATTAGAGGAGGATAAGGAGTACAAGCTGCCATCACGTAAAATATTTCCAAAACTAACCACCATTCTGTGTGGAAGAAGACAGTGGGGATCCTATACCTGTCAACCATGAGCACTACAGTTACAGGGCTGGCTGTATGTTCTTGAACAAGATATTCTGCCTCTGTTTCCTGACTGTAAAATGGCACAGCACAAGAATCAACTTCATGAGCTGTTCCAAACACTTCCCATGTCCCACACAGCACAAGTACCCAATGCACAGTTCTGTCAGTTTGGATGTGGACTATGGAAATAACAGCATGCAAATTGTGGGCAGCTGATGGCAATGAGGCCATCCTGTAGTGACACACTGTGCCCTCGCAAGGACCCTGTCGCCTGATTCTTTTTTTCAATTTTTTTTTTTAATTTTATAGGGTGTTTGCCTTTCGCGCAGCTGGCCCGGCCAAGCCAGGTTCGATTCCTCCATCCCTCTCGGAGAGCCCAGCAAGCTGTCACTGTCACTGTCACTGTCCTCCCGTTGTTCATCAATTTGCTCGAGCGGGCCCAGTAACGTCTCCATTGTGACAATTGTTACTATGTTTGGCATATCAAATACGTCACAGGTAGCTTGCCAGGCATTGCTATGTGGGCGAGATACTCTCGGTAGCTTGCTGGGCTCTCCGAGTGGGTCAGATGAATCAAAACTGAGAGTATCTCACCCACACGGCAAAGCCTGGCTAACTCCCCATGACAGATTCGATATGCCAAACACAGTAACAAGTCTGACGATGGAGACATTACTGGGCCTGCTCAAGCAAATCGATGAACAACAGGAGGACAGTGCAGTGCAGTGCAGTGAATCACCGTGAGATAGTTACAAGCTTATCACCTGATTCTTTGCAGCTGTCGTCACCATTCAGCAGAGTTTAGAGTGGGCTTGATGAGAAAGTTCCCGTGTTGATCTTCAATGAGTCTCCACAGGAGTTCCACAGCCATTGTTTGATTGCTCCTTTCCAGCCTGTCCTCACTTCTGTATACCTGGTGCAAAGACAAATGTCTGCTCAAAAGGTTGTTTCTGGACAGCCACTCCCCAAGAGCATGGCTCCATTTTCCCCTAGGGGAATCAGCTGCCTCAGTGGGGAGGTAAATGGCCCTTCATGAAAGGCCATGAATTAATCATGAATTAATGCTGTGAAGGGGAGGAACTCAGACCTGAGTCTAACCCTCCGAGTAATGTGAAATCACATTAATCCTGAGGCTAAATTCCATTCAGGATTAAGTGATTTCAATTGGCCTGTGGTAGTGGTTGATGGAGGTGTGTGTAATGCATAGGAATCAAGGACTAGGCTGTTCATTTTGTCATCATTTAGTCACACGGTGGCGCTCCAGGCCCGACAATGCTCCAAGTCTAAATGGAGAATGTTTGCAATTCAGACACCTGAGTGGATGGGCTTTTAGGGAAAGTGCAGCTGAACTGGGTTCATTAACTGTTGCACTAGGAAGAGACTTGGTTCTTGCTGGCTTCCCCAGAACCACGTCAAAGGACTCAAGAGTTCCCTCCTTCAGAGCCCATATCCAAGGCGTTGTTTCTGTTTTCTCGAAAACTTTGTTCTAACTCTGTAGGTAGCACTGTAGCACTGTCCTCCCGTTGTTCATCGATTTGCTTGAGCAGGCACCAGTAATGTCTCCATTGTGAGACTTGTTACTATTTTTGGTATTTTGAACATGCCACAGGGAGCTTGCCAGGCTCTGCTGTGCGGGCGGGATACTCTCAGAACTTGCCAGGCTCTCTGAGAGGGTTGGAGGAATCAAACCCATCTGCCGCTGTAGGATAACACTGTTCTGTCCTTCCTGCATAGCCTCAGGAATAGTTGATAGTTGATAGTTTATTGGACTGAGGAAAAGAGAAAAACCGCCTTAAGGAGATATTTTGCCTGGGGCAGTCAGGAAGGGCTTTAGAATACCTTTTAGGTGGGCCCTCAGGAAGGGCTTTCTTATGTTGATTTGGCTACCTGACTGGGTGGAGTGTCAGCCCAGACTACAAGGGAGTTGGAGAGACGAGGGAGCTGGAGAAAGAGAGAGCAGGGCTGCAAGATGGACCACAGAGAGACTAGGAAGGGGAACATGTGCTTGAAAGAACCTAGGCCCTCCATAACACAAATTTCTTCTATGGGATAACTTCCTTGTAATAAACTGTTACTAAGATCAACCAGCCTGGCCCTCGTCTCTTCCTTCATCTGCCCTTGGCCAACAGGGAACCCAGAACTATACATTTCCAGAGACCAGCTCTGATCCTGCTTTAAGGTAGTTTATGAAGTAAACCCATGGCTCTCGAATGAAGGGACTCTAGAAACCAAGATTTGGGAAAAGGTTAAGAAAAATGTCTATAAGGCATCTAAGGAAGGGACTAAGGTCCCCCTGGAATTCTGGAATACATGGGAGATTGTTGATTCTGTTCTCCTGTTTTGGAAAAGCACAGTCGAGGAGGAGGAGGAGGAGAATATTAGGGATAATACGGCCTCAGCTCCTCCCATACCTAAGTCTTGAAAGGGTTTTCATAGTAAAAATATTTCTCAGCTCCACTTCCAATGCATCAGATGAAAGTGATGCAGATTATGAGTCTGGTGGCACTTACTCAGATTATGAGTCCGAGAGTAGTTCAGCAAAGCGGCCTCCAGACCGCTCGGGACATGCTCCCAATCGCATGGCTGAGAAGCAGCAGCCTCCATCTTATCGCAGGTTAAGAATGGCCAACAGCCGTCTCGATCCAGGCCACACACAGCGGCTCTAGGGCACCGAACGCAGGCAGTGAGAGAGAGTCATCCAGAGAGCCTGCGAACACACAACCTTCTGCGTGCTTAGTTTTTTACAGGCCGTGTGCAAGGCAAACACCCTACCAGCTGTGCTATCGCTCCAGCCCAACTCTGTACATAGTAAAATGTTTCTATCCAGGTACAGTTGAAAGAAATAGGGCTCAGCTGAGCAAGGAATTTTAACTTTCCTGAAAAAATGATTGTTTTTCTTCTGAAGACTCCACCTGATTCAAAGATAAACTAAAGCATTTTGCAGAAAAGAGAAGGGGGGGGGGGTTGCTTGTGTCTGTCTGTTCTTTCCTTGAGCCTCTCCAGGACATGAGCCTGCACTAATATAACCTGTGTAACTAACTGGGTTGGAGCCTCCAATAAACTATTGGACTTGTCTATATTTTCATGTTGTCTTTTTAGAGCGGGTAGATGAACACAGGGAATTAAAGGCTTGTGGTAAGGATGACTTACTACTAAATGGAACATAAAGAAACTGCCAACAGTTGACAGTCTTTGATCCATGAGGATAACAATTCGATGTGGCTCAACCCACAGGGCTTTGTCCATAGTGAGGCTTGGTTAAAGTGAGCTAAGCCCAGCCCAGCTGCCTTGACAAGAGGGCCGTAAACACTACCCTGACATCTGGAAAATACCTGAAGATTCTGACTGATAGGCGTCTCTGCTATTTTCACATGTTCAAGTCCCAACTATGAAGCCACGTCTGGGAGGAACCTGGCTCACTCCTAGCTCGCCTCTGGCCAAGCCACCTCCATTGCAGGCCATCTTCCTATGTGCCACGAATCCCATCCCTTCCCAGGAGATAATCAGAGCCAACTGGGTCCTGCCACTGGCGCTGGGAAAGTTGAAGTCACTTTTCCTTCTGAAAGAATCCATATTAGGGCATCAAATTTTTGTGTACTTTAGCTAACTTGCAACATTGCTTTCTGTAAAACTGCTTGGCTGCTTTGCACCTGGGGGAGAGGGGACTTGCAAAGTGAACAGGGCATAACTTCTTTCTACAAGATTCAGGTGTATTTACTGTCCCTGAAATGTATTGTCTCAGTAAAGCACCCTGCAGATTTGGGTAAAGGCTAACTCAGGATGCTGGTGGTTGGGGGAAATTGCCCTTTCCTGGAATGTATTGTCTCACTAAAGCACCCTGCAGACTTGGGTAACACAAAACGAGGATGGTCAAGGGAGATTACCTAAGGCTTAATGATTCCAGCTATAACCTTGCTTGTGCTGACAATCGATGTACATAAATGCTGATCTTTGAATCTATAGGCTAAGGAGTGAGGTACTTTTAAATGGATTGGTTAAGAAAGTATATGTTGTTACAAATCTATTGGCTATGAAATGCGCGGGCTTTGCTGTAACGGCCAGTGAAGGCCTATATAAGATCCCCTTTGAAGAAGTTCGGGGCTCTCAGCCACTGCCCGTTTTCGGGGTATGCTGCGGAGCCCCAGCATGCTGGTCTAAATAAACCCCGTTTTTACTCCTGCAGGAATTGTGTCTATCTGGTCTCTCCGCGCCTCCCAGGGCCAGGGAACTCCCGATCCCAACATTTGGAGGTCCCACCGAGATCACCGAGGACCCTGCCCCAGGGACGCAGGATTGAGCCGCGGGGTAAGTTAAGGCGCCTCTTTCTCTCTCTTTGTTTCTCCGGTACCGTTTTACTGTAGTTACCGATCGGTGACACAAGCACAGTGGTGTGCAAGCACAGTGACAGTGGTGTGCAGCACACTGTTGTGTGTGCGAGCCTTGTGTCTGACAGACGTGTCGGGAATAGACACGGGCCGCAGCCCTGGGGGACGCCCCGGAGGTGGATGAGGGCCAGGGACGCCTGGAGGCCTCTTTTGTGGTAGCCTCGGAGAGGCTACATCTGGTGTGTCAGGAATCATCGGCCGCTCTATTACTTCTCTATTCTTCTTTCCTCTCCAAAAGGCCTTGCGCTTGCGTCATTCTTTTTTTGTAGGTTGGATCACGCTCGTCCTTTTTCTCTACCGAGACACCGTCTTTGGAACCATGGGACAATCTCCGTCCACTCCTCTCACTCACTCTCTCCCACTGGTCAGAGGTCTGCTCTCGTGCTCAGAATCCTTTTCTGATTGTTAAAAAGCCTAAATGGCAGACCTTTTGCTCTGCAGGATGGCCGACGTTCCAGATTGGTTGGCCCCCCGAGGGATCGTTCCACTCCCCGCTTATCTTCCAGGTCAAGGGAGTCATTTACCAGCCTGCTCCCCGGGGGTACCCGGACCAGGAGCCTTAGGCAGGAGTGCCAGGCCGGGGGAAGAAGGGGCCCCCACTTACTCTGCTCCTCCTCTGCCCCTGAACCCCGAACTCTCTATTGCCACTCCCGGGCCAGCACTGGCCTTTCCCTACTTCTGATCTCTTCACTTGGAAGAACTAAACCCTCTGGAGGTGAAAAATCATGTGCATGCCCTTTGGGCATATTTGGGAGTCCCAGGGTGACTGGTGAGTGTGGTGCACACCCGTGTGAAAGAGTGGACCGGTCCGAGCGAGTGCCTAAGTGTGATCTGTGCGTGTATCCATAGTGTGTGTATTTATTATCTTTCTCCTAATTCTGTTTATTAAGATTGTTTAATACGGGTCAGAATTGATCACTTCTCTGAGATCCACAGGAAAGCTCAGGATCTGGGCTTGATGATCAAGAAAGGTAAATTTGACACTTATTGTTCATCAGAATGACCTTCCTTCGGTGTGGATTGGCCCCCACGAGGTTCCTTCTCTCCAAACCTTGTGGCTCAGATAAAGGAGGTAATCTGTGGAAGATCTGCTGTGAAGTTCTCCTCCAGGCAAGCATCTGAATAGTCTCTGCAAAGAGGCACCCCTCCTTTGTCTGTCTTGCGTCACCATCCACTATTGGGGGGATGGGAGGAAAGCCCACTAGTGAGAAGATTCTGGGAAACTAAGGCAGATCAATTTACAGGCAGAAAATCCTTTTCCCCACCCAGTCTCAGCTAGAGGTCAATTCAAATGCTAATGAAGGCAGTCCAGATGTAAGGCAGAAAGAAAAAAAAAGGGGTAAAAGGCAGGTAAGAAGCCTAAGAAAAGCAGCAAGCCAGCAAAAGCAGGGAAGATGTAGCAAGCTGAGAGAAGGCAGAACTGTTTTTTTTTAAGGAGCAGAGTTTTTAAGACCACAGCACTAAGTTTGGCTCAGGCACACAGCTGTGGGTCTGCCCAAAGCCAGGCCCACCCAGGTGGAGATGAGCCTCTGAATAAAGGCCAATTTAAGGGAGGTTGGAGTCCCCTTAGGAGAGGCAAAAGTGATAGACCTGGAGAAAAGTTTTGCCAAGGAACCATCCCTTTTCATAGATTCTTGCTTGCAATTAGGAAATCATCTGAGGAGCTTCTAACTAGGTAGTTTTAGATAAGGAGATCTTATTGACCTCTGTAACACCATGTGGCCTGAGTATATTGGGGAAAGATAGCCAGTGAATGGCAGTTTGCATTACCAGATCATTTTGCAGTCAGATCTTTGCAGGTAACAAAAGAAATAGGAGAGTATCAAAGCAGAGGAGGCAGGAAAATGCGAGATCTTATGATTAACTGTTTGACATCAGAAACAAAGAAGCCTATCCCCATGTCTGATAGGAAGGTACTAGTTCCCTGCCTCAGAATTAGCCTTGGCGAAAATATGGTAACATCTTTGTCATAGTTTATTTTGCCGGCTTATATCAACAAAAGCGCTTTCTTGACCCATTTTTAACAAGTGGGAGACTGACTAGTTAGGCTGGGAAATGAGGAGCAGAGTTCCCAATCAGCCGCCCTGGGAGCTGTCCCTTCCTTTCTCAGTCCATCAGTTTCTCCCTGCCATTTTTTTGAAGGGTCAGATTGATCGATCAACTACAGATATGTGCACATGTACGTGTGGTGTTTTCGTCAGTTCACTGTCTGTCTGTCTGTGTCCGTCTGTCTGTGTCTGACTGTCTGTCTGTCTGTGTGTCTGTGTGGAACACTTGAGTGTTGGAACCAGGCTGAAATCAGAAGTAGAAATTTTAGAGAAGTTAGTGACATGCAACCCAGTGATTTAAGAAATGCAGTTGTTTTAGGAACCTGTTAGACAAGGGTTAATCCTTATCAGAAGGTTGAGCCTACAGAGAAAGCAGAATTCTCAATCTAAATTTCTTGTTAGAAGAACATTGATTATATTATTAACAGTTGAAATCCTTTTTGAACTTAAGAATCTTGTACTGTCTAGAAGAGCTATGGAACTAGAGCCTGAAACTAAAGTGAAATAAGAGTTCAGAGAAAGCAAGAACTTGTCTTACAAGCCTCAGCTAACTTTTATGAAAAATTTGTAAGAGGCAGTTTCCCTTTTTCTCACAGAACCTAGCAGGTCTTAGATACAGAGATCTCAGGTGCTAGCCAGGCCTGATCTTTGGGTTGCAGATTCCCAGCTCTAGGCAGGCTAGTCTTTGGTACGAGAGTGGAGAGAGGATTGGAATAAACTGCAACTAAGATCAAGCAGCCTGGCCATAAGGTTTCCTTCCTTTTCCTGCCCATCTCCATCTACCTCCCTGGAGTGGGGGAAACTACAGAACGCTGGCGGTGGGAAAGATAGATTGTTGCCATCCTTTTTGTGCTCACACAACAATTCAAATATTTTCTTATGCTGATATCAAAGTTTGGTTAAAAAAAAATCCAAAGGGCTTTTTCTGTGTCTGAAAGCATGTTTGTATTTCTGTGGAATTGTTAAAAAGTATCTGGTGTAGAAAGCTCATGATTTTAAATAATTAAGGTACAAGAACTATTGAAATTAAGCCAAAGAAGGTTTTATCATGTTTTATAAAAATTGATTGTTTATAGGTCTTATGCTGTTATGTTAATGTACATATTTGTATCTGCATTGGATTAGAATATTTGACCTAGAAAGAGTTAAAATAACTATGACACATTAAAACTGGTTTAAAAGTAATGGTTTAGTTTAATCATGAGTTTCTAGAGTTATAAAATTGGTTACAAAGTTTGTCCTACCAGTGCTCTATCTGATCTCTGAGACTCTTGGTAACTAAAATTTCTAGGGCTACTTAGTAATAAGTTGTATTGAATTAGTCTCAGATGTCAGCCTGACAATTTGAAGCCATAGCATTGCTTGTCTAGTGCTTGAAAGTGCATGCTATTATTTTGATAATTTTATTTTATGCCAAGGTTTGTCTCCAGGTATCAACCTAGCCCTGACCTGAGATGCTTTCTGTTTCATGGTAATATATGAGTGTTTTAATCTTTTTGTATTTGTGTTTTCCTCTAAATCAGAATTTTAAGATGTCTCCTGGTTAGTTTCTAATGTAAAGTGATCTTTTGCCCAGTGGATATACCTTGTAAAAGCTTTAATTGTGAGCATTTTTAAGCATTTTGAATATCTATGGAACTGATCTAATGCTTTTGAAATAGTACTGCAGAGTACAGTTTTGTCATGTTAAGTGAGATGGTTGGTAACTTGTGTCTAAATTTGGGAGATCACATTGTACATTGTACTACTATAGATGTATGCCATAAGTCAGAAAGATAATGGATGGAGATATGGTCAGTGGGAAGAAAGGAAAGGAATTCTGTTAAAGTGAAATTGATTTTTAAATGAATGAAAGTTACAGAATGTATGTAAAGGAATGTGTAGAAGGTTTGAGGTTGTTCTAAAGAAAAGGAACTGGTCAAACTGTTATAAGAAACGCTTTAAATCACATGCAGAATTCTTCTAGCACCTTTGTGGTAAGATCTATGGTAAAGATGATTGATGGATTATCTGGACTCCTGTTACAGTGCTCTTAAGATCATTGAATTTTTCAAAAGTTGCAGAAATCAAGGGTTTTGACATGGGATTAAAAACATGTTAAACGGTATGCTTTATCTCTACAGATTTTAGCTTCTCTGACTAGGACCCACAGCAAACAGGTGTATTACATCTCTGTGAGTAAAGTGAAATACTTGCTTTTCTCTTCTTTTGTACCTTCAGTATGTTTTTTGATGTTTCATGGCACTATGTTGGTTTGCATAAATCCAGATAAGTCTTTCCTCTCTGTAATAGGGTCTACCCCTCATGCAGACAGGAAAAACCAGCCATGGGACCCCAAAGCCCTCTTCCAGGGAAACAGTCAGGGGATCTGTCTAAATGACAGGAGCAGGGATTTAACAGGTACTGTTTCAAGAACCCTACAAACCTCAGAGCGACCCTAGAGGCAGGCTGGCTCGAGAAAAGACTGGAAACCATCACTGCTATGGAGAATGAGGAATCTAGGACTCTGCAATGACTAACTCAGTCTGGGCCTACTCTCAGCGTCAAGGAAAAACCTGGAAACCAGGATTTCTCCCAGCCCTGAAGAAGGGATGGGATGGATTCCTTTCTGCCAGGACATCTCTGTGGAAAACGAGGACCAAAGTCACAACCCAAGGGCTCGAGACATCGCGGGACATCTTCTGGCCAGGCCTGGGTAGCTCTGACGTGCCAGATAAGATTAATGAAGATTAATGCCACTATTGTTGTGTCTCCTGTCTTTAGCTGATCCCCAGGACTTCTCAGTAAATAATTGGATATCCCAAATGGAGAGTTCTCTAATCTTACTGTGTTTATGCAAAAGAACAAGCCAGGTTTGTTAAACTATCTTGCAACGTTTTAAAATGAAGGTGGAGAGAAAACCATGTTTCTGTAACTTGCTTTTTGTAAGAATCAGATTCTAATTCTACAGAGGTGATTGAATAAATGTATTCTAATCTTGATCTAAAAGGTACCCCCTTTGGGGAAATTTAGATAAAACTTAGTTTACTGTCTGTAGGTAAAACAGCCTAATCTGTAAAGGGAACTCAATATTATACATGCTGTCACTAGTCTGATACGAGCATTGAAAGCCAGAGCTTTACTAGGGTGAAGCTCATCTCAAAGTGCAGAATTGCTTTCCCCCGGTCTGAATTGGCAAAAGTGTCGAGAAAGGCATCTAAACTGGTCAAATTAGAGTAGATTAATATCTAGTTCTAAAATACTGTGAATTTTCTTTCTATACTTTATTGCATCTCATTTTCTGTGAACAGTCATTTGGAGAGAACAAGAATATTATCAGCTCTTAATTTCTGTTGCATCATGGGATTAACAACTCCTGAACCAATGCAATGGAATATTATTAAAGGGTTATGTTTTAACACTAGTGAGAACCATCTTCCATGGGGAGGAACTGAACAGCAAGTAAGATAGAAGTAATTCAGAACTGTGCTTTCTGTGCCATTAATGAACCTAGTGGAAATCCTGAGCCTCCTCTCCTAACACCTGTTCAGCATCAAGGAACTTAGAGGTGAATCGGCAGCTTGACCTTATACAAATGATCAAATGTTCATATGTTCAAGGTATAAATATATGTTGGTTCGCATTGATAGCTTCAGTATATGGGCAGAAGCTTTTCCAGTCTGTACTGAGAAAGCCAGAGAATGGCTTGGTGTTTCTGTGACCATTAGAAAAATCTGAACACAGGAAGTTATATTATCAACCAAACCTGTTTGTAGAGTTAATCCTTTTCATTGTTTTAATGATAGAGATGGGTATGGCATTATGTTGCTTTGGTTTCTGTTGCTTTAACTCTTTTTAAGACCTCATCGAGAAATCTCTCACATCCCTGTTCGAGATAGTCTCCCAAAACCTGAGAGGACTCGACCTTCGACCTGTTGTTCCTCAAGAACAGAGGGCTTTGCTCTGATCTGGTGGAGGGATGCTGTTTCTACGCAGACCACACTAAGGTTGTCAGAGACTCTATAGCCAAGCTACGGGAAGGCCTTGAACGACGTCGGAGAAGCCTGGGAGAATTGGTTTGAGTCTTGAAGATCCTCCTAATTCTGGGCAACAATACCGGACTCCACCCACTGAGGGAAGCTACTCTTAACCACGGGTCCTTGAATTAGGCCCCGACCCCCCCACGATCTCTAGGATTAGAGATGCTCATGAAAAGAAGTGGGGAATGAAAGAATCCATATTAGGGCATCAAATTTTTGTGTACTTTAGCTAACTTGCAACATTGCTTTCTGTAAAACTGCTTGGCTGCTTTGCACCTGGGGGAGAGGGGACTTGCAAAGTGAACAGGGCATAACTTCTTTCTACAAGATTCAGGTGTATTTACTGTCCCTGAAATGTATTGTCTCAGTAAAGCACCCTGCAGATTTGGGTAAAGGCTAACTCAGGATGCTGGTGGTTGGGGGAAATTGCCCTTTCCTGGAATGTATTGTCTCACTAAAGCACCCTGCAGACTTGGGTAACACAAAACGAGGATGGTCAAGGGAGATTACCTAAGGCTTAATGATTCCAGCTATAACCTTGCTTGTGCTGACAATCGATGTACATAAATGCTGATCTTTGAATCTATAGGCTAAGGAGTGAGGTACTTTTAAATGGATTGGTTAAGAAAGTATATGTTGTTACAAATCTATTGGCTATGAAATGCGCGGGCTTTGCTGTAACGGCCAGTGAAGGCCTATATAAGATCCCCTTTGAAGAAGTTCGGGGCTCTCAGCCACTGCCCGTTTTCGGGGTATGCTGCGGAGCCCCAGCATGCTGGTCTAAATAAACCCCGTTTTTACTCCTGCAGGAATTGTGTCTATCTGGTCTCTCCGCGCCTCCCAGGGCCAGGGAACTCCCGATCCCAACACTTCTTTCCCCACACCTGAGATCTCCATTTGTGTTGTATGTAGATCATGCTTTTCTAGAGTGTTCTTTTGGTAGAGATAGGAATTGATCTCAGTCTTTCTCTCCCATGTACACACACATCAGGCAGACCTGTGGTGGGGGCGGGGGTCGAGGTGGTTTTTTTTTAAATCAGAAGTGTCTCTGGGAGCCCCATTCTCCACCTCCCCACTCACTGCCCTCACCTGGGGTTTCTGCTGCTTCAGGCCTCAGTAGAAGCCAGGGAGAGGGAAAGTGACCCCAAGAGTAGGTTGGCTACAAAGCCAGGAATGCAAAAACAAACAGACCAAAATTAGATCAGGGTTCTGTGTCATCAGGGATGATGTTTTTCCAGCCACTCTTTCCTCACCTTTTCCTTCTCATTGCTCTCATCCAACTAAGGGATGTTTCCCTCATGTGACTTTCCTCAGGGTCAGATGAAAAGAGGAGGTGGCTGGTCCCCACTGCTGGTGAGACATGGACCATGAAAAGGGGTCTGACAGGGACTGTGTGAAGCTTAGAATGCATCCCTAGCAAATTTCATGACTTTATCTTTCCTTATGGCCCAGTCATTTCCTCTATGTTTAAGTACCATGGTTTCTTTACCCAGTCATCTGTTCGAGTACACTGAATTGTTGCCAGATTTTGGCTATTGTGGATAATGCTGCAAGGAATAAAGAGGTGCTAATGTCTTTTCTCCATTTTGTTTTTGGGCCCTTGGGGCATATTCCAAGAAGTGGAGTTGCTGGGTCAAATGGAAACTCATTTTTTAGACTTTTTTTTAAAGGAATGTCCATATTGTTTCTTAGAAAGTGTTTACTGGGTGAAGGAATCGGTATTGTATACCTGAACCCCAATCATGAATAGCTTTTTGACTGCACAGTGACTAAACAAATAAAAGAAAAAAATAATGCATGTCCCAGGAAACGGGTGCCTGTGTGGACTGGGGATGTTCTGTCTCTGAGGCAGCAGCTGTGGCTCACAAGCTAAGGAGCCTGATGGAGGAGAGAACAGACTGGGCCCGTGGAGGTGAGCAACGGAGGGGAGGTTCCAGGGCAAGTGCAGTTAATCTTGGGAGCCGTCAGAACCACTGGGCTCAGGCTGGAGGGACCAAGTGAGCAGGACCACGGGGAACTCCGGGGGTTTGTGATGGAGAGGATCTGGCTTTCTCTCATAGTGCAGCTTGTGCAGGGGGAGGCAGTGGTCAAGGGTTTGGGGTTTTGTTTTTTTTTTAATGTTTTGGGCTTTGTGGAGTTTTGGGGGGTTGGGGATGAGGGCGTCTCACTCAGCATAACTCAGGATTTGCTCCTGACTCTGCACTCAGGGTTTACTCCTGGTAGGGTTTGGGGGACCATACGGTGTCCCGAGGGCGCCACACTCAAGGCAAGTGCCTTCCCTGCTGTACCTAGCCCTAGGACTGCACCCTGGCGGCCTGCAGGTGTCCACATGGTTCCTCAGCACTGGGTGGCAGTGTGGGCCAGAGAAGACAGAAATTCCTGTCCTGGGAGTGCTGTCTGTGCTAGAGAAAAACAGAAAACCTCAGCCAATTTCCCAGACAGTTTCCCCATCCCGGGACAAGCTCTGCATGCGCACGCGGCCTATGTCTTTTCAAATGTTTACAGAGTATTTACAAAAAGGAGTCCTTTGGGTGGCAGCTGTAATTAGGAAAACTGGCAGTGAAAATTAGCACATACCATAAAAGAGGGATAATTGCTCACTACTATATACAATATTATTATCAAATGGTATTCACCAAGGGACCCCAATTGGTCCCAAAGAGCTCAGTCTCCTTGTTCTAGGAATGATTCCCCCCTTCCTTGTTACCCCGAGGACAGAGCTGCCACAGCCCACGAATGATATGCCATATGGTACTTAACATCAGAATCCAAATGAGCTTGTGCTTTTTGTGTGAGATGCCGAAATTTATTAGAAAATCAGAAAGCTTAATTTTCACCAAGTTCCTGAGACCTGCCATCTGCTGCAGGAGAAAGAAAATGGAGGTTTTTTTTTTAACCATTTATTCATTGTACAATGCTAGCGTGCTAGTGTGTTTGGGGAGGGGGGGCAGGGAACAGGATTGGGGGCTGGGGTTGGTGCTTCAGAGGAAGCCAGAACAAACCCACTTGGCAGGGTAGAAAAGCCCCAGCAGCTGAATGGTGGCAAGGGGGAAGGGAGCATAATTATGAAAATCACCTTCCTGAAGCCATTTTTATTTTTCTGATTCGGACCACATACTCCACTGCAGAGGCACTGCACAGAGGCCAGCTTTGAGATGCAGCAGTGTGTCTGGAGCAGTGTTTCTGATCAGAAAGGGGAAAGCAAGTGTGTCCCTGAGCACCCAAGTCTCATTGGTTTTTAAGAACCAATGCTTGAAACTTGTACTGACCCCTCCCTGAAGACCAGTTGAAGCCTGGGGTGGGGGTGAGGGGAAGGGGAGGTGCAGGTGAGGAAGAGAGGAGCATGGCAGGGGGGAGGCAGAAAGGTTTGCTGCCTAGGGAGGCCTGCCCGGCCTTCTGTAGTAGTATGGGAAGAGAGAAACCTTGCAAGAACTTTCTTGGAATTCTAGGGTGGGAGTTGAAATTGAAGACAAAGATGCTCTGAAATTGGAGGAGACTAGGCAGATGTTGGGACTATCAATTCAGGAACTCACTAGGGTCCCTGGCATTGTTGTTGTGAGATGTGTTGGCCATTACATCCATAAGGCAGCTCCTGGCCTCCCCTTAGTTCCAGACCCTGGCACACTGACCTGCCCTGGGAGATATGGGTGTCTGACTAGCTTTTTTTATTTCCTCTTGGTTTACACTCAAGCTAGCATGTCTCTTGGAACCACTAGAGGCCACATCAGCCAATCCCATGATTACATTTCTTTTTCTTTTCTTCCTTTTGGCTTTAGGGTGATACCCATCAGTGCTCAGGGCTTACTCCTGTCTCTGTGCTCAGGGATTACTCCTGGTGGTGAGTCAGGGACCACATAGGGCTAGGGTGTCAGGAATCAAGCTTTGGTTGGCCACATGCAAGGTGAATGCCTTAACCACTGTCCTATGTCTTTGGCCCTACATCTTGCCTCTGATCAGTAAGAAAATGATCAAGAATGAACCCTGTAGCAAAATTCCACTAGCATGCCTGGCTGAAAGGGGGGGGGGGGGCAAGGAAACATAAGGCTTGGAGTCCAGGGATTTTTGTTACAACCTTAGAGACTCAAGATCTGCTCCAGGCAGCCCAATCTATACTCAGGCTACCTTCAAGTCGTGTCTAACCCAAGAACAGAAAAAGGACACTCAATAAATCCCGCCTACAAGTCTACATGCAGGACCCTAGGCACAGCCTTAGAGTTCAGCTCAGCACTCAGAAGGGCTCATAGGACCTGGGCCTATGTCCACTGCTTCCCTCCATCCCCCAGAGCTCAGCCAGTATATGCAGCCTCCACACTGCCTGCAGGGAGCTCCCCTAAGCTCCTGCAGGGAAATGATCCCTAACTTGACCCAGTGTGTAGTGTGAGAGCATTCTTGTTCGGCTTGGATGTCCCACCCCATCCCGGGAGCCACCAGGAAGCTCAGCTGTGAGTCCGTGAGGACTCTGAGTGGTACTTGAGAAATTGGGTCTGAACATGCAGACAGTGTTGGTGATAGAGGGAGGAGATGGGAGTAAGTGACGGTCAGTCCCAGGACCTGCAGGGAGGCACGACAAGGACAAGCTTTATCCCCTAAGCCTTCTCTAACAGGAGGGCAGTGCTGGACTCTGCCACTGTTAATGGGCCTGTGCTGGGCTCTGCTGGCTCCAGATGCTGTACTGCAGCATGGCTCTTGCCGCTGTGTAGATCCTCAGGGAGCAGTTTTACCTCTCAGCCTGAGCCCTGCATATTTCACTTGGGCAGACAGGCAGCCTGCTACCCAGGAGCTACTCCTGTGTCCTGGCCACAGGAGGCAGGTCCGCCTTCCCACCCCAGGGGCACTGACTCAACAGTTGGCTCCTTTTCTAGAGACTGGGGATAAGCTCCTGATTTCCCTGGGGCCCCAGATCTCTACAAGATGCCTTCTGATGGAGCAGGGTTGTCCTCAGTGGCTGACTCCGCTCGGCTCTGCTCCCTGCTCCAGCTGCAGACAGTGCCCTGGAAACATGGTAAGCAGCCCACGTCCCCTGCCCGTTTATTGCCCAAAATATGTGCAAACTGTGCTGGGGAGGTAGTCCAGAAGGCAGGGTGCTTGCTGACCTGGGTTCGATCCCAGGCATCCCGTATGGTCCTCTGAGCACTACAAAGAGTTGTCCTGAGCATAGAGCAAGCCCTGGGCATCACAAGGCGTGGCCAAAATCAACAAATGTATGTGACTTAAGAAGCTAAGGGTGATTTCCTGAGCACTGCCTTGGAGTCAGGATCCCTGGCAAACACTCTCCTGTCATCCTTGACGCAGTTCTAGAAGGGAAAGGACTCTTCACACTTCCGTTTTCCAGACAAACAACTAAATATGAAGGGGACTATAGTGCAGGGCCAGGGTCAGACAGACTGTAAGGTGTGCGTCAGCCCACACCCTCAAAGCCTTAGTCTAAACCTCACACTGCAATCCCAGTGGCATGTCCCCACAGAGTAAGCACTGTCCCATCCAGCTTCTCTCTTGAACAGCCTAGGCTCAGAAACATCAGATAACTTGCCTAAAACCACCCAGCACCTGGCACAGACTCAGTGTTGTGTCTGGCTCCCTAGTCCAAGTATGTTCTGCAAGCCACAAACTGACTTTGTACTCACACCTGCAGCTGAGAGTCAGGCACGGGAATTAAATGATGGGCAAAGACGGCCTTATAGGACAACTATTTAGCGCAACTGTAACACTTAGACGGGCTTATGAAGAAGCAGGCTGCTTCTTCTGAACCCCAACTTTTCTCAGAGGTAACACAGCTCCAGCACAAGGAGCCCTGAAATATTTGGGTGTCAACTGCCAATGCAAGACTAGGCTCCCTGGCTTCAGTATCTGCTTAGCAGTGATTCCTCCGGGTGCCTGAGCTGGGGGTGCTGTCATTCTTGTTCACTACAGTCACATTCTCCAATGGATAGGAAGAGGGTCACAGTGAACCCCCAAGTGCTGGCGGAACTGTGTGCAAGAGGCCTTAGACTATGCCAGGCAGTTGAGGTGCAACTAGCCCAAAGTTGCTTCATTTTGTGCTTCCAACGAGGAGAGCAAACAACTTGGTTTCAGCACTCAGGAAAAGGTAAATTAGCCAAGCGTGAGGGCACCATACTCTGACGTGTATACTTTGTTTTTTAATTTTTATTAGTGAGACATCATGAAGTACAGTTGTAGACTTACAAATTTTTGTGCTTGGGTTTTAATTATACAATGATCAAATACCCATCCCTCCACCAGTGCCCATTTCCCACCCCCACGGATCCTAGTATCCCTCCAATCCCCCATCCCACTCTGCCTCTGTAGCAGGGCATTCCCTTTTGTTCTCTCTCTCTCTTTCTCTTATTGGGTTTTGTGGTTTGCAAAAGAGGCAATGGGTGACAATCATGTTTGGTCTATAGTCTACTTTCAGCATGCTTTTCCCATCCTGGGAGGATCCTCCCAACACCCTTTATTTGGTGCTCCCTTCTCTATCTGAGCTCCCTTTTCCCCTAGCATGTGTGGCTGGCCTCCAAGCCATGGAGTAAAATTCCTGGTACTAATCTCGGCCATTCTTGGGTGTTAGTCTCCTATTTTGTTTACTTTATGTTCCCCAGATGAATGCAATCTTTCTATTGACATGTATACTTGGGGTCCCCCTAATGAGTAGTTACTCTCTAGGTTTCCCTGGATTCCAAATATCAAGTGCTGAACCTCTTGTTAATTAAGGCCTCCCTGGCTTTAAATTGCCCAAAGGCGAGATACATTATCCACGAAACTATCCTGCTTCCACAGACCCTTGGATTCTTGGCACCTCAGTTTCCTGGGTCCTGTCCTAGGAGGTAGGAGACTTAGCTGTGGGTTCCAGGTGTTTGCAGTGTTCTTGGCATGCCTTTGCAGAGGCTACTAGCAGAAGCAACTGCTCTCTCTGTTAATGCTGGATTGGTTTGAAATGCCTGCAGGTGGTGAAAGATTTTCCGGAGTTCAGAGTTGTGCTTAGAGTTGTTCTTTTTCTGAGTTTCAGTGCAGTGCTTAGCTGCTCAGACTTTTTGCTAGAGACATTCTGAGTGGCAAGCACTGATGTGGCACTTTAGTCAGAATGTAAATAAATGACCCTACTTTCTGACTCCCCAGGATGCTAGCGAAGGTGAAACAGGATCATAGATAAAAATAATACATCTGTATTGTGCTACACACAAACATACGTACATTACACATTACACACATAGAATATTTGTGCTCATAGAGAGGAAAGAAACATGTATGGGTGTAATATTTTTTAAAAAATCCTTTGGTGTTATGGAGTGGGGTGGGGCAGCTAGGGAAATAGTTCCTTTGCACGCTTCCTTTGCACAAAGTAGATCCAAGTTAAATTCCCCAGCACCATACATGGTCCCTCAAACACTGTCAGGAGTGATCCCTGAGAATAAAGCCAGGAGTAAGCGCTGAGCACTGCCAGGTAAGGCCCCCCAATCACAAACAAAATAATAAAACCAATTCTTTGGTGCTGAAGATCCAGAGGTGAATGTGGTGAGTGTATACAGCCTGAGAGAACAGAAGGGTCAGTTCTAGACAATAGGGAACAGTAGAGTTAGATGGCTCAGAGCAGATGAGCGACAAGGGAGTGATGAGTAAAAGAGTGAGCCCAGGAGGAGTCTGGTGCAAGGAGGGCTGTGTTTCCAATAAGGCTAGAGAAGCAGGAGTCGGCAACACAAGTAACCCCAGCCAGGGCTTAGCATAGGGGTCCCAGGTGGAGAAGGCTGCAAGGGGGAAGGAGAACAGACTAAGATGTGGGGATCAGAGAAGGTGGCGTGGGAGCCCAGTCACGAAGCTTCACATTCTTCTAGGAAAGAGCTGCTAGGTCCAGTACTCCTTCCTCTTGGAATTGGTCTCTTTTCTTTAGAAACGTCCCACACAGAAAAAAAAAATCCAAATCTGAAAGATCAATGTGCCACACAGGAAGAGTGATCTTAGGAACTCAGCCAATCACCCTCAGCAAGGAGCACTCTGGACAGAGCCCCAGAGTGAGTGGGGTCTGCCTGTGTTAAACTGCCCTCAGGAAGCACTGTAGCACTGTCGTCCCATCAATGTGCTGGAGCGGGCACCAGTAACATCTCCATTCGTCCCTGTCTCATGCTAATGTAGCCCAGTGGCGTCTGCTCGCTCCAGGAACACGAAGTGAGACTCGTTGTTACTGTTTGGCATACCGAATACACCACGGGGAGTTTGCCAGGCTCTGCCGTGTGGGCAGGATACTCTCAGTAGCTTGCTGGGCTCTCCGAGAGGGACAGAGGAATCGAACCCGGGTTGGTCACATGTAAGGCAAACGCCCTACCCGCTGTGCTATCGCTCCAACCCTCAGGAAGCAGGGGCATTTATACTTGTATTTATAAATTTTATTTCATTTTTTGTTTGTTGGAGGAAGAGGGTTGGGCCACATCCAGAGGTACTCAGAGGTTATTCCTGGTTCTGTGCTCAGAGGTGACTCCTGGAGGTGATTGGGGGGCTCTATGTGGTTCTGGGGATTGAACAGGGGTCAGCAAATGCCTTACCCCCAGCTCTAGACCCAAGTTGTTTTATTTGTTGACTTGAAGGAGAGAAGGAAAATGACAATCAGTGAGAAAACCTTATAGGAAGTTCTTCCTGTTAGTAGTTAATCTCAATGCTCTTTCTTTATCTTTGTTTTATTTCTTCTTCTTCTTTTTCTTTCCCTCCATTTTTCACATCCTCCTCCTGGAACACAGGCATGCACGTAGGTCCATTTTTCTAAAGAGCTTTGTCTTTTTTTACACCTTCTTGGAATTGGTGGGAATACGGTGTTCCTAGTCTACTCCTTTCTCTAGCTTCTATTGTGCTTTTGAACTTTTTGTTCTCCCTAGGTTAATTCTCTTTTCAGAGATAATGACAACAAAACTCTTTTTATTACAATCTGATTTCAAGTCTAGTTCATACGTTTTCTTGGAAATGGTTTTTCCCATAAGACGACAATGAATAAAAATAAGCTCTTAAACAAGTAAACTTAGAAGCCGGAGAACAGTGTAAAATTCATTTCTCTATGAGGATGGCATTGGATTACCATCTGATGTCTATGGCTGGACCTGAAAGCATTACTCATCTTTCCCTTCCTGTTTTGTGTTCTAGTATGGATTTATCAATACCTGTCTACAGTCTCTTGTGATAGAGAAATTTGGCGAAGAGACATGGGAAAAGCTGAAGTAAGTATATTGAAAGAACGATCAAAGGTCTCTGTCTAAGCAACTCTTTGTTTCTGGAGGCTCCAAGTTTTTATTTGTCTTTGGGTTAAGCCAGTTGAATATTAGGGGGACATCATTAAAGTGCCTTAAGTGTACCAGCCAGATAAAAATCTATTTTGCCATCTTCGACTTTAAGGAAGGGATCATTTTCCATGTCCAAAACCAGCCTTAATCCCTCTGGTATTGGTAAAAAAAAAAAAAATCGATATTCTTCTTCCTTTAGTTTCATACCTCAATTCTTATTTTCTCTTTTAACTGCAGAAGAGAAAGCAGCTGCAGTATTTCCGTTGCACAAAAACAGAGTTGCCAAAAACCTCACAGAGCAGGGCGTGGCCCCTTAAATTTAGCCAGACTCTAATTTTTGTACTCTTTTTGTGACATAATGTCCATTTCCAGTTATTCTTCCACATCTGCATACATTATTTTATGATCACCACCAAGTCTAATTTGCACCCATCAATGGTCAGTTGACCCCTCTGCTGCAGTATGCACGACTTGAGCCCTTTGGTGGGCACTAATCCATTCTCTGACTCTCTATATGAGAAAGATAAAGAACCAACACAAACACAGAACCAGAAGAAGCAAACCCTCAAGGTACTTGTCACTCTCAGAGTTTCTACACTCACCTCCATCTGATAAACCCTCAACACTGTTATTTCTATCTCTGGACAGTCTCTTCTCCGATCCCTATAATCTTGCAATACCTGATTTATCGAGACATTTTCAGCCTTACAGTATTAGAGAACTGGGTTAATGTGCTCAAAAACAGCCTAATCCTGTGAAAAGAAAAGAATCAAAATATATGAAAAATGATTAATTTCCTCAGTTAATCAATGACATGTAAATTAAAACAATTAGTCTCTGCTCAGCCTCGTAAAATTTAAATGATAATAACCAATTCTGGTGAAGAGGGAGCAAAATGGGTAATCGCTAATGTCACTGTAAATTAGTGCAGCCCTCTTGGAAAGCCTTTCGGCAAGTACTGAAAGCCACGAAAATGGTTTTAATTTGAAGAAGTGATTTCATTCTTGAGAATTTATTCTTGAGGGTTATTCCTTGGTAAGCCTCTATACACACAGATATGTGTGTATGCAAAAAAAGATGTAACATAGCCACATATTTATAAATAACAAAAAAAAAAGCATTGTTCAAAAACCACCTAACAAATGGTATGGCAAAGAAATATTCCTCACTGCAGGAATGATTGCAAAAGTCATGGAGCAACCTGGAAAATTCTATAGCAATATCAGGTTAAAAAGAACTACAACAAAAATAAGCACATTAAAGATACACACCAGGCCTATCACACAAATGAGAAAAGGTCGTGATAGCCACCTAAACAATCATTAGCAACTAAACTAGAAAGCGGAGGGGGGGGGGGGGATGTCCTGGGTGATTATCCCTCACCCTAATGCCTATTTTCTTTTTTTTTATTAGTGAAACACCATGAGGTACAGTTATAGACTTATAAATTTTTGTGCTTGGGTATCAGTTATACAATGATCAAGCACCCATCCCTCCACCAGTGCCCATCCTCCACCACCACGGGTTCCAGCATCCCTCCCACCCCCTACCCCCACCCCGTCCCACCCTGCCTCTGTGGCCTAATGCCTATTTTCTAATATAATAGAAAGACCTTTCCTTTGCCCCCTTTCCTCACCCTCTGTAGAACTGAAATAATGAGCACTTTGCAAGCATAAGGGGAAACCGAGCAGCAGTCTGGCAGTGCCACAGCAAACAGTTTTAGGAACAGAGGCTCCCCTGGTCCCTTATTCTAGGGAAAGCTGCCCCAGACCATTTGGACAGATCCCTGGAATAATTCAATTTAGAGTGCCCAGAGGGTTAGGAGCCACCAACGTGTTCTGGATCCAAAAGGCAAAAAATACTCATTTCCAAATATTTCAAGGAGAAATACTGAATAATTACAATCATAGAAAGCTCAGACTAGTGGACTCTGGAAAGATTGTTTGTCCCAATTCTCATTTTACAGGAGAGAAAACTATAGCCCAGAGAGGTAAAGTGATTTGCCTGAGACTGCACAGCCAGTGGGCAACTAGGAGCTAGGAGGCAATGTCAAGGTCTTGAAGTTTTCCTCTCCAACCCCCTAAGATGCGGCAGGGAGAGAAGCACTCGACAGTTCTCACCTCTCTCCACAGCCAAGAGTGTTTTGGTCTAGTGACTCAGCCATTTTGCCACCCAAGTGCTCTGTCATCATTGTTCAGTACTGATCTGAAAGACAGCTACCCTCACAGCAGGGGGTACAATTGTCATATGAGAGAATACACGACCAGGGAGATGACTCAGATGGCACAGCTCATGTGCAAGGCATGAAGCTCGATCCCACATGCACCAGCCTGACATCAGAGTGGCCCCAGAATCCCAGCACAGCTGTCAGTGACCCCTGTTAACAGCTTACAAAATAAAATGAGATAATATAAAACCAGACACCTTTTTTTAAAAAATTGTCTGGTCCTGGTGAGCCCTCAGAAAACATAGTTTGCCATTTGCAAAGTAAATGGCTCCTTATTTGCTTATTTGGAGAAGAAGACTGGTGTGTGTGTGGGGTGTGTGTGTGTGTGTGTGTGTGTGTGTGTGTGTGTGTGTGTGTGTGTTTATGTGTCTATGTGTGAGTGTGTGTGTATGTGTGTTTTGTGGTGGGGTGTAGGATGGTGGGGATGGGGTGGGGAAGTGAGGTGGGGTAGTGGTGGTCACTGGAGGGTTCCATGTTCCATGGGATTAATGTTCTGGCTCTGCAGCTGCAGTGCTCTGTCTTCCTGAGCAGGTGGCCGCCTCTCTTTGAAGCTGTTTCTTTACGGGTAAAGGGGAATAACACACTATCCCCTAAGGCTTTCTGTGACTCAGGGGGTCTTAGTCAAGGAGAATTTCTGGCACTGTGGGTATTGGTGAGGTGAACAGAAGGGTTTTCTTTTCTGTAGAATGGGTCTAATAGATTAATCTATCCCAGGATACATATAAGATATTCAGTGTCAGCTTGATCCTGGTTGACATTAATAAACATTGCTTTGCCTCTGATCAGATAAATGCACCTTTTATTGAAGGCACCTGAGACCTGACTTCCTAGAATAAGCATAATTTGGTGGATACTGCTTCCTTTGCTACTTTTTTTTTTTTTTGCCACTGCAACTTCTTCCCTTTTTTAAGAGTTCGAATCTGATGCAATTTTCAGGTCAAGGTTGTTAGATAGTCTTTGCTAGTGACGTGCGGATGCATTTCCAACGTGACCACATAAATGTCTAGTGCTCATCCTTTGAGACTTCATTAAAGGATGGACACTTAATCTGCAATGCAGCCATTGTTCTGCCTTGCCTCGGACCCCATGCACACCACTGACCAACATGTAAGACCATTATGTAAGGAATGGCTCTTCCAGTATGTTTTTAACTTAGGAATCTCATATTGGACCAACTCTTGGGTATAACTAGGAGATTCTGCCCTGCTGGAGCTCTGGAAATCACTAGGCATGAGCAGAGAGAGTCAGACCCTTAGACATGAGTGGAGCTAAAACAAGCTAGTATGCAGGACTGAGACAGAGAGTGCCCCATGCACATTCTCCCTGGAGGAGTGGAAGTGGTCTGGCATCAGTCAGAACCCTGGATGGTTGAGTGTCTGCAAATCCAAACACCCACCTTTAGTATGTCGATAGGTGCAAAAGGCATTTTCTCTTGGGGATCCTAGTGCAATCTCACCCAAGGGACTTCGGCATTTTCTTTTCCTGCCCCCTGAGGGGTCCTTCTCTTAGCATTCACAAAGAGGAAGTCCTTGGGAATTTGCAGACACTCCAGGGTGACAAGGACATCTCAGTGAGAAGCAAAAAGGAGTGGGCAAGTGTGAAAGGGAATCGGATCCATTCAGGAATGGACAACCCAGCAGCACTGTGTGGTGGGATTTACCTTGAATTTTGAGTGTCCATCCTTTGTTTAATTGAGTCTCAAAGGATGAGCACTAGACATTTATGTGGTCACGTTGGAAATGCATCCACACGCCACTAGCAAAGGCTATCTAACAACTTTGACCTGAGAATTGCATCAGATTAGAACTCTTAAAAAGGGGAAGAAGTTGCAGTGCCAAAAAAAAAAAAAAAAAAAGGTCAATTTCTAAAACACAGATTAAGGCAAGTGCAAGAAAGATTAGCCTCAGGCTACTTTTAAATAGCAAACAAGTTTGCTGACACTTTTAAAATAAAATTTCAACTGGAAAAGAAAATATCCATCAATGCCTACACAAATTTTAAAAAGAAACAAATTAGGTAAAATGAAGTATGTATCCAGACTTGATGACAGAAACTTTATATTATATGAAATAATCAGAACCAGATGAAATTCTTCTTCTGCTGAATTGTTTATTTCCCTCTAATATAACCTAGATTTATAGGTTTTTAATTATGAACTCATCTTTTATAACCTCCTGGCTAGAATCTTTATCATGCCCTAACAGTGAGAAGTTACTAATAGACTGGGAAGAGTAAGGCCCCCAGAGTCAAATAAATCTTTATATTTTGCCTGGATCATTTACTAGGTATTTGACTTGGGCAAGTTTATCCAATGTTTATTAAGTATTTAGTTAGCTCCTAATATGTGCCAAGGACAATTTCTGGCACTGTGGGTTTGGTGAGGTGAATAGAAGGGTTTTCTTTTCTGCAATGGTGTATTCTAATGTATGTGTGAGAAGGGGTAGACCAAATACAGTAAACAGAGAAAAAAATAAATAATTTCAGATTGTGGTAAGTGATAAAAGAGGTAACTGGGATAGGAATGTGGGTCATTAGGAGAGGATTTTCTTTGCATGTGTGAGGTCCTCGGTTTGATTCCCAGTATTACATGGTCCCCCAGAACTACTGATAAGTGATCCTTGAGTATCAAGTCAGGAGTAGCTCTTGAGTCATGATGGGTATGGCTCTACAGACAGATATTTGATTTGATGGATATATATGTGTATCACACACACACACACACACATCACTACTTGATACTATCCAAAGACAAAAGATCTCTGTTTGCCTAAGTGGGTCAGAAACAGCCTTTCTGTAAACTTGATGTCTGAGCTGAAAGTCAGGGTGTCTGTGAGTTCTATGCAGAAAGAATAGCTCTATGCAGAAAGAACAGCAAGTACAAAGGTCCTGAGGTGGCAATGAGTTTGGTGGTCTCAAAACTGAGTGTGATGCTGAGCAAGAGCAACATCAAAGCAGAGGCAACAATCATTTAAGATCAGTATATAGAAGTGTATAGAATATAGAAAAAGTGGAAACAAATTCTTTGAGTCTGAGTCTCCTTACTTTTAAATGGAAATAAATAATGACATACTCTTCACCCTCTTTTGTTTCCCCCACATTTCAGTTTTATTTATTTATTTATTTATATTTTTATTTCTCTATTTATTTTGAATACCCATCCCTCCACCAGTGACCATTTCCCACCACAATCCTCTTTTGAGGACAAGGAACTAACCTATATGAAGCATCTAATACTTTGGTGCAGAATTTAGTCCAGAACTTTGTTTTCAAAGACCAGCAATTCACTTTGTTAGTAGAGGGGTTCAGTTAACTCACAGAGCTTAATTGTGAAAACTACAGAGAGAACTTGGAGCAAAGAGAAGACTCTTTCCTATTGTTTGCTCTTTTTCCTGTCTCTCTCAGCAAGTCTCTTAAAGTCTATTTCTTTTAAACTTTTCTCTATCCCTCCCAATCACCGTTTGCTGGCTCCATTTCTTGGTGTCTCTGTTCTAGAGGCCTGTGACAGAGAATTGCATGGCAGACACAAGTCAGCTGTCCATACCTGGCCCATCAGATGGACTTGGAGGGTAGGGTCCCTAGGAAGAGGTAGTGAGGGGGCCACCATATCAAATGTATCTTCTCCACTGTAGAATAATATACACAGAGAAGAAACCAATGGTTGGATGGTTCCATTCCACATGTATGAATGGAAGGTGGTAAATAACTATTTCCTAAGTCAAACTGGGCCAGAGCGATAGTGTAGTGGGTAGAGTGTTTGCCTTGCACATGGCCAACCTGGGTTCGATTTCTCCACCCCGCTCAGAGAGTCGAGCAAGCAACCGAGAGTATTCCACCCACACAGCAAAGCCTGGCAAGCTACCCGTGATGTATTCGATATGCCAAAAACAGTAACAACAAGTCTCGCAATGAAGATGTTACTGGTTCCCGCTCAAGAAAATTGATGAACAACAGGAGGACAGTGCTATACAGTGCTATAAGTCATTCCATTCAGGAGGGAAGTGCATGACTAAAGGGCATCTTTCTGTGTGTCAGGTGTTTTTGATTTTTATTTTTGGTTCATACTCAATGTTCAGGCTACTCCTAGCTTGGTGCATGGGGGTCAGTTCTGGCAGTGCCCAGGGGTCCTTGTGGTGCCAGGGATTGAAGCTGTGCCTCTGACATGCAAAGTTTGCACACTACCCCTCTGAGCTATCTCCTATCCTTGCGTTCTTAACCAGAATTTCTTGGAATCTGAAAGAGCATGAGAAACTTGAAGATCATCTATGAAATATAAATGATATACCTATCAATGTACCTACCTATGTGCATTTTCTGGGGGAAGTGTCAATGGTTTTATCAGAATTTTTGAAAGTTCTGTGAACTAAAAGTTCAAGAACCCCTTACCTATGCACTCTTCTTTTCTGGTGGCAAGAAAGTACCAGCGCTTAATATTCTTCTGCCTTTCTTACCCTTCTCCCACACCTTCACAAGTTCTCTGGGATTAGTGATTGCCAATCAAAGGATGTTAATCTCTCTTTTGATACCTGTTTTGGGGCCACCTTAAGGTCTGCATACTTTTTTTTTTTTGTAGGAGTACTGCTATTTATTCAGCCACTGATTAGCTGATTGAATTGTGCATGAACTCCACCTTACTTTTTTTTCTTTTTCCATATTTTTATAATTTTATTTATTGAATCACCGTGAGAGCAGTTACAAAGCTTTTGGGTCTAAGTCTCCGTCATACAATGAAACACCTGTACCTTCACCAGTGCCCATTCTCCGGCACCAAAAATCCCAGTATACCCCCATCCCACACCCTCCCCCTGCCTGTGGGGCAGATGATTTCCACATTACTCTCTCTCTCTCTACTTTGATCACATTCACTATTTCGACACCAAGGGTCTGCATACTTTTTAAATGTACTGGATGCCCTGCTCTTAGCATACAAAGGGCCTCCATTTGGGCATCCCCAGGCCAGGGATGGCTCCAAGCTCAAGTAGGGTTGGGGGGCCAAAGCAATAGTACATGAGTAAAGCAGCTGCCTTGCATGCAGCAGACCTGGGTTCAATCCCCAGCATCCCATATGGTCCCCTGAGCACTCCCAGGAATGATTTCTGAATGTAGAACCAGGAGTCACTCCTGAGCATCATCAGGTGTGGCTCCCCAAAACAAAACAAATAAAATAAAATGGGGTGCAGAAGGACTGCCTCCTCCCTCTTCCCAGCTTCAGCTCCATTAGCTTGCAAAGCAAATCTGATTCATCGTGGATTTAGGTGGACACCCTGGATTTAGCTTTTCATTACCTATTAGTATTTGACATGGAAATTAAAACTGAGAAATAAAAACAAAAGGTTACATATTAATTCATCTAAAAATAACAGTAATATGGGCTGGAGAGATAGTACAGTGGGCAAGGCACTTAACTTTCATGTAACTGACCTCAGTTCAATTCCCAGCACCACATGTGGAACCCCCCCCCCACCGGAAGTGATCCCTGGGCACAGAACCAGGAGTAAGCCCTGAGCCCAGGCAGGTCCGGGGTGCCACCTCACCAAAAAAAAAAAAAAAACCTTTATAAACTTAATGCATGTCAGTACAAATAACTTATTCTTTCTGTTCATTTGTTTTGTTCTGTTTTGGGTCACACCTGTTGATGCCATGCCCTGCAGTGCTCAGGGGACCAAGCAGTGCTCAACATCAAATACAAATACTTCCAAGGTCAAATATGTACAAATATGTACTTCAGCCCTTTGAGTTGCCTCCCCAGTCCCCCCAAATCATAGTGTTATGGAAAATAACTTATGAAAATTAAAAACTAGTGAGAAGAGTGAAATGTTACTTTGCACATTTTTGCAAATATCTTTAATGATTGACTTACTAAGAGACAGTGGATTACAGCTTCCGCATTGAATAGGTTGTGGGCTTTGGGTTGGCTGAATTAAATGAAGAAAAAATAGACAAAATAAATACTTCAATGTTCTTTTCAAGTAATTGTGGAGATCCTTTCCAGTCTCACCAAAGCCTCATATTGATAATTTATTGAAGGTCAGTTACAATGTTAGGTGTAAAAACACATTCAGTACCATTCCCATTCCTTATTATAGGAAGATCACTAGTTTGTGTCATTCTTGGAAATGCATTTTTTGTTATAATTTTGTACTATCACACTATCCATCCTTTAGAAAACATTAACTGCCTGAGTTGTGCTGAGCTCATGAATGTTGACATAATCATTCTACAGTGTCAAAATCACATTTGTCAGTCTCACTGGTCCTAAGAAAACCTCCAAGAAATGGAAAGCTAATGAGCACATAGGAGCAGAAGCAAGTTTTCCAAAACTCCAATTATCACTTGAAAGCTTGAGTTTTGTCCTTGGCAACAAATTCTGTCAGTTATTTGCCTTGAAATGACAAGTTAAGTTTGTTCTTTTCTTAAGAAAGTGTCTGCCAAATATCCAAATCTGAATAACTCTTATTATCAGTCAGGGACTTTTTCACTTAGAAATGATGTTGCATGAAAAAGTAGCTAAGTCATTTCCCGCCAAATAATGGTGCAGTGCTTTTAATTGGGGTTTTGTACACATTTCAGTTCACCACCCAGAATATTCAAAATGTGTATACTGGAATGAAATTGGAATTTCTGGGGGTTTTGTTTGTTTGTTTGTTTGTTTTGTTTTGGGAACACACCCAGAGGTCCTCAGGGTTTGTTCCTGGTTCTGCTCTCAAGGATCACTCCTGGTTGGGGCTTGGGAGACTGTGGTGCCGGGAAGAAACCTGAATTGGCCAAGTGCCAGGCAAGCTGTACTATTTCTTCTGTCCTGGCATTTATTTTTTTCTTGGAGTATGTGATACTGAAAACAATAAAACCAGTGCTTTGCTTTGATTTATGCAAAGAGACCAACTGTTTTACCTCCACCATTGTGCTTTGGCACTGTTAGTTCAAATACCATATATCAAGAAGGCAAATACTGACTTTGTTTGATTCTAAATATCAGTTTGACCTCAAGGATCTCTAAAATGACCTAATGGACACCAGAGTTTCAATGGGACTTCCCAGACCCAGAAGAACTGTTGGTTTAGAAACCAACGTCTTTCTCAGTCAATCTCATTGCTGTTGACTGGCAGTATGGAATATCAGGGCAGAGAGGGTTATGCATCAAAATCTCCATGAAAACACAGAGCTGCCCCAGTGCTAACTCCATTTTTTGTTGTTGGTGGTTTTTAATGAATCATTGTGAGCTACATTTACAAAGCTTTCATGTTTGAAACACCCATTCCAGTGTACATTTTCTACCACCAATGTCCCCAGTATCCCTCTGTCCTCCCATCCCACCCCTCCCCCTGTCTCTATGGCAGACAGTTTCCCTCTTACTCTCTATCTATTTATGGGCATTGTGATTTGCAATACAGATAATGAGAGGCCATCATGTTTGGTCCTTTATCTAATTTTAGCACACATCTTTGTTCCCGAACAATCCCTCCAACCATTTTTGACTTAGTGATCCCTTCTCTATCCCAGCTTCCTTCTCCCCCAGCTCATAAGGCAGGCTTCCAATGTGTGGAGCAATTGTCCTGGTCCTGTCTCTACTGTCCTTGGGTGTTAGTCTCATATTATGATATTTTATGTTCTACAAATGAGTTCATGAATTCTATGTGTGTTCCTCTCTTTCTGACTCATTTCACTTAATGTGATACTCTCAATGACCATCCACTTATAAGCACATTTCATGACTTCATCTTTCCTAACAGTTGTATAGTATTCCATTGTGTACATGTACCCAAGTTTCTTTAATCAGTCATCTGCTGTCAGTCACTCAGGTTGTTTCCAGATTCTGGCTATTGTGAACAGTTGTGCAATGAACATTCAGGTGCAGATATCATTTCTACTGTGCTTTTTTGCCCCCTTGGATATATATTCCCAGAAGTAGTATTGCTGGGTCATATGGAAGCTCAGTTTCTAGTTTTATAAAGAAAACCCATTTTGTTTTCCAAAAAGGCTGAACCAGTCAGCATTCCCACCAACAATGAAAGAGAGTCCCTTTCTCCCCACATCGGCACCAGAACTGGTTGTTCTTGTTCTTTTGGATGAGTGCCAGTCTCTGTGGTGTGAGATGATATCTCATTGTTGTTTTGATTTGCAACTCCCTGATGATTAGAGATAGCTCTGTTGAGATGATGATGGAGGCACAGGGAGCTTGGTACCAGACAGGCAGCATGAGTGTGGCAGAGCCAGGATTTATTCCAATCACTCTCCTAACTCATACCCCTAGACAGTGTAACCCTCTGTCATGTGAAGAAGTCTCACATTTCCTGATTTCTCTTAGAAATGTCTTCCAGGCTCCTAGTATGTTACAACTGAAATGTTAGGTATTGAAATTGAAAATCAAGAGGTTTTATTCTCCTATTTGAGGTTATATAGTCTATAAAGCATGCAGCTGGGTCAACCCGAGGTTATATGTGGGACTAAATTGGGAGGAAAGAAATAGTTACTCATCAGACTAAATTGGGAGGGGAGAAATAGGTACTCAATAAGAGGTAATTATTTCCTTCCTGGGGAGGAGAGGAAACCTGTGACGGGGGGGGGGGGGGAGTGGACAGGTACCCCCCCTCCACTGCCCAGTGTTCTTCCCCTTACGGGGCAGGACAAGGAGTAGTTGGAGCAATGGTGAGGGGAGGCCACTGGAAGTGAGAGGGAACTGCAGGTCCTGGAGGAAGTGTGTGTTCACCAAGGAAGTGTGGACCTGATCAGCAAGGCTGGGGGAGAGAGAGGGGCTGTTGGAGAACTGGCTAGAGAAGCAGGTGATGCTGCCTCTACATCCCATATGCTTAGGATAAGCTCTGAAACTTTCACGACCACATTGTGAGTCATGCGTGACATGTACCAGGTGCAACAGAGGTTACATGGAGTCTATGACTCCCCATCAGTCAGAAGGAACTCTTGAAGCCTTCAAACCCATATCATTTTTCATGTCCTTGCAACTTTTTACAAAATTTCCTCTTCTAATCCTGTGGGCTCTACGGTTCAGTCCATACCTGTCAAAACTATGATGTCAGTCTTAGTGGTGTCTTACGATTTAGCACAAAGTTATATGATTTGCAATCTGTGATTGCCATATAGAATTCTAGAAAGTGTTTCTAAGCAGTTGTTTCCAAACCTGGAGAGTCATCTGAGAGCAGCAACTAAAAATACCAGCTCCTGTGCCCTAGAATCTATTTCTTTTGTTCCTCAGGATATTTTGGAATAGGTAGCCTGGCCCTGCTGTTTGGCTCAGATGCTTGGGGTAGACTCACGAACATTAGTTAGAAGTAACTCAAGAGGAACATACATTTCCCATAAAATATTGACTTATCAGCGCTCCAGAATATGTGCACATATTACCAAGCATCTGGGTAGTGTTTTTCATGTTTCAGCAGAGACACTTTCCTTTGTGTGAGCTCAACACATCCCAATAACACAGCACTTTGCACACTGGCTACTTTTCCAACTCCTGCTCACATCCAAACACTTTTTGATGGTCATTTTTTTAAATCTCCTTCACTTCTTATTAGTGTCTTGGTCATCTCACTAGAAAGAAATCCATCTTCTTCTTCCTTTTTGGTGAACATATTGTTCCGCAAATGTTAGTTGGAATGGTGACATGTACCATGGGCTCTGACTCTGAGAAGGGTTGTGTGCAAAATGGTGGGATCAATCAACCAGTTGACAGTCCCTGGGAAACTCTAACAGTCTGGGTATGTCTGGCACCTCAGAAACATACAACATATACAAAAACCAAAGATATGCATTACACTGTTTATCAATTCAGCTGTTCCTGAGCTCCTCTGGGAGAGAAGAGGCTGTCAGATTCAGACAGGGGTGAATGAGTGACCCCAGTCATCCTGGGGAGCAATCCCAGAGTTGGTTACATTTCCAAAGGGCCAAGTGATGACATCTTTCTCATGGGGCCTTTAGAACAAATAATGATGCAGTGTCAAGTTTAAATGGAGGTCTTGCCCATCGCATTTCCTGGAATTGTGGGCCCAGAATCAGGTCAGGAAGGCCCTCCCTTCAGGATGGCAGGCAGAGGGGCAGAGGATGGAGAAATAATGAAGCTCTGAAGCAGCTTCAGTGGTTTACAGCATCCCACATGGGCCTGGGGCTCTGCAACCAGCTTCTCTGAACTGCTGCCTGGGAGGAAACCATAGTACAGTCTCTCTCACCAGCAGAGAGAATCTCAGAAAGTTCTAGAGCAGGAAGCTCAACTGCAGGGCAGGGCTCTAGGGCTGTCTGAGAATCCACAGGAAGTATGTGGGGGATAGAAGGGACATAAATTTTTTAAATTGTTTAAGATATATTCATGCCATCAACACTTCCCTTAAATACAGATAAGGAAATAAAGACCCAAAGTGGGAAAAAAAATTTCCCTATCAGAATTCATTTGTATCAGGAATGGGCCTGGAATCAGCCTTCAAAGTCCCAGTCCTAGTTACACCCAATTTCCATGCCACCCTTATCATTGCCATAGTGTTGTATGGCCTCCACATGCTGGCTCTCACTTCCTCATGATCACACACTGAGGACCCTCCTGTAAGAAACACAGGTGTAAAAGGAGGGAGGGAGAGGGAGATGGTTAGGGGGAGAGAGAGAGAGAGAGAGAGAGAGAGAAGAAGAAGTGCCTTCTGTAGAGGCAGATAGGCAGATTGGGGTTAGGGGTGAAAGGAGGGAAACTCGGCACATGGGTGGTAGGAAATGTACATTGGTGAAGGGATGGATGTTGGAACATTGTGTGATCAAAACCCAATCATGAGCATCTTTGTAAGTATGTGTCTCGTGGTGATTTAATTCACTGTACTGTCCTCCCGTTGTTCATCGATTTTCTCAAGTGGGCCCAGTAACGTCTTCATTGTGAGACTTTGCTGTTACTGTGTGTGGCATATTGAATATGTCAAGGGTAGTTTGCCAGAGTTTGCCATGCAGGCAAGACACTCTCGGTAGCTTGCTGGGCTCTCCGAGAGGGGCAGAGGAATCGAACTCGGGTCAGCCATGTTGACTGCGTGCAAAGCAAACGCCCTACCCACTGTGCTATTGCAGGTATTGCCTCCATCTCCACGAGAGCAATGAAGTCCAGAAATACAGATGAGTGTTTTTTAAAAACATATCAAGAGATAAAGATTTAGGATTGAATTAGTGTTTCAAATCTTAGAAGGCTTGGCATCTAGAGAAGGGGGTATTTTGCTGGAGGACAGAATGAGGGCCAAGAGTGACATTAGGGCAGCATGATGAAAGCACATCATTGACTTTGAAGAACAAATCCAGAGCCTTGTCTTTCTGAGTGAGAATCCTGGCAATATATATATATATACATATATATATATATATATATATATATATATATATAATGGTCAACAGTTGGAATAAAAGAGAGGTTTGATAAATAGAAGGCTTTACTGATTGGGTCCATAAGTCTGAAACTGGCATGTGCTGCCTTGCAGAGAGTAAGCTGCTGGTCCCAGAAGTATTTGGAAAGAAACTGAAGGAGCAGCAATCAGATTGTACAGGGTAGGAAGTCAGATGATGAAGAAATTTCACATGCTCCCAACTCCAAGATTTGCATATCTATTCTGGGATAAATGCTCTTTCCTTTGTTCTTTAAGTCTACTCTCTGCTGTGGCAGATCCTGTCCCTCTGTCCAGGATGAATGCTCTTTTTGGCCTCTCCATCTTTCAATTTCAGTTAAGCTCCCTTCACCCAGGCCCCAGATGACTGAATTGGTAACTGCACTTCAAGGGTTCACAAAAGGACGAAGCCAAGAAGCCTTCTGATGACCAGCGATGGTCTCCAGATTGGAATTAGCTGCAGCAAGACTAGAGTTTATTAATAGCTCCTACAACATAGTCAACCTCACTGTGAAGCAGTGACTTTCTCCATCCGCTAGCTGCTCCATCTGCTTCAGAGAACCAGACTCCATGAAAACTGGGCACCAAATTCAAGACCATGAATTTGGGTTCTCAACATGTACCAACGTGGTGCCACTTGCTGGGAGATTAATGAAACGCCCAGTTGGACTAAAAGAGAGGTTTGATAAATGTTATCAAACGCCCGCTCTCATAAAGCCCAATCTGGACAGTTAGACCAATAAACTTGATGTAATATTGGGGTAACATATAACTAACTGCTGGTACTTGGGGAAGAGAGTTCTTGCACCCTAGAAAAGGAGTTTTGGAAGAGTTGACACCCAAGCACTCCACTGCCTCCAATTTTCCATGTTTATAAGGGGTTTTTTTTTGTTTTTTTTTTCTTTTTGGGTCACACCCGGTGATGCACAGGGGTTATTCCTGGCTCTGCACTCAGAATTACTCCTGGCGGTGCTCAGGGGACCATATGGGATGCCGGGGATCAAACCTGGGTTGGTCACATGCAAGGCAAATGCCCTACCTGCTGTGCTATCACTCCAGCCCCCATGTTTACAAGTATTCTTACTCTACGATCTGTTGCTGGCTAAATGGATATAGTCCTGGAGTAAAGCTCAAGTTGCTGGGTTTTAATTTCACTTTGGCTTATCTTTCAGGTCATCTACAGAAGTGCAAGATGCCTTCATGACTTACACAGTGTATGATGACACTATCACCATTAATCTCATCCAAGAAGCCTGCAAAGTTCTCGGTGAGTAGGCAGGGATCTTACATTAGTTTAGTGTTGTCAGGCTGCCCTGGAAAAGTCCAGTCAATTCTCATTGTACACAACTATGTTCAGCTATGTTCTGAAAAGTCTTTGTGTTCACTGACTTAGCAAACACACTCTATTATGCGACTGTATGACCTTGAGCCTGTGATGGTTTCATTGACAATTGGTCTCCTTCCCCTAAAGGAACAATATCCACCCCAACTGTGAGGTAAGAAAGAATAGGGTTGTGAGAAGGAAAGATTCCAATCAGAGCACAAATATAAAATCCATAACTGTATGCAGGGCATATGGTAAGTACACAGTGAACTGGATGGTGAACATCAAGTGGAGGTGGAAGTATAGCTGTGTTCTGTAGCAGTGGCTACCATTCCTTCAAAGTAATGACTGTGGGATCAAAGAATTTTCTGAGCTCTCTGAGCAGTGGTTGGCAAACTATATGGAGTCCCTGAACCAAATCTAACCCCCTGCCTGTTTTTGTTAATAAAGTTTTATTTGAGCACAGCTATGCCTGTCTGTTTCTATATTATCTGTAGGGTTTTTTTTATGCTACGATGGCAGAATGGAATAATTTACCAAACAAAAAGTACTATCTTCCCTTTACAGAAAAAGTTTTTCCATCTTATGCTCTTAAAGAATCTTTTAAAATATATTTGTTTGGGGCCCATACTACAGTGGTGCTTGGAAGCTCCCCCAGCTTAATGCTGGAGGTCACTCCTGACAGTGCTCAAGGGATGGTCCAATTCTGGGAAACAAAACAGGTCCTCACACATTTGCAGAGCAAATGAGTCACATTCCCAGTCTGAGAATGGATCATTAATAAACTTTATTTTTCAAGATGTCAAACATCTCTTTATTTAGAAACTGTTATACACTAAATTATGTCCTCTTCTAGATTCATATATTGAAACCTGAACCCTTCGTGATTGTATTTAGAAATAGGACCTTTGGGAGATATTTAGGATTAAGTTATGTGCTTGGGTAGGACTCTTATCTCGAGCTTTTACATTTTATCTTTGTGTCTGTCTTTATCTCTGTCTCTCTCTTGATCTCTTTCTTGGCTCTCAGTCTCTGCCATGTGCAGACACACTCTGAGCCAGGAGGAAAGCTCTTTCTAGAACCAACTAGGTGGCCCCTTGCTCTTGGCCTTCCAGGGCTTGTCTCTGGTGTTCTAGGAGACAATATGAAAATATGGTAAAATTCACTTTCCAGAAGGAGCTGTTCTATGTCATTTCATGCCCAGGCCATCTCTGTTCCCGTAATGGGAAAGCCCATGGTAGAGCAGCAGTACCTTCAAAGAGGGTGTCCTTACACACCTGTCCTAAGGTATTCACAGCTCCACACCCACTGATGTGCAGCAGAGACCAGATCATGTGTCCACCCACATGACCATTCTACCAAAGTTGAAGTGTGTCACTGTGATTTCTGTCAGTTTAGCTTCAAAAATCATAGGCATGTCCTCTTGTTTCTCTTTATAACTTCTTGGCTGGGATGCAATAGGGCTTATAATTATGGTGAGAGCACTTTTCAAATATAAAGCTGGGGTTCAAAATTGAATAAATCTGTGGAGTCAGGCAGACTCAGGAAGCATGAAGCACATAGATGTTCTGCCTCTTTTCTTTTTTTTTTTTTTGGTTTTTGGGTCACTCCCGGCGATGCACAGGGGTTACTCCTGGCTCTGCACTCAGGGAGTTACTCCTGGCAGTGCTCAGGGGACCATATGGATTCTGGGAGTCGAACCCAGGTCGGCTGCGTGCAAGGCAAACGCCCTACCCACTGTGGTATCTCTCCAACCCCAATGCTCTGCCTCTTTACAGAGAAGTGTCATCCAGTTTCCCGTGTGAGTGCTGGGGCCTGCCCCAAGCACCTGTGAGAAGGGGCAGTTACTGTTCAATGAAATACATTGGTTGGTTCAGGCAAACTCCTCCCTTCAACCAAGACAAAAGCATGCTTAGTTACCACCCATTGGTGCTTTGCCTTCCACTGACTGCAGAACAATTTCCCTACCTTGACGCAATTGTTGGGACTTTTCCAGCCACTCTGCCATTGCATAGCTCTATGCTTTCCAATTAGCATAATTCAGGATGGGACCAGATGGCAGGTTGAGCATTGCATAAGGAATTGCTCTGCATATGAATAAGTGCCTACTTAGTGTGTAAGTGGGTTATTAGTGATCTAAAGTGACAAAATTCAAAACAACACACAACAGCTATTTGGCACAGCTGGGTTGGTCTGGACCTGACTTGCTAGGAAACCAGTTATAAAATGCATTTCAACAGTTAGCGATCAGCAAATGCCAACAAGCCTGTTCTACCTCTCTCTCCAGAAATAAGTCACCTAAAACCGGTAAAGTCCTGAAATTGGACATAATACTATTTGTTTTTTATCACAATCCTTTGAGGTGAGACAAGTAACCCAGACCACATAACCAGCAGAAAACGCCCCAGTACCCTGAATCCAAATGTGGAAGCCAGATGTGAAGAAAGGTGGACTGGGTGGGGAGGTGTCTCCAGCAAGTCTTCAAAATCAGATGGACTTATGAGATCTTTTGGCTATTCTACCTGCCAAAAAGGTCACAAGGAGAAATTCCCCATCAGTAAGACAGCAGGGGAGCAGTGGAAATGGTTCAAAGGGCTAGAGCACAATCTTTGCATGCAGAATGCCCAGGTTTGATCTTCAACACTATCCAATCCGTCAAGCACTGCTAAGAGTAGTTCAGGAGCCCTATGAGGTGTGATGCCCCCCCACCCCAATAAAACCAGTAGGAACTTTGCATATCAATACCATAAACAGAAACACTATTGTAACCGTGTTACCTAAGTCATGGTCTTCAGCCACCAGTCATCCCTATGCTAGTGGAGGTAAAGGTAAAGGTAAAGGCCCTCCCGTTGATCGTCGATTTGCTCGAGCGGGCCCAGTAACGTCTCCATTGGAGACTTTGTTGTTACTGTGTCTGGCATATCGAATACTCTCGGTAGCTTGCCGGGCTCTCCGAGAGGGGCAGAGGAATCGAACTCGGGTCGGCCATGTTGGCCGCTTGTAAGGCGAACGCCCTACCCGCTGTGCTATAGAGAGGTAGAAATCCACTCATTTGCCATGCTGGTTAGAACTGCTGGTCCATGGACCCGTGTGCAGGACAGGTGCCAGTCTGAAGTTAGAGAGCCGTTGAAGAACGTTGACCTTAACTATATAATATTTTAAAAAAAAACCCCACATAGCAATGATACCAGAGGGGTTGCCTAAAGATGAATGCTGTAAGCAAAGGACCTCACGTGTTGCACCATGAACAAGGCACTGCCTGGTCCTTGTCTCTCTCCCTGTTCCCACAGGTCACCCTGCCTGTCTGCAACAGCTCAAGTTGAGCTCACTTCCGGATTCCAAAGTTCACTGGACACCAGGGGCAGGGTGGGGGGTGTAGTTTCTAATCTTCCAGGTGAGCTGCTTTACTTCAGCACAGGCCCTTCCCTGCTAGAGTCTGTTCTGCAGCCTTGGGGTCTCTCTTCCCTACAAGAAAGCCTCATCTGAACTCAACACTCCTGATTTCAAGTGTTGCCTCCTACAACCTATGGAGCCAACATGGCTTTTTTTACTTTCCTAAAACTCAGTGCCCTCCCAATCAGACAATATTTCTCTTTCATCATTGTATGGCTATCCAGAAATGCTATTATTATTGTTACTATTATTATTATTAACTATTGTGGGGGTCACTTCTAGAAACTCAGGGGATCAAATCCAGGACCTCACACACGCAAAATATGTGCACTTTCACTTGAACTACATCCCCAGTCCCCAAGCGATATCAGGAATCTCTTATTCCTCTAAAGTTTTGATAAAAGAATGACCTCTTTTCAACTGAAACCTTTCTAAAATGCACAGCATACACTTCTCTATCTTGTGAAGCAGCAAGTGTTTTTCTGGAGTGGTACAGGTGAGCAAGCTCGAGGAATAGTGGCATCTGGGAGAAGGGAGGTAGGCAGGCGAACGGGCATCTGGCTCTGTGTGAGTCCTTAGCTGCAACTCTGTCGCCTTCCTCTGTCTGCCAGCTCTTCGTAGGAGCCTTACTCTTTGCCCAGTCCCTGGAGCTGTCACGAAGCAGGAAGGAGGTATTTCCTGGTGATAAAAAGAGCCAGCTGGGAGAGTTTGAGCTTGTTCATAATTCCAACTGAAAAGCTTCTAGGCCTCCATACCTGGGAAGCCAGCCTAGACACTGAGGGATGGTTATTTTCTGGCAACAAAGATGCCTTCTATTAAAAATAAAAATATTTTTTAAAAGAATTTTTCGCACAAACTTAAAAGTAGAAAGAATTGAATCCTGAAGTCCCTGTCTGCTTTGCCCAGCTTTAATCATTAGTAGTACACTGCCAATCTCGTTTCATCTCTCTGGTCCCTCCACCATTTCTCTGGTTTTGTTTTTGTTGGAAAGTCTTGAAGAAAATCTCAAGTTTCCCAGAATTTTCCCTGTAAATATTTCAGTATGAGCTTCTAACAAGATAAAGGCATTTAAAAAATAATCATAGTGCCCTGTTTATACCTAGCAAAATTCATAATATAACAGCAGCCCAGCTGTAGCTAAGCTCACATGGATAAATGTGGTCTTTGTGGTACGAATATATTAGATTTCCTAAGGTCTTTTCAGGACAATCAGAAAAAAGTTATTTACTTTGACTTAATTTCAAACTCGCAGAAGGTTTGCAAGAATAGTACAAAGAATTTTCAGATACACTTCTTTGTATATATTCCCTTAATGTTAACCATATTGGTTCTATACCACTCTCTAGATCTATAGTTTTCCCACTAAATTGCTTGTATGTTGTAGACAAAAATGTTTATCTATCACCCCTCATTCTATTACATAGTAACTATAGTAATGAAACTCAGAAAGCACATTGAAGTAGTGAATTTTCTAATCTATAGACTATGAAAAGTGGCCCACTTGGCCTAGTAATATCCTTTAGAACAAAAGAAAATACTTAATAATGTCCAGTTTTACCTCCCATTGTTCTTCCACAGTCTAGAACGATATTTAAGACTATTTTATAGCACTGGATATTTGGAAAGTTTTTGTTAATGATTTTGTAGAAGGCCACTCAAATCACAATTATTTGATATTTCCTTAACATTCAGTTTGATTGTGCTTTTTTTTGGCAAGAAGTCCTTCCTAGCTCCTCCCATCTGTGAGCAGATAATCCCTTTATTGGTTATAAGATTGATTACTTAGCTAAGGTATCTCTCTCTCTCTCTCTCTCTCTCTCTATATATATATATATATGTATGTGTGTGTGGGTGGGTCACACCCAGTTGTGCTCAGGGTGCCATGTAGTATTAGGGATCGAACTCAGGGCCTCACACATGTAAAGGTTGTGCTACCAATATCTTATCTCCCAGTCACTGTTACTATTATTCCTTTTGTGATTGGTATCTTGCGTAAATATATTTTCATACTATGTAAATTTCTTGATGCTTCCTAGGTTCCTCCTGCTCTAATTTTAGTATAAATCAATAATTATGATAACTGATTTGCTAAATATGTAATTTTTATATTTACTAGTCAATTCATATTATCAGGAACAATTTCCCCCCTCCTCTTATTTATTTATATCAATGTGAATTTGATATTATTTACTAGATTATAATTCATTACTTTCATGATTTATTTAATGTTCAAATTCTCTCCAGAGGGTACCCTTTCAAGCTGATCCTGTTGTTCTCTGATGTGTCCCCATAATTCTATGATTACTTCTTCATTTCTTAACATCAAGAGACATCACAGGGTTTGGGTGACAATACAGCAGTTTGATTCCCAGCTCTTTTCCCTGCTCCAGACTTGTGTGCACACTCACAAACCCACATGTGTACATGGCGGTGTTGAGCCACACACATAAATGTATCTAAAGCGCCAAGGCTTTTGCAGCCCTACTTTGCTGGATGTTCTAATCTACACATAAGCATCATTCTACATGTCCCCTTTCCATTCCTATGGCTTCTTTTGCACAGGGTGCATGAGAAAACTGGGTCCCTTTCTTCACAATGTATTTGCTTATATGTGCAAATGTTGAGAAAGTTGTTTCAGAGTTACTCACCCACAGGGTTGTGGAAAGGAAGCATGCAAACAGCAGTTAAATACTTATTTAATATTTTCTTTGTCTTTAGCCTGAGGACAAAGCAGTAGAAATACTAAGTCCAAATGCTTCTGGGCTAATTTTTCTCGCTGGATAATTAGATTATTCAACACTATTCTGCTGAAAAACTGTTTTGTTAATGTTTCTGCCTGTATCCCATTTTGGGCTTTCTCTAACTTTATTGATTGTTTTTATTTTAAGGGTATGAGTCATTAAGATGACTCCCCACCCCAGAACTGTTTATAGTTAGGCTCTGAGGAAAGTTATCACCCTCACTGCTACCCATTTTCTACCCTTGCACCTCATTCTGTTTAATGCCAATGGGAACCAGTCTTAATAAGCGCCTGGTTTCTCTTTCTGGTATTTAATTTTTCACAAATAAACTGTTATATGCATAGTTCCTCATGTCCTCCTATTTGCTACTAACAAAATAGAGCAGTAATAATGCTATGGCTCTCCTTTGCACTACCAAAACTATTTCTATATTGGGAACATAACCACCTGAGCTCAGGGGAAAGGGAGGCCATTAGGGCCACCCCTAAAGGTACCCAAAAAACCATGAAGTACTAGAAATCAAATTAGGGGGTCCCACAGGCATTCCAACCCTTTGAGCTATCTCCCTGGCCTCGCTATAAAAAATATATTTAAGGTGCCTCCCAATTTGTTCTGTTCTCTTTTGTATTTTCTTGCCATTTCTCATATATCTGTGGCCCTCTGTGACTTCAGAGAGTCCATGAATCCTCAGTTAACTGAGATAAAACTGGATAACAAAATAATAGAATCTATGCTTTTAAAAGGCAACATTTATCCACTGTCAGACAAGCATTTTCAACCAAGAAGCCTACCCCCAGCATGGGTGGAAAATGCCACACCCAGATCCTTGTTGAAGGAACACTCGGTCTCGGAGCCAGATGTCTTTTCCTATTAACAGAGCCAGTGCCCAGAAACAAAATCACCGGGATCTGGATCAAGTCACTTCATGGATTTTTGTGGGTTGCAGAATGAAAAGTCAAGCAGGCAAACTTTCGACACAAAGCTGCCACTGTCCCATTACTGAAAATCTGCTTATCTGGCAGACAACCCAAAGGAGAGGTCCCAGGACAAGAGGGGCCACTGTGAGGATCTGTGCTTTTCCCAGCCAGGAACAGGAAGCACCTGCTCCAGGCACCGGTCCGCCTATACAGCTCAGCAAGTTACAGTGAGAGGAAAACAGAAGTGGGAGGAAGAAAGAGGAAGGTGCAATTCCAGATCTGTCCTTGCACTTCCCAGGAGTTTGCCTCCAGTACTCATACGCATTGCAGAGAACTTCATCAGAACTAACTAGAGTTCCCTTGGGCAACAGCAGGTGGTTCTGGATTGCTGGGACCCATCTATCTGCTTATATGCAGTAAGGGGTGGGCCCAGGGACCTGGGAGGAGGTAGTTAATTTAGGCTCTCTCCACGTTTCCACTCTACCATCCCTCGTGCTGATTAGAAGATCTGACTAATGCATTTACAGGTTAAATGTAAATCACCTCTGTCAAGTCCAGAATAACTGAATTGGGGCTGTCCCTTTATTAGATCACAGACAAAATTTCCTATAGTCTAGTTATGAACAATGATCTAGAAGGAATCTGCTGCTTGTAGGAACTAGGAGAGGCAGGAAAGGATCCACAATTCCTTTGATCCCCTCTGCCTCTGTTCTAGTGCTCGTAGATGGCTCCAGAGGGCTGGGAAGTCTCTTGGTTGTAATTCCAGACCCAGCTTGAGCATCGCAAAACCCTGCTTGTGAGGATTGAATCCACAGGCTGCCATAATCCTAACAGTTCCATGTCTCTCCCCAGCATTTACCTGGTGTCTTTAGTCACTGTCAACAAACTAGAATATATTCTTACAGATGTGCCAGGCTGCCAGCATCCATGAGTCCATGTGTCTTGTGTCTAAAATCAACTTGACTGACACCTCTGACCTCTGTCCAGTGGGAGTTGGTTTCAGAGAATGAGACTAACAAACACATGAGGCAAACACACACACTCACACACACACACACACACACACACACACACATACACACACACACGGACTCTCCATTAGGGTCTCCTGGAAAGTCATCAATGAGCTCACAAGCTGGACATTTATTCAGTATAATATCCTGAGTCTGGTTCCCAACATTTAAGTTATTGTTTTAAGTTATCAGAGATATTAAGGATAATAAGTGAGATCATCAAAATTCAATGGATACATCAAGAGAGGAGACTGAGATATTTCAAACAGCCAATCAGCAGGCACCCTTTATTTCCTATTTTGTTTTCTCTTATTTTGCCCTTTACATCTTGAAGACCCTAAACTGTTTTGTTCTATTCATTCCTGGGCACAATTTTTGCTGCCTGTGTATGTTCTAAGACTGATGCTGTTTTGCCGAGGGGTCTATGGCAACCTTGGGGTTGGGTTTTTGTTAGGGGGAGCATCCCTCTGCTGATGAAAATACTAAAGCAGAGACCTCACTTGGGGACATCGAGCACAGAAACACTGACATCAGAGTTGGAGCCTCAGTTCCTCTGTGTGATTTTGGTTAATTCACAAAGATGAGTTAGCTTCAAGCACTCAAGAACGAAAATAGGGGTATGGTAAGGTTTTCTGACTTAACAAGGATTGGGGGTGAATGACGTTGACTACTTTAAGAACCATAAAATAGTCTGACAAGCTTGACAAGCTTTGGGCGCCCCTCCAGGGCACGTGGTTAATTGCAATAGTGCAGGTAGCACTGCACTGTAGCACTGTCCTCCCGTTGTTCATCGATTTGCTTGAGCAGGCCCAGTAACATCTCCATTGTGAGACTTGTTGTTATTGTGTTTGGCATATTGAATACATCACTGGTAGCTTGTCAGGCTTTGCTGTGTGGGTGAGATACTCTCGGTAGCTTGCTAAGCTCTCAGAGAGGGGCGGAGGAATTGAACCCGAGTTGGCCATGTCGGCCTCGTGCAAGTCAAACGGCCTACCACTGTGCCATCACTCCAGCCCAATAGTGCAGGTAGGAGTGACAATCCAGAAACACCACGAATACACCCCCAGGTATTTACTATGCACCTACTTTGTTTCTAACAAAGACATAAAAGCAAAACCAAACACACACTAAAGAAAAACACATCAAACTAAGGTCACGGTCCTCAGAGCACTCAGAGTTAGAAGGGAAAAATACCTGCAACATTTAGGGAAAGAATGTCATGTGATCTGGGATTCTTTTTCCAGAATCTTCATGGATGTGCCATGGGAACAACTCTGCAGGGAGACCAGCATGCAGAAGGAGGGGAGGGAGGGGAAAGCAATGGGATGTATCTGGCGTGAGTCAGAATATCACTAGCTTGCCTGTCCTGCATTTGAGTCTCTGTCATGTCTCTGAGATTGCTCTTCCATCCCCTTCAGTGTCATCATATTTCCAGATTGCTCTGTGGCGGGAGGAGGAGGAGGAGGAGGCCAGGGGAGCCTCTAGGGAGCCTCCTGGGCACCTGATGGAACCAGCAGGAAGAGGTGGCAGTTCTGCACCCTCTTCTGGACTGCTGAGTAACTGCTCCCATGGGGAACACAGGATAAGGTTGGGTGGGGTGCACTTTTTTGGGGGGGCATTTTGCGAGTGCCACTCCTCATGTTTTGCCTATTGCACAGAGGGGATGAGGAAGGTTTTACTGATGGAGAAAGGGCAGCCAGAGGGAGGAGCTGAGCACAGTCCTCTGGGCCTCAAGGTGAACCCCCAGAGGAGAACCCACCCCCTTGAGGTGCTTTGATCCAACTAAATAATTTGGTTCCACAGGTGTCACCATGGAAACCGTACTGAAACTCTTTGGAGAATACTTCTTTAAGTTCTGTAAGATGTCTGGCTATGACCGAATGCTGCGCACGCTGGGTGGCAACCTCACAGAGTTTATAGAGAACCTGGACGCCTTGCACAGCTACCTTGCACTCTCCTACCAGGTGAGGCTGGAGTCAGTGCCTTGTCCTGACAGGAAACAAAGGCCTGGGGATCTGTTCTGAGGGTCTCTCTTCCTCCACCGAGAGGGTGCAATTGCAAGACCCTCACAGAATCCTGGGTTCATGATGTCAGCAGGGCAGAGGAGCTCTTGGTCAAGAAATGGATCTATTAGATACTTGTTGGCCACTTTTGCAAACTGGCACAATCCAAGGAAGTTATGCTAGAGCATTCAGCTCTGGGATGGAGAATGGCCCATCTTGATAGTGGCTGAGCAGGTGAAACTTCAAAGTTCGATGAGGGTGGAACAAAAGTTGGGAAAGAATCAGGGTTCAGTGAATTATGAGAAACTCTCTCCTCAGGTTTCCTGGCCTAGATGAAGCTGAAAAATAGTTTCTGCAGCCAGAGTCATTTATTAATACATCAGAAGGAGACTTGACAGGGCCAAAGGTCACCTTGGAAGCCATCCAACTCTGATTAACCCGCAGAGGGAAGGCCTGAGGTGTCAAGAAGCTAATTTCCCACTGGGGCTCTATCCTCTTGGAGTTCATGGCCCCATTTGCATGTTTTGGAAATTATTGGAATTCAAATGCCTAGTCTTTCTGTTCTGTTCTACAAAAGAAAATGTCCGATTGAGAGCAGCATTTAATATTTTACAATAATCTATTTACATTTATTGTATATAAAATAGTTTTATCTATTAGCATTATTAATATGTTAATTGAGTTCCTATTTATTTTAAGAGTGCTTTACAGTAGACCAAACTCTTTTCTCATCATTTCTAAACTTAGAGGATTGTCAGGATACAAGGGGATTTTGCATACAAGAGAACTCTGGAGGTATGAAAGGGGGGGCCAGCTATTTTCCCCATTGTTCAGATGATAAAAAGAAGCTGGAAATCTTAAAGGCCTTAAGTAAGTCATTTTTAAAAATTTTTACTGGAGATCTATCCTATCGGTACCAGCACCTCTTGGGGACTTGAGGACAGAAAGGGTGAACAAATAGGACTGCGGAGCAGGCTGTCTAATCAACTCTGCAATTAAGTCAAACAAGTTATTTGTTTTCTCTGGACCCCAGTTTTTCATACATTTGTTTAATAGATGTTTGCTAAGGGCCTATCCCATACCAAGTACCTTCTCAAGCATTGGGCAGACATGGAGCCAAAAAGGAATGTAATCCTACCACACAATGATGAGAACATTAGAAGAAATAACATGGCTGGAGAGCAGTACAGCCAGGAATGTGCTTGACCTTGTACATGGCTCACGTGGGTTCTTCCCCCAACACTGCATGTGGTGATCCCTGAACAGAGAGCCAGGAGTAAGCCTTGAGTATACCTGGGTGTGGCCCAAACACAAGGAAGGAAGGAAGGAAGGAAGGAAGGAAGGAAGGAAGGAAGGAAGGAAGGAAGGAAGGAAGGGAGGGAGGGAGGGAGGGAGGGAGGGAGGGAGGGAGGGAGGGAGGGGATGGAAGGAGGGAGGGGATGGAAGGGGAAGAAAGGAAGGGAAAGAAAGGAAGGAAAGAAGGAACGAAAGAAGGAAGGAAGGAAGAAAGGGAAGAAGGAAGGAAGGAGGTGAAATGAAGGAAGAAAAAGTTGCTGCATCATAATGGCACTTCACAAATAATAGCATACTTCTCCTTTCTTGTATCTGTTTAGTATGGTCATTTAAAAATTACAGTTTTTTGCACAGCAAGTTTCTTTTAAATTTCACAGCTAAAGCATTAGTGTTAGAATACAAGAAATACATTTCAATAAGCTTGCCTAATATTTAATTTCACACCCTTCATCTGAAAAATTGGCCCATATTTTCACCCACATTTCTGAGATGAAATGAATATTATTACATGTATTCATTAAGTAAAAATATTATGGAATTATTGAACCAAGTTATTTATAAACATCAAAATCCCCTCTAAACTCCTAAGATAATGCATTGTTATTTTCCTCACCATTCAGGCAGAAAACTGAGGTCAGGGAGGTCAAATATTTGTCCCCAAAGGTCCAGCTGCTTGAACCTGAAAGGGGGCTGAGCTTGGACCTGAGTCTAGATATGTGTCTCTAGAAATCACACTCTGGTTCGCTTCTCATCATTTTCCTTTAACGAGATTCTCCTCTTTTATAAGGACCTATTTTAATGCCTAAGTGAAGGAGAAGTTGTAGCATTTAAAAAGTTGGAGATATTGACCAGGAGAATTTAAAGTAGAAACTTTGAGGGGATGTCTGGGAAGTGGCCTAGGCGATGAGGTAATAAGGTGGAGTGATCACAGAAGTGTGTGGATTTTACTCTATCCTTCCCTACTCGTTACATGTTATTATTATTATTATTATTATTATTATTATTAGTTGAGTTTTGGGTTATACCCAGAAGTGCTCAAAGTTTACTTTAGCTTTTTGCTCAAGGATCATTCCTGGTAATGTTCAGGAGATCATATTAGCACCTGAATATAAGGCAAGCTCCCTACACACCGTTCTATTTCTCTGGATCCCATTTTAATGTTTTATAGGTTTTGAATGTTCTTTAAATATATCTTTTAATTTCTTTTTTATCCTATGCTTTTTATATGTGCTGCCTCAACTTTCTTTTTGACCAAGTTAAGATATAGGCATAGACACACAAACCCATACTTTATGTATGAACATGTTTTTGAAAAACCAAAATTAACATTTGAGGGAAAAATGATTTTAGCTAGAAGTCTCCTTAAACATTAAATGCAGTGAAGGTCTAAGGGAAAGACCACCTCATTTGTCACAGGTGTCAACCAGAATAAGACTGTGAGTGAGTCTATCTGTGGCACTGCGCCCTCATTGGTCAAAACAGGGCAAAGAACTGCTTCTTAGATGTTCCTGCAACCAAGTCTTCATCCTCACAATGACATGTATATACCTGCATGTTTCAATGTCATTTCTTCCTTATCAGAGAAACATCATCTCTTTGGATGCATTTGATTTTCTAAATGTGCAATGTTAGAATACAGATGACATTATCCTCGCAGAACAAGAAATGGAGACTTTACTGCTTGTAAATGCCTTGGAGTTCTTGATCTTTCCACAAATAAAGATGTGATCAGGGTCACTTGGTCCCAGGCCAAACATCATAGCCAGATACTCACGCAATACGAAAAAAGTATAGAACTGTGGAAAGGTATTTGTAACTCAGAGTTACAAATACCCCATGATTAGTGAGCCTCAGTCTTGTCCTTTCTAAAATCAGCATAGTAAAAAAATTAACAACAATAAAATCAACAAAGTACTTGTCAGAGAGACTTGGTTAGAAGATTAAGTACAATACAAAATTATTGACATTTAGGGACCAGAAACCAGGGCAGATTTTATTTTTTTATGTTGAGTAGGGGGCAGTTACAGTGAATACAGTGATATTGGTTCCCACAGTTCAAAGTGCAATTGAAACAATGTGTATGCACTGAGGAAAATGTTTTTTTATTTTTGACTAGGAGATGAATGCACCCTCATTTCGGGTGGAAAGAAGAGCAGATGGGGAGATGCTTCTTCATTACTACTCAGACAGAAGCGGTCTATGCCACATAGTACCAGGTATGGGGGGGGGGCCCGTAAACAATCTCAGAGCTGCAAGACTCTTTGCAATATTAAGTCTTTAGAATACATTTGTTATTTGTCAAAAGACAGAATTTTTTGTTTTAGTATATAAAGTGATACAGGTTTATGAAGTTGTGATAATTCTGCATGTATTATTTTGTGTCAACTTTTTTTTTGCATTCACAGCTGCTGAAAATCACTCACCTACATTTTCACATAGTTTTTTTTTTTCATTGTTAGTGATTTTTTTTTATTTATTTTTTCCCTTTATTTATTTATTTATTTTTTTACAGTTGTAGATTTACAATTTTTGTGCTTGGGTTTCGATTATACAATGATCAGATACCCATCCCTCCACCAGTGCCCATTTTCCACCACCATGGATAATATCCCCCCACCCCCATCCCCCCATCCCCCCCTGTCTCTGTGGCAGGGCAATCCCCTGTGTTCTCTCTCTCCTTTTGGGTGTTGTGGTCTGCAAAAGAGGCATTAAGTGGCAAACATGTTCAGTCCATAGTCTACTTTCGACATGCATCTCCCCTCCTGGGAGGATCCTCCAAACATCCTTTATTTGGTGCTCCCTTCTCTATCTGAGCTGCCCTTTCCTCTAGGATACCCAGCTGGCCTCTAAGTTATGGAGTAATCCTCCTGGTGCTGATCTCAGCTATTCTTGGGTATTAATCTCATATTTTGTTACTTTATATCCCCCAGATGAATGCAATCTTTCTATGTCTATCCCTCTCTTTCTGACTCATTTCGCTTAGCATGATACTTTCCATATTGTACCACTTGTATGTAAATTTCATGACTTCATCTTTTCTAACAACTACATAGTACTCCATTGTGTAGATGTACCAAAGTTTCTTTAACCAGTCATCTGTTCTTGGGCATTCAGGTTTCTTCCAGTTTCTGGCTATTGTAAAGAGTGCTGCAATGAACAAACAAGTGCAGATGTCACTTCGACTATACATTTTTGCCTCTCTGGGATATATTCCCAGGAGTGGTATTGCTGGGTCAAATGGGAGCTCAATTTCTAATTTTTTGAGAATCGTCCATACTGTTTTCCAGAAGGGCTGAACCAGTGGGCATTCCCACCATCAGTGAAGGAGTGTCCCTTTCTCACCACATCCACGCCAGCATCGGTTACTTTTGTTCTTTTGAATGTGGGCCAGTCTCTGAGGTGTGAGATGGTATCTCATTGTGGTTTTGATCTGCATCTCTCTGATGATTAATGATGTAGAGCATTTTCTCATGTGCTTTTTTGCCATTCGGATTTCTTCTTTGAGAAAGTTTCTGTTCATTTCATTGCCCCATTTTTGGATGGGGTTGGATGTTTTCTTCTTGTGGAGTTTAACCAGTATTTTGTATATCCTGGATATCAACCCCTTGTCAGATGTGTATTCGGTGAATATCCTTTCCCATTCTGTAGACTGTCTTTGTATTTTGGTCACTGTTTCTTTGGAGGTGCAGAAGCTTCTTAGTTTAAGATAGTCCCATTTATCTATCTCTGTTTTCACTTGCTTGGCCAGTGGCGTGGCATCTTTGAAGATACCATTAGCTTCAATGTCATGGAGGGTTTTGCCAACTTTATCTTGTACCTTATGGTTTCTGGTCTGATGTTGAGGTCTTTAATCCATTTTGATCTTACTTTTGTACATGGTGTTAGGCAGAGTTCTGAGCCTATTTTTTTGCATGTAGCCATCCAATTCACATAGTTTTTAAATGGAGCGATAGCACAGCGGCAGGGCGTTTGCCTTGCATGCAGCCAACATGGTCAACCCGAGTTCGATTCCTCTGCCCCTCTCGGGGAGCCCGGCAAGCTACCGAGAGTATCTCGCCCACGCGGCAGAGCCTGGCAAGCTCCCCGTGACATATTCGATATGCCAGACACAGTAACAACAAAGTCTCCAATGGAGACGTTACTGGGGCCGCTCGAGCAAATAGATGATCAATGGGAGGGCCTTTACCTTATCTTTTAAAACTATTAACTTTAAAGGGCCAGGGAAGTAGCCCAAGTGGTAGAAGACATGCCCAGCATGTACAAGGTCCTGGGTCTGATCTTGGTACCACAAGACTCCATGAACACTGCAAGTTGCAGTTGCTGCAAAAATAAAACTTGCGAACTTCAACAGCTGAGTAATATTTCTTATTGTAAGCACGAGATAGCTTTTTATTGTTGAACTCTTAATTAACACCACTTCTTTGCTGCTATTTTTAATTAATTTATCTTATTTTTTTTCCTTTGCTGCTTTAAGCAGTGTTATGATGAATATTTTCAGGCTCATTTCCCCCATATTTTATATTGGAATAAATTTCCTAATGAGCACTTCTTAAAAGAATGCTAATTCTTTTTATAACTGAATTTTACTTTATTGACATAGTTTACTTAGTTAATTGAGTGCTTTTTTGAAATAAATAATAGTAGAAATAAGTGTTCGGGAATATGTAGCTTAAATATCTGAGTTAAACCTATTTTATTTATTTATTTATTTATTTATTTTTATTGAATCACTGTGGGAAAAAGTTACAAAGCTTTCAGGTTTAAGTCTCGGTCATGCAATCATCAAACACCTTTCCCTTCACCAGTACTTATTTTTCACCACCAAGAACCCCAATATAACCCCTCCCAACTCTCCCAATGCCTGTGAGGCAGATGAATTCTAGTTAACACTCTATCTACTTTGATTAGATTCATTGTTTCGATAAAAGATGCACCATTATTATTTAGAGTTTACACCCCAAAATCAGACCTGCTGAAAAGGTATTGTGAAATAATTTGTTTTCTACAGTTGGTTTTACAAGAATCAAATGATATCGCATGGCCGCAATAGCGGACGCTCGCTTTTGGATTTCTGATATTTTACTTATTAAGCCTGGAAGTATTTCTGCCAAGAGTCAGATAATTATGAGATTGGTTTCTGTGGCTCTGAAGCTCCATAGCCCCATAGCTCCATAGTGCCGGAGAGCCGCTCGTGGGGGGCAACTAGTGACCTCGGTAGGGCGTGAAGGATGAGCCGGGAACGTCCCCCTTCCCAAGAGGTTTCAGTTGCCCTGTCATGACCGGCTCATACCTGGCTTTCCAAAAAGCTCCGAGGCAGCTGCCATCTTGCTTTCCAGAGGGAAAAAGGCAGAAGGGAGCAACACCTTTTCTCTTCCAGGCATGTTAAGCTTAATTTTAAATTTATTAAATATTTTGACTTGGAGACTACACCTGGTAGTGCTCAGGGTCTATTCCTGGCTTGATGTTTGGGAGTTATTTCCTGAAATGTTCAGGGGAGCATGTGTTGCTAGGACTCAAACTCAGTCTCCTGAATGCAAAATATGTGCTGAATCCACTGAGTTCTCTCTCTCCATTCATAAGTTATTATTTTTTTAAATAATAATTTGATCAATATACTATGACTTTCTATCTTGATGCAGGGATTGGGGGTGATGAACTCTGGAATATTAATCAGAGGTTTTATCATGTGATTTTATCAATTTTTTCAGGCACAATACCTTTTGCCAACCTTCATTAATCAGTGTCTTTCTGCTGCAGGTATCATTGAGGCAGTGGCCAAAGATTTCTTTAACATAGATGTGACCATGGACATCCTTGACATGAGTAAGGAAGAAGAGAGGACCGGAAAGAAGGAGCATGTTGTATTTCTAGTTTTACAGAAGTCTCACAGGCAGATAACAAAGGCAAAGCCCAACGTTCAAGACATCCAGAGAGACCGAGAGGTAAATTTTCCTTTAGTGGAGCTAGCAATATTAGATAATTGCAGCTAAAACCAAAATCAGCTAGATGGTGGAATAAAGGCAGGGTTAATCTCAGCATTGATGACATTCTGAATTAGATAATTCTTTGTTGTGATGGGCTGCCCCTTGCATTATAAGTTATAATGGTTAGCTCCATTCCTGGTTTCTATCCACTAGAATCTAGTTAACACCTTTGCCTCCCCTGATCCATCCAATTATGAAGATCAAAAACTGTCTCCTGGTATTTCCAAGTGTCTTCAGGCAAGGGTAGCACTGTAGCACTGTGCACTGTAGCACTGTCCTCAGGCTGTTCATCGATTTACTTGAGCATGCACTAGTAACATCTCCATTGTGAGACTTGTTACTGTTTTTGGCATATCGAATACCTCACAGTTAGCTTGCCAGGCTCTGCAGTGTGGGCGGGATATTCTCGGTAGCTTGCCGGGCTCTCTGAGAGGGGCAGAGGAATTAAACATGGGTCGGTCACATGCAAGGCAAAGCCCTACCCACTGTGCTATCACAGGGCAAGGGTAGCAATCAAAAATCACCCCTCATTGGGAACTACTGGGTAAAGATAACCTGGTTACCTTTGGAGATTTTCTGTGAGGTAGCACAGCTTGGAACATCTTTGCCTATAATCAAGTGGCCTATTTTGCAATCCTCTTCCTAGTGAAAATTGAGCTTTCAAAGCTTTAGTACCCATTTCTGCACCAGAGGTCAATCAGGAGTAATAAACCCTTGTCCTGTGATTCTCTATGTCAATGGCAATCTGTGGAGTGACCAGTATCTATTTAGTTACTACATTATTACGCACAGAGCTCTCTGGTTTTTATCACTTGATATTCAGGTAAGACTGTGAGCCTGGAGCCTTGGTGTATATATGAGAGCATTCAGAGCCACTCATCTTAAGACCTGTTTGTTGTAGAATTTTCTTCAACCCCAGCAAGGGAAAGTGTTCATATGTGATATTCTTGCCAGTTCCCTGTGATTTTCTTTGTAATTAATCATGGGGGAGGGATTTTTGGACCATACCCAGTGATGTTCAGAGGTTATACCAGGCTCTAAACTCAGGAATTACTTCTTGCAGTTCATGGGCAACCTTATGGGATGATGGGGATCAACCCCAGGTTTGGCATGTGCAAGATAAATACCTAAACTTCTGTACTATCTATCATTCTTTTAAAAAATTTTAAGTTTATTTGGAGCATCGTGATTTACAATACTGTTCATGATAGAGTTCCATGCATTCAGTGTTCCAATACCACAGCCCACACCAGAGTGTCTCTTCCCTCTACCATTGTCTCAGGATCCTCTTGAACCACCTCCTCCCCATTCTATCCTTCTGGCCTCTACTTGGTGATCTCAGTTTTGTAGACCAGTTCTCAGGTTCTCTTACTTAGGTCATTTACTATTCTGTTACTATGTTTCTCCTTAGGATGCTTCTTTGTATCCTTCATATGAAGAGATCATTTTATGTCTGCCCCTCTTCTTCTAACTTCACTTAGCATGATCCCCTCCATTTCCATCCATGTACTGGAAAATTGTATGACTTCATCTTTTCTTATAGCCATGTAGCAATCCATTGTGAAATCTTAAACAAGCATATTCTTGCTGCCTCCTTCAATAGAGAAGTAGTACAACTAGATTTTTAAAGAATTGGGGGACTTACAAAGTTTTACAGAAATTGACCTCACAACCCTTGTGCTTCTCTGACCTGGATCTCAGAAAATGGAGTATGTGCATATTTGTGTGTGTGTGTATGTGTGTGTGTATGTGCATTTCTCCAGTCACATGACCAATTATAAAACCTGACCTATTTGCTTCTCGCCCTGATGTCTGCAGGCCCTGGAGGCAGCCTTCCTTAGAATGAAGGAGAAATATTTGAGTGTCTCTCTTTGTCCCATAAAGAAATCCCGCTGGGAAATTGTAAGAAGTATCGTCATGTTTAGTAAAGGTGAGATGATTCTATTCCTGGTTGCTCTCAGAGCAAGATGACTGTGTGCTGACATATTCTGTGAGGATGACATGACTGATTTCTAAACAGTTTAGATTTGGCAGGCATGACTTTTCACCTTCAAGCATCAGAGTGAGCTGGTGAGATAGCTCAAGTGGCAGCACACATGTCGAGCATGAGCAATGCTCTGAGATCAATCCTTATATGACTCCCCAAGCACTGTGGAGTGTAGCCCTAGTAGTACCCTGAGCACCCAACCACCAGACCAGCATCTCGGGGTGACATCTCTGGGATGATTCTAGCTCTAGTTTCCCCAGATCCCCTGGGAGTGGTTCCTATTTAAGAAACAAAAAAAACCCTAACATTAGCTTCTCCCTTGCTTTCCTTGTTCCCTTTCCTTTGTGCTGGGTGAGATGGAGACTGTATCCCCATGGGGAAGAGAAGGAGGAGTTCTGACACTTTCCAGAACTCCCCTTCAGACTCAGCTCTGGAGCTGTGAATAAAGACTTTGGTATCCTGTAGTACAGTTACTGCATCTAATCCAGAAGGCAGGTGTCTGATCTGTCCCCGAGGACCTATATGACCTTGGACATGGCCTTGAAACTCATTGGAGAAATGAAGGTGCACTCTCAAGGGTGCTCCTGGAGGTACTGAGCTGGTCTGTCCATCAGCACCTAAAGCCCTAGGCAGGACAAGGACCCAGACTCAGGACAGGGAGCTAGGGCGCCCCCATCCTGCCCTGTGGGCAGTGGCAACGGCATCTGGGAGCTGAAAGGGCTGTATTTTGAGTCCAACAAGCCCTTGGCAAGCAAGTCAAACACTCAATTGACATCCTTTGTCTCAGAGATTTTCATATCAAAAAGGCTCAATTTCGAATCTTTAGCCCCTGCCAAAGAGGGCTGTTGGTTAAATTTTCATGTGCCACCCAAAACTGTCAGTCTAAAAAGCTCTATGGCAAATGTCCCTGATGCTGGGCCGGGTGCACACGCTCAGCTCCACTGGCCCATTGTCTGGCTGTCACCTCCTCAATGCCGACTCTGTTTTCATGGCGAGACATACTCAATTGGCCCAGAAACTCTTCAGCAGCAGGCAGAAACTTGGCAGGGGGCAGGAGGGCTTCTCAACCTGGTAGCACGTTTTTTGTTTGTTTGAATTTGGAAAAAAGAATGGCTGAGGCCATCTGGAGACGCCAAGAGAGCCTGTGATACACAGCAAGCAGGGAACTCTCTCAGGCATCTTTTCAGATACTCTCCTGAACTCCCTCTGAACTGGGTGATGGTGGGAACTGCCTGCCAACAGGACTCTCTTCTCTCCATGCAGGGCACCTTGTGAACACCTTCGTGCCCCTTTATCCTGAGCGGCTTTGGATAGAGGAGAAGACTTTCTGCAATGCCTTTCCCTTCCATATTGTGTTTGACGAATCAGTAGGAGAATCCTTGCTCTTCATAGTTTGAATTTGAGGAGGGGGAGGGAGGGAAGATGTTGGAGAATCTTGAATACTATAGGTACTAGAATTTAACACAGCTAGACCTTTGCCTTCCTATTTTCAGTGACAAGAACCCCACCAATTGGAATAGGAACCTTCCTGATAAGAAGGGACATAGCTCCAAAGGGTTTGGAGGAATAAGTATCTGAGCAAGTGGGCCTTTAGAAAACAAAAAGTAACTCTGAAAATTGTTGTAGTGAGTGAAAAAAGAAAGCATCCAGGAGTTATGACAGGGTGAAATTAATTAAGCATGACACCAGCTGTCCAGTAGCTACCTTGGATGTCTCAGTGTCCCTAAGCCGAGGTGTTACTGCCAACTCACACCACTATCCTGTGGGATTGTGACAGTGAGCAAGTTTGGTCATGATCTGTTTCTTTGGATAATATATATGTTCACCAAATTGATTATGAGCTTACTTAAAGGGCATCAAGTAAAATAAATTTGATCCTCAAAATGGATAAAAAAAAATACCATTTATTTGATTGCATAGAAATAGCTGAATCATCACTGACCAGTTGACAGCTCAATACAGATTCTGTGAAATTTGGAGGGATTGTGTCTGTTTACAAAGATTAGATTCAACTAAGGAAATAAAACCCCTAAAATGTGCATATTTTTCACCAGGGTCATGGTGATATTATTGCTATATTAACCTTTTACATTCTCAGCTGCATTTTTGGAAAAAGCCCATTTTTTTTTACCTGCTGGGCACAGACTAACAGAAGCTTAATGCTGCTTATTCCATCTGCCATGTCGATCTCTGCTATCTGATCAAAGCCTGGTATGGCAAATGCAGTCACGTATTCCTCACCAGTGCTGGCTGTGGGCTTCTTTCATGAAGGACACTTACTTTGTTTCTTCATTTGGGTGTTTCCTAATATCAGTGCAAAATGTTTCCCGACTTCTGTGATAGGCTCAGGGCTGGACCACAAAAGAGTTTTCTTTATTATCTTGAGAGGAAGATTTCCGTTATTTTATTATTTTTTTATTCTCGGAGAGCCCGGCAAGCTACCGAGAGTATTCGATGTGCCAAACACTGTAACAACAAAGTCTCCAATGGAGACGTTGCTGGGCCCGCTCGAGCAAATCGACGATCAACGGAAGGGCCTTTACCTTTACCTTACCTTTATTATTTTTTATTACTTTTATTTTTTATTTATTTTTATTTTATTATTTTATTATTTATTATTTATTATCTTGAGAGGAAACAGAGACTGTCAGAAAGAGACATTATTGCTCAGAACCAAAGAGGCTCAGTTAACTCAATGGAGAGCTTTAACATCTGTTTCTTGTTAGTACAGGAGATGTTTCTGAGCACTGAACACTCTTATTCAAAGATTATCTGCACAGTTTAAAAATATCTATTTTTTTACTTCCAAGGTGCTGCCTTCCTCCTTAGCTCTTTCCCTCCTTTAGTGAGTCCCAGAGTGTGGCTCGAATGACAACTGTAAGGGAACATCTGTGGTGCAGGTTGCTTTCTGTTCCCTGTCTTACATCTCTCCTCTGTGGACAGCTGAGAGTCAGGCAAGCGGGGGTGAATATCCAGAAGTATGTCCCAGGACTCCAAACACAGAAGATTCGACTTGATGAATATTTCTCCATTGTTCATCCTCAAGTGACCTTCAACATTTTAAGCATCTGCAAATTCATCAACAGTCAATTTGTCCTGAAGACTCGGAGAGAAATGATGCCTGAAGCGTGGAGGAACCAGCCCACGCTCAAACTCCGAGGTAGTGGCCCCCTTCCTGTGGTGCAGTGTTGTTTTGGGAAGTCCAGTCAGCCAGGGAAGAGGCAGATTTCCAATCTCCTACAGAAAGTTGGATAAAAACGAGGCAGGAATTACACTGAGCAGTTGTTCTTTTTGACATTTTCATTTAACTTCATCTGCAAATGGTATATTTTATTTCCTCAGTCACATCTGATTTAGGCATAAGCTTAACTATAAGCATATACGTATACAGTTTTAATCCCTGTGATCAAAATTTTCAGAATGCATGTGCGACTATTGGTGTTATTTTCACTTAAATATAACAACAGGGTCATCTGACCTAGCGCTAACAGGGCACACACTTTGGTCTTTTTGTTGTTGTTGTTGTTGTTGTTCCAATTGTGATATGATTTATATAACACAAAGTTTGCACACACACTGTTTTGTGGGAATAAGTACCGTATTTTTCTACAATCATCACACCATCTTTCTCCAGAACTTTCTTCATCTTGAAAAACTGAGTGTCCATTTCCCTCTCATCACTAGCTGTCCTCTCACGCACTGTCCTACCTTCTGTCTCAAAGAATTTGATTTGACTGTTCTAGGTGCTTTCATTAAGGCAATCATGCTGTATTTGCCCTTTTGTGACTTACCTGTTATACTTAGTACGCTTTAACTTTTAACCATGTTATAACTTGTACCAGACTCTCTTGTGAAGATGAATTATTATACTATTATGATTATATGTTATGTGTACAAACAGACCAAATTTTGCTTGCCTCTGTTACTGGATACTTTGGTTGCTTCCACTGTAAATAATGTTGCCATTAATATGTTTCCTAAGTTCCTATTTTTACTCCATTTTAGTATAAACACAGAAGTGAAACTGCAGGGTTAAATGATACTCTATTTTTGATTCACTTAGGAATCACTATGCTGTTGCACCATTTGCATTCTCATCAATTATGGCAAAGTTTTCCAATTTCTCTGCATCCTCACAAACAATTGTTCCCCTCTATTGCTAATTTTTTTTTGAGTACTAGCCTATTATCATATAAATGTATATAATTATTTGAAAGCATTTTATTTTATTTCATGGGTTGACTTTTCACTTTGTTGAGTATGCCCTTTGATTCACATGATGGTTTCTAGTCTTAATACAATATAGTTTGTCTATTTTTTCTTTTGTTGACTGTGCTTTTGATAGCATACCCACAAAGTTATATCTAACACTAATGTCATAAAGATTGAATATTATTCTTTTCTGAATTTTATTTTAGCTTTCATATTTAGGCTATTTGTGTATTTTTAGTTCATTTCTATATATTTGACCTGCCCTTGTAGTAGATGATGATTAACTATTTGAGGCACGAACATAAGCAGGATCCATGTGATATGTCAGATGAAACGAATGTCCTCTGGAAATCTGTGTGCAGTGTAGAGTGGAGTGGTAGGACAAGAATGGCCAAGATAAGATTAAGGAAGAGACTAGTACAGGATATAGCGGTTGAGAGGATATTTAGGATAATCATTCGCCTTCTTTCTTGGGTAACTGGATGATAAAGCTTGATTAATTGAGAAAAAACATGATGTCTACTTTCTGAGGGCAAGGACTTTTGTCACTTTGGATCAGTGGTAACTTGCCAATACCTAGAGCAGCATATCTGTTTCCTAGTAGACTCCAAGCGGTCTATTTTTGTGGTTAAAGAATGAACTAAGAGAGGGTAGACTTGCAAAGGGGATTTAAGTTGCAAACATCTATGTATGGATAATAAAAATACTTTATATATAATTTGGAAAATCATGTTGATGAGAATAAATTCTTACGATCATTCTAAAGGGCAATTTGACAATACATAGTAAAAGTCTTTAAAATGAACATATTATTTATCTAATTCCATGTTAGAAATATATCCTTTAGCAAAATGACAATGACTGTACACATGGTTTATCTGAAGTTGGTTTATTGAATGCTATTTCTAGAATAAAAATTAATATACTCAATGCTAGTTTACTGCCAAATAATGTTTATAATTGTCAATGCAGTTGGTTAAAATATTATATATAACTAAATTTAATGCTATAGAGGAATATCAATTATAAATTTTAAATGAAAACTTCAGATTATAAAAAATAAGATGCTTATAACCTATTTGGGGGTAATATATATGTAGTGTGCTTATGCATAATACCTACTATTTTCTTCTACTTTTTTTACTGTTTGCAATGAATGTATAATATTTTTATATAAGGCAAAAATTTTATCTATTTGGGGTGTCAAGGGTGATCAAGGATTTTTCCACTTTAAACCATTGCATTTCTTTATCCAGTTACTCTACATACAATTTATAAGCAATATCATCCTGTATTTGTCTTTCTTCTGGCTTACCTCATTTAACATATCTTCCAGTTCTATGGATGTTGCAGCTAATTGCAAGATTTCATCATTTCCTGCAGCTGTATAGTATTCCATTATGAATATATACCACAACTTAATGATCCACTAGTTTATCTATTTTACAAGAGATTTTTATAAGTACCTCTTGATACAGAGAGATAGTACAGCAGGCTGACCCAGGTTTGATTCCTGTCATTGACGGAGCCAGGACTAAGTCCTGAGCACTACTGAGTGTGGCCTCAAAACAAAACAAAACAAATATCTTTTGATATTAAAAAATATATGCTGATTCAGACAATGAACCTTAATCTTGTATTGAGGAAGCAATATTTTTCTGGCAACTTTATTGTTAGCATGGTGTAGAATGCAGTTATGGAATGTTAAAAGATAAGACTATCAAGATGTAATCCTGGGCAGCACTAACATGTAAGGAATGAACAAAAAACTAAAGGAAAATAGGAAAATCTCAAAGAGCATCCAGTGCCAAGAAAACACCGAAATGCAAGATTCCAGAGAAATAGGTCAATTTAACACCAACAGCCCAACAGAAAGGCTGAGAAGAGAAAGACTGAGGGAATGGAAAGGGGTTTAGGGAATTTGGGGGCCACTGCTGGGAGTGACCTCAAAGGAAGACAATCTACCTGGAGAAAAGAGATGGAGATGAGAATATGGAGACAAAAAAATGAGAATATAGAGACAAAAAATGATCACTGATACCAAAAAGTGACTTTAAAAAGGGAGGGAAAGTGTGCTGTGGCTAGAAAGTGGGGTTGCGTGGGAGGGATTTTGGGAACTTCTTGTCTCCTGGTGGTGAGGAGTCACGTGGTCCCCTTTGTATTTTGTGTTGTAAAGGCCAGATGATCTGGATGGAATCCACGCGGTGCATGATCTACATGTGCTCCCCCAAGCTCCGCAGCCTGCAGGAACTGGAGGAACGCAGGATGCACCTCTCTGACATCGCTCCCCATGACACCACCAGAGACCTCATCCTTCTCAATCAGCAGCGCCTGGCTGAGATCGAGCTGTCCAATCAGCTGGAGAGGAAGAAGGAGGAGCTGCGCATCCTCTCCAAACACTTGGCCATAGAAAAAAAGAAAACCGAGACCTTGCTGTACGCTATGCTGCCCCAACACGTGGCCAACCAACTGAAAGAGGGTAAAAAAGTTGCCGCAGGTAAGCAGTGCCTGCGCCTTCTGGGATCTGCTGAGCAGGACGCTGCTCTGATCCCAGATAGATCTGATTTGAAAGTTTGGTTCCATCGCTTGTAACGCAGCATGTTTTGGGGCTACTGATTTAAGCGGCATGTCTTCAGTTATTTCTAAACTGTAAAGCATAAAAGTAAGATGTGGACTAAATTGATATGCTTGTCAATTGCATGTACGTGTGTTGCAGTTTCTAAGTAATTTTCAAGCAAGGTCTCTACATAGTCGTTTTGAATAGGGTTTTCCCCTATAACCTGGAATAAGAGAGTCACACGTTACTACATCATGTGGGAAAGCAAACTTTCTCTAGGGGAATGGATGCATATTTACTCACACTAATTTCCCCTTGTCATGGGCACTGTGTACCAGACACTCCCAGGGAACTTACTTAGGGTCAAAGTATTGTCTCAGGCCCTGTGGGAACCTGGGGACCTAAAAGAACTACAGTACATATCTTTAGCAGATATGTACAGAAAAAATTAATAAGGGTGAAGGTAGAAAAGACAATGAGACTAATGTAAATTACAGTGCAATTATTGTGCCAGGATCCATATTAGACATTTTACACATGCTATTTTACTTAGTTTTCTGAACAGCTCTCTAAGGCAGATGTTACTATCTATAAGAGCCGAGTAAAATTAGATTCACTCCAATTTACGAGTAAATGAGCAGGAAACCAATTATAAGCCCATCTAATTCCAAAACACATATTCCTGCCACATAAGGTACAGTGAAAACAGATGATAGGAAAATGAAAACATCAGTAGATGTCAAAAGAGAAGAAGGCAGGACAATTGGGTATTGCTTATTAAATGTGTGTGGCATGGGAATTGAGCCCGGAGGTTAAATTTTAGAAGAGAAGATGCAAAAAGGAAAAAGCATTTCAGAAGAAAGGAATAACAAAAGGAAATATATGACAAAGTGAAAATAAATATTGGAGAATGGTTCTTAGAACATGGAGGTAACAGTAAAAGTGGTACTGATGAAATTGAGTGATTAATCTGAATTACTTGGCAGGAGAACAGTATCTTTTGGATTCATTGAGTCTCTTTTATTGAGACTGTGACATCATTGGCTTCATCAATAAAATTGTGACTGCAGCATAGGTAACACATGAATGGACCCCGAAAACCCATCAAGTACATGGAGAGATGATATTGGCCTCAGCAAAAGCAGCATGAGTTGGAGTCAGGAGGGCTTCAGAGATAGTGAGATTTCCATACGTGGAAGCTGTGATGTTTCACTCTGAGTCAGAACCAGAATGAATATTCGCCCAAGGGAGGGATGGAAAGGTCAGTGTTAGAGCAATTGAAGTAATAGTGCTTGGAACATGGTAGACTGAGACCCTGAGGAGTTTGAAGGCATTCAGTAAATGGTTGGAGAGAATGATGACAAGGAGCAGGGGAGATTGGGGAAGAGTGCGGGCACAAGAGTATCAGGGGTTACAGATACAGAGGTGGGTTCCTTAGAGACCATAGGAAGGAGACTGTGTTTTCATTTGATAAGGGATCACAGTTGTGGAAGATTTGAGTTAGGGGAGTCAGGATCTAACTTAAACAGATCATTTTACTCCTTTATAGAACAGAGTGGAGGAGTACTTAGAGTGGAAATTTAAATGTGGGGACAAGATTTGGGTAAGTTAAATGGAACTGTTGGACGAATCAGTGCAGATAAAAGGGAAACTCACCACTTTGGGGGGGCCAATCTCTAGAAGCCTGAAACCTGGGTCTCCTTGTAGCTCAGGGTCTGCCCTGGTCCATCTGCTAAAGGCCTCTCTAGAATTAAGAGACCAGTTCTGTCATCAGGACAATCAGCACTTCTCATGAAGTGCTTGTTTACACTGCAGTTTTTTTTTTTACTGGAATGGGAGGTCCTCAAGGGTAAGATCCCTACCTGCTTCGTGTTATATGATTCTCTGGGCACGATATAGCTCACGGCAAGCATTCAGTAAATGTCTGTTGAGTAAATGATGACGTGCAACTGGTTAATGGCTTGGCTCCCTTTTCCCCAGGGCAGAGTCAGATTTTGTTCGAGGGCATTTGAATCTCAAATTCACAGAATTGAGTATGATTTATTAGACTGTGCCCTTGGCTATCATTGACACCTGGTTCCTGTTGCAGGAGAATTCAAAACCTGTACAATACTTTTCAGTGATGTTGTGACATTTACTAACATCTGTGCAGCCTGTGAACCTATCCAGATAGTGAATATGCTTAATTCAATGTACTCCAAGTTTGACAGATTAACCAGCGTCCATGATGTCTACAAAGTAAGCACAATTTGGAATGGAAGTTCCAGTAGCCTATTTCTTCACTGATCTGTGGTTTGGTGGGAGTAGGATGAAGAAAAGGGGTGGTAATTAAGGAATTTTAACTTTTAACAACACACAGGGCTGAAATACAAAGAAGGCATTGTTTTTCCAGAGGACAGTTTTCTACTCCCTAGGTTCATCAGAAAGTCTAACCCAAATCACATGAAGCTGATATTTACATAACAGTCTACTCCATCATCGTTGGAATTATTTGAATTTGGGGGGGGACTTATTTTCACAAAGAGTAGGCAGACCTATCTTTGTAGCCTCTCATGACTGGTTTCTGAATCACTTTTCTTTTGACACTTTTCCCTCATGTCTTCATATTCTTAGCAAATAATCATCAGTCTTAATATGGTTCTTCCATCAAGTTAGGAAATGGCATGCCAGGGTTAGTGCATGAAGGAAACCTCTGAATAACCCTTTTTTTCTTATAGGTTGAAACTATAGGAGATGCCTATATGGTAGTAGGAGGTGTGCCCGTGCCTATTGGAAGCCATGCTCAGAGAGTGGCTAACTTTGCCTTGGGGATGAGAATTTCTGCAAAAGAAGTGATAAATCCTGTTACTGGAGAACCCATTCAGGTAAAGATAATTTGCTTAAAACCAATGTCTCGCACACAGAAAGTAGAATAGCACTATGGCACTGTCCTCCTGCTGTTCATCGATTTGCTCAAGCGGGCACCAGTAACGTCTCCATTGTGAGACTTGTTACTGTTTTTGGCATATTGAATACACAACGGAGAGCTTTCCAGGCTCTGCTGTATGGGTGGTATACTCTAGGTAGCTTGCCGGGCTCTCCAAGAGTAATGGAGGAATCGAACTCGAGTTGGCCACTGTGCTATAGCTCCAGAAAGTAGAATATTGTATATCAATTCAGTTGGTGGCTGGGCATGTTAGTAATGACAGGTATTTCTCCTGACTCTTCTCCTGCATGTGTTCCCAAGTAATAGAATTATTTTTCCAATTATTGTCCTAAGTCTCTCAAATTTTAGGGGAGACTTTGGAATTTTAGGCTTTCATGTGATTTGCTGCAAGTTTCCTTTTCCATACTGTGGGGTAGTACAGAGCTTATTGCTTCACTTACTTTGTTTCCCCAATCCATCTCAGATGCTGGCTCACTTATAAGTCCTGATACTTTTGTTCACACATTTTCAACAAGTGGGTCAGGTTTGCTAAATTGCCAACTTTTAATAAATAGCAGTACTCCTAAATTTTTTTAAAAATAGCCAACTTTTCTTCACTTAGGGAAATTGTGTTTCCAACATGCTGTCTGACAGGTTCATACCTCAGGCTATGGAGTGAAAGAGCCTCCAGCCAGCAGGCTAGACACACAGCTTTCCTTCTGCATGGCTACTAGCAAGGCAGCTGTTCACCTTTCTCACAGGAAGCCACTCTTTCAAGTTTAGAAGCTTGTTCACACTATAAGAGTGGGAAAATTCTGGAGATTATAACAATACTTTTACTCAGTAGTTCCCCACCTGCTTTTAAAAATTGAAATCATTTTACTTCTCAGAATAAAACAAAACACTAACTAAAACCCATTATAATAAGAAATGTGATTTTTCCAAATTATAAGATTCTGACAATGAATTCCACTCACCCTCACCACAACAATATAGAAGCTGAGAAATAATAGCAGGTTATTGTAGCCCCTGTAGTCTTGAGTAAAAGAAAACTGTAGGTAATCATAAAAACAATAAACCCACAAAACTTGACCTATTCTAAAGAGATGCATCTGCTGAATAAAACATCCCATGAAAGAATTAAATCAAGATGTGAAGCAAGTAACATAAATATATGGTCAAAAAGGAGTTAGTGTTTCTATTAAAGAGCTCTGCTGGACAAAAAAACAATTGAAGAGTTAATATTGTAGAAATAGTATATACAACTTAGCAATAGAGAGAGAAAACAATACTACAGCAATAAGTATAAACTTCATCAATAAATTCCTAAAAGTTATTTTTATGAATTTATCAAGAAGAAAACAGGAAAAGATGTTATTACATCTAAGATAAAGATAGAGACACCATTAACTATTCTCCAGAAATAGCATATTATGTCAGTTTACTTAAGGAAGTAGGAAAAGAACAATAAACATATTGTCTCTTAAGATAATTATGATGCCTTTTCTACATTAGTAATCTTTGACATCTTCTATTATTTTGCTCACAGAATCTTTACATTACATATGTGGAATATACAGAGGTCTTACTATGCATGAGACAGCATTCCTTGGTATTTTTAAAAAATGAATAAATAAGCCTCATTTCAGGAAGAATAAAATCAGGCATTAAAGGCTAACTGTCTAAGTCTGATTAGGATGTAGAAAGCTGCAAAATGGTAGTCCTCCCTCCCTCCCTCCTTCCTTCCCTCCTCCCCCCTTCCCTTCCTTCCTTCCTTCCTTCCTTCCTTCTTTCCTTTCTTTCTTTCCTTCTTTCTTTCCTCATCAGAAATTAAAGATTTAATTTGTTATATTAAATATAAATGAATTAAATTCCTGGATGTGACATGGAGATTTCTTCTTTCAAGGAGAATACCTTAAATATGTTCATTACTAGTATAGCAGAAGTAATCCACTAGAGCTGTAGGTAAGATATAGCTAGTAGTCAAAACTTTTGTGAACATTTAATGGCCAAGTGGGGACTGGAATGTCTGATCAGAATCCTCAGAAACCAAAGGGTGCTTGTCTTGGTCATTTCCAGCTGCAATCTGTATCCACCTACCAACCCATAGGACTTCATCAAATTCTTAGATTATTCAGTTTAAGTTAAGGGACAGGTAACAGGAAGAAACCCTCTGTGGTGGACATGACCTTCACCAAGTGCACTGCAGCAACTTTTTGAGTTCTGGAGGCAGAAGAAAATGGCAGAAAATAATATACCAAGACATAGAGAACCGGAAAATGCCTTCTCCCCCATCGAATCCTGCAAATCAGAAAGTAGAGAGTTTGACTATAGAGTGAAGTACTTTGTATGAAGCCAAAGGAAGTACTCAGACCGTTGCTGTGGCTCAGCTCTGATATACTGCCGGGGATATGGACCAGCACAGACTTCACAGTATTTAAGATATCTAGCAAAGAATGCTTAGATACAACTCAAATACAGATTAAATTCATACAACTCTGCTAAGAATTTTAAAGGATCTACTAGAAATGGGGAATGAAAGGTGTGGGGATGGGATGCAGAAAGAAAGAAGTAGAGTCCAAGAGGAGAATCAGGCCAAAATGGGCTTATTGAAAAGAGAGTGCTCCTAGGTGGGTTTCATAAGCCTCTAGATAAACTAATGAAGATTGCACCAATCTGTGTTTTAGCATGGATTTATTTTGATGGAAAGGAGGTCTGGTGTTGGTTAACTAGCACCAAGGTCAGGTAGGCAATCTTTTGTTGTGGGTTCCAGGGATTCTGGAGATAAAGGGCCGACAGAGATGGAACTGCATATGCAGGTTTCAAAGTGTCCTTCTCTGTGCAGATCCAACAGGGAACAACATTTTGAACAGATGGGAAGTATATACACACTGTATCTCTTCCTTCCTCTTTTCCTTGTTTTATCTCGGTCTATCCAATTGAATAAAGATTTTAATATTTGAAGTAAACATTTTTATGGGCTTAATAGAGATTGGACACAATAGAATAAATGAGCACAGAGCAACAGAAGTTATTTAAACTTGGTTATAAAAATTAACTATAAAAAATAGAACCTAGTATCCTAGTATCTTAGAATTATTAAATGGATTATCTATCATATGTGAAATGTGTTCTAAAATAAAATAGTAAAAATGGGTCACAAGAAATATTTGAAGTAACAATGGTTGAGTTTTTTTCAACATTGTTGAAGGATACCAACCTATATATCCAAGAGTTTAGCAAACCTAAATGAGATAAATACAAAGACAAACACTTCTAGTTAAACACAGTAAAAGTCCTACACAGTATAAAAAGACAATGAAGATAAATGTGAAAAAAAAATTGAGAAGGAAGAAGAATATCAGACTAATAGCACAGCGGTAGGGTGTTTGCCTTGTGCGCAACCAGCCCGGCCGAGCCGGGTTTGATTCCTCTGCCCCTCTCGAAGAGCCCAGCAAGCTACTGAGAATATCTCGCCTGCAAGGCAAAGCCTGGCAAGCTCCCCGTGACGTATTCAATATGCCAAACACAGTAACAATAAGTCTCACAATGGAGACTTACTGGGCCCGCTGGAGCAAAATCGATGAACAATGGAAGGATAGTGCTAGTGCTAGTGCTAGAAAACTATAGAAACTATAGTAAACTACCAGTCCTACTTAGTGTATTTACCAATACCACAGATACATGACACTACACAAAAATTAGTTGAATATACAATGGGCTAAAAATGAAAAAGGAAAATTAAATTAAACTTATTTTAAATCTTAGAAATAACAAAATTGGAGTAATTTCACTACCTAATTTAAAGAATTATTTTACAGCTGACACGTGGTGGATATGGAGTTGGAATATTGTATGCCTAAAACTCTTTCATTAACAATGTTGTAGATGCAGGTAGCACTGCACTGTAGCACTGTCCTCCCGTTGTTCATTGATTTGCTCGAGCAGGCCCAGTAACGTCTCCATTGTGACACTTGTTGTTACTGTATTTGGCATATTGAATATGTCACGGGTAGCTTGCCAGGCTTTGCCATGCGGGCAAGATGAAAGTAATTAAATAAAAACTAAGAAGAATAAATAAAACACAGGGTCCCTTTTTATTGAGCTTCTCTCTGTACAGATCAGAGTGGGGATCCACACAGGACCGGTTTTAGCAGGTGTTGTTGGGGACAAGATGCCACGGTACTGCTTGTTTGGTGATACTGTAAACACAGCTTCTAGGATGGAAAGTCATGGTCTTCCTGACAAGGTGCATCTCAGCCCAACAGCCTACAGGTAGCCATCCATTCAATCATTGGTTCTGCCTTTCTTTGCCCTGCCCCCACCCCAACAAAAAGAACTTAGCAAGTATGGGATGGCTGCCCGGTGGGGAAGGTGGTAGGGGTGGGATGGTGGAGGATTTCCGGAAGAAATCCATGTGTTTTTCTTGCCACACTGTGTTATAAGATAGATTTTATTTGCAGGGAGCATATAAGCAAATAAACTAGTCCAAATTATAGCCAATGGCCAAATCCTATCAGTTGTCTTTTTTAAAAAATAAATAATGTTTTATTAAAACAGCACACTTCTTTTTTTCATGTATATTCTATGGCTGCTTTTATGCTACAGCAGCAATGTTGAGTAGTTGTGACAGAGACCATATGGTTTAGGTATAAAGCATAAAATATATGCTGTATCACTGTATCACTGTCATCCCATTGTTCATCGATTTGCTCAAGCAGGCGCCAGTAACATTTCCATTCATTCCAGTCCTGAGATTTTAGCAGCCTCTCCTTACTCGTCCTTTCCAATAGTGCCTTATTGGAAGCTCTTTCAGGGTCAGGGGAATGAGACCTGTTATTACTGTTTTGGGCATATCGAATACGCCACAAGGAGCTTGCCAGGCGCTGCCATGAAAATATATGCTATCAGGTCTTTTATAAAAGAAGGGAAACATGTAAAGTGTTCGAATGAGAATGACAACAACCTTGGGGTATATTAGGTGCTGAGGGAAGATAAAAAGGAGTGCCAAGTTCCGATAAGAGCTGTGCTTTGATGCGCGCACACAGGCACTGCATAGGTGGTTCTAGAAATAGGTTTGCAGAGGTGAGTGCTGTGCTGGAACAAGAAAATCTGCTGGTGGTGTCACAGAGATTGTCTGGTATCTCCCTCTGTCATTGGCCAACTGTTCACAGTCAGAGCTCACACCCCCCCCCCTCTTCCCACCTGCCTCTCTTCTCCCCTGGGCAGACTGTGGCTAAGGTTTGAGAGACCCTCACTCTCCTGGGTCTGCTATCTCTCCCCCCCCACTCTCTTCTCACTGTAGAAAATTCTCAGGCCACAGACCCGTGATGTTTTATACCTGGTATATTGTTTTTCTCTCATACAGTGCTCTGGAAAACCAAGGGTTTGAAATCATTGAAAGGGGTGAGATTGAAGTGAAAGGGAAAGGGAAAATGATTACATACTTTCTGATCCAGAACCTGACTGCCTCCGAGGATGAGATCATGGGCCGAGTACTGTCTGAGCTGGATGACAAGGGTAAGCAGAGAAAAGTGGCTTGTCCTAGAAGCAGAGCATCTGTTCCTTCTAATCGTTTGGGATGTGTTTGGTTGGGTCCTTGGTTTGGAAGGTTCAGCCCTGGAGTCCTCTCCACCCATCACCAAGCCACTACCTCCCACTCCACCAAAGCTGCCCAGAACATTCCTCCTGTGGCTGGATGTGAGGACAGGCCCAGAGATGGAGCTAGGATAAAGGGCTCCTCTAACCTTTGCTTCCAAGGTTCTTCCCTGTGCAGGAAAGGGACTTTTCTTTCTCCCACTGGCTTCTCCTGCCGCTGAGGTGGCAGTGCTCTGGTCTTCCTCTTCTTACGGGGAAGCTTTCCTCTCACACTGAAATCATTCATTTTATTCACTCTTTCCTGACATCCATGCACTACCAGTTCCAAGAATTACAAGAGAGGAGGTTTAGGGTCACACAACCAGGCTGAGCTCAGCAGGGATTGCCCTTTGGCTTGGGGTGCTTTCATAAGCTGCAGGGAAGGGGAGGGAACTCAATGACCTGGAGCAAGTGCTCTACATGCTCTACATACATGAGTGCAATCCCTGCCCCTCACAGCTTCCACATGTGCAGCTGGGTAGCAGCCTGTGATGATCTTACTGGGTGGCCCCAGCCCCTCATATTTGGGTCAGAGCATTGAACAGTGTGGCCCAGTTGGCCAAGTATCCACAGTCCATGGCCCCCAGCATCCCCGACACCTCCCCTGCACCATTTAGGAGGCCTCCCTTCAGAGAAGCAGCAGTTGGATGCCAACAGCAAGGTCTCCCTCAGGGGCAAGATTGGGAATGCTGACCCAAGGGGAGAGTCACACACAGGAGGCAGCTCTGAGGCTGACCAGTGAGAATGGCTTCACTCCCACAGATCTCAACACCAGGGTTCTGGTATCTCACAGGAAGAACTCAGGCAGGCCAGAGTGATAATATAGTGGGTATGGCATTTGCCTTGCATATGCCAACCTGGGTTTGATCCCTGGTATCCCATATGGTTCCCCGAACACCACCAAGAGTAATTCTTGAGTGCAGAGTCAGGAGTAACCCCTGAGCATTGCTGGGGCTCTCTGGGACTCTTGACCAACACCTGTCCTCTCCACATTTGAAGGTGTCTCAATAGGACAACAGGACTCATGGTTACTGTTTCCTTGGGTTGGACTAGGAGCCAAGTATTTGAAGAGCTTTCAAAATTGCCCTAAGTATTTTCATTCAAATTCTACTCCCCTCAGTGTCTCAGGGTCTGTGGGCTGGTTCTGGCCACATGTTACACTGGGACAAATTATATACTGGAAACAACTTTGTGGAAAAACCAGAGCCACTCTCCTCTTTCTGGCCTTTAAATTTCTAGACTCGGGAAACCCCAACATGGTTCCCTCACCTCCTGCCCTTATTGCTATGCTATCTTCAAGGCTACTCGAGAGTGTTCATATTCTTTCCTTTGCTCTCCCTGGTGGCCAGGAAAATAGGCAGGGTCCCCTGCTGATTATGAGAGGAAGGGGCAGCTAGAGGCTTTGGTACCAATAGAGAAGGTCCCTGTATTCAAACCCCCTGCCCCGGCTGCTTCCTCCTGTGTACCCCACAGGGACACCCCTGAGCTTTCTAGTTTGAGGATCAGGGTTGGAGTCAGAAGACTCGAAACATCTTCAGTTCTGAGATGAAATCAGAATAAAAGCCACCAAGAGGAGATGGTGAGTGGAAGAGTCTCCCCTGAGGACAATATGGAGCCCCAGAAAGAAGAAGAGGGATTTGGAGGGAGGGAAGTAGCACCCCCAATCCTGCCTGCAGTCTCGGTGCCATTAGGAAGAGGTCCTGGTAACTTGAGGGTAGAGGAACAGCGACCCCAGCTTACCCCTGGCCAGTGGCCATCACGCATGGACACAGCACAGGCTGGTATGTAGCACTCAGCGTGGCTCTTGACCTGTTTGCTCTGCTCTTGGTCCTTTTCCTCGGGTTTCCTAAGAGGAACCTGGGCCAGCAAAGCCAGAGAGGGTGTCTGGCTGTGTCCCTGCTATATCTGGACACTAGTGCAGAGCTGGCAGGGCGACCTCATGCGGAAACTGCTCCTAGGTCGGCCCGAAGACATGGGGAACTCGGATACAGATCACATGAATGGGGAAGGCATGGCAGGAGGCTAAGAACCAACTGACTGGACAAAGGTGCAGGGAAAGGAAACAGTGTTAGAGAACCTTCTCGAGGTGTTCAAGTGGCTGGAGAGGGCGACTCAGTTAATCCATGTATGTGGAAGGACTCTCCTTTGGCAGATGGATGGGAAATGACCCCAGTGTGCAGACTGTGTTAAGATTTGGGTGACAGCTGTCTAGAGGTGGACTTCCTTCTTGTGCCTTCTGGGTGACTGTCTCCTTCCTCCCAACTCAGCAGGAAAATAATCAGAGTTGAAAGTCACAGGAAAGAGGGCACCTAGGAGAGCGCACCCACAAGCTGGCCTCCTTCTTTCCCCCTTGCTTCCCAAAGCAAGTGCAGGGCTGGTTTCTCAAGGGAGTGTACACATCAGATGCAAATGTTCCATGGATGCTGACCTCTGAGCTCTGGTTTGGAACAGAAGAACCGCTGCCAGGTCCCGCCCCCTGAAATAGCCAGGGGCTGTGGGGCTCGGAGTTCCCCCAAGAAAGACCTCTGCTGTGTTGCAGGAAGCTTTCAGGCACATCTTCCTTACCCTTCCATCTCCTCCTGCTTCTTTGCAGAGGGCAATGCTCAGGGAAGCCAGAAGGGCAAGACCGTGGCCATCATGAAGTATGCAGATAACCGGGACCCACTCCCCCAGAAGGAGGCTGCGGATGGTGAGTGCTGCTTAAACACGCAGAGACAGTGTTAGTGGGGGATGAGACGCCCAGCAAGGACCAGCTTAGCTGTCACGTGGGCCCCACATGCTTCTGATGGTCATGCCACAGTCTTTTGAATTCACTGGGGCTTTATGTTCAGTCCTTTCTCAAACCACTCACCGTCATTCCCACTCTCAAGTGTTCTTCTCCAAGGCATCTCTGATACCCGGAAAATTGCATCTCTCTCCATGTACCCACAATATTAAGTTTCTCTGGACACTGTGTCCTCTGCTGGTAGGGACTGCTGCCAGTGCTGGGGAAAGCAAGCCACCACTTTCTGGTGCTTGGATCCAGCTCAGGTGGAGTCTTGGATTGGGGAGATGAGAAGCTCTGAGAGAACTTCCTGCTGTTCCCAGAGAGGGGCTCCCCCTGCCAACTCTGGCTGACTAGAGTTGTGTGTTTTGCTGACACTGTCTGGGCCTCAAACAATCATCCAAATGCAATTACAATCTGGGATAGAAAGAGTCCTGGCTCTAGTGTGGTGGCTGAGGAAGGCATTGCTGCTCCTGGCCTCAGGCACAGATGTGCTTTGTGGCCCCTCCTTGAGAGAGCTGAAATTTTTCTAGAGGAAAAGACAACAAGTAATGAAAGAAATAAGATCACTTCAGAGTGTGAGCAACACGATGAAAGAAAATTAAGTTGGAGAATGGAGGAGAAAGCCAAGGAGGGAGCAACCTTTCTGCTGACATAGGCTCAAAAGGAAGAAGCCAGCCGTGTGCCAGTGCCATGCTCATTGGCAGAGATGAGCTGAACCAGACCAAAAACCAAGGCCAGTTTGTGTGTAGAGGGAAGGGCAGGTGAGAAGGAGTGAGAAGTGAGTTGCCAGGATGAGGAGAAAGGCAGGAAGGAGTCTTGGACCATCTGGCTTAGAGCACAGGCAAAGAGGGGAGAGTGGGAAGGCTGTGAGTTTCCCCAAGAACATAAAGGGGAGAGGTTCTCTCCCCTCTCCTGCAGGCTGCTCCACAGATGGTTCTGGAGCCGTCTTGGAGCTTCCGCCTGCCCCAGGAAAGCAAATTCACTTTCTAACTTGGAGGACCCTCCAAGAAGAAATTGACAGGGACAGGGCCAGAGACCCCAAGTTGCTGACAGAGAGGGAGAAACATCTCTCTCACTGAGAACCTCCCTAGTGGTGTTGTTTTCTTGGAGGAAGAAACAAACCACCAAATCCTAAGGAATAACAGAGGCCACCCTCACCTTCATTTCAGTTGTGGGGGTAGGAGCAGGAAGGGGCACTGGGGCCATTCTCAGAACAGCATCAAAGACTTGCAGTTGTGAAGTTGAGGAAACTGCCATGAAATCCCATGTCTCGGACATGCAAAGGCAACACTCAATGTTCCAGCTTCTTGTCTTTGGCTCTCTGTGTCAGAGTGAGAGATTTTCCTCACACCAGGGGTGGGCCACTGGACATGGGCATCCCAAAGACCGAACCATATAGATTTCCTAATAGATTTCTGATTTCTGGGCAGGTGGATTCATGATGAATTGCCCACACTGTGAATGGCGAACTGTGTGGCGTGAGCCAGAGGCTTGGAGAAGTAAGGGCAGAGGCAGCTGGGTCCTGGGCCTTCCCCAAGCTACCCAGCCTGGTCCAGCCACACAGACACAGCTTTGAATAACTTCTCCAGGTCATTTGAGTTTGAGGTCATCAACAATATAATCCTCCCTCCCTCCCTCCCTCCCTCCCTCCCTCCCTCCCTCCCTCCCTCCCTCCCTCCCTCTCTTTGTCCCTTCCTACCTCCCTCCCTTCCCCCACCCTCCATTCCTCCGTTCCTCCGTTCCTCCCTCCCTCCCTCCCTCCCTCCCTCCCTCCCTTCCTTCCCATCTTTCTTTCTTTATTTTTTTGCCCTGTTGGGAATGGAACCCAGAGCCTCACACATGCCCAGCCACTGAGCCACCTCCTCACAGTCTATTAGCTGGGGCAGGGGAGCACCTGGAAATGCTCAGGAATCACTCCTGTTGGTGCTTGAATAACTGTATGTGGTGTCAGGAACCAAGTCCAGTTGGCCACATGAACTTTAACCCCTGTATTATCCCTCTGGCTCAGCAACCACAGAATTTAGCCAAGAGGATTTATGCCGCTTCCTCACTGAGGCCAGGGGTGTGGTTGTTCTTTGGCCTTTTCAGCTGTATCAGCATGGCACGCTGCTCTATTCCCACTCTCCCACATCCCTGACACTTTTTCCCTTGGTTCCCGGGTGGGCCTCCAAGGAATATTTCCTTCCACTGCCAAAGTCTAGGGACCCTCTGGAGCCAAGGCCATGGGCTCAGGCTCCAAGCCTGGGTCCCAAATCTCTAGGTCCTTGGTGACCCTTCAGGGATATCCTCCATGTGCATGTTCTCGGCACTTCAACTTCAGAGCCTTTCTGTGTGCGAGCTTCATGGAGCTGTGGGAAGTGGGGCCCCACGACCCTCTCTCCTGTGCTTATCCCTATTTCCCCCAATATCCAAGGGTGTGGGAGCACACAGAGCTGGAGAGGAGAGGAGAGCCCAGAGATCCTCCAAAGGGCCAGCCCACCCCCCCCCACCCCCAGGTCGTCTCCCCTGCCCTGGCTTTCTTCCAAGGGGACTTGATGAATCTTAGGGAGGGTCTGCGAGCAGCAGAGGGGAAGCAGACACCCACAGCATGGCCCAGGCCTACCAGCTGCACCCAGGAGCTCATTTACATGTCAATAATCTCCTTTTTTTTCACTCTTCTATGTATCCGGTGTAAGATGTGGCAGTGGAAAAACTCCTGTGTGTAATTAAGCAGGAGTCCTCAGTGGGAGAGAGCTTGGTGCGTATTGACCCAGATACTGAAGCAATCACCTTTTAGTATTGACCAAAAACTGGCCATCCAGCTGTTCCTGCTGGCAGACTATTCTGACATCTCGTCAGAACCCTGTTCATGTGTTTTTCAAATTTCCACTTCCTTCATCTCATCTCTACACTGATTCTCCTGAGGATCCAAGTCACGGGTTCTAGGAAGACTTGTGTCTGGCACTTTGGAAGGAGCCCAGGGACCTCTTGGGAGGTGGCCCTTCCTTGGAAATTGCAGTCCACTATGGGTTCCAGGCAGGCTAAATCAGCTGGCAGGACTGCTTCCCCAAGCCCCTAATCATATTCTGGAGGACATGCAAAGGGGAGTGTGTCATGTTCCTGCTGCCTGCTGACGGGTGCTGAGTGTCTCCAGTTGGACTCACTCTAAGAACTTTCCCACTGTTTGCAATTCCCCTGCTGGGTAATTCTTGGATGAGTTTGTGGTCACTTCATTGCTGGGGTCCCTGTCTCTTACTTATAAAGTCTTGATAATGGAAGTCTTTCCCAGAGATATCCAATTAGCCAAGGTCTATCTGGTTTGAGGCCAGAGTAAGGAGTTTGTACTCCTATCTCGATGTCTTTTTTTTTTCTTTTTGGGTCATACCCAGCAATGCTCAGGGGTTACTCCTGGCTTTGCACTGAGGAATTACACCTGGTGGTGCCATGGGGGACCATATGAAATGACGGTGATCAAACCCAGGTCGGCTGTGTGCAAGGCAAATGCCCTACCTGCTGTACTATTGTTCCAGCCCCCTACCTTGATGTTTTAAGAGCCCTTTTGAAGACTTCATGAGTGTAGAAATTGAACTTTCCTGGTCTTTGCTAGCTGGGACTAACGAAAAGCATGGTATTTTGTTTGTAACTGGGACCTTTTAGAAAGAGGAAGTTCATCAGCAATGTTCTCTGGAAGGAAGACTCTGGAGGTACAAATAAAGTCTTTGGAGACTTGGGTTTGATTAGAGAACGATTTGTGATTGGTCTACTCTGTCATGTGTCTACCTTGAGGTCACAGGCACATGTAGCATCAGAACTGTGGGAGTGGTATGGTATCTCCCTACAGTGTTTGGCAGAACAGACGGTTGGGCCTCACCCCATGGGTCTGGAGGAGACCTTGGAGTCTGGTTTTTTAACCCTCTTCTCAGGCAGAACACACCACAGGCTGATGCCCACCTTCAGGAGGAGCATTAGGATGAAATCAGAATTCTGGGCCCATGTCCAGGGTCTGGTACCCAGTAAATATCTGTGTCCCTGGACAAGGCCCCAGGATTAATTTCCTACATCCTAGAAGGAGAGGAGTAGAATGTCTTGTTTGGGGGAGGGTCTCTTTGAGAAATAAATATGATACTGTGTATGATCTGAAAACTGTAAAATGCTGAAGATATGTATGCTACTGTGCTGGAGCAATAGCACAGTGGGTAGGGCATTTGCCTTGCACGCGGGTTCAATTTCTCAGTCCCTCTCGGAGAGCCTGACAAGCTACTGAGCGTATCCCGCCTGCACATCAGAGCCTGGCAAGCTTCCAGTGGCGTATTCGATATGCCAAACACAGTAACAACAAGTCTCACAATGGAGATGTTACTGGTGCCTGTTTAATGTATGCTATAGACAGATAGGAGATTATAACAGCTGTTTCGTTACTTGGAGAAACTATTGGTGGTTCTAGTCACTTACCAGTGTTAGTGAAATCCTAATTATTGGATATAAGTACCCAATAAGGTTTCATAGAGCCTTGTAAAGTCTGAAAATTAAGTCTTGGCACAAAACTGTAGAAGGACTGCAGAAGGTTTTAAAGAAACCATCTATTTCAAGCCAGGCATTTTGACTAGTGGGCAGAGAAGATCCATGTGGGGGTGAGGCCCCAGCTAGACAGAGTCCAGGGCAGGTGGCAAGCATGGGGTGGGAGATTCGGAGGGGTACTGGGAGAGTCTCACCGACGCTATGGACTCAGAACAGGACAGGAACACAGCAGGGGCTTCTGGGAGCTGGAGATATAATTCCTTCAGGCCATGATCTCTTTTCCATGCACAGGTCTCAAGGGGGTATAGATGGTTCTAGAATGGTGCCACCTCCTGGAATCTGGACACAGAAATTCTGTTTGGATTTTTCTCCAGATATCATTTTTTGAATCCCTGACTTTGTTTTCCAGGCCACACTCTGGTCAAGGTAGCCTGCCCTTCCCTGCATTGCCCCTGCCCCCACCCTCTGCCCCAGATCAATTGGACATGTTGGAAAATTAACCCAGAAGGAACCAAGTGGGAGGAGAGAAAGCAGAGACCATGAGGAATGAAGGCCAGTTTGGGGCAGGGCAAGGAGAGAGGGTATGGGGGTGGTGGTGGTGGTAGGGAATACTGCAAGAGACACTGGGCTGGATTAGCAGAATGGGGTGAAGCTGAGAGGATGGGTCTGAAGACCCAGCAGTCTGATTTCAGGGTCAAATCGCTCCCCAACCCCGTCAGAGAGAATCAGAATGGAAACCAAGATGTGTCTTCCCCTCCCTTATTCTGTATCCCCATTGCATGTCCTTTATGAAGTGTCCAGACTGTGATCACTGGTCCATGGCTCAAATCCCACCTTTATTCTTCCAAACTCCACATTTCAGGGCCAGAGAAATAGTGTAGCAGGTGGGGCACTTGCTTTGCATGCAGTCAACTGGTTTTATTGCTGGCATCCCCTATGGTTCCCCAAACACAGCCAGGAGTGATTCCTAAGAACAGATCCAGGAGTGATCCTTGAGCTCTGCTGGGTGTTGGCTTAAAGCAAACAAACCAAACCCCACACTGCAGCACCCCCTCCCCCCAAAATTCTCATATAATAAGGTGATGTGATAGTGCTTTTCTGAATAATGAAGTATGTCTTCTGCAGCCATTCTGGGCACTTAAATCATTCTCGATCTATGGGAGTTTCTAAATGACTTTTAATTATTTCCCAGGCTAGTTTTCTCTACTAAAGATTATGGTTTTTAATGTATGTTATAGAAGGAGTATTTAGTTTTCACACAAAGTAATAATTTCAAAACCTGGAAGTGCAGATAATCCCATCACTGCAGACTGAATCTGTCTTCCTGGGCTAATGTGCTTGTGTGTGTGTGTGTGTGTGTGTGTGTGTGTGTTTGTATGTGTTTATGTGTGAGTGTGTGTGTGAGAGAGATAGAGAGACAGAGAGAGATAGAGAGAGACAGAGACAAAAAGATAGGGGGTAGGAGGGTTGGAGGGAGGGGGAGAAAGAAAGGGAAAGAGAGTGCACAGTCTAACTCGTTCTCTTTTTTTTTTTTACAAAAAATGGCGTTGTCACATACAGTTTTGTAAGTTAGCAGGTCATACATTTCTTACCCTTGAAACCTTTGACACATTTTAAAATAGAGGAGAGAAATTTAAAAGAGACATCATGCATTTTGACCTGGTCCAGTGGTCTTCCATGGGACTTCTGCTGTTATATACCCAAAGCCATATTTTAATTGTATCAAATGGAAACACCACCTATCCTCTCATTTTGTATATTAATAATTCTGGGAATCTTGAGGCTTTCTTTATTTTCTAAGAAAGGCAAACCTAAAACCACAGTTAAACTGATCTAGATGATTCCACAAGTCTAGATATTAGTAATGCATACGATGTGCATTGCAGTTTTCAATTAATCAGAAAAGTTAATTAACCAGAACATTACATTTCCCAACTGTGCACAATAATGAGCATTAACTGTAGCAAAGTGATGGTACAAATAGTCCTCAGGATTGTGAGCAATGGTCTTTGGGGAGCCAAAGATGATACATGAGAATTCATTTCAAGTAAACAAAGAAATTCTTCCACCATCTGGACTGTGGAATTGGCTTAGATTAACATGTCAAGTGTGTGTGTGTGTGTGTGTGTGTGAGAGAGAGAGAGAGAGAGAGAGAGAGAGAAAGAGAGAGAGAGAGAGAGAGAGAGAGAGAGAGAATTCCAAGAGAGTCCAAGAGAGCTTACAGTTCTGCACTCATCAGGTCTTGCTTGAATTGTTTGGAAGCCTCGGTTTAAACTGGAGTCATGTTTTGTCTGCCCTGCTTTCAACAGGCTGTCTTGGTTCTTTTCCCATCAATCCTAGCCTGTCTTTTTCTCCCTGTTGAGCAAGGAAGTTTTCCTCAAGAAGAGAAAGTGGTAAAAGAGAAATAGAAGTACAAGGGAAATAGTCATACAACTATAAGAGGAACACAATTAAGATAAGCAAGAAGACAAAAAATCCCACGTTAGAGGAGAAACTCATGTGCTCTGAGGGCTGAGAATAACTCAGAAATGAGAAACCTAGTCAAAAGTTCGGGAAAGGAATTAGAAAGAAGAAAAAAAATGTTTAGAAGTTTTAAATAAAGGGGAAACAGAGAGGTCTGTAAATTATTATTTTTTATTTCTGCATATACTTCCAATTTTTTTGTGATATGTGAGGCTGAAAAACAGAAGATTCATCCTGGCCACAGGAAGATCCTGATGTGGCACTTCAGGAAGATCCTAGAAGCGGCACATCCTGAACAACAGGGTCTGTCCATCGACAGCAAAAGGGACCGTTGCCTCCACTGTATTCCTTCCTATTTTTTTTTTCCCCTTTATTTTATTTTATTTTTTTTAAAGTTGTAGATTTACAATTTTTTGTGCTTTGGTTTCAATTATACAATGATCAGATACCCATCCCTCCACCAGTGCCCATTGTCCACCACCATGGATAATATCCCTCCCACCCCCATCCCCCCATCCCCCCGTCTCTGTGGCAGGGCAATCCCCTGTGTTCTCTCTCTCCTTTTGGGTGTTGTGGTCTGCAAAAGAGGCATTGAGTGGCAAACATGTTCAGTCCATAGTCTACTTTCGACATGCATCTCCCCTCCTGGGAGGATCCTCCAAACATCCTTTATTTGGTGCTCCCTTCTCTATCTGAATAGCCCTTTCCTCTAGGATACCCGGCTGGCCTCTAAGTTATGGAGTAATCCTCCTGGTGCTGATCTCAGCTATTCTTGGGTATTAATCTCATACTTTGTTACTTTATATCCCCCAGATGAATGCAATCTTTCTATGTCTATCCCTCTCTTTCTGACTCATTTCGCTTAGCATGATACTTTCCATATTGTACCACTTGTATGTAAATTTCATGACTTCATCTTTTCTAAGAGCTACATAGTACTCCATTGTGTAGATGTACCAAAGTTTCTTTAACCAGTCATCTGTTCTTGGGCATTCAGGTTTCTTCCAGTTTCTGGCTATTGTAAAGAGGGCTGCAATGAACAAACAAGTGCAGATGTCACTTCAACTATACATTTTTGCCTCTCTGGGATATATTCCCAAGAGTGGTATTGCTGGGTCAAATGGGAGCTCAATTTCTAATTTTTTGAGAATCGTCCATACTGTTTTCCAGAAGGGCTGAACCAGTGGACATTCCCACCAACAGTGAAGGAGTGTCCCTTTCTCGCCACATCCACGCCAGCATCGGTTGCTTTTGTTCTTTTGAATTTGGGCCAGTCTCTGAGGTGTGAGATGGTATCTCATTGTGGTTTTGATCTGCATCTCCCTGATGATTAATGATGTAGAGCATTTTCTCATGTGCTTTTTTGCCATTCGGATTTCTTCTTTGAGAAAGTTTCTGTTCATTTCATTGCCCCATTTTTGGATGGGGTTGGATGTTTTCTTCTTGTGGAGTTTAACCAGTATTTTGTATATTCTGGATATCAACCCCTTGTCAGATGTGTATTCGGTGAATATCCTTTCCCATTCTGTAGACTGTCTTTGTATTTTGGTCACTGTTTCTTTGGAGGTGCAGAAGCTTCTTAGTTTAAGATAGTCCCATTTATCTATCTCTGTTTTCACTTGCTCGGCCAGTGGCGTGGCATCTTTGAAGATACCATTAGCTTCAATGTCATGGAGGGTTTTGCCAACTTTATCTTCAATGTACCTTATGGTTTCTGGTCTGATGTTGAGGTCTTTAATCCATTTTGATCTTACTTTTGTACATGGTGTTAGGCAGAGTTCTGAGCCTATTTTTTTGCATGTAGCCATCCAGTGATGCCAACACAATTTATTAAAGAGGCTTTCCTTACTCCACTTCACATTACTTGCACCTTTATCAAAGATTAGATGAGCATATGATTGAGGAGAGATGTCAGTGTATTCAACCCTGTTCCATTGGTCTGCAGTTCTGCCTTTGTTCCAGTACCATGCTGTTTTAATTATTACTGCTTTGTAGTACAGTTTGAAGTTCGGGAGGTTGATTCCTCCCATTTTCTTTTTCCCAAGAATTGCTTTAGCTATTCGTGGGGGCTTATTGTTCCATATAAATTTCAAGAGTGTTTGCTCCATTTCTTTGAAGAATGTCATGGGTATCCTTATAGGGATTACATTGAATTTATACAATGCTTTCGGTAGTATTGCCATTTTGACAATGTTAAGTCTCCCGACCCATGAGCAGGGGATATCTTTCCATTTCCTCATGTCCTCTTTTATTTCCTGAAGTAGCGTTTTGTAGTTTTCTTTGTACAGGTCCTTTACTTCCTTAGTTAAGCTGATTCCTAGGTACTTGATTTTCTGGGGCACAATTGTGAATGGGATTGTTTTTTTCATGTTGCTTTCTTCTCTCTCACTGTTTGCGTATAGGAAAGCCATGGACTTTTGGGTATTGATTTTATAACCTGCAACTTTACTATACGAGTCTATTGTTTCTAGGAGTTTTTTGGTGGAAGTTATTGGGTTCTCTAAGTAGAGTATCATATCATCTGCGAATAGTGAGAGCTTGATTTCTTCCTTTCCTACCTGAATGCCCTTAATATCTTTTTCCTGCCTAATCGCTATTGCAAGTACTTCCAGTACTATATTGAACAGCAGTGGAGAGAGTGGGCATCCCTGTCTCGTCCCTGATCTTAGAGGGAAGGCTCTCAGTTTTATTCCTTCCTATTTTAGCAACTCCGACTCCTTCTTGTTCTGTTTTAATTTTTGTTAAGTTAATCCCACATATGATACAATCAGGAGGACACAAAACAAGGAGATTCTTTGATCACAGTATTATTTAGAGGAAATTTTCTCTCCAAAGTCCTCATTGCATTTTTATGAGTTCAGGGGGGAGATAGGTTGTACAGTGATCCTTATACTTTTGGAGAAATTGAGGCACAGAAGGGCATTGATTAAGGAGAATTCATATTTGTGGGTGATGGCAAACCTAAAGGCAGACAGTTCTTGTCTTTTCAAGGGAAAAATTCTCTCTTTCATTAATTTATTTGCTATGGTAGCAAAACAAAACTGATCTCACACCTTTCAAATGCATTGTATCACTTATCAGACATGTTTGCATTTCTGAGATGCTCAGTCCATTTATCTATTCACCCACTTCTATATTACCCCATTTTTCTTCCCTTTGCTGTTGTGATAATCAAGGGTTGCAGACATGGTTGGTTATGGTTCTGCAGCTTGTGACTGAGGTGCTCTCCAGGAACTGCATGCATTGGCTGCGGTGCTTGCATACACTTGCCTATATGCTAAAGATTGAGAACTCTGCTTTAGGCAGTCAGGGGTAGGGTTGCTGACATCAGAGCCTTGGGGACAGAGCTCAGTGAATGCAGGCAGCACTGGGGATCAAAATCATGACCTTTTACTTGTCAGGCAGTTGAGGTTTGCCACTGACCCATCTCCAGGCTCTCCATTTCCTCTCCTCCCCCCTCCTTGGCTTTGGAGCTCCATACAGTGGAGTTCAGGACTTACTCCTGGCTCTGCACTCAGAGATCACACTTGGAAGTGCTCAGCAGACCTATGGGATGCTGAGGATTGAACCATGTGCAAGACAAACTCTGACCTCTCTCCAGTTCCTTTTAAAATAATAGTGCTTATACCCCAAAGGAAAAAAACAATGCTGCAATCAACTCTGTAACTCAAGTGAAAGGAAAATTTTGGAATAATAAAAGAAAATGAGAGCAAAAATTAGCAACAGCAAAGAGTAAAAGCAGAAAACCCAGACACTGGAATAATTAAGTTTTCCAAGAGCATAGGATATTGCTACATATGATTCAGCTCTCTGTGTATGTGTTTGTATGAGTGTGTGTGGGGGGGGGGAGGGGGAGCCTTAGTGGTGGTGGTGATACACTAAATGAATGATGTCACACTTAGCTATCTCCACCCTGGCCATAATCCATAAAATATGTCACATTTGAGTTTTGTGAACATTGATTCCTTATTAGATTAGTTTCATTTATGCGAGAACTAGATATTCCATGTGAATTCCCACCTAGAGATACCCCAGACACATGGTTCTAGATATCCCAGGAACACCTCTTCTTTGTTCCAGGATCCTCTCCCAGCATTTTCTCCTTATCCTGGGCCTGATAATGTGGATAAGTGTATTGATCAAATTTTTCCACATGTACGTCAACACTTAAAGTTCATCAATGACCATCACACTAGCAAGCTGAGCTTGTCTCAGTCGAATTGCTTGTATTGAGAACTACATTGCATTTTTGGCTATTAAAACAAAGGCTTGGGGCTGGAGTGATAGCACAGGGGGTAGGACGTTTGCCTTGCACGCAGCTGATCCGGGTTTGATTCCTGGCATCCCATATGGTGCCATCACCAGGAGTGATTCCTGAGTGAATGAGCCAGGAGTAACCCCTGTGCATCGCCGGGTCTGACCCAAAAAGCCAAAAAAAAAAAAAATCCATAAAAACAAAGGTTCGGGAAGAAGTCTGAGTTGCTTCCAGGACCTAACAGTAAAATTCATTATTTTAAGAACAAAAGGTTGAAGACAGAAGCCCTGTCTGTATTTTCTGAGTTTAAGGGCACTGAAGTTAGATGAGCCTCAGATCTCATGCAGGAATGTCTCTGTACCAGAATGTCCCTGGAGCAATGATGAATGTCAGACAAAGAAAGATTAGGCAGCATTGAGAGGCTGGAGAGATAGTACAGCAGGCAGAGAGCTTGCCTTGCATACAGCCGACTGGGGTTCTAACTCCAGCATCCCATATGGTCCCTCAAGCAATGCCAGGAATAAGTCCTGAGTGCAGGGCTAGGAATAGCCCCTGTGCATCACTGGTTATGGCATAAAAACCAAAACCAAAAGCAAACCAAACCAAACAAACCACAACAAAGAATTGGTATCGTTGAGTTTAAACTTTCGAGAGAAAGGAAATGAACATTGTGTTCACTGCTCTCTAGAAGCCATCTGATTTAACAATATTGACCAATCCAGGAAGGTAGGGCTCATCATCACTGCCCCACTTTGAGGCATCAGCAGTGTTACCAGTATCAGTGGCAGTGCCGGGCTGTTCCCTCAACCTTAGACCGTGTGATATCAGGCTCAGAACTCAGAGTCAAGGGACAGAGGGGATAATACAATGGGTTGGGAACTTTCCTTGCAAATAGCTGAGTCCAGTTTGATTCCTTCTATCCCATATGATCCCCGAAGCCCTGCCAGGATCTCTGAGCTCAGAGACAGAGTAAGCCTTAAGCACAGACAGGAAAGAAAACTTGGGGACAGTCACAGGACAGGGGAGATCGGGCAAGTGATAGACTGGGCATGTTACCCATCAGAAACACAGCAAACAGCATCTCAGTTCAGTTCAGCAGGAAGCCTTTGGTATTCCAGCCACATTCCCCAGGAACCTGGCTCAAAAAAAAAAAAAGACCCCCTGACCACCAACACTAGTCTTAATTCACTGGTTTGCCCTATGTCTTGTTTCAGCTCCTGATGGATCAACAGAGGCTGAGGGGAGTGTGGAGACCAGCCAAGGCACCACTGAGGTGGCTGAGGAACCCGGACCATGGCCTTCCCCTCAGACAAAGACACACCCCTTTCCTCAGGACCCTCTGCCTTCCAACTTCTGTGCTTTGCTGTAATGCTTGGGGGGGAGGGGGGAAGGGCACCTCTTACCTTGTGTGGTGGCACTGGAAAGCAACATGAGCCTAAAGTTCAAACTTCTTACTTGTGCTGTATCTATTCCTCCAGGTTCCTTTGAGAATAAAAAAATCTGGAAATGAAACCCCATCCTGACAAGTTTGCAAAAAATGTCTTTTTACATGCTCAGTTCAAAACCATTTTATGTACTTTGAGACTTGGGGTTGCATTTGTTCTAGGGAAGGCTGCACTTGGCCGTGAGACTGCTTTCTGGTTTCCAGAGGAGTCTGTGGCTTTCATCAACTCCTCACCAGAGTTCCACTGAATTTCTGCCTCTGAGCAAAAGTCTCAGTGGTCGATTTCAGAGGACACCCTGACCCCAAAACTCATCATGTGTAATGTCTTGTTTTAAGTGACAGACGAGGAGGAGGAAGGCGTCCCAAACAGCACAGTTTATAAATCATCCCAGTGCACAACAGTGATGCAAAAGGCACTCGGCCAGGGCTGTGGCAGGAAATCACTTTCATCCCCAGCCACAGGAATGACATGGAGCAAGATAACCAGTGTTGAGACCCGAGTAATAGCATAGCGAGTTGGGTGTTTGCCTTGCATGCAGCTGACCCGGGCTCAATCCTGGCATCTCATATGGGCTCCCAAGCCCTGCCAGCAGTCATTCCTGAGTGCAGAGCCAAGAGTGACCTATGAGTATCACCGGGTATGGTCCCCAGCCAAAGCAAAGAAAACCAACCAGTGCTACTTTCCTCCAGAATTTTCTGAATGTCAAATGTTCGGGGGGGGGGGGATGTGAAAATTGCTGAAAGGGCAGAGGTAGGAAAGGCAGGAAAGCCTGTGCCCAGGCAAACACTCAGGCCCCTTGCCAACAACTTCTTTGAGCAAAGAGAGCACCTCCATGGCCTCTAGTCTGAGAGTCTGGAACCCTTGCCTGCACTGGACAGTGCTGGAAATGTGTTCAGAGTTTTGTGTCCTACGGGAGAGGGGGGGCAGAGAAGTACGGGACTGTACATCATCACTTGACAATGGTGAGGAGGACAACTTGTTTTCAAGGTAGTTGTGGTGTAGGGTGAGGGGTGGGAAAACCTGCAGTGCTGGGGATCCAACCCAGAGCCTCACACGTGCAAACCACAAGGCCCGCCACATCCCTGGCTCAAGTTGCATGTTTGGAAACTCAGCAGGGTACACACCATTTGATGATTCATTCTTGCTATCACCTTTCTTGTCCCACGAAGCATTCCTTATCTGTCAGTGACTAAGGATGACTGTCCGCAACCAATCCCAGACCCACAAGGGTAAATAAAGGTGGTGAAAACTGAATTCCTTGCTTCTCCCTTTCCAACAACATCCATGTCTCCTGTCAAGAAATAGGCAGGTGCAGGTCCAATCTCAGCAGTGTGGAACATCAGCAGGGAGGAGTGGGGTGGAAGGGAACCCAGGGTGGAATCAGTGCTGAGGACAGAGTCAGAGATACAGGTTCTTGCTCAAATGCCACCACTTGGTGCACCAGCTCTTTAAACTCAGCTGAGGGACACACAGTCACTCTTCTCCCCCGAGATTTTGGGAAGTGAGGATTTGGACATGAGTGATCTCACAAGCAGAGTAACTGTTTTCTATCAGCCAGCAGCAGCCTGTATTGCTCACTTCATGGTACTTCTATTCCTGGCAGCAACCAGGGTGAGGCTACTGCACCTAACAGACAAGGAGACAGAAACACAATAGGCTCATGTGGCAGGCATGGTGCAGGGCTGAGACAGCACATATATTAATCAAAGTTAGGACAAGTTTGAAAACCAGAGACAATCTATTACAAATAGATAAAAAGGAATTTCCCTGTACAATGCATAACAAAAACAGATGATAGGAAAGTCCAGTGGGGGTCCTGGTCAGTTGTCAAAACTGACCAGTTGTCAAAAGTTTGGGGAAATTGCTTACTGTCTCTGTACCTTAGTTGTCCTTTTAACAAAATGGGGATGATCTGAAGTTCTGCTTTTATCTGTGTCATGTGCATTATATTAAATATAAGTAAGACACTAGAAGCATCACTGAGGGTTGGTAAACGACTCTTTAAATGCTAGTATTCTTTGTGTTTGATTTTTGGGCCACACTCGGCAGTACTCAGTGCTTACTTCTGGCTCTGTGCTCGCGGATCACTCCCGGTGGTGCATGGTTGGCCCTATGCAAGACAAATGCTCTACTCACTGGACTATTGCTCCAGCTCCGTATTTTTCACTTATTAAAAGTCCTCTTAGGGAATGCAAAGACAGTACAGAGGATGAGATGCTTGTTTATACACAGCTGACCTTGGGTTTAATCTCTAGCACCTGGCACCACATGTAGCCTCCTGAGTACAGAGCCAGGAGTAAGCCCTGAGCATCCCTAGATAGGCACCCAAACCCCAACCAAAAGTCAAATAAAATGATTTAGTCATCTTCCTGAAAAAGCAGGGGCAAGAGGAGGTAGTCCAGCTTGCCATTTTCATTACTTTCCCTATAGATTTCCCCTCAAATTTTTAAGTGTCATGAAGGGGACCCAACCTAGAATTTGGAACACCTTTAGGTGGTAATGCTGTCCCAAAAGCTGAGGAGTCAAACAGAGCATGAGCAGATGGTGAGAGAAAGAGAAAAAGAGGAGTCCGAGCCCTTAGCCCCAGCTAAGCTCGCTCTGCTCCCTTGGCCCGACAGAACATGCCAGCTTGATGCTCCGTGATAAGCACAGCTGCCAGGCATTAGGAAGCAGGTGCCCATATTCTGATTGAAAATGGAAAGGATTTTCTTCAATGCTCATTGTGATGGGAAGAAATGATTTCCAGCTGCAAATGAAGGACTCCACCCTGTGTTTGGCAACCCCAGGAGGCTGCAGTTTAAGTTTGGGAACAAACACTGGTGGTGACAAATCCGAGAGTCCTGGGAAACCTGGTTGGCTGATGGCCTCGGGTGCTCCCAAGGTTCCTGATCTCTGGGATGACACCGCCCCCTCCCTAAGTTTGAGCCTTAGGAGAATCATTGCCCTGCTGGGGGGGGGGGGGAGGTGGGAAATTGATGCCCCTTTGAGTATTTTCAAGTGCTGGGTTCAAACCTAACACTGAGATTAGTCCTATGTCTATTGTTCCAAGGTTAAGCAATCACTCCCAAACAGATTCTTGCTTTTACTCTGGCCAGCAAGCAAGGAAGGCAGATTTGGAATGAGGAGAGATAAAGCAACTCCATTTGCAGAACTTCCAGGAGGAGTGTCCCCTACCCGCCCCCTCCCCCAAAACCTACCACCCATGAGGTTCATTTCACCTGTTAACTCTGGGTGCCTGTAGCACCTACACCTGCCCTCCAGGGTGTCCCTGACCCAGAACTGCAGATGGTTCTTGTTTCTGACCCGGTCCAACAGTTCCAGGACAATGACCAACTGGCTGGCCTCCTGCCCATGAAGAGAAGTGAACATTTTCATTAGTAAGAACTTGATGCCCTTATCTATCTGCCATTCTCCTTTTGGAGAATGCTGAGCTTAGGTGATGAGACTTCTCCTGACCTCTGACACACCACCCCAGTTGGTCATGGAGGCCAGGCTCAAGGGGCACAATGCCAGAATAAATATGTATCTCAAGTGGAGCTTGCCTTCACAGGCACAGGTCTCAGTTTACAGCTGCAGATGAAGTGTTCCTCTAACAACTACAAGTATTTTAAAAATGAAGAAAAAAAGGAAGGAAGGAAGGAAGGAAAGAAGGAAAGAAGGAAGGAAATACGTGTCTCCACTTGAGACACATATTTATTCTGGCATTGTGCCCCTTGAGCCTGGCCTCCATGACCCACTGGGGTGGTGTGTCAGAGGTCAGGAGAAGCCTCATCACCTAAGCTCAGCATTCTCCAGAAGGAGAATGGCAGATAGGGCATGGAGGTGAGGGCAGGACTGTGCCAGCTGCCTCCTGCCTCTCTCTCCCTGTGCTTGACACTTTCCCTCTGGCAGCTGAACCTTGGTTTGAAATGCTCAGACCCGGCAGGGCCTGAACCTCAGCCTCCCCAGGGCCCAAGACTATTTTGTTCGCAGCAACAATCCACCTCCCCACTGCCCTCACCCCTCTCTTTCACCCTTTCTCCTTTTCCAACTTTCGTTCATTTCGGGTTGTATGTAAGAGAAAGAAGGCGTGTGCCTGGCTGGGATGAGATCATGCCTTCCCCTCGGAGCAGGCTGTGTCTGCTCATCAGGGTTACTGGAAGCAAGTGAGAAAGCTCCACTTCCACCGCGAGCCATCTGGCTCCATTAGCCTCATGCTGATGTTAATCTGTTGGTTTCTTTTCCTTCCTTCCTTCCTTCCTTCCTTCCTTCCTTCCTTCCTTCCTTCCTTCCTTCCTTCCTTCTCTTTCTTTCTTTCTTTCTTTCTTTCTTTCTTTCTTTCTTTCTTTCTTTCTTTCTTTCTTTCTTTCCCTCCCTCCCTCCTCCCTAGCCCTTCCTTCCTTTCTTCCTTCCTTCCTTCCTTCCTTCCTTCCTTCCTTCCTTCCTCTCTTTCTTTCTCTTTCTTCTTCATTTTTAAAATACTTGTAGTTGTTGGAGAAACACTTCATCTGCAGCTGTAAACGGAGACCTGAGCCTGTGAAGGCAAGCTCCATTTGAGACACACATTTATTCTGGCATTGTGCCCCTCCCCCAGAGCCTTGTAGGTGTCAGGACATCATTGTTATCACTGGTGGGGCTAAGCTGTGGTAACGTCAGGGCTGTACTTTCAAATGGAAATCAGGCAATTATGCTCCACAGAAGAAATCTGACAGATGCAGAGGTTTTACACCACTGGCCCTATCCCAGGGACAAAGGCAGCCTGTGCTGGGCTGGGGGGGAGGCGCTTAAATAAATAGGATATGCTTTAAGAGGGCACAAAAGTCCAGGAATAATGAACTGTGTGATGAGAGTCCATAGATCCTTTGACTGTTGAGCTACAAAAAGGTGATAATGATATGTCAGGGCAGCGCTGAACTCATCCCTGGAAAGGCAGGTCACAAAGCACATTCAAAACAGCTGCTACCAACTCAGCACATCCATTCTGCTGGTTCACAAGGCAAAGCTGCAGGATTTATTTTACTGTGTTTTCCCTGCTTTCCCTGGATGGGGTGTTCTGGGGCTTAAGAAGAGAGGCGGGGAGGAGCCTGATGTCTACCTGAGGCTTCAGCTTCCAGCTCAGCTGTTCTTGCCACAGAACTAGGGTGCCAGCAGCTGTTCCCGCCTGGGCACTGGGTATGCGCCAAGCTTCAGCCTCATGTCTCTCATCTTGTGGGTCTGAAGTAGATACTATTATTATCCAGATTTTACAGATAGGAAACAGGCACAGACAAATTCAGCTTCAGTTCTGCCTGACTCTGTCTGAGCTCTTGTTTTTTTTAACCCGATGACCCCTCCTTAATGTCACAACAGGAATTCTCAGATACTTACCAGCTCAAGTACCCTTCTTATAAAGCCCTGATGACAGACACATCTAGCTGGATTAAGTTATATGGAATAGAACTAAATAAAAGTAAAAACTTATTCCTCCTCCCACCCCCATAAAATATTTAGTTTAAAGAAATAGTTTACTTGCAGCCTGAAATATGCTGTTGTAAGTCATCTCTCAATGCATTCCAAAGTGGGTTTACTTATATATTATTTGATTTACTTTTTGAATTTGGGTTGGAGCGATAGCCCTGTGGGTAGGGCATTTGCCTTGCCAGCGGCTGACCTGGCCGACCCAAGTTCCATTCCTCCACCCCTCTCGGAGAGTCCAGCAAGCTAGCAAGAGTATCTCGCCCACATGGCAAAGCCTGGCAAACCACCTGTGACATATTCGATATGCCAAACACAGTAACAAGTGTCACAATGGAGAAATTACTGGGCCTGCTCGAGCAAATTGATGAACAATGGGAGGACAGTGACAGGACAGTGACAGTGACTTTTTGAATTTAATTTTATTTTTATAACGTTATTAACAATGATTTATTATATTCCATATTTCAACCTCAATCTCATCTCCATTACACCTTCTCACCACCATTATTTCCAATTTTCTCAGCCACCACCAAAGCTTGACCCAATAGCAGGCCCTAAATAATTCATTTTGTATTGCTTGTTATGAATGATCAAAAAAGATTTTTTTTAAAAAAGTGTGTGAAGATTGTTGTATCTCACCCTGGAGCAATTAAGCTCTTGTATAAGAGATTACATGTTACAGGTAAAGCCTGTGTGTTAATATTTTCTTAATTAAGATTGGGTGCCTTCTACTTTACATCCCATCCAATGTGGTGTGCTACTCCTGGTATATCTATGGTGTAGAATATTAGATATCACTCCAGAAATTCTAAAATTTTGAACAAGGTCATACAGTTGGAATTAAATTTTTAACTGGATGGTGACTTTGGGGGTCCAAAGGCATCTCTGCAGCTTGTTGACCTCTTTCAAGATTTATATATGAGTCTCTGGATCGTCGCGGTTAAATGAGCTTATCTGGTGCCAGAGGCAGTTGTAGATGTGACTGCCAGGCTCCTGGAAGAACAAGGGGCTGAGGGGAGGTCGCCCATCCCCAACTCCCATCCCCGACTCCCATCCCTGACTCAGTACAAACCTGGAGATTTTGGTCACAAAACCCAGATGCCTGAGTTTTTCAACAGATTCATTCCTGGATGAGGCTCATCCTGAGTCTGTGGAGTCTGGCTGTGAGCATGGTGGCAACTGGGTTTATAAAGTTTTTCAGCTGCTGGGGCTCTGTTTGGATGGGGTACTTGGGATCAGACTCAACCTGGCCACACACAGTAAAACTCAAGAGTTTCTCCGGGCTCTGCACTCAGGAATTTCTCTTGGCACTGCTTGGGGACCATCGGGATGTTGGGGAGCAAATCCAGGTCAGCTGGTGCAAGAAAAGTATTGTCTCTTCATTCCTGGAGATCTTAACTTTAAAAGATTGAAAACAATAGTGATAGGCACAAAAAGAGGACGATGTTCCAAATCTGTGCAGAATGGCTTGCTCAAACAAAACAAAAGAAAACAAAACACAACAGCCTCATCTCCTGGGCCAGGTTATGTGAGACCATAGAGTCAGCCAGGCCAAATAAACTACCACTATAGCAATGCCTCCAAAACGGTGGGGAAAAGTGGAGAGAATTATCCAAGATAATCAATTATCTTACTGTTTGGATTATATGAAAACCCTCTGTTCGAGAATAACTAAACATTCCTTCAACTCTAATTGGGGCGACAGAGCTCTGAATGACCTGTGTAGAGAGAAGAATCCCAGTCCTGGGTAAACAGAACAAGTCAGCAGAGACTAAAGATCACTAAAGTCACCAAGAATCTCAGCATATGGTCCTGTGGTTCCTTAGCATCAAACTAAACAGCCCGGTGGTATTTCTCCACTGTTTTCTGTATATATGGCATAATTATGCATAATTATGTCATTGTGTGCTGTCCCCCCTCACAATATTGATACTTTCCTCCAGGAGATGACTCAGTATGCAGACTTTCACCTCATTCTAACCTTCCTTGGCCTAAAGCCAGACTCCTCTTACTCCTTTGCAGTTTCCTCTATAGTCCAAGATCGATGGTCAGAATCACTCCCCAACCTGCAAATTTGTCTTTTTCTTGTGCTATTTATTTGTCAACAAAGTCCTCTTTTATATACAGCAGTCCCTGTGATTTCTGGATAATACCCATCATCAGGTATTACCATAAGATAATTTCCCCGAGGAAATTTATTTTATTATAAATGTTTAACGCATCAAAAAGTATTTTAAATTATTTGAACCCCCTAAAAATGCAGTTTAAAGACAAATCTCTCACGTTCCCAGATTCAACAAGTACCATTTTGAAATTTCAAGATATCCAAGTTGCAGAGATAATTTATAAAGCAAACCTAAAATGTCTACTATTTTGTTTATGATTAATAAACATCAGAAACACTCATAAGTTATGTTAATTCCTCATGTATATAAAAGCTTTTGGAAAACCATTCAAAAATTCTGATCGGGGGCTGGAGTGATAGCACAGCAGGTAGGACATTTGCTTTGCACACGGCCAACCCGGGTTTGATTCTCAGCATCCCATATGGTCTCCCAAGCACTGCCAAGAGTAATTCCTGAGTGAAGAGCCAGGAATAACCCCTGTGCATCGCCGGGTGTGATCCCCCCAAAAAATTAGAATCAAATTATGACATATATAAGTACATATATGTATATATGTGTATATATATGTGTGTGTGTGTATATATATATATATATATCACATTGTCCACACCTGAGGTGCTCAGGGTTTACTCCTGGCAATGCTTGGGAGACTATACACAGTGCTAGATATTGAACACAGGTTGGCTGCATGCAAAGAAAGTGAACTGCTAACTGTTTCATTGCTCCAACTCCCCTGTCAGAAAATTTTAAAAAACTGATTAAAGTGGAATTAATTTTCCTTTTTTAAATTATTATTAACACATTTATTTAAAGATTTATGATGATCTTCTGATTGTAAACTTTAAGAATTTACAATCACAATAATTGTCCGATAATTGAAAAATATCGGAATTGATTTTAATCCAGCTCTTCCAAAATAAGGAAAATAAATAGATGGCCAACAAAGGTACAGATAAATCCATAGGGATGCAGCTTTGCAGAAAAGTTTTCCATTCGTCATCTAATAAAAGCATAAACATCTTTATACCTGATCATGGACAATGTGAACCTGGAAAATTCATGTCATTTATTAGAAGAAGAAGAAATAAAATAACACAGTGGGCAGAATGTATAAAAAACACATGTGAGATTTTTCAGATTACACTCTTCCTGCCCTTGAGAAATTTTTTTCAGACTGAGCCACATGGAAGTGAGTCACAGTCCCCAGATGCACTGGGGTGGAGAAATGGTTGAAAGCCACTGGTTTAGATAAAAAAAAAATGTTAATAGTGGTCATCTTTAGGAGCTAGAATTACGGTTTGCTTTCTTTTCCTCCTTAATGTTTTTCTGACTTTTCCAAATAATAGCACAATGGAATTTTAGCATAATGCTTGAATGTCAGGGCACTGGAACTAAGCCACTAGATTTGTAATCTGGCAGTGCGGCTTGATGGCTTGTGCTCATCTTGTTCCACCATTGAACTCTTATTTTTTTAATCTTAGTAAAATGTGAAATATTATAGTGCCTACTTCAAAACTTTTTTTTGTGATGATTAGTGAGATATTTGCAAAGCACATATTGCCTTGAGAATGCACTCATGGAGCGATAGCACAGCGGTAGGGCGTTTGCCTTGTGCACAGCCAGCCCGGCTGAGCCAGGTTCGATTCCTTAGCCCCTCTTGGAGAGCCTGGCAAGCTACTGAGAGTATCTCGCCTGCACGGCAAAGCCTGGCAAGCTACTTGTGTCATATTCAATATGCCAAACACAGTAACAAGAAGTCTCAAAATGGAGACGATACTGGGCCTGCTCGAGCAAATATATTAATTAGTTTAGAAAAATTCTGTACATGCACATAATTACATACATTTACATATTATTTATATACAAGAGTATGCAGAAATACATATATAAATGAGTATGTACATATACACATATCTGTGTGTGTGCACATATATATGAATGCACATATATACAGTTCACATCTGTATGTTTTTATACAGAAACAGAAAAATGAAACTACTAAGTTTCATTCGTGAGCTGATATAATGTTCATATACTGCATTGCCTGACCTCCCAATTTGAGTGAATATTGCTTACTGTTCTTTCTGTACCCTGGTTCCTATATTTTTCATTCACAACACCCGTGGAACTCACCTGAGGATGGGGGTTGATTCATAAATGAATAAATCAAAAAATTTGAAGGTGGCACATCCATCCCAATCACACGGGCAGGGGAAAGGGCCTGAACATTGAGTTTACTTGTCAGTGAGTCCAGCAGCCATGCCTATGGAAAGAACTACTGTGAAAGTCCCTCAAAAGGTATGTGTGTGGGGTGCCCTCTGGAGAACTTCTCTGTTAATGAACATGTGCAGATTTGGGGTCAATGGTACCCCTGAAAAATACACAGACTCTTCACCTTTCGCTACTCCTTACCCTCTGCTTCCTTTCTCTAAGGCTGCTGGTTTGTATCCTTTAGAAGACTTTATAATGAATCAATGTAGTAAAACAGGTTTCTTGAGTTCTATGAACATCCATTCTAGTAAATTAATTGTACATCAAGTGGGCGTCCTGGGAACCCTGATACATAGACAGTTTACCAAAATCTCAGATTACTCTCTGGGCCTCTTAAGGGTATCTGATGTCTGAGAAAGTGATCAAGAGAGCCTCTTGTATAGCAGGTTGGTCCAGCGCATGGGCTTACCTGGGGCGTGTGACTGAAGTAGGCTCAGTGAGCCCTCATCTTGAGGAACCTGGTGCTACTCTCCAGGCAGAGTGTCAGAACTGAGTTAAATTCTCAGAGATCCTGTTGAAAATTTCTTCTTCGTATGGGGGGGGAGGGGCATACTGCTGTTGGAAGTGGGTCTAGGACAGCAGACATAGAAAGTCATTTGCTATAACTAGACATACAACTAAGTTCTGGACTGGTTTTTAGTGTTGTGTCGGTAAAATGCAAGATTCCTTGGAAACCGATAGAATTATAAAAATAGTACCCATTATTATTTCCCTGAATAGCTCCATTAGTTTGAGAAAGAAGCAACTGAGCATCTTTGGATTTCTTTGAGACAAGAATATTTTCTTTTTAATTTCCAAAATCAAAATGATATAAAAGGCGTATATGACTAAGTCTGTCCTTCATTGCTTCCCTTTCTCACCTGTTGCTCTCACTCATGGCAATCATTTTTTTTGTAGGAGTACTGCTATTTATTCAGCCACTGATTAGCTGATTGAATTGGGCATGAATTCCACCTTAATTTTTATTTATTTATTTATTTTTATTTTTTATATTTATTTATTGAATCACTGTGGGAAAAGTTACTAAGCTTTCAGGTTTAAGTCTCAGTCATACAATGATCAAACACCTTTCCCTTCACCAGTACTCATTTTTCACCACCAAGAACCCCAGTATACCCTCCTCCCACCCCTCCAAATGCCTGTGCGGCAGATGATTTCTACTTAACTCTTCTCTATATTGATTATATTCATTATTTCGACAAAAGATGCACCATTATTGTTTAGAATTTCCCCCCAAACAATCAGAATTGCTGAAAAGGCATTGTGAAATATTTTGTTTTCTATAGCTGGTTATGAGAATCATATAATGTCACGTGCCATGATTTTGGATTTCTGCAAAGAGCCAGATAATTACGAGATTGGTTTCTGTGTGTCTGGTGTTATGGCCGTGACGGAGAGCCGCTCGTAGGGGGTAACTCATGACCCCGGTAGGGTGTGAAGGACATGCCGGTACCACCCCCCTTCTCATGAGACTGCAGTTGCTCTTTCACCTCCAGCTCATACTTGGCTTTCCTATAAGCTCTGAGGCGGCGACCACCTTGCTGCCAGGGGGGATAAAGGCGGAAGGGAGCAAAACCCTTTCCCTCCTGGGGAGGCATGGCACCATAGTTTAACGCATGGTCCATTCACTTTTCTTCTGCAAGCTGCTGGGCTCTGGACTAAGTTCTTTTGCCTCTGGAGCCATGGCCATGCCAGAGAGCCGCTTGTGGGGGGCAACTCATGACCTCAGTAGGGCGTGAAGGACGAGCCGGTACCGTCCCCCTTCCCATGAGACACAGTTGCCCCTTCACTGCCAGTTCATACCTGGCTTTCCAATAAGCTCTGAGGTGGCAGCTACCTTGCTGTCATGGCAATCATTTTCAATTGGCTTCTTGCTTATATTTTCTTTATGAGAACTGAAGGTGTTTCTATTCCCCAGTCCTCCTGGTCTTCCACAAAAGACAGTAGTGTATTGTTCTGCATTCTCCTCCCCCCACCACTTCTTTTTTCTCCACAATGAAACCTGTTACTTTTTTGTGTCAGTGTATAGAGAACCTCTTCATTCATTTTTCAAATGTGTATTTTTTTAATGTAGCATATCAAATAACACCAAACATTAGCCAAGCGGCACATATGCTGGCACATTGTCTTTGTGAATCTCACAAAGACAATGTTTATGAGAAACAGTCTCATTCCTGACGTTCCATTCACTCTCAATGGAACGAACATCTCCAAATGCAACAGTTATGTGTACCTAGGTCGAGAAGTCAACATGATGAATGACCTGGCACCTGAGTTGTGCAGGAAGAAGAGAGCAGCTTGGAACGCCTTCAAGAGCGTCAAAGAAATAACTAAGAGGACAAAGAACCTCCAGCTCTGGGCACATCTCTTCAATTCCACTGTTCTTCCTGCATTAACATATGCCTCAGAGACCTGGGCCCTACAAAAAGAGGATGAGAATGCTATTTGGGTCTCCCAAAGAGGAATCGAAAGAATTATGCTTGGAGTATCACGCTTCACTCAAGCGAGAGAAAGAATCTGGAGTTCTGACCTCCATTGTTGATTGAGGATCAGTGACACTGCCTTGTTTGCCAAGGTGTTGAAAATCAGATGGGCTGGACACAGAATACGATTTGGAGACGACTGCTGGACTAGAGCCATTATCAACTGGCTTCCACTGGATGTCAAAAGAGTGCGTGGCCGCCCACCTACGAGATGGTCAGACTTCTTCGTCAAAACCCTGAACAATTGGTTTGAGGCTCTTCGTGTTTCTGGAGCGAGCAGACACCATTGGACTACACTAGCATGCAACGGGTATGAATGGAGATGGAGATGTTACTGGCACCCGCTTGAACAAATCGATGAGTAACAGGATGTCAAGTGATCAAGTGATCAAAGATGACCCCAAATTCTTTGTTCTCTTTTGCACTGAGAGGCTTCTATTTCCTATCCCTGAGTAGACACTTGTCTGACTCACAGACTCCAGTGCTAACAGGGCTGCACCTATGTTCAGGAAGCTGTATTTTAAGTCAAAAATTCACTTTTCAAAAATACATTGGCAAACAACTTCCTGGGGTGTGGGATCTCAAAGTTTAAGAATGCCCAAACTCAGGGTTCCTGTGGTTTGGTTTGTCCTGAGTTAGTAAGACTACCCAAGACGTTCCCATCAGAGAAGCAATTCAGCAGTAGGAAAACTATGAGGGATGCCCCCACCCCAACTTCCCCTGCCCCCCCCCAAAAAAAATCAAATCAGGAAGCAAATAAAGGATGATCAAATAAACCCACCTAACCAGATTCAGTGCAGTGACCCACTCTGGAGGTAGTTTGCATAAAACATTTCTAGAGAGTACTCTTTCTCTATCACTCTTTCCAGTTTTGATTCTCCTGACTGAATTCTCTCTCAGGAGATAAGGAGGACTCAGATCAAACTGTAATAGCTTAGCATCAGGACGGCCATCTTGTCCTCAGACCATCATGTTACCTTTTCAATTTTTGCTTTAGAGCAGACTCCAGAAATAGCCGCTTACAGACACACAGTCTTATGATTGTGACCAGTGACTGACACTTCACGAATACTGTAACTTAAACTATAACATTTAAATAATCTTTCAGTCTAGTGTCAGGGAACTTCCTGAAACAATAGATTGCAGAAATATCACTTATTGATTAAGACCCAAGACAGGAATATCCAAATTGCTGACTTCAGTGAGAATATCCACACCTCAATTGTGAACAATTATGAGCAAATTGTTAACACTGACCCAATTGCTTGTCTGCTTCTGTACATCTGCTATCCAGTTATCTGACTTCCTGATAGAAAAATGTGCTAAACCCTTTAAAAGTCTGGGAAAAACTGATCAGAGGGGCATGATTTGGGTCTGGGACCACATGCAGTCACTGGCTAATAAACTCTTCAAAGTTTCTTTTGGTTCTCTCAGTCTTTGATTCCTACTCCAGAATAGAACCGTGCTTTCACCAATAACAGCTGCATTAGGTACAGCCTGACCTTCTATGTTCTAGCTAATATACTTACTTTATGAAGTTCCTTGGTCTTATAAGCTAGTTGGCAGAGCATATGACATACAGGTTACCATAACTACTTGTCTGACCCACAGAATATTGTGAAAATGAGGCTGTACCTGCAGATTAGGGCTAAATTTTTTTTAAAGTCAAAAATTCATTTTATAAAAATGTATTTGCTTACAACTTTTGCTTTATAAAGTTCTTTGGCCTTCCTTATAAACAAACCCATGGGCAGAGCAACTGGGAGCCAGTTTCCTGAAGCTATTAAGCCCACCACTCTTTTTACAAGTCTTTCTGCGTGGAAATGTAAATGCTTGTGTTGGAAAGGTGAAAAAGCAGAGGAGCCTAAGTACTCAGCAATTAGCTACCTTGTGTAGGTTTGTTAACAATGGAAAGCTTGACTTGATTGGCTTTGCCACCTTTCTTCACACCTGGGTGAAGGAGGTCTCCAGCCTCAGCTCAGGCTTGCCTGGGCCTGCCCCACCCTACAGCACCTAGACAGGCTCATGGGTGCACTCGAGTCTCCTTGGAGCACAGGTTCCAATCAGAACCTACCTGGGAATTTTCACTGCCACCTCTAAGTCACAGAGAAAAAGTAAATTATTTAACTAAGAGATTCCCCAAACCAGAAAAACTGGGTATAGCACAGTGGGTCGGGCGTTTGCCTTGCACGTGGTTGACCTGGGTTCGATTCCGCCACCCCTCTTGGGGAGCCCGGCAAGCTACTGAGTATCTTGCCCTCACGGCAAAGCCTGGCAAGCTACCCATGACATATTTGTATGCCAAAAACAGTAACAACAGGTCTGACAATTTGTTGTGAGACGTTACTGGTGCCTGTTCGAGCAAATCAGTGAACAACGGAAGTACAGTGCTACAGTTCTATTGTGAGAAAACACAGCAAAAATATTTGCTCTTGATTCACAGGTCATCTTAGGCCTTGCTTGGATCATCCCTGCCTGAATTCCTTCCAGCTCTAGTTTATCTTTTGCATAGAACCCTAGCCTATAACCTGCAATGCTTGTCTTTCTTTTGAATGTTTTTTTCTTTTGAATGGTTTTATTGTTCCATCCACTCAAAGCTAATCTCATGAACAACCTTACCTCACCCAATTTCTTATCCATTGCTCCGAGTCCCTGAGTAGCCATCCGAGTCCCTGAGTAGTCATGGTGGGTTCTACCAAAGTAAATGACCACAGTTTTGTTAACAGCTAATGCAACTATGCAACTCAGAGTAGATTCTCTTCACTAGCAAAGAATTAAAAATGACTACTAGATGGGTTAGAATTTCCTGGAGGAGAGCACTTCTCCAAGAAAGAAACAGAGCTATCTTTTTCCCTGATAAGGGGGTGCTCACCAAATATTTAAAACTAGTTTTAACATATGTAAAGTGAAATATATATGGGCGTGTATCTGTGTAGACTGTTGGCCATTATTAAAGCAACATTCTCATGGCTGACGTTGTTTTACACTATAAGTATATTTTAGTCATAACTCATGCTAAAATTTCCCTGATTTTCAGTTCTGAATTCTTTTTAAGAACTTGTCCTAACAGCTCTTCTCTTTCATATGCTTGAAATAAAAGATGTTATTTCTTTTCTTTCCTTTGTCTTTTCTTTTTTGAAAGTATGGACTGAAACCAGGGTTGTATACATGTGAATCATATATACTACCACTGAGATACAGTCCCAGCCAAAAGGTGTAATTTCTTCCTTTTGTCAATGTACCTGAGTACTGGCTTGTGAGTTGGGAAACCAGAACGTGGAACTTTTTTTTTTCATTTGTTGTTTCTGCGCTACACTGCGCTGTGCTCAGGGATCACTCCTGGCAGGCTTGGTCGGAGGACTTTATAGGGGTGGAGGGATCAAACTCAGGTTAGTTGTGTGAAAGGCAAGCACAGTACCCACTGTAGTTATTTCTCTGGCACCAGGACAAGGAACTTTTAATAAGACCCAGAGGGGCTGGAGCGATAGCACAGCGGGTAGGGCATTTGCCTTGCACGCAGCCAACATGACCGACACAGGTTTGATTCCCAGCACCCCATATGGTCCCCTGAGCACCGCCAGGAGCAATTCCTGAGTGCATGAGCCAGGAGTAACCCCTGAGCATCGCCGGGTGTGACCCAAAAAGCAAAAAAAAGAAGAAGACCCAGAGCATAGGGAGGAGAAGGACAGAGAGTGAAGGGGAAGGGGAGAAGAGCTAGATGGGAAGCAATGGGGGCAGGAGTCAGGAGAGTTAGGTACATCGGTGGTGTTAAGGAGTGATAGAGTGAAATAGCCAAACCACAGAGTTAACACTAAAATCACGAGATTTGTACCAGGAGGTTTGCTCCATGGCTTGGAGGCCAGCCACACATGCTAGGGCAAAAGGGAGCTCAGATAGAGAAGGGAACACCAAATAAAGGTGTTGGGAGGATCCTCCCAGGATGGGAGAAGCATGCTGATAGTAGACTATAGACCAAACATGATTGTCACCCACTGCCTCTTTTGCAAACCACAACACCCAATAAGAGAGAGAGAACAAAAGGGAATGGCCTGCCACAGAGGCAGGGTGGAATGGGGAAGTTGGGGGGGGGTGGAGGGATACTGGGACCTGTGGTGGTGGAAAATGGACACTGGTGGAGGGATGGGTACTAGATCATTGTATAACTGAAACCCAAGCACAACAACTTGTAAGTCTACAACTGTACCTCATGGTGTTTCACTAATAAAAATTTTTAAAAAACGAGGAAAATTGGTAATCATAAAAAAATAATAAAATAAAATCACGAGACTGTTAGGGCGCGGATCGTGATCTCCCTTTAACGACAGAGACTCCAGAGACTGCAAACAGCAAGCAAGGTTTATTGTAAGACTGGCTAGCCAGGGTCAAGCCGCCTACACAGACACGCAGGTCAGTTAGGTGAGGCAAGACCCAGAACTTCTTCAAAGGGGATCTTATATAGGCCTTCCCTGGCCATTACAGCAAAGCCCGCGCATTTCATAGCCAATAGATTTGTAACAACATATGCTTTCTTAACCAATCCAATTAAGGGTACATCACTTCTTAGCCTATAGTTTAAAGATCAGCATTTTGCGTCAATGCTTAGGAACTGACAGGTTTTTAAGGCAGTCCTGGGTCTTGCAACATGTGAGAGACATCCGGTTATCTGGTCTGACCCCCACCCTTCGAGTACCTATATCTGAATTCCTTGCTCAGGGGCAGAAAAACCAGCTATTTTGCAGTGCAGGCTCCTATAAAGTGGATCTGAAAAAGCTTATCTAGACCTGTTCCTTGAAAAACAAGTTATTTTGCAATGCAGGTTCCTATTAAGCTAAGCTAAGTTAATTCTGGTGGTAGTCCATTTTGGGTCTGTCCCTCACATTCCTCCTTTTCTCCACTTCATACTGAGGAATCTTCCTCAGCAGGCTGTAAAATCTGATACTGTTGTTTTAGTACCAGTAGCTGGACAGTGTTATTTTGGTGCCTAACAAAGTTCACAAAGCGATTGAGGACCCAGGGACCAACAGTCACCAAGAGCAAGGGGATGACAACCAGTCTGCCTGGAAGCAGGATGGCGGCGGCCTGAGTGGGCCGGCTGGGCGTCTGGGTCACCGCAAAGCCATCTTTTCGGAAGTGTCGGCGGTGTTGTCAGACAACAGCTTTGGGCCACTCACCGTCTGCTGGGGGACTGCGGGTGCACAGCTCCTGCCGGGCCCAGCCGATCATGGCCTGCAGACTGGCCCCATTCGGCAGCCCGCTTGCTTGCTGCCTCTGGCTCCTGGAGCTCAGGCTGTTGATGCGCACCTTTGCACAGCCTGCCAACCACTCTTCTGCTCAGGACCGAGCCAGCAGAGATGAGCACGAGACCCTGCCCCCCAACCACCTGTCCGGGGTGAAGCTCAAGCTGGACGGGCACTTCAACCAGGACTTCCATCAGGAGGTGTTCCTGGGGATGGACATGGAAGGATTTGAGGGGGACACTGAGCCATGCTGGAGCAGCGGGAGCTGATGGTCATCTTCTCCAAGGTGGACGTTGACACTGACAGGAGGGTAGCTAGCCAAGGAGACTGGTTAAACCAGGACTTGTGCCGGCTTTCCTGGGCCTCCCTTTCTCTTCGGCGCTGCTCAAGGCCCTCCCCGAGCTTGGCCGTGGAGTCTCAGACCACCCCTGTGTAATCAGTATAGAGAAGCAGCATTTTTCTCCCAACACCACACATAAATCCCCATTCTTCATTGCCTTGGGAGGGGGCCTTCCCTGTCTACCTGCCTACATCCTATTGCCCGCCCTAGAGATTCCACCACCTTGAATCTTTAAGGGAGAATGGCAGAAGGTCCATCTTCTGGAGCTGCTTCATGCTGACAATGGGGCGCTGGCCCTGCCTACACAAGGGGTGAAATCTCAGACCCAAACTTTAACAGTTGAATTTAGAAAGGTGCCTGTCAAGAGGGCAGTCAGGGCTGGGTCTGGAGCTGGGGTAAGAGAGGGAGGCTGGGAGGGAAACTGACACTAGTTAGCAGGAACAGTGATGGAGTGGTGTAAAAAATCCTACTATGAATAACTTTGAAACTCACAGAACTTTAATAAAATAAAATTTGGAAAAAAATGTCTTCAAAAACTAAGAATAAATGGGCTTCAGGTTTGAGCTTCCCTCAGGAATGGGCCCGAGTTTAGGAAGTATGATTATCAAAGGCAGGGAATTAGGGGTGAGAGAAAAGAGGAAAAATGGGGGTCTGAGAAAGGGCTTCACCTTCAAATCCTAATGCCTAGATCAGACTTTAGACCAATTATATAAGCCTCCCTAGAGACTGGGTCCAGTATCCATGTTTCTTAAAGCTTCCTGATAATTCCCAGTGTGCAGTCAAAGTTAAGAAGCACACTGTGTCCAGAAACTCGCATGCCTCTAGGTGAGAGAAAAGCTAGTGTAAATGTGGTTTACAGCTTCCTACATGGGGAAGAAATCAGAAAACTTGGCCTCTTGTGGAAAAATATTCCCTTGTGCAGACACTACAAAGCTTAGCAACTACAACCTTCTGTTATTCTCTTAAGCAAACATCTATGTGCTTATACAAAACCCAGTCACTGTTGTACCCCGTCATGTTGACATGTCTTTTAACACGTCAACACCACCTACCCTTTCCATCTTTGAGCAATTCTTTGATCAGGTTAGTTTTTCGCCTTTTTTTTTTTTAATAAACTGGCACACAACCTAAAAGGCTGGCATGTCTCTGCCAACAGTGTTAATAAGTTACAAATGCTGGGTACCAAAAGGTGGAAACATTTACTTTATATAAATCACACCATGGCCATTTACAATTGCCATGGCAACCAGGAAGTGACCAAATATGTCTAGAATCTGGGTGTGTTTTATTTCTGAGAAATCACCACCCGAAAGCCCTGCCTCTTCTCTAAAATTCCATGCATGCTCTGCACTTTGTTAATTGACCCCATTTCTATACCTCTGGGGCCTAGAAGTGTGTGCTCTTTTGAGCACTTGGACTCTTGAGTGTGTACTTTCATTTCTCACAAACAGCCTGTTGATCCAACAAGCAAAGCTACTCTCTTCAGGTCACACTTACACTTTGATTCTTGAGTGTACACTTTGCTTTAGTGCTACATTTCTGACTTGCTCTTGAACTCTTCCTGTGGCGAAGTTAAGAGCCTTAGGTTTTTGGAGCAGCACTAAGGGCTTTTAAAACTTTGATCAGGCTTTTCCTACAACTTTGTAGGATCAGATGGGCCAATGTAAACACATAGCGGAGAAGACAGGAGGTATGAAAGCTGGTGAAAGGTTCTAGTCTATTGCTCGGTTCCCTTCCCCAGACCCCACCCAGCCTTACTTGCATAAGAAAATTCATTTTAGTAAAAAAAAAATTTAAATTCATCTTAGTAAGAAAAAAATTAGGATGGTTTTTGACCAAGCTAAAGTAACTAAATCATTTTTTAATTCTGATCAGGGTGGTGGGGTGGGGGTGGAGGTGATATATTCTTTATTTGGCTCAGTGAGTTATAGATATATCTTTCAGTTCTCTTCAGAATTTTCTCAGGGTAGATTACCCCTAGCCTCCCCTACTTACTAAATAGCAAATACTTTGTAAAGTTATGAAGAGAGCCTGTTAGGGCATCTCAAGACCATGTTTGCGTATTTGCTGTAAGAACTCAAAGGAGTTGTATTCAGAGCTATATTTATTGCAAAGATAGAGTACGGGACAAAAGGTACATCTGGAGAAATCATGTATAAGTTCTCTTATGGTTCCTTTCCCTCTGGTGAAGGGGGAGCCTAGAGTGTACACAGCAGCAAATGCAGCAACATGCATGCAATGCCCGGGAAGCCAGCAGAGACAACTGCTCCGAGGTAATAAGTGGGAACTGGTCATGGTCAAGGTTATAACTGGGAACCTTCTGACTAGCATGTTCCAAAATTCCAGATCCCCAGAAGAGAAGGTATAGATTACACTGCATATTGCAATCACATTCCTCAGCATAAATCATATTGTACAAAGAATCTAGTACATAGCATTCTCAGATCCTATCAATTTAAGTAACTATTTGTCTGTTAGATCCCCATCAATCAAAGCCAACCTTAAAGAAGGCCTTTCTAAGTAATCTTGGTCCTGATATACAAACTCTTTGTGTTTTTATTCAAATGGTAAACTAAGAGTGTCTACCTTCTTGAAGTTATCTTTGGGTTATTAGGGAGCTAAAAATGTAGTTATATCTACAAATTTAAACATGCTTCTGATAGATCTAGGAAGGCATGGCATCGGGAACCATGAAAGCTATTAAAGGAAGACTAGATAGACTCGGATTTCAGGCGGGCATTCGTAACCACCCCCACTCTTCACCAGGTAAATGAGGGAGAAGTAGAATGGTAGATCAGGGCTTTCCTAGAGCAGAGCTTGCAAAACATTCCACATGAGAAAACAATGCAGGTAATAGCCAGGGTAAGAATGGGAGGAGTGAGGATATTTTTTGTTGCTGTTATTTTTGTTTGTTTGTTTGTAAGGGGGTAGTGGCAGGAGGGGTGGGAGTGGAGACTTCCTTCGTTGGTAGGGGACACCTGCGCTATAGTTGGTGGTGCTAGGGAAGCCCTGTGTTGTAGGGATGGAATCTGAGTCCGTGCGTGGCCAGGCTCTGTGCGTGTCTGACACTTTGAGCACCTCCTCAGCATCAGAATTAAAGATTTGGAAAGCGAATGTAATTGTCACAAGGATGGATGTGTTGAAGCAATAGCATAGTCTTTCAGATCATGGGAGGATTAGAGATTTCATCTTAAGAGCAATTAGAAATTTCAGGAAGATTTTAAGTGAAGCTGATGTAGGAAATTGGAAAACTACAAATCCTGCCATAACGCTGAGCAAAGGAGAAATACCAACAAACGTGAAACTTCATTTTTCTGTGTTCCTTTTATTTATTTATTTATTTAATTTCCCATGGCTTATTTATTTTATTTATTTTATTGAATCACCATGAGATCCAGTTACAAAGTTTTTATGATTGAGTTTCAGGCATATAATGTTCCAACACCCATCCCTCTACTAGTGTGGAGTGATAGCACAGCGGGTAGGGCGTTCGCCTTACAAGCAGCCAACATGGCCGACCCGAGTTCGATTCCTCCACCCCTCTCGGAGAGCCCGGCAAGCTACCGAGAGTATTCGATATGCCAGACACAGTAACAACAAAGTCTCCAATGGAGACGTTATTGGGCCCGCTCCAGCAAATCGACGATCAACGGGAGGGCCTTTACCTTTTAATATCCCGCATATCCCTCCCAACACCCCCTAACCCCCTCACCGGCAGCCTGCCTCTATGGCAGGCACTTTGCTTCTGTGCTCCTTTTGGGTCAGTCACTTCTCCCCACCCCCACCCCTCACTTCAGTTTTGGATACAGAAATTCTCAGTTCTGATTGTGAAATGCTCCAGAGTATCTGCAATGATTTTTAGTTTAAAAGTTCAAAACTAATTTCACCATCCTTATTCTTGTCAGACAGAGAAAGATCAAAACAAAACATATATCTTTGACTAGATAAGAAGTGTCAAAGTCTCAGTAGATAACATAAGCAACTGTTGAAAGTTTGAGGCAGAAGAGTAATTATCTGATCACTCATAGTGTTGCTTACTTACAGTATTTGCTAGGCTAAGCTCTACTTGAATACTGTGAAAAACACATTCTTCTTCCAAGGAACTTACTTTAGGAGACTCACAATTTTTCAAGATTACAATCTTGAAAAACATATTTTAAGGAACCAGTGGTATAAATTAACAGTGTATATTGAATTTTTGTATTAACATACTAGTAATACAACATTTTTATGATAAAACTCTACACAAGAAAGAAAATAAAAATAAAGAGATGCGGGGGCTGGAGTGATAGTACAGTGGGTAGGGCGTTTGCGTTGCATGTGGCCGACCAGGGTTCGATTCCCAGCATCCCATATGGTCCCCTGAGCACCACCAGGAGTAATTCCTGAGTGCATGAGCCAGGAGTAACCCCTGTGCATTGCTAGGTGTGACCCAAAAAGCAAAAAAAATAAAAAAAAACAGATGCTATGCATTTAACCTCTTTCCCAATTTACCCACCTTACTTAATTTTAGTTTTCCTATGGAGAATTTCTAAATTTTAGTATTTGATTCTTTGATAACCACACGAAGTAGATTTCATAAAAAGTGACTACAGAAACGTTGGCTAGAAAAACAGCAGAAACTGAACACTGGGAATTGGATAACTAAAGAAAAAGACCTCATGTAACTTGAGGCGCACAAGAAGGGTAGCATTGGGAATTGTTTTTCGTTTCTCTATTATTAACTTTATTTTTGCTTGCTTTTGCTTTGGGGCCACACCTGGCTGTGCCAGGGATCACTCCTGGCAGGCTCAGTGGATCATATGGGGCACTGGGGATGGAACCCCAGCTGGCTGTGTGTAAGGCAAGTCCCCACCTGCTGTGCTATCTCTCTAGTCCCATCTCTTTCTAACGTTTTGAAGGACGTAAAATGAATCATTTGTGTAAAGAGAAAATAACTCATAAATTTTTTTCAGTTTGCATTGAAGGTATTAGTAATTCCTCGAAGTTGAGAGGCCAGTGAACTGGGAGTTTGGGACCCAGATAAGAAAATAGAGGCATCTAATAACCTCTGAGTCAAGATCAGGATTTAGTGGCTTTATAGCAATGTGTGTGTGTGTGTGTGTGTGTGTGTGTGTGTGTGTGTGTGTGTGTGTGTGTGTAGGGGAAGAAGAGAAGAGAGCTAAGGACATGGCTAGTAAGGGTTAAAACAAATATTCTGAGAAGTCTTTCTGAGAGAGGGGAGCCTCTGGCAGAAGGATGCTCACCCAAAGGTCTCCCAGAGGTCAGTCTTCTGAAGAAGTGAGACTTAGGGGCTCACCAGCCAGTTCTGTCCCAGGATGGGGTGCTGAGATACTAACCAATTTGCTCAAGGCCACACAATACTTCACTCAGTAGAACTCTTGTGTTGGCAACTGATGGGACTAAAGTCCACACTGACCTCTGAGGGCAGTGCAGGGGGTGATCTGAGGAGAGGAGTGTCTGATTTTAATCCCACAACTGTATGTCCCATGCTTTTGATTCGCATCCCAACAGCCTGGATTTCAAACAGGTCATTTCTGTGAGCTGCTCTCTTTGAAAGCCTAGGCCACATACCTGAGTTCCACACCTGACCTCTGGGTCAACTACAGAAGCATAAGAAATGAGGTCTTCACCAAGGACAATGAAAATGTCTACCTGTGGAAAGGGGGTTGTAGATTTTCCTGAATCAGGTCCTATTTCCCTGGTGGAGTTTAAGAGGGTTAGGAACTAAATTATCTCCTGAAGAAGAGTTTTGGGATCCTGTCTGAAGAAGGAACAGCCAGGTGAGCCGTGAGCTGGCATGACAAAAGCATGAAAGCGCTCAAAGCTCCAAATATTTTTGCATGCTGCATGCTGCCCCCTGCCCCAACATATATTACCTATGCCTTGCAATTATCCACTAAATTGCATATACTTCCAACTCTCTCTCATGCCTTGGGCTGGAGCGATAGCACAGCGGTAGGACATTTGCCTTGCACGTGGCCAACTTGGCCGACCTGAGTTCGATTCCTCTGCCCCTCTTGGAGAGCCGGCAAGCTACCGAGAGTACCTCACCCACATGGCAAAGCCTGGCAAGCTACCCGTGATGTATTCGATATGCCAAACACAGTAACAAGTCTCACAACGGAAATGTTACTGGGCCTGCTCAAGCAAATCGATGAACAACGGGAGGACAGTGCTACAGTGGTCCTTAATGCCTTATACTTTGAACTCCAAAATTCTTTATATTCTTAAAAATAAACCAATTTTAATATGTGAGAGATCATAAAAATATATCAGGTATTATAAATTAAAAGCTGCCAAAATTGTTAAAGAAAGGTCAGGTAAGTATTTTTTCTTTAAAGTGAGGCAAAAAGTTGTTTGTTAAAGGAATCAAATCCTTAGTCTCTGCATAGATAATAAAAACAGAGTCTGTCGGGAAAGCAGAGGTCAGCATGGCCAGACATAATTGATCAAAGACCCAAGTGGCCCATATGCCTTCGCCTCTGTTTTGAAATGGGAACCCCTGATCCTAGACATGACACCTGTAGAAAGGGATGAGCTGAGGGGGCAGGAGAACACAAAGGGCAGGTTCACACTTGGGGGGTTGCTGTCAAGTTCTGTGACAGAATTCCCTCCAAGGAGAAGCACAGCTGCTGAGCTGGTGGGATTCATCAGAGCAACGGAGCACGCATTTATGCTCAAATATACACCTTTTGGCATTCGCTGATATCTCTGGCAGGTGCAGAAGATGTCACAACCCTTTGGGAATGTGAAGATGCAGCTAAGCCTTGCACATAACTGCTGTCACTTGTCTCTTTTTCGTCTTTGTGCTGCCACCTAGAGAGAAAAGAAAAATATATTTTGTATCCTGCTGAGGAGAGTCACCTGCAACCTCAACCACTGTTCATGGCTTCTAGAAGAGAAAAGTCAAGCTGGCTGCTTTGGTCCTCAGTCGGCATCTGGGTGTGGTGGCTTCTTAGAGGTCTCAGGTGAAGTTAGTGGGAGCCTTGAAGACCTTAAGCTAAACTTGGTTAGAATTAGGTCCCTGGAGTGTGAGTAAAAGTAAATTTTCCTGTCAGTGCTTAAAGGCAGCAAGATTCAGAAAAACATTAAGGCTGCCCAAGTGAATGCCACCACTTAAAAAAAAAATACAAGAAACACATTACAAATAAGGTTCTAGGGTGAATTACTCTTTTCTTTTTTATTTTTATTAGTGAAACACCATGAAGTACAGTTGTAGACTTATAAGTGTTTGTGCTTGGGTTTCAGTTATACAATGAGTACCCATCCCTCCACCAGTGCCCATACTCCACCACCACTGATCCCAGTATTCCTCCCACCCCCACTTCCCCCCCAACCCACTTCACCTCTCTGGCAGGGCATTCCTGTTTGTTCTCCCTCCTTTTGGGTGCTGGGGTTTGCAAAAGAGGCACTGAGTGGCAGTCAAGTTCTGTCTATAGTCTACTTTCAGCATGCATCTCCCATCCTGGGAGGATCTTCCCAACACCCATTTACTTGGTGCTCCCTTCTCTCTCTGAGCTACCTTTTCCCCTAGCATGTGCGGCTGGCCTCCAAGCCATGGAGTGAACCTTCTGGTACTTATCGCGGCTATTCTTGGGTGTTAGGAAGAATTACTCTTAAGTCTTTTTTATTGTTTCAATTTTTTGGAGAATGGGGGCTTGGGCGACACCTGCAGCACTCAAGAGCTTTCCTGACTACCCCTCCCTTCGCCCTGCCCTGAGTTCTAGAGTCAGTCCCAGTGGTGCTCAGCAGACCAGGAGACCGTACAGTGCAAGGCAAGAATTCTTTTTTCATATGTTTTAAAGATAAAGGGTCATTCTCCTTCAGGGACACCTCATTTTTATTATTATTATTATTGTTATTATTATTTTTATAAAAGTAGGATATCTTATATATACCCCCGTGTGTAAAATACAGATTTACTGGTGGGGGTAATCCCAAATATGCCATTCAAAAAGTTCTACTTAATATAAACTGCTTGCAACTGAGTGCAAAGTTAAACATAATTTTTGAGGGAGCTATCAGTTACAAAAAAGAGAAGACGTTGATAAAAAAAAAATCAGATTTCTCTGCCACCACGTGGATGAGACATGCCAAGCAGGCCCTTCTCCCCTCAGTGAGGGCATACCCCCAGGCCCAGCTTCTTCCCCAGCTTGAATGCTCTCTGCAGGCCTGTCTCTGCTGCCTACCCAGAAGCATCTCTCCAACAGGGATGCTGGTTCCCCAGGCTTCCTGCTGCATCCCGCTGCCACCACTACATTTGGCAGGTAGGGTGCTCATGTGTGTTGTTAAAGGAATAAATGAAATCCAGCTTATTCTTCGGCTTCTTTTTCTTCTAAAAGGGCTCATAATAGGGCTGGGGAGATAATTCAATAGACTGGATACAGGCTTTGCCTTCAGGAGACCCAGTTTTTATGCCCGATGGTTCAGAGTGCCAACTTGGGAGTAGCCTCTGAATATCACAGGATGTGGCCCCCACCACCACCAACAAAAAAGCAACAAAATCCCTAACATAACTAACTTAAAAATTTCACCTACTCTGATTAAAACACAGGTGCAATGTAACAGTTATATGAGAGTTTGTGAAAAGTTCTGACTCCTCTGTAAATCTCACTTGGTGCATTCTATGAGCCCACCCAAGTAACCTCAATGGAAGTATGGTTAATATGCCCAAGTTTACATCGGCTTTTTTTGACAGCTGGAAGATCTGACATGCAAATGCACCCATCAAGGAAAAGCTTTTCTGAAATCTGAGTCACACTGTTGACCTGCAGTTCATCATGCTAAGGAACACCAACAGTGGCACCATTAGGAACCCAGGGTGGGCAAAGAGGAGGAGACTGCACTTGATGTTGAAGGGCAGCTCTGAGGCCCACCACCTGTTTTTTTCACTCTAATCATCTACAGAACAGGTTTAGAGGGTGTTCTAAAAATTAAATAGGACATAATATAATTATATATAAATATCTATCTATATATATGGTTCTGTGGACATTGTTAAGTACTGCAACATTAGGTAAGAAATCTTTTCATCAGTATAATATCATAACCTGAGGAGTTTATTTAAAAAGTGATCACTTGATCACTTGACTTCCCATTAATCATTGATTTGCTCGAGTGGGCGCCAGTAACGTCTCCATTTGTTCCTGTTGCATGCTAGTGTAGCCTAATGGTGTCTGTTCATTCTAGGAACACGAAGAGCCTCAAAACGATCATTCAGGATCTTGATGAAGAAGTCTGACCATCTGGTAGGTGGACAGCCACGCGGTCTTTTGATGTCCCATGGAATCCAGTAGCTAACGGCTCTAGTCCAGCGGTCATCTCCAAATCTCATTACATGTCCAGCCCATCTGATTTTTGATGCCTTGGCAAACGAGACAGCATCCCTGATTCTTGATCCTCAACGGAGGTCGGAACTCCAGATTCTTTCTCTCATTTGAGTGAAACATGATACTCCAAGCATAGCTCTTTCAATTCCTCTTTAAGAGACCCGTGTAGTGCCCAGGTCTCTGAGGCATATGTCAATGCAGGAAAAACAGTGAAATTGAAGAGATGTGCCCAGAGCCAGAGGTTTTTCGTCCTCTTAGCTATTTCTTTGACGCTCCTGAAGGCATTCCAAGCCGCTCTCTTCCTCCTGTGCAACTCAAGTGCCAGTTCATTCAATTTAAAAAGTGAATAAAACAAATTTTTTTGTTTGTTTGTTTTTGGGCCAAACCTGCAGTGTTCAGAGCTTACCCTTAACTCTTTATTCATGGATCATTTCTGGCAGACTCATGGGGCCATGTGGAGTGTTGTAGACCAAACTGAATCGGCCATGTGAGGGGGAAAATATCCTACTATCACCAAGGCCCAAAATGGAATTTGTGATTTTTCAGACGAGCTCAAAACCTGGAACATTAGCCATGGATACTAAAAATGCCCTTACACATGCCCTTCTAGACCAGGAACTCTGTCTTCCAGAAAGAGGTTGAACTGTATGATGTATCTAACAGTGGAGATGTCCAAATTTGCGATTAGTCCTAGATAAAGGGGTATCTGTGAGGAAGCAGAAGTACGATCCAAGGTAGCTAGTCAGGACAGATCAACTTTAAGATTAGAGAAAGTCAACTCTCACCTTAAGACCAGGCTGTCTTTCTAATATGGGAAAGAGATGACATCCTAGGATGCAATAGGCCAAAATCAGAGCCCAGAAGGGAATTTGGTGTGCCTGTGAGTCAAAGGTCCTGGGCTTAAGTTTTGGTTCAGTTATTTTATCAACCGGTGCAATCTTAGGTTGGCCCTATTTTTTTTTTCATTGTAAATGGACATAGTATTATCAGTTGTATCATAAGGCTTCTGACAGGATTCAATACAGAAATTAATGGAAAAAGCCTTTAGAAATTACAAAGTACTGTTATCAGTCCTTGCTATTACTTCCCAATAATTATCCCCTTTGCATTTCTTTCCATTGTGAAGTAATATAATCCACGGGGAAGAAAATTAAAATATATGTCATAAATTCCACCATGGCCAGAATAATCACACCGCTACATTTCTTTCCAGACTTTATGTCAAAGCATAGTTGTGCCAATGCATCTTGAGTCTGATAGGTAGTGAGCACTGAAAAGGTGCTGAAATCACACACTGCCTCACAGGGGAAGAGAAGCAGCAAGGCGGGGGGTCAGGGCAGCATAGAACCAACTAGGCTCATCTCCCCAGGAAGACATGATTGTGGGCTGTCAGTGCTAGTGATTTGTCCATAGGTCACAGAAACAAGGTGTGACTGGGACTCCAATAAGAGATAAGTCACTACTAAGTTCATTGGAGACTCTTTTTAGGTAAATTACTTTTACTTTCATGTTTTAGAGTAAATTTTTTAGTGTAGCTTTAAAATGGCTAATCATTTTTCCTTTTTTTAATTTACATTAAAAGATGAAGATACCTGTTTACTGTTATCAATATGTTTGCATCCAATATAGAGTGAACATTTAGTAAGGATGTTTTCATTTAGCACTTCCGAATAGTCTTTGAGCCTTGCCTAGACCCCAAAGAAGAGAAATATGATCCTGGGAATGGACTGTTGCACACTACAAACAGACTGGGACCAACAAAACACAAATACAATTGCTGTCCACATCAGCTCTGATGGAGGAGTCTCCTTGGGAGTGCAGCACCAGAAAGACACAAACCTTGAAAGATGAAATTGCCTGAGAGCCAGTGTAGTAGGGGAATTTAAACGAAGATTAACCAGACATAAAAAGGGAAAGAATAACGGTAATCTGAGATCAGCTTCAAAAATATGTATGGTTTGATGAAAATGATGGAGGCTCTTGTCTGTGTACACAAGTGGTTTTATAGTTTGCAGAATTTTTTTTGAGGCTTTTCCCAAACTCAGCACATTAATCAAAAAGAAAAATGATGTAAGGAAGAGAACAAAGGGCCAAAGGATTCAAATAAGGCAAGTTGCCTAAGTTTGGCATATTTAAAAAGGCTATAGTTGTAAGTTCCTTCAGTAGTTGAAACAACAGGATATATCTGTGTATGTGTGTATATTACACAGGCTGGTTTCCCAAACTACCATTTAAACTGAAGTTTCCCAAATTCCCATTTTATCTTTAACTAAGACACATAAGCATCTATAGACTATCAGAGAAAATGCATCTCTAGAATGAATTTTTAATCTTAAAGTTCAGCCATGTTCACTGGTGCACTACTTAGAGAAATCAAGAGTTAGAAATAACCCATGTTGCCAGAGACTGGAGGGTTGGGGGGGGGGGGGAAGGATGCAGGCAGTAGATCTCTGTTCCTGGTCTTATTTAACCCAGACTTCTCAATCACAAAGTCCCACATACGTGGGTGGGTTTTTTTGGGATTCACTGGTGGGTGAGGCTCAGCCCAAGTTGTGTGGAGAGCAGCCATGAGCATGGTGGCAGTTGAGATCTGGAGGTATTCAGCTGCTGGGGTTGGGTCCCTTGGGGCAGGGAGGCCTTTCACCTGCCCCTCCTCTGGGGCACCCTGAGTGAAACAGCCTGGTGTAGGGTCCAGCGGCATGATTATGGTACGCATCATGTTATGCTCCATTCTGGGAGAGGACATGCAATCTGCATGGTGGCCAATGATGAGATTATCTGGCACCAGCCAGAGGTGGCTTGTGGGGGGTGGGGGGTGGAGAGGTAGGGGATATGGGCAGAGGATCTCCGTTCTTGGTTCTGTTGAACCCAGAGCAGTCACTCCCTCTCCCGGAAGGGAGCTAACATGATGCTCACCATAATGATGCCTCCAGATATATAAAGTTTGAGCCTTGTGTGCGTATATAAGCACACAAGGCTCAAACTTTAACAACATGTTAATGATCTTTTATTTTAAAAAAAAGGGCTTAATGGTCCCTGGGTGAAATACTATATTCTTCGCACTCTTTCCTCTAAGGATACTTTTTTGTGTACTTTCAGTGGTTTTTCATAATAAACAATATAAAATATATATTATTTTGGTTTGTTGTGGGACAGGGATTAGGATTTGTGATGGAAACATCCAAAATATGGTAGTGGGAAGGTGTAATGGTGGTGGGACTGGTGTCTGAATATTAAATGTAATGAAATATTGTGAACTACTGTATAAAAGTAAAAATAAATTAAAAGAAATAACCCAAGTGCCTATTAGCTTATTATCTGTGAATGGGCACATAAGTGATTTCTAACCAATCTAATCATTCACAGATGATTAGATAAAGATATGGTATAGGGGTTAAGGCATGTGCCTTGTAAGTGGCCAACTCCTTGTATGTGGTGCTTGATCCCCAGCACCACATATGATCCCACAAGCACTACCAGAAGTGATCCTTAAGCACAGAGCTATACCCCTGAGGACTAAAACAAAAACAAGAAAGTATGTATAAATCCACAGTGAATATAACTCATCTCTATACAAAACAAAACAAAAAACCTAAGGTAGAGAGAGAGCTCAATGGGCTGAGCTCGGTTCCATGAAAAACAGTGGTAATGGTGATCAAACAGAAAGCCAGGAACAGATACTGAGCAATGCCAGGTGTAGCACCCATTTACAACAACATGGATGAACCTGTAGAGTATTAAATGAAGCCAGATGGAGAAAGAAACACTGTATAATTTCACTCTTATGGACAATAATTAAGGCACAAAACTAGAAAATAAATAAAACAAAAATCTTTTTTTTTTCGTTTTGGGTCACACCAAGCGATGCTCAGGGGTTACTCCTGGCTCTGCACTCAGGAATTACTCGTGGCGGTGCTCAGGGGACCATATGGGATGCTGGGAATCGAACCCAGATTGGCCACGTGCAAGGCAAACGCCCTATCCGCTGTGCTATTGCTCCAGCCCCTAAAACAAAAAATCTTATACTAAAGGAACAAAACTCAATATCAGAAGGGAAGGTTATGTGGGGTGAGTAAATCGGGTAAAGGGGTCAGTTGTGAAGGACGGAAACTAGATTAAGTGCTGAACATAATTTAGGATTGACCTGAAACGCTCCACACCTAAAATCTATGCATTCATAAAAACTAATGGTTATTCCAGGTAATTCCATTAAAACTATTTATAAAAACCAAGTGGAGAATTTGGGGGCTGCTCCCAAATTGTGCCAGGGGTCACTTTCAGTGGTAGTTGGGGTCCTAGAAACTGGGTATGGGAGAGATGAAACAAGAAGGAGATGAAAGAATAAAATTATTTTGAAGAAATAATGGCCAGAAATTTCCAAATTCCACAAAAGTTATTGAAAAAAAATCCAGTAAGCATAATAAACTCACAAAATAGATAAACACAAAACCATATCAATGTACTATAATGAATTTGTTTAAAACTAATAATACAAGATGGGGTTGGAACAATAATACAGTGGATAGGGTGCTTGCCAACCCAGGTTTGAATCTGGCACCCCAAAAGTTTTCCCCAAGCACCACCAGAAGTGACCCTAAGTGAAGCGCACAGAGTAACCCCTAAGCATCACTAGACATGTCCCTCCCCTGCCGCCAAGAAAAAGATAAAATTTTTTTAAAAAGCCAGAGAGAAAAAGGAAGCTATAACATAGACGGGATATAAAAATTAGCATAACTATCTCATCAGAATTCAGACAAGGCAGAAGGCAATGAGTTTTTCAAGAACCCAAGAAGTTAAAACTTTAACTGAATCTTTCATCACAAAAACAAAAGCGCAGACACAAATGACCAATATCAAGTATGAAAAAGAGAATGTCACTACAGAATCAAATATTAAAAGGATAATACAAATATAAGGAGCAGTTTATGCCAATAATTTTAACAACCCGGATGAAACACAACATTTAAAAAGTCTACCAGGGTAATATGTTTTGCAAGCACAAGGTCCTGGGTTTTGGGCCTAAGAGGCAATAGAGTGAGTGGGGCCCTTGCCTGCATACAGTGGACCCTGATTTGATCCCCTGTCTCCTGCCAGAAAGTCAGTCTTTTAATCTTCTCCTTTCTCATTTTGGCTTGGTAGTGCTGTAACTCACAAGCGTTCATTAATAACTAGACATGCACTTAAATTATTATGGCTCTGAGGCTGTCTCTCACACTGAGGCAAGAGACCAAATATTGTTATAAAAGGTGCTTCCATTGGTATAAGCACTCAGGAAATTCTAAATGTTTGTGACTGGGCCCGCTTGAGCAAATCGATGAACAATGGGAGGATCGTGACCGTGACCGTGTGACCTGATACAGGAATTATGGAAAAAAAAAAAAGATAATTACTTACAATAAATAAACTCTGCGCCAGGCTGTTTTCACTCGGGGCACCCTAGAGTGGGGCGGGTGAGAGCCCTCCCCACCCCAAGGAACCCAGCCCTGGCAGCCGACCTCTACTACCCAACCGCCACCATGCTCCAGGCTGCTTTCCGACACATCATAAGGCACTTCCTACCCATTTTCCATAATACCACACCATATTTGTTCGGGTTCAGACAGTAGGGAGCAAATCAGAGAGAAGTAGATGCCCCTCAGAGAACCTGGCAAGCTACCGAGAGTCTCCCGCCCGCTCGGGCAGAGACTGGAAAGCTCCCTGTGGCATATTTGATATGCCAAAACCAGTAATGACAACAGGTCTCATTCTCCCGACCCTGAAAGAGCATCCAATTGTTGGGAAAAGAGAGTAAGAAGAGGCTGTCAAAAGAGACATTACTGGTGCCTGCTCAAGTAATTCGACGAACAACAGGATGACAGTGATACAGTGAAATAAACTTTTATAACTTGACATGACCAATAAAGCACGATTCAGAAAGCATACACACACAAATAAATTAAAATGTCAGAAGAAAAGATGTAAATATAGGAAATGATAGTATTAGAAAAACCCTCAGATTATAAAATTTATATGTGAGTGATGAGCAATAGGATTCTTCCATGTTCCAGAGCATTTATTTACAAATTACTTAGCAATTTTAAAAACAACCCTACACACCTTAATCAAATCACCACTGCTGACGTTAGGTCATCCAACACCAGGTGACTTCTTTGATGGGACACGGAGAAATACAACATTAAGCCCTGAGGGTGCTCAAAAGTCTTCAGTTGGATCTCATCAAGAAATATGATGCTGACCCAAAGTGAGGAATACACTACTGGATAATTATTGCTTCTGTACTTCAAAAATATCAAGGTCAAGTAAGAAGACAAAGAACAAATGAGAGATTATTTAGGTTAAAGCAGACTATAAGAAAATCAAAAGTAAAGATTAGTGTTAGGTAGTTTACTACAGAATTTTCGTTGTTGTTTTCCAAATTCCCAATTTCTAAGTAATTCCTAGATTCTTGGTGTGGCCCAAATATAAAATAACAAGCAAAAAAAAAAAAAATCATGGTTGTTAGGCCATACCACTGCAGCATATATCCCTCCACTATTGTCTCTTGGTCCCTTCTCTCTATCATCCACCCTTCAAATTAGTTTTATAGGCAGGCCCTGAGGATGGTTCATTGGCCGTTTCTTATCTCCTTATTGTGTTTCTTTGTACTTCACATAGGAAGGACACTATTTGGTATTTGTCCTTCTCTCTTGGCTCAGCCTAAGAGCCTCGTCCAATCTAACCAAGTTGCAGTGCACTGCAGGACTTCATCTTTCCTTAGAGCTTGGAAGTATTCCATGGTGTGTATCTAACACTGCTCTTTCATATGCTCATCTGTTCTGGGCACTTGAGTTGTTTCCAGATCTTGGCTATTGTAAACAGCAGAACTTCTATAAAGTTCAAAGTGCAAATACCTTTTCTGATTACTGTTTTTGTGCTCTTGGGGTAGATGCCAAGAACTGGAATCACTCCTTGGTTCACATGTAAGCTCTGAGAGTCCTTAAACTTTCCCAGAAGTTCAATATTCCCATGCACAATTATTCCCTCTAGAATGTTAGACATGGAAAGTTACTGCAAACCCAATGCTAAAATCTAACATCAATATTAAATAACAATGTAAAATAACAAAATATTTTAATACCATTGTAAAGCTGCTAAATAAATGCCTTAAAAAGATTTGACAGTGGCTAAGCCAAAGAACACTCAAGACAGAATCCTTTCTTTAATGCAAGGTAGGATTTATTTTAGGAACTCAATTATAGTTTAATAGTGGGAAAAATTACATAGTCACCTCCATAGGCACCAAAATGATGTTTGATCACATATCTTTCAAAGATCTAATGTATTGAGACACACAAATGAATCTCGGACACGAGCAACTTGCTGCAGAGATGGCCTGGGACTTTGCAATAGGTATTTTCTGCTGCTGTTCCAGACGGGGGCAGGTATTGTCCCTCCGCCTGCCTTCTAGGAGCTCCAGTGGTCGCCATTTTCTAGAAGTCAGCAAGACACTCCAGGTACAAGTGATGGTGACGGCAAATCCCAAGTCTCACGGGATAGGGGAGGAGTGGGTCCTTCTCCTTCCCCACTCCCCGATGGGACTCCGAGATGATGCCACATCTGCCCACTGTCTACTTAAGCTCCCACACGACCATGATCCAGAGACACACAAATGAATCTCGGACCCGAGCAACTTGCTGCAGGGATTTCTTCATACCCTAATATTAAAATCTTAGAATTCCTACATGACATTATATAATATCCATAGCAAGCAGTACAAAACACACTGTCTAGCATTGCATTTTTGGCAGGTATGAGAGGTGGTAGGACTGGTTTCAAAATATCGAAGGTAACTAAAGTAGAGAAAGAGTATTTTGCAAAGTGTCTGCCATATGGGCAGGGGGAGGTACGGAATGGCGGAGGGGATACTGGGGATTTTGGTGGTGGAAAATGTGCACTGGTGAAGAGATGGGTGTTTGATGACCGTATGATTGAAGCTCAAATATGAAAGTTTTGTTACTGTACCTCACAGCGAATTAAATAAATTTTTAAAAAGATGTAATGTATTAATAATATCAAAAGAAATTAAGTACACAGCAAAGATGACGCTCTCTATCATAGTGACAATTAGTGCTAGAATTAATGGTAAAGCACATCATTACATCACAAATTCTAAAAGGATACTATTATTACTCTTCAACACAGTTCTGGATATTCTCACCCATATACCATGTTATAAAAAAGGATTTAAAAAAAAAAAAGAACCAAAGTTTCTTTAACCAGTCATCTGTTCTCAGGTACTCGTTTTTTTTTCCCAGATTCTGGCTATTGTAAATAGTGCTGCAATAAACATACAAGTGCAGATGTCATTTCTACTATACTTTTTTTGCATCTCCAGGATATATTCCCAGAAATGGTATTGCTGGGTCAAATGGGAGCTCAATTTCTAGTTTTTTGAGAAACAACCGTATTGTTTTCCAAAAAGGCTGAACTAAAAGAAGAGAGAGAGAGAGAGAGTAAAAGGGAATATGTCTGCCACAGAGGCAGGTGGGGGAATGGAGTGGGGGTGGCAGGAGGGATACTGGGAACACTGGTGGTAGAAAATAAGCACTGGTGGAAGGATGGGTATTCAATTATTTTATGACTGAAACATAATCACAAAAGTTTGTGAGTCTGTAACCGCATCATGTTGATTCATTAAAAAATTAAAAAAATTAAAAATAAATTAAAAAAATAACTATGGGCCAGTGCGACAGTGTAGAGGGTAGGGCTTTTGCCTTGCACACAGCTGACCCTGGTTTAATCCCTGGCTCACCAGCAGTGATCCCTGAATACAGAGTCAGGAGTAAGCCTGAGTACAGCTGGATGTGGCCCCAAACAAAACAAATAAAAAAGAAGTATAACTAGTATATAATTTTTAACTAGCATATAATTTTTCAAAGTAAGAATGATATCTATTCATTGAAAATTCAATATGAAAAAATTAAACAGTTTTAGATTAATAGCTTATAATATTGATTGCTTAAAGAGATTTATAATCACTGTAGCACTGTCCTCCCGTTGTTCATCGATTTGCTCGAGCGAGCACCAGTAATGTCTCCATTGTGAGATTTGTACTGTTTTTGGCATATCAAATATGTCACGGGTAGCTTGCCAGGCCTTGCTGTGTGGGCGGAATACTCTCGGTAGCTTGCCAGGCTCTTTGAGAAGGGCGGAGGAATTGAACCCAGGTCAACCGCGTGCAAGGCAAACGCCCTACCCGCTATGTTATCACTCTGGCCCAAAGAGATTTATAAAAATTTATAAAAATTAAAAATTAAATTACAAAATTAAAAAATTTACCACAAACCAGCCAGTTAGAAGATTTAACAGAAAAAGATATCATTAATAGCAACTGAAATCCCTAGAGGCACTTCTAAAAAAGAAAGTATTTAAAAGATAATAAAACAAGTGCTAGTAAAAGTATGATTAGAACCTTAAAATAATTAAATATAAAACAAAAAATTAACTATTAAAATTTAGAAGAAAGGAAGTGATTAACTTTCTTGCAAAGGGAACACTTTCCTTAGTAGAATATCTATGTAAAGAGGTCATGCATACCAAAACATCTGCATGAGAAAAATCAGAAACAAAATGAAGGCACATTATACATTTCATCGAATGCCAAAATCTCTGAAAGAATACTTTTAGAGTCATTAACATAAAAATAAACACTAATAATTTAACAGAAGACAGAAGTAGACAATTCTCTACAAAATGACAAAGAAAACTAAATGTGATAAAAAAAAAAAAAGCACCCTATCGTTAAGGAGTAAACTTAAACCACAACAAAATGCCATTACCCCACTTACTTGTAGTAATGACATCTCAAACAAGGTGAACCTGATTAAGATAAGAGCTCCTATCCCTATATGCAAGAGTAAGGCATCCTATAACCTTTCTGTGAGATATAATTTCATAAATTAGAAAACTTAGATATGAACCAATAAAATTACATCTAAAAGTTGGATCTAAGGAAACACTAAAAAAGTACATAAAAATTTACATATAGTCTGATTGAATGTTTGGAAATTTTTTCATGTCTGTGTCACTCTTGAGTTTTGAACCTGTACTTGTACTATGAATTGTAAGCTGAAGTCTAATTGATAGACTCAGAGGCTCTGTAGCCTCTCCTATATCTAACTAGTTGTCATGGTCATGGTCCTCCCGTTATTCATCGATTTGCTCGAGCGGGCCCAGTAACATCTCCATCGTGAGACTTGTTGTTACTGTGTTTGGCATATCGAATACGTCACGGGTAGCTTGCCAGGCTTTGCCGTGTGGGCAAGATACTCTTGGTAGCTTGCGGGGCTCTCTGAGAGGGGCGGAGGAATCGAACTCGGGTTGGCCATGTTGGCTCCGTGCAAGGCAAATGCCTTACCCACTGTGCTATCGCTCCAGCCCTTGGAAATAAATTAAATATTTAAAATAGGGTCATAAAAAAGTAGATAGAGGGAGAGGAAAAAAGAAGAAAAGTGCCTGCCTCAGAGGCAGGCGGGGATGGGGGAGTGGGAGGGATACTGGGGACATTTCTGGTGGGAAATGTATACTGGTGGAGGGATGGGTGTTGGAACATTGTATGACTGAAACCCAATTATGAACAGCTGTGTAACTGTGCATCTCGAAGTGATTCAATAAAAATAAATTAATTAATTAAAATTTAAAAATACGGTCATGGATATTAAATAATCAAATATCCAAATAACTGAAAACACTACTGTCTTTAAAAAGCATTAACAAATTTAGCAGACTGGAAAATGCTTACCAAGCATTACTGTCAGAAAAATCAGAATGTTTGGGGCCCAGTGGAAGACACTTGTGGCTTATAATGCATACCCTCACATATATTATGGTCAGGAGTTCAAACACCTGGTTGTCACCCTTTGTGCGTAGCACACTCCTGGTGTGCCTCAGTCAGGTGTGTGTAAATACCACCAGGGCGCCACACCTGGCTACATACACCTTCAGAGACAAGCTGAGCACCATGGTAAGCAGGAAGTGATGCTTCGTGAGCAGCACCCTCCCCGCTCCAGTGAGGGATGCCACAGTAACTCCCAGACCTCTGTGAAAGAGCACTCTGCTGCAAGCATGTGTGCAAGCACCGCTACAGGAGCACACACCTCTAGCAAGGTCAAGGGTATGAGCCTTCAGCAAGGTCAAGGGTAGGAGTACGGAGGCCTGCAACTCCTGTGAGCACTACAGCCGAGGATCTGTGTGATCCATGGCAATGGCAGTAACACCGATAACAACAATGATAGGATGGGGAGAGGGAGTTGTTTAAAAATTACTGTAAAAAGGAGAAAAAATTATAAAACTACTATGATTTGGGCTTGAGAGTCAGTTCAGGGATTAAGGTGCTTTATTTGCACTCAGTTGACCTGGTTCAATTCCAGCATCACACATGGTCCCCTGAGCACCAGCAGAACTGATCCCTGAGCACAGAGCAAAAAGTTAGCCCTGAGCACTGCAGAGTTTGGCCCCCAAACAAAAACCAAACCAAACCAAACAAACAAAAAATTACTGTGATTCCTTCAAAACTATTTTTTTATAAAAAAAAATCATCATATTATCTCTGGATAATAAAAAGTTAGAGAATTTCCATTTCTGATTTATAATTTCCCACAAAGAACATGCATTAATATAAAAATATGAAGATTTATTTGAAAAAGGATTTAAAATAGTTGTATTTCATCCATAGTATTATTTCTGATTGGCCTCAGTTTATTGAAAGTCATGGTGCTATGACTACCATGTGGTAAAGTTGTGTAAAAGAACAGACACACATTTAAATATGATCACATGTCAGTTTATTGAGGAAACTGTGACATTATATGTTAATTCTATTCACTTGATTACTTTTCACTATGTGAAAAGAAACTCCAAAGGTCATACGCCATGAAGTTACTTGATTACTTTCCCATACTCTGTTCAGGAACATAAAAATCAAATACAAAGAAATGTTAAAAAAAAATGCCTGCCCTTTCACCCATCAGGTGGTAATTAAGGGTAAGTACAGTGGCATTGGAGGAAGGGGTAGAAATTATACATGTAATGAGCTAGATTTCTTTTTCAAATTTTCAGATCTGTTCAACATTTTTTTTTAGTTTTTGCACCAAAAAAGGAATCGATACTTTTCATTCCACTCTTGTCAACTTTTGCCAAAGCCTTCTGAGCTGCGGTCATTTTGCTATTTTTCTGTTAATGAAAATAAGAGAAAACTTGTTACAAAGGTAACTTTTATAAGGCATACAAGAAAATCCAGAGACCGTGAGCTGCCCGTCCTTATGTTCAAGAAGCAGTCACTGCTAACGTGCTTCACAAGGGGCTGACTGCTTTCAAAAGTTTTGATTGCTATTCAGAATGCAGGTCTAAGAGACAAAAATGTCAAAAGGGGCAGGAGGCAAAATTGCGGCCTTCTACAAAGTGGAGCGTTACAACCAATGGTTTACTTTCTGGAGGATAATTCTGGAGGGTGCATTAAGAGCAAGAACAATGGAAATGACACAGGCAGCAATTGTCAGAGGGAGGAATTACAGCCTGTATAACCCTCCGATGAATAATTCACACCGATTTACCATCTGATTTTTCCCCTCCATAAGCTCTATGGGAAACCAAGGATTTATTCTTTTTGTTTGTTTGTTTGTTTGTTTGCTTTTGGGTTACACCCAGCGATGCTCAGGGGTTACTCCTGGCTTTGCACTCAGGAATCACTCCTGGCGGTGCTCGGGGGACCATCTGGGATGCTGGGAATCGAACCCGGGTCGGCCGCGTGCAAGGCAAATGCCCTACCCGCTGTGCTATTGCTTCAGTGCCCCCAAGGATAATATTCTTAAATTAAAAAAACTAACCTGTGCTACAAAGCACCAGGCCCGAATAAGCGGCTCCATTTTTCCTCCAACACAGAAATGCTTTCCAAGAAAACTGATTCCAAATATCTTTGCCAATGTATTTTTTAAGGGAATAATACGTGGTCCCCAAATCTTGCTTCTGTCACTTTTAATTAAGTTATCCCCTGAACTTAACGGACATTCTGAACCAGCCCTTTATCTCCCTGGGGTTGGACCCAGGTTAGAAGGGTGGAGCAGAAACGATTTTCACAGAGAAACTCAAAAATGTCCCTGTTTGGATGAAGCACTGAGAGAACCAGCTACTTAGCCAAGCCTCAAGCTGATTATCCTCTGACATGACATGACCAGATAGATTACAAATACATTCAAGAAAAAACAAAAATTCTAAGAGGCATTCTTGTACATGTGTTAATGAATACTGTTGACATAAATGGAAGTTAACTTAGAACAGCAAGGCCTCAGCATGAAAAATGAGAAAATCACAACAAATTTTCTGTTATTAAATTTTCTTAGTGGACTAAATATAACCCAAGTGGATGGGTGAAGTCTAAACACAAAAACAAGAAGAAAATCGTAAAGAACAACTTCTTTACAGATCCAGAGAAAAAAACTGTTAACAAATCAAACAAAAAGACTAGGCAGAAACAGGAAAATTATTTGTATCCTAATATTTTGTATTCTAATTTGTATCCTAATTTAAATGCCACAAATTTAGAATGAGTTCTTACAAATGATCAAGAAAACATAGCTAAATATAAAAAGAGCAGGGGCAATGATTTCACAACCTAAAAAACCTGAACGGTAATAAAGATGTGGTAAAGCAACTAATATTTTTAGTTAAAGAAAGGTAACCCTGAGAGGCAAACATTTTGGAGAGTAAAAATACTCAAATTGTGAAGAATGTGAGGTAAGTATTCACTGGAACTTTTGTCAGTAATGCACATTTTTACTGCATTTCTGGAAAGCATTATATGTGTATATATAGCATATATAAGGACTTTCCTATTACCTAAAAATATACATATTACATAAATCCATGCCCTATCCCCTTTGACAGCTAGCAATACGAACCACATGCATATAATAATCATGAAAGAACTCATATTTTCTTAACTTTTACTCTTAGTTCTGAAAATTATATCTAATGTAATCATTAGAAGTGCAAACTATAGAAAAGTGTTTATCATTTCACTAGATCAAAACATTTAAAAAGCAAAAAGATTATGTGCAGCCAAAGAGGGGAAGGATGAAATAAAACATGACCCACACAATTATATAAACTAGCACAAATGATTGCCTTTAATGAAACCTACTAATGATTTTTCAAAGAATGTTTTGTGGTGTGAGCATTTTCACAGTAAAAGGGCAGGATCCAAATTGATATACATAAATCTTAACTGCCAATTTTAATTTATTGAAAAACATTCTTAATCATTTTGATCGGGGGCCACCGCTGGTGCTGCTCAGGGCTTACCCCTAACTCTACACTCAGAGTTCATGCCTGGCTGTACTCAAGTGACGCTATGTGGTACCAGGGATCAAACTGGGCCAACCACATGCAAGCAAATAGTGTGTCACCCTGCTTGAACTCTCTGGTCCCAACTGCCAATTTTTAAAGCGACATATAATGTATGTATGAAATAAAGCTTAGTAAGAAAAGTTGTCAAAATATTTGCTGGGGTGATTGCTGAATGGTGGAGCGAACGAATAATTCAACCACCAGCATAATTTCCAATAAAAAAAAACCTGTGTCTGTTCTCTTCTTCAATTCCACTGTTATCATTCAATTCACAGCCTAGGCCAGTTACATTCGTTAATTTCACAGCTTTCTGGCGTTTGTAAAAGTCTGCCTTCATGGCCATTTTCATTGCTGGGGACACCTTTCTGAATCGATTCTTAAGGCCAGGGGAGGTGACAATCCCAGTGAAGCGCATCGGTGCTGACGAGCTCCCACAGCAGCATCACCATGGCATGCACCTGCACACACATGCACAGCTGTACACATCCACCTGCACAGCTCATGCCATTCCCCCTGCACACACGTACCTTCTCAGTCTTCAGATCTTTAGAGTTAAACTTAGTATAATCTTCTTTGGCTTCGATGGGCTCATCGGATAGCTTTACTTTCTGCAACGTTAGAGCAGTGAAGTGGGATCAAACATCACTGGGACAGTCACATAAACTCATTGGGAAAAAGGACAACAACATGCCACTTGAATGTATTTTGAGGTCAAAAAGAAACAGAAGGATTGACAAAGGGCATTCTTTTTTTAATTATTTTTTTATATGTAGGAGTACTGCTATTTATTCAGCCACTGATTAGCTGATTGAATTGGGCATTAACTCCATCTTACTTTTTTTTATAATTTTATTTATTTATTTTTTTCTTATATTTATTTATTGAATCACTGTGGGAAAAGTTACTAAGCTTTCAGGTTTAAGTCTTGGTCACACAATGATCAAATACCTCTCCCTTCACCAGTACCCATTTTTCCCCACCTAGAACCCCAATACCTCCCACCACTCCCAATGCCTGTGAGGCAGATGACTTCCACTTAACTATTTTCTACATTGATTACATTCATTATTTTGACAAAAGATGCACCATTATTGTTTAGAATTTCCCCCCAACAATCAGAATTGCTGAAAAGGCATCGTTTTCTATAGCTGGTTATGAGAATCATATAATCTCGTGTGGTTGCAATATCAGCCTCGCGATTTTGGATTTCTGCAAAGAGCCAGATAATTCCGAGATTGGTTTCTGTGTGTCTGGTGTTATGGCGCTGCCAGAGAGTCACCGTGGGGGTGGGGGGCAACTTGTGACCTCGGTAGGGCATGAAGGATGAGCCGGTACCGCCCCCCTTCCCATGAGACTGCAGTTGCCCCATCAACGCCGGCTCATACCTGGCTTTCTTATAAGCTCTGAGGTGGCGGCCACCTTGCTGCTGGGGTGGGGGTGGGGGGAAGCGGAAGGGAGCAACACCCTTTCCCTCCCGGGGAGGCATGGCGCCACCGTAGTTTAACACATGGTCCATTCACTTTTCTGCCGCAAGCTGCTGGGCTCTGGATTAAGTCCTTTTGCCTCTGGAGCCATGACCGTGCTGGAGACTTGCTCGTGGGGGGCAACTCATGACCTCGGTTGGGCATGAAGGACGAGCCAGTACCTCCCCCTCTTCCCATGAGACTGCAGTTGCCTCATCACTGCCGGCTCATACCTAGCTTTCCAATAAGCTCTGAGGCGGTGGCCACCTTGCTACCAGGGGGGAAAAAGGCGGAAGGGAGCAACACCCTTTCCCTCCCAGGGAGGATTGGCACTGTAGTTTAACGAATGGTTCATTCACTTTTCTGCTGCAAGCTGCCGGACTCTGGACTAAGTCCTTTTGCCTCTGAAGCCATGGCCATGCCAGAGAGCCGCTTGTGGGGGGCAACTCGTGACCTCGGTAGGGCGTGAAGGGGGCATTCTTTTTTCAGAAGCTTGTCCACATTTGCCAGTTACATACAAAACAAAGCCACCTCCCTTCAAAGCCGCAGCCTTGGTGATGGGGGATGGAGATATGATTAGCTAAGTCGTCCCTTTTGGCAGTGGGCAATACCCACCACATGTTTCATACACACCCCAGACGGTGGCCATTTACTGAGCACCGACTTCAAAGACAATCTCAAGGGTGAATGTACATGAACACAGAAAAGACATAAATTTCTTCCATGGGGGCCAGGGAGCCAGCCCGTAGCCTCACTTCCTTCACCTCCTAGGTTGGTTTAATGTCCACTTAGGAGAACAGGGGAGCACTATCCTCTCATTACCATCTTCATAACTTCATGTTCTCACTTGTTTCAATTCAGGTTTCTCTTTTTTTTTTTTGTAAAGAATTTTCATACTGTAACTTTTATTTATTATTATTATTTTTTAAATTAGAACAACCTGGCAAAGCAGGCTGCCAGCAGGGGGAAGTACAGGGACCGAGGGAATAATACCTAGCACACCATCTAGCAGAGGAACTGGGCTGAGAAATCTCAATTTTTGTACAAGGACTCTTTCCATTAGGCCAAATCCACCGAAGTCAACCTTTATTATCAATCACATGTTTTCACCTTCACACAATCACACTTTGAACCAATGGATAGGCGAATCATTTTGAGAGCTAGGTGAGCTCCTGAACGTGCACAGCACCAAAGGAACCATGATACACTATCACGCAAAGGCACAGAGAAGCATGGACATGAAGCTTAATCTGGGGGACTGGCTGTCTGTCAGTCACAACGACGATTTTTATAGCTCTTCAACTAATTTGACAAACTCTGATATGTATTAACCCTAAGAAAAACGTATCTGAAGTGCTTCACTCTTCACAACGCAGCATTTGCTAAACCAAGAACAGTTATAGCTTGTGCTAAAGGTGTCGTGGTGTTTTGAAATCTTCACCGGACAGAACAGATGGGCATTCTGGAATGGATCACATGTGGGAAAATCTTTCTACCACAGCAACTTTGATAAATATATCTTCAGAAAAGCAAAAGCAGTTTATCATGAATGAATTATCTCCAGCACAAAGGCAGAGTAGATCCCCATGCAACTTCCTAAACAAGCGGTTTCAGCAAGGGGCAGCAGTGGAGGGATAGTGAAACCTCAGTGGTGGGTGCAGTGCTGTTATATTGTGTAACACTAAGCATAAGTGTTAATACTATTGTAATACATGTTACCTCAATAAAAATAAACATGTTTCTGGACCAGGAATGTGACTTGGAGAGCAAATGCTGACATCTGTGAGGCTCTGTATTTAGTCCCAAGTACACAGTCCAAATGGGGAAAAAAAAGGATTCTACTTAAATTAAGTCTTTTTTTAAAAAAATTTTTATTAGTGAATTAAATTAAGTCTTAAAGGCATCAAGTCATGTGTGTCTGTGCGCATACCCCCCCCCACAAAGTTATTCATCATTTCGTTTCAGACACACGATGTTTCAACATCTATCCCTTCACCAATCTCCACCAGCGTCCACCTCCCTCTACCAATGCTTCCCTGCCTCCCTCCCAGCTCTGCCACTGCCATCTCCTCCCACCCAACACGTCTGTCTCTGGGAGAGATGCTTTTTTTTTTTTAATAACTTTTTGCCTTTGGTTTACAGTACCATTAGTAAAGGGATTTTATGCACAGCATTTTATATTTTTGCTAGAAAAGTATCTTTAACTAGAATGATATTACTCATAAGTAATAAGGATGAAGGCGATAATAGTTTCAGTTTGCACTTTTACATTTATATATTTTACATATATAACTTTTCATTATGTTCACTTTCCTTCTCTGGCAAAATGTTCCTGTGTCAATGCTACTATAAACAGTTGACATGCTCACTCTTCAGTCTGGTAAGTCGGGGAAAAAAATGCTCCTGGTGAGAGCCTATTGCAAAAGGAGCTTTCTCATAAGTATAAAAAGTTAAATAAATGTTAGACTAGGGAACCAGAGAGATAGTACAGGGTACAGGGTTTAAGACTCATGCCATCCAAGCAGCTGACCCAGTTTCATCCCTGGCACCATATGGTTGCATTGCAGGATGCAACCCTTGGGCAACAATGGAGTGGCCTTGGTATCCCTGACATTGCAGAGGCCCTCTACTGCATCCTCAGGCTTAGACATTGAAGCACCAGCCTGGTTTGGCAGATTGAGAATTGCCAGGAGGGGTCCTCAGGGTCCCCAGAGCATTGCTTGGAAACAAAGAAACCTGATCTGTTCAGGAGCTCATTCTTAAACAAAATACTGGTTGTACAAGAAAAACGAAACGATTATGATGATGATTTGCCCCTAACTTGCTTTTATGTTTATGTTTATCCCAGGAAACCACTGAACATGTTAGAGGACAACATCCTTATAAGGAGACCAAGTTCTACACAGTAGTTCTACACAGTAGGACCAGTGCAGAAGAAACAGAGAAGTGTCTCAGAAATGATTATGAAGGCAAAGCCCTGGAAAGACATGGAGGGGACCACAGGAATGAACGAATGGCCAGCACCGTGAGCACTCTCCAAGAAGGATCACGGGAATGTCTCCAGCTCCACGGACTGCACTCAACTTTGCTGGCGGATGACGATAAATTAAAAAGATCAACAGGGTGAAACTTGAAGCTGAGCTTCAAATAGATAAACATGATAGTACAAAAAAAAAAAGGCAATCATGCAAAATGTATTAAGGGTGACAGCAAAAAGTTATCCTGTACCACATGGATACCAAGATGCTTAATAGCTACTGGAACCTATTTCCTGAAAACCAATCAACCTTATTAATACAGAAATCAATCAGATCCTGGACAAACAGGAGAAACCAGAGACAACATAATTCTGTGTTTATTTAAACTATGGTGCCTCATCCAGTAGAGATTTCAACGTGGATACTGAAATCCCAGGAAAGTATAACAGAGTAGACCTTAGAAAAGCAGCTAAAATAACCCAGCAGAGCAGACAAGACTGAGGTTCAGGAAACACAAGATGCCGAGACCTAAATCAGGGCCTGGCAAACTAGGGCCCACAGGCCAAACACAGCTGGCCGCCTGTTTTTGTAAATGAAGTGTTACTGGCACAGAACCGTGCAGATTGGTTCAGGAATACCCGAGGCTCCCTCTGCACTATCACAGCAGCGCCCAGCAGCTGTGACAGAGGCCATCTGCTTCACGGGGCTTAAAATATTTACTCTCTGGCCTTTCAGAAGAAGTTTCCTGACCCCTCATCTAAATCATCACAGATGATGAAATTGCGAATGACTTAAATATGGAAATCAGAATAAGAAAACTGGGTCAAAAAAAGAATCAACTTAGCAAACACCTTACCCCAGAAAGCAGGAAAGGCTATAGAACTTTCAATAGGTTTAGATCAGTTCGTGAACATCTTCTAAATAACTAAGAAATATTTGGGAGAAGAAAATGCCCTAAGTTTGGGGAAGGAAATAAGAAAACCAAATATGTCTCTTTTCTCTTTATAGGAATATAAGTGTTTCTATGTCTCCTTGTGCTACTGCTGGAGATTCATTTCGGGACTAGAAGCCGCATGGGTCAAACCTAGAATGAACCTTCTTGGCATTTACAGCAATCAACTGTATCACTACTGTTCCTTCGGAGAGAAAAAGGTAAACTTCCTTTGATGACTTGTTGAAAACAGCCATGCACATATGCTTTAAATTTTCAGACCTTCTCAAAATAAAAATTATGAACATATGTATGTATACATGTATATATGAAGAATTTTTAGATAGCTATTAAGTTAAAACCGAGTCTTCCTTGGTTCTCATAGCAATTTATTAGGTAAAATTACAAAAATTAATAACATTGGTGGAGAACCTGCTACAATCTGTATCTCACACAACATGACTCCATGCAAGGTGGATGAACTGCATTTTAAAATAAACTAGAATAAACTAATATATGGCAGTAAAAGTGCAATTTTCTCCCATGTTCTCTAAAGATAATCTCAGTTACAGCTTCTTACCTTGGATGGAGGATTTGGCAATGGAGCTGAAGGTTCTGGGAGCCTAAGGGAGCAATAAATAAGCATTGTCATCATGGTTTTTCATAGACAAGCAAAGACAAAGGCCAAGTCAACTGAAGACTTGTGAATCCTACTTTCTCCTGACAGTTCCACCTCTACCGTGTCTCAGGGGAGAGAGAGACATTTCTCTAATGGAAACATCTCATCTCACTACCTAATACCTTGATTTGGAATGAGCGGAACTGAAAAATAAAACGGGAACCCATTGGGTTGGAATAGAACTGCTTTTCTTTAGCCTTCATACATTTTCATTTTTGACTGACACATTTTTCCTCATAAATGATGAATCTAGTATATACTTAAAAGTGAAAATACCAAGGAGTATTTTCTTTCTTTTTTTTTTTTTTTTTTTTTTTGCTTTATGGGTCACACCTGCCAATGCACAGGGGTTACTCCTGGCTCTGAACTCAGGAATTACTCCTGGTAGTGCTCAGGGGACCATATGGGATGCTGGGAATCGAACCCAGGTCGGTCGCGTGCAAGGCAAATGCCCTACCCTCTGTGCTATCGCTCCAGCCCCCACCAGGAATATTTTCAAAGAGCCATTTTCTTCCTTTGGGGAAAAATTTAATTGAAATCTCCTTCTCCCCAAATCTTGAAAGAAGTCTTTTAAAAAGTCTGTGGAAAGCTTAGCAACACTGTCACCTGGAAATATTTGTAAAATAGAAACTGAAGCCTAAGAACTGGATGATCTTGCTAAAATAGCTTCTGAAAAAATAATGTTGAGGGTACTGATTGGTTTCTCCTTTATGTTAATTTGAAAGGAGACTGTTAAATGAAACAAAGGACTATTAAATAAAAAGGAAAAAAAATGCCTGGGGAAAGGGTCCGGGGATATATCTTTGCAGTTCAAAAGCTGTACCATGCCACAAACAAGTAAACAAAAACACCTCCCTCCCAGACTCCTGATAACCAAAAATAAATAACCTCATTAATTTAAAAAAAAACTTAGGTGCAGGGATTTGGATTGGTAGTGCTGTGCCCACCACACAACAGGAGACCCTGATCGAAGCCCCAGACCGTGAACCCTGGCACCAGGACACATACAACATATGGTGGCGCAACAGTGACCACCCAGATTTTCAGTGAAAGAAAAATATCTAGAAAATAGATTTTAAAGTGCAGAGACATATAGTCTCTAAGAAGTCAAGCAGCGACTAGGAACTCTAGGGAAATATTCCACAGAAGCCAGCTTTTATGGCCATAGAAACCAGACTCCACTGGTTTCTAAAGCAGGAGTGAGGCCATTTGCTAAAAACAGCAACTGTGTGTATTAAAAAGTCGTTCGGTCCAGGATGTAGTTCAATGGCAAAGTGCTTGCCTTAGATACATGAGACCTTGGGTTTGATGGCTCCCTCAGCCCTACCTCCCAAGTGTAATTTTAGAGAAAAACTACTAATTCATCACATGCAGAAAGTCTTAACAGTTGTTAAGAAAAGCAACACAGAAAATAAACGTTTCTCCAGCCCAAGGAAATCTTTATATTATAATAAAGATCTTTATGAAGGAACACAAATTAACTCTTCTCCTGTCCTCAGAGACAGATAATGCTTCTAGGCTTTCTTATTTCCAAATACTGGGCATAATAAAGGTAGTCAGTGGACAACTAAGGAGTGTAAAAATGGGCCAATCCTTTTATTGCTGTCACTGTCACTGTCCTCCCATTGTTCATCGATTTACTCAAGCGGGCCCAGTAACATCTCCACTGTGAGACTTATTACTGTGTTTGGCATATCGAATACGTCACAGGTAGCTTGCCAGGCTTTGCTGTGCAGGCAAGATACTCTTGGTAGCTTGCCGAACTTTCCGAGAGGGGCGGAGGAATCGAACTTAGTCTTTTATTCCAATCTTCAAAAATATTCTAAATGCTATTTACTCTTTCCTTACTACCTTTATTTCTCCTAAGCTGATGACAAACCCAAATTAGTTAAGTGCATGAATAAAATTTTAAGTTTACATTTAAAGTCAGGCTCCAGGGCTGGAGTGACAGCACAGCGTGTAGGGCGTTTGCCTTGCACGCAGCTGACCCGGGTTCGATTCCCAGCATCCCATATGGTCCCCTGAGCACCGGCAGGAGTAATTCCTGAGTGCAGAGCCAGGAGTAACACCTGTGCATCACCGGGTGTGACCCCAAAAGCAAAAAAATAAAGTCAGGCTCCAACCCATAAATTCAACCTTAGCACTCACAAAGTTCCCATAATCAGTATCTACTAAAACAATTTGTTCCAGTTAGTTCATGTCTTTTAAAAATCATCTCCAAACCACAGACTATACATAACTCATAATCTCTTATGAAAAACAACTGTGATAAGTCATAAAGAAACAGTATCACTGGGGACATAAAGCAGCACAAAGGGACTGTATGAACAGTACTTACTTTAAATACTTAGATAAGTCATCACTTAATTCTTGAGGGATGTAATCAGATATTAGGCCATAGGCATAGCGAATATAATCCTCTGAAAGAAATAGGATGGAGAATGAAAAATAATTAAGTAATAATTACAGTGATTGATTAGTTACATTGACTACTAAGAGTTCACTTCTGATTTCATCTGGCTTTAGAGACTCACTTAAGTTCATGTTCTAAGCTTCTTTTATTTGTGAAATGGGGGTACTAATGTTTATCTGTCCCTATAATTGGGTGATATGAAGTATAAGATATATGTGATGATATTAAAGACAATAATTAAATAGTAAATAGCTAGTAAACAATAGTCAAAGGGAATACTCAAACAGTTAAAACAACGAAAGAGTTGTTTTCTCATTTGAGGCCTTTAAGCACACAAAAAGTTTAGAAATCAGCTTTAACAATAAAAATACTCATGTCCGGCAAATCTTTTCTATACCAGTTACAAAATAGAATATATCCAATTATTAATAACAAATATTCTTATTTAAGAAAGATATTTCCCAATCAAGTTTCTTTATTCATATAATTTATTTATCAAGCTTTCTTGACTTGCATAATTTATTTATATACTCCCAAATTAATACGTTGCCTGAAAATTTTCAAAAAGAAAACTCAGCAGAATAATTGTTAATTCAAAAGCATCTGGATATCTAGCGTTAAAATGATGATCTGATACCAATTAAGTATATGTTTACAAGACAATAAAATTTCATAAGCCCTATTTCTTAATTCAGTATTTTACATAAAATACTAAGGCTAAGTAAATTTAAGACCATAATCTGGGGTAATCATGCAAGGATACAAACTACAGAAAAAAATAGTCCAGTTGCCGGGGCATCTATATGGGTTTTTTTTTGTCCTTTCTTTCCTGCCCTCAGCTGGAACAATGTGCTTCTGAATGAGTGAGTGCTGCAGCCCAATCTGAACGATTTCATAGGAGATTCTCTTGGCCAATGAAGGGAGAGTTATCACTTTTGTACCCTTCTGAAAATGTGCTCGTGATTTTAGGTTAGTAATTATCCAGTGAGTCATGAACAGACCAAAAAAAAAAATCTATTTTAAGAAAGTCATTTGCTTTTCTGGTAATATAACAAGCTAAAGAACTGAATAAAAGGAAATAAGATAAAGAGTATACTGCCTGTTTGATGATTGGGACATTAATAGCAGTAGGGCTGAAACCACGTCCTTATATTTAGAGATTGGTAAACGCACGAACTCAGAGCAGAAGCCTGGACTGCTTAAGAGAAGAGGCTATCCTGGATCAATCATCTACCTTTCTGAGTGCCTCCTTCATTCCCTCTCTCCTTCCCTTCTTTCATCCCATCCTCCTTTTTGTCTGGGTTTTCAGGAGTTGCCCAGGGACCCCACTGGCAATTCTTGACCAACTGGGCCTGCAGATCAAGGCAAGAGCCCAGGCGTGCACAGCTGCTCAGTTCTACAGTGCCAAAGATTACCCAGAGCACAGCCCTGACAGTGCTTGGAGGTCTCCAGCACCGCACCCAGCCAGGCTGGAGGATCACATGGTGCCAGGAATCTAATTGGTTAGACACACGTCACGCACACTAACTGCTATATTATCTCCCAGTTCTTATCATTGTTAAAATGAAGAGACCTTAAAAAATCTCTATAAACACAAAAAGTTTTCTATCTACTCATCATTCATCCACCCATCCACCCATCCACCCACCCATCCATCCATCCATCCATCCATCCATCCATCCATCCATCCATCCATCTCTTTTCTGCTTCTGGTAAAAGTCCCTGAAAGATATTGACAACTGCTAAAATAGTATAGCTTGTTTTCTCCTCGCCTAGCAAAAGCCTCCTATACTTCTGCAAAGAAAAGAGTGAGCCAAGAACACAGAGGTCACTGCTCCCAGTTCTTTGTTTTCTTTTTGTTTTTGGGTCACTCCCAGTGATGCTCAGGGGTTACTCCTGGCTCTGCACTCAGGAATTACTCCTGGCAGTGCTCAGGGGACCATATGGAATGTTGGGATTCGAACCCGGCTCAGCCTCGTGCAAGGCAAATGCCCTACCCGCTGTGCTATCACTTCAGCCCCTCCCAGTTTTATTTTCTTTTAACGACTAAGCTAGATGCTTCAGTGTTACATATCCAAAACAGAGAACACTGAATTTCATTTTTGTCCTAGTATTTGAAGAAGTTAACTGTATTATGTTGCAATTTTTATTCAACCATACATATATAAAAAAAAAGAGGACGCTACAATGGAAAAAGTCAAAGGATGTATTTTAATAAACCTAAAAGAAAAAAAAAGCCAAGGGAATCAATTTTCACTTAAAACCAAAAAACTGATACCTCTAAGCAGGCTATGTGCTTATTTTTTTTACTTTTTTATTGAATCACTGTGAGATAGACCCTTACAAAGTTGTTCATGATTAGATTTCAATCATACAGTACTCCAATACATACATACAAACATACATACTCCACCAGTGTACATCTCCCAATACCAGTGTCCCCAGGTTTCCTCCTATCACCCCCTACTCCACTCCCTGCCTGCCTTTATGGCAGGTGCCTCTCTCTCTCTCTCTCCCTGCTTCTTGACAGTAAGATGGAAATATATGCAGCTCATTGGAATCACTGGGCTGCAAGAAGAGAACTGCCAAACGCTTAAGAGCATGGACTCAGCTAGCATCCAGCCAAGCTCCATCAGTAGTTCAGTTCTCCCATTTACTAGCAGTATGACTTTGGATAGTCTCCAGATGCTCATTGTAAGATGAGACACGGAGGGGGAAGATGAGATCTCAATACACATAGATCTATGCCAACTTAGTAAAAGGCTTGGCACATAAATCATTCCCAATAAATGATAGTCTGGTTTATTAGGATTGCTATTACTATTAGTGACAAATATTTGTTGAATGAATAATTTACAACTCAATCAGTAACAGAAGTGATCTATGGTAGCACTGTAGCACTGTCCTCCCAGTGTTCATCAATTTGCTTGAGTGGGCCCAGTAACATCTCCATTTTGAGACTTGCTGTTGTTACTGTGTTTGGCATATCGAATATGTCACAGGGAGCTTGCCAGGCTTTGCTGTGTGGGTGAGATACTTTCGGTAGCTTGCCGAGCTATCCAAGAGGGGCGGAGGAATGGAACTCAGGTCAGTCAGGTCGGCTACGTGCAAGGCAAACGCTCCACCTGCTGTGCTATCAGTCCAGTCCATCTATGGATGAAATATTATTTATTTCTAAAATAAAATGCATACCTGACACAAAATCTGTAAAAGCACTGGCAGAAATACAAAGCCTCTGAGAATTTAGGGTTTTAAAACCAAAAGACAGACATTGATACACAACAACTTACTCTAGACAAAAATCATTGCTGATGAAATGATTTATTTACCTTCCTTTTCACTAGATGCTTGATCACCAGAGAAAAATGCAGTTGTTGCCTGTACTCGGGCACTCACATTTACATTATTGGTTTTTAAAGCTGCCACAGTCTGATGAACCTATGAATAAAACAAAGGACAAAGGGGAGGGCATTTTCAACTAACTTTAAAATATACAACTTTCTAATGGCACATGGTTCATATATAATCCAGGATGAAACTATCTGAGGACTTAGAAATAGTTTCACCATCTATCATAGAAGAGAGATGGCTACATATTTGGAGGAACGTTGAATGGCAGCAACCACATTTGCGGATTATTGCAGTACATAGATTTGCTCAGGCACACACATCTATACACATCTATACACATTTGGTATAATTGAGGCCGCTGGCCCCCTATGATTTCCCTTTCCCTTCTTTCTTTCTTCCTTGATTTCTTTTCTTCTCTGTCCTCCCTATACTCTGGGGTCAAGGCTGATCTAGGCATCCTCCCTTTACAACATTACATTTCCTTGTCCAGTTATTCTATGTACCACAGATAAGTGAGATCATCCTATGTTTCCTTTCATTTCCAACCAGGTTGCAGCAAATTGCATGATTTCAACATTCCTTGAAACTGCGTAGTATTCCACTGTGTGTATATGTGCCGCACTTCATAAACTATTCATCTGTCATTTGACACCTAGGTTGATTCCCTATCTTAGCTATAAGTGCCATAATGAATAATGTTGTTCATATCTCCTTTTGAATGAATGTTTTTTGTCCTGGGAGTCAATGCCCAAAAGTGGAACTGCTGGGTGATACGGCAACTCAGTTCTAAGTGTACTGTGAACTCTCCATACGGGAGAGTTTTCCACAGGGGTTGAACCACACAATATTGCCACCAGCAGTAACACTCAAATTTTATTTTATTTTATTTATTTATTTTTTTTATAATTTATTTCTTTATTGAATCATTGTGGGAAAAGTTACAGAGCTTTCGGGTTTAGGTCTCAGTCATGTAAATATCAAACACCAAACATGTAAATATCAAATACCAATACTTATTTTTAACCGGGAACCCCATTAGAACCCCACCTCCCACCCCTCCCAATTCCTGTGACGCAGATGAGTTCTAGTTAATACTCTATCTACTTTGACTGGATACATTGTTTCGATAGAAGATGCACCATTATTGTTTAGAGTTTACGACCCCCCCCCCCCCCCATCAGACATGCTGAAACGGAGCTGTGAAATGATTTGCTTTCTACAGCTGGGTTTAAGAATAAAATGATGTCTGGATTTCTGGTTCTGGATTTCTGCTATTTTACTTATTAACCCTGGAAGAATTTCTATTAAAAGTTAGATAGTTAAGAGATTGGTTTCTGTGCTCTGGAGTCGTGGCCGTGCCGGAGAGCCGCTCGTGGGGGGCAGCTGGCGACCTCGGTCGGGCGTGAAGGACGGGCCAGAACGCCCCCCCTGTCCCATGAGGTCCCCGCCGCCCCCACCCGCAGCTCAAACCTGCTGTCCACAAGGCTCCGGTGCGGCCGCCATCTTTCTTTCCAGAGAGGAGCGGGTGAGTGGGTCAACACCCTTTCCCCTCCGGGCAGGCATGCTGGCGCGATTTAACACATAGTCCATTTGCTTTTCTGCTCCAAGCGGGTGGTTTTCTGTACTAAGTCCTTGTGCTTCCGGGGCCGTGGCCATGCCGGAGAGCCGCTTGTGGGGGACAGCTGGTGACCTCGGTCGGGCGTGAAGGACGGGCCGGAACACTCAAATTTTTTTATTTATTTTTTAAAAATTTTTTTTTGTTTCTTTTCTTTTCTTTTTTTTTTTTACAGTTGTAGATTTACAATTTTTTGTGCTTGGGTTTCGATTATACAATGATCAGATACCCATCCCTCCACCAGTGCCCATTTTCCACCACCATGGATAATATCCCCCCACCCCCATCCCCCCATCCCCCCCTGCCTCTGTGGCAGGGCAATCCCCTGTGTTCTCTCTCTCCTTTTGGGTGTTGTGGTCTGCAAAAGAGGCACTGAGTGGCAAACATGTTCAGTCCATAGTCTACTTTCGACATGCATCTCCCCTCCTGGGAGGATCTTCCAAACATCCTTTATTTGGTGCTCCCTTCTCTATCTGAGCTGCCTTTTCCCCTAGAATGCCAGGCTGGCCTCTAAGTTATGGAGTAATCCTCCTGGTGCTGATCTCAGCTATTCTTGGGTATTAATCTCATACTTTGTTACTTTATATCCCCCAGATGAATGCAATCTTTCTATGTCTATCCCTCTCTTTCTGACTCATTTCGCTTAGCATGATACTTTCCATATTGTACCACTTGTATGTAAATTTCATGACTTCATCTTTTCTAACAGCTACATAGTACTCCATTGTGTAGATGTACCAAAGTTTCTTTAACCAGTCATCTGTTCTTGGGCATTCAGGTTTCTTCCAGTTTCTGGCTATTGTAAAGAGTGCTGCAATGAACAAACAAGTGCAGATGTCACTTCGACTATACATTTTTGCCTGTCTGGGATATATTCCCAGGAGTGGTATTGCTGGGTCAAACGGGAGCTCAATTTCTAATTTTTTGAGAATCGTCCATACTGTTTTCCAGAAGGGCTGAACCAGTGGACATTCCCACCAACAGTGAAGGAGGGGAACACTCAAATTTTAATACATCTCCATCCTCTCCTCCTAACTTGCCCTATTCTACTCCAAGAGAAATGCTAGTTGTAAATCTAGGAAATGGCTTTGGAAAGCACTGCCTGACATCATTAAGGCTATGCCTCTGTGTATGAGCAACACCAGCCTCGAGCACCTGTAAGATCTATATCAGCAAGTATACGCAAAATGGTCTGACATGGAAGACTCAAATCTCCGTGAACAAATGGAAAGAACTGCTCCTGCTTCACTGTCCTCTTCAGGATCTCTCATCCTCAGAAGCAAAGGCCCTCCCGTTGATCGTCGATTTGCTCGAGCAGGCCCAGTAACGTCTCCATTGGAGACTTTGTTGTTACTGTGTTTGGCATATTGAATACGTCATGGGGAGCTTGCCGGGCTCTGCCGTGTGGGCGAGATACTCTCGGTAGCTTGACGGGCTCTCCGAGAGGGGCGGAGGAATCGAACTCGGGTCGGCCATGTTGGCTGCGTGCAAGGCAAACGCCCTACCGCTGTGCTATCGCTCCAGCCCAAGAAGCAAGAACCACAGCCTCAGAAGCAAGAATCACAAAAAAAAAATGAGGAATTAGGTCAACAGCAAAGATCAAGCTTCCTCCAGAGATGCATGGAGGAGAGAACAGAAGATTGCTTCTCATGTTTGGGTAACCTTAAGCAGGTTTCCTCTTGTTCTATGACATACAAGAGAGAATGTGGGTTCAGATTTACTCTCTTCTCTAAAGATTATGGAAAAAGGAGACTATTTTTTTTTCATAAGGCACCAGAGAGGTACCATACCTTTTTTTCCAGCCACTTCAAGGTCTTCTCTTTGCTGTACTTATAATATTTTTTGCTGTTTATTTCTGGAATAAAAAAGAAAAAAGTCAGCAGAGTAAATTAAACAAAAGCCATGTCATATACAGGTTAACAGTTTAAAAAATATTTCATAGGAGGTGGGGGGAATTGGGGATACTGGTGGAAGAAAGCGGGCACTGGGGCAGGAATTGGTTTTAGAACATTGTATGCTGCAAACTCAATCCTGAGTTACTTTGTAACTTCATAATTCATGGCGAGTTAATAAAAATTAAAAGCAAAAAATATTTCACAACAGCTTGTAATCTTAAGAGCTCAATTTAGAAACCTTGAAGGCATCCTTGATGCATTAAGAAAATCCCAAAGAGAATCCTGGTACATCAAGCTTTATTCAATCATTGAATGAGTGCGAACTTAAGAAAATAATCAAATTACACAGACAAGTCTGTAGTAAAGGGAACTTAAAATCTCAGCAAATGAGCCTCAAGCAACCTTAATTTCTCTGAACAATTTTCAACTTATTTCACTGTTTTTTTCAATGAGAACATATTTTCGAAATAAAAATGAAAATCCCAAGGAAAAAAGTTGAAATTAAATGCAGGTGAAACTAACTGCCTTGTAAGTTCATTGTACATAATAGGGGAAAATAATTATTGTTTACTCAATCCTGTGCTATTGGGATTAGTGGAGTATAAAAGAAATCAATGTCTTAATGCATCACTGATAAGATCAATAGTGATTTCAAGGCAATTTATATTTATGTTGGGCTCAACTCAACCCTTTCAAGGATAAAAGTTTTATTTATCATCAACTGTACTCCCTTTCCTCACAATCCAACTAGCTTTCTATATGATGTCCCGAATGCATTACTTCCCTGGTGCCAGTTCATCTAAGGAGGTTCCTGGTTCCTGAAACATCAGCAGAGGTAGCATGTCCACCCCCAGTCTGCTGTCCCCATGCAGGAGCTGTCTCTGTGAGGGCAGAAGCACTGGGTTCTCTGGGAACCATCCTGAAGTTATAGACTGACACTTCCTATATGCTCTGTTATGGCAGAGGAAGAGGGAAGCTGCTTATTCAGGGCCATTTTCTGCTGTCTGCTTGAACTGGCTGAATTACACGAAATGATTTGTATGGATGAAGAGGTGGTCTTTGTTCCTGGACATTTACTCCTTCAGTCTGTGGTGGTCAGTACTGTGGGCAAGATAAGGCAAGATAAGGCAGGGGATAGGGCGGGTGGCACGGGACTGGAACTCTGCAGTGACCTCAGCAGAAGCAAAGAGGGAACTGCTGTAAACTGCACCGTCAGGAGTCTGAGAATTCCAGGGCAATGCCAGGTTCCTGGGGCCAGGGTTGCCTGGGCAGCAGCCTACGGAAACGCAAGATGCTCAGTGCTTGGGGTTCTCCCAGGAAACCTTACTGGGCTCTGTGGGTCACTTCACCCTTGCCTCAAGCTCCAAATTTCCTGGAAGCGTTTTCTACTGTCTCTTCATGCTTCTCCCGCCGCTTCCCCACTCCCTGGGTGGATGCAGAAAACTATAAAAAAAAACTCCTCGCCCTCTTATAAGTGCTCCCTAGACAAAGCAGAGAAGCAGGCTTGTCCACTGCACTGCTGCATGCCTGCATGCTCAATGACCACTGGCACCTACTAGGGAGCCAAGCCACATAGTGTTAAAAGCAATACTGTGGACACACACAAAATACTGCATTAAGATCACTCGATCACTTGATTACTGCAATTACTGTAATTACTGCATTAAGAAAACATTACAAATTGAAAACCTGCTAATGAAACAACAGAACTGGACTAAGTTCTGAATAGGCATTTTTTTCTCATTTAATGCTCAGAATACATCAGAAGATGAAAACTAATTTTTGGTTCCTTTCTTCAAAGGACAGGGTTTGAGTGAAATTAAAATAATCTGCCTGGAGTCACTGGTCTAGTGAGCAGCTCAGGAAAAAAAAACTCAGTGTCTCACCCTCCTCAGCATTTCCTGTTTGTTTTGCTTTGTATATGGGGGCCACACCTGGCCATGCTCAGGAGTCACTCCTGACTCTGTGCTCAGGAATTATTCCTGGTGGTGCTCGGGGACCACATGGAACACCAAGATCTGAATCCAGGCCGGATACGTGCCAGGCAAGAGTCCTACCCGCTGTACCAATACTCCATCCTCCTCTACCCATTTCTGATTCTGCTCTCTGTGTGAGACACTCAACTCTGTGGTTCTATAAGACCTCTTGCTGCTTTCTCTGACTCTGATAGCATTTCCTCTGGTTTTTCTGTTGCTACTTCCCCTGGGCTGACTTCATCCTATCTCAACAAGACTCAACAACCCTTCCTGGGAAATCCCTATGTCCCAAGTTGAGGCTCTATGTGTCGAAAGCCAAACTGTCTTTCTTTCTCTGAAAATCAGCCTCTTTGTCACCCAGACTCCAATCTCAAGGCAATACTCACTTTTGCCTTCTCCTACATTCCATGATACTGTGTGGATGATAGGGAGAGAAAATACCAAAAACAAAAACAATTTTTGAAAACAAGAAACAAACAAAACCCCAACAAACACTACGACATAACCAGGAGATAGAGTTTCCTGTGCTAGATTGGAATCAATTCCGTACTTTGGTAATTCTTAGGAATAATTTACATATGATTAGTGAAATGATTTTAAGTGTACAATTTGAAGATTTTGTACAAATGTACTTGTAACATCCCAAATAGTTACATTGAGTCTTTCTCCAGTCAAGACTTTTGATAATTACTGTTTTTTCTCACTATAGAGGTGTAAAAAAAACTATAAAAAACTTTAGAGAAATGGAATCTCACAGTAAATCTGTGTGTGTGTGACCAATTTCTTTTGCTCAAAATACGTTCCCTAAGATTCACTCATTTTGTTGTCACTGGTAAAAGTTTTTTCTTTATATACAGAGTAGTATTATGTGTGTGGCCATACCACATTTTATTTACCACTCACTCACCTACTGAAGGACGTACCTACTTAAGGACATTTAAGTTATTTTTGGTTTCTTTTTTTTTTTTTTTTTTGCTTTTTGGGTCAAACCCCGCAATGCTCAGGGGTTACTCCTGGTTCATGCACTCAGGAACCACTCCTGGCTGTGCTCAGGAGACCATATGGGATGCTGGGAATTGAACCCGGGTCGGGCCACGTGCAAGGCAAATGCCCTACCCGCTGTGCTATCACTCCAGCCCTATTTTCAGTTTTTTAACTATTTTGAAAAGACTGCTATGAAAACAAAAGGTGCTCTGAACATTCTTCAAGTCTCTGCAGGAATATACATTAGTCCTGAGTAAATATTGAGAAATAGAATTACTGAGACAGAAATAATTGTGATGAAATACCATCTTATGCTTCTGTTAGTCATGTAAGTGAGTTCTAATTTCCCATTTAGCCACTTTGGTAGATATTAATGATATGTTCTTGGAATTTTAATAAAAATTTTCCCATAGAATAATATTTAACATTTTTCATTAGCCTAAGTGTCTTCTTTTGGGAAGTGTCATTTCAATCTTTTGCTAACTCAGATACTTAGAATACACATATTTTATCATATAAATAATAGGCAAGCCTTCTCTTTTATTTGTGACTTATTTCCTTTTTTCTCTTAATGGTGTCCTTCAGACAGGAGAAAATAATTTTAACAAAATATATTTTTATGGATTGTACTTTTCGGATTACAGGATGTCTTTGCCTAGTCTCAAGGCCACAGAATGTTTCCCAGTTTTCATTTTGAGTTCAGTAATTCTGATTTTTGCATTCATGTCATGATTCATTTTAAGTTTTTTTCTGTATGACTGTGGTGATATCAGGGTCTGGTGGTTGCAAACTGAACCTAAGTGTACAGGAGTGAAAGGACTAAAGACCACTTGCTTTCCTTTACTCTGTTTACTATTTATCCTTATGTTTTATGCCACATAATTTCTATTATGGGCATTTCATTAAATTGATATCAATTTGGAAGCAAAGGGTATAATATTACAAGACTCAGGCTCTTGTAATTCATGAACATGATATATCTCAATGGTAATTATTTGTCCTTTAATTTCCCTCAGCAAAATTTTGCAGTGTTCAGTGTATTGGCCTGTATTATCTCATATTTGTCACTAAAGTAGTTTATTGATATTATAAATGGTATGTTCCATCATCTGTTTGCTGCTAGTACATAAAATGCCACTGACTGGCATATTGATTTTGTATCCTAAGACTTTGTTTATTAGTTTGTGACATTTTAAAAACAGATTTCTTTGAGATTTTTAGACTTAAAACTGTATTGTTTATGAATAAGGACACTTTCTTTTGGTAAGGGGTTCTCAAGCATTGCGCCAAGGCCCCCACCAATGATCCTCAGGTAGCTGGTAGCTGGGACAGTGGTTCAATGAAGGGCCTGAGGATGTTGTGCTGCTCTAGCCTTGTGGTGCAGGGGATTACCGGGTTATCCCACTGGTGCTCAGGGGTTTCTAGAACTGTACCCTGTGAAGCTCAGGGGACAATAGTGGCAATTGAGTCTGGGCACCATGCTTACCATGGTTAGTCCTAACAGATGTACTTCCTGGTCCTGAATGGACACTTTGATCTTTTCACATTTCTATCTCTGTGTGTGTATATAGTTTGCTTTTTTTTTATCTCTTGGAAGTGGCTAGGACTTCCAATTGTGAATAGAAGTTGTGAGCCATCTTTATCTTGCACCCAGACTTAGGAGAATGTTTTCAGTCTCTTTCAGTGATGTATAATGTTAGCTTAGGTTTGTTAGAGATTCTCGTTGCAATAGTTCCCTCTGTTTTTAAAATGTCACAAACTAATAAACAAGGTCTTAGGATATAATAGTTTCACTTCCTGTGGTTTCAGATCCATGGTTAACTAAATCATCAAACTAACATGTAGATATTTTGAGATCATATTTAAATAAATTTTATTGTAGCATATTGTTATAATTTCCATTATACGATTATCATTGCCATCTCTCACCATAATAAATTTATAAAATAGAATTTTATTACAGGTGTACATTATAGCAGTGTTTGATGTTATCCTTTATTGCAAGCACGGTCTATGGGTCCTTTTGAATAAGGAGGGGGAAACTGTATCAGATTGATAAAGTTCTCTTTAGTCTCTTATTTGCTGAGAATTTACTTTATGATCAATCACAAATCACAAATCAAATCATTTTATGATTAAATTTTTGTTAAATGCTTTCTCTGCATCTATTTAGACAATGATGCAGTTTCTTTTATAATATGTTAATACAATGAATTATGCCAATTTATTTTCTAATGTTCAGTCAACTTTGTATTACTGAAATAAACTCTTCTTGATTGTGATCCTTTTTATATATTTGATTTACTAATTCAGCTAGGGGATTTTCAGTTCAATGCACATAAGAGATATTGACCTAGTTTTTCTTTTATGCTATAATTTGGAGTTTGGTACTTGAGCTAGCTTCATAAAATTGGCTGGGAAATAATCTTCATTCGATCTCTGAAAAAGTTTTGAGTAAAGGCCATTATTTTGTTGGGTACTATTCCTTCCTTAATTATGGTAGAATCTATTATCAAGGCCAGCAGGGCCTCTGTTTTTATTTCTAGTAAGTTTTATAATTACACATTTATTTCTAATTAAATATTCCATGGAAAAGATGATCACTAAGAAATATTCAGCTTGATTATCCCAGAATGTAACACAGGGATCAGTGAAGAAACTACTGCTTAATTTGAAACTTAGTTTTGATAAGCAATCACATTTAAATTGCTCACAAAGGCCACAGATTACCCACAATTATGCAAAATACCCTAACTAAGCTCTTCTGTGGCATAAATTTAATATTTGTGAGAGTTAGTGAGTTAAATAATATATGCATAGGCTGCAAAGTTTTCTTTCCCAATGTCTGGTGCCTATAAAACTGGTCTCAACATCTGGAAAGACTGGGTTTACAAAATAAAGATGGAATAAAAGTGAGTCCACAATTAAACAGTATGTTCAGCAATTGGGTAACCAGTTCACAAACTTGAATTTCCCTGATGTATTGTTGTACAAAAACTGCCTAGAGCACATTTTCACATCTATTTTCTCAATGTTTTCCATAACTGAGAAACTCATATGGTCTTTTTTTTCCCTGCCTCCTGGGGATAGAAAATTGGCAACTGTACATGGGGTATTTTAATCAGGTAAGTTTTCCTGGCTATTCCTGTTAATCACATCAGGCAGTGCAGTATAGCTTTTGCTTGCAATATGAAACAGAGTGTTACACTCAAGATGTAGTTCATAACCCTTTATTAGTTCTTTCCCCTATCATTTCTCCACTGAATGTGAGCGTCTTTGGCCAGAAACATGCTGAGCCCCAGAGATAGCAAACAGAGACACGTCATTTCCTTCCCTAAGAAAGCAGGTAGTGCTAACTCAAGTCACCACCAATCATCATTCAGGACCCAAACAACTGTGGCAGGGTTTACTTGGCAGAGAGAAGGCGAAAGGGAAGATTCTCAGAAACTTTGCTTAACTAGATCTTTAATGCCACAAACTTCTCAAGACAGCATCTGTAGTCTAAAATCAAAAAAACTAGTTGGGGAATTTGAGTATTTCAGGTTTCAGTCTCTCTACACAGTACCTGTAAGGGATGGAAATTCAAAAACATCAACTTTCTACTTTTCCTTTGTTCTATGTTATGAATACTACTGACTAGTTTCTAGCAGTCTTCTTATTTAAAATCCTAACAGTAAAATACACAGAATGGAGCCAAATGTTAATTTACAAGTGGACAATATTCCAAATTTGAATAAGCAGCAGTATCCAAAATGTGATTTTGTAATTTACATGAAATGTATATTTTGGGCCAAAAGTATTTCTCATATCATTTGATCAAATTGGATAACTAGGAGCACCAACCCCTGGTAAGCCCTTTAATCAGAATATGCAACTCCCCCATTATCACAAAAAGGGAAGAGAAGGGGAACATTTTAAAAATAGAGTCTCACCAGTGAAAATCTAAGAGGACAAAAGCTTCACAATTTAGAACAATTTTGCCAACTACTAATTACAACATACGGCAAAGCAAGCCTTGATCTTTCAGATCAAGTATACAGAAAAGCTTGAATGATTTGTTTAAAATTATACAGAAAATGCATTTTGAATTTTCCTGTTTGACCAATCAGATCCTAAAGTTATTATTTGCAATCTCCCCCTACATTTGTCTGTACCTTTAAATTTTTGAGTGAAAAAGAAACTTTTTGATAACAAGCCAAAAAAGCAAGATTTAGCCATGAAAAAGAAGGTAGGGGAAAGGAAACTATTTGGTGAGTGTTTTGCATGTATGAGGTCCAATGGTCACTCACATCACAAAAACAAGCAGATCGATTAGATTAAGTCATGGCTAAATTCTGGAGATAGGCTATGTATACAAACGTATCATGCAGTATGACTGATAGCTATAGTTAAAATTACATATTTTAAAGTTGTTCAAGAGACTAGATCTCTAAAGGAATCATCATAAGAAACAAACTTCTAATGGGAGAACTGGTCCCCACAACTGAGTCTGGAGGGAGGGGTTTTGAAAAGAGGAAAGTTGAAGTCCTTGGGTGAGAGAGGTGGATATGCTAGGAAGGTGTTGGAATTATTATTGGAAACCATAATTAGAAGATAAATAGTACTGTAAATCAGGAATATTAGTCAATAAAATCGAGAAAAAAATTCTATGTGTAGAGATAGGTAGTATCTAGATTTATTGTGATACTTATTTAATAATCATATATTGAATCTTATTATATATGTTGAATCTTATGTTGTACACCTAAAACTAATATGTTTTACGTCAATAATATCTCCATTTTAAAAAATGGCCAAATAGGCATTTTGACAAGATATTCAAGTAACTAATAAGAATATGAAAATATTTTTAACATGGTTAGTCATCAGGGGAATATAAATCAAATTACAATGTATTACCAATTCATCTCTCCTAGAATAAATATATTGATATTTAAAAGGGAAATAACAAGGTATTATTTGTTATATTCACTTAGACAAAATATTCACTTAGAATCATTGCTTCACCTGCCCATGTAGTTTTATTTTGCAAATAACTATATAATCAACATGTACACATCAACATGTACATATTGAGAGTTCTCTAAAATGTCTAGGTCTTAAATGTTTCTTTACTTTTTAATGTAGTAAGGCAGAACACAAAGAAATTCAGATTAAATTTTATAGGGTAAAAGATGTACCCAATTCTCCAGAAGTTTGGGTCATTTCTTCATAAACAAATTTATTCCCTAATGAACTTCAATTTGTAATTCTTAAAATAATGGAAGATTTAAAACCCAAAACAAGCCCAAACCAAAGAAATAAAATCTCTCATGTCTCATCTTCAAAAAGACCTCCTTACAAAAGACACACAATCAATTCCGTATGCCTTGCTTTTCTCCTGGACACACAATACAAATATATTAAATATGTTTTCTATATATGTGATACTAGCACACTGAGATAAATGTCTTTCCCCATGAAAATCCAAAAGACATGCACAAGAACAATTACTTAGAGTCAAATAAGGTGTATATATATATATATATATATATATGTGTGTGTGTGTGTAAGCACATCCATTACAAAAATTGCTTACATTATAAATTACATTATAAATCCTTTCTGTAGCACTGTCCTCCCGTTGTTCATCGATTTGCTTGAGGCCCAGTTAAGTCTCCATTGTGAGACTTGTTGTTACTGTGTTTGGCATACTAAATATGTCACAGGTAGCTTGCCAGGCTTTGCTGTGTGAGCGAGATACTCTCGGTAGCTTGCAGGGCTCTCTGAGGGGGAGGAAGAATCAAACCTTTCTCAGCTGGGCCGGCTGCACGCAAGGCAAACGCCCTACCACTGGGCTAGAATGATTACTAAATAATCAGTCATGGCCAAATAAGGTATATTTGTAAGCACACCTCCAATATAGCAGTACTTTTAGAGTTAGGAAAAGTTGGAAGGTGAAAGATTAGAACAAGAGTTCAACTAATGATTGAATAGTCAGTGTTTGGAATGAAAGAAGGAATGAGAAAGACAGGGAAGCTCTTGCTTCGAAAGTTTGACTGTAAGCTAACAAATACCAATGGACTAATATTCTCACTTCCGTGTATCTAGGTTTTCATTTAAGTGTTTATACAGCTAACATAAGATTTTTGGACGATGACTTAATTGCATTTTCGACTTGCACTTACTTGGCAAAATCAAAATGATTTTTGATTATGCCTCATCATTTTAGCTTTCAGAAATAGCTATGAGCTACTTCATTTGTCACCAACAAAAGAGACTGCTGTCCCCTGCCAAGCTCATCATCAGGGAATATCTTTAATGTGACTGCTTTGATAAAACCCTGGCACCACATTTCCCTTAGATTCAAAATAGAGCAGGAAGTCTGGCCAAGTATGAATTTGGTAGGCCCCTCAGATGTAAAATGCAATCAGTGAGGTTCTTCCCCTTTCCACTGTAAACTTACACTTCTTGGAATCACACTTTCTTGGTCCCAAAGGAACTGTCAGTTGGCCAAACTATGACTCTGGACAACCACAACATATCAGCTGTTGTTCTGGTTTTTCACAGTGTTTTTATATTAACCCCAAAACTACTGGGATGATTTTTGGAAACAGTGATGCTAAGTTTATATAGTGCTACTAACTTGTCAAAACACAAGCATTCTCTCACATCCTCCTCTCAAAATTCAAAGAATGATCTAAAACTCATGTCTGCACTGCCTCTAGTCTATTCCTCTTACCTATCCCTGTCATCTGGAGGCTTGCCTTTTGTTGGTCAAGATACAAAGCCAAGTCATCCCAGAATTCTCCTTTTCTTTGACTACAATTCAATTACCTCTAAAAATCTTCTTCCTTCTAGTTTCATCTTTTAAGCTCACTCATCATCTCTCATCTAGACCACTACAGCAGCTTCCCTGGACTTGGGTTATTATATTCTCCACATTCTCCCACTTCCCTGCTTCTAATTTCACTGACACTACCATTAGGTTAAATTCAAACACACATAAGGTCCCTCACCATATGAACCCTGCTCACCATTCCTCTATCTGGCGATAGCGAACTCCTGAAATTTCCTAAACATGACAAACTTTTCTCTACATCCATGCCTTTGATATGCCGACTTACTTTTCAGGACTCCCTTAGATGTCATTACATCCAGGAAAACTCTCCTACCCATCCTTCCAAGCCATAAGCCTGTCCTGTGTGTCCTTAGAAAACCCAGAATTCACATCCATTACTTTCTGTTGTTATTGGCCTCCTTGTCATTTAACCCACTAGATTTGAAGCAAAGTGAATGAAAGGGTAAAGTCTTATTTATAAGTATCCTCAGAGTCCAGCACCTGTACTTATTTTTCTTAGCAAGTGTTCAACAAATGCTTTTTGGATCAATAAAGGAAGAGGTTTCATGAAATTTTGTAATTTTACTAGTAATTTTTATAGAGCATGACTCAGAAATGAAAAAAATTATAAATCCAAGGCAGAAATTCATTAAATGAGTTAATTAAATCAAAGATAAGTTTAAAAAAGAACTAAGACTAAAGCCCAAATTTCATGATTCCTGGTCCTGTAGAGACAGACCACCATATTTCCACTAGTTGGGATTTCAACAACAGAACAATTCAGTCGTAATAAGTGGAGTAAGCAGAATAGCATTGATAAAGAAAGGCAAATCTATAAGTCAACTTCCCCCATGTCTGACATAGAATCAGCATTATACTAAGTGGGTCTTTAAAACCACTTCTCATACAAATGCCCAGTCTTCCTGATAGCCTTAAGTCTGGTTTCAAAGATCACACTACCTTTCTCCTGTGTCACATGTTGAAGTAATTTCTCAAGTTCAGGAAGTTTCAGCAACAAGATACAATTCGGAAACATGTCATCCATCACAACTTGATCTAAGGGCTGAAATTTTCCCTGAAATTAGGGTGAAGGTATACATTATTTAACCAGAATGCAGGTATTCCAATCAAGACATTCACACATTTGGGGCTAGAGTCATAATTTTGCAGGCAGGGCCCTTGCCTTGCATGCAGCTGACCCCGATTCAATTCCCCGCATCTCATAAGGTACGCTGAGCACTACTGGGAGTGATTCCAGAATGAAGAGCAAGGAATAACCCCTGAGAATCACCAGATGTGACCCCAAAAAGAAAAAGAAATCCAAAACTCACATTAAGAAAAAGAGTGAGACGTATTTATTACATGTGACTAGAAAATATCATAATATAAAAATAACATGAGACTGACACATAAGGATAGTAGAGAAAGGGCCAGAAATATTGCTCCATGGTTGGCAGCTTGACTCATGAGTTGGAGGAGAAGGCAGCTGGAATATAGAAGTGATCATTAAGTCAAAGATGGTTAGAGGGATTGTTCGGTATAGAAGATGTGTGCTGAAAGTAGATAAAGGACCAAACGTCTCAGTATCTGTATTGCAAACCATAATGCCTAAAAGTAGAGAAAGTAGAGCAAGAGTATGGGGGAAACTGTCTGCCACTGAGGCAGGGGGAGGGGTTGGATAGTGGGGGGAGGTAGTGGGGACATTGGTGGTGGAAAATGTGAGGGTGGAGGAATGGGTGTTTGATCATTGTATGACTGAAACTCAAATATGAAAGCTTTGAAACTATATCTCATGGTGATTCAGTAAAAAAAAAAAGAAAAGAAAATATCATAAATAAGAATCAGTTTCCTCCTTGAATACTCCTAGGTTATTCCCTCAGAATGAGATGGGAGATTCTACTGTCTTCTATTAAATCAGACCTCAAACATTTTGAAGAAATGTGAAATACTGAATTTTATTGTGGCATAAAAAAAATTCTATTTATAATAACATGTAATGGAATTATTAATTTAAGATATTTGAAAACTTCTCAGTTTCTATTTTAATACAGTGTATACCGAGAGAAATCTATACAAGTTCTTTGGTATGCTTAATAATTTTTAAGTGTATAAAGATACCCTAAGATCAAATGATAGTAATATCAAAATCAATTAGCACAGCGGTAGGGCGTCTGCCTTGCACGCAGCCAACATGGCCGACCCGAGTTCGATTCCTCCGCCCCTCTCGGAGAGCCCGGCAAGCTACCGAGAGTATCTCGCCCGCACGGCAGAGCCTGGCAAGCTCCCCGTGATGTATTCGATATGCCAGACACAGTAACAACAGAGTCTCCAATGGAGACATTACTGGGCCCGCTCGAGCAAATTATATTACAAAAGATGTATTTTATCTCCACGAGAGGGCTCCCCCCCCCCCCCCAATTAATAGTCGCTTATTAGGCACATACTAGTTAAGTTATTTCAGTCTCCCACACAAAAAAGTAAATGAGTTTCCAGTTTGTCTCCATTCTCTGTCACTGTCTCTGTCTCTCTTTTGCAGATGTGTGGGTTTGGGGCCACACCCAGTGGTGTTGAGGGGGTTCCAGCTCTATTCCTAGAAGGTCCCAGAGGTTATCCCTGAGGTTGGCCACGTGCAAGGTAGGTGTCCTAATTATCTACAATTTCTTAAGCGCAAGATGACATATCTGGGGGCTGGAGCGATAGCACAGTGGGTAGGACGTTTGCCTTGCACATGGCTGACCTGGGTTTGATTCCCCACATCCCATATGGTCCCCTGAGCACCACCAGGAGTAATTCCTGACTGAAGAGCTAAGAGTAACTCCTGTGCATTGCCAGGTGTGATCCAAAAAAAACAAAACAAAACAAAAGACATATCTTCTAAAGTTGGTGGTAACTTTCTTAACACTTGTCTCATATTTCAAAACTGAGTAGTACTTACTGATCAAATCTCAAACAAATAAGGCACATAGTATGAAGGGTTAGCTGATGAGAGGTCAAGGTTAAGCTAGTTTAAGACTAAGATTAAGGTACTGGTTCTCAGGTCTACATGTCAGGGCTTTGATCTATACCAGAACATGAGGCACAAGTGTTCTGTAGCACTGTAGCACTGTCCTCCCGTTGTTCATCAATTTGCTTAAGCGGGCACCAGGAACATCTCCATTATGAGACTTGTTGTTACTGTTTTTTTGCATATTGAATACGCCACGGGTAACTTGACAAGTTCTACTGTGTGGGTGGGGTACTCTCGGTAGCTTGTTGGGCTCTCCAAGAGGGATAGAGGAATTGAACCTGGGTTGGCGGTGTGTATGGCAAATATACTATCAGCTGTGCTATTGCTCCAGCTCAACATGTGTTCTACACCAACCAAGTCAAATCGGAGTAGGAAATCAACATTTGGATCATAGAAAGAGGAAGGATGTCAAGCAAAAAACGACCTATTTTGTTTCCTCACTGTCAATATTCCAAACTGGAAACTCACCACTTTATCAGCCTTTATAAGATAGTAGAGAAGAAGAAATAGAGGGTCCATGGGTGTTGCAAAGTGGAGAAGACCACCTACAGAAAAAGAAACAAAGGGAATTAGATGTCTTGGAAGAATAATTTACTTGTTTCATTTCAATTCCAGTGTGAAAATCACTTGAAGAAAAATATATGTGGAATATCAAATTCAGAAGCTTATAAAGGCCTAAGAGTGAATATGGTTCTCTCAAAAGACAGAATTTGATCTATGAGATTTTACTTCAAAGAGTTGCAAATTTCTTTTTTTTTTCCTTGGGGGGGGGGATATTTTATAGCCACATGTTGCCATGGGAATCAGCTATAGAATGGTGTTTTCCATAAATGGTTAATACCTGGGAATGGCCATTAATAAAAGAGAGTTGCAAATTTCTGTATGGAGAGGTGAATCAAGACAGCAGACATGATTTTTCAAAGTTTCTATTTCTTTGGTAAAAATTATCTTTAACAGAGTTCTTCCCTCCAAAACCAAGTGCGGGTTAAGGGAAAGAGAGACAAACCAGGCAAAAATTAGAAAAGTTGTGTAAATAAAATATAACCTATTGTAAAACGTTATTTTCAGTGTTGCTGGGATTGAAGTATTGAATGCATTACCCACTCTGGACATGGTCCCTTCTATGATTTGTAAACTCACAACTCTGGACTGTCATTGCTTCAGAATTTAAAAGGCTGTTATCCACCACAAAGCTTAGCCCCATTACTCCATGGCCTGAAGAAAAGGGCAAGAGGGTAGGAAAAGTCCCTGTCAAGACAGAGCATAAGCAAACTAGAAGCTTTGTGGTAAGATGCTGGGTGGTGTGCTGGCACAAAGATAAAGGGCAAAAGAAGAGAGAGAGAGAGAGAGAGAGAGAGAGAGAAAACGGGGAAAAGGGGGGTATATTGGGGAGATTTGGGGAGATTGGTGGTGGGGAATGTGCACTGGTGGAGGGATGGGTGTTTGAACATTGTATGATTATACCTCAAACATGAAAGCTTATAACTATCTCACGGTAATTCAATAAAACAATAATTTTTTTTTAAAAAAGATAAAGGGCAAATAAGGGAAATTAGCCAGCCCGCTTCTTTGTAGTCCCCTCAAGAATCCTAAGCCCCTTCTTCCGTGTAAGTGAACCTGTTTTGTTTTTGTTTTAATCAAATGGAACAAGAAACACTTTAATATAAATATACCATAGGTTCTGGTTACTTTAATTATACTGTAGCACTGTCCTCCTGTTGGTCAAAGATTTGCTCGAGCGGGCCCAGTAACGTCTCCATCGTGAGACTTGTTGTTACTGTGTTTGGCATATCAAATACATCACGGGGAGCTTGCCAGAATTTGCCGTGTGGGCAAAATACTCTCGGTAGCTCACTGGGCTCTCCGAGAGAGGCAGAGGAATTGAACCCGGCTCGGCCGGGCCGGCCGCATGCAAGACAAATGCCCTACCGCTGTGCTATATATTATAATTATATTTAATCATTTTGGCTTCAGGAAACATAGTTCTCTACCTTAGTTCTTTAATAGAAAAAACAAATATACTGACAAGAAATTTAAATTTTAAATTTTATATATATATATGAATCCATTTCACAGTAAATAAATACAAATTAAGGAAGTAATATGACATTGACTGATTTGCAGGGAGGTGGACACGTGCATTGCTTAGGGGCAACTCTTAGTTCTCTGCTCAGGTGTTACTCCTGGCAATGCTCAGGGTCTATGTGGTAACTGGGGGTCAAATGTCTATGAGGTAACCATTATATTCAGAAATTAGGAATAAGTTTCTTGGTATACAAGTAATATCCTGATGGTTATTCTTAAAAGTAGCTGTTTCAAATTAAGTTTCAATGACGAAAAAGCAGGCAGCATTACTGTGAACCTAATGCTCCCTGAAGACTCTCCCCCTTGCAGAAATCAGGTCATAAAAGCACCTGAAATTCTGTTTTCTTCTGAGTGAATATTACTTTGAGATTAAAGGTATGTTTTAAAAACATTCAGTGTTGCTGGATGGTTATATATGTTAAAGGAAGGAAGATGGCTATAGTAATTTATATGATAAAGCATGAAAAAAATCTGTTGTCATCTACTTTATTTATTTATTTATTTTTTGCAGGATTTTCTCTCATTTACTTCAAGTTCTTCACATCCCTTATCTTTTTTTAAAAAAATTTTTATTAGTGAAACACCATGAGGTACAGTTGTAGACTTACAAATTTTTGTGCTTGGGTTTCAATTATACAATGATCAAATACCCATCCCTCCACCAGTGCCCATTTCTCACCACCATGGATCCCAGTATCCCTCCCACCCCCCATTCCCCCATCCCACCCTGCCTCTGTGGCAGGGCATTCCCTTTTGTTCTCTCTCTCTTATTGGGTGTTGTGGTTTGCAAGAGAGGCAATGGGTGACAATCATGTTTGGTCTATAGTCTACTTTCAGCATGTTGCCAGTTACTTTAGAAGCTACCGCTGCATTACACATTCAAGGAGAAAGGTGTAAAATAAACCTGAGTGCCTCCAACCGGGTTTAACAGCAGAGTGAAGAGTTTCCATTCAGTTCAGCGTGCACAAAGGCAATTAAATAGCTGACTGTGCTAGTGTTTCAGAGTTGCTAGTTTAAATCTCATCATCCGAAACACAGAGAGGCATTGCTCAAAAGTTGAGCAAAGCTTTCCTTTCTCCTTCATGAAAACCTGCTCTCATGACAAGGAAGGCTAAACCACGACAGACTCCAAACCAGATAGATCCACATGTAAAGGACAGAAAAGTATGTGTTTAGTTAATGGAAATATATATATGTATACTTCCATTATATATATATATATATATATCACTCACCTGATTGAACTGACTGATTTATAAACCAAGAATGGTGTTTTTCCTTAAAAACCTTTATTTCAAAAAGCTGCTGCAGACACATATTAAACAAGTAAATGGCTCCTTCCCCTGTTAAAAAAAAAATCTATTTTTTATTTGTTTATTTGTGAATTCTCACACACACACACACACACACACACACACACACACACACACACACACTCAAGACTATCCAATAGTTCTAAGGAATGTTCTTAATATGAACATAACATACATAGATATATTCTATACAAAGCAACTCCCAAGAAAGCTTATAGCTATTATATGCAGATGCTTGTTTTCTAGCTTCATAATCCTCACTGAAATTAAACCAATAAATTAAAAATTGCAAGTCATTTATCTTAAATGCTGCAAAGCCTTTCAAATCAAATCATCAGATCAGGAAGAAAAAGCCATTCTGACCAAAAACCTCCCAAACCCAAAGATTCAGTCAAATAAACTGAGTAGGCCAGTGGATTCTTGTGGTTCAGGTGCCCTCAGTCCAACCTAGACCCTCAGCCTGAGTACAAAGCGAAGGCAGCTTTCCATAAGGAAGGCCGGGGTCCCACAGCAGTTACAGGCCTCAGGCTGCAAGGAGTCCAGCTCCAATCCATGAGGATGAGTTTTATGCTTTCTCTGAAATAAATAAAAGCTGGAAGTGGGCGAAGACGTGTTGTAGGTTTTATTACCTCAAAGCAAGGAATATTTTTCTAAATATAGGGCAACTAAGGACCTTGAGTCTGACCCCATCTCCACCACACGTGTGCTCTTAAGGAGCTTCTCTGTGCCTCAGTTTCCCAATCTGCATTATAGGAGCAATACTGAATTCACCTCACGAGTATCTGCTTGTATTAAAAAAAAAATACACACCAAGGTCTGAAAGGCAGACTTGGTGCCTAGTCAGGACACAGAAACTGTAAGCATGTGTTTTACCACAGCCAACAAAACAAAAAAAACCCCATTTGTTCTGCTGTCTAAACATTCTGATAAAATGTAAGTTTTACCAGTAGACTGACTTTGTTACTTTTTTCCATCCTTTTAACTAAATACTTTTTGATTCTTTACTGCTTCTAAAACTTCTCTTGGGAAAAAAAAATTGCCTCAACTCAGTCCTAGCTAAGAGTTCCAAATGGTTACAGGTGCTAAATTGTAATTAAGTTCATGATGAGCAAAATAAGGAAGTCAAAAATTCTTTTCTGCTGTTTTTATTAATATATCTTTCAAACAAATCAAACATCAAGGTAGATACGTTGGCTTTCCCTTACTTCACTATTATTATAGTCACTGAGAGACAGCTCTAACTTGCTAATTATTTTGTATCCAGGCAAATCTTTATAAAGCTAGCAATAACCCGATAAGATAAAACTTATAAAATGAAGTAATGTAATAACAGCTACACAGAGATAAAACAGTATCATCAGCATTAGTATCTATAGTTCTTTTAATTTTTTTATCTAAAGATTAAAAGTACAGAAAAATCACCAAAAATAAAATTTAAGTAAAATCATTTCCAGCAAAATACATGCCTTTTCAATACACAAAGTTTTTAAAATAAAAAAGACAATCGCCCCTTGACAGAGAAAATTTACAGACTACTTTTGGTCACAAGAAGGAAAGTACAGTTAAAAATGAAACTACTCAAAATCTTGACTTGTCGAGTAAAAACCTCCTTAAAAAAAAAAAACCCATGGCTGCTTATTTTACTTCATAACATAAAGTGAATATAAGAAAAGTTGGCTTGTGAAAGTCAAAGAAAATTAATGTTTTCTAAGAGAAATCAAACATGCTACATTTTTGTTTTGCCAACATTTCTGATGAATGAACAGTTCTATGGATTAAAATTCTAAGAAGAAATACAAATATTTACAGTGAATGAATTATCTGAGAAGCCTAGGAATGTCATACATTTGCCTTTGTCGTCCTGCAATGCTGACTTACCTTTAAATGGCATTCAGGAAGGAAAAAAACATACAAAGTCAAATAAGTAAATTTCCCTTTAAGTCAGTGTTTGAAAAAAAAAACAATTTCAAGTTATTATTACTGGATAAAAAAGGGAGTGGGGTGAGAACTTACCTGAACATGGGTGAACTAATTTTACAAACATAAGCCCATTCTTCATCTTTTTGGAAGTATTTTTCAGATATTCTGAAAGAAAATGGTGAGTTTATAAAATTACAAAACATCTGCTTTAGCGTTTTATGTACTTCACCCTTATTTTGTTTATTTTTGGGGGGCAGTGGAGGGTTCCAAGTGGTGCTCTGGAGACCTTGAGGACCAGGGTCTTCAACGGGTTCCTCTTAGTGACCCACCAATCAAACCAGTGGTTGACAAAGAGTTCAAGGTTGAGGTGCTGCTCAGGCCTCTGTCAGGATCAGACTGGGGTCAGCCACACACCAGGCATCCAACTATACCCCTACTAACTTTCTTTGGCCTATTTTATTGTCTACTTTCTATATGAATTTTCACTCTGAAAATTTTAAGCAAAATTTTATTGGTGACAGGCTGTGTGATCAGCAAATGGCTAATTTCCATATAAACTGCAGTAGAATTTTAAGCAGATTTTCTTTCTTGGAGAAGTTAGGAGCAAGACTAATAGTCTACTGTCCTGGGTAAAGCCTTGACTCAAACTTTTACTCATTTTTTTTCTCTTGGTCATGTTACTCAGTTGTCACAATTTTTACTGTGGCTCCCTTGAAATATTCTGGGGCCCTGTGGGGAGGGGGATGGGCACATAATACCTGCTGAGAAGCGCTACTTTAAAGGTAAGCTTTCCCCAAGGAACAAAATCAGCCTCACATGAAGCAGAGCAACCAGAGACCCTCAAAGACAGGAAAGGGACTCTACTCCCTTCTCTTTTCTAAGGCCTCCATTCCCTTTAGACCACTTCATATTCTCATAAACTTGAATACAGAAAGCATGTTTTGAAAGTAGCTTTCTTGCCAATGATTACCATCATCTTATCTTATTTTATTTTATTTTATTTGCTTTTGGGGTCACACCCAGCAATGCTCAGGGGTTACTCCTGGTTTTGCACTCAGGAATTACTCCTGGCGGTGCTTGAAGGACCATATGGGATGCCGGGGATCGAACACGGGTTAGCCGCATGCAAGGCAAATTCCCTACCCGCTGTGCTATCGCTCTGGCCCTGATTACCATCATTTTAAAAATAAGTGATATTTAAAATATGAAGAAAAGATATGAAGAAAAAATTTTGACTCACAGTATTACCAAATTTTAACCCACTGTACTATCATCGCTCCAGCCCCGAATTTTGAGATTTCTACTTGTAACCAAATGGTGTCCAGGAATCCAATTTATCCTCCCACCTGATACAACCAGAAAAATAAATAAATAAATAAATAAATAAATAAATAAATAAAAAGATTACTTTTCACATGACCCATAGAAGACAGGGTAAACAAAAATGGGAAACAGGGGAGGTGAGCCCTCTGATTGCCTCATTTTACTACCTTTTGACTTTCCGCAGAACGGAGAAGCCAGAGAAGCTAGGCAGGCACCCTATGCTGAAGAGAAAAAGCAAAGAGCCCTAGAGACAACATGGCTAGAGTTAACAGACAAGGAAGGAGAGAGCTATAAAGAGAGAAAATTCATGAGATTTACAAAGGTACTGTGGGAGCATTTGACTTGCACCAGTAGAGGCAAGTCAAGGAATTACCTAGGGGTCAGGAAAAAAGATCTTCTGAACAGAGAGTCTGGAAACTTCATAATTCAGAGGTCACAGGGTGACATCCTTCAACAGGCATTGACTGTCAACCAGGGCCACAGTCATGAACTCTGAGAACTACAGAAGTATACTTGAGGGCTGGTAGGTAGCTCAGAGGGCTAGTGCACACAGTTTGCAATGTGAGGAGCCCTGGGTTTGATTCCCAACACTGAGTGGTCTCCTGAGCACTGAGCCAGGAATAGACTTCAACCAGGTGCAAAATCAAACAAACAAGAGAAGCATCCTTTAAATGGGTCAAACTGGTTTCAAGAAACTTAACTGTTGATTTCCCAGAATAAAAATCATCACGCAGATTACTTAGAGCATTACATCACCTGGAAAAGGGAGGTAAACCTTGCACTATCTGGCATCTAATCAAATATCACTAAACATTCAAAGACGCATTCAAAAAGCTTATGGCGAGAAAAATAAGCAAACCGATTATTGAAAGAGGAGTGCTGATATTAGACACAAATATTAGAACCGACAAAGACATTAGAGACTATTCTTTATGTAAAATAAGACAGAAACATGGAAAAAATTTTCTTTGTAAAGACTGAAGTGGAAAAGAAAAATACACCAGATGGGATAGATGGCAGTAGAAAATAGTAATGAACTTAAAATAGAGAATTAAAAATTAGATTATTAATGAACTATGTGTCAGCTCCAAGAGTATTAATATATACACAATTGGAATTTCTAAAAATGAGGTAGAAAATTGAAAAAATATTTGAAGAAAGCACTGCTGAATATTTTCAAATTTGATGAAATCTGTATATCTATTCATCCAAAAAAGTTTAATGAACTCAGAACAAAAACAGAAATAAAACTACAATAAATAAAAAACAAAGCTATATATCAAGACCAACAGTTCAAAATCAGTAATAAAAAAATCTTAAAAGCAGACACATGAGGGGGGTGGAATACATCATATACAGAGAGCGAAGCTTAAAATGACAAGCTTCTTGTTGGAAACTCAAACCCAGAGACAATGGAAAAACATCTTTAAAGCATTAAAATACAATATGATGATCCTAGAGAAAAAATGCTTGAAAAATGAAGGCGATACAGTTTTTCAGACATACAAGAACTAAAAGGAATAATCACCCACAGACTCATACTACCAGGAATGCTAAAAGAAGTCCTTTTTGCAGAAGGAATATGATACTAGATGAAAATGTGATTCTAAACAAAGGAATGAAGAATACTGGTAATGGTGACTGCTGAGGTTTAAAATAAAACTTTTTATAATAATTCAGATCTCTTTAAAAATTCTTGATTAAGCAAAGATAACTCTGAGGTTTATAACATGTATAAATAAAACACATGAAACTCCAAACAAAAGCCTGGAAGGGGAGAGAAGGTGGCCTAGTACTAGATGTAAAATGGTATGCTATCTGCTATAATTTGAAGTTAGAGGTGACCGTTTAATTATAAGTCACGTATTTTTAAAATGCAATATGTTAAAAGAAAGTTACTTAATTTACAAAACAAAACAAAAATGCCATCACTAACAAAACAACAAAGGATGTGAAATGGAATCATAAAAAAAAAACCACTGGATCCAAAAGAAGGCAGCAAGGGAGTAAAAGAAGTATGAAGAACAGAAGAGATAAACAAAAAACAAACAGCAAAATGACAGACTCCAACCTAATCACATCAAAAATCATATTCAACATAAATGGTCTGTATGCCCCAATTAAAGGCAGAAATTGTCAGCTGGCTAGAATAGCAAGATAAAATTATGTACTGCTGAAGAGGAACGTACTGTAAACATGAACACACAAGTCGATTAAAAGTAAAAGGGAGACAGCATCGTGCTTGGCAACATGAATACGAGTTTGTTTATTTTTTAAGGTGAAATGAAGCTTTTTATCCTCTCTGGAGAAGCCTATGTTCTCTCTTGAAAATGTATTTCTCCTTTTATGTCCTCTCACACTTCTCTAAGGAAATCTCTTTTAATAAAAACTATTTTTAAAAAAATTAAACAAAACAAAACAAATGGTTCTGTCAATATCAAAGAATCCTGCCAAGCTTAAAGACGCTTGTACCATATTGATGGAAGGAGAAAGAGGAATGAACAATACTACATGTTTATGCTCCAAGACAAAGCTTCACCATGCAGAATGAACACTGATGGAACGCTTTACCCCATTCTGAAACACCTACCAGCACCCGTTTGCTCTTCATAGCTATCATTTTGTCATTTGAGAACGTAAGAAGAACAGAACCACACAGACTCAATTTTAAGCATCTTCTAGCATGTTTTCTTTATACTGCTTATGAAAATGAAATTTAGTACTATTCAAAATTTTTCCCAAAAAAATATCTGAAACAGGTTGTGGTTTTCTCTGCTTTTCCTCCCTGCTGACTATAACTTTTCAAGCATCACATTAAAAAAAAAAACTGTCTCAAGGCGTAGAAAAGGTAATCTCTCTATGGCAGCTATAGATCCTTTAGATTATTTCAGTTCCACAGTACATCCTTCAAGTTAAACTGAGGGATTACCTCTTTTTTGGTTTGTTTGTTTCCTTCTGTTCCAATAGAAAACTTTGGTTCTAGTATTTCTTGCCAGTTCTCCTTCAGTTTTCACATTTCCCCAGAATTTAAATTTTTAAAATGAACAAAGACCCAAGGTCTAAAAAACATATATTTTAATAATTCTGTGAGGAAAGCAGAGTTTCTGTTTTTCCTAGAAAAGCTGGAAGTCCAGAGAATTTGCATAGCCTAAAATGTCAAAAGAAAAAAAAACTGGAATTACTAAGTACAAATACTGACATTAATGTATTCTGCTGAAAATGCCAGGGTTTTCTAAAATATGCTGAGACACCACAGCCCCGATAACACTGAAGCCCATTTAGGAGAAAAGTCATCTTTTTTCTCATCATTCAGACAAAACAATTTGCCGTTTGACTGAATCCTTCTAACATAGAATTCTAAATGAGATGCTCTACTTACACTATTTTGCCTCTCATTAACTATAGCGTCCCTGTCAAAACTAACCTTTCTGCTCTCTTCATTCATTTATCAATTAGTAGTTTTAATTAAAAATGAGCCCATCCAGTCCCTAGCCATATGGAGTTTGGGGATGTTACAGTAAAGACACTAACTCAAACACACAGGTAGATAGTAACAGCTTCTAGATGAAAAATGGGGACTCTAAAACCTTATAGACACATTGTAAGATTTTTTTTTCCTTTTCAACAGGGATTGAACCTGCAAGCAAAACATAAGTGTCAACTCTTTGAGATTTCTCCCCAACCTGGTTGTTAAGTTTCTGCTCTGATAGCCACAGAGTCAAAGAAATCACACCATAGCACAGCGATAGGGCATTTGCCTTGCGCACAGCCAGCCCTGCCGAGCAGAGTTCGATTCCTCCTCTGCTCTCAGAGAGCCCGGCAAGCTACCAAGAGTATCCGGCCCACACAGCAGAGCCTGGCAAGCTACCCGTGATGTATTTAATATGCCAAACACAGTAACAACAAGTCTCAAAATGGAGACGTTACTGGGCCCACTCGAGCAAATCAATGAACAAAGGGAGGGCAGTGTGTGACAATGTGTGACATCAGCTAAATCTGTAGTTGAGCTCCTCAGCAAGGCCACACCTAGACCACAGATGGGTTTTATTTGATGTGCATTTGAAAATTCATGTGATGCACCAATATTTAAAAATTAAGGGATTTTACATACCATACAGACTTCAAATATATCAATAATCCCTAAACAACAAAAACAAAAAAGTATGTAAATCTTTCCTTGCATAACTTAAAAAAAAAAAGAAAAAAGAAAAGTCTGTCAACCAAAAACTCACTGCCAAGACTCCACTCTGCTTCCCAAGTCCCCTGGAGCATCTCACACAATTGTTTTAGTGTTGGATGATTCTGTCCTCATTAAAATGTCTTTCACTTGCTAAACTCTATGAATTCATAGCAGGATGCAGCAAATACCAGATGCCGGAATAAATAAGCATTTAGTAATAAACACCTTCTGCTTCAATCTTTCTTATACCTTTCCCTTCCTTTATACCAACTATCAGTTTAAGTACTTTCTTAGGCTCTGCAACAGTGAAAATTGTAAATTAAAAAAAAAGCCACTTCTTCTACAGAAAGATTATATGCAATACATCCCTTCATCTGCCATGCCTACTTCTTGACCCCAGACCATCAATTTTTAAGCTCCATCCTAACCAATCAACTTGCTCCTGCAGCTCAGGGAATAGATCTGTCAGGGTTTTGAGCCCTAGTTTCAGAACTACACTGTCAAACAGAAATAAAGTGCATTATACAAATTTTAACCACATAGGTAATTCAAAAATTTAGCGGCCACATCAAAAGAGATAAAATACACTTTAATAATATATTTGATTTATACATATCCCATTTTAACATGTAAAAGGATTTCATCTGAAATGTGTATTATGTTAGCCATGGGTTTTTGAAAGTGACCCTTTATAAACTGAGAAAGTTCTCTTCCTGATTTGTTGAATGTGTTTTATCATGAAAGAATATTTGACTTTCTGTTTTTCCTGTGGTTATTGAGATAATAATATGACTCTTGGTATTCATTTTATTTACACACATGACATTAATTGTTATATGTCGAACCTTGCATATCTAGGGCAAATCCCATTTGGCCATGGTGTCTAATCTGTTTATATACTTCTGGGCTTCATTTACTACTTTTCGTGGATTTCTGACTCTATAAGAATCAGATATCTATAAGGATATCTGCCTATAGTTTTTTTTTTTATGAAGTCTTTTTCTAGTTTTGGTATAAAGATGCTAGCAATTTCTCAGAATAAGCTAGAAAACATTCTTTTTTTCTTTTTTGGAAAACACATAAATGATTGGTATTAATTTGTTCAATGCATGGATAATTCACCCATGCAGCTATTTGGGAGTAGGGTTTCCCCCGACCCCAACATTCTTACCTAAATACCATGGTTTATGAGACTGCCAATAACTGAGCTTCAGGCACACAGCATCCCAATTCCACACCTACCACCAGTGTTATGGGTATGGGCTTTTATTTTACATTTTACAAAACTAGTATTTTTACTTATCGTTCTATTTAGATTACCTTGAGTCTGCTTTGGTAGTTACTGACTTTCAAGGAAATTATCTATTTCATCTCATGTATAATCTATTTTGTTGTTGGAACAGTAGTGATGAGCCATCTTTCATTTTAGTAATTTCAGTTTTCTCTCTTTCTTTCTTGGTCTGTCCAGCTAAGGATTTTCCAAATTTGTTGATCTTCTCAAAAGGGCCATGTTAAGTGTCACTGCTTATTCTCTTGAGAATAGATTTTCTATTCTCTTGTTATTTATGCTATATTCTTTTTTCTTTCCTTCAACATGCTTTAGTTTGCTCCTCTTTTTCTAGTTTCTTAAGTGAAAGACTTGGCTATAATTTGAGCTTTCTCTCCTTTTTAAAAAAAATAGGCATGTACAGCAGTGTTTACTATAAATACTGTTCTATCACTATATCATATGTTTTTGATATCTTTTTACATTTTCATTCATTTCAAAATGTTTTCTAGTTTCCTTTGTAATTTCTTCTTTGACCCCCTGTCTACTTAGGAGAGTGTTGTCAATGTTCTTCCACATCCTTCTCTTATTGCCTTCTCATTATTGGAGAACACATTTTATTTACTTTTACTACTTTCCAATCTACTGAGGCTTGTTTTATAGCCTAGAACAGGTCTGCTCTGGAGAATGTTTTATGTAAACTTGAAAAGAAAGTGTATTGCATTGTTGCTGAGTGGAATGTTCCATAGCTGTTACTTACGTCTAATTGATTTATCTTGTTATTCAAGTTATGTTTCCTAATGATTTTCTTAGTTGTTCTCACAATTGAAAGTAATTATTTAAAATCTCCCACTAGTATTACTGTTCAGTTGTCTAAATCTCTCTTCAAGTTTGACAGTTTAGGGTTCAGGTATTTTGGAATCTTACTAGATGCACATATCACTGTCATATCTTCCTAATAACTAACACTGTTATCGTTAACATATTATTCTGCGTGCCTATTAATATTTTTGGCCTTGAAGCTTATTTTATCTGACCATACAGTCAGTCATTTTGGTAACTCTTTGTGTGCTATCTTTTTGATTCTTTTCATGTCTCTGAATTTAAAGTGTCTATCTTGCACATCGCATGTGGTTGGATCAGTTTCTCCTTCCTGCCTTCATTCTCTCAGTTTCTGCCTATTAATGAAAATACTTAATGTGTTTAGATATCATGTAGTTATGATGAGATAGAATTTATGTCTTTCATTTAACTATTTTTTTTACATGTTAGAATTTTTTAGTTCTATTTCCCTATTACTGCCTTCTTCTGTATTGAGTAGATATTTTTATGCCAGAGCAATAGCACAGCAGGTAGGGCACTTGCCTTACACGTTATCGATCTTCAGCCCACTAAATTCCTCCAGGAGTGATCCTTGAGTAGAGTCAGAAGTAACAACTGAGTACCGTCAGGTGTGACTCTCTCCCCACTCAAAAAGAAAAGAGTAAACATTTTCTAGTTCTCCATTTTAATTCCCTTAATATTTCTTTTTCTACTTTGTAGGAGGTTATTTTCTAGTGGCTGTGCTGGGAGTTACAATTAATATCTTCACTTAAAATAGTATAGTTCAGATTAATACCAACTTTAAAATTTTCAGTAATAAATTTTCAGTTTTCTGTTATGTGGGTATGTCTTAGCTTCTCCCTTGGTTATGAAGGAGAGATCTTTGACAGACACATAGTTCTTATTGCAAGATATCCCACTTCTGGCACTCTGGTTTCTAATGAGTCAATTGATAATCTTCTTATAGGTCTCTTCTGAGGAGTCTTTTTCTCTCTTACTCTTTTCAAGATTCTATGTCTTCTGTGAGATTTACTACATGATATGTACAGTCATGAAATTCTTTTACTTTATTCTCCTTGGTCTTGGCTGAGTCTCTAATGTTCTGATTATGTTTTTCATCAGAGATGAGAAGAAGTCAGTCAATCATTTTTCAAATATCCGTTTTGTCCCCTTTTCTGTCTTCTTCCTCTCTGGGACTCCCCTTATACATATGTTGATATACTTGATGGTATCCTATAGGTCTCTCAGAGTATGTGCAGTTTTCTTCATTCCTTTTCTTTCAGTTCCTCAGGCTGGATAACCCGATTATCTGTCTTCATGTTTGCTATTTCATTCCTCTGTCAGTTCAACTTTATTGAGTCAGCTAGTGAATTTTTTACTTCAATTTTCATTTAACTTTCAATTTCAAAATTTTATAATTTCTTTTTATTGATGGGCTGGAGCGATAGCACAGCGGTAGGGCGTTCGCCTTACAAGCGGCCAACATGGCCGACCCGAGTTCAATTCCTCCGCCCCTCTCGGAAAGCCCGGCAAGCTACCGAGAGTATTCGATATGCCAAACACAGTAACAACAAAGTCTCCAATGGAGACATTACTGGGCCCGCTCGAGCAAATCGACGATCAATGGGAGGGCCTTTACCTTTACCTTTTATTGATTAACTATATTTTGAGATTTCATTGAGATACCATAATTCTTTCAACTTCATTTGCTTGTACAATAAGTATATTTAGAATAGCCAATTAAATCATTATAAAATAAGTCCCAGCATCTGGGCACCATCATCATTGGCTGCCTTTCTCTGAGTGTTTAAGAGTCAGACTTTCCTATTGTTTCATAAATCTTACAGCTTCACCCTGAAAATGGGATATTTTATTTGTTTGAATTTGTTTGTTTGGGGGCCACACATGGCTAAGGTCAGGGCTTGCAGTGTATCTGTACTCTGGGATCACTCACAACAGGGTTCAAGGGACCATACGTGGTGTTGAAGACTGAACCACAGAGGATCAAACCATGTTGGCTACATGCAAGGAAAAAGCCTTTCCTGGTGTAGTATCTCTGTGGTGTAGGATACTACATCAGGAAAGGATAACCTGGATATTATATATAGCATAATACAAATGTGGCAATTGTGGAAATCAGACTCCCTTTCCTCGTTTCTCCAAGTTTGTTATTAATACTTTTTGTTGTCTTTGTAGTTGTTACTGTTGGTTAAATGTCATTTAGATGATAACTGTGAAAAGTCTATTCCTATAGTATGCAACCACAGATGTCTTGACTGTTAGCGTTTAGTTAACAATTAGTCTGAGATATCCTAAAATGTTTTAAGCTAGTAAATAGGGAATATGGCGCCTGTCCGACATGCAGTCTACGTGGGGTTCCAACCCCAGCACCACAGGAGCGACCCCTGAACACAGCCAGCAGTAAACTCTGAGCACAGCTGGGTATGGCCCCCAAAACAAACTAAAAGTTCTGTCTTAGCTGGGTAATTCTGTATCTGTGTTGGGATATGCTTAGACACAGCCATTAAAAGGTCTGGCTCAGTTTTGATTTATTGCTTGCTTGTATGCTAAAAGTAGGGCACTTTCTTCCCCGTCCCAACGAGACCCTGAGTCGCCGCCCACAAACGGCCTTTCTGGCTCCTGATCAAGCAGCTTAATGGCCATGATCCCAAAGACTCAGAAACAAATCTCGGAACTCAGCAGCTTTTGGCAGAAATGAGTCCGGTCCCTGCAGTAGGTTACTGGTGCTGGGCCACCCCAGGTGGGAATAGGTTTTGTGCCTTGGCCTGTTCCCCCTGGCGGCCTGGTGGCCACCATCCTCTAGAGGCCACTGGACAGTCAGGTTTGGGCCCACAGTGATGAGACACCAGGGGCCTCACCCCAATGAGACCCCAAGTCACAACCCACGAATGGCCTCTCTAGCTCCTGTTCAAGCTGCTTAACGGCCATGATCCAAGAGACTCAGGAACAAATCTCGGAACACAGCAGGTTTTGGCAGAAATCCCTCCAGATTTAATTGTTAAAATTTCAGAATTTCAAAATCACATGGCCACTACTGCAATCACATGACATCATATGTTATTCATAACCAGCAATAGAAAACAAATTGTCTACGGTTGCCTTTTCAGCAGATTTGAGTGTTGGGGTAAAACCCCAAATACTAATGGTAGGTCTGATGTCAAAATATTGAATGTAATCAAAGTAGAGAGAGAGTAATGTGGAAATCATCTGCCCCACAGGTAGGGGGAGGGTGTGGGATGGGGGTATACTGGGGTTTTTGGCGGTGAATAGGCACTGGTGAAGATATGGGTGTTTCATTGTATGACTGAGACTTAAACCCAAAAGAGCTTTGTAACTGCTCTCAGTGATTCAATGAATAAAATTATAAAAAATGAAAAAAAAAAAGTAAGGTGTTCATGCCCAATTCAATCAGCCTTATCAGTGGCTGAATAAATAGCAGTATTCCTTCATAAAAATAAATAATTAATTAATAAAGTAGGGCACTAGTGAGCCACCAGGGTCCTCTCAAGCTTTCTTCTCCAAGCAGGCACTCAGCCCTTAGTAGGTGCATAACCTTCTAATTCCCTGGGAATGTATCAAAACTTTTCAAAACTCCTATGGACAACTTATCTTTATTTATCTTTTTCATTTTCTTTCTGCTTCTTTATTTTGTTGTTGGAGCTGATACATGGCAGAGTCTGGCAAACTCCCCGTGGCGTACCCAATATGCCAAATACCAGTAACAATGATGGGTCTCATTCTCCTAAAGAGCCTTGAATATAGCACTTTCTTAAAAATCTCAGGGATAGGATAAAGGAGACGTTACTGGGGCCTGCTCGAGGCAATCGACGAATAACAGGATGGTCGTGATTCGTGATTGGCGCTGATGGTGGTGGGAGTGTGAGGGGTGAGGGGGGGGGTTGGGCCACACCTGGTGGGGGTAAGATGTTTTGGGCCACATCTGGCTGTGCTCATAGTTTACTCCTGGCTCTGTACTACAGAACCATATATACTTAGAAGCTATATGAGATGCCAGGGATCAAGCCTGGGTAAGGTGCCAAATACAGTTAAGGTGTGAGCAAGGCAAAGCACCTCACCCAACCTGCTGTGCCATTTCTTCTGCTCCTTTTCCCTATTTTGGCTAGGTTCTTACTTGCCTGACTGGCATTGCCTCCTCTGCAGCTGTAATATTAAACAATTGCAACTCACTCTTTTTGAGGAACAACCCTGGGGAAAGGGCTTTTCCCACAAAAATTCTAAGCGCCAAATCAGATCAAATGACAATAATGCCCTAGAAAGGGAGTTTTTCTAGGGACCTGAGAGGGGTCACATAGGGACAATGCTCTGGGGCCCTCTGAGGAGCTCCAAACAAGGCCTGCCCCATTTGGTGGTTGCACAGCGGCTGACTTTTACAAGTACCACACTTGCGGGGCTGCTGGTTTTCAAGGTTACTGCAGACCTGAGGAGGAGGAGATGGGAGCAGTTCAAGTCCAAGGCCACAAACCCACTTCATGAGACTCAGCAGTTTTTCCTGGATAAACACTCCTTAGCTTGTTGGAAGCCTTTGGCCAACTTCAAGAGCTCTGAAAGAGTTGATTTTGGCCATCTCTGTCAATGTTTTCACTACTTTTATGGAGGGGTGGATTTACCACCATCAGGTTTTGAAGGTTTACACTAAGAGGGGAAAAAAATACACTGCTATGAATACTTCTGATAAAGTCCTCAGTCTTACCTGCCTTAGGGCCATAAAACCAATAGTGATTATAAATTAAAAGCTCTATCAAAGTTAAAGAGTTTCAAGTTTTCATGTAAATTTGAAATGCTTTGCGTCATCCCATGGACTAGTTTCCACCGGCTTGGGATGCTCCATCATTTTTCTAACTTTTACTTACATTTAGTACAGTTAAATAGCGAAGTTGTTTTGTTTTCTTTTTTAAAACCTGCTTTTAGAATAAATAAGTATCCGGAAAAAAAAAAAGAAAATGCAAGTATAGGTAAAAGTTATCTCTGAGTCCATTTTTAACTATTTTAAATTTATTTATATTTTTTTAATAATGCTAATACAGAAAGCACAAAGATCAGGAGTCAGACAGACTCCATACTCTAACCCCAAATCCTCCCCTCACTCAAAGGGGTGATCCTGGGAGAGATATTCTACCTCCCTGTGCTACTGTTTTTAAATAGACTTATTAGTTATTATGTTATTAGGTTTAATTAGGCTAAAATATAATTTATGTAAAGATATCTGGAACATGTATGCAATAAACACTTAGTTAATAACATTTCCTTTCCAATTATATGGAAGACCAAAGAATATGAAGGGAATAATAAGATTAAAATACGAAGTCGAATATTCCAAGCACAGATTTACCTACAGTCCTAACAATTAGCTATACAAGAGATTAAATCAGGGTTAATAGATCCTTTTCTGAAAATCAATTCATTAAGCATTTTATGTGAAAAAATTAAGGTACAAGTTAAGAAGTTAAAATATACTTAAGTAAGCAGACAACAGAGCTTCTGGAGCATAGTATACACTCAATAAAAGCTAAACAAATGTTATTCAAATTTAGAAAGAGCTCAATAAGAAATGGAAAGTAAAGCAAACAATTTGTCTAGAAAACCTAGTCATATGAAACAGTTCCCTCTAAAACTATGATTGAAAACAAGATTTTGATTCAACCTTTTAAGAGAATTTTTATATTTTTCTCCTTTCAACCATTTTTTATGTTTAAAAAAATAACAAAAATCATGTTCATTAAAAGACAGTTTTTATGAAAACAGGAAAACTTTGGACAAATCAGAAGCAGTCCTAAGTTTTTCTGGCCATTTTAGAGTCAATATATCAAAAGCATCTCAATGATCTCAAGCTCTACAACTATAATTTCTTATATCTAAGCAACTCAAAGTAGTTTTCTTATGGTCTCTGTGTTCTCTATAAAAATCCAGTGCTTTGTCCCACTTGTCTACATTAACTCTAGCAGCAAATCTTCCATCTGTTTACCATCTTTATCTGAATGTCTCCCCTACAAAACAAACAAAACTCAGACTGTACATCCCTGACATTTGAACTTCAAAGAAAACATACAGTGACCAAAAGAAAATTAGGTTCAATAAAATTTAGTGATAGCTAAAATGTACCTACCAGACATTTACAATATACTAGAAATGCCCCTTATAAAGGTTACATAGTATAATCTTCATACCATCTCTCTGAGGTAGTTTTAATTCTATTTTAATTCCAGTATTTTTTTAGATGAGAAATTTACCCAAAGAAACCTGACCAAGGTCAAAGAGTTATTCAACTACATGTGGATTCAAGATTTAGACATAGGAAATGATCTTAAACAGTTACATTATTAGAGGAACTTAATTTCAAGTTCCACTTTCTTAACTCAAAAAAATAACTGCAGCTCTGAAGAACAATCATTATCTTAGTATGGCAAACGTCTCAAACCCATCTGTCCCCTCCCCCTCCGCTTCAAGGATACAAGAGCCATTTATTTATCAGTTGCTCACACTGCAATCCACCCAGCATCCCACACTGCCAGGGCAGGACGTCAAGTAAAGAGGAAGGAGGAGCAGAGGAAAGTGGAAAGGAGAAAGGGCAGGACCGAGAAACATATAAAAGAATGAGAGACATTTAATGTGGGATCCAAGAAGCATACAGTGATTAAAACAGTAAAAGTCAAGTTTGATTGATAGCAAGAAAACAGATCTTCTGTAGAGATGACAATATCCTACCTACACAAAGCTACAAAGCAGACTCCAAGTTGCTTTGACTTTGGAGTGCTTAAAAATTTGGGCACACAGTGAAATCTCAATGTACAGATTTAACCACTTTGTACTCTTGCAAAATTCATCATCAAGCAGTCAGTATACCAGCCAATGCAGAATAAGATTTTTCACCTGAAACTATAGTCAGGGTGTATGACAGGTGATATGAAGTTATTTACTAGTCAGTTGTTAAGCTTGACAGCTTTTTTTCTTAATCCTGTCTTGGTTAAGACAAGTTTTGCATCATTTAAAGCTTGAAGATATAAGAAGTGTGGGGGGGGTGGGTGAAAGCGGGAGGAGAAGGGAGAGGAAGCAGGAGGGGGAGGGAGAGGGAGAGGGAACAGGTTCTTTGCTCTTTGCCAGTCAAGTTTTCCCATGACTGGAAGCAGTGGTCATCTGTTCACAACCCGGTATGACTTAGCACACAGCAGATACGCTCTGAGAAACATATACACAGTGTCAGATGGAGAAAAGAAGTATCAAAGCAGCCCCCACATTCATTTTAGATAACAACAGCATGGCTCTCTGGGCTTCTGAATATCCAATGGGGTGGGGCTGGAGGGGAGAAATTAGCACTTTCATGCTCAAGCAAAGTTGTAACCCAAAGAGGTTCACTTTCTTTATACTTCAGCCATTGGAAATATGTGGAGGTCCCTGGCTGCCTTCTGCATCATAGGCAGAGGTAGCTCCTTGGAAACATTGCTAGGACACAAGAACAGAGAATGCAAGAAAGTCCGCATCATTTCCAAGTGATTCGCTGCTTCCAGGAATGCTAACTTCAGTAATTCTCTGCCTCCCCTTCCCAAGATGTGAGTGCTATAATCAAAGAGACCTGGGCCATTTCCCTGGTGGTGAACTCCTAGCTTCCTCAAACACTACGGAGTTAGTTTTAACCAAGGAAGTTAGGCAGGTCTGCATTAGAAAAACAGTTTCCCAGTAATGGGTTTCTCTAAGAATATCATTCTATCATGAAGCCTTAAAGAAACATTAAAAACAGGCCTAACTAGAAAATAAATGGATAAAATCTCCATTCTGGCATGGTTGGCCCCACCAACAGTCATGTTTCTGAAGAAGACATCGATGAACACATCAGATCTGCACCCAACTCAGACCCACAAAGGCCAGAAACAAATAGAGATGGAGCAAAGTTCTTGAAGTATGTAAGAAGCAGGAAACTAGGAACATCTGGAAAGATGAGGCTTAATTGGGATGCGCAAAAACAACCAGGTGGTTCAAGTGCAGAAGAGAAGATGAGTCTGGTCCCTAGTCATCACATTGTCTATACTCAGGGGAACCACAGCTCTTCCCAGGCCTCCATCCCACCCCCACCCCCAAACACACACTGGCAGACAGAACCATTCAATCAGCAGCTCACGGAGAGCATGCTACAGCTCTTCGACATACAGCACGGGCTCTGGAGGACTCAGGAAAATTGCAGTCTTTGACACTTTATTCCATTTAGTATTAAACAGATTGACTTCTCTGAGTCATAAAAATAGTGATGATAAACATCATGTGTCAATATAAGAGCACTTGCAAAGTTACACTCTCTAGAAGAGAAAATCCAGGAGATGAAATCCAGGAGCTAAAACCTGGTAGAATATAGAAGACTGGCTACCTACAAAAAGTACAAAATCCTCAGGCAAATGGAGAAGAGTCCAAACTATAGCCTGAAGGCAACTATTCAAATAAACCCCATGTCCAGGTACCATCCAGTCTGAGGCCATCAGGACGGAAACACCAGTATGCCAGCACAAGCCACGTCACGTATGGCTTAGGCTTCAGCGAGAGCTCCCTCATGCTGGGAAGAAATGGCAGTGCCAACACGTGACCCTCTGGCTCTGCTGTGTCTACCCTCTCTTGTACCCCACGCCCTGGAACCCTTGCACACTGCAGGAGGGGATCACATGGTCACTCTTGAAAACAGTACCAGTCCAGTGATGAGAACAGGCAGCCTCTTCCCCATGAGGTAAAGGCAACTGGAGTGAGGGGAGGAAGTGAATGTTCAGAGAAGAACTTCTGGTCCTAAAGTATCATGTTGAGTGAAATGAGTCAGAAAGAGAGGGATAGACACAGAAAGACTGCATTCATCTGGGGAACATAAAGTAACAAAATGGAAGACTAACACCCAAGAATGGCCGAGATTAGTACCAGGAATTTTGCTCCATGGCTTAGAGGCCAGCCACACATGCTAGGGGAAAAGGGAGCTCAGATAGAGAAGGGTGCACCAAATAAAGGGTGTTGGGAGGATTCTCCCAGGATGGGAGAAGCATGCTGAAAGTAGACTATAGATTAAACACGATTGCCAATCAATGCCTCTTTTGCAAACCACAACACCCAAAAGGAGAGAGAGAACAAAAGGGAATGCCCTGCCACAGAGGCAGGGTGGGATTGGGGGGGATGGGGGTGGGAGGGATACTGGGACCCGTGGTGGTGGAAAATGGGCACTGGTGGAGGGATGGGTACTTGATCATTGTATAACTGAAACCCACGCACAAAAATTTGTAAGTCTACAACTGTACCTCATGGCGTTTCACTAATAAAAATTTAAAAAAAAAAAAAGAACTTCTGATCCTCCTGGTGCTGCACCCAAGTTCTAGATCCTCATGCTCTCTGGCACCCCACCCTCACACCATCATACAGCCAACACTTTGGAATCTGTAAAACCACATGGCAGTCCTGAAGGTGTACGGACAGCTCTGTAACACAGAGTGCACTGACCCCATGTCAAAGGAACAGTCGTTTTTACACATGGTCCATTCAGAATGATGCCCAATTTAAAGGGATATTCGCCAAAGATCAGGGTCATCTTCATGGTTAGGAGCCCTGGCTTGTGGCTCCGAGCAGGCCTTGAGTATGAGAGGCCCTGAATTCTTCCCCCAGACACAGCCCCTTAACACTGAGTGATCCCTAAAATCAAAAGTGAAACCTCTCCATGTGGCAAAAGTGTAACCTCCCCACCTGGCAACAAAGGAAGCAAGCCCCAGCACTACCACAACAAGGAAAATCCGAAGTCAAATAGTTTTCAAAAACATCCTAGTTTGCAACTGTATTCACTAGTTGCGTGGATTTTACTGCCCTTCTCTTACATCTCTTTCTATTTTCTGCTTCAGTCCACTCTTAAAAATACTCCATCCCAGATGTGTCCTGTCTAGCCTTGGAAGAAAAGTTCTTATTTGGAATACCGTGAGCTACAATTTCTCTCTGTCAGCTTTTCTGTGTCCCTGTGAATTTCTCTCGAGAGCAGAATTAAGAGAAAATTCACAGCCCCTTGCTCATCGTTAAATCAATCTAGTCATTCTCTTCTGACTCTATATAGAAGTACTCGAGTAGAGTCACAGAGTACTCTGATATAACCCAAATAACCTTGAGCATCCCAGTGAGTATCAGAGGAAGAAAAAAATGAAGTGAGGGTAAATACTGAAATACAGGCAGAAACATGAGGGACTGGGATGGGGGTAAATGAGGAAAAAATTAAGAACCCTGGAGTTCATTTTGTGATCCAAACAAGATAAAAAAATTTGCCTCTTCTGCAAAGCAAGATGATGAACAAATTCTTTTCTCCTTTATATTTGTCTGCATTATTAATATTTCTATATTGGCATGCATACTCTTCTAGAAAAGTTAGTTTTTAAAAGCTGGAAGAAAGAGGTGGAGAGAATTAAATGTCCAAGATGAATTGTTAACAGGTCCAAACTGAGATGAGAAGAGCCTTGGAGCCCCGCTGGGAGCCTCAGCAAATGCTCTGGCTAGAGACCCCAGCCAGTCTGGAAAACAGACAGCAAAACATGCAAGTCTGACCCTGTAACGGCAGCTCATTCCACTTTAGCAAACCCTCAGACCTAGAAAAGAAAGTGACTTCTAAAAAAATGTAAAGAACAAACATTAAGGGCCAAAAAAAATCAGAGGCTGGGGGCAACGTCTGGCATTGAACCTAAGGCCAAGGTGTTCACGTCTGAACAGCCAACTACCAGGAGCTACTCAGAAGACACCTGCATTCTTGGCATATGGAAACTCAATGTGCATTTCTATAAAAAATGAAAGCAAACTGAATAAGCATGACAAAACCTGCTCACTCCTGGGAAAGCTTTCCTGGAGGAGGTGGCACTTGAGACAGAGTTTAAATGCTAAGTAGGCATTTGCCAAGGCACAAAATAAATGCGCCTGGGTTCAGGCTGACACAACACCATGGACATTCAGAGAAAGAGAAGTTGGACTGGAACAAATGGCTTAGCATTATAGAAAGGAAGTCGAATGCATCCTTGAAGAAGCAGTGTTTGAGAAGAAGAGGAAGCGAAGGAAGGGCAGTGCAAGCAAAAACAAAGACTACAGGAAGAAGTGGAATGTAGGACATTTATTCTTGCAGCAAAAGTTTGCTCAATACCCATTCAGTCCCAGGCCCAGGGCTAAGAGCCTAGTGTGCAAGATAGATCTTATGAACCATCAGACAGTAACCCCAGGAGATTAATATTATTCCTTCTCCCCACCCGCCCCAGTAAAGATGAGGAAATAGAGGAAGCTATCTGTCTAAGAACTAATAGCTAACAAGCAGCTTAAACCTAATGTGAGGTGTCTGATAACAGACAGGCTCCAGAAAATGCTCATCAATTGCTGGTTTCTTAATACCATATTAAAGATGGGAGGAATACCATACCAAATACCATACCAAAGATGGGAGGAATGTCACGCAGTCCCTGTTACTACTTAAACACACACACATATATATATATATGTATATATACACATACATACATATACATATACACACATACATACATATATATATATATATGAATACTTTTTTTTTTAACCCTGAAGGATAAATATGGCGAGTCATGAGTTGCACTGTATAAGCATCCAGGTTTTGGGGAACAATTACTAGCAGGACAAGATCAGGGTCTGGAAATAGCCTGATCATACCAGCTGGCAACCAATTAGGTGCATCCACTTCAGAAAGTGTTCAAATAGGAAGACGAGCAGATCCAGGGTCATCTGAGAAAGATCTGGTTTCTACCAATAAACGTCTCATAAGTACAAAGCCAGACCTAAGATCTGCGTGGAAAATGTTGAAGAAGCTCCATGCCAGAAACGTAGACTCCCCACACGGCTGACAGCCTGCAGGAGACGATGCAGTAACTGACCTACCTTCCAAGGAGCCCAGCTTAGTTATTCAGCAGTTGTCTAAAATCAGCACTAGAATTGGCCAGGTTTCCTCGCCAGACCAAGTAAAGTGCGGGTTCCTCCCACGTGAATTATCTCTTCGAAAGTAAGGAAGTTTTTAGTTCACAGTGTATGTGTCTATAAACACAAACATACATACAAACTAATGGTTTTGACAAAGAACAAAGTATCAGCTTAAATCTTCCTTCTGTGCTTAACCATGTGCGTTTAGGTAAAGAAAGGAAAGGGTGGGATGAAGAGATAGGGCAGCAGTTACGATACTTGCCTTGTTCATAGCAGAGGCTGGTTCCATCCCCAGCACCACATACAGTCCCCTGCGCACCATGAGGAGTGCTCCCTGAGCACGGAACTAGTAATAAACCATGAGCACCCGCCATGCCACATAAAAAAGAAGGAAGAAAAGAATTGTTGTTGTTGTTGATTTCCTTTGTTGTTTTGCTTCTCAGGGTGGGAGAAAAGTTATTTTTTAGGTTTCTAGTAATTCTTCCATTGCCACCTTAAATTTAACACCCCCCTACCCCCATCCCAAGAAGGCATGGTTCTTGCGGACTTACAAAACACTACAAAACTCTAATCAAAAATACTATAAATCTTCTCAATAACTAAATACAAAATTAAATTTTCCTCAAATTTGTTTCACGCATTAAATTCTTTAGAACATTGTTTCTCAACCTTTTTTTTTCTGACTTTGTTTCCTTCCTGAGTTCCTCCGGTCCCAATGGCTGGCCTCCTAGTTTCCTGCTGCAGCCCCCACTGAAGTACTTTTCGCCTATTGCCCCCTGAGACGATCCCAGGGGTCCAACAGGAAGCCAAGTCCCACAGATGAGAAACCTGCTTTAAAATATAATTCTGAAAGATTGTATTCATATATTGCTTTCACACCTATTTTGGCATCCCACTTGGAGAGAAAAACCTGATGTTATTTCTTATGATAAAAAGAGTGTCACATAAAAAGTTCTTTCCTGTGTCTGGAATGTCTGAAATAGGCAGGTAGGCCCTGGCTCCTAAACCACCACCAGTAATGCTGCCTCTACTCGCAGCCCTAATATCCATTATGCTACTAGTGTAAAATTAAATTTAAAATATAGCTTTTCTGAAAAACTTTTAAACATGTTCTTTCATGAAATAAAGGAGAATAACTATTGCAAAACATGTTTACAACTGAAGATGCCAACTGCAGTCCAATTTGATCTAAGAGTTTTTTAATCCAGGAGCTGACTGAGGGATGTTTGCAGTGTAAGTAGACCTAAGTGATTTTTATAATGATCCTAAGATCAATTCTGTCTTTCCTTTTTTTTTGTTTTGCCTCACACAACATTAGAGTTTCCCAATGTTTCAACATTTCCTTGGAGATATCTAAGTAATAGGACTCACCCAACAAAAGCAATAAATCTTCCCCACTATAATGTATGGGTTTGTTTCCAACTGCCCATCAGTTTAAGACTTACTCCAACTCAGTACAACTGAAAACTGCAAAACATGGGCTAGAGAAAAATAATTAAAATATAACCTAAGGATATAACCTAACTAAAATATAACCTAAGGATAAAATACAGGAGATAAGGTGCTTGCCTTGCATGCGGCCAACACGGGTTCAAATCCCTGGCGCTACATGTGTTTTCCCAAGCAACTTCAGGAGTTATCCCTGAACGTAGCCAGGGTTAGCACTAAATTTGTGTGTGGGTGTATGTGTGTATCTTGAACATTAACATTTAAGGCAGCAGAGACAGATGGAAACTTCTACCACATTCTAAGAAGCAGAAATGTTGATGGTCTTATAATAATTAAAACTGAAAATGGGATGGTACTCCATATTCCAGATATATTTAAACCATCCCACTACAGAAATGGGAGGCGGCTCTATCTCTAAAATCATGAAAATCATGCCCTGCCCCAGGTCAGCCTGCCTTTCCAACTTCTAGTCTGTGTTTATCCATGACATTTCCCCAGAAATGAACATGAGACCAAGAGACCTAATATAATATTCTAAATAGATTCTCCAAGAGGTACCACATGATAAACAGTTATACAGATAAGGTTTGGGCTTGAGCGATAGCACAGTGGGTAAGGCGTTAGCCTTGCAAGTGGCCAACTTGGCCGACCCGAGTTCGATTCCTCCGCCCCTCTCGGAGAGCCCAGCAAGCTACCGAGAGGATCTCGCCCGCATAGCAAAGCCTGGCAAGCTACCCATTGACGTGTTTGATATGCCAAACACAGTAACAATTGTCACAATGAAGATGTTACTGGGCCTGCTCGCGCAAATCGATGAACGGGAGGACAGTGACAGTGACAGATAAGGTTTGAAAATTGGGTGGCCTATTGTTCCACTAGGGTCCACTAGTGTTTGGACCCTCAAACCTGCAGGTGACACTAAAGGCAAGCAGGCAAGAGGGAGAGTAGGAAGCTCAAGGTGAGTGAGCCAACCTAACTATGGTCCTTCCTTCCTTTCTTTCCCCCTCCCCCCCTTTTCCATTTTGGATGGCCACATCCGGCAATGTTTAGGATTTACTCCAGGCCCTGTACTTGGGAATCATTCTTGGTGATGCTGGGGAGATCATATGGGATGCCAGGGATAGAACTTGGGTGGCTGTGTGCAAGGCAAGAGCTCTATCTTCTGTACTATCTCTCTGGTCCCTGACTATAGTTCTTTGGAGGAGGGAGGCTTCCATCTCTCTGGGGACCCCAACTGCAATGATACTGACTAGAGTGTCAATTCAGAACAAAGGCTGGAAGATATGATATAGCTTGGACCCTATATGCTGGGAACCTCCAGAGTAACACAGCAGTACTCAAGGGTCTTCAGGGAAGCACCTGATGATGCTGGGGGGATGCTGGTAGAGGTGGGGGTGGGGGGAAGAAGGGGGAATGTGGTGCCAGGAATCGAACCTGGAACAGATAACACCCAGATTACTGTCTACTTCCCAGTTCCTGACTATGTGGTTCTCCCTGTCCATCTGTTCAACCTCCACTGTACTAAGGGTCACAGAGCATTTCAGCTTTGAAGAAGAACTAAGATGATGAAATCCCTCTTTTAGGCCTGCATGTTTCAACTGTGCAATCAATTCTTATTTCAGGTTTCTGTTTGTTGAAAGTGTTCATTTTAGCACTACGAGGATACAAGCACCCTTCAAAAGTCAATGCTGATTAAACAGAACAAAATAAAAAATTCCAACAATCTCCAACCATTTCGTGTATCTGAAAAACAATTCTGTACTTGATTCTGAAAAAATGATCAGGAGTTCCTAACCTAAAAATCTCATTGACTGAATGTGACAAATAAAGATTTTTTTTCCCCAGTGAAACCATATATACAGGTAACCCTTTGCTGGATTCTACAGGAACCTTGAATTAACCATTTCACTATATAAACATATCTAGCAGGGGCTGGAGAGATAGTACCATGGGTAGGGCCCTTGCCTTGAATGCAACTGACCCAGGTTCAATCTCCCGCACCCCAAAAGGCTTTCAGTAGCCCTCTGAGCAGTTAGGTGTAGCCCAAACAAACAAACAAACAACATTTCTAGCAAAGAGCGATGCAACAGGAGCCCTCACACATTACTGATGGGAGTGTAAATTGGTACAACCACTTCAGAAACTTGTTTAGCTGTCTCTATTAGAGTTGACCATAAAGCACTGGAAGTCAGCAATTCCACTTTTCAGTATACACTCCAGTGAAATTACAGAATTTTCTTGAAGATACAATTCACTATAGTCAAACTAGAGGTACTCTAAATACCCATGTACATTAGAAGAGATATGTATTGTGAACATTCATACAATACAATATACACAGCAATGAAAAACCAAGAAACAGAATCACTGCAACACACTGTACTTGTAAATCAGAGGCACTTAATAATGAAATGGGGGAGGGGCTAGCAATAAAGGAACATACACTTATCCAAAGAGGCAAAAAGAATCTCTGATGATGAAAGTCAGGGTAAAGGTGAGGGGGTCTGCAGAACAGCAGCATGAGGACCTTGCTGGAAAAGTTCTACATCCTCACCTAGGCAATGGTTATAGAAGTGGACACAAGAAAATCTCTCTGAGCTGAATGCTCAAATGCATATATGCCTCTGTATAGAGCGAGTGGGGGTGATAAACAGAACATAAAATATTCATGACAAACTTTCATGCAATAATGCCCAATATGCACCCTAACAAGCCAGAGAGATGGTACAGTGGGGAAGGCACTTGCCTTGCATTGACCACCGGGGTTCAATATCTGGTACCCCATATGGTCACCAGTTCACCGCCAGGAGAAATCCTTTAACAAAGCCAGGCGTAAGCCCTAAGTATCACAGGATGTGACCCAAAAAGTAACAACAAAACACGAAAAAGCGTCAATCTAGATTAGGCCAGAGAGATGGTTTAAGAGAGAGGAGCACAGGCCGAGCACAAGTGAGGTGCTGAGTCTGTGGGGACACCCAGTTTGCCCCCCCTTCCCCCCCAGCAGCTGTAACGCTGGTAGCCCGAGGGCACCGAACAGGCCAGAGAACACTGGGCAGAAAGAGGGGCGTGGACCCAGTTTTTAAAATAAATAAATTTACTGGCGAAGTAAACTGCCAGTATTATCTGCTGCAAGAAAGGCTGCATTTCATGGGAACTCTCAAGGTCAGCCGAGCGGCGGGTTTTTTCTTTGCTTTTTCATTCAGCGGTCAGGCCAGAACACGCTCCTTCCTGGAAAGTGACTGCGTGGTTCAGCTTCCGAACTTCCGAACTCCTCTCCACCTGCATGGGGCACCCAGCAGGGCCATCGTCCCACATCCCAGTGACACGGGGAATCTCCCACATCTCGGGTGTGGTCATCCACGGGAACACCGAAGCGGGGCCGCGGAGAAACCTGCCCCACGGGCGTGCGTGACACCCCGCTCCGCGCGCCCCGCCCCGCCCCCGCGCGGCGAGGTCCCGTCCGAGCCCGGGAGCCCCGGGCAGCCGCGGACACGCGCGGTCTGCGTGCGTGCGTCGGGGGCGGATCCAGTCCGAGTCCGGGAGCCCCGTGCAGTTGTGCACACGCGCGGTCTGCGTGCGTGCGGGGCGGGTCCACCCCGAGCCCGGGAGCCCCGGGCAGCCGCGAACACGCGCGGTCTGCATGCGTGCGGGGCGGCTCCAGCCCGAGCCCGAGAGCCCCGTGCAGCCGTGCACAAGAGCGGTCTGCGTGCGTGCGTGCGGGGCGGGTCTAGCCCGAGCCCGGGAGCCCCGCGCAGCCGTGTATACGCGCGCTCCGCGTGCGTGCGGGGCGGGTCCAGCCCGAGCGCGGGCCCCGGGTGCGGGTGCGCGCAGGCCCGGGACGGAGCGCGCTTACCTGGAAGCAGGATGACGCGCTGGCCGGCGTTCGCCCCGGCCCCGCGTTCCGCGCCACCCTCCGTGCCGCCCTCCATGCCCCCGCCCGGCCCGGCCGCGTGCAGGCCGCGGGCCCCCGCGCGGCCCAGCGGAAATGGCGCGAGGAGCGTCGACTCCGGGGCGCGCGCGCGGGGCTGCGCTTTCGTTTTCTCTCGTTTCCGGAGCCGGCCCACCTCGCCCGGCGGCGAGGTTTTAAATTTAGCGCCAAGCCCGGGCCGTCCGCGGGTGGCGCCACGTCGTCCGGCAGCGGGAAGGGTCGCGGCCAACCGCCCCCCCACCCCCGCACGCCACGGCCAGTGGTAGGTGCTGGTGACGCGGCACGCGGGGCGGCGGCCCCACCCCCCGCCGGGGCCACCTGCGAGCGCGCCCCGGGGCCCGGGAAAACGACGGAGGGGCGGGGCCAGACCGGTGCCCGCAACGCCAGCCGCGCGCCAAGACGTGCAGGAGTCGCCCCCCAAGAGCTGAGACTGCTTGGGAAGGTCTCCTTCCACCGGCTCCTGACCCCATCTTCCCGTCACTCTCAAGCCACCCTGGCATCTTGAGCGTCGGTGGCATTTTGCATTCAAATGATTGTCCGAGGCGACCCAAGAGCTGCATGGAGTAGGGGACCCGCTAGGGTTCCCTGCTGGGGCTGGAGGGAGATTAGCTAGCGTTGATCTCAAGAAAAGGAAAGGAGACTGGAGAGGAAGAAAAGAATATCGTGTTTTGTGATTTCTTGGGCTAAGGCTTTGTCACTAAAAAGAGGTGCACAGTTGGAGACACAAAATGGAAGGCCCGGTAATAAAAGTTACGAAAATTTATTTTTTTTATTAATTTTTATTAATGAAACACCATGAGGTGCAGTTGTAGACTTACAACTTTTTGTGCTTGGGTTTCAATTATATAATGATCAAATACTCATCCCTTCAAAGCAATGTTAAAAAAAATTAGGGCCGAAACAAACTATATATATATATATATTTGGACCATCATTTGTGCAGATTGAGTTTAATGAGTTATGAAAAGAGTCACGTGGGCTAAATTTGCTAAGTTATCAAAGAACCGTGTTTTTTAAAAAGAAGAATGAATAGTTCTTGTATGTTAAAAAGCATTTCTTCCTCCTAACCCTGATCCTGAATTCTACTTCCCTCTCTAGGCGCAATTACTATTAACCGGTTGAATTTTTCAGTTTTTTTTTTGGGGGGGGGGGGCTATTCCGAAATTTTTCCAAGCACATACAAGTTTCTGTGGTGTGTGTGTCTTGCACAATAGGAAGAGTAGTATGCATAATTGATGGGATCCTTCTTGTTTGTTTCATCTTGAAGATCATTCAACCGCACTCAATCTGTCTCAGCCTTATAAAAAATTTCTTTCACTCCCACTTCCCATGGGAGAGAATCAAATGCAGCCGAAGTTGACTGCAGGACAAACCTGCAGGAAAAGAGGCCTTTCTGCCTGCCGGGCACCCCGAGGCTGAGGCAGACAGCAGATTGGCATTGCTCTGTTGCTCCACAGAGATTATAGTCTCTGAGAAGCTGTGTCTTCAGACCAAATCCCCAGGCATACCACAATCATACTAAGAGCTACAAGGAAAATGTATGCTTGCTCTGACATACCAAGCTGTTTCCATTTTTCTCTGATCTGTTCCAGCCCTTGGCTGCAGGAATATGTATTTTTACGTGACTGTTCTTACAGTGTAAAGACAACTTTCTCTGATTTTCTCCCTTAACATTATCACATACTTGTTTCCCATGATATCCAGAATAGAGTTGTTAATGAAGATTTATTTCTAGCACTAAAGTACCAGTAATATACTCAACCATTATCTACTTAACCACTCATATACTTAGGTTATCATTATAAGTAATGTTACAATGTACATAGTATGTGGACTATGTAGCAGCTTGAAGCAAGACATATTAATCGAAGTGGCTGCTTTTTTATCAAGTAAGAAAAGACACAGGAAGAGATTTATAGCAGTATACCATGTAGGTGAATTAAAAACACACCATACAACATGTACATATTACAAGGATATGTTTATTTAAGGTCATGTATTGAACACATAGAACATGAATGTCTTTAAAATGGTGGCGAATAAGGGACGGATAAAGAATGAGAAGACAAGAAAAATCAACGGAGCCAGGGCAGATAGCAGCCACTATGTTCTAGAAAGTAGAATTTGGTTATCTCTGATCTTTAGAGGTAAGGACAAATTAACTGCAATAAGAATATAATAATAATAATAATAATAATAATAATCTGCAACAAATATTTCTAATTGTTTTCCTTTATCCTACTACTGAAAAAAATGTTTACCTTCTTGAAAGAGAGAAAAGACTTTTATCTCTGCAGTCCTCAGCATGAAGTCTAGGGCAGTAAGCTTAAGGCATAAAGTCCTTCAGATTCCTTCTCACTTGCCCCTGACCCCTTCCCACTGCCTCCCTCCTCCCCAGCTCCTCCATATCTGACCAGAAGAAACTGCCCTGAGTCTTATCAGACCCTTGACAGAGTCCCTACTCTTCACTCATCTCATTCCTCACACTTCTCTAGTATCCTCCATCACTGCCTGAAAACTACTCAGGGGGTACCCCTGGTTATATATTTTCCCTCCTTTTATTACTCCCATTGAGAACTAGCTAATCCCTTGCTTTGTTTTTTTTTTACTTCACATATCAGCAAGGTCATCTGATATTTGTCTTTTTCTTTCTGACAATTTCACTTAGTTTAACTACTTCCAATTCCATACAGAAGGCAGTGAATTGCAAAATTTCATCTTTTCTCATACCTGAGTAGTACTCTTCTATGTATATATATCACAATTTCTTTATGCACTCTTCTGTTGTTGGAGAATTGGGTTGTTTCCAGATCTTGGCTATAGTGAATAATGCTGCAGTGAGCATATGTTCTTTTGAATTAATGTAGATATACAGGAATAAAATCACAGGATCAGATGGGCACTCTAGTCTTAATTTATAAAGAAGTCTCTGAACCATTTTCCAAAGATAGTTAACCAAGCAACAGTCCTACAATCAATCAATGAATCTTTTGTAGTTTTTATTTGGGGACCACACTTGGCAGTGCTCAAGACTTACTCCTAGCTCTGTGCTCAGGGGTCATTCCTAGCGGGCTTGAGACCATATGGGGTTCCAGGGCTCAAACCTGGACGAGCTGCACGTAAGGCAAGTGTTCCAGCCACTCCACTGTACTATTGCTCTAGCCACAAGAGTCTCTTTTTACACCTCCCCACCAGCACTTTTTGTTCCCAGACTTTTTAACAGGCCATTTTTGTTGGTTTGAGGTGATATGTCATTGATATTTTGATTTGTCATGTATAATCAGTTATGATGAACATTTTTTCATATGCCTATTGGCCATCTGTATGTTAGCCTTGAGGAACTGTATGTTCATAACTCCCTATTTTATTTGTGATGGGTTTTGTTTTTTTGTTGAGCTTTTAATATCCTTGATTTTAATCCTTTGATGTGCGGATGTTGTTTCTTGATCAGTAGGACCTCTTTTTATTTTAGGCCTCATTTCTTTCATGTTGCAGAAGCATTTTTGTTTGTTTGTTTGACATACTCTCATTTGTTTATATCTGCTTTTGTTTTCTTGACCAATAGGGCCATATCATGAAAGACTCCTCTGAAGTCAAAATCTTAGGTTGTAGAACCTTTTCCTGAATGTATTTTGTGTAAACAGTTTTGATATCAAGGCCTTTAGTCAATTTTAAACTAACTTTTGTCTACCATGTGAGATAGGTATGTAATTTTATTGTTTTACTTGTGGCTATTCAGTTTTTTGTAGCACTATTTCTCTAAGAATGTCTTCTGTTTCATTTCAAACACTTAGTCTTTTTGTTTTAAATTAACTGCCCAAAGACCTGATGGTTTATCTCTGAGCACTCAATTCAATTCCTTAAGTTTCGGAGTCTGTCCTTAGTCCATTTTCACATGGTTTTATAAAAATCTGAGGGTAACTTTGGCTATTCTGGAATTTTTATAGTTTTATACAAATTTCAGAAATATTTGTTCTAAGTCTTTGAAACTTACATTGGAATTTTGATGGAACTTTGTTGCATCCGTAAACACAGCACAGTTTTTTATTTGTAGTGAATGCATAGGTTGATTCTATGTTTTGGCTACTGTAAATAGTGCAACTATAAACACAGGGGTACAAATATCCTTTCAAATTAGTGTCCTCAAATCATTTGGATAAATGCCTAGGCATGATACTATTGGATCATATAGGGTTTTTTTTTTGTTTTAGAGGGCCATACCCACTGGTGGTCAGGATTTACTCCTGACTCTCTGCTCAGGGATCACTCTTGGTGGGATTTGGGGACCATGATGTGGTGCCATAGATGAAACCCAGGATGGCCACATACAAGGCAAGAGTAATATGTACTGTACTCTCTCTGGGCCCAGATGGTTTGGTTTTTTTTTTTTTATTAAGGAAATCTCCATATCATTTTCTATAGAGATTGTATAATTTATATTCCCATGAGCAAACTACTAGGCTTGTCGTTAAAGAGGGAAAGGCCTCTCAACATTCTCAAGATTTGTTCTTTTCAATCTTTTGTGACCCAAGCCAATCTCATCAGTATGAAGTATTATCTCCTTGTGGTTTCGATTTGCATTTCCCCTGTAAAAAAGCAAACTTGAACATTTTTTCAGGTGTTCGTCTTCTTTGAAGAAATGTCTGGTCATAATTTTTTCTCAGTTTTTTAAGAATAGGTTTCAGGCTGGAGAGATGGCTCCAAGGGCTAGGGAACATGTTTTGTTTGTTTGTTTGTTTGTTTTTGCTTTTTGGGTCACACCCAGCAATGCTCAGGGGTTACTCCTGGCTCTGGACTCAAGAATTACTCCTGGCAGTGCTCAGGGGACGATATGGAATGCTGGAAATCAAACCTGGGTCAGCCACATGCAAGGCAAAAGCCCTACCCACTGTGCTATCACTCCGGCCCCATGGGGAACATGTTTTATTTTATTTTTTATTTTTTTTTATCCATTTTTTTTTAAATTTTTTTTTTATTAGTGAAACACCATGAGGTACAGTTGTAGATTTACAATTTTTTGTGCTTGGGTTTTATTATACAATGATCAGATACCCATCCATCCACCAGTGCCCATTTTCCACCACCATGGATAATATGCCCCCACCCCCATCCCCCCATCCCCCCCTGCCTCTGTGGCAGGGCAATCCCCTGTGTTCTCTCTCTCTCCTTTTGGGTGTTGTGGTCTGCAAAAGAGGCATTGAGTGGCAAACATGTTCAGTCCATAGTCCACTTTCGACATGCATCTCCCCTCCTGGGAGGATCCTCCAAACACCCTTTATTTGGTATTCCCTTCTCTATCTGAGCTGCCCTTTCCTCTAGAATGCCCGGCTGGCCACTAAGCTATGGAGTAATCCTCCTGGTGCTGATCTCAGCTCTTCTTGGGTATTAATCTCATATTTTGTTACTTTATATCCCCCAGATGAATGCAATCTTTCTATGTCTATCCCTCTCTTTCTGACTCATTTCGCTTAGCATGATACTTTCCATGTTGTACCACTTGTATGTAAATTTCATGACTTCATCTTTTCTAACAGCTACATAGTACTCCATTGTGTAGATGTACCAAAGTTTCTTTAACCAGTCATCTGTTCTTGGGCATTCAGGTTTCTTCCAGTTTCTGGCTATTGTAAAGAGTGCTGCAATGAACAAACAAGTGCAGATGTCACTTCGACTATACATTTTTGCCTCTCTGGGATATATTCCCAGGAGTGGTATTGCTGGGTCAAATGGGAGCTCAATTTCTAATTTTTTGAGAATCGTCCATACTGTTTTCCAGAAGGGCTGAACCAGTGGACATTCCCACCAACAGTGAAGGAGTGTCCCTTTCTCGCCACATCCACGCCAGCATCAGTTGCTTTTGTTCTTTTGAATGTGGGCCAGTCTCTGAGGTGTGAGATGGTATCTCATTGTGGTTTTGATCTGCATCTCCCTGATGATTAATGATGTAGAGCATTTTCTCATGTGCTTTTTTGCTATTCGGATTTCTTCTTTGAGAAAGTTTCTGTTCATTTCATTGCCCCATTTTTGGATGGGGTTGGATGTTTTCTTCTTGTGGAGTTTAACCAGTATTTTGTATATCCTGGATATCAACCCCTTGTCAGATGTGTATTCGGTGAATATCCTTTCCCATTCTGTAGACTGTCTTTGTATTTTGGTCACTGTTTCTTTGAAGGTGCAGAAGCTTCTTAGTTTAAGATAGTCCCATTTATCTATCTCTGTTTTCACTTGCTCGGCCAGTGGCGTGGCATCTTTGAAGATACCATTAGCTTCAATGTCATGGAGGGTTTTGCCAACTTTATCTTCAATGTACCTTATGGTTTCTGGTCTGATGTTGAGGTCTTTAATCCATTTTGATCTTACTTTTGTACATGGTGTTAGGCAGAGTTCTGAGCCTATTTTTTTGCATGTAGCCGTCCAGTGATGCCAACACAATTTATTAAAGAGGCTTTCCTTACTCCACTTCACATTACTTGCACCTTTATCAAAGATTAGATGATCATATGATTGAGGGGAGATGTCAGTGTATTCAACCCTGTTGCATTGGTCTGCAGTTCTGCCTTTGTTCCAGTACCATGCTGTTTTAATTATTACTGCTTTGTAGTACAGTTTGAAGTTAGGGAGGTTGATTCCTCCCATTTTCGTTTTCCCAAGAATTGCTTTAGCTATTCGTGGGGGCTTATTGTTCCATATAAATTTCAGGAGTGTTTGCTCCATTTCTTTGAAGAATGTCATGGGTATCCTTATAGGGATTGCATTGAATTTATACAATGCTTTCGGTAGTATTGCCATTTTGACAATGTTAAGTCTCCCGACCCATGAGCAGGGCATATCTTTCCATTTCCTCATGTCCTCTTTTATTTCCTGAAGTAGCGTTTTGTAGTTTTCTTTGTACAGGTCCTTTACTTCCTTAGTTAAGCTGATTCCTAGGTACTTGATTTTCTGGGGCATAATTGTGAATGGGATTGTTTTTTTCATGTTGCTTTCTTCTCTCTCACTGTTTGCGTATAGGAAAGCCATGGACTTTTGGGTATTGATTTTATAACCTGCAACTTTACTATACGAGTCTATTGTTTCTAGGAGTTTTTTGGTGGAGGTTATTGGGTTCTCTAAGTAGAGTATCATATCATCTGCGAATCGTGAGAGCTTGATTTCTTCCTTTCCTACCTGAATGCCCTTAATATCTTTTTCTTGCCTAATCGCTATTGCAAGTACTTCCAGTACTATATTGAACAGCAGTGGAGAGAGTGGGCATCCCTGTCTCGTCCCTGATCTTAGAGGGAAGGCTCTCAGTTTTTCCCCATTGAGGATGATGCTTGCTGTAGGCTTGTGGTAGATGGCTTTAATTATGTTGAGGAAGGTCCCCTCTATACCCATTTTGGCTAGGGTTTTCATCATAAAGGGGTGCTGGATCTTGTCAAATGCTTTCTCTGCATCTATTGATATAATCATATGCTTTTTATCTTTTCTTTTGTTGATATGATGGATTATGTTGATTGATTTCCGAATGTTGAACCATCCTTGCATCCCTGGGATGAATCCTACTTGGTCATGGTGTATGATCTTTTTGATGAGTAGTTGGATTCTATTTGCTAGTAGTCTGTTGAGGATCTTTGCATCTGTGTTCATCAGGGATATCGGTCTGTAATTCTCTTTCTTTGTGGTATCTCTGTCTGCTTTTGGTATCAGTGTGATATTTGCTTCGTAGAAACTGTTTGGAAGTGTTTTTGATATTTCAATTTCGTGGAAAAGCTTAAAGAGCATTGGAAGTAAGTCCTCTTTAAAGATTTGGAAGAATTCACTAGTGAATCCATCTGGGCCAGGACTTTTGTGCTTGGGAAGACTTTTTATTACCATTTCAATTTCCTTGATGGTGATAGGTCTGTTCAGATATTCCAGGTCTTCTTGGTTCAGCGTTGGGAGTCTGTAGGAGTCTATGAATTTATCCATTTCCTCGAGGTTTTGATGTTCCGTGGCATAAAGCTTCTCAAAGTACTCCCTGAGGATCCTCTGAATTTCTGTAGTTTCTGTTGTAATGACCCCCTTTTCATTTCTGATTCGGTTTATTAGGGTTTTCTCTCTCCTTTTTTTTGTGAGTTTTGCTAGAGGCTTATCCATCTTGTTAATTTTCTCAAAGAACCAGCTCTTGGTTTCATTGATCTTTCGGATTGTTTTTTGGGTTTCCATCTCGTTAATCTCTGCTCTGAGTTTTATTATTTCCTTTCTCCTGTTCGGGTTGTGCTCCTTTTTTTGGTCCTTCTCCAAGCTCTTAATCTGTGAGGTTAGGTTACTTATGTGTGCTCGCTCCTCCTTCCTGAGGAATGCTTGTAGAGCTATAAACTTTCCTCTTAACACAGCCTTTGATGTGTCCCATAAGTTTTGGTAACTCGTGTTCTCATTTTCATTCGTTTCTAGGAATCTTTTGATCTCCTCTTTGATTTCCTGTCTAATCCACTCGTTGTTCAATAGTGCACTGTTTAATTTCCAGGTGTTTGATTTAGTTTTCTGTTTTTGTGTGTGATTTACTTCTAATTTCAGCACATTATGGTCTGAGAAGATTGTTGATACAATCTCTATCTTCTTAATTTTATGGAGGCATGTTTTGTGGCTCAGCATGTGGTCTATCTTGGAGAATGTTCCATGTACGCTTGAGAAGAATGTGTATTCAGCTTTTTGTGGATGAAGTGTCCTGTATATATCTACTAAGTCCCTTTCTTCCATTGTTTCCCTCACATGAAGTATGTCCTTGCTAAGCTTGAGTCTGGTTGATCTATCAAGAGGTGACAAAGCAGTGTTGAAGTCTCCCACTAGTATTGTGTTGCTATTGATGTCTTTTTCCAAATCTATGAGTAGTTGTTTTAAGTACTTTGCTGGTCTCTCATTAGGTGCATATACATTTATTATTGTAAGTTCTTCCTGTTGTACAGATCCTTTGATCAATAAGAAATGGCCTTCACTGTCTCTTATGACCTTCCTCACTCTGAAATCGATGTGGTCTGATATAAGGATGGCTACCCCAGCTTTTTTATGGGAGCTGTTTGCCTGTAGGATTGTTTTCCAGCCTTTGACTCTGAGTCTGTGTTTGCTTTGACTATTGAGATGCGTTTCTTGCAGGCAGCAGAATGTTGGATTCAATTTTCTAATCCATCCTGCCACTCTGTGTCTTTTAATTGGTGCATTTAGCCCATTGACATTGAGAGAGATTATTGTTATGGGATTTTGTCCCATTGTTCTGTTAAAATTTGGTGTATTTGAGGGGCCTTTCTTGCCTTAAAGTAGCCCATTTAGTTGTTCTTGTAACCATGGTTTTGAGTCTATGAAGTTCCTGAGCTGTTGTTTGTCTGTGAAACTGTGTGTTGTTCCTTCTATTATGAATGAGAGTCTTGCTGGGAAAAGTATTTTTGGGGAGGCATTTATTTCATTGAGTTTTTTCACTATGTCCCACCACTGTTTTCGGGCCCTGAGGGTTTCATCAGAAAAATCAGCTGTGAATTTTAAGGATGCTCCTTTGTAAGAGATTTCTTTCTTCGATCTTGCTGCTTTCAGAATTTTGTCTCTGTCTAAGGTTTTGGTCATTTTGATCAGAATGTGTCTTGGGGTATTTTTATTCGTATTTCTTCTAGCTGGTACCCTTCGGGCCTCCTGAATGTGGTCACAAGTTTTCTTCAGCTCTGGAAACGTTGTAGCAATGATGTCTTTGACAGTATCTTCTTCATCAAGGTTTTCTTCCTGTACCTCTGGGACTCCAATAATTCTTATGTTACCCCTTTTGGCTTCATCACGATCTTCTCTTGCCATCTGTTCCTGAATTGTGAGTCTCTTTTCCATTTTCTGCTCTTTTCTGGAGAGTCTCTGAACTTCATCTTCGAGCTCACTGATTCTGTTCTCAGCCGCTCTTACTCTGCTGCTGAGTCCTTCCACTGAGCTTTTCAATTCGCCTACGAGATTTTTCAGGTCTGACATTTCTGATTGCATTTTCCTCATTTCTGCCTTCAGATCCTCTTGTCTTCTATTGGCATTGCTTTCCATTGTTTCTTTTAATTCCCTAAGCATCCTAAGTAGCTCCCTTCTGAATTCCTTGTCAGAGAGGTTGTCTAAAACTACAGTACTGTTGGTGTCATCTGGGCTAGACTCTTCAATATGAAAGTTTGGTGGGCTTTTGCATTGCTTTACCATTGTGATAGGTGTGGTTTCGTTCTTCATGTTCACTGTTACTATTCTGCTTGATATGCAGTGTGAGTTAAGATAGGCTTATGAGTTATTGGCTACTGTGTTTCTAGTGGCTGAGCTAAACTAGAGAAGTTTACATCTAAGAAGGTAGCTTATGGTTCCTATGGCATACGTAGTGGGAAAATATTTTTTCCCGCTAACGCGGCCGCGGCTCCGGAAAGAGTCCCTGGCACTGGGCGAGGAGTTGGGAACGTCTCCTGTTTGGAATTGGAGCCGTTCAGCTTTGTTGCCCAGAGCTGGGCCTCCGTGCCCGTCCCGCGCAGATCAGGGGAGAAAAACGGCTTTCTAGGAGCTGGATCTAGCTGTGCATGCCCAGAGAGGGTCCCAGGCCCTTGGGGGCGGGCTGTACCTGTTTCGAATTGGAGCCGTTCAGCTTTGTTGCCCAGATCTGGGCCTCTGTGCCCGTCCCGCACAGATCAGGGTTTGAAAACCGGCTTTCTAGGAGCTGGATCTGGCCTGTAGTTTTCTTGTAGTGTTTTTGTTTCCTTTTGGTATTAGGGAGATATGAGCCTCATAGAAACTGTTTGGGAGAGTTTCTGTTTCTTCAATTTCCTGGAAAAGCTTGAGAAGAACTGGCAATAGGTCCTCTTTAAATTTTGGAAAAATTCACTAGTGAATCCTTCTGGACCTGGGCTTTTGTTTTAGGGAAGACTTTTGATTACAGTTTCAATTTCCTTGATATTAATAGGTATATTCAGGTATTTCAGATTTTCTTGGTTCAACTTTGGGAGATTATAGGAATCCGGGAATTATCCATTTCTTCTAGGTTCTCCTATTTCATGGCATACTGGCTTTCAAAGTAGTCTCTGATGATCTTTTGAATTTCTTTGTTTTCCATTGTGATGCCCCCCTTTTCATTTCTGATTCGGTTTATTAGGGTTCTCTCTCTTTCTCTCTTTCTCTGTGAGTTTTGCTAGTGGTTTATCAATTTTGTTTATTTTCTCAAAGAACCAGCTCTTGGTTTCATTAATCTTTTGGATTGTTTTTCTGGGCTGGAGTGATAGCGCAGTGGTAGGGCATTTGCCTTATGCGCAGCCAGCCAAGCCGAGCCTGGTTCGATTCCTTTGCCCCTCTCAGAGAGCCTGGCAAGCTACCTAGAGTATTCACTATGCCAAACACAGTAACAAGAAGTCTCGTAATGGAGACGTTACTGGGCTCGAGCAAATTGATGAACAATGGGAGGACAGTTTTTGGGCTTCCATGCCACTGGTCTCTGCTCTAAGTTTTATGATCTCTTTCCTTCTGCCTGGTTTGGGCTCCTTTTCTTTGTCCTTTTCTAAGATCTTGAACTGTGAAGTCAAGTTGTTTTTGGTGGCCCTTTCTTTCTTCCTGAGAAATGCTTGCAGAGTTATAAATTTTCCCCTTAGCACAGATTTAGCTGTGTCCCACAGGTTCTGGTAGCTTGTGTCTTCATTCTCATTTGTTTCCAGGTATGTTTTGATTTTTTTCTGGATTGCTTTCCTGACCCACTCATTGTTCAACATTGAGTTGTTTAATTTCCAGGTCTTTGATTTGGTTTTCTGTATCTGTACATGATTAATTTCTATCTTCAGTGCATGGTGGTCTGAAAAGATAGTTGATAAATGTCTATCTTTCTGATTCTGTTAAGGTATGCTTTGTGGCCCAGCACATGGTCTATTCTAGAAAATGTTCCATGTGTACTCTAAAAGAGTATGTTTTAGATCTTATAGCCCTCTCTCTTCTATTTCTTCCTTCAGAGTCATTATTTCCTTGCTGAGTTTTAATCTTCTTGATCTATCCATAGGTAATAAGGCAGTTTTGAAGTCTCCAACTACTAGTGTGTTGCTTGCAATGTCCTTCTTAAGGTCTGATAGAAGTTGTTGTATGTATTTGGCTGATCCCTCATTGGATGTGTATACATTTAGGGGTGTGATTTCTTCCTGCTATACATATCTCTTGATTAATAAAAAATGGCTTTCACTATCCCTTCTAATCTTTTTCAACCTTAAATCTATGTCGTCCGATACTAGTAAGCCCACCCCAGTTTTTTTGAGGGGATTGTTTGCTTGCAGGATTGTTTTCCATTCTTCGACTTTGAGTCTGGGTTTGTTCTGACTATTCAGATGTGTTTCTTGTAGGCAGCAGAATGTTGGATTCAGTCTCTGAATCCATTTTGCCACTCTGTGTCTCTTAATTGGTGAATTTAGACCATTGACATTGAGAGAGATTATTGTCATGGGGTTTTGTGTCATCTTTCTGTAAGGATTTGTTGTGTTTGTAGGGGTTTTTCTTGTCTTACAGTAGCCCTGTTAGCCCTACTTTTAGGTTTGGTTTTGAGTCTATGAAGTTCCTGAGCTGTTGTTTATCCACCAAATAGTGTACTGTTCCTTTGAGTTTGAGTAAGAGTTTAGCTGGATAAAGTATTCTTGGTGAAGCGTTCATTTCATTGAGTTTTTTCATTATATCCCACCATTGCCTTCGGGCTTGGAGGGTTTCTTCTGATAAGTCTGCTGTGAATCTAAGGGGTGCTTCTTTGTAAGTGATTTCCTTCTTTGACCTTGCTGCTTGCAGAATTGTGTCTATATCCGTAGCATCCATCATTCTAACAATGATATGTCTTGAAGTGTTTTTGTTAGGGTCTCTTTTAGCTGGCACCCTTCAGGCTCCTTGAATATGGATGCCTACATTCTCAGCCCTGGGAACTTTTCAGCAATTATTTCTTTAACTATGACTCTTTATTGGGATTGCTTCCCTGACTTTCTGGTACTCCAATAATTCTAATGTTGGTCCTCTTGAAATCATCTCCTAGGACTCTGATTTGCCCTAGAGCTATTTTGAGGTCTCTTGTCATTGTTTGTTGTTGCCTGTAGGCTTCCTGCAGCTCATCTTCAAGCTCATTGATTCTGTCTTAGGCTGTAGCCATTGTACTGGGAGAGGGAGAAAACCAGCCATGGCATTGGGGACGAACAGCGATTTATTGGTTTTATATGTGAAAAAATAGCCCTAAACTTATAACCACAATTTTTTTTATAGTTTGGAAAATAATTGACTAAATTATCTTTTCTACAAAGTGACAAAACTAGATTGAAATAGTCTTTCTCATCTTCCTTGTAGATGGATACTGTTCATACACATTTTCAATGATTTTGAATGTCACTTAAGATTTAAAAATTAGTTAAAACAATGAACAAGCTACGGCATAATATTTCTGACTCTGCATTTAATACTGAGATAGAAAGGAGCTTTAATTTGAGTTTTTTACTGCAATGCTCAGACTATATATACAAGTAGTATCAACTTGAGAATAAAAAAGGGAAAATAATACTTCTTTCATTTTCTAATCAAGTATTTTTTTAAATAACAGATTAAGAAAAAAATTACATCTTTGAGCTTCTTTGTGATTTTGAGAGATTTGATTGCATTGCTTTTTTTGTTTTGTTTTTGCTATTAACATGATGTCTGAATTTGAAATCTTGTCTCTTTGCTATTTCTAACATGAAATGTATTTTCTGTGTGCCAAATTATAAATGACATTCCCAGGGCAAACCCGTATTTCTCAAAAGTGGCTTCTCTACCGTTTTCCTTTGGTGGAGGGGTGGGGTTCTCCAGCAGTTCTCAGGAGACCCTATGGTCTCTCTGAGTAATTCTCAGCCTTTCTGGCAGGTGCAAGGACCTGAGTGTTGCTCTGGCCCTGTAGTGTAGAGGTTACCTGGGCCATCCTGGTGATCATGTGGTGCCAGGGAAGGAAATAGACACGTACAAGTGTTACCCTTGAACCCTTGTACTCTTTCTCAAGCATGCTACTATTTCTCAGAGAAAATTTATTTAAAAATTTTCTAAATTCTTAAGAATGAAAACCTGTCTTTATATGTTTCTTATAAGAATGAGAAGAACAAAATACCCTTTTCAGAGAACTATACAAAGACTTTGTTGATTTCACTAGAGCTACTAGAAAGTAGGAAAATTTCATGTGAGAAGTAAATGAAGTGTGTTAAGTATGTAATACTGGCCTTGTGGTGTGGATCTTATTATTCCCCCACCCCCACAAGTTTTGTATTGTAAACCAATTGACCCCATGATTTATTTTCTGACCTCCTTCACTATTCATTTTCCATGTTAGATAAATTCAGCACAGACAAATGTTTTGATGCTTTTGCCTAGATTTGCTGTTTTTAAATATATAAATTGTAACCAGAGGCTCCTTTCAAACGTGCTAAACTACTCTGGAAAGGATTCAATTAGAAGTTAGTGGAAGTTATTGCTCTAATGCCCTGTAGAGTAAGATGAAGAATGAGTCCTAAAAGGAAAAAATGTAAAACAGAATGACTCTTTTGATAAATAATTATAATTGGGTTTTGTTTTGTTTATTTTGTTTTGGGCTCACACCTGGCAAGGGTATGTAGGGCTTACTTTACTTTTTAAAGTTTCCTAAGCACAGCCAGGAATCACTCCTTAGGGAACTTTATGAAGTGCTAATCAAACTTCATGTGCAAGGCAAGCATCTTAACTTGTGTACTATATGTCTGGTCCCTAGAGTTTTGGTTGTTTATTTTTTTATAAATGTATAAAAGGACATGATTTTACATAATAATTATTTGAAATAGCAGTAACAATCTCCCAGTAGAGTTATACTTGTACCCTACCCTCAGACTCTCTGTCTCTCTGTTTCTCTCTCTCCATTTTCTCTGTGGATGTGCAGGTCTAATGGAGTGAAGAGGGAAGAGGGAAGAGGAGACAGCATTAGAGCAGTGAGGACATTGTATTCCACTGAAATGGAATCTGCCTGGGAGGGCAGACCAAGAGGTGCTAATTGATCCTGATGCATAAGGAAAGGATGTTGCTTCATATACAGCCAAAGGCAAAAGAGCCACCAAGAAGACTTGCGACTAAAGGCCCAAAAAAAGCCCTGGTGCTGTTCAAAATTTTTTCACCGTGATCAACAGTAAAAATTACTCTTTACAAACATAATAAGGAAATAACAAATGCCCAAGGCAGTAGAAACTCAGAACTGCTCTTCAGTAGGAAACTTATCACAATAAGGGAGGTGAGGGCGGAAGTGGACAGGAACTGGTGGGACAATGGTGGAGGGAAGTTGATACTGGTAGAGCGTGTGGTGCTGGAATGTGTATGCATGAAACCCTATCATTAACAGATTAGAAATCATGGTGCCAAAAACAAAATAAAATAACATTTTAAAATAATACTCTTTACATTACAACCCAGCAATCATATGAATATCATATATACAATTGGAACAAAAGTTTATTGATTAATAAGTGTATTATGTTCAGTGTACTCAAATTCTAGTCTTTGGGATTTTTTTCTTTATTTGAGTGCTGAAAATATTGACTAAACTGATTTCAGAACCTAGAAATGGGTTGTGTGAACTGCAATTGTAAAAACATTGGTATGGTAATGCGATCATTTTGGCTACAGTCTTAACACATGGATAACATAATCAACATCATTGTCAACTCAGATCATGCTTTGGCTAAACACTCCCTTGGCTTTGATGACTTTAAATAAGGACCAACCATTAGCTCATTAATCAAAATCCAATGTATATACAAGATATTCTGCTTTCATGACAGCTGTCATCATATAAAAATACTGTGTGGGCTGGGTCCCTATTAAGAAATGTAAAACATGTGAAATTTGGGCACATCTTTTCTGACAGGCAGCCAATATTTATTGTAGTTAGCTATAAAGATTTTAAATCAAATAAATAAATGTTTAAAGTTCCCATAGAACCATAGATATGATCCTAATTAGTTTGCTAATAGAGTTTTATCTCCAGAATAATCTTTGTATACTTGTTTTTCAGAAACCAGTTTTGAAATTTTAGGACTGTATCTCAAAATGTTCAAGAGTTTTTAAAAATGAGACAGCTTGATTTTATGAGGATATAACCACTGGTACTTTATTGAACTCTTAAATTGACCTTTCAAAACATGAAGTTAACTTTTAACTAGCTTATAATTTTAAATATTTTATTTACTGCGAGAATGCTTATATTTGCCATGGGATAAGTTCAAGTTTTATATTGCACTAGAGTCATGGACTCTCATACACTTATTTACTATTCATTCACTGGAAAAAGTTCTTTTCTTCGGTGCTATCTTCAGAGCTTCCTAAAATGAGGCAAATGTTCTGTATCTGTATTTTCTGTTAAGGTAGTCAAGAGTTCCATATGACTTTTGAGCACCTAAATGTGAATTGTACAATTAAGAAACCAATTTTTTTAAATTTATTTTTACAAAAAATTGATTTTGTGATTTACAAAGTTGTTTATAATAGAGTTGTTTAAAGCATGCAATGCTCCAACATCAAACCTACCACCAGTATAACCATTCCTCCACTAAAGTCCATTCCACCCCCAAGCCTGCCCCTTTGGCAGGATATAACAAATTTATTTCATATCTTATCCTAAAAAACCTTAGGGAATGGCAAAAGGAATTATCATAAAATAAATCAATAAAAGTCAAATTTTAGTTATTGACTGTTATGTGAATTTAACCTCTCTTAATCAAGTTGAGGGCAACCATAAGCACCATGAGTGAGTTCTATACTCAATGCCATGTGCTGGGAAGTTTGTGCTGTCATTTAAAGAATGCCCTATAACTCTTATTTCAAAACTGAATTTATGGTTTTTAAACCAGTTTTGTAAGAAACTAAAATTTTTAAGTTGTTTAATCTGAAATCAAATATAAGTAGCCACATGGGGCCAACACCCACCATATTTATTGGACAAGTAGTTTTAGAAAGAAAAGTTGAGCAAGCAACTTCCCTGACCAAACTTCTATGCTCCAACAAGCTTTCAGATTGAATTGTCAGTTCTCAATTTGACATTCAGAGGCAAGATGAATTGGCTGCTGCTCACCAATACCACGCTAATCTCTTGAGTCTTCTCTTCCACCAGTGAATTACATCCAGTATCTGAAGAGATTGTTCCCTCTGCCAGGAAAGTCTTTTCACTTCTACCCAAATTCCTTTTTCTCTTAGCTAAAGACCTCATAATTTTTTTTGTTTGTTTACTATACTTTCACAAATTCAGCAAATATTAATTCAGTTCTGAAAATGAGTCAAGCATTGTGCTAAGGGCTGAGATTAGAACAAAGTAGGAAAACTCCTTATGGAGCTAATGGGCTTATTAGAATGATAGAGTTATTCATTTTTGAATAATAAATTGAATCCTGGTAGGCTGTGTGCAAAGCAGACTTACCCACTATGCTATCATTTTGGCCCCAAGTTCCCTTAATTCATGTTCTATCCTTGGCACCAAATGATCACTGTATCGCTGTCATCCCATTGCTCATTGATTTGCTCAAGCAGGTGCCAGTTATGTCTCCATTCCTCCCTGTCGCATTCAGGGTCAGGGGACTGAGGCCCATTATTGTTACTGTTTTTGGCATATCGAATATGCTATGGGTAGCTTTCCAGGCTCTGCTGTGCAAGATTAATAGTCCCAAATGATAGCATTCTAAAATTAAGTAAAATTAATAATTTTTTGATAAACATCTTAAATCAGGATGCTGTCTTTGACCACAGAATAATAGTGAGAGGACTCTCAGAGAATATATTTTCAACAATAACTTAAAGGAAAAGGAGTCACATGTGAAGAATAAGAAGGGCATAAGAAGATATGACAGTAGCAGTGAAAGCTCATACCTGTGATTACAAGTTTGCATAATGTTATGAGTTCAATGAGGGAAAGGACCTTTCTATCTTCTAGTTTTATTTATCATTCTACAGAACCTGACATCTAACTAGTGCTCAGTGAAATCTTTTAATGTTTCAATAAGTAAATCTTTTAAGGTGTAAACAATAAAACAATTGCTGTAGCATAACAACGAAGGAAAATCATTCATGATTAATAATTGTTATGACTTGTTTATGAAGATACTAAGCCCTTCCCAGCATATTATCTTTAGTAAGATAATAAAGGTGGGGGCATTCTGGTCAAGACAGTGGTGGTGCAGAGGCAGGGCCAGAGCTGATGGAGGGTCAGCAGCTCTCAGCACTCTGAACAGCTGATGGTGTCATAACATTTCTGTGTGAGTGAATGTGGTGACCCCTGGATATTCTGTCTTAGGGACGTACCATTAAATGAAACCGGCCGGTCACCCACCATAAAGCACCAGCCAAGTGTGGGACTTATGAGGATGACAGTGGCCTAGCTGGCAGTGGATGGAGCTACTGCAGATGTAGGAGCTAAGGGCAGCAGCCGAATTTTACCGTGTCTGAATAGGGCTCTTTGGGTCCAACCCCGTATGATTGTGGAGTGCAGGTCTGGGAGTTGAGAGAGCACCCAGGCTCCCTTCATGGGGCCCCAGGGATTCACCACCAGCATGGTAGCCTCACTGACATTTCTTCCCCAGACCAGTCTATGCTGCCCACTGCGTATTATGAAGGAAAACTTCCCTGAGTGCCAACTGTCTGGAGACCCAGGATGTGTGCATGTCCTCTGTCTCAGCTGAACTGGTGGCCAAGGCCTGCTCAGAGTGCCCAGTCCAGAAATGGTAGCAGCTCTGGCGCCATTCCTGGTCCCTGCCAGGGTCATTGCTGCCACCACCACTGGGGCCCAAGGGGCACAGCACTGCCAGCAGGTCAACCTGGACCTGGGAGAAGAGTATATCAACAGCGTGATGGTGCCTTCAGACTTCCTGATACTCTCAATTCACCATTGTGCCTCTGGCAAGACTCCAACATATCAGAGCTAAGTTTCCCGAGAAATTAAATCATTAAAAGTTAGGTATGTGAGAGCCATACCCACAAAAACCTCTGGCTCAGGCACACAAGTTCATTTTTTGGCCTTGCTTCAGAGACCCTTAAATAAATCTCGAAATAAATCAAAAGCTGCAGTTAATCTTGGACTTGCACAAGGCTGAACAGAGCAGGGTAGATAGGAGGGGGTTGGGTCAGTCTGGTGCCCACCCAAACAGAGCCCCTGTAGATACTTGGTCCCAGAATCCAAAATTGCTGCTATTGCCCCGGCGAGACTCCACCATCTTGGGATAGCCCTCACCAAGATAGTAACTTGCTGAAAATTTGGGTGTATGAGTTTTGTGACTGAAATCTCCAGAATTTCTCAGGGATCGGAATGGGCTACCTCCCCCCGACCTTCTTGTACTTTCAGAAGTCTCGGCAGTAACATCCATACCCTAAAGTTCCACCCGTTGGAAAAAGAAAAGCTACTCCAGCTGTGCCTTACCACTAAAAATACTGAATGCCCTGAACAAACACAATGACTTCTTAGTACCTGTATTGCAATCATAATGCACAAAAGCAGATGGGGAAGAGAAGGAGTTGTAGAGGATGGTGGGAGGGAAACTGGGGACATTGGTGGTGGGAAGTGTACACAGGTGGAGGAATGGGTGCTGAAATATCGTATGTATAGTTTTGTGATGGTCTGTCTCACTGTGATTCAATTTAAAAAAAAAGAAAAAAGAAAAGTAACACAAGCACAAAAATTTGTAAATCTACAACTATACCTCCTGGTGCTTCACTAACAGAAATTAAAAAATTAAAAAAAAAACCAGACACACACACACACACACACACACACACACACACACACACACAAAGAGTACTATCTGAAGAACCAGATTCCAAAGGCAGGTAAGCATTTCTTTCATTCTAAAACTGTTTCTCTTTGTCCTCATGGTGAGACCGCCTCTGAAAATGAGGTTTTCTGCTTTCTTTTTACATGGAAGCCTAAAATACAAATGTTCTTTTTAATTCTTTTTCTATTTTCTCAGATGAGGTGACTCTTAACCTAGTTCAGTGAGGAAAGGGCTGCTGTTGGCAGTTTCAAACTTTGGCAATGTACCGTGAGATTTGTGAAAGATGGATAGGTTTATGGAAAGTCTTTTGGTTCCATAAGGTACTAATGAGAATTTTTTTCTGGTGAAAAACAACTTCCATTACTATTCCGACTGTTAATGGAGAGTTGAAGGAGAGTATGTCCCATTGAATGAAAAACTTCACACTGAAGGCACGAGAGCAGGCAAGTCTGGGTTTCTGTGAGAATTTTGTGAGTTGAAAGATATATATTTTTCAAAAAGACACTTAAAATGTAGTTTTGGTTATTTAATTTCCAGTCTTTAATTAATATGAACTGTGTTTCTCCTATACTGCTATGGATTCAGGCAGAAAATCACATCTTCTCTGCAGCTGGAAGTTAGTTGTCTAAGAGCAGTTATCAAATATGTATGCAGATTAGAGACTATAAGACACTTACAGATGATGGCCCTGTGGGACATGGGATAAGTGAAAATTTAAGCAATACATTTGACTTTGTCCTGGGAATCTGGCTAAGCTAGAGAATGGAAGAGATTTTAAGTATGTCTTTATTGACTCCAGATATAATTATACTTTAAATCACAAATTCAGTCTCTTTCTTCATCAGTGAGTTTGAACAATTGAAATTACAGTTCAGATTTACCTCTGCTGATGGCATCACTTTAACATTAATGCTAGTTGATATGTGCCTCCTTTCTTTAGTAATATGACATTTTAGGGCTTATTGGGGGAAGAGGGGTGACCGTATTTCCTGCTCTTTAAATGAATCTACTTCTCATATAAAGACTGTATCCTAACTGAATTTCTATGCATGTAACCGTCATTTCCTGAGAAAGAAAATAAAACCGTCTCCATGTCACTGAGTTTAACATGCATGCTAACTATTTTTTTTATTAAACAGTGCATCTGATTACATTGAACAATCCTATTTCTATTCCAAAGGGAGGGGGGACATTACATTTATGTTACATGACTGTAAGACATTTTAAAGTTAATCAGACCCTTTAGGTCTAATTTAATTTGTGTAAGATTTCTGTTGATGATTAAAATAGCTATTTAAGATTTTTGTTAACAATCTGTTACATGGACTTAATGGAAATACTCCAAAAGCCGTCTGTTCACTTTTCCCTGTCAAATTCAGGTTACAGAGACTTCACAGATGTTGTTAAGTAGACAACAGTATGAAAAAGGGGGCAGAACACAAATTAAAATCATAAGTGTACTATAACTGCCAATGTTGAGCTTTGGTTAAAAACATCTGTCACATAAAAGCAAATACTCAGGACTATCGCGTCTTGTAACAATTGTCTTTTATTTTTCATATCTTAGGCATTTCCATCATTTTATGTCATTGTTCCCTTTGGAATTTTTCTTATATCTGATGGCTTTTTAAACAACACTAACTGCTCAACATGAGCAACACTGGTAAGCCTTTGGTACCACAATATAAAGTGAAAGACTCCAAGCATAGCTGGAAATTTAATGATTTGATAGAATCAGAAAAGTTAAGAAACTATTGCGAAGCTCTTTGGAAGTGGATATGTTTAACCTACATAGGTCATATTAAGTCAAATGATTTCTGATTCCTCTTACAGTGTAATTTTTATCATTTATAAATGGATAGTTTCTGGGCCAGGAAGATAGCTCAAATGGTAAAATACATGCCTAGGCCCTGAGTTTGATCACACTGTAAGCTTAAATCAACAAATTCCATCCTTAAAGCCGTACAATGACCCTGAGAAATACTTTGGTCCAGTGTTCCCTTCTGTACCAACAAGAAGATTCAATTGTGGAATACTACTACTTGGTTATAAGAAAAAGTGAAGTCATCTAATTTGCCACTTCATGGGTGGAACTGGAGGGTAGCATGTGAGTGAAGTCAGCCAGAAGGAGAGAGACAAGAGACAGATACAGAACAATCTCTCTGATATGTGGGATATAAAAAAACATAGCATGGGAGTAACAAATAGCCAAAGTCAAGGGAACCTGAGAACTGGTCTACAGAACTGGGCTTACCAAAGGTGTAGGTTGGTAGGAGGTGAACTTGAAATAGTGGAAATCAGATTCTCTAGTGTGGCTTTCAAAAGTAAGGCATGGTGACATGTGTGGTAGCATTCAGTGGCTAAGAGCTGTTCCCTTGGCTGACTCACACCGGTGGACGGATGGATTGGGTGAAGGACTGGGAACAGAGAAATGGTGGTTGGTAGTCAGTTTATTTCTCTCTCCTCCCCAGCATAGTCGGATCTCTCCCCTTACAACACAATCATAGTTGTAGTTTTGGTTGTAGTCCGAGTTATCATAGTTTTATCATCCTAGTCTCCTTGTAAACCTCAAAGTCCTCCTACTCCTCATGTTCTTAATCCTTTTTGTCCTCATATTCCTCCCCCCTTGGAGGAGGGTGGGTTGAGTTTCCCTCCCCACCTGAGCAGAGCCCCAGCAGCTGAAGACCTCTGATTCCAGCCACAGCCATGCTTAAGACCACTCTCCACACGTTCGAACGAGCCTCATGCATGAAGGAACCGGCAGAGGAACCCAGGTGTGCAGGACCCGGGGCTTAGATCTCCAAGCCTGCTTGGATCAGGAATGGGCCTTCTCCACCCAGATCCCCCATCTTCCAGTATGTAGGTGTTACATCCACCAACTGCCCCTAGCGCCATGTAATCCCATCAATGGCCAAGACCCAGAGACTATAAAACCCAGCTTCCCAGAGACTATAAAACCCAGCTCCCGGAAGCGCATGGCCGCATTCGTGGCTGTGCAACATCTTATTATCTAGTTCTTACTCTGGAGAACTTGGCACGCCACCAAAAGTATCCTGCCCACATGGTAGAGTCTGGCAAACTCCCTGTGGTGTATTCACAATCACAAAATCACAAATCATCCTGCTATTCGTCGATTGCCTCGAGCAGGCCCCAGTAATGTCTCCTTCATCCTAGCCCTGAGATTATATTCAAGGCTCTTTAGGAGAATGAGACCCATCATTGTTACTGGTATTTGGCATATTGGCTACGCCACGGGGAGTTTGCCAGACTCTGCCGTGTGGGCAGGCTACATTCAGTAGCCTGCCAGTTTGTCCAAAGGAGGAATAAGATGCCATAATAAGATGTCGCATTTGCGGCCGCGCGGTTCTGAGAGCTGGTTTTTATAGTCCTCTGAGTCTTGGCCGCTGATGGCATTACACGGTGCCAGGTGGCCAGATGGTGGGTGTGACCCCTGCCTATTGGAATTTGGAGGATCTGGGTGGAGGATGCTCGGCCCCAATCCGAGTAGGCTTGGAGATCTCGGCCCCGGAACCCGCGTGGCTTTGTCCCTCTGCCGGTACCTTCAGGTATGCGGAGAGTGGTCTCAGCATGGTGGTGTCTGGTCCTGGAGGTCTTCGGCTGCCGGAGCCCTGGTCGGAGCAGGGAGGAAAGCTCAACCCGCTCCCCTCCAACGGGCCCCAGTGAGGGCAGCCAGGCGCGGGGGCAGGAGACTGCACTCTTCTCTTCCGGGAGCTGGTTTTTATAGTCCTCTGAGTCTTGGCCGCTGATGGGATTACATGGCGCCAGGGGGCCAGATGGTGGGTGTGACCCCCGCCTATTGGAATTTGGAGGATCTGGGTGGAGGATGCTCGGCCCCAATCCGAGTAGGCTTGGAGATCTCGGCCCCGGAACCCGCGTGGCTTTGTCCCTCTGCCGGTACCTTCAGGTATGCGGAGAGTGGTCTCAGCATGGTGGTGTCTGGTCCTGGAGGTCTTCGGCTGCCGGAGTCCTGGTCGGGGCAGGGAGGAAAGCTCAACCCGCTCCCCTCCAATGGGCTCCAGTGAGGGCAGCCAGGCGCGGGGGCAGGAGACTGCACTCTTCTCTTCCGGGAGCTGGTTTTTATAGTCCTCTGAGTCTTGGCCGCTGATGGGATTACATGGCGCCAGGGGGCCAGATGGTGGGTGTGACCCCTGCCTACTGGAATTTGGAGGATCTGGGTGGAGGATGCTCGGCCCCAATCCGAGTAGGCTTGGAGTATTCAATTTGCCAAAAACCGGTAACAATGATGGGTCTCAATCTCCTGATCCTGAAAGAGCCTCGAATGTGGCACTTTCTAAAATCTCAGGGCTAGGACGAAGGAGACGTTACTGGGGCCTGCTCGAGGAAATTGACGAACAACAGAATAACAGTGATACAGTGATTCCTAGTCATCCTTCATTCTTTCCCCTTTCAGCATAGTTATATAGAAATCATGAAGGGTGGGGGCACACACAGGTGAGGTTGAACATTGTCATAACACCAAACAGAGGTAAAGCCACTACTTCAGGAGTTCTAGGGGATTAACTCAAGAACAAAATCTCATCTGAGGGTTCAACACTCTAGATTACTAGGAGATCCACTCAAGGGCTGGATTCCATCCAGGGTGTATTACTTTATCCTTTACTCAGATAGTAATCCATTTAACCAATCATAGTAAAGTTACTTCTTATAATATTTCTAGTCATTTTATATGAACACAATGGGAGATATGTTAAGCTTAAAGGTTGGCTCTTCCTGGGGACATCTTGCTATATATCCCAGACTACAGTCCTCAGGCCAGATTAGTCTTTCCTAACCCCAGTAGGGTCCTTATTCAGTTTATACTTTTTGGGTCATGACAGAATTTGTCCATGTCTATGCTCTCAACAGCTTATACTTATGATGCTTAGCTTGTCCCCTTTTGATGCCAGAGTAGCTTACATCTTGCCCTATGTACATGCAGTCCTTTTGTCAGGACCCTGCATTTCGAGTGCTAGGAACGAAGGGCAATTGAGGCTTAAGTCAAGTAAATATGGATGCCCAGGAGTAAATACTAGTTTGGAGTCACTTAACTCCCATGTTACAAATGTATGGCATCAACTGTCTTCCTGTGTCTATACAAAAAAGGATATTGCTGAATAAACCATGCAAATGACATAAAGGAAAAGAAAAGAAATATAGGATTATTAGTGCTTGATGGAATTGGGTATGCCTTGGGGGCACTGCTGTGGGAGTAACTCAATAAGCCTAAGCTCTCTGAGGAAGGAGCAAGGACAACCCAATGTTATCCAACACTCTAGTATAGGGTGTGTTATTAAAATGTATATATGAACACAGTATTAATAGTATTATAAATCACAGTAGCCCAGATAAAAAGTTAAATTAATATATAGAAAAGATTGTCAATCATCCCTCAAAACACTCTGATCAGCCCAGACTGGTCACAGCTCTCCTGATTCTTAAAGTTGTCATTTGCATCATCATGAAATTACATTAACTTTCACTTCTATGAAATTTCGTTTATAGTAAAGCTGAGAATATATCTAATGTCATGTACACGTTGAGTGAAAGGTTCTCAATCATATTTCTCCCATACCCATTTTATATAATTTTAAAGTTTTGTCCAGACTTTGAAGCCCCCCAAACATATTTTAAAGGACTCTTAGACTTCATGTTTCTATTACTCCCATAGTAATAGAAAAGCTTCTTGTACCCATTCCCTATTTTCACATCTGTCACATGTTCAGCACTCTTAATGAAGACATGAGATTACTATAATTAAGGTAGGAAGATCTGGAAGTCTTTTCATATTGACTTAGGTTGTGGAGATCTAATGAATATGAGAACTTTTTCTAATGGTCCCTCCTGAATGGAGCTTTACCAATTCTGACTCTATCTCAGGAGCTCTGTGCTCTTCTCTGTTGCAAATCCTGGTTGTAACTATGTTAGTGCATGGCTGTTGCTAAGCGTTCACTCTCACATAGGTGAGGGAACAATCTGTGATATTTTCCCATCTCTGTGATATAAATAGTCCCAGTAATGCCAATGCCAAGCTCCCAATTTTGTAACACTGAGCCCAAAATTAGGAAGTGATATAAAAATTGGTGCTGGGAACAATGGGTGATCTCTGAGTGATTATGTATAATGGGTAATCCTCACTCCATAAGCTCAAATTCTGAATGCTTTATCCCATGTATGACAGTAAAGTTAAATTGCCTGTGTGTCTAGAATGATCTCCCTCCCTCATCTGGATGGCAAACAGTGACTCTTTAAAGGTCTAATTACTGGTATCTTTTCCACAATCTTAATACCTTCGTACAATGTTGAAGGTTTCTCTTTCTCTACATCAAAATGTCTTTTTCAGGCCTTTGCAATGAAAAATGGACTAAATCTCACTTATTATTATTATTTTTTCATCACTTTCTTCATTAGACTGTGAGCTCTTGAAAACTGATATTATTTTCTAATTTCTTTGTATTTCTAGATCCTAGCATGCTAAGAACAAAACATTTCTAAAAAGATCTATCACTTGCAGTGATCTTGGTCTAAATCTTTCTTACCCAGAGAAAAACCATTGCACTCGAGTCTATTGAGAATCTATCTCTTTTTCTACCACCAGGTTCAGGGCTATTATACATTTATGTAAATACTCATAAATATCATCATGTAGACCTAGAAATATTTCCATAAGCCTTACTAGAGCCATTTGTGGACCCACATGATTTATGTATAACTTCTAGATTCTTCTGGAGAATATAATTATAATTACAATGTGCCCAACTCAGGGAATGGTACAATCCACAGGAAAAATTAGCTTGCTACCTTTTTTTGTGAACAGTTTTATTGGAGCAGAGCCAGGTGGATGATTTACTTATTCTCAGTGTTTCTCAAAATAGACAGTATCCCTATCCTCCCATGTCTCTTGGGGGGATCAGGGAGCACACTGTGATTTTCCAGAGGCTGAACTTTCTGTTTGTTCACTTAGAAGGTGACAGTCAGCGATATTTTTAATTAGGAAAAGGAGACTGTGTCCCCAAATGCTTTTGGGAAACTGTAGTCTAATAGATTTTATGCTACAATAACAGAGATTGGTATAGTTTATTGAACAGAGACTGTAGAGTTTTCAAACCTTAAACTACTCACTATCTAGATCTTCACATAAAAAGTTTGTAGGACCAACTTTAGTTGATAAGTCAAAATCTTAAGGGTAAACATGATTTCTTGTATTATGATATGTTGGGGAAATACAATCTTTTGGTTTAAACTCTGAACGTATTTTCTTTTCTTTCTTTCTTTATTATTGATTTATTTATTTTTTAATTTTTATTAGTGATACATCATGAGACACAGTTGTAGACTTACAAATTTTCGTGCCCGGGTTTCAATTATACAATGATCAAATACCCATCCCTCCACCTGTGCCCATTTCCCACCACCATGGATCCCAGTATCCCTCCCACCCCCCATCCCCCCTATCTCACCCTGCCTCTGTGGCAGGGCATTCCCTTTTGTCTGAACGAATTTTCAAATAATGTTATCCACAAGGTTTGCTTTTCCATTTTTCATAGTCTCAGGTGTTTAACTAAAAGAAATAAGCACTATAACAGAATTTAGGATGTTAATATATTTATGTTAGCTCTTTACCTCCTGTTCTTTATCTCACATATACACACAACACTCTAAAAGTTATAGGCAAAGATTACTTTAGCTTATATTGTAACTCCTGTTAAATTATACTGGATTGCTTATTGACTGAGTGCTATGATCTACATTAAATCTGTCACCAGTGAAAAAGTTACATACAGACAAAGGTGTAATCCCTTCATTAGCCAGAGACCCAAGGGCATTCTTGAATATGCTCAGGGGCCTTAAATACTCACTTTTCCATGTGAAACTCTGACTTTGCTGAAAGATGTCTAGAAACTGATGTAGGCAAGCAGCTCCCTGATGACTGCACATCTGTACGGAACCCAGAAGCATTGTTTATTTCAGGAGAGATCTGGAATAAATTATCCTTAATAATTTGGCTCTCAAAATAGCTATTTCAAATGATGACCTTGCAAATTGTGGAAGTACTCACATCTAAATCACAATCCTTTAATTTTCCCTGAGGTCCACTAGGATGTAAGCTCTATGGAAAATGTTTCCTTTATCTATAGGCCCTGAAATAATTCTTAACACATATTTAATACACAATAAATATTTGTTGAAAAATTATAGGCACAGCATAACAAATGCAGAATATTTTTATTTATTTATTTTTATTTTTTAATTTTATTGAATCACTGTGAGATAGTTACAAACTTTCATGTTTGGGTTACAATCACACAATGATCAAAACCCATCCCTCCACTGGTGCACATTTCCCACTACCAATTTCCCTAGTATATGCCCCCTTCCCCACACTTCCCCTGTCTCCATGGCAGACAATATTCCCCATACTCTTTCTCTATTTGGAACATTATCGTTTGCAATACAGACACTGAGAGGTCATCATGATTGGTACATTATCTACTTTCAGCACACATCTCCCATCCACACCAATTCCTCCAGTCATCAGTTTCTTGGTGATACCTTCTCTATTCTTTCTGCCTTCTCCCCTCCGCTCATGAGGAAGGCTTCCAGTTATGCTGCAATCTTCCTGGTCCTTGTATCTGCTGTCCTTGGGTGTCAGTCTCATGTTATGTTATTCTATACTCCACAAATGAGTGCAGTCTTCTATGTCTGTCCCTCTCTTTCTGACTCATTTCACTTAGCATGATACTATCCATGTATATTCATTTGTAAGCAAGTTTCATGACTTCATCTCTTCTAACAGCTGCATACATGGAAAGTCCTTTAAAAACTAGAAATTGAGCTTCCATATGATCCTGCAATACCACTTCTGGGAATATATCCCGAGGATGCAAAAAAGCACAGTAGAAATGACATCTGTACCTATATGTTCATTGCAGCACTGTTCACAATAGCCAAAATCTGGAAACAATACAAGTTCCTTTGAACAGATGACTGGTTAAAGAAACTTTGGTTCATCTACGCAATGGAATACATTGCAGAAGATTTTAGAGAACATCTCTGAAAACAAAAGGAAATTCCTTCGTATTTAGTATGGATGCTTTAAAGGATTGTATAGCCCCTTTAAGAAGACATGTGGCATGTGTGTGTATATTTTAAGTAATTCTGTGATAGATATACAGCTTGTAACTTTATTTTTTAATGTAGGAGTATTGCTATTTATTCAGCCATTGATTAGACTAATTGAATTGGGCATGAACTCCACACAGCTTGTAACTTTAAGATGATATCAATATCTAATGAGCAAATAAAATTTAATTTTCACGTAAGATGCAGAAATTTATGAAATGTTTGAGCCATTCAATCTCACTCAACTAAGGAAACAACCCTCTAAATCATAGTGTGATCAATTATTGCTTTTGTTTACACATTTTATACTCATCAGAGAATTTATGGTATAAAAAGTACAAAATTTAGTAATTTTATAAAAGAATGAAATCCTTCCTACCAGAGCAGAGCAATCATTGGAGACTTGTACCCTCAAGGATATGTTGGAAGGAGCATAGGCAGAAGGGGAAACCAATCTTTCTTTAAACTAACATTCAGTGATTGAATATGGCACAATAGACAAGAATCAAGTTGTGAGTAACAGAGCAACTAGCCTGTACCCAATCAGCCTGCACTCAATATGTCATATTAGTATGTGTTAAACTCCCTGGGGTAAGATTGCTGAGAAATAATATACAGCGCTACACCAAATCTTCCTCAAGAACAATAAAGTGACTTTGATGAATATGATGTAAGATATGAGACAGTCTCCAAAATGCAACCTTTTTGTTGTTGAAAAGCAATGACCCAGTAAAGGTTGTAAACAGGAAAAAGACAGCTGAGAGAAGGATCATCTATAAGCCTGAGACGTTTCCTTTAGAACTTACCTTCTTTTTTCTTTTAGCTTATAGTCATGAATGTTTTTATATTATTCTTTTTCTATTAAACATTTACAATTTCATGCCAAATTTTTTAAAAAAAATTATTAGTGAAACACCATGAGGTACAGTTGTAGACTTACAAATTTTTGTGCTTGGGTTTCAGTTATACAATGATTGAGTACCCATCCCTCCACCAGTGCCCATTTTCCACTACCAGTGATCCCAGTATCCCTCCCACCCTCCATTTCCTCACCTCAAACCCTGCCTCTGTGGCAGGGCATTCCCTTTTGTTCTCTACTCTCATTTTGGATGCTGTGGTTTGCAAAAGAGGCATTGAATGACAATGATGCTCAGTCTATAGTCTACTTTCAGCATGCTTCTCCCATCTTGGGAGGATCCTCCCAACACCCTTTATTTGGTACTCCCTTCTCTATCTGAGATGCCTTTACCCCTAGTGTGTGCGGCTGACCTCCAAGCCATGGAATAAACCTCCTGGTACTTATCTCGGCTATTCTTGGGTGTTAGTCTCCTATTTTGTTACTTTATGTTCCCCAGATGAATGCAATCTTTCTATGTCTGTCCCTCTCTTTCTGACTCATTTCGCTTAACATACTTTCCATGTAGTACCACTTGTATGTAAATTTCATGACTTCATCTTTTCTAACTACTACATAGTACTCCATTGTGTAAATGTACCAAAGTTTCTTTAACCAGTCATCTCTTTTCAGGCACTCAGGTTTTTTCCAGATTCTGGCTATTGTAAAGAGTGCTGCAATGAACAAACAATTGCAGAAGTCACTTTGACTATACTCTTATATATATCCCTCTCTGGGATATATTCCCAGGAGTGGTATTGCTGGGTCAAATGGGAGATCAAATTCTAATTTTTTGAGAATCGTCCATACTCTTTTCCAAAAGGGCTGAACCATTCGACATTCCTACCAGCAATGAAAGAGGGGCCTTCTCTCGCCACATCCGTGCCAACACCGGTTGCTTTTGTTTTTCTGAATGTGGGCCAGTCTCTGAGGTGTGAAATGATATCTCATTGTTGTTTTGATTTACATCTCCCTGATGATGACTGATGTAGAGCATTTTCTCATGTGCCTTTTTTCCATTCAGATTTCTTTTTTGAGAAAGTTTCTGTTCATTTCATTGTCCCGTTTTTTGTTGGGGTTGGATGTTTTCCTCTTGTGGAGTTCAACCAGTGCTTTGTATATCCTTTATATCAACCTCTTGTTAGATGTATATTGGGCGAATATCCTTTCCCATTCTGTCGACTGTCTTTGTATTTTGGTCACTGTTTCTTTGGAGGTGTAGAAGCTTCTTAGTTTAAGATAGTCCCATTTGTCTATCTCTGTTTTCACTTTCTTGGTCTGTGGCGTGACATCTTTGAAGATATCATTAGCTTAAATATCATGGAGGGTTTTTACCAAATTTATCTTCAAAGTACCTTATGGATTCTGGTCTGATGTTGAGGTTTTGAATCCATTTTGATCTTACTTTTGTACATGGTGTTAGGCTGAAATATGAGCCCATTTTTTATGTAGCTGTCCAGTTTTGCCAGCACAATTTGTTAAAGAGGCTTTTCTTGCTCCACTTTACATTTCTTGCTCCCTTATCAAAGATTAGATGATCGTATATTTGGGGGGAGATGTCAGTATATTCAACCCTGCTTCATTGGTGTGCAGCTCTGACTTTGTTCCAGTACCATGTTGTTTTAATTATTACTGCTTTGTGGTAGAGTTTGAAGTTAGGGAGGTTGCTTCATCCCATTTTCTTTTTCCCAAGAATTTTTTTTAGCTATTTGTGGGGGCTTATTGTTCCATATGAATTTCAGGAGTGTTCGCTCCATTTCTTTGAATAGTGTAATGGGTATAGTTATAGGGATCACATTTAATTTGTACAAGGCTTTGGGAAGTATTGCCATTTTGACAATGTTAATTCTCCCCATCCATGAGCAGGGGATATCTTTCCATTTTCTTGTGTCATCTTTTATTTCCCGAAGTAGCATTTTGTAGTTTTCTTTGTACAGGTCCTTTACTTTCTTAGTTAAGCTAATTCCTAGGTACTTGATTTTCTGGGGCACAGTTGTAAACGGGATTGTTTTTTCATGTTACTTTCTTCTTTCTCACTATTTGCGTATAGGAAAGCCATGGACTTTGGGTATTGGTTTTATAGTCTGAAACTTTACTATACAAGTCTATTGTTTCTAGGAGTTTCTTTATAGAGATTTTAGGGTTCTCTAAGTATAGTATCATATCATCTGCGAAGAGTGAGAGCTTGATTTCTTTGTTTCCTACATAGATGCCCTTAAAATCTTTTTTCTTGCCTAATTGCTATTGTAAGTATTTCTAGTACTATATTAAACAGCAGTGGAGGGAGTGGTCATCCTTGTCTCGTCTCTGATCTTAGGGGGAAGGCTCTCAATTTTTCCCCTTTGAGGATGATGCTTGCTGTTGGCTTGTGGTATATGGCTTTAACCATATTGAGAAAGTCCTCTCTATACCCATTTTGGTGAGGGCTTTCATCATCAACGGGTGCTGGATCTTGTCAAATGTTTTCTCTGCATCTATTGATATGATCATTTAATTTTTATCTTTTTTTTTCTGATGTGATAGATTATGTTGATTGATTTCCGAGTGTTAAACCAGCCTTGCAACCCTGGGATGAATCCTACTTGGTCATGGTGTATGAAATTTTTGATGAGTTGTTGAATAATATTTGCTAGTATTTTGTTGAGAATCGTCGCATCCATGTTCATCAGGGATATTGGCCTGTAGTTTTCTTGTGCTATCTTTGTTTCCTTTTGGTATTAGTGAAATATGGGCTTCATATACATATGATTTATGATTTGTTATCTACTGTCTTAACCCCATCAAACATGGTGTACATGGTGTGTTAATTATGGAAAATGTGTAGGAATTGTCTTGTGATGTGTCTGGAAAGCAGCCTGGAGCGTGGAGGCGGTTGGGTAGTGGAGATCAGCTGCTGAGGCTGGGTTCTTTGGGGCAGGAAGGGCTCTCACCCGCCCCCCTCTGGGGCATCCCAAGTGAAAACAGCCTGGTGCACAAAAATCCTTAACAAAAACCAAAAAAAACCATAAAAACAATAGGGCAAGGAAATGAACAGGGTCTTCTCTGAGAAAGGCCAGCAGATAGCAAAGGTAAAGGTAAAGGCCCTCCCGTTGATCGTCGATTTGCTCGAGCGGGCCCAATAACGTCTCCATTGGAGACTTTGTTGTTACTGTGTCTGGCATATCGAATACTCTCGGTAGCTTGCCGGGCTCTCCGAGAGGGGCGGAGGAATCGAACTCGGGGCGGCCATGTTGGCCGCTTGTAAGGCGAATGCCCTACCACTGTGCTATCACTCCAGCCCAGTAAACAGGCACATGAAAAAAATGATCACCATTATATATTATTAAGGAGATCCAAATTAACATGACAATGAGAAAACATCTCACACCAGTGAGAATGGAACATATCAAAAATAATGGGAACAATCTGTGTTGGTGAGGATGTGATGAGAAAGGAATCCTCATCCACTGCTGGTAGGAATGTTGTCTGGTTCATCCCCTTGGAGAACAGTTTGGAGAGTTCTCAGTAAACTTAAAATTGAGGTACTCTACAACCAAGCAATCTACCTCCAGGGCAGAAAAGCGTTCATTCAAAAGGATATATGCACATCATGATTCACTGAAGAACTTAGTACAATATCTAAGATTTGAAATCAACCTAGGATCAGTGGACCATGAAATTGTGTTATATATGCACAATGAGATGTTAAGCTTCTGTAAGGAATGATGAAATCACACAATTTGTTGCAACAAGAATAAAACTGGAAGATATTGTGTAAATGAAGTAAGTCAGAAAAAGGAGGATAAATACAGGATGATATCACTTATACATGGAATTTAGAGTAATTGGATGAGAGAATGCAATGGTTTAAAGGGGGAATTCCTAGATCACCATTGGCCTCAGATTCTAGGGGGAGAAGGAATGTAGAGATTGAAGAGGAAGAGGAGAAAATATAGATGAGAAGCAATAGCAATGTGGGCAGGGTCAAGGAGACTCAAATACATTGGTGGTGTTAAGGAATGCTAGACATAAATATCCAAAACAAAGAGTCAACGATATTAAAGTCACTAGATCAAAAAAAATTTTTTTTAATGAACCACCGTGAGGTACAGTTACAGACTAACAAGCTTTCGTGCTTACGTTTCAGTCATACAATGATTGAGTACCCATCTTTTCACCAGTGCCCATTTTCCACCATCAGTGATCCCAGTATTCCTCCCACCACCCCACCACCCACCTCGGTGGCAGGGCATTCCCTTTTGCTCATTCTCTCCTTATAGGTGTTGTGGTTTGCAATAGAGGTATTGAATAGTCACTATTCGGTCTATAGTCTACTTTAAGCACGCATCTCCCATCCTGAGAGGGCCCTCCAAGCATCTCATACTTGGTGGTCCCTTCTTTATCTGAGCTGCCCTTTCCTCCAGTATGTGAGGTTGGCTTCCAAGCCATGGAGCAATCCTCCTGCCATTCACTAGATCAAAACTTTAATAACTATATTTAAAAGGTGCCTGTCAAGATGACATGCTGGGGCTGAGGTGGGCATGGGTTGTAGGAGAGGGAATCTGGGAACACTAGTAGAGGGAATTGACACTGGTGGCGGGATTGGTGACCAAACAGTATATGTCAAAAACCCCAACTCAGAATAATTTTGTAATTCATGGTGCTTTAATAAAATAAAATTTTGAAGAAAAAAAAAGAAGCTGGAACAACATGGCAGGACTGAGAGAAGTGTTTTCTGAGGGAGACCAGACTTTTACTGAATTGCTGTATCTGTCTACTGAACTCTGGGTAAGGGCATTGGAGTGGAAAAATGTCCCAAACCTCCATCATGTGGAAGCAGAGTTGCCACAGCAAGCAAAAATACCACAAAAAAATACAAACTACGAGGTTGGTCGCTATAAGCATAAAGAGGTTTCCCACAGTTTGGAAAGTTGGGAACTGGGCTGTGAAGGTTGGAGAAATTTCCAGTCTTACTAAGTCTAGGATTCCAAGACACACTGAAAAAAATGTTCCGAACCCACATTTAAAACTCACAAAACGGGTTATGAACTGAATCTCAATAACTGACATCAAAGTTGACCAGTTTGACTGAAAATCATATAGACCAGAGGAGTGCATAATATTTGTCTGCACCTACATTGTTCTTTTAAACTACAGGGCCAATGTGTAACCACAACAAGAGAACAAAAAAAACAACCATGAAATACTATGAATAGTTGGGCAAAATACTCATAATTAAGAAGAACAACTATCATGAAAGCAGATCCACAGATGGAGCAGATTTTAGCAGTAGGGAAACTGTCTATAGGGCATATAGAAACATATCATCTTTTCAACATTTTTGTAACCTAAAGCTCTTGTTTTTAAAAGACTTATTTCAAACCACTTGTGGAACAATACCAAATCATGGAATAGACACGTAATTGTCTACTGCATTTGAGTAAAGTGAGTATAAGAAATATTTGGAAAAAATAATGGCCAAGAATAATCAAAATAATTAAAAAGCACCAATCCAAATATTTAATTTGATAAGTGCAGTGAATATCAGGATTAAGCAGGATTAATTAAAAAACCCTCACATTTAGGTATATCATATTCAAACTGGTGAGAAAAAAGATAAACAACAAAATCTTAAAAGGTTCCAAAGAAAAATCCACGTTATGTTCATAACACCGATAAGAATGGGGGCTTATTTTCTTTATAGAAAGATTAAAACCAAGAGAAAATGGGATAATATTTTTATGGAGTAAAAATAAAGGAAAATTTAAAAATAAACATAGAAATTGATGCTTAGCTCAACAGTATTTATTGTTTTGGCAATATTTAATGTAGATGTATATCTGCTGTTAGGTTGTAGACAGATATTTCACTACTGAAGCCATGCTCTTGATTAAGTTGTTAAGATGCCAGTTATCTCCAAATTGATCTATTTATCACAATTCTCGTTAAAATAATAACAAACTTACTTTTTGAGGGATATGGCAATTTAATTCTAGAGTGCATGTAAGAATGCAATTATACTTTAAATGGATGCAATTTATTGCATGTAACTTACTTTTGTTAAAAAATGAAGTCTTTTCAATAATAGCTGGGAATGATCATGCTGGACAAGAACTGAGGGCTAAAAGTAGGTAAAGGAATATTCTTCATAACTTTCAGTATCAGTATTGTAAACCACAATACCCAAAAAGGGGGGGGGAGGAGAGAGAGAGAGAGAGAGAGAGAGAGAGAGAGAGAGAGAGAGAGAGAGAGAGAGAAGCACCTGCCATAGAGGCAGGCAGAGGCAGAGGGTGGGGGGTGTGGGATGATGGGAGGGAACCTGGGAACACTAGTACTGAGAAATATACACAGGTGGAGGGATGGGTGTTGGAATACTGCATAACTGAAATCCAATCATGAGCAGCTTTGTAAGGGTCTACCTCACAGTGATTCAATAAAAAAAAAAGTTAAAAAAGTTAAGTCCTTAAACAAATGCATACCTTTGTACATGTATTAGTTAATTAATAATTAATAATGTTTTAGAGGGTTATTATTTAATAGGGATGTAGACTTGTGTACTTGATGTAGCGCCGTGTAATCCCATCAACGGCCAAGACCCAGAGACTATAAAACCCAGTTCCCGGAAGAGAACAGTGCAGAGTCTCTTGCCCTCACGCCTGGCTGTCCCCACTGGGGCCCCTTGGAGGGGGGTGGGCTGAGTTTCCCTCCCCACCCCGAGCAGAGCTCTGGCAGCCGAAGACCTCCAGAACCAGCCACAACCATGCTGAGACCACTCTCCACATGCATGAAGGTACTGGCAGAGGAACCCGGGTATGCTGGTCCCAAGGCTGAGATCTTCAAGCATGCTCGGATAGGGGCTGAGCATCCTCCACCCAGATCCTCCAACTTCCAGTAGGCAGGGATCACACGCACCAACTGACCCCCAGCTCTGTGTAATCCCATCAACAGCGAAGACCCAGAGACTATAAAACCCAGCTTCCAGAAGTGCGCGGCCGCATTTGCGGCTGCGTGACATCTTATTATCTCATTCTTACTTTGGACAACCTGGCAGGCTACCGAATGTAACCTGCCCACATGGCAGAGTCTGGCAAACTCCCCATGGCGTACCCAATATGCCAAATACCAGTAACAATGATGAGTCTCATTCTCCCAACCCTGAAAGAGCCTTGAATACGACAATTTTAAAAATCTCAGTGCTAGGACAAAGGAGACGTTACTGGTGCCTGTTTGAGGCAATCATCGAACAACAGGATGATCGTGATCGTGATTGTGATCGTAGACTTGTGACTACACTTTTTACTCTACATAGTTTCAGAGTATAAAATTTTATTATAAATATATGTAACTCACTGTCACTGTACTCCTGTTGTTCATCGATTTTCTCGAGCGGGTCCAGTAACATCTTCATCGTGAGACTTGTTGTTACTGTGTTTGGCATATTGAATACATCACAGGTAGCTTACCAGGCTTTGCCTTGCGGGCGAGATACTCTTGGTAGCTTGCCAGTCTCTCTGAGAGTGGCAGAGGAATCGAACTCGTGTTGGCCATGTTGGCTGCGTGCAAGGTAAACGCCCTACCTGCTGTGCTATTGCTCCAGCTCATATGTAACTCAAAAAATAAAATAAAAGTTCATAAATTTGCACAAAAATGGTGTATAGAAATCTTTAAGGAAAAAACATATACTCCCCGTAACCTTATCACTCAGAAGTATTCTTAAAATTTTGGTTCAATTTAAACCAGCAAAATGAAATATACACTTATTTTGTTTGCTGGGGGTGGCACACCTGGCAGTGCTCAGGGATTACTCCTGGCTCTACACTCAGGAATTATTCCTGGCAGTTCTTGGGGGACCATATGGTATTCCGGAAATCAAATTCAGGTCAACTGGGGCCAAGAGAAGTACCCTACCTGCTGTATTATCTCTCTGGTTCCATACACATATGTATACATACACACACATACACACACACATATACACATACATACATACATACATATATATATATATATAATCTTAGGTGTGCGATTGTATAGATACACATAAAATTGAGAATACTTTTTAGGTGATTCTTTTTGTATCTGCATTTAAGGCAACTATCCTAAGCATTTCCAAGTATATTTAAGTATTATTTTAAAACTTTTTTTTTGTTTTAGTTTTCAGGTCACACTTGGCTTACTCCTGGCTCTATGCTCAGAGATTCCTCCTGGCAGTGTTCAGGGGACCACAGTTTTGCCAGGGACTGAACCCACCTCAGCAGAGTACAAGGCTAGCCCCTGTATTATCTCTCCAGTCCCAAAACATGATTATTTTAGAAATATGCAGTAACTACTACTGATTGAAAGTAATATAATTTCCTTAACCAATTTCTTGTTGTTGGATACATGGACTATAAGTAATACTACCAAACTATGCTTTTATGTTAATCTTTATTTGGATGTCTATCTATTATTGCAAAATAAATTGCTGGCAGAAAAATTATTAAATCAAAATAACAGACAGTTCTCATTTTGCATGCTTCTACAAAGATTGAGTTTCAGTTAGTTGAGTTTCAGCCCCATGAAAGAGAGGGTTGACTATGTATTTAAGGCTATTGAGGCATATAGTCATGTTGTATTATCCAACATTGTACTTGATCTTATTTCTACTAACAACCTATGCTACATATCAGCCAAACCTAGTTAATGTCATTTAAAAAAATCTTTGATGTTTTGACAATCAAAAAATTCTGACATCTAATATTTATTTTACTTTTTTCTTGTGCTATTAGAATGACTTGAGTTTTGCCATATGTTTATTAATCATGTATTTCTCCATCTGTCCAATCTCACACCTAAGAATATATATGTACTCATGATGCTTTTTTAAATTGAACATTTGCCATACCTTGATTATTCATGCATTTCCTTCTTAGAATGGAATTAAAAATGAAATCTTTTAAATTTATCATATTATTATTTATAAATCTTATTATTTACATATCTTATTATTTTTTACAAATCCTCTATCTCTCTAATAATAATCCCTCTACTTCTTTTCATTTTCAAAACTTTTAAAATTATCTAAATATAATATATATTTTTTGGGGTCACAGTCAGGGATACTCAGGGGTCATTCCTGGTTCTGCACTCAGGAATCAAACCTGGCGGTGCTTGGGTGACCATACGTGATGCCGGGGATCGAACCCAGGTCGGCCGCAGCCTGGAGCGATAGCACAGCTGTAGGGCATTTGCCTTGCACGCAGCCAACATGGCCGACCCGAGTTCGATTCCTCCGACCCTCTCGGAGAGCCCGGCAAGCTGCCGAGAGTATCTTGCCCGCACTGTAGAGCCTGGCAAGCTACCCGTGATGTATTCGATATGCCAAACACAGTAACAACTAAGTCTCCAGTGGAGACGTTACTGGGCCCGCTCGAGCAAATTGATGAACAATGGGAGGACAGTGACAGTGACAGTGACAAATATAATATTGAAAACATGTCTTGTATGGTGGGCTGGAGCGATGGCACACAGCAGGTAGGGCATTTGCCTTGCACGCAGCCAACATGACCTTCTTGTATGGTATCAGTGAAGGTGAAACAGTGAAAAAATATTTCCTGGTAGATATGTGCTGTCATATAAGAATGAGCGCAAAATATATATATATATTCCAGTTATCTTCCTTCAATATAATCTCAGACTTTCCAAACTCAAAGACTTTAGCAGACACAGAATTCTAAATAAAATAATTTATTAGGAATTCATATTGGGCTGGAGTGATAGCACAGCGCGTAAGTGCGTTTGCCTTGCATGCAGCCAACATAGCCAACCCTAGTTCGATTTCTCTGCCCCTCTAGGAGAGCCCAGCAAGCTACCGAGAGGATCTCGTCCGCACTGCAAAGCCTGGCAAGCTACCCATTCAATATGCCAAACACAGTAACAAGTGTCACAATGTAACTGGGCCTGCTCGAGCAAATTGATGAACAATGGGAAGACAGTGACAGTGACAGGAATTCACATTATCTATGAAGATAATTTATATTTTGTTTTTATATTGTAGTTGTTGGACATATGTATGTGTTAATAAAATTCCCTGTAACTTCTCTCTATTGGTGTAATAAATATCTGCTTGAAATGTTGAAATTTGTCATTGAGGGAAGGAAATGACAGATTGAAGCAGATTGATCAGATAATAGGACAGAGAATTTCAAAGCACAGTATGTTCTGGTGTGAGGGCATGACATAGGACTACACATGCAAGTGGTTGGACCACTACATTATGAGAGTCAACTTGAATTCTGTTCTTTGGTAATCCTTAGTGAGATATAATTTATAATGGCTTCTAAAGATACTGCAGATAGAGAATACCTTGCTTTTAATATTATACACAGAACTTAAGTTCTAAATCTAATAATTCTTGACAGTTATTCCTGTATCATCACCACCTCAAAAAAATATGAGATATGAACTGCTCCCATCAATTACCCAGAAAGTTCCTTTCTACCCATTTTCAACTAATTTGCCTCATCTCCCAGACCCAGAAGCAATGATTTTCTGATTTTCATCACTAGAGCTAGTTTGGGTTTGTTTTTACAGTATCCATAAACTTTATATACACAGAATGAACAGTGCTAGTTCTTGTTTGCAGGATTTATTTTGTTCACAGAATATTTTTTTTTAAAAAAGCACCACCCTGGCAATGCACAAGACTGCCAACGTTATTCCTGACATCTCTGGGATGGGGTGTGGGGGTAGCCTGGAGTGCCTTGGACTGAAATAAAAGTCCTCACACATGCTCAGGTATATGGTTGATCCCTTGAACTATCTTCCTATCCACCCCTGTAGCATTTTAAAGTTCACTCATGTTGGTCCATTATACCATCAAGCATATATTGCATTCAATGTATGGATATGCTGCAATGTGTTTTTCCCATCCCTTTTTTTTTCTTTTTTTATTAGTGAAACACCATGAGGTACAGTTATAGGCTTACAAATTTTGTGCTTGGGTTTCAGTTATACAATGATTAAGTGCCCATCCCTCCACCAGTGCCCGTCATCCATCACCACGGGTCCCATCCCTTTTAATAGACATTTGGTTAATCTCAATTTGCAATTAATATAAAATAAAGCTGCCAAGATTAATGGTCTTTTTTAAATAGTTTTCTTTCTTTCTTTTCTTTTTTTTTTTAGACAAACTATCCATGGAATTGTTGGGTTATGGGGAAAATATGTACCTAAGTTTATAAGAAGCTGCTAAACTCTTCTCGAAGTTAGGCATTACCATTTTAGACTTTCACTAGCAATGCATATGAGTTCTAGTTGTTCCACATCTCTGCCAGCAACCATTGTCCATCTTTTTTTCATTTTAGTGATTCTAGTAGGCATATCATGTTTTTTTTGTTTGGTGGAAATATAAAGTATAAGATTTGACATTTTTACAAACAATGCAATTACTATGTAAAAACAATGCACAGAATATTTCTATTCTTCTAGAAATTTTCCTTATGTTCCTTTTAGTTTGTTCTCTCCTTTTATTTTTTTGTCTTGTTTTTGTTGTTGCTTTTATTTTATTTTATTTTATTAATTTTTATTAGTGAGACACCATGAGGTACAGTTGTAGACTTACAAATTTTTGTGCTTGGGTTTCAATTATACAATGATCAAATACCCATCCCTCCACCAGTGCCCATTTCCTACCACCATGGATCCCAGTATCCCTCCCAATATAGAGAACTACTTTTTGAACCTCTATCATTATAGTTTAGTTATGCCTGTTTTGTTATTAAAATAGATGGAACCACAGAGTGTTAGTTTTCTACCTCTTTTTGAAATATCACAAACTTAGGAACTTCAACAAGAGACAATTATTATCTTTCAATTTCCTTAGGTCAGAGATTCGGTAGAGCATGGATGAATGCTCTGCTCCTTGTTGCTCAAGGCCAAAATCAAGAAGTTGGCTGAACAGAGGCTATCTCCCGTCTGGTGCTCATGTACTAGTTGTGGGCAAAATCCATTTCTTTTTTCTAGTTCTCACATGGATTCCTCCATCTTTGAAGCTCTCTCACTTTCCTTTTCTAATGGCATATGTGATTAATTGGACCTCCAAGGACAATTCTGATAAACTTCATATTTTAAAGTCAATGGAGGAGTAAATGTATTTACATGTGAAAAGTCCATTTTGTCAGAAAACATGAAGTGCCACAGACATAAAAACACATGGAAGTTTATGGACCAAAATTTTGCCACAATAGCAAGTAGTGTTTGTTGTCATCCATTTGCTGCACTAAAATAATCTATAAGATTCAAGCATATATTTGCCATTATCAGTAATTTTAAACTTTTTTTTATCTTGAGAAACATTCATTCTGTGAACAAATCATAGTTTCATAGTTTGTTTATCCACTCTCTCGGTTGACTGATAAATGGTTTTTTTTTTTTTAGATTTTGGCTATTTGGAATAAGAGAGCTATGAACATTCTTTCTACAGCCCTTCTGTTAACATGTGTTTGTGTTTCACTTGTTAAGTACCTAGAAATATAATTGCTGAGTCATTGTGGTCACTTACATTTACTTTTGTAAACTGCCAAACAGTTCTCTAAGTTGCTTATGCCAGTTTTTACTTTCCTTTCAGCTTTTACCATACATGTGTGTGTCTGATTTTCTCCATAGTATCCCTATATTTGCTGTTGTCAATCGTTTTCCTTTTTGAAGCCCTTGGAGTGAGTATGAAATTGTATAGCATTGTGGTTAGAATTCACACTTTCCAGAAAACTAATGATGCTCAGCCACTTTTCTTGTATTAGTTCACTAAATGTCTCTTTCGGTAAAATATCATCTAAGTTTTGTGCCTATTTTGAAAATGAAATGTTGAAACTGGAGAGATAGTATAGGAGTTAAGGCACTTGGCCTTAAAATGTGACCAACCCTGGATTGAACCCTGGAACTACATATGGCTCTCCAAGCACCACCAGGGGTCACTTCCTAACAGAATAGCTCTTGAACCCTGCTGGGTGTAACACCCAAAATTCCCCCATAAGTGACCAAGTAAAATTAATGTGAATTTTTCAGCTATTAATTTATGTATTAGGATATAATTCTTTGCCAAATATTTATTGTGAATATTTTTCTCCAGTCTGTGGTTTGCCAATTCATTTTCTCAACAACGTTTGTTTTTGTTCATTAAAGGTTTTTTATTCCAATTTAGTCACAATGATTAACAAAGCTGTTTTTAATAGGTTTTCAGGCACACAATGTTCTTACCTCCAATCCCACCACCCCACAACTCCATCTATCCACCAGTAACCCAATTCCCTTAAACAGAAAAAAAAATTTTTTGATCAAGTCCAACTTATCAGCATTTTTTGCTTAAAATGTTTTGTTTTAAGGATACTACTGAAGGCTATCCATATTACAGTTTTTAAAAATGCAAACTGTATGGTTGTAGACTGTTTCTTCCCTTTTTTTAACCCACCTCCTTTTTTTACACCCCTCCCCAGTTTGTTTCCCATCTGTCCTTCCTTTCCTCAGGTAAACTTAGTTCTATTTTTAATATCAACTGGTTTTTTTTAAACTTCTTTTTGTACCTTTAATCAATTTTTATATCCTTTTATTGGATACAAAGATTAAATCATCAAATTCTTTTCTTTTACCTTCTGACACAATTCACCTCTCATAGTATTTTAATATTATATGCCATATATTCATAGTATGCAGATAATTAAAATAATTTAGAAAATCAGTAGTTTTGTTTATTCGGTTTGGTTTTTGGATCATACCTGGAGTTGCTCAGGGGACTATTTTTGGTTGTGGGGATGGAATCCAGGTTAACCACATGCAAGACAAGTTCCATATCTGCATACTATCTGTAAGCAATTAAACATAATTTTGCTTCAAGAGAAAAGATATTTTTCAAGTACTGCATTTTATAAATCAGAAACGGAGAGAGGAAAACTAAACAAAGTTGTGTTGTTGGAACTATGGGAGCATGAAAATCCATAGCCATTTTGTCACTCTTAAAAACTAAATCTCCACCAAAATTGCAAGAATTAGAAGAAATTATATTTGCTTTCAAAATCCGCTTTTGTCTTTTTTTACCTGCCAACATCAGAATTCCTCCTGGAAATAAACTTGTTATTAAGAACTGCCCTCCCTCTTCCCCCCAATCCCTAGTAAAGATTTTGTGTCAAAGTTTTTCATTTTATATATTTCTTCAGAAAGAGTTGCATTTTATGGTGAGATGGTGAATTGCATATTATAATCTTTCCCTTGTGTAACCCGCTGGCCTCTTTGGACCATTCATTTTTGCCCTTGCCTATGAACTTCGCCAGGGTGTGTTGAAAGGTTAACAGATTCCATTTCTGGAATTCTCTTGGAGCCGTCTTTGCAAGAAAGTGCCAAAGAATATAAGGAGTATTCAATCTATCTGGGATCTGCTAAATCCTTTGAGAAAAGCTCCACATAGCTATGCCTTCTGCCAGCTCCCTTCTGTTTTCTCCGTGCCTGGCTTCTTCATGATTCCATAGAAGAGTGCATATCTTTTGCTCCTGTGGGGAAAATACCTTTGGGTTCATTAGACACTAGAACATTTGTAATTCTTATCCATTACAAATAGAAATTTTGCCTATTCTCTGAGTTCTCCACCTCCTCTCTTTCCTAGCCTCATCTCCCAGGTTCATGAATGCTTCCATTACTCATTCTCTCATGTGTTCATCAATAGTCAGGGATGACCAGAGTTGATCTCAGAGAATTCATTGCCCACAATTGTTGAAAAAACAGAGGAAAACAGGAATGATGAAAATATTTCTGAAAGTGTGGGAGGGACCTTCTAGCAGCAGCTGCTTGAGGAGTATTGGGTCATAGGGTCACTCCATTAACTCCCAGTGATTCTATAACATAAGCCAAGAAATGTGGTTAATTGTGACTTTTTATTGCAAGAGGTAGTAAAAACCCAAAGTCACTGAAACATAAACATATTTTAGCAATTTATATAACTGAAAAGCTCAGAGGCAGGCTGTCTGCTGTAACTAAATGTGGAGTTCAGATACAATTATGCTGCCACTGGTTTTTCTATAGCTTGCTTCTCATCGATTTAGTGTTTACTTAGTACTGGTTCATTCACAGACAGGTTCTCTCCTCAGATTCATAATAGGGCTTCAGGAGCTCAAAAACTCTATATCTTCTTAGTTTCATACCCCTAGGTTGTCTTTGCAGTTAACCATTTCATAGTTAGAAGGGTTAGCTGGATTCCAGCACACAGAATTGCATTGCCATTCCTGGAGCTCTGACACTCCTGGGAATTAATAATTAATCTGGAGCTGATCCACAGTTAAGACTTGTGATCTGAGAGAAAAATCTCTTCATACTGATCAAACATTTTTTAATCTTAAAAATGTTTTCTTGTTAAAAAAGAACTTAGCTTTGTGGTTTCTTCTTGTAGCCTAAACTATTTCAATTCTAATCTATGGTACATTCTGCTGGGATTTCCTAAAGAGCATTGTTTTATTGATGCTAGTTGGGTTGTGTGCCCACTGCTGATGATTCTCTGTGGGACTATGATATGTAATTGGCCTCAGCCTAGATTGCTTTGGTCCACTTTTCTTTAGACAGGCATACCCTACCTGACTACATGGATTGAGCATGAAGAAAGAGGAAGATATACTGGGAACTAAGTTGAGTTTATCATAAAATAGTGAAATAGAGCATTTGGAGCAAAAAATATCAGGTGTTTAGGGCATTGCCATTTTGGTAAAGGTAAAGGTAAAGGCCCTCCCGTTGATCGTCGATTTGCTCGAGCAGGCCCAGTAACGTCTCCATTGGAGACTTTGTTGTTACTGTGTCTGGCATATCGAATACTCTCGGTAGCTTGCCGGGCTCTCTGAGAGGGGCGGAGGAATCGAACTCGGGTCGGCCATGTTGGCCGCTTGTAAGGCGAACGCCCTGCCCGCTGTGCTATCGCTGAATATGTTATTATTACACAGTAGCCTCAACTAGGGAGTATTAGTTCTGTGTAGTCCAGCACAGATAACTTTAAAGGTATTTTGGATCAAAGGTAGATCCACTCTGCTAGTAACTCACCATCATATTCCATGAACCTTTTCCTCAGTTAGGGTATTATAGCTTCACTATGGAACAACAGCTATTTCAAGGTACTGGCAAAGGAAAACATGACCCATGGCCAAGGCAGACAAAGCCTTAAGCGGCTTTAAACAATAAGTCCCACCCCATAGACTGCATGCTTTTCTTCCCTCTTTGTCTGATACCCCCTGAAGTTCAGTTGGCAAGTCAGCCTATATGTAGAACAGTGGAGCCTCAGGTCAGACTGTGTCTAGTGATTTCAGCTCTGCTGTGGGCTGAAATTCCATCTGTCAAGAAGATTTTGCAGTCAGCCATTTGATAGTGGAAGGGTTTGCCCATGAAACTAGATTTCCTGCCTATCTGGAAAGAGGAGCACCCCAGGAGATCTGACATGCTCTGTGAAAATTAGAGGTTAGTCTGTGCTTTTCCCTGTTATGTCTTTGTGGAACTTAATGTTTTTCAACACTTGAGGATTCTCTCTCTCTCTCTCTCTCTCTCTCTCTCTCTCTCTCTCTCTCTCTCTCTCTGTCTCACACACACACAGTAGAATTTCTCTATTTTTTAAATTATGAACTTCAGTAACTTTATGGCAAGAGACTAATCAACATCAAGCTATTTACTTCCTTGCAAAGCAATTTCCTTTCTGTCAATGCAACACATGCATTTTTACTTAGTTGTAATTAATTTAATTTCTTAAAATTTTTTTTTTGTTTAAGAAAGGTTTTCTTTATCTTGGCATTCAGACTTGTTTTCATAGCAGAAGCAAATGAGAGTGAGAAGAACCCTTCATTGGAAGGTGTGGGGCTGTATGGGTCCGTACTCTTTGAGAATTAAAGAAACCACAAGGGACCAGAATCTTCCCTTATCTTTGAGGACCAAGGTTTGTCCTGAGAGATTGATTCACTGGAGCAATTTCAAGGTCTCACTCTCACTCCACAAGCATCAAGAAGAATCTAATGGAAGGATGAAATCCCAGCCTCCCTCACTGGCTTTTTGTGTGGGAAGAAAGAGGTATCCAGCAGCCCTGGGACAGTTCTCAGGAACATTCCCCTCAAGATTTTTTTTTTTAAAGTGTAATCGCTCACAGATACTTTCCAGTCTATGAAAGCACAAATTTGCCTTTTTTTTCCCCCCAAGTCAAGGAAATAGTGGAGAGAGGTTTAATTAAAAACAGCAACTATTTGCACAGCTGTCCTGAAGTTTGTGGCTTGTGGACATTTTGCTCCAAATCCTACTGCCCAAGTCCTTCGGGCGATTCAGACACTGGCCGGGGCCCTGCAACTGGGCAATGCCAGGCCTGGCTTTCTGTGTGCCTTGCAGGGGCAAGCCCGCCCCTGAAAAGCTACTGGCAGTCATACAGTTCTGAGCACATCTGGCTGGATAAAGCAAAAAGAGCAGAATTTCGAGACCCACAAGTTCACGTCTTGTGTCCGAGGCACTCTGAGGCCTAAAAGTTCCTGAAATTTCCCTAAGGGCGGGAAAGTGAAGGAAGAGGACCAGGCACAGCCAGTGCTCCTTTTTCAGAGTATCTCTCTACCTCCCACCGAGTGGGCTTCCCGGGGTTGGGGGGAGGGTGGGTGTTGGTGATGGTGGGATGTGGTGGTGGCGGCCGGGGAGGGAGGGTGAAGGGAAGGGGTCCTTGGACGCCTTCCTCTCGAGGTCCCCAGCCACCTCCACGGAGAGGGTGACATGTGGGACGGGGGCAGGGGGGGCCTCTGCAGCGGTAGGGGCGGGGTAGCCCTGCAGATCCATGTCTCCACACAAAAGCGGCAGGTTTCGCTGCAGTGCCCAGGAGAGGATGAGCCGAGCTCAGCACCGGGCTGGTTTCCAAGCGCACGGAGCGGCGCTTCGGACCATCTCAGGTGCCATCTAGCCCATTTGGCCTTTAGGCGACCTCTGGGGTGCGTGCGGGTCCCCCAGCTGCCGATCGGCGGGGCCACTCCAGGGCTGGGCGGCGGGAGCGGCGGTTTGGGCAGTGACCCCCCGCGCCCCCCGCGCCCGCGCCTCGCCGCAGCCGCTCCACCGGCCCGCCCCGCGCGCGCTCACGACATGGCCAGCCCCGCGCCCTTGGTGGCCTCCATCAGCCACCAAATGGTGGCCCTGCAGACCCTGCAGCTGGTGCAGCAGGAATGGGGCTGGGGAGATGGTCCCGGCGCGCTCGGGAGCCCCTGCGATCCCGACCCCTTGCCGGCCACCCCGGCGCGTCGCGCAGGCCCGGGGCGCACCCGGCCGGCACCCCGGCGACTGGAGGGAGGCGCGGCCCGGGGGAGCCGGGGTACGGGAGCCGGGCTGCCGGCGGGCTCCCCTGACGTGGAGGGGGCGCGCGGGGCAGAGGGGGGTGCGGAGCTGCTCCCCTTCCCCCGCGGCCGGGTGCCCTGCACCCTGGCCCGGATGGCGATGCGCAGCGCGCTGGCCCGCGTGGTGGCCTCGACCTCGGAGCTGGTCAGCGTGGAGCAGACCCTGCTGGGCCCCCTGCAGCAGGAGCGGCCCTTCCCCATCCATCTGAAGGTGAGTGTGGCTTCCAGTGCACCTTGGACGCCAGGGACCCGCCCAGGGAGGGAGGGGGCCGGGCTGGAGACCGGGTGTGGCCCGAGCACGGTGAAGTGGCTGCCCACAGTTACCCTGGCAGCGAGAAAGGAACTGGACATCTGGGCCCGCACTTGGGGCCAACCTGGCAGGGGAACAGAGAGACCAGGAAGGCTCCCCACAACCTCCACTGAGCTTCTTTCTCCTCAGAAATCTGCTCCCTGCACTCCCTGAGGCCCTGTCCCAAGTGAAAACCCGGGAGAGGACTACTCCCTTCTTCCCCCCTCCAAATGACAAACCCTTTCTCCAGACCCGAAATAATCACTTGAATTCCTTCTTCCTTCTGTTTTCTGTTTTGGCGGGGTGAGGGGTGTGGGAGTGGGGGGGAAGAACCTGCATTTATTTAAAGTACCTTTACAATTAGGAATTGCAGTTACTTTTGCATGATTACAGTTTGCTGGAGAGCCTACCAGAATCCTCTAAATTCTACTGCATCCTCAAGTTCCTTAGTGGGGTGAAACTGAGGTGAGTCCTGGGGGTTGAAGTATCATTATTGCTGCCAAACTCGGGCCAAGCTTCCCCCCCACCCCCCATGTGGCTCATATGTGTAGGCACAGTTCGGGGTGATCTGCTGTGTTCCAGACTAATTGGTGTGATGAAAATATGGGGATCTGCTCCTTCCTCTAGGTCTTGCTCACTGACTAACCTAATAGGTTTAAAGACAGAAGTCATTCAGAGATCTTCTGTATGCACTGGGGCATTGTCTATTTCCTTCCTCTTGGGGGTTTAATTCTGGCAGTGTAGGAGAGGTGAGGAAGAAAACAGAGCGCTTAGAGTTTCTTTTTTCCTTTCTGAAAAGTAAAATAGTTTTATTAAGAGAAAGACAGAGGGACAGTCGGTATCATAAAGAAAAGGAAGAAAAAGTATGCACCCCAAATTAGATGTGTGCAAGTTCATAGATAGAGTTACTTTTGTCCTCCAAGTCAAGATTTGGGGGGAAGTAACTATCATCAGGTTGCTATAAAAGGTTTACTTTAAAATGTTACTCTATACTATAAAGTACACTATAAACTTGGGCTGGAGTTATAGCACAATGGGTAGGACGTTTGCCTTGCATGCAGCGGACACGGCCGACCCGAGTTTGATTCCTCTGCCCCTCTCTGAGAGCCCAGCAAGCTACCCAGAGTATCTCACCCGCACGGCAAAGCCTGGCAAGCTACCCTTGATGTATTTGATATGCCAAACACAGTAACAATTGTCACAGTGGAGACATTACTGGGCCCGCTTGAGCAAATCGATGAATAATGGGAGGACAGTGACAGTGACAGTGATACTACAAACTTACTATATACATAAAAGTTTTACCTAAAACCAAACAATAAAGTATATCATCATACCCTGGAATAAGTTACAATGCTTGGGTTTCTTAGCCAAATACTATTGACATTTTGGACTATGTATGCATTGTGGAACATTTTACAGTTTCTGTGGCTACCTGCTACACAAAGCTGACAGCAAACTTCCTCATCCCCAAGTTGATACACTAAATATGTGGTGGAGAAGAGGACTAGCTCCCAGTTCAAAGCACTGCTACATTCCCCCTGGAAATTTATAAATGAAGCTGATTTCTTTTTGCAACACCAATTTAAAAGTCTTACCAGTTACACTATGACAGCTCTGTTTGTAATACACATCCTCGTTTCAGAGATGCTTTTGAATGTGAAAATATGTTCACTTTTGAACTGGTGGAATTTGAAGTGTTATATGATATTAGAAGTGTATACATGGATAGGTTGGCAAAAGGAGAGAGTAGCAACGAAAGTCTCCAATGGAGACGTTACTGGGCCCGCTCGAGCAAATTGATGAACAACGGGAGGACAGAGTCAGCGACAGCGATCCTAGAGAGCTTCTTGGAAAAGGCTTTTTTTTTTTTCTAAAAAATTTACTCTCCATGCATAAAAGGGAAAAACATTTCAGGGGAATTGTGTGATCAAGATGCAGAAGCAATAAAAAGACTCGGGGCTTTGGAGGAACAAAAATTAGTTTACCACAGCAAAATGTAAAAAAAAAAAAAGAAAGAAAGAAATATGGTGTAGGAGAGGTAAGTGGGGAGATTAGGATCTTGGACTGTCTTGCACACCCAAGGCAGGAATGGTAGAGGAGGTTGGAGTTTGGGAATCTGGCCAAAGGGGCTGTCACCATCTTGAAGCAATGATACCTTTGGCTCTGGAAGTAGGCCTTACAAATCAGGTCTTTTGAGTTTAGTCTACTGTCTATTAACTTCTACTTGGTGATCCTTTCAAGTCTATCTACCTGACTTCATACTGTTTTTCACCTCCATCCACATATTTTACAGCTTCTCTGAGAAAGTGGAGGCCAGGAGTAGATTTCTTTCTGAGGTTTAAGACTATCACCACTTTTTTTCTCATTTGCAAATTCTTTCTCTTTAAGTAAGTCTTTCCTCTGTGCCTGGACTTAATCAATTCCCCACTCCCTATTCTATTGGTTCCTGGCAATTCCTATCAGTTTATAAACACACCAAAACTTCTTCCCCTCCTCAGCTCCTTGAGCTTTACTTCCCCATTAGGATCAAGACCCCTGGCTGTGTATTCATTAAGAAGAGGTCTGGGGTGATAGTCCAAAGAGATGCAGGACATACAAGTCAGATTTCTAGCATCTCGTGGTCCCCTGAGCACCTATGGGGTTGATCAGGTGGCCTATAGCATTGCTATGCCCAAAAAAACCTGCACAATAGGACAGAGCACCGAACCTTTAGGCTTGCACAGCTGGATCAAGGGGCCCCTCAGTCTTCTGAGCATTACTCTTACCTTCCCCTTCAAAAGTTAATTGAAAAAATTTTAAAATTTTTAAAAGAATAGGGATACTCAATTTTCTTTTTACAGCCAAAGTCATCTGCAGGCAAGAAATGAGTTTCAAGTTTCCTCAAAACAGCCAATATTTTCAGAATAGAGAACCAGGGAAAGATTCTTGGGATGATTTATCTCTGGGCTATCACCTGGGAATTTTTCTTGGTTTGCTGTTTAAAGAAAATGTAGTGTCTACATATGATTTTTAGAATAATGATTTTAAAGAATTTAGAGGCAGAATTCTTTTTGGGAAAGCACTAGTTATTAGAAGTAAAAGGTAAAGGTAAAGGCCCTCCTGTTGATCATCGATTTGCTCGAGTGGGCCCAGTAACGTCTCCATTGGAGACTTAGTTGTTACTGTGTCTGGCATATCGAATACCTTACAGGGAGCTTGCCAGGCTCTGCCGTGTGGGCGAGATGCTCTCGGTAGCTTGCCAGACTCTCCGAGAGGGACGGAGGAATCGAACTCGGGTCGGCCATGTTGGCTGTGTGCAAGGCAAACGCCCTACCGTAGTGCTAATTAGAGATAGTAATGGAGAGGCTAGAGAGATAGTATAGCGAGTAGTTGTTTGCCTTACCATCTCGGGTTTGATCCTAAGTACCCCATATGGAAATCCCCACCAGGAATGATCTGAGCAGAGGGCTAAAAGTAAGCCCTGAACACTGCTGGGTAGAGTCCCCAAACCCAAACCCAAACCAAACTCAAATCAAACCAAAACAAAAAAACACTTGGATGAATGTTTTCTATTTTTTTTAAACTGAGAATCTGAGGTGTGATTCTAGAGAGCAGAATGATTTCACAAGGATTTGTGCTAATGGAAATAACAAGTGTCACATAGAAATGGGAAGTCTGGGAAGTTCCATTCCATAGTGTTACATGCTGTTGAGAGAGAGCAACTAAGCTTGTGACTCAGATGATAGGCATTAGGTCCCTGAGGTGACACATGACAATAATCAGGTCTCCATAGAACATTTTATTTTTATTTTATTTATTTTAATAATTTATTTCTTTATTGAATCACTGTGGGAAAAGTTACAGAGCTTTCGGGTTTAGGTCTCAGTCATATAAATATCAAACACGTTTCCCTTTACCAATACTTATTTTTAACCGCGAACCCCAATAGAACCCCACCTCCCACCCCTCCCAATTCCTGTGAGGCAGATGAGTTCTAGTTAATACTCTATCTACTTTGACTAGATACATTGTTTCGATAGAAGATGCACAATTATTGTTTAGAGTTTACGACCACCCCCCCATCAGACATGCTGAAACAGCGTTGTGAAATGATTTGCTTTCTACAACTTGGTTTAAGAATAAAATGATGTTGCGCGGCCGCTATTGCTGCCGCGCGGTTTTGGATTTCTGCTATTTTACTTATTAACCCTGGAAGAATTTCTATTAAAAGTTAGATAGTTAAGAGATTGGTTTCTGTGCTCTGGAGTCGTGGCCGTGCCGGAGAGCCGCTCGTGGGGGGCAGCTGGCGACCTCGGTCGGGCGTGAAGGACGGCCCATTAAGCCCCCCTTCCCATGAGGTCCCTGCCGCCCCCACCTGAGGCTCATACCTGCTGTCCAGAAGGCTCCCGTACGGCCGCCATCTTTCTTTCCCTCCATAGAACATTTTAAAGACATTCTATCAATTCTTACCATAGACCCTTGGGCAAGTACTTCAGCCTTCCTGTGCCTCTGTCTTTTCACCTATAACACAGGAAAAGTAGGATATTGCTTTTCAGATTGAGACAAAGTATGTAAAGTCTTAATACTGGCTCCCCATGGTAAATCTCAATACCTTTGATCTGTTATTTTATTTTGAGAGTATTCGATATGCCAGACACAGTAACAACAAAGTCTCCAATGGAGACGTTACTGGGCCCGCTCGAGCAAATCGACGATCAACGGGAGGGCCTTTACCTGTATTTACCTGTATAATAGCAGGTGAAGCTTGCTAATATATGGATTCTGATTGGCTGTTTTTATTGTGGATTCCTTTACTAATATTGATAGATTTGACCTATGAATTCTGCTTTTTTCTAAGGATATTGACAACAGCATGGTTAGAAAGAGTCAAAGATCACCATCGTCTCTGCCTGTGACTGAGACAGATGCTGTCTTGTGTGACTCACTGTGTGAACCACCGCAAGTTGAGGAAGCCATCTCATGGGGAACCCTCACCACAGTGAGACAAAGATCCCTCATCTCAGTGCTAATGAGTATTTCATAGCATTTTGCTCTGAATAAAACCCACACTTAATGTTCTTTTGAATATTTAGATTAATCAAACACATGTGAAAAACATACAGTGAGCTTCTTCAAGGTATTCACTAGGTCTTGTTAAATTTGGTAAGGGTCATGGAAAGAGCCAGCTTGATAAATATTTATTACAGAAGGAAACTGAGGCTCAGAGGAGTTTGCTAAACACCCCACCGTTTAGAAGTGATGGCCTTACTATTCCTACTACATCACAACACCACTCCCAGGAATGTTGTGAACATCACGCTTAAGTAAAATTCATGACAGCAAACTTGTGCTGCTCACCACCATACATGGGCATGTCTCCACTTGGATTGACTGAATAAATGTGACAGACTGGAAGGATTAAACCACAAGCATTTATTTTCTCACTAGTGGAGGTTGAGAAGCCCAAGATTAAGGTGCCAGCAAATTTGGTTTCTGGTAAGGGCTCTTTCTAGCTTCAGATTGGCACCCTCTGATTCTGTCCTCGCATGGCCTTTTCTCCATGTTTGCAGAGGAAGGAAGCTCTCCAATGTCTCTTCTCGCAAGGACCTAAATCCTGATGGATTAGGGCACTACCCTTATGACATCAATGAACCTTAATCTATACTCCTAAGGGCCCTGTATTGGATTCCATGACCCAGTTACAGTGTGAGCACTGGAGGTTTCTCCCCACGCTAACAAGCATGTCTTTGGTGCTAGCATCATGTCTGAGAATTCATTTTAGTTCTGACTCTTCTGGAAGATGACACCAGATTCCATAGGTTTAGGTCTCAGACTCTCATGACCACCCTTTACCTCACACACCACTGCAGGCTCAAGCCTTTTCCTTCTGACCAACCCAATATAGATGGAAGACTCCTATCTTTCCTACTCTGTATTAATTGGTTTCCTAGAATGACTTACAGATCTCAAGAAACCTACTTATTTACTAGAGTATGAATATGTTTTGAAGATTATTACTCAGGATTCATTATGTGGAAAATATGCTTAGGGCAAAGAATGGGGAAAATTGTGAATTATGCATGTCCATTCCAGGCAAGCCATTCTCCCCAGATCTTCACATGTTCACCAACTCAAGCCCTTCTTTTGAGTTTTTATGGAGACTTTCTTTCGTAGTCATGAGTGGGCAAATCATTGACCATTTGACCAAAATAGCAATGAACTCAACCTCCAGTTCCTCTCTACTCCATGGAAATCAGGGGGTAGATTTGTATTGGTTTTCTTGGCAACCAACCCAAAAAGTCGCCTCACAGCCTCAGTAGTTTCCTTTTAACATAATAAGAGATAACATGATTACTTTCAAGAGTGGAAAACTCAGGGCTTTGAGGACCTTTGAGCAAAGAATTTTAAATGAACACCAAATATGTAAACATATATTGGTCATCTGAATGGCTAAGAAATCGTTTCAAGAAATCACCACACTGCAAGACCTGTATCCCAATAGAGTCAATGTTGATGGTTAGGTTCCCAACATAGACACTTTTAAAATAAAATTTTATTGATTTAGCTTTGTTTTACAGTATGGCAAAATTTCCATAGATCAACCCCACTTCTGCATGTGCACAAGTCTCACTATGCCCATCACAAAGTTGTAGTGCTATTACTGTCAAAGTGGTTCCCCTTACCATTTCTTCAACCCCCTTTCCCTTTGCCTCTGGTAATCATGTATTTCAGGGTCTAACTGGTGTTTTAATTTAATTTATCAGCTGATTTGCATTGATTATTCATATTCCATCTATACGTGAAACCAGTAATTTTTAGTTTCTAAGTAATTTATTAGTTTACTCATTTAAAATGTCACCCAAGTTGTTGCAAAAGGCATGATTTTATTTTTTAAAACGAGTTTAGCAGTACTCCATTGAGCACTACTCCAAATTTGTGCTATACTACTGTAGCACAGTAGCACTGTAGCACTGTCGTCCTGTTGTTTGCTCTAGCAGGCCCAGTAACATCTCCATTGTGAGACTTGTTGTTACTGTGTTTGGCATATCGAATACATCATGGGTAGCTTGCCAGGCTTTGCCATGCAGGCGAGATGCTCTCGGTAGCTTTCTGGGCTCTCTGAGAGGGGTAGAGGAATCGAACCCGGGTCAGTAGGGTCGGCTGCTTGCAAGGCAAATGCCCTACTGCTGTGCTGTGGTTCAGTGGTAGAATTTTGCATGCCACACTATACTACTATAGCCCAAATTTGTATAGCACAAATACTTTTTTATTATAAAAAATCCTATTTTTAATGTGAAAATTATTATATCTTAAAATTACTATATAGCATTTTAAAGTCTTTAGGAATTTATTAAATTGTTGCTAGTTGAATCTTCTGATTATTGTTTTTGGTTGCTGAGTTTAGTTGACTTCTCTGTTGCTTTCTCATATAATTTGGTGTGATCTTTACACATCCACACATCCAGAGGCTTCGGGACCTATGGTTTTGGCCAAAGAATTGACTAAAGGGATGGGTGTTTCCATGAATTTAGCTGCTTTAGCTAAATCCTGGGAGATTTAGTTGGGAATCAGTAGAACAGGGAAGGTGGGTAAGTTAACATGGCAGTGACTGTGAGAGATGGGTGTGGTTTCCAGGGGTCCCAGAAGTATGGGGGTGGACAGGGGGAGGCAACCCACCCCAACTCTGGGAAGAGAACAGATATTTTACCCTGGGCATCGGGATACCTGAAAGTATTCACAGTTTCGTCTCTGCAGAGAATATTCATGAAGTGGTGTAGTTGAGCTGGTGTGGCTCCAGTGCAGGTGTGTGAGTGTAGCTGCTGGGGCTTCAGCAGAGCAGGTGCTTGGTCTGCCCACCTCCCAAGGGTGCCCCAGAGTTTTCAATCATGGGACACTGGTAGCACAAATTCTTTATCAAGTCATCTATCAATAAAACTTTAGTTTGATCCAGTGTTTAAAGCAGCTATCAACATAGAAATTTTGAGGAATGACCCTATAGATTTTTTTGATTTTTTTTATAGGAGTACTGCTATTTATTCAGCCACTGATTAGCTGATTGAATTGGGCATGAACTCCACCTTAATTTTTTAAAATTTTTTTTTCCTTTTTATATTTATTTATTGAATCACTGTGGGAAAAGTTACTAAGATTTCAGGTTTAAGTCTCGGTCATACAATGATCAAACACCTTTCCCTTCACCAGTACTCATTTTTCACCACCAAGAACCCCAGTATACCACCCCTCCCACCCCTCCAAATGCCTGTGAGGCAGATGATTTCTACTTAACTCTTCTCTACATTGATTACATTTATTATTTCGACAAAAGATGCACCATTATTGTTTAGAATTTCCCCCCAAACAATCAGAATTGCTGGAAAGGCATTGTGAAATACTTTGTTTTCTATAGCTGGTTATGAGAATCACATAATGTCATGCAACCACGATTTTGGATTTCTGCAAAGAGCCAGATAATTATGAGATTGGTTTCTGTATGTCTGATGTTATGGCCTTGCGGAGAGTCGCTTGTGGGGGGCAACTCATGACCTCGATAGGGCGTGAAGGACGAGCCAGTACTGTCCCCCTTCCCATGAGACTGCAGTTGCCCCTCACCGCTGGCTTGTACTTGGCTTTCCCATAAGCTCTGAGGCCGCGGCCACCTTGCTGCTAGAGGGGAAAAAGGCGGAAGGCAGCAACACCCTTTCCCTCCTGGGGAGGCATGGCGCCGTAGTTTAACACATGGTCCATTCACTTTTCTTCTGCAAGCTGCTGGGCTCTGAACTAAGTCCTTTTGCCTCTGGAGCCATGGCCGTGCCAGAGAGCCGCTTGTGGGGGGAAACTCGTGACCTCGGTGGTACCGCCCTCCTTCCCATGAGACTGCAGTTGCCCTTCACTGCCGGCTTATACCTGGCTTTCCAATTAGCTCTGAGGTGGCGCCCACCTTGCTGCCTTGGGGGGGGGGGAGGCGGAAGGGAGCAACACCCTTTCCCTCCTGGGGAGGCATGGCGCCATAGTTTAATGCATGGTCTATTCACTTTTCTGCCGCAAGCTTCCGGGCTCTGGATTAAGTCCTTTTGCCTCTGGAGCCATGGCTGTGGGGGGAAACTCGTGACCTCAGTAGGGCATGAAGGACGAGCCAGTACCGCCCCCCCCCCCCTTTCCCATGAGACTGCAGTTGCCCCATCACCGCCAGCTCATACCTAGCTTTCCAATAAGCTCTGAGCCGGTGGCCACCTTGTATGCAGTCCAGATGCATTTCTGCCAAAAGCCGCTGGGTTTCAAGATTTGTTTCTGAGTCTCCGGTATCATGGCCATTAATCAGCTTGATGGGCTGGAGCGACAGCACAGTGGTGGGGTGTTTGCCTTGCATGCAGCCAACACAGCCGACCCGAGTTTGATTCCTCTGGCCCTCTCAGAGAGCCTGGCAAGCTACCGAGAGTATCTCGCCCGCACGGCAGAGCCTGGCAAGCTCCCCGTGACGTATTCGATATGCCAAACACAGTAACAACAAAGTCTCCAATGGAGACGTTACTGGGCCCGCTCGAGCAAATCGACGAACAATGGGAGGGCCTTTACCTTTACCTTAATCAGCTTGATCAGGAGCCAGAGAGGCCGTTTGTAGGCGGCGATTCGGGGTCTCATTGGGATGGGGAGAAAGAGTCGACTCCACCCTCATGTGGTGAGGCCCCGTGTATCTCATAACTGCAGGCCCAAACCTGACTGTCCAGTGGCCTCTGGAGGATGGTGGTCACCAGGCCGCCAGGGGGAACAGGCCAAGGCACAAAACCCATAACTACCTGGAATGGCCCAGCGCCAGTGACCTACTGTAGGAACAGGACACATTTCTGCCAAATCCTTTGGGTTCTGAGATTTGTTTCTGAGTCTCTGGGATCATGGCCATTAAGCAGTTCGATCAGGAACCAGAGAGGCCATGCCTCCAATTATATAGCTGAGCCAGAGGTGGTTTGTGGGTGTGTCTCCCACATACCTAACTTTTGGCCATTTACTTTCTTGGTAAACTTTGCCCCAAGTTTTTTGGGTCTGGCCAAAGGCACAGCAGCAATTTTGGGGTATCTGAAAGTCTGACGTTGCCATCAGGCTGCTGATGCACTCACCTCACAGGTACAGATTGACCTACTGGCGGCACCATACCCCCTATAGATTTTCTTTTGAGAGTTTTAAAACATTTAAATTTTCCAAGAATTCTTTTCTGAAGCAAGTTTCTGATGGAAACTCTGGTTGATGCAAACTCCTAGAGGCAGAAGAACTTTGCTGTCGTTGCAGATTAGATTAAATTTGGTGTGAGTTCACCTGTTTCAGTGATCTAATTCTGGTACCAAGTATTCCATCATATTCAATAGTCCTTGCTGGTTTTCCCATTTTATAGCGCAAAAGCATCAGTTATAAAACTGTTGACTTTGGCTTGTTAATGATCTCTAATGCTTTTGAAAATTACAAGTGTGAATACTGGATTACTCAGAAGACATTGATGATGAATGGTTTCCCTCCATTTACTTTAGTTAGGAAGCCTGTGCCTGAAAAATTGAAAATTGTGTAATTAAAATTACTAATATGCCTTTGAAATGCTCTGCGTTATATAACTAGTAGGTATCGCCAGGGAATTACACTTTATTTGGGACAAAATTGTGCTCTCTGTTAGAAAAAGGTTCAGCGACTGTTCTAGAAGAAACCCAACTATAGCTTTGTCAAATTTTATAATGTAAATGGTATGAAAATCTTAGAAACTTTTGAAGTAAAAGATTAGTGGAAGATATTGCAGGAAGGTCCTGACATAAAACTTCTTATGTTTGACATCTTATTGGATTTTATTTTGCCATTTTGTGATTTGCTTTGTGAATATATCTGAATCAAGTGTTTATATCCAGACAAAGTGCTTTTCACTGAAATTTTCTAATGAAAATGGTACCGTACCCAAAGCAAACCCATAAGGAATAGTAGTTACTTTTGAGTGTTTACACAAAGTCTACCACAAGTAAAAATATTTAATTTCCTGTGACTGTGGACCATAGACATTTTTATGGTTACTGTCAGATACTTTGGTTGGTCATTGGGTGTCTTATTATTGTGTAGTCATGTAACTATTGTAGTAATTTTGTAACTGCTGTGGACAATTATGAGTTGTAATTCAAAGCCAGAAGTTAATGACCCAAGTGAAGGTAGAGGCAGTTTGTACATAATATAGTCATATATGATAGCATATATAACCTGATAGCACAATTTTCACAACATCCCTCTAAAACAGAGAAATGACTTTTCCATTTGTATATTCAATAATGTGGGGCTTGTCATTGACCTAGGATTGAAATTTGTGTTGTTGATTAGACTGAAGTTCACTGAAGCCTAGCCCCTTCACAAAAATCTTAGGCAAAGACCTTTTATTTTCCCCCTTTTTCTTGGTTTTTGGGCTACACCTGATTATACTCAGGACTTACTCTTGTGTCTGTGCTCAGGGATCACTTCTGATATTGCTCAGGCGACCATAGTGGTGCCCTGCATGAAATCAAGTTCAGCTGTGTGCCAGGCAAACACCATACCTGTTGTACTATCTCACTGACCCCCACAGCCCTTTCCCTTTACTTTCTTTAATGCTATCTCTAGGGCATACAACCAATTTAGAGAGTGTGAGAGGAGAACTGTGTGAAGAACCAAGTTTGTGGAGGCCATTATAAGAAAAAATAGTCAAAGATGTGACTGCTTTGAGAAGAAAAAATATTTTAAAGTCAGCAATTAAGAAAATGTGAACAAATTTATAGTTTGTATAGATGTAGAAGTGACCTTGAAGGTGATGTTTTAGGGAAAAGGAATCTAAAACTTTCCTTGTGGATTGTTTAAAAGCTATTTGCATTTTTGAAATTGTAAGTAATATGATACATTTTGGCATTTATTACTTATTGTATTCATTTAGAAAACAAGCTTTGAAGTTAACTCTTATTGCCAGAAAATATTTGCTTTCAAAACACTAGTTTTGATGGGATATATGTTTTCAGTAATAAAGTGAAAGAGGGCTTATGCTTTTGGACTTTGCAGGTGAATTTTTAGTTATTCAAGGATTCCAGATGTGCTCATTGCTAGTAAACACAATGAGTAATGCAGAACAGTTTGCATGTGGCAAGTTTTCTAAGACCTGCCTTGGATTCAGTAGGAAAGGAAAGTGCAGAGCAGGGGAGCCCTCCAACTAGGAGGTCTCTGATTAGCTAGAGGTTGGCTCTCCAGGAAGTATAGAAGGTTCCATGCTTTGAATATCTTCCAGATGTCCAAACCCTCCCTATTATGTTGCAGGGAACAAGGATGGGCCAACAGGCCAGTCTTCAATTTGGATGTTACCAGAGCCAATTTGAGCTGCGCAACACCATAGTTCTCAGTTCACTTCAATAAAAATAGTGTGAATGTGGCCAAGAAGAAACATGAAGCAATTCACTTGTAGACATTTTTTGTTCTATCCCCAAAACTGGTTTGGGGTCTGTCCAGCTTGCTTCCATGGCTCCCTGGTTCATGCCACCAGGCATGTATAGCTCCCGAGCTCCTGTTCACCAGACTGTCTGTCCCCCGCACAGGAGACACACTGTTCTCTGAGTCACCATGGCACCTGGCCCTGTTTCTGATATGGGGTAGGTTTTTGGTAAACACTTGAATTTTGAAAGAGAGGTTACAGTCATGTCTCACTTAGCAGCTGTCAACGAGGGATTGCATGCAGTGGTCTCAATAGGCTATGTCACATAACCTGTATATGTAATAGGATTATACTACTTTGGTTCGTTTGTGATTACACTTTGTGACATTCCCACAATGACACAATTGCTCTGATTTCTCAGAATATATCGCCATTGTTAAACAACACATGATTGAATTCTAGTTCTGCCACTCATTGGCTGTACAATTGAAGAATCTCATTTACTCTCTCCAAGCCATATTTGTTTTTATCTGAGATTGTGAGGGTCAAGTAACACAAGTTGTATTAAGACCTGGAATATGTGCATCAGTTCCTGATGGTTTGCTGTCTTACTGTCATGCTCAGTAGTCCCCACCACTTAACTGTGGCACTTACGGCCATGCTAGTTTATGTCCTGTTCACAATACAAATTTAAAATTTTCCTTCATAGGCTGACTTTCTTCCAGTCAGAGCTCCTATTTGACTTTAGCCACCCCCTCCCAGCTTCTAATTACAGAACCTTCCCTTTCGCTATGAGTAAAATATGGCTTTCTGCAAACTTCCCATCTTACAGCTTCTACACTGACCTACCCACTGACCATTTCTCTGACCGTTTCTCCAAACTGCCCATTCCTCCTGCAAGCCAGCAGCAATTAGGTGGCTTCAACTAGTCAAACTTTTTTTTCACTTTTGCAAAAAAAAATAATACCTATAATATAAAATTTACCACTTTATATGTACAGATCAGTAGTCTAAAGTATATTGTTTTGTGATCATTCCTCTATTATTTTTTTCATCTTGCAAATCTGAAACTATGTAAGGCTGAAGGCATTCTATTATATGGATAGACTGCGTTGTGTTTACCTACACATCCTTCATGAACTCTAAGCTGTCTCTTGGCTATTACTGAACTATCTCACTGAACTATCTCTTGACCATTGTGAATAGTCCTATTATGAACATGGATCTGGAAATATTTCTTTGAGATCTTGCTTTCAGTCTTTTGGAACAAAAACTCAGCAGTGTAACTACTGAATTAGATGATAATTCTATTTTTAATTTTTTGGAAGAAACTTGTTACTGTTTTCCAATGTTTCACCAATTAAAATTTCCACCAAGGTTTAGTATTTAATTTCTCCATAGTCTCCCTAACATTGTTATTTTCAGGTTCTTCTAAGTAATCATCCTAATAGATATGAGGTAGCACTGTAATACTGTCCTCCCATTGTTCATTGATTTGCTCGAGAGGGCCCAATAATGTCTCCATTGTGAGACTTGCTGTTACTGTGTTTGGCATATCAAATATGTCATGGGTAGCTTCCCAGGCTTTGCTGTGCGGGCAAGATACTCTCGGTAGCTTGCCGGGCTCTCCAAGAGGGGCAGAGGAATTGAACCCCAGTTGACTGGGTCTGCCGAGTGCAAGGCAAACACCCTACCTGCTATGCTATTGCTCCAGTGCTATGATATGAGATATGAGGTAAACTTGAATAATTGCTTTTGAGATGTTTTTATTTTTGTTTTGGGGCCATATCTTAGAGTGATTAGAGCATACTCCTGGCTTGGTGCTCAGGGATGACTCCTGCGTAGGGCTCAGGGGATCATATGGTGATCAGAGATTGAACCATTGAACCCTGGTTAACCAAATGTAAGGCAAGCACCCTGCCCACTGTACTGTCTCTCTGGGCCCCTGAGCTTTAATATTTTGTTTTGGGGGAATGGTGGGTTTTCCCATTCAGCAGTACTCAGGACTTTCTCTCAGCCCTGTGCTCAGAAATTACTCCTGACTCTGTGCTCAGGGATCACTACTGGCAGTGTTTAGAGGACCCTATGTGGTGCGAGGGATAAAGCTAGGGTAGACCTGGTGCAAGGCTAGTGCCTTATTCACTGTGCTATCTCTTTGATCTTATTCTGTATGATGTATTAACCAAACAGTTTCAAATAAGTTTTATCTCACTAATTAGATTCCAAGTTCCTAAAAGAGACTCGTTTCTTCTATTCTTACCTTCTTTCTCTTTCTCTCCTTACCTCCCAGTGTCTCACGAATTTATCTGTAGCGTAGATTAATGGAATACCTTACAAATACAAAAGCTTTTATATCCATGAGCTAATTTGACCTTCACAACCCACAACCTCTCCACATGGTAGCTATTATTGTTTCCATTTTACACATGAGAAATCTGAATATTCCATCTATAAAACAGCTTCTCCATGGATCAAAGGGAATGAATCAGGGCTCTGATGGTTAGTTCAGTGTTTGTGAAGGAATGAACTTCACATTCAGGTTTTTGTATGTTTTCCTGGAGGGCTGCCTGCCCCAGCTCACTTTTGTAAGATACCTTTTGCCACATCTTATAGGTTATGGGGCTTGGGACACAGACATCTTTGGGAAACCATTGTTTACCTATTGCAAAATGAATTACAGTTAAAAATTAGGAAGAAATGTTCTAAAAGTAGAGGTTTGTTAATGTGTTGCTTCCAAAGAACCTTGTTTTCACTAGCAGAGCTAGCAAGTTTTGGATGCCACAATGAAGTTTTCTATAGAAAGGAAACAACAGCCTGAACTTTGTCTGAACCCTGTAGCATGCCTAGATTAAGAACCTATAAATGTCTGTTCTAGAGGTTTAAGTTTTTGTGTTTTTGTCACAACCCTCATCATATTTCACTAAATGTTAGAATAAATGTTAACTGCCCTAAGTTCCTTAGCAAACAGGTAGCAAGTCTTTCTGCCTTTTATCTAATATACTTAGTAGTGGAGACTTGATAATATTTGAAATAATGTTTTCGATTTTTGTTAGGCAGTCTTATATTTATGCTGCCTCCTTGAAGAACATTAGGAGCAATACTCACTAAATTTTATCTTACAGTGCTCTAATTCTACATTTTAGCTCATGTGAAATATCCAGTAAACACATCTTAGGTTTATAGGACTTAAAAGTTTTAACTAACTTCCCATTATTTCATTGAGAGTTATGCTAGGAATCAGAGAGGTAGTACAGTGGGTGGATAATGTATTAGTCAATTTGCCTAATGCACACTGACTTGGGTTTGATCCTCGGTACCCTGTACAGTCCTTTGAACCCACCAGGAGTGATCCGTAAGTGCGAAGTCAGGAGTAAGTTCTAAGCACCACCAGGTACAGGAGTGACTCAAAAGAAACAATAAAAACAAAAGAACTATGTTAATTCAGGGATGGGAGATGTATACTCAGTAGTAAAATCATAGTATAACATATATATAATCACAATATGCGGTCAGTGTTACCACAGAGAAATATATTCATCACATTACTCTATACATTAAGACACATGCTTGCTGATTGCCACTCAGTGCCTCTTTTGCCAACCACAACACCCCAAAGGAGAGAGAGAACAGAGGGAAATGCCCTGCCACAGAGGCAGGGTGGGATGGGGGGGATGGGGAGTGGGAGGGATACTGGGATCCGTGGTGGTGAGAAATGGGCACTGGTGGAGGGATGGGTATTTGATCATTGTATAATTGAAACCCAAGCACAAAATTTGTAAGTCTACAACTGTACCTAATGGTGTTTCACTAATTAAAAAAAAAAAGAGAGATACATGTTTGCTCTCATTAAACACTGCAGGAGAGGTTAGGTTTTCTTGTGTTTGTATCCCAGAGATACATACATTAGAAGCAATCAACATTCACCACAGTATCTTATAGTGCTCTAATCTGCATAAATTTGAAGTAAATTTAACTCATCTATTAACTGGGTCAAATAGGTCAAGGACATCATAGGGGTTGTTTGATTGAATCACAGGTGATTATCTCATTCACTTGATGCACATTATTTTAAAAAGATGAAATCCTGGTGGGGAGAGGTAAAAAAAAAGATGAAATCCTGCCACTTGTAACAACATGAATGGACATTCAGGGTATTTATGATTAACATAGATCATGATTGAAGAAAGACAAATACCATATGATTATTTCACTCATATGGGGTGCATAAAGAAGTAAAACAAATGAATAAAATAAACAAAAATAACACCAAATTTCTTATTACCAGAAGGGAAGTGGAGGGGGGGGGGTGAATAAAAAGGGGCCAACTGTATAAATATATATTTAATAATTAAACTTAATATAGTGTAATAGACTTATACTATTTAATGTAGTATAATAAATGATGCCCACCCAAGTCACTTTTATAATTAATTATTATGCATTGGAATTATTTAATGTAATGTTATTTGAATTTAAAAGAGAACTGAGGGGCTAGAGAGATAGTACAGCAGGTAGAGTGCTTGCCTTGCATACAGCTGATCCAAGTTCAATCCCTGGCACCTCATACGGTCTCCTGAACCCCACCAGGAGTGATCCCATAGTAAGGAGCCAGACATAATTTCTGAGTGCAGAATCATGAGTAAAACCCTGAGCACAGACATGGGTGGACCTCAAAACCAAACAAAATATTAAAAGAAAAAAAGAACAAAAGCTCAGTAGGTTGGCTAGCAAATTTTAAAAAGTGAACACTATCAATTTGGACCATTGTAACAACTAATGAAATACATGTCCTAGTCAAAAATCATACAAGATTTTTAGAAGCTCCAAGATTTGCTTTTAGATTGCATGGCCATAGTGTTCTAATTCTGCTAAAATGCTCAACGCCCCAATGTGTAGAGTATTAGATCATTTCTGGAAGCATCTGGGACTTGCTAAATACAGGATACTGGGAAGACACACTGGCCATTAAATGAAAACATCCTCAAAGAAAGCATCATACATATCAATCATTTGCATTTCTTTCAGCAGCCCTGGAGCCACTTTATATGCGATTGCCTTAAAGCTTTCTCTTGTGGCTTTGACCTTAAGCAGCAGAAATAGAAATCTGGTTGGAGTCCATGATTATTGGATCCAGTCATTCATGGTTATTGACCTTCCAAGAAAGGAAGAGAAGCGATCACCTGTTTTATTTTTCCTTTCCCTGACTTTAGAGTCCCCTGGAAAGCCTATTTCTATTAATTTATTTTCTTTGATTGTTAATATATTTGAGAAAGGATTAAAAGGAAATGCCACACTAAAATAGTAAAATAGAGGCTTTGCAAAGCTTGCCAGAGATCAGAAGTTTATCCAAGGCCTCGGGGACCAGTACAGCCCGCAGTGGAATTTTATTGTTAGTATAATTTCCCGAAGCGGTGGCTTTTTTGATTCTTTATGGTAAATGTGAAATTGACTTCAGATTTTAGGCCCACAAATATGGTTTTAAAGGCATTTAAATCCTCTTTGGGTGATGAATACCTTCTCAGATTGGCTAATAAGCCTGTGTCAGCACACGTTTCGGTGGTTCCTTCAGGTTTAAATTTCCCTTTGCAAGTTTTCTTTGACCCTTCTCCTTTGTACTTGGAATTGGATTACTTCTACAATGCAAGTGCACAATTTCCTTTATGTGGATTGTGGGGCAATAACTCGGAGTCATTTTCTCTCAACTTTCCCAATCCTGCGTAACAAGCTCCAACAATTTAAGTTACCCTACGAACTTTGGGACGGATGATCTAAATAGTCCCCTTGATACCACCTGAGCAGAAATGAGCAACCCACAAAAGCAGGGCATTAAGGGTATTCTGAAGAGGAAAACAAAACCCCAAAGCACGGTAGCCCATGAATTCTTGAATAAAGGAACTGTACTAGATTCATCTTTTTTATCCTAGAGCCTAGCTCTTAAGCGAACTGAAATAAATGGACATCATTATATTCCTTGGGAGACATTCTCTGACAAACATTTTTGATTGAAAGCCAAGTGCTTTTCACTTAAGTGACAGAAATTTTGGGGGGTTGGGGCACACCCCCAGTGCCTGGGGGTTGCTTTTTACTCTGCTCAGGTTCACTTCCGGCAGTGCAAAATTAGAAAGAAAATTCTGACTCCTCATCTAAATTTAGTTCGATTTCTTACATTCTCATTTTTATTTAAACTGCACTGTAGTACTGTCCTCCTGTTGTTCATTGATTTGCTCAAAAGATTAATCGAGTCATTGTGAATTACAAAGTTATTCATGATTTATTTCAGGCATAGTGTTCAAGCACCAGTCCCTTCACCAAGTGTCCACTTCTATCCACAAGGTCACCAGTTTCCTCCCCAGATCCAGCCTGCACTATTTTCTTTTACTTTTTTATTCTCCCAGTCCCACCTGCCTGTTCAAAGGCACTGTGGTTTATAATACCATTACTGATGGCTTTTGTTTTTTCTTTTCCTAAGTTATTGAGTTGAACTTTTCTATGATGATTCTTTTCCCTTTTTTTGGGGGGGGGGAAGAGGGGGAAGGTAGATTGGTATTTCCAAGCAGTGCTCAGGGAACCCACCAATCACTCAGGAGTTACATGGCCAACCAGGCCAATTCAGTGTTTGGGTCCAGTGGTGCTTGGGGCCACCAGAGTCATACTCAGAAATGCTTGGAAGGACATATAACCTGGGGATTAAACTCCGGTCTCTATATTTACAAGGCATGTGCCTTTTGACCCTTGACGTATCTCCCTGGACCTTTAGCAAGTATTTACTGATACTTATGTCTACACTGCATTTGCATATTATATACACACTGTTAGCTATATCCCACACATTTGTGCTATAGTATTAATTTTTTTTTAAAGAATCACCATAAGATACAGTTACAGACTTACAATCTTTTGTGATTTCATTACAGTCATACTATAATTGAATAACCATCCCTCCCCCAGTGCCCATTCTCTACCACCAATGTTCCCAGTATCCTTCCCAACACCCTTACCTGTTCTCACCCCCTGCCTCTGTGTGGCAGGCACATTCCCTCTTACTCTCTCTCTCTCGCTCCCATTGGGTGTTATGGTTTGTAATGCAGGTACTAAATATTGCCCTCATGTTTGGCCCATAGTCTACTTTCAGCAAGCATCCTCCATCCCGTGCGAGCCCTCCAACCATCATTTACTTAGTGGTCCCCTCTCTATCCCAGCTGCCCTGTTCCCCAGCACATGAGATCAGCTTCCAAATGGTGGAGCGATCCTCTTGGCCCTTATCTCTACTATCCTTAGGTGTTTGTCTTCTATTATGTCAATTTATATTTTACAAATCAGTGCGGTCATTCTACGTTTGTCCCTCTCTTTATGCTCATTTCATTTAGCATGATACTCTCCCTCACCACACAATTATTGAAAATTTTTTGATTTTATCTTCTCTAACAGCTGCATAGTATTCCATTGTGTAGATATACAAAGGTTTCTTAAACCAGTCATCTGTTCTCGGGTTTTTTTTACAGAGTCTGACTTTTATAAATAGTGCTGCAATAAACATACAAGTGCAGATGTAATTTCTACTGTGCTTTTTTGCACCTCTGGGGTATATTCCCAGAATGTTGCTGGGTCAAATGAAAGCTCAATTTCTAGTTTTTTGAGAAATGTCCATATTGTTTTCCAAAAAAGCTGAACCAGTTGGCATTTCCACCAGCAGTGAAGGAAAGTACCTGTTTTCTTCATATCCATGCCAACAGTGATTGCTTTTGTCCATTTGGATGTGTGTCAGTCTCTATGGTGTGATATAATACTTCACTGTTTTGATCTGCATCTCCTTGATGATTAGTGATGAAGAGCATTTCTCCATGTGCCTTTTGGCCATTCGGATTTCTTCTTTGAGAAAGTTTCTGTTCATTTCATTGCCCCATTTTATTATGGGATTGGATGTTTTCTTTCTGTAGAGTTCAGCCAGTGCCTTGTATATCTTTGATATTAATCCCTTATCAGGAGGGTATTGGGTGAATATTCTATCCCATTCTGTAGATTGTTTTTGTGTTCTGGTCACTGTTTCTTTTCCTTTTCCTTTTTTTTTTTTTTTAATGTAGGAGTACTGCTCTTTATTCAGCCACTGATTAGCTGATTGATTTGGGCATGAACTCCACCTTACTTTTTTTTTCAGAGTTTTATTTATTTATTTACTTTTCTTCTTATATTTATTTATTGAATCCCTGTGGGGAAAGTTACTAAGCTTTCAGGTTTAAGTCTCAGTCATACAATGATCAAACACCTCTCCCTTCACCAGTACTCATTTTTTACCACCAAGAACCCCAATATACCCCCCTCCCATCCCTCCCAATGCCTGTGAGGCAGATGATTTCCACTTAACTCTTCTCTACATTGATTACATTCATTATTTCGACAAAAGATGCACCATTATTGTTTAGAATTTTCCCCCAACAATCAGAATTGCTGAAAAGGCATTGTGAAATATTTTGTTTTCTGTAGTTGGTTATGAGAATCATATAATGATTTTGGATTTCTGCAAAGAGCCAGATAATTATGAGATTGGTTTCTGTACATCTGGTGTTATGGCTGTACTGGAGAGCTGCTCGTGGAGGGCAACTCGTGTCCTCGGTAGGGCATGAAGAACGAGACAGTACTGCCCCCCTTCTCATGAAACTGCAGTTGGCCTGTCACTGCTGGCTCATACCTGGCTTTCTTATAAGCTCTGAGGCGGCAGCCACCTTGCTGCCCGAGGGGGGGTGGGTAGGGTGGAAGGGAGCAACACCCTTTCCCTCCCAGGGAGGCATTGCGCTGTAGTTTAACGCATGGTCCATTCGCTTTTCTGTCGCAAGCTGCTGGTCTGGATTAAGTCCTTTTGCTTCTGGAGCCATGGGCGTGCTGGAAAGCCACTTGTGGGGGGCAACTCGTGACCTCAGTAGGGCATGAAGGATGAGCTGGTACTGCCCCTCTTCCCATGAGACTGTAGTTGTCCCGTCACCGCTGGCTCATACCTGGCTTTCCAAAAAGCTCTGAGATGGCGCCCACCTTGTATGTGGTCCAGATGCATTTCTGCCAAAAGCCGCTGGGTTTCGAGATTTGTTTCTGAGTCTCTGGGTTCATGGCCATTAATCAGCTTGATAAGGAGCCAGAGAGGCCATTTGTAGGTGGCAACTCGGGGTCTCGCTGGGATGGGGAGGAAAGGGCCGGTTCCACCCCCATCTAATGAGGCCCCACGTGTCTCGTCACTGCAGGCTCAAACCTGACTGTCCAGTGGCCTCTGGAAGATGGCAGTCACCGGGCCACCAAGGGGAACAGGCCAAGGCACGAAACTTATTCCCACTGGAGTGGCCCAGCCCCAGTAACCTACTGCAGGAACAAAACACATTTCTGCCAAATGCCTTTGGTTTCTGAGATTTGTTTCTGAGTCTCTGGGATCATGGCTGTTAAGCAGTTCGATTAGGAACTAGAGAGGCCATGCCTCCAATTATATAGCTTAGCCGGAGGTGGTTTGTGGGTGTGTCTCCCACATACCTAACTTTTGGCCATTTACTTTCTTGGTAAACTTTGCCCCAAGTTTTTTGGGTCTGGCCAAAGGCACAGCAGCAATTTTGGGGTATCTGAAAGCCTGATGGTGCCATCAGGCTGCTGATGCACTTGCCTCACAGGTACAGATTGACTTGCTGGCGGCACCAAATCCCCGTCACTGTTTCTTTTGAGGTGCAGAAGCTTCTTAGTTTAAAACAGTCCCATTTGTTTATCTCTGTTTCCATTTGCTTGGTCAGTGGCATTTCATCTTTGAAGATATCTTTAACTTCAATATCGTGGAGCATTTTGCTGACCTTTTCTTTTTCATGTACCTCATAGATTCTGGTCTGATATTGAGGTCTTTAATCCATTTTGATCTGACTTTTGTGCATGATGTTAGGTAGAGGCCTGAGCCCATTTTTTTGCATGTTGCTGTCCAGTTTTGCCAGCACCATATGTTAAAGAGGCTTTCCTTGCTCCATTTTATATTCTTTGCTTCCATATAAAAGATTAGATGAGCATATATTTGAGGATGTGTGTAAGGATATTCAACCCTATTCCATTGGTCTGCGGATCTGTCTTTGTTCCAATATCATGCTGTTTTAATTATTACTGCTTTGTAGTAGAGTTTGAGGTTGGGAAATATGTTGCCTCCCATCTTTTCTCCCCAAGAATTGTTTTAGTTATATTGTTGTTCCATATGAATTTTGGGAGTGTTTATTCAATTTCTTTGAAGAATATCATGGGTATTCTTGTAGGACTGCATTGTATCTGTATAATGCTTTGGGGAGTATTATCATTTTGACAATGTTAATTGTCCCAAAGCATGATCAGAGGATGTGTTTGCATTTCCTCATGTCCCCTTTTATATCTTGAAGTAGTGTTTTTTTAGTTTTCTTTGTACCGGTCCTTTACTTTCTTAGGTGAGCTGATTCCGAGTTACTTGATTTTCTGAGGCATGATTGTGAGTGAGATTGCGTTTTTCATATAACTTTATTCTCTCCCATTATTTGCATATAGAAAAAAGCCTTGGACTGTTGGGTATTAATTTTATGGCCTATGACTTTACTACACATGTCTATTATTTCTAGGAGCTTCTTGGTAGAGGCTTTAGGGTTCTCTAAATATAGTACCATGTCACTGCAAATAGTGAGAGCTTGATTTCCTCCTTTCCTATCTGGATGCCCTTAATATTTTTTCTTGCCTAACTGCTATGGCAAGAATATCCAGTACTATATTGAATAGAAGTGGTGAGAGTGGATATCCTTGTCTTGTCCCTGAACTTAAAGGGAAGGCTTTTAGTTTTTCCCCATGAGAATAATGCTTGCCATAGGCTTGTGCTAGATGGCTTTGACTATATTGAGGAATTTCCTTCAATTCTCATTTTGCTGAGAGTTTTCATCATAAACGGGTGCTGGATCTTGTCAAATGCTTTCTCTCTGTCTATTCATATGATCATATAGTTTTTAACTTTCATTGATATTTTGGATTATGTTGATTGACATAACATTGTGAATGTTAAACTATCCTTGCATGCCCGGGATAAACCCCACTTGCTTGTGGTGTATGATCTTTTTAATCAATCATAGGACTCTATTTGCTAATATTTTTTGAGGATCATTGCATCTGTGTTGATCGGTGATATCGGCCTGTAATATTCTTTTTTTGGTGGTGTCTCTGTCTGCTTTTAGTATAAGGGTGATATGTGTCTCATAGAAACTGTTTGGGAGTGTTTCTGTTTCTTCAGTTTCCTGGAAAAGCTTGAAAAGGACTGGCAATAGGTCCTCTGTAAATGTTTGGAAGAATTCGCTAGTGAATCCATCTGGATATGGGTTTTTGTTTTTGGGAAGACTTTTGATTACTGTTTCAATATCCTTGATGGTGATAGGTCTATTCTGGTAGTCTAAATCTTCTTGGTTCAACCTTGGGAGTTTATAGGAATCCAGGAATTTATCTATTTCTTCTAGGTTCTCTTGTTTCGTGGCATACAGTCTTTCAAAGTAATCTTTGATGATCTGTTGAATTTTTGTGGATGTCCCCCTTTTCACTTGTGATTCAGTTTATTAGGGTTCTCTCTCTCTCTCTCTCTCTCTCTCTCTCTCTCTCTCTCTCTTTGTGAGTCTTGCTAGTGGTTTATCAATCTTTTTTATTTTCTCAGAGAACCAGCTCTTGGTTTCAGTAATCTTTTGGATTGTTTTTTTGGGTTTCCATATCATTAATTTCCGCTCTAAGTTTTATTATTTCTTTCCTTCTGCCTGGTTTGGGCTCCTTTTGATGGCCGTTTTCTAAGATCTTAAGCTGTGAAGTCAAGTTATTTATGAGGCCCTTTCTTCATTTCTGAGAAAGGCTTGTAGAATTATAAATTTTTCCCTTAACACTGCTTTTGCTGTGTTCCACAAGTTCTGGTAGCTCATGTCTTCATTCTCATTTGTTTCCAGGAATCCTTGGATTTCTTCCTTGATTTCCTCTCTGACCCACCTGTTATTCAACATTGAGTTGTTTAATTTTCAGGTATTTGATTTGATTCTCTGTTTCTTTGTGTGATTAACTTCTATCTTCAGTGCATCGTGGTCTGAAAAGACAGTTGATACAACTCAATCTTCCTGATTCTATTGAGGTATGTTTTATGGCCTAGCACGTGGTCTATCTTGGAAAATGTTCCATGTGCACTGGGAAAGGATGTGTATTAAGTTTTGTGGGGATCAAAAGCCCTGTATACATCTATTAGCTCTCTCCCTTCCATTTCTTTTTTCAAAGTCAGTACTTCTTTGGTGAGTTTTAGTTTTGTTGATCTATCAAGAAGTGATAGGGTGGTGTTGAATTCTCTGACTACTATTTTGCTGTTACCAATGCCCTCCTTGAAATCTATTAGCAATTGTTTTAAGTATTTTGCTTATGCTGTATTGGGTGCGTATACGTATATGTCTAGGAGTGTGATTTCTTCCTGATGTGCATATCCTTTATTATTAAAAAAGCAACCTTTGTTGTCCCTTCTAATCTTTTTTATCCTGAAATTTATGTTGTCAAATACTAGTATGGCTACCTTGGGTTTTTTTTTTGAGGGAGTTGTTTGCTTGAAGGATTGTTTTCCATCTTTTGACTTTGAGACTGTGTTTCCTCTGACTGTTCAGATGTGTTTCTTGTAGGCAGTAGAATGTTGGGTTCAATCTTTTTTATCCATTTTGCCACTCTGTGTCTCTTAATTGATCCATTTAGACCACTGACATTGAGACAGATTATTGTCATGGGGTTTTGTGCCATCTTTCTGTAGAGGTTTGCTTGTAGGGGTTTTTCTTGTCTTACAGTAGTACCTTTAGTCCTTTTCTCAGATGGTTTTCCCAGAGAAGTACTGTAAATCTAAGGGGTGCTTCTTTATATGTGATTTATTTCTTTGACCTCGCTGCTTTCAGTACAGTGTTTATGTCTGTGATATTGTCGTTCTGATTATAATATGTCTTAGAGTCTTTTATTAGGGTTTCTTTTAGCTGGTACCCTTTGGGCTTCTTGGTCTGGATGACTGCATTCTCCAGCTCTGGGAACTTGATAAGTTATCAGCAATGATGTTTTTAAATGTTACTACTTCACTGTGGTCGCCTCTCTGTCCTTCAGGTACTCCGATGACTCTTAAGTTGTTCCTCTTGAGTTCATCCCCTAGGTATCTTATTTGCCTAAGCGCTATTTTGAGGTCTTTTCCCAATATATGTCATTTCCTGTATGCTTTCTGCAGCTCATCTTCAAGCTCACTGATTCTGTCTTTGGCTGTTGTCATTCTACTGTTGAGGGCGCCAACATTTTTCATTTCATCTACCAAATCCTTTATTAATGACACTTCTGTTTGTACCTTTCTTATTTCTGCTCTCATTTCTCCCTGTATTTTGCTGACTGTCAGTTTCACTGTTTCTTTCATGTCCTCCTTTAATTTACTGGATGCCTCTTCCACTGTTTGTTAAAGCTCATTGAACATCTTCAACATTTCACCTCTGAATTCTTTATTGGAAAGATTGTACTTATGGGTGTTCCCTGTTGAAGCTTCAGGGTTCTTTTCTTCATCCACTCCTCATGGTGGGGATTTGTGCTGTTTCTTCATGCTGCTGCAGTATTATGGGCATGGGTCCCTCCAGTTCACTCTCACTGACCCCCCTCTCACTGGAGGGAGGATTCTAGATGGGCTCGGTCCACGGTGATCTTCTTTTTCCCGCTTTAAGAATACTACCTTTGTTGGTGCTCCTCTGTGCTTTATGTGAGGCCACTAGTGCAGCTTTAGGCGATGTGTTCTTTTATATTAGACTTGTTCAGATTCTTGTATTCACCATTGTTTTGGTGAGTTTTCAGTTTTGGGATTGGAAAATACTAGAGGACTTTTGACCTAATGTGTTTGGGATTGCCAAGCTGTCCTGTTAGTCAGAATTAGGTTCTGGAGTCTGAGATGTGAATCCAAAGTGCTGAGAAAGCGAAAACTGCGGCCCAGTGAGTGGCTGCCCAGAGGCTATGCCCATGCACCACTGTACTTGTGGGGGGAGGGGTCGCTTTGGTGCCTGCCTGGGGCTTGCAGTTCACTGATGAAGCAATTTTAAGACATGTGGGGTTCCCACCACCATGCTGAGACCACTCTCCGCACACCTGAAGGTACCGGCAGAGGGACAAAGCCACGTGGGTTCCGGGGCCGAGATCTCCAAGCCTACTTGGATTGGAGTCGAGCATCCTCCACCCAGATCCTCCAAATTCCAGTAGGCAGGGGTCACACCCACCAACTGGCCCCCTGGCGCCGTGTAATCCCATCAGCGGCCAAGACTCTGAGACTATAAAAACCAGCTCCTGGAGGAGAAGAGTGCAGTCTCCTGCCCCCGCGCCTGGCTATTCCTCGTCGGAGCCCCTTGGAGGGGAGCGGGTTGAGCTTTCCTCCCCGCCCTGGCCAGGGCCCCGGCAGCCGAAGACCTCCAGGACCAGCCACCACCATGCTGAGACCACTCTCCGCACACCTGAAGGTACCGGCAGAGGGACAAAGCCACGTGGGTTCCGGGGCCGAGATCTCCAAGCCTACTCAGATTGGAGTCGAGCATCCTCCACCCAGATCCTCCAAATTCCAGTAGGCGGGGGTCACACCCACCAACTGGCCCCCTGGCGCTGTGTAATCCCATCGGTGGCCAAGACTCTGAGACTATAAAAACCAGCTCCCAGAATCGCGCGGCCGCAAATGCGGCCGCGCGACATCTTATTATGACATCTCATTCCTACTTTGACAAACTGGCAGGCTACCGAATGTAGCCTGCCCACACGGCAGAGTGTGGCAAACTCCCTGTGGTGCACCCATTATGCCAAATACGAGTAACAATGATGGGTCTCATTCTCCTAAAGAGCCTTGAATATAACCTCAGGGCCAGGATGAAGGAGACGTTTCTGGGGCCTGCTCGAGGCAATCGACGAATAACAGGATGATCTGTGATCTGTGTGATCTGTGATCTGTGGGGTTCCCTGTGGCCAGGGCACCTCGGCGGAGAAGGGGGCTTTTCAGGTTCTCAGGGTCTGGTAGCTGGGCACTGTGATATAGTATTTTCATGTTGTTAGATTGATATATTATTCATTATAAAGTATTTTACAATATCAGTTATTTTTCCAGTGATCTATAAATTATTTAAGAGTTGTTAAGGTCAAGCATATTTTAGGAAGATTAAGCTATTGATCTCCTATTTATCTGCAGTTATTTATATGATACAGATGTCTTGATACTCATTGGCATTTGATTTGTAACATTATAATGTAGTTAAATTAAATATATTCATATAAATGCATTTGCTAATGAACTTTGGACCAAGATCCCAATGTTTTAATCTTCTCTTTCCAGCTGATTGCTTTGTTGTTTGAACTCTTAATTTCAAAGTGACTTAAGTTAGAATCGATCATTAAATATGTGGATTGGGTGTAAATTGGCTCTATTAGGCACTCATAAGAACATATGATATATCTTCTTGAGGAATAGTTTTTTTAATTTTCATTAAAAAAAAACCAGTAGAGGTTTTTCTGGCTATATATTTTAGTATTTACTTCCTTTCATTTAATTAATTAATTATGCTTTAGTTCTAATTTCCTATTATTTAATTTGATTATATTTTAGTACCCACTTCTCATTTAACTAACATATATACTTATAATATGTATAATTAAGTGTACAAATATATAAAATATATTAATTATGCGTAACTATATTTAAATTGTATATTAATAAGGATATAGAAGAATTTAGGAAATAAAAAATATTTCATGATCATTTATTGAAAAAATTAATATTGTCAAAATGACCATTTTACTTAAATTACTGAGTGGATTCCAAGCAATCTCTATTCAAGTTCAAATGACTTTCTTCTAGGAGTTAGAACAGTCAATAATAAAGTTTGTATGGAATCATATCATGGCAGAGCCTGGCAAGCTACCCGTGGTGTATTTGATATGCTAAAAACAGTAGCAGTAACAGGTCTCATTCCCCTGACCCTGAAAGAGCCTCCAATACAGCAGCATTGGGAAAGATGAGTAAGAAGAGGCTGCTAAAATCTCAGGGCTGGGATGAATGGAGATGTTACTGGCACCCGCTCAAGTAAATCAATGAACAATGGGATGACAGTGATATAGTGATAATTTATTGTGTGCTGGGGATCAAACCCAGGATCTCACACTTGCAAAACAAAGTGCTCTATTACTGAGGTACAACCTTGGTCTCCGTTTACTTTTAATCTATAGGTGTTTTTAGTCTTACTGTGTTGCTTATAAACAACGCATACATTTAAAAAAATTTAATCTGGTAACCTGTGTTCAAAAGTACTCTTATTTGGTACTTTCTGTTCACTTTGACTTCTGTTAAAGTCTGTTAAAGTCACTTTAATGTTCTCTAGATAGCATCAGAATATTTTTATGTATCCATCACCTGTAATGATTTTGAAATTTTATATTTTTTCTGTGCTTTTGGTGATAGTTCTTATATTTCTTACAAGCTTCTTTAATAAGTCTGAAAATTATTAGTTTTGCTACTTTTCTCTTAAAGAACGTAATGCCTAATTGGCACTTCATCCCACACATTATAGTTCTGCAGCAATTTGGTACCATCTTTCTTTTGTGGATTCCATGCATAGTGTTGTAGTTTGGTTGGAATAATTAGTTTTTTGGTGACTGGCTGTTTTATTTGTTTCTCTGTTAATTATAGCTTCTTGCATCTCATTCTTTCCTTCTGAACTGAATTTCCTCTTCTTGAATAGCTTTAAAAAAATTTAACATTTATTTACTGTTACTGTGTCTGGCATATCGAATACTCGAGGTAGCTTGCCGGGCTCTCCGAGAGGGGCGGAGGAATCGAACTCGGGTCGGCCATGTTGGCCGCTTGTAAGGCGAACGCCCTACCCGCTGTGCTATCGCTCCAGCCCGGCAAGCTACCGAGAGTATTCGATATGCCAGACACAGTAACAACAAAGTCTCCAATGGAGACGTTACTGGGCCTGCTCGAGCAAATCGACGATCAGCGGGAGGGCCTTTACCTTTACCTTTACCTTTAACATTTATTTAACATAAATGTTAAATGTAACATGTTAACATGTTACACTTAATATGTTTACATGTAGCATGTTAACAATTTAACATAAATTGAGGGTTTATTTGTGGTAAAAAAGGCCCTCCCGTTGATCGTCGATTTGCTCGAGCGGGCCCAGTAACATCTCCATTGGAGACTTTGTTGTTACTGTGTTTGGCATATCGAATACTCTCGGTAGCTTGCCGGGCTCTCCAAGAGGGGCGGAGGAATCGAACTCGGGTCGGCCATGTTGGCCGCTTGTAAAGCGAACGCCTAATTCCTTTTATTGAAAATTAAAAATATTTTTTTATGGTTTGCTTTTGTGGTCACAACCAGCAGTAGGCCTCTGGCATGTAAAACATGCACCCCAACATTTTGAGTTCTCTTGTTGGTTCCCCTTCTCTTCTTTTATTCTTTTACTTAAAAGTATTAGTTTGTTCTGATATTTAAATAATAGTTTTGTTGTATTAAAAAGTAAACCCAGTTTGACAGCGCTTGAGGATATTCTTGTATTTTTTTTCTGTCATTGATTATTCTTGTTTAAAAGTTGTCCATCTATCTTGCCATTATTTTTCTCTTTGGTTACTTTTAAGAGAAGTTTTGCCTTAATGAGGTTAGTTTTGGATCTCATTTAATTTATTCTGTTAAAGATTCCTTTTATTTCCTGCATTTCCATAATCATGTTTTGGATCAATTTTGGATCATTAGTGTCCATTATTCTATGATTATTGCATCTCCCATTCTCTATCCTGTTTCTCCTAGAGATGCATTTATTGGAGTTCATCATTCTGCTATCCATGCTTCTTAGCCCCTCATTTATAGTTCTGTGTCTTTAATTTTTTTTCTTACAATTGAGTAGTTTTCCCTTTTGTAATCTGGTTTACCATTCATTCTTCAGATGTATTTATCTAGGTGTTTTAGCAGTTTGTTGGATTTGTCAAGATATCATTTGTTAAAGTTATATTTAGTAATTTTTAAAGTTTATTTTCTATTAAATATTTTTTTTATCATTTATTTTACCTATTTAATCACTTCAAACATCCGAAGAGGTTTTTGGAGTTTAATCCTGTCCTACCTTGTAATTGCTGTTTTCTGGCAGATTGCATCTTGTTCCATGTTGTGAGTTTGCCTTTGACCATGTTTTATGGGAATATTACTGTAGGGCGTAGGTTGTGGATGCATTCCCATGGAATAGATGTTTGTTTGCTTTTGCCATGTGTCCATGGATATTTCAACCTTGCTCCAATTTTAAGTTTGTTTCTAACATGAGTGTTCCCAGAGAAAATAATTTAGAGCTAACTCAAACTTAAACTACTGTAACGTGTTCACAGTTACACATTCATAGCACAGCGGGTAGGGAGTTTGCTTGCACGCAGCCCACCCGGACCAACCCCGGTTCGATTCCTCCACCCCTTTCAGAGAGCCTGGCAAGCTACTGGGAGTAACACGCCCGCACAGCAAAGCCTGGCAAGCTAACCGTGACATATTCAATATGCCAAAAACAGCAACAAGTCTCACAATGGAGATGTTACTGGTGCTTGCTCGAGCAAATTGATGAACAACGGGAGGACAGTGCTATACAGCGCTATTTTAAAAATTTATTTATTTATTTCTTAGTGAAACGCCATGAGGTACATTCTTAGGACAACTTAATCTTACTCTATAAACCCAGGTTAAGAGAGACCAATTTTCTTTTCTTGATGAGTACTGGCAAATAGCTAAAGTAAATCTACTATTCCTGTATTTATGGTCCTTGGGGCTTTCTATCATTTTCTTGCAAATTAATAAAAATGTTTGTTCTGTTTTACTTAGACTTCAGTAGCAAGGGATTTAGGGGAAACTAAGTGTGCCAGAGGGAAATCATTTCCATGTATTTTAAAATAAATCATATATTCAAAATTTTGATGTGGAAACATTTCAGTATGCATCTTACATGTAATAGATTTCATGGGAAGAAATGCAGCCAATGTGGCCGACTTGAGTTCGATTCCTCTGCCCCTCTCAGAGAGCCCGGCAAGCTACTCAGAGTATCTCGCCCGCAGGGCAAAGCCTGGCAAGCTACCTGCAACATATTCAATATGCCAAACACAGTAACAAGTCTCACAGTGTTACTGGGTCTGCTCAAGCAAATTGATGAACAATGGGAGGACAGTGACAGTAATGGTAAATAAAAATGAGTTATTTCTTTTTTTTTTTTGCTTCTTGGGTCACACCCAGCGATGCACAGGGGTTACTCCTGGATCATGCACTCAGGAATTACTCCTGGCGGTGCTCGGGGGAACATATGGAATGCTGGGAATCAAATCCGGGCCGGCCGCATGCAAGGCAAACACCCTATCCAATGTGCTATCACTCCAGCCCCCGAGTTATTTCATTTTAAAAATTACCTGAGAACATTTTGTTCTATGTTTGCATTGGAGATTTATTGACAAACAGGGTCATTTAAAAATATTTATTTTTATTTATTGTACGTTAGGTCATTACAATAGTGCTAAAATTTATGGTAATGGTATGCAAAGTTTATACACTCAACAATCACCAAAGTGCCCATGACCCTTCATTCTGATCCCACAGTACCCCTAGTTAGGTTTTCACGTACCAACCCACACTTCCCCAACTTGATAAATGGTTTTGTATCCAGTGCCAAGAGTTGCCTTTTTCTCATAGTGTCTATTCTTTTCACTTGATCACTTGATCACTTGACATTCCATTACACATCAATTTGCTCAAGCGGGCGCCACTAATGTCTCCACTCATTCCTGTCACATGCTAGTTAGCTCAGTGGCATCTGCTCACTCCAGGAACAGGAAGAGCCTCAAACGAATCATTCAGGGTCTTGACAAAGAAGTCTGACCATCTCGTAGGTGGATGGCCACATGATCTTTTGACATCCCGTGGAATACAGTCGGTAATGACTATGGTCCAGCGGTCATTTCCAAATCGCATTACGTGTCCAGCCCATCTGATTTTTGATGGCTTGGCAAACAAGACAGTGTCCCTGATTCTCAATCATCAATGTAGGTTGGAACTCCAGATTCCTTCTCTCACTTGAGTGAAGCACAGCTCTTTCGATTCCTTTCTGGGAGACATGAATAGCCTTCTCATCCTGTTTTCGTAGGACCCAGGTCTCTGAGGCTTATGTTAGTGCAGGGAGAAGGATGGAATCGAAGAGATGTGCCCGGAGCCTGAGGTTCTTTGTCCTCTTAGCTATTTCTTCAGTGCTCTTGAAGAAAGAGCCAAGCTTCTCTCTTCCTCCTGCGCAACTCAGGTGCCAGGTCATTCGTCATGTTGAGTTCTTGACCTAGATACACATAACTGTTACATTCGTGTTGCATTCGGAGATGTTCATTCCATTGAGAGCGAATAGAACGTCAGGAGCAAGACCATTTCTCATAAACATTGTTTATGTGAGATTCAGCTGTGGTGCGACATTTCCACACTCACGGTTGAAGTCGGCCAGCATTTGTGCCACTTGGCTAATGTTTGATGTTATTAGAACGATGTCATCAGTGAAGCAGAAGTGGTGTAGTTGCTGACCATCTATATTCATTCCCATTCTTTCCCATTCGAGTCGTCGCATGACGTTCTTTAGGGTTGCACTGAAGGGTTTCGGTGAAATGGTATCACCCTGCCAAACCCCTCTCTTGACATGGATGATCCCTTCCTTGTAGAATGGTGAGATCCTGGTAGTGAATCCATAATACAGCTCACGGAGGATCCTAATGTATTGAGTTTGAACGCCCTGTTTGGCCAGGGCTTCGATGACCGCTTCAGTCTCAACAAATCAAAGGCCTTCTTTAAATCAATGGACATTAGACAGAGAGGCATCTTAAACTCCCGAGAAACCTCAATGAGTTTTGTTACTGTGGATATGGTTGATCATGCTGAATCCTTTTTGGAACCCGGCTTGCTCGCATGGTAGTTCTTCATGCAGTTTTCTGCCAATTCTATTTAGTATGACTTGAGTGAACAGCTTGTAGATGACAGACAACAGGCAGATCGGGCAATAGTTGCCAATGTTGTGGATGTCTTCTTTCTTGTACAGTAGAACAGTCCTGCTGGTTTTCCATTGGGATGGAACTTTGCATTCAGACAGGTTATCTAGTGAAGAGCTGAGCCAGTGTATTGATGAGTATTGACGGCGGATTATTCAGGTGTTCGGGTCTGACCTTGTCTGGGCTGGGTGCTGTTTGCTTCTTAACCGAGGAAATGGTGTCTTGGGTTTTGGAACTGAAAACATTAGAAATGACATATTCATCCTGTGGAATTTGGTATGTGGACAGGTGGATGTGGTTATCGAAGAGATCTAAATAAAGTCATGAATAATATCCATTGCCCTTCTGGAAGATGTGATAGATTCATCAGGAAGTCGGAGGGCAGTTATCTTGGTCTTGTAGTTGGTGAAGGACAGGCAGATGTTGCAAATGCTTTTCCTGGCTCCTGCCACATCTGCCAGCACTGCTGCTCTTCTCTCTTTGGGTCTTCCTTTATCGCTTCTTTGCAAGCTCGGACATTCGCTTGTGGTTGCCTATTTTTTTTATCTCTCTATATTCCACAGAGTGAGATCGTTTAGCATTTTTCGTTCTTTCTCTGACTCTTTGCTTAAAATGACATCCATGTGCAGAGGACTGCAATATTCCATCTGTTCTTAGAGCTGCATAGTGTTTCATTGAATATGTGTGTATGTGTGTATGTGTGTATATATATATATATATATATAAATATGCATATATACATTTACCACATTTTGATTCATTCTTTTGTTGTTGGACATATGGTTTGTCATCACACTCTGGCTATTGTACTAAGTGAAGTACTGATCTTAAGTGTGCATGTATTCTTTCAAATTAATATTCTTGTGTTTGGGCAGTAGATGTCAAGAAGTGGAAACATTGGGTTATATGGGAATTAAATTCTGACTTTTTAGATTACTCAATATTGTTTTTCATAGAGGCTGAACCATAAGATAGTTCCACCAATAATGGAGGAGGGCTCTTCCTCATTGCATCCCTGCTAAAAGGGATGGTTTCCAGTCTTTGATATATGCCATTCTCTCCAGTGTGAGATGATACACCATTGCTTATTTGATTTTCATTTTCATAATAATAAGTGACGATGAACACTTTTCTAAATCCTATGAACCATCCATAGGGCTGGAGTGATAGCACAGCGGTAGGGCGTTTGCCTAGCATGCAACCAACATGGCCGACCCGAGTTCGATTCCTCCGCCCCTCTCAGAGAGTCTGGCAAGCTACCGAGAGTATCTCGCCCACACGGCAGAACCTGGCAAGCTCCCCGTGATGTATTCGATATGCCAAACACAGTAACAACAAAGTCTCCAATGGAGACGTTACTGGGCCCGCTAGAGCAAATTGATGATCAACGGGAGGGCCTTTACTTTACTTTACTTTACTTATGAACCATCCATATGACTTCTTTGGGGAATATATCATGGTCATTAAATACAAAATTTTGTAGTAAAACCTTAAAGACAATAAATATGGCATAATAATAATGAAGGATATGTGCGTATTTATGAGACCCATTATAAATATAAATATAAATATTCCCCTGACCCTGAAAGAGTCTCCAATACGGCAGAGTTGGGAAGGATGAGTAAGGAGAGGCTGCTAAAATCTCAGGGCTGGGATGAATGGAAACATTACTGGTGCCCTCTCGAGCAAATCGATGAACAATGGGATGACAGTGATACAGTGATGTGTGTATTTAAGGAAACAACAAATGAAACTCAATGTCAGGTGGATTATTTAAATTATATTAATTTACTTAGCTGAAATATTCTGGGATTTATTGTTCAAGTTCATTTAGATTGACATGCTCAGAAAATGTCATTAGAATAGGCCTCTTTTCATCTCTTGGTTCTACTTATATTCAGTTTAGTCTTAATTCTCTTTTGGCTCTTTCCCTCATCATGAGAAGATATTTTCCAACAACCCAGTTAAAGAAAATTTCTTTTTCTCTAATCTAGATAATTTTCTGGAATGGTGATTTATTGACTTGTTATAGCTCACCTGTCAATCCTTGACTAGGTCATATAGCCAAGCCGTGGTGTGCTTTTATTAGTCTGTTTCCTGGAGTTGTGAAGTGAGGTCAGATTTAAGCCAGTACCATAGGAGGAAAGCAGTTCTCTGGAAAAACAAAACAAAACAAAACAGGGGAATCTCATTTTTAAAAAAATGAGAGTGGAAACTGGGCTCACAAAGTATAACAAACAAATGTTCACCTCACCACCAATAGCCTATTTAACTTGTTTGTTTGTGTTTGCTGTTTATTTTAGGACAGTGTTGAATTTAGAAACATCTGCAGTCATTTGGCTCTACAAATCGAAGGACAGCAGTTCGACAGAGATTTGAATGCTGCTCATCAGTGTTTGAAGACAATAGTCAAGAAGCTGATTCAGTCACTTGCTAATCTTCCTTCCGATGCCCACATGGTAGCCTGTGCTTCCTTGAGACAGATTTTACAGAATCTCCCAGACATATGAATTCAAGTAGACTGAAATAAAATGATAGCTAGCACTGTTAAGAGATTGGGGACCATCCCAACTGAATCTACATATGATGAAGGTTTTTCCTCCCATTCTGGAGACTTGATAGCATAGAGAGCTGTTTAACCAGCGTTATCTGTAACTTTCAGAATTAAAGCATGTTGGTGACTTTTTTAAGCATTATTTCCCATTTTAAGTACCTTGACATATTTGATAACTTTCTGATTATGATATGTTCTACTTTGTGAAACTGTTTTGATTATATCATAAATATATTTCTTCATATTAATATTCATTTTGATTGACTATATTTATATTAATGTAGGACTTTAAGATTTAGTATAGCTATTTATATAATTAAAGCTCACAATTCTTAAATTATATTGAATAGATGGGATATTTGCTAATTGATATGATCTATTTACTACTTCATTTAATGTTATTGGAATGACCTTTAGTTGTTTTAGGGTCATATACGTCAATAATTATGGGTTTCAATTCTTGAAATTAATAACTCACTGTTGGATAGGATTGAAACTATTTCTAAACCTTGTGTTTTATACATTCAAAATGATTATAAGCTATGAAGTGTCAAGAATATATGATATAGAAATACAAAGTATAATGCCATTTCTCATGGAAACACTTAGTTCTTCTTAGGATTTATAAAATTCTGGTTAAAGTAAAAAGTTCTTGTTAAAAATGGAGGAGGAAATGGAGAAGCTGGCATGTTTTGATAAATATTTAGAAATAAGAAGAGAAGGGGTGGCTTTTTTGCAATAATGATCTGTACTTGTTAAGGAAAAAGTAAATTTCTATTATTTAGTGATGACTGTGTTGAGAACCAAAGTAAGTTAAATTTTTTATTTTTCTTTAAAATTTTGATAGAAATGGCATAATAGAAAAAAATCACTGAAATGTATACACTGAGTGTGTTTTTAAAAAAGGAATTGTAACCTGGGTATGTATGGTGAGAGCATAACAACTATTAAGAAATAAAGTATTCATAACAATCTAAGTATTTTTTATTTACACCTACTGTAATCCTAGTTGGCACCAAAAATTTTCTTCCAGAATTAGAAAAAATATTGCTTTTATTTAAAAGTATCTTAAAAGTTCCATAGGAGAGAATTAGATACAGGAGATGACTGCATTCTAAATGAAAATGAATAGTGTTGTGTGTTTGTGTGTAAACGTGTGTGTGTGTGTGTATACATACATGAAGGGAACATTTATGTATGAGGGCACAGTGAGTAAAAACCACATTTATTTCTTGGGAACAACCTTTGACTTTTAGTTTTCCCATTCTTAGAGAACTTTGTATTGTGGGAGTCTTGCTTGTATTTATGGTGCTCTCTTTTCTCAAAAAAATTGCCTTCAGACTACGATTGTTAAAAGGCTGACTTCTATTGTACTTATATAATTCTAAATAAATATTGTTTTGAATTTTTCCTACCACAAAAATATCTTGCCTTTTTCTATTATTATGTTCTTTTTTCTCTCTTTGCAATGAGCTTTCCTTAGAATAATTCTCTGCTTATTCCTCAAGGCCTGGTTTACCTGCTACCCATCTGTAAACCCACCTGGAACATCCTAGGTTATGGTTTGTGTCCTCTGAATTCACATAAAACATATTTTGTGCAGTTGCACAAAATTTATTTATTTTTACTGAAATTTATTCACATATTATCTTTTGCATAACTATTGATATATCTGCTGCCAAATCGGCTTGAAGAGAACAGGATTTCTTATATAGATTATAAAACCCCTTCCCATTCCACTAGAAACTATAGGGAATTTTCACTTGGTTTCTTAAAACAATCTAATTGCTGGTTGGGTTAGAAGAAGGATTTTGGATGACAGTAATGAGTTCAGACAAAAGAATGGGTCTAGATTAAAGCCTCATGTGCGCTAGATGCCCACAGAATTCCAGCTATGATACAGCAACAAAGAAGAAAATCGGCTGGAGGGCCCCACAGCTCCCGGAGAATGCTCTGGCCCCAAACAGAGCTGATATCACTGGGAGGTCCCACATGGGGTAGGTGCTGCCGTCCCGCCTTCTCCAGATGGAATCCCGGTAGCCATGAGCTTCTACAAGCATGGCTCTGGCATGCGGGTACCAGGACATTTTTTCCGAACTGCAATGGGGCTGCCCCAGCTCTCAGGCAACCTCTGATTTTGGAAGTCATGCCCACAACTTGCCCCCCCAGCGCCATCTTACAACACACAGCAACAAAGAACAAAACCGGCTAGAGGGCCCCACAGACATTTCCTTATATGCAAAGTGATCAATGGAAAGTAAATCATCCAACATTTCTCCCTGAAAATCAGGCTTGACTCTTTTGCAAACCACAATACCCAAAAGGAGAGAGAGAACAAAGGGGAATGCCCTGTCACAGAGGCAGAGTGGGATGGGGCCTGGGGGGGTGGGGGGTGGGAGGGATAATGGGATCTGTGGTGGTGGGAAATAGGCACTAGTGGAGGGATGGGTATTTGATCATTGTATAATTGAAACCCAAGCACAAAATTTGTAAGTCTACAACTGTACCCCATGGTTTCTCACTAATAAAAATTAAAAAAAAAAAAGAATGGGTCTAGTCACAGACAAGTAGAGGAAAGTTGATAGTTTCATACCTGGGTTAGTCTTCTCCACCCAAGGTAGCAATTGGAGAAAAGACCTATCAATAACCCCCTCTCCCCTCAACATCTAAATTGTTGAAAAACAAAACATCTTTAAACAAGAGTCACTGTGCTTCCTATTGGGATAAAAGTAAATACCAAAACAGCCAGTGTCCCAGTCACCTTCTCGGACTCAGACTATCCCTGCCCCCTCCTCCGACTGCCGCCCTGGTGGGGCTGCAGTTATTTTACCCATACCTAGAAATCTGGTGTCAAATCTCAGTTTCCATACCACCACAACAACATGAAGAAACAGCACAAATCCCTACCAAGAGGAGAGGACGATGTAAAGAATCCGAAGCCTCAATGGGCGTTATTCACAAATGTGAGCTCTTTGATAAAGAATTAAGATGAACTATTGAAGATGTTCAAGAACTCAAAGAAACAGTGGAACAGATATAATTAAATTAAAGGAGGACATGAAAGAAACAATGGATCGGACAATTGAGAAATTACAGGAAGAAATAAAGCAGAAATTGAAAAGCTACACACAGAAGTGTCACGAATAAAGGATTTGGTAGATGAAATACAAAACTCAACGTGTGCCCTCAAAAGTAGGATGGCTACAGCAGAAGACAGAATCAGTGCGCTTGAAGATGAGCTGCACAAAGCCTACAGGCAACAAGAAACAATGGGAAGAGACCTCAAAATAGAACTAGGGTGAATCAGAGTCCTAGGGGATGATTTCAAGAGGAACAACATTAGAATCAATAGAGTACCAAAGGACAGGGAAGCAATATCAATGAAAAAGTCGCAGTTAAAGAAATCATTGAGAAACGTTACCAGAGCTGGAGAATGCAGGCATTCAGATTCTAAAAAAGATCCTAACAAAAAAACTCCAATGCATATCGTGTTAGAATGCTGGATGCCACAGATAGAGAAACAATACTGCAAGCAGCAAGGTCAAAGAAGGAAATCACATATAAAGGAGCACCTGTTAGATTCACGGCAGACCTATCAGAGGAAACCCTCCAAGCACGAAGGCAATGGTGGGATATAATGAAAAAACTCACTGAAATGAATCCCTCACCAAGAATACTTTTATCTGGCTAAATTCTCACTCAAAATTGAAGGAGCGGTATGGTATACTATTTTGTGGATAAACAACAGCTCAGGAACTTCATAGACTCAAAACCAAACCTCAAAGAAGGGCTAAAGGGGCTACTGTAAGACAAGAAAAACCCCTACAAACACAACAAATCCTTACAGAAAGATGACACAAAACCCCATGACAATAATTTCTCTCAATGTCAATGGTATAAATTCACCAATTAAGAGACACAGAGTGGCAAAATGGATTCAGAGACTGAATCCAACATTCTGCTGCCTACAAGAAACACATCTGAATAGTCAGAACAAACACAGACTCAAAGTCAAAGAATGGAAAACAATCCTGCAAGCAAACAATCCCCTCAAAAAAGCTGGGGTGCACTTACTAGTATCAGACGACATAGATTTAAAATTAAAAAAGATTAGAAGGGAAAGTGAAAGCCATTTTTTATTAATCAAGAGATATGAACAGCAGGAAGAAATCACATCCCTAAATGTGTACGCATCCAATGAGGGACCAGTCAAATACTTACAACAACTGCTAACAGACCTTAAGAAGGACGTTGCAAGTAAAACACTAGTAGTTGGAGACTTGAACACCGCCTTATCATCTCTGAATAGATCAAGAAGATTAAAACTCAGCAAGGAAATAATGGCTCTGAAGGAAGAAGTAGAAGAGAGAGGGCTAATAGAGCTATACAGGAATTTACATACCCCCACCTCAAAAGAATACACATTCTTGTCCAATACACATGGAACATTTTCCAGAATAGACGATATGCTTGGCCACAAATCATACCTCAACAGAATAAAGAAGATAGGCATTGTATCAACTATCTTTTCAGACCACGATGCACTGAAGATAGAGGTTAATCATGTACAGAGCAGAAAACCCAATCAAACACCTGGAAATGAAACAAATCAATGTTGAACAATGAGTGGGTCAGGAAAGAAATCCAGAAAGAAATCAAAAGATACCTGTAAACAAATGAGAATGAAGACACGAGCTACCAGAACCTGTGGGACACAGCCAAAGCCATGTTAAGGGGAAAATTTATAGCTCTGCAAACATTTCTCAGGAAGGAGGAAAGGGCCCACAACTTGACTTCACAGCTCAAGATCTTAGAAAAGGACCAACAAAATGAGTCCAAACCAGGCAGAAGGAAAGAGATAATAAAACTTAGAGCAGAAATCAACGACATGAAACTCCCCCCCCAAAAAAAAATTCAAAAGATCAATGAACCAAGAGATGGTTCTTTGAGAAAATAAAAAAGATTGATAAACCACTAGCAAGGATCACAAAGAAAGAGAGAGAGAACCTTAATAAAACTAATCAGAAATGAAAAGGGGGATATCACAACAGAAACCAAAGAAATTCAAAAGATCATCAGAATTTTTAAAAAATTTTATTGTATCACCGTGAGATAGGGTGACACAAGCATTCATGTTTGGGTTATAATCACACAATGATCAAAAACCCATTCCTCCACCACCAATATCCCCAGTGTACCCCCATTTCCCACCCTCTCCCTGTCTCCATGGCAGACATGATTCCCCATAATCTCTCTCTACTTTTGGGCATTATGGTTTGCAATACAAACACTGAGAGATTATCATGTTCGGTCCTTTATCTACTTTCTGCACACATCTCCCATCTCCACCGATTCCTTCAGCTATCATTTTCTTCTCTATTCCAGTTGCCTTTTCCCCTTTGCTCATGAGGCAGGCTTCCAGCTATGAAGCAATCTACCTTTCCCGTGTATCTACTATCCTTAGGTGTCAGCCTCATGTTATGTTGTTTTATACTCCACAAATGAGTACAGTCCTTCTATGTCTTTCCCTCTCTTTCTGACTCATTTCACTTAGCATGATACTCTCCATGTCTATCCATTTATAAGCAAAGTTCTTGACTTCATCCCTCCTGATAGCCGCATAGTATTCCATTGTGTAGATGTGCCAAAGTTTCTTTAACCAGTCATCTGTTTTAGGGAATTTGGGTTGTTTCCAGATTTTGGCTATTGTGAACAGTGCTGCAATGAATATATAGGTACAGATGTCATTTCTACTGTGCTTTTTTGCATCCTCAGGATATTTTCCCAGTATTGCGGGGTCATATGGAAACTCAATTTCTAGTTTTTGAAGGACTGTCAATATTGTTTTTCAGAAAGGCTGGACTAATGGGCAATCCCACCAAGAGTGAAAGAGTATCCTTTTTCCCCCATATCCATGCCAGCATTGGTTACTTTTGTTCTTCTGAATATGTGCCAGTCTCTTTGGTGTGAGATGATGTCTCATTGTTGTTTTGATTTGCATCTCCCTGATGGCTAGTGATGTGGAGCATTTTTTTGTGTGCCTTTTGGCCATTTGTATTTCTTTTTTGAGGAAACTTTTGTTCGTTTCTTCTCCCCATTTTTTGATGGGTTTGGAGGTTTATTCTCTTGTACAATTCTACTAGTGTCTTGTATATCCTGGATGTTAATCTCTTATCAGATGGGTATTGGGTAAACATTCTTTCCCATTCTGTGGGTTCTCTCTATATTTTGGTCACTGTTTTTTTTTCCAAGTGCAGAAGCTTCTTAGTTTGATGTATTCCCATTTGCTTGTTTGCTTCCACTTGCATGATCAGTGCTGTTTCATCCTTAAAGATGCTTTTAGCTTCAATGTCGTGGAGAGTTCTGCCTACATTTTTCTCTATGTACTGGGAATATATCCTGGAGAGGCAAGAAATACAGTTGAAATGACATCTGCACTTGTATGTTCATTGTTGCACTGTTCACAATAGCCAAAATCTGGAAAAAACACGAGTTCTCAAGAACAGATGACTGGCTAAAGAAACTTTGGCACACCTACACAATGGAATACTATGCAGTTGTTAGAAAAATATGAAGTCATGACATTTGCATACAAGTGGTTATATATGGAAAGTATCATGCTAACTGAAATGAATCAGAAAGAGAGGGACAAATATAGAAGGACTGCACTCATCTGGGGAATATTAAGTAACAGAATGGGAGACGAACACCCAAAAACAGTTGAGATAAGTACCAGGGGGGTCTGCTCCACGGCTTGGAGGCTGGCAGCACATGCTGTGGGGCAAGGCAGCTCAGATATAGAAGGGAACACCAAGTAAAGGGTGTTTGGAGGACTCACTTGGGATGCAATATATGCGCTGAAAGTAGACTATAGACCAAACACGATGGTCCCTCAATACCTCTATTGCAAACCACAACACTCTAAAGGAAAGAGAGAGCAAAAGAGAATGCCCTGCCACAGAGGCGGTGTGAGATGGAAGGATGAGGTGGTGGGAGGTTGGGAGGGCTACTGGGATCATTGGTGGTAGATAATGGGCACTGGTGGAGGAATGGGTACTCGATCTTTGTATAACTGAAACCCAAGCATGAAAGCTTGTAAGTCTACAACTGTACCTCATGGTGTTTCACTAATAATAATAATAATAATAGTAATAAGTTAATACCAAAACAGATTAAATTCAGTAGCAGAATGACTGGCAAAGAATTCCTCAGTAGTTGATATCAAATAAAAAATGAAAAATGGGGAATGAAACAATCAATGACTTTAAGATGAAGAAGTACAAAATGTCGTGGCAAATTCACACCAACACAGAATGAAATTATATAAAACAGAAAATGCAGGAGCAGAGAATTTTTCACCAAAGTGACTAAAGCTGTAAAAACAATTCCAGAGAGAGTAGATAAAAACAAAATCCAGAAAACCCCACAAAATTAAGAACTCCATAAAGCATCAGAACAGGCTCAATCATAAGTGTAACTGAAGCTAATTTCCACAGTAACTTAAATGAAAAAAAAGAGAAAGAATGTTTAGGACAAATGAAGACACCCTCTGAAAAACAGTCAGACTTTATTGGAGAAGAAAACAGAGATAATGGGTATACCAAAGTTTAGCATCAAAAAGGAAACAAAGTACCTATTCAAAGAAGTCATAACTGACTAGAGAAGTATAGGAAGATCATAGAACATCATCTTTAGAACAAATTTCTAAATGCAAAATGATGCACGCAAAAAGATATTATTGTCAAATCATACAAATTCAATGATAAAGAAAATATTAATGATTCCAAAGGAAATACCGTCTGATTTCTCAGCAGAAACTCTCCAGACAAGGAAAATGGAATGGTTTATACACAATTCTAAGAGACAAAACGACCCATCAAAGAATGTTGCACACTGAAAAATTATCATTCATATTTATGAGAATAAAGACCTTATATGATAAATAAAATTAATAGTATATTCTACTGTTAGTTCTACATTGCAAGAAGTGTTGAAAGGAGGTGTTATATGGAAAAAAGGAAAAAGCTAAAACAGGCAAAATCTTCAGTATCTTTATAAATAGTAATATAGAAACAAGAATATAATAAAATAACAAAATATAAAAATGAGTAGAATAAGGTGGAGCTTTTTCTATAGATGATAAGTTGATATTACCACAAATCTGTTTAGAAAGTCCCTAAAATGGGCCGAGTTGTACTCCATAAACAGACTTGGACAAACTGGTGACAAAACAGTACCTGCAGCTCTTATCCCTTCCTCATATGCTCTCTTTCTTCACTGCCTTCAATACATTTCTGAAAGTTCCATGAGCTCCATCAGTCTGATTCTGGTCTTTGGACTAACATATTGTGCTGACACAGAAACTACATTCAGGCATCCTTGACTAGGATCCTTCTTCTTTTCATTTTTCAAGTTGTCTCTCTCTCTCCTCACTTAGAACTACTCTTCTGACAATTCTTTCTAGTGTGAACTCATTAAACTGATCTAAATGAAGGTATTTGGAAGGTAAGAAATCTTCCAGATTCTTTTTTTTTATACAGAATTACAAGAATCAAGCTTTTTTTTTTGTCTAAAAATTTCCTTCAACATGGCAGTTCTATTTTTTTCGTTGTTCCTTGTGCTCTAGTGCCAGGTACTTATGCCATAAATCTATCTCAGAGGAGGATAAATTCTTTGCGTCCATGAGTTTCAAGGCACATTTAATTCAGCAGAACTTCAAATAAGATGTGTTCTGTACAACAAAAATCTGGGTATCCTCACCAAGGTTTCCAGGGTTCCATTCTACAGCCAAAAAATTACCACAGTCCTGGTTTCACTTAACTAAACATCAGAACCCAAAGCTTGGCTTGTTATAACTCTGGTGAGTGTTACCAGAGAGCTTACCTTTGTCTGATGTCACTTGTTTACTGCTATGCTCAATAGAATTGATATTTGAAGCTGACCCATAGTTTATAAATGGCTTCATTTTATATTTCCTTTACAAAACAGTATGAAATGTCTGTGAAGCATAAAGTGTATCTGGTAGAAAAATCAATTTACAACGAGTCTAGAAAACATTTCACAGAAAACAGCATTGACTTATGTTGGTGCAAAGAGAAGAAATGATGTTTTACACAGCTCCCTTTTCTTTCTTGAATGTGTTGCTCTACTTCTGAGTAGCACTAACATTGTAGCACTGTCATCCTGTTGTTCATCGATTTGCTCAAGCAGGCACCAGTAACGTCTCCAAACGTCCCTGTCACATGCCAGTGGAGTCCAGTGGCATCTGCTCACTCGAGTAACATGAAGTGAGACTTGTTGTTACTGTTTTTGGCATATCGAATATGCCATGGGGAGCTTGCTAGACTCTGCCGTGTGGGCGGGATACTCTCGGTAGCATGCTGAGCTCTCTGAGAGGAACGGAGGAATCGAACCCAGGTCGGCCATGTGCAAGGCAAACACTTCACCCGCTGTGCTATCTCTGCAGCCCGACTTCTGAGTAGAACTTAATAAGATAAGAGTATAGCTGTGCATGTGTGTGGGGGGTGGGGAGGGAGGGGAATAGTGGGGCTAGAATGAGGGAAGATAGAGGAGAAAGTACATCTGAGCTGGGTGCTCTGACTCCAAAATGTGAAATGGTTAAATAATTTGGAAAGTTACAGTCCTTGAGAATATACACAGTCTTACCTTGACGAGTTCATTAAATGATTTATTGGCTTGTTGACTTGATTTAATGAAAAAAAAATAGTGATTCTTACACGCGAAAATTTTTATTATCTGAAGTACTGGTGTAATAGTTATTTTTTACTAATCACATTTATTCCTCTCTCTCTCTCTCTCTCTCTCTCTATATATATATATATATATATATATATATCATCAAAACATTCTATTTCCAGTGGGAGACTTGACCTCCACCACCAGTAGCTCATGTGAAATGGGGAAGAGAGAGGTGGCAGCTTTGAGAAGAAAACCAACTCCTTTCCCTCTCTAGCTACTTAAGTCATCAAAGAAATGCCTGGAAAATTGAGGTCTGATAAGGGGCTATACTACAGTGGGTGCAGTGTTTGCCTTGCATGCTGCCAACCTGGGTTCAGTTCCCAGCATCTCATATTGTCCCCCAGGAACTGCCAGAAATACTTCCTGAGTACAGAGCCAGAAGTAATCCTGAGCATCTTCAGGTGTCCCTCCCCCCCTCCCCCCCAAAAAAAACCCCAAAAAGAGATATTTAGGACTGATGAGAGTCTGCAATGAGCCAATGCATGGCACTGACAACTGTGTTCTGCCAGGCCCACAAGACACAGTCAAACTGCACCGGAAACCCACTTGTTATGCATGGCATTATTCTTGTCTCCTGATTACATGGGGAGCTGTGGACTCAGGCTGCAGCGAGGTATTGCTTTTTGCAAGAAAGGAAAGTCAGTCCTGAATCTTACCCAGGATTTTCAGGTCATTGCTTTTCCCTCTCAGAAAAGAATTTCAGGAGGAAAATTTTGTAGGAGAATTGTGAAATAAAACAAGTTTATTGGGGAATAAAACAGGAGGACAGAGAGAGGTAAATAAAGATATGTGCCCAAGAGAGAACCCAGCTCTTGAAAAAGAAAAAAAACTCAAAGGAGAATTTTGGTGAAGGTTAGTTACCATAACCACCTTTGTTCTAGATTCTTTACACTAGTAGAAGTTAATAAAGATTTTCCTGGGGGAAAAGTTATTGGATTTCTGTGATCCATTCTTAAGTTCCTATTGCAGTCTTTGTCTAGGCATTCCTAGAACATCACCTCATAGGGATCCATCTGTGCTTGGGCCTGAAATTCTGCAGCTCACTGGTTTTCTGGGCTTCTGAGATGGGTCTTTTTTGTTAAAGGCCTGTATACCTCTGGCATGGCTTAGAATTCTGACAATGTCTGTCCTCCAAATACATTGAGGCCTCCCTATCTTCCTGCCTGCAACATATCTTTAAAGTCTTAGTTTCTTTAATAAGGCCAATGAATATTGTTCTCTGGTTACTTCTCTCAATTTTCATTTTCTCTTGATTCTCTAACAAATATTTATTAGACTCATATTTCCTGTGCAATTATGTATAACTCAGAAATGAATCATATGGGTGTGTGTATAGCAGGAAGACTAATCGCACTTTAATTAAACAGGTGAATGAATATGACTAAAGCTTTTCAAAATGCACATGAATATGAATAGAGTTCTTTCATTCATTTTTCTACCTCATGGCAATTTTGACTGAAAAAAAAATAAAGAAGAACCTATGCAATGATTTCCAGAGTAAGTAATCACCTCCTGGGTGGGGGGGGGGGGGGACAATGGAACCATGGGGGTGGGTGTGGAGGTGGTAACTTCACATGAAATCGGGATTACTATATATTTGCTGAATGAAGGTAAATTTCTAGAGCCAGAGTGAAAGAACAACAGGGAGGCACTTGCCTTGCATGTAGGCAACCAGGTTTGATCCCTGACACCCCATATGGTCCCTTGAGCACTTCCAGGAGAGATCCCTGAGCACAGAGCTAGGAGTAAGCCCTGAGTATCATCAGGTGTGGCCCAAAAACAAAATCAAAATAAAAAGTTAGATTTTATTTTTTCATATTTTTTAAAATTGAACCACAGTGATATACTCATTTACAAAGTTGTTCATGATTAGATTTCAGTCATATAATGTTCCAACACTCATCCCTTCACCCATGTACTTTTCCCACCACCAATTGTCTCAGTTTCCATCCCACCATTCCCCATCCCACCTCCTGCCACTTTGGTTTTTTTTGGGGGGGGGTACACCCGGCGATGCACAGGGTTTACTCCTGGCTTTTCACGCAGGAATTACTCCTGGCAGTGCTCGGGGGACCATGTGGGATGCTGGGAATCGAGCCCGGGTTGGCTGCGTGCAAGGCAAATGCCCTACCCACTGGATTATTGCTCCACCCCCCACCACTTTAGAAGGCACTTTTCTTCTCTCTTTCTTTCTCTCATCCCCTTTCTCTTTCCTTCTCTTTTTTCTCTCTTTCCTTCTCTCTCTCTCTCTCTCTCTCTCTCTCTTTCTTTTCAGGCCTTATGGTTTACAATACAGATAATGAAAGGTTATCAGATATATCCCTTTACCTGTGCCCTTCATTCCCCATACACTTGTGGCAAGCTTTGAAAAATTGACCTGTCCTCCTGGCCCCTGTTTATCCTCACCTTGGATATTACTCTCATAAGTGAATGCAATTATTCAATACCTGTACCTCTCCTTCTGACTCATTTCAATCAACATGATCATCTACATGTTAATCCATTTATAAGAAAATTTCATGACTTCATTCTTCCTAACAGCTGCATAATATTCCATTATGTAGATGTGCCATAGTTTCTTTATATAGTCATCCATTCTCGGGCATTTGGGTTGTTTCCAGATTCTGGCTATTGTGAATAGTTGCAATGAGAATTGAAGTGCAGATGACATTTCTGCTCTGTATTTTTGGATGCCCAGGTTATATTCCCAGAAGTGGTATTGTTGGGTCATATGGAAGCTCAATTTGCAGTTTTTCACCCAAAAATAGCCGAGATAAGTACCAGGAGGTTTACTCCATAGCTTGGAAGTCAGCCGCACACGTAGGGGAAAAGACAGTTCAGATAGAGAAGGGAGCACCAAATAAAGGGTGTTGGGAGAATCCTCCCAGGATACCTCTTTTGCAAACTACAGCACCCCAAAGGAGAGAGAGAACAAAAGGGAATGCCCTGCCACAGAGGCAGGGTGGGATGGGGTATAGGGGGTGGGTGGGATACTGGGATCATTGGTGGTGAAGAATGGGCACTGGTGGAGGGATGGGTATTCGATCATTGTATAATTGAAACCCAAACACAAAAATTTGTAAGTCTACAACTGTACCTCATGGTGTCTCACTAATAAAAAATAAAATAAATAAAAACTTTGCAGTTTTTGAGGAATACCCATATTGTTTTCTAAAAAGGCTGGACAAGTCAGCATTCCCACCAACAATTAATGAGAGTCCCTTTCTCCATGCATCAGTGCCAGCACTGATTGCTCTTGCTCTTTTGGATGTGAGCCAGTCTCTGTGGTGTAAGATAATATCTCATTGTTACTTTGATTTGCATCTCCCTGATGATTAGTGATATGGAGCATTTTTTCATGTGTCTTTTGACCATTTGAATTCTTTTTTTGAGTAAATTTCTGTTCAATTCTGTTCAATTCCTCTCCCCATTTTTGATGGGATAAGGTAGGGTTCTAAAATGGGTGCTGAATGACTTTTTTCCCTCTTAAAAAACGTGATAGGACACATAATTTTTGGAACCATTGCATAGAAATCAAAACAAAACAAAAATTCTTGGTGAGAGCAATAAAAGATTTCATTTACGGTGCTAATGAGGTGAGTGTGAAGAGCACTTGACACTTGGAGTCAAGTGTTAAGAATATTGGAGGATTCAGTCCCTCCCTTGCCCCAGATGACCATTGGTCAATGATTTAATAGATCATGCCTATGAAAGAAAGGCCTTTAGAAAGCCACAAGGACTGGGTTCAGAGTTCTCTGTTTGGAGAAACAGAAAGTTTTCATGGACCAGCATACTGGGCCCCAAATTCCAGGGAAGCCAAAGCTTCTTTGTCCAAGACCTCACCGTATAAGCCTCTTCATCTGGTTGTTGGTTCGTAATATTTTATATCCTGTATTATAAACTGGTAATTTGGTGAGTAAACTGTTTTCATGAGTTCTGTGAGTCATTCTAATGAATCTGCTAAATTTAAGAATGGTTTTGTGAGAACCAGTGGATCAGAAACACAGTTATCAACCTGGAATGATGACTGCTAAGGGACATTCTTTGCTACTACATAGTATCTGGAGCTAAAAATTTAATGGTGCTGATGTTGTTGTCAGTAGGTTTTATTGAATGTCGGTCTGATTTCTTTGGGGTGGTGCTGGGGAGTGGGGATACATCTGGAAGTGCCATCACTCCTAGTTGCACTTGCTCTTGTGCTCCAGGCTCATTCCAGGGTCAGCTGCATGCAAGGCAAGCACCTTTGCATCGATACTATTGCTCTGGCCTTGGATGTTGTTTTGTTGCTATTTCTAGACTCTTACTTCTTTTGGCATTAAATAACTAAACATTCCTAAATTCACATGCACTTAGTGGACCCATGATGTGGATTAATTCAAATCTACACTGGACATCAACAAACATATACTCCTAACTCTAATGCAAATCACCCTTTATTCTTTAAGCTCCATTTTACTCAAGAATTTGATGAAAGAATCTGTTTCAGTTTACCTAGTCAATATGAAAATAACTGTAAAAGAATTAATGTCAAATCCAACTAACTCCATAGGGCTTTTTGTGTGACAATCAATAAACAAGGAACTCCCAGGTGTCTCCTGTCTCTGTACCCATTCAACATAATGAAATGTGATTTGACAAGATTTTAGAGTGGGGTAATTTCTTTGTTAACAAAGGAACCCATAAAAGTCAATTCCAGAATGACACCAATTTTAAGAAATGATTACATATCTGACAAATTCATTCCCAAATGAGTTTTCTGAGTACTGACTAATTATTACATCATAATTTCCTAAGGTCTATTAGTAACAGGTTTTAAAAGTGACTTGTTATAAGTAAAATAAGCTTCTAGGAAAAATGAGAGTAACTGCAAGCAAATTAAAATCACTAGTGATGAATAGAGTTTTCCAAATAAAAAACTAAGACACTTTTATATTTAGTCAGATAACTTTATCTATGCACTATTTAATGTCATAATTTGAAATAACTATTGATTCATACATTATATTCATTCATGGATTAAAAGCTCATAGGAGGTCACAAAATATATGAAATGGGGTCATGTGAGCTCTTTATCCAATTTTCTCCATGATGAAATCTTATATAATTGTAGTATCACAGTAAAACCAAGAAATTGACATTGATACAGTCGTGCCAGCTAGATAAAACGTTTTCCAGCTCTCTTCAGGGTTTGTATGTCATTGTATATGTTCATGTGTGTGTTGCATAGCTCTGTGAATTTATTTCTCCAAATTCCACTAAATAAAAACATAGAACTATTTAATCACTCTTAAAAACGTTTTCATGTTATGCCTTATACTTGAATTTATAATTTATACCACCCTCCTTATCATTTTGTATGTACATTGGCCATCACTAATCCATTTCCCATTTTTATAGTTTTGAGTTTCAAAAATCTTGTATAATAAAATCATATAGTATGAAAACTTTTAAGATGAGCTTTTTTACCACCTTTTTTGGCTATTTTTTCTCCACTAAGCATAATTACCTCAAAATCCATCCATGATGGTACATGTATAGGGTTGGAAAATTACCCTTCTTTCCTTCTAATGGTCTAAATAATTAAACTTGCATAAGACAGATCAACAAGAAAAATATTTTCAGACCAACGAGATTCAGGGCTTACTCCTAGCTCTGCACTCAGGATCACTCTAGGGAGGACTTGGGGCAAAGGGAAGTATGAACCCTCAGCTTCTCACCTGGGAACTGCCTCCCCTGCCAGGCACCCACCCCAATGCACCTGTCTAACTTCTCAAACTCAGGTATGTGGACTGTGGTGGGCTTTCTTCTGTCCCCCAGCCTGAAATTCAGCTCTTCACACAAAGACAAATCTGGACCCTCAGTGTCTCATCCCCAGAACCACCCTTCATGGCATCCCTTTAAAATCTCTAACCCCAAAACTGCATAGATACTAGCAGATGCTAGCACTGCTATGTGAAGAAATTACTTCATCTATATCCTATATTAGAGGTATCAGTGAACTCAGGCCTCATATTTCTTAACCTCTTTGTAATTCATAACAACACACAAGGACATCCCAACTGTAGGGGCCTAAACATACAACAACACACAGGAAACAGCTCCAAAACATAAAGGTCACAATAGTAAAATAATGCAGAAACTCAGCAGGCTTAGTGAGTGAAGTTGCTAGTCCAGATGAATCAAATAGTAATAATGAACTATATAACTTCTTGGATAAGGAATTTAGAATGGAGTTGTTAAGGATACATAAAGAGCTCAAAGAAGCAATAAAACTCATTGCCAATAAAATACAAGTGTATATGAGAGCATAAATGAGGAAAATGAAAATGAAAATACAAGCAGAAATGATAGACCTAAAAAACTTTGTAGGTGAAATGAAAAATTCAGCGGAAGGTCTCAGCAGCAGAGTAACAGCTGCTGAGGACAGAATCAGTGAACTCCAAGATGAGGTGCAGAGAATCTCCAGACAACAGCAGAAAATGGAAAAGAGCCTCAAAACAAACCATCAGATAACAAGAGAAAATAGGAATGAATCCAAGAGGATTAACATAAGAGTCCCAAAGGGATAGGAAGAAAACCTTGATGAAGAAACAACTGTCAAAGAAACAACTGTCAAAGACATCATTGCTGAGACGTTCCCAGAGCTTAAGAGTGCATGCACAGACTCAGGAGGTCTGAAGGGTACCAGCTCAAAGAAATACAAATAAAAATATTCCAAGATACATCCTGATCAGAATGACAGAAACTATAGATAGAATTCTGAAAGCAGCTAGATCAAAGAAGTAAATTGCTTATAAAGAAACATCCTTAAGATTTACAGCAGACATATCTGATGAAACTCTCCAGGCCTGAAGTCAGTGGGGTGGGGTGGGGGAAGAGGGGTTTTGGTGAAAAAACTCAATGAAATGAGTGTCTCACCAAGAATACTTTACCTAGCTAGACTCTCATTCATACTTGAAGGAACAATATACAGCTTCATAGACAAACAACAATTCTAATAATTTCTCACAATGTCAATGGCCTAAATGCACCAATTAAAGGACACAGAGTTCCAAAATTTGAAGTCAACATTCTGCTGCCTGCAAGTAACACATCTGAGCAGTCAGAGCAAACACAGACTCAAAGTCAAAGACTGGAAACAATTCTACAATCAAGCAACTCCTTCAAGAAAGATGATGTGGCCATACTAGAAACAGACCACATGCATTTCAGACAGAAGAAGATTACAAGAGACCGTGAAGGTCATTTCTTAATTATCAAGGAATCTATCATCAGGAAGAACTCATGCAAGACTTGGGGGAATATATGTAGTGGCGAGCTGGGGTTAACTGCGTCAGCTGTGTGCAAGGCAGGTACAGTATCTGCTATATTATTGCTCCAGTCCCTGGAAGTTTTTATTTTTGGAGAAAGAGGGTGTTCTATTTCTAATGCATTTCTAATCATTCATTTCTAGTGCATTTTCCTGAAGTTTAAAGAATTGTAAAATTATTAAAGCATATACTTTTTTCATTCATAGTTTTTGCTAAGTTCTTGTCAAGATTTTCTTCTTTATTTATCTATTAGCCTTTATACATATATAGCTGCATGTGACTATTTAAACACATCAACTTGTTCCACCCTGTTATTAACTGAAAAGCATATAATTCTGTTTAGTAGAATAAGTTTGTGCCACTCAGCTGATGTGCCTAATTATCAGTCTTTACCTCAGGTCATTCTTAATAACTTTTTGAGTGTTTATTTGAGTAAATTGTTTATCTTGCCTTAGCCTCTTTGTCATGCTTCCATACATTTCTGTGTGTAGGCTGAAGCCAACTTTGAACAGATTAGCTACTTTTACACTACCAAATGGATATCTATTGCTCCAGCATAGAATTAAGAAGCAACAAGGGCTAGAAGCACGTCAGGCCCCATATACCTTTTAATCCTACACTCTGGAAAAGTTTCCCAGAGCAGATGGAGTGTAGGACTGACCTAGCCCTCAGGATGGCCATATTTGTATTTCAACAATCCTCACTTCTCCCATGCCTCCTCCACATCATTGGCAGCTCCGTGGTTATATACACATCGATAAATATTTTTAAATAGATATATAAAATTATAGAAAAAAGAACAAGAAACAGAACTGTAAATTAAAAAAGCATCCCTTTCAAGGTTCAATATAATGCTAAGGAATTAAGCTGATTTTCCCAAGTGCCGAGAACAGATGATTGGTTAAAGAAACTTTGGTACATCTACAAAATGAAATACTGTGCAGCTGTTAGAAAAGATGAAGTCATGAAATTTACATACAAGTGATACTACATGGAAAGTATCATGCTAAGTGAAATGAGTAAGAAAGAGAGGGACAGACATAGAAAGAATGCATTCATCTGGGGAATATAACGTAAGAAAATAGGAGACTAACATCCAAGAGTAGTCAAGATAAGTACCAGGATGTTCATTTCATGGCTTGGAGGCCAGCCACACATGCTAGGGGAAAAGGCAGCTCAGATAGCGAAGGGAGCACCAAGTAAAGGGTGTTGGGAGGATCCTCCCAGGATGGGAGATACATGCTGAAAGTAGACTATAGACAAAACATGATTGCCACTCAATGCCTCTTTTGAAAATCTCAGTACCCAAAAGGAGAGAGAACAAAAGGAAATGTCCTGCCACAGAGGTGGAATGGGATAGAAGGGATGAGGAGCTGGGAGGGATGCTGGGATCATTGTTGGTGGAGAATGGGCACTGTGGAGGGATGGGTACTCGATCATTGTATAACTGAAACCCAAGCACAAAAACTTGTGAGTCCACAACTGTACCTCATGGTATTTCACTAATAAATTTTTTTTAAAAATGAAGACACTTTGAGCTCTCTCCTGGAATTTGGATTGGAGCTAATTTGGAGCCATCATTTTGAATTATAGTCACCCCAAAGTTAAATGCTTCCTTCTTGGGTTAGAAACTTTATCTGTAATGGATTCCCCTTGGCCTGAACTGCTTTTAATGTAAGATGGAAGGTAAGAACAAAGGCTGGCCCTGTATAGATCTAGAACAAACTCTTAGGAAATCCCAGCCCCTCCAGCAGTGAATTCTCATTCCTGCGAGACCAACTGAGATTATTTTCTTACTTCACTTAACTAGCCAGATGATAGGTTGACTGATGGGATCATTATGTCCAGCACAGAGTAATTTTAGGAGGAAAATTATGCAATAGGTTAGACCACAATTCAATTTTTATCACCCCCAATGCATACAAATTTCACTAATTGATTGCCTTTGGACCAAGACTGAAAGAATGTTCAGTCCCATGGTGGCTATATATTCTAAAGTAGATTGACTGAAACCTCTCTTTTTCTTTTTTCTTTTTGACCTTAGCACACGGAAATGGATTTTTTCGGGGGAATTTTACTTAAAAAAATTTCTGGTACAAGATAAAAGCTGCAGTGATTAATGCTCTGAGGCTAGTGGATGGTGAGTAAAAGTCCCCAAGCTCTACCTGACTGCCCATCAAGTTGCTGTTATCATTTTCATGCTTGGGTCGGTCAAGTGGGCGGCAAGCTTCTTGATATATGCAATTGTCTTGGAAACTGGGAAGGAGTCCCACCTACAATAAAGATCCCCCACATAAGATTTTTGCTTAAGTGATTTCTAATTTAAAATGGACTTGAGAAACAACCAGTTTCTCTTTGTGCTTATTTCATTTCTCTTGTTATCCCTGGTGTCTCTTCTACTCTACCCTTCTGAAATGGAGTTTTAAATTCTTAATTTACAGGAAATTTTGGTTTGTAATATCAGAAATTTTTCATAGAAATACCACAGAGTATTCTCAATTGCTGGAGCTTCACTTTTTATTCCTAAACTCTATTTGTACACTAAGCATCATTTCACCCTTATGCATCTTTAATTTTCTCCTCTTCCTCAAATTTTTATCTCTCTCTTTCTTTCTTTTTTTCTTTTGTGGTCACACCCAGCGATGGTCAGGGGTTACACCTGGTTTTGTACTCAGGAATTAGTCGGGGTGCTCGGGTCGGCTGTGTGCAAGGCAAACGTCCTACCCGCTCCAGTCCCCTATCTCATTTTTTGACATGCCTCTTAATAATAAGAAAACAAGAAACTTGCACTGAGTGGATCTCCACTTTCTCCATTTTTTTTGTTTATGCATGTGCATTGAGGGGGTTTACTGAGTGGCAAACACTGTTCTAGGTATTAGAGATAAAGTGATGACAGGGAATTCTCTGTTCTCATAGCAGTGACATTCAATATAGTTCTTTCAAAAATCACCATCTTTTGTGGATAACCCTCTTCCAACATATATCTATATATCTATATTTAAATATATGTTGTCTAATTTTAAAGACAAATCAACACAGAGTGTGTTTTTCTAAGAATGGCCTGGTTTCTTTTAGAGCTCCCAGATAGTTGTTGAGCAGAAGTAGACATGCTGAATTAACACAGGTGCCTAATGGCCCCCTCGGAGAAGGTAAATAATTGGAAAATGATTATCTTGAATTTAGATGAGCAAAATGCAGTGTAAACTGCCCATTCCTGTGAACTCTTTTCTGCCTTGAGAAGTGGGTTGAAAATGCCTTTCTTCCTTTCTGATAAAAGCTGTTCACTCACAGAATAAGGTCTGGTTTTGTCTGGATATTCTATATACTTATTAGTTTGACTAAGTTAAAGTAATTCACACTTTGATTCCTAAACACACAGACTTTCTTCTAGTAAGAGTAAGGTCTTCATTCTCAGCACTGGGCCAATGTTCTCTTGGAGAGTGTTTTTTCCAAGCTCTCCAAAGGAAAGCTTCTCTGTTTTCCACACCTGGTATGGTGTGTTCCCCTCATGCAGTTTTTGAAAGTCGGAGTCCCAATATGGGTGTGTGCCCTTCAGTTTCAAAAGCACAGCTGCGTCAACGCCTCTCTCCACCACCCGCAAATCACAGCAGGCCAGTGGTCCAAAGAGCCAAGCTGATGCTATAGTTACCATCTAACAGCTACCCTGCTCAATGTCTTCTTCCACTTCTACCTGTGGCATGATTCTCCCCCCACATCTCTGCTCCTTTTTTTTAAGAGTCTATAGTTCCACCAAATTTATTATATAGTTAAAGAATGTGGGGAAGAGAAATAACTCTAGCATTTTTACTCACTCACTATTTTTCTGACTCTACAGAAAACCTTTATAAGAAGCTGGTCTATTACTATTCTTTTTAAAACTTTTCTCCTCTGACATTTTCCCTCAAATGCCCAGAATATTAAAATCTGTTAACAATGAGAGAATGCATGAATTTCATAATATTTATTTGGATGGATATTTTGTCTTAAGGTAGATGTTTAATCTACAAATTAAGTTTAATATGTGACCTAACATTACTTAATATTTTACTATAGTAAAACATTATAGCGGATTAATCTTACAAAATGAGTGCAGACTGGTAAAGAGATGGTTGTTGGAACCTTGGATGACTGAAATTCAATCATGAACAGTTTTGTAACTGTTTATTTCAAGGTGATTCAATTTAAAAAGAAGTGAGTGCAGACCCCTGTAAGGTAGCTCAGGGGTCAGGCACTCTTCCTTTGCATGAGCAAGATGAGTTTAGTCCCTGACACGGTTTGCCATTCCTCTTGCTCCCCAGATAGCACTGCTGGGTGTGACCATGAGCACCACCTGGATGATTCTGGAGGTTCCCAGCACTTCTGACCCCCAAGTAGTGTTACATCATCAGGTCTTAGCAGTGAGCTATCTGGCCTGTTTGGCCAAGTATTGCAAGGAGTAGACCCTAGACTCTCTCAGTACTCCTCAGGAATCCATCTCCTCAAAGCAATATGAAAAAATAATTAGACAGAAATGACATAGTTAATAGCCTAATTATATCTAAAGTTTCACTCCACTTTTAAATTTGCACTTCTAAGAAAAAAATGTAATTAGACTTTTGACATTTAGTTGCAAAGACATCTAGACACACGGTTTTAGTAAAAAAAAAACAAATGTTCTTTAAAATGTTGTTTAATTAAATGAAAATTTTTAGGGGCTGGAGTTATAGTACAGCAGGCAGGGCACTTTGCTTGTATGTCACCTTCCTGAGCTTGGTCACCAGCACCCCATATGGTTCTCTGAAACCTGTCAGGGATGATCCCTGAGCACAGAACCTGGAGTAATCCATGAGCACCATGGAGTGTGGTCTAAAGCCCCCCAACTTTTAAAATAAGTGTATTTGCAACTAAATAAGAACTAGGTATCAAAATAACTTTAAGTAAATCTTGGAATATTTAAATATTACTCTCATCTATATTTTAATATAGCTTGCTTTGTTTGTAGTTCTAAAAATTTGAGTGTTAGGACTGGAGCTATAGTATAGTGAGTAGGTGTTTGCCTGGCATGTTATTAACCTGGGTTATATTCCAGCATCCCATATGGTCCCTGAGTACAGCCAGAAGTAATTTCTGAGTGTAGAGCAAAGAGTAAATCCTGACCTGTGGGACAGCTGTGGCCCAAATCCCTCTTCCTCCACAAAAATTCAAGTGTTAAATATTATTCTGAATTGTCTAATATGAATCGGAGTTTGGGCAATAAAACTTAATTTCTCTTACTAATATGCACATGTATATATATTTATTTTGTATTTATGTTCTCCATGAGAATAAAATCATAGTTAAGAGAATTTTTTAAATAATAAACATTGTTAAGTTTGTTTTTGGATAAAATCAGCATGATCTGCCAAAGATATTTACTCTACCAAACTTTCTCTTTAATAGCCAAAGAACAAGCAACCAAAGAAGCAATTTATTGGAATATCACCTGAAGACTTCTAACCTTATATTCTCTGTAGAGTCAAGTTAGCATTTTCACATACCTGTCTCAAATAAACCACCCAAAAGAGTTGGGAAACCAGATAACAGAACACAGTGAGTTTATCTAATCTAAAATTAGGGAACAACAGAGACCTGGAAACAATAAAGAAGAGATACTATTTCCAAAATTAGAAAGTCCGACAGAAACCTAGGAAGCTTCAGGGTGAAGATATCCAAAGATACAAACTTAGAAAAAGAGGTTAGAATTCAAAATGACACATATTGAAATGTATCACTTTTATCACTTGTAATCCTGTTATTCATTGATTTGCTTGAGCGGGCGCTAGTAACCTCTCCATTCTTCCCTGTCGTGTGCTAGTGTAGCCCAATGGCATGTGCTCGCTCCAGGAACACGAAGAGTCTCAAATTGTTTGTTCAGGGTTTTGACGAAGTCTGACCATCTCCTAGGTGGGCGGCCACGGGTTCTTTTGACATCACATGGAATCCAATAGGGAACAGCTCTAGTCCAGAGGTTGTCTTTAAATTGCATTACATGTCCGGCCCATCTGATTTTTGATGCACTGGCAAACAAGAGAGTACCCCTGATTCTTGATCATCGACAGAAGTCGGAACTCCAGATTCCTTCTCTCACTTGAGTAAAATGTGATATTCCAAGCACAGCTCTTGCGATTCCTCTTTGGGATGCCCGAATAGTGTTCTCATCCTGTTTTTGTAGGGCCTAGGTCTCTGAGGCGTATGCTAGTGCAGGAAGAATGGCGGAGTCGAAAAAATGTTCCCAGAGCTGGAGGTTCTTTGCCTTCTTATCAACTTCTTTGATGCTCTTGATGGTGCTCCATGCTGCTCTCTTCCTCATGTGCAGTTCTGGTGCCAAGTTGTTCCTCATGTTGAGTTCTCGATCCAGGTACACATAGCTGCTGCATTTGGAGATGTTCATTCCATTGAGAGCAAATGGAACATCAGGGATTAGTTCATTTTTCATGAACATTGTTTTGGTGAGATTCAGTTACAGTTTGACCTTTCCACATGCACGGTTGAAGTCGGCCAGCATTTGTGCCTCTTGGCTAATGTTTGGTGTTATTAGAATGATGTCATCAGCAAAGCGGAGGTGGTGTAGTTGCCGACCATCTATCTTCACTCCCATTTCTTCCCTTTCCAGTTGTTGCATGACGTTCTCGAGGGTGGCACTGAAGAGTTTCGGGGAAATGATATCACTCTGCCAAACCCCTTTACGTCAATAATCACTTCCTTGTAGAATGGTGAGATCCTGGTGGTGAATCCATAATACAGCTTGCAGATGACCTGATGTACTGAATTTGAATGCCCTATTTGGCTAGGGCTTTGATGATCGCTTCTGTCTCAACCCACGCTCCAGGAGACTTTCCAGAAGCTCAGGCTGAGGCTCACACATGAATGAAGCCCCACAGAACCAGGTAAAGTAGAACTTTGTGATCTTGGACTCCAGGCTCAATAGGACCCAGAACAGGTAGTCCTCTGCCTGTTTCCAACAATCTCCAGTGATCAAGGGAACACAGCCAGACGACCTTCCCTGCTGGTGCCAGATAAATACCTCATCGGCCGACCTCCACTACCTCCACTACCCAGCCGCCGCCACACTCCAGGTCACTTTCCAGACTGTGAGGCCACAAAGCAGCCTTGCAGCACATCATAAGACACTTAATACTCATTCTCCGCACCATATTTGATGGGACTCATATATGGTGTGAACCATGGGAACACCTGTAATGGAAATAAGAGTCCACCCTAAAAGCCTCTATCCCTCTCGGAGAGCCCAGGAAGCTACCAAGAGTAACCCGCCCACATGATAGAGCCTGGCAAGCTACCCATGGCATATTCAATATGCCAAAAACAGTAAAAACAATGGGCCTCATTCCCCCTGACCCTGAAAGAGCCCCCAGTATGGCAGCGTTAAGAAGGATGAGCAAGGAGAAGCTGATAAAATATCAGGGCCAAACTAGGCTTCCATAATGAAGAAGGACTAAAATGACTGTCTATACTTTCAAGGCACGTATGCTGGCATCGGGAGCATCTCTCGAGTACTTGATGATGCAAACATGGAAGATCAAGTACGACATCATTTGTCTGACTGAGACGAGAAGGCATTGATCACATCACACCATTTTAGACACTGGAGAAGAACTGTTCCTTGGAAGATGTGACAATAGAGGCTTCTGTGGTGTCGGTGTCCTTGTTAAAAATAACTTGGCCATGAGCATTGATTCATTTGAAAGCCTAAGAGCCTAAATTGGCCAATTACGCTTGAATAGACGTGGCTCATTGCCGGCAGTTTCTATCTTCTTCGTCTACGCACCAACATCCAAGTACAATGAAGAAATTGAGAAATTCTGCATGGAGCTGGAGAAGTTCTATAAAAAAGGCCACACCTTCCACAAGATCATTGTTGGTGATTTTAATGCCACGATAGGATCGAGAAAGTCATCCAAAGAACTCCACATCAGGACCCATAGCCTAGAATGGAATGAACAGGGTAAGAGAGTGTGTGAGTTCATCATGGTGACTAAGACCATCCATGCTAACTCACAGCTCCAGAAGGCCGAATCTAAATGTTGGACATGGGAGTCTCCCGGTGGAAAATTCCACAACGAAACTGACCACACTATTTTCAATTGTCAGTTTTGCCTGACTGATGTCCCTGTGGTCCCAAAATTCCAAACAGGATCAGACTGCTGTCTCCTTCATACAAAATTCTACTTCACGGAGCAGGGAGAAAGGACTGCAAAGTTTAAGAAGAGAACTCTCAGAATGATCACCAACTGGGAGCTCTTGGCACTATTGTGGTAATGTGGGAAGATTCTGTCGCTGACAACATCTATGAGGAATATGATCGACTGATTCAGCATCTCCATGTCTGCACGAGGAATGCCAAGAGTGGGAAAGCCACAAAAAGACGCCTATCTTCAAAAACTGTTGAGCTCATTCACCAATGTGGTTTGGCATGAGCCTCATGCAACCACAAGTTAATGTCCGAGCTTGCAAAACTGTGCAGAGAAGAGATAAAGGAGTACCTCAAAGAGAGAAGAGCAGCAGTGTTGGCTGATGTGGAAGAAGCTGGGAAAGTATTTTCAATGCTCGCCTGTCCTTCACCAACTACAAGACCAAGATGACTGCCCTCCGACATCTTAATGGATCTATCACATCTTCCAGAAGGGTAATGGAGAAGATTATCCATGACTTTTACTTGGGTCTCTTTGATAGCCATGTCCACTTGCCCACATACCAAATTCCGCAGGACAGATATGTTGTTCTCAATGTTCTCCCTTCCGAATTCTGACAGGCCATTTCATTGGTAGAGAAGCGTACAGCACCTGGTCGAGACAAGGTCAGACCCGAACACCTGAAGAATCTGCCACCAGTACTCATCAATACACTGGCTCAGCTCTTCACATGCTACCTGTCTGAATGCCAGGTTCCACCCCAGTGGAAAATCAGTAGGATCGTTCTGTTGTACAAGAAAGGAGAGATCCATGACATCAGCAACTATCACCCAATCTGCCTGTTGTCCGTTGTCTACAAGTTGTTCACTCAAGTCATCCTGAATAGAATAGGTAGAACACTAGATGAAGGACAACCATATGAGCAAGCCGTGTTCTGAAAAGGATTCAGCATGATTGACCCTATCCACACGGTGCACACGGTGACTAAGCTCATTGAGATTTTGCAAGAGTTCAAGATGCCGCTCTGTTTAACTATTGAAATGTGTAATTGGTTTTATTTTTTTTCCTATTTGTATTATTATTTTTTATTTTTTATTTATTTTTTTATATTTATTTATTTTTTAACAGTGAGGCGCCATGAGGTACAGTAGTAGACTTACACATTTTTGTGCTTGGGTTTCGATTATACAATGATCAAACACCCATCCCTCCACCAGTGCGCATTTCCCACCACCACGGATCCCAGCATCCCCTCCCCCCCAGCCCCCATCCCACCCTGCCTTTGTGGCAGGGCATTTCCCTCTCTCTCCTTTTGAGTGCCATGGTCTGCAAAAGAGGCATTGAGTGGCAATCATGCTTGGTCGACAGTCTACCCTCAGCATGCTCTCCCATCGTGGGCGGATCCTCCCAACACCCTTTATTTGGTGTTCCCTTCTCTTTCTGAACTCCCCCTTCCCCTAACATGTGTGGTTGTCCTCCGGGTCATTAAGTAAAATTCCTGGTACTAATCTCTGCCATACTTGGGTGTTAGTTTCCTATTTTGTTACTTTATGTTCCCCAGATGAATGCAATCTTTCTACATCTATCCCTTTCTTTCTGAGTCACTTCGCTTAACATGATACTTTCCATGTAGTACCACTTGTATGTAAACTTCATGACTTCGTCTTTTCTAACAGCTACATAGTACTCCATTGTGTAAATGTGCCAGAGTTTCTTCAACCAGTCATCTGTTCTCGGGCACTCAGGTTTTTTCCAGATTCTGGCTATTGTAAAGAGTGCTGCAATAAACAGACAATTGCAGATGTCACTTCGGCTATACTTTTTTGCCTCTCTGGGATATATTCCCAGGAGTGGTATTGCTGGGTCAAATGGGAGCTCAATTATGTAGTTGGTTTTAAAAAACAAGTCTGCAAGCATTTTCTTAAGGGGTCAGATACAAATATTGTAGACTTTGTTGATCATCTGGTCTCTGTTACAATAAAATTATGCCACCCTAAAACTTTGACAGCCATCAACAGTATGTAAACAAACAGGGAATGAATGTGCTTCAATGAAACTAACTATTCATAAATACAGGCAGCTGTCATGTGGGTTTATTTACTGATGCTTGTTCTATAGGTGTACCAGTTTCAGTGAAAAGTTCCCTGGATTTAATACAGGTGAGATTTTTAGAAAAAAGAGAGGTGATGCTATATGAAAAGTTGTACCAAAGTAATCATACTTGCTGGTTTTTTAGTTTGCCAGTGACTTTACATTATGTGTTCCTCAGAGTTGATGGTCTCAATTGTTTGTAGAAATTTGAATCCTAAAATAACCCAATTTTTTAGAAGAAAAATTCCTTTCATTATAAATTAATTAGTTTTGGATTTTGGCCCATACACTGTGGTGCTCAGTTCACTGTGGCTGTCCTCAAGAATCAATCCTGGTAGGGCGTGGGAGACCATATGAGATGCTGGGGATCAAACAGGGGGTTGGCTTCATACAAGACAAATGCCTTAATGCCTGTACTATCTTAAGTTGCCCCGCCCCGAATTTTTAAAGAATAACTTATTTAGGAAAGATGCTTAACCTTATTTTAATGACAATGTGATTAATCAAAAGGAATTGACTCATGGACAGGAGGAGAATACAGGAATCAATGCTTTGCCTTACAGAAATGTTCTCTTTCATCTCCAGAACCACCTGGCACAGAGCCAGGAGTATATTGAGCATCTCCAGGTGTTCTCACTCCACACAAAACAAAAAGAAACAAACAAAAAAGCTAGTTTTTAGTGTAGCTTTGTGGGTGTGGCTCTGGTGGTCTACTGAGCACCGCTGGACAGGGAAGCATGACGCTGCCAGACTCATGCATTGAACTGAAGATCTTATACAACTAAGCCAAGTATGATGAGTGAGTCCCAAGCACCTCAGGTACTGCTTGGGACGCCTCCCCGATATGTAATGCATATGAAAGAAATTAAACATATGTAATGGGTGTTCCTAGAAAATAAAATCAAACAAAAGATTTCTTAGGAGTACATATAAAATAAATAATAAAATCTACTTTTAAACAAAATTCAGTAGCATATTAAAAAACAAACCATAACCAAGTTTAATTTATTTTAAGAATACAAGAATGGTTTAATATTAGAATACTTATTATTTCACCACATGAACACATTAAAAGGTATGTTTCTAAGAGCTAGAGTTTAAAGTGCTTAAGTACTGGGTTTAAGGTGGTTGCTTTGCATTTGCCTACACCAATATGATATCTGGAACTACATATGGTTCCCCAAGCACCACTACAAATGACCCTGAGCATATAGCCAGGAATAGCCCCTGAACACTGTCAGGTATCCCTCACCTCCAAAGATCATGCTTCTAGATGAAGAGAGGCAATTGAGAAATTTAATTTCCATTGTTACTTAAAAACCCTATAAGAAAAATGGCAGTGGACACCTCCTTAATATGATTAACTATATTGAACTTAATCAAAACCTAATATCATGTTTAATAGAAAAACACAAAATTGTTTAAAATCAACAAAGGAAAATAATGTCTACTATCCTCTCTGTTATTATTATTATGGTATTATGTTAGTCTTAAGTTATTATTAACTAGAGTGTATAGTTTTCAATTTGTTTCATATTTATATAAACATCTAGTAAAGTTGCTATCAGTTAATTAACGTAATTTTGGGTCTATATATGATTCTAAAGTTTATTGGGGATAAAAAACAAGTATTACTAGGAAAATTCAGGTAAAAGTAAAAATCTGTAGTAGTAGTCCTTCCAGATATTAAATTATTTAACTTAATTAAAACGTAATAAAATAGCCTTGGCTATTCAAATTATTGGAAAAAAATAGAAATGAGCATTTCCAGAAACACCATAAATGTTGTCCATATTCTGGTCCAGACATTTTACTTGTGTTAGCATCTAGAAAATAATAATATTGGATTGCTACCATAGCCAGAATCTGGAATCAACCGAGTGCCCGAGAACAGACGACTGGTTAAAGAAAATCTGGTACATCTACACAATGGAATACTATGCAGCTGTTAGGAAAGATGAAGTTATGAAATTTGCTTATAAATGAATGGTCATGGTGAGTGTCATGCTAAGTGAAATGAATCAGAAAGAGAGGGACAGACATAGAATGACTCCACTCATTTGTAGAATATAAAATTACATAATATGAGACTGACACCCATGATAGCAGACAGAAGGGGCAGGTATATTGCTCCATAGTTGGAGGTCGTTTCATGAGCTGGGGGAGAAAGCAGCTGAAATAGTGAGATCATTAAGTCAATGATGGTTGGAGGAATCGTTCAGGATAAGAGATAAAGGACCAAACGTGATAGCCTCTCGGTATCTATATTGCAGACCATAATGCCCAAAAGTAGAGAGAGAGTATTGGGGAAATTGTCTGCTGTAGAGGCAGGGTGAGGGTTGGAAAGCAAAGCAGTAATACTGCGGACATTAGTGGTGGAGAATGTGCACTGGTGGAGAGATGGGTGTTTGATCATTGTATGACTGAAACTCAAACATGAAAGTTCTGTAATTGTATCTCACAGTGATTCATTTTTAAAAAAAAGAAAGAAAAAAATATCAGCAAAAATATTGAATTGTTATACCTTACAATTAAAATGCATTTACTGTTATACCTTACAATTAAAATGCATTTACATAAAAATACTAGAATATTTCATAGGAAAGTTGCAAAAATACTGTGGTAAAGATCTTTCTGAGTGTATCACAAAAGTTTAGGTTCTATTTCAAAAAACAGTGAGGTATCTGACAATTAAAATTACAACTTGGCAAACAATTTGCAACTCATGATATGTATTAGCATAGCCCAGTAAAACTATAATGCAAGGCACATTTGCAATTATAAATTTTCCACTAAGTAAATTAAAAAGTAAAATAAAATGGGCAAACTTAGTTTTAAGAACTTTATTTAGCTTGGCAGATTAAAGACATTTTTATTTCAACAAGTAATCACTATAAAATTATTTTAAATAAAGTGTAGTCATTCTCTATTCTAAATATGTTGTGGATTTTATGATTATCATACAAATTAAACTAGTGACAGAGCATTTGTGGCAGGTGACAGTATGTGAAAACAGTTTAATAGCTTCATTCCCTTACAATATAATATTCTAGTATAAATATTTCTCAAGTACTAATCATAAAAACTACCAACCAATAAAAATAACAAAGAACTATTCACTAAAATTTGAAAGCTTCAGGTTAAACTATAACAAAATACTGGCTGGTCTCAAAATATAACAAAATACTGGCAAGTGTCCATAAATTTTGTAACATATTGGGTCTATGATAAAGAGGAAAGACAGTCATCTTATGCATTAACTGGAAGGATATAAGTAGGTACAGGCTCAGTGAAGGCAGTTTTGTCAATAACTATCAAAATAGGTAAAGGTAAAGGTAAAGGCCCTCCCGTTGATCGTCGATTTGCTCGAGCGGGCCCAGTAACGTCTCCATTGGAGACTTTGTTGTTACTGTGTCTGGCATATCGAATACTCTCGGTAGCTTGCCAGGCTCTCCGAGAGGGGCGGAGGAATCGAACTCAGGTCGGCCATGTTGGCCGCGTGTAAGGCGAACGCCCTACCCACTGTGCTATCGCTCCAGCCCAACTATCAAAATAACTTTTGAATATACTTTGACCTAGCAATTTCAATTATAGGGACTCTCCCTATAGTTATTCTGAAAAATCTAAAAATCTTATGTAGGATGACTTATTGAGATATTTTTATAATGTGAGAATTTGGAAATCACACAAGTGTTTATGAGTAGAGTATAAGGTTAAAAATAATTAAACAGGATTTAATGAAATACTGTGTATTAAAAACTAATATGGAAATACCTTATGTAATATATGAAGCTAGTCACACACTATTGTAGTGTGGGGTGAAAAGGCAAGGCATAGACAAGTATAAACAGACTAGTTCTACATTTACAAAAATGATGTATACATGTATACTTATGTTTTTTTACATAGACTTATAGACTGGATCATAAAGTCATAGGTTTCTTGTCATAGGGGGTTCATCCTGAGGGTGGAGCTGACTGACTTTGGGATGCAGTTAAGAGGTAGAGTTACATTTTAATGTTCAATATACCATTTGTGATTTTAATTTAGTGCCATGAAATATGTATTAAAATTATCAAATGTATGTAAAATATTGAAGAAGTAGATTGAAGATAATTGAAACACTAAGAACATCCATTGGCATTGTCGGATTGTTTCACAAATTTTCTAATCCATATATATATATATATATATATATATGGGCTGGAGCGATAGCACAGCGGGTAGGGCGTTCGCCTTACAAGCGGCCAACATGGCCGACCCGAGTTCGATTCCTCCGCCCCTCTCTGAGAGCCCGGCAAGCTACCGAGAGTATTCGATATGCCAGACACAGTAACAACAAAGTCTCCAATGGAGACATTACTGGGCCCACTCGAGCAAATCGACGATCAACGGGAGGGCCTTTACCTTTTATATATATATGCTTGTTTGGAGGTCCTAGTAGGGGAGCGCAGCTACTTGTACACCCTCCATTGAAAACCAGTCCATCTGTATTCGAGGAAGGCCATCCTCTTTGACCAAGCACGCAGTTTCGGGAGGGTCGCACATGGAGTGGTGAGGGAGGAAGGGGAAACCCATCTAGCCAGCCAGATCAGCCAAATCAACTCTGGCAATCTATGGGGTGACAGATCTCACAGCCAAATCGCCCTCCGATAGCACAGAGGGTAGGGGGTTTGCCTTTCTCATGGTCGGCCCGGGTTCGATTCTTCTGTCCCTCTCAGAGAGCCCTGCAAACTACCAAGAGTATCCCGCCCCCACAGCAGAGCCTGGCAAACTCCCCATGGCAAGTCTCACAATGGAAACGGGTGCCTGCTAGAGCAAATAGATGAACTAAGGGACAACAGTGCTACAGTGCTATATATATTTAATTTCTTCTTTGCCTCAACCAAATTGTGTAAAAGCAGCAACCTGTACCAACCCTAGTGATATGTTTGCTCTTTTAGAGTTTTTTCTTAAATAAATAGATTTTATTTGGAGGGTTTTTAAGGTGTGTGTGTGTGTGTGTGTGTGTGTGTGTGTGTGGAGAGAGAGAGAGAGAGAGAGAGAGAGAGAGAGAGAGAGAGAGAGAGAGAGAGAGAGAGACTCAAGATAGAACGCAGGCTTCTCCAAGCGTAGAGAGAGCCCCTACACACATCCTAGCATTAGACACAAAAGTACGAAAGTACACATCTCAAAAGGGGATATGTGGGTGACACCTGTGCTCAGGCACCACATGTGCTCGGCCACGTGGGCACAAGCAGCACATGGGCTCGGGCAGCATATGTGCCTAGAGTTTTGTTTTTAACTCTTGTCTTCTCAACACTCAGGAACAGCTACAGTGCTTGCTAGGACTATTGTGACTCCTGGTCAATGACGTCGCTGGTCAATAGGGTCATATAGCAATTATTTTCATTAATCATAATATCACTCACCAATTGTAACCTTAATCTTGCTCGGGAGGCTTCAATTAAGTTTCTATCAGAATCAACAAATGCCTGAATTCCTTAGGGTTTGTTCTGTATTTAAAGGTTATACAGTAATATTTACTGACATTTCCAGGAAAAATAATAAACTGGTAATTTTGTTCTGACTGTTAAGACCACCTTGCTGACGTTTCCTTCCATCTCTGCACAAAACCTGGCAGTTCCAAAATCCTAATGACATTCATGGGGAGAGTCACAACTGGCCCTCAGTAGTCATGAACCAAGGGGTTGGTCACACCCACATCCTGATAGACAAGGAAGGATTTTGCAACAGAGCATCTTCTGTAGATTAAGTCTGAGGTTGTTACAATTGAAAAATGGGTTACAATAGCCAATACTTTGAGGCAATTAAGTGATGATGAATTAAGCGGCAGTGACATCATGAATACCATCAGAAGAATATATTGACCTAGATTTCTTAGATCTCTGTGAAGTCTTCATTAAGGTCCAAATCCAGTATAAAGCAAAATGATGTTTTTGGTTTGTGGTGGTGGTGAAGGTGGGGGTGGGACCAGACAGTCCATGGTCTGTGGTCCTGTGGTTCAAAGTTAGTCCACGAGATAGCACATGCATGATGGGCTTCGAATTATTTGAAACTTAAAAGAGTCGTGAAATGGTGATATCGCCATGGCAGGTGCTTGAAGGCTCCTTGTTCAGCCTGTGTTCTAAGGTTTAGAGAAAATGGGGTTGGGTATTTCTAGCCAACCAGTGGAGGTCAGTGTTGAGTCACCAAAGTCTTGTGCAGAAAGTCTTCTGCAGCCGAATGCAGACGTTCAAGGGAAGACAGGTTCTTGCTCGTAAAACAGAGATAGCAAAGGACACTCATGGATGAAAAATGTGGGGCAAAGACATGCTTTGAAGTGTAAACAGCAGCCCCTGCTCCTGAAGAGTGATGAGGTGCTGCATTGGGAGGCGGGAGATGGAGGGCTAGCTGTGTGGACAAGCAGTTCCAGCTACTGAGAACAGACCCTATACTTTAAAGTGATTAATTCTCCCCAGATTCCTCCGCTAAGGTTCTAAGATACAGAAAGGGTGGACTGGTCTCATTATCTAGGCGAATGTTTAAAAGTCAGGAGAAACTCGAAGTTGCTTCCTGAGAATCAAGGGATTGTCAGCAGACAATATCATTTTTGGGTCACAAGTCTTATTTCTATGTTGAAAACAAAAACAAAAACCCGAACCTTCAACATTCATTCCAAATGGAGAGTCAACCCCATTTCTGGCTTTCTTGTGCTCACTCTCTGGGCGGGCTTGCCTGATTAATCTGTCCATACTACATGAATGGGGAAATTCAAAGTAAATAAAGGGACTGGGGCTATGAGCTCCTAAAGCCAGCCCACTAACATCAAGAGACTGAAAATGTCAAGGACCACTGATGACTCTCTTCTGTGCTTACTTCAGCTCTTTCCTCTTTAAGCACCACGCATTTTCTCTCCCTAATTTGAGGATTTGAAGGTATAAAGAGCAGAGTGGAGTATTTGTCCAAATCAAATATTTAAGCTCTCAGAGTTGCACTTTGCACTACTATTTTGATCTTCATTATTCAAGTGGTTTGCCTGGAGGAGGGGGAGTTTCTGTGTGTCAAAGAGCTTTGCTTTTTAAGGTTTTCACATCCTTGTTGACAGTGGTTATATTTTCAGATGCTCACATTTTTATCAAAGGGCAGCTTAGGACAAACAATGGCAACTCTCTGTTAATGCTTGTGGGTGAAGGTAGCAATTAGAAACTTAAAACTATGCTGAACAGAGCTCTCTTTATTCCTCTGAGTGTGTGATTCTCCTTCAAAGAGCTGATAAGCCAAGGATGTTTTTGAAACTGAAGAAGGATTTTCTTGGTCTCAGAGGTTGATATTCTTCTTTACATTTTCGGTGTTTATTTATTGAAGATTTCAACTTCTCTCTTGTACTCAGTCAGTGAGGGCTGGGCTCTGATCAGAGCTATTTCCTTCTGATCCAAGAAACTGCCGCCCCACCCCCCCCCACCCCCCAAGCATTAATTACAAGTTCCCACCCCTCTTATTTTTCATACCACAGATTTTCATGCTCCTATTCATTTGCTTATGCTACTTAGTTTTAACCATTCCCTACAGTTGACCACCTCTAAGAGAGGTACCTTTCTCCAATGTGAAATTCTATTTATTTTTAAAAACAAGCTCAAAGGTCACTTCCAGCATAACACCTTCAATCTGCCAATTCCATTCCCTTCCTGGACAAAATTAATTCTTTCCATTCACTCTCCAGAAAATTAACTACATTTTGGTATTTTCTACATACATATTATGTCCATCAATAATTATAGGACAGTAAGATATCCCTGCACATTGGTGAGAACAGCCTATGTAAAAAGAATTTTTTTTAAAAATAGGAACAACAAATCCTGAAGGGGGTGTGGAGAAAAGGGAACCTTCTTATTCACTGCTGGTGAGATTATAAACTGATTCAGTTCCTTGAAAAACAGTATGAAGAAGTCTAAAAAAATTCAACATAAAATTGCCATATGAACCAACAATTATCTCTTAGGTGGTTCATAAAGGGCACAAAAATGTTTATTTGAAGAGATATGTGCACACTTATGTGCACTGCAGCACTATGTAAAATAGCCAAGAAATGAAAACAACCCGAGAGCATAACAGATGAGTGGCCAAAGAAGCTGTTGAGCGGCTTGAGCGATAGCACAGCGGGTAGGGCATTTGCCTTGCATGTGACCGACCCCGGTTCGATTCCCAGCATCCCATATGGTCCCCTGAGCACCGCCAGGTGTAATTACTGGGTGTATAGCCAGGAGCACCTCTGTGAATCGCCGGGTGTGATCCCCCCAAAAAAAGAAAAAAAAGAGAAAATAAGTGGTACTGCAGAAATATAGCTTGTTAAAGAATAAGATATTTTGGGCTCCACAGTGCTTGGTAAGTATTTTGGTAAGGTGCTTGCCTTGCTTGCTGTCAACCCGGGTTCAATTTTTGGTATCCCATATGGTCCCCAGACCACTGCCAGGAGTGATTTCTGAGAGCAGAACCAGGAGTAACCCCTGATCACCACTGGGTGTGGCCCTCCCTGCCCCCCTGCCAAAAAATAAGAAAAATAAGACATTTAGATTTTAAAGTAGAGTGTCAAAACTTTTTTACAGCAGCAGAGAAATTGAACTTTCTGTAGTTAATGAAATTTCTCTGATAATAACTGATCTGATCAATTTTCTTTGTTAATGCTGGGACATGGTCCAAAGTGATACAGAAAATGGCATCAGCAAACAATACAAACCATGATTTCAGTTCCAAGAATCCAGACATGCACAGGGCCAAGGCATTTAAAATCTCCATTTCAGTGTAGATTTTAGCAATGCATTAGAGAGATGGGGCATTTAGTGAACCCAAACCTGTGTGTTCAGCATTACTTAGAGGTTGGAATATTTTATTTGTGTACACAGGTGTATTGAAGACTAACTTGGTTTCACTTTGTCCGGCCTGCTGCTTTCCTCCTAACCAAGCAAGCCTAATCTATTTACTAGTTGTGTTTACTGACTTAAAAAATATTGATGTTAACTCAAAGCTGAGAAAGCGCAGCCTCTTGGATTTTGAATTTCTGAAACCAAAGACCAGAAAAAAAAATCAGCAATCATCAAGAGCAAAGAGTCCAACCTCCAGGAGAGAAAATGTGGAGCTTCCCCAGTGTGGGTGAAAAGCAAGAGTTGGAGAAGAAGACCCCCATTTTTCTACAGATGGAATGAGTTGGGAAGGATTTGGGGACCCAAGAGCAAGTACAGTCTGGAATCCCAGCAAGCAGGAAGATCCCAGAGAGAATGTCTGTGTAGCGTTAGTATTGAAGGATCCTAGGGAGTTCCCACAACCCTCTCAATCAAAGGAGTGGCCTCTAGGCAAGTTCTGATAATAGGTTTTCCCCTCACCTGATAGTAGAGTTACGATCTGGATAGCTTCTGAGAGTTTTTCATGAATTTTTTGTAAGTATGCAGCAGCCAGATATTTCTCAGGAGCTTGAGGATGGCCCACACAGAGGACTTGGTGGTGACAGGCTGGCTGAGTTCTGGCACAAGTGAGTGAGGAATTGAGGACAGAGAACAGGCAGGAGGATGGCCTCCTCAGGGGAGTAGCACCTTCATGATAAAGCCAAGGCTCCATGAAAGCTAGAGCTTTCTATGGGACTGTCTTGTATGCCTCCAAACTACAAAATCAAGGATTGATTTGTTTCAACTCATTGCCCACTAGCTAAAGGGGAGGTTTAATATATAAAATTGAGAGAGGCCGGAGAGGTAATACAGTTGGTAGGGCACTTGCCTTCCTTGCAGCTGACCTGGGTTCCATCCCAGCATCCAAGATGCATCCCAGAATCTCTGCCAGAAGTGGTTTCTGAATGCTGATCCAGGATTTTGTGTAGTTGCTTAATTCTCCAGTCCGTCCAATAAAGGAGACTGTGGTTCTCCTTTATTATTACTGTGCACCTGATATTGAATATTGTGAGACAAAGAAAATACTCCTTAAATATTTATTAAACAAATATACAAAACTTCCTAATGATAGGAGGCAGTGATTCATTCTTTTTTTGTTTTGTTTTGTTTCGTTTGTTTGTTTTGGGCCATACCTAGTGTTGCTCAATGGACCTTACGGGCTGCTAGGAATTGAACCCAAGTATGCAAGGTAAGGGACTATTGCTCTGTTCTTTGTGCTTTCCCAGCCTCTCCCCAGATCCTGGCATATCTGGAAGCAAAGAGTCAAAGATAAGAGTACTTATCAAATGAATGAACAAATGAAAAAGAAAGGAATAGATTAAAAGAGTGACCCCAAAGGCATGTTCAATGTTGTAGAATTTTTTCCAAAGGCAAATCAGTATCTTTATCTATTTTCCTGAGTTGTATGTTTGAAGATGTGGGCAGGGTGAGCAGGACACTTGATTTAAATTTTGTATATCTTTCTACCCTGAGACTAAGTTATCACTATTAAACTTAAAAACCTGCAAAAATACTTAAACAAAATTATGTTTAAGTACTACTGAAAAGATTAAGTAGTTTTTATTTTTTCCTTCTCCCATTCCTAACTCAAAAATATATGATAGATTTTGTAAAATGTTAAAAACTCACAAAGAAAAAAACAGTTCTTCTAAGTGTTACTCAGTAATCACTGAGTAGTCAGTGATCATAGAGAAACTCTGAAAGTGTGATGCAAGTCATGGGTCTGTAATCCTTATTTCATTAGGATGTTTCAGAAAGGGATTCTATTTCTCTAAAAGTTGACTTTGGCAGAGTTACCTCCCTCTGTCCCACTCCCCCAATGACTGAGTTTCCTCCTCTGGACTTCAGTCTGGGATTCTTAACACTGGTCCCCAGTGTCCAGGAAGATGAATGCTGGTGTGTGTGTGTGTGTGTGTGTGTGTGTGTGTGTGTGTGTGTGTGTGTGTGCTGTTCAGTACTGAACCCAGGGCTTCACATGAGAAGCACGTACTCTGTCCCTGAGTTACATTCCTGCCCTAAGCATACTTTTGTTTTTCTTAAAGTACACTTTTTATGGTTAACTTTTCACTTGGGTTGAATCCATGTTTGAGACATATTCTTCAGACCCATATTCCTGTCTGCATCTCCCAATAACCAATTGCATCCAATGTACTTTATGTTTAGATCTTACATTCTTTCAAGCCTGATCATGTGCCAAGTCTACTTATGAATTTTGGGGGATTGAGGAGATGGTCTCAAGAGCATTCAAGAGGTTCAGGGTCTAAATCTCAATATTACTCAGTCAACCTGGCTGGACAGTTTGATGATGGGGTCCGACAAGGAAGTGTTCTTGGGCCCCTCCTGGTAGTGCTTTATGGGGGGAAATGCAGTTCTGGGGATCAAACTTGGGTCCTTGCACATGCAAGGCATGCACCCTTGGATCCTGAGATTCCCTAAACCTCCCACCCAAATCCATTTCAAAACCAGTAGCAGATGCTGCTTTTCTTTTTAATTGAAACACTGTGAGATACACCATCACAAAGCTATTCATAATTGGGTTTCTGTCATACAATGTTACAACACCCATCCCTCCACCAGTGTGTGAACACAAAAAGACAGCAGCTGTCTATCTCTCCCAACACCCGCATTCGGTAGTCTCAGGACCTTTCCCCCACTCCAGGGAGGTCGATGGCAATGGTCAGGTGAAGGAAAGAAACTGAGGACCAGTTGGTCTTAGTTGCAGTTTATTCCAATCCTCTCTCCATTCACTCCTGTCTCTCCTCTGCCTCCCTCAGGCCACTCTTACAGTCTCATTATATTCCCCAGCATGAGGGGTTGGTGGTGAGCAAATGTTAGTTCAGTCGTTCAGTCGGAGACACTGAGACAAGGAATGCGAAAGAAATTTATGTCATGGAGGGCCCAGGTTCTCTCAGACCTGTGACCTCCGTAGAGAGCCCCGAAATCTCATTGATCATGGTACCTCTAAAGGGCGCAATGCAGTGAGCTCATCAAAAGAAGTTACAGAAAGAACATTGAGGTAGCAAAACATACATTGTTTCTTTGCATCTGCAGGCCAGTAATTTTGGCCTCCGGAAAGAAGAGACAAAACCAAAACTGAAATCTTTCTTGGCCTACAAGCACTTGGATTTGCATCCCAAAGACTAGTCTGGCTAGAACCTGGAATCTTTGGATCTTTGGATCCCAAAGATGAGGCCTGGCCAGCACCTGAGATCTTCATGTCAAAGACCAGCCAGGTTTCTGTGAGAAAAGGAAAAGTGCCCCTTACAATATACAGAAATTATCTACTGAAGGCAGTTTGAAGGGGAAAAATGTTCAGCCTCATCCAAACTAGTCAGGACACACGAGAAATCTCTCCCATTTTTCATCTCGTCCATGTTCCTGCCCATAGTTCCCATAGTGCGGTGCAGTCTACATGGGCTCACCCTGACAGCTCAGTCCAGCCCTAACAGGTTGGGGTAACAATTACACATAGGTGTGGTCACAATCAATAGGAGTAGAGCTCTTTTCCATGGGAAAAGCCGCTTCTAGGACAGATTCTCATTTAGCAGATGGACCCACCCTAGAATAGAATCCCCTAGGTGTGTTTCTCCTCTCCTTGTCTAACAAACATATAAGCATACATAATATAAATCATTTTGTATGGACACAGTAAGAAATAAGCTTATAGAATCACCTCCTAGGTCCATCTCAATCTCACACTACAGTGCTCTGGCCAGATAGTCTTTCCTATCCCTAGCAGGCTCCTAGTCTCGTCATTACTTTTGGATCATGACAGCATTTGTTTATGATCAAACTCTTAACTTATAGTTAAGAATCATGGCACTTTGGCCTGGCCTATCTCGATGCCAGGGTAGCACATAACTTACCATTTGCCCTGTTTCCATCCAGTCCCTCGTCGGAACCCTGCTTTTGAGGGTGCTAGGAAGTGAGGGCAACTGAGGCTTAAGTTGAGAAAGCAGATGCCTGGGAATGAATAATATTCAAAGTGAATTAAATCCTAAATTATAAAGCATAATATTAATTTAATATTAATTGTCTTCCTGTATCTATACAAAAAGGACATTGCATTAAAGTAAAGTAAAGTAAAGTAAGTAAAGGCCCTCCCGTTGATCATCAATTTGCTCGAGTGGGCCCAGTAACGTCTCCATTGGAGACTTTGTTGTTACTGTGTCTGGCATATCAAATACGTCACGGGGAGCTTGCCAGGCTCTGCCGTGCGGGCGAGATACTCTCAGTAGCTTGCCGGGCTCTCCGAGAGGGGCGGAGGAATCAAACCCGGGTCGGCCATGTTGGCTGCAAGCAAGGCAAATGCCCTACCACTGTGCTATCGCTCTATTCAAAAGACATAAGGAGAGGAGAAAGGCAATATTAATGTACAATACACGTTCGGTGACCTTACAAATTAACAGATCCTGATTAGGGGAAAAGCTGATGAACTGGTTGGGGAAGCATAAAGCATAAAGAAGTGGTTACAGATAAACAAAGGAATGAGAGTGACTCGGGAGCACTGTGATGAGTGTGATCTGATAAACCTAAGCTCCTTGTGGCAAGGAAGAAAGGACAAATCAATTGTTATCCTACATCTCCCCCTTTTCTGTTTACAGAAACACAAATTTTGAAATAGACAGAGGAACAATTCCAATCACAAAACAGTCTCATTTGTTGTACTAAAACTTCAGTCCGCCTCTGACCCCAGAGCAGTGCTTGTTGTAAAGTGTCCAATAGTCCTGCACTGCTCAAGGGTGATCGGAGTCATTTAGTTGCGTTTTGAAGAAATGAAGTGTCCAGATCACAATTTGAAGAGTTGCTTCTGCAACAGCAGCAGTAGTGGTCACAGCAATGAGTTCCAGCAACGAGTCCCAGAGGAGCAACTATCAAAGAGTCCTATGAACTTCAGGAAGCACTGGATCAGGCAGGGAGCACTGGAACAGGAACATCACAACCTCTGTCAGGAGCTCTTCAGCAGGGGAATGCAGCCATTCTCTGTTCAGGTTCACTGGCAGTCATAGATGTGAAACCTAGCTTGTGTTTGGAAAAAACACTTTTTTAAAGTTTTCAGAGGCTTTGAGCATTGGGATTTGGTACATCTCCGTGTATGGGGTAGAGAAAGACAGGAGGGAACTCTGACACAAAAAGTTATCCTAGGGAGAAATGAAAAGGTGTTCCTATTAAAAGTCATTCCTTCCTCCTTTGGGAGCTGAGGTACCTGTGAATTCCAAGGAAAGGGTAAAAGTAAAGAATTGTTAATCCAGAATACAGGGTCCTGGAGTTGCCCAACCCATAACCTGTAAAAGAAGGGTAAAAGGAATGCTCTTAATGTGGCCTTTTCCCCGAAAGAGGAGTTTCTCTGCTACCCATTCTTTGTCAATTTTAATCCAAATAGGAGAATTAATAGTTTCCTGAGCTTGTGCATCTTCTTGGAAATGCCTTTCAGCTGCTGTATGTCGCTGTCCTTGAGGTAAATTTAAACAATTTAGAGTAAACAATGTCAAGGACAAGGAGTCAAGTGGAAGCATACCTCCCTTTTTGTTTTTTTAATAATTGTGGTTTTTTTTTTACATATGAATGTTAAAATTTAATCCAAGTCAAGGTATATAAATACAAGTAACACATAGTGAAATGTGATATTTTACCTTCTTTGAGCCATTTTTTTTTAAATAATTGTGTTTTGAGGGTTCTATGAGTGTGCTCAACTGTGCATGATAGTGATTTTGGATTGTGGGAACAAGTGGCTACAGGGGGCTCTGTTTGGGTGGGCTCCAGGTTGACCCACCTACTTTCAATATATCTTTATCTATTCAGTCTTTTGCAGGTCCAGATTAACTGTGACTTTTGATCTCTTTCAAGATTATTTATAGGCCTCAGAAGCAAAGCCAGTAAGTGAACTTGTTTGCCTGAGCCAGAGGTGATTTGTGGGTGTGGCTCCCACATATCTAACTTTTGGTGGTTTAATTTCTTGTGAAACTTGGTCCTGAGTTGTTGGAATCTGGCCAGAGGCACAGCAGTGATTTGGAGGTGCCAGGCAACCTGAAGGTGCCATCAGACTGCTGATGCACTTGCCCCGCAGGTCCAGCTTGACTTGCTGGTGGTGCCATGCTCCTTGGCCCCCAGTGGTGACAGCAGTAGTGGCCCTGGCAGGGACCAGGAACGGTGCTACCATTCATGGTTTGTGCAGTCTGGGTGGACTGCAGCCACCAGTTCAGTGGAGCCTGACCAGTAGCATATGTCCCCATTCTGGGTAGGACAGTTGATGCTCAGAAATATTTTCTTCTATAATATGTTGGGGGTGTTGTGGGCTGATCCAGGGAAGAAATGGTGGTTGCACCACCCCACCAGAGTCTGAGCCATGGAAGCAGCAACGGTTTTAGTCTTGGTGTGACTTCTGCGCCCAGATCAGGCACCTGGCCTGCTGCGAATTTCTGTACCCATTCAGCCACCCAAGCTGGCTACTCATGGTGGAAACCTGGGGCGCCACAGCAGTTCCAGGCACCAGGTTGGCCTGGAAAAGTGCCTTTTTAAAGAACTGGCACTTATATTCATTACTGCAAGATTATGGAGAGCTTCTGTGCCACTGTGCCCTGCAATTTAGAGTTCTAAGAGTCGCCACCACCCACCTGTTCTGGTGCCTGCATCCACACTGCCATCAGCTCAGCTCCTCACGGATGCTATTTTTCAATTTTCCTTCTGCTTGTCTGTAGCCTATTCCATTCAAAGTATCAATCAGGATTCAGTAATGACCTTAACAACTCACCCCAAACTTGTAGCCTATTTCTCGTTCTAACATTGGTGAGTGCATCTGGGGGTGCTTGAGGTTCTGCTTTATGTGCTCTCTCGGGGCTCCATTTTCCTTTTATCTGTTGACTTTGCTATAGATATTTTTAGAAGGAGGAGCCTCCCAAGATGTGCTCAGAGGGGTGAGAGGGTCATTCCAGATGATACTTAGCTAACTGGGTTGGTGGTTCAATAGGAGAGCCCAGGGATTCAATGCTACTTGGGGCCTGTGGGTATCCAGGACTCAATCCAGCGATTCTCAGGAATCCATGTTGTGCCAGGGAGAGAACCCAGGTCAGGCACAGGCTGGGCATTCATCTGCTCCTGTGCTATCTCTGGCCATTCTGCTACTGAGCTTCATAGACCTCACCATTTAGCCAGAGAATGGCAGCAGAACAGGGACAGGACATAGGACCATCAGTGGTAAGTAGTAAAGTAAAGTAAAGGCCCTCCCGTTGATCATCAATTTGCTCGAGCGGGCCCAGTAATGTCTCCATTGGAGACTTTGTTGTTACTGTGTTTGGCATATCGAATACGTCACGGGGAGCTTGCCAGGCTCTGCCGTGTGGGCGAGATACTCTTGGTAGCTTGCTGGGCTCTCCAAGAGGGGCGGAGGAATCAAACTCGGGTCGGCCATGTTGGCTACGTGCAAGGCAAACGCCCTACCGCTGTGCTATCGCTCCAGTCAGTGGTACTCCTCACTTATATTCCATTTTTCAGAACTCAGCTACGTAACTACTACCACATGCAATAAGTGATCTGGCAGTGTGCTGAAAAATAAAGAACATGTGTTGATTAGCAACAGCAAAGGAGGCACAATCCTCTTTCACTTCAGAAGATACATAGTTCCAAAAACTTTTAAGCCAGAAGTGTAGAGTGATGCATAAAACAAACTATATTCGAATGCAGTGATGTAGCCTCTTATTTTCAGACACATTATATAAAAGCTACAGGCATAGCGAAATTAATGAGCAGAGACTAATCATAAAATCTGTATACTAATTGTCTCCAATTTTCTGCTTATGTACCTGATCTCAATTCTATAGCTTGCTTGAAAATAATTTTAGCCATTTCTAGCATTTTAGACAGCTAATGAAATATTTAAATATTATTTGTGATTTTTACTGAGTGAAATAGAGCCCTGACAACTTAAGACCTCCGGAACCAGTACTACTTGTAGTGTAACCTTGGTAGCCTCCTTTGTACTTCAGGCTCAAATACTGTCAGGAGTGACCTTGGACTCAGAGCACTGTTGAAACCTCAACTGCTTTATGAATATATATGCCACAGAGCAGAAGTTGTTTTTCTCAGATGCCTACTCTAGGAAAACAAGTCTAAATTTCCTATATCTTGGAGACCATAGGAGCAAGCTTATATTCAGCTTTTATTTCACAGTCATAATTCAGAATCAAGGACTTCACAGCTTGGGATCATTTTGTATAGTTTTGAAACTAGGGCCTTGGGTGATAGAATAATTCTTTGATGGAGGCTATGTTAATATGCCAAAATAATTTTGTGATTTGATAACCATATTCCAATCCAGTCAATGAAAGTTGCTTGCATGTGTGAGTCACTAAGAGCAGTGGTGGAACATTTGTGCCTGAGTTCTGTATTTTAATTTTATTGTGACCTGTATAATATACAAATTTGAGCATCAGTTAAGTGAAACGACTCGATGATGCCTTAGCCAAAATTTGGATGAGGCTGTGTAAAGGATGCCTAGTCTTTATTATTTTAAGCACAGCTCACAATTATTATCAAATCTTGTAACTCAAAGTCTTGAGTCAGCTCCACAATCCTCTCTAATAGGAACTGAACATTTTTACCAGATGGTAATCACAGTCAAACTGGTTGACAAATATGGAACCCAGGAATAGAAGTTGAAGGCTCTGGGCTATATATCAAATTTGGCACCAATTCAATTGTGTGAATTTGGATAAGTTAATTATTCAACTCTCTCATTTGTAAGACAGAGAACCTAATTTCTGTTCTAATTACTTTCCAGAGTTTTCACTAAGACTCAGATGTTATGGTGCCAGAATTTCATTCTATGATCAATTACTTTATATCAAACAGAGTTCTTTCTACATAACTTTCAAAACCACTCAAATTCATGATAAAAGCTTGTAGAAGTGTAGGGCACATTCATTCGACACATATTCACTGATTTCTTCTTTACTGTCTGTAAGCAATAGGTGGTAAATATGAAATATGAAAAGTCGGCAGAAATGTGCAAACAAAAAATAGCTACAGAATGATTTAAAACACTTATAAATGATTTAAAAACTTAGCAATATGAAGAGCGTGGGAGAGGGAATTGCTTAAATTGGTTAAGGAAGTTAATCCTAAGGAGTTGACATTTGAGCTGAAATCTGTAAAATATATATACATGTTTGACACCTTTATTTTATGATTTTATACACTTTATTTTCATAAAGTAGTTCACAATAGTTCATTACAGATAATATTCAAACACCCACCCCACCAATGAGCATCTTCCTACCACAATAAGAGGGAAGTGTGTGAAGGTTGTTGCATTTCATTCTGGAGCCATTCAAACCCATATATAAGACGATACAAGAAAGTATGTTAAAAGTAAACAAATGTGTGCTACTGCTACTTTAGGTACATCAGTGGGTTTGAGTATAAGAGGTTGTTTTGTGGCTGTGCGACCCAGGAAATAGTGCATTGCTCTCTTCCAGGAGTTTTATTTTATAGTCTCTGGATCTTGGCCATTGATGAGATTACATGGAGCCTGGGGGGCAGTTTGTAGGTGTGACTGCCAAGCTACTGGAAAACTAGGGTGCTAGGTGGAGGAGGCCCAGTCCTGATCCAAGCAGGCTTGGAAATCTCAGCCACGGGTCCTGCATACCTGGGTTCCTCTACCAGTTCCTTCATGTGTGAGTCTCTGTCTGAGTGTGTGGAGAGTGGCCTTGAGTATGGCTGCGGCTGGGTTCTGAAGGTTTTTGGCTGCTGGAGTTCTCCTTGGGGCTGGGAGGGAAACTCAACCCAGCCACCACTGAGATGCCCTGGTAAAGACAGTCTGGCGCAGGGTCAAGAGATTCTACATTGCTCTCTTCCGGGAGCTTTATTTTAGTCTCTGGATCTTGGTCATTGATGAGATTACATGGCACGCGGGGGGGGGGGGGGTGTGGAGAGGGAGGGGAGCAGTTTGTGGGTGTGACTGCCAAGCTTGTTTGACACCTTTAAAGCTGACAAAAATGATTGCCTAAATAATCATTAACAAATCTTAAATTTAAATATAACAGACTTCCGTTTTGGAAGTGAATAGAAAATCAGGGTAGGACAGTGAAAGGAAGAAATAAACCCAGGGGAAAAAAGACAGGAGGGTACCAAAAAGAAAGTTTGCTCATTTTATGATTTGACTTATCCACTATCAGTATCTTTGTAATTCTCAAAATGATTTTTCTCCCTTCTGTCATTTTTTATTCAAATCCGCCCCTTTGACTACTTATTTTACAAATTTTGTGTAAAATTTTGTGTAAAATTATGTAAAAAATTAAAGGTATCAAAAATCACCCATTGTGCTATCTTTCTCACCCAGATGTTTTCATTTTTCTTTCTTCCTTTATAATCCTTGGCATGCCTGCACATGTGTTGCATGATTAAGATCTAATCCATGTACCAAGACTCAGAGGGGTCTGATGATTCAGTAGAATCTGGTGAATCAGCTGCCCCTTGGAAAGCTAGGAGAGAAGCTACTGCTGGTCCAGCTCAGCAACCTCATAGGATCATCACACCCTGGTGACATCATCTCTGAAGGAGATGCCTTCCTTCTCACGGTGCCAGTCTGAGCAGTGCAGGGAAAACTGGGGGTGGTTGTACTTTCTTCCAGATGAGACTGATTATCCTCAGGGGAAGCGATGGGGGCAAGATTTGTAACTAAAAACCACTCTCTCTCAATTCAACCAACACAGAGGGCAATAAGACAGTTATTAAAATTTCCCTCCAGAGAGACAGAAACCTTGTTACAGTGTTAGAAAGTGCTGGCATTGCATCTTGCATTAGGCAAAAATCATTTCTACAAACTAGAGTCTGGGTAGAACTTCTGTCCAAACAGGTGCTACAGGGCCCAGGAGGAAATCTGAACTGTTTCAGGAAACTTTTGTCCATCCCTCCCTCCATTTCTCTGTGAGGTTCAGGTGAAGCATTGCCCAAAGGACTCTGTTCCATTGCCCCAAGGACTCATGTTCATACTACTTAGATGTTGCCCAGGAGGGACTCACTAGGAGGCCAGGAGAGATGGCAAGTTAGTGTCCTCACAAATAAAGGAAACTTCCAAGACACTGAAAAAGAGAGTACCCTTGGTTCAGCTATCTCAGAAAAATTTCCAAATGAAGTTAAGACTGCTGTCAGCTCATAGTTTGCTACCTCTTAGGCCCCATCCTTGTGTGGAGTCTGCTGGGGTGGCATATGGCAGTTTAAAGAGAAGCTAAAAGAAAGATCAGGGATGGGTGTTTGATCATTGTATAATTGAAACCCAAGCACAAAGATTTGTAAGTCTACAACTGGACCTCATGATGTCTCACTAATAAAAAAAACAAATACCCAAAAGAAAAAAATAAAAGAAAGATCATCAGAGATTCAATGAGTTTTGTTTAGTGAGGTATATGACATAGTCCCTTTCTGTATAGCTATTGAGCTGTACATTTCCTAGCTAGACATAGGCCCCGAGATGGATTTCCAAAGAGAAATAATAGGCAGAGTCTTTCCTTATTTTATAAATCAATTAATGAAAAGGAAGGAGTAAATCATTCAGATTATTTATTGAATGCACTGAAGAGGTTTCAATTTTCTACCTGATATAAAATATCGACATGGGTGAATACAGTAGAGAATTTGTATTAGTCACTACAATGGAATATATGCTGTATTAAGTTAATGTGTATCATTTTAAGAGTATTTATGGTTAGGCAGTCTATGAAAAATTTGAAATGACTGTCAAGCTGATGTGTGAAAGAAAAAGGAAAGAAGTCTGACTGAACTTAGTAATGATTGACAGAAAGAAACCAACAGGGAGAGGAGTAGCGCAGAAACTTAGAAAACCTGCAAGACAAGCACTTTGGTCATGAGCCTAAATCCTCAGTATTGCCTCATGCAGTGGGTTCAATACCTTCAGCTCTGTTATCTGTAAGCCTTGGTGCTGGAAATAATTTCACCCCAGCCACAGATATGTATTCACAGTGTGTGAATACAGCTGAATATCAGTGCACTAGTCCCAGGGACAAGAAGTGCAATTCTCTGCTGGGTCACTGCTGAGCACTGCAGAGAGTCCTGGGGGTGCAGCCAGTGCTTGTATGCCTCCGTCAAACAGCTTGAGCCCCGCCCCCCTTCCCCCCGCAACCAGGACATGTTCAAGCAATGCAACTAAAAATAGTGCAAATTTTAGTGAATGCTGAGTGTGAGAGCACCAAAACATGATGGATGTGTAAATCTCAGTGAGCAACGTAGCTGAAAACTCCACAGCCATATCTTGTGGGCCAGGAATGATTTCATAAATATCAACAACCTGTGGGAGGGGGAGAGAAAGTTATACAAACAAATTAATTGTAAAAGGAAAAAACAAAACATTAAAAAGAAAAACCAGTAAGAAGTTGGATAGTTGAAAACGTTAGCTAAAAAGGAAAGGCCAAAACTGAATTACCTTTCTATTCTCTATGCAGAAAATACTACAATATCCCTGTCACAGAAAAAGAGAGGGGCTCAACAGCAGCCAAGAAAATGTGGAAAACATAAAAAGGTGCCAGGAAGCTAACTAAAAAGAAAATGTTTCTAGATTTTGTGATATTTCTGGTATTTGTCAGACCTTTTGTTTGTTTTAAAATGGCATGAGTAACTTCAATCAGGAGTATTGCCGAAGGTATCCAAGATTATTGCAATAGAGAGAAAATAAGATGAGAGGAATTGCATTTCCAGACTTTAATCTTTACTACAAAGTCATAGTAATCAAAACCGCATGGTAATGGAACAAAGACAGTCTCTCAGATCAATAGGTTAGAAATGAGAGCCCAAAGATTAATCCTTAGATGTACGTGCAGTTAATTTATGACAAAGGGGCCAGGCACATGAATTGGAGCAAGATTTTCTTAACAAAAGGTGCTGGGAAAACGGAATAATCATAGCAAAATTAAAAATAGATCCCTATCTGTTGGGAGGGTCCTCTCAAGATGGGAAATGCATGATGAGAGTAGACTATAGTCCAAACAAGATTGCCACTCAATGTCTCTTTTGCAAACCATAGTACTCAAAAGGAGAGAGATAACAAAAGGGAATGCCCTGTCACAGTGGTAGGGTGGGAGGGGGGATGGGGGGAAGGGGGGTGGGAGAGATACTGGGACTGGTGGTGGTGGAGAATGGGCACTGGTGGAGGGATGGGCATTCGATCATTGTATAACTGAAACCCAAGCACAAAAATTTGTAAGTCTAAAAAAAAAATTAGATCCCTATCTCACACCATGCACAAAGATAATTAGAGTTAAAAGAGCTTGGAGCAGAAGATAGCCAGAAGGCAGGGGACTTGCCTCATATGCAGTCAACCTGGGTTTGATCCACAGCACTTCATGTGGTCCACTAAGCACTGTCAGGAGTGATCCCTGAGCATAGAGCTAGATGTAAGACCTAGACACTTTCAGGTATGAGCCAAATAATAAATAATAAAAAAGATTATAGACTTTTCTATCTAACCTGTTTCTAGAAAATACATTGAGGAAAACCTAAAAAGGGTTCTCTGAGATCTTAGCCTTAGAGGAGTCTTCAATGATAAGAACATACTGGCAAAGAAAACAAAAGCAGAAAATAAAAAATGGAACTATAGCAAACTTAAAAGCTTTTACAATGTGAAATAAATGAGATTTAAAATGAAAATACACTCACTGATTGGGAGAAAATTAGACAAAGGACTAATATCCAAATATATAAAATGATCACGGCTCAACAACAACACAATAAACCACACATAAAAATGGGGGGAGGAAATAAACAGACATTTCCCCAAAGACAAGATGACCAACAGGCAAATAAAGAAGTGTTTATCATCACTGATTATCAGGAAATTGCAAATCAAAACGACAGTGAGATATCACTTCACACCTGTGAGAATGGTGTATACCTAAAAGTCCAGAAACGATAATTGCTGGTGTGTATGTGATGAAAAAGGAACTCTAATTTACTGCTGGTGGAGGAGTTGCTTGGTTTACCATTTTAGGAAAATGGGTTGAAAACTTCTAAAAAATTTGTGAATGGAACTTCCGTATGACCCTACATTTCCACTCCTGGCATCTACCCCAAGAACACAAAAACATTAACTCAAAAGAACATATACATGCCTATGTTCATCACAGAATTTTTGCAGTGCACAAAATCTGGCAACAACCCAAGTGCACAACAATGAATGAATAGATCAAGAAATTGTTTTCCATACATGAACAGATTACTATAAGCTATGAGAAAAGATAAAATCTTGGAGTTTACTGTCACTTTGATGGAACTGGAGGAAGTCCTGCTAAGTGAAATGTATCAGAAAGAAAAAGACAAATACCAGATGATCTTGCTTACATGTGGAATGCAAAGAAGCAAAGCAGTGGAGGGATTATACAGTTCCTAGTTGAAACAAATGCTGAGATATGGTCAATAGAACTGTGACAGGAGGGTGCGCCCCTCTCCTTGCCCTCCTTCCCCCTTCCCTGCTTTTCCATTTCTTACCCTCCCTTTTCCTCCCCATCTGTTCCTTCTGATCCCCTCTCCTCCGCTTCTCTTTGTGAGGAATGAGGCCCTGAACCAGATGAATGCTGACCAACTTGTCTTTCCTAGATTAAGAATGTGAGGAACAGGTCTAGATAGCCTTTTCAGATCCTTTTTACAGAAACCCACATTGCAAAATCACTTGTTTTTCTGCCCCTGAGCAAGGAACTCGGATACAGGTGCCCCGAGTTGCAAGTCACTAGAAGGATGGGGGTCAGACCAGATAACGAGATGTTTCTCACAAGACCCAGGACTGCCCTAAAAACCAGGACGTTCCTAAGCACTGATGCAAATGCTGATCTTTAAACTATAGGCTAAGGAGGGATGTACTTTTAAATGGATTGGTTAGGAAAGTATGTGTTATTACAAGTCTATTGGGTATGAAATGCGCGGGCTCTGCAGTAACGGCAAGTGAAGGCCTATATAAGATCTCCTTTGGAGAAGCTCAGGAAGCTCAGGGTCCTGCCCAACCTGCTGGACCTGAGTGTCTGCGTGTCTGCGTAGGCAGCTCGACCTTGGTTAGACAGTCTTACAATAAACTCTGCTTGCTGTTTGCAGTCTCTGGAGTCTCTTTGTCATTAAAGGGAGATTTCGATCCACGCCCTAACACTTCTCATTGTTGTTCTTAGGATGTCCTGGGCTTATACACTTTTCTTGCAGTTCTCTGGAAGTCACACACAGCATGCTGGCGTTAACACTCAGTGATGTGGAGTGGGGCCAGGACTAGAACTTGCAGCTTTATGCATGCAGCTCAGGGGGCTTGACTGCTGAGCTACATCCCTAGGCCTAAACATTGCATTTTCTTTTTGACTTGAAGAGGGAGCTGAGGACTCCTCTTTTAATAATGAGTTCAAGGTTTCAATCCTGGCTGTTCCTCCCACAACAAGCATTCAAGCTTGGAGAAATCATCCATGGCTTATCTCCACAAGCAAATTCTCTGCCTCTTCTGACCTTATTTGTAAAATGGTGCTAAGGCCAGCATCCATCTCATTGGTAAAAGAGCCAAGGCAGAATTCTCAGCCTCCCCTAGAAGTCTGCATGCCTGTGTCCAGCTACCCCAGCGTCCCTACCGTGACCCTCCACACTCCTTAGCAGTCTGAATTTTCCCCAGAATGTGTTTCTTTCCCACAGGTATCTGAGAGACAGAATTTTTCAGAGGTGTGTCTGAAAGTGACATCAGATTTCATGGCAAAGATAATGGGAAAGCAGCAAGGGTCTCTTACATCAGTTATGTTACTTTGGTTCACAGGAGATCCTTGTGGTCATAGAAGGGAATCTCAAAGTCTGCATTGTATTTTGAAAAGAATAAAAAAAAATCTGAAAGAAGAAAAACATGGCTCACCCACACAAGTCCTACACTCCACACCCCATACCCTTGACAATACAAACATGCTAATATTAATGGATACATATGCATTCTTATGAAGAGATAACTTTGAAAAACTTGTGTAAAAACTTGCTATTTGATTCTGAGATGTTTCTACTGATCTGAGCATGTTATGGGAAATTATCTGTAGGCAACATTACTTTGAGAGATCAGAAATAATATTTCTAGCAAAAGTAATTTACCTCACTGAGTTTTCATTTACTCAGCTGCAATGGGTAGAGTTTGCAAAATAATTTCAAGATCCCTTTTCTGCACCAGCATTCTGATTCAATACTAAAGATGATAACATCTTGATATTTGATTATTAGCTTTTGTTTCAAATTTCTTAATAAAATTTGAAACAAAATAGGCATAATGAAAATCTTGGATTAAATATTAAAAGAATTTCTTTAAAAATTTTTTAATTGAATCACTGTGAGATAGACCCTTACAAAAATATTCGTGATTAGATTTCAGTCGTACAGTGTTCCAACACTCATCCCTTCACCAGTGTACATTTCCCAGCATCAGTGTCCCCAGTTTCCCTCCCATGAACCCCTCACTCCACTCCCCAGCCTGTCTCTATCTATGGCAGGTGCTTTTCTTCTCTCTCTCTCTCTCTCTCTCTCTCTCTCTCTCTCTCTCTCTCTCTCTGTGTCACTCTCTTGTTCTTCTTTCCTTTTGAGGATTGTAGCACTGTGGTTTACAATACAGATACTGGATACTGAAAAGTTATCAGGTATATCCCTTTGCCTACTTTTAACACTCAGTTCTTGTCCAGTGTGATACTTTCCAGCTATTATTGTTATACTGGTCCCTTTTCTATCTTAACTACCATTAGTCCCCGCACACCTGTGATTGACTCCAACCATTGACCAATCCTCCTAGTTCCTATTTTCCCTGATCATGGATATTAGTCTTCTACTATATATATATATATATATATACACATATGTTTTTTAATGTAGGAGTACTGCTATTTATTCAGCCACTGATTAGCTGATTGAATTGGGCATGAACTCCACCTTACTTTTTTCATAATTTTATTTATTTATTTATATATTTTCTTCTTATGTTTATTTATTGAATCACTATGGGAAAAGTTACTAAGCTTTCAGGTTTAACTCTCAGTCACACAATGATCAAACACCTTTCCCTTCACCAGTAATCATTTTTCACCATCAATAACCCCAATATACCCACCTCCCACCCCTCCTAGTACCTGTGAGGCAGATGATTTCTACTTAACTCTTCTCTACATTGATTACATTCATTATTTCGACAAAAGATGCACCATTATTGTTTAGAATTCTCCCCCCCCCGCAATAATCATAATTGTTGAAAAGGCATTGTGAAATACTTTGTTTTCTATAGCTGGTTATGAGAATCATATAATGTCACGTGATTCATATAATGAGAATCATATAATGGCCACGATTTTGGATTTCTTCAAAGATCCAGATAATTATGACATTGGTTTCTGTGCGTCTGGTGTTATGACTGTGCCGGAGAGCCGTTGGGGGGGGGAGAGCCGGTACCCCCCTTCCCATGAGACTGCTGTTGCCCTGTCACCACCGGCTCATACCTGGCTTTCCAATAAGCTCTGAGGCGGCAGCCAACTTGTATGTGGTCCAGATGTATATCTGCAAAAAGCCGCTGGGTTTTGAGATTTGTTTCTGATTCTCTGGGATCATGACCATTAATCAGCTTGATCAGGAGTCAGAGAGGCCATTAGTAGGTGACGACTCGGGGTCTTGTTGGGGTAGGGAGGAAAGGGATGGTTCCACTCCCATCTGGTGAGGCCGTGTGTGTCTCGTCACTGCAGACCCAAACCTGACTGTCAAGTGGCCTCTGGAGGATGGCAGTCACCGGGCCGCCAGGAGGAACAGGCCAAGGTACGAAACCTATTCCCACCTGGAGTGGCCCAGCGCCAGTAACCTACTACAGGAACAGGACACATTTCTGCCAAAAGCCTTTAGGTTCCGAGATTCCTTTCTGAGTCTCTGGATCATGGCTGTTAAGCAGTTCTATCAGGAACCAGAGAGGCCATGCCTCCAATTATATAGCTGAGCCGGAGGTGGTTTGTGGGTGTGTCTCCCACATACCTAACTTTTGGCCATTTACTTTCTTGGTAAACTTTGCCCCAAGTTTTTGGGGTCTGGCCAAAGGCACAGCAGCAATTTGGGGGTATCTGAAAGTCTGACAGTGCCATCAAGCTGCTAATGCACTCGCCTCACAGGTACAGATTGACTTGCTGGCGGCACCATACCCCCTTAAAGGATTTTTTTTTTATCATTTTTTTTATTAGTGAAACACCATGAAGTACACTTATAGACTTATAAATTTTTGTGCTTGGGTTTCAGTTATACAATGATCAAGTACCCATCCCTCCACCAGTGCCCATCCTCCCCCACCACGGGTCCTAGCATCCCTCCCACCCTCATCCCCCCCCCCCCCCCCCATCCCACCCTGCCGCTGTGGCAGGGCATTCCTCCCTGTTCTCTCTCTCTTCTTTTGGGAACTGTGTTTTGCCAGAGAGGCATTGAGTGGCAATCATGTTTGGTCTATAGACTACTTTTAGCATGTCTCTCCCACCCTGGGAGGGTCTTCACAACACCCTTTATTTGGTGCTCTCTTCTCTATCTGAGCTTCCTTCTCACCTAGCACATGTGGCTGGCCTTCAAGTCATGGAGCAAAATTCCTGGTACTAATCTGAGCCCTTCCTGGGTGTTAGTCTCCCATTTTGTTGCTTTATGTTCCCCAGATGAATGCAATCTTTCTGTGTCTATCCCGCTCTTTCTGACTCATTTCGCTTAACATGATATTTTCCATGTAGTACCACTTGTATGTAAATTTCATAACTTCATCTTTTCTAACAGCTACATAGTACTCCATTGTGTAAATGTACCAAAGCTTCTTTAACCAGTCATCTGTTCTCGGGCACTCAGTTTTTTTCCAGATTCTGGCTATTGTAAAGAGTGCTGCAATGAACAAACAATTGCAGATGTCACTTCGACTATACCTTTTTGCCTCTCTGGGATATATTCCCAGGAGTGCTATAGCTGGATCAAATGGGAGATCGAATTCTAATTTTTTGAGAATCGTCCATACTGTTTTCCAAAAGGGTTGGACCAGCCTGCATTCCCACCAGCAGTGAAGGAGGGTCCCTTTCTCGCCACATCCGCGCCAGCATCTGTTGCTTTTGTTCTTGTGGATGTGGGCCAGTCTCTGTGGTGTGAAATGATATCTCATTGTTGTTTTGATCTGCATCTCTCTGATGATTAGTGATGTAGAGCATTTTCTCATGTGCCTTTTTGCCATTCGGATTTCTTCTTTGCGAAAGTTTCTGTTCATTTCCTCGCCCCATTTTTTGATGGGGTTGGGTGATTTCTTCTTGTGTAGTTTAACCAGTACCTTGTATATCCTTGAAATCAACCCCTTGTCGGATGTGTATTTGGTGAATATTCTTTCCCATTCTGTAGGCTGTCTTTGTATTTTGGTCACTGTTTCTTTTGAGGTGCAGAAGCTTCTTAGTTTAAGATAGTCCCATTTGTCTATCTCTGTTTTCAGTTGCTCAGCCAGTGGCGTGACGTCTTTGAAGATACCACTAACTTCAATATCGTGGAGAGTTTTGCCAACTTTGTCTTCAATAAACATTATGGATTCCAGTCTGATGTTGAGGTCATAAATCCATTTCGATCTTACTTTTGTGCATGGCGTTAGGCAGAGATCTGAGCCCACTTTTTTGCATGTAGCCGTCCAGTTTTGCCAGCACAATTTAATAAAGAGGCTTTCCCTGCTCCATTTCACTTTTCTTGTCCCCTTATCGAAGATTAAATGATTATATGTTTGGGAGGAGATGTCAGTATATTCAACTCTATTCCATTGGTCTGCAACTCTGCGTTTGTTCCAGTACCATGCTGTTTTGATTATTACTGCTTTGTAGTAGAGCTTGAAGTTAGGTAGGTTGATTCCTCCCATTTTCTTTTTCCCAAGAATTGCTTTAGCTATTCGTGGGGGCTTATTGTTCCATATAAATTTCAGGAGTGTTTGCTCCATTTCTTTGAAGAATGTCGTGGGTATCCTTATAGGGATTGCATTGCATTTGTACAGTGCCTTGGGAAGTATTGCCATTTTGACAATGTTGATTCTCCCCATCCATGAACAGGGGATATTTTTCCATTTCCTCGTGTCCTCTTTTATTTCCCGAAGTAGCGTTTTGTAGTTTTCTTTGTACAGATCCTTTATTTCCTTAGTTAAGGCGATTCCTAGGTACTTGATTTTCTGGGGCACAATTGTGAATGGAATTGTTTTCTTCATGTCACTTTCTTCTCTTTCATTATTTGCATATAGGAAAGCCATGGATTTTTGGGTATTGATTTTATAGCCTGCCACTTTACTATACAAGCCTATTGTTTCTAGGAGTTTCTTGGTAGAGGTTTTAGGGTTCTCTAAGTATAGTATCATGTCATCTGCGAATAGTGAGAGCTTAATTTCTTCTTTCCCTATCTGGATGCCCTTAATATCTTTTTCTTGCCTAATCGCTATTGCAAGTACTTCCAGTACTATATTGAACAGCAGTGGAGAGAGTGGGCATCCTTGTCTCGTCCCTGACCTTAGGGGGAAGGCTCTCAGTTTTTCCCCATTGAGGATGATGTTTGCTGTAGGTTTGTGGTAGATGGCTTTAACTATATTGAGGAAAGTCCCCTCTATCCCCATTTTGGCAAGGGTTTTCATCATGAATGGGTGCTGGATCTTGTCAAATGCTTTTTCTGCATCTATTGATATGATCATATGATTTTTATCTTTTCTTTTGTTGATATGATGGATTATGTTGATTGATTTCCGAATGTTGAACCATCCTTGCATCCCTGGGATGAATCCTACTTGGTCATGATGTATGATCTTTTTGATGAGTTGTTGAATTCTATTGGCTAGTATTTTGTTGAGAATCTTCGCATCCGTGTTCATCAGGGATATTGGCCTGTAGTTTTCTTTTCTTGTGGTGTCTTTGTTTCCTTTTGGTATTAGAGAGATATGGGCTTCATAGAAACTGTTTGGGAGAGTTTCCGTTTTTTCAATTTCCTGGAAAAGCTTGAGAAGAACTGGCAATAGGTCCTCTTTAAATGTTTGGAAAAATTCGCTAGTAAATCCATCTGGACCTGGGCTTTTGTTTTTGGGAAGACTTTTGATTACAGTTTCAATTTCCTTGATGTGAATAGGTCTATTCAGGTACTCTATATCTTCTTGCTTCAGCTTTGGGAGATGATAGGAATCCAGGAATTTATCCATTTCTTCTAGGTTCTCTTGTTTCATGGCATACAGACTTTCAAAGTAGTCTCTGATGATCTCTTGAATTTCTTTAGTTTCTGTTGTGATATCCGCATTCTTATTTCTGATTTGATTTATTAAGGTTCTCTCTCTCTGTTTCTTTGTGAGTGTTGCTAGTGGTTTATCTATCTTATTTATTTTCTCGAAGAACCAGCTCTTGGTTTTATTGATCTTTCGGATTGTTTCTTTGTTTTCCATGTCGTTGATTTCTGCTCTAAGTTTTATGATCTCTTTCCTTCTGCCTGATTTAGGCTCTTTCTGTTGATCCTTTTCTAAGGTCTTGAGCTGTGAGGTCAAGTTGTTTATGTGCATCGTTTCTACAGTCCTAAGATATGCTTGCAGAGCTATAAATTTTCCCCTTAATACAGCTTTCGCTGCATCCCATAAGTTCTGGTAGTTTGTGTCTTCATTCTCATTTGTTTCCAGGTATCTTTTGATTTCGTCCTTGACTTCGTTCTTGACCCACTCATTGTTCAGCATCGAGTTGTTTAATTTCCAGGTGTTTGATTTTGTTCTCCGTGTCAGTGTGTGATTCACTTCTATCCTCAGTGCGTCATGGTCTGAAAAGATGGCTGATACTATTTCTATCTTCCTGATTCTGTTGAGGTATGTTTTGTGTCCTAAGACATGGTCTATTTTGGAAAATGTTCCGTGCGCACTGGAGAAGAATGTGTATTCTTTCTTTTTGGGGTGTAAAGCCCTGTATAAGTCCATAAGCCCTTTCTCTTCTATTTCTTCTTTCAAAGCCAATAATTCCTTGCTGGGTTTTGTTCTTGTTGATCTATCCAGAGTTGATAAGGCGATGTTGAAGTCTCCAAGTACTATTGTGTTGGTAGCGATGTCCTCCTTAAAATCTGTTAGCAGTTGTTTTAGATATTTAGCTGTTCCCTCATTAGGTGCGTATACATTTAAGAGTGTGATTTCTTCCTGCTGTATGTATCCCTTGATGAAGAGAAAATAGCCTTCACTGTCCCTTCTAATCTTTTTCAATGTGAAATTAATGTTGTCGGATACTAGTATGGCCACCCCAGCTTTTTTGAAGAGGCTGTTTGCTTGCAGGATTGTTTTCCATCCTTTGACTTTGAGTCTGTGTTTGTTCTGGCTGTTGAGATGAGTTTCTTGTAGGCAGCAGAATGTTGGGTTCTGTCTCTGTATCCATTTTGCCACTCTGTGTCTCTTAAATGGTGAATTTAGACCATTGACATTGAGAGAGAGTATGGTTATGGGGTTTTGTGTCATTTTCTGTAGGGTGTGTTGTGGTTGTAGGGTTTTTCTTGTCTTATAGTAGCCCCTTTAGGCCTTGCTTTAGGTTTGGTTTTGAGTCTATGAAGTTCCTGAGCTGCTGTTTATCTATAAAATAGTGTACTGTTCCTTCGATTTTGAGGGAGAGTTTAGCTGGATAGAGTATTCTTGGGGAAGCATTCATTTCAGTGAGTTTTTTGACTATATCTTGCCACTGCCTTCGGGCTTGCAGGGTTTCCTCTGATAGGTCTGCTGTGAATCTAAGGGGTGCTCCTTTGTATGTGATTTCCTTCTTTGCCCTTGCTGCTTGCAGTATTGTGTCTCTATCGGCAGCATCAATCATTCTAACTATGATATGCCTTGGAGTGTTTTTGTTGGGGTCTCTTTTAGCTGGCACCCTTCGGGCTTCTTGAACCTGAATGGCTGCATTGCAGAGCTCTGGGAATTTTTCAGCAATGATTTGTTTGACGGTGTTTTTTTCGTTGGAATTGTTTCCCTGAGGTTCAGGTAGTCCCATGATTCTAATGTTGTTCCTCTTGGAATCATCTGCTAGGACTCTGATTCTCTGAAAAGCTATTTTGAGGTCCCTTGCCACTGTTTGTTGTTCCGTGTTGGCTTGGCACAGCTGATCTTCCAGCTCACTGATTCTCTCTTCAGCTGTGGTCATTCTATTTTTAAGAGAAGAAACTGAGTTTCTCATTTCATTTACGGAGTCTTTTAATCGTGACATTTCTGCTTTCATTTCTTCGCGTAATTTGTCGATTTTTTCTGTGGTGTTACTGGCTGTCTGTCTGACCGTTTCAGTGAGTTGATTGAACATCTTGATGACTTCATATCTGAATTCTGTGTCAGAGAGATCCCTTAGGTGAGCTGTATTGACAGAATGTTCTGGATTGTTTTTGTTGTCCTCCACTTGAGGTGGGGATTTTCTTTGTTTCTTCATATTGCTGAGTAGGTTGGGGACTAAATTCCTTGGGAACTAGGTTCCTTTGAATGAGTAAACAACCGGCGGGAAAATAGGCCACGCCCACTCTGAAGCCACGCCCACTTCTGAAGAGGCCACACCTCTACGGAAAACTGGGTTTGAGATGAGATGAGTGCCGCATGAGTAGTGAAGAGGGGACGGCAGCCGCTCACGGCTGCGTTTCTCCAGGCGTCTGCCGGGATGCCTGAGGTCCAGAAGGGAGAGATGGAAGTCCTGGGGCCACACACCAGGGGCAGGGCTGACCTGGGTTTGAGACGAGAGGAGCGCCGCGTGACTACTGGAGAGGGGACGGCAGCCGCTCACGGCTGCGTTTCTCCAGGCGTCTCCCCTTAAAGGATTTTTAATAAAATATTTTTTATAGAAAATATTTTTCGATGGGAAAAATATTACGTTTTTAAAAATGTAAACAAAGGTATACAATTTAATTTTTAAAACTTGGAGGAGAAAAGTTAGGCCACACCCAGCTGTGGTCAGGGCTTACTATTGGCTCTGTGCTCAACTGTCACTTCTGGCAGTGCTCAGAGAACCGTATGCGGTGATGGGATGGAACTGGTATTGGCCACGTGAAAGGTAGGCACCTTGACCCATGTCTTCTCTCTCTGGCCCTCTAAGTATGTAATTTTAAGATGAATCTTCATCTCCTTTGTGATGGAATTTTTCTGCTTCAAAGAAGGTCAGACATAGCTGATTGCAGAACTTGTTTTTCTCACAGGTCACGTTCTGCTTTTGTAAAGAAGAAGGAAAGTTAACATAGGTTCTTGTGCAACACTGAATTTCATTTCTTACAGAATGCCATTGGTGCACAGAGGCTAAATGGGTTTCTGGAAAGAAAGAACAGCTCCATCTGAGAAGGAAGGGCATGATGGAACTCTGGGCACTTACTGACACCAGAGCTATACATGATTTTCAGGTGAACTCTTTTTTTTTTCTCTTTTCTGCTCCCCATCCCTTAGGTCAATTCCCATTGGTGATCAGCTAGGAGTGCTCTGAAGCTTAGGGCTATACCTGGCAGTGCTGGAGGATAGGTAGTGCCAGGAATAAACCAGGTTATTGCACACACAATGCATGTGTGTCTTAAGACACAGTCCTGCGCCCACCCCCACCCAGGTGAATTATTCCGAGGAATTAAGCTGGTGATGTGCCGAAAGGATGTGCATCCTCTGAACTCGCTGAGCAGAGTCACTGTGCAGCCTTTAGGCAACATTTCGTGGAGAGCAGACAACCTTCTGGATGCTGTTGTCATATTATAACGTGGCTCTGTCTATTTGACAATACAACAACACTCCAGATGTATGTTTCCCCAACTCAAAATCATTTATTTGCAGACATACAAAAGGGGAAATAAACTCTCTGTTGCCGGCTCCGTGGTAACTCCTTTCTCTATGACAGAGCCCAAGCATCCCTCTGTGCTTATGGTCAAAAACAAGACATTGGTGGAGCTTTAGTGGATGACTTCTGGGTCCTTGCCACACTGGCCTTCTTGGGTTTTGTCGATATTTTGTCCCTCAGGGAAATCCTCACCAAGGATTGGAGAAGATGGCCTTTCTACATGGCATCTGTGCCAGGGGCCAGACTTGAGTGTTGTAGAAGTCTTTGCCCAACATTTCTCATCCCCATCTGAGGTATTTTCCTCAACGTTGTTCCCACCTGAAAAAGTCCCAAGCAAGAGCCCTTGACAACACTTTCCTTGTACTCCCCCCCACCCCCTTTTCCCTTTGTTAAATGATTTTACTCTGCTTGCCACTCCAGGAAACGGAGAACAGAGGAGTAGTTCTGTATTCTTGTATAAGTGAACTCTTGTTGAGAAGGGAGGAAATTGTTTGATAGTGGAGTCTACACATTAAAGACTGCTTGACAATGGTATTCTTTCAATCACAATCATGATCACGACCATTCTGTTGTTCGTTGATTGCCTCGAGCAGGCCCCAGTAACGTCTCCTTCATCCTAGTGCCATATTCAAGGCTCTTTCAGGGTTAGGAGAATGAGACCCATCATTGTTACTGGTATTTGGCATATTGGGTACGCTACGGGGAGTTTGCCAGACTCTGCTGTGTGGGCAGGTTACATTCTGTAGCCTGCAGGTTTGTCCAAAGTAGGAATGAGATAATAAGATGTCGCATGGCTGCGAATGCTTCCCGGAGCTGGGTTTTATAGTCTCTGAGTCTTGGCCGTTGATGGGATTACACGGCGCCAGGGGGCCAGTTGGTGGGTGTGATCCCTGCCTACTGGAATTTGAAGGATCTGGGTGGAGGATGCTCAGTCCTGATCCGAGCAGGCTTGGAGATCTCAGCCCTGGGACCCACATGCCTTTGTTCTTCTGCCGGTACCTTCATGCGTGTGGAGAGTGGTCTTAGCATGGTGGTGGCTGGTTCTGGAGGTCTTCGACTGCCGGAGCCCTGGTCGGGGCAGGAAGGGAAACTCAACCCGCTCCCCTCTAAGGGGCCCCGGCGAGAACAGCCAGGCACAGGGGCAGGAGACTCTGCCCAGTGAACTATGCATTTTAGGAAGATCATTGAGACAGTGATGTGGGGAACAAGAGAATCAGGGAAGGAATCAGAACATTTGAAGATGGTCAAGGGCCATGGTTTTCAAAGTGTCTTTAGAGGATGGAAATTCTCAAAAGCTTCCTAGTGGACTTTAAGAGCAAAACAGTTTTCATAATAACGTTAAAATTGTATTTGTGTTCTTTCTTTCAGGCTTTCATTGCTGTAGAGTGGAGTTTGGGAGTTTTCTAGAAGTTAGATGATGTGCTGACTACCTCATCTTTCCAGTAAGTGTGTGATTTTTAATTTTTGTATTTAAAATATTAAATTCTTATGTCTAATTTCTAAAGTGATGTATATGTAAATATACATATATACAATATGGGAAATCTAGTGTCATAACCAACAAATTCTTCATAACCCACATTATTTTTGCCATGACCCACACAAACAAGAGTTTTGAGAGTTTCTCAATAATTGTGCAAAGCATATAAAAGTCTTGGGATCAAAATATCTTAGAACCATTATTTATAGTGATTTGGTTTCGAGTGATATTAGGATTAAGTAGGGAGAAGGAGAGGAAGGTGAAGACAGAGACAGCAAGAAAGACAAAGGAGGAGGAAGATAAGAAAGAAGAATGAGAAAATTGATAAGGATTTGATTTCTCATATAGATGCTGAGAAGTAAAAGTCTGCAGGCAGCAAGTGACCAGGCGAAGTACAGTAAGCCCCAATTTAAAGACAGGAAACCAGTATGACAGATTGAAGATATTCAGGCAGAGAGAATTATTTCTTCCTTTCTCAGCATTTTTTTACTATACATTTTAATAGATAGACTTTTTAAAATTTTTGCATGTTTTGCTTTACTATGATATCCAAAGATTTCATAAATGAATGTTTACTTTGAAAAATTATGTATTTATCTCATTGTCATTTCTATTTTTCCTTTCTTTTTTTCTTTTTTTAAAAAAATACTCAGCAATACTCAGGGCTTACTCTGTGTTCAGGGATCACACTTTGGTCTCAGAGGACCAAATGAAGGGCTGGAAATCAAACCTGAGTCAGTGGGTTCCAAGACAATCATCTTTCCTGCTTCATTATCTTTCCAGCTTTTCACCATTATTTCTGTACAAAGATACAATTGAAACATTACTTTTGTCACTAATTGATTTAGTATGTCTCACCAAAGAGAAAGATTTAATGAAAGAGATGGATTGAATCATATGCATAGCCACACAACTAGAGACACAAGACTGAGTAAAGAACTCATGAAGTTATCTCAAATAAGAATCACTGGAGCAGAAGAGACAGTGTAGTGGGTAGAGCACTTGTCTTGAGCCAGCCCAGGTTTGATACCTGGTATTCCATATGTACCCTAAGCCATGTTAGGAGTGATCCCTGAGCACAGAGCCAGGAATTGGCTTGGAGAACAGCCAGGTGTAGTCCCAAAACAACAAAAACTGAGAAAGAATCACATTACTTTAATATAAAATTTGCTCAGCCTTTTTTTGTCATGCAGTGTTGAATAGGAGCTGGAGCAATAGCACAGTGGGTAGGTATTTGTCTTGCACACGGCCGACCCGGACTGACCCAAGTTTAATTCCTCCATCCCTCTTGAAGAGCCTGGCAAGCTACCAAGAGTATCCCACCTGCATGACAAAGCCTGGCAAGCTACCTGTGACGTATTCGATATGCCAAAAACAGAAACAAGTCTCACAATGGAGACATTACTGGTGCCTGCTCGAGCAAATTGGTGAACAATGGGAGGACAGTGCTACAGTGCTACAGTCTTGAATAGAAGAGCCTCCACTGCAGTGGGGAGAATAATCTGCTTCACTCTGTGGTTTGATCTGAATGTTAACCCCAGACAGGAAAATTTTTGCAGACACAGAATCATACTTAATTAAGTACATGAGAAGTCCTATTGTCAGTCAGGTTGACATATACAATTACCTATCACCAGATCTGTGTGTAGGAAATGGAGATCCATTTGCGAGGAAATGAAAAAACTGTATCAAAGAGAAAGACAAGATACTCTTGTCTCACCAAGTAGCTACAAGCTACAAGCTTCTGTGCACCCATGAAGATTATTTCCATGAGATTAACCCACTGCCCTTCACCTCCCTCTGCCTTTGTTATCTCACTTCTGTAGGATTCCTCTTGGGCAAGGAACAATGCTACTTCTACTTTCTGGACTGTTTATTTCAACTTCAGCAAATGTGAAACATCAAAATGATGGTTTCCCCCTCACCCCAAGCCCTTATAGGGCCTATAATTACATCCTTCCAGAGGTGAAGAACACATATTACTCCAGAAATGCAGTAAATGTTAAAGCTTGTTTCATAAGGAAATCCTTAGCTGCAATCTGATTCCCAGATGATAATGTATTGCAAATCACCAGTAAATGCTCTTTTTCAGTAATCTGCAAACTGATGCTCACTCTTAATAATTGAGTCATTAGTAGCAAAGAATATGATCCTTTACATTTAAATTGCTGTTAAATCCAGGTTTTAATTGAAAAAGTTCTTAATGTAGGTGGTCCATCTCACGAATTCATTTACAGTGATAACTGGTTGTGTGCAGAAACTTGCAATTTGGGAATGGCATACATAATCAGAATCATTGTTGATTCTCAGGAGCCATATCTTGGTCATCCTGTCCTATGTGGGCCAGAGCTTCTTAGGGTCTCCATCATGGTGTGTAACCATCATCTTAAAGACTAAGAGCTACTTGGTCCTTCTGCAGTTATACTTCAAACTCTACTGAGACTTCAGACTTTTGCAGTAAGTGGCTTGTGTCCACAAACAGTTAAACTCATGGCTAGTATATTAATGGTATAATGCTACCAACTTCAAATTGTATTCTAACACAATAGTTCCTGAAAGATCAAGAAATATTTAATGGTAACATAATTTAAAAAAAAGGTCTGGGTTGGAGAGGTAGCCACTTTTCTCAGGATTCTTGGGTATAAATTGTAGGTGCATGAGCTAGAGGTAACCCATCAGATGAGCTTGAAATTGATTCACCTGGAAGTGCAAGTCACATGAAGGCAAAATTAAATCTCTCGACAAACACATTGATCTTGACAGGATGCCTCATTTCCCTAGGATGCAGTGATTGAGTGGTTGGTATCCAGTCTCAAGTGCCATGGTTGCTGGATGAAGGGTGATGGGTTTCTACTTGAAAATGGTCTCTGTGTGATTGGACATTGCTCTCTGTCTGATTCTGGTCTTAGCAGTACTCTTCTTGGCTGATCTCCCATAATTTAATTATAATACAAATACAATGAATAACAATAGTTGCATAATAGTAATAGCACTGTAGCACTGTCCTCCCATTGTGCATTGATTTGCTCCAGCGGGCCCAGTAACATCTCCATTGTGAAACTTGTTGTTACTGTGTTTGGCATATCGAATACATCATGGGTAGCTTGCCAGGCTTTGCCCTGAGGGTGAGATACTCTCAGTAGTTTGCTGGGCTCTCAGAGAGGGGTGGAGGAATCGAACCCCATTCGGCCACGTGCAAGGCAAATGCCCTACCTGCTATGCTATCTGCTCCAGCCCAATAGTAATAGAATAGTAAGATATAGACACCTTCATAATTGTGGTCATTATCTTTCTAATAGTGATAGCAATAATAAATCTCTTGCTAAATAACTAGAATCCAGGATGGAAATAAATCCTGAAAGTTAGAGCTAGAGAAACTATCAATTACTTAGGAATTCTGCTGAAAAAATTAGTGATTCAAAGAATACAAAATTGGACATATTTATCTTTCAAGAAAAGCATTTGGGCATATTTCAAAGCTGAATCTAAGAAGATAAAAATTTTAATGGTGGGAATTTCAGGTACTGCACCAGGCAATGATGATCAAGAATAGAGGGTGGTGGATGTACATGTGCAATGTGCCTTTGCTATCCCTGAATCAGAAGTTCTCTGAGTCTTTGCTAAATCTACAACTTCACAAAAACATTGGCTGAATGAAGCATGTGACTTTTATCTCACATTCCTCAAAGTTTTCATGAGGAATATAAATAAGTAAATGACCTGGTTTCTTATTGGGACTAATAAGAAGCTCAAGATTTATGTATGGAACCATTAGGGAATAAATTATATAAAATTTTAAATGCTATGTTTTTGAGGTTTAATATATCTAACTAATTAAAACATAAATCCTAAAATAATTCTTCTATTATCTATGATGGCTTTCTCCAAATTAGTGACTCATAAGCCAAATTGGGTTCATAGGTATATTTTATTTTGACCTCATAGGATTGTGTTTAATTGGTTTAGTTAATATTCATCTGAGTGGGAGCTTTTTATCTTAAAAGTTAAAAGAACATACTACTAAGGGTAGAAATATGATGTTATTCTCTGACATAGAGATTACTTTTTCTTTATTTTTATTTCTATTCCATAAAATTCACTTTCACAAGGGATACTGATTATTTGGCTAGTTTTTCTGATTTTTAAAAAAGTCCCCTGAAAGCTAGTGAGCCCTGGAAAGTTCATTAGGTGTATAAACAAGGACTCAGCTTATCTTCTCTACTAAGGAATGGAAAGAAGAAAAAAGAAGCAACACATTGTAGATGTAGATACAGAGGTGAAGAGTTTGGATTTACAACTCTATATTTCTTTTCTGTTTGGTTGTTTCTGTGTTGGGGCATGCCTGGTAGTGATCAAGGCTTACTCCTGACTTGGTCCTCAGGGGTCACTCCTAATGGGCTCAGGAGACTACACTGGGGTGTTGGGGATTGAACCTGGGTCTGCCATGTGCAAAGCCAGTGCCTTTCCAGCTGTGCTCTCTCTCTGCCCCCAACCCCCTATCTTGGTCTTTTTGAGACTGTTGCAAGCCAGCTAGCAAAAGGCAGGGATGAAAATAGGAATAGACATTCTAATTCTCAGTGCGGTGTTTAATGTACATAACAGGCCCCATCTAGGGAAGAAGATTATCATAAACACACTCATGAATCTCCAGGAAAACATGGATATACTGGACAAAGAGATGAGGGATTTTAGGAGTGAAACTGAAATTTGAAAAAACAAAATGAAAGTTCTAGAGTGGACAAACACAGTTTTTTAGAAAAAAATTATTTCCCGGAATCAATAGAATCTTAAGCACAACACTAGCAAGGGATAGTGACCATAAAGATGGGTCACATAGCTGAAGAATACAGAAAGACATATTTTTAATGATCTGTGGTACTGTCTTGAGTAGTGTAACACATATGTGAGTAAAAGAGAGGTTAGGGCCTGAAAAACTTGCAAATCTACTGTTTAAAAAAATTCTAAATTTAATTCAGAATAGCAATCCATCCATGTAGCATGAATCTCAGTAAATTCCAAGCAGGATAAAAGCAAATAAAATCATCCCTAACTATACTATAGTTAAATCACTGAAAAATCAAAGAGTAAGAGCAAATCTTAAATTCATCAAAAGAGCATTTATTCTGTATTCCTCTTCTTCTGACATACTTGTTCAATGTGATATCCTCTAGTTCCATCCAAGGTGTAGTTAATTGTATGATTTCACTCTTCCTTGAAGCTGCATAGTATTCTGTTGTGTATATATACCACGCCTTCATTATTAACTCATTTATTGTTGGACATCTTAGGTTCCTTCCTTACTCTAGCTACAGTGCTAAGTGATGCCTTGAATAAAGGTGTGCACATGTCCTTTTGAATGTTTTTGTGTCCTGGGGGTAGATGTCAAGAAGAGGAATTGATGAATCGTAAGGTAGCTCTATTCTTACTTATCTGTGGTATGTATAACAGAAGAAGGGAAAGCATAGCATTCAAGGGGGAATTTGGGGAATTCGTAGATTACCCTGGAACCTGGACTATAGAACTGAGGACAGGGAATGAAAAAAGCTGAGTGGGGGAAAGTAAGGAAAGGTGAATGGAAGGTAACAGTGGTAAGTATCTGTGATCTCATTACATTGATGGTGAAGAGGTGCTGTTTATCTATATACCTGAAACAAAGAATCAACATGAATAAAAGTCATGAGATCCAAGCTACAATAACAAAACTTAAAAATGTGACTTTCAAGGAAGCAGACAGTGGGGTGGGGAGAACTGGAGACATTCATGGAGGGAAGTTGACATTGGTGATGGGATTTGTGTTGGAACAGTGTATGATTATGAATAACTTTTAGATCATGGTGTCTTAAAAAAGCATCAAAAGAAAGATGACATGTTATATTAGGGAGAATAATTTTGAGTTATGGCTAATTCTTGTTAAAATGTAGTTAGAAGTTAAGAATTTTGATTCTTAAAGGGAGGTGGGAAGTGTCAACTCAAAAGTCCTTACACAGTGGAAATATATTTGAAAGCTGGTGATGCCAAGACATGTTTAAATCAACAAAAAGCAAAACAACTCATCGTGATCAGATCCACAGTACAGGAAATTCTCAAAGAGGTTTTAAAGACTGAGCAAAATAATACTAGATGGAACTATGGGAAGAAATGAAGACCACCAAAAATGATGAAGTACTTAACTGCACTGTAGCAAGTAGCACTGTCCTCTTGTTGTTCATCGATTTGCTCAAGTGGCCCAATAAACATCTCCATTGTGAGACTTTGTTGTTACTGTGTTTGGCATATCAAATATGTCACCGGTAGCTTGCCAGGCTTTGCTGTGCAGGCAAGATACTCTCAGTAGCTTGCCAGGCTCTCCGAGAGGGGTGGAAAAATTAAACTTGGGTCAACCAGGCCAGCTGTGTGCAAGGCAAATGCCCTACCGCTGTGCTATCACTCCTAGTACAGTGGGTAGGGGTTTGCCTTGTGCTCGGCCGACATGGCCGACCGGAGTTCTATTCCTCCGCTCCTCTTAGAGAGTGTGGCAAGCTACCGAGAGTATCTCGCCTGCATGGCAAAGCCTGGCAAGCTACCTGTGACATATTTGATATGCCAAACACAGTAACAAGTCTCTCGAGCAAATTGATGAACAACAGGAGGACAGTGACAGTGACAGAAATATTTTACTAAGTATAAAAATTGAAAAGGGCCTGCACGAAATTAATATCCATCATTTAAAGCACACAACAATAAAAGGCAATCACAGAGTGGGAAGGGATGTTGACTTTGAGGACCCACTCTCCCGCTCCTCAGTACCACAGTGAGTAGACACACAGGATGCCCCAGGAAGGAAAACAACAGGAGCACTTTTCTCAGGAGCCCCCTTTTCCACTTACCAATCCAGCCTTGTTGGGATTCCGGGATCTCTGGGTGCAGCCTTAAAACCCTTTCAAGGTTTCAAGTTAGTTGGCACATAGATTGAGAGATGCAAAGGACAAATGAGAAACTCACCACAAGAGTTTCTGCTGCATTGAATTCTGATCTTCTTTCCCAGCCAACCAGCTACTTTCCAGACACCCCACAATTGCTGGCACAGGCTCTCGGGCATCTTTCAGTGAGAGAGAGACTGGCAAGAGGAATACACCAGATGGCTTATGTTTCTCCATTTTAGAGTCAAAACCTATGACCTGGTCTCAAATGTGTCAAGCCTGAAGGGCTGTGTAGACTAGTCCAGTGTGAACGGTTGTCTTTGACCAGAGATTGAGGGTAGGAATGAAACAGTTTTCAGGGGGGAGCTGGTTGCAGCTGCAGCACCTGAGGAACAATCAGGGAGAAAGCAAAGAGCAGACGAAGTGGCTGGAAATCAGAACACTGAGTAGACCAATGTCAAAGTAGTGGGGGCAGTGCTAAAGGGCTCTCTGGCTGGGGGACACCCACCTCTGGGGTGTCGTCTCATCTAACGTATGCCAGGGTGCTGACCAGCATGCAATGTTTGTCTATCAAAGTTTCTCTATGTAGTTTGTCTACCTGTGTCAGATTCACCTGATATGGGGGCAAGTGTGATTCATTCTGAGGACACAGCCTATATGGACAAACTACAGTCCTACTACTACTTCCCAGGACTGCTGTGAGGCAATCAATGTTTCATACACAAGACTGTGTCTGTAAAACTACATGAAATAATACACAGGCTAGAGAGATAGTCCAGTTGGTAAGGCGCTTACCTTGCAAGCAGCCAATCTACATTCAATCTGCAGCACCTCATTTGGTTCTCTAAGACCTGCCAGGAGTGATCTCTGAGTAGAAAGCTCTGAGCACAACTGGGTGTGTCCCCAAAACAAAAAAAACAACAGACAAAAAGAGTGCCTGAAATAATGACCGCAAAGCTCTATGGAAACATTCAGGGTTTAACTGACTCTCAAAAATATCTCTTGAACAGTAAAAGACCACTGCTTCCACCCTAAAGAGTGTAGGAGTCTGAGATCATCACCAGGACGAGAAGGTGCTGAACAAGGGGAAAGGGAAAAGAAAGAGAAGGGTGAGATTAAGAGTGAGATTTCCAATTTGGCGAGTCATGCTGGAGGAAGAATTAGGAGAGAAGGAGGTGGAGGAGCCAGGCCCTTTACTCTCTTTATTTCAGACACACTTGGAGCAGCTGGATCAGGTTCATCTTGAGAGTTTTATGTTTGAAGCCCATTAAGAGCCCAACACAAGCCTGCAGGGCCCCAGGCTGACTGACCGAGGCTGGAGTGTAGTCTTGCAGCTGTTGCTTCGAATAGGATGATGAACATGACAGGTGACGAACAATTTGGCTGACACTGTCCTTCTTTAAACAGCATCCAATGGCAATGCAGCCCGGTTGCTTTTACATAACTCAATCAACATAGGTTAATTGGTCCATTTCATGCCAAATTCAGTAGTCAAGTTTTATGCTTGTGACTCTGGCCAAACAACATCTGTTTGGACAGGGGAATAAAACTTGCTGAGATGCAAAGGCACACACATCCCTTCCCCCCTCCTCCCCTCTCCCCTGTCTCCCTCTTTAACAGTCAATTTAAGGTGGGGTGGGGTGGGATGGGGGGTGGGGGGTGGGAGGGCTACTGGGTTCGTTGGTAGTGGAGAAGAATGGGCACTGGTGGAGGGATGGGTACTTATCATTGTATAACTGAAACCCAAACACAAAAATATGTTAAGTCTACAACTGTACCTCATGGTATTTCACTAATAAAAAAAGAAAAAGAAATCTCTTGAAATAGTCCATCAGCTAGTGTCAATAGAAGCCGCATTAGATGAAAGGGAATTCATCACCAAAAGTGCTTAGAGAAAAGGCACTTGACCCCTTTTGAACCTCCTAATAATCAGTGCACTGCAGGTTTTCTTAGCCTTCTCTTGCTTCCTGTACTTGTATCTTTGCTCTGAATGACTCAGCAATGGTGTACCCTTGTCCCTACATCACTGCACAGTGCCTGGTTCACACTATGGCTTCCATCTATTTGTTAAACTGACCAGGCTTAATTTTTTTTTAATTAGTGAAACATCATGAGGTACAGTTGTAGACTTACAAATTTTTGTCCTTGGGTTTCAGTTATACAATGATCAAGTACCCAGTGCCCATTTTCCACCACCATGGGTCCCAGTATCACTCCCACCCCCTATCCTCCCCCATCCCACCCTTCTTCTGTGGCAGGGCATTCTCTTTTGTTCTCTCTCTCTTATTGGGTGTTGTGGTTTGCAAAAGAGGCAATGGGTGACAATCATGTTTGGTCTATAGTCTACTTTCAGCATGCTTCTCCCATCCTGGGAGGATCCTCCCAACACCCTTTATTTGGTGCTCCCTTCTCTATCTGAGCTCCCTTTTCCCCTAGCATGTGTGGCTGGCCTCTAAGCCATGGAGCAAAATTTCAGGTACTAATCTCAGCCACTCTTGGGTGTTAGTCTCCTATTTTGTTACTTTATGTTCCCAGATGAATGCAATCTTTCTATGTCTATCCATTTCTTTCTGTGTCATTTCGCTTAACATGATACTTTCCATGTAGTACCATTTGTATGTAAATTTCATGACTTCATCTTTTCTAACAGCTACATAGTACTCCATTGTGTACATGTACCAAAGTTTTTTTAACCAGTCATCTGTTCTCGGGCACTCAGGTTTTTTCCAGATTCTGACCAGGCTTACTTTTGAGCCTCTGTTTGACATGCAACCATCCTAACATCTTCATTTCTTTTTCTTCCTTCCATATTCTCTTATTCTGCTTTTCTAGCCCTTTCTCTTACTCTCTAGCTTGTTTGTGCTTCTCTTCCTTCTAGTACCTAAGAATTGTTAGAAAAGGATGAAGTTAAGAACTGGGGTATAAAGAGAGAAATTTCCTTGAATTTCTTCCTACCTTCCTCTCTCCGATTTTTTCCTTCTCCTCTCTGCACACTCTTTATGCATCTCAGGTCCTCAGTGTAGAAACTTTCCTGTGAAGAAAGCAGTTTCTTTTCGGTAATAAGAACAAAACTCTCCTCATTTCCTATTAATTCCTCCTTTTAGTGATTCTTAGTTTTGTGTAGAAAACTTCTTTATAGCACAAATTATATCTTTAAGATGCAGTCTGATTTGTTCATTCAGTACACCCCTTCTCTCAGAAATCTCAATTTGTAGATGCATGGGCTCTATGCACTAACTCTATCTACACTGAACAGATGATCCTCAGGATTCAAGATTTAAACAAAGTTCCATCCATAAGCTAAATGAAAGGAGTGAACTCTATTCTCTTCATTTCCATGATAATTCATCATGTCAAGTGACCAGAGTGTCTGTGAACAGTGGACAATGGATATAGATTACTACTATGCCATAAATTGATCAGGTTGTATGTTACATATCTTAAATAACTTAAATAATGCTGAAAGACATTTGACCACTTGAGTTCACTAATCTTTTGTTACATCATGCTTTAATAAGCCTTTTAAATACATCTGAATAATTTAGGGTTTTGAACCATCAGGAAATTTTATTGGTTGATAGTTTACCATTCCTGGCAATCAGAAAGAATATGATGAGACGCAGGCCAGCACATTTTCCTTTCTGAAAGCATCTTCAAGAAAAATAGCTTCTTCTGCAATGCTATTACTTTACAGGAAGAAAGAAAGGAATGAAAGAAGCCAATTATCATTGTTGAGCCCCTTAGATAGTACCTAGCTTCTAAAAGCTAATCATTTCATTCTGTTAGTGGGAGATGTGGTATTTATACTGCAGAAAGGAAAGAGAGTTCAAAGAGGCTTACCAAGTAACTTGGTAAGGTCAGAAACTGAGTGTTGGTGACACTAGACTTCAAAGCCAAGCTGGAGAACTCCAAAGTTATGTATTTTCTGGCACAGTTCCTCCATATGCAGAGCTCTGATGTTACTGCAGAACCGTGAGCATGGCTGATATTTAATTCTACTCTGTGCAAAATGGTCAGCTTCCAGATTGCCCCATCCACTCCTCTCCCTTCCCTCTCACCCTCCACTCACATACTTTTTCATTTTATTTTAATATCAACAGCTCATATTTCCATGGTGCTTTCAGAAATTATTTCTTATACTTTCCCAGATACTGTCTTTTGTGTGAAACATTGCCACACAGCAGTACTGGGAAGTAGTATGACTATTTGCAGTTTATAGATATGGAACCTGTGATCTGCAATGAAGATGGTTTTGGCTCTTTCATTCGAGTCTGGATGAAAGATGGGTCATGAGTCAGATTATTAGGAGCCTGCAGGATCACAATGAGATATTTAATTGGTCAATGTTTATAAAGGGGATGGGGAAGGGAGAGCTTCTTTTTTTTTGCCAGCAGAGCATCTCAATACTGACTAAATTCTGTGCTCTGGGAATTGCAGAATTATCCTTCTAGTTTGTTTCCCCAATATTCTGTCTAGGGCAGCATACAATCCCCTAACTACTGATTAAAATATCTTACTTCACCCAGAGAACAGCTTTCTTTCGAGGTTCATTTACTAGAAGCATTATTCATTTTGTTCTAGCTGCTCTTATATGATTTCCAAATCATCACCATGCCATGAATAATGACAGCAGTCTCTGCTATGTCTCCCTGTCTCCAGTCAGAATCCTCTACCCAGCCATTTACACTAGACTGATTTTTCTTAAATGAAACTTTAATATCCTATTTGGAGATTAAATACCTGAATTTCTGAATAAATACATTTGCTAATCGCACTTTGTTGTCTTGTTCTACATAGCCATGTAAGATTTTAGGTTATACTTTTCCCATTACATCCAAGTTTATACTGACTAAAATGTTTGTTAAATCCACAAACAATATTGGAGCATCTTATTTTATTTTATGATAGCACAGCGGGTAGGGCGTTCGCCTTACAAGCGGCCAACATGGCCGACCCGAGTTCGATTCCTCCGCCCCTCTCGGAGAGCCCGGCAAGCTACCGAGAGTATTTGATATGCCAGACACAGTAACAACAAAGTCTCCAATGGAGACGTTACTGGGCCCGCTCGAGCAAATCGACGATCAACGGGAGGGCCTTTACCTTTACCTTACCTTTTTGTGGTGCTATGGATCAAACCCAGGATCTCACTCATGTAAGTCTCTACTGCTGGCCTACATTCCTGGCCTGGAACATTTTACTGACTTTAAGATTAACCACAAAAGTCTCCAATGGAGACGTTACTGGGCCCGCTCGAGCAAGATTAACCACACTTAGAAATTAATTTATATACTTAAATGCATGGAAGTTTTGTCATTAGACAATGCAAGAACTTAAAAGTGCATACATTTGTAAAGGAATTAAAATATTCAAAGATGTTTAAAAAATTAACTTGTAAAATGAGACCAAATATTATTCTAGGGACCCTTGGCTGTGAAGCCAAACTTTGCTGCATTTATAAATTAATAATGTTTTATGAGATGAACTCAAAAGCTATGGATGAATTTTAGTCATTTTGAAGTACAACTTTATTAAATGTAATGGAACTTTTTACTAACCAGATCAAACACTAAAGGCCTTTAGTTTTTGTATAAAATATACAGTCAAGGATATTGAAAAGACTTCATATCTAGCTATTCACTATGAGCTTAAGTGATCTGACACTAAAGATCACAAGGCTAACTGGTAGTGAGAAGAGGAGAGATGGGGAGGGAAGAGGAGAGATGGGGAGTGAAGCTCTTATGTGGAAGGAGGCTTCCAGAGAAAGATGGTGGAGGTCAAGGGACTTATATGAATCAGACAACCACCCACAAGTGGCTAGCACACAGTACTATTGACCTAAAAGAAAGTGACATCTGTATGGGTCGAGGCATGTTCTCTCCCCTGCTTCCTCCCTTAATGATGCTGATGCTTCTCATATTTGCAGAAATGGTTTTAGGGGAGAGATACCTGATAACAATTGTCTGGGTGGATAATAAAAACTGCTTTTTTTTTATCACTGTTTGATCTACTCTGACCCCTTCTTGATAAAAGCTAAACAATATAAATGCAATACAATATAATACAATCTCTCAAGCTTTATCCATTTGGCCTTCACTATAAACCTCTGAATCCCTTCCTTCACTCTAAATTTGACTCTAAATTTGAAACATGAAATTATAAGTTCATAGATTTACAAAGCTTTGAGAGGCCTAAAAAGTCACTGGATTCAAACCATTCTTTCAGCAGAGGAAGATGCTGAGACCCATGACTTTAAAGAGATTTTTATCAAAGTCCTATAGCTAGTTGGGATAAAATCAGCTGGGTGTTCTGTTTCTTTGTTTATTGACTTTCTAAAACATCCTTTAAACCCAGTTAAAAGTTGTCTCTAGTTATTCTTGCCTCCTTGTTTAAACTCCCGTGCAAGTGACACACTTAATGACTCACTTCCCGTAACAAAAAGACAGAAGTAATGCAGTATTACGTCTGGTATTAATTTATAGGAGGACTTATTTCTACTAGAGATTATTTCTCTCTCCCTCTAGAGGAAGCTGACCAACACTTTTCTAATAATCTTGTGGAGAGGATTATGTTATAGGAAACTGAAGGTGACCTTCAGCTAATATTCAGTAGGAATAGTGCCCCCATTCTAATGGCTCACATGGCTCACATGGAACTGATGTCTGACAACTACTAGGGGAGTGAACTTGAGCAGAACCCTTATCAGTGGAAACTACAGGCGAGAAACAACTAGAGCTGACAGCCCCATGAAAGCCACAGACTTGGGGGTTTCCACTTACTAATGGCACTCAGATTCCTGACCCAGAGGAAGCTGGACATTACAAAATTTGTTGTTTTTTATCGTTAAAATTTGTGGTGCCAGTGTACAAAATTACTGCTGTAAACTGCTGAGTTTTCAACAGTTATTTATTCAGCGATAAAACAAATGCAAAGGTGAAATAGAACACACATAAAAACCTTAGTTAATTGATTCTTTCTCTCCCTGATCACAATTTTAGGAGGCTTTGGAAATTTGTTGCTCCTTTAATTTCTATCTAATTTTTCTTCAAAAAGTATTTAATAAAATGTTTTAAAAGAACATTTTAAATGTTTTTTACACAGTGTTTTAGGATTACAGCTTGATACATCATCAAATATATATTATCACCACTCCCACCACCAATGTACCATTATCCACTCAACACTGTCCAGTGAACTCCTTAGATCTATTTAAGACCTCTCCTTCCTCTGGTAACCTCAATTCTGAGATCAGAATCCAAGCATTTGTTTTTGTTTAATTTAATATTCCTTTGTTTTGACTCTTTATGTCCTATATATGAATGAGATCATCTGGCATTTTAATCATTTTTCTCTTTCTGGATTAATTTTAATTACCATGGCCTCCCTCCAACTACATCCACGCTGACACAAATGAAAAAATTTATTCTTTTTATAGTTGAGTAGTATGCCATTGTGCATATAAACTTTTTTTATTCACTCAGTTGTTATTAGGCACTTGGGTTGTTTCCAGACCTGTGCTTATCCTCTTCCTAAGGTGCCGCTCCCAGCATTTGGTGAGATCGGGGCTCCTCTGAAATTCCTGACATTGTATTGCTTATATGAAGAGCTGGAATAGTACAAAATTTATAAAAGTTTTTACTCTATAAGAATCTTGATAAAAAGAAATATTTCCAGGTTCTACATCATACCCTCCAAGTCTGTGATCAAGAAAGCCTGGAACCTGTAGATTTAGAATAAAATAGTAGTTGCTTAAAATTAAAATGACAAGAATGGCAAGTCACATGCCAGAAGACACAGGTCTGGTCTATAGGTGTGTGCCTTGAATTAAGGATATGTGACAAGAGGGGGCATTCCCAAGTGCCATCTATCAGACACTAAAGATAGCTGAGACTGTTTTTTATGTCTATCAAAAAAGATAAATTCAAGGTTCCTCAGACAAAAACAATATTGTTGATATCTGGGTTCCATGTGAGAAGCCCAGTTAGCTCCTTGACATGACTTTTTTGGGTGATAGTGGAAAGAAAGTTCCTTCCTTCCTTCCTTCCTTCCTTCCTTCCTTCCTTCCTTCCTTTCTTCCTTCCTTCCTTTCTTCCTTGCATCTGTCTAAAAAAAATGGAAGAGATTTCCATGGCCCTGTGAAGCATATTCAGCCAGTACAACTAGACTTTACTCTGTACATATATTGTGTCTTTTTGTTCTTCTCATATATTCTTTCCTGTTTTCTCATCTACCTCTTCCCTTCTCCTATTTCCCCTTCCTTTCTTCTCCAACCCATTCCCTCTTCAAATCAGATACTTCTACCGTGTACCAACTTCTTCCTGTTGACTAACTGAGAAGAAAACATTCCCTTAGAAAAACTGGGGTAGAGGCGAATAGGAGGAATGGTAGAAGAAAGAACTGACATAGAAAATAGCACGTTGTTTGTGAATCCTTTCTTCTTTCACTGCCCCAAATGCCAAATTGATATCATTTTTTATTTAAATTTAGAAGCTCCTTCGTTCTTAGATGTACTTTTCAAAATAATGTTTTTTTCTACAATACAGTCAAATTGAGAGAGAGAGAGAGAGAGAGAGAGAGAGAGAGAGAGAGAGAGCCCTTACATTTCACAGGAGTATAACTTAGTAATGACCCAGGGAGGCTTTAAGTATAGAAGTTGGAGCCCTGTTGGGCAAAGGAATAGTCAAGACCCCTGTTGGAGGCAGCTGGGAAACCTGTGATTGATTTCTGAAAAACATATACCAAAAAAGTTAAAGGAGACCATGTAAGAAGTAAAAGAAATAAATTGAACACACATGTGCAATCATTCATATGAGCATGCTCTGTATTACTTCATAACACAGCTGTATACACAAAAAACAGCCCACTTTGCTTCTTCCCATTGGAGTCTTATTAATTTCCGTTTAATGAAACACAAATGTTTATGTGCTTCATTTGGAGGAGCACAGTCTAGTTGGGTGTTTGTTAAAGCTGCAATCAGAATGGCTGTACCCATCTAACACAAATGTCTGTAGACCTTTCAAAGCCCATTGACAGGGCATCTTTTGAGCATACCAGTTGCCATGGTCACCAGTGTGCTGATTTGCAAGGAAAGTTGGAAGCCATGCTCATTACGTCAAAAACGACATTGGAGCATAAAGAGAGCATGTTTGCTTCAAGAGTTGGCAATTGGGGTTAGTTAACCTCCCCACCCACACACTTCCATCAGACAATGTCTCATTCAGTTGAATAAGTCAAAGTTTAAAACTCTCATCTTTCCAGCTGGATTAGGTCTGCAAAGTGTGAACGGAAAAGCATCACTCCCAGAATCACAGCACAAGCTCATAGGTCAGCCTATGCCAGTGACTTTTCAAGGACAGCAGAAGAGGAAACAGATGGGTGGTAGAGAGTTAAGTAACCTGTGTTCTCAGTATCAACTAGATGTTTATTTTGGACTTAAAACTTTTGGGGTTTGTTTCATCTACAAGGTCCCACTTATATTCTAAATCCTGTAATTCTAAATCATCATCTCTATGCTGAAAAACATTCACGTTATATTCCCATGCCGTACACAAGTTTACTTTAAAAAAATTTTAATGCAGTTGCTTCAAGAGCATATATTGAATTTCTCACATTTTTACGTGATGTGTGTAAACAAAAACCACACCCCTCTTCCAATATAGTTGCCCACTGCAGATAGCACAGCTAGAATAGTTTAGAAAGTCACCTTTGGCTTGCTCTTCAGATCTGTGTTCTCCCTAGAATAGGTATTTTGCTTACTTATCCCTTGGTCTCTGCATTTTCTACTCTGGTGAAGACCATGTGTTTTATTGAATGATTTTCTCTTTCTCTCCCCTCACTTATAAGTAAGCTTCAATAAAGCTGTCTAGCTTCACTAAATAAATAAATAAATAACAAGTCACCTCTAAAAGCATTGATTTAATTTTAGTCAACTAAAAAGTTATTACCTTTCTTAACAATGACTGCCATTTACTCTAAATAAACAAAATGATACATTCTGATTATTATCATTTCCCTTTGGTTATATTACATGAAAATTTATGTCTGATAGTTGTTTTAAAGATTATATTAAGCAACTAGATGCTTAAGACTATATACATTGATGAACTGCAGTAAATGCTTTCATATGTGTTATTTTGCTTACCTATGAGATTTGTATTTTTCTAGAGTGAGAAGGAAACAGTGGTCAGTAGAAGCTAGGTAATTCCCCCAAAGTCTCACAGCAAAGCAGTAAAGCTTGAATTTAAATAGTGATTGTCTTAATGTCAGAATTTATACTTTTCCTATTTACTGAGGTCCCTCTTTTTATTTTCCTGCCAATAAATAGAAGACCTTGGAACTAAGGGTGAGAGAATAAAGGTTTACTGAAAGGGATAAATTCAATAAAAATAAGTACTGATAGATTTTTTTAAAATAAAAAGTAAAATTACAGTGGAGATCATGCTCAATTCAATCAGTCTAATCAATGGCTGAATAAATAGCAACGTTCCTACATTAAAAATTTTTAAAAAATGTAAAATTACAGATTTAAAGAAAATGTAGATAAATATATGAGTTAATATTAAAAAGTGACTATATTTTAGAGAAGGCTACACCAAAAATTTTTGTGTCCTATATAATTATGTCAATTCTCATGATTTTTGAGCCTTTATATACTATATCAGGTAATTAAATGAATGCACTGGACATCAGGGATAGAAGAATTGGTCACATTACAGTTACTTTGAAGGTTAAAAGATATTAAGGCTAAGCAAGATCATCAAAATCACAATGTTTAAATCAAACTGTGTGACTGACATTGTTATTTTTAACATTTGGCGAAGTGTTTTCTTTCATTGTAGAAATATTTAATAATAAAATTTGTTCATGAAATAAAATTACTTGTAAGATAAAATATTTATCTAATATCAATTGCTATCAAATGAATAAATGTCTGTATTTAACAAATTCTTATATAGTAGTGAGTACCATAAAACTTTGATTCTTGGCCTGAGTAATAGCACAAGTGGGTAGGGTGTTTGTCTTGTATGTGACTGACTTGGGTTCACTCCCTGGCATCCTCTATGGTCCACTGAGCCTTCTTCTTGAGCTCAGAGCTGAGAGAAAGCTTTGAGCATTGTTGGGTGTTCCTAACTACCCCCCCCCAATACTTTGATTCTCTTATGAATAGTAAGAGATATTTCTGCCATTATCTACTTTGTGTAAGTAAGGAACTTGAAGTATATACATCAGTAGTAACTTGATGGAGCAAACCTTCTCTGATCTATGTATGGAAGACTTATTAAGCAGTAAAATTTCCTTTGATATATAAATATAAATCAAGAAAACACATACAGATAGATACATATAATATTTAGTTTCATCATGGTTTTCAAACTATTTTGTTTTGTTTCCTCTGCTAAAATTTGCTCTGCTGTAACTATAATTAAAGTTTGATTATTTATCTTATTCTAATTCCCTTAACTATACATTATTTCCATATCAATTAGACTGTGATAAATAGGACATTTACTGATTTTGAGACTGTCTCTTTTACTGCTACACATTCAGCCTTTGATAAGACACCACCATGCTGTCTCAATGAATTTGAATATCTCATGCATGTAGGCATAGAGTATTTGTCTTTTGGGAATAGGTTTATTTCATTTAGTATAATGATATCAATTTTTATCTATATTATATGTATCAGAATTTCTTTTCTTTTTAAATTTGATATATATTTAATTGAATATATAGACTGCATTTTATTTTATCTATTCATCTGCCGATAGATATTTGGGTTGTTTCCTTCTCACAATCTTTTTTTGCTATTGTGAACAGTGATTCTATGAGTGAGTATGAACATATATGTTTGAGTTTTGACTTTCTTCAGGGTATATATGCAAAAGAAGAATATTTGGGTTGTAAAAATTTAAAATTAAATTAAAGGCCCTCCCGTTGATCATCGATTTGCCCGAGCGGGCCCAGTAATTTTTGTTGTTACTGTGTTTGGCATATCGAATATGTCACGGGGAGCTTGCCAGGCTCTGCCATGCGGGCGAGATACTCTCGGTAGCTTGCTGGGCTCTCCAAGAGGGGCAGAGGAATCGAACTCGGGTCGGCCATGTTGGCTGCGTGCAAGGCAAACACCCTACCGCTGTGCTATCGCTCCAACCCATTTGGGTTGTAAGACAAGTTTATATTTCTGAAGACCCTCCATACTATTTTCCCTAGTAAATATATCATTCTACATTTCCACCAACATGCATAAATGTTACTGTTTCTCAACACCCATGCCAACATTTATTTTCTCTTTTTGGAGAGAAACCAATTGAATAGATTCAAAGTGGTATCCCATCTGGTTTTGATTTGCTTTGATCTAATGACTAGTAAATATGGCTTCTTTTTAATGTTTACTGGTCATTTGTCTATCTTCTTTGTAGAGGCGACTTTTCAAATATTTTTCCCATTAAAATTTTGTTGTTGTTAGAACTAGAGAGAAAGTACAGTGTGCAAGGTTCTTGCCTTGCATGTGGTCAACCAGGTTTTATACCCAGTACCCCATATGGTCCCCTAGCACCATCAGAAGTCATCCCTGAGCACACAGTCAAGAGTAATCCCTGAGCACAGTTAGGTGTGGTCAAAAAACAACATAAATAAATGACAACAATTGTGACAACAAAATAAATGTTGCTGTTATTGTTAAATGATAGGACTTTTTGCATTTTTTTGCATTAATATTCACCCATGGAAGGATACCTTGGAGGTGAAATAAATTTTGTGAAATTGTTAATATATTTTTGCCAGCTAGATCTTAATTACAATACACAGGAGGCAAAAACCACACCTAAAATTTAACTGAGTGAATTTAATACAAAGGAAAGCAGAGAGAGAAAAGCAGTTGTTAGAGAGCTGGAAAGCAAAAAAAAAAAAGAAGGTAAAGGGACAACACAGATGATAATTGTGAGAGACAGTTATCAACTGTATAGGGCTGGAAGAAACTAAGAAATTGAGACTAGCAAGTGGGAGGAGGGGCTTTTAAGATTGACCCAGACCTCTGCTGGGGTCTTGAAAGAGTAGTAATGAAGTTGAGCTTAGGAGTCTAGAAACCCTGCCCAGGAATTGTTGCTCCATGGAGGAGCAGCCTTGTGATACCATGAGCCATGGAGGACTGGGGAAAACAGATCTTTCTTCTTCCCTTCAGACTTCAGCCTCCCTATAGCACACTCCCTGTAGCACACAGGAAGGAGTCTGATAGAGAACAACTAGCAAAGGAGAAAAAGCAACTTTCTGATTGTTACCTCCAATTCCAATAAGCTGAGTAAGGAAGTATATTTTCAACTCCAAACAATAGTTTACCAAGCATAGCATTCAATTTCCTATTGTCAAATGGGAGGGGATTTTGTTCATTATTGTAACCCTAGGAATTAACTCAGTGCCAAGAATACAAATATGTTGCTAAATAAAGAAAATCAATGGATCTAGAAAACAATTCTAGAAAGAATGATGCTTGAGTTTACTATTTTCTACTTCACTCATTTATGACTAAAGTCATAGCCCTAAAAGAAAAAAAGTGGGGAAAAAAGAGAAGATAGTGTCTGCCATAAAGGCAGATTGGGTGTTGGTCAAGGGAAACTTATATAGGTGAGGGAAAAGTGTGGAACATTGTGGAACTCAATCATGAACAACTTTGTAACTGTACTTCATGGAGATTCAATTAAAAAAAAACTACTTAGTTATTAAAGTGGTTTCTATTATTTTTTCCTCTGATACAATGTGTAAGTTAAGGTGTATTTATTTCCCTTTTATGTATGAAAAATGGAAGATTGGTAGCTAAGCAGTTTGTTCAAGGTCAGTCAGTGAGAGAGTGACAGAATCAGAATTAGAACTGTGTTTGAGAATTTTCCTTCTCCTCCTCGTCCTCCTCCTCCACTTCCTTCTTCTCCTTCTCTGCCTCCTCCTTTTCCTTCTCCTTCTTCTCTTTCTTCTAAGAAGTTTGAGAAAACAGTAGAAGAGAGAGAGGGATTGAGAGGGAGAGATGGAAGACAAAAGGCGGAAGAAGAATGAGGGGGAGAATGGAGAGCTCTGTAAAGGAAGAGAAATCAAGTACCCCTGCAAGCTGGGATGTGGGTGACTAGAATGACTGTAGCACTGTCCTCCTATTGTTCATCAATTTGCTCGAGCGGGCACCAGTATTATCTCCATTGTGAGACTTGTTACTGTTTTTATGGAGGAATTGAACCCAGGTCCATTGCGTGCAAGGCAAATGCCCTACCCTATCTACTGTGCTATCGTTCCAGCCCTAATTGCTCTAATTAAAGACACTCACTGGGCCACTCCTTCGTTCCCTTTTTCTCTCTTACCCATCTTCAATCATCTGTTCATTTCTTTGCATAAACCAATTTTCCTTTGTCTTTCCTTTCTCCTTTCCCCTCTTTTCCACTCTTTCTCTCATTCGTTTAATGACTAATTCATAAGAATGCAATGAAAAAATGCAGTCACACTGTAACCCTTAAGTAGGGACTTTGAACACCTCTGTAAGCCTACAGACAAAATGGAGGCACCCTGAACTACCCTCAATTTCCAAACACAACTTTCATGAGTGCTGAAGTTCTTTCTTACTTATGAGAAGGCTCTTATAGACTGTACAGGTCACTCACTGGTCGCTGATTTTGTAAGCTATGTTTAATAGCGACACTGCTAGATTCATCTCCATCTTGTTTTCTATGGTGACTTTCACACAGAAGCACAGTTGACCTGTAGGATCTGCAAAGCCTCATATATCTTCTGTAACTCCTTTACAGAGCTTACTGGTCCTGGTCTACTCAGACCTACAACCCTGTTGATCTTCCACCACCTCATCAATATGTGCAACTGTTTTTCCCTGGGAGTGGGGAATTTCTCTTTATTCACCCATAAAGCAATGGTACAAAGAACACTATATACAAACTGTAGTTCTAGAATCTTGAGTGTGACTTCCTGTTTTAGCCTGAAAATGGTATCCCCTTTTCCAAGAAATACTGAAGTATTTGGGCAAGCGGAGGGTGTTGCCTGATCTTTAAAAGATCTGGTTTAATTATTTAAGTTACTTCAATGTTCCTTTATACTTAAAAAAAAAAGAGAAGGAAAGAAAAGCAAGGGTCAAAGTCTTTCTTTACAAAGAGGCCCATTCACACTGGAAAACAATGAAGTTTCCACCAAAACATTTACACACATACAAGAAGCAAATAATTTTTAGTCTTGCTCTTTTATCAGTTCATTGATGGCATTTTTTTTCAGATGATCTAAAAGCACAAATATTTGTTCTAAAATCTTTTAAAAATCCCTTGTAACTTGAGTTCCTTGAAAATTCTATAAAGAACCTAGCATATTTTACTATTTTTGTCAATGAAGAAAATGGAGATTCTGAGAAACTGAATAAATTTTAGCAATATTAAATTAATTTCTTTGGATAGCTTAGGGCAAAGTAGATATTGATTACATTAAATAACTATATGTACTCATGAAATTGTTTGGAAAGTAAATAACTGTGTGTGAGATCATGATTTTCAATTTTGGAGGAAAAAGACTTTGGATATAGACAATACAGTCACGGTAATGTACCAGTGTGCATGCATGTTATAGTTGAAAATGTATGTGTATAATGCATATGGACCCTTTGAAAACACTGGAAAAGAAGTTCATAAAGCAGCCAAAAGGACTGTGGATGCAGCCCATTGGTCTTGCCATGTGTAAGGCAAGACAATTCCACACAATTCCTACCACAGTAAACAAAATGGACAAAAATTAGTGAATTACTGGACTTATGAAAGTTTTCTTAGTTCATTCTTAATTTAGTGCATAATTTAAACAGATGAACACTGTATCTTTGAAATCTTTAAAGATATAATGTTTTTAAAGCTATCTTTTAAAAAATCATCTTTCCCCCTCATCTTTATATTCATTACTGTGTTATTCTAAGATTTGAAAAATTTTTAAACTTTATTGAGATGCTGTAATTCACAAATTTACAATTTTGTTAATGGTTTTACATTCACATCATTTCAACACTATACTCACCACCAGGGTGCTCACTTCCCTCACCAAGGTCTCAGATGTTCCTCCATTTCCCTCCTCTTTGCCCGGCCCTCATTTACTCAGTTTTCTGAATCAACTCTCCGGTTCTGTTGCTTCTGGTCAGATGTTATTTCTTCTGTGACATTAATTGAGAAAGCACTGTTGAAGCTTTTAGCATCATCAAATTTAAATTATGCTTTAAGAGCAACTTTGGAAATTCTTACAAGTATGGATTGTAGGACCTGGAAAGACGGCTAAGGTGGGATAGAACAGATGCATTTTGAGTCAAGTCCAGACTTTGATCCCCATTTCCAGGCAGTCCACACCTGGAGTAGTTCTGCGAGTGGCTCCAGTGACTTCCAAACGCTGTCTGCTCTGGTTCCCACAACTATCACAACGACTGAAAATGAAATAAAAAAAATATGTGTGATGGCTTGCTCTTCAAACCTGTGTTCTCCCTTGAACATGTATCTTGCTTGTTCGTCTCCATGTCTCTGCTTTTTCCACTCTGGAGAGGCCCATGTCCTTGCTTAAGCACGTAGTTCCTCTCTTTCTCTCCCCTTACACCATTCTAAACAAGTTTAATTCAATAAAACTCTCTTGTTTAGGGATGTAAAAGGGGAAAAATGAAAAGGCAAAAAGAAAAGGAAAATAGAGCCTACCATAGAGGCAGGCTGGGGAGCAGAAGGGACACTGGGACCTTGGTGGAGGGATAGGTGTGGGAACACTGTATGCCTGAAACCCAGTGATGAACAACTTTGTAACTCTGTGATTCAGTACAGAAATTGAAAAAAAAATACTATCTTGCTTTATTCCACTAAAAAAATGAAAATATTTGTGGCAAGTCTTTGATTTCATTTAGTTTGTACTCTTGTTGAGAAATAATAGTAAAACAGGAAAAACAGGTGGCTGGAACGAGAGCACAGCGGGTAGGGCATTTGCCTTGCATGCGGCCGGCCCGGGTTCGATTCCCAGCATCCCATATGGTCCCCCAAGCACTGCCAGGAGTGATTCCTGAGTGCATAAGCCAGGAGTTATCCCTGTGCACAGCTGAGTGTGACCCAAAAAGAAAAAAAAACAGGAAAAACATAATGCTGTTGTAGTCCTATTTACTCAATTTATGCTATGAAAGAGTTGTTCTCAAATATACCTGTGCATAAAATTTCCCCTGGAGGGAAAGGGGAACCTGAGTACTCAAGCATGTCTGGGAGCCCAACCTGAAAGATTGGGGTATTTGATTGAAAGGTGGTACTCAATCCCAAATACTTCCCAAATCCCAAATCCCAAATACCATCAGGAAGTTCCTAAACCATAGCTTCTGAGAAGGCACACCGGGCAATTTCAAGAATAAACATAGATGTAAGTAAAGCACTTGACAGGAGGATTATGCACCCCTTTCAGGTGATAAAAGGAGAACAGAAAAGACTATTTTCTCTTGCTGCTCGTTCAAAATAACTTTATGGGCCAGACAGATAGTATAGGGATTAAGGACTTTGCCTTGTATGTGGCCAACATTGATGTGATCCTTGGTATAATGCAAGATTCCCAAAGCATTGACAGGAATGCTTTCTAACCAGAGTCAGGAGTAAGTTCTGAGCGTTGCTTGGTGTGACCTATGACCCCTTCCCCATTTTTTCATTTTGCTGTGGGCTAAATTAGAATGATATTACGCTGATGCCTAGAATATAGAGAGGGTAAAAGGTAAAGGTAAAGGCCCTCCCGTTGATCGTAGATTTGCTCGAGCGGGCCCAGTAACGTCTTCGTTGGAGACGTTGTTGTTACTGTGTTTGCCATATCGAATACATCACGGGGAGCTTGCCAGGCTCTGCCGTGCAGGCGAGATCTCTCGGTAGCTTGCCGGGCTCTTCGAGAGGGGCGGAGGAATTGAACTCGGGTCAGCCATGTTGGCTGCGTGCAAGGCAAACGCCCTACCGCTGTGCTATCGCTCCACCCGAGAAGCGTATAGAGAAGGTATAGAGAGGGTATAGAGAGGGTATAAAACCAAAATTGATAGGATAGGTCTGTTTTTATGACTTGAAGAACAATTGAGGAGTAGTAGAGAAAATGAGAAGAAAAACTGTGGCATATAGGGATTTTTCCAATTGCAAGCAAATAATATTCCCCAAATTTGGGCATGTCTATTTAAAGTAATTAAAGTAATTAAAGTAATATGGCATTCTCAATAGGATTGAGACAATTTTGTGTTTTTTTCTATCGATGAAGGTATCTAAGTTGAAGGTGTATAAATCAATGTGTTTCTGTACTTGGAAATATTGCTTTGTATAGAAATACCTTAGCATCACTTTCTCTGAGATTACTATAAGAAAATTTTGAGATTCCCTAGGTCTGGAAAACATACTTCAGTTCATGTGCAACCTCCAAGTAACTGGGAGTCACTGACTGCTACAGGTTGTTGTGAAGAATTTGGAGTGATTAGCAATATCTGTTCTGTCTATAAAGGGAGCAGGCAAAACTCCATCTGTTAGTTCAATATCCTACTTTCATACATACCAGGAATTGAAATTCAAATTCAGTCATGGAGAAATCTCAGAGAATATTGAGAAAAAAATGTCTGGTTTGTGAATCATTGGTGTGGACATAGATTTTAAAATGAATTCTTATATTTCTTTAGGAATGAGGTTGCCTACAGGGCTGCAGGTGTTGGGAGAACAACATACTGTTACGTTGCATGGTATAGGGTTGTTGCATGTACTTTTTTTTTTTAATTTTTAAATTATTTTTAAAAATTTTATTGAATCACCATGAGATAGTTACAAGCTTTCATGTTTGGGTTACAATCCCACAATAATCAAACACTCATCCCTCCATCAGTGCTCATTCCCCACCAATATCCCTGGTATACTCCCCTTTCCCATCTTCCCCCTGCCTCCATGGCAGATATGATTCCCCATAATTCTCATGTAGAGACATGATTCTCTCTACTTTGGGGCATTATGGTTTGCAATACAGACCCTGAGAGGTCATCATGTTTGGTCCTTTATCTACTTTCTGCACACATCTCCCATCCCGACCGATTCCTCCAGCTATCTTTTTCTTAGTGATCACTTCTCTATTCCAGCTGCCTTCTCCCCTTTGCTCACGAGGCAGGCTTCCAGATATGGAGCAATCTATCTGTCCCATGAATCTGTTTTAACTTTTAGCTCTTTTCTGTTTGTGCATTATCAGGATGGAATGTACTGAGGGATCAATGAATGAACATGCAAATAAAAAATGTGTGAGCACCTTTTGCTAATGAAACTCTTTGTACATCTTCAAACTCATTTACATTTAAACTGAGCTGATTGTACTTCCATGTTTTTGTTAGAACTAGAGACATGGACTAGAAATTAAGGAGGTCAATCTGGTCTCTAATAAGGACTTCTGTCACGTTTCTATATGTTCTCTCTCTGCTCACTGTCTCATTACTCATTTGTGGTTTTAGTAAGACATTTCAGGTGTCTAGAAATATTTTTGGGGGACATTTCACACCTGCTGAAAAGAAATAGTATCATCATCATGCAGTCAAACATACATCTGTAAGTAAACATGTCTGACATTAAAAAAATAATCTTATTTGTTTGGACTGTAGTACTGTAGCACTGTCCTCCCATTGTTCATCCATTTGCTTGAGCGAGCACCAGTAACATTTCCATGGTGAGAATTGTTGTTATAGTTTTTGGCATATAGAACATACCACTGGGAGCTTGCAGGCTCTGCCGTGCAGGCGGGATTCTTTCGGTAGCTTGCCAACTCTCTGAGAGGGATGGAGGAATCATCGAATCTGGTTCGGCTGAGTGCAAGGCAAACGCCCTACCCACTGTGCTATCACTCCAGCCCTATCTGTTTGCAAATGAAAAAATCTTTTAAGTTCCCAAAAAGTATAGGTATGACTAAAATATGCTCATGAAAAGAAGGGAATTCTCAGAGGCCAGGTAATAGCTTAATTTAATGGGACTCTTCTTTGGATTGTGAAGTGATTAGAGAAAGAAAATTCTTGGAAACCTTCCTTAAAGACAGGGTTAGGGAGAATTTTTTCAGATTCCTGATTCCTTTTAGCTACTTGCTTCCTAAAAATGTAATTATTATCTGATTTCCAGTCAGGACAAGTACAAGAGCCTCTTAGGAATGATTCTTTAAAGTTCCGTTAAATAAATTTTGTTTCAGAAACACATACATTAGCATCTCTTCCCATTTCTCCTCCCCTCCCTGGCATTTAGCTCAGTCTTCTCCCTCTCTGGAGAGTATTCCCAAGCAGATTCTCCATCTAATATGTGTATATTCAAGTTGTGTCCTTTAAAAATTTATCTGTTCTTATCCTGTATACGACAAATTTGTTGTTATCCTATACAAGAAATATTTACTGACACAGTAAAACATGGCTCCACATTACACCTGTTTTTATCATCTAGAGCACACCCAAATTTACACAAACTGCAGTATAAACAAAAATGTGCCTCATCGTTTATAAGAAGGAGAGGTTACCCAACTTGAGAACGCAGAGAAGGTATCGAAGCCCTTAAGAATGAATAGGACTGGGGAAGCAAGAAGTAAGAGGGGGAGAGAAAATAAGGGAAGAGTATGCAATCTGGTCAGGAAACAGATAGAAACAAAGGGATGTAGTAAAGAAGATAGTAAACAGGTCAGTGTGGCCAGAGTTGTGTGTGTGTGTGTGTGTGTTCATTTTAGAAGGGTGCTCAGAAGAAAAGCCCATAATGGGGATAGAAATGGGGATAGATTGCATAGAATTTTGTATGCTATATTAAAGAATTTAAACTTAGGAATTCTGGGTAGCCACGGCAGGGTGGCAGTGGGCATGGGAGTGGAGGAGGTTGTAGGGAGCGAAGAATATTCACCATGTCTGGTTAGCTTGCCCATTTTCTTCCAGATTCTGAAAAATCTATAGTACTTATCTTGAATTAGAAACATGTAAGTATGGATCTGTCTCCACTATATTGTGATCTCCTTATATGCTGTGGGCAAGAATCATGTCTTTTTCATCTTTGTGTAATCTGCAGCATAGCTAGTAGGATAGTTATGAGTTTATTGGCAGGGTACAAATGCTGGACTCAGGCAGATCTGGCTTTGATTCCTGTCATTTTGCTTTTCCAGCTGTATGACACTAACCATGTATCCAGGGCCGTGTGGTAGGAGGCCCACCCTGGGTGCAAGCAATAATGGTGTGCATTGCTGCTCAGATTTTAAAAACAATAATAAACCTAACCCAAAATCAATCTGCTTTTTATTATCACCATATGCTGGCAATTATAAACAATGTCAGTGATAAACTACTCCTCCCAAAAAGAATATTTTGTGGGCCTAGGCTCTAAGCAATTGTAGTGGTTTCCACAGAGGTTTGTCCCCAACACATTATGATGAAAAAAATATCATACATAGAGCAAAACTGAAATAATCTTACAGTTAAAACCTACTCTCTAGATTCTAAAATTAGCATGTTCATTGCTTCATCTAAATGTATTTTTATTAGCACTTCATCTGCTGATTTTCCATGTATTCCTAAATGAATATTCATGAGTACATTCCATACTAATATATATCATTAACTGGAGTGAATCATTTTTTAATAAAAATTTACTACTTGTTCAAGCCTACTTTTTCTTTTTCAGCATGGTGTGGTTGGTTGGGGTGGGTCACACCCAGTGGTACTAAGGGCCCCATTACTCCTAGATTAGTCCTCAGGAATCAATCCTCGCGGTGCTGTGGGCCCATATGTGGTTCAGGGTATCAAGCCCAATAGCTCAGCAGAGTGCAAGGCAAGTGCCCTTACTGCCCACTGGATTAACTCTCTTCCTCTCCTCCCCTCCTTTTTTCCTTTAGAGGCAAACTTTGCATATAATGAAACTCCCATATCCCAAGGGCACCATTTGATCATTTGATGAGTTTTGATAAACACAGACACCTTTGTAACCTAAACCATCATCAAGTAACAAAATTATTTTTATCCTGGAAATTCTCTTATGCTCCTTCGCAGGAAATCTTTCTGCCCACTCTCCAAAAGAAAGCATTATTTCCATTTTTCCACAATAGATTACTTTTGCTTACTTCAGGACTTGATTAAAAGAGAAATGATAAAATATATGCTCTTATAGGTAAGACCTCCTTCTCACAATTATACTCAGATCCAACAACATTATTGTATTTATCTGTAGGCTTCCCCCTTAACTTGCTCAGATTTATTTAAATGAACACATATACTTTGTGTTTTGTTTGGGGGCTACAAATGTAGGTGGTCTGTATGCAAGGAAAGTTGACCTTGTACCTTAACCTTACTTGGTCTCATGTTTACTGATTCTCCGTAATCATAGATGGCTAGAGTGTTTCCTCGATTGTACCAATTATGCATAAAGTTGAAATTAACTTTCAAGCACAAGGTTTTTTGTAGATTTATACTTTTCTTTGTAAAAAGTCTAAAATTAGAATTACTGGTTGTTATGTAGTATATCACACCCACAAACTGCCCCCGATGCCATGTAATCTCATCAATTGCCAAGATCCAGAGGCTATAAAATAAAGCTCCTGGAAGAGAGCAATGCAGAATCTCCTGCCCCCGTGCCAGGCTGTCTTCACAGGGGCTCCTTGGAGGTGGGCGAATTGAGTCTCCCTCTCCGCCCCAAGTAGAACCCCGGCAGCCCAAAACCTCCAGAACCCAGCCTCAGCCATGCTCAAGGTCACTCTCCACATGCTCGGAAGAGCCTCACGCATGAAGGAACCGGCAGAGGAACCCAGGTATGTGGGATCCGTGTCTGAGACCGCCAAGCCTGTTCAGATCGGGACTGGGCCTCCTTCATCCACATCCCCAGTTTTTCTAGTAGCTTGGCAGTCATACCCACAAACTGCCCCTGGTGCCGTGTAATCTCATCAATGGCCAAGATCCAGAGACTATAAAACAAAGCTCCCGGAAGAGAGTTATGCAGAATCTCCTGCCACCGTGCCTGTCTTTCTTCACCAGGGCAACCTTGGAGCAGTGCGGGCTGAGTTTCCCTCCCTGCCCCAAGTTGAACACTGGCAGCCAAAAACCTCCAGAATGCATTTTTTCTCTTATACTTTAGCTCAGTTCTTGGAGACCCAAGCAAGCTACAGAGTATCCCGCTCACAGGGCAGAGCCTGGCAAGCTACCTGTCGAGTATTTGATATGCCAAAAACAGTAACAACAACATGTCTCATTCCCCTGACCCTGAAAGAGCCACCAATATGGCAGAGTTGGGAAGGACGAGAGAAGAGGCTGTTAAAATCAGGGCTGGGAAGAATGGAGACGTTAATGATGCCCGCTAGAGCAGGTGGATGAACAATGGGATGACAGTGCTACAGTGCTACCCTGCTATATTGTATGTATTTCTGTTTATCTGAAACTGTAAGACCTTTTTTCGAAAAGTAAGTGCTTTTGGTATCTTTTTATCAGCAATTTATGAGCATTCTGCCCCATCTTCTTGATAGCACTGCTGCTTGTTTTTTTTTTATTTAAAGGCATTCTAATATGAGTGGGCTGGAGCGATAGTACAGCAGTAGGGCATTTGCCTTGCATGTGACCGGCCTGGCCGAGCCAGGTTCGATTCCTCCACCCCTCTCGGAGAGCCCGGCAAGCTACCGAGAATATCTCGCCCACATGGCAAAACCTGGCAAGCTACCCGTGAAATATTCGATATGCCAAACACAGCAACAACGAGTCTCAAAATGGAGACATTACTGGGCCCGCTTGAGCAAATCAATGAACAATGGGAGGACAGTGCTACAGTGCAAATATGAGTGGTATTGTGATTTAAATTTTAACTTCTCCAATGAAGAATAATGTTAAATACTTTTTCATATTTTAATTGGTCACTATAAATTTTCATTTATGTGACGTTTGCTCAAATCTTTATCCATCTTTATTGGACTGTTTTCTTTTCCTAATTCTAATATGCTATCTTAGATACATTTTCTGCATATTAGATAACCTGCCATTCTTTGACTAGCTTGTGATTTAGAAAATGTAATATTTTTGAAATACTATGGTTGCATTGTATTAAAGTTCATAGTAATGGTGTACAAAAATACTACAGCTCATCACCACCTAAGTGTCTACAACCCTCCACTTCTGGTCCATAATGGTGCCATTCCATGGGATACAAATTTTAATTATGACGACATCTGAGATAGCTCTCCCCCTTATCAGAGGACACATTCCACAATCCCTGGATGCTACCTGAAACCATGAATAGCATTAAAGTCTATATCTACTTTGTTTTTACATATACATCTATACCCATGTAAAGTAAAGTAAAGGCCCTCCCGTTGATCATCGATTTGATCGAGCGGCCCAGTAACGTCTCCAGTGGAGACTTTGTTGTTACTGTGTCTGGCATATCGAATACTCTTGGTAGCTTGCCGGGCATTGGTGGTATACCCATGATAAAGTAATTTAACTTATAAATGAGATCTAATAATAAGGCATAGTCATAGTAATATACAAAGTGAATTTATCCCTAGTGTCTCAAAATATCTCAGAGTACACAATGTGGGGACCACAGAAAATGGAAACCTTGGAATGGAAACTTCTGGTAAAGAGGAATACTCTAGATTTTTGGTTCTTTTTTTTTTTTTTTTGCTTTTAATGGTCATTATGTTATTTGCCTTATCTAAAAATTCTTCACCCGCCATAAGTCGTAATAGAATCTCATGTTTTTGTTTCCAAGATTTTTATTTTTAATATTTACATTTGTATTCGTGATGATCACAAATGCATTTTGTAGCTATTGTGTGGTGGAGTGGAGCCCTCCCCATTCCATCTGCTTTGCTAGATGTACGGTGAGTTTGCTTGGCACTGCTTGTTAAAAGACTTGTTTCCCTGCTGATGGCTTTGGCATGTTTATTGAAATGTAAATGACCATATAAACTTTAAATCTTGTTCCATTGACCTATTTGCTAATCTTTAGGCCAGTAGTAGCAGGAATAGTAGCTTTTGGTAATCCTGAAACCAAGTAGTATAAATCCTCTAATCTTGTCCTTTTAGAAGCTTGCTTTAGACATTTCAGGTGCTTTGTTTGAATTTTAGAATATGTTTGTTGTTTTATGCAACAAATCTTGCTGGGATTATGAGTGGAATTATTGCTGAATCAATTCGAAGAGAATGAACAGTTTAATATTGTGTTCTCTGATGTTTAAACATGACATGTGTCTCCTTATATAGACTCCTTGTTTAAAGTTCTCTTAGAAATATTTTCAATTTTAGTGTTTGATCTGATGATGGTCAACTTTGTTCCCAAATATTTCTTATGTTATTTCAAATGAATATTTTTTATTAATTAATTTTTTGCTGAAGGTTCCATGCTAGTTTTTTATTTCTTTTTTTCTTTTTTTCTTTTGCTTTTTGGGTCACACCCGGCAGTGCACAGGGGTTACTCCTGGCTCTGCACTCAGGAATTACCCCTGGCGGTGCTCAGGGGACCATATGGGATGCTGGGAATCGAACCCAGGTTGTCCGAGTGCAAGGCAAACACCCTACCCGCTGTGCTATTGCTCCAGCCCCAGGTTCCATGCTAGTTTTGGAAAACAATTTTTGTACATTTGTTCACTCACCTTTTAGCTTACAAAGTGAATTGGTTTTAGAATTTCTTTCTTATTTTTTTTGTAGATTAAGATTTCTTAAAAGTAGGTGTCATATCTGTCAGTGCAGATCTGTCAGTTCACATGCAGCTGGGGACCATCAGAGCTCCACCCTGTGGGGTTAAGGGTGAGCATGCGTTGCTGGAGATCAAACACAGAATCTTGCGTTTGCGAAGCACATATTCTACTTGGGCTACTTCCTTGGTCCTAGATTTTTAGGACCATTAAAAATATATATGTATGTATATATATATATATATATATATATGACATCATCTAAAGACAGATGCTGTTTTATACTGTCTTCGCCATTGTCATGTCTTGTTTGTCTTTTTCTTGTTTTGTTTCACTATTATTATCGCTACTACAGTGCAATAGCACAGCAGGTAGGGCGTTTGCCTTGCATGCGACTCACCCGGGTTCGATTCCTCCGTCTCTCTCGGAGAGGCCAGTAAGCTACCAAGAGTATCCCGCCCTCACAACAGAGCCCGGCAAGCTCCCTGTGGTGTATTCAATATGCCAAAAACAGTAACAAGAAGTCTCACAATGGAGACATTATTTGTGCCTGCTCGAGCAAATCGATGAACAACTGGAGAACAGTGCTACAGTACTACTGCAGTGCTAAAGGGACATTTTTAGAACTGAACTCTCTTGTTATCAACCGAAGACTGGGAGATGGAACATTGGGAATCTATGTGTTGAGTTCAGGTGACTGAGTGACAAAGTTAAGGAGTGGGGAGTTACACCCTATAGATATGGTGCTGGGGGCGTGGGGCACACTGCCGGGAATGTCAGTGGAAAGTCAACTTGCCCACTTTGGTCTCCGGGTGGCACTATTAGTCCAGAAGTTCCCATCTATGCACACAGGTAATGTGGGTGTTGGGGAGGAAACAGGAAGCAGAAACTGAGTCTCTTGGCTTTCAGAGAAGTAGAGCTTCTGAGAGTCTTCAGAACACTGACCAAGCCTAGTGAGGCCTTAGGAAGTTTGGTGTGATAAAAAGACATTTGGTTTAGGTCTAATAGTCTAAAACTTTTGTTCCCAATTTGGTAGTAAATTTCAATCATCAGCTTTAAGGACTTTTGATGTTCTGATCACACCCTAGAGATTCAGTGGTTCAGTGTGCTTTGTTCTGGGGTGAGTCCTGAGCATCATCAGTGTTTCTTTGCCAATGTTTCTGGGTGATTTTTATATTTATTTATTTATTTTTAAATTTTTAAACGCAGACAGGGCTGGCTGAGAAGCACAGATCTAAAATAACGACAAGCTGTTAAGATCTTAGTCTTCAGTTTTTCCTCAGGGACCAGGAAAACATAGTCTTTTTTGGGGGGAGGGTGGGGGTGGTGGTGGATGGGATTGGGTCTTACCCAGTTGGCTCAAGATTCACTCCTGACTCTGCATTCAAGAATAACTCCTGGTGATCTCAGGGGATCTTATATGGGCTGTTGGAGATTGAACCCAGGTTGGCCCTCTGCAAGGCAAAACACCCAACCTGCTCTGCTATTACTCCAGCCCCTGTTGTGCTATCAGCATGACCATTTTTTGTATGCGTGTGTTTGGTAACCAGGTTATGGAGTAGCAGCCATGCACACACAAGTGGAAACCAACTTTCTGTCCCCAGCAGGCCCTTGAAGAACATGAACAATGCTCTGGCCTTTTCTGCAACTGGATCTTGTCTGGACATAGCCTCTGCCAAAAGTTCCTGTGTGTAACAGTGAGCCTGCACATGGTAAAACTTCAGAAAGTGGGCCACAGAAATAGTACAGGAGTTAAGATGCTTGTCTTGACATAGCTGACCTGGGTTCAATCTCTTATGGGTTCATAACTGCATATGGTCTCATGAGCAACACCAGGAGCACAGAACCAGGAATGGTCTCTGAGCAAAGCACCAGAAGTACAGCTGGTGTTCTCCCGCCTCCATTCCCCTCCCCCCGCCACCCAACAAAACCAAATAAAAACAAACAAAACACTCGGAAAGTGTTAGTTATTTTTATTTAAACCACTTTGTTAAGCCATCTAGAAAAATTAAGTCTAATTTAAATCCCCAACCAAGGAAATATACTAGTGTCCATCACCCTTCCCCTGGGTGGGTCCCCTTCTTGTGATGTTAGCATATTGCTGTAAATGGCTTTTAAAGAAGATAATTTGGTAGGTTTTATAGAGATGACTACAATAATGAATCACATGAAGAAAACTTGTCTGATATTGTAGAAAAGGATTGTAGGAAATTAGTCTGGTTTAAAATTTCCTCTAATATCATCACATCTGAATTTTTATTTTTTAATTTTTTTAACTCTTTTGTTTTGTTGTTGTTGTATTTATTTATTGAATCACTGTGGGAAAAGTTACAAAGCTTTCAGGTTTAAGTCTCGGTCATACAATGATTAAACACCTTTCCCTTCACCAGTACTTATTTTTCACTACCAAGAACCCCAATATACCCTCCTCACCCCTCCCAATGTCTGTGAGGCTGATGATTTCTACCTAACTCTCTCTCTACTTTGATTACATTCATTATTTCAACGAAAGATGCTCCATTATCGTTTAGAGTTTCCACCCAACAGTCAGAACAGCTGGAGCGATAGCACAGCGGTAGGGCATTTGCCTTGCACGCAGCCAACATGGCCGACCCGAGTTCGATTCCTCCGCCCCTCTCGGAGAGCCCGGCAAGCTACCGAGAGTATCTTGCCCGCACGGCAGAGCCTGGCAAGCTCCCCGTGACGTATTCAATATGCCAGACACAGTAACAACAAAGTCGCCAATGGAGACGTTACTGGGCCTGCTGGAGCAAATCGATGAACAATGGGAGGGCCTTTACCTAATCAGAACAGCTGAAAAGGCATTGTGAAATAATTTGCTTTCTGTAGCCGGTTATGAAAACCATATGATGTTGCACGGCCACAATAGTGGCCGCACAAGTTTGGATTTCTGATATTGTACTAACTAAGTTTGGAGGGATTTCTGCCAAGAGCCAGATAATTATGAGATTGACTTCTGTGCCTCTGGAGTCATGACTGTGCTAGAGAACCACTCGTGGGGGGCAACTTGTGACCTCGGTAGGGCGTGAAGGAGGAGTCAGTACTGCCCCCTTTCCCATGAGGCTGCAGTTGCCCCGTCACCACCGGCTCATACCTTCACACCTGAATTTTTAAATAGCTGTGTTATCAAAAGGTGGCAGAGAAGATAAGTATGATTTGGAAAAAATTAAAAAAACAAAATATTTCTAGGGATGGCAGGGTTGCTGTCACATTTAAATCATATCACATCATAAATTTCAGAGAACTGAGCAATATATCCAAACTGCATGCCATTAGTGTATGCACATATAAATTAACACAATGCATGAAGTTTGTGTATGTGTGTATGTATGTGTGTAAATAAAGAAACCGAGCGTTATAAGTAGATTTTTGACATTTAATTTAGAAGCATGAAAGTTTATGCATTTAACTGGGCAATTTTTTCCCCCACCATTGTTTTGGAAAATGGACATTAGCTTTGTAATTGGGAATGTCTGTATTCAGGTGCATGGCTACTTAGGGAAAGGGCATTCTGAGTAAAGGCACTAAGTACTAAGAAATGACAAGCATAAGTAACTTCCCCTTCTTCTATTTCTGATTCTTAGCAACTATAATTGAAATACATTAGAACAAGACACTGCTCATATGCCACTGAATTGTGGGCTTGCCTAGGCATGTTCTCAGGCCAGTGAGGTTTTTAGGGGAAAACTCACTTCTTGTAGTAGCTTGGCAGCATCAACAATATTATCCGCCCCCCCCCCCCCCTTGTCCCCCACCAGCTCTATGTCCAACAAATTGCCCAGCGAGAATAAATATTATCATAGTGGAAGAATGACTTGACATTTTTATATTTTAAAGTACAATTGTTTCATTCAGTTTATAAATTCACCCTCTTGAATCCCATCTTCTACCTCAGAAGCATTCAGATAAATACATATGTACACATCTACACACCCTTTCATTTGTTTCAACTTCACTGTCTAGTAAATCCTAAAGGAGCAATGAGAAAATTGTGTTCCTCTTGTTATCTTAAATATGTTTCCTCTTAGGGATAAGCGATAGTACAGTGGCTACAGTGCTTACCTAGCTCATAGCTGACCTGGGTTTGATCCCCAGTCAGGTCCTAGGAGTCTCTACAGGAGTGATCCTTGAGCTCAGAGCCAAGAGTAAGCCCTGAGCACAGCCAGGTATGGCCCCCCAAACAAATGAATGAATGAATAAATAAATAACGGAAATGCTTCCTCTTACCTTTCTTCTGTTCCCATTCACAGCCCTTCTAACTGTGGAGAAAGAATACCTTTTAGTCTGGGCAAAATGAGATGCCATGACTTTATTGTCCCATGCTTGGTATACTTGAAAGAAATTGTGTAGAAAAAAACCAGCAGCCAAAGTTTATGGACCCGTATGTATCTTACAAAATGACTTTGTTACTAGAAAATTAACCTGAGAAACAAACATTTTGCTATTTTGTAATCTCAAAGGCTGGAGAAGAAAAAGTGAGAAAGTCAGTGAAGCTGACACGGGACAAGAATTGATGTTATTCGTTTTCACAAAAGTGTACTATGAAGCATTAGTCCCATCAGCCTCTCTGACAAAACAAAGAGATTTCCTTGGCAAATACTTTCGGGGAATGTTGCATGCTTAATGTCCTTCTTGGCCATCTACAATGTGATTAATCTATAAAAAGTCTGTAAAGAAAGTTCTGGGGCAAGTAAACCTATTAAACTTTGTTTAACCTGGTATTTAGATTTTAGATTCTAGAACTCATTTAAACATAGACAACTTTTTTCTTTCTTTTACTTATTTGCACACAGACTCTGTTGACATCCCACCAGACCAATATTTCCTAGAATATACTTGGGGAATTGCAACTTTGCTCTATTATATTTCTTATTTCTCTTTAAAATAATTAGTTTCTTATCTGTAATTGGAAAAAGCTGCATTTCCTCTCCCCTTTCCAGAAGAGCTCAGCCTAATATGATTCCTCTTTAACCTAAGAACTAGTTTCCTGCTGTCCCCTAAAAAATGTCCCTGTGGCCATGGTTGGACCTCACGGGCACTGAGAATACAAACAACTGCAGCCTCATGTACACACACTTAGAAGACTTGCTATCAAAAGTGTGTCCCAAGGTGATAGACATCCAGCTCACCTTGTTAGAATGCACGATCTCTGGCACCCCACGGAGTAGACTTGACTTTTGAATAAGATAATCAGGTGGTTTACCTGCACATCCAAGTTGTAGGACCTTGATGGAAAGCACATTGTAGTTAGTCAAAGCTCAGCATCCAAAGATCTACTGCTATAGAAGAGAAGACAGAATTATGTTATCTAGACAGTGTCCTGGTCAGCAGGTCTGATTTGGGTTCTAAAACATCTCTAAATTGAACCCAGGAGGTATCATAAATCTTCAGTTTGAGGGTGAGGTTGCTGTAGGTGGAGTCAAAAAAAGCAGGGGGATAATTTCAAAGTTCTTCAGTCATTGAAGCAGGACTTGCCGAAATCAACAGAACAGGTACAGGAGTCCTGGGATGTTGACAGCTTCTTAGGAGAGGTGGGGCAGGTGATAGCAGCAATTCATGGATGTGGACACGGACGGCTGGGAGTCTATGACCCATGCCTTCCAGATTAATAACTCAGTGGAAAGAAAATATTCTATCTCCATTACCTTCTTGTTGCCTTAGTATTTAGTTAAGGGTTTTTTTTTTTATTAAGCTCTTATATAGGTATACACAAAATCACTGTAAAAAATACTTACTTTAGTCATTTATTTCATCACACATAACTTTTAAATTTGATGTATCCCCAGTTGTTGATTTTTATTGTATTTGCCAATGTAGTCAAATCATTGAATATACCTCTAAGGTCTACATCCTGGAGTGTCTATCTATGTCTTTCTCAGTTTCTGGATTCTAGTCGAATCTCAGAGTCTTTAATCCACTTTGAATTAACTTTTTTGTGTGGTGTGAGATTTGGATTTCTTTTACTCCCCTCCTTTTCCCCTCCCTCCCTCTATCTCTCTTTCTCTCTTCCCTCTCTATTTCTTCCCCCTCCCTCCCTATCTTCCTTCCTTCCTCCCTCCTTATCTTCCTTCCTTCCTTCCTTCCTTCCTTTCTTCCTTCCTTCCTTCCTTCCATCAAGTTTTACAAACATCATTTATTAAGGAGGCTTTCCTTGCTCCACTCATATACTCAGATACTTTGTAATATATTAATTATCCATGTATTTGAGGTCTTATTTCTTGGCTCTCAGTTCTCTTCCACTGGTTTGAAAGTCTATCTTCCAGTAACACATACATTTGATACTATAGTTTGTACTATGATTTAAAATTTAAAATGCAATACTTTCCATCTTATTTTTCTCAAAATTGCTTTGCAATTCAGAGAATTTCATTCTTTGATGTGTAAATTTTGTAGTGTTTATTCTAAGTCCTTGAAAAATTTTATTAATATTTTGATGAGATTGTATTGATATATATAATATTTGGGGTATAATGATCATTTTAATAATGTGAATTCTTCTAATTCATGAACATAGAACACTTTTCCATTTCTTGGTATCCTCTCCTATTTATTCCCATAGTGACTTACATGATTTTGATTCATGTATTTCAGATCCTTTGTTAAGTTGATATTTAGATAGCAACTTCATGGTAAGTTAATTTCAGATCCTTAGTTGATTTCTATGTTTTTGTACATATTTTTAATTGGGAAAAGTTTTCAATTAGCAGTCGTTATCTCTTATATAAATGCCATTGGCTATGATACTGCCACTGCACAAAGTTGGACACCTTAAATGAAGTTGCCTTTTAAAATTTATTTCTTTTTACTTATCATTTGCATATGAAGGTGCAACAAATTTTTGTATATTAATTTTGCAGCTTTCTACTTTGCTGTATGGGTTGTTCCTAACAGCCTTTGTTTTTTTTTTTTTCGGTAACATCTTTAGGGCTTTCTATATTTATTGAAATGTCATTTGCTCTTTTTTTTTTTTTTTGGTGTTGTGTATGTGGGGTCACGTACATGGTGCTCAGAGCTTACACCTGACTCTGTGCTCAGAAATCACTCCTGGCAGTACTGGGGGGCTATGTGGGACACTGGACAGAACTTAGGTTGTCTGAGTGCAGGCAAACATCTTCCCGATTATACTATTTTTTGGGCTCTGTCAGCTGCTATTAATGACAGTTTATCTTCTTCTTTTCCAATTTAATGCTTTTTATTTCTTTTTCTTGTATGAATGCTGTGAAAAGGAGTTCCAAAATTATAATAATAATGGAGAAAGGGGCCATCCTTGACTTCTGCCTGACCTCATACTGAACAAGAGGAAATATTTTTAATTTATTTTAAATAAATAAGGTGGGCTGAAGATATCCTACTGAATATGAGAGCATATTTATACACCATACATCAGATAAAAGTAAAGTAAAGTAAAGGCCCTCCCGTTGATCATCGATTTGCTCGAGCGGGCCCAGTAACGTCTCCATTGGAGACTTTGTTGTTACTGTGTCTGGCATATGTAATACGTCACGGGAGCTTGCCAGGCCCTGCCGTGCGGGTGAGATACTCTTGGTAGCTTGCCGGGCTCTCCAAGAGGGCCGGAGGAATCGAACTCGGGTCGGCCATGTTGGCTGCATGCAAGGCAAATGCCCTACCGCTGTGCTAAGGGATGAATAATATAAAACACTCATAAAATTCAGCAACATAAAATCCAGTAGCTCCATCAAAATAGAGGAAAAGAGCTGAACAGACACTTTTCCGAAAAGAATATAGGAAAATCAGTAGGCACAGTTGTTATCAGAGAAATGCAAACAAAAACTACAATGAGCTATCATCTCATTCCAGTGAGAATGACATATACCAATAATACTAGAAACAATCAATGTTGGGTAGGGATGTGGTAAAAAAAAGAAAATTCTTTCACTGTTTGTGGGAATATCTTCCAGTTCAAGCTCTGTGGAAAACAATATGATTTTTCAAAAGAGTTTCCACATGACCCAGGAATTCCTTTTCTTGAATCTATCCCAAAACATTAATTCTTAAAGATAAAGCACACCTATGTTCATTCCAGTGCTAAGTATAACAACCTGGCTATAAAAACAATCCAAATATTTAATGATAGGTGAATGGACAAAGAAATTATGCTCTGTACACACAGTAAAATGGGCTGGAGTGATAGCACAGTGGGTAGGGCATTTGCCTTGTAGGCAGGCAACATGGTCGACCCGAATTTCATTCCTCCGCCCCTCTCAGAGAGCCCGGCAAGCTACCGAGAGTATCTTGCCCGCACAGCAAAGCCTGGCAAGCTACCTGTGATGTATTCAATATGCCAAACACAGTACCAACAAGTCTCAAAATGGAGACGGTACTGGGCCCGCTGGAGCAAATCGATGAACAATGGGAGGACAGCGCTACATAGTAAAATGCCTTGCCACTGTAAGCACTGTAGCACTGTAGCACTGTCCTCCCGTTGTTCATCGATTTGCTCGAGCAAGCACCAGTAACATCTCCATTGTGAGACTTGTTGTTACTGTGTCTGGCATATCGAATACTCTCGGTAGCTTGCCGGGCTCTCCGAGAGGGGCGGAGGAATCGAACTTGGGTCGGCCATGTTGGCCCCGTGTAAGGCGAACGCCCTACCCGCTGTGCTATCGCTCCAGCCCATAACATAATAGTATATGTTCAAATTTTTTTGTATAGTAAATATAGCTTTTCTGTCATCTCATTCAATGTCTGGTTTCAAATGAAGCATCTGCTTCTGCTGAGCAAATCGGTCTAGTCCTGACTTTTCTTCTAAATTCCAGATGTATCACCAACATCTTCTCTTAGCTGTTTAGCAGGCATTGGAAACTCAGTAAGCATGAAACCAAATTCTTGATTCAGCATCTCACAATCACAACCACAAATGCACAAACCTTAAATCCTCCTCCCACAATCTTCCTATCTGAGAAACAGCAGTCCTCTTTATCTGTGGTTTCACTTACTGTAGTTTTAGTTAATTGTGGTCTACATGGCCTGAAAATAACAGGTAAATAAAATATTTTATAAGAAAGATCATATTTACATCACTTGTAGATATTTTGTATATTGTTATAATTTTTTATTAGTAACTACTGTTGTTAACCATTTTCTATGCTTAACCTACAAATAAGAATATATCATAGGTATGTAGATACCAGAAAATCCATAGACACACACACATTTAGAGTTCATTAGTATCTGCATCCACTGGGAGTTTTGACATGTGTTTCCATTGAGTAGAAAAAGATTCTGTATATGACAATTTCATTTTCTGTTTCTTAGGTCCAAAATCTTACAATTATCCTTGACTCTAGTCTTTCTTTCCTACACCACACCCAATGCTTCTGAAAGACCTATTAGCACAATCTTTAAAATATATCCAGGGACTGGGATGCTAGTCTAAGTGCTAGAGCATATGCCTAGCATGAGTAAGACCAGAAGTTTGGTGCTCAATACTACATGACCTTCCAGGAAATACCATGGGTATCCCTGGTATCTCCCAAACACTTCCAGCCCTGATGGGTTAAGTATCACCTAAGATGGACCCTATAAAAAAAGTAAATAAATTAATGATAACATGACTTTTTAATGGTTTTGTATTTACTTCCTTTAATTTCTTCATCACTTTATACCCCTTACTGAAATATGTTCTTTGAATGATCACAGTGGTCTCCAAATTGGTCTCCCTGTGTCTGTGTTTGCCCCCCCCCCAAAAGCCTCTCATGCAGGAGTCAATGCAATCCAACAACTGGAAACCAATCTTTACCATTTTCCTCCTCCAAACATGCTGATCCGGCTCTTTGCAACTATTCTTCTGTGTGGATGTTCCTCTCAGAGATGATGGATAAGCACCCTATTTCTTCAGGTGTTTTTCTCTAAGGAAGCAGCCTTCTATGCCCATAACCTAGAGCACAGAAACCCTTCTTCTTCCTTAATGTGCACACAGGACCACTTGGCATTGTTTGCTTGTTTTCTAGACCCTCCCAGTCAATGCAGTTTTTGCTTTCCGCTCATTTTCTGGTCAACGAAAGAAAACACACTCTTGAATAAGTTCACTCATGCTTTAGCAAAGATCCTAGCATCCTGCCTTACTAACATGGTGGAGGGGCCTTCCTTAATGTACATCCCATTGGGTGTCACACAGAAAATCATAAGTTCTTTGATGTTGACAGAGAAAACTTGGAAAAGTTGAGCAAAAGAGAGAGGAGGTGCTCAGACCACTGATCTTTCCCCTTCTTCTCACAGTGAGAGCTTTAAGGCTCAGACCACTCACTCATTTGGAAGTAGAGTGGGTCTATGCTCCTCCCTGGGAAAGCTGGTTTATTTTCTGTTGTCTCTGAAAGATCTAGAAGAATATCAGGACAATATTTTAGGTTCCTGGTTGAATGACTAAACAAAATTATATTTTCAGCCATTGCAGTCTGATATTGATCTCTTTTAAATTTTGCATTTGTTTTCTAGTGATTTTGATTGAAAACACATATCTCATTGGAAATTGCACTTTTCATATTGTATACTATTCTGCCTCACATAATAGTTGGCCTTTCCCATTCTGAACTTTCTAGTGTTGCCTTGCAGAAGTTGGCCAGCCTTTCATTGGCATTTCCTGTGCAGATATTTGATGCTGTAATTCAGCAGTTCCACTGATTTTTCTCATCTGCTCTCCATCTTTCAAAAATGAGCTGTGATCCCTTGTCTGCCATTGTCTCTTATTCTGGTCTCACTGTAATATGTATGATAGTTCATTGATTTTCTCGAGCGGACCCAGTAACGTCTCCATTGTGAGACTTCTTATTACTGTGTTTGGCATATTGAATACTCTTGGTAGCTTGCCAGGCTCTCTGAGAGGGGAGGAGAAATCGAACCCATGATAGTTATTCCTTTAAATTTATTTTCACGATGTTTCAGTAATTAAATAAATAATTAATATGACAAATTATAAATTTGGGTATCCATTACACAAGTTACATATTTCATTTCCAAGTCTATAATTTGCATTACAATTTTTGTGATACTCACTAATATAAAAAGATTTATAATACTGACGTATTGCTTCCCTCTCTTGATTCTTGCAATTGTTTGCCCATTTCTTTTCTAGCTATTTTTTTCTAGATTTTTTTTGGAGGGGGGAATAAACTTTCTTCATCTTGTTTCTTCTCAAATTAGTTTAACTATATAAGGAGTCTCAAGACCAATATTATTTCTCTCTGTTAAGAAATAACTGAGGAAATAACTTTGTAACTGTATTTTCCAGGGATTTAATACATTTTTTTAAAAAAAGAAATTACAGAAAAAGTAGTCTGCTCAGTTTAGAGGATGAAGTTAGGGTGCACATAAGTATAATAATTATCTTAAGAATCTGTTAAGTGGGGCTGAAGCAATTGTACAGTGGGGAGGGCGTTTCCCTTGCACGCAGCTGACCAGGGTTCGATCCCGGAATCTCATCTGGATCCTGAGCACCACCACCACCAGGAGTAATTTCTGAGTGTAGACCTAGGAGTAACCCTTGCGCATCGCTGGTTGTAACCCCAAAGACAAAAAAAAAATCTGCTAAGTGATGAGGTTAATGAAATAGTTCCTTCTATAAGAATAAAGCTCCCCCCCCTACTATTCTATGATGGTCTAGCACTAACCTCCTAAAAATAACAATGTGAATCTTTACCCAAGATTACTGCTGCAGTTTAGTGGTGTTCTCACACACATCATCACATTGGATTCCCACAAGTCCTGAGACGCCAGGCAGCAGGAGACAAAGCCCCAGACCTGACTCACACAAAGGAACTTTCCAGCCCAATATTTCTCTGATTTAGTCATTAGGTTTGCAAAAGTCTCATTTTTAATGATCTTAGCAAGTTTGGCTCCCTTTTTAAGAAGGGAGAAAAGAAAAGAAAAGAAAACAGAAAACACAGAGAAAGAGATTTGAGGCTAGCAGTTTCAACTGTGCCTACTGCCCAAAGTGAGAATGAAAAGGATTTAATTTTCCGGTCTGCTTGTTCTAGCATGCTAGTCTAGGTTTGTCACCAGCTTGGAGGAAACACAGAGAATATAAAATATATTTTTAATGCAAGTCACTCTATTGTATTCCTCCTGTCTTTCTTTAAAAACTATCTGCTGTACAGTTGTGTTTAATATAAAACAGTTCTTAACTTGCTAACTAAACTGTTTTTATCCCTATTAACATTGAGCCACAGTGGCACAAACTCACAATTGTTATAATACACAAAAACCCACGTGCATGACACAAATCAGAGATAACTGTGCCAAAGCTTACACTTAGAATAGATGTAAAGAGTTGTTCTTTGCCTGTAAAAACCAGATTTCAAATAATCAACCATATAATAATATTGTCATCTTATTCTCTAAACTTACCAGCTCAGAGTTCTTTTCACTGGTTTATATTTTATAAAAGTTACACAAAATAAACAGGTTATTATTTTTTTCCTCATTGAGAATTTCTCTAAAGATCTCCATAGTTAAATAAAGGAAAAGACTTTCTATGTACACTAAATAAAAATTATTTTCATACCAATATGAAAATAGGTTTTATACCTTGGTTCCATCATAATACATTTCCACAATTAGAAATGTCATTTGTTATAGTGGAATCTCTAAAATCTTTAAATATGCAACAAAACTTGGTTGATGTCTTAATCATCTAGTATATAATATAGGTATTTTCCAAGAGAAATCATTCATTGTAATGGATTATAACTTGGTCACCTGCAATAAAAAATAATGAGGGTCTTTCACATTAAAGTAGTATTTTTTCCATAAATTTGCTATTAAAGAGTCAAAATAGTCACTAGCTTGTTGCTGGTATCTATTACTTTTGTGATTTGTTGCAAAGGAACTGTTCTAAATATTCCCAAGCATATATATTCCTTTTTACTTAAAAATGTGCTTATGGCAGGAATGTTTGTCCTCTTTTTGTCTCTGGTGTTATCCTTATCCTCAGTTCTTCTTACCATATACCCTGAGAACTTCTGCTCAGGTTAGTAGTAGATTCTTAATCATGATCACACTTATGGTAAGTACTTGAGATTTTTTTCTAATTAAAGTTATATATGGAAAACTACTGACACTGAAGTTCAAAGCAGTTTTGTTGTTTTGTGTTTAATTGAAATTATAGAAATCCTAATGAAAATAATACATATGACCTTAAAATGTCAGTAGCACTTTTATGAATCAAATTAGGAGAAATGATATTAAAAAGAGAGAGTGAAAGATGAAATTATTTAAATTTCATGGGGAGACAGTAGTAAGAATAACGTGTATATATCATACAGACTTATCTGATTTATTAAGACAAAGTTCATAGAGCCCTACGGTATAGATGTCCTTCTCTATGAATAGTGGCTTGGCTTTGCTGGCATTTCACTTACTAATAGATTTTCTTTTTCAATCTGTTGCCTACTCATTCTTCTAGTCACCAAAATTGGGAACCTTTCAGACCCTCATTGCCATGACTTTGATATATGCATATGGTATCTTTGAGCGAATCCTTCTATTTACTTCCTTCACTTCCTGTGTCCCCATATGATCCTAGAGTCCCAAAGTCTTTAGGTGTTTATTTTCATGTGTATTTTATATTTTCTAATTATTTACCGTGACCTAATCGATATGCCAAACACAGTAACAAGTCTCACAATATTAGTGGGTCCACTCGAGCAAATTGATGAACAACGAGAGGACAGTGACAGTGACAGAATTATATATCTATAAGAAACAATCCAAAGTTAACTATTTCTCTCTTTTTTTAAACCGTTTTTTAAGCTGTTTTTTTTTTAATTAGTGAAACACCATGAGGTACAGTTGTAGACTTACAAACTTCCGTGCTTGGGTTTCAGTTATACAATGATCGAGTACTCATCCCTCCACCAGTGCCCATTCCCCACCACCAATGATCCCAGTAGCCCTCCCCTAGCACCCTCTACCCCCACCCCACCCCGCCTCTGTGGCAGGGCATTTCCTTTTGCTCTCTCTTTCCTTTATATTTCTCCCTTTTTTTTGCTTTTTGGGTCATACCTGGCGATGCACAGGGCTTACTCCTGACTCTGGAATTACTCCTAGCGGTGCTCAGGGGACCATCCATATGGGATGCTGGGATTTGAACCTGGGTTGGCCGCATGAAAGGCAAATGCCCTACCCGCTGTGCTATCACTCCAGCCCCTATATTTCTCTTTTTAAAGACAAAATAAATTGTCTTTTTATTAATATTTTTATATATTAAACACAATACACTTAAAGCAGCACTTCTCAAATTTGTATTCATGGAAATCAGTTGGGGATCTTTTGAAACTAGAGAATCTGATTCTGGAGGACTTGGGGGAAGGCCCAAGATTTTATATAGGGAATAAACTTTTAGGTGATGCCACTGGGAGTCCCTCTTTGAATAGCAGCGTTATAAATTTCCTGTAGCTATCTCAACACTGGTGGTGTTTCTTGCACAGGATACATCTCAGTCTTGTTTACTTATTTACTTTGCCTACTTTCTGAATGTCCTTCTGAGTACTCACCCTATAAGAGAATAGCAGAATTAATGCTACTACATTAAAATAAAGCAGGGAGACATAGTGTCTGACAGCTTTGGGCATGCCGGTTAGCAGGAATTGCAGTATTTCAGGGGTCTTAATACTTTATAGCTATACTACCAGATTCTAAGTCTTGGCTTTAGGGCTAGGTGTTATAGCTTCCCATAAAGCATGCTGATTTATGGACTCACCGCTCCTCACCATAAAATGAGGAGAAATCGCAAATTTGAAGAAACAAAAAAGGTTCAATAATGTAACTAATGAGATTTCAAGCTATTTGTTATTTAATAAGCATTTAATACCACGAAAGCAAAGTAACTCCAATTTGCAAAATGCACTTAGCAGTCTGGAAACATCAGCAATTGAAAAGCAACTCATATGAATGTAATTGTCTTTCTCCAGACCTGTGTGTTTCCTTGCCTTCTCTGGTATGTTTCTGGCTCTATTCACCTTTCCCACTATTTTACCAGATAATTCATCAACTTTCTGGCATTCCCATTTAGCATCTGTGTCCAGCATTCCAATAAAATTCAATAAACTTTCTCATATGCAGAATTTCACTAGTTATATCTTTGTGCATAGTTAATTCACTGGGTGTTGATTGTCATATTGATGTGTTGAAGGTAAAGGGCAGAACCATTTCTGAATAACTACTCTGTGCCAAGAACTGTGTTAGCGTCATGAACTACAACATCTCATTTAATCCTGAAGTACTAAAGAACTCTAAAAGTTCTTTTGCAGAAAGATTAAATAATGGCAACATTTTATATGTTTTAATATATACGGTATACATATGGTACAGATTCAAAACACACAGTAATAGAGTAAAAAGTCCTCCTCCTTGCCTTCACTCTTATCAGGTTTCTACCTGGAGGTAACTATTTTCACCATTTTCTGTGTGTTCTTCCAAAAAAGAGTTTATGATGCACAATCTAAACAGAAGAGGACTATCTCAGATTTCTTTTAAAAATTATGACCTTTTTAAAAAAATTTGTAAAAAATACTCAATTGCTTAATACATATGTTCACAGGTTGATATTAACACTTTTCCTAACAACATGGCATTTGATTTTCCCTACAGTACCATGAAAAGGGGCAAGTCAGAATTTCTGTTACTATTTTACATATGGAGAAACTGAGATTCAAGGTGGTGAAAATATCTGCCCATATAATTAGGAGAAGCCCAGTTCTAGAACAATTCATCTCACGCTTTCTGTATGACATGATGGAAAAGGAAGACCAAGGATCATAGATTTTTTTGGTAAAAGCAATAGTCTTTCTTGACCTGTTAAAGCATTCTTTATAGTATCAGTTATCAGAGGATTTACTGTGTTTAATAGTTACTAACAACACATTATTTTAAGTAAGTGGTTTATCACATAAAAACTATTTGAGATTTGAGTCATTAAGCTGAAATATACTTTCTTACTGGGTGGTGTGGGTGCTCAGAAAATGCTTAGAAGGCCTGAAGAGACCCATTGGAGACTTTTTGCCAAACAGAAGTGTAGTTCAATGTAGGAGTCTAAAGATGCAATGCTTTTCAGTCCCCTGGACACCAGGACCACCCCAGTGGAGCAGAGGGCCCCCAAAGGCCATATCCAGTGGTGTTCAGTGGCCTTCAGGGAGGCACCCATTTTGCTTAGGGACCATGTGGTGCACTTCACACACCCTAACCTCTGTACTATCTCTGATACTTGCAACTATACATTTTAATTAACAATTTAACTTCCTATTGCCAGAGTTATGTGTTCCTTTCCCTGAGATGGCTGATGGTAACCAGAACTTGCAGTTTTCAACAGAACGGCTAGGTCACTTATGCATATGTGGTTTATTAAATGAAAATAGAAACCAGCAAAAAAGCAACATGATTCATCACTACAAGTGCCTGATGAACATGTTTTCCCATTTGGGAAATCTAGACAGATTCATAAGTTTTAGGCCACTCTGACACAAATACTGCATTTGGAGAGTATGATTATGAAAGTTGGTCTATTCCGGAAGCTCCAATTGCTCACTCAATTCTAGGTTTTTCCATCCACCAACTCAGACCCGCCTTAGTCAGGGAGATATAGGGAGCAAGCCCCAGGGCATGACTAGGTTCAGGTTTTCCACTTTTCTTTTTTCTACCACTCTCCTTTAGTGTTTATTCTGCCTTTGGATCCTCTGGCATTAGAACAGCACTAGAAAGATATATGTATGTACACACACATACATATATATTTAAAATTTTTTTGATCAGGCATAGGGGCATTTGTGCCATACTCTGTGGTGCTCTGGGTCTATTCCTCACTTTATGCTTAGGAGAGACCATGACAGTGCTCAGATGTTGGGATGAAATAGGCTCACGGCAGAGATATTGCATGCACAGCAAGCTCCTTACCTCTCCTGTACTATTTCCCTGGTCATGAGCATGACATTTGAGAGAGTTTCTGGGTATGAAATTACACAAAGGCCAATGCTTTTTCTTCATGGGACATCTAAAGCATTCCTCACTAGGTAGTGGGGAACTCTCTCGATAGTGGTTCCATACATGATAGGTATTTCTCTTGAAGCTAGTGGTATTATCTGTCCTTAGCAACTGCCATTTGGTAGTTCACTTCTAACTTCTTTTTGCTTAAATTATCTGCATTACCAATACAAACGTAATATGGGAGTGGTCTTGAATGGGGTCCTGCACAAGGATGCCAAGTGAACACATCCTCTTCTGGAATCTTATAGGGAATAAAACTCTTTGCTTATTATTAGCAGAAGTTAAACTTGTTTCGGATCTTTTTGGGAGTGGGGTGTGGTCATATCCAGCAGTGTTCATGGCTTACTTACTCCTGGCTCTGTGCTTAAGCATCACACCTAGTAGGAGTTGGGGGACCTTATGGGGTGCTGAGGATTAAACCTAGGCCAGTCACATGCGAGGAAAGCACCATGCCTCCTGTACTATCTCTCTGGTCCTTTGGTTATTATCTATTCTACTACCCAGATATAATGAGTTGCCTTGTTTAACTTCTCTCTTCTGATGTTTCAAGGTAGAATCCCTGTGTGATAGATTGAATAACATTTCCCTCGATGTCCCAATCCTAAGAACTGTGAATAGTTTACATAACAGGGCAAAAGGGATTTTGAATGAGTGACTATGGATATAGATTATAAAGTGAGACTATTTTAGATAGTGTATTCAACAAAATTACTCAGTCTTTCAATAGCAGAGATTGTGACCTGGCTGAAGATAAAGAAAGGTAGTAGCACGAGTAGGACTGTACTTGCTCTGACCAGCTCTGAGATTAAGTGGCCTGTGTACAAGAATGGGAAAAGCCCCCAGAAGGCAAGGACACCTTCCTGCTAAGATTGTGACATTTCATTGTGGCAGAATCTTATGCATGATATGTAGGTCATACCTTCAAGAGGGGTCTTTGAAGTCTTCTTTCACTTGCTTCAGATCAGTAAGATGAGGAGGGAACATGGACAAAGAGAAGAAACATTGGAGGAGATTCAGAATCATCTTATAGTTTCCACCACATGTTTCTGTCCCTAAGATTATTTTGGAACTGGGATTTTATAGTTTCTAGAAATTGAGTCAAACGTCTTCTGTTTGTTTTGTCACTTAACACCTTGATGAGTGTGAAATAATTTTGATGGGATAACTTCACCATATATACACATATGACATGTATATGTATGTAATATCTTAATCTTAGTGTTGTATATCAATTACAGCATTCATATTGGAGGAAAACAAAAAAAAATAAACAGAAAAAAATCTTATTGAGTGCCTATGTGTGCAGGGACAGGCATCCTATGTGGAGGCTTATGTGCTCTTACTGTATAAGAATTAATTGTGAAATCAAGAATAGAATCTCTGTTGTCAAGAGCTCACTTATTCCATAGAGGAATGGGCACCTAGCAAGTAGGATAAGTTTTAGAGTTGGTTTCCTTTCAGAAGAAAAAAATGATTATAAAATACCAAACAATTCATATGTAGAAAAGTCTCTTTTTCACTGTTTGAGGCAAAACACCTCAAGTTAAAGTCATACTCCATATGCAACAGATTTCTCATTTAACTATCTGTAACATGCGCCAAGAAATGCTTATGATCCATATCCTTAGCACCTAATACAATTCCTGACATAATGCTGATATTTATCGAATCAATGAATATGAAAAAATGCAAACCAAGCATTTGAAATATTATGCTACACTTCTTTGGGCTTCAACCCCACACTAATGAGGAAAGAAGGTCAGTGGAAGAGTGTGAGGGCCATCATAAGTTTTGGATTTCAACAACCAGTGCCAGATTCCTGATGCCAGATGGGAAGAGATGGGATGTTAAATGGCTTCTTATTACCACGTTATTGGCCTCAATTGCCTCAGTATTATTCTCCAATTGCTTTGTCTCTATGGATCTCTGACTCCTTATTACCTCCAATTGAAATGCTCCACAAATCATCCTGCTTTCGTTATCCTCTCTCACCTCATAGTAATCCTGTCATCTTGCTTCAGTTAGGGCCGCTTCCATTAAGAAGATCTTGGCAATGGCTCTCTTTCCCCTGTCTGCTCTTTAGGAAAATTATTCTTTGGATAAGGGGAATGTTAACAGATATTTTGCAGAACAAATTCGGAGTGCCTGAATTTCTTTTGTATTCCAAACTTCTCCTAAGTCATTTACCTTTGCATTGGAGTGGAATAAAATTTAAGGAGATAGAGACTCTGAATTTCTTCCTTTGACCAGATGGAAGTCGTTACATCAGAATGCTGATGACTGCAAAAATCTTGGACATATTGTTTTCACAATTAGGAAATGGCAAACACAAAGTTCTTCAGTGCAAAGCCAGCTTGAAAGTTCAGCTTCTATTTGCTGCTATAAATTTTGTTCTTGCGGCTGCCAGTAAACACCGACTGTTCAAGTCAAATAGTAAATCCAAATGTTCTTGTTGGATGTGAGGAAAAAAATCGTATGCCCCATAAGGATTTTTCAACTCACTAAACCTAGGAAGGGAAAGGAAGAAAGAAGTCTGAACTGAATGTAGCTCTTACTAAGAAGATTTTTATTGAAGGTGTTAAAAAAATATCCAGAGGAAGTATTGTGTTCAAACATCAAGGAGACAATAAATACAGAATTAGGATATCAGCCATGAACTAGTCATACTTTCAGTATTAACAGAGGTTGTCAGAGAAAGAACACGAGCTGTAGAAATCAAGGAAAGAAAAAAAATCCAGTTTACTGACCGTTGATGAGAGCAATGGCCTAGAAGTTATTTGCTAATGATTATTCTAACGGCTCAAAGTCAAATCCAGTAGCTCATGCAATCTGTATCACAAGCATTTTGTGACTTCTTTTCTCACAGTTTAACTCTGAGGTGAATCCCAGATGTCTGTACTCAGGTCTCCCTCCAATTTAATCTAATGTTAACTGGCATTATGGGTCAAGAGACTAGTTCCACAAATGGTTTCCTGGAGTTTAACTTTGTAATTACCTAAATTTATAATGAATTTCTCTTCTCCTTTCCCAATCATTTCCTGCAATGTTTAAAGAAACATTTAAATCTTGAAGTTTGTTTACCTGAGTCCCAGACCCAGGTCTGCTCCATATCACCCCACTCCAGCTCTGCAACTGACTTATGATCATGCCCACCCGCATCGTGTTGTGAAGATTAAATGAGATAGTATTTGTCAAGTCTCTGGCACAAGGCTTACACCTAAAAGGTCTTTAATAATAATAGTTCTGCTCTAAGATTATATGTTGCAAACAATTTGAAAAACAGACATCCAAGTCAATTGTTTAGCATAACAGGGCTCTAGTCCAAGATCTAAGCAGTAAAGATGTTTCAAACCAGGGTATTTAAGTATCTGAGAATGACTAGGGCTTACCTTTATTGCTGAAATAAGAAGTTCAGCATACAGAAGTCCTTCTTTCCCCCTTCATCTTCTTCAATTTCTATGGAAGGGAAATATTTCCAGGGTAATGTTTACAATCTGTCCTCTACAGAGCTGAAGACGTGGGAAAGATTCAGACTGAAGTCAGGATTCACTAAAAGTGTGAGATGGCTCTATGAGGAACAGATGCTGCCGTCAAATAAAGAGATGTTAGAGTCTTGAAGGCCTTAAAGGGATGCCAGAGTTCAACCTTTGACTTAGTCATTGAATTCATTGATGTATCTAATTTATGGAACAAAGTTATTTTTCCTTAAGCATTCCATTGTCAGTGTTATAAATAAGTACAAAAGATAACAAGAAGGAAATATATGTGACCAGATAAAGAGAAATGATTGATTTCCAAATCTCAGGCTTATCATAAATTAAAATACAATAAAGTAAAATTTGACATATGTAGTTAATGTATATTATTCACATTAAACATATGATAATTTTTAAGTTATTAGTAAGCATTTATTTCCACAAAAAATAACAACCATAGCACTATAGCTAAACCAACTTAAGCCTTGCTGGGTCAATTTGGAGAAACATAGGCCAACTCAGGGCAAAGTAAGTTTATGAGATTATCAAAGAGTTTATCAAACTGACATTTCAAATACACAATTTATCAAACTGACATTTCAAATACACAATTTTCCATTTTCCAAAGTCTATTCTACTTTTGAATATTTGAAAATTATTGGAAGTCATTTTCATACTTTTAGATCAGGACTGTATCTTTGTAATTTCTCATAACTGGTATTAATTCTATCACTCAGGGTCACACTCAGGTAGAATTCCATTTCTAGTAGCAATTAGGTAAACAAACATTTAGACAAAAGTATGAATTAACTCATTTGGTCATATTAACTTATTTTCTTATTTATTGGTACAATGGTTTATTTATTTTAATTAAAGCCAAGTTATATTATCTCACTATTAGTTTTGGATATGCATCATTAGAAATAAACAGTTCCTTCTCCACACAGTTGCCTCCCTTGTTCAATGTATTATTTTATTCCCTCAGTCCTCTTTCCATCTAACTTGCTATTGTAGTCTAAAATTATCTTGTTTTATTTAGTTTTCTCTATTAGCTGTTTATATTTTAAAACTGGAAAATTACTTATAAAATGCATATTTTCAATTTTTGAAATGTTGAAAACTCTGAAAGCAATGGATTCACATCAATAAATGGTCATCAGGCTGAGTTGAATAGTAGCTATTGCTTTTGGACAGAAAATGTGCTTATCTGTTCACTCAAGTCCTCACTGCTTCCTACTCACTGGCCCTCACTTACTTTCTTCATTTTCTAATTCTTGGTTGATCTCAAGTATTGTTTTTTATTCCTGTTATGCCTTCAATAAGGCATCTCTGCTTTAGGAGATTTATTCTTTCTTTTTCTTCAAGCCGAATGAAGTTCTTTCATCGTTGAAACATAAACCTTGTGAGTAGTAGTAAACATGTAAAATTGACATTTTATTTAACTCATTTTATGCTTCAGTCAGTGAGGTTCTGGGGAAGACATGCAGTTTAAAGAATTTAAAAGAATTCTTTTTTAATTGAAGCACCATGATTTATAGTTATTCATAATTGAGTTTCTAAGAGTCAGACTGGGGTCAAGAGGTAGAAATTTTGAAAGAGTCTGAGAGAATGCAAGAGTAGTCTCTTATGGTTGCTGAGACCTAATTTTAGGGAGTATTCATATTTGCAACTATGAGATCAGTAATCCCTAAGGTACTGGGAAGCCACTACCTACATTAGGAGCACGGCATGTAGTTTTCTGCTTTGTTTAATTGGCTTCAAAATGTTAAAATTCTATTAAAGAAAAGTTGTATCCTTAGACTGTATCTGTTGGTGTCTAACCTTTCAATTGATTCTTAATAATTTATGTTCTGGAAGGGAACATGCTTGAGTTTGAATCTCAGTTCTTCTGCTAATAAGCTGAATGATTTTTGGAAAGTTATTTCATATCTCTCAGTCTGTTTCTTTGTTTAGAAAATGGAGATAGAAAACAGGTAAATCCTATTTTAGAAGAATGTTGTGAAAAATGATCTGTATGAGATAATGTACAGAGAGCACATGCCCTTGGTTTATATTATTCACTCAGTACCAATAATAATATTCCTCTTGAAATTAATTATTTTGCTTCCTCCATTAATCACGAATCATGAATGTTGTTTTTTTTCTTTTGGTGGTGGTGATTATAACTATAATTCTTAGGCCACACCCAGCAGTGCTTCAGGATTACTCCTGGTCCCCTGCTCAGGGATTAATTATGGTAGGGCTCAGGGGAGTATATGTGGTAGTATATGTGGGAGAATTGAACCTGTATGGGACACATACCATGTAAGTGTCTTACCCACTGTGGTCTCTCTTTGGCCCTCATGAATATTCTTTTTAAATTTTTTTTTTATTTTTTAATGAATCACCATGAGGTACAGCTACAGACTTACAAAGTTTTGTGCTTACGTTTCAGTCATACAATGATTGAGTACCCATCCCTCCACCAGTGCCCATTCTCTACCACTAATGTTCCCAGTATCCCTCCCACCCCTCCACTACCCGTGGCGCCCCTCCCTCACCCCCCCCCCCCCCCCCCCCCCGCCACTGCCTCTTAGGCAGGCGCATTCCATTTCTCTCTCTTAGGGTGTTGTGGTCTGCAATGCAATTATTGAATGACTATCATGTTCGGTCTAGAGTCTACTTTTGACATGCCTCTTCCATCCCGAGCGGGCCCTCTAAACACTCTTTTACTTGGTGGTCCTTTCTCTATATGAGCTGTCTTTTCCCCCAGCATATGAGATCGACTTCCAAGTCGTGGAGCGAACCTCCTGGTACTTATCTCTACTCTCATTGGGTATTAGTCTCCCATTCTGTTACTTTATATTCCATAAGGAAGTGCAATCTTACTATATCTGTCCCTCTTTCTGACTCATTTCACTTAACATGTTACTTTCCATGTTGATCCACTTATATGCAAATTTCATGACTTCACCTTTTCTAACAGCTAAGAAAACTACAGGCCAATATGCCTGACAAACATGGATGCAAAGATACTCAACAAAATATTAGAAAATAGAATCCAATAACTTATCAAAAAGTTCATACACCACGACCTAGTGGGATTCATTCTGGGCATGCAAGGATGGTTTAACATTCAGAAATCAATTAACATAATCTATTATAATTATAATTAATATAATCTATTATAACTGTTACGCAAAAGAAAAATTAAAAACCACATGATCACATCAATAGATGCAGAGAAGGCATTTAACAAGATCCAGCACCCATTTATGATGAAAACTCTCACCAAAATGGGTATTGAAGAAACTTTCCTCAATATAGTCAAAGCCGTCTACCACAAGACTATGGCAAGCATTATCCTCAGTGGGGAAAACTAAAGAGCCTTCCCTCTAAGATCAGGGATGAGAAAAGGATGCCCATTCTCACAAAATTATTCTGTTCAATATAGTACTGGAAATGCTTGCAATAGAGGTTAGGCAAGAAAAAGATATTAAGGGCATTCAGGTGGGAAAGGAAGAAATCAAGCTCTCACTATTCGCAGATGATATGATACTATATTTAGAGAACCCTAAAGCCTCTACCAATCAACTCCTAGAAACAATAGACTTGTATAGTAAAGTTGCAGGCTATAAAATCAATACCCTAATGTCCATGGCTTTCCTATACGCAATAACGAGAGAGAAGAAAGTGACATGAAAAAAGCATTCCCATTCACAATCATGCCTCAGAAAATCAAGCACCTGGGAATCATCTTAACTAAGGAGGTAAAGGACCTGTACAAAGAAAACTACAAAACGCTACTTCACGAAATAAAAGAGGACACAAGGAAATGGAAACATATGCCCTGCTCATGGATTGGGAGAATTAATATCATCAAAATAGCAATATCCCCCAAAGCATTATACAATTCAATGCGATCCCTATAAGGATACTCATGGAATTCTTCAAAGAGATGAATTAAACACTCCTGAAATTCATATGGAACAACAAGCCCCCACGAATACCTGAAACAATTCTTTGGAAAAAGATGATGGGAGGTATCACCTTCCCCAACCTCAAACTGTCCTACAAAGAGGTAATAATCAAAACAGCATGATACTGGAACAAAGGCAGAGCCACAGACCAATGGAACAGGGTTGAATATACTGACACTGCCCCCCCAAATATATGATCATCTAATCTTTGATAAGGGAGCAAGAAATGTGAAGTGGAGCATGGAAAGCCTCTTTAGCAAATAGTCTGGCAAAACTGGATAGGCACATGCAAAAAAAAGTGGGCTCTGCCCTCTACCTAACACCATGCACAAAAGTCAGATCAAAATGGATTAAAGACCTCAACATCAGACCAGAATCCATAAGGTACATTGAAGACAAGGTTGGCAAAACCCTCCACAACATTGTAGCTAGAGGTATCTTCAAAGATGACACTCCACTGACCAAGCAAGTGGAAACAGAGATAAACAAATGGTACTATCTTAAACTAAGAAGCTTCTGAACCTCAAAAGAAACAGTGACAAAAATACAAAATCTACAGAATGGGAAAGGATATTCAACCAATACCCAGCTGATAAGGGGTTGATATCAAGGATATACAAGGCACTCATTGAATTCTACAAGAAGAAAACATTCAACCCCATCAGAAAATGGGGCAATGAAATGAACAGAAACTTTCTCAAAGAAGAAATCCGAATGGCCAAAAGGCACATGAAAAAATGTTCTTCATCACTAATCATCAGGGAGATGCAGATTAAAAAAATGAGATATCGTCTCACACCACAGAGACTGGCCCACATCCAAAAGAACAAAAGCAACCGGTGTTGGTGTGGATGTGGGGAGAAAGTAACTCTCCTTCACTGCTGGCGGGAATGGTGACTGGTTCAGCCCTTTTGGAAAACAGTATGGACGTTTCTCATGAATATTCTTAATGACATCTAAAAGGGCAAGTCTTTCTAGAAGATTTTAATAGAATTTTCCAAGATGCATTATTGGAATCGACATCTATGGCAATTGCAGTTTGTTTCTTTCTTAAACAATTAGACTTGAGAGCCCAAATTGTTCTTTGACTCCAGATTTCAGAAAGAATGATGTATTGGTAGGCATGAAAACACAAGAACTTCTCTGTATGTCTCTATCAGAGCTCTTGAGCATCCAGGTGAGTTGTTAATAAGTACAAGTATATTTTGAAAGAAATCTCATTTTGAGAATTAGGTCTTAATGGAGGACATAATCCAGTCAGCAACCCATGTTGTAAACAGAATGATGTTATTTAGGCTTTGTTCTATTTGCAGTGCACAAGTAGAACATATTTATTATTATCATTAAGGCTCTATGATTTTTAGAATGGTAAATGAGTATTATGTCCAATTTGGAGCTACCACTGATATCAACTCTTAACAGGAAAATCAGCCTGTTCCTTAAAACTTTGAAGCTAGACATTAATTTCTCCTTTATAGCTATGAAAGTAATAGATGCTATCTTCTCTTCTTCCAATGTAAAAGAGTTTAATATTTATAAAAATATGATGATTGTTTTATTTTTGTGATGTAGTCCCTACATCAATAACCCGAGCTATATCTTTCTAGATAACTTGAATCAGCGTCCATATCAATAACTTTTTTGAGTTCTATAGATGGTCCAAGCCTCCAATGTGGCACTTGCTAAAATCTCAGGGCTAGGACGAATGGAGATGTTACTGGTGCCTGCTCGAGCAAATCGATGAACAACAGGATGACAGTGATACAGTGATACAGTGAAAGATGGCTCATTTTCCCCCCTAAAGCTTCATGAGCCCATTATTTGATAGTTTGAAACATTTTCATTAACACATTCCTAACTCTTTCAGAATTTACAAAATAGAAAAGAGGTTGAGTCTTACTTTGGGTTTAGCTTTGGATTAAGAAAATAGTGTACCTGATTTGAACATGCCACCTATCCAGAACACTCAAAATTTCTCCATACCAGCATTAAGCTTAATTACTTTATTATCATTTATGTGTTCACTTGAGTAGCACTTTAATTTCTTTCAAGAACTTTTCCTTCTTTTACAACTTACCTAGCTGGCACAAGGGAGCTAACTTTCATCCTCCCTCAGCTTTTGATATGCCTCCCTTACTAAGTTAGTAATTTCTAGTTATTAATTTAAAGTAATAGAAGTCTGACTCTTATTTAGACTTCCTTAATCACTTTGATGGCATTGTGAGTTGATTTACTGACCAAACTGTGTCTGCAGGAATTTGTGTGTCTGGGGTGATGAAGAGAGAAGCAGAGAATAAACAACTGATTGATGGAGTTAGAACACATAAAATTTGCTATCAAAGGTGAGCTTCGCAGTACCCATCCATGGCTCCAAATAATTTACAAAAATAGGGCCAGAGAGATAGTATAGCAGGTAAGGCTTGCATGCAATCCCTAACTCTACATATGTTCACCTGAGTACTTCCAGGAGTGTTCCCTGAGCAAAAAAGCCAGATGTAAATCTGGCTACGCATTATTGAGTGTGGTAACAACAGCACACCCCCAAATATACCAATTACAATACTGTAAAATAATATTAAAGGATTGAGATCATATAACACATATAGCAAAAGTAAAAAGTTTAAAATAATTCAAGAATTTCTGAAATGTGATCAGAATAAGGAAGTGAACATATGCTGTTGAAGCACCACCTGCACTTCTCTGTTCATTGTAACGCTATTCACAATAGCTAGAATCTGGAAACTACCTGAGTGCCCAAGAACAGATTACTGGATTGAAAAAAAATTATGGTACATCTACATAATGGAATACTATGCAGCTGTTAGGAAAAATGAAGTCATGAAATTTGCCTATAAATGGATGGACATGGAGAGTATCATGCTGAGTGGTAAAGTAAGTCAGAAGGAGAGGGACAGATATAGAATGACTGAATTCATTTATGGGATATAAAATATAGTATGAGACTAATAGCTAAGGCTAGGGAAAACAAGGTCCAGAAGAACCGGTCAATGGTTGAAAGTTACCACAAGTGTGTGGGGGGGCAGAGAGTAGGTAAAGAGTATGGCAATGATAGTTGGAAATGATCACTCTGGCAAGAACTGAGTGTTGAAAGTAGGTAAAGGAATATACATAATACCCTTTCAGTGGGCTGGAGCGATAGCACAGTGGTAGGGCGTTTGCCTTGCATGCAGCCAACATGGCCGACCTGAGTTCGATTCCTCCGCCCCTCTTGGAGAGCCCGGCAAGCTACTGAGAGTATCTCGCTTGCATGGCAAAGCCTGGCAAGCTACCCATGACGTATTCAATATGCCAAACACAGTAACAATAAGTCGCAAAATGGAGATGTTACTGGGCCCACTCGAGCAAATTGATGAACAACGGGAGGACAGTGTGTAACAGTGTAACCCTTTCAGTATCTGTACTGCAAACTATAGAGCCCAAAATGATGAGCGATGGGGAGAAGAAAAGACTAGAGAGGTGCCTGCTATAGAGGTAGACTGGGGAAGGAGAGGAGGGAGTTGGGGGTGGTGGGAAGGAAACTGGGGATTTTGTTGCTGGGAAATGTACAATGATGAATGGATGGGTGTTGGAACATTGTAAGACTGAAACCCAATTATGGACAGCTTTGCAACTATCTCATGGCAATTCAATGAAAAATAATAATAATAAAGAAAGAATAAAGGTCAGCTAGACTTGTTTCACATGAGGTTGCCACAAATCTTCAATAAAAAAAATGCATTATCTTTGAAGTAGTTGGCGAAGGACAGGTGGGCATTAGGAATACTTTTCTGCCCTCCTACGTCCTGATGGATCGATCACATCCTCCAGAAGGGCAATGGAGAAGATTATCCATGACTTCTACTCAAATCTCTTCGATAGCCATGTCCACTTGCCGACATACCAAATTCCACAGGATGGATATGTCGTTCCCAACATTCTCCCTTCCGAAATCCAACACGCCATTTCGTCAGTAAAGAAAGGAACAGCACCCAGCCCAGACAAGGTCAGACCTGAACACCCGAAGAACCTGCCGTCAGTACTCATCAATACACTGGCTCGGCTCTTCACACGCTACCTGTCTGAATGCAAGGTTCCGTCCCAATGGAAAACCAGCAGGACTGTACTACTGTTCAAGAAGGGAGACATCCATGACATTGGCAACTATCGCCCAATCTGCCTATTGTCTGTCATCTACAAGTTGTTCACTTGAGTCATCCTAAATAGGATTGGCAGAACACTAGATGAAGGACAACCATGCGAGCAAGCCAGGTTCCGCAAAGGATTCAGCACCATCGACCATATTCACACGATAACCAAGTTCATTGAGGTTTCTTGGGAGTTCAAGATGCCGCTCTGTTTAACGTTCATTGATTTAAAGAAGGCCTTTGATTCTGTTGAGACGGAAGCGGTCATTGAAGCCCTAGCCAATCAGGGCAGTCAAGCCCAATACATCAAGATCCTCCGTGAGCTGTATTGCGGATTCACTACCAGGATCTCACCATTCTACAAAGAAGGAATCATTGATGTCAAGAGAGGGGTTCAGCAGGGTGATACCATTTCACCAAAACTCTTCAGTGCCACCCTCAAGAACATCATGCAACGACTGGAATGGGAAGGAATAAAAGTGAAGATAGATGGTCAGCAACTACACCACTTCCGCTTTGCTGATGACATTGTTTTAATAACACCAAATATCAGCCAAGCGGCACAAATGCTGGCCGACTTTGACTGTGAGTGTGGAAAGATAGGACTACAGCTGAATCTTACGAAGACAATGTTTATGAGAAACAGTCTCGTTCCTGATGCCCCATTCGCTCTCAACAGAATGACCATCTCCGAATGCAACAGCTATGTGTACCTAGGTCGAGAAGTCAACATGACAAATGTCCTGGCACCCGAGCTGCGCAGGAGGAAGAGAGCGGCTTGGAACGCCTTCAAGAACGTCGAAGAAATAGCTAAGAGGATGAAGAACCTCCGTATCCGGGCACATCTCTTTGATTCCACTGTTCTTCCTGCATTAACATATGCCTCAGAGACCTGGGACCTATATAAACAGGATGAGAATGCTATTCGGGTCTCCCAAAGAGGAATTGAAAGAGCTATGCTTGGAATATCACGTTTCACTCAAATGAGAGAAACAATCTGGAGTTCCGACATCTGTCGACGATCAAGAATCAGGGATGCTGTCTCGTTTGCCAAGGTGTCAAAAATCAGTTGGGCTGGTCACGTAATAAGATTTAAAGACGACCCGCTGGACTAGAGCTGTTACTGACTGGATCCCACGGGATGTCAAAAGACTGCGTGGCCGCCCACCTACCAGATGGTCAGACTTCTTCATCAAGGTCATGAACGATCGGTTTGAGGCTCTTCATGTTCCCAGAGCGAACAGATGCCATTGGGCTATACTGGCACACGACAGGGATGAATGGAGACGTTACTGGTGCCCGCTCAAGCAAATCGACGACTAACGGGAAGTTAAGTGATTAAGTGATCTTTGAAGTTCAATATAGTTGACTCTTAAACAACGCAAAGGTCCATTTACACTTAGTTCATTTTAAAATAAATACAATGATCTTTCCATGACCATGAGTGACACTTTCATAGGTTTAACCAACTGTGGATATTGGTTAGTTTGAAACTGTATGTGCAGGACCTGCTTCTACAGAAAACCAAGTATAAAAGACTTGTGCATTTAGGATTTTGGTACCTGTATATGTGTGCTGAGGGAGAGGGCAGTAACTGAAATCAGTTCTTTGTAATACCAAGATATGATTGCAGTAAGGTTTTTGTGGAGTCAAAAGTTACACACGACTTTCCAACTGCATAGTGGATAGAATTCCCTAGTTCCTACATTGTTCAAGGTTAATTATAAAGGGAAACACAATAAAATAAGATCTATTTGTAGCTTTCCCTTCTTCAGTATGTTAAGTGGAATGATAGAGTAAGGAACCATTAATCCTGACTTTTTTCCATTTAGCATAATGACTTTCAGCTCATTTATGTTGCTACCTTATCACTAGTTAATTTTAGAAAAAAGTTTGCTGAGTCATATTCCTTTGTATAAATGCGCTAGAGTTTGTTTTTCCATTCTCCAGGTGGTGGTTATTTGAGTTGTTTCTAGTCTGGAGATTAGGACTAAAGCTGTTATACAGGTTCGCATACAGTTTATTGGATGGACATATGTTTTCATTTCTCTTACGTAAATACAGAAATGCATAGTCTCAATAACTGGTATTTAACTTGAAAAGGGACTGTTAAAAATATTTATTCCAAAGTGACTGCTATTTTTGTATTGCAAAAGTGACTACTATTTGTGATTCATGTTATTATTATTTTTTAAAATTTTTATTAGTGAGACACCGTGAGATACAGTTGTAGACTTACAAATTTTTGTGCTTCGGTTTCAATTATACAATGATCAAGTACCCATTCCTCCACCAGTGCCCATTTTCCACCACCACGGATCCCAGTATCCCTCCCACTTCTATCCCCCCCACTCCTCCACCCCCATCCCACTGTGCCTCTATGGCAGGGCATTTCCTTTTGTTCTCTCTCTCCTTTTGAGTACTGTGTTTTGCAAAAGAGGCATTGAATGGCAATCATGTTCGGTCTATAGTCTAATTTCAGCATGCTTCTCCCATCTTGGGTGGATCCTCCTAACACCCTTTATTTGGTGCTCCCTTCTCTATCTGAGCTGCCTTTTCCCCTAGCACATGTGGCTGGCCTCCAAGCCATGGAGTAAACCTCCTGCTTCTTATCTCAACTATTCTTGGGTGTTTATCTCCCATTCTGTTACTTTATATTCCCCAGATGAATGCAATCTTTCTGTCTGTCCCTCTCTTTCTGACTCATTTCACTTAACAGGATACTTTCCATGTAGTACCACTTGTATGTAAATTTCATGACTTCATCTTTTCTAACTGCTACATAGTACTCCATTGTGATTAACATTCTTATCAGCACTTGATTTTATCAGGTCTTTAATCTTTAGTCAGCCAATAGACATTATCATCTTTAGGTAGTTTTAATTTGAAATTTACCAAATGACTAATAATATTGAGTATTCTTTTATTTGCTCATCTGCAATCCAGATAGAGAATATATCTTAATAAAGTGTTCAAAATCTTTGATATATTTTTTATTGGTTATTTGTTAAAGTTCTTATAATAAATGTATTTTGCAAATGTTTTCCCTCAGTCTTTGGCTTGCAGCTTTATTTTACTTTTTTTGAGAAGAATTTTCTAAACATTTTTGGAGGCCATACCAGATGGTGCTCAGAGCTTACTCTTAGCTTTGCACTCAAGAACCACTCCTGGGGGGAGTCAAGGAACCCTATGGGATTCTGGGGATCAAACCCAGGTCAACCACATTCAAGTCAAGCACTTTACTATCAGTCCTATCTTTCTAACCCCAAGAATGAAAAATTTTGATAGAAGTACTCATCATTTTTCTTACTTCATAATTTTTGTCTTACCTAAGAAAATTTTCCTTTATTCATTCTTGCAAAGATTGTATTTTTCTACCTGAAAATTGATGAACAATGGGAGGATAGTGCTACAGTGCTAATCTTCTAGGTTTTAATGTTTTTAGAATTTTGGGTTGGGCTTTTTGTCTTGCACGAGGCTGACCCAGATTCAATTCCTCTGCCCCTCTCAGAGAGCCCAGCAAGCTATCGAGAGTATCCCGTCTGTACTGCAAACCCTGGCAAGCTACCTGTGACTTATTCGATATGCCAAAAAACAGTTACAACAAGTCTCACAATGGAGACATTACTGGTGCCCGCTTGAGCAAATGGATGAACAATGGGAGGACAGTGCTACCTGAAAATTCTATGCTTTTGTTACATGGTTTCACTGAAATCAACTTTTGCAATGAAACTTGAGGGCTAAATTCCCATGATGTTACATATAAATGTACAAATTCCAGCTTAATCTGTTGAAAAACTTTTTATCTGTATTAAGTTTCCTTGATTCCTTAGAGGTTATGAATAAAGTTGGCATCTCTCTTGAATTCTATTCTATCTCTTTGATTTATATGTTCATCCTTTCATGATGTATACACTCTTGATGAGGTAGCTTTGTCATACTAGTTTTTTTTTTTTTTTTTAGTGAAACACCATGAGTTACAGTTGTAGACTTAAAAACTTTTGTGCTTGGGTTTCAGTTATACAGTGATTGAGTACCCATCCCTCTACCAGTGTCCATTCTCCATCACCAATGAACCCAGTAGCCCTCCCACCCTGGCACCCCTTCCCACCACCCTGCCCCAAAAGGCAGCTCAGATAGAGAAGGGAACACCAAGTAAAGGGTGTTTAGAGGATTCACTCAGGATGCAAAATGCGTGATGAAAGTAGACTATACACAGAACACGATAGCCATTCAATACCTCTATTGCAAACCACAACACCCTAAAGGAAAGAGAGAGCAAAAGGGAATGTCATAAGTTTTTTAATAGATAAACTTTGTTATTTTTCAAAATTGTTTTTGCTGTGCTTGAGCAAATCAATGAACAACAGGGGGACAATGCTATAGTTTTTGCTGTGACTTCCATTGCCATCATATTTAAATTTATGGGTCACTTGGGCAACCTCTATGAAATAGCTTGTTAGGATGTTGACTTAGATTATTCTGAACTTGATAGCACAGCGGTAGGGCGTTTGCCTTACAAGCGGCCAACATGGCCCTCCGTCCCTCTCGGAGAGCCCGGCAAGCTACCCAAAGTATCTTGCTCGCACGGCAGAGCCTGGCAAGCTACCCGTGATGTATTTGATATGCCAAACACAGTAACAAGTCTCACGATGGAGACGTTACTGGGCCCGCTGGAGCAAATCGATGAACAATGGGAGGACTGTGACCGTGACTGTGACCGTGTGACAGATCAATTTGGAATGGGTTTAAATAATACTAAATTTTTCTAGCCATTTTTGGATACTAAAGACCTTCTACCTTGAGTTAGTATTTAGTCACTCTGATCACTGCTTCTATTGCACAGTTTAACCTTGTGATTCCACTGGCACTAGATACTAATTATTGGTGGATTCACTCTGACTTGCATAGAATTCTTTGATATTGTGTATTAAATTATGGGCCTAAATTTTCACCACTCCCCAAAACCATATCTTTGCTATGTAACTTTGAAGTGCTCTTCTATGGTGGATAGAGTATCATGCTCCACCTCTGTAAAATGGATTCAAGCATGTGACTAGCTCTATCTCATGCAATTTCTCAGATAAAGACTAGAAAAAAATTTTTTTTCTTATAATGTTGCAATTAACTTGAGAATATTCCTGCTGAATAATGGGAAACATGGGAAGCAAAATCAGATTTCCCTAGACATCCCATTAGAGAGCAGCCAACCCGGGTTCGATTCCCAGCATCCCATATGGTCCCCTGAGCACCGCCAGGGGAAAATTCCTGAGTGCAGAGCCAGGAGTAACCCCTGATGCTGGGTGTGACCCCTGCCAAAAGAAAAAAAGAAAAAAAAACTATGAAGTTTTCCATTTCACTTAACTAAGTTTTCCATTTCATTTGACTTTTAATCACAAGAAGGTTCTATTGCTTAACCCTTTTGGTAAAGGACTGAGCATTTTCACTGTGTTATGCAGATGCATCTAGGAGAAAAGGTCAATGAAAAGACAGGCAACAAAAAAATGATTAATCCAACGTGTGTGTGTATGTGTGTGTGTGTGTGTGTGTGTGTGTGTGTGGAAGTTCTTACAACTATTTGCTGAATTGTGTCTTTTTTTTTTATAAAGCTATTCTTTGAGGTAGGAATGCCGTGGCATGAAGATAAGAATCATAACATTTGAGACATATTTATGAAGTTTAAACCACTAACTTGGCTGCAATTGAAATGCATTCAGCGCTTTCCTGCTGTGTGCGGAGTCCTCCCAAATGCTGGGCTGGCAAATGGAGCTACTCTACAACCTCTTCCCCGGCTGGCACCACGGTTACAAGACAAATGTAGGTGCTTAATCCACATTAATGTGCATTTACGAGGATTGGAATTTGTGTTTTTCAGAGCTTGACACTGTGTCCACATTTTAATCAGTGGAGTGTGTTTAGATCAGAGACCCCTAACAACTGAATGATTTTGCAGAGCTTAAATTCAGAATCTCCTGGTGAGTCCAAAGAGAAGACAGACTTTCCATAGTCCTATTGTTGTCAAAACCAAATTCCCTTGGAAAGTGTGGGAGCCAGGTACCAAGGGAAGAAACCCCTGTTGCTTCCCTATGCTATAGGAGAGCCCAAGCTACTCAGAGGACTGAGGCTTTGACCCCTGGATGTTTTCCCATTTGGCTTATTTTGATCACTCACTCCTGTCCAGTCTTCTTGATGATTTTATTTTATTTTCCCTGTAAGTCACATAGCTTCCTTGACTATTAAAAATAGATCTTGGAAAAGACCAATATATCTTGGTTTAATTTAAGTTTTTAGTTTTAATCTCTGAAACCTATGCTGAAAAGTCTGAGACTGGACTGAAAAGAAGTGCAGAGCTAAGTTAATAACATTTTGTAGTATGTTTATGTAAAATAGATAAATCAGGTTACATTCAATAAAAGTGATAGGAGAGAGATGGTACAGTGGAGTCTCATATACTTGGGTTCAAATCTCTTTTTCCCCTCTTACCAGTTGTGGGATAGAGCTTCAGTTTCCTCAATCCTAAAATAGGAATAAAAAGAGCTTACTTCAAAGTGTCATAATAAACTTTAAAAGAAATAATAAATAGATGGTGTCTGATGCTGTCTGTAACTGGTTAAGTACTGAAAACATGGTTGAAGAATTATTGCCGTTAATTCTAGATAAAATGCTTATGATGTGATATAATGTCAAAAACAACCAGAATACAAAATTAGTTCTGTGATATAATTAAAATTATGCTAATATACAAGGAGATAGTACATAGCAGTACAGCCCATGCTTTGTGCTCCACATGGTCCTCTGGAGCCCAGCTGGATCTGGTCCTGTTGGTGCCCAGGATGGCTCTGCTAGAATGCCCACCTGTGCACCAGGGCTAGTAAGCTTTGTTCAGACTCAGAGTCCTATTGGGAGGTCCATTTGAGCACATATGAAAATATTTGCTAAGAAACATACCAGGGAGAAGGTTGAAAATACACCAATACATTATTGTTATGATGGAGTCACTATTGGTAAGTTCTCTTCTGTTTTGCAAATATTCAGCTATAGTATTATATTTATGAATAAAATTATTGAAAATACTAAAATAAAATACTTATTTTTCTTGTTCCTTACTACATAGCATTGCATATATAGTATCATTGTATGGCATTTTATTTTATTTTATTTTTATTTATTGATCACTGTGGGAAAAGTTACAAAGCTTTCAAGTTTAAGTCTCGGTCATGCAATCATCAAACACATTTCCCTTTACCAATACTTATTTTTCACCATGAAGAACCCCAAACCGCCCCCCCCAAATCTTTCCAGTGTCTGTGAGGCAGATGAATTCTAGTTAACACTCTATCTACTTTGATTAGATTCATTGTTTCGACAAAAGATGCACCATTATTATTTAGAGTTTACACCCCCAAATCAGACATGCTGAAAAGGCATTGTGAAATAATTTGTTTTCTACAGCTGGTTACAAGAATCAAATGATGTCGTGTGGCTGCAATAGCGGCCACGTGATTTTGGATCTCTGATATTTTACTTATTAAGTCTGGAAGTATTTCTGCTGAGAGTCAGATAATTATGAGATTGGTTTCTGTGACTCTGGAGCCATGGCCATGCGGGAGAGCCGCTCGTGGGGAGCAACTCGTGACCTCGGTAGGGCGTGAAGGATGAGCCGGGAACGCCCCCCTTCCCATGAGGTTTCAGTTGCCCTGTCATGACCGGCTCATACCTGGCTTTCCAAAAGCTCCAAGGCGGCTGCCATCTTTCTTTCCAGAGGGAAAAAAGCTGTATGGCATTTTAAATAGTTGGACTCAAATATTTTTTGTTTGTTTGTTTATGCTGGGGCCAAACCCAGTGATACTCAGAACCTATTCTTGGCTCTGTGCCAAATCCTATGATACTCAGGCAATTATGTAGACCCAGCCAGCCATACACAAGACAGGTACTCTACTCACGATACCATGTTTCTAGTCCCTGGACTCCAATCTTATCAGGAATAACTAATGACACAAAACCAGACAATGTTGATTGGAGAGATAGTACAGTGAGTAAGGTGCTTGACTTGAACTTGGTTAACCCAGGTTTGATCCTTAGCGCTGCTTATGTCTTCTCAAGAACTTCCAGAAGTGATCCCTGACAACAGATCTAGGAATAAACTTCAAGCACAGCTGTTTGTAATCCCAAAACCAAACCAACCAACAACCAAACAAATTGATAATGAGACAGTCTAAAAGATGTTTCCCTAAACTTTTCATAAAGATAAATGTCACAAACAAACAACAACAACAAATAAAACCAAAAAGTCTAAAGTAGAAGAACCAAGAACTTGTATAATAGTAAAAGAGACAAAAAGATATAAAATACAGTGTGTAACTCTTTTTCCATTGTTTTATTTGCTTAATAGCATATAAATATTTTTCAAAGTGTAAAGTTAAACTGCCGTGTAACTCCAACAAGGGCCAGGATCCAGAGATTATCACACTCAGCTCCTGGGAGAGAACAAGGCAGAGTCTCCTACCCTATGCCTGACTGTCTCCACCAGGGCCCAACAGCTGAAGACCACCGAGGCCCAGCCAAGGCCATGCTGGGAGCACTCTCCACACACTTGGATGAGCCTCACGCATAAAAGAACTGACAGAGGAACCCAGGTGTGTGGGACCCGGGGCTGAGATCTCCAAGCCTGCACGGTTTGGGACTGGGCCTGCCAGTAACTAGACAGTTACACCCACCAACTGCCGTGTAACTCCAACAATGGCCAGGATCCAGAGATTATCACACTCAGCTCCCGGAAGCGCGCGGCCGCATTCGCGGCCACGCGACATCTTATCAACTCATTCCTAATTTGGTCAAACTGGCAGGCTACCAAATGTAACATGCCCACACGGCAGAGTCTGTCAAACTCCCCATGGTATACCCAATATGCCAAATACCAGTAACAATGATGGGTCTCATTCTCCTAACCCTGAAAAAGCCTTATATATGGCACTTTAAAAAAAAAAATCTCAGGGCTAGGATGAAGAAGACGTTACTGGCACCTGCTCGAGGCAATCGACGAACAACAGGGTGGTCGTGATCGTGATCGTGAAATTTTGGGGGTCTCTTGAGGGGTGCTGTGGGTCATCAGAGCTACACCTCATGGTGCTCAGGAAGACCTGCAGGATCCAGGGATGGTAACAACCTCCTCCTCCTCCTCCTCCTCCTCCTCCTCCTCCTCCTCATCCTCATCCTTCCCCTTATTCCCCTTCTGTTGGGCATTATGGTTTGAAATACAGATATTAAGAGGTTATAACTTTGATCCTTTAACTATTTTCAGCACGCAGTTTTTATCCAAAGATCATTTCCAACTTCCAATGTCATAGTGGTCCTTTCTCAATCCCAGCTGCCTTCTCCCTAGAACTTGAGGCCAACTTCTAGCCATGGAACAATCTTCATGGCCCTTTCTACTGTTCTTGGGTGATGGTGTCATATATATATATATATATATATGTATATATATATATATATCCCACAAGTGAGTGCAGTTATTCTATGTTTGTACCTCTCATTATGACCCATTTTACTCAGCATGATACTCTCCATGTCCATCCTTTTATAAACAAATTTCACGACCATTTTTCCTAAGAGCTGCATAGTATTCCATTGTGTAGATGTACTACAAATGAAACTATTTCTTTCTTTCTTTTTTTAGATTTTATTGAATCACCATGAGATAGTTACAAGCTTTCATGTTTGGGTTACAATCACATAAGATAAAACACCCATCTCTCCACCAGTGCACATTCCCCACCACCAATGTCCCCAGTATACCCCCCCTTCCCCACCATCCCTCTCTCTCCATGGCAGACAATGTTCCCCGTACTCTCTCTATACTTTTGGGCATTATGGTTTCCAATAAAGAAATTGAGAAGTCATCATGTTTGGTCCATTATCTACTTTCAGCACACATCTTCCATCCCAACCCATTCCTCCAGCCAGCCATCATTTCTTACTTCTTCTATTCCCTTCTCTATTCCAGCTGCCTTCTCCACTCCACTCATGAGGCAGGCTTCCAGTTATGGAGCAATCTTCCTAGCCCTTGAATCTACTGTCCTTGGATGTCAGCCTCATGTTATTTTATACTCCACAAATATGTGCGGTCCTTCTATGCCTGTCCCTCTCTTTCTCACTCATTTCACTTAGCACGATACTCTCCATGTCTCTCCACTTATACGCATTCTCCACTTCATCTCTCCTAACAGCTGCATAGTATTCCATTGTGTAGATGTACCAAAGTAAATGAAACTATTTCTTAATGTTTTTATAAAATTACAAAATGGTTTTGTATTTTGAGATAATATGATTAACAAAAGTTTTCATATATGTTTTTTATTTGCAATTCTCACTCACTATCATACCACCAGATAGTAAAATCTACCACTATCAACAAGGCTCCTTCTCTCCACTACCACTAACTACATCCCTTTAAAGGATCAGTTTACTGGTAACCTGGCACTATCTCAGGCTTGTTTTCACTGGGGACCGTCTCATTCCTAGTTTTGTTTCATTATACTCCATATATGAGTGAGATTACATAGTATTTATATTTTTTCTTCTGAATAACTTCTCTTTACATTATACCTTCCAATTCCACCTAGGTTGCATCAAACTAAATGACTTTATCTTTTGTCACAAACAAGTTATAATACCTGTATTGCATAGGTATTAAAATTCTATTCTCCACTAATCTGTTGTTGGGTATCTCAGTTGTTTCCAGATCTAGCTATTGAGAATCATATTATGGACATCACGATCACGACCACGACCACCCTGTTGTTCGTCGATTGCCTCGAGCAGGTGCCAGTAACGTCTTCTTCATCCTAGCCCTGAGATTATTTTTTTTAAAGTGCCATATTCAAGGTTTTTTTCAGGGTTAGGAGAATGAGACCCATCATTGTTACTGGTATTTGGCATATTGGGTATACCATGGGGAGTTTGCCAGACTCTGCCGTGTGGGCAGGTTACATTTGGTAGCCTGCCAGTTTGTCCAAAGTAGGAATGAGATGATAAGATGTCAGCTCCCGGGAGAGAACAAGGCAGAGTCTCCTATCCTGTGCCTGACTGTCTCCAGCAGGGCCCAACAGCTGAAGACCTCCGGGGCACAGCCAAGGCCATGCTGGGACCACTCTCCACACACTTGGATGAGCCTCACGCATAAAAGAACTGACAGAGGAACCCCAGTGTGTGGGACCCGGGGCTGAGATCTCCAAGTCTGCACGGTTTGGAACTGGACCTGCCAGTAACTAGACAGTTACACCCACCAACTGCCGTGTAACTCCAACAACGGCCAGGATCCAGAGATTATCACACTCAACTCCCGGGAGAGAACAAGGCAGAGTCTCCTACCCTGTGCCTGACTGTCTCCAGCAGGGCCCAACAGCTGAAGACCTCCGGGGCCCAGCCAAGGCCATGCTGGGACCACTCTCCACACACTTGGATGAGCCTCATGCATAAAAGAACTGGCAGAGGAACCCAGGTGTGTGGGACCCAGGGCTGAGATCTCCAAGCCTGCACGGTTTGGGACTGGACCTGCCAGTAACTAGACAGTTAACCCACCAACTGCCGTGTAACTCCAACAATGGCCAGGATCCAGAGATTATCACACTCAGCTCCCGGAAGCGTGTTATTATGGACATAAGTGTGCAAATACCTTTGCAGATCAATGTTTTACTGTTATTGGGGTAAATGCCTCAGAGGAGAATTACTAGGTCATATTCGAGTTTTAATCTTAATTGTATGTTGAGTTTCCACACTATTTTGCAAAAAGACTGACCCAGAAGACATTCTCACCAACCGTGAATGAGTGTTCCCTTTTCACCATATACTCTCCAAGACTGGTTGCTTTCAGTCTTGCTAGTATGAGTCATTCTCACTGTTTTAAATGATATCTCATTGCTACTCTTATTTGCATTTCTCTGATAATCATTGATGATGAGCACATGCTTGTTGCCATTTTGGGGGGGGGCGTTGTTTTTTTTGAGGGAGGATTTTTAAAAAAATTTTTATTAGTGAAATGCCATGAGATACAGTTGTAGACTTACAAACTTTTGTGCTTAGGTTTCAGTTATACAATGATCAAGTACCCATCCCTCCACCAGTGCCCATTCTTCACCACCAATGATCCCAGTGACCCTCCTACCTCCCTACAACGTATCCCCCCATTTTTGTACTCTGCAAAAAGTGTCTGTTCAGATCCTCTCTTCATTTCTTAATGAAATTGTTTGCTTTATTTTTATTAAGTTTTTGAGTTATTGAATTATTATGATGCTATGTACATGAAATTAACCCTGTATCCATGATGTGAAAATATTTTTTCCATTTAATATGCTGTCTTTGTATTTGGGCATTTGTTTTTTACCATGAAGAAGATTTTAAGTTTGATATAGTCCCTTTAATTAACTTGCAGTTTTATTTTCTTTGCTGGTGGGCTGTCTCATTGAAAGTTCCAGTGATGTTACTAGATGGTGAGTCTTTCCTCTCTTCTCCTTGTCAAATTTATATTTTGGAAGACCTGAGATTCTTGATTGAATGCTGATTCAGGGAAAATAAATATTAAAGAAAAATTTGGGAAAATTAGGAAACTTAAATATGATATTTTTGATGATCAGTATACAGTAGGGCTGGAGTGATAGCACAACAGGTAAGGCATTTATGCCTTGCACGTGGCTGACCTGGGTTCGATTTCTCAATCCCTCTCAGAGAGCCCAACAAGCTTCCAAGAGTATCCTGCTTGCATGGCAGAGCCTGGCAAGCTCCCTGTGGCGTATTCGATATGCCCAAAACAGTAACAACAAGCCTCACAATGGAGTCGTTACTGGTGCCCACTCGAGCAATTCGATGAACAATGGGAGGACACTGCTACAGTGCTACATTATGCAGCAGATGCCCTTATTCTAGGAAATGCATAATGTGATATTTATAAGAAAACTTTCACCATACTGACTACTTAGCAGTGTGTATGTATGCTTATATATTCATCCCTCTATTTGTGAAGAGATAAAGCAAATAAAAATAAATAATAATATTTCGCCTTCACCTTTGTAAGGAAATGTAGAGATTCAATCCAACTGATATATATTATGAGACCTAATAAGCTAAAAGTTCAAGTGAATGGGATCAAATTCACAGATAGACAAAGTAGCCTTAGTAAGGTTAGTCAAGTTATACTTTCACAAATTTTTGGTGTTCTGAAGAACAATAGAATACTCTACTTCTAAAGTCCCCAGACTTTCTGCTTCTTATAAACTCCTGTCAGGGGGAAATATGATGTTTTAAAATGAGTGTGTTAATTATTATATCAATAGCACCTTATCTATGGTTTAAAAGTTCTAAATTTTAAAGTGACCTTTTATTTTGTATTTAGTTTGGGAGCTACACTCAGCTTTGTTCAGAGCTTACTACTGGTTATTTTGTTCAGGGATCACTCCTGGTTGTGCTTGGGGGCACCATATGTGGTGACAGGGACCGACCTAGGGTTGGTTATGTAGCACTTAACATAATTTTACATTTGTTAATTGCTTTGTGTTCTACAACATCCAACTGAAAATGATTGTGTGGTCTTTTTAGATTTTTGGACTATTTCCAGCTGTTCTCAGGGTTTGCTCCAGTTTTTCACCCAGGGGTTCATTCCTGGGGTGGGGTTTGGGAGACTATAAGGGATGCTGGATATTGAAACTTGGTTCGCCACATCTCAGACAGGTGCTTTAGCCACTGTGCTATCTCTCTGGCAAGTGATTGTGTAGTTTTATGACATACTTGTTTATGATAATTTTTCCCAAACTGCTTTCTTTTTTCTGTGTGTGTGTATGTGTGTGTGGGGGGGGGGTGGGGGAGGATTTGCGCTGAGAATTGAACCCAGGGACTCATATAAGGCAAATGTTTTATCATTGAGCTACTTCCTGGTACTCAGATTTATTTCTTGTCCCTGAAAATAATACACAGTGGACTGAAGTTATATTATTTATCTCTGCCCCTCTCGGAGAGCCTGGCAACCTACCTGTGACGAATTCGATATGCCAAACACAAAAACAACAAAGTCTCACAATGGAGACATTACTGGGCCCGCTCAAGAAAATCAGTGAACAATGGGAGGACAGTGACAGTGATATACATATTGTGTATAGATATTTGTGTTTATATTTTATTCCCTGAGATGCTTAGCACCTGGCATCTGATTTTGATCACTTCTCACTATTGCTTATTTGATTCGGCAGGTCCTTTGAGGATACTATATTATAAGCTCTGTCTTGAGGAATGTAGTCCTTGGGACATCCAGGTTTAATAAACAATCAGTGTGATGTGTTGTGATGGATATCAACACAGAGCGCTATAGGAAAATAGGTAAGTGTCTGATCCCAGGTTAAAGGCAGGGGAGGAACACAGGGCAGCAAACTGAGGACCTGAGGATTTGAGTTCCTTTTCTAATACTTTCAAAGCTCCTGAAAAATGACTGCCATTCATTCCTGAGTTAGGAGACATGACTGTAGAAACCTCATTTCTTCATGACCCAGTGTTCCAGTGAGGAGAGAATGGGCAGAGATGACCACCAGACTCTGAGTACCACAATTTTCCTGCCAGTCTTCAAGGTCATTTGTGCCAAGAGGAAGGGAGTGTCAATATATGTTTCCCCCAAGAAGTAATTTATGTTTTAGAGGAACTAACAAGGACAGGAAATTTCTTGAGCTACAAGAACAAGAAGAGAAGGATTGGGGAGACTTCCTTCCCACCCAGCCTTTTTCAATAATTCATAGGCTTAAAAAAATTAGAATATAACTGTTCATATATACTTCTTGTCATCCTCACCTCGTAAGATTACACATGAGGGCAATGTCTGAAGAATTTCAAAAGGCCAAAGTGGACTTCCCAAACAATTAAATGATTTTATCATTTCAAAGCAAAGTGCCCATTTTGAATATTCTTATTATGAATTGTTTATAGGCTGTTTCCAGCAATTGTTCTTCATTAGCCTCAGCTCTCAGGCCTGAGGACATCGTAAACATTCCAGCATGTCCCCACGGTTGGGTCTCTACACTCCAGACTTGACCAAAATGCACATTGGTCAGACTCAAGACCACTTTGTTTGGTTCTTTGGTGATGGCTAGAATCTTTATCAACTCACTCAAATGAAGGAGACACCAGAAGAATTCTGATGTTTGAAACTGTGAACAAAAATAGTGATGCATAGGGACAATTAGCACCCCCATCCTTCCTTTAGAAATTCACATTGAGAATAAAAGCCAAAATGAAAAAATCCAGTGATCTACATATATTCACATATTTCAAAGCTCTTCAACTCCAAGTTCTGCTGCAGATGCTAACGTATTGTTCTCAGGTCAAAACAGAGAAACCACAAGAAGCTTGTCCTATTATTTTGTCCTGCTAGTGAAAATATACCTCCTATTTGCCAGGATAGAGGAAGGTCTACCCTCTGGACTCTGTCCTGCATTCTGGTAAGGACTCTTTTCTGAAGAAGAACAGTGGACAAGGACAATGGAGAATGGACCTTGAGTTATTTGGGACAAAGCAAAATTTCTTGAACAATGTGCAGTCCTCTGGGACTGCACAATGCAAAAAGAGGCAGAATCTCTGATTAAGACACTATGAAAGCAAGATAAGATGGTGAGAAAATAAATCCATTACAGGACCCTATAACTCTATTTTGGTTATAAATTTCATCTTAATAAGAGAAGTGCCAAGAATATTTTGAGTAATTGTAGCATCATTGAAATAGATCTTAATGCTCCTAAGAGACTACTTAAAGGATTCTGTGCAATTGAATTCCTCAAAGGACAGGATTATTTAGATATGTAGGTTCTGGGATGATTTGTTTAATAATGAGTCTTTATATATCTTTCATAGATTGATGTGTGGAAATAAACAAAGAGTGCCCAAATGGGAAAATAGCTTGTAGTAGCAGAGGAGTCTGCCCTCACTGCCGGTATTTGGTAGTCACAAAGGCAGCATAGGAGTGAGAAATCTTCATAATAGAACTAGAGAAGGCTTCAGGTATGCTCTGAACAGGGACTTAGGAAATCTTCAGATAGAAGAAGTAGAAGAGGGCCATCTTATGTGATCAGTTCGGTGTGTTTTGTCTTTCAGCATTACTCTGATTAGGCCTTACTTGTGAAAGGACGACAAAAACTAGAAAGGCTACCAGTTATTAACCAGATCCTGATCTATCCAAGCCAATGTTGTAGAACTTGTGGGTTAAAGCTCTCTGGGCATTTGTCAGTTGACTACTGCTTATTTGCATAGTCCACTGGTCTTGAAAGGTCTCCAAAAACTCATTTGGGGAACCTGAATATTTCATTTTACTCAAATCCTTTCATTATTCATCCATTCAGGGGTACCACATTAAAGTCACTGGATGCCATACCAGGAAAGAGAATTTCTCTAGGTTTCCACCTGTTTACTTTCTGCTTTGCCCTCTGGCTCCCACTCTGGGTTGGTCCACAAAGACTACTGAAGCCAGATGTCTTACTTTATAATTCTGGACTTTGAGTCTGATAGTCAAGTTGCAGAGAAAACATCTGGTAAATCCTGCCCTTTTGCCTCTCGGTAAGCACAGACCAGGCTTCTAGAACTTTACTTGTCTGAAAATGACTGGAATATCTAATTTATTATCCAGCAAGAATACTAGAAAGGATTATTTTATGAAACCAAATGAAAGACTTAGGTTATCTCACCCTTTTTTTAAAAATGATATAGTACATGCTCTTATCATCTACTTTTGAAGTATGGAGTTGATGGAGGAAAAAAGTGAGAACTTCACTCTAGAGCAAAACTGAGGGAGATGAAGTGGTGTTATCAGTCAGAAATACCACTGATTTAACCTCTGGCTATGGCATCATGAGAAACACCAACCCCACACTCAGACCACGTTTTCAGATCCCAGCAAACTCCAGCCCTAGGGAATTGCGTTCTTCTCTGAATCTATGTACATTTTCTAATCAAAAACCAGGCTCCCAAGACTGGCCTGAGGCAGAAGAAATGTGGTTAGTGAGGCTTCTTTTTGTCCCTGAGCTCTGGGGTGTTATGTTGCTATTTTGTGAGGTTTTTATTGGGATTTTTTATGAGTAAATTCTGGATAGTCTAGATCTTAGCTATTCTCAATTTGTTGACATCTTTTTTCTCCCATATTAAGCTCTTCATTGCAAGGAGAAAGAGAATTTTGATTATCCTTTCAACAAAACAAAAGAAAAGGGGGAAAGAAAGAAAAAGAAAAGGGGGAAAGAAAGACTTGACTTAGAACGTCCTCCTTGCGGAGCTCTGAATACTCAATACTCAGGATGCCAGGAGGAGAAGGCCTCCAATCAGACTATGGCTTTTCTCAGGATCATCTCACAACTGAATTTTGTTTTCTTTTATTTTGCAAAGATCTAAATAGCTCTACAGGCAAGATGATGTGTATGCAAGCCACAGGCTTACTCTGTGGCCACTGGCAAAGATGCTGAGGGGACAGATTGGGGTGGGAAGTTCTCTCTACTTTTGACTTCCGCAGAGCCCAGGATACTAATGACTCCTAAGGAAAGTCATAAGTAATGGTGTAGAGCAGAAGGGACCACTGAAGTCACTTGCTTTAAACAAAATTAAAGATTATAAAAAATATTGAATCACATAATGTGGACAGGAAAGGAGAAACAGGAGGGGAAAAAACAGGGTAAGGGGAAATAAAGTTCTCTAAAAAGCTGTTTTTATTTGGTAACAAACTCCTCTCTAAGTGTCATGGGTGAGACAAAGCTTGACGGCTGCTGTACACATCTTGGGGTGCAAACGATGAGGACACCTTGACCAGATTGTCATGTGCTAGTGGCTGCGTCCTGAAGAGACCAACGTGTTCCTGCAGACACCCATCTCCTATCTTCATTCCTCTCTCCATTGCAATCTCTCCATCTCCTTTATAAAACAGTGATGTAAAAATATATTTTTATTACAGTTTTGGTAACATTGTTACACTAGTATTAACCTCAATGTTTCTGATGTACACGGATACTTCACCTTCACCACCATGTACTAATATGATTTACATTTTTATAGTGTTTCTTTACCTGCAGATTATCCCAATATTCAGAGACATCTGTCATAACCCTCTTTGAATAAAAGAAGGAATTAGGAGATTAATCAGTGATGTGTTCTACTTCACCCCCCCCCCCATTAAGTAAAGCTATGAATTAATCCAGGTCATTCACTATTAGTTTATAATATAGGCCTTCTTACTAAGTAGAAAACTGTAGTTGGGGTTCATCAGTGCTGAGAGCAGAACAACTTCTGAGCTCACATGGCATAAGATTTGTTCTCCATTATTTTCTCTGATTAGTAGAAAATACTAAGCTGTTAAGTACCATATAAAGCTTTGCTACTGTTATTGCCTTTTCTTATTGAGGCTTCCAAAAACTGACATTTCCTAAAATTGCAAGTGCAATAAACATATGACCTTAGCGTGCATATCTTGAACCAGTTTCATGAGCTGTAAAAAGCTATCATGATTGTCAAGTCAGCAAATCTCTCCCCAAATCATCACTAGTGCCTTTGTTGAGAGGAAAGAATGTGCTTTTATTTTTTTACTTCTCAAAGTTGTTGATGAGGGAAAACTATTTCTTTTCAGGAAGAACCTATATGTCAGCCTTGACCACTTGGGACTGATAAGAATGAATTTAATTTCTTTCTTTTCAGCCTTTCTGCTAGGGAGACAAGGTGCTGACCAAAGAATTACAATAGTACTTGGAAGATGGCATGTTCCATGTGGTAATACAGGGAAAGAGTAGTTATTTCAATAATCATTTGTCAATTATGATAGTATATACATATTTGTATGTATATTATATTTTCTGTAATTATATTGACATTACACTGGTCTGTCTGAGAATATTCAACTTGCTAGCAAAATGCAAAACATGAATTAAAATGTAATAAATATGTTTCTCTTTTTTATGAAAAATTAATAAAAGCCACATAATACTTGATAGTCCTGGAGGTATGTTTACATTTTTTATACTCAGACTATATAAATGTGAACATGTGTATCTATTATTGAATCCTCAGTCCTGAAGCATGAATTCTTTATAAGTACAGGAAGGACCGCATTCTATCATTTACATGGAATAAAGAAGTACAGATCCAGCCCTCCTGCATTGCCAAAATACCCATTTGGATGAACAGTGTGACCATGTGTTCAGAGATTCCCATCCTGTGGTCAGAGCCAAGATTATGAGATATGCTCAGACATGAGATCTCATTTAAGGCTCATTTAAAGCCCATGGACAAGGCATCATCTTTTCTTCTTTATTATTATTGTTTTTAATGAATCACCATGAGATACAGTTACGGACTTACAAACTTTCATGCTTATGTTTCAGTAATAAAATGATCGAGTACCCATCCCTTCACCAGTGCCCTTTCTCCACCACCAATGGCCCCAGTATCCCTCCCACCACCCCCACCCCATCTCCCCCAGCTCACCCCACTTCTGTGGCAGGGCATTCCCTTTTGTGCGCTCTCTCTCTCTCTCTCACTCTCTCTCTCTATCCTTTTGGGTGTTGTGGTTTGCAATAGAGGTATTGAGTGGTTTATTCGGTCTATAGTCTATTTTTAGCACACATCTCCCATCCTGAGCGGGTCATCCTAGTACCCTTTACTTGATGTTCCCTTCTCTGTCTAAGCTTCCCTTTCCCCCAGAATGTGAGGCCAGCTTTCAAGCTGTAGAGTAATCCTCCTGGTACTCATCTCTACTATTCTTGGGGGCAAATCTCCCATCCTGTTACTTTATATTCCACAAACGAGTGCAATCTTTCTATATCTATCCCTCTCTTCTGACTCATTTCACTTAACATGATACTTTCCATGTTGATCCACTAATATGCAAATTTCATGACTTCATCCTTTCTAACAGCTGCATAGTATTCCATTGTATAGATGTACCAAATCTTTAACCAGTCATCTGTTCTCAGGCACTCAGATTTTTTCCAGATTCTGCCTATTATAAACAGTGATGCAATGAACATACAAGTGCAGATGTCATTTCTACTATACATTTTTGCATCTCCAGGATATATTCCCAGAAGTGATATTGCTGTGTCAAAATTTCTAATTTTTTGGGAAGCGTCTATACTGTTTTCCAAAAGGGTTGAACCATTCAGCATTCTCACTAGCAATGAAGGAGTCCCTTTCTCCCCACATCCTCACCAACACTGGTAGCTTTTGTTCTTTGGGATGTGGGCCAGTCTCTGTGGTGTGAGATGATATCTCATTGTTTTTTTTATCTGCATCTCCCTGATGATTAGTATGAAGAGCACTTTTTATGTGCCTTTTGGCCATTCGGATTTCTTCTTTGAGAAATTTTATGTTCATTTCATCGCTGCATTTTTTGATGGGGTTGAATGTTTTCATATAGAGTTCAACCAGTAGTGCTTCATCTTTTCTTAACATACTGACAGAAAAAGGCTCAGGGAAAGTTATTCATTTAAGAATATTAAACAATTAAGAAGCATTTGGAGTCTAAAACTCAAGAAATCTGGGACTCTCCTCTGTTGGTGTGGTGTTGCTAAAGCTCTGATTTACTGAAGCAAACTCCCTATTAGCCCTATGATCATTCTCAGACATAGTTTGGTTCTTGGAAATAATTAGTTTGCAGCTGTTCATTAAGTGGTCTACCAATGAGTTCATACATCTAAACAGTCTCTAGGGCTCAACCCCACCCTTGGGAGACTATCAAATTCAAATATCAGGAGATGGACAGATTGTACAGTGTTTAGGGCACTTGACTTGCAACTTGGGTTTGATTCCAACTATCCTATATGATACTCCCCGCCTCCAAGTCCCACCAATACCCTGATCACAGGTCCAGGAGTAATCCCTGAGTACTGCCTGATGTGGTCCAAAGACCAGGGTCAAATATATATATATATATATGTATATATATATATATATATAAAAATTGGCTCCTATTAAAGGAGTAGAATAAGTCTCAGTCCACTATCCAGCTATAGAATTCCTTTGTCAAGCAAAGCTTTAATCGTTTTCCTGAGTTATCCTATAGTGAGGTGGGGAAGTGTTCAGAAATCATAATAGTTTTTTTCATACTGCCTACTATGATATGTTTTTGGAAAATTAACAGTGTACTTGGCAATGAATAAACTCTGTAAGTTATAAACAAGCAAATAAACTAACAAAATTTTAGTTCTGTTTAGCACACAATTTCTTAGCTTTGAGTGGAACATTTACTGTTTTTATCTTTAGTTTTATCTTGGAAACTCTAGCTCCGTGACATATGATTTAGAAACTATCAGAGATTCCCTTCTGGTAATTTACAGATGCTCCTTTGGAAGACAGATATTTGTTTCTCTTGTCTATTGCTGAATGCTCACCTTTTAGAATAGTGCCTGCCATACAGGAAGTGATGATTAAATGGTGCTTGAATTAAAATATTGATACTTCTCCATTTTAGTTCTGGTCTAGATAATGTTTAAGTCCTTAAAAATATTCCATGAATAACCATTGAATATCAATTGAGCCATGACCACTCTGATAAAAATGTTCGTGTTAAAACCTCAAAAACTGATTAAGTGTTTTTTTCTATATTGTACAAATCTTGAAAAGTAAAGGCCATAGTGTACTTGCTAAAAATCAAATTCAAATGCTAACCTAAGTATTTTTCACATTATAAGTCTACAAGACACTAAATGTTTGGAAGAAAAGTGAAAACTTTGATGATTTTGATACTCCTCACACAGACGCCAAGAATCTTTATATTGAAAACAGATGCTTGGCTGGCACTTTTTAACACATCTTTCAAATACTGTGTGTATGGGGAACTCTATTGTTGCAAACCTTTCGTGGAAAGAAAAATGACAATAAGGTTCTCATTCCTCAAATAAGTGTTGTGAGATTTTAGAATGTTTTTTTTTTTAAAATAGCATCAATTATATAATCCTCAAATCAGGTTTATTAAACTTAATTAGAAAGGATTATCGTTTTCAGTTAGTAACATTTTAGAATTTTAGAAGAAAGTTTGGATATCATTCAGCTTAATGTCTTCATTTGATGAATCAATAAACAGATTTAGTTTAGTGACTTTCCCTATGTTGATTGTTTATATAGACAGTGCTGGGACCAAATTTGAATTCTGTACGTTCTTGAACATTTTCTCCACAGTGAAAGCCTTCCAAGCCATGCGACCTTCTTGAGTGTTGTCATGAAGATATTACCCTCAAATATCAGAAAAGCAGTTATGATGAGACTCTCAGAAATTGGAGAATCTTAAGAAAGTATAGTCGAAGTGACATCTGCACTTGTTTGTTCATTACAGCACTCTTTACAATAGCCAGAATCTGGAAAAAACCTGAGTGCTCGAGAACAGATGACTGGTTAAAGAAACTTTGGTACATTTACACAATGGAGTACTCTGTAGCTGTTAGAAAAGACGAAGTCATGAAATTTACATACAAGTGGTACTATATGGAAAGTATCATGTTAAGTGAAATGAGTCAGAAAGAGAGGAATAGACACAGAAAGATTGCATTCATCTGGGGAACATAAAGTAACAAAATAGGAGACTAACACCCAAGAGTGGTCGAGATTAGTACCAGGAATTTTACTCCATGATTTGGAGGCCAGCCACAAGTGCTAGAGGATAAGGAAGCTCAGATACAGAAGGGAGCACCAAAGAAAGGGTGTTGGGAGGATCCTCCAACGATGGGAGAAGCATGCTGAAAGTAGACTATAGACCAAACATGATTGCCACTCAATGCCTCTCTTGCAAACCACAGTACCCAAAAGGAGAGAGAGAGAACAAAAGGGAATGCTCTGCCACAGAGGCAGGGTGGGATGGGGGGGATGGGGGATGGGAGGGATACTGGGACCCGTGGTGGTGGAAAGTGGGCACTGGTGGAGGGATGGGTACTTGATCACTGTATAACTGAAACCCAAGCACAAAAATTTGTAAGTCTATAACTGTACCTCATGGTGTTTCACTAATAGAAAAAAAAGAGAGAGTATGTAGTCTCATGCCTTTATTTCCCAGATGAGAAAATACAGAGATCCAAATGTAGGCTGCTGGGATAATTATCTAGAGAATTCAGGATTCTTTAGAACAGTACTTCTAAAAGAACTTTCTCCAAAGATAGTATAATATAGTCAGTAGCTGTTAAGAATCTGACCAGTGTCTAGTGTCAATAAGAATTGAGTTTTCAATTTTCATTGAAATATGCATAGATGGCTAGTGACTACCATATTGGATAGCACAACTTTAGAGAGCTAGCTAGTTTGGATATATTACATTCTCATCTGTGCTTGTTGAAACATTCCCTTTTAAATTTGGTCACACTCAAGCTACAAAAATATACCAAGTCCAATAACATTGCCTCATGTAAGTTTTATAAATACCAGAAGTTCAGTATGAGAAAGTGAAGAGAAAAACCATCTGCATTTGTGATCATATAAGTAACACTACATTTAATATAAAAGTCATCACAATTAGTCTTTTTGCTTCTAATAAATCTATCTTCTCTGTAATCATGGTAATTGAAAACACATGAAGGGATAATAGCACTCCTGCATATTTTTATTTTTAAACCCTTCAGATGATCCCTATAACAAATTCTTTTAAGTTATTTATTTCTCGATATAATCTCTATCTAATTTGTGAAGGCCAACCTCTTAGCCCCTTTTCTGACAAGTTACTCCTAGAGTCTTAGACATAGTTATAGGAAAAAATAGACCAGGGAGTTCTGCTTTCTCCTGTATGTATTGTCTCAGAAGCTAACAGAAACATCTTAACTTGCCCACCAGTTACTTGTGTCCTGTATTCAATTAGTTTCACTAAATTATTAGAAAAAAAGGAGCATTGTTGAATCAAGAGCTGCATGCAATATTTAGATTTACAAACTAATATAGTATAAAGGCTTCCTAAGATGCTTTCATGCTACTGTCTGAAAGTCTGAATCCTTCAAATGATGGCATTGATTTCTAACATCAGAGACTAAGCGACAGAGAAGCCAGGCAGTGAATGTTCACAGAGCTCATTCAAAAGAGAGTGTCACTGCTTTGTAGGCTCAAAAGGCCAGCCTTCTTAAAGCTTTACATACTGTACCCGACAATTAAGCTTTATTGTCCCGATAAAGTCTGGCTTTGAAGATTTGTTTATCAATATACATCTTCCAAGAGACCATAAAAAGTCTTAACCAGACAAAATTAGCCTCTGTGAATATATTTGCTCTCCCATTTAGGTGGCTGAACATCTTTAAAAAAATATCTGTGGTGGACCAGAGAGAAACTTCAATGCACTGAGTGGACAATTTTCACACAGAACTGGGTTCAATTCCCAGCACTGACAGGTATGAACATAGAGTTATAATAGCCCCTGTTGTGCTGGATGTGGCCCCCAACAAAAATCTTTGGTGTCTTTACAGAAGTCAAGAACAGTCTACCCTTAAGACAGTTTAATTGTCCATTTGTAGCAGGAGAAAGCCAAACAACTTAAAAATGGAACTTCAAGAATTCACTATTTTGTCTAAGACTCTTGACTTGATAAGGAGAATTACAGGCTGGAAGGGAAGGGAGGTTGTAAAGACTATATCTCCAAAGAATTTTTGGTGAAAACTACATTGGGAAGTACTCTGTTAATAAAGAAGGTGAGGAGACCAGATGAGTTCCATGGAACATGAATATAGAAATCTGCTTACACGTAGTTTTTGGAAACACATGAAAGAGACCAAACCAAATTGTTAACATAGCTTCTAAAAGTTGAGACACTCTTTGATGTGACTCATTAATCCAAGGAAATGGAGAAATCACAAAAAAATTTTTTGTCATCTTATGAATATTTTATATCCTAATCAAATTCCTAGTGTTATAAACTAAACAGAGTATGTGTGTGTGTGAGTGTGTGTGTAATAGGCTTAATTTTGTATCAGTTAGATGAATATAAATAAATTAAAAGCTTGAATGTCAAATAAATTAAAAGCTGGAATGTCAAATGGAACAAACTTCCAGGTATTCTAGCAGAGAGAATCTCCCTAACCAATCACAGATAAGATTTAAAGATTTTACAGATTCGTGAATAGAGATCTCTGGTTTTAGCAATCAGGTGTAAAGTATTATCTTGGTTTAACATAATGCCACAATGTATATAATAGCAATTTATTTTGAAGTGTAATTGGTTTTATGGAAACATAATCATTTCACATTTTGTTTTATTTACAAATAAAACAAGTAGCTGCCAGAGACGTGATGATGAAAAACTTTTCTCAAAAATGTATACTTCATTTTATCCAAGAAAGAAGAAAAAACGTGTGTATCCTGAAACACTGAATCAGAAAGATATACAGATCTTTCTTTTTCATAATCATGAGACCTGAGATTTTCTCAAGGGAAATGTTCCAACATGAGAAAGAAAATACATAGTTCAAAAAGCCCATGTTTTCAATTTGCTGCCACATGGTTTAAATTATCTATGTATTTATTAAGGGCGCTAAACAGGCAGCTTAATTTAGGGAGAGGGGTCATTCAAGTTGAGAAAAATCATGTTTAATCCCTTAGCTCACTACAGGTTGATTGTGCTTTTTAAATACATACAGCCTCAGCTAACAAAATTCCCCATGATAAGAAGGTCCCCTGTCTGCTTCTAAATTTGTCGGCTGCCAATAACAATGGAAACTTGTTAAACTCCTGGCTCTAGGCCCAGCCTCTCTGGGCATCTTCCAGAATTGGGGATTTGTCAGTTACTTTCTCTTTATGTTGCCAATGTGCTTGCCTCCAATTTGAGGGTAGCCTTTCTCTGTTCCTAGCATACCACATACTTGTTACATTATTGAAGGGTGGAAACAAAAGAGTCTGGGCATCAGAGCTTCTTTGCATATATCTTCCTCAGCTTTCTGGAGATAGAGTTGGTGGAACTCTAAGGAAGGCGTGGTTAGATGTCAGATTGGGCTTCTGAACACTTATTAAACAGTGAATCACATTAAAGAATTCTTGTTTTTTTTTTTTTACACATCATAAAGGAATAGATTTTTCAAACAATGAGCTCTGTTTTAGAAATACTGCATGAAATATTTTGGATAAAATTGCAGAATGTAATTTGCTTCCAAGTAACATGGCATGAAAAGGTAGATGGACAGACCTAGATATGAAACAAGATTGGTCATAAATAATAATCTTTGAAGGTAGTTGATGGACCAGTAGGGGTTTATTCATTTCGCATTTTTATTTTTGTATATATTGATACTCTCTATAATTATATACTTTTTTAGAAGGTAAAAAAGTTTATTGGGAAGTAGAAGAGAAAGGAAAAGTAACTCCTCAAGTGGGAAAGAATGTAGTACAGAAGACTATGTTTTCTACATAATTAAAAACTTTCAATACAAAAAAAATGACTAAAGAAGAATACAACCTCCATAAGCAGCTTTCTTTAGACTAGCAACAAATCTTGAAGCTTTAGAGGATGTTAGGGAGTTATCTCTGATCTCCATGTCATATCTTCACATGATTGAAATGGGTCAACCTCAGTCATTTCTCTATAGTCCCCCAAACACAGCACAATTAGGATTCTTTGTATGGCTCTTTGGCTAGACACACATGAATAATTTGCAAGTTTCACCTATTTTTATTTTCAATCCACCCCATGAGACCAGAAAGTTGCAAGAAGTTTTCTCCTGGCCACCCCAGGCCAGCATTTCTTCTTCCTGGGTCTATTGCCGTAAATCCAGCTGTCCAGTCCAATCCACATATAAAAGCAGTTCTTTTCAGGACCTTCCAGGACTGTTTGCCTTGTTTCTCAATTATTTTGACTTTTGCCCAATCTCAAGCAGTGTCAGGCAAAGATTTGAATAAGATAAAAATGAGGCCTCTTGGTCTCTTGGGTAAAGTATTTATCTGAGGTTATAGCATTCCACTTTCCCTGGGGTAGCCCCCATGAGTTCCATCTCAGGGAGTCTGTCCTTCTCTTACATGGCAGGGGATGTGGATTTGGTGATGACATCAAAACATCTTACCAAGTACTGGGGCTGCAGGACAATATCTTTTTCCTGCTTTGGCCTGAGACAACATTGCCTGTCCATCCCAAAGAAAGCAGTTGTTGACAGAAATGGAAAAGAGTGCTATGTTATGAGGGTAAATCATTCTTGAGTCAAGAGACTGAAAGAGAACAAGCTAAGTAGAGGAAATCATTCATCTCCCACCAGACCTTGCTATTCACACACTTCTTGCGATTGACATCACACCACACCATTATTCTCGACCTTAGGAAGAAGGTAACTATGAAAACATAAGAAAACAAATTGATCTGTGAGAAATGAAAGATGACCCAGCTCTAGCTACCCACTAACCAGTTCCTGAATTTGGACATACTCTATTTCATTTATTACCAAGCACTAACTAGGAGCTGACCATAGTATGAGGCACTGTAAGGACTATATGCATAAATAAGAAATGTGCTTTGAAGCTGGAGAATATAGCTTAAAGGGATAAAGTGCATTGTATATCTTGTATTTGATAGGTCCCGACTTTGATCCCTGCAACTGCATGGTCCCCTGAGCCCTCCCTCCCCACTGCTGGGGAGGCCTCTAAACAAAGAATAAGAAATGACTTCTGTGTTTAAGAATCAGACCATAAATAAAATATGAATCATCAGATATTATTGGATTTATAGTATAGAGCGTCAGGGCATAGCACAAGGCTAAGCGGGCAATGTCCTGGTTCATGTAGGAGAGGGTAGACTGTAAAAATTCTCTACACCTCAGACTTTCTGAGTTACCATAGACAAGACAGAGTAATTCTTCCAGAACAGTATTTCTGTATTTCTGCAATTGGGGGATCACAGCACAGAAATGTTGGCAATTTTTCTATATTCCTTCAAGATTTTGCAGCAAGTTCAAGGTTAGGACAGAGGGTTTGTGATTCATGGCTCATTGCTGCCTCTATCAGGCACTAAGTTAGTCTCAGTGCTAGGAGTCATCTTACACCAGTAATTAATTCAAATATGTCCACTTATTTCATCCAAGACAGGACATGAAAGATCACCAGTGGTTCCCAGCTTGAACTTAATTTTGAATGAAGGGAAAGAACTGTTCTGCAAACTCTCTCTACTTTCCTCACAGCTCATGATGAGCACTTGGGAATTTTGCAGCAGTCCCTGATGGTAAAAGCAAAACAAAGCATAGTGCTTGTTCCAATAAACTCGCAGTCAACCCTAGCCCAGAAGAAAAATCCCATGCAGAGAATATATCCCCTTGTTCCTCACAAATCTAAGAAATAAAGAGATTTGTGAGTAGATATTGCAGCTGTGCGAATAGACCATTGTTTGTTAGACATCTCACTGAAAATTTGACATAAATTTTTCTTTTTACTGAAACCCTGACTCTCCCCACCCCTTGTTTACCTATCAGTAGTAAAAAGGAGAGTTTCAAGAAACAGAGAGGTAACGTAGAGAAGGGAGAGGGTGAGAGAAAGTTAGAGACAGAGACTGAGGCAGAGATGGTGCAGGGACTCTGGAATGTAAATGAATCTGTTACCAATGACATATCCATTAAACATCTCCATTTAAAATTGGAGAAGTCCTTAGTTAAAAGCCTTAAAAACCCTGGTACTCCAGTTTTACCATATTCCATAAAAAAGCCATATTAGGGATTTATTGAATCTTGATTCCTTGTTCTGTTAGCAAAGTTTACTTATGTGACTCTAACCTTTCCACTACATCTTAAGGATCAAGGTTGGGTAAGACAGATTTCTGAAAATAAAAGGAGCTTTTACACATAATACCAATCTAAGTTGCCCACCTTCTGGATTCCAAGATCTAAGTTTGAAGTTATGGCAGATTGCTAATTGTGCTCCATAAACTCTTTTCCCGATTTAGCTGAACACATGACCATCTAGTACAACTTGACTTTACATCTTCTTTTGCAATGAGGTGAAATTGTGATTAAATTTTATTCTAGGGCATTATTTAAAATGATAAGTACCACTTTGGATCTTGTTCTTGAAGTAATTGACATACACTTTCTAGGATCATCCCTTTCCCCCCATTTTCTATGAAGCAGTAAAAATGGAATATCACTTTGAATCCAGGAAAGAAAAGCTCCTTACCAACCCTGAACCCTTCCTGTCTAAGTAGTAAAGTGAAGTACATTTCTCTTTGTACTGTATGCAGTTACCACAGTATTATGGAATCTCTTTGTTGTAGTCACCTAACGCTACCCTTAACAAGCCAGGACTAGACTCTGATTTGGGCTAGACCTTGGTTTGAGGCCAGAGTCTAGACTAAAGACCCACACATAAATCCCCCTGATAGTGTTTATTTTGGTATTGAGAGTGGGCAAAGCCAAACCAAGTTAACTTTCAGGGAGTTTTCATTTTGAATGTCTGTCCTAGGGGAATTCTAAAATCAGATTTAAAAAATGCAACTCAGTATTATCTATGAAACTAAGAACTGAACTCAATAAAAGTCAACAAAAGTCATGAGATAGTTAACTAAAACATGGACTAACTACCTACATTTAATCTTATTCCAGAAAGAATTAAGAACTTCATGAGAGTGAGCATCTCTACTCCCTGTCCTACTGTCTTCTCTCCTGCCACTTTATTAAATCTGCAGCTAATACACATTTTTGTTTAAGAGTATTTTGGCATGTTCTTCAAATCACTACTAGGCATCATTGATTAAGATATACATTTGAAACCATGACTCTTAATTCTTATCAATGTTAGTAGAGAGACAAAATTAGAAGATTATCCAGGGCTATTGCATACATATTGATAGACACTTAGGATTATAATTTCTTATGCTACTTGTTTCCACTAAGTTTCCAGAGAGTATAACCTTTTGATTGATCAATTAATTTAACAAATCTTTAGTTCATGACCTCAACAACATGGTTCTTGGAATAATTCACCTTTTATCTCTACTTCTTAGTGGCATTTCTCCAAATTTTTTATTTTAAAATCTACTAAGAAGCAAAAGAATAATAAAATGAGAAGCAGATTCTCAAACTAGATTCTTCAGTTGTTAAAAGTGTTGCATTCACTCCCTCTGCACCCCCCCCAATTTTATTTGACTAAGGAACTATGAGTTACAAAGTTATTCTTAGTTGAATTTTTGACATACAATGTTCCATCACTGATCCCATGACTAATGTCAACTTTCCTCCACCAATATTTCCACATTCCTTCTCCTAAAGCCCTTTAATCCCTTGCAGTCACTTTTGCCTGTCACATCTCTTTCTTCCTCTTACTTCTTCTCTCCCTCTGTTGAAAAATTTCAAAGAAGTTTAAGGCATAATTATTTATTTATTTATTTATTTATTTATTGAATCACTGTGGGAAAGGTTACAAAGCTTTCAGGTTTATGTCTCAGTCATGCAAATATCAAACACATTTCCCTTTACCAATACTTATTTTTTACCCTGAAGAACCCCAATAAAACCCCACTCCCCACCCCTCCCCGTCCCTGTGAGGCAGATGAATTCTAGTTAACACTCTATCTGCTTGGATTAGATTCATTGTTTCAATAAAAGATTCACCACTATTATTTAGAGTTTACTCCCCCCCCCCCCCCAAATCAGACATGCTGAAAAAGCATTGTGAAGTGATTTGCTTTCTACAGCTGGGTTCAAGGATTAAATGTTGGTTTTGGATTTCTGCTATTTTACCTATTGACCCTGGAAGTATTTCTACTGAAAGTCAGATAGTTAAGAAATTGGTTTCTGTGTTCTGGAGTCGTGGCCGTGCTGGAGAGCTGCTCGCGGGGGGCAACCGGTGGCCTCGGTAGGGCGTGAAGGGCGGAGCGAAACGCCCCCCTTCCCATGAGGTTTTAGTCGCCCCCACTCTCCCGGCTCATACCTGCTGTCCACAAGGCTCCCATGTGGCCGCCATCTTTCTTTCCAGAGAGGAGAGGGCGAATGGGGCAACACCCTTTCCCCTCCGGCAGACTTGATGGGCTGGATCAACGCATAGTCCGTTCACTTTTCTGCTCCAAGCTGCTGAGTTCTGCATTAAGTCCTTGTGCTTCTGGGCCATGGCCGTGCTGGAGAGCCGCTCGCGGGGGGCGACTGGTGACCTCGGTAGGGCGTGAAGGACGGACCGGAACACCCCCCGACCCATGAGGTTTTAGTCGCCCCCACTCCCCCGGCTCATACCTGCTGTCCACAAGGCTCCCATGTGGCCGCCATCTTTCTTTCCAGAGGGAGGAGGGCGGAAGGGAGCAACACCCTTTCCCCTCTGGGCAGAAATGATTGCCTGGATTAACGCATAGTCCTTTCACTTTTCTGCTCCAAGCTGCTGGGTTCTGCATTAGGTCATTGTACTTCTGGGGCTGTGGCCGTGCTGGAGAGCCGCTCGTGGGGGCAACTGGTGGCCTCGGTAGGGCATGAAGGGCGGACCGAAATGCCCCCCTTCCCATGAGGTTTTAGTCGCCCCCACACTCCCGGCTCATACCTGCTGTCCACAAGGTTCCCATGTGGCCGCCATCTTTCTTTCCAGAGAGGAGAGGGCGAATGGGGCAACACCCTTTCCCCTCCAGCAGACTTGATGGCCTGGATCAATGCATAGTCCGTTCACTTTTCTGCTCCAAGCTGCTGGGTTCTGCATTAAGTCCTTGTGCTTCTGGGGCCGTGGCTGTGCTGGAGAGCCACTCGTGCGGGGCAACTGGTGACCTTGGTAGGGCGTGAAGGACGGACCGGAACGCCCCCCTTCCCATGAGGTTTTAGTCGCCCCCACACCCCCGGCTCATACCTGCTGTCCACAAGGCTCCCATGTGGCCGGCATCTTTCTTTCCAGAGGGAGGAGGGCGGAAGGGAGCAACACCCTTTCCCCTCTGGGCAGAAATGATTGCCTGGATTAACGCATAGTCCTTTCACTTTTCTGCTCCAAGCTGCTGGGTTCTGCATTAAGCCCTTGTGCTTCTGGGGCTGTGGCCGTGCTGGAGAGCCGCTCGTGGGGGGCAACTGGTGACCTCGGTAGGGCGTGAAGGACGGACCGGAACGCCCCCCTTCCCATGAGGTTTTAGTCGCCCCCACACCCCCGGCTCATACCTGCTGTCCACAAGGCTCCCATGCGGCCGCCATCCTTCTTTCCAGAGAAGAGAGGGCGAATGGGGCAACACCCTTTCCCCTCCGGCAGACTTGATGGCCTGGATTAACGCATAGTCCTTTCACTTTTCTGCTCCAAGCTGCCGGGTTCTGCATTAAGTCCTTGTGCTTCTGGGACTGTGGCCGTGCTGGGGAGCCGCTCGTGGGGGGCAACTGTTGACCTCGGTAGGGCATGAAGGACGGACCGGAACGCCCCCTTCTCGTGAGGTTTTAGTCGCCCCCCACACCCCCGGCTCATACCTGCTGTCCACAAGGCTCCCATGCGGCCGCCATCCTTCTTTCCAGAGAAGAGAGGGCGAATGGGGCAACACCCTTTCCCCTCTGGGCAGAAATGATGGCCTGGGTTAACTCATCGTCCGTTCACTTTTCTGCTCTAAGCTGCTGGGTTCTGCATTAAGTCCTTGTGTTTCTGGGGCTGTGGCCGTGCTCCAAACTTAACTCTGATTTTCAGGGAGAAAGATTGGGTGGTTTACTTCTCATTGATCACTTTGTATATAGAGGGATGTCGCGCGGCCGCATAAGCGGCCGCGCGGTTTTGAGAAAAAGTCCTCGTTCCCGCATACTCGAGCTGTGTTTGTAGAGGCTTCTGGTCACCGGGGTTCCATCTGGGGGAGGCGGGATGCGGCACCTACTCCATCATCTGGAACTTGCCGGTGATCTCGGCTCTTTTTGGAACCTGTTTTTTCTTTTTTTTTGTTTCCTCCGGGATCCCGCACCCTCCATGTGTTCCTTCTCTTATGCTGAACGCTTCAAAGATGGCGCTGGGGGGCGGGCTGTGGGCGTGACTTCCGGAATCAGAGGTTACCTGGGAGGTGTAGTCCGGCAGATTTGAGAAAAAGTCCTCGTTCCTGCATACTCGAGCTGTGTTTGTAGAGGCTTCTGGTCACCGGGGTTCCATCTGGGGGAAGCGGGATGCAGCACCTACTCCATCTGGAACTTGCCGGTGATCTCGGCTCTTTTTGGAACCTGTTTTTCTTTTTTTTTTTTTCCTCCGGGATTCCGCACCCTCCATGTGTTCCTTCTCTTATGCTGAACGCTTCAACATAATTTTTTATTTTTATAAAAATTAAGAATAATCACCTTATAATTCCAATTGGAATAATAATTATCTACCAAAATGATATTTTTGGGGATTTCAGGATGGTTAAACTGGCTGCCTATTTTTTCTTACACTTTTTGGGATGTTTCTAAAATTTCTTAAAACAAAAAAATTGACTGAAACCTTTATACTTCACAAATCAGATAGCTCTAGTTGGAAATTTTAGTGAGACGGAATGGTTATAAAATAACTTTTTTTCTGTCATATGTATTTATTCCTGCAACAACCCCAAAGACAGCTCCAATGATTTGGGACTGGAGCATAAGATTATTCCTCACCACACATAACCAGTGCTGGATCAAAAGTCAAAGCAAGAAGAAACAAAATGTTTAACTCAAAAAAATAAGTTAATACTAGGAATTAGTGTACTAACCAATAAATAGATCAAATGCTCATATTTTATATTTTTTCTTTCTTTTCTGTTATCTACATCTCTATTTAAACACTTTAATGTACTCAGGCAGGATGATGGTATTTTTGTTCTCTGCTCTCTGGTGATGTAAGAAGTATGCTGTTTGTTGTTTTTCATATGGCATCAAAAGAAGCTACTGAAGCTGAATTCAGTCTGGTATGAGTTTTGCAAACCACATACACTAGGCCCAATGGGTTAGTTTTTCCTGAGTTAGTCTCTCATGTCCTTGAGCATCATTCAAAAGAATTATTCAACATGAGTGACAAAAAATTTGAGACATCCGAACACTGTAATAGGGGTAAGACCTCTAAGAATAGCCACCAACTATGCTGGTTGCATGCCTTACATTTTCTTTTTTTAAAAAAAATTAAATTTCTATTATTATTTGCACAGCGGTAGGGCGTTTGCCTTGCATGCAGCCATCATGGCCGACCCGAGTTCGATTCCTCTGCCCCTCTAGGAGAGCCCGGCAAGCTACTGAGAGGATCTCGCCTGCTCGGCAGAGCCTGGCAAGCTCCCCGTGATGTATTCGATATGCCAAACACAGTAACAATAAGTCTCATGATGGAGACGTTACTGGGCCCGCTCGAGCAAATCGATGAACAACGGGAGGACCGTGACTGTGACCGTGATTATTATTTGTTTGGTTTGGGAGGCAGGGTGCTCAGGGGACCATAGACAGTGTTGAAGACTGAACTCAGTCTGGTCACATGCAATACAAATACAATACAAATACAATATAATACAAACTATATTATCTCTCTGAAACAACCTATCATTAAAAATTTTTTTTTTCATTTAGGCACTGTGGATTACAATGTTGATAATGATAAGATTCCAGTAGAACACATTTCTGCACATTTTTATTAAATTCCTTTGGAAGTGTTAGAAAGCCTCTCCATCCATGGTTCACAATGTTCTTCTTCTTTTTTTTTTTTAATCTACCTTGTATCTGCTATGCTAGATAAATCTTGCCCCAAGCCAAGGTGATGTTATGGAAAAGTATATTCCTCAAAATTGTGAGCCTGGCACCATGATTTGCTATCCAGGACAAAGTCAGTTTCTTAACATTGTCTCCCTAATTTAGTAACCAGACTGCCATGAGCCCTCCAGCTCCATCCCCACTTCCCAGACCCAGGGTTTTGCTCATAACTCTGTGGTTGTCAGTTTGAAGAGCTGTTCTCTACCAGTTTCTTTACTTTTCTCTCATAATGCAAAACCCTATCCTCTCCTATCCCACACATATCACAAAACCAGAAGAACAGAATGAAAGCAAATGGCACAGGTGGTAGTGTGAAGGACTCAGGTTCTAGAGTCAGACAATCCTGGGTTCTAGCCACAACCAGTTACTTGAAACTTATGACTTTGAGCAGCTTCATTCTACTCTATGAGCCTCAGTTTCTGTATCAACCTGGATATTTAAATAAGGCAAGATACAAGGCATTTAGAATGGTCCTAGCAAGTTTTCATACCTAACTCTCAGTAAAATGCAAGTACAAGGAATGTTCACAAGATTAGCAGTGCCGATGGGTGCTAATAGACTGTATTACCAAGTAGTTTCCTGTCCTCTACAGGAAATTCTTGTTACCTTGAGATAGACACTAAACTAAAACTTGATAAGCAGAATTCAAGATATTTACAGGCAGACAGGCCTCTGGAACAGACCTATGACCTCCTTAAAGCACCTTGATCTCTTTCAGTTCAACGATATTTAATGATATTTCTTCAAAGAAAGAGCTCTATGTAGCCACTTCCAAAAAGGGCAATGACTGGTTCCAACGTATCTTGTAAAGTCCCATGAATTTCATCTGTCCTCCGGCTGTCTGAAGAGTTACCAGTGACGTCAACCAGATGGCGGCCACCATTCACAACCCCCAGGCTGCTGAAAATGAAAGGGTCCCTGCTTTCTCTTCTGTGGTCACAGATGGAAAATTTGGAATCTCTGGGAGTGGGGAGAGTGGGGGAGGACTCAGTTGATAAAGGGAGGCAGCAAAAAGGGGAGGCAGCAGTGCCAGCGATTCATGCTTCTGTGATTGCCACGGACAGTGTGGGCATTGTTTCAGTGAATAGACGTGGTCTTACATGGCCCCCCATCTTATGAGCTGCCCAGAAGCTTTTCCACATTAATCATTCAAATTGACATGAGTAAATAACACCACATGCGGTCGTGATGACAGTTGTCTCTAGAATATAGTTCTCTCAAGGTACTCACGAATTTTGCTTTTAAAAAAAGGATCTATGAATGACTGTGGAAAGAAAAAAATTCTGCAGTCAGGAGAGTTGGCTATATTAAGAAAAGCAGGATAAAGAAAACCTGTACATGTATGTGCAGAGAGGCTGAGGGAGGGCAAGAAAGGTGATTTGTGCTTTCAGCCCAATGACACTTATGACTTTGTGGAGAAGTGGAAAAAAATTAATACCCCTTCAAGAGCACACATTTGCTTCATGTTGCACATACATGGAACTATGTCTATCATTAGTATTTTTTGTGCAAGACTGCTTGAACCAGATACAAGACTTCCAATGTTTGAAATACCAGTACAGATGCTCTCAATTTTATTTTCAAATAAAACTTTCTATTCAGCTTGTGTGTGTGTGTGACACTTTTTGAGATCCTTCTCCAGGTTTCTGGATACTATTGCATTTTAAATCTCAGAACGTAGGTTTCTCATTTGTTCCCCTTCCTACTAACTGAGCATATACACAGAAAGATTTTCTTGGCCACAACTTACTCAGGGTGACAAAGACTCCAAGTTGGCCTGAGAACCCAGGCTAGTGAACTTTGAGGGGGGGAGAAGCTGAGGGAAGCTCCATCCTGAGTATTGTTGGGTCCCTTTGGGGGAGCAAGTTCTTGGCTTCCTGTTGTTATATATGGGGCATATAGCATGGATGCAAAGGACTGAAAAAAGGATTCTTGAGCTTACTAGATTATTGCTGAAGAAATCAGACTTGATTTCTCCATCCTGGGCTGTAGGCATTCAAGAAAGAAAAAGTATTTGAATAATTAGTCAAAGGACTTCTTTTCCTGGATTCTGTTTTCCAGACCTTGCAGCCAATTTCTGCATTGTGCACAGCCTGTTCACAGTGTGCACCCTTAGGCTTGCAAATGGCACAGGACAGGGCTTTGTTTCAGAGGAGGATAGAAGGGCAACTGGGGTCAGAGTGGGGGTGAGCAGTCAGACCCAGAGTGAGACACAGCTTGGTTACAAGGAAAAGAAGAGAGGGATTGCGCTGACCTTTCACCTTTCCTGCCCCACCCTTTACCAGACAGTGTGGGCAGATATAAGTGTGACAGCATGCAGAAGTTCACACACAGCCCAGGCATGTCTGGCAAGAATCTTTGCACAGGCTTAGGGCTAGAGAAAAGTGGGTAGGGTGCTTGCCTTGCATGTAGCCAACCTGGGTTCCATCCCTGGAATCCCATATGGTTCCCTGAGCACCACCAGGAGAAATTCCTGAGCACAGAGCAAGGAGTCACCCCTGAGCATAGCCAGATATGGCCCAAGAACACCCCTCCCACCAAGCCTCACCCCCAATGCCAAAAGAAAAAAAGAGCATAGGCATAGGAAATCAACCTCTCTCCAGGGCCTGTGACCTCCAGTTGTTTACACAAATTACCTTATTACCCTGCCTTGGGAAGTCAAACAGAGTGATCCCACTGTTGCAGGAAGGTTGAGTATCAGCATCAGCTGTGGAATTGTTAAAACTAAGGCTGGAAGGGAGAGAGAAGACTCTAGCAATACCATGTGCCTTCTGAGAGTATAATTTGTTATAACTCATAATGGAGCCTTGGCAGAGAAGATATTGCCAAGTCTCCCCAGCTGATCCTTCCTTATTGAAAACCACTGGTTTAGATAGGGCAGTGAGCCAAGTCTTGACTTTTATTGTAAAGGCAGGCAATAAAAGTATCACCACCACCATGAGGAGATCTTTAGGAAGCCTCATAGGAAGCAAAGACATGAAGGCTACTGGAACTCTCTCCCTTGGATAATTTATAGTGTTTTCCAATGCGTAGTTTTCTTCTTTGCAAATTTATTGTCTTGTCTCTGGTCAGCGTCACCCACAAGTGGGTACATGATTGTTGACAGAGAATAGGGGATCCAATTCAGGAAACCCAAGTTAGGGCTGAGCCTTGTTTTGCCCAATGGTCTGTTTTAAAGTTTTCTCCATGTCTCTCTGCTTGCCTTGAGGTGTCATAAATCCCTTTGCTTCCTGTCCATTCAGGCACACATGGACAGATATTAAAGGATGACTAAGACAAGGAGATGCTGCCCGCCGCCCAGTGCCCATTCAGGATCCATTTCCCCTTCTTCCACTGATAAAACCCTAGTTTCTTTTTTGATATACAGGCAGGGAAGTCATCAGCAAAGTTCTAGTAAATGACATAAATAGCATTCCCAGGAAAGTTTTAACTTTCATAATGAGGCCATTCCTTATTCTTCTCTTCTTCTTTATCTCTCTCATCTTTTTTTTTTAAAAATTTTTGGCAAAGGGAGGCTTTGCAGGGATAATGTGTTGTCCAATGGTGTCAAAAATATTTTATAATCAGGAAGCAAAATTATTGTAGGTTTCATCATTAACCTTTCAGTTAATGATGGTAAAAGAGAAAATGAAAAGAAGCAGGGATTTCAGTGGCCTTGTCATAGAATCAAGACCTGTCTAATCTGAACTTTTCATTGTGTAATGTTCTAATCTCTGGTTAAATTACACAGAACTAGTCTACACTAATTGCTAATCTCTGCTTAAATGGCACATTCTTTTTTTTGAGATCATTTCACATATTAATCTACTCAAAAACATATATGCACTATGTTAAGCTCAGCTCTAGACAAAAAGAAGCCTCTGTGTTCTATCATGGAGCGTGCAATCTAGTAAAGAAGGAAAAATAAAAAAGGCTGAATGTGCTATAGTATTAATTGTAGGTGCTCATTAAAGCAAAAATAAAGCCAATTATGGAACATCTATGGTGGGGGTGGGGGAGATATGTGGAAGAGAGGTTATTAATTTAAGCAGGTAGCCAGAAATCTTCTATTGAGAAAGCAATCTTTGGATTTTATTAGACCTACAGAAGATGAGATAGCCAGCCTTGCCTGTGTTGGAGTGTTCCAAGAAAATGGCTTAAGGGGTAGTAGAGAAAATTGGAGATAATGGTGATGGGGAGGTGCAATATGGGTGGGATTGGTGTCAGTATATTGAATATCTGTAACAAATCATCATGAACAACTTTATAAAAAACCTAATTAATTAATTAATTTTAACTGAATCACTGTGAGCTTCAGTTCCAAAACTTTCATGTTTGAGTTTCAGTCACGATAGATCACCCGTCCCTCCACCAGTGTACATTTTCCATCAATGTCCCCAGTATCCCTCCTCCCCTCACCCCCCCACTCCATCACACCCTTTACCCTACCTTTATAGCAGACAAATTCCCTCTTACTCTCTCTCTACTTATGGGTATTATGGTTTGCAATACAGATAGTGAGATGCCATCATGTTTGGTCCTTTATCTAATTTCAGCATATGTCTCCCATCTCAAGCGATCCCTCCAAACATTATTGACTTAGTGATCCCTTCTCTATCCCAACTGCCTTCTCCCATTTTTTCAAAAGAAATAACATGAAGTGCTGAGACTCTGAGACAAGAGAGAGTAGTAGGTATGTTTAACTAAAAATAAAGAGATAAGGTGGGGATAATAGAAGGGTGTCAAAGTGAAGCAGAGAGAAATAAAGGAGCCATAAGATGTGAAATCTTGCAGGACTTTAACTTCTATTCTGGGAAGAGGGGGAACAATCAGAATTTGAAAAGAGGGATGGGATGGTCTGACAGTTTAGAAGGTTCTGGGGGTGTCATGTCAATAAATGAACAGAAGGAAGGAGGTGTCCAATGTAACCTAAAGAGAAATAATGGCAGCTCAGATAGCAGTGTCAGTAATGCTGTGGAGGAGAGTTGTTGGATCCTCAGATAACCCAATGCAAAGAATGTAAGATTTGATGATAGAGTGAGTGTGGGAGGAGGTGATAGAGAGGATTCATGGAGTTCTCCAGGTGATTGGAACTACACAAATGGGAGTGTGTAGGTGTCTGAGAGGCTCTGTAGGTGTTATAATTGGGGGAAGTGGGGAATGGCAATAACAACTTTAACAGATAGCTCCACTTTCATCTCCCCAAGAAAATACCTAGGAAGATAAAGTCTGCCATGATCACTTGTAGGCCATATATGATAGTGTCCCACACAGATGCTAAGCTCATTTGAGATCATTTAATCTGCATGAAATGGGGCTTGATTCCCACCACCTGAGTCATTAGAGAGGCATGGTCTTAGGCAGAGGCATGGCATTGCTCTTTACAAGAAAAAGAAAGTCAGTCTTCACTGCCACTCAATTTTCCAGATTCATCTACCACTTTGCGGCCACGTGACACATTATAACACACTTAATACCCATCTTCCAGGATTGCTGCACCATATTTGATAGGGTTCAAATATGGTTTGAACCATGGGAACACCTACAAGGGCGATTAGAGGCCACCCCAAAAGTCTCTATCCCTCTTGGAGAGCCTGGTAAGCTACTGAGAGTATTCTGCCTGCACGGCCGAGCCTAGCAAGCTATCCATTGTGTATTTGACATGCCAAAACCAATAATTACAATGGGTCTCATTCCCCTGACCCTGAAGGAGTCACCAATATGGCAGTGTTGAGAAGGATGAGGAAGGAGAGGCTGATAAAATCTCAAGGCTGAACTAGGCTGCCAAAATGAAGAAAGACAAAAATGATTCTCTGTACTTTCAATGCACATATGCTGGCATCAGATGCATCCATCAAGGACCTAATGGTACAAGCGCTAAAGATCAAGTACAACATCATTGGTCTGACTGAGACAAGAAGGCATCAATCACACCATGCTGTTTTCAACACTGGAGAAGAATTGTTCCTTGAAACATGTGAAAAAAGAGGCATTGGAGGCATCGGTGTCCTTGTGAACACAAAGTTGGCCATGAGCATTGATTCATTTGAATGGCTAACTACCCGAATCAGACAATTATACTTGAATAGATGTGGCTCACTGCCGGCAGTTTCTATCTTTGTTGTCTACGCACCAACATCCAATTATGATGAAGGAGAAATTGAGAAGTTCTACATGGAGCTGGAGAAGTTGTATAAAGAAGACCACACCTTCTACAAGATCATTGTGGGTGATTTTAATGCCAAGATAGGACCAAGAAGATCAGCCAAAGAACTCCACGTCGGGACCCATGGCCTAGAATGGAACAAACAGGGTGAGAGACTGTCTGAGTTCATCATGTCGACCAAGACCATCCGTGGTAACTAACAGTTCCAGAAGGCTGAATCTAAGCGTTGGACATGGGAGTCTCTCGGTGGACGGTTCCACAACGAAATAGACCATATCATATTAAATTGACGGTTTTGCCTGACCGATATCGCTGTTGTCCCAAAATTCCAAATGGGATCGGACCACCGTCTCCTTTGTGCAGAATTCTACTTCACAAAGCGGGGAGAAAGGGGTGCAAAGTTTAAGAAGAGAACTCCCAGAACGACCATTAACTGGGAGCTCTTTGGCACTATTAATGCAACATGGGAAGATGCCGTTGATGACAACATTGATGAGGAATACGATCCACTGGTTCAGCACCTCCATGATTGTGCGAGGAATGCCAAGAGAGAGATAGTCACAAAAAACGCCTGTCTTCAAAAACTCTTGAGCTTATTTGCCAATGTGGTTTGGCGCATACCTCAGGTAACCACAAGCGAATGTCCGAGCTTGCAAAGCAGTGCAGAGACATGATAAAGGAAGACCTCAAAGAGAGAAGAGCAGAAGTGCTGGTAGATATGGCAGAAGCCGGGAAAAGCATTCGTAATGCCTGCTTGTCCTTCACCAACTACAAGACCAAGATGACTGCCCTCCAACGTCCTGATCTGATGTGATTGGCATTCACGAATCTTCCAGAAGAACAATGGAGAAGATTATTCATGACTTCTACTCAGATCTCTTTGATAGCCATATCCATCTGCCCACATACCAAATTCCGCAGGATGGATATGTCGTTCCCAATGTTCTCCCTTTCGAAATTCGACATGCCATTTTGTCGGTAAACAAAGGAACAGCACCTGACCCAGACAATATCAGACCTGAACACCTGAAGAACCTGCCATCAGTACTCATCAATGTGCTGGCTTGGCTCTTCACACGCTACCTGTCTGAATGCAAGTTTCCATTCCAAAGGAAAACCAGCAGGACTGTACTACTGTTCAAGAAGGGAGACATCCACGATATTGGCAACTATAGCCCGATCTTCCTATTGTCTGTCATCCACAAGCTGTTCACTTGAGTCATCCTGAATAGGATCGGCAGAACACTAGATGAAGGACAACCATGCGAGCAAGCCGGGTTCTGAAAAGAATTCAGCACCATCGACCATATCCACACGATAACCAAGTTCTTTGAGGGTTTCTCGGGAGTTCAAGATGCTGCTCTGTCTAATGTTCATTGATTTAAAGAAGCCTTTGATTCTGTTGAAATGGAAGCAGTCATCGAAGCCCTAGTCAATCAGGGCATTCAAACTCAATACATCAGGATCCTCTGTTAGCTGTTTTATGGATTCACTATCAGGATCTCACCATTCTACAAAGAATGAACATCAATATCAAGAGAGGGGTTTGGCAGGGTGATACCATTTCACCAAAACTCTTCAGTGCCACTCTCGAGAACGTCATCAAACAACTTGAATGGGAAAGAATGGGAGTGAAGATAGATGGTCAGCAACTACACCACCTCTGCTTTGCTGATAACATCATTGTAATAACACTGAACATTAGCCAAGCGGCACAAATGCTGGCCAACTTCGATTGTGACTGTGGCAAGGTTAAACTATAGCTGAATCTCACGAAGACAATTTTCATGAGAAACAGTATTGTTCCTGATGTTCTATTTGCTCTCAATGGAACGACCATCTCTAAATGCAACAGTTATGTGTCCCTAGGTCAAGAAGTCAACATGAGGAATGACCTGACACCTAAGTTGCGCAGGAGGAAGAGAGGGGCTTGGAATGCCTTCAAAAGCATAGAAGAAATAGCTAAGAGAACAAAGAACCTCCAGCTCCATGCACATCTCTTCGATTCCACTGTTCTTCCTGCATTAACATATGCCTCAGAGACCTGGGCCCTACGAAAACAGGATGAAAATGCTATTTGGGTCTCCCAAAGAGGAATCGAAAGAGCTATGCTTGGAGTATCATGTTTCACTCAAATGAGAGAAAGAATCCAGAGTTCCAACCTCCATTGACCATCAAGAATCAGGGACGCTGTCTCGTTTGCCAAGGCGTCGAAAGTCAGATGGGCTGGACACGTAATGAGATTTGGAGACAACTGCTGGACTAGAGCCATTACCGACTGGATTCCACGAGATGTCAAAAGACCACGTGGCCGCCCACCTACCAGATGGTCAGACTTCTTCATCAAGACCCTGAATGATCAGTTTGAGGCTCTTCGTGTTCCTAGAACGAACACACACCACTGGGCTACACTAGCACACGACAGGGACAAATGGAGACATTACTGGTGCCTGCTCGAACAAATTGATGATTAACGTGAAGTCAAGTGATCAAGTGATCATCTACCTTTCAGAAAAAACTTTCAGTATACAAATAGTGAAGTAGGTTTTATTTAGTAGAATCAGGAAAGGAGAAAGGGATGGGGAGAAAGTAACATTTTAATGAGAGAATGCAGGCACCTTCAGTACTGAGAGAATTGGCATACCCCATAAAATAAAAGAAAGGACTACAAATTCAAAGTTGAGATGCAGGTGACCCAAGGATGGGCATTCAATTGGTTTGATTTGCAAAGTTGGCTTAACATGTTTTTTGTTTTTTTTGTTTGTTTTTTCAAATTACTCCTTCTCGGAGGTTTCTGTAGAGGTAAGGGTAAGGGTATTCTCAAGAAGAGTTTTGAAATTTTGGTGGTTTTATTTAATATTCTGTCTCTTTTTTTTCTTATTTTTTTTGGGGGGGGCATACTTGGCTATGCTCAGGTGTCACCTCTGGCTCTGTGCTCTGGGATCACTTCAAGATCACATGCTGTGCCAGAGGTCCAACCAGGGTCAATAATGTGCAAGACAAGGCCAGTGCCTTAATCCCTGTAATACAGTGCAGGTACCTTATTTCACATTATTATTACTATTGAAGGCTCTCCTTGCCTCAAGGAGGTCGAGTCTTTTCTAGACCAGTGCTGGTGACAATGCCTTATCAAGTCTCCATTCTTGTATCACAAAAAGAGTTTGGCTTTCAAGTTTGGGGGTTATTTTAGTGCAATTTCTTTAAATCACATCTCGTTATAAAAGTCATTGCCAAGGGTCTCCTCTCTACTTGGCAGCTTCATATCAATGGGTAGCAAGAGGCAGATGGAGGAACGGGTTTGGCTGGCAGAGAACCAGGTGGTGCAGGCTCTGTCATGGAGAAGCTAGATAAGCTAGAGGAGGTGCTCATACCTCACTCGGCCCTGATGCCTTCTCTGCTTCTTTTCCAGTGAAATTGGTTCTTCCATGTTCACAACTCTGGTCCATCAGTGATGCTGGAGCTTCTGAAAGTGCTAAAATCAAGAGTCTGTTCCCTCTTTATGTGCTACTTAGTAATGCAAGAAAATGAGCCAAGCAAACACTTTAGCAATGTTTTCAATTAAAAGAATGGAAAAAGCTTCTGTTTGTTCAAGGTTTCCCAATGAGGTCATGTTTTCTAAATTTTATAAAAAAAATTAGTGCAAGGACTTTTTTCCTTCGGAGAGGAAGGAACTCAGGAGAGCGGTCAATCAGCAACTAATTGGACACAAATGATGACACTTGTCATTTCCTGATTCTCCACTAAATCCCCCCAAATCTCTCTAATTTATAGTTAAAGTAACTGAATCTCAGAGAGTTCAGACACACAAAAAAGTTCATCCATTTAGAAACCAATAGATGAAAATTTTAATTCTAATATTCAGACTTCATGTTTTTAATGCTCCAGCTCCTGAATGTATGTGCGTAGGGCCCATAAGTTTGATCCTTGAAACTGAAACAAAACTAAAAACAAACAAGACTCTAAATTTAATTTTTTATTTCTTGTCATGTGGACTACCATTTATCCATATGTGTCCCAAGTTAAGTTGGATTTGGTGATCAGCAATAAGATCAAAATAAATTTGAATGGGTATGAGCATACCTTTGCGTATGTCAGTCATACACACAAAACCTCAGTTTTTCTGTGATTCCAGTCAACAAATTGTGATTCAAATGAATGTGGACTGATTGGGTGAAAAAAGGTAGATTAAGAATGTAATCTAAATAATTTTCTTCATATAGGGGCCACCATTCTGTGCTCTTAGATAGATTTACCAAACTCTTGGTGAATAGTCCCCACATGAAGCTATTTTCCAGTCCCCTACATTTCTTACAATTTTCGTGTGCCCAGAACAAGTCTTGGACCATACCTCTCCTTCTTCTTTTAAGCACCCCTCTGTCCTTGCAGCCTGAGTTATGAGAGATTTTACTCCAGGTTGTCTTCGAAGGACTTCAGCTTTACTTTTTCATACCTATGTTAGCCCCAAACATACCTCAATAGCCTCTATTTTATCCTTTTATTTTCCATAGCCCCTTTGTGAAAAATGGAAGGGAGAGAAAATACCATACCCTGCTTGTGTGGCAAGGAAAAGTAGAGATTCTTTCCTTGTTTACCTAATTCTCCAAAATCTCATCCCACCACCGAACTTGCTGGTTTACTCTTTCTTTGTCATGATCATTTTCAGAGATTGCTGCCATTTGAGTGAAAGAATCCCACCTGTAAAGAATCCTGACTGTTGATAAACCCCTGATGGGTGTTTGAGTGAAAAGGGGAGGAGGAGCTGTAAACCTTCCAACAAGGAACTTTCTGAGTGCCAGGCAGTTTTGTAGAGGGAATTTTACTCAAAATGCACCATAAGTGTTTAAAATACAATAAGGGTTAGAAATAACAAAAGGCAGATGTTGGTTTGTTTTGTGAGAAACAGAATTAGAAAATGAGTTGTTCATGGACCCTGCAAGCATAATTTGAGACATAAATACAAAATGCTGACTTCCAGCCGTCAGGGTACCCAGGACACTCTCTGGAATTGGGTTATTTTGCACTGCAAAATATTGCACCCTCTGAACATTTCGAGTTACTGAAGGGAGTGAGTTATTATTTCTCCAAGTTCATTCCAAAATAGTCACAACTACATGAATTTCAAGAAACAAAGATCATTTTGAAGATGGTGTCAACAATTGTTCTAAGTGTTGTCTTACGGACAAATTTTTCTTGTGGGAAAAATTCCTGACTTCCCTTTAGCTTCTTTAACATTCTCCCTCTGGGCAGCACAAAGCAGTGGAACACACACTGGACATGGGGTCAGGATCCCACTCTGCTCCCTTATGCCAGCTATTTATCCCAGGGAGCCTAGTCTGGCCTCTTGTGCCTTTCTTTGTAGGAGGGAGGATATGGGGAAAGGATTTTTTCTTAAATTAATTTCAAGCATCTCTATAGGCTTCACTTTTTCATGGGCCACTATATTTGCCTTTATTAATTATGCTAAGCTTTTCTCTTCTGTCAATGAGGATTAAAAATAAAAGAAAAATTGAAGTAAAGCCTTATAACTGCTCAGTTTTGAATGGTCTCACATTAAGCTCTTAGATTTCTTTGTGTGTGTGTGTGTGTGTGTGAAGTTGAGTAGGTAGGTTGGGTTGTACCCAGAGATATTTAGGGAATTATTCTGTCTCTGTGCTCAGGGATCACCCCTGGCAAGCTTGGAGGACTATACGGGATGTTGGAAATTGAACTCAGCCACAGTACAGAGCCCTACTCACTGTACTATCGCTCCAGTCCAGCACTTGAATTTTTTTCAGGAAATTTTTATGAAGTAAAACTAGAAATCCTCTAGGACTCATCATGGTGTTTTCTACTCAGTGGAATCATTTAAAAATAGCTTATTGATGGGGCAGCTTGTATATCTCCAGATATACAGTAAAGTAAAAGTAAAGATGTATATATACTCCATATATAAAATATATGGAGTATATATACACTCCATACATATATGTGTGTATATATACATACATATATACAGTGTAATTGGGACTACATATACAAATATGAATTAGTACCAAATGTCTTGCTTTTCTTGATTATGTGGGACTTGGGAATAAGTTCAGCATGGAAACTCCCTGATTTTCATCTGTCTTTTGGAATCTGCTGCATCATGTTCAGTCATTTCTGCAACTGACATTTCCAAGGTCTGCCCCTGTCACCAGAGAGGCCTCCACACAGGCTACTTTTCTCCATTTCAACTGGAAACAAACTGCAATTGGCAAGAACTTAGGGGCAGGTGGGCATGGCTTCCTTTTGCTTCATCTGCACCCCAAGGGAAAATGGGAAAATTCATGAGACAAGTTATGTTATTTATTTGCTTAAGAACTTCCCTTCTGCCATTTCTGCCATATGGTTTATGTTTTCCTTCTGAATTGGTGCTTTTACAGTACAAAACTGCCTTTGTTGAGAGGCAGTAACAGGTGTGTTTTGAGAACGCAAGCAAGCATCGAGAGTGGGAGAGACTGCATCTGTGTGTGAGAACCTGGAGGGCAGAGTGTGACTTTTGTGTGTGCAGGTGTCTGTGGAGTTTATGGCATGAAGACCAATGTACATGATGAATTCCTCAGGAGACTATATTCACAGAATATTTAAGAGCTCTTGGCTGAGAAATCTCTGCGCCATCTGTGAACACATCCCTTTCAGAGAGATTCTGCAAAACCACCTTTAATTCTTAAGATAGACAAGCAAATTCATTCCAGCAAAGTCTTTCAGGAGAAGTACTAGGTCCACAGAAGAAGCTAACTCAGTAATGTTCACTTTTTCTTGTTTTTCTCCCCTAGTAGTGTATTAGACAAAGCATGGGCTTCAGGTCAGAAGAACAGATTAGGATTTCAGCCTAGTATTCCTTTGTGTAGGGATTTTGGATGCTTTATTGAATTTCCCCAAGTCCCAATTTCCTTACCCATCAGTGCTGCATAACAATGCCTGACTCACAGTGACTGGGAATTCATTTGTAGAGTTGCTTTACTCAGTGCTTGGTGTATAGTAGCTACTCAGTCATATTGGTTCCTATTCCACAAATGTACTTCTCTGACCAGATTAAGAAGACATGGGGAAAATTCTTTCCATATGTTTAGGTAAATAATTGACAAGATTCAAATTGCCTTCTAATTTGCCAACAGGGGTTTTGACCTCTTGTCCTTTGGCATGATCAAGTTGCTTAAGATGTTGCAGCTGCACGTGTTGGCTTTAAGCTCATCTCCATAGAACACTGGAACAACTGTGCACTGCTTTTCAGATGCAAAAGCCCTCCCTCTGCCCTGCTTCCAGCAGGCCCTGACCTCCAACTTGTTTTCATGGGCTAGGGTTGGAGCTGTGTCCTGTCTCACAAATATCTCTGGACAAATTCCCATTGTGTCCAGTGGCACATGGGGTGAACTGTTGCCAAGAATACACTTCATGGCAGTGAGACCACACACAACAGAAGTATCTTTGGAAGAAATAGGAAACCATTGTTTCACCCACTCTATGAACTCAGCAGTTCAAGTAGGCTCAAGTATAAAAGGAAGACTAGATCGGAGGAGATAGCTCAAAAGGCAAGTGAATATTCTTTCCATGTGGGAGGTCTGGATTGATCCTGAACCACATTGTACCCTGAACGTCTCAGGGAGAGACCCCAAGCCCCAGCATGGCCACTCTCCTAGACTAGCCCCTGAGTACTACTCATGTGGCCCCCCAAACAAAAATAATACAGAAGCAAATAAAAGAAATACTTGCTCTATGATTTTCAAGAGTGATAACAGCATTGCAGAAAGAGAATGAGTTTAGGAGTCAGAGACAAAATGCCTCTATGATGCAAAAGTAAAACAAGAGCAAAAGCAAAACTAAACCGAACCAAACCAAATCAAGTGTAACTCCTGGACTTATTATTCAAAACATCATGTTATGTTGAGAATCTGTTAGGAAATCATCTCGTACTGTGACTGGTACAAAGTAAATTATCAACGAATAACTTCACTAAGTTCTTGAAAGAGAATTCTGTTAGAAACCTATTTGAATATTTTTCTGTTGGTAAGGATTAACTGGCCTCCAAAGAGAAATAACTCCATGCTTATAACCGGAGAAACAAAGACATTAAGAGAAAAGTATGTTTACTTCCTATTCTAAGAAATAATTATAAACCACCATTTCCTAACTTAGTATGCCAACAGCATGCTTGACTTGCTCCTTAAATTGTTTTTATGGCTTGACAGAGTAGATACTTTGTATAGTCTCCCCAATTCAAGCATACTTTCCAGTCATTCAAAGTTTTCAGGGATAAGAATCGCAATTCATAGATCCCTACCATTTTTATTTCATCTATGAAATATATTGTACTTGGTTGCATAACTAGACACTTAGATTAAAATAGAGTTGATATATAGTAAAGTAAAGTAAAGTAAAGGCCCTCCCGTTGATCATCGATTTGCTCGAGCGGGCCCAGTAACGTCTCCATTGGAGACTTTGTTGTTACTGTGTCTGGCATATCGAATACGTCACGGGGAGCTTGCCAGGCTCTGCCGTGCGGGTGAGATACTCTCGGTAGCTTGCCGGGCTCTCCGAGAGGGGCGGAGGAATCGAACTCGGGTCGGTCATGTTGGCTGCATGCAAGGCAAACGCCCTACCGCTGTGCTATATAGTTCATGCTATCTTATACTGGATTTCCTCAAAACAGATTCCTAAGCAAAGATTTTCATACAACAGATCTGCATACAATAGATTGTATCCTCTAAAATAATAAGAAAGGGAAAAGCAGAAAGTAAAAGAAGGAAGAGGACCAGAGAAAATTTGAAAAAATTGAAATGCAGTGTAGTAGCAGAGAGACCTTGTCCGGTTCCTAACAGGGTTCTCTGGCACTAGAGAGAGAATTTAGAGGTGCCTCTAAAAGAAGCATATCAGCCCAGTATATTACATCCTTTGTTAGTAATTGTAGGGGCTTCGCTCAGTGAAAAGGCACACCTTAGACAAGGCAGCTTTACCTGTTGGTCAAGAACATTTCCCAGAGATGGGCACAGCCACCAGTCAACTCTCCCGGCAACTGGGAAAATGATGGTCTGAATAGAAAGGGAAATGTGGATAATCAGAGATCAATCCTTAAAACCCACAACGAAGCACAAAAAAGCACTGTTCATTTTAGATTTACTTTCTTGTACTATATTTAGCCCCTCTCTTGAGGATCCTGACCAGCCTCATTTATTGGGAAAATATAAGAAAGGTTGGTCAAAAGAGCCATGTATGTGACCAGTCATAAGGTCATAGTTGACATACATCATTCATCTCCTTTTTCTACTACTCTCAGTTATTACTCCTGTTGATCATACTCTGGATGGGTAGGGGGTGACAAATACCCAATCCCTGAAAATCTCACTCTTTGACCAGCAAGCTTTTTTGATCCTTTATCATTAAATTTTTATAATGTCATACCAAAGGATGCCAACTTGTCACTTACCAGAATGCCAGTATCGTCATTTATTGTATCCTTTGAGGAATAGATATCTCCTCTTGGTAATGAGGGTCAACCATTCCTATTGACATATTGATTTTTTCCTTGAATGCTGTTATATGGCATAAGGAGCTACAAGTCTCAAGGTGCAGGAATGGAGAGCACAAACAGTCCCCTGGTGGATCACTCAGAGTACTGGTAGTTTGGGCTAGTCCATCTACCCCTTAGTTTGTTAGACTATATATTCTTTCTATGGGGCGGTAACATAACACCATAAAATATTGTTGGTTGGGTGTATTATGTTTTAGATGACAGCTAGCAATAAGGGACTTACTACATGGTCACCGGTGTGCAGTGAGAGATTGCAGCACAAAAGTGGTAGACTACATGGGGACTGGGGTCTGTTTATTGGTACCAATTCCAAACACACTGCTCCTAAGACTAGATAGCTGGTAGATAACCAACCATATGACTTACTTGGCGGACCTGAACAGATAGGGATCTTGAATCAGATGGTCATCTGAAGACCATGGTCAGAGATCAGTATCATACTAAGATTTGTTTTTCAAATGAAATATAATTTCATGATGTGGGTATTTATTGCCTTACTAAATATCCATATCATGATCTCCCTTAAGGGATCATAAACTTACCATAAACCCCACCATGTATCTGCTTCCTCCACAAATTTTTCTGTCCTCATACCCTAGTTTTTCCCAAGAAGTTACAGTGTCTATTGAAATCTATTCTAGCTGAAACTATTACATAGCTTGCTTCTTTGCTCCATTTTTGCTCTCCAACCCTTAAAAGAAAATGTTCTTGTCATTTGATAAATGGATTGGGGAGGGTTCTGCCAATGTGAAATTTGCTAAAACCTCAACTGGAGGCATTATATCAGAAACTGTGTTTCCTTCATAGTGATGGTGAGTATTATAAGCAACAGCTTTTCCTTTATTTAGGAATTAATGACCTAGCATGTCTCAAACTCATAAAATGTGTACTGATGAGAAACTCTTTAAACTTTATACAGCTATCTTTTGTCCTCAGAAGCTGTGTTTCTCGCGCAGGTCATATTGTTTCACTGGGGACTCCACAATATCCCAAGGGGTCCTCAGGTGAAAACTGCATAAAGTGTCACAGCATGAGATAGGGGGCCAACCAGTATAACAGGGAGGATCTCAGGAAGGAAACAAGGTTAGAAGGGGGGCATAGTTGGAAAATGGTTGAGAAACACTATTCTAGAGCTCAATGGCTTACCAAAGTTTCCAAAGTATTTGTCTTGGCATTACCACTGACTCCAGATGTGAAATTTTATATTTATGATCTTGGCAGAAAAAGGAAAGAAATATCAGAGTTTTTTTTATTTGTCATTCCCTACTCTGAAAATTCTAACCTCACAGGTCCAGAAACTAGTTTGGAAGATTTGCCAACTACTAAATTTGTCTATTCAAAACATTCACTCACATATCAATGAAATGACCATTGGTTGGATCTGTGGACTCAGTATATTCAGTATGATCCAGCCTGTGCCAAAATGACATTATTATTGGCTTTCATATCTAACAGAAATCTAACAAAGGGGCCATGTTTATTCATGTCTCCAGTTAGCTATCAAAGTAACTTTGGAGTTCATGTCTACTAGTCCTCAAAATTTCTGAGTATTTTCTTTTCTCTACTATACAGTTATCCAGCAATTGGCTATACGTTCTTTGGGGAGAGAATGGGGCATCATTACCATATACAATCTATCTTATTTCTGATGTTTTATTTTCACTGTAGTCAGTGTATTTCAGTTCTGAGAATCAGTTCATGAATAGAAACTGAGCAAACAGTCATGTCTACCTATTGGAACTATTTCTCTAAGTGTCTGAATCACAACTCCCCTAAAAAAGAATTTCTTTAGGTGGTTTAATTAATAATGTGTTGGCTGCCTATTACTCTTGGTCCCAAGAATACCATACTTCATTAATTATCTCCATAGCTCTCTCCATGTCAGCTGCCTGCCTGGCTTCCACTCCAACTTGGATTTCATTACAATGTTGTACGCACTTAGTTATAATGGGAAGAGAAGCTAAACTAAGATAGAATAACAATAGAGGCACCAGCTTATTCTTTGTGATGGCTCTTTGCAGTTGTCTCTAACTGAAGCAAAAAACTGGGTATTTGTACTCCTACAGAAGCCAGTCAGTGGTGTGGAAAGCATACTTTGGGCTAGACAACTTCCGATGGCTGAGGGAAATTCCTAGTGGTGAGCTGCAGCCAACATTGCTGGCACTGGGTAACCATGGTTCAGGACCATGCCTTAGTTCTAAAAAGAGTTTCTGTGTAAAAAACACAGTATGGTATTCAGTACATATGGGGAGAGGTAGATCTACATGATAGGTATATCATAATAGTTTACCTATGTGGACCATAGTGAGAGCAGTATGGCACCATGAAGTGTAGCAACAGTTCCTTAACTCTACCCTTGGTTATAGAAGAAGCAGCATTTCCCTTAACTTTACAGTTCTGTGGCAGTGTTTTATATTTTCATTTTGTTTTAAGGCTATACAAAGCCATGTTCTGTGTGGTGCTTGGGGACCATGTCAAGGATTGAACTTGATCCTACTGCACACAAAACCATTGAGCATGCTCCCTCTACTACTTTGTGGCATTGTTTTAAGACATATTCTAAAACTTAGACCAGTGTCTATTTCTTTAGCACTTATAATGATGATACAAATTATCAGTACCTCTAAATAAATCCCTTGTGACTTAAGCTATTGAGAAGATTCTATTCTGTCAACTATGAACTTTGAACAAAGTTAGCTTTTATTCGGTTGGCATCTGTTCTTATTAGAGTACCATGGTGTACTGGTCATCATATAAATTGAATTTTTCCACAAACCTTCACCAATTTCCAAAAAGTGTGTGCCTATAGTAATTGCTTATTTAGAAAAAAAGCAAAGGATAGGCAAGGAGACATTTCTTTGGAAAAAGTTTCTATTTTAATATTTCATCAAGCTGTGTTATAAGAAATAATGCATTCTTATAGCTGTAATGTCACTTAAGGGTCTCAGTGCTTTAGGAAATAGGCTAACTGGCCAGTGCCTATCAATCACTTGATCATTTGACATCCTGTTACTCATCAATTTGTTCGAGCGAGCGCCAGTAACGTCTCCATTTGTTCCTGTCGCGTGCCAGTGCAGCCCAATGGCGTCTGCTTTTCTAGGAACACGAAGAGCCTCAAACCGATCCTTCAGAGTCTTGACGAAGAAGTCTGAACATCTTGTAGGTGGGCAGCCACACAATCTTTTGACATCCTGTCGAATCCAGTCAGTAACAGCTCTAGTCCAGCGGTCATCTCCAAATCTCATTATGTGTCCAGCCCATCTGATTTTTGACATCCTGGCAAACTAGACAGTGCCTCTGATTCTTGATCGTCGAAGGATGTCGGAACTCCAGATTCTTTCTCTCATCTGAGTGAAATGTGATACTCCAAGTATAGCTCTTTCGATTCCTCTTTGAGAGACCTGAATAGCGTTCTCATCCTGTTTTCGTAGGGCCCAGGTCTCTGAGGCGTATGTTAATGCAGGAAGAACAGTGGAATAGAAGAGATGTGCCCAGAGCCAGAGGTTCTTTGTCCTCTAAGCTATTTCTTCGACGCTCTTGAAGGCATTCCAAGCTGCTCTCTTCCTTCTGCACAACTCAAGTGCCAGGTCATTCATCATGTTGACTTCTAGATCTAGCTACACATAACTATTGCATTCGTAGCTGTTCGTTCCGTTGAGAGCAAATGGAACATCAGGAACGAGACTGTTTCTCATAAACATTGTCTTCATGAGATTCAGCTGTAGTCCAACCTTTCCACAGTCACGGTCAAAGTCTGCCAGCATTTGTGCCACTTGGCTAATGTTTGGTGTTATTAGAACGATGTCATCAGCAAAGCAGAGGTGGTGTAGTTGCTGACCATCTATCTTCACTCCCATTCCTTCCCATTCCAGTTGTCAAGGGTCTATCAATATTTAATCTACACTTAAAGATACTGCCTTCTTATACATTATCATTTTTATAATATAGTTAGAATTTACAAAAGATCCTGTAAGTTTATATACCTGTAAGCAATTGTTATTATTGAGCAAAATTTCTTACCAAGCCTTTGCAAGGCAGTTGGCCTCTTGTGTGTTCATCACCGGTATTCTTGATTCCTTTCAGATCCCTGGTTATTTGGAGCCAGGGGAGCAAGAGGTACCAAAGCACTCATAGAAAATAGTATGCTACTTTGCTTTAAGATATAGTCATTTTTATGGGCGGTTAATTGGAGTTTATAACATAAAATATAGCAATTGCAATGCTGAATTCTCATAGAAAAATGCCTTGGGAGAGGTTGGGCTCCAACTATCATTTTAAGGTAGCTGCTAATTCCCTTCTTTTAGAGTCCTTTGTGAAAATCCATATCTTTTTCTCTAGTTCCCTCAGATTAATATCATGTAATATGCATTATACATAAGTAGATTTATGGAGAGGCACACAGTTAGAATCTGCAGAGAATCTTGAACAGTTTGAACCAAAAGGAAGATTGTAGCATTTTCTCAAATGAAAAGGTGTTTGTTGCGAGATACGTTGTGAGGCAGAACTGGAGGTAGCTAGGGGTGAGGATCAGATGGAGCCTGGGGACTTGACCGGAAAGGGGACAATAGTAGGCGGCTCCTCCCCCTGGAAGTTCCCTTTGAACTTCCCAGCAACAGTCCCCTCCTGTCTGATAAATGTGAGCTCAGTAAAGCAATGTCAGGGGATGGTTGAGCTAATGAGGCTCCAGCCAAAAGAAATATTTTTTAAATGAAGGAGTACTGCTATTTATTCAGCCATTGAATTAAGCTGACTGATTTGGGCATGAACTCCACATTACTTTTTTTTAATCAGAATATTAATTTTGTTATTTATTATTATTTTAATCACTGTGAGATACAGTCACAAAGATTTTATGTTTGAGTTTCAGTCATAAAATGATCAATCACCCAACCCTCCACCAGTGTACATTTTCCACCACCAAGAACCACAGTATCCCCCACCCCAACCATCCCCCTGCCTCTACGGCAGACAATCTCCCCCATATTCTCTTTTGTATTGCTTGTTATGAATAGCATAAGATGTCGCGTGGTTGTGATAGCAACTTTGTGCTCCTGGAACTCCAAAATTCCAGATAGTTGGGTCTGGAGAAATCTTTACAGTGAGCTGCACAGTTCAGAGATTCCTTTGTGTGTCTCTGGATCATGGCTATTAAAGAGTTTAAGTAGTAGCCAGAGGCAGTATGTGGGCGTGACCTCCAGAGTCCCAAGGGGACGGAGGGATGAGGGAGGGATGAGAAGGATTTGCTGATCCCCTATCCATTGAGGCCTGGAGTTTGCCATCACTGAACCCGCATACCTGCACTTCTCATTGGGTTCTGGAAGTTGGTGGGGTTTTTAAGGGCAGGTGGAGGGATGAGGCCTGCCCCCATCTGAGGCACCCTGGTGAAGTCAGGATGGCTTAAAGTCTGGAGGCATCTCTGCAGTGATCTGCTCAGTTTGGAGATTCTTTTGTGTGTCTCTGGATCATGGATAGACTGGTCCTTCTCATCCCCCTATCCACATGGGACCCTGGAGGTCACGCAAACAAACTGCCCCCGCCTGCTACTTAAGCTCCTCAACGGCCATGAAGAAAGGAATCTGAGCAGCTCAATGCAGAGATTCCTCCAAACTTTAAGCCAGGCTGATTTCACGGGGTGCCTCAGATGCGAGAAGGTGTCATTCCTCCTCCTGCCCCTAAAAAACTCCAGTGACTGCCGACTTCCAGAACCTAATGAGAAGTGCAGGTACTCAAGTTCAGTGACAGCAAACTTCAGGCCTCAAGGGATAGGGGATGGCCTGGTACCTCTCATCCTGCCAAAAGAATTAACATCCTGTTTTACCTTGTTCTTAATCTGTGCAAGTGCGTTCTTTACTTTGGGCAAGAGTGTTCTAGAAGTGCACCTAAGATGTTTGCTTAATCTCTTAGAATTTATAAGGTTGACCCTGCTTGCAATAAATAAGTGGTCTATTCGAAGTGCTGCCAGAGTGCACTCTCTTGAGCCTGTGTACTCAACCCCACACCCTCTCCAGCCCTACCCCAGGCTGCTTGCCTCATCAGTGATGATGCTCAAGGAGCTGAGCACTCTCTGTCAGCCCGGTGATTCCTGAGTGTTAAAAGAGACAGTTTGTAAAACTCTTGTAAGCTTTATAGCTGTTTTCTAAATTCATCTGAAGATGTGTTTGAAAGATACCAGGGCTTCTAGTGAGATTTTCAAGTGTACAGACCTGTTAAATCACATTTTCCACAAAATAAAAGCCCGAGAAGCTGTGCATTGAGCAAATGTCCATGGTGATTCTTACCACAAAGTTTATGAAACAAAATCCTTCACAAGAGCTTTCCCTCAGCCTGACCACTATCCATATGATAACAAAAGTTTTTAAAAAATGACCTGCAGAGGCAATCACTTGGTTATTGTTATATCTGGACCTGCAGAGGGAATCACTCAGTTGTTATTGTTATATCTGGACCTGCTGTATAAAATAATTGGATATGCATTAACTGTTGAGCTGGCCTATATATTCAAACTCACCAAGGGAGCTAATGTCAGTGTGGGTTTTTATTTTTATTGGGGCTATACAATAAAGCAAGGTGAACTGAGAGAAAGTGAGCTTTAAAACAAGTATCCTGTGTTATTAAAACTCATCTGGCCTTTTTCTCCAATGAAAATTAATTCTGTGGAACACGTACTATCAAGCTGTCATTTTTGCTGTACAGGGCAGAGAAAAGTATAGCTTGACAGTAATGAATGATTATATTATGCAATTGCCTAACTATGAATCTTCAGCAAAAATGAAATGACATGAGGATTTTCAATATTGGCTTTAAACTCAGTAAGTAATGGCTTGTTTAAATTTGTATATTAGCATGGGTAGTATGTTCTTGCTCGAGCGGGCCCAGTAACGTCTCCATTGGAGACTTTGTTGTTACTGTGTTTGGCATATCGAATACGTCTGCGGGCCAGTGGTGCAATGGATAACGCATCTGACTACGGATCAGAAGTATGTTCTTAAATAGACATATTTTAGACTTGAAGTAATGTTTTTACTAGAACTACATAAAGAATTGTAAGGGTAAGGTAAGGTCCTCCTGTTGTTCATCGATTTTCTCGAGCGGGCCCAGTAACATCTCCATTGGAGACTTTGTTGTTACTGTGTCTGGCATATCGAATACATCACGGGTGGCTTGCCAGGCTCTGCCGTGCGGGCGAGATACTCTCGGTAGCTTGCCGGGCTCTCCGAGAGGGGTCAGGAATCGAACTTGGGTCGGCCATGTTGGCTGCATGCAAGGCAGACGCTCTAATAAATATTGCTTCTTGTAAGTAATTAATTCATATAGCTAGTAAAAACCATCTACATAGAGAAAAAGAATGAATAAATAACAGAAGCAAATGTCACCAAATAAAGTGTGAAAAATTACATTAAGACATGGACTAAATGTGCATGTGAATGTTGGTGTATGTGTGATAATAATTCTTTGTTAGACCTACACATTTTTATTTAAAGGGCAATGAACTGGGTGATAATATTAATGAAATGTGTATAAGGAATATGACCTCATAGTAGACAATTTCCTTGTAATTTTCAAGAAGATAATAAATTCAGCTACTGTAGATGTGGAAACTGAAGATAGAAAAATTTGAGAAGTTTGTGGTTTAGTGTATCTTATTCCCTGATGAACTAAGTTCTGAACTCAATGTAGCTGACCTATATTTATGCTTTCCTTTTGAGTATTTGAGAAGGTGTTATAAAAGCATGAGTTTCAAGGTAGAATATACCTTGGTTTGTGACTGAAGCACCAGTGGAGCGATAGCACAGCGGCAGTGCGTTTGCCTTGCACGCAGCCAACATGGCCGACCCGAGTTCGATTCCTCCGCCCCTCTCGGAGAGCCCGGCAAGCTACCGAGAGTATTGTGCCCACACAGCAGAGCCTGGCAAGCTACCCATGATGTATTCGATATGCCAAACACAGTAACAAGAAGTTTCATGATGGAGACGTTACTGGGCCCGCTCGAGCAGATCGATGAACAACGGGAGCACCGTGACCATGTGCCTGAAGCAGTCATCAGCTTTCTGATCTTGATAAGGTTATTATAAAATTATCAAAATTAAGATCAAGACCATACCAAGATCTTTATAAGATTATTATGATCTTGATAACATATATTAGTCCTAAAAAGAGTACCTATAAAGGATTATGGTGAGGAATAAATGGGGAATGTATATATGGGAAGTGCCAAGTGTAACATCTAGAACATATCAAGCATTAAGTTAGCTAATATTACATTATCTCCAGCAAAGTCAGTAATGAGCAATACATTAATCAATAGGCCAAGAACTTGTGCCCATTATCCCACTCAGTAAGTAGAAAATTAGATAAAAATATTTTAAAACTCTCTAATTAAGCATCTGAGAATTACCAAGAAAATAAGAATTTTGAGGGCCAAGAATGAAGAGAAGGAGAACAGACAGCACTTATTGACATCTAGAGCAAAAATTTTCTCAAGGATATTGACTACAAGTTTCCAAATCAAGGCCTCAGAGCTTGCTAGTGTAAGAGTTTGCAGTGATTTTTTTTTTATTAGTGAAACACCATGAGGTACAGTTGTAGACTTACAAACTTTTGTGATTGGGCTTTAGTTATACAATGATCGAGTACCCATCCCTCCTCCAGTGCCTATTCTCCACCACCAATGATCCCAGTAGCCCTACAACTCCCCCACCACCTCCCCCCGCACCCAAGCCCGCCTCTCTGGCATGGCATTCCCTTTTGCTCTCTCTTTCCTTTAGGATGTTGTGGCTGAGTTTGCAGTGATTTTATAGGGTGACATAGGATGGCAAAAATTGTAGTTCAAAGCCCGTTAAGACAGAGTAAACCTGGTGTATGTAGGCCTCTGGATTTTATCTTTTACACCCCAAATTTATACACTAGATGTATGTCCCTGTAATTGAATCAGATCTCATAAAGACTAAACCTATGTTGAATGAATCTCATTTCCTGATTGAATTAAGATAATTTTATTCTCATCTAGCTTCCTTTATAAAGCAAAAGTAAATGCTCTCTGGTGAAAAAATAATGTTATAATATTATCTAAAGAAAAAGTTCTCAAACATATTAGGTCTATCACCCCATTTTTTATAAAAAGATATTTAGAAATTTCTAGCAACAGTCTGAAAATCTACCTTCTTAAAGAGAACATACTGCATTTAAGGTAACCTACCATAATTAATTCTGTAATCTTTCAGATTTCAGCTATTGTGTTTAGTGCTGCAATGAACATAGGGATGCAAAGGCATTTTCTGAATAGAGTTTTGGGGCTCTTATGTAGATACCAAGAAGAAGAATTTCTGGGTCATATGAAAACTCAATTCCTAGTTTTTTGAGAAGTGTCCATGCTGTTTTCAAAAAGCCTAGACCAGTTGATATTCCCAAGAACAGATGACTGGATAAAGAAACTATGGTGCATAGTGTAATAGTACTTGACTTAGGAAAAGACAAAATAATTCAATTTGCTGCCAAGAAAGAGGAAGCCTCAGTTTTCTCTTGCCAACAAGAGGGGAGCCCAAGTTTCTCCTTGCCAGAAATTCCATTTTCCTTATTGACCTACCACAGCTCATCCACAAGGCCCTATCTTTATCATTCCTGGAGTTCAACCAGGACCATATTCCCCTGTTCCAGAATCAAGAGTCCCTAGACTAAAATAATAAACAATACCTGAAGCAGGTGACCAGAAAGACAAACCAGCCCAATCACCCTGTAGATTCCCTGCATTTTCTCTCACACAAAGACTAGATTTTCCTATAAAAGTTTCACAAAAAAGAGCCATAGTTAACTTAGTCCTATACTAAGTTCCTCCCAATTTGGGGAGCTCCTTTTCTTTTCTCTTCTACTTTTATTTATTTATTTATTTATTTTGCTTTTTGAGTCACACCCAGTGATGCATAGGGGTCATATCTGTGATATAAGGAAACAGTGTAGGGAAATAAAAAATAAATAAGAAAGAAATGCCCAAAGGCAACAGAAGCTGATAACTGATGTTCAATAGGAAGCTTGCCATAGTGGTGAGAGAGTGGAGGAGAGGGGACAGTGGGACCTTAGGGTGGAGGGAGTGGACACTGTAGTAGAAGGTGTGGTGATGGAATATTTTATGAATGAAACCCTACCTATAACAGTTCTGCAAACCATTGCACCTAAAAGAGCAGAAAAGAAAGAGTTTTTTAACTATGCTGCTTGAACTGTCTTCTTCGACTTCATTTTGACTGTTTTAAGATAAAGCATGATTGTCACACTGAGGCACATGCCTATTTGTCCCAATACCTTACCCAGAATTCTGGTTTTCTTAATCTTTCATCTTTAATAGGGCTGGAGTGTCCTCTATGAACATTTCAGTCAGCAACAGGACATAAAAAGTCAAACAACTTCCTACCACGTGAAGTTCTAATTTTCTTGAACAACTTAGGATAGAGTTGTGAAGAAACAGATTTGATCTATTGCTTATTTTCTTTTCACATTCAGTTGCAAAATAAATACAAACGAAGGTATTTCCTTGTGCCGTTAATAAAGGGAAACAGGTAACACAGCATGCCAGAGAAACCTGGTACAAGGAAATCAGGAACAGCTGGGTCTAATGCAGTGCAATTATGTCTATCCTTCTTGAGAAAGAAATCAGAATACTCCAGAGAAAGGCAGCAACAACACAAAAACTTCTAGAACTCTGAACTCACCACCTGGAGAAATGGATAATGTTGGGGAAATAAGAGTCAGTGGAGAGTATTTAGTTCTCAGTGCAGCAAAACTGTGCAAATGAGGTCTTTAACACCTTTTGCCAACCAGTCAAAGCAGAACCAGGTGGGGCAGCCAAGTGCTTACTGGGAGCTGAAGAGAACTGAAAAACAGTTGAAAGCACTATTCTGAGTTGGGAAGATAGCACTGTAGCACTGTCCTCCCGTTGTTCGTCGATTTGCTTGAGCGGGCCCAGTAACATCTCCATAGTGAGACTTGTTGTTACTGTGTTTGGCACATCGAATATGTCACGGGTAGCTTGCCAGGCTTTGCCATGCAGGCAAGGTACTCTCGGTAGCTTGCCGGGATCCCCAAGAGAGGCGGAAGAATCCAACCTGGCTCACCAGGCTGGGCCGTGCGCAAGGCAAATGCCCTACCGCTGTGCTAAGATACAGAGATTTATTCTTCTTTGTATACTTTTCCCTACTTTTTCCACATATGAATATATATTTACATATCAAATCAGAGAAAAATGCTCATTTTGAAAAGTTGAATGTTTCATTTAATATCTTTCCCAGTTCTTTATTTGCTGGTCACTGTTTCTGTCTCTAAGCATGAAATGGATGGTATGTAAACTGTATACAGCTCTGGTACTGTCAATTGTCACCAACTGAAAGTCTGGAGGTGACCGAGTAGGAGAGAAGGAGTGAGAATGGGAAAATGTCCTTCCAAGGTGTTAAGGTCTTACCTTCTTTATGTGTTATTTCTTCTAAGATATAAAATGTCCTTCCTTGACATGTTAAGGTCTTACCTTCTTTATGTGTTATTTCTTCTAAGAACTAAACATTTCGTTCCTTTTAAGTATCTCAAAGTACCTTCTCCTCCAAGTACTTCCTATTGCTCGTTCCTCTTCCGCTCTTAGGTTCTGACAGAGCAAATAAGTGATCATGAGACAAATGACACATGAAAAGTCATCTTAGTGATCTAGGTGAGAAGCTGAAAACTAGAAAAGGCAAGGAGAGGTAAACTGAATAGGAAAATGATTCATAGAACCAAGGAGAATGTGAGACTTTGAATGGAAATAGTGGATTCTGTGTGACAGGGTGTCTCTGAGGTGGGAAGAGGAAGGAATCCTGTCTGCTCCAACAGGGCCAACCTGAAACCTAAAGACTCACAGCTCCCTGTAATGATTCCTGGGCCTCTCTCAGCAGGACACTAACCTTACTCCTTCCAAGTGAGGTGTGAGGAGTTTCAAGCTCTGAATAATCAGATTAGTGACTTCCCTCTTGTTTACCATTAAGAAGATCCCCACTTGGGTAGAGACAGATCCCCTTTATGGGCAGGCAAGATAGGTGGGAGTATAGGTTTGCGGAAAGTGAACTTCTTTCTTCCTTATTCCCTCTTCCCAGCAACTATAAAAATCTATGTTAGCATTCCTTATTATATCCATGTTAGGATTTTTTAGCCCAAGAGGATTTTATTTTTTCCAGAACCAAATCCTCGTTTCAATAAAAAATATAAATTGTATCTTTATCACAAACATGACAGACATGTCCCAATTTTTTTCAACTCCTTCTATAGCTTCTCTAGGAAACTGCTTTAGGTTGTATTCTACCCACTGTTTTTCAAAATAGGAAAGGCTCTTATTGAGTGGTTGTATGTGCTAAGTCGTGAGCAAACTAAAAGTTTAAAATTAAAATGGTCATGACTTGCTTTACATGCATTAAGGGTAATAAGCTATAATTCTTTAAATTATTAGTATTTTAATTAGGACTCTACGGTGTATGGTACAAAAATTAATAACTCTTGATTAAGTTTCCATGGACCATTGATGCCAATTTTTGAAAAAATATTTTAAAACATTTTATATTAAAGTAATTATGTTTATTTCCCAGTGAATCACAATTAAGAAGCACTATTTAGCAAAATACTTCTTTTGACACTATATAACTTTTCACAATATATATTTGTAAGCCTGTGTTGTTCAATGTGTGGACACTGTGTTTGTTGTAAGAGCAGGTACAAATAGAGACAGTGTCCCACCTGCTCTAATTGAACAGAGGTGTTTTCTGTGCTAATTGAATTTGATTAATGCACAGGAAACACTGATTAGTTGGAACTGGGGTAATTTTTCTCCAGTTATTCTTGAGATTTGGTCCATGAAAACATTTGCTTTTTGCAACTAACAGGAAAAATATTATAAAAATATTCTATATTTAATTGAAAGAACCAGGAAACGTCTTAGTGCCTAATGTTAGAAAAGCATAAACAAAGAAAAAAATGTTTCCTTTCTTCCACACTGAGTCAGTTATTATCAGCTGTTTTTTTTGTATTTGAGCTATGTTTTGTGATATCAAGACAATTATGGTGTTAATATTATTTAAATAACAGCAGTTCTCTTATTGATGAACATCTGAACTTGGGGTATTCAGATGATCTCTGTGAGATATGTTGTTTTGGGCCTTTAATCATTGAGCCTTAAATACATAATCTTTTCCTCATTCTAACTCAGAAGAAGGGAACAAGGCAGAGTAGCACATCCCATAGCAGATGAGTGACAAAATTATGTTTGTGTCTGTGGCTCTTAATTCAAAGCCTGAGGCTCTCTTTCATGAAGCCAGTGGTTTAGGAATTCTTTGGGCCACAGAAATCTTTGACTAAAATCTATTTAGAAAACATTATTAGAAAAGTAAGACTGCTTGATAATTATAAGCCCACTTCAGTTTCCATAAATTTTAAATATAATTGCTAGATTGCAAGAATTTAACAGAAAATGGATTTTTCCCCTACTTGATCTCCAAGACAAATGGAACTCAGACGCCTTCTAAAAACATCTTCCATAAAAGCTTTTTTCACTATTGATAGACATTGCCATCACCAGGCAGATTAACAGCCAGAGAATGCAACTACTTCAATGGAACATAAAGATGGGGATCCAAATGGTGGCCACCAAAAGATACCTGTAACAACTTTTGGGGATGGAGCTCCTGTCAGAAATATTCCTCCCAGATATGCCCAAGCTTAGAATTTAAATCTGGACAGGTTAGCTTTCTCAACACATGTTCCTTCTACTACCACATCCTGAGCAATTCTTGTTGAAGTTTCTTATAATCACTAGAAACTATAGGTTATTGGCTACAGGTTTTATATTATAAGGTACCTTTGTGAGGATTGGGTTTTAGGGCAACACTGGTGGTGCTTAGGCTTACTTATGGATCCATGCTCAGGTATCAGGTGGCACTCAGGATACTATAGGCAGTGACTGAAACCAAACTGGGGTCATCTGTATACAAGGCAAGTGCCTTAACCCCTCACTATCTCTCTAGCCCTATGATACCTTTTGTATCTTCAAAGTCTGATGTCCCCAGCAGACTGTGTGAAATCTGAGGTACTCAGTCCATCATAGAGAAGGGAATTCTCTGGTCTAATTTCCTCTTTTCAAAATGATGATCCTGTTGTGCTGGAATAATAGTATAGTGGATAGGGTGAATGCAGCTGACCTGAGTTCGATCCTTGGCATCCTGTATGGTCTCCTGAGAACTCCCAGAAATGATTCCTGAGTGCACAACCAGGAATAACTCCTGAGCACCACTGTGTGTGGCCCCCAAAAGCAAAAAAATAAACAAATAAAATGAAACCAAAAAATGTGATAGTACTGCATGCTATTGTAATCTGTGTTTATGCTTACATCCTATACTATTTGTCTACTTGAAAGACTCTAAGGGGAATGACTAATAATTATGCTTTCAAAAACACCTCTTTCCATTCTATTACAGAATGGTCTGAATTAATCAGATATATGACTCTCTTATGGGAGTTTTGTTTGCTTAGGAGGACCATTTACTCAAATCAAGGACAAAGCTGTCATCAATGTACAGGGAGATTCGTTGGCAGCAGAGAAGCAGACATTTCTAAATGCATTCATTGATTTCTCTGTTCTTGAGTTCCTATGACTAAGGATGACCATTTGCATCTGGTCATCAAAAAGAATATATCAGATCTGCACTTTCTGAATGTACAAGATGATTTCCCCTCACTGAGTATGTTTTTAAAACCTTTCTGGAGGTATGGTATATATCGTTTGATTTCACAACAGTAAATATAGTTGTCCATACCCCCCAAAATGTTTTCTGTTCAGAATTCTTTTCAGAATTGCTCAAATTATTTTTTGGGGGGGACTCCCAAGTGATGTTCATGAAGTCTAGAGACCCCAATGGCAATTCTAGATCAACCAGGTCAGCAATTCTTTGCAAGTGCTCAAGGATGTGAAACCCTTAGACCCCGAAGTACTGAAGATTTCTGAGGCCAAGCTAGCAGTACTGGGGACCCAACTCAGGGGACCATGTGTTGCCAGGACTATACCTTTGTATTATCTCTTGGCCCCAGTTGCTTGACATTTTTTAATCTATTTTTTCTTTCACTCCCTCCAATAGTGTAAAGTAATATTAGGAGACAGGAAGAATTTTTTTGCAATGCCTTTAATTATTTATTTATATATTTCAATTATTAATAATTATATTTTTATATTAATACTTGACTTTCCCTCAATTCTAAGATGTGCTTGGCATTAAAACCTTTCTGGAGGTATGGTATATATCGTTTGATTTCACAACAGTAAATATAGTTGTCCATACCCCCCAAAATGTTTTCTTTTCAGAATTCTTTTCAGAATTGCTCAAATTATTTTTTGGGGGGGACTCCCAAGTGATGTTGGTATAGAAAATTGAGCGTTGGTATAGAAAATAATCCTGGAGAATATGTGCATGCACATACAAAGTTGTGTGAACAATAGATGATTTCTTTTTTTCTCCAAAAGGGAAGCTTCTCCAGTTTCTCTTCCTTTCTAGTTGAAGAAAGGAAGTAGAATTTGCTTCACTCATTCTCTTCTCCTCCTCAAAGAGAAAAAGTTTGTGATAGCCCTTGCTGCCATCACAAATGATTAAGAGGCATAAACAACAAGCGTCATGACGCAGAGTATGGATGGAGACTGTGAAGTTCAAGTTCAAGGTGCCTCAGGAGTGCTTGGTGTTTGGTGAGGATCTGCTTCCTGATCTGTACAACAATATATTGTCATTATATTGTCAATTACTGAAATTGTCATTTCAGCAAGAGAGAGAAGACTTGTCTTTCTTTCTTCCTATAGGGACACTATAGGAACTCCACCCTCATGATCTCATATAATTGAAATTTCTTCCCAAAGAGCTCTTCCTCTAAATAGTTTCACAGTGGGGAGTAGGTTTCAATATATGCATTGTGGGTAGGACACACATAGTATGTATATTTTCTCCTCTTTTTCTTTCTTACTTATTCCCAACAGGAACACTGCAAGCCAGATTTGGAAATCCCTATGCTTGTCATTGAAATCCTTGTGCACCATCCATTCTTTAGACCATGCTCCAGATAACAAGTCATTCCCCCTCTCCCTTTGTTATCTGTCACTGTCACTGTTCTCCCGTTGTTCATCAATTTTCTCGAGTGGGCCCAGTAACGTCTCCATTGTGAGACTTTGTTGTTACTGTGTTTGGCATATCGAATATCTCATGGGTAGCTTGCCAGGCTTTGCTGTGCTGGCGAGATACTCTCAGTAGCTTGCCGGGCTCTCCAAGAGGGGAGGAGGAATCGAACTCGGGTTGGCCATCTTATGTTGGCTGTGTGCAAGGCAAATGCTCTACCTGCTGTGCCATCACTCCAGGCTCCCTTTGTTATAAAAAACAAAATTTTACTAGTGGGATCTGGTACAGTTTCCCTTCAAGGAACCTGATTTTTGCAGGTTGTCTGTTGGGTTCAGAGGTGAAGAGGGAGGAATGGTGGGAATGACAGCAGAGTTTGAATTTTTATGATCCCCTGCTGTTTACTTTTCTTCAGAAGAGGAAAAACATAGTTTCCTAAATATGGAACTTGGTAAATTAAAAAATAATTCAAAGGAACAAAAAAACTTTGTGCTCTTTTAGCTCAGTATAAATAAATTAAGGATCTGCATCCAAATCAAACCTTGGGTGTTGAAAATGTGTCAAATTCTTGTTATTTTGGGGTGGGCAAACAGAACAAGTTGAAGTACCTAATGAGCAATATTATTATACCTTTAATAATATTGCAAATTTGGAGTTTTTCTTGTGTTTCAGAAATAGGGAGAACTTGGTGCTCCGAAGTCCCATCGTAGAAGAAACAGGGCAGAAACAGCAAACAGGATGAAAATGCAAGATAACTATCTATGTGGGGAAGCCCCCAGCAAGAGGATGTGTCAAAAGAAAGAGAAGGGCATTTTCTGGGACCTTTGAGAATATCTCCTGTACAATTTCTCCCCTGAGAATTCTAGCAGATGGTGAGCAGATGCCCAAGAAGAAGGCAGCCCCTGCCTCACTGAGCTCTGTGTGCATGGTCAGATCACGTGGATACCCTTTGCCAGCCTTCTTTGCATCACGATGCCAGATTGCACCAGGAAGCTTAGGGCAGGGGGTTATAATAAACAAATTACATTCACGAGAGTGAGAGAATACCAACATTGGGTATTCAATGAAAACAATGAGTATATTTCACTTTCTTTCTTTCTTTCTTTCTTTCTTTCTTTCTTTCTTTCTCTTTCTTTCTTTCTTTCATTAAATCACTGTGATATAGTATTCCCCACCACCGATATCATCTCACACCACAGAGACCAGCACACATTCAAAAGAACAAAAGCAACCAGTGCTGGCATGGATTTGGGGAAAAAGGGACGCTCTATCACTGTCGGTGGGAACACTGACTGGTCCATTCTTTCTGGAAAACAATATGGACAGTCCTTCAAAAACTAGAAATTGAGCTTCCATATGACCACAATACCTTTTCTGGGAATATATCCCGAGGGTGCAAAAAAGCACAGTAGCAATGAGTATATTTCAAAGTGTCCCTAAGATAAGAGCAATAAACCTCTTTGGATCTCTTATATTCTAAGGTGCTTTCTAGAACAAGCAAGAAAGAAAGACTTTCAATCAGTACTTGTAGAACCTACTTTTATTTTTATTTTTTATTTATTTATTTATTTATTTTTATTTTTATTAGTGAGACACCATGCGGTACAGTTCTAGATTTACAAATTTTTGTGCTTGGGTTTCAATTATACAACGATCAAATACCCATCCCTCCACCAGTGCCCATTTCCCACCACCACGGATCCCAGTATCCCTCCCATCCCCCATACCCCCCATTCCACCCTGCCTCTGTGGCAGGGCATACCCTTTGTGTAGAACCTACTTTTAGCCTGGTTTTCCACAAAGTGAGGCAGTCTGTTCATAGGAATAAATCAGTAAGGAGAGCATCCCCCATGACATACACTGACAGAAAAGAAGACTAAATCTTGCCCAGAGAGGGGTGCTCAGATGGTTGTCATCAATCCACACTTCGAGTCTGCAATCTCTAAGGTTATGCTCCAAAGCCACTCCTTCCAAAGGCAACACACATTCTTATAATAAGAAGCAGCATAAACCCAAGGAAATATGACTCCCCTACCCAGCCCCTACCACTTAATTCCACTAGAGAATTTTAGTGAAGACTTAATAAGAAGCTGAGATTCCAAAGAGAATTATAGGTGGCTACATTCCCAAATGGTAATTTATATACCTATTTGGAGCAGCCTTTTGGCATTGTCACTGATCTACTTTTCTACTAACTATTGTTATGGGAACAACCCATTTTATTTGAATAAAGAAACTATCATTTATTATTTTCCTAACAGAGTACAGGTATTTAAATGTCCCAATGTTTACTCATTTTTATAAGGTAAGTAATGGGATATGTCCACATCCTTTCTGTTAAATTAACATTTCATGCATTTGACTGAAATCCGGGCATCTTTATACATAAAGGGTATACACAACCCAGCTGATGCATATGGAACACTTTGTAAGAATGAATGTTTTTATGTCCTTTATCCAATGAGTTGAATGTGTCTACATCTAAAATAAACAGATTATGGGGCCAGAGAGATAGCATATCCTTGCAAGTGGCCAATGTGGTTTGATCTTCATTACTGTATATGGTCCCCTGAGATCCATCAGGAGTGATCCCTAAGCAGAAAACTAGGAGCAATCCCTGATCATTGCTGGGTGTGGCCTCTGAATCAAATAAAACAGAACAAACAGATTCTTAGAAAAGGGTGAAATTGAACACCAGTGTCTCCTAGACTATTTCTTAACATACAGGGATATGCATGAGGAAGAACTCTAAATTAGATGTATAGAGAACTGTGACACCTTCAGTATTGCGCCAGCAGCTCATGTGGAAGTCTACCTGCAGAATAACATTCTGCTCTAACTCCACAGAGGCGATTCTTTCAGCTGCTTCCTTGTGGCAGTCACAGAGGCCTGTACACACACCACTCTCATGAACACACACTTATTCCCAAATACACACACACACACACACTGCACAAAGCGTGCACTCGTGCATGCACAGAAGTCACTGACAAGAAGTAAAGTCCTCCCAAAGCTCCTGAAAATCCTGAGAGCTTCTGCTCAGGAAGATCCATCTAGAACTAATTTACTTAGAGGCTCATGGGTGAGTCAGGAGGCAAGGAAACTCAGAAACTCAAGTCAAAAGTGATTGTGTAGAGAGACCAGGAAACCAGCTGCACCTGGCTGTCGGCTACCAACTCAGAAGGGGCTGTAATGGAAAACGGATGCATGTGCAAAAAAATCCACCTCCCCGCCCAGCCCCCCACCACCCCTGTGCCAGAGCGACTGCCCTCTTCATAGGGAGTCAACGTATTAACTTTGGCAGCACTCACAGAGCTTGCCATGCCAGGGAGGTTATTAAAACTGAGTCTAAATGATTTCATAACTCAAACTGGAAACAAGAGTGAGGAAAATGCTAACACTAAAGTGACAGACCAGAACGAAATGGAGCTTGATTCGTTGGCTCTCTGGCTCGGATTTCAGGAGGCTCCGCGTGTTAAAACAGGCTGAAAAGTTAGCTAAATAAAACAGTGCCAAGTGAGACATTTAACACCCTTGAAAGTGGGCTTACCAAGGAGAGGATTCCATGATTCATATTATTGCTTGAGCTTCACTGTTAGAAATAAGAAGACAAGATTAATTATAGCGAATCTTTAAAATATCTGTCACATGAGAGAGATTCCTCTCTCCCTCCCAAATGCTTTTCATTGATTTTAAGGATCTCAGAGATAATTTATGGACCACACGGTCCCTGAAATTACTTCAGGTAGAGAGTACAACAGAGACGGGAAAAACAGATGGGTGATGCATCTCACTGTCACATAGTATAGTCTCTAAGGATGTGGCCAAATCCCTTTTGGAAATTCATACTAAATTCAAAATAATAGGATTTAAAACATTTCCTAAGACTTTAGAGGGTCTGGTGCTAGCTAGTAGAATAGAAAGCGAAGCTACTAATCAACTACTTATTCTTCCAAGTGTCTTTGTATATGTCCCATTAAAATAATTACTACCCAAATTTTCCAGGAGATCCTCAACTGAGAAGCAACAAATAGTTTTCACCACCAGAACCAAAATTTTTAAGAAGTTTTAAGGCCCATTAAAAATGGCAGTCGTAGGGAGCACCAAATAAAGGGGATTGGGAGGATTCTCCCAGGATGGAAGATGCATGCTGAAAGTAGACTGTAGACCAAACATGAATGCCACTCAATGCCTCTTTTGCAAACCACAACACCCAAAAGGAGAGAGAGAACAAAAGGGAATGCCCTGCCACAGAGGCAGGGTGGGATGAGGGGAATGGGGGGGGGGGGGTGGGAGGGATACTGGGACTTGTGGTGGTGGAAAATCGACACTGGTGGAGGGATGGGTATTTGATCATTATATAATTGAAATCCAAGCACAAAAATTTGTAAGGCTACAACTGTACCTCATGGTGTTTCACTAATAAAAATTTATTTTTTTAAATTTTTAAAAATAATAAATGATGAATAAATTTTCTGCTAACAAGTAAAAAAAATGGCAGTCATAGGCTTCATCCATAAAGATTTGGTGAGACCAATTCCTGTCAGTGTAGTGGCTGGGCAAAGAGAAAGGACCAGCAAGATACAACGCAAAGGCAGTGACCAAGTATGGTGGTCAAAACTGTTATCAAAAAGAAGACTGGAAATCTCAAAACTAATAGTCAAAACCTTAATCTCTGGGGCTAGAGATAGTTCAGTGGGTAAGGCACTTGTTTTGCAGATGGCTGACTCGAGTTTTATCTTGGCATTACATACCATCCAAGCCATCCCAGATACATGTGGGAATCTGAGATGGGAATAAGTTTAACGTATATGCAATACCCCACACATGTATTGTGGACCAAGATAAAAAATGGGTCGCTGGTTTTGGTAAAATAACAGGACCTTAAAGATGCCATTTTAAGTAACTATGTGTATCTGAGTCTCAACCATAGGGTTTCAGATGGGCCTTGGCTCTGTGCTGGCTTTGTTTTCCTCTATAGTAAGAGCCCACAAGAGAGATTGAGAGAAAAGAAGCAGTTATCTAAAGGGTGTGGTGTCATGCTGCCACTGCCCTTGGTGCCAAGATGAGTCCAGAAAGCCTGGGAGGATGAAGGATGTCACAGATGTTCCCAGCCCATAGAAAGCTCTGAGAGCAGAAAAATTAAAGCAGCAGTTAGAGCAGAGTTGCGACACGACAGAGCAATGCACTGCAATGCTTCCAAGAGATAGCCTGCGAGGAACAGCTGCCCACTAAAATAAGCTCAGGGAGGGCATGGAGGATGGAGGAATTGCCCTTGCTGCTGCTAGCTAAAATTATTATTGTCCTGGAAACAGGAAAGGTCAGAGGTCTGGCCCATGTCTCACCAGGCAGTTTCCTGTAAATCTCTTCCTCAGTATCTTTGATGGGAAATGTGAAGCTGCACAAGTTTCCAGTAAGATATTTTTCATATGAAGTATGTTGTGTGTATGTATGTATGTGCGTGTTGTACAAATGTATATTAAGCACTGGGATACAACATGGAATAAGACATGTGTTGGTCCTCTACTCATGTAAAATAGAATTAGTAGAGTAGGAAACAATTAAATGCTGGGTTGGGCAGTGAGAAACACAATGGATTGTTCCCAGGCTTACCTACTTACTTGATATTTCTACTACCTTCATTTGGGATCAGCATGGAAGCACAAACTACCTGCCAACTGTGCTCATCTCCTCTGGTCTTCCTTAGGCTTAGTTTCCAAGGGGATGCCAGATAGCTAGAGTCACAGGCTCTGGGATCCATGTTTCTGTAACTATGATGACCCCTCCACTATCTGGCATTTTCTGTACAGCAATGTATTTGTCATAAGAAGTTGTCCCAAGCCCACTTTTCAGTGCGAGATTCAGGATATGGAATCTTCTATCTCTCATCTTGCCTGATGGTTCTTCCTCTAAATACCATCCATACCTAGTGTTGGCATGTGTGCCTGTGTACACAATGAGCAAGCAAGTATATGTATGTCTGTTCATGTCTGTGTGAACATTGGGTCTTTGGACCTGATATATCTGTCTAGAGTTTTGGGAAAAGGATTCCTATTGTTTTTTCACTTTTGCTTTAAGTTTCTATCTTGCAAAAATTGGAGGTGATAGAAATCATAGTGAGTACAGAAGTGAAAATATATTTTAAGTGAGGATTGTGTAAGTGAAAAACCTTGGGATTCTAGGAAATTTGATAAATTACTCTGAGCATTATGTTTCTTGTCTGAAAGCTAGGTAGTCTAATGGAGGTTGTATTATTGGAATATTTCATGTATAAGCCTCTCCTAATAACAATTTGTAAATCAAGATGCCTAATATATTTTAACTATAAAATTGCAAAAATTTTATATTAATTTTATAGTAAATGTTTATTTTTAAAAAAGGTAAAGTATGTGGAGAGTTCTAGATGTAAAGCCAAAAATATTTAGAGCTGGCATATAAGGATCTATGAAATTCCTTTTTTTCCCTTCTGCAGAGACTTACCATTGCTTTGAGAAGAACTAGAGTTTAAAATGATAGCAGGAAAACCACTGGCCTTGAAGATATTCATGTTTCTGTCAACTTCAAAAATTGTGACACCCTTCAAAGAACAGATCTTAGATATGTGTTGACCAATGAAATGCAATATGACCTCAGAGGCTCTGCCATCCAGCTAATGAGTGGTTTGCAAAGATAGAAGATCACAGATTTAAAAGGAAAAGGAATATTCTCAAAAATATTAAATCCTTATTTCTATGGGAAAAATTGGGGAAAAATAATCAGGAATCATAAATGGAAGATGTTATTTGAGGACATAAGGAGGGAGAGAAAAATTTAAAAACAAATAGAAAAATGAATAGCAGTCATAGCTCCAAATTACATTTTTCCTGTAATAAATGACACTGTGGATAACTGAGACTGAAGTTGTGTGGTGTGTTACTGAGGATAGTTTTCTTATACCCATCCCTCTACCAGTGCCTTCTCCACCACCACCAGTCCCAGTATCCCTCCCACCCCCCACTACCATCCCACCCTACCAATGTGGCAGGGCATTCCCTTTTGTTATCTCTCTCCTTTCGAGTGCTGTGGTTTGCAAAAGAGACATTGAGTGGCAATCTTGTTCGGACTATAGTCTACTCTCATCACGCATTTCCCATCCTGAGAGGAACCTCCCAACACCCTTTATTTGGTGCTCCCTTCTCTATCTGAGCTGCCTTTTCCCCTAGAGTGTGTGGCTGTCCTCAAAGCCATGGAGTAATCCTCCTAGTACTTATCTCGGCTATTCTTGGGTGTTAGTCTCCTATCTTAAACTAAGAAGCTTCTACACCTCCAAAGAAACAGTGACCAAAATACAAAGACAGTCCACAGAATGGGAAAGGATATTCGCCAAATACATATCCTACAAGGGGTTGATATCAAGGATATACAAAGTACTGGTTGAACTCCACAAGAAGAAAACATCCAACCCTATCAGAAAATGGGGCGACGAAATGAACAGAATCTCCATCAAAGATGAAATCCAAATGGCTAAAAGACACATGAGAAAATGCTCTACAACATTAATCATCCAGGGAGATGCAGATCAAAACAACAATGAGATATCATTTCACACCACAGAGACTGGCCCACATCCAAAAGAACAAAAGAAACCAGTGCTGGCATGGATGTGGCGAGAAAGGGACCCTCCTTCACTGCTGGTGGGAATGCGGACTGGTTCAGCCCTTCTGGAAAACAGTATGGATGATTCTCAAAAAACTAGAAATTGAGCTCCCATTTGACCCAGCAATTCCACTCCTGGAAATATGCCCCGGAGAGGCAAAAAAGTATAGTCAAAGCAACATCTGCAGTTGTCTGTTCATTGCAACACTGTTTACAATAGCTAGAATCTGGAAAAAATCTGGGTGCCCAAGAACAGATGACTGGTTAAAGAAGCTTTGGTACATCTACACAATGGAATACTATGTAGCTGTCAGAAAGATGAAGTCATAAAATTTACATACAAGTGGTACTACATGGAAAGTATCATGCTAAGTTAAATGAGTCAGAAAGAGAGGGATAGACATAGAAAGATTGCATTCATCTGAGGAACATAAAGTAACAAAAAGAGGATATTTTTCATAGCAATTAAAATACACCAAGAAAGACTTTCAGGGAGAACTTATGATGTTGGTCAGTAAGATTTGGGTGTTTTTTGTTATTGTAGTTGTTACCACAGTATTACCTACCCTATTTGTGCTGCTGTGCTCAGTGAGGCAAGGTATAAATGTTATTTTTGTTTAAATTTTCCCATCATAAAAACCAGGAAAATTATTGATACTAACTCATAACCTGTTGTTGGAATGAAATAAGTTAATACACATAGCACATCTAGAAAAATGCCCAGAATATGCCATTCACAATGTGAATAACATCCACACTGTGAATGTTAACATATTATTTATTTGCAAAATCATTTTGTCATTATAAAAATATAATTAATTAGAATAATGTTTAGAACAAGAACAATGCACACCAACTCTAGATAACTGGATTCCATCTTCCATTCCTTCCAGAAATACTAAAGATCAGTAGTTTTCAAAATTTTTCTGCCTATAAACTAGCTCCAGTTGAAACCTCTATTGAAGACCACAGTGTGAAGAAGCAGTGTCAACAGTCCACAATATCTGACTCCTAGTCTTGACACACAGCACCCATATACAAATTAGAGGCAGGGATCAGAGAGATAGTACAAGTAGAGCGCTTGCCTTGCATGTGGACAACTGGGTTTGATTCCCAGAATCTCATACAGTCCCCTGAGGTCTGCCAGGAGTAATTCCTGAGTGAAGAGCCAGGAATAACCCCTGAGCACCGCTGGGTGTGATCCCCCCCAAAAAATTAACCCCTAAGTGCTGGTCGCTGAAGTGACAATTTCTATGACAACAAGGTACTTAAAAAGTAGCCCTTATTTATTCTTAATATACAAATTATTATGGATAAAATGCAATATTTATGTTTATTTTTCTTAAAGAAAATTAAATTGCAAGCCTTGCTCTGTCTATCTCTAACTACTGTATACATATTCACATTCTTTCCCACTGGTGAGGTCTTCTTCTTGGATAATATCAACAACTTCTGCTTCTTCAACCTTTGAGGAGTATAACATACTTGGTGAGAGAAAACACAACTCTCTTATCTGAAACAAATGGTGTTAACTGTGTTCACAAAGAAATAATCAACAAATCTTTGCAACTAGAGATTATTTAATGTGCTGTCAGGATGAGAACTTTTTAGCATACAATCCTTCTTTTGGAGATACTAGGACCTTTGAATATTATAGGATTAACAGTATTTACATATGTGAAGAAGACTATACATTCGTATCTAATAATTATATAAAGAATTGAATCTTAGTAATTTTAGAAAGCTCTAAAAGTAGAAAATGAGATGAAGCTATAAGTAAGAATTTAAATAAAGGAAAGGAAAAGAACCATTCTAAATGACTTAAAATTTCAGCATTTGGGATATACTAGAAAGGCAAAAAGAACTGCAGAAAAATTTAAGTTATTTTGGGTAATTATGGTGTTGGTTGTAGGTTTTATATTGCTTTTCTAAAGCCTTTGTGTGTGAGTGGAGGAGTAGAATACAGAAGTTTGTGAGTTTCTAATTTTGTGGATCCTAGTCATGCAGAACCAAGATTGTTAACACAGAGAAAAGAGATAGTACTCTCAGATTAAGACCCAATGGAACTTATATACTTATGAGGATAAATTTTTGGTATAGTCTCTTTTAAAAAACCAAAGGAAACAGGAAACAATCAGTGAATAAGGAATTGCCTTAGTTCTCAGATTGTGATCTCCAGATCTGCTTTTCAGTAAAAGAAACCACGACTTCTTAAAAAAAATAATGATTCCAGATTTGAAATATATAAAAGGAACCAGAAAAAAAACTGACAGAAATAGGCACCCAGTGGCCAAAGATATGAAAATACATAATTCCGAAAGTATAAAAGCATCAATCAGTCTAAAGATATATTTTTAAATGTGTTAAAAGACATAGCTTTTAAACTTAGATTTGGTTTGGAGTGTTCTTTTTTCTGAAAATGGACAAATCAAGGCAGAAAAAAGGCCTTTCTATATTATGCCTTTACTATTAGATACACATCTCATAATAACAAAATTATGAGGAAAAGTTTCTCTATAAAAATTTGGGGCCAGAGAGATAGTATAGTGGTAAACCTCTTGATTGGCAGTAGCTGATCTCAATCCACAGCACAACATATGGTCACCTGAGAGCCCCCACCAGGACTGATTCCTGAGCAAGAAACATTAAACCCTGAGAACATCTAGGTGGGGTCAAAGAACAAGCATACAAAAACAAAAAAAAAATAAAGACCAGGGATATAGCTTATGAGCTAAAGAACATATCACAACCCTGATTTTGATCCCTGGAAACACATGGCCCCACACATATCACTGGATCAAGTACTGGACTTACAGGGCCTCACTCCCTGCCTGAGCATCACCCACAGTGACCCTTATTGGAAAAAAATAGTAAAATAACATATTTTAAATCACCATTTAGAGTTCCTAGTAAATTAACAGAGAAACATGTTGATGCTCTGAAGATGCAATCAGCAAAATCCAAACTGTGGGAAACATTACAGGACAAACAACATGGTTTGTTCAGTAGACAAACTGAAAGGACTACAAAAGAAGAAAAGGAAGGGAAATGTACTTGCTAACAAAGGATTAATTTGAAGCCTGAGTCAAGTAACCAAATTTTTTAAATTACATTTATGAAAGCTTTGGAAAATCTAAGACTAAGTTCTCGAATTCAACTATTCAGCAGAAACAGGTGCCAAAATTTATGAAAATGCAAGCCCATTAGGAATTTGAAGAAATCTTGGGAGGTCATTGGGCTCCTCAGGATTCCTGAAAGGGATTTTGTAGTTCAGTGACTTGTGCCAAGGGTCATTCTACCGTACAGCCCCCAAGACAGTAATCACTTATTATCTGTCAACAAAGTTGTGTGGGTGCTGTGGGGACGCATGCGTTTGGTGGCTGGGAGCTGCCTCCCATCCTCCCTAGGTCTCCCCAGCAGAGAAACAGAGAAACAGAGAAACGGGGAACAACAGACTGATGGTGAAAATGACCCATATAATGCAGAGCTGCAATCATACTTATAGAACATCTGAGGTGGGTTGAGAGAAGGGCATGAATGTGATTGATTATTTACATAGATAAAACATTAGGAAGTTCTCTTGGGGAGATTAAAGCAAGGAGATACTCTTTCTCCCAGGGACATCTACATTGGTTTTATATTCTACTTGTATATGCTATCAATACTTCCAGGTTTTTGGATAAACATAGCAAGAGACAAAGATCCCAACACTGAGATCTCTAGGCTCTGAGAGCAAGAAAGGCTTTTAACACTTAGCTCTCTGGGCTCTGAGATCAAGCAGGGATTTTACTATAAATCCAGACTAGGTCTTCTCAGGTCAATTCATCTTGTCCTTCCCCATGGGGCTCCTGTTTCTTAAATCATAACAACTCACATCAAGACCATGAATTTATGTCCCATTTTGATGCCTGGGTAGCTTTGCCACTCGCCCCAGGTCCACCCCAGTCCCATGACGGGACCTCCCTTTTAGGGTGTTAGGATCTACAGCAACTGAAGCCTGAGTCAAGTAATTATGACCAATGCCCAGGAGTAGATATATTTCAGAGTCAATTAACTCCCATATATTAGGAGCACAATATTAAATGGTCTTTTTGTGTTTAACCAAAGAACATTGTTCTATAGAATAATATAAAAAAGCTATAGGGGAATAGAAAAGCAGCTACAAATACACAGCACTTCTAATACAAGTCACTACAAATACAAAGTCTAGAATTACCAAAATTAGCAAACAGTTTTGGCTTATAAGTAATCCAGAATGACTTGGGGAATTGCGACAATGAGAGGTAAAACACATAGGAAAGGTTAAAGATAAATTTTAACTGAATAAGGGATGCTAGCAAGAGCATGAGAAATTTCTCTGGGAGGAGGAACAGGGGCAATTTGTTGGAGAAAAGTTTCCCCCAATGTGCCCAGATATGTTCTGAATTCAAAGGTGGGAAGAAAAAGAGACTGCTTCCATGCTTGTGCTGGCATGAGCCATGAATGAACAGAGAAACACAGCTCAGGATTACATGCAAGTACTTGGGAAAAGTAGAAAGAAAGACTGTTGGACACCTGTAACGGGCCATGGAGGAAAGAGGGGTACCAGAGTCACCCTCAAATGACATCAAGGAGTCAGTCACTCTTCTCTATTCCCCAACAGCAATTCACTGATGAAGACTAAAAACACTTAGGGTTAATATTCAACACTAAGCAACTGACAAAGCAGGAGCTATGACTCCAGGAATCCAGGGCTATATGCCTAAGCCTGTCAGTTCTCACTACATGTCTTGTAATGGGGCACTCAATTTGGACCTCAATTCTTTTATTTGCAACACAAAAGTAGTTTCGAGCCCTAAAAACTGACAGTGATCCTTTCCTAGATCTTGTCAGTTAGGGTTGAATGCCCTGCTAGTAACAGGATAAAAACCAAAGATTATTTTTTAGCTGGCATGTCTTCTCTTGGCGTCTCAAGAGGGGTGCTCCGGCCAAAGGAGAGAGACACACCCTGGGAGATGATCCAAAAGAGGTCTCGGTACCTATTGTTCTCTATTTTTAGGAGAGTAAGATCTCTATTTAGATGATGGCTCTCAGGGGAGATCAGTTTTTCTTTGGGGGAAATAAGTTTTAGACTCAGCTGCTACCATGGTTAAGTTTAGTTGATTAGAGTGGAAAATGCCAGAGGCCTAGGACCTTAAGACTTCAGAGTTCCTAAATATGTGCCCAGATGAATTGGGAGACAGCCACAGACATCTCTGTGACAAGAGATGTCCTGGTTCATGGAAATGCAGCTGAAGAAGCGGAGCTCTCTACTCAAGTTAGCTTAATGCTTGGCAACCCAGAGAGAGCTCCCAGGCAGGGATATTTACAGGAGTATTTTAGTTATTTTAAGAATTTTGTATCTTTCCACAAGGGTGAGTGGGGGATGAAGGGCAGTTAGGATAGAGAAGGGACTGGTATGACAATGATAGAATAACAGTGGGAAATTTGGAAATGATCATTTTGGACAGGAAGTAAGTGTTGAAAGTAGGTAAAGGGATATACATATTAATTTTATGAACCTGTATTGCAAATCATAAGGCCGAGAGAGAGAGAGAAAGAGAGAAAGAGAGAGAGAAGGAAAGTAGAAATGTACCTGCCATAGAGGTTGAGGAGGTGGGGACAGCAGGAAAACTGGGGACATTAAGGACATTGGTGGTGTGATACGTACACTGGTGAAGAGATTGATGTTGGAACATTGTATGACTGAAACCGAGCCATGAACAACTTTGTAATTGTCTATCTCACTATGAATCAATTTAAAAAATATTTTAGACAGACTTTGATATCCATTTAGAAAATTTACTTAAAGTTTGCATTAATAGGTAGTGTGTTTTTCATAATACAAAGTTTGTGACTTTCTAGTATGACAGGGGAGTCATAGATACAGCAATCAGCAAAACAAACAGCATGTGGAATTTTCCTTCTAAGCACCAAAGAGCATTTCATTTTTTGTTAATTTTCTTGTGTTTTTCTTTACTCCCTACCCTAAAATTCTAAAGAATGTACATTCTTCATTTCATTTTATTTCACCACTTTAGCTCTGAAACGTGTCTTCTGTATAGTGATAGGTTAAAATTGCTAGATTCTTAGGATTTTTTCAGGACAGCCTTTGTTTTCCTGGGTGGAAGTTCTCTATGAACATTATGACCATCCTACTACTAACTAGTACAATGTTACTATTACTGGCCTGGAGAAGAATCTGAGCTCAAGACAAAAACTAAGATCAGAAACAAAGCTCTAGAAAGACAACAATGGGGAAATATAATTTTTTCGCCTAATTTTAGAATTTACCCCATATTTCTGTGAACTGAGTAGTTGGTGTTAACCTGACACCCTCTTCTCAAACACATACCAAGAAATAGGAAGTGGAAACAAGAGGAAAATGTTGAAGAAAATAGAGCCATATGGTTCTCGTATAAGTGTTTCAGAACAATGCAGCTCTTAAAGGACAGTAAGGCCTTAAGCCCGAGGAGAGCTGGCATGATAGTATCAGAAGCTAGTGAAACTGGACCTGTCTAAAATCTCTGATTTTCTTCTCCAGTGGTATTAAACTGAGTCCTAAAAGGATTTTAGCCTTTCATAACCATATTTGAGGTACCTCGTGAGTGAGGTTATTTCTAGTTATATTAATTAGTATACATAATTATAAAATTGGGTAAAAACAGAGGTTAAAGTCCCACAACAACCCAAAACCCACCTCTTCATTCTTGTCAGCACAAATTTATTCTAAACCCTTGAGACTAGAATGTACAGAAATTTCTGCTAGGGCAACTCTGTTCTTCCCAGATAGATTTCCTCAACCTCAGTTTTGGAGAAGGGCTTAGAGTACAGAATCTTTTCCCTCTTGAGCCCTTGAAACACTGTTCTCCTCCTTACCAGAGCTTTGCAGGAGAGCTAAGACTGGTACCAAAAGGCTTATGAACCTTTCTTAGGACAATATCTGGTTCCTTTGTACTTGCTTAACAAACAGGCCATTCCCCCAGGAAAGCAGGAGCCTCACGCAAGTGACGTGCAGATTCTACCTAAATTGAGAAGTCAGCAACTTCCTGCTCAAAATTGAATTGAGGTACCTCGGAAGGTGCCAGTCTAAGTATGTATTCATACTTACATGCAAGGATCAAGGAAAATTCAGAAAAAGCACAGTAGAAAAAAGAGTGGGATTCCAGGTGCCTTGTTTCTACAGGTAATAAAACTATAAGATTTACCCTCCTTGTGTCTTTAGTCTGATAAGCATATGTTATAATATAATCTTAAAGATCTAACAGGAAATTGAGGATATGAAGCAAAATGACTAGAAATTCAGAAAAAAAATAGGTTTTTGCAAAAAAAAATTTTATCCCCAATTTCTTTCCTTCTAGGTTATTCTTACAACATATTTGCAATTGTATTATTTTAATTAGGCAATAGGAGCCCATGGCAGATGTCTGATGTAGGAAAGGATTGGGGTTTGTATTCTTTTAATTAGCACATTTATTATGCTAAACCTTTTAGGTTAAAGGTTCAGAAAGATCTTTGAGCTGGGAAAGTGAGTCTATTTACCCTTTGACTTTGGAAGAAGTATTTTGAATTTTCTCTGATTAGTCCAACTACCCGAGTTCGATTCCTCCTCCCCTCTCGGAGAGCCCTGCAAGCTACCGAGAGTATCTCGCCTGCACGGCAGAGCCTGGCAAGCTCCCCGTGACGTATTCGATATGCCAAACACAGTAACAACAAAGTCTCCAATGGAGACGTTACTGGGCCCGCTCGAGCAAATCGATGATCAACGGGAGGGCCTTTACCTTTACCTTTACCTTAGTCCAACTACCAATTGGGAGAACAATGCCTGTCTTACATAGTTACAGGGTTGCATATATTTTCTGACCATAAATTGAGATGGGTACTTCTGTATAATGGAAAGAAAGGAAAGTTTTGAAGGATAACTTATTACAATTTCAGGAACTGAGTAAATGCATATGCTAAGGTGTCAAAGGAAGTGACAAGTAGCTGTGGTAGAAGAGCAGAACCAGTGATGTCAGGGAAATAAGATGCCTCCGCCCAAGGACAGAATCAGACTTTTTATCTTTTTCTCGGGGGAGGAAAGCTATTTCAATCAGAAAAAAAAAAGCAAAGAACATACGTTTAAGTATTTTGTTGTGTCATCCCACATCTTTTTCTAGAAGGGATCTCTCATACCTATTTTCTAAAAATTCTCCTAGGATATTCTTGTGCAGTGAAAATATATGTGAATATGTTCAACTAAATTAAAATTTTAAAACTTTATTTGGAAGATTAGACTTTCAGAGAAATTGTTTAAATAATTTTGAATTATCTCTACAATTATTTAAACTCTGAATCTTTTTAGTTGTCATTTTAATTATTGGGTACATGCTCATAGATATTAATATTTTAATCATGTTTTACTCATATTTTTAGGAGTCAATTCATGTCATTATAATGACTTCTATAATATTTAAGTCAATAACTTTTTATTTTTCATTTTTGTTAGAAGTTAGTTGAATCATGATGTTTTTTCATTTTCACCTTCACAAAGTTTTGTTGATTGCTTTTGAGTTTACTATATTTTAGAGTTTTGTCAATCTGAATTTTGTTCTGTATCTTGTGCTTTTCAAAATCTAATTTTCCCATGTCAAATTTTGTGAATTTAAAATTTGCCAATTGCTCAGTTTTACCCTCTGTCAATTTTATCCGTTGATTCTTTTTTTTTTGTTGTGAATTATATGATCACTGGTCATTTGCATTTGCCAGGTAAACCATGAGAGAAATGAATACAATTACTGCACCCTTGTGTTTCAGGATTTCTTGGTGGCTTGAGTTATTCTGTTATGTGGCTCATCCTATACTGTCTTTTCGTCTCTCAATATTATGGTGAAATATAGTGTCAGGAGTGGCATTAACAAGACAGTTAATGAACAAAGAAATGAACAAAGAAATGAACAAAGCTATAATAAGAAAAGAAAAATAATAGCTACCTGAATACATATATTAAAATAAATTGACTTCTATAAAATACTCAACTACAAAATTCAAAAACAAACAAGTTCGAGGCCTGATCTCTATCTCCTCTTCCACAAGGTTGGACTAAAGTTGGCCCTAACAAATTCGATCACCATATTTCTTGTGGTTAGTCCTGGAAGAATGGATAAAGCTCTCAGACTGACTCTGTAGAAAATGGCCATGATCATATTTCAGAGATCTCTGGGTTCCTGGGTTCCTTATTTTCCTCTTACACTTCACCCTTTGACACAGCACACTCAGTAAGTATTGAGTGAATTGCTTTCTCCACTCTAGTGAGAGTGGAAGCTGATGTGGAATTACATATTATTTTTATTATTATTTGTAGAAATTGTTTAAGAAATATATTTCCCACTCCTCAACATTTAGTAAGAAATAGAAATAAAATAATTTATTCGGAGGAAAAACACAAAATACTTTTCTCCCACTATTTATTTTTATTGTTTTACTGTGAGCTTTTCATCTTTCCCACTTTTCACTTTGGCACTTCAATCCTTCCATGAAGTGGGACATCTGGTAAGAATTTTTAGGGGCATCAGAGCCAGTGGGAATATGCTCTTTGCTTTCTGCATTAGGTCACTCTCATTTCTTAAAATTTATCTCCTAAAACAAAGGATATGAGTTTGAAAACTTCTGCATGTATCTTATAGAAACAATATATCCATTCTTCTACCTCACCCTCTTTTTTTGCTTTTCTTTTAGAGAGCACTAGTTCCAAGTTCCCACCAATTTTAGGACTGTTTGGACCTTCCGGGTGATGACCAGGAGCAGTCCCCACACAGGTTACTCTGCCAACATGCTCACATTCTTTACATTTTATTATTGCTAAAGGCATACTAACTGCCTAAGACTCCACTGTTCTTCCACACAGTTCTACACCATAGATGTGACCTCAATATTATTTATCCATCAGCTCTTTGATTACATCATGGCTTGACAATTTGACCTTTTCTTCCACTAGTTGGAATCAGGAGTTTTGTTTTCTTCAATAAATAAATATGCTTCTTCCCATAGAGACAGCAATAGGGATAAAGGGTGAGAAAGGGTTATGCTGTGATTAATGAACTGCTTGCTCTTATGTCAAGATAAACTGGCTAAGTCAAATATGTTATGGTTCTGCAACCTGAGACTAAGCAAGCTAGGAAGCACTTTTAGGTGCACACAGCAGCTCTTCTCACCAGAAGATGCCTCTCATACTCTTCGAAGCCAAGCAAAACTTCAAAAATAAGACAAAATAAATTATACAAGGATTGATAAGAAACTAGAAAAGTTGATACCCTTATATGCCTTTGGTGTGTGGTATTGGAAAATAAAGGAAACTCTACAGAAAGCAATGTGGTAGCTTCCCCCAAAATTAAAGAACTAGCATATGATCTAGCAATCTCACTCATGGGTATTTGTATACAAACAAAACAAACAAGCAAAAAAAGCCTCCTGACGTCAGGACCTCAAAGATCTTACTGGTTTGGTGTTCACAGCAGCATAGTTCACAGTATCGATAGTGGGAGGACAACCTAAATGTTATCAGAAATCAGAAAATAGAGAAAATGTGCTTTATAATCTATACAATGAAAAATTATTCAGTCTTTGTAAAGAATAAAATTCCCATACTATGTAACAATATGAATAAGCATTTAAACATTGAGAACAAGAAATAAACCAATTACAGAAAAAAATGCTTTGAGATTTACATGAGGTTACGTTTACATGAGATATCTAAAATAGTGCAAGTCATTGAATAAAAGAACAAAATGGTTTTCAAAGTTTGAAGAGAGATAAATAAGAAAATGAGTTACTAATAAAGTATGTACATATGTGTAACTAAAGGTATAATTTAATATCTTAAAGTATGGCCGCATCAAGAAATTAAACCCTAGAAGTCCCTAGAAAGAAATTGATTCCTTGTCCTCTGTTTTTGAGTGGAGTTGTTCTATTAATCTTTAATGCAATTATTATTAGACTGGAGTGAAAGCACAGCGGGTAGGGCATTTTGCCTTGCAGGCAGCCAACCCAGTTTCAATTCCCACACCCCTCTCGGAGAGCCCTCCTGAGAGTATCTCGCCTGCTTGGCAAAGCCTGTCAAGCTACCCGTGATGTATTCGATATGCCAAAAACAGTAACATCAAGTCTCACAATTTGTTGTGAGACATTACTGGTGCCTGCTCTAGCAAATTGATGAACAGTACAGTGCAACGCAAGCAAGATTAATAATCTCTAGATACATTTTTTCTCAATTGTTACACCTAAGGACAATGACAATTTATTGCCATTAGAAATTTTTATGGTAAATTTCATGTTAAATATTAACATAATTTTAAAAATTTAAAAAATACATTGTGAGAATATGTATTTGTCCCCCAACATTTCAACATGTTAGGAAATGGAAATAAGACCAAGTGACAATCTAAGCAAGTACCTCTATAAGGTGCTGAGCTACATTTTGAAGGTAGTACACCTCTATGCAAAATTCTCTTTGTACTGAATGATTTCGTGCTCTAAGTAATTAACAATTTTGAATTGAATTATAATATTGAATATGTTCCAAGTTACCACATAAAGAGCTTCCTAACACATTAAAAATATATTCTTTCTTTAATAATAGCTTTAGATTCATAGCAAAATTCAGCTGAAATGAGAAATTTGCCCTAAAAACTGCCATGATACCTACACAGAGAGCCTTATACCATTTCTATCCCATTCACAGTGGTAGGGCATTTGCCTTGCACACATCCAGCCCGGCCGAGCCGAGTTCGATTCCTCCGCCCCTCTCGGAGAGCCTGGCAAGCTACCGAGAGTATTCAATATGCCAAACACAGTAACAAGAAGTCTCACAATGGAGACGTTACTGGGCCCGCTTGAGCAAATCGATGAACAACGGGAGGACAGAGAGACAGACAGACATCCCATTCCTAATTTGAGAGCCCATAAAAACAGGGGTACAGTTTTAAATATGTGTTAACCAATGAACCTACACATTAAGATAATTATTACTTCAATGTCCATAGATTAAATATAAATAATGGTTCATTGTAGGTATACTGTCTATGGTTTGACTCAATCTATAATAGTATATATAGATGTATATATATGTACACATCTATCTATCTATCTATCTAGACACACAACATTGTGGTAGCATATATTGTAGTTCAATGCCCTAAAAATTCTCTATTTTATGCTTTCTCATCCTTTACTACCTGCTGAAAATCACTGATCTTTTTAGTGGCTCCCAAGTTTTGCTTTTACCCTAATTTCATAGCACAGCGGGTAGGGCGTCTGCCTTGCACGCAGCCAACATGGCCGACCCGAGTTCGATTCCTCCGCCCCTCTCGGAGAGCCCGGCAAGCTACCGAGAGTATTCGATATGCCAGACACAGTAACAACAAAGTCTCCAATGGAGATGTTACTGGGCCCGCTCGAGCAAATCGATGATCAACGGGAGGGCCTCTACTCTACTGGAATTATATGAATATATATTTTTAATATTTGTTTCTTTCCCTTGGTATTATGTATTTAAGTGTACTCCATATCTTTTCATGGCCTTATAGTTCATTTGTTTTTAGCATTCAGTAATATTCTGGGTATACACTATAGTTTATCCAGTCATCATCTGAAGGATATCTTAATTTCTTCTGTTTTTACTAATATGAATAAGATTTCAGTAAACAATTATGAGCCAGTTTATATTCACTGGCTAAAATACAGTTAATGAGAGTAGAAGTTTAAGGAAAGAGATCTATTTATACCTATGTTCACAATCTTCAATATCTACATAATTTCATATCAGGAGGATATCTTACTAGTTTCTATACAATTTCTCCATTGATAAAATTTTAGATTATTCAGTATTTTGCTATTTCAGGATTGCAATACATAACAATCTTGAATGTATATTCTTTCACATATGTGCAAATGTTTTTAAAGATAAATTTCTTTGGGGCTGGAGCAATAGCACAGCGGGTAGGGCATTTGCCTTGTACACGGCCGACCCGGGTTCGATTCCCAGCATCCCATATGGTCCCCTGAGCACCGCCAGGGGTAATTCCTGAGCGCAGAGCCAGGAGTAACCCCTGTACATCGCCGAGTGTGACCCAAAAAGCAAAAAAAAAAAAAGATAAATTTCTTTAACTGGAGTTTCTGTATCAAAGGGTATAAGCATGCTTTAATTTTGATATATGTCACCAAACTGGCCTCCGTAGAGGCTGTGAAATGAGACCTCCTGCCAGCAATGTATGGGAATGTCTATTCCCTTCTAGTTTCTATTTGTTCTTTCCCAAGTGAAATCCTTCTTTATCCATTCCTTCTCTTGGTTTTTGCAGAAAGTGAGTGCCTGTTGCCCAGTGACTTCACACAGCACCGCCATCTATTTCTTTCCTGTGCATTGTTGGTCTTGGTTATGATCTTGGAAGGTAGACGAAGAACTTCTCCAATCAATGAGTTATCTTTTGCTTTGTTGTATTTTCTTCCTCTGTGCAAGTTTTTCAACTAAATGGATTCTGAATTGTTTATTTTTACTTTCATTTTTTTTACTGTTGGGTTTGGCCTTGAGCCTGCCCCCGCAAAAATATCTCATACGAATGTAATGAATGTTTTGGCTATGTTCTCCTTTCTTTTGGTTTTGTTTGGGGGCCACACCCAGTGCAACTCATGGATTACTCCTGCTCTGCACTCAGAGTCACTCCTGGCAGTGTTCAGGGGACCATATGGAATGTGAAGGATCAAACTTGGATCAGCTATGTGTAAGACAAGTGCCTTACTTGCTCAGCTAGCTCTCCAGTTCCTATGTTATTTTCTATGAACTTTGTGATTTGGTAACTTATATCTGTAGCAATGTACCACTGTCCTCCCATTGTTCATCGATTTGCTCAAGAGGGCACCAGTAACATCTCGATTGTGAAACTTGTTGTTACTGTTTTTGGCATATCAAACACGCTACAGGGAGCTTGCCAGGCTCTGCTGTGTGGGCGGGATATTCTGAGTAGCTTGCCAGACACTTCGAGAGGGACAGAGGAATCGAACTCAGATTGGCCACATGCAAGGCAAACGCACTATCCACTGTGCTATCACTCCAGCCCATCTAGATATTTAATTCCTCTGAATTTTTTTTATGTGTGGGGTTAGTAGTAGACCAGCTTTATTCTTTTGCAAATACTGGTTCAGTTTTTCAACACCACTTATTAAAGAAATTCTTTTGTCTCAATTTATGTTCTTAAAATCTTTTGTTATAAATAAAATATCAACAAATATGTTAGCTTATATCTGAGCTTTCCATTTTTTTCCACTATATATTTTTGTTTTGACTCCATAGTTTCAATTGCTGTCATTTTGTAGTGTAATTTTGTAGCACTGTAGCACTGTTATCCCATTGTTCATCGATTTGCTCAAGCAGGCACCATTAACATCTCCACTGTGAGATTTGGCATATTGAATATGCCACAGGGAGCTTGCCAGGCTCTGCTGTGTGGGTGGGATACTCTCAGTAGCTTGTCGGGCTCTCTGAGAGGGACGGAGGAATCAAACCCGGGTCGGCTGAGTGCAAGGCAAACTGCCCTACCCACTTGCTATCACTCCAGCCCATTGTAATGAGGTATGAAATTAAATCATAGATATTTTCATTTATTTCTTCTTTTTCATGGTTGACACAGTTATCTGAGATATTTTATGACTCCATTTAAACTTTAGTATTTTGGATTTTCTCTTCTTTTTCTGGGACCCCTATACTGCAGAGATTGTTCCCTTTGATGCAGCCCTATAGTGTCTTTATATTATTTTTATTTTTAATGATTTGCTTTTTCTTTTTGTGGATCTATTTGGGTGTATTTCACTAGATACTTTCCAACTCACTGCTTATAATGACTATTTCTTCTTCTTTGCTACTAATCTCTTGTATTTTTAACTCTTGTATTATTTTGTTAAGTTTGGAGATTTTTCATATTTTTCAGCTCTTATTATAAACTCCATATTTTTTCCTGATTTTTATGTAAAATTGTTACATTATTTTATTTGTTTGTATTTTTATTTTGTTTGTTTGCTGGGATCCACACCTGGTGGTGCTTGGGTGCTGCTCACAGTGGTGCTTTTGGGAGACCATGTTGTGCCACGAATTAAGCCCAGGTCTCTCATGTTCAAAGCGTGGATTTATTTTCCAGCTCTTATGACTGTTTGTTTTACACTTATCTTCAAGCAAGATACTCCATTCTATTGCATTTGGGATTTTCCCTAAGTTTTTTTGTTTTGTTTTGCTCTGTCACGTGTGACAAATGCCTTATTGTGTGTTAAGTTGAGAGACTGTCTTCTAAGAGCTTACTGTGCAGGCCTGATACTGGGTTTACAGGCTGCAGGATATAATTCTAGAATATTTGCCCAGGATACATGATTTCTATTGTTATAGATATTGTCACCCTCACTGTGGAGGTGATAGAGGGAGGGGGCTAGCACTAAAATACTTGAGGCAACAGAGGTACTCCCACTGGAGAATCTTGCAGTTGCAGGGATTACAAAGAACCGTCGTGTCCAGACTGAGGGGAATGAGACATACCTTCCCTCGGTTCTATGGTTCAGTTTGTCCAAATCAGTCATTAATGATTAACTGTTTAGCCTCAATAGTCAAGTGCCTTGCCTAGCCACCCTAGAGAGAATCAGCATCTCTCATATCCAGTTTATAAGTGGTAGGGGGTTACTGTCGTGAATTGTTTCCTGAGTCTAATAATCTATAACAGAAGCAAGAGGTCCAGTCCTGTTTAATATAAAAAGACATCAGAACTGAGACCATCAGGTGGGGAGGGTGACTTGAAAGACGAGAAGAATGGGATAGACTAGAGTGGCAAAAGAGAATGGTGGAAGGTCTTGAGCCCTTTGGACACTGTCATTAATTGAAAATTCATTGCTTCAAAAGTAATCTTGTTGATTTGGAATTATAATTTATGAAAATATAAGAAATTGAGTTCAGGAAAGCAAGCATTGCTATTCAATCAGAAACACAGTATTGAATAGTAACTATCATTGTATCTGCTTTCTTTTAAATTTGCTGTGAGATTTTTAGAGGAATAGTGCTTCCATCACAGTTATTGTTGATTGCTCTGTATTTTATTTAGGAATTTTTGTTGTTGTTGTTACTTTATATTCTAATGTATCTCCAGACTATTCAAATGTGTCACCAAAACAAGTTTTAGTATTGTACTTTTACTATGAATAAATAATCATTATAGTCTCTGAGTCTTGGCCGTTGATGGGATTACACGACCATTAGACTATAAAAATCCAGTTCCCGGACGAGAACAGTGCAGTCTTCTGCCCCCGTGCCTGGCTGTTCCTCGCCGGGGCCCCTTGGAGGGGAGCGGGTTGAGCTTTCCTCCCCGCCCTGACTAGGGCTCCGGCAGCCGAAGACCTCCAGGACCAGCCACCACCATGCTGAGACCACTCTCCGCACACATGAAGGTACTGGCAGAGGGACAAATCCACGCAGGTTCCGGGACCGAGACCTCCAAGCCTACTCGGATTGGAGTTGAGCATCCTCCACCCAGATCCTCCAAATTCCAGTAGGCGGGGGTCACACCCACCACCTGGCCCCCTGGCGCCGTGTAATCCCATCAATGGCCAAGACTCAGAGACTATAAAATCCAGTTCCCGGAACCGTGACATCTTATCAGGACATCTTTTTATGACATCTTATTATCTCATTCCTACTTTGGACAAACTTGCAGGCTATCGAATGTAGCCTGCCCACAGGGCAGAGTCTGGCAAACTCCCCGTGGCGTACCAAATGTGCCAAATACCAGTAACAATGATGGGTCTCATTCTCCTAAAGAGCCTTGAATATAATCTCAGGGCTAGGATGAAAGAGACGTTACTGGGGCCTGCTCGAGGCAATCGACGAATAACAGGATGATGAAATGAAATGAAAAATAATCATTGCTTATTTTATGTGAAGAAAATGAAGAAATTATTTCTTATCCTTAATAACATGTAGCGTTGTGAGAGAAGCACTTTAGGTTGGAGGAACTTCTGCTGCAGAAACTTCAGTACAACTATAAACCCCATGTGGCAAGAGAATGTTTTATTTTTTTTAATTTTATTATTTTATTATTTTTAAATTTTTATTAGTGAAACACCATGAGGTACAGTTGTAGACTTACAAATTTTTGTGCTTGGGTTTAAGTTATACAATGATCAGGTACCCATCCCTCCACCAGTGCCCATTTTCCCAGTATCCCTCCCACCCCCCCTATCCCAGAGAGGCAAAAAAGTATAGTCGAAGTGACATCTGCACTTGTTTGTTCATTGCAGCACTCTTTACAATAGCCAGAATCTGGAAAAAACCTGAGTGCCTGAGAACAGATGACTGGTTAAAGAAACTTTGGTACATTTACACAATGGAGTACTATGTAGCTGTTAGAAAAGATGAAGTCATGAAATTTACATACAAGTGGTACTATATGGAAAATATCATGTTAAGTGAAATGAGTCAGAAAGAGCGGGATAGACATAGAAAGATTACACTCATCTGTGGAACATAAAGTAACAAAATAGGAGAGTGTTTTAAAGTGTAAACAGTTATGGACTCTTTCAAGCATTCCCTGTATCCCATGACCTTCCACAGCTGAGCCAGCTACATATCTATCCTGAAAAACGGTGTGACTGCATGAAGTTTGCAGCTGAACGTGGAGAACAAAATGAATCATTCATTCTTAGTTTTTAGCTTACCTGTGGGTGTAGGGAAGGGGAGGGTGGGAGGGACCCTTGGGGCATGAACATTAGGGGAGGGAAGAGGACACTCTGTTGATGGCTGTGGTATTGGAACGAAGTATGTTTAAGACAGTACAGCACTTAAGAATCAGTTCATTCTAGACTAAAATGATTTTTCCTCAAATCCTGGCTCAACTACTTGATAGCTATGTGGCATTAAAAACAGTCTAATTTATTTTCTCCTTTTTCTTTCTCATTTTCATTATGAATATTTTTGTAATCTTTTAAAATAGATGTAATTATAGTATAGGATTCCCACATATCTCTCAATCATCCTCAATGATTGTCACCTGTTTTTCTTATTTATTGTACATCACTTCTCATATTCACCCACTATTCTATTGAAGCACACCACAGAAAACATATAATTTTGCTTAAAGATCTTGTTTCAAGTATTTAAAACAAAAAGATTCTAAAAAACCCCAAGCTATCTGTATTACATATTTATTTTTATTTTAAATGTAATTCTTTAGTAATATTACACAGTCTAAATTTATAATAATCTTAATTTTTCTATGTTTTCATCCAGTCAGTCACATCCTCCCGTTGTTCATCAATTTGTTCAAGCGGGCCCAGTAACGTCTCCATCGTGAGACTTGTTGTTACTGTGTTTGGCATATTGAATACGTCATGGGTAGCTTGCCAGCGAGATACTCTCAGTAGCTTGCCGGGCTCTCCAAGAGGGGCAGAGGAATCGAACTCCAGTCGGCCATATTGGCCGACTTGTAAGGCAAATGCCCTACCATTGTGCTATCGCTCCAGCCCATGTTTTCATAATTGGTTTGAATCATTTTGTCCCCATACATTATAATTGGTTAATACTTCTTTTAAGTCCTTTAAAATCCTTCTAATCTGATTTTATCTTTTTTCCATGCAATTATTGACTGAAAAGTTTGGTGACTTCCTACACAATTTTCCATGATTACCTTTTTTTCTGATTTCATTTTTAGTTGTAGTTCTCACTGTCTCTGTTATTCTTCAGATTTCTTGTAATTTAGATGAAATAAATTTTTCATAGGTATTGTTAGTTCTTCCAACATATAATATATAATATTTGGCTATTCTTTAAGTAAAATAAGCAGTTATTTATGCTTAAGGCTTATATTTATTAGGATTTTCAAAATAATGATATTCTAATTTGTATCTTTTTTTAATTTATCATAAAATATTTCTATAGGAAGAAATTTTCCTTCCGCTACAATCTGGATAACTCTAGATAACTGTTTTTATTCTTGGTTTTAGTTTTGGGGCCACATCCAACAGTGCTCAGGGCTTACTCCCAGCTGTACTAAGAGATCACTTTTGGTGAGGCTAAGAAGACCATATGTAGTATTGGTGATCAGACCTGAGATGACTGAAAGGCAAGCACCCTACCCACTGTACTATCTGTTTGGCCCGAAGAACCTTTTTTTTTTAAGCCAGATAAATACTTAGTTTTCAAAATAATGAGTTGGTTTATTTCAATGATGACCTATTAGTTGTAGTTTTGTTATGTTTTGTAATATAAGAAAGTATGTGTAAACATATATGTGATATGCTTTAAAACACTGCAATCACTAAAGTTATCTACATAATGTTTTCCTTCTTTGTCCCATGGAAGCCTATTAGAGTTGATGCTTTATACTTTTGACACAGCTTCATTTTGCCTGGAAATAATGGCTCCTGTGACATGGAGATTTCCGTTGTAAAATAGGAAAAGTTCTGGGGAACTTGTGATAAGTTGGTCACCCTAAACTTCATGGTCTTTACTAGCTCAGTTTTCTGGTGAGACAAAGTATTCTAAGATAACCAATAGAGGCCTAAAATTAGTCATTTTGTCTAAGAACCCCTAGTTCCTTTTGAAGTGAGAAGTGGGATTTGATGAAACCATGGTTGCACTCACACAAAATATAAGTTCCTACTTATCTAAAATTGTAATAAAATAAATCCTTATCCACAGTGGACTTTTATGAGGGTCAAGTGAAAAATGTGTTTGTAAAGAGCCTAGCACAGGACCTAGAATATAGAACCTGCTTGTTAAACACTATCACAACACTCTCCTAAGTGGGTGATGTGGGCCATGCTAAGGATTACAGACTCAAGAACTCCACATCACCTTGGGGAAATTGTCATATATGAGGTGTAAGTCATGCTAAAAAAACACATTAAAATGGCAGCAGAGATATATATTTTAGAAGTTTGCCATGAATGGTCATTGCCATTGCCTATAATGTTATTTGTGCAACAGATATTTTAAAAAATTCAAATAATTAGATCAGTCTGACCTCAAAACAAAACAAAGTTATAAAGCTGGACATAAAATTGTTCTTAGAAATTTCTTGAAATGTTTGAATTTAATACCTGAGGAGCCTTTGTTTATTGGGAGTTTCCCATCTTGACATATTTGTATGGCAAAGAAATGAAGTCTTATGTAATAATTGAAAAATTAGTAACCTTTTGTGCAGGGATTGTACAGAAATTCTCAAAAAATTAATATGAGAAACAGGTGTAGAAAAGAATCTCAGTGGGTCTCTGAGAAAAATATGTGATCATTGCAAAATACATTAAAGAAAAAATTATAGAAGATAGCCACACTAGTCTTCACAAAGTGTGTATTCATCTGCAGTTGATGGTTGTAGAGCCCCCATGTTTGGTGATGTACATAAAGAAGAGAGAGATCAAAGAATTCTTGTTCTCTGAACCATTACAAATAACTACAAAGGGATTGATGAGTTCAGTCCTGTCAGAGCCTTTTTTGAAAGCATAAGCTAATGCTTGACATATGTGAATCAATTTGCACTGATGGTGCCCTTGATATGCTAAGAAGAGTTCAAGATCTATCGCTTTTATAAAGAGAGTAGACCCTCTTATCATTATCACACATAATGTTGTGCCAGGATTCTTTTGCTACAAATAAGTTCCCTTAAAGTGTAGAAGATTGGTTTAAATATTGTGGTGAATATGATACATTTTATCAGTGGATGTGCTCCAATCCCATCCTCTCACAACCTCTCTTGACCAAGGATTAGAAGAGAGCATACTATACAGAAATGAAATGTGTTATTAAAGATCATTTTAAAACTAAATATTATTTTCCTGCCAGTTATTTACATAATTAAAAAAATGTGAAAGGTTGCCACCTCTCACAGCTGCCATCATGTAAACTCAACCATCAGCCCAGCTCCTCAGATTTACTAGATCTTGGAAGAGATGCAAGCCAAGCTGCTAAAATTCATGGGTCCACTGGTCTCTCAACTGAAAATTCTGAACTCTTCAGGAAGGGGGAGGGCTGAGACCTCACCCTGCTGAAGGTCTGGCAGCCACACCCACACCCCACAGCTCCACCACACAAAACTCCACTTCTTCTCAACTAATCTATGCAGAAACATCAAACAGATAAAAATTCCAGATACATTGTTTTTCAGGCTGAGAATTCTGGGGTCTTCTCAGAAGGCGAATGGACAGCCTACCCCCCACACTTGGGGACCCTTGTACTTTCGAAAGCTGCAGCAGCCACACCCACATCCCACAGTCACTGCCATGTAAACCAATCCATCTGTCCAGTTCTGCAGATCCTGGAGTTCCTGTAGCACAACACTTACAAATTCCACAACACCGACATCCCCGTAGGAACACACCAAATTAGATGGAAAAATGACATAGAAACCAACTATGCTTGATAAACAAAAACAACAAAAAGAAGGCTCAACTAACAACAAACAATTTAGTAAACCCTAAGACAAGGGTTTAATGACCCTATTGTGAGATATAAGAAGTTTTGCAAATTTTCCTTTTTTGTAGTATTTTTAAATATTACATTAGCTATTTAGTTGTAACACGCAATATAAAATGATTTGTGTCTGCTAAGGGACAGGCTGGGCGGGGGGGGGGGTGACTGAGAAAATGGAACATGGTGGAAGGAAGGTTACTCGGGGGTGGGATTGGTCTTCAAGTAGTGAAAGCCCATAGAAACCTTATTGTGAACAATTTTGTAAACCACAGTGTTTAAATAAAGTATAAAAATATGAAAGGAAATTAATGCAAAAATCAATAGTGTGTTCACAAGCCAGGCTACCCAAGTAGAGGAAAGTATTCAATACTAGAAGATGGTCCCTGAAGAACATAACATGAACAATGTCTCTGGGTCAGAGTTGGTTTTTGTCTCTGTCAACACACTTGAGGACCTTCCAGGGAAATGAGTGGGCAAGGCTCTGAGTCAGGGAACCACAGGCTCAGGGCAGCCCCATTACTCAGCAGGCAGTAATGTGGGAAGGTGCTGGACATGCAGCAGGAAAATGGGAGTGGGTTGATGTGTTGTGTCTGGGTTCTGAAGTTTTCCAGATATCAAGAGTGCCAAAGCAGGATACATTCTCTCAGCTGTCGGTCATGAAGCACAGTGCAGCAATTTCATCAGCACATATCCAGCACAAGCCCAGAAAAGACAAGAATGTGGGCAGGCACACCCCAAAGCTCTGTCCTCAGATTACAAAGTTGGGACAAGGGCATTGCCATGTAGGTGATGACAGCTGCACTTGGTTTTCTTAGGTCAGATCGCTCCAACTGGCTATCCATGGTGAGTTAACACATAAGGAAAGAAGTCTGTTTATTCAAAACCAATTTATTAGATTTTCAAATAAAGAATTTTAAAAGTTTATTCCCTTGTAATAAAATGGCAAATACAATTAAAGCCTACATAACTTGGACATGTCTCTTTAAGGAATTTGGATGAACACGAGAGAATAGTACATGATTATTAGAAAATAGAAAAATTTTAGTTTAGAAGAAGCAAGTTGGAAAATTCATTGTATTCTGCACTATTGGAGGTGGAGAAAAAGCTTATAAAATTAAGTAGTGAGTCCAACAATTGACTAACAGCTAACTGGCATGAGATAAGCAATGAGTTTCATCCATAGTCTTCCAGAGGAGTATATAATCTTTGTGTTTGGTTTTTTCACTTCTGGATAGTAGAGTTTTTTTTGTTGTCTGTTTTGTCATTAATTTATAGTGTTGTTAAAAAAACCTTTTTTCAATTAAGTTTGGATTGTACTCAGTTTGAAACTTTTTCAACTTGTAGAAGTTATTGAGGATTCCTTGCAGTTGCAGTTATTGGGGATTTGTTGCAGTTTAAATAAAATGTTGCATAGTGAAAACTGGTGTATTTTGATATTGGTTATAGGATATATATAAAGATGTGTCTATATCTGCAGCTTAGATATATTTGTGTTATGGAGAGACAGTGTATCTCACTTTTGTTTCTTACTATATGGGATGAGAGATGAATTAATTAACTCTTCCAGTAAGGTTCTCCTCAGTTCTCTTTATATATTTCTAGTAGTCTTTGGTTTATGAATTTTGGAACTTTGATGTTTGATATACAAAGATAGACATACATTAGTGCCTCATTATGGATTGTATCCTTTTTCATTTTTAAGGTGTCCTTCTTTGTCTCTAATAATTTTGTCTTCAGCTAATTCACCCTGACTAAAATTGGGGGCTTATTTCTCTGAGTAGCATTGGCCTGATATGATTTCATTTGTCTGTTTTTATCATAGCATGTTTTCAGATTGTGCTTTATGATCCAAGCTTAGGGTTTTTATTCCCACAGATTTAGCTTTTATTTCTTTCAATTAATTTTTAATTGAATAACAGTGAGATACACAGTTACAAAGTTGTTCATAACTGGATTTCAGTCATATAATATTCCTTCACTAGTATATATTTCCTACTACTAATGTCCCCAAGTTCCCTTCCCCTCTTCCCCGAAACCCACGCCAGTATTTGTAGCAGGGACTCTCTCTCTCTCTCTCTCTCTCTCTCTCTCTCTCTCTCTCTCCCTCTCTCTCTCCTTTTGGGCATTGTGGTTTGCAATACAGATACTGAAAGGTTATCATGATTATGGATTTACCTACTTTCAACACTCCATTCTTGTCCAGAGAGATCTATTACTGTCATACTGGTTCTTTCTCTATACTAACAGCCCTTTGTCCCCTACATATTTGTGGCAAGCTTGCCACAAGATTTAGCTTTCTTGATATGAGATAAATGTTGGTCACAGATTGCTTCTCCTTAGTTGCAATTTTTCGTTATATTATGCTCATGATTTAAAATCACACACATTTCTTTTCTTATATAGGTTTCAGTTTCCTTATAGTGCTTGTGTGTTTTTATTCTCATTGCTGTGAAGGTTGACAGTCTGCTCCAGGATCCTTTAGCGTTATCTTTGTAATGATAATACTTATTGTTTCCACATTTTAAAATTCTTACTGTGTATCTGAGGATTCACCACTAGGGAGGTAAGAAAATCACCACACATTTATTCATCTTGATTATCCTAAAATGCTCAGTTTTGTCTTCTGTATTTTTATTGGTTCTGGTTATTATCTTTATACTTGGAAATAAGGTACTGACCATTCCCCTATTTGTTTTAAATGGTAGGTTTTGAAGACCTGGTTACATAAGATGAAGGACTCAGGTTCATAAGTTTGAAGGGGCCACATGCTTGCTTTGGAAGTGCAATAAAGAAGTATGATAAAAATCCCAGCTCACACCAGCCCTCTGGCACTGCATCAGATGTGGAATAGCACTAGCTTGAATATACTAGAGATTCTCCTTTCTCCTGGATTGTCAGTTTGGGGAACATTTTTATTGCTATTATTATTACTGTTTCTGCATTATGTCCTCTTCTGCAATTATAATTCTGAAAGTTGCTTTAGTTTATTTATTTACTCAGTAAATTCAATGCTCAACTTCTTAACCAATATGCCTCTCTCTGCATCTATTTATTTCTATCTTTAAGTAATTTTATTTTCAAAGAAAGGGTGTGGATTCTGGAAGTGGGTGTGGTGCAGTAACATTGAAAACTAATACATTAATATTAAATACTATTATAAATCATGATACCTTAAACATATTTATTTTTAAAATGGTGCAGAGATTTTATGTTCTGCAATTCATACAAGCTCAAAATATCAAAAATAATTTGACCAATTAAGAAAATTATCGAGTCCTATAATTTCTGAGGACTGTATCCTATAGGTAGATTTTTTTTTATGCATAAAGCATCCAAAAGGCTCTGTGTTACATGAGCTTGGAGAGTTATGCTTTTGCTTCCATCCTCAATCCAGGCTCAACCTGGCAATCAGGATTTGGACTGTGTTCAACTCTTATGTCTATTTTATTTTCTATTTTTCAAAAATGATTTTAGATGTTTTCAAAAGAGAGAGTGGGGCCAGCGGCTGTCTTGTCTCTGTATCTCACTGAAGATATTAATGTGGCCAAGGAATGATACTGGTCCACTTCTTCTAAAATTGGATTTCATAACTAACAGGATCTGATGAAAGATGATCTCATGGAAACATGGGTCATGAGTGAATGCAAATGAAGTTTCAGACAATAAAATTTTAGAATCTCTAGTGCATTCAAACCAGTACCATTCCCACATCTGATAGCAGTGCCAGAGGGCTGATGTGAGCTGGGCTTTTTATCATACTCCTTTATTGCACTTCCAAAGCAAGCATGTGGCCACTTCAGGAAAAAGTTCTTCATTGTTGAGTATCACTGAGTAATGGTGCCATAGAGAGTCAGTAGGTAAACCTTTTAAAGCTTTTAGTTGTGTATTGCTTATTTTAAAAGAATTTTTATTTAATTAAATTTAATTCCCTTAGTTTAAACTTTTTATAGTTTTTATTATGCTTTGTTTGTTACATATATCATAAATTATATACATCATGTACTCCCAGAACTGTCTACTAGTGCACAGTTCAGTTGCATCATGCAATTATGTGCAGTCATCATCTCTATTGATCTCCAGAAATTTCCATCTCCCAAATTTGAAGCTATGATTCGAAAGCTACACCAGGCAATGCTCAGAACTTATTCCTGGCTCTGTTCTCAGGGATTACTCTGTATTTAGAGTTCCTGGTTCTGACACATGAAAGGTAAGCAAGCACCCTACTGCTTACCAGCTCTTTAGTCTAGTTTTTTTTTTTGGTTGTTGTTTTTTATTCTTTAAGTCATTTGTAGCTCATTGTATTTGTATTTCAAGGCTACTCTGAAATTGTGTTTTTGAAAATTATCTAGGATTCCCTTTCTTAGGATTTACATAAAATTCTCTCAGGTCATGCTTCTAGGGAAATTTTGCTGTGTATTATCAACTCTGAGTTCCACAAATGTGCATTTGCCCTTTTAGTGGTGAAAAAAAGGCTCTTGTGGAAAAGACACTTGCAACTTTTGCATCCTCACCCAATTTAGACTCTATTGGTTTTTTCAAGAATATTTAGCCTTTACCATATTTCCCCATATTTTGGAAATAATACATATGAATCTTTGAGAAATATTTTAATATTTTCTAGAATAAGGATAGAAAGAGAAAGAACAGGAGAAATATAATTTAAAAGGTAAGAATGTAATTCAAATAAACCAAATATAAATATTTTTGAGACAATTGGGAAAACTGCAAAATGAGTTTTAAATTGTAGAAAAGGATTGTTATTAATTTTCTATGTGAGCTCTCTGGAAAGAAAGATGGCAGCCGCACGGGAGCCTTGTGGACAGCAGGTTTGAGCCGGGGGTGGGGGTGGCAGGGACCTCATGGGAAGGGGGGCGTAATGGCCCATCCTTCACGCCCGACTGAGGTCGCCAGCTGCCCCCCACGAGCGGCTCTCCGGCACAGCCACGGCCCCGGAGGCACAAGGACTTAGCACAGAGAGCCACCCGCTTGGAGCACAAAAGCAAATGGACTATGTGTTAAACCGCGCCACCATGCCTGCCCGGAGGGGAAAGGGTGTTATCCCGCTCGCCCGCTCCTCTCTGCAAAGAAAGATGGCGGCCACACGGGAGCCTTGTGGACAGCAGGTTTGAGCCGGGGGTGGGGGGGCGGCAGGGGCCTCATGGGAAGGGGGGCGTTCTGGGCCATCCTTCACGCCCGACCGAGGTCGCCAGCTGCCCCCCACGAGCAGCTCTCCGGCACGGCCACGACTCCAGAGCACAGAAACCAATCTCTTAACTATCTAACTTTTAATAGAAATTCTTCCAGGGTTAATAAGTAAAATAGCAGAAATCCAAAACCACGTGGCCGCGATAGATATCATTTTATTCTTAAACCAAGTTGTAGAAAGCAAATCTTTTCACAACACTGTTTCAGCATGTCTGATTGGGGGGGGTCGTAAACTCTAAACAATAATTGTGCATCTTCTATCGAAACAATGTATCTAGTCAAAGTAGATAGAGTATTAACTAGAACTCATCTGCCTCACAGGAATTGGGAGGGGTGGGAGGTGGGGTTCTATTGGGGTTCGCGGTTAAAAATAAGTATTGGTAAAGGGAAATGTGTTTGATATTTACATGACTGAGACCTAAACCCGAAAACTCTGTAACTTTTCCCACAGTGATTCAATAAAGAAATAAATTATAAAAAAAAATAATTTTCTATGTGAGATCACAGTATTGTGGTTATTTTAAGCTCTTCTCTGTTAGCAATAGTAACATGAATAATTTATAAATGAAATGTATATCTGTCTGGGATTTGCTTCAAATACTCAAGAAAAATATAGTGGGTGGTATAAACAGAAAAAAAATACAAAAATTATTTTATTTTCGAAGTGAGTAAGTATGAAGATGATGGCAACATAGAGAAACAATGTATCAGAGAAGTGGCATAAAAATTCTTAGAAAATCAGAATGCACTTTTATCAGATTTGGGAGTTTCTTGACTATTCAGTAAATTCTCAAAATATGCCTAAATATTTGATTAGCATTTGAAAACCAGTGTATCTGAGTTCTGTAATGGTTAATATAATTCATGGGTCTAAATTTTACATCTTAGTGAGGAAAACAGAAAGGAAAGTAACAATCATTAATCATTTAATTGATCCCAGACACTGTGCGGTAGGCTTCACCAATCCAGCTGCAGTGATATTCCCTCCTTAGTCTCCATTTATTCTTCTCTCCTCTTGCCTGATGATGGGTAACTGAATCTGGAGGTTTATAATCCCATCTTCTTGGGACCTATGAAAAAATGGCCATGTCCTGTCCTGACCTGGTAGTCAGCGTGGTTGGTCCTGGCATAGATAAACTAATAGAAACACCAACTTTTCTCCACTAAGAGCCAAAAAAAGACTTCATGAGCCTGTTAGAGCCATGTCACACAGCAAATGGTCCTTTGAAAAAAGTCTCTGTCACAGGCATGGCATATTTCCAGAGTCTTGTGCAGTATTTGCTTTAATCGGAGAGTTTCAGCAAGAGAAGCATCAGCTAATGACTTGAACTTTGGAACCAAATGGTGTGAGTTTGAGTTCCAGTTGTTTGAGACATAAGCAGTAAAATGATTTCTACCTACATGCTTTGTGCATGTTGTGGGAATAACTATAGGATTCATTACAAAGCTTTGTGTAATGTTTTAAATTAAATTTTATTTATTTATTTTGACTTTTGGGTTATACCCAGTGATGCACAGAGGTTATTTCTGGCTCTGCACTCAGGAATTACTCCTGACTGTGCTCTGGGGACCATATGGGATGCTGGAAATTTAACCCAGGTTGGCCACGTGCAAGGAAAACACCCTATCCACTGTGCTATCACTCCAGCCCCTGAATTTTAGTTTTGACACTGTGGTTTACAATAATGATGTTACTGATAGGGTTTCATTCATAACAGTTTCCAGAGTGGCCAATGCCCTCCACCTTTGTCCCAGTTCCTGCCTCCAACCCCAAAACACACACATACACATATATACACACACATACACACACTAATCCCCTTTTCCTTTCCTTATGGTATATTTCTTACTGAAGACTAGTTCTGTTTCTGTTGCCTTTGGGCATTTGTTACTTGCTTACTATGTTTTTTTATGCCCCATATATGAGAGAGATCACGCTTTGCCTGTCCTGCTTCTGACTAACTTCAGTCAGCATGATACTCTCCAGATCCATCTGTGTGACAATGAATTGAATGATTTCATCTTTTCTTACAGCTAGGTAATATTCTATTGCATATATGTACCACAGTTTCTTTATGTTCTCGAACATTTGAATTGTTTCACAATTTTTTGCTATTGTGAATAGTGCTACAATGAACATAGGAATGCAAATGGCTTTTCTGAGCATAGTTTTTGTCCCCTTGGAGTATATGACAAGAAGTGGAATTAATGGGTCATATGGATGCTGAATCCTAATTTTCTGAGAAGTGTCCGTATTGTTTTCCAAAAAGACAACCAGTCGATGTTCCCACCAGCAGTGAATAAGGGGCCCTTTTCTCCCACATCCTTGCCATCACAGGTTGTTTTTGTTCTTTGTGATGTGAACCAGTCTCACTGATGAGAGATGATATCTCACTATTGGTTTATGTGTTTTTTATTATTTTTAAAATGCATTCCCCCTCCTAACTTCTCTTCTCTTCCTATTGTGTTAGTGGCAAGGATTCTTACATTTGCTTGGAGTGTTCACACTTTGCTGAGACTCACTAGGGTTAATCTTAACATTGTGGTGCTTACACACACAGCACAGACCTGTCAGGACCATACTCTTCAACTGAGCTGCGAATTCTCACATGTAGCCTTGCCAGAGGACTGAGATCTTGGTAGGAGTGCTCATACATATCTTTAATTGAAATGTTCATGGGGTGAACTTTTAGTTGCTGTGCATTCACACAACTGACTGAAGTGCAGCCAGAAATTTGCTTATAGTTCTTGGGAACTCAAATAGTAGGGTTTCTAGGCACAAATATCAATGCTTTCAGGATCTTACTTGCACATGTAGCAATCCTAGAGATCAAATTCATATCTTCATGTTTGCAGGGTAGGCACTTCAGGCAGTGAGCCATTTCTCAGCCCTGCTTTGTAAGTTTAAAGTGTGTTGATTTATATAGGATGGTGCAGGGAGAATTCACTTCTTGATTCAGTTTGACTTTAAAGTAGGAATGAGAGAACCAAAGTTACCTCAAAGAATGGCTAGGGGCAGGGAAGAAATTTCCAGACAAAGAGATAAAGGCTTCCCTAATCCCTAATCATGGTCTTTTCTCTGGCTTGGGATAATTGGGGATATAGTAAAAAATGTCGGTTTTCATTGTTGATGGGTATTAATCCAAATATGTTTGCATACTGGTCAGGGGTCAATGGGATTGGAAGGGGTAGATCCAGTACTGTCCATCTCTTTTTTCTCCAGGTTCAGCATCTGGATCAGTTCCCAAGTGAGGCTTTCCCTAGATACCCAATAAGGTCACGGTCACTGTCCTCCCATTGTTCATCATTTTTTCTCTAGTGGGCCCAGTAACGTCTCCATTCTTTTGAGACTTTGTTGTTACTGTGTTTGACATATCGAATTTGTCACGGGTAGCTTGCCAGGCTTTGCCATGCAGGTGAGATACTCTCGGTAGCTTGCCGGGCTATCCGAGAGGGGTGGAGGAATCGAATTCAGGTCAGCCATGATGGCTGCATGCAAGGCAAATGCCCGACCCACTGTGCTATCGCTCCAGCTCACCCAATAAGGTAACTGAGCTAACTGCTCTCTGGATAATGGCAGCACAACCTGTAATCTGCCCCCCAAGGAGACTGGGAGTTCATTATTGGTATTGTGTGCCAAGTACCTGGCAGTATCATACACACAGGGGACAGCAGAGAAATGTTTTGAAGGAACTTTAAAAATTAAAATACATTTTCAAACACTGAATTAATAGAAATAGTCCATAGGTACTCCTCCCATCTTTTCCTTCCCTTCATGGTTGCTGCAGTAATGGTTGGGAATCACATATTTAATATGGGGCACCAGAGATCACACACTTGATTATGGCACCAGCAGTACCAACTGGATCACACTGGGTACATGGGGTGATGCAGGCCTAGAACTCTTGGCCTCTTTTATGAAAGGCAGTTTCTCTATCACTGAGCCCTACCTCTTAGTCTATGCTTTGATATACTCGTGTATGTCCTGAAATCAAGCATGAACCACAAAGAGAAAGTCTCTCTGACCTAATCACCAGTGGAATTAAGTACTTGGTCTCAAACTGGTTTCTGATTCTAAGGTGTTTCATCATCACTGTGCTGATTTTCCACCTGCTAAATAACTTATCAGTGTTTACCAAAGACTCCCATCTCTTGTGGGTATTAAGTCATTTATGCTAAGTCTGGTCTACCTTTGTCAGTGAGCTCATGCTCATTTGCTTAGTAGACAGTATTGGTTGGTTCTGACCATGTAGTGAAATTTTACATTTCAAAGTGCATTGTTAAATAAAATATGCTTTAAAAAGTCAAGTTTGCTCGTATCTCAGTCTTCTGGGTATATGGTGACTTTTGGAGTCCCACTTTATGTGGGATTGTTTTTAGAAACTTATTTTTGGTGGTTGTCTCCAAGAAACCACCCTCTGCCTCTAGCACTAACCTACACAGTCCCGTGACTAAGGTACTGAATTAGATTTAATGGGTTGGAATAGGAAGTCAGCAGCTCTGACCCCTTCCCCCTCAAACACAAGAGGAAGAAAACACCGTATTTTTTATGCTCAGAGAATAAGTTCATCTTCTGCCTAGTCTCGGGGCAGAAGGGTATTTGGTTTGTTCAAGGCCATACATTAAATAAAGAAGAAGCTCAGATATGATTAAAGTTATTAATTGCTCACATGTTCCTTTGTTGTGTGTGAGTATAAAAGTCATTAAAATAGTAACTTTCAAGATCTATAACATGGAATAAATACCTTTCTAGCCTACTTTACAGGAAAATAATGAATAGCAAGAGGAATAAAAGAGCCATTAATTTAAAACTAAAATGACACATGTAGGGGTAACAGTGCCAACAGCAACTCTAGTTCTATAATGATTCACGTTTCCCTCCAGCACTCTGCTTAGCATTTCTCTTGTAAGATAAGATGATGCCATGTAGGCACCAAAAAATATCATTGATTACAGTTGTTAGAATCCTTTGGTGCATTTGTGTACAAAAAAATTCTTTCCCGAACCTATACGGGAAGTAATATAACCTAAAGGCCAGGGGTACAAGTTTTACATTCAGATTCTGTCCCTATCTGGATGATCTCTGGGACCAGGTACTTAATCCTCATAAACAAATAGAGAGAAACAAATATAGAGCCTTCCAAAGGAATTCATTGTATATCCAATGGGATATAACTTGTGGAACCCAAAATAGGACAAAAAGCATGCCTTATTTTGAAGATAAAGTAAGTAAGTAAGTAAAGGCCCTCCCATTGATCATCGATTTGCTCGAGCGGGCCCAGTAACGTCTCCATTGGAGACTTTGTTGCTACTGTGTCTGGCATATGGAATACTCTCGGTAGCTTGCCGGGCTCTCCGAGAGGGGTGGAGGAATCGAACTCGGGTCGGCCATGTTGGCTGCGTGCAAGGCAGACGCCCTACCTGCTGTGCTAATTATAGAACTGCTAAGCAGCACTGCTGCCTCTATTCTGAGTTGAGATGGCCTTCAGTCATCTCAGTTCCCTTTTCCTTTATGTTTCTCCAAAACTCCAGTAATAGCCCAAAGATCCTGTTCTAGTTCCTTTTCAATTGGTGGTAATAGCAGCCCAATAGATCATTTTCAAAAGCAATAACTTCATGATTACATATAAGAGTTTGTTGCTTTCATATGTTAACCAGATTGAACCATTCACCTCCCCTATGTCCATTAAAAAGTGATGTATTTATATATATTATTTTGTTGGACAGCAAAAATGCCTGTTTTCCTGTCCGACTCCATCCATCACTTTGTCGCTGAACTGATGAGATCCCCACTTGGGAGCAAAGAAGTGATTTACTCTGCACTCTGCACCAGTGCAGCCGGCTCAGTATCCAATGTACCTAGTGAAGATATGTGTGTCTAATAATCTGGAAAGGAATTTTGGCTCAATATTTAAAGAATTATTATTTATGGGGGACTATATTAATGGAAAGAAAAAATGTGAAAGAGACAAAAATTCTAAAAAATCAAAACAATTTGTGGAATGAATCCTAGTAGGTCTCCAGTGTGAACTCTTGTGAAATGTGCCTACTGATTAAGTGAGAATAGAGTTCTGTCCTCTAATCAGCACTTCTGCTCTCTTCATAAAAAGCCTGGGGGGCAAGAATAAATACTAACCAAGAAATGCCAGAACTTCTGTAATATCCTTGAATAGTTTAAGACATCTATTTGACCCAACAGTAGCTAGAAAAGAACTGGGAAGAAGCCAATTTGCTTTTAAACAAAGCAAACAAGCAAATAAAACAAAAACAAATCCCAAACTGAAAACAAGTTAGTGAGTGGGTAGTCACAGAGGAAGTGTTGCTGAGAACAACAAGAGCAAGGAAAAAAGTTAAAGCAACACAAAGGAGCCAGAGGGTCTTGTACATTAAAATACCAATCACTGTTTTGAGATAACCTCCTCCCAGGTCTCTAGGGAAGTTTTACATAAACCTGTTCTTTGGTGGGATTTTGCTTTTGGAGGGCTTCCTGGGAAATGATACATTCTATGTTGGAGCAAATGGCAAAGACAGATCCAGGGCAACAGCCATTATATTGGAGAGAGAATAAGATACACAGAAGATTTAAAGTTGGGGTCAATGCTATCATGAGATAACCAGTTCTCAGATGTTTGTAAATATCTCATGCAAGGGTTAAACTTTTCATAAGGTTTAGGATTAGGATGATTCACCCTTAGATACTAGTAAATATCTAAGTTGCAAGGCTGGAACAACTTAGGTGGAAACAACCTGCCTACGAAAACATCACTGAAACTTTGATGCTTTTTGCATAATTTCTATTTTGTGTTCATCCTTGCCTCTCCTCCCTAGTGGTTATCTAAACTTGTACTTTTTCAAATAAGGAAGGATACCAAAGGAGAGGGGGAATGCAGAGAATGAACAGAGAGGAAACTTAGATTACTAAATGCCAAAACAAAAAAAGAAAAATCAGTGATCAAATTTACTTTGAAGGAAATAAAGACACAAAATCAAGAGGAAAAAAAGATTTTCCAAAGTGAACTTAGAAAACCACAGAGCTACCATAGAAAGTCCTTTATGAATGAGTGGAGTTGAAGCTGAGTTCTGTGTTGGGATGGGACACAGAGACTGGTCTGGGTAAAGCCTGACCCAAGATGACTTTAACAGCTGTTGGTAAAACTCTACTATCAGCTGTGAGATAACTCGACAGAACTCCCCTGCTTAGCAGTCTCAGATGGATGGATTTCTAAATATCAAAGGTATGAAAAGACTCAGGTCTCTCATCTTATTTGACGATATGGAGTTGAGCATATAATGTTGAGGTAACATAATATAACTCCGTGCTGTCATAAGTGATAAATGCAAAAATCAAGCCCCTGAAAATAAAAAAAGTTAATGAAATTTCCAAGTTTTCTTTTAATTGGATACTTTTAACTAGTTAAACTTATTTTCCATATGGTAATCTCGTTAGTAAAAAAAATTTCTGGAAAAGTTGTCTCGGGTTTCCTTACACATTACACAGCTTATATTTTATGGCTATGAGGTCATAGCTGTGAAATATCCCCCTCTGACAACCTGACTATGATGTATGCTGTTATATTTCAGTAGCTTAAGGTGATTTTTCAGCTGCATGAAAAGCACATATCATTCTATCACTACTGATATTCTGTTCACTTCAATTTCAACCATGAAATGCAAAGAAATATTTGGAGACACCATTTGGAGCCAGTTATAAAATGTTATAGATGGTCAAGCTGGTACAAGAAATAAGGACATAGGCACTATGTATATTTTAATGCCAATTAAAATGCTTTGTAATAGTTATGGAAGTCTCAACTATTTTTTTCTTCTTATATTTATTTATCAAATCACTGTGGGAAAAGTTACAAAGTTTTCAGGTTTAAGTCTCGGTCATACAATGATCAAACAACTTTCCCTTAACCAGTACTCACTTTTCACCACCAAGAACCCTAATGTACCCCCCTCCCACCCCTCCCAATGCCTGTGAGGCAGATGATTTCTACTTAACCCTTCTCTACATTTATCACATTCATTATTTTGACAAAAGATGCACCATTATTGTTTAGAATTTCCCCCCCAACAATCAGAATTGCTGAAAAGGCATTGTGAAATACTTTGTTTTCTGCAGCTGCTTATGAGAATCATATAATATCACACGTTAGTGATAGTGGCCACGCGATTTTGGATTTCTGCAAAGAGCCAGATAATTACGAGACTGGTGTCTGTGCCTCTGGTGTTATGGCTGTGCTGGAGAGCCACTTGTGGGGGGCAACTCGTGACCTCGGTAGGGCGTGAAGGATGAGCTGGTACTGCCCCCCTTCCCATGAGATTGCAGTTGCCCTGTCACCGCCGGCTCATATTTGCCTTTCCTATAAGCTCTGAGGTGGTGCCACCTTGCTGCTGGGGGAGGGAAAAGGCAGAAGGGAGCAACACCCTTTCCCTCCCAGGGAGGCATGGTGCTGTAGTTTAATGCATGGTCCATTCACTTTTCTGCAGTAAGCTGCTGGGCTCTGGACTAAGTCCTTTTGCCTCTGGAGCCATGACCGTGCTGGAGAACTGCTTGTGGGGGGCAACTCGTGACCTCAGTAGGGTGTGAAGGACGAGCCGGTACTGCCCCCCTTCCCATGGGAAGTCTCAACTTTTCACAGGGTCTGACTTGTAAAGTGTACCTGAAGTAGCTGCTACTGCTATTTAAAAAACAAATGTTGACTCATATTCCTCCTCTTTCCTCTTCTAGTTGTTCATCACTTCTAGGTGAGCACTCAGAGCTATTTCCTAGCCTTATTTACTGATTGACTTATTTACTCTGTCATATCCAGAGACTACTGGTTGAGTTCTTTGGCAGCAGTAGGACATCCTAGGAATATATATAAAAGATGATAGTTGACCATTAAGACTGAAAAATCTGTTTGTATCTATATGCCTGATGGAATCTATGATTTGAGGCAACCTCAAATTACTGTTTTGAATCAGAGAGAAAGAAATTCAGAGATAGTCATTGTGACTTTATTTATAACAGTGAAAAAATATGAAAAGGGTCTAGTAGGAGTTAGAGCAAATAGATGTGCTATACGTTGTGTTGTAGTTATATGGTAAACTATCACAGTCATTAAAAGCATATTTTAGGACACTTTTATCAAAAAAAGAAAAATATTTATCAATCTAAGAATTTAGAATTTTCTTTTAGGCACAAACTTTGCATGAAGTAAATCAAATGACTTAAAAGAGAGAGAGTGTGCAGAGATGGAAAGGAGTGGAACTAGGAGTCGGGAGGCTTCTCTGATTCTATCATCAGAGAAGCCCTGATTCTATCATCTCCCCACTGTGTGCTGTGGTCAATAAACCCAGGCAAAAATGTTTTTAGGTAGATGAATGGCTAATGTGAGTTATACCTGGCCAACTTTTATAAAGTTACAACCTTATTTTTTTAATTAATTAATTAATTGAATCACCGAGAGACCAGTCACAAAGCCTTTCAGTTCAAGTCTCGATCGGTCATACAATGATCAAACACCCGTCCCTTCACCAGTGCAATTTTTCACCACCAAGAACCCCAGTATACCCCCTTCCCACCAACCCCCCCACTTGTGTGGCAGATTTCCACTTTACTCTCTCTCTCTCTCTCTGTTGATCACATTCAATATTATGACATAAGACCCAACATTGTTATTTAGAATTTTCCCCAACATTAAGACCTGCCACAAGGACATCATTAGATAATTTGTTTTCTAGTGCTGATTATGAAGAGCATATGATGTCGTGTGGCCACAATAGCAGCCATGTGAAATTGGATTTCTGATATTTTAGTAATAAACCTAGAGGGATTACTGCCGGAAGCCTCTGGGTTCCAAGATTGGTATGTGTGCCTCTGGGTTCCTGGTCAGTCAGAAGCCTGAGGAGGAGTTCAAGGGTGGCAACCCAGAGCATTGTCATGGCAGTGAGCAGGGCCAATTCCACCCCATCCCATGAAGCCCCACGTGCCTCGTCAATGCAGTCTCTAAAAGATGCAGGCCACCATGTTGCCACCACAAAGGGGGACAGGCGGAGGGACAGACACACTTCCCTCCCAGGGAGGCATAGCACCATAGTTAAATACAGTAGTCCAGATATTTTTCAGTTGGGCATTATCTTTTGCTCAGATTTTCCCACAACCACTGAAGCCTAAATTTCAGGGACAAATGCTATATCATTTACTTTCCATTTATCACTTTGCATATCAGAAAATGTCGCATGGCCACATAAGCAGCAGTGCGGTTCGAAAAAATGTCCTGGTACCCGCGTGCCAGAGCCATGCTTGTAGAAGCTCATGGTCACTGGATTTGGAGAAGGCGGGAAGACAGCACCTACTCCATCTGGAACCTCCCGGTGACATCGGCTCTGGTTGGGGCCCGAAGAATTCTCCAGGAGCTGTGGGGCCCTCCAGCTGGTTTTTCTCTTCTCTCCTGTGTGCTGTAAGATGGTGCTGAGGGCAGGTTGTGGGTGTGATTTCCAGAATCAGAGAGTTACAACCTAATTGTACAAGTTCTGCCAGAAGGGCCCCATATGTCATTGATTAGATCTGTCTTGCCCCTGTAGCAAAGGGATTCTTACAACTCTATAGAGCCTTCATTTCATATAGAGGCATCTTACAAAACCAGTCTCATCATTAGGAACACTGTCCTGCGTGGTCAAAGTAGGAAAGGTCTTTTATTATTTTGCAACATATATGTGAGTAATAAAAACTCATGCTTAAAACTCTTTCAACTGGGCTGGAAAACCTTTAGATAGATACCTTACAACAACCTGTGTCCATTTCTCCAGAAGATACTGGCCTTTACCACTTGGTATTATCATGATCACGATCACAACCATCCTGTTATTTGTTGATTGCCTCGAGCAGGCCCCAGCAACATCTCCTTTGTCCTAGCCCTGAGATTTTTTTTAAAAGTGCCATATTCAAGGCTCTTTCAGAGTTAGGAGAATGAGACCCATCATTGTTAAGGTATTTGGCATATTGGGTACACCACGGGGAGTATGCCAGACTCTGCCGTGTGGGCAGCTTACATTCGGTAGCCTGCCAGTTTGTCCAAAGTAGGAATGAGATAATAAGATGTCGCTTCCAGGAGCTGGGTTTTATAGTCTCTGGGTCTTGGCTGTTGATGGGATTACACGGCGCCAGGGGGCAGTTGGTGGGTGTGACCCCTGCCTACTGGAATATGGAGGATCTGGGTGGAGGATGCTCGGCCCCAATCCGAGCAGGCTTGGAGATCTCAGCCCCGGGACCCGCATGCCTTTGTTCCTCTGCCGGTACCTTTATGCATGTGGAGAGTGGTCTCAGCATGGTGGTGGCGTGTTCTGGAGGGCTTCGGCTGCCAGAGCCTTGATCGGGGCGGGGAGGGAAACTCAACCCGTTCCCTCCAAGAGGCCCCTGCAAGGACAGCCAGGCGCAGGGGCAGGAGACTCTGCGCTGTTCTCTTCTGGGAGCTGGGTTTTATAGTTTCTGGGTCTTGGCCGTTGATGAGATTACACGGCACCAGGGGGCCAGTTGGTGGGTGTGACCCCTGCCTACTGCCTAGTTGGTATTATAATATCCATATATAATTTTATTCCTTTATTAAAGGCAAACTTCAGCTTGCTACTCTTTGTTTTTGTGATCAAAAAAGAAATTTTTTATTATTATATTTTTATTATAATAATTTTTTACTCTAGTAAAGTTGGAAAGCATCAGAAAATAAAGAGAAATTCTAATTGCCACTTCCATAAAATACTATAGTTAACAGCTTAGTTCATCTCCTTTTAGTCATTTTTCCCCCTACACATATATAAATTCAATTTAGTCGGAATATATTTTTAAACCTAGATAGTTTTTTGTATTATATTTCTACTCTCAGTTTTAGGGTTATTCATAAACTATAACGCTTTTGATTATACTAGCCCAGTATGCAAACCTATTGCAATAAATGCTCTGATACATGCAGAGGAGTATGCAAGAAAAAATTTAAAAACAGCATAAACTCCGCCTCGGAGCTTTTTGGAAAGCCAGGTATGAGCCGGCGGTGACGGGGCAACTGAAACCTCATGGGAAGGGGAGCATTCCCGGCTCGCCCTTCACGCTTTACCGAGGTCACAAGTTGCCCCCGATGAGCAGCTCTCCAGCACAGCCATGGCTCCAGAGCTTCAAAAACCAATCTCGTAATTATCTGGCTCTTGGCAGAAATACCTCCAGGCTTAATAAGTAATAAAATCAGAAATCTAAAATCATGTAGCCACTATTGCAGCCGCGCAACATCATATAATTCTCATAACCAGCTATAGAAAACAAATTATTTCACAATGCCTTTTCGGTAGTTCTGATTTTGGGGTGTAAACTCTAAACAATAATGGTGCATCTTTTGCCAAAATAATGAATATAATCAAATATAGATAGAGTGTTAAGTAGAATTCATCTGCCTCACAGGCATTGGGAGGGCTGGGAGGGGGGTATATTGGGGTTCTTGGTGGTGAAAAATAAGTACTGGTGAAGGGAAAGGTGTTTGATCATTACACAACTGAGACTTAAACCTGAAAGATTTTTAACTTTTCCCACAGTAATTCAATGAATAAATAAACAATAAATAAATAAATAACAGCATAAACTCCATGGGTTTTAGACTTTTGATCAATAAAATGGAAAGGAATCAACCATTTAGAAACTACAAGGACCCCAAAAAACTCTTTAAAAATAAACTAGGATTATCATTTCACATACACTGATGAAGGGAAGGGTGTGGAACAATATATGAGTGAAACTCAATGTGAATAACTTAGTAACTGTGTATGTTATGGTGATTCAATTAAAATTTTGTAAATTAAAAATAAACTATGAATATAAAGGAACATCATTCCTCCTAGGATTGTATCACAAAAGCCTTAATATGAGGTACTGAGGTTTTACCTAAAGATCCTAAGAACACGAATTTGGGGACATTTATAGATAAGACTCCGAGCTGACAAAAAAAAGCCAAGATGAGTGCAGTTAGGTAAGAGAACTATTTCTTATGGGAAGTAAACTGAATTCCTATAGGCTTAGAAGAACTCACATCTTTCTGGGACACAATTTCCTCTTTCCCTCTAAGATTAGTAGATAGAATGTAACTGCCTGGATTTTCTTTGAAACAAATTTTCTTCTAGGAGGATGTATTTCCACAAGGTCAATTTTTTGGGTTTCAGAGATTCTCCTGCTTCCCAAAGTACTTTTGATTGTTTTGACCATACTTGCTTCAGCTGGGTTCTTGACTTTCTATTCTGTGTATGCAGACTAAATGTTCTCTTTATTTTAAATATCAGACACTCTGACTTGTTTTGTCTTTTAGTTTTATTTTGAAAAGTATTCTGAACCCTGACAATTAATTAATTTTCCTCCACTAGTGCATTTGCTTTGTGTGAAGCTTAATAACATCTTTTGAGAAGCCATCTTTCTCTCTTCAGTGCCAGCAACAGACTTCTTCTGGTTATACACAAATCTTTGGGAAAGTAAGCTAAAAAGCTCAGAAATACTCCGACATGAATGGAAGATGCCTGGACCTTAATTCTTTTACTCTGATGGTTATTATCTTCAAATTGTCCTTATAACCCAGTAGGAAAGCCCGCCTGTCCTTCACCAACTACAAAACCAAGATAACTGCCCTCCGACATCATGATGGATCTATCACATCTTCCAGAAGGGCAATGGAGAAGATTATTCATGACTTCTACTCAGATCTCTTTAATAACCACGTCCACTTGCCCACATACCACATACCACATGATGGATATGTCGTTCCCAATGTTCTCCCTTCCGAAATCCAACATGCCATCTCATCGGTAAAGAAACAAAGAGCACCTGGCCCAGACAAGATCAGACCTGAACACCTGAAGAACTTACCATCAGTACTCATCAATACATTGGCTCAACTCTTCACACGCTACCTGTCTGAATGCAAGGTTCCATCCCAATGGAAAACCAGCAGGACTATACTACTATACAAGAAGGGAGACATCCATGACATTGGCAACTATCGCCCAATCTGCCTATTGTCTGTCGTCTACAAACTGTTCACTCGAGTCATCCTGAATAGGATTAGCAGAACGCTAGATGAAGGACAACCATGTGAACAAGCCGGATTCCGAAAAGGATTCAGTACCATAGACCATATCCACACGATTACTAAGCTCATTGAGGTTTCTCGAGAGTTCAAGATACCGTTCTGTCTAACATTCATTGATTTAAAGAATGCCTTTGATTCTGTTGAGACGGAAGCGGTCATGGAAGCCCTAGCCAACCAAGGCGTACAAACTCAATACATCAGGATCCTTCGTGAGCTCTATTGCGGATTCACTACCAAGATCTCACCATTCTACAAAGAAGTAATCATCCATATCAAGAGAGGGGTTTGGCAGGGTGATACCATTTCACCAAAACTCTTCAGTGCCACCCTCGAGAACATCATGCGACGACTGGAATGGGAAAGCATGGGAGTGAAGATAGATGGTCGACAACTACACCACCTCCGCTTTGCTGATGACATCGTTCTAATAACACCAAACATCAGCCAAGCGGCACAAATGCTGAACGACTTTGACCGTGAGTGTGGAAAGGTAGGACTACAGCTGAATCTTACGAAGACAATGTTTATGAGAAACAGCCTTGTTCCTGACGCCCCATTCGCTCTCAATGGAACGACCATCTCGGAATGCAACAGCTATGTGTATCTAGGTCGAGAGGTCAACATGACAAATGACCTGGCACCCGAGCTGCGCAGGAGGAAGAGAGCGGCTTGGAACACCTTCAAGAACGTCGAAGAAATAGCTAAGAGGACGAAGAACCTCTGGCTCCGGGCACATCTCTTTGATTCCACTGTTCTTCCTGCATTAACATATGCCTCAGAGACCTGGACCCTATGAAAACAGGATGAGAACGCTATTCGGGTCTCTCAAAGAGGAATCAAAAGAGCTATGCTTGGAATATCACGATTCACTCAAATGAGAGATAGAATCCGGAGTTCTGATCTTCGTCAACGTTCAAGAATCAGGGATGCTGTCTCATTTGCCAAGACATCAAAAATCAAATGGGCTGGACACGTAATGAGGTTTACAGACAACTGCTGGACTAGAGCCATTACTGATTGGATTCCACGGGACATCAAAAGATCACGTGGACGCCCACCTACCAGATGGTCAGACTTCTTCGTCAAGACCCTGAATGATCGGTTTGAGGCTCTGCATGTTCCTAGAACGAACAGATACCATTGGGCTACGCTAGCACGCAACTGGGATGAATGGAGACGTTACTGGCACCCGCTCGAGTAAAGCAATGAATAACGGGGATTAAGTGATTAAGTGATTAACCCAGTAGGAAATAAATTTTACCCCAGACACTTTTCACTGTGTCACTTTTATAAAAAAATTGTTTCTGTGTGAATTGTCATGTATAATGATCTGATTTAACTTTTATGTTAACTCTTTCTTGGCAAGTTAAAGAAAGACTATATTAAAATGATAGAAACATAATTATATCTCTATTCTTAAAGATTGGTACTGAATACAAGCAGGTTAGAAGTGATCAAAATATTTCCACCATTAGAAGCCCACTTTGAAGAGAGATAAAGAAAAAAAGTGTCTCAACAGAAAATGGCACCTATAGACAATGGTGCAGAGACAAACCTGAACAAGGAAGAATTACTATTAGATTAAAGAGTTTGAAATGCCAATATCAGGTAGATGGTGAACAACTAACCTTAGGATCCTGTGTATCTGGTAATCTATTTGGTAATTTGTACAGTCATATGCATACAAATGCTATAGGAGCTGGGGCCTAGTCTATCTTTTCATTAGACTTGCTGGGTCATTTGAAGTATTGTGTGACATGGATGGGTGTATTGTAAAATCTTTATTAAATAAACACATTTCAAAAAGAAGAAGAAAGAAGAAGGAAGAGAAGATGAAGACAGAGAAGAAGAAGAAGAAGAAGAAGAAGAAGAAGAAGAAGAAGAAGAAGAAGAAGAAGAAGAAGAAGAAGAAGAAGAAGAAGAAGAAGAAGAAGAAAGAAGAGTGTATACCATAAGGTGGAGGGTGTGTGCAGGAGGGAAAATGGGAACACTGGTGGTGGGAAATGTATACTGGTGATAGGATAGGTGTTGGAACATTATCTGACTGAAGCCCAATCATGAGTAACTGTGTAACTGCGTATCTCAGTGACTCAATTAGAAATGGATGATACAATATTTAAAATAAAATTAATGCCTTTAAAATATAATTGAAAAAAGAAGCCTTCTTTGGAATTATAAAACTAACTTCCCAGATGATCCCTTTGAACTAGTTTGGGAGTGTATGGATATAGAAACAAGGAGAGAGTAAAAGTAAAAAGGGTCAGGTTACAGAAGCCAGGTTCAGAGGCAGATTCAAGGCCAGTGACCCCAGGAACAGGCATGGTTTGAGGGACTAAGTGCCAGGATGATACCAAAGAAAATAAGAGACGGGAAAGATGTCATTCCAGATAGACAGCCTATCTCAAAATTCTTACAGACATTCCTTGTTCTCTGAAATGATTTCTCCCCTTTAGACCCCATCACTGTTATCAATTTTAGAAACACAGGGCTCTTTCTGTAAAAATTACTACATTCACATTTCCTCAGAAAAAATATGTTTAGTTTTTTTTTCTTTCAAAGCCAGAATATTGCTTAAAAGACAGGAGGGGATGTACTTTTACCCCTTCCCCTATTCTATCCACTTCCACCTCTTGAGATCCAGATGCTAAATTGTTTCCAGCCAGTAAAATGGTTGTGGTAGTGAAGCTCCCCTGGGAGCCTGCCTTCATTTGCGAGACTCTGTTACATGTGTTGGCTGCTGTGTGGATTCGGATTAGTCAAATAAAGGGAGGAAATAAAGCATGGAAGTGAATTAGTTCACTATATAACCCAAAAAGCAATCCCTGAGGTTACAACCAGCTCATCAGAGTGCTCAGCTTTGCACCAGTATGCCGGTAAATGCCTGACATTTGCAGTCACTTCAGTTCAACTGCAAAGGTCAGGATGAGTCAAATAACAAGATGATTGCCTTGAGAGAGCATTCCACTTCATGCCACAGTTGATTTTTCTGTTCATTCAGTCATTAATGTTGTCAACAAGAGCACCCTGAAGGGGCTCGTTTATGGGAGGTGACAAGCCAGGTGCTGTAGAGGTACTAGAATGAATTAGCCAAGACTCCAGCCTCTGAGAAGTTCCCAAATAAGTCTTGAGGTAAGATATGAGAATGCATAAATAGAATAATACAACTATTTTATTTTTAGGTCACTCAGTATGTAATAATAATGGCTATCACTGATTGATTCCTATCAAGCAAGTCATACACATTTTATAGGCAGGAAAGCTAAAGCTGCCCTGACTAGGGGCAGAGCCAGATTTAAACTCAAAAACACTTATTTATAATACATCAACATAGCAAGCTTCTCCATCTGCCTCCCAAGAGATGGCTGGGGAAAGAATCCTGGCAACTCAAGAGTTAAGAGAAAGACTCAATGTAGAAAAACTAGGAAAGGTTGCTTTAAAGCTGTGTCTTGAAAGATGAATAGGTTTTAGATCTTAGAAAGAGGAAAGGAGGATGAAGGTGGGTAGGGGTCACCTAGGGAGAAGGAAGCATAGAGGAAAGACATGGGGTAAGTTTGAATGGAAGAGGAAAGAGTAGCCATCGGTGCTGGAGATGCAGAGGTGAGCAAGTCACAGAAGCAGAAGGGATAGCAGCAGGAATCCTGGATGCTGGGTCCAGGGTTTCAGCATTCAGTCTGATGGTTATTAGTGACGTTCTTAAACTGTTTAGCATTAGGTGAGGGATCAATCAATGATAGTCATTATTATCACAATGCTAGGTGATATAAAAGAAAAGGCAGAATCCTTACAAAAGAAAGTGTGAAGATACTGAATATGATAAACAGGGACATTGAATGGAAGGCCACATTCAGAATGGTTAGGGGATGGATGGAGGAGAAGAGAGGGACAAAGATCCCATACTGCACAGATAAAGCCATGGCTGTGAGGACTAGGGGAAAGGGAAAGTGCACACCCTTGGGGAAGCCTCATGCATGCGTGAAGCCTGACAAAACCCAGGCAATGCTGAACTTGATAACTTTGAACTCTGGGCTCAATGGAACCAGGAGTGGAGTTCCTCTGCCTGTTTCCCCCAGACTCGGGTGACCCAGGGTTCACGCCAATAAGCTTCCTCCTGCCGATGCCAGATAATCTTGTCACTGGCCACCATCCAGATCACATGGCTTTTTTTCTCCCAGAAAGGAGCAACATGACACCCGCCATAGCCATGCCACCAGACCCCGCTCCAGGTTGTTTTATTTGGGGTGCCCCAGAGGGGGGTGGTTGAGAGCCCTCTCCACCTGAAGGGACCCAGCCCCAGCAGCCAAAACCCTCCAGAACCCAACCACTGCCACATTCAAGGCTGCTTTCCACAGGCTCGGGCTGAGCCTCATGCACGAGTAAACATATTCCTGGACCACGTGATACATCATAAGACACTCCTTACCCATTCTCCATAAGTACCACACTACATTTGATGGGGCTCAAATAGTAGGCAACAAATCATAGAGGGAAATATATATGCATATATACATATTTTCAGATATATATATATATATATATGAGAGCTCACATCACTCAACCTTTAACAACATGTTAGTGATGTCTTAAAGAATGTCTTAATGGCCCCTGACAAAATAGAATAATCTTCACACTGTTTCCTTTATGGATTTTTTTTGTAGCATTTTCAGCAGTTTTTCACAACAGACAATACAAAATATATTATTTCAGTTGTGCTTTGGGACAGGGATTGGGGCTTGGGATGGAAACATCCCAAATTTGGTGGTGGAAAGGTGTAATGGTGGTGGAATTGGTGTCTGAATATTAAATGTAATCAAATATTGTGAACTACCTTTTAAAATAAAAACAATTTTAAAAATTAAATAAAAATAAAATAAAAAAGAGCAAGGGAAAGTAGCCAAGGTTTTGGAGGAGAATCTACTAGATTGAACAACCAACATGAGCGGACAAGGGAGGAGAGAGAAGTTGGGAATATTAATATTTAGTAAAATTGTGAAAATTAATATTTAACCTTATATAATTGAGTTAGGAGGGTCAAAAGAAAATGATCACAATTTTTTCCCTAAGATTTTTTGTTGAATCACTGTGAGATAGACCCTTAGAAAGCTGTTAACGATTATGTTTCAGTCATATAGTGTTCCAACACCCATCACTCCACCAATGTATATTTCCCAGCACCAGTGTCCCCAATTTCCCTCACCACCCACCCCAGCCTGTCTCTATGGCAGGTGCTTTGCTTCTCTCTCTCTCTCTCTCTCTCTCTCTCTCTCTCTCTCTCTCTCTCTCTCTCCTTCTCCCTCTTCCGTCCCCCTTCTCTCCTCTCCCCTCCCCCTCCCCATTTCGGATATTTTGGTTTGCAATACAGATACTGAAAGGTTGTTGCGTATATCTACTTTTAACACTAAGTTCTTGCCCAGTGGTGATCACAAATTTGTAAATAATCGAAGTATAAAACCCAGTCTGCCTTACATCTCTGAGATCACTGTAGCACTGTCCTCTCATTGTTCATCAATTTGCTCGAGCAGGCCCAGTAATGTCTCCATTGTGAGACTTGTTATCGAATATCGAATACGAGGAATGCCAAGAGAGAGATAGCCACAAAAAATCGCCTATCTTCGAAAACTCTTGAGCTAATTTGCCAGCGTGGTTTGGCGCATGCCTCAGGCAACCGCAAGCTAACATCCGAGCTCGCAAAGCAGTGCAGAGATGCAATCAAGGAAGACCTCAAAGAGAGAAGAGTAGAAGTACTGGTAGATGCGGCAGAAGCCGGGAAAAGTATTTGGAATGCCCACCTGTCCTTCGCCAACTACAAGACCAAGATGACTGCCCTCCGACGTCCTGATGGATCCATCACATCCTCCAGAACGGCAATGGAGAAGATTATCCATGACTTCTACTCAAATCTCTTCGATAGCCATGTCCACTTGCCGACATACCAAATTCCACAGAATGGATATGTCATTCCCAACATTCTCCCTTCCGAAATCCGACACGCCATTTCGTCGGTAAAGAAACAAACAGCACCCGGCCCAGACAAGGTCAGACCTGAACACCTGAAGAACCTGCCGTCAGTACTCATCAGTACACTGGCTCGGCTCTTCACTTACTACCTGTCTGAATGCAAGGTTCTGTCCCAATGGAAAACCAGCAGGACCGTACTACTGTTCAAGAAGGGAGACATCCATCACATTGGCAACTATCCCCCGATCTGCCTATTGTCTGTCATCTACAAGTTGTTCACTCGAGTCATCCTAAATAGGATTGGCAGAACACTAGATGAAGGACAACCATGCGAGCAAGCCGGGTTCCGCAAAGGATTCAGCACCATTGACCATATCCACACGATAACCAAGCTCATTGAGGTTTCTCGGGAGTTCAAGATGCCACTCTGTTTAACGTTCATTGATTTAAAGAAGGCCTTTGATTCTGTTGAGACGGAAGCGGTCATTGAAGCCCTAGCCAATCAGGGCATTCAAGCCCAATACATCAGGATCCTCTGTGAGCTGTATTGCGGATTCACTACCAGGATCTCACCATTCTACAAAGAAGTGATCGTTGATGTCAAGAGAGGAGTGTGGCAGGGTGATACCATTTCATCGAAACTCTTCAGTGCCACCCTCGAGAACATCATGCGACGACTGGAATGGGAAGGAATGGGAGTGAAGATAGATGGTCGGCAACTACACCACCTCCGCTTTGCTGATGACATTGTTTTAATAACACCAAACATCAGCCAAGCGGCACAAATGCTGGCCGACTTTGACCGTGAGTGTGGAAAGGTCGGACTACAGCTGAATCTTACGAAGACAATGTTTATGAGAAACAGCCTCGTTCCTGACGTCCCATTCACTCTCAACGGAACGACCATCTCCGAATGCAACAGCTATGTGTACCTAGGTCGAGAGGTCAACAAGACAAATGACCTGGCACCCGAGCTGCGCAGGAGGAAGAGAGCGGCTTGGAACGCCTTCAAGAACGTCAAAGAAATAGCTAAGAGGACGAAAAACCTCCGGCTCCAGGCACATCTCTTTGATTCCACTGTTCTACCTGCATTGGAGACCTGGGCCCTACGCAAACAAGATGAGAACGCTATTCAGGTCTCCCAAAGAAGAATAGAAAGAGCTATGCTTGGAATATCACGTTTCACTCAAATGAGAGAAAGAATCCGGAGTTCTGACATCCGTCGACGATCAAGGATCAGGGACGCTGTCTCATTTGCCAATGTGTCAAAAATCAGATGGGCTGGTCATGTAATGAGATTTAAAGACGACCGCTGGACTAGAGCTCTTACCGACTGGATTCCACGGGATGTCAAAAGACCGTGTGGCCGCCCACCTACCAGATGGTCAGACTGCTTCGTCAAGATCATGAACGATCAATTTGAGGCCCTTCATGTTCCTGGAGCGAACAGATGCCATTGGGCTACACTAGCACGCAACAGGGACAAATGGAGACATTACTGGAGCCCGCTCGAGTAAATCGACGACTAACAGGAAGTTAAGTGATTAAGTGATTAAGTGAGACTTGTTGTTACTGTGTTTGGCATATTGAATACGTCAAGGGTAGCTTGCCAGGCTTTGCTGTGTGGGCGAGATACTCTCGGTAGCTTGCCGGGCTCTCTGAGAGAGGCAGAGGAATCAAACCTGGGTTGAACAGGTTGGCCGCGTGCAAGGCAAACGCCCTACCCGCTGTGCTATCGCTCCAGCCCATCTCTGACAGAAATAATATAATTCCTGTCTCATGCTGAATAGAAGGGAAAATCCTCCAGATGTAATTTAAGGTATGAACTTGGGATGTGCACATGGGCCTTGCCTTGGATATATTTTCTAATCTGTCACCCATTGTTTTGTTTCATTATAAACCCTGCTGCAATTGGAATATGCGTGTGTGTCTGTGTGTGTAGTGTTTTGTTTTGTTTGTGGTCAGAAAAATCAAACAGTGCTTCTGTCCCCATCTTACTGGGAAGATAATACTAAATTAGCCTCTAAATTGGGTAATTAGTAATCTCTAATTTGTTTGTTGTCAGACTATGAGCCATTACAGTGGCCCTCCACTCTAGCTAATGACAAAATGAAAAAAAGAAGTTATTTTTATAAAAGTTGATGAGAAGTTATAAAACTAAAATGTCTATTCATATCAAAACAAAGACTAGATATTATGAACCCATTAAGAATACACAATATCATAATAAATTTTTAAGATCTATTGTACCTATAGTGCAAACATAATGTCAAAAGGAGAGAAAGGGAGTTTGCGTGAGAGAGAAAGAGAGAGTAAGAGAGACAGAGGAAGGAAAAGTATCTACCATAGAGGCAGGCTGGAATGATGGAGGGAGGAAACTGGGGAGACTGGTGGTGGGAAATGTGCACTAGTGAAGGGATGTGTGTTGGAATATTGCATGGCTGAAACTCAATCATGAACAATTTTGTAATTGTGTATCTTGTGGTGATTCAATAGAAGAAAGAGAGAGAGAGAGAAAGAAAGAAAGAAAGAAAGAAAGAAAGAAAGAAAGAAAGGAAGGAAGAAAGAAAGAAAGAAAGAAAGGAGGAAAGGAAGGAGGAAAGGAAGGAGGGAAGGAGGGTGGGAGGGAGGGAGGGAAGGAAAAAAGGAAGGAAGGGAGAAAGAAAAGAAAGACAATGAAAGAAGAAAAGAAAGAAAGAAAGAAAGAAAGAGAGAAAGAGAGAGAGAAAAGAAAGAAAGAGAGAGAAAGAAAGAAAGAAAGAAAGAAAGAAAGAAAGAAAGAAAGAAAGGGAATACACAATATGATATGCCACCTCAGGATCAACCAAGAACTCCAGAATCACTGGGGGCCCACCCATCCAACAGTTAGCATTATTGATCTCCAGGGAGGGGGAGTTGCTTCTGATCAACTTGAATTCTCTCATTAGCTGTGACTGAGTGAAGCCATGTGTCATATTTTGTGTAAATGCAAAGGAGAATTTTTCCTAACTTACTTCCTCTTTATCACCTTCAACTTCCTACCTCTCCTCCTATCTCATCCTATTGCATCTTAAAATGGGTGAAGTTTTCCAGTTTTATTCAAGCAAGAAAAATGTAATATTCCTCACACTTTGGGCCAACCAATACATTAGGACTTCAGATTTTGCCCCTGCTTATGATCCTCTATGTCTCTGAACAGTGATGCTTATCTTAGAAATGCTCCCTGTGCCCAATTTACACGACCTTAGTCTTTCCTTTGCCTTCCCTAGTCCACAGGGAAGTCTGAAGGCCTCTGAGTCTAGCAGATTTCTTACTGGAATTTGATTTTTGCAGCCTTGTCTGGATTTAATCCACAATTTCACATTTGCTTTGTAGTCTCAGCAAGGCCTTATCAACATTTTACATTTCAATGTTCCTTTTCTAGGCGCAATATCTGTGTTTTCAATTATGTCACCTTAGGTGAATTACCTTCCATTGTTCAAAGTCAAATCCCAAATAGTAATTTCCTGCCCAATGACTAGTCGCTTTTCCCTCCATCACTTTGAGGCAGTTTCTCAACTGTCACTGGTTTCTCAGATACTATCTCTAACAGGTTTTATCTGTAAATTGAAGTATGAAGCAATGCCCCATTTAGCGTCATTTCATTTCATAGAGCAAATATTTATTGTGCATATAGGCTTCACAAGGCATCCTGGGCCTTATAATGAATGAAAATTAAAAGTCAGGTAATCATAAAATAATCTAAATGGGACTAATAAATGGGACTAATACAGCTCTTACATTCAGATGTTTCTATTGCTTTAGAAATTTATTCTAACTTTTATTCTGAGGTACTGAGAGAAATGGTTGTCAGTGCCTCAGAAGATAATATAGTGATTAGAGGTGTGTAGTATGATCCAATTTCAATCCTTGGGATACATGGTCTCCCAAGCATCAAGCTTTGCTGGGAATAACTGTGGAGGCCCCACAATCATCACGAGCATGGCCCTGGTGGATCGCAGGATTACAGGCTCTGAACTACTAGTCCCACTGGCCAAGTATCACAAGTAAGTCCACTGAGCCCTTGAACAATGGTGGCCCCTTCAGAAAGAAAATAAGAAAAAGGTGAAAAAGGGAAGAAAGAAAGAAAGAAAGAAAGAAAGAAAGAAAGAAAGAAAGAAAGAAAGAAAGAAAGAAAGGGAGGGAGGGAAAAAAGGGAGGGAGGGAAGAAAGAAGAGAAAAAAAGAGAGTGAAAGAGAAAATATAGAGTTGGGGAAATAACTCTTGTGGTAGAGAACATGGCTAAAATCTATGTGCAAGACACTGAGTTTGATCTAACACACACACATACACACACATGCATACACACACACACACACACACATACACACACACACCACCAGCACCACCACCACCACCACTACCACCACCAAACTGTGGCTCTGATGATTACTGTCAGTGTGTCTTGACTCAGAATCAATGAGTATAGGCATCACAAAAAATTGTTCTTAGAACAAAAAAGGAAAGACAAAAGCAGAAATGGTTACAGGAGAACCACTCTTGAAATCAGGCATTAACTCAAGCCTTCTTGAATGTCCCTGACTTGCTTTCTACCAAAGTCCCTGATTGTGATTCAATCTCCATGAATACGCAGTATTTTCCTAATATCACAGGTATCTACCATTGCTGTTGCTGTTCTCTCACAATTGGGGAGCCAATGGGTAAGGTCAGGCTTTGTTTCCTTCTCCTGCATACTGTCTGCTCTCCCCTTTCTCCAAAGGGAAGATCTCAAGTTTGTCTTTGGAGAAGATGAGAATCCCTTAATTTCCTGAAACATAAAAGACAGCATATACACCCAACTTCTTGACACCCTCCTAACCATGAAGCCCTTCTTCTACACTCTTTAATCCAGACCCTTCCATTGTGTCTAGCAAAACTGATGGCCCTGTGGCTCTTTGCTTATAGTATTACCACTTAAGACAGGTAATATCTGACTTATCTGTCATATTTGCTTTTTGAACAGAAACTGGGAGCAGTCTTACTTCTTCACCCATTTTACCTATCAGATAGTAGGTGCTTACCAAAAGTTTACTGAGTGATCCTCAAATAGATATTCAAGCACATAAGTGATCTCACTACTGCTTCTGTCTCACTAACCAATGGTCTTCCATTGAATCATGGGCTTTCAATTTGTATCTGAAAAACAGAATCCTGTTTTCAAACAAAGTGTTACTTGGAAGACAGCAGCCCCCCATTATATAGAATGATGACAGAGGAGCTCTTCTTGTTTATGTTAAATAGAGGATCCCTCAGGAGCCTTAATAATCCTCATTGGTCTGATCCCTTCTTAGGCTTGCATGTTCATCCTGCTCTCCTCCCCAGATGTAAGTTCTTCAGTTTCCTCAGGACTTTAACTCAGGCATTAGCTTTCTCCCCTCATGAAGATGTCTGCTGAGCAACCTCTCCAAGGGTGCCCTTTGCTGACTCTGAAGCCCAGTGTCTGTGCTCCACTTCAGCATATGACAATTCATATTCTCCAGGCTTTGCCCAAGATCCTAACCAACAAGAAGACTTTACATACCTCATCCAATTTAATCTTCAGGCCAATTTTGTCAGACAGATCATCACTTAATTGTCTCCATTTAACTGATTTAGAGTAGAGGGGTAAGCAATTTGGAGAGGTAAAGTTGTTCTGACTGGCACTGCTAGTCTTCTGAGATGCTGAGTCATGGTTCCCAGTTTGCAGACACCATTATTTAATTTTTCCAAATGTACCATAAACTCAAATGTAGGAACTTATTTCTCTCCCTTTTCCATTTTAATGCAGTGGTTAGCCCCCACAGAAGCAATTAGTAATTTTTCTTTGTTTTGTTTTATTTTTGAGCTACACCCTGCAGTATTCAGGGCTTACTCAGGACTACTCCTGTCAGGGGACCATATGGGGATCTCAGGATCCAATCTGGGTCAGTCATGTGCACGGCAATTGCCCTACCAGCTGTATTTTCTTTCCAGTCCACCACATAAATAATTCTTTTCAAAGATAAACTTTCTCCTGGTCTGCTACAGTTTCTCACCTTCTCCTGTGATATCTAACTAGGTGGAGACCATCAGTTTCTAAATAGACCAAGATTCTGGCCCTCCTGATTCCTCAGAAAGTTCTACTTCTGAAGAGCTAGCAAAGACAGGTCTGTGCTGCTGAAAATATTAAGCACTGCTTCCAGAGGCTGGAAGCTAAGCAGGCGTTTCACAGGAGGGGAAAAACAACATTGAACTCCTCAAATGCAGTGGGGAGGCTCAAGGCAGGAAATCAAGGGACTGTCAGAAGAGCTGGGGGAGGAGGGAGAGGAAGGAGGGACTGTTTGACTATTTAGATCTTTCCCACTTGGGATTCTTATCCCAATTTAACTTCTGGCCTCAAATTTAAAAACAGTCAAGGAGTCAAAGCCCTGCTCTCCCTGCACTCTGACCCCTCTGCCTGTTTGGAACTCTGAGGGAGCTCTCTGTGCCAGGGTTCATGCTCCCCTCCACTCCCCCCCTCTCCGCCCCCACCCAGGGAATCCCCAGCGGCCCAGGTGGATTGATTGATTGGGGAAAGCTCCAGGATCCTGGCCTGCTAGCCACCCTCCCTGCACCTGCACCGTGAATAAACAGAGGCCTGCCATCTGGTTCCAGGGGCTTCTTGCTGACCTCTTCAGTCCTGCTCCTCCATCCCTGCCCCCTAGGCAATCATACTCAGAAATTAGCCACAGATTTAAAGTGAAAGAGAAGATGCTACACAAGCCCAAAGTGTCGGCCAAGGGGCCTGCATCATGAACCTGCACCAACTGTAGCCCGAGTATGGCCACATTAGCAATGAATCAATCTCAAATTTCTGCTTGGTGTCCCTACACTAACTTCTGGAGCAATCTCTCTAACACCCAGGTGGTTAACCATTAGTTTCACTTTTAAGTTCCAGGTGAAGAGTTTGTTAATTTGGAGATTTCTCATTTTTCATCAAGTCTTTGCATTTAAATATCTCTTTCTCCCTCTCATCTTGCCCCGGTATTGGCATCAATGCCTGATACATTCCTAACATATAGGGAGGAGTCATGGAGTTTCTCTTTAATGAACTTTGAATATAGCAAATGAGGACAGGAAAAATATGTTAACAGAACACATATAAATGCATGTGCGTATAGGTGGGCAGACGCACACAAACACACACACACACACACAAGTTAAATGTTTTTGGAGAAGAAAAGCAGGGCCAGAAGACAGGTATGGTTAGGGAATCTTCACATCATTGGATATATTTTTTTTTGTTTTTAGGACCACCGTGGCGGTGCTCAGAGCTTATTCCTGACTTCATTCAGGGATCACTCCTGGAGAAGCTCAGGAGACCAGATATTGTAACGGAGATTGAACTTGAGTCTGTCACATGCACCCTGCCCTCTGTACTACCACTCTAAACGCCACAGCTTTGTATTTTCTGAGACCCCCAAATTTTTGTTTTCAAAAATAAAATGTATTATATGATTTTTATCTGTTCTATTGAAAATTACTGTCATTATAATCGGTGCAAAATATGCAACTAAATCTTAGGCTTAAGTGTTAAATTGAAACTGTTCCATACATCACATCAATTTCCTTATTATCCACAAATCCTCAGTATGTGAATCCATTCACCCTAAGCACTCTTGTCTTCTCCTTCTTATAAAAAATATAGAATAGGTTATTCATACTACAGAATAAAATACATAGCCTGAAAGCAGTTTTTATCAGGAGCATAAATAAATGAATTAATTTACAAATAATTCCAATATCAAAGCCATAAAGGAGAAAGCAAATCATATAAAGGCAAAGGTTCATGTTCTTAATATATATTAAGAACTCCAACAAATCAACAAGAAACTGAACATGTTAAATAGGTGAACAATCGATAGAAAAGAAACTAAGTATGGCCATTCAAAATCTGAAAAGATGTTTATATACATTCAAATCAAAAAGAGGGAAAAGAATAAGTTCCTTGTTTGGAAAGATGAAAAAATAAAATGGTATGGTACAGAAGATGGGAAAATATAATGATGCAGTTGTAAACATATTTAGTCAAAACTGTACATGCATTTATCATTTGACCCAGCAATTATAATTCTAAGAATTTCTTCTTATTCTTATTTTGTGCCTTTTATTTTGCACATACAAATTATATTTGTACAAATTCATTTGTTGTAATACTAATGTGAAAATACTTTTAATCTAATTCAAAAGGTCAGAGTGAAGTGCAAGAATTACAGGTGGATAACCCCAGTTCAACTCCCTATACTACCTGGTTCCTGGAATATCATGGTTTATGACCTGAAGACCTCAATAGCTGCTTGGGCCTCCCTAACACAACAGGCTTGAACAGCACTATATTCATCGGTTCCTGCATTAAATGATCAGTCCATTTGGCCAAGATCACAGCTGGAGACTTCCCACGTCTCCTGATGGCACCCCATCTCCTCCAAACCTAATCCAGGGAACTGGAGAAATAGGTCAGTGGACTAAGTCCATGTTTTACATGCAGGAGACTCAGGTTTGATCCTTGGCACTGCATGATCCTCTGAACACAACCAGGAGCAATACCTAAGCATTGAATCTGGAGCAGCTTCTGAGCACCTATGGGGATGGTTCCAAATACACAAACCCAAAATCTCTATTACAGTCACCCGGCAACTACAGAAAAGTGTGACCTCGCTCCACAGTTCACCATTTAGGATGGCTGTGAGACTTGATGCTTTGAGCTTGTCACAATTTTGAAATTTAGAAAGTTAAAACAGCATATGTATTAGATATCACATAACATCCTAGTGGGTTCTGAGGTAACATTCAGTAATAACATCCATTAATATTTCTTTAAGGACATCATAAACATTTATATTAAGTTGAAGATACAACTCAAGTAAATACAAGCTAAGTTCTGTTACCAAATGAATTTTTCACAAACTTAGGAAAACTTTGCTTTTGTTCTTTTTAAATTACAAATTTTATAGAGGGTTATAAATGTATCCATCCATACAAAGTAATTCTATAAAGTTAAAAACTTAATAAAAACAGATTTTTTAACATAATACCTATAAGATTATATTAAAAAGACAACCATTTGTATCAAAGATGGGGTGAAAAATTTATATATTTGCTTCTATAGATAAAAAATTCTAGAAAGACTTAAGTACTTATTTCTGAAGCAAGAAATAGAAAGGAGTTTGGAGACTGTGGGTAGAAGGGAATACAAACTTGCATATATGTCTTATAAAAGCATACTTGCAGTCTCTGAAAATAAAAAAAAAATATGTGTTTCATTGCTACACAAAATGTATGAGGGTTTGCCAGTGAATTCTCAATCCTCATCCTTGTTTATAAGTTCTGAGAGTCCTCACAGCACTGTGTAATAAGTACCAAAAATGGGCTAGTCACTAAGTGAGGTGCATTGCTCAGATTATAGATGGTCATGTGATAGGGAATTACTATCTTCTTTTATAGATGATGAAATTAAGTTTCTTATAGAATAACACAATAATAAGTAGTGAAGTTGGGAAATGAAAAATCAGTGCTTATCTATTGAAAACATGAGTGAAAATTGTAACTAGATAGTGTCCTCTTTCTTGAACCCCATTTTGTGTTTGAGATTTTATCTCTGCTGTGACTCCTCTTGCTCCTGATATGTCATGAGGGAAGTCTTCAGAGCAACAAGTAAGTACTCTAGGTGAGGACTGGGGACATGTCTGTCCACAGCTGACAAGCAGTCTGCTTAGAGAATGCAATGTTCTCCTCTCCAGATTTCTTGTGGCCACTGATTAGGAAAATAAGGACCAGAAGGTGCTAAGAACTAAATATTTGTATCCTCTCAAAATCCACATCTTAAAAATCTAAATGTAACGGAAGATTGAGGTGGGGGTCTTTGGGAGGTAATCAAATTTAGTTGAGGTCACAAGGGTGGAGTCCTCATACTGGGATTAATGGCTTTATAAAAAAATGACAGAAGAGAACTTGCCTTATCACTGCTCTACAGTGTGTAAGGGTACAAAAGGATGGTCAGCTGCAAACCAGACTCAGAATTTTTTTTTTGTTTTGTTTTTTGGGTCACAACCAGCGATACTCAGGGATTACTCCTGGCTTTGCACTCAGGAATCACTCCTGGCAGTGCTCAGGGGACCATATGGGATGCTGGGAATCGAACCCAGGTCGGCTGCATGCAAAGCATACATCCTACCCGCTGTGCTATTGCTCCAGCCCCACCAAGACTCAGATTTAACTGACACCTGACATTGGTCTTTCCAGTCTTCCAAGCTATGAGAAATAAGTGTTGATTGTTTAAAGATTCCAGTCTTTAATAATTGTGTTAACTCAAGCTGACTCTGTAAAGCTCAAGATTTTCTGCTCTTCGATATTGTTTATTCAAAGCCATAGCTTGATATTTATCAAAAATGACATCAATTGGAATTGTCTTTTCAGTCAGTGTTTCCTTGTTCCACGAATAAAAGAAGGAAAATAGAATAACATAGATACTTTTCTCAAAATCAAGTACATGATAGAAGAATAGGCCTATTGGTGTAGGGAAGATGGATATGTTCAATGTTGGCTACAAAACATAGAGGTTCTTTACCTCTGAGATTTCCAAAAAACAAACATCTCCCAATCTTCTTTTTCCACACACCAGGAATAGGAACCAGATGGGAATCCTCTAATGAAATGGACTTCTAGCCAATGCCTCTAAAAGAATTAAGGAAAAAGTACTGATTTCTAAAAATTGACATGCTTCAAAGCTAGACTTTGAGGTGAACAATATACACTTACTCTGGGGATGGCAAAGTTTTTGATGATTTCTAATTCTTAGAAAATCCATCAGCACTGGACAAATCAGAATGATCAGTTATTGTGCTTGGGTGTTAATCCTGATCTCATCCTTTAGCTCTGTGACACTGAGAAAATTAGAGAAACACTCTAAATTATGGTTTCTCCACAGGTAAGATGAAAAGAATAGTACAAGAACCACAGGGTGATTGTGAAGTGTAAATGAGTCCTGTAAAAACTGTAAGTGTAAGTGTTTGCCAAACAAAATAAATTTTGTCAAACTTTTTTGAGTCTTATTGTCATTTTCAACTAGTGCATGTAGCAAGACATTGAGTATTCTTACACAGCATAACTATGTTGGTGGAGTCTGGAGCACAAGGACATAAATAAGTCTCACCAATACAGTTATTCACTTGGTGATTCAATATATACAAAATTAGGGCAACAAGCCAATATTCCATTTGTCCTGTAGAGCTTATCCTTCTGGTTCTGGCTGACTTACACCTCTTGCTCTCACTGGTTGGCACGCAGTAGACTTTCAATAAATACTTGTTAAACGAACACATTAACTTTTTCTCACATAGGCCAATCCAGGATTCCTGGAAGGAGTTTGTGTTTTTGCTTTTTTTATTTATTTGCAAAGGAGTATAGTTAAAGCTAAAGTCTCAGGCACACTACTCACCTTTGATGAGATTTCCTGACACTGTAAAAAGAAGCAATTGCAGAGAAGAGGGGAAGATAATATTCTTTGGCAGTTATTTACAGCGCTGAAGCTGTGGGCAGTTTGAATGCAGAAATGCACGCGTGAGTCATAAATCGGCCAATACTCTGGACACCTGAGGTCTTGAGCGCCTGCAGCGTGGCTTGGCAAGCTACTTCTGCAGAAAAGTTCACATGTGTGCTCATAGGCAACAACTCACTTGCTTCAGGCCTGCCCGTGCAGTCTGTCAGCATTTTGGGGACCCACCAGGACACAGGGGCCTTGCTGCTTGTGCTCAGCTCCATCCCAACTGAGTCCTGAGTCAATGAGGAGGCCGGTGACCGAATCATCGAACCACAGACCTCAAGATGTGCAGGCAAGTCCTGCAAAAGTCTCCACTCCTGCACTGCTTAACCAACAGCATATGTTTTTTTGGCTGAAAGGTGTTTAAATGAAATCATTTTTTCCATATTACTTTGAAAAGTTTATTTCATCAGCATGAAAATGTTTAATATTATTTGGGGTTTTAAAAAAAATCACCATGTTGAAGATGTTTCTTTCTTTCTTTTTGTTTTTCTTTTTAGTCACTTAGGGAAAAAGAACCCAGTTGTATTTAACTCTTTTCTCCAGTGGTGCAAATGACTGACTGTAGATGAACAGTACTTTAGATGGAAATTAGTTGAGTGTCTGTGCCAAATTCCAAAGCAGAAACTTACTCCCTAGCGACCTGTACTAGTCAGGTGACAGGTTGCTTTTGCATGATGATGGTAATGAAATAGGCCAGGATTCCTACAGAGCCAACTTTGCAAGGTCACCAATGTGCCACGTGGGAGAGTATGTGCCAATGCCAACTTCCTAAGGCTGCAGATTTTAGAACCACAGCTCTCTTCCCAGGGAGCCACATTTCCTTAATGGGCCAAACAGTTACACGGAAAAGCGCTATGGATTTTGGGAAGACTGGATACCTCGACCTTTGCTTTTATTTAGCAAATAAGCCAGCACCCTTCTTTGACAGCTTTCATTCTAGTCAACAGAACAAAGTTTCTCTAAACTGCAGTACTGAAAAGCAGTGTTTCTAACATGCATCCCAGCAGGAGGCCTTTGACAGAGAATATGAGAGGACCGCATATGTGCTGTCTAGTAGAGTACTTGATATTTACAAGTTATAACAGCCACACCATGCTCAGAGTTCTCCTCTGTCTTAACACACATATTTGGTCTACATTTAGAGTTCATAGATTCCTCAAGATTTTACACCAGAGGAGAATGCTCAGAGCAAGTTGCACCTCTTCCTTCCTTCCATCCTTCCTTCCTTCCTTCCTTCCTTCCTTCCTTCCTTCCTTCCTTCCTTCCTTCCTTAATTCTGCCTCAGTCCTAGAGGGCTGATATTCCAGCCCTACCTCTAAGCTCAACCCTCTCTGTCCATACAATTGGCAATTGCCCACTCCTCAATGAAAGATATAGATAAATTTAGGTCTTGAATGGGCCTTCGGCCTACCATGTTCCTGGTTCCAGTCAAAGAAAAGTCATCTGCAAGGCACTATGCAGGGTCAAGTGGTCACATGGACCCTGTGCTGAGGGGAGATAGAGACAGAGGAAGCTAAGAGTGGGGTCTGGGTCTGGCCTCATGTCCAATTCATGAGCATTGAAGAGCAGGTAGAGTGCAAATCACCAGTCTAAGGCAGGAAAAAGCCCCCCCCCCCCCCCCCCCGGTCAGGACTGTTGAGTTCCTTGATGGAAGGGTAACCTTGCTTCCTCTGAGAGGTGGGGAGGTCTGAGCCATGCTCCACCCAAGAGGTTTCTAGTGAAAGAAGACAAGCATTTCACTTTAACAGGATGAATCGGGGTCAACTATTTGGAACTTGGCATGTGCTGAAAATGGTGGATCAAAATTTTATCTCTGGAGATATTCCGTCTTCCACAAATGCGATGTCAAAGAGAGGTCAGATATTAAAGTAACACTGAACCAAAAACTCTGTTCTTCAGAACTGTAGGACTTTAAAGAGTTTTTCTTTTTAAATGAAGGGGGAGGGTAACATCCTAATCAAGCAACCTTTTGTCATCTTAATGGTTTTCAGGTTTTCTTAAGACTTACTATAAAGTCAAAAGACACAGATGAATTAAAAAAAATTCAAACACATATGGGAGGAAAAAAAGCACAAAAATCCCAAGGTTTAGGTAAAAGAAATCAAGGGTGGATTATCAGATAAGTCTCTGTTAATGAGAGCAAATTAGGGACTGCCAGAAATTGAGGCAGAGAGGGAAGACTGCTTTATGATGTAATACTGTTTTTTTCCTTTATTTAAACACCATGGTTTACAAAGCAACTCAAGATACATTTATTACAGGCATTCCATATTCTATCTAACACTAATCCTACCATCAGTGTGACCTTCCCTCCACCATTGTACCCATTTTCCCACCCACCCCAGCATGCCTTTATCAGGTACAAAATAATTTATTTAATATTTCTTATCATAACTAAATGGCTAGTGAAATTATTAAAAAATACTTGAGTAAAGGAAAATTTGCAAAATTGTTATATCTAACTATGGGGTAATTAAATCCTTGTCTGAGGATTTACTGAGGTCTTTACTAAAGGTTTTGTTCATTTTTAGTTGAGCTTTCTGTGTTATTTTGTTTATTGGGCTTAGTTGACTTCTATATTACTTTCCCATCTAATTTGATGTCCTTCTACTAGGATGTCAGTATTGTAGAATTTGGAGGTGTTGCAAGGCAGCAAATGAGACTGCATCCTCCAGGAACTCAATGATATTTAACTGGACCATGAGTTTACATAGTAGTGGTTGTAGGATATGCACATAGCTGCCGGTGCTTATGGAAGTATGGTGGGACTAGAGAGAGGCTGTCTGCGCCCACTCTGAGAGGACTCCAGAGTTCTCAACCTGAAGAATGATGGCTTTTCAACAGTTTGGCATCTCTGCAGAATTTACTGTGAGGCAGTAGAGTTGGGTAATTGGCATGGTGACAGTGTTGGGGGGGGGTGAGTGTACTGCCAGGACAATGATGATAACAATGTATTTAATGAATACTTTCCCCCCATAAATTACAGTTCTTATTCCACCTACTTTACCTTTTATTCATATATTACACGGCAACTTGTATTTCTTCACTACTTTAGAAGAATCACAAAAAAAATGTCTCCTCCCTTTCCTTCTCCATGCCTCTAATCTTGTCCTACATCCCCAGGATAGTCAGCTTATTATCCAAGAGCCTTATTAACTTGTAATAAAGCAAAAGCAGAAGCCAAAAGACAGTGGACCCCTAAATAAAGCAAACTATAGCCTCGATGTCATTATCCAGGTAGAGGCTAGAGCCCCAAAGCATAAGACAACAATGATGCACAGAGGAAATGTGAAAAGCAACATAAAAATAATTATGGGCTGGAAGGATGTACTCTAAAAGCTTAAATTTATATAACCTGGCTAAGAGATCACATTACTAAAAGGAAATTCGATAGTAGTGGATAGGAAACAAGCATTCAAAGGGTATAAACAAAGGCTTAGGCTCCTCTAAGGGAAACATAAATTCAGTGATGTGATGGAAAATATAAGCTCGTTTGGAGGGGATCTATGGGAGAGACCTATTAATCTGTTGACAGTTTCTAAAAGAAAGTGATGGCAGCCTGCTAATTTGCCTCATTTGAAGCTGGTCTGTCGGAGAGCTGGAAAATATATCGCAGGGAACGGTGCTGTGAAGCAGACTAGGGATGGATTGCTTTCATAAATCTTGTTCATTTTTCATCTCGATGATTTTTTTTCTCCTGTTTCCTCCCATTTTCTTTCCCCTCCCCTTGCCAAGCCCTCCCTCCCCGCAGATCAACAAAATCCCCTAGGATGGAAAAGACTTTCAAGGAGAAGAAAAGGGAGGTTCTGGCCAGTGGCTTGGTTTTATGAGTAGGAATGACAGTTTATCTGTATCGCAAAGACCCCCAAAAGTCAACAGTAACATTTTTCTCAACAGGTTTACCGCCAGAACACAGGTGTCGTGAAAACCACAGCTAAACGCAAGCCAAAATGAGAAAGGAAAAGACTCACATCAACATTGTCATTCTCGGACATGTAGACTCGAGCAAGTCCACCACCACTGGCCACCTGATCTACAAATGTGGCGGCATTGACAAGAGAATGACCGAGAAATTCGAGAAGGAGGCCGCCGAGGTGGGAAAGGGCTCCTTCAAGTATTCCTGGGTCTTGGATAAACTGAAAGTTGAGTGTGAGCGTGGTATCACCATTGATATCTCCTTGTGGAAGTTCGAGACCAGCAAATACTACGTGACCATCATTGATGCTCCAGGACACAGAGACTTCATCAAGAACATGATTACAGGCACTTCTCAGACTGACTGCGCTGTCCTGATTGTTGCTGCTGGTGTGGGTGAAGTTGAGGCTGGTATCTCCAAGAACGGGCAGACCCGCGAGCATGTCCTTTTGGCTTACACACTGGGTATGAAACAGCTCATTGTTGGTGTTAACAAAATGGATTCCACTGAGTCATCCTATAGCCAGAAGAGAGACGAGGAAATTGTTAAGGAAGTCAGCACCTACATTAAGAAAATTGGCTACAACCCTGATACAGTAGCATTTGTGCCAATTTCTGGTTGGAACGGTGACAACATGCTGGAGCCAAGTGCTAATATGGCCTGGTTCAAGGGTTGGAAAGTCACCCCGAAAGATGGCAGTGCCAGCGGAACCACACTGCTTGAAGCTCTGGGTTGCATCCTGGCTCCCACTTGTCCAACTGACAAACCCCTGCGTCTGCCCCTCTAGGAGGTTTGCAAGATAGGAGGTATTGGTTCTGTACCTGTGGGCCGAGTTGAGACTGGTATTCTCAAACTTGGTGGTCACATTCACTCCAATGTTACAACTGAAGTTAAGTCTGTTGAAATGCACCATGAAGCTCTAAGCGAAGCTCTTCCTGGGGACAACATGGGCGTCAACGTAAAGAATGTGTCTGTTAAAGATGTTTGTCATGGCAAGGTGGATGGTGACAGCAAAAATGATCCTCCAATGGAAGCTGCAGGTTTCACAGCTCAGGTGATTATCCTGAACCATTCCGGTCAGATCAGTGCTGGTTATGCACCTGTGCTAGATTGCCACACTGCCCATATTGCTTGCAAGTTTGCTGAGCTGAAAGAGAAGATTGACCATAGTTCTGGGAGATGACCCCAAGTTCTTGAAATCTGGTGACGCTGCCATCGTTGATAAGGTGCCTGGCAGGCTCATGTGTGTTGAGAGCTTCTCTGACTCCCCTCCTCTGGGTAATTTTGCTGTTCCTGACATGAGACAGACTATTGCTGTGGATGTCATCAAAGCAGTGGACAAAAAGGCAGCTGGAGCTGGCAAGGTTACCAAGTCAGCCCAGAAGGCTCAGAAGGCTAAATGAATATTATCCCCAGTACCTGCCACCCCAGTCTTAATCAGTGGTGGAAGAATGGTCTCAGAACTGTTTGTCTCAATTGACCATTTAAGTTTAATAGTAAAAGACTGGTTAATGATAACAATGCATCGTAAAACCTTCCAAAGGAATGAAAAATGTTTTGTGGACCATTTGTTTTTGTGTGTGTGTGGCAGTTTAAGTTATTAGTTTTTAAAATTAGTACTTTTTTTCTATAAAGAACTCCATTTTTATTCCAAGTGTTGAAAAGAAATCCATTTTGTTTCTGAGAATAATGAATTGAATCCTAAAAAGAATTCCTTTTTTTCTCTTTTATTTTCTCAAGATTTTATTTTATTTATTTATTTATTTTTAAATTTTTAATAGTGAGACATCATGAGGTACAGTTACAGACTTACACATTTTTGTGTTTGGGTTTCAATTGTACAATGATCAAATTCCCATCCCTCCACCAGTGCCCATTTCCCACCACCATGGATCCCAGTATCCCTCCCACCCACCCATTCCCCCCATCCCACCCTGCCTCTGTGGCAGGGCATTCCCTTTTGTTCTCTCTCTCTCTTATTGGGTGTTGTGGTTTGCAAAAGAGCCAATGGGTAACAATCATGTTTGGTCTATAGTCTATTTTCAGCATGCTTCTCCCATCCTGGGAGGCTCCTCCCAACACCTTTATTTGGTGTTCCCTTCTCTATCTGAGCTCCCTTTTTCCCTAGCATGTGTGGTTGGCCTCCAAGCCATGGAATAAAATTCCTGGTACTAATCTCAGTCATTCTGGGGTGTTAGTCTCCTATTTTGTTACTCTATGTTCCCCGGATGAATGCAGTCTTTCTGTGTCTATCCCGCTCTTTCTGACTCATTTCACTTAACATGATACTTTCCATGTAGTACCACTTGTATATAAATTTCATGACTTCATCTTTTCTAACAGCTACATAGTACTCCATTGTGTAAATGTACCAAAGTTTCTTTAACCAGTCATCTGTTCTCGGCACTCAGGTATTTTCCAGATTCTGGCTATTATAAAGAGTGCTGCAATGAACAACCAATTGCAGATGTCACTTTGACTATACTTTTTTGCCTCTCTGGGATATATTCCCAGGAGTGGTATTGCTGGGTCAAATGGGAGCTCAATTTCTAATTTTTTGAGAATTGTCCATACTGTTTTCCAAAAGTGCTGAACCAGTCGGCAGGCATTCCCACCAACAGTGAAGGAGTGTCCCTTTCTCGCCACATCCGCGCCAGCACTGGTTGCTTTTGTTCTTGAGGATATGGGCCAGTCTCTGTGGTGTGAGATGGTATCTCATTGTGGTTTTGATCTGCATCTCCCTGATGATTAATGATGTGGAGCATTTTCTCATGTGCCTTTTAGCCATTTGGGTTCCTTCTTTGTGAAAGTTTCTATTCATTTCATCTCCCCATTTTTTGATGGGGTTGAATGTTTTCTTTTTGTGGAGTTCAACCAGTACTTTGTATATCCTTGATATTAAACCCCTTATCGGATGTGTATTTGGCAAATATCCTTTCCCATTCTGTAAATTGTCTTTGTATTTTGGTCACTGTTTCTTTTGAGGTGCAGAAGCTTCTTAGTTTAAGATAGTCCCATTTGTCTATCTCTGTTTTCACTTGCTTGGCCAGCGGTGTGAAATCTTTGAAGACACCATTAGCTTCTATGTCATGGAGGGTTTTTCCAACTTTTTCCTCGATGTACCTTATGGATTCCGGTCTGACGTTGAGGTCTTTAATCCACTTTGATCTTACTTTTGTACATGAAGTTAGGCAGAGATCTGAGCCCACATTTTTGCATGTAGCCATCCAGTTTTGCCAGCACAATTTGTTAAAGAGGCTTTCCCTGCTCCGCTTCACTTTTCTTGCCCCCTTATCGAAGATTAGATGCTCGAATGCTTGGGGGGAGATGTCAGTATATTCAACCCTAAAATCAGTACTTTTTAATGGAAACAACTTGACCAAATATCTGTCACAGAATTTTGAGACCCATTAAAAAATTTTAATGAGAAAATAAAAAGTCAACAGTAGTGAGGTAAGACCACCAAAAGTCAACAGTAGTGGGAAGTTTTTCTTCCTAGAATGATTGTTTGTATGCCTGGCTTTACTATTTGTCAAAATCTTGGTACTCCAGGACTAAAGCTTTAAAATACCAGTTCTTCAAATCAGGAGTTTGCATACAAATTCAAAAATCTTAGATGATGCAGATAAACTGAAACTTTGTCAACTCTGGCAGGGACACTGAACATCAGCCTCTCACACCTTTACACAATTACTCTTACGCATATTCAAGGACTTTACTTTCTATCCAGTTTCTAGCATCACCAAGTAAAAAGAGAGGAGATGTTAGTGTCCAAACTATAAGTAAGCAGTATAGTCTTATTTGAATCTACTTGAAAAAGAATCATGTTGGAAGGTCCAAATAGCAAAGCACTCTTTCCAGATGTTAGAAAGTTAAAGAGAAGAAAATATGTAGCCTTTGGACTTTTCATCTGGTGGATCTACGGAAGGCCACATATAAAAGGCACCAGCAAGGTAATATTTCCTGCAACTCTGTGGCTCTGTGCTCTGAGGTGCTGCAACAGTCCCGGATTTCATATTTCAGAAACATACTCTTATGTGTGTATGTTCTGTTATGTGTGTATGTCCTCTTATGTCCTGGGAAAAACACAGGACTTGAATACTGAATTTTATTTTCTGAAATAAAAATTGTAGAAATAGACAGAGAAAGAGAAAAGGGTTGTGAAATATGTTTCTAGTTAGACTCCTGTTGCCAGCACTTTAAATAAAAGGGGGACTAAAAGGGGAATTTAAAGAAGAAAATCCCTGCTTTGAGTCCCTGGGGAAGAATAGTGTCTGAGGATGATCTGCTGATGCAGCTGATTCTCAGACCAGTGGTAACCAGAACTGAGGGCTCCTGTGTGAACAGCAGAGTCCAATCCTGTGACCAAGAGCTAGCTTCTGGGGGTGTAAACAAACCCCAAAGTTCACCCCCCTCAAATTCTGTGGGTACTTATTATGGAAGAATCCAGCTGACAATTCTCTATCTAACAAGCAACTAAGTCCACCAAAAGAATTTTTAATTTTAGTCATGAAATAATGAACATTGCAGAGAAACAAGCCTAGTCCAGATTTTCTTTCTGGAACACATCTAGGGCTTGGCTTGCCCTCCACATCGCACCTGCATTCTTTACTCACTGCTTCTGAGTACCATCTTCTATTTATTTGCTCCCTAGACCCAGTTTACCAGTCAAACTGTGTGCCTTTTATCAGAAAAAACTTGCTCTGTTCCTCCCAGGTCCTTATATTTGTTGGTTCTCCTGTACATCCTAAGTCATTCAATGGGCAAGGGTCACCCTGCTCTTGGGAAGCCAATGGGCTTCGGGATTCCCAGCCTCTTCAGACACTTCTGGACATCAGATTAAGAAATCTGGGTTCTTTGTGACTTTTAGATCGAATTTCTGCTTTTAAATTTTCTCTTTCCTGTCTGTTTCTACTTCTGGTGGATTCCTTTCGCTAGTCTATACCCCCTTTCTCCATCTCTTCCCTATTCCATCTATTCCCAAATTATCAGATTTTTACTGAACGTAGTGTGTATAAAGTCAGGTAACCAACTGTGAGAAAAAGAACAAAACAATTCATAGTTAGACACTCTAAAACTTCTATGCTTATTCTCACTCCCAAAATGATCATCAACAATCACCGGATGGTTTTGTCATCTCTGTTGGTTTTTACTCATCCACCTGCTCTCATTTTTCTACTCATTTTCCAGCTCCTAAATTCTTACCTCTTCAAGTTCCAACTCAGGGCCTCACACGTGCAAAGCAAGCTCTTTACTGCTGAGCAAATTCCAACAACAAAGACAATTAAAAGTATTTAATTATTTGAAAGCAGGTTAAAATAGTGTTTTAGTTTATAGAATCAGATGATCTGGTTTGAATTTCTAGTTTTATTGCTTATTTGATGTTTATTCTTGGATAAATCACTTAACCACTTTGTTATTAGCTTTTAAGTATAGTTTTTAAGTATAAATGGGAAATAAACAGAAGAGATTTCAGAGACCTATGGATTCCTGAGAACTATTGTGAGGATTAAATGAGCTAACATGCAAAGAACTAGAATAGTGGGCCTCCAGGGTGGTGTTCTGAGCAAGCAGCCACAAGGAACTAGAAACTCTCCTCGGCTAAGGTGTCCACATGAGCACCTAGGCAAAAGGGGACCTTTGCAGTTGTAGAAGTGCACCAAGGTAAGAACTCTAATCCATGAAATATTAAAAGGAGATCTCCATCAACCAAGCTCATTCAGAATCCTCTCTAACAGCAAGAGGGGGACACTGATAATGAACTGGAGGAATCCACCAAACAAAAAAGAAAGGCTCATAAGGATCCACCTCCATACTACTACAGCAACATGAGGAAACACTGCAGACCCCCACAATAATGAGTGAATGAAGAAAAGAGCCCTGAAACCTCAACAGGGAATAGCCACAAATACAATCTCTCTGATAAAGAATTCAGAGATGAAGTGTTGAGGATGTTCAGTGAGCTCAAAGAAATGGTGGAACAGACATCCAGTAAATTAAAGTAGGATGTGAAATAAGGTGGAATGGACAGCCAATAAAAAACAGAAAAAAGGAGAGCAGAAATAAGAAAGATAAAACAGAAGAATTCTTCAACAGAAGAATTCACTAATAAGGATTTGGTCGATGAAATTAAAAATTAAGCAGGTGCCCTCAACAGTAGAATTACAACTGAAGACAGTATCAGTGAGCTTGAAGATGAGCTGCAGAAAGCATACAGGCAACAATATGTAATGGAAAAAGACCTCAAAACAGTTCAAGGGCAAATACGAGACCTAGAGGATGAATTCAAGAGGAACAACATAAGAATCATCAGAGTACCAGAAAGACAGGAATGCAGCCCCAGTGAAAGAGCAACAGTTAAAGATAACATTGCTGAGAAGTTTCCAGAGCTGAAGAATGCAGGCATCCAGATCCAAGTATCCCAAAGGGTACCAGATAAACAGACCCTAATAAAGGGTCTTTATATTAAATCAGACATATTATAATCAGTCAACAAATACCACAGACAGAGACACTATACTGCAAACAGCAAGAGCAAAGAAGGAAGTCACATACAAAGGAGCATCCCTTAGATTTATAGCAGACTTTTCAGAGAAAACCATCCGATCCTGAAGACAGTGAGATATAGTGAAAAAATTCAAGGAAATGAATGCTTCACCAAGAATATTTTATCTGGATAGACTCTCACTCAGTCTTGAAGGAATGATACACTATTTCATGAATAAACAACAACTCAGGAATTTCATAGACTCAAAACCAACCTTAAAAGAACTGAAGAGGCTCTTGTAAGACAAGACAAACCCCAGAAGCACAATAAACATCTACATAAAGATGACACAAAACCCCATGACAATAATCTTTCTCAATGTCAATGGTCTAAATTTACCAATTAAGAGACACAGAGTGGCAAAATGGATTAAAAAATTGAACTCAACGTTCTGCTGCCTACAAGAAACACATCTGAATGGTCAGAGCAAACACAGACTCAAAGTCAAAGGATGGAAAACAATCCTTCAAGAAAACAACTTCCTCAAAAAAGCCAGGTGACTATACTATTATCCAACAACATTGATATCAGACTGAAAAAATTAGAAGCAACAAAAACAAAAACAGTTATCTAGGAAGAATTTTCCATTGAACTTGCTTTCAAATATAACCACACGCTTTTAGGCAGTAAGTGGAAAAGATGAGAACTTTTGTCAGAGCAGCAATGAAGGATCATGTTGACTCTCTTGGTCCTTATTAGTCTTTCCTTTTTGTTTGTTTCTGTTTTGGGGCCACACCTGGCAGTGCTCAGGGCTTACTCCTGGCTCTGCACTCAGGGATCACTCCAGAACAGAGATCTGGGGACCATATGGAATGTCAGGAACGAAACCCACAAAAGCCTCATGCAAGGCAAGCACACTGTCTGCTGTTGTATTACTCCTGCCCACCCCCACCCCATGAGGCTTTCATTCGTTCATTAAATTCATCAGTCACTACTCAAAAACATTTACTGTGCACTATAGTAATTGGCTAGTGAAGCTCTTACGACATGACACAAAGCAGGTGGCTTAAAAGAGCATACATTTACTCTATAGTTCAGGAGACTGGAAATTTAAACTTAATGTCAGCAAGGAGATACATCCTCTGACACACCAGGGAATAACATCTTCCTGACTTCCTCTCAACTGTGAGAGCCCCAAGAGGAAGTTCCTTGCATGCGGATAGCTGTCTTCTTCTCCTGTCTCTTCACTAATCCTATGTTTGCAATGCTATAAGGGGCCTTGAAGATCGGTTTAGTGTTTCTCATCTCTATTAGACCCAAGTATCACTCTATTAGACCCAAATTTTGTCTGTGTATGTTGCTCTGCATTCAAGCGCTCATTTTTATCTTGACATAACTATTTTGGAGCAATAGCACAGCGGTAGGGTGTTCGCCTTACACGCGGCCAACATAGCCGACCCGAGTTCGATTCCTCCGCCCCTCTCGGAGAGCCCGGCAAGCTACCGAGAGTATTCGATATGCCAGACACAGTAACAACAAAGTCTCCAATGGAGACGTTACTGGGCCCGCTAGAGCAAATCGACGATCAACGGGAGGGCCTTTACCTTAGGGGCTGGAGCGATAGCACAGCGGTAGGGCATTTGCCTTACAAGCGGCCAACATGGCCGACCCGAGTTCGATTCCTCCGCCCCTCTCGGAGAGCCCGGCAAGCTACCGAGAGTATTCAATATGCCAGACACAGTAACAACAAAGTCTCCAATGGAGACATTACTGGGCCAGCTCGAGCAAATCGACGATCAACGGGAGGGCCTTTACCTTTACCTTTACCTTAACTATTTTGGATCACAACCCTCCCTGATAACATCATTGTAAGTTAGTCTTCTGCAAAGACAGATTTCCAGATCCAGCCTTATTTACAGGTGTGAGGGTAAGAATTTAGCATCTTTGTGGGATATAACCACTCCATTTATGTATTCAGTAAATTATATAACTTCTAACTTCTAACTGGTACATAACCCAGAAAAAAAGTCCTGGCATTATACTCCAAAGTTGAAGAAGACAAATAAATATAAGTGATCCTTAAATAACAGAGAGTTAAGGGAACTAAACTTTGCTGCCCCTAAACACCTTCACAAAGTAAAATAATCTGCATATAAATTTTGACTTTTTTCAAGCTGCTAATAGCTTGCTATTGACTTGAAGTCATATTGCTAACATAGGCAATTCACACATATATTATATTTACTCATTAGGTCGGAGAAATAAAACATTATTAAGAAAATCATAAGAAAGAGAATAACAATAAAGTACTATTGTACTTTATTTGTTGGTACCATTTACTTGTTTTCATCATCCCTTGACCTTTTTTCTCAAAAGAGAAACTTAATTTTTAACTAATTCCATACAGCCCAAGTGTTTCTGTCTCCTAACCCCAAGCTATGTGGGTAGGTATGCAATCAAACCTGACTATGGAGAAAACTGTCTCGCTCTGGCTCAGATTTGAGGTCAAGACCAGCTGATGCAATCAAAGACCTTCCTAGAATGGTTCAATCAGACAGTTTCCTGAACCCCTAGAGAGAGGCATCTCAAAACTGCTGATATCATTTGTTCACAACCTAGAGTAGCAAACCAGTGTGAACCCCCCACCGCCCCTAATAAAATCAAAACCTAAAACACCAGCTAAGGTTTGTCCAAGGAGCCCTTGCCTTAAGCCCTCACTGGGTAACACTCACCAATTTAAGACCTGCATGTGGGTAACTCACTTAATTCTTAGAACCACTGTGTGAGGGGTGCAATATTATAATTCAATTATATGGAAAATAAAATGGGGCACGAAATCTGTATCTGTGCAGCAAACCTAATGTCCAAAAGGAGAGAGAGAGAGAGAGAGAGAGAGAGAGAGAATGAGAGAGAGAAACAAAAAAAGTGCTTACTATAGAGGCAGGCTGGGAGTTTGGGGGAGGGGGAGGCAGGAGGGAAACTGGGGACAATGGTGGTAGGAAATGTACACTGGTGGTGGAGCAGTGTTGGAACATTGTCTGACTGAAACCCAATCATGGACAACTTTTTTTTTTTATTTATTTATTTATTTATTTATTTATTTTTTTACAGTTGTAGATTTACAATTTTTTTTGTGCTTGAGTTTCAATTATTCAATGATCAGATACCCATCCCTCCACCAGTGCCCGTTTTTCACCACCATGGATAATATCCCTCCCACCCCCATCCCCCCATCCCCCCCTGCCTCTGTGGCAGGACAATCCCCTGTGTTCTCTCTCTCCGTTTGGGTGTTGTGGTCTGCAAAAGAGGCATTGAGTGGCAAACATGTTCAGTCCATAGTCTACTTTCGACATGCATCTCCCCTCCTGGGAGGATCCTCCAAACATCCTTTATTTGGTGCTCCCTTCTCTATCTGAACTGCCCTTTCCTCTAGGATACCCGGCTGGCCTCTAAGTTATGGAGTAATCCTCCTGGTGCTGATCTCAGCTATTCTTGGGTATTAATCTCATACTTTGTTACTTTATATCCCCCAGATGAATGCAATCTTTCTATGTCTATCCCTCTCTTTCTGACTCTTTTCGCTTAGCATGATACTTTCCATATTGTACCACTTGTATGTAAATTTCATGACTTCATCTTTTCTAACAGCTACATAGTACTCCATTGTGTAGATGTACCAAGGTTTCTTTAACCAGTCATCTGTTCGTGGGCATTCAGGTTTCTTCCAGTTTCTGGCTATTGTAAAGAGTGCTGCAATGAACAAACAAGTGCAGATGTCACTTCGACTATACATTTTTGCCTCTCTGGGATATATTCCCAGGAGTGGTATTGCTGGGTCAAATGGGAGCTCAATTTCTAATTTTTTGAGAATCGTCCATACTGTTGTCCAAAAGGGCTGAACCAGTGGACATTCCCACCAACAGTATAGGAGTGTCCCTTTCTCGCCACATCCACGCCAGCATTGGTTGCTTTTGTTCTTTTGAATGTGGGCCAGTCTCTGAGGTGTGAGATGGTATCTCATTGTGGTTTTGATCTGCATCTCTCTGATGATTAATGATGTAGAGCATTTTCTCATGTGCTTTTTTGCCATTCGGATTTCTTCTTTGAGAAAGTTTCTGTTCATTTCATTGCCCCATTTTTGGATGGGGTTGGATGTTTTCTTCTTGTGGAGTTTAACCAGTATTTTGTATATCCTGGATATCAACCCCTTGTCAGATGTGTATTCGGCGAATATCCTTTCCCATTCTGTAGACTGTCTTTGTATTTTGGTCACTGTTTCTTTGGAGGTGCAGAAGCTTCTTAGTTTAAGATAGTCCCATTTATCTATCTCTGTTTTCACTTGCTTGGCCAGTGGCGTGGCATCTTTGAAGATACCATTAGCTTCAATATCATGGAGGGTTTTGCCAACTTTATTTTCAATGTACCTTATGGTTTCTGGTCTGATGTTGAGGTCTTTAATCCATTTTGATCTTACTTTTGTACATGGTGTTAGGCAGAGTTCTGAGCCTATTTTTTTGCATGTAGCCGTCCAATGATGCCAACATAATTTATTAAAGAGGCTTTCCTTACTCCACTTCACATTACTTGCACCTTTATCAAAGATTAGATGATCATATGATTGAGGGGAGATGTCAGTGTATTCAACCCTGTTCCATTGGTCTGCAGTTCTGCCTTTGTTCCAGTACAATGCTGTTTTAATTATTACTGCTTTGTAGTACAGTTTGAAGTTAGGGAGGTTGATTCCCCCCATTTTCTTTTTCCCAAGAATTGCTTTAGCTATTCGTGGGGGCTTATTGTTCCATATAAATTTCAGGAGTGTTTGCTCCATTTCTTTGAAGAATGTCATGGGTATCCTTATAGGGATTGCATTGAATTTATACAATGCTTTCGGTAGTATTGCCATTTTGACAATGTTAAGTCTCCCGACCCATGAGCAGGGCATATCTTTCCATTTCCTCATGTCCTCTTTTATTTCCTGAAGTAGCGTTTTGTAGTTTTCTTTGTACAGGTCCTTTACTTCCTTAGTTAAGCTGATTCCTAGGTACTTGATTTTCTGGGGCACAATTGTGAACGGGGTTGTTTTTTTCATGTTGCTTTCTTCTCTCTCACTGTTTGCGTATAGGAAAGCCATGGACTTTTGGGTATTGATTTTATAACCTGCAACTTTACTATACGAGTCTATTGTTTCTAGGAGTTTTTTGGTGGAGGTTATTGGGTTCTCTAAGTAGAGTATCATATCATCTGCGAATAGTGAGAGCTTGATTTCTTCCTTTCTTACCTGAATGCCCTTAATATCTTTTTCTTGCCTAATCGCTATTGCAAGTACTTCCAGTACTATATTGAACAGAAGTGGAGAGAGTGGGCATCCCTGTCTCGTCCCTGATCTTAGAGGGAAGGCTCTCAGTTTTTCCCCATTGAGGATGATGCTTGCTGTAGGCTTGTGGTAGATGGCTTTAATTATGTTGAGGAAGGTCCCCTCTATACCCATTTTGGCTAGGGTTTTCATCATAAAGGGGTGCTGGATCTTGTCAAATGCTTTCTCTGAATCTATTGATATAATCATATGCTTTTTATCTTTTCTTTTGTTGATATGATGGATTATGTTGATTGATTTTCTAATGTTAAACCATCCTTGCATCCCTGGGATGAATCCTACTTGGTCATGGTGTATGATCTTTTTGATGAGTAGTTGGATTCTATTTGCTAGTAGTTTGTTGAGGATCTTTGCATCTGTGTTCATCAGGGATATCGGCCTGTAATTCTCTTTCTTTGTGGTATCTCTGTCTGCTTTTGGTATCAGTGTGATATTTGCTTCGTAGAAACTGTTCGGAAGTGTTTTTGATATTTCAAGTTCGTGGAAAAGCTTAAAGAGCATTGGGAGTAAGTCCTCTTTAAAGATTTGGAAGAATTCACTAGTGAATCCATCCGGGCCAGGACTTTTGTGCTTGGGGAGACTTTTTATTACCAGTTCAATTTCCTTGATGGTGATAGGTCTGTTCAGGTATTCCAGGTCTTCTTGGTTCAGCCTTGGGAGTCTGTAGGAGTCTAGGAATTTATCCATTTCCTCGAGGTTTTGATGTTCCGTGGCATAAAGCTTCTCAAAGTACTCCCTGAGGATCCTCTGAATTTCTGTGGTTTCTGTTGTAATGACCCCCTTTTCATTTCTGATTCGGTTTATTAGGGTTTTCTCTCTCCCTTTCTTTGTGAGTTTTGCTAGAGGCTTATCGATCTTGTTAATTTTCTCAAAGAACCAGCTTTTGGTTTCATTGATCTTTCGGATTGTTTTTTGGGTTTCCATCTCATTAATCTCTGCTCTGAGTTTTATTATTTCCTTTCTCCTGTTCGGGTTGTGCTCCTTTTTTTGGTCCTTCTCCAAGCTCTTAAGCTGTGAGGTTAGGTTACTTATGTGTGTTCGCTGCTCCTTCCTGAGGAATGCTTGTAGAGCTATAAACTTTCCTCTTAACACAGCCTTTGCTGTGTCCCATAAGTTTTCGTAACTCGTGTTCTCATTTTCATTCGTTTCTAGGAATCTTTTGATTTCCTCTTTGATTTCGTGTCTAATCCACTCGTTGTTCAATAGTGCACTGTTTAATTTCCAGGTGTTTGATTTAGTTTTCTGTTTTTGTGTGTGATTTACTTCTAATTTCAGCGCATTATGGTCTGAGAAGATTGTTGATACAATCTCTATCTTCTTAATTTTATGGAGGCATGTTTTGTGGCTCAGCATGTGGTCTATCTTGGAGAATGTTCCATGGACCCTTGAGAAGAATGTGTATTCAGCTTTTTGTGGATGAAGTGTCCTGTATATATCTACTAAGTCCCTTTCTTCCATTGTTTCCCTCAAATGAAGTATGTCCTTGCTAAGCTTGAGTCTGGTTGATCTATCAAGAGGTGACAAAGCAGTGTTGAAGTCTCCCACTAGTATTGTGTTGCTATTGATGTCTTTTTCCAAATCTATGAGTAGTTGTTTTAAGTACTTTGCTGGTCTCTCATTAGGTGCATATACATTTATTATTGTAAGTTCTTCCTGTTGTACAGATCCTTTGATCAATAAGAAATGGCCTTCACTGTCTCTTATGACCTTCCTCACTCTGAAATCAATGTGGTCTGATATAAGGATGGCTACCCCAGCTTTCTTATGGGAGCTGTTTGCCTGTAGGATTGTTTTCCAGCCTTTGACTCTGAGTCTGTGTTTGCTTTGACTATTGAGATGCGTTTCTTGCAGGCAGCAGAATGTTGGGTTCAATTTTCTAATCCATCCTGCCACTCTATGTCTTTTAATTGGTGCATTTAGCCCATTGACATTGAGAGAGATTATTGTTATGGGATTTTGTCCCATTGTTCTGTTAAAATTTGGTGTATTTGAGGGGCCTTTCTTGCCTTAAAGTAGCCCATTTAGTTGTTCTTGTAACCATGGTTTTGAGTCTATGAAGTTCCTGAGCTGTTGTTTGTCTGTGAAACTGTGTGTTGTTCCTTCTATTATGAATGAGAGTCTCGCTGGGTAAAGTATTTTTGGAGAGGCATTTATTTCATTGAGTTTTTTCACTATGTCCCACCACTGTTTTCGGGCCATGAGGGTTTCATCAGAAAAATCAGCTGTGAATTTTAAGGATGCTCCTTTGTAAGAGATTTCTTTCTTCGATCTTGCTGCTTTCAGAATTTTGTCTCTGTCTAAGGTTTTGGTCATTTTGATCAGAATGTGTTTTGGGGTATTTTTATTTGGATTTCTTCTAGCTGGTACCCTTCGGGCCTCCTGAATGTGGTCACAAGTTTTCTTCAGCTCTGGAAATGTTGTAGCAATGATTTCTTTGACAGTTTCTTCTTCATCGAGGTTTTCTTCCTGTCCCTCTGGGACTCCAATAATTCTTATGTTACCCCTCTTGGCTTCATCACGATCTTCTCTTGCCATCTGTTCCCGAATTGTGAGTCTCTTTTCCATTTTCTGCTCTTTTCTGGAGAGTCTCCAAACTTCATCTTCGAGTTCACTGATTCTGTTCTCAGCAGCTGTTACTCTGCTGCTGAGGCCTTCCACTGAGCTTTCAATTCGCCTACGAGATTTTTCAGGTCTGATATTTCTGATTGCATTTTCCTCATTTCTGCCTTCAGATCCTCTTGTCTTCTATTGGCATTGCTTTCCATTGTTTCTTTTAATTCCCTAAGCATCCTAAGTAGCTCCCTCCTGAATTCCTTGTCAGAGAGGTTGTCTAACACTACAGTACTGTTGGTGTCATCTGGGCTAGACTCTTCAATATGAAAGTTTGGTGGGCTTTTGCGTTGCTTTACCATTGTGAGAGGTGTGGTTTAGTCCTTCACGTTCACTGTTACTATTCTGCTTGAAATGCAGTGTGAGTTAAGATAGGCTTATGAGTTATTGGCTACTGAGTTTCTAGTGGCTGAGCTAAAATAGAGAAGTTTCCATCTAAGAAGGTAGCTTATGGTTCATAAGGCATATGTAGTGGGAAAATATTTCACGGCCGCGTTAGCGGCCGCGGCTCCGGAAAGAGTCCCTGGCACTGGCAAGGAGTTGGGAACGTCTCCTGTTTGGAATTGGAGCCGTTCAGCTTTGTTGCCCAGAGCTGGGCCTCCGTGCCCGTCCCGCGCAGCTCAGGGGTTGAAAACCGGCTGTCTAGGGGCTGGATCTATGTGCGCATGCCCAGAAAGGGTCCCAGGCCCTTGGAGGCGGACTGTACCTGTTTGAAATTGGAGCCGTTCAGCTTTGTTGCCCAGAGCTGGGCCTCCGTGCCCGTCCTGCGCAGCTCAGGGGTTGAAAACCGGCTGTCTAGGGGCTGGATCTAGGTGCGCATGGACAACTTTATAACTGTGTATCTCACAGTGATTCAATAAAAACTTTTTAAAAGTTTTTAAAATTTAAAATAAAATAAAATGGGGCATTAAAATAATTGTAAGGCATTCCCCCAAGATAATGATAACAGTAGAAAGTGGAAAAACCTATATTTAAACCTAAGACCTTTTGTTCTAAGAGCCCCAGTTCTTAATTCCCAAACCAGATGAAGGGGAATCACATGTTTGCAATGCTATAAGGGGCCTTAAAGATTGGTTTAATCTTTCTCATCTCTATTAGACCCAAATATCACAACTACTTTCTTACAGGTATTCCAAGCATCTCATTTGTGTTCTAAAATAATTTCACCCATAAAATAGCATACTGTACATGTAATTTAACATAATTATTGTACTGATATAATTGTAACAAAATAAAATCAAATTATTTATAATTTTAAAAGACTACCCCTCACTAGACAAATGTTCAACTGCATGACTACTAAATAAATGTCTAAGTGTTCTGACTGTAGAAGATAGAAAGCCATGTGACTGTATCAGAAAGAATTGAGATTTTGAAATAAGTAGAACAAAAGAGTACAGATTACTGAATACCTTGTTTTGCATACTTCTCTGGACTGTTTCTAACTTTTCACATATGGCTTTGAGCTAAGAATTCAGCACACTGTTTTGCATCTGCTTGTCTATTTAACGACTTATCCAAGAGTTCTATTAATTGATGAAATAGGTAAGAATTTTTGACAGCAGTTTTATTAGATTATCCAGACAAAGTAAACCAATAGAATGTATGGAAAGCTAAACAAAAGATTTACTAGAGAAATTGCCTCATGTGGTTATGGATGCAGATAAGTCTTATGGTACTAAGTTTCACTAGAACTAAATTACACCATGGCTTCTCTGTTTCTGCAAAGCCAACGTATAGTTTAGTCCCAATTTAAAGAGGATAATACTGTAAATACTGTAAATACCAGTAAATACCAGTCAATACCATAGTCAATACTGTAAATACCAGTAATAAATGAAATATGAAAGCCCAACAAAAGTGTGCAGGTACAGAAAATGAATATTTTGATTCAAAGAGAGAAAATTTTTTGTCTTCATATTTTTGTTTTATTTAGGCCCCAAGTGGATTTGAAGATGCCTACCAGCATGGTTTAGGACAATTTTCTCCCTCTAGTTCACCAGGTTAAATTTTATATCTACCAGAAACTTCCTCACAGACACACCTAGGAATAAAAATTGCAGCTATCTAGACCTAAAGCTAGTTGACACAAAATAAATCATCACAAAGGTTCACTTTATAGTTGAATGAAATCCATAATGACTAACACTTTCAATAGTTATACTCCAACTTTCCTCTATTGATAATTATTGCAAATCTGACATTTTAATTGTGATTAATGAAGACTCAAACAAATGAATTGCCATGAATAATGTTATTTTTCAAAATTATTAAAAATTTTTGTCAAAGAATTAAACCAAAGCATTATCTTCCTTCAATGTCCACAGTAGGACTATTCCTGGAAAAGTGTAAGATTTATTAAAACAATAAAGTGTGGGTACATGCAAATACATATTCGAGTTTAGTATATAAGTTTATGAGGTGTTGAATCAGTCAGCTGGTTCAGCACCTCCATGATTGTGTAAGGAACACTGAGAGAGAAAAAGCTAGCTACAAACAGATGCCTGTCTTTAGAAACTCTCAAGCTTATTCACCAGCATGGTTTGGCGTGAGCCTCAGGCAATCACAAACTAACATCCAAGCTCTCAAAGCTGTGCAGAGAAGCGATAAATGAGAGAAAGACCTCAAAGAGAGAAGAGCAGCTGTGTTGGGCGTTGAGGCAGAAACCGGGAAAAGTATTTGCAATGCCTGCCTGTCCTTTGCCAACTACAAGACCAAGATGACTGCCTCTGATGTCCTGGTGGATCTATCACATCTTCCAGGAGGGCAATGGAAAAGGTTATCCAGGACTTCCATTCGGATCTCTTCAATAGCCACGTCCACCTGCCTACATACCAAATTCCACAGTATGGTTATGTCGTTCCCAGCATTCTCCCTTCTGAAATCCAACACACCATTTTGTCAGTAAAGAAGCAAACAGCACCCAGTCCAGACAAGGTCAGACCTGAACACCTGAAGAATCTGACAACAGTAGTCGTCAATACACTGGCTCAGCATGAGTCATCTTGAATAGGATTGGCAGAACACTAGAGGAAGGACATCCATGCAAGCAAGTTGGGTTCTGAAAAGGATTCAGCGTGATTGACCACACCCACACGGTGACCAAGCTCACTGAGGTTTTGAGAGAGTTCAAGATGCCACTCTGGCTAATGTTTATTGAATTAATGAAGGCCTTTGATTCTGTTGAGACTAAAGCGATCATCAAAGACCTAGCCAAACAGGGCATTCAAACTCAGTAATTCAGGATATTCCATGAACTGTATTACAGATCCACCCCCAGGATCTCACCATTTTATAAGGAAGTGATCATCAAAGACCGGGAGATACCATTTCACCAAAACTCTTCAGTGCCACCCTCTAGACATCATGCGACGACTGGAATAGGAAGGAATGGGAGTGAAGATAGATGGTCTGTAACTACACCACCTCCTCTTTGCTGATGACATCATTCTAATAACACCAAATATCAGTCAAGTGGCATGAATGCTGACCGACTTCGACCGTGAGTGTGGAAAGGTCAGAGTCCAGCTGAATCTCATGAAGACAATGTTCATGAGAAATGGATTAGTTCCTGATGTTACATTTTCTTTCAACAGAACAAACATCTCCGAATGCAGCAGTTATGTGTATCTAGGTCAAAAACTCAATGTGACAAATGACCTGGCACCTGAACTGCTCAGGAGGAAGAGAGCTGCATGGAACACCTTCAAGAGGGTCGAAGAAGTGGTTAAGAGGACAAAGAACCTCCAGCTCTGGGCACATCTTTTTGACTCCACCGTCCTTCCTGCACTAACATTTGTCTCAGAGATCTGGGCCCTACGAAAACAGGATGAGAACACCATTAGGGTATCCCAAAGAGGAATTGAAAGAGCTATACTTGGAGTATTATGCTTCACTCAAGTTGAGAGAAGGAATCCAGAGTTCCGACCTCCAACAACAATCAAGAATCAGGGACGCCATCTCATTTGCCAGGGTATCGAAAATCAGATGGGCCAGACACGTAATGTGATTTAGAGATGACTGCTGGACTAGAGCTGTTACTGACTGAATTCCACAGGATGTCAAAAGATCACAGCGGTGGGGCATTTGCCTTACAAGCGGCCAACATGGCCGACCCGAGTTCGATTCCTCCACTCCTCTCAGAGAGCCTGGCAACTACGGAGAGTATCTCGCCCGCACGGCAGAGCCTGGCAAGCTACTCGTGAGGTATTTGATATGCCAAACACAGAAACAACGAGTTTCATGATGAAGATGTTACTGGGCCCGTTCGGGCAAATCGTTGAACAATGGGAGGACCGTGACCATGATCATCAAAAGATCACATGGCCACCCATCTACAAGATGGTCAGACTTTTTTTGTCAAGACCGTGAACTAACAGTTCGAAGCGCTTTGTGTTCCTGGAGCGAGCAGATGCCATTGGGCTACACTAGCACGCAACAGGGACAAATAGAGACATTACTGGTGACCGCCTGAGCAAATCGAGGATCAACAGGATGATAAGTGATCCAAGTGATATAAGTTTATATAATAACTACATTGAGTTAGATTCTAGACTTGGATAATTATTAACAGTGTCTCAAGTACCTGAATATACAAGCTATTAGAAAGCTGTGTGAGTATGAGATCACTCTTTATTGTGTAGACCTTTTCTGAGAATAGCAGGTCACTTATCATCCCTGGTCTCCACCATGATCCACTAGTTCACCACAATCACTTCAATAAAAACACATTTCAAATTTCAAGAGGGTACTGCCTGTTGAGAACCACTGATCTAATCCAAACATACTTAAAGTTCTTGAATTTACTCTGTAACATCCTCAAGCATGCTCAATAAATATTTGTTGAATAAATGAAATATGGATGAATGTGTGTAATATTGAAGTGGCTGCATATTAAAGTATCTGGGGTGTTATTAATTTTCCATAATTGGGTGCTTTTTAGAGCCACAGAATATTTCTGAAGTCAATCATGCATCCAGAAAACTTTTTGACTGGATTAGTAGAATACGCAGCTTTGCATCTTCATGACATTATAAGATACTGTCTACCCATTTATGTCTTTTGGAGAGCCTGGCAAGCTACTGAGAGTATCCTGCCCGCACAGGCAGAGCCTGGCAAGCTCCCCGTGGCATATTCGATATGCCAAATACAGTAATGAGAATAGTTCTCATTACCCTGACCCTGAAAGAGCCTCCAATTGTTGGGAAATGATGATTAAGAAGAGGCTGCTAAAATCCCAGGACTAGGAGGAATAGAGACATTACTGGTGCCCACTCGAGTAATTCGATGACCAATGGGATGATAGTGATAGTATAATATACACACTATTTCTTTAATAACAGAAAATTTAAATTAGGTAGAAAAATATTAATGGATTATACTCCATACCTAAACCTTGAGTAATCTTATTTACTCATGTTTTCTAACTCTTTTCAACCTTACTTCTAAGGCCCAAGTCATATTACCAAGTTATATTATTATAACTTTTTGTCTCTAGCATCTCCTTCTGTAAACAATAAAAATCCCCTTTTTGTTATTATAATTCTCCTACTGTCATTTGCACAACATTTAAACTCTACTTAAAAATCATTGAGGTTTAAGACTAATTAATTCTCACAAAAAGTTCTGCCCTCTTCTAGTTATGTGGGCTACAACAAAATCACTAATCTCTTGTAACTTCTTTCTATGTGAGCCTATACGTTATTTCTAGGTGAGTCTAGATGTTACACAGAGAATTCTCATGAAGATTGTACACTAAAATCAAGAGGGGAGACTTTTTTGGTGGGGGGACGGGTGAGGGGTCACACCTGGCGATGCACATGTTACTCTTGGCTCATTAACTCAGGAATTACTCCTGGCGGTGCTCAGGGGACCATATGGGATGCTGGGAATCGAACCCTGATTAGCCACATGCAAGGCAAACGTCCTACCCACTGTGCTGTCACTCCAGCCCAAGAGGGGAGACATAAAAATCCTACTATCAGTCTCCAACCAGGACTATGAAAACCAGAATCTCTTTAGAGAGGAACTCAGGCAATCCAAATATTTCAGAACCTTTGGAGATTCCCAAGTTATAATCAAATTCAAGAAACACTGAACTAGTATCTGTATCTTTTGGGGGACAGGGTCAAGTTACATCCTGTGGTCAAGTTACATCAGGGTTTACTCCTGGCTCTATCCCTGGTGCTACGGGATAATTCCTGGCAGTGCCCAAAGGATCAAACCCAGGTAGGTTGCATGCAAAGTAAGTGCCCTATCCTCTGTACTTTCTCTCTCTGTCCCTGCACCTGTAGTTTACTAAAGTTCAACTCTTATCTTTTATACTTGTGAATGATTCTCTGGCATGGAGATATCTCACCACTCACAAATTTCCCAATCTTAAATATGCATAATAAATACTTTGGGGGAGGGTCTTATTCAAATGGGAAGTGTGATTCAGAAGGTCTGGGGTGGGAGATTGAGTTCTACATATTTAACAAACTCAGAGTACTAAAATATGCTTTCAAATTATGACCACATATGGTTAAAGAATCCCCTAATATTATTATATATATGAATTACTCATAAAAATTTCAACGCCCAAATAAGGGGAAGTTTGTTCTTTAATTGGTTCTTGAGATGTTATGAACTACTCCTAGGTATATGAGATTTTGGGCAAAAATTTCTTAAATTAAATCACTGTGAGATACACAGTTACAAAGTTTTTTATGACGGGTGTTCCATCACCCATCCCTTCACCAGTGTACATTTCCCAACAGGCAAAAAATTTTGATGCCAGGAATAAAACCAAGGAATAAAACCACATGCCTCACACATGAACAACTGTTTTTAATGGGCCCATTTACAAACAAATACTTTGATAAAAACATATTACAGTAAATGAAAACCAGAAGCTACCAATTTATGCCTAATAGAATAACTCTGTTAAGAATAATGGAATATAACAAGTGTTGGAGAAGATAAAAAAATATTAGAACACATAAAATGCCAGTGCCAATGTAAAATGACAATTCTACTTTAGAAAGCTGTTATCAAATATATCAATATAGAATTGACAAATGGCCCAGCAATTTTATTTCTAGGAATAAGCCCAATGAACTGAAAAGAGGTACCCAAACAAAAATTTGAGCACAATGTTCATAGAAAAAGGTAGAAATTACTCAAATACTCATCACTTGGTAAATGCATTAACAAAAGGTGATAGTTGTCCAAAAATATTATTCAACTATAATAGAATGAAAGCCATATACATGCTACAATATGGATGAACTTCAAAAAGGTACCGAGTTAAAGAAACAAGACACAAAAGACCACAAATTACTTGCTCCTATTTATGTGAAATATTAAGAAGATGTGACACAAATAGAAAATTGATATATGATAGCCAGGAGCTAGGAAAAGAGGTGGGAGAGTAATTGCTTAATTATTATTCAAGTTTCTTTTTGAGGTGATAAAATATTTTGGAAATTATGTAGAGATGCTAGTAACACAATATTGTGCAAGTACTAGTTGAACTGTAAGCTATTGACTGGCACAGTCATGGTTTAGTTGCTTACTTGGATTCTAGTTTGGTCCTCTCTGTTCTGTAAAGCAATCTCTGTACTTGCTACATGGAAGGAGAGTTCTGCACACACTCTCCCCTTGGTATAATTAAGTTTTCTTTCCCTTTATTTCCCAAATAAAACTGAGTTCTGAGCACTTAGAAACACAATCCTGGGGTTCAACCAAATTTGAAGGTTTTTTAAAATTTTTATTAGTGAAACACCATGAGGTACAGTTGTAGACTTACAAATGTTTGTGCTTGGGTTTCAATTATACAATGACCGAGTACCCATCCCTCCACCAGTGCCCATTTTCCACCACCACTGATCCCAGTGTCCTTCCCACCCCCCCATCCTCCCCATTTTTGATTTTTAAATGAACACAAAGGGTTACAAACAACAAAGAAGATACAAAGTGAGAGATGTTTATGCTAAATATTGGTTGACCTGTCAACTTCATAAACATAATGTTCATATTTGTCTAACTTCCTTCTGATTTTAAAAACAGACAATAATTTCCTGGACACCCCAAGATCAAAATGAATCATTAAGCATTCTAATACTAATTGTTGTTACCCATATGATAGCAGAAAACTTTACAAGAGTTAATATGTTAATTTAGAAACTGTGTTTATGTAAACAAGAATTTCATAGGTAGTAGTGTTCAGGGGACCCAGAAGTCACTCCCCATGAAACTTGGCCAACTAGACCCAACGATTCAACACTCAGGCCCAACAATGTGGTGCTACTAGGGCTGAATGTTCTTCAGAGGTGGGAGTAGAAGGCATATAAGGCCCCATTAAGGTATATGTCCCTGACCAGAACTATCTCCATGACTCCTACGCAAGAAAAACAAATAAAAAAATTAAGCAAAGAGAAAAGATAGTCTGTGCCCTGGAGACAGTTGAAATATTGGGAGTGTGTGCTTTGCATGTGGGAATTCCAGGTTCAATACTTTGCACTCATGGCCCCCTGGCAACACCATTAGTGACCCTTAAGCAGCAAACTGAGAGTAGCCCCTGAACACTATTGGGTTTGTCTCCACCCCACAAAAATTCTGACAGTATAAGAAAACAATTGCACAATCTAAACATTAAGGAGGTTGAGTGTTATAAAATGTGTTTAAATTGTGTTATTCCTAAAGTTATTAAATTTTCTTAAAAGTCTTTAAATTGTCTAAGTGGTAAAAGCACCACTGTTTGAGATTGGCTAAAGCAGATTATAAAAGGAAAATGTGAACAAATTCTACCTATTCTTAATCCCAGGTACTTTTCCTTTCTTTGTGCCTATTATTGAGCTAGTGTGAGGAAAAAATCCAAGTGAGAGAAAAGCATATAAAAGGTTCTGATAGCCCAGTTATCTTTACCAGCATTTGGCATATAGCAGTTCAGTCATATTTAGTAAGAGCTTGATAAATGCCACAAGACTTCTCAAGGTACTTGATCACTTGATCATCACTTGACATCCCGTTACTCATTGATTTGCTCAAGTGGGCGCAAGTAATACCTCCATTTGTCCCTGTCGTGTGCTAGTGTAGCCCAATGGTATCTGTTTGTTCTAGGAGCACAAACAAGCTCAAACAAATCATTCAGGGTCTTGATGAAGAAGTCTGACCATCTCATAGGTGGGCAGCCACACGATCTTTTGACATCCTGTGGAATCTAGTTGGTAATGGCTCTAGTCCAGTGGTGGTCTCTAAATCTCATTATGTGTCCAGCCCATCTGATTTTCGATGCCTTGGCAAATGAGACAGTGTCCCTGATTCTTGATCATTGAAGGAGGTCATAACTCCAGATTCTTTCTCCATTTGAGTGAAGCGTGATACTCTAAGCATGGCTCTTTCGATTCCTCTCTGGAAGACCCGAATAGCGTTCTCATCCTGTTTTCACAGGGCCCAATTTCTGAAGCGTATGTTAATGCAGGAAGAAGAGTAGAATCAAATAGATGTGCCCAGAGCCGAAGATTCTTCATCTTCATAGCTATTTCTTCGACAGTCTTGAAGGCGTTCCTAGCTGCTCTCTTCCTTCTGTGCAACTCAGATGCCAGGTCATTCCTCATGTTGATTTCTTGATCTAGGTACACATTACTGTTGCATTCGGAGATGTTCATCCCATTGAGAGCGAATGAAACATTAGGAATGAGACCATTTCTCATAAACATTGTCTGTGAGATTCAGCTGTAGTCCAACCTTTCCACACCCATGGTCGAAGTCAGCCAGCATTTATTTGTGATGCTTGGTTGATATTTGGTGTTATTAGAATGATATCATCAGTGAAGCAGAGGTGGTGTAGTTGCCGACCATCTATCTTCACTCCCATTCCTTCCCATTCCAGTCATCGCATGCCATTCTCGAGGGTGGCGCTGAAGAGTTTCTGTGAAATGGTATCACCCTGCTGAATCCCTCTCTTCCACATCAATTGTTGGAGTACAAGGAGCTTAGGTTTAACAGGTTGCACCCCTCACCGTGCTCCCAAGTCACTCCCATTCCTTTGTTTGTCTATAGCCACTTCTATGCTCTCTTCCCCAACCAATTTGTTAGGTCTCATCCTTCTAGGACACTGAATTTGTACTGTAAGTTAATAATGCCTTTCTCCTCTCCTTATGTCTTTTGAATAGTTTGATGCAATGTCCTTTTTGTATAGATACAGGAAGACAATCAATATTATGCTTTATAACTTAGGATTTAATTGGCTTTGACTATTATTCACTCCTGGGCATCTGCTTTCTCAACGTAAGCCTCAGTTGCCCTCACTTCCGAGCACCACAAGGGCAGGGTCCCGACGTGGGACTGGATGGAACCAGGGCAAGCCAGTAAGTTTTGTGCTACCCTGTCATCGTGATGGGCCAGGTCAAGGTACCACGATTCTTAACTATAGGTTAAGTGTTTGATCATAGGCAAGTGCTGTCATGATCCAAAAGTAATGACGAGACTAGGACCCTGCTGCTAGGAATAGGAAAGATATCTGGCCTGAGCACTGCAATCTGAGATTGAGATGGCCCTATATAGTATAGTTATCCTTCATCTAGTGTTCTGCCAATCCTATTCAGGATGACAGAGTGAACAGCTTGTAGACCACAGACAACAGGCAGATGGAGTGACAATTACCAATGTTGGATGTCTCCCTTCTTGTACAGTAGTACAGTTCTGCTGGTTTTCCATTGGGATGGAACCTTGCATTCAGACAGGTAGCCTGTGAAGAACCGAGGCAGTGTATTGATGAGTACTGATGGCAGGTTCTTCAGGTGTTCAGGTCTGATCTTGTCTGGGCTGGGTGCTGTTTGCTTCTTTACTGATGAAATGGTGCGTCGGATTTTGGAAGGGAGAGCATTGGGAATGACATAGCCATCTTGCGGAATTTGGTATGTGGGCAGGTATACTTGGCTATTGAAGAGATCCGTGTAGAAATCATGGATAATCTTCTCCATTGCCCTTCTGGAAGATATGATAGATCCATCAGGACATCAGAGGACAGTTATCTTGGTCTTGTAGTTGGCGAAGGACAGGCAGGCATTGCGAATGCTTTTCCCGGCTTCTGCTGCATCTGCCAGCACTGCTGCTCTTCTCTCTTTGAGCAAACAACTGAGTTAGCAAAGCAGTGCAGAGAATCAATAAAGGAAGACCTTCTTAAAGTACAATCAGGTTATTTATTCTGATCATCCATTTTACCAGAGAAACCAACTACATTTTAATAAGATTCTATCTTCAAACTAGAGAGCAGAAAGACTAAAATGACATAGTGTCATAACCAGAACTGGATCCTGAGACTAGAACCTATATCATTCTTCTGTATGGGACTCATTTCGCTGCTGTGTGGAAAGACTCCACACACTTCCACCAGTGTAGAGTTAACAATTTTCACTCTAGAAAACTGATGTTTCACAGTTAACCAGATAGAAACAGAAGTGGATATGATTGGCATGTTTTTCCAGTAAATTTCTGCTCTCCAGGTTTGGGAATAAAGCTTTCCTTCAGCTGACAAAGATGAATATTTCCTTCGGGATGGCACAATGTGAACACCCGATGCAAAACTTCCAGAAATATACTTGTGCACACCTTAGAGCTCTCTTCCCTTCCATATTGGCTCCATGGAGTTAGAAATGATATTGTAAAAACATTTTTATTGAATCACTGTGAGATAGATGCTTACAAAGCTGTTCATGATTGTATTTTATTTATACAGTATTTCAACACCCATCCCTCCACCAGTGTTTATTTCCCAGCACCACTGTTCCCAGGTTCCCTCCAATTACTCCCTACCACCCACACCACCCCCCTTTCTGCCTAGAAATGATTTTTGAGAAAACATAGAATTGGACACAGATCAGTATGGAAGGTCAAACTTGGCACCTCCACTTGATTTTAACAACTTGTCCTCAGAATCTTGTTTTTACTGTCTTGAACAAGAGTTATAAAACTCTATAGTCTATAGTCTACTATCAGCATGCATCTCCCATCCTGGGAGGATTCTACCAAAACCCTTTACTTGGTGCTCCATCTCTATCTGAGCTTATTTTCCCCTGGCATGTGCGGCTGGCCTCCAAGCCATGGAGTGAACCTCCTGGTACTTGTCTCAACTATTCTTGAGTGTTAGTCCACTATTTTGTTACTTTATATTCCACCAAAGAATGCAATCTTTCTATGTCTGTCTGTCAGTTTCTGACTCACTTCTCTTAGCATGATACTTTCAATGTAGTATGTAAATTTTATGTAAATTTCACGACTTCACCTTTTCTAAAAGATGCATAGTACTCCATTTTGTAGATGTAACAAAGTTTTTTTAACTAGTCATCAGTTCTCGGGCACTAACGTTTTTTCCAGATTTTGGCTATTGTGAACAGTGCAACACAGCAATGAACAAAGAAGTGCAGATGTCATTTCGACTACACTTTTTTGCCTTTCTGGGATATACTCCTAGAAGTGATATTGCTGGGTCAGATGAGAGCTCAATTTATAATTTTTTGAGAATCATCCATACTGTTTTCCAAAAGGGCTGAACCAGTTGGCATTGCCACCAGCAGTGAAGGAGAGTCCCTTTCTTGTCACACCGATGCCAACACCGGTTGCTTTTGTTCTTTTGGATGTGGGCCAGTCTCTGTGGTGTGAGTTGATATCTCACTGTTGTTTTAATCTGCATACCACTGATGATTAGTGATATAGAGCATTTTCTCCTGTGCCTTTTAGCCATTCAGATTTCTTCTTTGAAAAAGTTTCTGTTCATTTCATCACCCCATTATTTGATGGGGCTGGATGTTTTCTTTTTGTAGAGTTCAAGCAGTGCTTTGTAGATCCTTGATATCAACCCCTTATCAGATGGGTATTGGATGAACATCCTTTCCCATTTTGTACATTGTCTTTGTATTCTGGTTACTGTATCTTTTGAGGTGCAGGAGATTCTTAGTTTAAGATAGTCCCATTTGTTTATCTCTGTTTCCACTTGGTTGGTCAGTGGAGTGTCGTCTTTGAAGATACCATTAGCCTCAATATCGTGGAAGGTTTTGCTGACCTTGTCTTTAATGTACCGTCTGGATTTTGGCCTGATGTTGAGATATTTAATCCATTTTGATCTGACTTTTGCGCATGGTGTTAGGTCGAGGTCTAAGCCCAATTTTTTTGCATGTGGTTGTCCAGTGATACCAGCACCATTTGTTGAAGAGGCTTTCCTGCTGCACTTCACATTTCTTGCTCCCTTATAGATTAGATATTCATACATTTGGGGATGTATGTACGGGTATTCCACCCTGTTCCATTGGTCTGCTGCCCTGACTTTGTCTAGTACCATGCTGTTTTAATTATTATGGCTTTGTAGTAGAGTTTAAGGTTGGGGAAGGTAATTCCTCCCCACATCTTTTTCCCAAGAATTGCTTTAGCTATTCGTGGGCGTTTGTTGTTCCATATGAATTTCAGGAGTGCCTGATCTATTTCTTTGAAATATTTCATGGGTATCCTTATAGGGATCACATTGAATCTGTATAATGCTTTCGGGTGTATTGACATTTTGACAATGCTAATTCTTCCCATCCATGAGCAGGGGATATGTTTCCATTTCCTCATGTCCTATTTTATTTCATGAAGTAGCATTTGTAGTTTTCATTGCAGATCTCCTTTACCTCTTTAGTTAGACTGATTCCGAGGTATTTGATTTACTTCTCACTATTGTGAATAGGATTGTTTTTCATGTCACTTTCCTCTTTCTCATTTTTTGCGTATAGGAAGGCAATGGATTTTTGGGCGTTAATTTTATAGCCTGCAACTTTACTGTACAAGGCTATTGTATCTAGGCGTTTCTGGTAGAGGATTTAGGATTCTTGAGATATAGTATCATATCATCTGCAAATAGTGAGAGCTTGATTTCTTCCTTTATCTGGATGCCTTTAATGCCTTTTTCTTGCCTAATCGCTATTGCAAGTACTTCCAGTACTATGTTAAACAGAGGTGGTGATAGGGGCATCCTTGTCTTGACCCTGATCTTAGAGGAAAGACCCTTAGTTGTTTCCCATTGAGGATAACGCTTGCCATGGGTTTGTCGTAGATGGCTTTGACTATCTTGAGGAAAGTTCCTTCAAAACCCATTTTGTTGAGAGTTTTCATCATAAAAGGGTGCTGGATCTTGTCAAAAGCTTTCTCTGCATCTATTGATATGATCATATGGTTCTTATCTTTACTTTTGTTTATATGATGGATTATGTTGATTGATTTCCAAATGTTAAACCATCCTTGCATTCCTAGGATGAATCCCACTTGGTCGTGGTGTATGATCTTTTTGATGAGTTGTTGGATTTTATTGCTAATATTTTGTTGAGTGTCTCCGCATCCGTGTTCATAAGGGATATTGGCCTATAGTTTCCTTGTTGGTAGTGTCTTTGTTTACTTTTGTCATTAAGCAGATATGTGCCTCATAGAAACTGGGAGAGTTCCAGTTTTTTCAATTTCCTGAAAAAAGCTTGAGGAGAACTGGCAACAGGTCTTATTTAAAGGTTTGGAAGAATTTACTAGTGAATTCATCTGGTTCTGGGCTTTTGTTTTTGGGAAGACTTTTGATTACAGTTTCAATTTCCTTGATATGAATGGGTCTATTTAGGTATCCCAAATCTTCTTGGTTCAATCTTGGGAGATTATAGGAATCCAGGAATATATCCATTTCTTCTAGGTTCTCTTGTTTCATGGCATACAGATTCTCAAAGTAGTCTCTGATAATCTTTTGAATTTCATTGGTTTCTGTTATGATATCCCCTTTTTCATTTCTGATTCAGTTTATTAGGGTTTTCTTTTTTTCTTTGTGAGACTTGCTAGTGGTTTATCAATCTTGTTTGTTTTCTCAAAGAACCAGTTCTTGATTTCATTGGCCTTTCAGATTGTTTTTTGGGTTTCCATGTCATTAATTTCTGTTCTCAGTTTTATTATTTCTTTCCTTTGGCCAAATTTGGGTTCCGTTTGTTGTTCTTTTTCTAAGATCTTGAGCTGTGAAGTCAGGCCTATCTATCTATGTAGGCCTTTTCTTCCTTCCTTGAGAATGCTTTCAAAGCTACAAATTTTCCTCTTAACACAACTTTAACTACATCCTATAGGTTCTGTAGTTTGTGTCTTCATTGTCATTTGTTTTCAAGTATTTTTTGATATTGTCCTTCACTTTCTTCCCAACTCACTCATTGTTCAACATTGAGTTGTTTAATTTCCAGGTGTTTGATTTGTTTCTCGATATCTTTGTGTGATTTTGCTTCTATCTTCAGTGCATCATGGTCTGAAAAGATTGTTGATACTACTCCTATCTTCCTGATTCTATTGAGGTATTTTTTGTGGCCTAGCACGTGGTCTATTTTGGAAAATGTTCCATGTGCACTGTAAAAGAAAGTGTATTCTTTCTTTTTGGAATGTAAAGCCCTTTATAGGTCTATTAGCCCTCTCTCTTCTATTTCTTCCTTCAAAGCCAATGTTTCCTTGTCGAGTTTTGTTCTTGTTGACCTACCCAGAAGTGATAAGGCCATGTTGAAGTCTCCGACTACTATTGTGTTGCTAGCAATGTCCTCCTTAAAATCTGTTAGCAGTTGTTTTAAGTATTTAGCTGGTCCCTCATTAGGTGTGAATACATTGAAGAGTGTGATTTCTTCCTGTTGTACGTATCCCTTGATAAAAAGAAAATGGCCTTCGCTGTCCCTTCTAATCTTTTTCAACCTGAGATCTATGTTGTCTGTTACTAGTTTGGCCACCCCAGCTTTTTTGAGGGAGCTGTTTGCTTGCAGGATTGTTTTTCATCCTTTAACTTTGAGTGTGTGTTTGCTCTGACTGTTCAGATGAGTTTCTTGTAGACAACAGAATGTTAGTTTCAGTTTCTGGATCCATTATGCCACTCTGTGTCTCTTGATTGGTGCATTTAAGCCATAAACATTGAGAAAGATTATTTTCATGGATTTTTGTGCCATCTTTCTGTAGGGGTTGGTTGTGCTTATAAGTGTTTTCCTTCTTATCTTACAGGAGCTTCTTTAATCATTCTTTTAGGTTTGGTTTTGAGTCTATGAAGTTCCTGAGCTGTTCTTTACCTATAAAGTGGTGTATCGTTCCATCGACTTTGAGTGAGAGTTTAGCTGAATAAAGTATTCTTTGTGAATCATTCATTTCATTGAGTTTTTTTGCTATATCCCACCATTGTCTTTGGGTTTAGAGTGTTTCCTCTGATAGGTCTGCTGTAAATCTAAGGGGTGCTCCTTTGTATGTGATTTCCTTCTTTGACCTTGCTCCTTGCATAATTGCGTCTCTATCCATGGAATCCTTCACTTTGACTATGATATGTCTTGGAGTGCTTTTGTTAGGGTTTCTTTTAGCTGAGAGCCTGATAAGAGTATCCTGCCAACACTGGCTGAGCCTGGCAAGCTCCCCATGGCATATTCGATATGACAAATACAGTAATGACAACAGGTCTCATTCCCCTGAACCTGAAAGAGCCCCCAATCATTGGGAAAAGATGAGTACGAGAGGCTGTTAAAATCTCAGGGCTGGGAGGAATAGAGATGTACTGGCGCCCGCTAGAGTAATTCGAGGATCATTGGGATGACAGTGATTTTAGCTGGCACCCTTCTGGCTCCTTGGATCTGGATATTTGCATTCTTTAACTCTGGGAACTTTTCAGCAATGATTTCTTTCACTGTGGCTTTTTCACTGGGGTTGCCTCCCTGTTCTTCTGGTACTCTGATGATTCTAATGTTATTCCTCTTGGCATTATCCCCTAGGTTTCTGATTCACCTTATAGCTATTCTGTGGTGTTTTCCCATTGTTTGTTGTTCCCTAGATGATTTCTGTTGCTCATCTTCAAGCTCACTGATACTGTAATTGGCTGTAGACATTCTACTGCTGAGGGCATGCACTGAGTTTTTAATTTTATCTACTGAATTCTTTATTTGTGACATTTCTTTGTGTACCTTTTTATTTCTGCTCTAATTTCTTCCTGTTGTCTCAACTGTCCATTCCAATTTTTTTTATTTCTTTTTTTAATTTTCTGGATGTCTGCTCCATTCATTATTTGAATAGTTCTTTGAACATCCTCAGCATTTCATCTCAGAATTCTTTATTGGAGAGAATATATTTGTGGGTAACCCCTGTTGAGGATTCGGGACTCTTTTCTTTGTTCTCTCCTAATAGTGGAGATTTGCGCTCTTTCCCTCATGATGTTGTGGTTGTCTAGAGGTAAAATCTTGGAATTCACTAGAACTCTTCCATCTTATTGCGGGAAAGGATTCTGAATAAGGTCGGTCAATAGTGGTCACCTTTCTCCCCTTCTAGAATATATTCTTCCTCTCAGGAATTATTCTGTGGCTTATGACATGCATCTAGTGAAGTGTTGGAGGAGGTGCTCTTTTATATTGGGCTTGTACATCTTTGTGTACTGGTCTTTTGTTGGAATTGGAGTAGGCAAGTGGATTATTGTTATATTTTGGTTTAGGCGGCCAGGACTTTTTCCACAAAATTAGGTGATAAAGGCTGGGATGTGACTCTTCTTTTTGAATTACAGCCTTTTGACATTTATTTGGTCCATCTCTCCTTAAACTAGCAGGTTAAAGGGCAGTTTTAAAGATTTCCATAAAACTTTTCGTTGTATTGATCTTAAGTCCACATTAAGAATCCAAATCCTTACTTACAGGAAGCCAGGACCATGGAAAGTCTTAAATTTTGAACTGCAGCAATCACTGTTCAGTTCATCCCATAAGACAAATACAGTGACTCTCATTCCTTGATTCCTATTACTCTGGGTAATCGTCAATGTTTTCATAAATCTATAAAGATATCAAGAAGCAAAACCTTGTAGGCAAATGAATAAATAAAAGAAACAAATAACAGAAGAATCTTATTTTGATATTATAATTCCAGTTAAAAATTAATCCACTATAAGCGGGGGCGACTAAAACCTCATGGGAAGGGGGGCGTTCCGGTCCGTCCTTCACGCCCTACCGAGGTCACCAGTTTCCCCCCACGAGCGGCTCTCCAGCACGGCCACAGCCCCAGAAGCACAAGGACTTAATGAAGAACCCAGCAGCTTGGAGCAGAAAAGTGAAAGGACTATGCGTTAATCCAGGCCATCATGTCTGCCCGGAGGGGAAAGGGTGTTGGTCCCTTCCGCCCTCCTCCCTCTGGAAAGAAAGGTGGTGGCCACATGGGAGCCTTGTGGACAGCAGGTATGAGCCGGGGGTGTGGGGGCGACTAAAACCTCATGGGAAGGGGGGCGTTCCGGTCCATCCTTCACGCCCTACTGAGGTCACCAGTTGCCCCCCGCGAGCGGCTCTCCAGCATGGCCACAGCCCCAGAAGCACAGGGACTTAATGCAGAACCCGGCAGCTTGGAGCAGAAAAGTGAAAGGACTATGCGTTAATCCAGGCCATCATGTCTGTCTGTAGGGAAAAGGGTGTTGCCCCAGTTGCCTTCTCCTCTCTGGAAAGAAAGATGGCGGCCGCATGGGAGCCTTGTGGACAGCAGGTATGAGCCGGGAGAGTGGGGGCGACTAAAACCTCATGGGAAGGGGGGCGTTTCGGTCCGCCCTTCACGCCCTACCAAGGCCACCAGTTGCCCCCCACTAGCGGCTCTCCAGCACGGCCACGACTCCAGAGCACAGAAACCAATTTCTTAACTATCTGACTTTCAGTATAAATACTTCCAGGGTCAATAAGTAAAATAGCAGAAATCCAAAACCAACATTTAATTCTTGAACCCAGCTGTAGAAAGCAAATCACGTCACAATGCTTTTTCAGCATGTCTGATTTGGGGGGGGTAAACTCTAATAGTGGTGAATCTTTTATTGAAACAATGAATCTAATCAAAGCAGATAGAGTGTTAACTAGAATTCATCTGCCCCACAGGGACTGGGAGGGGTGGGGGGGTGGGGTTTTATTGGGGGTCTTCATGGTAAAAAATAGTATTGGTAAAGGGAAATGTGTTTGATATTTGCATGACTGAGACCTAAACCTGAAAGCTTTGTAACCTTTCCCACGGTGATTCAATAAATAAATTAATTAAAAAAAATTAATCCACTATAATTTGAACTGCTGGAAGCTATAATACTGTTATATGGAAAGTTTGGTGAGGAGCAGAGCTTGCATGCAATACTCAGGGGTCCTATAGGTCACTGCCAGTATTTCAGTAATGAGTATAGTATGGTGCTTCAGGACTAGGTGTCAGAGAATATTTTTGGGTCCTGTGTATGTAAAGAATGTGCCCCTGACACTTGTGCTACCTCTGTGGCTTGTGAAAATCAGATTTTATTTCAGAAAAAAAATCTTTGTTTCAGCAGCTCACCTAGAGAATTTTCTAGGATTTCAAAGATATTTATCAGACCATTAATTTTCTGAGTCGTCAAACAATTTTCATGTGTAAAAAGTGTAGCTATGACCACAAAAGTTGCTAGCATTTTTGAAAAGGCTATTTATTCATTCATTTTACTGATGTCATTAAATTCTCACCAGGAGGGCTAGAGTGATACTGCAGCAGATAGGGCACTTGCCTTGCATATGGCTGATCTGGTTTGATTCTCAGCATCCCATTTAGTACCCCTAGCACTGCCAGGAACCTCTGAGCATTACCTAGTGCTGCCCAAAATCAAACAAACAAAAAAAGTCACATTATGAGCCAGACATTATGATAGGACTTTAGAAATGTCGAGGTGGGACAACAGTTTCTATGCTCACAGGTTCAAGAAAGATGTTTAACAAATAGCTACACAAGTAACCACAGAATTAGAATTGCGATTAATAAGCAAAAAGGAGCCCAATGAGCTATAAAATTATAAGCATAAGAGCTAATATTTTGGAAAGGTCAAAGAAGGCGTTTTGGCAGGGAGAGTGGTTATTTATAGTTATTGAAGCTAACTCTTGAAAGATGAGAAGGAGGTAGTTGTGTCCTTAAATATGTAGTTTTTACTTTTCCAAAAGTCTTCAGTATTTGTTGTAATGCTGTTTTTTACTTACTTATTGTGGACTTAAAAATACCTAAATTGCACAAAAGGGGAAAAATCTAATTTAGAACTGCATCTTCGCAATTTTTAATTATCCAGTTCTTAATAAAGCTATCTCTAAGGCAGTTGCTATACATCACTCAGTGGTGATAAGGAAAAGAAATGAACTCAGATCTTCAATTAACTCATTAATCATACAAAGTTGCTGAACTATTTAGACACTTTTCCAGGATACTTAACATAGCATGTCCCTTTAGTCTGTCAGTAAACTTCTCAACACTAGTAATTACAGTGCTCTGCATGAGCCACAGTATGAGAAATAATCCACTCATATGTGATTGCTTTATTTGAGTAGGAATCAATAGTGACTAGAGAGAGAAACTATTTTAAAAGCCATTGATGCAAATCTCAGGTGGCAAAGATGGCTCTCCTTTGGAATATTTTTAGAAGAAATGTATTTTCATATGCCATCAGAGTGGGTCTTTTCATCTTTGTTTCTTACTTCTTGAAGACATGATGGCACTTCCAACCAACCATCCTAAATGTTGAAATGCCTCATTCAAGCAGACCAGAAACAAAGCAACTTTATACATTTTTTTAAAAAGCTACTACAAAATAGGTACTCTTCTTTGTTAGTTTTGGGATCTCCACAAGTTTTTATATATGCATATATTAGATCTTTATATGGACTCGTTCAAAAACACTATGAAGTAGTCTGAAATGTTTACAAGTAGAATTCCCCCAATTTCTTCCATGTGATGAACTATTTGGGCCCATTGGAAACTTTCTTCTGATCCACATATCTCCAGCATCAGGGCAATCTTTTTCACAGTCATATGCTAATTCCTTTCTTCTGCAATTTTGAGAGACTTATGTGAACAGCAATCAAGCTGTTGCATAATCCTGAGACAGGTCCCAGCCAGAGAAAAAAAAAACACTAAAGTCTTATGTCAGGGTCTTTGAGGTAACAAAAGGAAACAGTTATGCTAACAGGTTAGCTCCAAAGGACCTCAGAAAATGGGAAGGAGAATAGGAAAGAGGAAGAGTTCCCTTCATTTGAGCTGAGGGCCATAGGAGGACTGTATGTCTCCATCTCTGATCCAGGTGTGAGATTCTGAAGCAGCCTCTTTTAATCGGAGGAATTTATTTATTTTGTGCAGCATTTCAGAAGTATCTCTTGCCTCTGTCCTCAATCTGAGAAAAGAAACTCAGCAGAAAAGAAAAAATGGATTTGCTTGTCCTCACTTGACCTTCAAGGAAACTAGGACAGTGAGAGGCTCAGAAGGCAAGGTCTCTCAATACTACACCAGTGGTCCAAGCTGGCTTTCAGTGGCCCTGCTCCAAACAACCCAAATCACTGTCTAACCACCAGCACATGCAGCCTTTCCAAGATGCTGTGTTTATTCAGCCACAAGTGTTACACTCAAAGTGGGCTCCACCCAATGGTGAACTAAGATAACCAAATATTCATTCACACAGTTGTGAGTTACATGCCCTCCCAGCCTGGCCTTTGATATCTGTAAAATTTAGCTGCAGCTGGTTTCAAGTTCACAAGCGCCAGACCCTTGGCATTGATCAAGCATGGCATTGATCTCTGGAACTAGGCTGGAAAAGATGTTTGCACAGCTCAGTATCTCCCCTTGCTCTTGGAAGCGACAGTGAAGGACATTATGTGTAACGGAAAACAATGGTTTCGAACCCTACTGAGCAAGAAATCGGTATAAAGTCTGGCTGCACAAGGTCAAGTAAGTGGGAGTTGAGAGTAAAAGTTCCCTAAAATAGCACTCAAGCTCTGTGAGTGTTACGGCTGATGAGGAGGAGGGTTCTTTTGTTCCAAGTCTGTTCCCAGACACAGACTAGTAAGTTTTATTGAATGCACAAAGAAACTTAGGGTGAAAAGATGAGTCTGGGAGGAAGAAATTCTGCATAACTAAATGCCTTAAACCTGTTTCTAGGCATTGAATAATACATCTCACTTTCCAGGTCTCATATTATTTATTTATAAAATGAGTTTGTTTTAAACTAGTAATTATATTTTGAATTTGAATCATTCTTTTGTCACTACTAATTATGTAACATTTGCAAACAATGCCTGAAAATCTGTTTTTTTCAATATCCTTGTGGAATACTGCATGCCCAGGTCTTGACTATTAGTTTCAAGAAAAAGCAGACATATGTGTTATTAGAGATTTAATCCCAAATCCAAAATCTACATCATGTCTGATGTGAAATGTATGGAATTGAAAGCATCCAGCGGTGTTAAGCTCTAAATCTAAAGTCAAACTTGCATGATAATTTCAAGAGCTGGAAGGATAGTACAATGAGTAAAGTGCTTGCCTTACATGAGACTGAACCATATTCAACCCCCAGCACCAAAAATTGTCCTCCAAAGCACTTCTAGAAGTAATGCCTTGAGTATTTCCTTGAGTGCAGAGTCAGGAATTAGCCATGAGCACTGCCAGGTTGGCCCAGAAACAAAACCAAAAATTTTTTTTAAATTACCCAACAGTTTTGGAATACTAATGAAGGTAAAAGTCAGTCTGACTTTTAAAAATATATTTTCAACTCTAAGCATGGAAGCAAACAAGAGGTTTTTTAAATAACAGAATTAATAAGATATCAATAGGAGTATTAATAAGAATATAAAAAATAACAAAACTTCCCTTTTTTCACCTATGCCAGTGGCCCAGAGACTCTATTCAGCTGGCAGAAATGGCTGCCTGCCTCTTGTACCCTCAAGAATATTTCTTTTCTTTTTTTTTTTGGTTTTTGGGTCACACCCGTTGATGCTCAAGGCTTGCTCCTGGCTCTGCACTCAGGAATGTCTCCTGGCGATGCTTTTGGGAACCATATGGGATGCTGGGAATCGAACCTGGGTCAAACCCAGTTCGGACAGGTGCAAGGCAAACGCCCTACCGGCTGTGATATTGCTCCAGCCCCATCAAGAATATTTCTGACCTCCCAAATGGGTAGTATGATTTAACAGTACATTTTGTAATTTCCATATTCATAATTTTCATGAAATAGACCAAGAGTCCACTGATGGAGACAATGGAGGAGCAAAAAGTTGTCTCCCAGTTAATAACTAAAGAATCTGCTCCTTTAACATTGGTCTATGAGAACATGAGGAATATTGGCTAATAATAATTTTTCTAAAAGAACCATGGCTTCTTCCTATCCACTCTTCACCATAAAATTCAGCTAAAAGCAATATATGATGTCATTGCAAAATTTGGTAATTAAAATTCTCTAGGGCTGGAGCAATAGCACAGCGGTAGGGTGTTTGCCTTGCACGCAGCCAACATGGCCGACCCGAGTTCGATTCCTCTGCCCCTCTTGGAGAGCCCGGCAAGCTACCGAGAGTATCTCGCCTGCACGGCAGAGCCTGTCAAGCTACCCGTGAGGTACTCTATATGCCAAACACAGTAACAACAAAGTCTCCAATGGAGACGTTACTGGGCACGCTTGAGAAAATCGATGAACAACGGGAGGACAGAGAGACAGAAAATTCTCTAAAATAGGACATCCTTCATACCCAGGGGGCCACATATTCAACTATTCTCCAAAATTGTGTTTATATTTCCATCTTTAGGCACCAAGAAAGGCTGAGAATTTTCTATACAATGTTGGCATAACCTTTCCTCTGTCTCTGGGTTAGACTTCGCAGCCTGAAGAAGAAAGGCGAATAAACTACATAAGCATGTTTCTGTGTGCTGTTTATACACATGTCATGAAACATCTGTTCTTGCTGCTTCTAAGACATTCTTCTAGGGTGTTAGAATGTGTAGCTATTTTGATAGAGAACCAATTGCATACGTGCTTCCCTGCACATCTTACAGTAAAGTTTTCCACAGAGCATTAGGATTAAGTGTCTAATGCCGACAAGGCACATCGTTTGTTTATTTTTCTCAACATATTTCTTTGATGGATTTTTCAACTAGTGTCAGTAAAAATTCTCCTGGAAGCTTGCTGAGATCAGAGAACAATTTCAAAATGGTTGACCTGTTTTTTAATTGTGTACCTCGAGTCCCTAGGACTAGTAAGCATCTGATATACACATTTTATATAAATGAGAATGCCTTACACCTAGCTGTTATAAAAGAGGAAATCAGAAAGAGTCATCAACTATAGATGGGAATGAAATCAAGGACAGTGAGCTTAATGGTTTTTCTTCTAGTTGTAAGGAAAAAAAAAGAAAGAGGAATAGGGGAATAAAAAGTTACAAGGCAGATCTACTAAGGAAGAAAATGAAGTACTTTTCAATTGTTTGGAGAGTCCCCTTTCCATACATATATCACATCTGTACACAGTACATCCATGTGTGTGCATGCATGCATATGCCCACATATCACAGAGATTGAGCTCTGGTATAAAGCCAAATTCACAGAGTTTCCCAGTGACAATCATCCTCTTCAATATTTTTTTCCTAACAGTGTGAGACCCATTGAATGACATAAATCTTTCCATGTTTATGTCATTTGTTGAGGGCACAGTGAGGACGGAGGATTATGAGAGCTTATTTTTACATAATGGTAGAGCTTATCTGTACTTGAAATGTCTCCTCCCCCATTTCCTTCTCATATACCCTGTCAAAGGTTTTTTTTAGATTTTTTTTTCCCCTTGATACTCATGACGAAATATTTGCTTCCAATGTGCAGCTCTACAGGAAGTAGGAGAATTCAGAAACAAAAGGCTGTAAGATAGTTTTTTTTCTCCCTTCCCTTCCCACTCCCACACTCCTTTAAACCTGGTGTTTTTAATATGACCTGACATAAACTACATAACACACTGCTGGGAGAGCTTTATTGTCAAATATTTTAGAGAAACCACAAAATTCTATGAATTTGTTATCCAAATTGAGTTGTGTCCCAAATCATGTGCATGCCACAATATCTTGAGTGTGTGGCTTCTTTATTCACTGTGTATGTTATCAGACACTGAGAACATTTGTTCATGAGCATCATCGCATGTAATATTATTTTTAAATTTTATATTTTTGGTAAGATACCTGTGATGTATTCAATATGCCAAAAAAACAGTAACAACATGTCTCACAATTTGTTGTGAGACATTACTGGTGCCTGCTCGAGCAAATCGATGAACAACCGGAGGAAAGTGCTACAGTGCATATTTTAGGTGATGTACAAAGTGTATATATGTTACGTATATAACGTTTCCGATAAAGTTTTAATGATTCAAGTTATATTATAGTTTGGTTTTGGTTTTCAGAGCCAGGGAATACAGAGCCTATTGACTTGGATCCCAAATCTCAGTGTGCTTAGAAATTGAGAAAAATCATTAGAGTAATATTCCTTCAACACATATTTTTTGAGTGGTAGACACTTTGATAGGTGGAAGGGAAACCATGAAAAACAAAACACAAAGGTCCTACCACTTTTAGAATGTAAGTACTCCATTAGATGGGTTTAGTGAAGAAGGAAGCATCCCCTTGAAAAATCATCAAATCATCATAATCCGTCAGATGCTATTAAATGTTTTGGAGAACACTAAAGTAAGAGAAAGGGATAGTAATGAGGCAAGTATATCCTATCCTCGAGAGAAAGGTTAGGAAGTCTTCATATTGAGGTGACCTTTTATGAAAAGGTCTGAGTGAATTGGGGTATTAGGGCATACAGATACATAAGGAAGAAATTCACAGAGTAGAATTCAGTTAATGCACAAGGTAGGAGCCAGACTGGATGTTCCAGAAATGACAGAGGAGAGAGTGCAGAGACACAACTGGAGATAAACTTGAGAGCACTTGGCCTACTTCAGGCAGGAGAGTCTACTAAATTCCTGGTGACTGTCATACTGCAGGAAAGCAAGATCATATTGCCAAAGTTTGAAAATTTTCAAGAGAAACAGGGAAATTTGGACTTCTACATGAAATTTCCTAACGTTTTCATATTGGCTTAAATTTTAAATAATATTCTGTGAGCCAAAATAAACACACATGCAAGCCAACTCTATTCGACAGGCACCAAAGTCTGAGAACTTTACTCCTGATAGAAAAATTACTTGATGTATTTAAAACTCTACCTTTGGCTATTAAGTTTTATTTTAAGTGCACTTCGGTGTCTGATCCAAATTAGAGTATTCAATTTATTTCACTGCTACAAACTCTCATCCATTCCTTTCAAGTTGGTGCTGTAGGTACATTTTTCTGACCCCAAAGTAGGTTGCTTGAAGTTTCCAGTAGTTATATTTGCTTTAAATGGTATATTAATGTTTCCATATTAAAGTTTCTAAGATAATTAATATTATAGATATTCATAATTATAATAACTTGGCTGAAATAATTGGTGTGCACACTGGAAATAATCTCAAGCATGTAAATAAAATCAGAAGATGTAAACTAGAAATATATTTATCTGTAACAACCACCTTCAAAATATTAAAAAAGTACACTTTGAAAAAGTATCTGAATGATGGGCAAAAGTTTGAGAATTTCAAAGATTCTACAGAAGTGAGGAGAAAAAAAATAACAGGATACTAACGCTATATGGGAGCCATAGTGCTCTCTTCCTCAATATCGTGTTGAGAGATTGACCAACACAAATTAGACATCAGAATTTTTAAAAATTCTGATAAAAAGAATTTTTTTAAAGAAAGGGACATTTCTTTCATGTATTCTGCATCTATTCTTTTCCAATACAGACTAGTGGAAGAGCTTGGTTTATATTTGGGCTGGAAGCAAAGTGAGTGAAAAAGGCTTCAAACTGTGTTGCATTTGGCAGAACCCTTCCATGCATTATACCAGTTGTTTTCTATCAATAGAACTTTGAAGTTTGGCTGTATTGTTAATCTCATAAACACATGGGAAAACAAGTTCAGAGAAACCAAATATTCAACATAATCCCCTATAGCTACCTTGTGTGAAAACCTACACGAGAGATGGAAACTTGCAAATCCAAAGTGATTTTCCTACTGAATCATATTGCCCCCTTAATTAATATAAAGATTAAGAAATAAGCAGTCTCCTAAAGTGATAAAAAAATTGAGGAAAATCCAGCTTTTAAATACTAATATTCATCCCTATGTTCCCAGCTCCTCCAAGACTATCAGGAATTTTGTAAGCTAGTGATGCTTCAAATATCAATTTTCTAAGTCAGATAAGAAAAAATTTTCTGATATTTCTCAGGGAAGAAGAGAATCCCATATGACCAGGGCTGGTATGATAAAATCAGAACTATTTATAAAACACTACTCTTTGCTATTTTGAGTTTGGCTCAGGTCCATTAAATAGAAAACTAAATAATACTGGTCATGGTGTTAAAACATAAACTCTAAAACATGAGTTTCTAAATGAAACTTGGTAATGTGTAACATATTTTATTTTAGTGAAGCAAGATAGTTTTTATTGAAACTTATTTAGAAAGATGTGAGGGGAGAGAAAGGGAAAATATGTGTTCAAGGGAGAACATCTCCAGAGTGGAAATAGGCAAATGAAGAAACATCAAGACTAGCAGTATTCACGGGACAACAGGCTTTTAGAGCAAGCCATCACATACTTCTATGGCAACTACAAAACACACAGTTTTGCAAGCTACAGGAAATTCTAACTCATAAATGTATTTAACAGCAGGTTTTGAAATTAAGGCCTAAGGAATAGAGGAAGAGCATATATAGCTCTGTGAAAATTACTCTATCATTGTAACATCAAATAAAAACCAAGCTTTATCTTATTTAAAGAGTTTTGTTCTAAATATTTTTGCCTAAGAGTGAAATCTGACAGGTCATAGATTTAAACAATAAATGCTATTAGTAATTTGTGATATTATAAAATAACTATCATAGAAAATATTAATAAGAGTTCTATAATTTGGTTAAAATGGTATATAATGGTATAATAAAATGGTAGTTAGGCCATAGAAAATAGGGAATAACCAAAATACTTGAAAAAGAAAGCTATCAACAATATAGCAGCATTTTAAAATGTGGTATTGAAAAGAACATCCTATTATTTACCCATATTAGTCTAACCAGAATTAGAGGTTAAGGCTATATATAATTTACCTCTACAAAAAAGTATATACAGCAAAATTATAGGGGGTTTTGGTGGTAATTCCAAAAAAGCATAATCAGCACCAAAAATCATATGGCAATTTTAAAATGAAAAGAAAAACTTGTAATACAGGTAAACAAAACAAATGGTGTTCAGTTGAACTTGTAGTGGGAAAGTGTACTACTGTCTTGTTGAGTTCTAGAAATAGTTCCCCAAAATACTAAGTGTGGAACATTGGAAGAGAATTCTAAGAGCCCCAGTTTTTATGTTTTCAACCTAAGAACAAAGATTTAAATATAAATTATTTCATCAGATAGTGTGCAAAATATTTTGAATTTTAAAAGATAAAGATATGATTGCTATTTTATTATCTTCTGTATCTCTCCAGTGTTTGCTAAGACAATATAGCAACTATCAAATTTTCTCCATTATGACATGCCTAATAAAAAAGGAAGAAAAAATGAATGTCTATTTTAGTTCATATTGTTGTTCCACCCAGAATCTATTGTTTTCTTTACCCATTCAAATAGAATTGTAGATTCTTGGAGACCACCTGTCCCTCATTAACTTTATGTTTTATGTCAGACAAAATTATCTCATTTCTTACCATTATGATGATAAGAATTGGTACAGAGATGAGCACAAAATTAAAATTAATGATATATGATGAGATATTTGCTGAGACTTTCAGGAAGAAAAGCAACAGCTTTTAAAAAACCTTAGTCATCAGTGCTGGTGGCCATACAGAGAAAAAGGAACCCTCCTCCACAATTAGTGGGAATGTTGTCTGATTGAGCCTCTCCAGAAAACTAAGATTTTTCAAAAAAGTAAGAATAGTGTTTTCATATGAGGCAGAAATTCCACTTCTTGGCATCTAGTCCAAGAGCCCCCAAATGGAATTTCAAAAGATATTTGCTTTCTTATCTTCATTACAGGGATAATCACAAAGCCAAAACCTGGGAAAAAACACAAGTGCCCAAGTATAAAGAAACAGTGCTATTTATATAAAAGGAAATGCTACTCAGTTATAAGAACAAATAAAACATCACATTCACTGTTATGTGGATGGAACTAATGTGTCTATAAATGTCAATGCTGAAGCAGTGGAACAAGATCTAAGAAAAAATAGATGGTCAGCATACTGAGAGCATTCAGAGAATGGCCTTCCCTACCACTGTATCACTGTCATCCTGTTGTTCATCAATTTACTCGAGTGGGCGCCAGTAATGTCTCTATTCATCCCAGCCCTTAGATTTGAGCAGCCTCTCCTTACTCATCTTTCCCAATAATTGGAGGCTCTTTCAGGGTCAGGAGAATGAGACCTGTTATAGTTACTGGTTTTGGCATATCGAACATGATATGGGTAGCTTGCCAGGCTCTGGCTGTGCAGGCGGGATACTCTCTGCAACTTGCCGGGCTCTTCTCTCTATGATCTGTTGCCTGCTGTCTGAAATCCAACAAACATGGTGTGGTAATTATGGACAATGGGTAGGAAGTATCCCGTGAAAGTGGCCTGGAGCATGACAGCAGTTGAGTAGTGGAGGTCAGCTTCCAGGACTGGGTCCTTTGGAGCAGGGAGGGCTCTTGCCCGCCCCCCTCTGGGGTTCCCAGAGTGGAAACAGCCTGGCCTTTCCTATATATCCATTAATTTCTAACTTGGGATAAGGCAAATCGGCAGACTTGGTTTTGAGGTTGGGACAATAAACATTAATGTTAAGGTTCCAAAGGCAGGAATGTACTATGGGAGTCTACTTACATATTGGGGAAGAGAGAATCCTATTCACCCAGCTGATAATTCATCATTACATGCTGTCCAGGTACAGATAACTGTTTGTACAGATAAATTTGGCAAATAATCTAGTTAATAGATAAAAAAATTAAATATCTTTTCCAAAATAAAAATATAAATGTATCATGTAAAGAACCATTTAGAGATGTTAAAAATGAAAAAAATATAACCTTGAAGAAATCTCATAAGATTGACTAAATAACAGAATAAATTACTGATGAAAAGCAAACTAATGACTCAGCAATTAAACTTCGACATTCTTCTAAAATCCAATATAAACAGAAATGTGATAGGAATTCGAAAATAAACTTAAAGCATAGTGGAATGATAAAAAAATTCAATCCATAATAAATAAATAAATAAGAAAGTGAAAGAACAGTAGAAAATACAAATTAATTTATAAGTAATTGATGACAGAGGGAACAGAAAAATAGTACAATGGATAGAACATCTGTCTTTCATGAAGCCAACCCAGGTTCAATCCTCAGTACCACATATGGTTCCCTGAGCCAACCAGAAATGATCTCTAAGTGCAGAACCAGGAGTAAGTCTTGAGCACCACTAGGTGTGGTACCAAAACTGGAAAAATTTTGTTAAATAAAATTAAATTAATAGAAGACAGGGTCTGGAAAGAGAGTACAGCAGATAGGGTACTTGCCTTGCACACGGCCAGCCTGCATTAGATCCCCAGCACCTCTAATGCACTCCCCCCCCCCCCCCCCCGCGAGTCTGCTAGGAGAAGTGATTCCAGAACACAAAGCCAAGAATAAATACTGAGCACTGCTGGGTGTGGCCTAACTCTGGCCCACTCAAAAAAAGAAAAAATAGAAGACAATTTTGCAGAGCTAAAGTAAAGCACATCTCCACGTTAATAGGGCACACAGAAAGTATTTGTTAATAAAAACAAGGAACAGAGACGTTTCGTAGATGAATAAGAGGTTCATAGTGACAAAGGTGAACAATGAAGTGTGTTCTACACATATTCTACAAATTCTAAGTGAATTTTAAAGTTTTAATTGTAGTAAATTAATCTGCAAGAACCTAAGGTTCTTGCTGAAAGCTAAGGTTCTTGCTGAAAGCCAGATATCTCTTCTGTAAAACAACAAAATCCAGAAACACAGTGTGACAGCATCTCAATGTTCAGTCTTCAATTTTAGACAAACTAATATGAGAGCCAACAAGGATGGGAGAGGTGGTGGAGATGGATTCTGTGAAATGACACCAACCAGAAATCACCAAAATGATGAAACTGAAAAACAAGGATGGTAAAGTATCTATTGTGATCATTTTCAAATATTTATAGGAACAAGCGAACATAATGAATAAATAATTAGAAGCTATTTAAATGAGTCCAATAAAATGTCTAGAGATAAGGTGAGCAAATTTGAATGGTAAATTTGACTGGATAATATGATTATTATATTGGTATTGCCAAAGGAAAATATCAGTTAACTTGAAGGCAAAATAATAAAATTTTTTTGAAATGGAAATATGAAACTGAAAAAAAAATTGCCAGAGCCCAACTCACTTCTGGGATAATAATGAGAAGTGTGACATTTATGTAATTGCATTCTCAGGAGGGATGAGGGTAGTAACAGAAGATTTTTTATATTTGACTGAGTTATAATGCCACTTATTTAAGAATAAACACACACATGTGCTACAACACACAAATACAATAATAAAACTGATAAAAACTGTGATAAGGAGAATAGCTAAATGAATTAATAGAAAAATATGCTCAAGGAATAAAGATAATATACAAATTTTCAGCAGAAACTGTGAAAGGTAGAAAGCAGTAAAATTACATTTTGAAACATAAATAGCAATTAAAAAAAACTATCTTATCGCCCTAATTCTTGGAATTCTTTACACAGTATAAACCATTTTTAAATGAAAGTGAAATAGGAACTTTTTTTTTGTTTTGTTTTGGGCCACACCCAGCAATGCTCAGGGGTTATTCTTGGCTCTGCACTCAGTAATTACTCCTGGCAGTACTAAGGGGACCATATGGGATGCCAGATATAGAACTTGGGTCAGCCATGTGCAAGGAAAGCGCCCTTCCCATTGTATTATTGCTCCAATCCCAAGAACTTTTTGAGACAAGGTTGATCAAATCTATCAACAATTAAACTACATGACAGAAAATATAAAAGGAAATGCTTTAGGCATAGCTAAAGATAATAAATAAAATAGGAACAATTCACTATGAAGATAGCACAATCCTACATGCATATACAGTCAATAACAATATATAGATGTAAATGTAAAACAAAAATGACAGAATTCAAAATAAAGAATGATGATTGAATCCACAATATTAGTTGGATAATCAAATACTAGTTAGATAGCAATATAGAAAGAAAATCAGTTATGAAATACTTGAATCACTTTCCTAAAAAATATTGATATAATTGACATTTTTTTGTTTTGATTTGGGGGCTACATTCAGCAGTGTTCAGGGCATTGTTTTGGTTCTGTGCTCAGAAATCAATCCTGACAGTGCTCAGGAGACCATATATGGTACTGAGGACTAAAACAGAGTCAGACCTGTGCAAGGCAAGCGCCTTATCCACTGTACTTTCTCTACGGTCCTAAGCATATTTAGAAATCTCCTGTAATCACAGGAGAATAAACATTATTTGTTTCGTTTTTCATTGCTTTTTAAATAGGGCCTTCCCCAGTGACTCTCAGGCCTGGGGTATGGATGTGATGGTTCAAAGATTAGCCTGGTGATAAGTGCTTGCTTGGGTCAAGTAGTGCAGGGACTCATGGGCTCTTGGGCTCACACCTGGAGGTGTTGGGAGTAAATGATGATGTGTCCCTGAGATGGAGCTTGGAGTTTCCTTTGAATAAGCATGTTCCCACTCCGCTGAGCCAACTCCCTAGTCCCCACATTTGTTTTTTAAGTACATATGGAACATTATTTAAGATACAACATATGTTGGGTCATAAAATGAGTTCAATAAATTTTTAAAGGTTAAATTAATGCAGAATGTGCTTTCTGAACACAATAGCATTTAACATTTATCAGTATCAGACAGATAACTGGAAAATCTCAATCTATAATTTTTTTTATTGAATCACCGTGAGAACAGTCACAAAGCCTTTCAGTTTGTCTCGGTTGGTCATACAATGATTAAACATCCGTCCCTTCACCAGTGCACATTTTCCACCACCAAGAACCCCAGTATACACCCCCTCCCACCCACCCTCCACCTGTGTGGCAGATTTCCACTTTACTCTCTCTCTCTCTACATTGATCACATTCAATATTACGACAATAGACCCAACATTATTATTTGGAATTTTCCCCAAAATTCAGACCTGCCAAAAAGACATCATTAGATAATTTGTTTTCTATTGCTGATTATGAAGAGCTTATGATGTCATGTGGCTGCAATAGCCATGAGAATTTGGATTTCTGATATTTTAGTAATAAGCCTAGAGGGATTACTGCCAAAAGACCCTGGGTTCTGACATTGGTTTGTGTGTCTCTGGGATCATGGTCATTCAGAAGCCGCAGGAAGCGCTTGAGGGTGGCAACTTGGGGCATTGTCATGGTGGGGAGCAGGGTCAATTTCACCCCCTATCCCATGAGGCCCCACATGCCTCGTCTATGCAGTCTCATACCTGGCTATTCATTAGGCTCTAAAGGATGGGGGCCACCATGCCACTGCCGCAAGAAGGGTCAGGCAGAGGGACAGACACTCTTCCCGCTCGAGGGTGGCATAGCACCATAGTTAAATGCATAGTCCAGTTGCATTTCAGTTGGGCATTATATTTTGCTCAGATTTTCCCACCACCATTCAAGCCGGTCTTTCAGGGACAAACACTAGATCATTTACTTTCCATTGATGACTTTGCATATCAGGAAATGTCATGCAGCTGCATTCGGAAGAATAGTCCTGGTACCTGCATACCGGATCCATGCTTGTAGAAGCTCATGGTCGCCAGGATTCCAACTGGAGAAGGAGGGGAGACAGCACCTACACCATCTGGGACCTCTCGGTGATATAGGCTCAGTATGAGGCCCGGAGAATTCTCCGGGAGTTGTGGGGTCTGTGTGCTCTAAGATGGCACTGGGGGCGGGTTGTGGATGTGACTTCCGGGATCAGAGGCTGACTGGGAACTGGGGCAGAACTGCCTGGCCTGATGTCCCCAGATATTTCAGAAGAATAGTCCTGGTACCCGCATACCAGAGCCATGAGTATAGAAGCTCATGTAGAAGCTCCCAACGGGATTCCAGCTGGAGAAGGTGCTATAATACTTTGAACACCATTCTTTTAAGCAACAACACTTAAAGAAAAAACCAAACTGGAAATAAAAATTATTTTGAATTATATTCCATAAAATAATGTATTAAAATTACCTCCACTACCTCCACTACCCAGCCACCACCATGCTTCAGGTCACTTTCTGGATGCTTGAGCCAAGACTCATACACAAGTGAAGCCCCACAGAACCAGGTAAGCAGAACTTTGTGACCTTGGACTCCAGGCTCAATGGGACCCGGGAAACAGAGATCCTCTGCCTGCTCCCACCAATCTCTGGTGACCCAGGGATCACACCGAGAAGTCCCATCCAACCGATACCAGATAAATACCTCATTGGCAGACCTCTACTACCTCTACTACCCAGCCGCTACCATGCTCCAGGTTACTTTCTGGACCGTGCGGCAGCGCAATACATCATAAGACACTTAGTATCCATCTTCCAAGATTACCGCACCATATTTGATGGGGTTCAAATATGGTTTGAACCACGGGAACATCTCAAGGTCAATTAAAGTCTGCCCTAAAAGCCTCCATACCTCTCGGAGACCCTGTCAAGCTACTGAGAGTATCCCACCCACAAGGCAGAGCCTGGCAAGCTCCCTCTGGCATATTCGATATGCCAAAACCAGTAAATACAGTGAGTCTCATTATCCTGACCCTGAAAGAAACACCAATATGGTGGCCTTGAGAAGGATGAGGAAGGAGATGCTGATAAAATCTCAAGGCCAAATTAGGCTGCCAAAACGAAGAAGGACTAAAATGACTGTCTGTACATTCAATGCACATATGCTGGCATCAGATGCATCCATCAAGGACCTGATGGTGCAAGCGCGAAAGATCAAGTATGACATCATTGGTCTGACCAAGACGAGAAGGCATGAACTACATCATGCCATTTTCAACACTGGACAAGAACTGTTCCTCAGAACATGCTACAAAAGAGGCATGGGTGGTGTTGGTGTTCTTGTCAGCATGAACTTGGCCATGAGCATTGATTCATTCAAATGTCTAACAACCCAAATCAGATGATTATACTTGAATAGATGTGGCTCACTGCCGGCAGTTTCTACCTTCGTTGTCTATGCACCAACATCCAATTATGATGAAGAAATTGAGAAGTTCTACATGGAGTTGGAGAAGTTCTATAAAGAAGACCACACTTTCTACAAGATCATTGTCAGTGATTTTAATGCCAAGATAGGACCGACAAAGTGACCTAAAGAACTCCACATTGGGAACCAGTGTCTAGAATGGAACAAACAGGGTGAGAGACTATCTGAGTTCATCATGTCAACCAAGACCACCCATGGTAACTCACAGTTCCAGAAGGCCAAATCTAAACGTTGGACATGGGAGTCTCCCGGTGGATGGTTCCACAAATAAATTGACCACATCATATTCAATTGACGCTTTTGCCTGACCAAATGTTACTATTGTCCCAAAATTTCAAATAGGATCGGACCACCGTCTCCTTCATGCAAAATTTTACTTCACGGAGTGGGGAGAAAGGGCTGCAAAGTTTAAGAAGAGAACTCCCAGAACAACCACCAACTGGGAGTTCTTTGGCACTATTGCAGCAACATGGGAAGATACCATCATTGACAACATTGACGAAGAATATGATCGACTGGTTCAGCACCTCCATGATTGTGAGAGGAACACTGAGAGAGAGAAAGCCACAAAACATGCCTGTCTTCAAAAACTCTGAAGCTCATTCGTCAACGTGGCTTGGCGCAAGCCTCAGGCAATCACAAGCAAATGTTTGAGCTCACAAAGCAGTGCAGAGAAGCGATCGAGGAAGACCTCGGAGAAGAGCAGCAGTGCTGGCAGATGCGGCAGAAGCTGGAAGAAGCATTCACAACACCCGCCTGTCCTTTGCCAACTACAAAACCAAGATGACTGCCCTCCGGATCTATCACATCTTCCAGAAGGGCAATGGAGAAGATTATCCATGACTTCTACTCAGATCTCTTTGATAGCCACATCCATCTGCCCACATACCGAATTCTGCAGGATGTATGTGTCGTTCCCAATGTACTCCATTCTGAAATCCGACACACCATTTCATCAGTAAAGAAGCAAACAGCACCCGGTCCAGACAAGGTCAGACCCGAACACCTGAAGAACCTGCTGTCAGTACTCATCAATACACTGGCTCGGCTCTTCACATGCTACCTGTCTGAATGCAAGGTTCCATCCCAGTGGAAAACCAGCAAGATTGTTTTAATGTACAAGAAAGGAGACACCTATGATTTTGGCAACTACCGCCTGATCTGCCTGTTGTCTGTAGCCTACAAGCTGTTCACTCGAGTCATCCTGTGTAGGATTGGCAGAACACTAAATGAAGGATAACCTTGCGAGCAAGCTGGGTTCCGAAAAGGATTCAGCACGATCGACCATATTCACAACAGTAACCAAGCTCATTGAGGATTCTCGGGAGTTCAAGATGCCACTCTGCCTAACGTTCATTGATTTAAAGGCCTTTGATTCTGTTGAGATAGAAGTGGTCATCGAAGCCGTAGCCAAACAGGGCATTCAGACTCAATACATCAGGATCCTCTGTGAGCTATATGATGGATTCACTACTGGGATCTCACCATTCTACAAAAAAGTGATCATCCATGTCAAGAGAGGAGTTTGGCAGGGTGATACTATTTCACCGAAACTCTTCAGTTGTCACCCTTGAGAACGTCATGCGACGACTGGAATGGGAAGGAATGAGAGTGAAGATAGACAGTTGGCAACTATACCACCTCCACTTTACTGTTAACATCGTTCTAATAACACCAAACATTAGCCAAGCAGCACAAATGCTGGCTGACTTCTACTGTGAGTGTGGAAGGTCAGACTCCAGCTGAATCTAACAAAGACAATGTTTATGAGAAACGGACTCGTTCCTTACATTCCATTTGCTCTCAATGGAACGAACATCTCCAAATGCAACAGTTATGTGTACCTAGGTCAAGAAATCAACATGATGAATGACCCTGAATTGCACAGGAAGAAGAGAATGGCTTAGAACACCTTCAAGAGCATTGATGAAATAGCTAAGAAGATGAAGAACCTCCGGCTCTGGGCACATCTCTTCGATTCCACTGTTCTTTCTGCATTAACAGTAAATTATTATAAATAATAAATAATATTATAAATACAAAATTAAAATAATAAATAAAAAATTCAGACAGAATGGCATCTACATGGCACGGAGAGACCACAGCGGTGGCCACAGCATTGCTGCCTGCCCCAATCAGACCGAGTCACAGTGCCATTGAGCTTGGAGTCATGGCAACTGTGCGCACAGTGGCTCATCCACTGCAAGGTGCTGTTCGCCAACCACTGGGTGACTTGGGGCTTATCGCAGGTGTTCGATCTGGCACAGATCCTCCACGATGGGGTCCTACTCTGCCAGCTGCTCAACAACCTCTAGGTGCACTCCTTCAACCTCAAGGAGATCAACCTGAGGCTGCAGATATTCCAGGTGCCGCCCAGAGACACTGGCATGTGCGTGTTTGTCAGCATACAGATTGTTACAACAAACCAGCTGACCAACAGTTTGCATTCAGTAGACTGGGAACACCTGTAAAAGCAATCAGAGGTCGCCCCAAAAGCCTCTGTCTCTCTCAGTGTGCCTGGCAAGATACCGAAGGTATTCTGCCCACATGACAAGGCCTGGCAAGCTACTTATGGTGTGTTCGATACACCAAGACAGTAACAATAATGGGCCTCATTTCTCTCATCCCTGAAAGAGCCTCCAATACGACAGTGTTAGGAAGGACGAGTAAAGGAGAGGCTGTTAAAATCTCAGGGCTAAGTCAAATGGAGACGTTACTGGTGCCTACTCGAACAAATCTATGAATAATGGGATGACAGGTGATGCAGGTGATAAATAATAAATAAAATAATGAAATTTAAGTTAAAACTCTGACATGTATGATTTTATTAAGTAAAATTCTACAGAGGGCACCTATAATTTATTGTGAGACAAAGTTTAGAGATTGTCTAGATGAAACAAAGTTTAGTGGTTGTCTAGAGGGAGGGTAAGTACTGGGATGGGGAGGGGGGATATACTTGGGACATTGGTGGTGGAAAGTGTGCACTGGTGGAGGGATGGGTGTTTGATCATTATACAGCTGAATCTTGAACACAAACGTTTTGTACTGTGTCTCATGGTGATTCAATAAAAAAAGAAAAAAAAAATAATGTGGAGTTTATGCCCAATTCAATCAGCTTAATCAATGGCTGAATAAATAGCAGTACTCCTACATTTAAAAAATGTACTTTTCAGTCTAAATGACATCTGCACTTCTATGTTCATTGTTGCACTATTCACAATAGCTAAAATCTGGAAAAAACCCGAGTGCCCAAGAACAGATGACTGGTTAAATAAACTTTTGTACATCTACTTAATGGAGTACTATGCAGCTGTTAGAAAAGATGAAGTAATGAAATTTACATACAAGTGGTACTACATGGAAAATACCATGCTAAGCGAAATGAGTCAGAAAGAGAGGGACAGACATAGAAAAACTGCATTCATTTGGGGGAATATAAAGTAACAAATTGGCAGACTAACACCCAAGAATAGCCGAGATAAGTACCAGGAGGTTCACTCCCTGGCTTGGAGGCCAGCCTCACATGCTGCGGGAGAAGGCAGCTCAGATAGAGAGAGGAGCACCAAGTAAAGGGTGTTGGAAGGATCCTCTCAGGATGGGAAATGCATGCTGAAAGTAGACTGTAGACCAAACATGATTGCCACTCAATGCCTCTTTTGCAAACCACAGCACCCAAAAGGAGACAGAGAACAGAAGGGAATGCCCTGCCATAGGGATGGGATGGGGCAGGGGTGGGAGGGATGCTGGGAGCATTAGAGGTGGGCAATGGGCACCAGTGGAGGGGCGGGCACTCAATCATTGTATAACTGAAACCCAAGCACAAAAATTTGTAAGGTCGACAACTGTACCACATGGAGTTTCACTAATAAAAAATTAAAAATAAAATAAAATAAAAATTGTACTTTTTTCCAGTCAAAATTTTCTTAGGAAGAAATGCCTCCAGACCCCACCCCAGACTGAGTCTGGACTAACCTTGGGGCTGGAGCCCCATCTCCCAATCTGCCCAACAGGAACTGGCAGCTGAATAGCTCTAGAACTCAATTGCTTCCATGTTCACCATTGATCTCCACAGGTTCAGATGAGCCTCATCCATGGGTGAATCTGCTGAAAAACTCAGATATGTAAGTTTGATGACTGAAATCTCCAAGCTTGCCCAGAGTTGGAAATGGGCCACTTCCCCCCACCCCCACCTCCCTGTTCTTCTGATAGCCTGGTAGTCACAGCCATGACCTATCTCTGATGCCATATAAACTCATTAATGGCCATGATCCAGAGGCTCACAAATAAATCTTGGAAGAGAGCCACAAGCTGCAAAAATGCTTCCGAACCCCAAAGACACCATCCAGTTAAAAATTTAACTTTGGATGTATCAAAAATTTAAAATTTTAGAATTCCTGGAGCAACATCTCATACTCTACACTACTGATGACTCAAGAGTAGCACAGCACATTTGATCGGTTGTAAAGTAGAAGGCAACTGATCTCAATCAAAAAAATAACAATGATATTTGCACATAGTCTCAACCTATAACATGTTGGGGTAATCTCTTATACGAGGGCTTAATGGCTCCAGGGTGAGATACAACAATCTTCACACACTTTCATCTAATGAAACTTTTAGAAGATTATTCATAACAAGCAATGCAAAATAAATTATTTAGGGGCAGGTTTTGGAGATAAAGGGAATACTTGAAATAATGGTGGTGGGATTGGTGTTGCAATACTGAATGTAATAAATTAATCTGAACAACTTTTTTCAATTTCTCCACCCCTCTCGGAGAGCCCGGCAAGCTACTGAGAGTATCTCGCCCACACGGCAAAGCCTGGCAAGCTACCTTGACGTATTTGATATGCCAAAAACAGTAACAACAAGTCTCACAATGGAGATGTGACTGGGCCCGCTCAAGCAAATCGATGAACATTGGGAGGACAGTGCTACAATGTTGTAGAACAACTTTTTTAAAAATAAAATTTAAAAAATTGAAGAAAATCACCTAAAATTCATTTGGCTATATAGATCAAGTAAAAGCAGATAAGAAAATCTTAACAAACTAAAGTGTTTCAGAAGACTTACATGACTGTGCATTAAAATATTCATTGGGAATAGAGTGATATTACAGAGAATAGGGTGCTTGCCTTGCAAGCAGTTGTTATGGATTTGATTATGGGCACCCCATGTGGTTCCCTAAACTCTGCAAGGAGTAACTCCTGAGTTCAGAGATAGAAATAAGCCCTGAGAACCTCTGGCCCCAAACCAACCAACCAAACAAAAATATATCATAGTAATATTTAACTCATTTACTTTGTTGTACAAAGGTGTACATGCAGGATTGTGGCACTGATTGTCATACTTGCTGTGGTACCAGGGATCACACTCTGAGTCACACTATAGGTGGTGTCAGGAAACAAACTCCAATATTCTGAGATGCAAAGCAGGTACTCACTATCGCGCCACATCCTGGATCCCATTAAATATATTACTATACTACATTTAAAAAATAAGTTTGCAACAACTCCCAGTAATACTTAGCCCTGCAGTGAGAATCAAGATCTTCGTGCTCAGGGCCCACAGAGGATCAGCCACCAGCTTCTTAAACTGCAGGTGATCACCCTAGCTGAGATCATAAAAAAAACTGATATGGGGAGTCATGATAAGGTTGTCAATAACAAAAGATTTCCTACAGTGCCACATCAAAAATTAATTCAAAATCAACCATGCAATGAATCTGAGACTTCCTGTCAGTGCCTTCTCTGTTGCATTTCTCAGGGGGAAAAGGTCCCAAGTAGAAAAAACTGAAGAAGGTTTGCGTTGTGTTGTAATTAAGTAATGTCCAGAATCATGAGTCTTAAACAGATTGCATTATGTATAAGAATTACATATCTGATAAATTAATTTATTAAGAAATAGTGTTGGAATATTAGCTGAATTTTCAAATAACTTATTTTTTTCTTAGAGCTTCCCTTTTAAAATGGTATAAAAATAATTTTAAATAACTTCTAGGGGGTGAAGTGATAGTACAGAGAGTAGGGCACTTGCCTTGAACTGATTCAGGCTTGATCCTCAGGACCCCATAGAACGCCTGTGTGATCTCTGAGCATAGAGTCAAGGAGTAAGACTTCAGCACTGCCAGGTGTGGCCCAAAGAACAAACCAAAAGTAACTTCTAAATAGAGTCTAACATAAATGTAAAACTGACGTTATAAAGTTTTCAGACAAGTATCTCTACTAGAATGCTTTAAACAAAGCAACTGTAGAAATAAAAAAGTAAAAATTAATTCACTCAGCCACAAAAATAAATAAAAAATTATTTTATTGGTTATTTAACTTATTAGTGTTAAGATATCATTACTATATAATAATACCATTACTAAATAAATATCATTACTAAAATATGATTACTATGTAATATAGTATTATATATTATATAAGAAGTATTATATATTATATATCACTGTCACTGTCCTCTCGTTGTTCATCGATTTGGCTCGAGCGGGCCCAGTAACGTCTCCATCGTGAGACTTGTTGTTACTGTGTTTGGCATATAGAATACGCCACGGGTAGCTTGCCAGGCTTTGTCGTGCGGGCAAGATACTCTCGGTAGCTTGCCAGGCTCTCCGAGAAGGGCGGATGAATTGAACTCAGGTCGGCCATGTTCTCTGTATGCAAGGCAAACGCCCTACCCGCTGTGCTATCGCTCCAGCCCATATAATATATATATATGTATATATATTATATAAGTACCATCACTATACATTAAATGGCATAAACACTGAAGTAACAGTTATACTTAGTCCAAAAGACAATGCATTCATATTCTTATTATACACAAAATTCTCCGTTAAAATACTAAAAATATCTCTTCTCTTTCACTCTCTTTCTCTCTATCTTTCTCTCCCTCTCTCCCTTCTCTCGGGACTTTTGGAGAGGAAGTGACTGAGGCTCAGAAAAATTTAACATTACTAACATGTACAAGGCCACATAATTAATTAGTTCAATTCCTAATCAAATTGGTTCCAGAATCCATGTTACTTTCTCTAGTGAAAAGAAGTAACCAAATGCTGATAACAAAATGCTAACATTAGTTTTCTCTGACTTTCAGAACTTTAGGTAGTTTTATTAACTTCCTTAGACAAAATGAGTGGCCATGTATCCACAACAGATCCCCTGTTAGTGAACATGCTCTAACACACAAGAATATCCCATAATGAATCCAAGCCCACATTGAAAGCCAAAGGATCCCAAGTCCTGGCAATCAATAAAGTCCTAGACTGCAACCTCGCCCTAAATATAGAGACCCTACAGATACCACAAAGGTCCAGCTGGAGTTCTAATTGATGATTTGTAACCTATCTTTTTTTTAAAAAAAAAAAAACTATGCCCTGAATTCTGTCTTTCCTAGAGCAATCTATTCTCATGAGCTATTCTTTTAAGCATGTTGTTTTTAAAGGTCCTGGGATTGGCACTGATCCACTGTCATAAAAAGGTTGAAGCATCTACTCTAAGCAACAGATAAACAAATATCATCAACTACTATTTCTCCACAAATAGAGCAATTGACATATTTCTTGGGAGATAAAATTGCTCTGAAACTGTCATGTTGGCCCATCCATTGCATTCCCTATTCCTCTTCCACCTGCACTCCGCTGATGACTGTATGTTATCTGAAAATTCTCTATTCTCTCAAGTAAGTTTTCCCATATTCAGTATATGAAGCAAAACATGCGACCAACTTTCTCAATTTTTTTATACTTCCTATCAACTTTCAGACAAGTCACCTCTTGAAATTAGAATTCTAGTCTCTGCTTATGGGCTCTGATTTTCCTATATTTGGGTTTCTCATACCATACACCAATTACTCCAGTTAATCCCATAATAAACTGCAAATGTGATCTTTTAACTCTTCTGACCTTGTATCTCTGTTGAATCTGCAATATTACAGACCACCAAAAAGCAAATACTGGACAGTTTGGGGAAGATATGAACATAGGACTTTAGGATCACTCAAACCACTCTATGGTCCCAAAGTTATGGGCTATTTGAGTTTTGTTAGCTTTTCTATTCCAAGCCTTGATTTCTCTCTCCATTCTTTCGGTACTTCTGGTAGATAAAAGTCCATCTCCTTCCCAGAAGAAAAGTTCTCTAGTTATGATCAAATCTCTCCAAAATAGATACATTACTGCCAGGGAGTCTTTCAATTTTAGTGTTTTGAGTCCCCAGAAGCCTGGCCACAATTCAGCATACTGAATGGTCTTAGACGTTCTCACAATCTTGTCTCAATGCTTCTTCAACTTTTGCCCCCAGATTATGAGAAATCATCTGTGTCCTTATATTTGAAATGGGATCCAAAGAAACCACATGGCCACACTAAATTCTAAATTGAGAATCTTGTGGGTAGAGTAATAGTCACTTTCTTTTGATTCATATTCACTCTTCCTGTCTTCTTCTTCCCCTTCCCTGTCTACCTTCGTTTACTTTATTTAGTGTGTGTGCAGATATTTGTTGCAATCTTTGCCTTATAAAGGAAGCACTATAGGAACAAGAATGATCTCATTCATTTTTAATTTCTCCTAGGCTCTTGTCACCAATGTCTGGCATACGGTCACATTATGTTCTGCACACAATTTAATCACCACTGCACTAATTTTTGTAAAATGCCTATATATTTCAACATATAAGACCATAACAAAGTATTCATGGCTATCCTACAATTTTTTTTTAAATCTTCCAGTACTGGGGTTGGAGCAATAGCACAGCGGGTAGGGTGTTTGCCTTGCACGCGACCAACATGGGTTCGATTTCCATCATCCCATATGGTCCCCTGAGCATCTGCAGGAGTGATTACTGAGTGCATAAGCCAGGGATAACCACTGTGAAACACCAGATGTGACCAAAAAAAATTTTTTTAATACTGAATACAATCATCTTGGAAGGTAAAAGAATCAAAAGGGAGGTAGCATCTGGGAATTCCTGGACTCTTTCTTTGGAAAACTTCTCCTATCCAAGTACTAAACAGGCCAGACCCTGCTTAGCTTCCCAGCTCAGACAAGACCAGGCACATTCAGGGTGAGATGGCCATAGACTTTCTTTGGATCTTCTGCAAATAACTTGTCCTGGAATGTGGCATTTACCTCCCAAAAATGCACCCCTCTCCCATTCTCATTACAATCATACAAACTGGTTTCCTTTATCTAGATTATCATGCCCTTCTTGACAAGATCCTCCTGATAATCTGTCTTGCCTTCTCTGGGGTTCATCTAAGGATTTTTACCTAATTTGACTTTTCTGTCTCTCTGTCTACAATGAGATCTCTCTGCTCTGAAGTCCTATATGACTCTATAAAAGTCCCCAGTATATCCTGAATGTTAGACTTTTGCTCTGTATATTCTTTATGCTGGCTGACTTCGACTGTGAGCGTTGAAAGGTTGGACTGCAGATGAATCTTATGAAGACACTGTTCATTAGAAACTGACTGTTCCCTGATGTTTCATTTGCTCTCAACAGAACGAAAATCTCCGAATGCAGCAGTTATGTGTACCTAGGTCGAGAACTCAACATGACAAACGACCTGGCACCTGAGCTGCGTAGGAGGAAAAGAGCAGCGTGAAACACCTTCAAGACAGTCAAATAAGTTAGGAGGACAAAGAAACTTCTGCTCCGGGCACATCTTTTTGACTCCACCATTCTTCCTGCACTAACATATGCCTCAGAGACCTGGGCCCAAAGAAAACAGAATGAGAATGCTATTTGGGTCATCCAAAGAGGAATCGAAAGAGCTATGCTTGGAATATCACGTTTCACTCAAGTGAGAGAAGGAATGTGGAGTTCTGACCTCCATCAACAATCGAGGATAAGGGATGCTGTCTAGTTTGCCAAGGTGTTGAAAATCAGATGGGCCGGACGCGTAATGCAATTTGGAGACAACCACTGAACTAGAGCCTTTACCGACTGAATTCCACTGGACGTCAAAGGAAAACTTGATCGCCCACCTACAAGATAGTTGGACTTCTTCATTAAGATCCTGAATGAACGGTTTGATGCTCTTCGTGTTCCTGGAGCGAGCAGACATAACTGGGCTATACTAGCACACAACAGGGATGAATGAAGATGTTACTGGCACCCGCTCGAGCAAATCAATGAACAACGGGATGACAAGTGATTACAATTGATATTCTTTATCAATATTTCATAGGTATAGTAAAAACTTTATCAAGCCAGAGTGAAAAGAGAATCCAAATTAATATGAAAATCTTAGGAATAATGTTGTGGGGTTTTTGTTTGTTTTTTTGTTTGGGAATCACACCCATCTGTACTCAGGGCTCACTCCTAGCCCTTTTCTCAAGGATGACTCCTGGCATGCATAAAGAACCATATGGGATACCAGAGATCAAACCCAGGCCAGCCATGTGCAAGGCAAGTGCCCTGCACACTGTACTACCTCTTAGGTCCCCTTCTAGAAAGAACTTTATCTTATAAACATCTGACTATCCAATGTCAAGATCTTGCTTCTGTTTACTAGTATCAGATAAGATAAGATATCCACAAACCAGGAGAAAGGAACTAAGTGCTTTGTCTACCAGTGACTTGGTTAGAAAAAAAAAAAACAAATAATTCTAGCTTTAAATGCATTTAAATTACTCATTATTAAACTACTGAATATATTGCCAGTCCACAGAACATTTTAACCAATGGGTTCTGAATGATCAATCAAAGTCATTCATAGACACTTTTTGGTTTTGTCTCTCCTTAAATTATACCACTGGCCTGTCAGAAACTCAACTTATTCTGCTGTCTGGATTGTATCTATACTACTTAAATAAAACTTTAAAAGGATCAACCATTGAATAGGATGCAAAACTGAAATATAATTACCCACTCCTCACTATTTTCTTATAAAAAGAGTTAAGTATGAGATGAGCAGTAAATTATACTTTTACTCTTCATGTAAGTAAATCCTATAGGATGGGATTGATGTCAATCTGTGGAAGAGCATAAAAATCTAGTAAGGCGTTTGCCTTGCACACGGGCAACATGGCCGACCCGGTTTTAATTCCTCCGCCCCTCTCGGAGAACCTGGCAAGCTACCGAGGGTATCTCACCCTCACGACAAAGCCTGGCAAGCTCCCCATGACGTATTCAATATGCCGAAAACAGTAACAACAAGTCTCACAATTTGCTGTGAGACGTTACTGGTGCCCGCTCGAGCAAATTGATGAACAACAGGACAGTGCTACAGTGCTACAGTACTACCCCTCAAAAAAAAAAAAGAGCAAAAATAAGGAAGATACAAGCATCAAAATGACTGCAAGAATTGGAAAGAAGATATTTCTTTTTAAAATTAAGATGAGAAAGAAATAGCATCTTTTATTTTTCTTGCTGCTGGCAGTGACCTCATTGATTTTCATGAAACACAATTTATGTAATATGGTCTATTGCTAAAGTTGCTCAATCACAGGAGAATAAGCGTGAGGCTGACTGTTAAATTCCAGGGCAGCATAAACTGATTAATAAGCATGAAAAAAACAATTTTGTATTAATCTCCCACAAATATAACCAAACCTAAATTATACAAATTAACTTAATGACGCATTTTACAGGAAAATGTGTTTTAGCCCCAAAATTCTCTCCGAGAACTTAAATCGCATTAGAACTCTGACATAATTTCCCCTTGTGCAAGATAAACTCTGTAAAAGTAACTACAAAATTGTTAATATATTGTTTGACAAGTTAAACTACATTGACACCATGAAAGTTCTCATTTCTAAGATGTTTTTACTATTTGAATAATTTTACAGGATAGATGATTTTGAAAATGTACCATGTAAAACATAATGACCACCAAAAAGTGAAAAAAAATTTAAAAAGACAAGACGATTCAACTTTAGATGACCAAATTAGAGACCCCATGAAATGTAATGTCTAAAATGATATATTTATTGAGTTTTGTCCTGGGAACAAGGCCTAATTCAGAGATATTTGAGCTCATCAAATATGTAAATTGTTTTTCTAACACATCAGGGTTACCACAAAACCTAAATTGTTTTTAGCCAACCAAGCACTTTCTCCCTTTGGTTTAAAAAGTCAATTATATTTTTTTCCAAGAAAATCTAACTCAGATGTTTCTGATTCACTTGCACTTAAATAATTAAAATGCAATTTTGTGAGAACTGATTGGTGTACAAGAAAGCTCTTGAACCTCTTGTCTAAGCCTCTTTAAACCTATTTTCTGAAAAACAGGAAGTTTTTCTTTGCCAAAGAATAAACCAAACATGCACTGATACATTTGAATTGGAAGTCTGACTTTAGTGCAAATCTAAAGCCACCATTTGTAGAAAGATATATTGTGATAAGCATCTTCTGTGTTCTACACTTGCAGAAGTTTTGCTGGAAACCTCTTTCTGAACCCAAATAAATTCACAAGCTCAAGATGCTGAGAGAAGAGAAACATGAACCAGAGAACTTATCAAGGACATGGTCAGAAATTTCTGAGCTCCAGCTATCTGTCATTAAAGACAATCTTTCTCCAGGGATTGAAGTAATAGTACATAAATATAGATATATGTATATATACACATATACATATATATATATATTCTTAGCACAACCTGGAGTAATTCCTGAGTGCAAAGCTAGAGGTAAGCCCTGAGCACCACTGGGTGGGACCCCAGAACAAACAAAACAAAACAATTTAAAGATAACCTTATTCTAAAAGGGTATGCCCTGCCTGCACAGAGACAGGATGGGATGGGAGGGATGGGGAGTGGAAGGGATACTGGGATCTATGGTGGTGGGAAATGGGCACTGGTGGAGGGATGGGTATTTGATCATTGTATAATTGAAACCCAAGCACAAAAATTTGTAAGTCTACAACTGTATCTCATGGTGTCACACTAATAAAAATTTTTAAAAAAAGATAACCTTGTTCTAGTTCACTTCCAGACACCACAATGCTGAGTTTCATAACCTTGTATATATCAAACCTCAGAAGTGCACATGCATATTCTATAGTTCTACAATAAGTTTTTCCATTTTTGCTTGCTTCATATGGGTAGAGAACGGAATTTACTTCTATTAAAATCTTCTAAAAGTAACATTAATTAAATGTATTTATTTATTCATAATTAAATAATTAAAATTTGACTTACCATTATTTAAGTTATTTGATTTTTTTAAAATTTTTTTTTATTATTTTTAGTGAAACACCATGAGGTACTATGGTACAGTTGTAGATTTACAATTTTTTTGTGCTTGGGTTTCAATTATACAATGATCAAATACCCATCCCTCCACCAGTGCCCATTTTCCACCACCATGGATAATATCCCTCCCACCCCCATCCCTCCCATCTCACCCTGCCTCTGTGGCAGGGAAATCCCCTGTGTTCTCTCTCTCCTTTTGGGTGTTGTGGTCTGCAAAAGAGGCTTTGAGTGGCAAACATGTTTAGTCCATAGTCTACTTTCAACATGCATCTCCCCTCCTGGGAGGATCCTCCAAACACCCTTTATTTGGTGCTCCCTTCTCTATCTGAGCTGCCCTTTCCCCTAGAATGCCCGGCTGGCCTCTAAGCTATGGAGTAATCCTCCTGGTGTTGATCTCAGCTATTCTTGGGTATTAATCTCATATTTTGTTTCTTTATATTCCCCAGATGAATGCAATCTTGCTATGTCTATCCCTCTCTTTCTGACTCATTTCGCTTAGCATGATACTTTCCATGTTGTACCACTTGTATATAAATTTCATGACTTCATCTTTTCTAACAGCTACATAGTACTCCATTGTGTAGATGTACCAAAGTTTCTTTAACCAGTCATCTGTTCTTGGGCATTCAGATTTCTTCCAGTTTCTGGCTATTGTAAGGAGTGCTGCAATGAACAAACAAGTGCAGATATCACTTCGACTATACATTTTTGCCTCTCTGGGATATATTCCCAGGAGTGGTATTGCTGGGTCAAATGGGAGCTCAACTTCTAATTAAATAATTAAAATTTGACTTACCATTTTTTAAGTTATTTGATTATTAACAAGGATGTCCTGGATAATTTAATCAGTGTTCCTAAACCCTTTCTCTGATTGTATCCCCTTTCCAACTCTTCCTTGTTAGATGCCTCTCTTGTTATGATTAGTTTCCCTTGTCTTGTGTCATGCCCATCTTGTTGCATAATTTTCACCTGTGGCTTTCTTAGAGCACCCCAGAGGCTAGAAGGAGACTGTTGAAAATGGTGATCTAGATGATAAGCCTAGAGTAAATCCCTGTTATATAAATTCATTTTTGCTTGACATCACAAAACCAGCCAGTTTTTAACAATCTAGTTCTATTTCAGTCACCGCCCACTAATAAGTTGGGTTCTGAGTGTCTCCTCTCTCCACCACTGAATCAGAAACTCTCTTTGGGAGGGTTCAGTGGATGTGATGAGAATCTGGCACAGTGAAACACATCATAAATAGTAGGTAATATTACTTTTCAAACTTTCATAGAACACACAAACACTCAACAGAGTAAAGTTGTCACCACTTCTTAAACTGAAACCATTACTGTATCAAGTTATTGCATCTAAGTGCAACATAATAACCCCAGATCATATCTATTTCCTGAGCTGCATTAGCAGGTACTAAGAATTCCTCCCTTTGACCTTTTGGCTATGGAATTCAAAAGGTATCCTGTAGTCCTTAGCAAATTCTCACCTCCATCCGGACTTACAGCTGGTTTAAGTGAAATTCAAACCTCCAGTTCCTGGCAATGAATATTCTTGGTGTCTTTGTGGAAGGGGTGTCATAACACCTGTACCATGATCCAAACTTATGTATTAACAGAATTACTGTTCAAAATATTCAGGTTAATCATCATGTGTATTTCCTATTTTCAAAGAAAACCAATCTTTATTTCTGTGAAAGATTTCTTTCTGACTTGCAGGTGACTATCCTAACCTCAAAATGCTTTGGACATTTTGCTATTATTAATCTAAGAGAGGACTCTGGATTGAGAAACTGACAATAAAAAAAACACATTGTTTAGAACTTTACCAACTGGTTCAATTAGAGAGCTATTGAGTACCCACTGTGCCGGCTATTGTGTGATGTCATCAGAAAGAGCAATAAGACCCTGTTCAATGCTTGTCTTTAAGCTTATTTATTTATATTTGGTTTGGGGGCCACAACCAGCTGTGGTCAGGGTTTCTTCCTGGCTCTGTGATCAGAGATAATTTTTGGTGGGCCTTAGGTTACCATATGGGCACCAGATTTCAACCTGTGTCAGCAAGTGCCTTACCCACTATACTATACCACTAGATTCTTGTCTTCAAATTTACTGGGCTTGAGAAATGAGCCGATTATATGGAAATACAATTTTGCGAAGCATAATGTGAAAAACGACCAAGAGAGGTACACAAAGAGGTCTAAAGATAATTGAGGAATATGGAGGAGATGATCATTAAAACATAGAAGTAAGATTTAACTTAACTGTGGTGCATAATACCAACAGTAACAAATTTGCTTCCTAAATCAGTTTCTAAGGTTCAAGAAGTATTTTTGTCTCACTCAGTGCTGTAGGATAATAAATACTGATTAATACTGAATTAATGCAATAATTAATAGAGTATTTAAATTTAATTCATGCTTGGAAGATGTTAGTAAATGGTAAACCATGTTTTTAATGAGTCAATGACTATTATACTCCAAATTAACTAATTTTGGGGAGAAGATCATATCATCTATCTTCATCATTTACTGGGTAGGAAAACTAAAGTTCAGAGAGGTGACTAATGGGACTGACCTAGCTTACTGGGATGGAGAGAGTCAGAGCCAAGACTGAAATTCAAGCGTTTGGATTGTCAGTAATCTTTCCACTCATTGCAGCAGCTATCACTTTTTATTATTTGAATTCAAAAGTATTTCGCTAAATTATCTCTAGTTCAAATTTTCATGATTTTCTCTTGCGAAACAGAGCTTAACTCTATCTGTCTCTTTGTGCTCACAGTCAAAGCTTGATTTCTCCAGATCAAAATACAAATCTGGACAAGAAGTCTTTGTAACCAATGGTGGGTCGTGCTGGTTGGGAAAAGTTGGCATTCAGTTCAGGAGAACTGTAGGTTCCCCCTGTGCAAACCCATCCCCACACCACCCATTTCCAAGTGTTACCACAGCAAGAATATCCAGGTGGACTAGAGGGTGAGCAGAGCTAAAGCTCAGGGACACAGAAAAGATTGTTTTATGTTATTGTGGGGTGTGTGTGTGTGTGTGTGTTTGTCTTTGTGTGTGTGTGTGTGTGTGTGTGTTTCAAGTTATATCTACATTTCCAAAGAAAAGAATGAACCTTCTGGTAGATTTCCTCAAAGGCAACTACTGAGATATTTGCCAAAGCTATTGCTCCAAGGGTTGGTTTAGATAAACAAGGGCACTGGAAAGCCATGTAATCTAAACCTTTTCCTCTGGCCCATGTCAGTGTTTTAGCTGCCAATAAGTACATGTGCTTTTTGCTTCCAAAAATATAAAGTGATTATACTCTTGCTACCCAAGTCCACTCTTGGCCACTCTACAGACCATCACAAGGAGATGATGAGGGGTTCACTTTGTGGTATTGTTTTTGGAAAGTTTTTGTACAAGAAAATCTTAAGGGCATGTTGTCATGGAGGGCTGATTGCTTTGGGCAGTCAGTGGCCGCCTAATGGAGCCCTCAAAACGGCTTTACCGTCAGAGACACGTGACATCCATTAGTCAAGAGCACGTTAGCTTACTGATCTAAATAGAGTTTTCTCATTGTTGGAATACTATTTTAGACCATACTTCTGCACTATTCACAGAGCTTTATTACCTCCTTCCCACTCAAGGTGACCTCAGTTTATCTAGGTTTCCCTGGTATTAGTACTAGAAGTTTCTTCAAGGCCTACATACTAGTAATATCTTCAATGAACAGAAAAAGAAGATAACAGAACTAAGGACTATCAGTTCACACTCTATTTCTGTAGGCACCATTTAAAATTATTTAAAGAAAAGCAAACACCTTTTTCAAAGTTGTGGAAATTAGATAATGAGTGTAACAGTGGAAATCCTAATAGTCTGTTGTAAGAGTTTAAAAATCTTGCATTTGATATGTCTCATGCAAAAAATTCTTGAATAGCTTAGTTATCATAATATTTGAAATCATTGTGTCTGCATGCTCAAAGATAATTTTCTTCTAAATAAAAAATACTGTTAAAATGCTTTCTTAACCAGCATTTATTATCGTGTAGAAATTAGTTTTGTACTTGGGGCAACTACATTACATTCTGTGACTAAGTTACGACCCTGAGCAAGACCACGGAAATATTCACTAAATGCCTGCCGAAGATATGTCTGGATGAAACAGTTTTGCTATCTTTTAAAAACACATGTGAGAAGTCTTGGGGGGGGGAATGATATTATAAGTAATATAAAGTAATATAAAGTTTATTGTTTAAACCAACACTTTCTCTTTCATAGGAACCAAACCCAGTTGTGCCTGGATACTCAGGTACACTCTGGCATGGTGATGTCAATCTGAAGGTGTGGTGCTTTGGTGGCTTGGTGTTACATGGGGGTCACTGGGGTAATGACTACAGGTGCTCATGAAGCCACGTGGTATTGGGCACAAGTGTAGGTTTTTGGAAATTTTGCACCCAAGTATTTCCACATGAGCTAGATTCCCAGCTCTTAAAACATATTTATAAGGAGATATTCAAATAACACTGTAAACAAAAGCACTTCTCAATCTCACTCAGTGGTTACAACTGTGAACAGTTCTCCTTACATATTGACTTTTCTACGAACATTTCTACATAAATATGTATGCTTGCTCAATATGAGTGTAGTATCTATAATGTATATCTTTCCATGTCTAAACACATATCTAACAAGTCCCTATTAATGGTTGCAGGATATTTATTGCAGGATATTTGGTTATATTCTTCACTATAGTCAAAATATTGAAACAACCTAAATGTTGATTACTGGATGTTATTTAGCCATAAAAGTGGAGACCATTCCACTTGTGACAACACAAATAGACGTTAAGAACACTATGCAAAGATAAGAGATATATTGGCAAATTGCTATATAATCTCATTTACAGGTGGAATATTTTTTTAAAGGTTAAGATTTAAAAAAAAAACAAAATTAAATGGTGACTCCATAGGGGTGGAGAGGTAATGTTAATGGTTTGTAAAGTCATCACTTAATCACTTATTAATCACTTAATCCCCGTTATTCATCGATTTATTCAAGCGGGTGCCAGTAATGTCTCCATTCATCCCGGTTGCGTGCTAGCGTAGCCCAATGGTATCTGTTCGTTCTAGGAACATGCAGAGCCTCAAACCGATCACTTAGGGTCTTGATGAAGAAGTCTAACCACATTTATTCAAGTGTAATCATCCAATTCGGGTTGTTAGGCATTCGAATGAATCAATGCTCGTGACTAAGTTTGTGTTGACAAGGATACCGACACCACCGACGCCTCTTTTATCACATGTTCCAAGGAACAGTTCTTCTCCAGTGTCGAAAACAGCATGATGGGATTGATGTCTTCTCGTTTCAGTCAGACCAATGATGTCGTACTTGATCTTTCGCGCTTGTACCATAAGGTCTTCAATGGATGCAGCAGATGCCAGCGTACGAGCATTGAAAGTACAGACAATCATTTTTGTTTTTCTGCGTTTTGGCAGCCTATGTCTGCCTTGGTGTTTTATCAGCCTCTCTTTCCATATCCTTCTCAACTTTGCATATTCAGGGTTAGGGAAATGAGATCCATTTATTACTGGATTTGGCATATCAATTTGGTCTATTTGGCATAGACCACGGATAGCTTGCCAGGCTCTGCCATGCGGGTTGGATATTTAAGGTACCCTGAAAACTTAGAGAAAAGTAAATAAATAGTTGCGCAGCCGCAAATGCTTGTTGTGATAATCTCTGGATCCTGGCCGTTGTTGGGGTTACACAGCAGTTGGAGGGTGTAACTGTCTAGCTACTGACAGGTCCAGTCCCAAACCGTGCAGGCTTGGAGATCTCAGCCCCAGGTCCCACACACCTGGGTTCCTCTGCCAGTTCTGTTATGTCTGAGGCTTATCCAAGTGTGTGGAGAGTGGCCCCAGTAAGGCCTTGGTTGGGGCCTGGAGGTCTTCAGCTGTTGGGCCCTGGCAAGGATAGTCAGACACAGGGTAGGAGACTCTGCCCTGTGCTCTCCCGGGAGCTTGTTGTGATAATCTCTGGATCCTGGCCGTTGTTGGGGTTACACGGCAGTTGGAGGGTGTAACTGTCTAGCTACTGACAGGTCCAGTCCCAAACCGTGCAGGCTTGGAGATCTCAGCCCCGGGTCCCACACACCTGGGTTCCTCTGCCAGTTCTGTTATGTCTGAGGCTTATCCAAGTGTGTGTAGAGTGGCCCCAGTAAGGCCTTGGTTGGGGCCTGGAGGTCTTCAGCTGTTGGGCCCTGGCGAGGATAGTCAGACACAGGGTAGGAGACTCTGCCTTGTGCTCTCCCGGGAGCATATACTTACAAAAAATCATAGCAAGTGGGATAATAAATATAGACAGTAGTATTACAGTATAATAATTTAATGTGATAAAACCTACAAAGACAATAAAATCACATTATACAAACATTTTAAAGTAAGTCATTCACTTTCAATTTCCTTAATATTATATATAAAGTATATATCAGCTTCTCAGCTTATAATATTTCCAGTATTAGCTACTCTTTAAGTGCCAGGACTTCCTATTTCACCTATTTTAGAGTATTCTTATGAAAAGATAACTAAATGAAAAAAACTGAGAAAGAAGATATTGAATTTAGAAGAATATTTCAGATAGAAAGTTTATTTGCCAAACTCAACAGTTTCTAAAATAAATCACTCAATTTTATAACTAAAATTTCCGGGGTCCAGAAATAAAGTCTTTTTAATAAGAATAATTCAGGAAAGAACAATACCTAGACTCATCATTATTTATTATGAAGCAAAATATAATCCACTTCTTCAAAGGAATCAGACATTCATTGACAGTCAAGATTCTCTACAGATTGTCTATAAGATTCCACTCAGTTGGAGAGATGAGTGAAACATACTGACCACAGTGATAAGATTCTGACACCAGGAATTGTACTCTTATTTTCCAATAAGGAAACAGAAGTTAAAAGAAATTAAGAGACTGCCTACGTTCCCAGCAAGCATCCTAAATTTAAGCCCAGTTCTACCTGATTCCAAGTTGACTTTATTCCCTCTCTGCCCCCTACCCCCACCTCTTCACAGCACAGCAATTTGAGAACAGGTCCTTTAGGGCCATTCTACCAGAGGGAAAGGGCCTTGGGCTCTTCCATGATTCAGAGACAAAGTACCACTCCACTAGACCCAACACTACCAAAAGCATGCAAAATCATGGTACCCAAACTACAGTCGTTAAATTTAAAACTTCATCTGTAAGGACCAGAGAGATAATACAGTGGCTAGTGCATTTGCCTTGCATGCCAGATTCCAGCCTTGTTCACATATTGGTCCCCTGATCCCTGTCAGGAGTAGTTCATAAGCACTGACTGAGCGAGCGTAAGCCTTGAGTAACACCAGATATGCCCCTCTGCCCAAAATATGTCAAGGAGTTGGTTAGGGGTTTGAAGGGAATCTGGAGTCATTAGTGGTCATGAGGTGGTAGAATTGAAAGTAGGAACATTGCATGCCTGAAACCCTATTGAAAACAACTTTGAAATTAGTGTCTAATTTTCTTTTTTAATTTTCTTTTTCTTTTTGGGTCACACTCCGAGATGCACAGGGGTTACTCCTGGTTCTGCACTCAGAAATTACTCCTGATGGTTCTCAGGGGACCATATGGGATGCTGGGAATCGAACCCGGGTCTGCCACGTGCAAGGCAAATGCCATCCCGCTGTGCTATTGCTCCAGCCTCAGTGTCTAATTTTCTTTAAATAAAATTTTAAAAATAAACATATGCATGTTCTCTGGTTTTTTTAGTGCTCAAATGAAAAGAAGCAAAAATATTTAAAAAATTTTAAAAGCTACACACCAACATGGAATATTCTTCTATCATCAAATTTTCAGAATAACACTTAACAGTTTTTGTGTCTTTAGGGGTCACATTCAGCTGTGCTCAGAGTTTATTACTGGTGGTATGCTTAGGGAACACTGCTGGTGGGGTTGAGGGGACCATAGGGTGAACTAGGGATTGAATCCAGATTGGTAACATGCAAGGCAAGCACCTTACCTGCTGCACTATCTCTTGGTTCCTAACATATACCTTTTTTTTTTAATAGGCTCAGTTTTAACCCAGGGTCCTGTGGTTCTCCATTTCTGAAACATCCCAATTGAAATTATACTATGTACCCCATAGTGACTATTTGTTCTCAAATAAATGTTCTTGCATTCTCAATGGGGGTAGGGGTGTGAGGTACGGGAGGAGCTCAGCACTATCTCTTATAAATCACGTAACCTTAGTTAATTTTAATCTCTTCATATATCAAGATTTTGCATAAAGTTGGGAGGCTTAAAGAAGTTAATGCATGCTGTGTCTAGAACATTGCATGTCTGGTACAGATAACATACTACCTTAATATTGGCTCCTTATACTGCAATTCAGTTGAAATGCCCCTTAATCCTTAATCAGTTCTGGCTATTCTATAAGGGGATAGGTACCTGACCCTTGGTAAGGCACTGAGAACTGTCCTGGGAATTGGAAACCAGAGAGGTTGGGCTACTCTGGAGGTTCTCAGGATTCTATCTCACAGTTTCAGATCTTAGATACACATCTTAAAAGAATCTGTGTAGTCAATGATACTTGCAAATGCACTCCATCTGTGGATTTAAGACTCCCTGCCACTGCATGGCATGTAACCCAGTGAGTTTCAAGCACATTTTTCAAGTGAGAAACTGCAAGAGACACATTAAAACTGTACAATCAATTGACTTTATTACAACACCCAATCCAGAGGATGAATAAAAAGCTTAGCTCTTGGTTGATGGAAGCTGATTTTCTTTTCACATCAAGAGGCCAAAAGGATATTGCTTGATTGAAAGATAGCCCAGATCAGTCTTTACCTAAGTCAGTTCCTTGGAACAGTATGTGGGGACCAGTTTCTATCTTTAAAAATAGTTTTGTGGCTAAATGCACTTGTAAAATAATACATAAAGTATTATAAAACTTCTCAGAAACATTATCATGTAACTGCTGTGGGTTAGAAGTCTCTAGGAGGGGGACTATGATAAACTGAGTTTCTCACTATGCCATGCTTTGTTGACAATGTCAAAAACCTGGATGGTGTTTTGGGAGATGTTCTGCTGACTTTGTAACCACAAGTCCCCACTAACGGCAAAAAGAACAAGTCTGTTTGCTGCTCAAACAAACGGGCTGGAGCAATAGCACAGTGGGGAGGGCATTTGCCTTGCACACGGTCAACTCAAGTTCGATTCAGCATCCCATATGGTCCCCTGAGCACCAACAGGGGTGATTCCTGAGTGCATGAGCCAGGAGTAACCCCTGTGCATTGCCAGGTATGACCCAAAAAGAAAAAAAAAGTCTCAGTGTAAAACAACACAATTAAAAAAAATACAGGGGGGTGGGAGGGATACTGGGATCTGTGGTGGTGAGAAATGGGCACTGGTGGAGGGATGGGTATTTGATCATTGTATAATTGAAACCCAAGCACAAAAATTTGTAAGTCTACAACTGTACCTCATGGTGTCTCACTAATAAAAAAATAATACATACATAACATGGTTAACTCAAAGGAAATTAGGTAGCCATTGTGCTACAAAGTGATAGTATAATTTTTTAAAAAATTTTATTGAATCACCATGAGATAGTTACAAGCTTTCATGTTTGGGTTACAATCACACAATGATCAAACACCCATCCCTCCACCAGTGCACATTCCCCACCACCAATATCCCCAGTATACTGCCCATTTTCCACCCTCCTCCTGCCTCTGTGGCAGACAATCACTGTATCACTGTATCACTGCCATTCCATTGATCGTTGAATTACATCATCAGGTGCCAGTAACATCTCTATTCCTCCCAGCCCTGAGATTTTAGCAGTGTCTTCTTACTCGTCTTTTCCCAATAATTGGAGGCTCTTTCAGGGTCAGGGGAATGAGACCTGTTGTCGTTACTGTATTTGGCATATTGAATATGCCACGGGGAGCTTGGCAGGCTCTGCCCATGTGGGCGGGATACTCTCGGTAGCTTGCTGGGCTCTCCCAGAGGCAAAAATGGCTAGGAACTGTCTTATAATGTGCAGCTGTGCAGTCCAGAAAGTGACCTGAAATGTGGTGGGTTGGGCAGTGGAGATTGGCTGCCAGGGCTGGGTCCCTCGGGGTGGGAAGGGCTCTCACCCGCCCCACAGACTGGCACGGAGTTCTGTGGCATGGTTCTGGGAGCCTCCTTTTGTACTCCTGTCTGGAAGGAGCATCCATGAGTTCTGGAGGGTGGCCAATGTGGAAATTATCTAGTGCCCATGGGGGGGGAGGGGGAGGCATATGGGTGTGATCCCTGAGTCACCAGAGACTGGGGAAACAGGCAGAGGATCTCTGTTCCAGGTCCCATTGAGTCCAGAGTCCAAGGTCACAAAGTTCCACATTATCTGGGTTCTGCGGGAGTTCATTCTTGCGTGAGGCTCGACCTGAGCAACCAGAAAGCGGCCTGGAGTGTGGCGGTGGTAGGGCAGTGGAGGCCGGCTGCTGGGGCTGGGTCCCTTGGCGTGGGGAGGGCTCTCACTCACCCCACAACCTGGCGTGGAGTTCTGGGGCTGGCTTGGGCTCCACTGGAGTCAAGTTCAGCTGGGACCAGGAGAGTCACTCGCCCTTCATGGCAGACAATATTTCCCATAATCTCAGTGAGAGTAAAATTGAGAGGCTTAAGTATAGGCAAAGAGCAGATAGAAAAAAAAGTCATAGATTATGAACAGAAGATGAGGAGAGGATGAAAAAGTATATTAAAATTCTATGGCAGGTATAACAAACTATCACAAACTGAATGACTTAAAATAACTCAAAAATATTATCTTACAGTTCTGAAAGCTGGAAGTCCAAAGAAAGCTTTAAGGGACTAAAATCAAAGTATTTGCGGGGCTGGTCCTTACTGAGGGCTTTAGGGGGCAATCCATTCCTTTCCTCTTAACTTCTACAAACAAATTTGGTCCATGGCCCCATAACTCCAAAGTCTGATTTTTTCATCCAAATCTCCTTCTATATCTTACCTACTATAGCCCTCTTTTATAGAACTGTGTGATTTTTATCTTGTTGGTTCATCTGGATAATCTTGGACCCTCATCTCAAGATTCTTAATCAAGTTACAAAATCCGTTTTCCATGCAAGGTTCATATTTCTAGGACCTGGGATCATTCTGGGGAGGCCATTCATTATTCAGCCACACTTAAGGAGAGGAGAGAGGTCCAAGGAAGATGGGGAATGGATTGTTGAGTCATGCTAAGTCAGCAGGGTGTGGTGTCCAACAAGTAGAAACCAATGTTTCTCGTCTCTGCCAATTCCGACAACTGTCTACTCTGCTTTGTAGTAGAATGGTGGCTGCTCCCCACAGGAACATGAAAGTACTGTAGCACTTTATCACTGTCCTCCCTTTGTTCTTCGATTTGCTCAAGCAGGCACCAGTAATGTCTTCATTGGGAGATTTGTTGTTACTGTTTTGGGCATATCAAATACACCATGGGGAGCTTGCCAGGCTCTGCTGTGCAGGCGGGATACTCTCAGTAGCTTGCCGGGCTCTTGGAGATGGACAGAAGAATCGAACCTGGGTCAGCCACGTGGAAGGAAAATGCCCTTCCCACTGTGCTATCACTCCAGCCCATGAAAGTACAGCATTCAAAATAATTCATCCATGCCTTACAGATGAGGCCAAAAGCTTGATCCGAACAATGACAGATAGTTAGTGGTCATGGTCACGGTCCTCCCGTTGTTTATCGATTTGCTCGAGCGGGCCCAGTAACGTCTCCATCGTGAGACTTGTTACTGTGTTTGGCATATCGAATACATCACTGACATCTTGCCAGGCTCTGCCGTGTGGGCAAGATACTCTCAGTAGCTTGCCAGGCTCTCTGAGAGGGGTGGAGGAATCGAACTCGGGTCGGCCATGTTGGCTGTGTGCAAGGCAAATGCCCTATTGCTGTGCTATCACTCCAGCCCGGTAGATAGTTAAATTTTTAAAATTTATAATATGTTGATATGGTATAAAAAATGACAAAATACACTTATATAGGTAAAAAGAAAGCTCAATATAAGGAAGTTAAAATCTGAGTGGGTTTTTTATTCCCTTTTTCATCAAAGTTGTTCCTTTGTTTTGGTAAAGAATTTTAGATCAACTATTTTATTTTGCTAAGGATAAGCACTGAAAAAGAAAACATACTCACGTGAACACAGAAATTATAGAGTTGAATTTGAACCACTAAAGTGTTGAATGATCTGGATAAAGTTATTCAGTTATTTTATTACATGCACCAATAAATATAAGGTATGAGATATCCAAAAGCTGTTGGTCTGAGGGCCTTATCAATGTGTTGCCAGAAACTCAAGGGTGCCTGTACTTGGCCGGTCACTTGGTTATTTCCACACCCTTTCCTAACATCAGTGAGCTGAACAAGATAATTTTTTGATTCAAGAACATGACTCTCAGCCAGCAACAAGACTCGTTTTCTACAAGCTCTATCCTTGCCCAGAGGAGGGAGGTTCCAAGTTTGTTATAAAGATCTTCCTACAAGGAATTTTGTATGGATATAAACATAAGCCAGACTTAGATGTAGTAGCATGCCTTGCTCCTCCACTCCCCTTAAAATTGTTTAAAAATCTTTTTAAAATCCAGTTAAAATACAAAGTACAGTTCATCTAACTGCCAGTGTGAGAAGACCTACGTGTCAATTTTTACTTTGCAAATTTCCCAAAGAGAAACAAACAAACAAAAAATTTTGTCATGTGTGCAAATAAAACCCCAAACTTAGTCAAGACTGGGATTTCACTGTTTTTATTTTTATGGTACCAGTGTTTTGCCTATAGGAAGAAAGCTAAAGAAACTGGGAATAGAAACAACTTGACATTCACTGGGAGATAGAACTGGAGATGAAGGGTGAAAATTGCAACAAAGTCCAAGTTTTGTTCTGAGCGACTCTGTTAGAGGCTTATGAGCTTGTTGATTGGTGCTGATACCAGGAGCTTGAAAAATCACCTTTTGTTTTTATAGATAAAAGGAGAAAGGAAACTGAGGTGAAGCTGCAAAGTCTTTCTTTCTCTTTTTATTTCAAGAAACCAGCAAAAGAGAAGGCCCTCTTCAGAGGCCAGTGCAAATATTTTTGCAAAGCACAACTGCCAAATGTCCTTTGATGCCTGCCAATTTTCGTAATTGAAAGATACCTTTTTAAATGAACTTGCTGGTTTTCTGTTGAGCAAGAGACGCTTTCCCATTCCGGAATGGTTCTCTTCCTTTCACAAGCCCCAGTTCTTTCAAGGCCTTCATTAAAGAGCAGCAATGTTCGAAGACATATAGCCCTAAGGACAGAATAGTCCGTGGTACTACTTGAGATTTATCTAAGACTTTTTATTCCACACAATTGTACACAAAATGCAAATCAATCGTGTCGGATCAGCATCAGACTGTCGGTTCACAGAAGAGAACCTTAGTGAACTGCTTCTAATAAAATCAAATCTCATCTTAAACCATCTTTAAATCAAATCTCATCATAAGAAAGAATCAAATTCTTATTTAAAAAAACCTACAAAAATCTGAATTGGAAGAATAACCGAATAAATAAGTAAAGCAAACATTAAGGTTTATAAAAAAAAATAGTGATTTTCTAGAAGGAAGCTGCAGAAAGACACCAAAAGAGTGTTTTCATTGCACTCCATCAAGACATTTAATAAAACTGTCATTCCTCACACTCTGCTAGCTACTTTAGAATTGTTTTCCCAGTTACTCAGCAGGAAACTTACATTGAACCCACCGATCTTTTGAGTTTGCAAATTTAATTTTAAACTTTTTATTTAAAAGGCCTCAAGAATATCTATCACTCCAGGCAGAGGGATGATAATAACATTAAGCTTTATGAATTATTACTTTCCAATCAAGGGTGACAGACTTGCTTATACGAACAGGGTGAGACTTTTCATAAGTAGTAGAGTTCCATCCAAGTTCTTCTGATTCTATTTTGCCAAAGAAAGGAAAAGGATATTACATTTTAAAATAAAATTCCTCCAAATAAAATCCTACCAAAGTTTAATGTCTGAGAGTCCTTGTGGTGCCTTTATGTTGTAAATGCTGAGGTTTTATATTACTCATATAAGTGTTAGTCTCCAATAGAGCTGGCAAACAAAATCCAAGAATGCTGAAACAGCTGTAGTACTCCATCTGAGTCATTTGGATTAAAACAGGCAGGGGACATGAAACAAAAGTGTTCTCTCAGACCGCTGCAACTCTTTGCTTTTTCATTTCCACTTTCAGACCAAAAAACAATGGCTGTTAATCTGACAACTTAGTGAGGCGTACAAGTTGGATATTAAAGCAGATACTTACTAATATTTTTAAAGGGTCACTTCAAAGGAAGACTCCTGGTTCTTAGAACCAAGTCCAAATCGATACAGGCATTGGTTCTATCATCATTACAAAGAATGAATCTCACCAATATCCAAATAGCTGGTGCTGGTCAAGAAGACATGTACTTTAAATCAGAGAGCCAAACAAGGATGGTTACAATTCCTCTGTATTAAATTGCACTATTGCATATTCCCTATAATTTAATACATTGCAGGACTGACCTGCCTTTTGCTAAGCAAATCAAAGAGGTAAAGAATTATTATTTAAATAGTTTAAGACAAATTGTTTCTTTAAATCCTTTTTAAAGAATCTAGAATTTTTTCATCAACTATAAATAATGGATACTTTAATTACAAATAAGGCCTTAAAGTGATATGCTGATTATAAATAATGCTTTTCTATAAATCTCCCATGAGCCCCTGTGAGGCAATGGCTCTCTTAAGTTTTTCAGTTTCTGACAGGCAGTAGATTCTTCAGCTTTAAATAGAGTTTACTATAGCACATGGTTCACAAACTCATAAGTTACAAATAGCATTTTCTCTTTCTCTTTTCAAAATTTTATTCCTATTTTATAAGATTGAGTGTTTTAGGGGTGCTCATTCATCAAAGACCATTAATGCAATGTAAAAATTCAACGCAAAATTCTACGTGAAATGAAATTCAATGTGAAGTTCAATGTGAAGTTAAAAGCTGAATTTCTTCAGCAAATTACTTAATCTCTCTGACTCTTAGTTTATTCTTTTAGGAAAACAATAATAGTACATAGTATGTAAATTGGTAAATCATGTAAATTGTATATTGAACAAAGAAAGTACTTGGCAAATGTGATTATTTATACTAGTAATGATCACAGAGATAGAATATGGTACTATAGTTGTTATTTTATAATATCAATTTATAATTTTTCAGATTTTAGGGTCATAAATCTTTTGTCATTGATGTTGTTTGGTTTTGGCGCCATACCCAGCAGGGTAAGAACTTAATCCTGGCTCTGTGCTTGGGTATTAGTCCTGGCAGGACTCGAGGGACCATATGGGATGCTGGGAATTGAACTAAGACAGCTACACGCAAGTTAAGTGCCCTACTCACTGTACTATAGCTCCAGCTCTGACTGTCATGAATCTTTAATGATTAGAGTAGCTTTGACAAAATTCTGAGAAGATAATATGCCTAAACTAGTCCAAAGGATGAAGAGAAATAAACTTTCACTTAACTATCCAAATATCCCATTACTGTATCTAGTAAGATGGATCTATAAGATAGAGCTCTAAGATAGATCTATCAATGTCAAAATGCTGAATATAAACTAGGCTTATGATTGTGTGTCTCTGACTCAAAGGTTGAATGACTATCCTTTACCTCCAAGTACACTCAGATTTGGTTCCTTTTTTTTCATTTGACTCATATGACTTTTATTGAACTCTTTCTATGTGTCAGTAACTGTACTATATTCTATAGAGAGAGTACTAACAACATGGGTTTTGTCCTCCATTAACAATTCATGTATCAGTTGCAGATCTTTCACTATTTGTAGCTCCAAATCTAAAACTTGCAGTTCTGACTTCAACTCTGTGTGTGTGTGTGTGTGTGTGTGTGTGTGTGTGTGTGTGTGTGTGTGGTTGCCTTATACTGGTTCTATGCTCATGAAAGTGGTTCTATGCTCATGAAACTCCTGAAAATGCTTGGGAGAGCATAGGTGGAATTGGAATTCAAACCCAATATTATCAGCCTTAAACAAGGCCAAGAGCCTTACCCACTGTACCATCTCTCTAGGCATTTAGCCTTCATCCTCACCTAAAGAGACCACAAATGGCTTAATACAGATATCTCTGTTACACATTTCTTTGGCCAGGAAGAGTTGAATTATGCAAACTCCTTTTATAATAAAGATGTCCATCTGTCTTTTCAATGCTCTATATCTCATAAGTGATTTTATTTCAGTTAAATTCAAGCCAGAGTAGGTGAACAAAGGAAAAATTAACATCTACTCCATTTTGATGAACAGAGATCATTTTGAAAATGTGACATAGCTCTTTCTTTTCTAGAAATTCATTTCTTTCCTGGCTCGGCAATTTACTTGCTGGGAGGGATCTTGGGGTTGTTCTCTAGTCCCCCCATCCCTCAATGATTGAGATCTTTTAAATGGTAAAGGACAGAATGCTCATGGAACAATAACTAGTATATACTAAGCATCTAACAGTATCAAGTACCTAATAAATTGTTATTTTAAATTATATCACCATAATTGCATTACAATTTTTTATTGAATCACAGTGAGTTACAAACTTTCATGATTAAGTTTCAGTCATACAATGATCGAGTGTCCAGCCCTCCACCAGTGCTCACTTCCTACCACCAATGTTCCCAGTATCTCTCTCACCACCCCACCACATCCCACTCACTGCCCCTATGGCAGGCACCTTCCTTCTCTCTCTCTCTCTCTCTCTCTCTCTCTCTCCTTTTTGGCATTATGGTTTTCAGTGCAGATACTAAGAGGCCATCATGTTTATTAGTTTACTTTCATCATGCATTTCCCATCTCGAGCAATCCCTTCAACTATCATTTACTTAGTGGTCCCTTGTCCATCCCAACTGCCTTTCCCCCCAGCACATGAGGCTGCTTCCAAACCGTGGAGCAATCCTTCTGGCCATTATCTCTAATGTCCATGGGTGTTAGTCTCATATTACTTTATTTTATATTCCACGGATGAGTGAAGCCATTATATGCATGCCCATCTCTTTCTCACTCATTTGACATAGCATGATAGTCTCCATGACCATCCACTTATATGCAAATTTCATGACTTCATCTTTTCTAACAACTGCATAGTATTCCATTCGGTAGATTAAGCAAAGTTTCTTTAACCAGTCATCTGTTTTCAGGCGTTTTTTTTTTCCATATTCTGACTATTGTGAACAGTGCTGCAATGAACATACAAGTGCAGATGTCATCTCTACTGTATTTTTTTGCATATTCCCAGTAGTAGTATTGCTGGACCATATGGAAGCTCAATTTCTAGTTTTTGTAGAAATATCCATATTGTTTTCTGAGAAGGCTGGACCAGTACGCATTCCCACCAATAGTGAAAGAGAGTTTCTTTCTCCCTGGATCCACGCCAATACTGGTTGTTCTTCCTTTTGATGTGTGCCAGTTACTTACTGTGGTGTGAGATGATATTTTATTGTTTTGATTTGCATTTCTCTAATGATTAGTGCTGTAGAGCAGTTTTCATGTGCCTTTTGGCCATTTGAATTTCTTTTTTGAGAAAACCTCTGTTGATTTTTTTCTCCCCATTTTTTTGATAGGGTTGGACTTTTTTTCTTGTAAAGTTCTACCAGTGTCTAGTATCCTGGATATTAACCCCCTATCTGATGTATATTGGGTGAATAATTTTTCCCATTCTGTGGGCTCTCTATATATTTTGGTCACTGTTTCTTTTGAGGCTCAGAAGCTTCTTAGTTTAAAGTAATCCTATTTGTTTATACTTATTTCCACTTGCTTGTTCAGTAGTGTTTCATCCTTGAAGATGCCCTTAGAATCTTCATGTCATAGAGGGGTCTGCCTAAATTTTACTTCATGTGCCTTATGGATTAAGGTCTGATATTGAAGTTTTTAATTCATTTTGATCTGACTTTTGTGCTTAGTGTTTCACAGAGGTCAGAGTTTATTTTTTTGCATGTAGCTATCCAGTTTTCCCAACATTAGTTGTTGTAGAGGCTTTCCTTGCTCCACTTCACATTTCTTGCTCCTTTATCAGAGACTAAGCGATCATATATTTGAGAATCTGTGTCAGAACATTCAACTCTGCTCTATTGCTCTGAGGGTCTGTTTCTATTTCAATACCATGCTGTTCTAATAACTACTGCTTTGTAGTACAGTTTGAAATTGGGGAAGGTTATGCCACCCACCTTCTTTTTCACAAAAATTTCTTTAGCTATTTGTGTGGATTTATTGCTCCATATGAATTTCAGGAGTGTTCTGTCTATTTCTTTGAAAAATGTGTTTGGTATCCTTGTAGGGACTGCACTGAAACTGCTTTGAGGAGTATTGCCATTTTGACAATGTCAATCTTCCCGATCTATGAGCAGGGGGTGTGTCTCCATTTCCTAGTGTCCTCTTTTATTTCTTGAAGTAGTGTTTTGTAATTTTCTTTGTATAGGTCCTTCAAATCTTTAGTTAAGCTGATTCCAAAGTACTTGGTTTTCTGAGACACTATTGTGAATGAGATTGTTTTTCTAATATCTCTTTCTTTTCTTTCATTATTTGTATATAGAAAATCCAAGGAACTTTTGGGTATTAATTTTTGTATCCTGCCTCTTTACTATATAATCATATTGTTTCCTAGAAGCTTTTCTATAGAGTATTTAGGATTTTCTAAGTATAGTATCATGACATCTTCAAATAGTGAGAGCTTGACTTCTTCCTTTTCTATCTGGATGCCCTTGATATCTTCTTCTTGCCTAAGTGCTATGGAAGGAATTCCAGTACTATATTAAATGGAAGTGGTGAGAGTGGGCAATCTTGTCTTTTTCCTGATCTTAGAGGGAAGGCTCTTAGTTTTTCCCCATTAAGGATAATGTTTGCTGTGAGCTTCTGGTAGATGGCTTTGACTATACTGAGGAAAGTTACTTTGACTACCATTTTGCTGAGAGTTTTTTAACATAAATTGGTGCTGGATCTTGTCAAATGCTCCTCTGTATCTATTGACATGATCATTTGTTTTTAATTTTTTTTATTGATATAGATTGACTTGCGATTGTTAAACCATCCTTGCATCCCAGAGATAAAACCTACTTGGTCATGGTGTGTGATCTTTTGATGAGTTGCTGGATTTTCATTGCTAGTATTTTTTTGAGGATCTTTGTGTTTGTATATCAGGGATATTGGGCTATAATTTTTGTTTTTTGATGTGTTTCTGTCTACTTTTGGCATGAGGGTGATATTTACCTCATAGAAACTGGAAATGCTTCTGTTTCTTCAATTCCTTGGAAAAGCTTGAACAGGATTGGGAGTAGGTCCTCTTTAAAGGTTAGGAAGAATTCACTAATGAATTCATCTGGGCCAGGACTTTTGTGTTTGGGGAGTCTTTTTATTACTGTTTCAATTTCCTTTATGGTGATAGGTCTGTTCAGGTACTCCAAATCTTCTTAGGTCAGTTTTAGGAGATAAAAGAAGTCCAGGAATTTATCCACTTCTTCAAGGTTGTCTTGTTTCGTGGCATAAAGCTTCTCAAAATAACCTCTAACTATCCTTTAAATTTCTGTGGTTTCTGTTGTGATGTCTCCCTTTTCATTTCTGATTGTTTATTAGGGGTCTCTCTGTCTTTCTTTTTTGAGTCTTTCTAGTGGTTTATCAATCTTCTTTATTTTCTCAAAGAACCAACTCTTGGTTTCATTGATCTTTTGAATTTTTTTTTAGGTTTCCATGTTGTTAATTTCTGCTCTAAGTTTTATTATTTCTTTCCTCTTTCCTTGTTTGGGCTTATTTTGCTGGTGGGCAATACTCTCAGTAGCTTGCCAGGCTCTCTGAGAGGGGCAGAGGAATTGAACCCGGCTCAGCCGGGCTAGCTGCACGCAACGCAAACGCCTTACCGCTGTGCTATCGCTCTAGCCCACAATACTTTTATTTTATAAGTATGTTTCATGCAAATAATAAATTTTTATATATTAGTATAAAGCTCAGATTATATTGGAAGTCTCAGGAGAATTAATGTGCTTGTCAGAGAACACTAATAACCTTGAGCCTTAATCTCTTCATAGATAAAGTAGCTGCATTGGATAAAAACACGGTGGTGTGTTTTTTAGCTTTGGGGCAACACCCAGCAATGGTCAGGGCTTACTCCTGTCTGAGCTCACTACTGGTGAAACCTGGGTTGGTCACTTACATAGCAAGTGCCTTATTTGCTCCCTCTTCCATATCTAAGTCAGGTAGATTCTTTAAAGAAGCAACATAGAAAAAATGGGCTCAATATATATTATTAAAATATATGAATATATTAATAAATATATGAATATATGAATAAATGTTTTCTTAACTCAGTAGCACACTATTTCTAGCAGTTAATTTTCTGCATCAAAATTATAAACATTAACACTTTTGTAAACATGTGACTCAAACTATAATAAAGAATTTTATTTTTAAAGTTTACAAGTGGGATGAGGAGGAGGAAGCCTCGGTAGAGGAATACAGAAACTGCTAGTGCATGTCGAGTTAGAATAATGTTTAACTGAAACTCTGCTAATATCAATATTGAAAATCACAGTGCTTAAATGAAAAAAATACTGCTTAAACATATAAGGGTCCGTTATCCAATTAACTTGTGTAACACAGAAAGTTGCAGTCTCCCTTCTAGAAATGTGCAGTTAAAATAGGATATGAAAAACTATTTTAAAAAATCCCTCCAGCATTAAATAAGCCAGTTTGATTTTGTTTAAACAGCATTTCAAAAAATAAAATAAAACTGTTCATTGATTTTTTTCTTAGCACCTATTAACACTTCTAGTACAATTTCTGGAACATGACTAGTCAAGTTATATGAAAAGATATTTTTCTCTCTTAAAGAATAGAACAGGCCATCTTTGAAGCGTTCAGAATAAGAGAAGGAACACATGGAGGGTGCGGGATCCCGGAGGAAAAGAAAAAAGAAAAAACAGGTTCCAAAAAGAGCCGAGAGCACCGGCAAGTTCCAGATGGAGTAGGCGCCGCATCCCGCCTCCCCCAGATGGAACCCTGGTGACCAGAAGCCTCTACAAACACAGCTCGAGTATGCGGGAACGAGGACTTTTTCTCAAATCTGCCGGACTACACCTCCCAGGTAACCTCTGATTCCGGAAGTCACGCCCACAGCCCACCCCCCAGCGCCATCTTTGAAGCGTTCAGAATAAGAGAAGGAACACATGGAGGGTGCGGGATCCCGGAGGAAAAGAAAAAAGAAAAAACAGGTTCCAAAAAGAGCCGAGAGCACCGGCAAGTTCCAGATGGAGTAGGCGCCGCATCCCGCCTCCCCCAGATGGAACCCTGGTGACCAGAAGCCTCTACAAACACAGCTCGAGTATGCGGGAACGAGGACTTTTTCTCAAATCTGCCGGACTACACCTCCCAGGTAACCTCTGATTCCGGAAGTCACGCCCACAGCCCACCCCCCAGTGCCATCTTTGAAGCGTTCAGAATAAGAGAAGGAACACATGGAGGGTGCGGGATCCCGGAGGAAAAGAAAAAAGAAAAAACAGGTTCCAAAAAGAGCCGAGAGCACCGGCAAGTTCCAGATGGAGTAGGCGCCGCATCCCGCCTCCCCCAGATGGAACCCTGGTGACCAGAAGCCTCTACAAACACAGCTCGAGTATGCGGGAATGAGGACATCTCTCTATATACAAAGTGATCATTGAGAAGTAAACCACCCAATCTTTCTCCCTGAAAATCAGAGTTAAGTTTGGAGCATGGCCACAGCCCCAGAAACACAAGGACTTAATGCAGAAACCAGCAGCTTAGAGCAGAAAAGTGAACGGACGATGAGTTAACCCAGGCCATCATTTCTGCCCAGAGGGGAAAGGGTGTTGCCCCATTCGCCCTCTCTTCTCTGGAAAGAAGGATGGCGGCCGCATGGGAGCCTTGTGGACAGCAGGTATGAGCCGGGGGTGTGGGGGGCGACTAAAACTTCACGAGAAGGGGGGCATTCCGGTCCGTCCTTCACGCCCTACCGAGGTCAACAGTTGCCCCCCACGAGCGGCTCCCCAGCACGGCCACAGTCCCAGAAGCATAAGGACTTAATGCAGAACCCGGCAGCTTGGAGCAGAAAAGTGAAAGGACTATGCGTTAATCCAGGCCATCAAGTCTGCCGGAGGGGAAAGGGTGTTGCCCCATTCGCCCTCTCTTCTCTGGAAAGAAGGATGGCGGCCGCATGGGAGCCTTGTGGACAGCAGGTATGAGCCGGGGGTGTGGGGGCGACTAAAACCTCATGGGAATGGGGGCGTTCTGGTCCGTCCTTCACGCCCTACCGAGGTCACCAGTTGCCCCCCACGAGCGGCTCTCCAGCACGGCCACAGCCCCAGAAGCACAAGGGCTTAATGCAGAACCCAGCAGCTTGGAGCAGAAAAGTGAAAGGACTATGCGTTAATCCAGGCAATCATTTCTGCCCAGAGGGGAAAGGGTGTTGCTCCCTTCCGCCCTCCTCCCTCTGGAAAGAAAGATGCCGGCCACATGGGAGCCTTGTGGACAGCTGGTATGAGCCAGGGGTGTGGGGGCGACTAAAACCTCATGGGAAGAGGGGCGTTCTGGTCCGTCCTTCACGCCCTACCGAGGTCACCAGTTGCCCCCCACGAGCGGCTCCCCAGCACGGCCACAGTCCCAGAAGCACAAGGACTTAATGCAGAACCCGGCAGCTTGGAGCAGAAAAGTGAAAGGACTATGCGTTAATCCAGGCCATCAAGTCTGCCGGAGGGGAAAGGGTGTTGCCCCATTCGCCCTCTCTTCTCTGGAAAGAAGGATGGCGGCCGCATAGGAGCCTTGTGGACAGCAGGTATGAGCCGGGGGTGTGGGGGCGACTAAAACCTCATGGGAAGGGGGGCGTTCCGGTCCGTCCTTCACGCCCTACCGAGGTCGCCAGTTGCCCCCCACGAGCGGCTCTCCAGCATGGCCACAGCCCCAGAAGCACAAGGGCTTAATGCAGAACCCAGCAGCTTGGAGCAGAAAAGTGAAAGGACTATGCTTTAATCCAGGCAATCATTTCTGCCCAGAGGGGAAAGGGTGTTGCTCCCTTCCGCCCTCCTCCCTCTGGAAAGAAAGATGGCGGCCACATGGGAGCCTTGTGGACAGCAGGTATGAGCCGGGGGTGTGGGGGCGACTAAAACCTCATGGGAATGGGGGCGTTCTGGTCCGTCCTTCACGCCCTACCGAGGTCACCAGTTGCCCCCCGCGAGCGGCTCTCCAGCACGGCCACGGCCCCAGAAGCACAAGGACTTAATGCAGAACCCAGCAGCTTGGAGCAGAAAAGTGAACGAACTATGCGTTGATCCAGCCCATCAAGTCTGCCGGAGGGGAAAGGGTGTTGCCCCATTCGCCCTCTCCTCTCTGGTAAGAAAGATGGCGGCCACATGGGAGCCTTGTGGACAGCAGGTATGAGCCGGGAGTGTGGGGGCGACTAAAACCTCATGGGAAGGGGGGGCGTTCCGGTCCGTCCTTCACGCCCTACCGAGGTCACCAGTTGCCCCCCACGAGCAGCTCTCCAGCACGGCCACAGCCCCAGAAGCACAAGGGCTTAATGCAGAACCCAGCAGCTTGGAGCAGAAAAGTGAACGGACTATGCATTGATCCAGGCCATCAAGTCTGCCGGAGGGGAAAGGGTGTTGCCCCATTCGCCCTCTCCTCTCTGGAAAGAAAGATGGCGGCCACATGGGAGCCTTGTGGACAGCAGGTATGAGCCGTGAGTGTGGGGGCGACTAAAACCTCATGGGAAGGGGGGCGTTTCGGTCCGCCCTTCATGCCCTACCGAGGCCACCAGTTGCCCCCACGAGCGGCTCTCCAGCACGGCCACAGCCCCAGAAGCACAATGACCTAATGCAGAACCCAGCAGCTTGGAGCAGAAAAGTGAAAGGACTATGCGTTAATCCAGGCAATCATTTCTGCCCAGAGGGGAAAGGGTGTTGCTCCCTTCCGCCCTCCTCCCTCTGGAAAGAAAGATGCCGGCCACATGGGAGCCTTGTGGACAGCAGGTATGAGCCAGGGGTGTGGGGGCGACTAAAACCTCATGGGAATGGGGGCGTTCTGGTCCGTCCTTCACGCCCTACCGAGGTCACCAGTTGCCCCCCGCGAGCGGCTCTCCAGCACGGCCACGGCCCCAGAAGCACAAGGACTTAATGCAGAACCCAGCAGCTTGGAGCAGAAAAGTGAACGGACCATGCATTGATCCAGGCCATCAAGTCTGCCGGAGGGGAAAGGGTGTTGCCCCATTCGCCCTCTCCTCTCTGGAAAGAAAGATGGCGGCCACATGGGAGCCTTGTGGACAGCAGGTATGAGCCGGGAGTGTGGGGGCGACTAAAACCTCATGGGAAGGGGGGCGTTTCGCTCCGCCCTTCACGCCCTACCGAGGCCACCAGTTGCCCCCCACTAGCGGCTCTCCAGCACGGCCAGGACTCCAGAACACAGAAACCAATTTCTTAACTATCTGACTTTCAGTAGAAATACTTCCGGGGTCAATAGGTAAAAGAGCAGAAATCCAAAACCAACATTTAATTCTTGAACCCAGCTGTAGAAAGCAAATCACTTCACAATGCTTTTTCAGCATGTCTGATTTGGGGGGGGGGGGGTAAACTCTAAATAATAGTGGTGAATCTTTTATTGAAACAATGAATCTAATCAAAGCAGATAGAGTGTTAACTAGAATTCATCTGCCTCACAGAGACGGGGAGGGGTGGGGGTGGGGTTTTATTGGGGTTCTTCATGGTAAAAAATAAGTATTGGTAAAGGGAAATGTGTTTGATATTTGCATGACTGAGACATAAACCTGAAAGCTTTGTAACCTTTCCCACAGTGATTCAATAAATAAATAAAATAAATAAATAAATAAATAAATTTAAAAAAAAAAGAATAGAACAGGATCTGGTGCTAGAGTGGTAGTACAGAGGCTAAGGTGTTTGTCTTGCACACAGACAATACAGGTTTTATCCCTGACATCCCAAATGGTCCCCTTAGGCTGCCAGGAGTGATCCCTGAGCACAGAACCAGGAGTAAGCTCTGAGCACTGCTAGCTGTGGCCCCAAAAGAAAATAATTAAGTAATACAAGTATAAAACAGGATCCAAGATAGAGGGTCCAAAATTATTCAATCTTACAGTGCCTCCAGAGTCAAAATATTAACAATCTACTTATTATAAAATATCATTTATGTAGTCCAAATTTCCAGGCAGAACTCAATACCTGATTATAGTCGGAATGAGTGGTATGAGAAGAAACTGAACTAATATATTTTAAAAAATTAATAAAAACATGTGTTTAATATAAACATCAATTGAAACTTACTTAAACTTCAATATAATTTTAATATATTTTTAATTTCTTCTAAGTTTTTTTCTAGAAAATCCAATAAAATTAACGTTATGACTCACTGTCTCATATATTTTTGGTAGTTCCAGTGAACTACTAGCAAACAAATAGTTTAGTTCAACAGTATTATGTATATATACATTTTTCTTCAACAAATTTCTAACACTTTTTCACTTTACAATTTTCAACTTTATTTGGTGGGGAAAGCCACTCTCAGCAGTACTCGAGGTTACTCTGTTTTGCCCAAGTTTCAGATGCCCAATTGCAGAAAGACCCACTTCTACACATGATAATGCAAGAGCAAAGGAACTTTATTACATATAGCCTGTGCCAGCACTAGCCCAAACTAGGGTCCAAGTCTCATCCAATGTAGTAGAGTCTTGACAAGGACCCTGACTCCAACTCACAAGCAGTTTATACAAGGTTCAGTTAAGAAGCAGTTTATGTACTTTTAGCATTCTCCTACTACAAAGTGGTCAGCAATTAGACAGCAGGTACCAGTAACGGTTTGGGGTTCTTTTCAAGAAGGGTGCGGCAACCCCTCATGACTGGTCAGATTCAACTGCCCAGTTTCTTATATAGGTGAATTACTCACTTTGGAGTTGACCAGAAACTGCCAAGTCCTACTCTGGGGAAACAGAAACTTATGCCTGTCATGGCATCAGTTTGGCCCTCACAACTCCTGGCTCTGCACTCAGGAATTACTCTTGAAGGTGTTTAGGGGACATATGGGATGCCTGGGGGTCTAATCTGGGACAGCCACATGCAAGAACCCTATCCTCAGGCTCCTGGTTTTAATTACTTGGTCACCTGAGGTTGGTGGGAGCAGGCAGAGGATCTCTGTTCCCGGGTCCATTGAGCCTGGAGTCCAAAGTCTCAGAGTTCTGCTTCCCTGGTTCTGTGGGACTTCACTCGTGTGTGAGTCTTGGCCTGGGCACCTGGAAAGCATCCTGGAGCGTGGTGGTGGCTGGGTAGTGGAGGTAGTGGAGGTCCAACCTTGCAAAGCAGTGCAGAGAAGCAATAAAGGAAGACCTCAAATAGAGAAGAGCAGCAATGCTGGCAGATGTGGCAGAATCCGGGAAAAGCATTCGCAACGCCTGCCAGTTCTTCACCAACTACAAGACCAAGATGACTGCCCTCCGACATCCTGATGGATCTATCACATCTTCCAGAAGGACAATGGAGAAGATTATCCATGACTTCTACTTGAATCTCTTCAATAGCCACATCCACCTGTCCACATACCAAATTCTGCAGAATGGATTTATCGTTCCCAACGTTCTCCCTTCCGAAATCCAACACATCATTTTGTTGGTAAAGAAGCGAACAGCACCTGGCCAAGACAAGGTCAGACAGGAACACTTGAAGAATTTGCCATCAGTACTCATCAATACACTGGCTCGGCTCTTCACACACTACCTGTCTGAATGCAAGGTTTCATGCCAATGGAAAACCAGCAGGACTGTACTACTGTACAAGAAGGGACACATCCACACATGGGCAACTATTGCCCAATCTGCCTATTATTTGTTGTCTACAAGCTGTTCACTCGAGTCATCCTGAATAGGACTGGCAGAACCCTAGATGAAGGACATCCATGTGAGCAAGCCAGGTTCCGAAAAGGATTCAGCATGATCGACCATATCCACATGATAACCAAGCTCATTGACGTTTCTCTGGAGTTCACGAATCCACTCTGCCTAATGTTCATTGATTTAAAGAAGGCCTTTGATTCTGTTGAGACTAAAGCAGTCATCGAAGCCCTAGCCAAACAGGGTGATCAAACTCAATACATCAGGATCCTCCACGAGCTGTATGATGGATTCACTACCAGTATTTCACCATTCTACAAGGAAGTGATCATCCTTGTCAAGAGAGGAGTTTGGCAGGGTGATACCATTTCACCAAAACTCTTCAGTACTATCCTCAAGAATGTCATGCAATGACTGGAATGGGAAGAAATGGGAGTGAAGATAGATGGTCGGCTACCACACCACCTCTGCTTTGCTGATTACATCACTCTAATAACACAAACATTAGCCAAGCAGCACTAATGCTGGCCAACTTCGACCATGAGTTTGGAAAGGTCAGACTACAGCTGAATCTCACGAAGACAATGTTTATGAGACACAGTCTCATTCCTGATGTTCCATTTGCTCTCAATGAAACGAACATCTCTGAATGTAACAGTTATGTGTACCTATGTCGAGAAGTCAACATTATGAATGACCTCGCACCTGAGTTGTGCAGGAGGAATAGAGCAGCTTGGAACACCTTCAAGAGCATCAAAGAAATAGCTAAGAGGATGAAGAACCTCGGCTCTGGGCACATCTCTTCGGTTCCACTGTTTTACCTGCAATAACATACACCTCAGAGACATGGACCCTACGAAAACAGGATGAGAACGCTATTCAGGTCTCCCAAAGAGGAATCGAAAAGCTATGTTTAGAGTATCACTCTTCACTCAAATGAGAGAAAGAATCTGGAGTTCCGACCTCCTTCAATGATCATGAATCAGGGACGCTGTCTTGTTTGCCAAGGCGTTGAAAATCAAATGAGCTGGACACGTAATGCGATTTGGAGACGACCACTGGACTAGAGTCCTTACCGACTGGATTCCACAGGACGTCAAAAGATCGCATGGCCTCCCACCTACGAGATGGTCATACTTCTTTGTCAAGACCCCGAAGGATCGATTTGAAGCTCTTCGTGTTCCTAGAATGAGCTGATGCCATTGGGCTGCACTAGCACACAACAGGGACAAATGGAGACTTTACTGGTGCCAGCTCGAGCAAACCAATGAGTAACGGGATTCAAGTGATCAAGTGAACAAAAATAAAATCAAGAAAAATAAATTAATTTACAGACTATTAAAATTTTCAAAACATAAAATTGAGTCACCAATGTAAATAAAAAAGAAGAAAAATATTTGAAGAGTAGAAACTGAAAAACTTGACAAATTAGACTTAAAACATTATTCTGCACGTTCAGTGAGTTCCATAAGTTCCAAGTAGAATACGGTAAAGAGAATAATATAATGATAAAACAAATAGATGAAAAGAATCTCAAAATGATCAGTAGGGAAACAACTCAACAGATATAATAGATCCTCTAATTTTGTTAGATTAGTAGCTGATTTTTTATCTGCAATCTTGGATGCCAAAAGCAATGAAATGCAAAGTAAAAGATTGCTACCAAAAATTCCACAGCCAAAAAAATTTTATTTCCATAAAAAAAGAAGAAACTTAGATATTCTTAGATATTCCTAAGAAAATTCATATGACCAATCAGTAGAAGACCACCTCAAGAAATAAGGAAAGAATATTCTGATCTAGGGGCTGGAGTGATAGCACATCAGGTAGAATGTCTGCCTTGCACGCGGCCGACTCGGGTTCGATTCCCAGCATTCCATATGGTCCGCTGAGCACTACCGGGAGTAATTCCTGAGTGCAGAGCCAGGAGTAACCCCTGTGTATTGCCGGGTGTGACCCAAAAAGCAAAAAAAAAAAAGAATATCCTGATCTAAAATTTGTAAATGCTACATATTAATTACATAAAAATAAATTGACAGGCATTTAAATTCAAAGGTAACATTATCATAATGAACAAAATCATTATCCAAGTTTTTGCTGTCTACAGAAGGCATTTTTTGTTTTTTATGTTTGTTTGTTTTTGTGTCTTGTTTTTTTTGAAATTTTTTTTAGTGAAACACCATGAGGTACAGTTGTAGATTTACAAATTTTTGTGCTTGGGTTTCAATTATACTAGGTTCAAGTACCCATTCCTCCACCAGTGCTCATTTTCCACCACCACTGATCCCAGTATCCCTCCCATTCCTCCATCCCCCCCCATCCCACTCTGCCTCTGTGGCAGGGCATTCCCTTTTGTTCTCTCTCTCCTTTTGGGTGCTGTGGTTTTCAAAAGAGGCATTGAGTGGCAATCATGTTCGGTCTATAGTCTACTTTCAGCATGCATCTCCCATCCTGGGCGGATCTTCCCAATACCCTTTATTTGGTGCTTCCTTCTCTATCTGAGCTGCCTTTTCTCCTAGCATGTGCAGCTGGCCTCCAAGCCATGGAGTGAACCTCCTGGTACTTATCTCATCTATTACAGAAGGCAATTTTATATTCAAAGTCACAAAAGATTTTCTGTGAAAAGATGGAAAAAGAGAATACCACACCAAAATACAAGCAATAATGGTACTAGTACCAAACAAAATTGAGTTTAGAGGAAAATTGTTATTTTAATTTTTATAAACTAATTCACAATAATTGATTACATATGATATTCTAACATCAATCCCACCACCATTACATCTTCCCACCACCATATTTCGGATGTTTCCATTCCCAACACCAACCCCTGTCATAAAGCAGAAACAAAATAATTTATTTTGTATTGTTTGTTATGAATAATCCACTAAAAATGATCAAAAAAAGTTTCCTCAGAGGAAAATGTGTGAATATGTTTATGTTTCACCCAGGAGCTATTAAGCCTTTCTATAAGAGATTACCATCGTGTTGTTTAAGGTTGAGCCTTGTGTGCAGATAGATAGATAGATAGATAGACAGACACATACACACACATATATAAATCACTTAACTTAATCACTTCCCGTTAGTCTTCGATTTGCTCGAGCGGGCGCCAGTAACGTCTCCATTTGTCCCTGTTGCGTGCTAGTATAGCCCAGTGGCATCTGTTCACTCTGGGAACATGAAAAGCTTCAAACCAATCGTTAATGATCTTGATGAAGAAGTCTGACTATCTGGTAGGTGGGCAGCCACGCGGTCTTTTGACATCCTGTGGAATCCAGTCAGTAACAGCTCTAGTCCAGTAGTCATCTTTAAATCTCATTACGTGATCAGCCCATCTGATTTTTGACACCTTGGCAAACAGGACAGCGTCCCTGATTCTTGATCGTCGAAGGATGTCGGAACTCCGGAATCTTTCTCTCATTTGAGTGAAACGTGATATTCCAAGCATAGCTCTTTCAATTCCTCTTTGGGAGACACGAATAGCATTCTCATCCTGTTTACGTAGGACCCAGGTCTCTGAGGCATATGTTAATGCAGGAAGAACAGTGGAATTAAAGAGATGTGCCCGGAGCCGGAGGTTCTTCGTCCTCTTAGCTATTTCTTCGATGTTCTTGAAGACGTTCCAAGCCGCTCTCTTCCTCCTGCGCAGCTCGGGTGCCAGGTCATTTGTCATGTTGACTTCTCGACCTAGGTACACATAGCTGTTGCATTTGGAGATGGTCGTTCCGTTGAGAGCGAATGGGGCATCAGGAACGAGGCTGTGTCTCATAAACATTGTCTTTGGAAGATTCAGTTGTAGTCCTACCTTTCCACACTCACGGTCAAAGTCGGCCAGCATTTGTGCTGCTTGGCTGATGTTTGGTGTTATTAAAACAATGTCATCAGCAAAGCGGAGGTGGTGTAGTTGCCAACCATCTATCTTCACTCCCATTCCTTCCCATTCCAGTCGTCGCATGATGTTCTCGAGGGTGGCACTGAAGAGTTTCAGTGAAATGGTATCACTCTGCCGAACCCCTCTCTTGACATCAATGATTACTTCTTTGTAGAATGGTGAGATCCTAGTAGTGAATCCACAATACAGCTCACGGAGGATCTTGATGTATTGGGCTTGAATGCCCTGATTGGCTAGGGCTTCAATGACCGCTTCCGTCTCAACAGAATCAAAGGCCTTCTTTAAATCAATGAACGTTAAACAGAGTGGCATCTTGAACTCCCGAGAAACCTCAATGAGCTTGGTTATCGTGTGGATATGATCGATGCATATACAGGTTATGTGACATAGCCTATTGAGACCACTGCATGCAATCCCTCGTTGACAGCTGCTAAGTGAGACATGACTGTAACCTCTCTTTCAAAATTCAAGTGTTTATCAAAAACCTACCCCATAACAGAAACAGGGCCAGGTGTCATGGTGACTCAGAGAACAGTGTGTCTCCTGTGCGGGGGACAGACAGTCTGGTGAACAGGAGCTCGGGAGCTATACATGCCTGGTGGCATGAACCAGGGAGCCATGGAAGCAAGCTGTTTTGGGGATAGAACAAAAAATAGTGCTGAATCCTTTGCGGAACCCGGCTTGCTCGCATGGTTGTCCTTCATCTAGTGTTCTGCCAATCCTATTTAGGATGACTCGAGTGAACAACTTGTAGATGACAGACAATAGGCAGATCGGGCGATAGTTGCCAATGTCATGGATGTCTCCCTTCTTGAACAGTAGTACGGTCCTGCTGGTTTTCCATTGGGACGGAACCTTGCATTCAGACAGGTAGCGAGTGAAGAGCCGAGCCAGTGTATTGATGAGTACTGACGGCAGGTTCTTCAGGTGTTCGGGTTTGACCTTGTCTGGGCCGGGTGCTGTTCGTTTCTTTACTGACGAAATGGCATGTCGGATTTCGGAAGGGAGAACACTGGGAATGACATATCCATCCTGTGGAATTTGGTATGTCGGCAAGTGGACATGGCTATCGAAGAGATTTGAGATACGTAAATATATATATGTATATATAAATATATATATAGAGAGAGATGTACAGATATATTTCCCGCTAAGATAGGTTGCCTTCTACTTTAATCCCCTTCAAATGTGGTTGCGCTACTCTTGGAATATTAGTGGTGTGAGGTATGAGATGCGTTTGCGGCCACTAGGTCCAGGAGTAGATTTACTCCTGGATGAGGCTAAGCTTGAGTGTGTGAAGAGCAGCTGTGAGCATGGCAGCGGTTGAATTCTGGAGGTTTCTGACTGCTGGGGTTGACTCCTAGAGGTAGAGGGAAATTATTCATAGGAAAAAAGAAAGGTATTTAAAAGACAAGTACTAAATCATATTAATGTCTTAGAAACATATATAAAACTAAAAATAGGGCTTAAAATATATGAACCCAAAACATAATTAAAAAACAGACAATTTAACCAAAAAAAACGGAAGGTTTCAAAATCCAATGATCAATAATATATTAAAGAATAAGATGAAACAAACAAGAAAACAAAAATTTGAACAATGTAAACAAACTAAATCCAACATAAGTCTATGGACATTTCACACATACAAACAGTAACATGCTTTCTTTTCAAAGACACAAGGCATGCTTTATTTTTTAAGGTACTTGTGTGTTAAGCCATAAATCTTAATAAGCTTACCAGAATTAAAAAAGGTAAAGGTAAAGGCCCTCCCGTTGATCGTCGATTTGCTCGAGCGGGCCCAGTAACGTCTCCATTGGAGATTTTGTTGTTACTGTGTCTGGCATATCGAATACTCTCGGTAGCTTGCCGGGCTCTCCGAGAGGGGCGGAGGAATTGAACTCGGGTCGGCCATGTTGGCCGCTTGTAAGGCGAACGCCCTACCCGCTGTGCTATCGCTCTAATCCAAATAAACTTTACTGATTTATTATAAATCAATAACCAAAAAGAGTCGGGAGAACTCACAAACATGTAGGAAATAGCCAATATATTCTCAAGTACTACAGAAGTTTGAGGAAAAAAATAAATCACAGGAAAAATTGAAAATGCCAAAAGATAATAGCAAAACTCATGTAATGCGACAGAAGCAGCACTGAGGACAATTTTGTAGCTGAAACTATTTCAATTTTAAAGCATAAAGGCCTCAAATACTTTAAAAATCTAATAAGATAAAAAATAATCACCAAAAGGAAACAAATAGTGGATATAAATGAAAATAGGTAAAACAAAATAAATGAAGCCCAAAAACTGATCCTTTGAAAACATCAACAAAAATGGAAAATATTCAGCAGCAATTATCAAGAAAAAAAAAACTTAAGAAATTGAAACCAGGGATGAAGAGGGGACATTGTTGATGAACTTATGGAAAAACAATAAAAAAAATGTATTCATATAAAAATAAAAAGTGTTAAAGTGACTATTTTAATAAATTATATAACACAGATATACAGTCAAACTCACAGGCACAACAATTGCTAAAACTGGTTTAAGAAAAAAATCAGAACATCCAAATAAATTAATACCAATAAAAGCCAAATAAATTATACCAATAAAGATATTGAATAAGTTAGCAAATGAATCCCCCACCAGAAAGAAAGTGACCAGGATACATGGCTTCTAAATCTGATAGTAAATTTTAACAAACGTTCGAAGATGAACTAATATCAATCTATCATAAAAATTGCCAAAATAATATAAAGGAGTATTTCCCAACCAAACCTATGATTACAACTCAAAAATAAACTCAAATTTCCTAATTAAAAGCAGGCATAAAATTTGAGCAGGCATTTCCATAAAGAATATACACAAATAGCCAGCAAGCACATGTAAACATGCTCAACATCATTTTAATTATACAAATAAAAATTAAAATTTTAACAATATATAATTTCATGCCCAGTAGGATGGCTATCATCAGAAAGGTGGTAAGTTTATATGGCAACAATAATGGATGACTGGAATGCTCATTAAATGCAATTAGGAAAATAAACTACTCACTTTAGAAAATTGTTGAGCAGTTCTTCTAAAAGTTAAACAGAAATGTTATAATGTGAATCAGAAATTCAACTTTGAGGTATATAACCAAGAGAATTTAAAACATATGTCCACAAAAATGTGAATTTTTATAGAAGCATTAATTATAGGAAAAATAAAAATAATACAAATAAAATCTTAAAGGCTTGCAATAATGAAAATAATGAATATTTCAACAATAGAAGGTCACTTAGTGTTAAAAAGAATAAAATGGATAAAATTTGAAAGCATGCTATATGAAAGAAATCAGGCACCAATGGTCATGTAAGTAGGATTCCATTTATATTAAATATCCAAAACAGGCAAATCCATGGGCATAAAATAGTATAGTGGTTATAGGGACTGAGGTAGCGGGTATTGGGAATGAATGATCGCTAATGTCTATGAGGTTTATTTTGAAGTTGTTGATGTCATTGAATTCTACAGTGACAATCATGATACACTTTGAATGTATGTGAATCATATTTCAATTTTTATTTAGTTCGCTTTTCAGGACCACACCTGTCAGTGTTCAGGACTTACTCTTGGCTCCACATTCAGGGATGACTTCTGGTGGATCAGATGTGGTGCCTGGGATCGAACCTGGGTTGGCCACATACAAGGCAAGTGCCTCACTCGCTGTACTGTCTCTCTGACTTTCATGTTTAATTTTTAAGAAAAGCCTAGAATTTCATTAAAAATACAACAATTAGAATAGCTTTCTCCTAAGACAAGAAGTTCAGAGTGGTCGTCAAGATCAAGAATGGAGCTATTTTGAAAAAAGAAAATCTAAAATAAGAGGCCATTCATATTTTTTAAGGTGAGCAGCAGAGGGAGCCCTTGATAGCAAAGAAAAATTAAAAATATATATTTATCATAGAATTAATATATTCATATTGCATAAAACCTGGATAAATTCCAACTAGACATCATTTTTAAGAATTCATTCTACTATCCTGAGAACTACTATTAACATTTCAGTTTTTCAAATTCTTTTTCAATCTTTTCAATATGCATGCGTGTATGGATAAACATATATAACAAAACCCACCTTAAACAAAAGTAGAAGCATGTGGTATATGTGGCTTTGCATTATTTTTATTTTTAATATTTTTATATTTTTAAAGCATGTAATATTTTTGAAATTGGAATTTTCAGTGCCTGTGAGCTCCACAAGAAATTAATCACTTAATCACTTAATCCCCGTTATTCATCGATTTATTCGAGCGGGTGCCAGTAACGTCTCCATTCATCCCGGTTGCGTGCTAGCGTAGCACAATGGTATCTGTTCGTTTTAGGAACATGTAGAGCCTCAAACCGATCATTTAGGGTCTTGACGAAGAAGTCTGACCATCTTATAGGTGGGCGTCCACGTGATCTTTTGATGTCTCGTGGAATCCAATCAGTAATGGCTCTAGTCCAGCGGTTGTCTGTAAACCTCATTACATGTCCAGCCCATCTGATTTTTGATGTCTTGGCAAATGAGACAGCGTCTCTGATTCTTGAGCGTTGACGAAGATCAGAACTCCGGATTCTATCTCTCATTTGAGTGAATCGTGATATTCCAAGCATAGTTCTTTCGATTCCTCTTTGAGAGACCCGAATAGTGTTCTCATCCTGTTTTCGTAGGGTCCAGGTCTCTGAGGCATATGTTAATGCAGGAAGAATAGTGGAATCAAAGAGATGTGAATTATTCCTCATTTATAAGCAGCACCTTGATAATCAGTCTTACATTTAAATCTTCTTATTTCTTAAAAATAGTGCTAAGAATCAATTCCTAGGAAAGGAATTAGTAGGTCAAATATTATCCATAGCTTTAAGTTTTGGGTTATATACTGCCACTCTCCCAACCAGAAAAGAAAGAAAATTCTTTATGATGCTAGAGCAATGCATGATCATTTTTTAAAATTCTAAACTGCTCCCCAAACATGTAATTTTTTTTGTCTGTAAAGTAAGTAAAGTAAAGGCCCTCCCGTTGATCATCGATTTGCCCGAGCGGGCCCAGTAACGTCTCCATTGGAGACTTTGTTGTTATTGTGTCTGGCATATAGAATACTCTCGGTAGCTTGCCGGGCTCTCCGAGAGGGGCGGAGGAATCGAACTCGGGTCAGCCATGTTGGCTGCGTGCAAGGCAGACGCCCTACCTGCTGTGCTATCGCTCCAGCCCTTTTGTCTGAATAAAACAAAAATTTGCCCACTTGGTATACCAAAATTAGTTTCTTCCATTATTTTAATGTAAACTATAGAGTCAGAAATATAGCACAGGGGTTAAGGCATTCGCCTTGCCTGCTGCTGATTCTAGTTCTATCCTGGCACAACATACAACCCTGCCAGGGGTGATTTCTGAGCACAGAGCCAGGAGTAACAACTGAACATCCAGGTGCAGCTCAGAGACATCAAGAACAAAACAAAACACATACATACACAAAATAAACTGTAAGCTTGAATTTTTCATGAGTTATCTAATTTTTTGTAAGATTATTTTGAAAATTATAAAATTAGTCAACTAAGTTAACTAATTTTTTATTTTAAAAAATCTAATTTTTTAAGCTTAGGTCAATTGCCTTTTTATGAACATTGATGTTTTTTTCTTTTACAAATACTTGTTTTCAGATTACTGATTTATAGAAGATTTTATTTTTTTTAAATGTGGGAGTACTGCTTTTGATTCAACCATTGATTATGCTGATTGAATTGGGCGTGAACCCCATATTACTCTTTTTAAATTTATTTTTAAATTTTTAAATTGAATATCCTTAGAATAGACATTACAAAACTTTTCATAATTTGGTTTCGGTCATGATCCAGCACCCAACCCTCCATCAGTGTACATTTCCCACCACCAATGTCCCCTGTTTCCCTACCACTATCCCTCAACAACACCCCGCCCACAGCCTCCTTCTATGGGAGGTATACTTTCCTTCTAGCTCTCTCTCTCCTTTTACATTATGGTTTGCAATACAGGTACCAGGAGGTCATGGTGTTTGTTCAGGGCATTCAGTATTTTTATCAGGACTGTAAGGCTGGACTAGCTTTTCAATTGGGTGGCCACTTTGAGGTGTGGATGTGACTACCGAGGTTTCTGGATGTACAGGGAGGTGGGGAAGGTAGCTTATCTCTACCCCGAGATGGCCTGGAGATTTCAGTCACCACACCCGAATACCTGAGTTTTCAGCAGTTTGTATCTTGGTGAGGTCTATCCTGAGACAGTGGAGTCAGGCCGGGGGTATGGAGATGATTTTGGATTGTAGAACCAAGTGGCTGCTGGGGGCTCTGCTTGGGCAGGCCCCAGACCAACATGCGCTCCTCCAATTTACCTCCTTGTGGTCAGCCATGTGAGGTTCTGAGCTTAACTGCGGCTTTTGGTCTCTTTTGAGATTTATTTATGGGTCTCTGAAGCAAGGCCAGTAGTAAAGCTTACATGGTGGCACTGGAGTTGGTTTGTGGGGGTGACTGCCAGTGCTTACAGGAGTATTGGGAAGTGGATGGAGATAGCCCACCCCAATTCCGTGAAAGCCTGGAGGTTTAAGTCACAAAACACACATACCTGAATTTTCAGCAGATTGCATCTTGGTGAGGTTCATCCTGAGATGGTGGAGTCAAGACAGGGGTATGGTGGTGATTTTGGATTGTGGAAGCAAACGGCTGCCAGGGGCTCTGGTTGGGTGGGCACAGGGCAATCTGCCCCCTCCAATTTACCACAGTCTGTTCAGTCATGCCTTGGTCCAAGATTAACTGTGGGTTTTGATCTCTTTCAAGATTTATTTATTTATTTATGTCTCTGAAATAAGGCCAGTGAATGAGCTTGTATAGCTGAGCCAGAGATGGTTTGTGGGTGTGGATCCCACATACTTAACTTTTGGCCATTTTGGCCATTTTTGATAAACTTGGACCCAAGTTGTTGGGGTCTGGCCAAAGGCACAACGGCAATTTGGGGGTATCAGGAAGCCTGAAGCACCATTAGGCTGCTGATGCACTTACCCCTAAGGTACAGGTAGGCCTGCTGGTGGCGCCATACCCCCTTATAGAAGATTTTCATGCTAACCTTTGTCTCATATTTTGCTATTTTATACTATTCTTTGTTTTATGCCCTTTATGATGGGTTTTTACATATCTTTAACCTTTATTTTGGTGGGGTTGGGGCGACTTGTAGCTGTACCTAGGTTTTACTCCTGGCTCTAGCCTCAGGGATCACAATTGCTACTTGGGGAACCATCTGAGTTCCAGGAATCAGCTAGGGTTGACTACATGCAAGGCAAGCACCTTTACTCCTATACTGTCTCTCATGTCCTCTTTTAGATTTTATGTTAAAAATTATCTTTTATTTTTGATAAATCTTCCTCTGCCTTTTAAATAAATAAATAAATTAAAGGTGTTTCTGGGGTCAGTGCGGATTGTACAGTGTGTAGGGCGTTTGCCTTGCATGTAGGCCTACCCAGGTTCAATCTTTGGCATCTCGTGTCATCCCCTGAACACCACTGGGTCCTCTGAGCAGCACCAAGAGTAATTCCTGAGTGCAGAACCAGGAGTAACCCCTGAGCATTGCCGGTGTGACCCAAAAATGTAAAAAAAAAAAAAAGTCCTTTCATGAAGTTGGAGTTGATGAATATTTTCTATGTCTTCAATTCCTTACATGTGTATATATTTAAAAATCTAGACAATATTAATAAACATGATATGGGTAGCCTCTGTCTTTAAAAATTGAAGCAGAATCTTTCACTATTTCCATTAATTTGAACTGATTAGGAACTTTGTATTCTCTCTTTTTTTTTTTTTTTTTGCTTTTTGGTTCGCACCTGGTGATGCACAGGGGTTACTCCTGGCTCTGCACTCAGGAGTTACTCCTGACGGTGCTCAGGGGACCATATGGGATGCTGGAAATTGAACCCGGGTCGGCCACATGCAAGGCAAACGCCCTACTCGCTGTGCTATCTCTCCAGCCCGGAACTTTGTATTTTCTTTTGTTTTTCAAGTTTTATATTGGACCTACCAATTAAAGGAAAACTTGAATCCAGTGATTTGGAATATTGAAATGTCTGGAGGCAAAGGTTGCACAGGAGAGAAACAGAATTCAAGAGGAGGATCAAGCTGAAATATGGGTGAGGGAAAGAGAGCGCTCCAGGACAAATCCCAGAAGCCTCTAGGGAGGATAATGAAGATGGTGCCAGGTGTTTTTTGGTTTTTGCTTTTTAATTAATGCTTTTAATTGAATCACTGTGAAATACATAGTTACAAAATTGTTCATGATTAGGCTTCAGTCAGGCAATGTTCCAACACTCATCCCTTCACTAGTATACATTTCCCACCACCAATGTCCCCAGTTTCCTTCCTGCCATGGCCCTCACACCCCAATCCAGCCTGCCTCTATGGAGGCACTTCTCTCTCCCCCCACAACCTTTTTCTCCTCTCTTCTCCATCTCTCTCTCTTTCCTTTTGGAAACCATTATGATTGGCAATACAGGTACTGAAAAGGTAAAATGTTTGTCCCTTTACTTACTTTCAGCATACCCTTCTTGAATGCTGATTTCCAACTATCATTGTCATAGTCCTGGTCCACAATTGGAAGCTTGCCAGAGGTGGTGGAGGAGAGGGAGGGTAGTTAGGATAGAGAAGGGACCAGGTAAGTAGTCTTTTGTTGTGGGTTCCAGGGGTTTTCCGAGATGAGAAATCCTCCGACAGGGAGGAGGTCTCAGGAGCTGCATACCCTTGTCTCAAGGTGTCTTTCTCTGGGCCTCAATTTTTTGTCAAGTTTGTCAACTGTGTCTCAATTTTTTTTCCAAATTTTCTTTCATATTATGAACTGAAGTTTCAGGTCCTAAACATTTTTCTCAAACTGATTTCTGAGTTTTTTGTTGTTTGGCTAGCTTTGCTTTGCTTACCTCTCTGTAAGAGAACTTTTGCTCTCTTGTTGTGTAGTTGTTAATATTTTGTAATCAGATATGATACTAACCTATTACTTCTAATAACTGATTTACTAGGTTTTCTTAAGAGGTTAGAAAAAAAGGTTATCTCTCTGAAGCCATGAATTTAGGATCTTCTTTTCATAACACAACTATTTTTATATAAGAAAATCATCACTTAATCACTTAATCACTTAACTTCCCGTTAGTCGTCGATTTGCTCGAGCGGGCGCCAGTAACGTCTCCATTTGTCCCTGTCGCGTGCTAGTGTAGCCCAATGGCATCTCTTCGCTCCGGGAACATGGAGGGCCTCAAACCGATCGTTCATGACCTTGACAAAGAAGTCTGACCATCTGGTAGGTGGGCGGCCACGCGGTCTCTTGACATCCCGTGGAATCCAATCAGTAACAGCTCTAGTCCAACGGTCGTCTTTAAATCTCATTACGTGACCAGCCCATCTGATTTTCGACACCTTGGCAAATGAGACAGCGTCCCTGATCCTTGATCGTCGACGGATGTCAGAACTCCGGATTCGTTCTCTCATTTGAGTGAAACGTGATATTCCAAGCATAGCTCTTTCTATTCTTCTTTGGGAGACCTGAATGGCGTTCTCATCTTGTTTGCATAGGGCCCAGGTCTCTGAGGCATATGTTAATGCAGGAAGAACAGTGGAATCAAAGAGATGTGCCCGGAGCCGGAGGTTCTTCGTCCTCTTAGCTATTTCTTCGACGTTCTTGAAGGCGTTCCAAGCCGCTCTCTTCCTCCTGCGCAGCTCGGGTGCCAGGTCATTTGTCATGTTGTCCTCTCGACCTAGGTACACATAGCTGTTGCATTCGGAGATGGTCGTTCCATTGAGAGCGAATGGGGCGTCAGGAACAAGGCTGTTTCTCATAAACATTGTCTTCGTAAGATTCAGCTGTAGTCCTACCTTTCCACACTCACGGTCAAAATCGGCCAGCATTTGTGCCGCTTGGCTGATGTTTGGTGTTATTAAAACAATGTCATCAGCAAAGCGGAGGTGGTGTAGTTGCCGACCATCTATCTTCACTCCCATTCCTTCCCATTCCAGTCGTCGCATGATGTTCTCGAGGGTGGCACTGAAGAGTTTTGGTGAAATGGTATCACCCTGCCGCACCCCTCTCTTGACATCAACGATCACTTCTTTGTAGAATGGTGAGATCCTGGTAGTGAATCCGCAATACAGCTCACGGAGGATCCTGATGTATTGGGCTTGAATGCCCTGATTGGATAGGGCTTCAATGACCGCTTCCGTCTCAACAGAATCAAAGGCCTTCTTTAAATCAATGAACGTTAAGCAGAGCGGCATCTTGAACTCCCGAGAAACCTCAATGAGTTTGGTTATCGTGTGGATATGGTCGATGGTGCTGAATCCTTTGCGGAACCCTGCTTGCTCACATGGTTGTCCTTCATCTAGTGTTCTGCCAATCCTATTCAGGATGACTCGAGTGAACAACTTGTAGATGACAGACAATAGGCAGATCGGGCGATAGTTGCCAATGTCATGGATGTCTCCCTTCTTGAACAGTAGTACGGTCCTGCTGGTTTTCCATTGAGATGGAACCTTGCATTCAGACAGGTAGCGAGTGAAGAGCCGAGCCAGTGTATTGATGAGTACTGACGGCAGGTTCTTCAGGTGTTCAGGTCTGACCTTGTCTGGGCCGGGTGCTGTTTGCTTCTTTACTGACGAAATGGCGTGTCGGATTTCGGAAGGGAGAACGTTGGGAACGACATACCCATCCTGTGGAATTTGGTATGTCGGCAAGTGGACATGGCTATCGAAGAGATTTGAGTAGAAGTCATGGATAATCTTCTCCATTGCCGTTCTGGAGGATGTGATGGATCCATCAGGACGTCGGAGGGCAGTCATCTTGGTCTTATAGTTGGCGAAGGACAGGCGGGCGTTACGAATACTTTTCCCGGCTTCTGCCGCATCTACCAGTACTTCTGCTCTTCTCTCTTTGAGGTCTTCCTTGATCGCATCTCTGCACTGCTTTGCAAGCTCGGACGTTAGCTTGCGGTTGCCTGAGGCATGCGCCAAACCACGCTGGCGAATTAGCTCAAGAGTTTTCGAAGATAGGCGACTTTTTGTGGCTATCTCTCTCTTGGCGTTCCTCGCACATTCATGGAGGTGCTGAACCAGTCGATCGTATTCCTCGTCGATGTTGTCAACAATGGCATCTTCCCATGTTGCCGCAATAGTACCAAAGAGTTCCCAGTTGGTGGTCGTTCTGGGAGTTCTCTTTTTGAACTTTGCAGCCCTTTCTCCCCGCTCTGTGAAGTAGAATTTTGCACGAAGGAGACGGTGGTCCGATCCCGTTCGAAATTTTGGGACAACAGCGACATCAGTCAGGCAAAACCGTCGATTGAATATGATGTGGTCTATTTCGTTGTGGAATCGTCCACCGGGAGACTCCCATGTCCATCGTTTAGATTCTGCCTTCTGGAACTGTGAGTTACCATGAATGGTCTTGGTCGACATGATGAACTCAGACAGTCTCTCACCCTGTTCGTTCCATTCTAGGCCATGGGTCCCGATGTGAAGTTCTTCAGCTGATCTTCTCGGTCCTATCTTGGCATTAAAATCACCCACAATGATCTTGTAGAAGGTGTGGTCTTCTTTATAGAACTTCTCTAGCTCCATGTAGAACTTCTCGATTTCTCTTTCATCATAATGAGATGTTGGTGCGTAGACAACGAAGATAGAAACTGCAGGCAGTGAGCCACATCTATTCAAATGTAAACGTCCGATTCGGGTTGTTAGGCATTCGAATGAATCAATGCTCTTGGCCAAGTTTGTGTTGACAAGGACACCGACGCCTCCAACACCTCTTTTATCGCATGTTCCGAGGAACAATTCTTCTCCAGTGTCGAAAACGGCATGGTGAGATTCGTGTCTTCTTGTCTCGGTCAGACCAATGATGTCGTACTTGATCATTCGCGCTTGTACCATCAGGTCCTCGATGGATGCATCTGATGCTAGCGTACGTGCATTGAAAGTACAGACGATCATTTTTGTCTTCCTTCGTTGTGGCAGCCTAGGTCGGCCTTGAGATTTTGTCGGCCTCTCCTTTCTCATCCTTCTCAGTGCTGCCATGTAAGTGAAGCCTTCAGGGTCAGGTGAATGAGACCAGTTGTAGTTACTGGTTTTGGCATATCGAATACACAGCGGATAGCTTGCCAGGCTCTTCCGTGCGGGCGGAATACTCTCGGTAGCTTGCCAGTCTTTCCGAGAGGTATAGAGGCTTTTGGGGTGACCTCTAATCACCCTTGTAGGTGTTACCATATTTGAACCCTATCAAATATGGTACGACAATTCCAGAAGACGGGTATTTAGTGTCTTATGATGTGTCGCGCGGCCGCTTGCGGCCGCGCGGGTCCGGAAAGCGTCCTGGAGTGTGGCGACGGCTGGGTAGTGGAAGTAGTGTCAAGAGTGGAAGTCTGCCAGTGGGGTATTTATCTGGGTAGGGTGGGTCTCCTGTGCACAATTCGATCCCTGGGTGGTTGATGGAAGCAGACAGGGCAGGGTAGGGTGGGGCTCCTGATTAGAATCCCTTTGTCACCTGTGGTGGTGGGAGCAAGCAGAGAAGCTCTGTCCCTGGGTCCGCCGAGCCTGGAGTCCAAGGTCTCAGAGAGTTCCGCTTACCTTGTTCTGTGGGTCTTCAGTTGTGCGTGGGTCTCGGCCGGAGCGGCCGCGCGGGTCCGGAAAGCGTCCTGGAGTGTGGCGACGGCTGGGTAGTGGAAGTAGTGTCAAGAGTGGAAGTCTGCCAGTGGGGTATTTATCTGGGTAGGGTGGGTCTCCTGTGCACAATTCGATCCCTGGGTGGTTGATGGAAGCAGACAGGGCAGGGTAGGGTGGGGCTCCTGATTAGAATCCCTTTGTCACCTGTGGTGGTGGGAGCAAGCAGAGAAGCTCTGTCCCTGGGTCCGCCGAGCCTGGAGTCCAAGGTCTCAGAGAGTTCCGCTTACCTTGTTCTGTGGGTCTTCAGTTGTGCGTGGGTCTCGGCCGGAGCGGCCGCGCGGGTCCGGAAAGCGTCCTGGAGTGTGGCGACGGCTGGGTAGTGGAAGTAGTGTCAAGAGTGGAAGTCTGCCAGTGGGGTATTTATCTGGGTAGGGTGGGTCTCCTGTGCACAATTCGATCCCTGGGTGGTTGATGGAAGCAGACAGGGCAGGGTAGGGTGGGGCTCCTGATTAGAATCCCTTTGTCACCTGTGGTGGTGGGAGCAAGCAGAGAAGCTCTGTCCCTGGGTCCGCCGAGCCTGGAGTCCAAGGTCTCAGAGAGTTCCGCTTACCTTGTTCTGTGGGTCTTCAGTTGTGCGTGGGTCTCGGCCGGAGCGGCCGCGCGGGTCCGGAAAGCGTCCTGGAGTGTGGCGACGGCTGGGTAGTGGAAGTAGTGTCAAGAGTGGAAGTCTGCCAGTGGGGTATTTATCTGGGTAGGGTGGGTCTCCTGTGCACAATTCGATCCCTGGGTGGTTGATGGAAGCAGACAGGGCAGGGTAGGGTGGGGCTCCTGATTAGAATCCCTTTGTCACCTGTGGTGGTGGGAGCAAGCAGAGAAGCTCTGTCCCTGGGTCCGCCGAGCCTGGAGTCCAAGGTCTCAGAGAGTTCCGCTTACCTTGTTCTGTGGGTCTTCAGTTGTGCGTGGGTCTCGGCCGGAGCGGCCGCGCGGGTCCGGAAAGCGTCCTGGAGTGTGGCGACGGCTGGGTAGTGGAAGTAGTGTCAAGAGTGGAAGTCTGCCAGTGGGGTATTTATCTGGGTAGGGTGGGTCTCCTGTGCACAATTCGATCCCTGGGTGGTTGATGGAAGCAGACAGGGCAGGGTAGGGTGGGGCTCCTGATTAGAATCCCTTTGTCACCTGTGGTGGTGGGAGCAAGCAGAGAAGCTCTGTCCCTGGGTCCGCCGAGCCTGGAGTCCAAGGTCTCAGAGAGTTCCGCTTACCTTGTTCTGTGGGTCTTCAGTTGTGCGTGGGTCTCGGCCGGAGCGGCCGCGCGGGTCCGGAAAGCGTCCTGGAGTGTGGCGACGGCTGGGTAGTGGAAGTAGTGTCAAGAGTGGAAGTCTGCCAGTGGGGTATTTATCTGGGTAGGGTGGGTCTCCTGTGCACAATTCGATCCCTGGGTGGTTGATGGAAGCAGACAGGGCAGGGTAGGGTGGGGCTCCTGATTAGAATCCCTTTGTCACCTGTGGTGGTGGGAGCAAGCAGAGAAGCTCTGTCCCTGGGTCCGCCGAGCCTGGAGTCCAAGGTCTCAGAGAGTTCCGCTTACCTTGTTCTGTGGGTCTTCAGTTGTGCGTGGGTCTCGGCCGGAGCGGCCGCGCGGGTCCGGAAAGCGTCCTGGAGTGTGGCGACGGCTGGGTAGTGGAAGTAGTGTCAAGAGTGGAAGTCTGCCAGTGGGGTATTTATCTGGGTAGGGTGGGTCTCCTGTGCACAATTCGATCCCTGGGTGGTTGATGGAAGCAGACAGGGCAGGGTAGGGTGGGGCTCCTGATTAGAATCCCTTTGTCACCTGTGGTGGTGGGAGCAAGCAGAGAAGCTCTGTCCCTGGGTCCGCCGAGCCTGGAGTCCAAGGTCTCAGAGAGTTCCGCTTACCTTGTTCTGTGGGTCTTCAGTTGTGCGTGGGTCTCGGCCGGAGCGGCCGCGCGGGTCCGGAAAGCGTCCTGGAGTGTGGCGACGGCTGGGTAGTGGAAGTAGTGTCAAGAGTGGAAGTCTGCCAGTGGGGTATTTATCTGGGTAGGGTGGGTCTCCTGTGCACAATTCGATCCCTGGGTGGTTGATGGAAGCAGACAGGGCAGGGTAGGGTGGGGCTCCTGATTAGAATCCCTTTGTCACCTGTGGTGGTGGGAGCAAGCAGAGAAGCTCTGTCCCTGGGTCCGCCGAGCCTGGAGTCCAAGGTCTCAGAGAGTTCCGCTTACCTTGTTCTGTGGGTCTTCAGTTGTGCGTGGGTCTCGGCCGGAGCGGCCGCGCGGGTCCGGAAAGCGTCCTGGAGTGTGGCGACGGCTGGGTAGTGGAAGTAGTGTCAAGAGTGGAAGTCTGCCAGTGGGGTATTTATCTGGGTAGGGTGGGTCTCCTGTGCACAATTCGATCCCTGGGTGGTTGATGGAAGCAGACAGGGCAGGGTAGGGTGGGGCTCCTGATTAGAATCCCTTTGTCACCTGTGGTGGTGGGAGCAAGCAGAGAAGCTCTGTCCCTGGGTCCGCCGAGCCTGGAGTCCAAGGTCTCAGAGAGTTCCGCTTACCTTGTTCTGTGGGTCTTCAGTTGTGCGTGGGTCTCGGCCGGAGCGGCCGCGCGGGTCCGGAAAGCGTCCTGGAGTGTGGCGACGGCTGGGTAGTGGAAGTAGTGTCAAGAGTGGAAGTCTGCCAGTGGGGTATTTATCTACTTCCACTACCCAGCCGTCGCCACACTCCAGGACGCTTTCCGGACCCGCGCGGCCGCTCCGGCCGAGACCCACGCACAACTGAAGACCCACAGAACAAGCCGTCGCCACACTCCAGGACGCTTTCCGGACCCGCGCGGCCGCTCCGGCCGAGACCCACGCACAACTGAAGACCCACAGAACAAGCCGTCGCCACACTCCAGGACGCTTTCCGGACCCGCGCGGCCGCTCCGGCCGAGACCCACGCACAACTGAAGACCCACAGAACAAGCCGTCGCCACACTCCAGGACGCTTTCCGGACCCGCGCGGCCGCTCCGGCCGAGACCCACGCACAACTGAAGACCCACAGAACAAGGTAAGCGGAACTCTCTGAGACCTTGGACTCCAGGCTTGGCGGACCCAGGGACAGAGCTTCTCTGCTTGCTCCCACCACCACAGGTGACAAAGGGATTCTAATCAGGAGCCCCACCCTACCCTGCCCTGTCTGCTTCCATCAACCACCCAGGGATCGAATTGTGCACAGGAGACCCACCCTACCCAGATAAGAAAATCATAAAATGTGCAAATTAAATAAGACACAAAATAACTCTGAAACATAAATATTGTGTTCCTCCAGGTGGATCTTAAAGAATAAAGAATTTTTTTTCAAATTTAATAAAAATCTAACCCCAAAATGATTCAAAAATCCTTTTGGTGATTTGGAAACTATGTTTATTTTAGAAATCATAATTATTTGATTATAATTGAAATGTGGTTGAATTTATCTATTTAAGACACATTTCTACAGATTTTGACAAGCACATGCAATCAAGTTTCCACAGTTAAGAAAGACTATTTCTAACAACCTGAGCAGCCCTCTGAGTCCCTGAGTCATCTAGCTCCCTCCTCTCAGATCTTATTATCTGTCTTCTTTCCCTATACATTCATCTTTTTAGGAGTCATGCTCAGCAACGCAGTGGCCCAACTGTGTGCTGCCAGCCCTGCTTTATCCTGGGATCCACCATCTCTGCTCTAGCTTTCCCAGTGTGGAATGCACAGCCTTACCTTGGCCAGGAATGCTCTCTACCACTTAAGCTATCTCCTTGGCCCCATAATTGTTTAATTTTTCCTTTTCCACTGAAACCAAAGCTAGCCACTAGCATCAATGTCCTCTGACGCTCATTTAAAAGTTGTCTGTTCTGCTAACAACAGACCAATATTGTCAATAAGTCTAACCTCAAACTCCAGACACTGGCAAATTTCTCCCCTGAAACTTGGTCTGGCTTCCTTTGGGCCTGTAGGAAGTCTAAACAAGCCTAACCTCACAGAGGGGGGATTGCAGGGATGATCCTAGCCTGGAAGGATAATTGCATAGGCTACTCTACACCTGCTGCTGCGTCCCAACCAGAGCTTATGTCTTTCACATCTCCAATAGGACATGCACATGGCAGAGGTAGAACCAGTCCTGAGAAAAATCCTCTGAAACTCCTCTTCTTTGTTATCTATTTGCTGAATGACCTGTTCATGTAGTCTGCTGCTGGAGTTAGTGACTTTGACCCAGTCAAAATGCAAGATAAGCAGGTAAAAGGATATATATGATAACCTTACAGAATCTATACCACAAACCATAATGACCAAAAGGAAAGAGAGAGAAAGAGAGAGACAGACAGACAGACAGACAGAGACAGAAAGAGAGAGAGGAAAGGTGCCTGCTGTAGAGGCAGACTGAAGGTGGGAACTTGGAAGGAAGAAAAATGGAGTCGTTGGGGTCATTGGAGGTTAGAAATGCACATTGGTGAAGGGATGGGCATTGGAACATTGTATGACTGAAACCCAGTCATGGACAACTTTGTAACTATGTGTCTCATATCTCAGGGTGGTTTAATTTAAAAAAAAGGCAAGCAAGATAAACAGCATGGGGAGACAGGAGCCTGAGAACCACTTCCAGAAAATGATGTTTCCTAGAAACATGTCTGGAGCAGTAAGAGGTTTTTCTTTTGTGTTGCCTTTTGCAGGTCTATTTTCTTTGCTTTTTCGTTCTCTTCCCTTTTCCATCTCCCTGGTGGGGGCTGCTGTTCTAGTGCATTTGAGCAGCACTGGGAAGGAGCCTGTCTGTGGTGTTATGTTACCCCTTGGAGTGTTGTATGTGAATACAGGGCATAAAATGGGACAAATGACCTAACTCAATCCACCCTGGAGGCATGCTCTATTAAAAAGATACACCAGGCAACTTTGATTTGCCTGGGGACTATTGGTAATCTAAGTGACTGCAGTAATCAGGAAAGCTTGGAGTCTCTCTCCATGCAGACAGCTTTCTGACTTACTGCAGTGCCTCTCTATAATGTTTTATATCTGTCAAGGCCTCTCAACATGCACGGGTAATAACTCGTCCTGGAAAAAGTGTGTAGCATATATTATTTCTTGCCCTGGAGAAAAATCAAGTACAGAATACACACAATGAGAGAATAGAACACTTGGATAAACTTAGAGTCATACACCCTGATACACAAACTTCATAGTCCATCCAGGACCAGAGCTGGCCATTTCAGGATACTTAACCTCAGGTACAAAATATCTGAACAGTATGCCACCTAAATGTGTTGTATTCACTCATCAGGGTTTCTTTTTTCATAATGTACCTGGTGCTCTGCTTAATTCACATATATATGTCTATATACAGAGAGAGTGAGAGTGAGAGAGTTGACATTGAGAAACACTATACTCAGAAGCGGTAATGAGATTTTTTTAATTGTATGAGGAAAAGTAAATATGAAGAACCTTCTGTTTGCTAACTTAGTCATTTATTGAGAAAGGCTCTGTCGCTTCACTTAGCCCAGTCTGTCTGAAAGCAGTACCATGAGGAAGCCTGCTTTAAAAAACAGGATCTTCATGTAGTTTCATTGCCTACCAGTTCTGCTTTTAGGCTCTGTGAGTTTGCTCACTGACAGAGCCAAGCAGTGTCACCACAGGCTCACGTGAATCTGTAGCCTGAGAAGCAACTGCAACCTTGAAAGCAGAGGCAAAAGTTTTGAACAGCAGCCTTCCTTCAAGTACTGCATTCCATTCTGGGTTTTCATAATAGCCTCAATAGGAGAATTTTGGTTTATGTGCAATGGAGTTCTATTGCTTCCTTGACCATCCCCAATAATTTCCCAACCATCTCCTGTGTGCAAAGTACCAACCTGGTGAAGCCAAGTAACCAGAGTAAGATTGTATCCCAGGGGAGTATCCCATGCAGCATCCCTGTATGCTGTCTTTGGTTCTGATGTCAGATATCCATGTGCAGGACTTAGGAAAAATGGATCTGTGGCTGCTGATGACAGCTGAGTGGGAAATGGTGATAAAAGATTTCAATGTCACACTTGCTTCATGTTGGCTCTCCTATCCCTCTCCTCCAAGCTATCAAATTTTCCCATATAAACCTAGTGAATTAAGAATGCTACTTTCTTTTCAGGGGTGAACTACACTAGTGGTGCTCAGGACTTACTCCTAGCTCTGTGTTCAAGGATCACTCCTAGCACTCAGGGAGCTATCTCCAGTGCTGGGGATTGAAATGGAGTCAATTCTTTGCAAGCAAATGCCTTACCCATGTACTATCTCTGACCTCATGAGAGTACATTTAGGTGGTGTATTTGTTTTGTTTTTTGGGGGGGGGTCACACCTGGTGATGCTGGGTTACTCCTTGCTCTGTGCTAGGGAACCACTCTTAGCATGTTTAGGAGACCATATGGGATGCCAGTGATCAGACCCAGGTCAGCTGCATTCAAAGCAAGTACCTTATCCTCCTGTCCACTGAGAGAGCTATGTCTTAAGAGAAAAAAAGAGAAAACAATAAGATTATAAGACTTTCACTGAAATAATGTTTGTTCCTATAGCTGGCACTGTGTTAACTGAGTATTGTGTGTTCTTTATCTGATTTAATTCTCACATGAAGCCTCTTATTTCACTTTAAAGGTGGAAAAACTGTAACATAAAGGTTAAAAAAAACTTGTTCCTAGAGGCACATGCTCTAAAAGAAAAAATCCAAATCCAAGCAAGAACTATTCCCAAAATCTCTGCTGTGAACTAGAGTTCTTTCGGGCAGTTTCATGTCTATAGGCTCCATAGAATATCACAGTACCTAAACAGTGGCATGAGTGAAAGTACATTGGGTTTGAACTGGGAGAAGAAGAGTTTCCAACAGAGCAGAGGAAAAAAGACTTGGGTGTATCCTCTTGGCTGACTGCAACCTCAGGCAGATGCAGTGGCTTTTAGAGGTGCAGGGACTGCAAAGTCAGTTCAAAATAAGTGCTGATCTGAGCAGGCCATCACCTATGGTACCACCCACTCTGAGTTGGTAACGGCCAAGGAACAAAGGGTTGGGGTGAATATGTGGCAGCCTTTCCAGCACAGAAAGGAAGGGAAGGTTGACTTTTAATGGGAGAAAGGAGAAAAGGAGTTCTGAACTTTTTTTCACAGAAATGGAAACCAGTAACATAGTAGCACACTCTTCATGGCCAGGAAACCAAGTGAGAGTTACTGCCAACCTTAGAAACATCTTTTACTTTGTTCCCCTAAAAACGGTTCATACCCAAGTCACTCAAGAGAAGTGGATGATAAACATATCTGTAAGAGAGGATCTCTCCTATGCCCACCCCCCCCACCACATACATACACATACACTCCTCTTTTTCCCCAATCCCTCCAACTGAAGACCATTCCAGTGCAAGCGCTCTCAGAGCAGCAGACTCAAACCCCATCTACTGGACTGGGCTAACAGTTGATTTTCCTGTGATGCTGTTGTAATTCTCCAGGGATCTGTCTCCCAGGGAGAAGGATGTTTCTGACAGGCAAGTCTGATTCTTCAGACCTGGTGTGTTTCCAGAGCCGGAAGTCAATGACAGGGCAGCTGACAATGAGATGTGGCATACCTTCCTGGCTAGCTGAGATGTTCTGTTTGTCTGACACTGTTTCTCGTGGCTCCCTCTTAATTACAGGACCATGAACTTGCCTCTGTGTGTCTTCCACTGCTAGGATGATCAACTCCAGCTTGAACCCTTCTTAGTAAAGGGGCTTTATGACTTACCCTGTTTTGTTTCTTTTCTTGTTTGCCTTTGTTCCCTCCAGATTCCTCTCTTTTTTTTTTTCTTCTCTCCTTCCTTCCCTCCATGTGGTTGGAGCTGAGGACTGTAACTCTCAGAGACACTGCAAGTTGAGACATTTCTATTTTCTGGGGATACGAGTACCTTTTTCCAGGTTACAGGCTCAGCTCCGAGGAAACAGCCCGGGCCATTCTGAAATTCTGAGCTGAATTCTGGCTACAGTTGATTCTTAAAGGCTGTACTTTTCTTTGAGTCAGTAAGTCAGTTCCCTAAGGAGTCTGGACCAGAATCCCAACGATAAAGGGGGTGGAGGGGGAAAGGAAAATATAGGATTTGTTCCCACTCACTACACCTAAGTCCTTGTCATTCATTTAAGACAAAGCAACATTTCTCTACAATTATGAAAGTAGTCTGTGTGTTCATGCGCACACACATATGTGGTACCAGAGATTGAACTTGGGGCCTCATACATGTGTATATGAGGTATGAACACTACCTCTGAGCTACATCCTCAACCTAAAGCCCAGCATTTTATTTAAGCACTTTTCCCTGTCTGCAGGGTTGCTGCCCTAACTTCCTGGTGTGTTCTTTGGACTGAGAATGGAACTGAAACCCACTGTGAACTCCCACCTGTGTTCTTGTGCATAACTGCTCCTAATTGACTCATCAGTGTGAAGTGCCGGGTAAGAATATAAAAACAACCCAAATGTTCACTGACAGATGAATAGATGAAGAAACTGTAGTAAATATTCACAGTGGAATATTATGTGTAAGAAAAGGTAAATCTTGCCATTCACTGCAATGTTGATGTTAAGTGAAATAAGTCACAAGGAGAAGTTCTGGGTGATCTTACTCATCTGTGGTAAGTGGAGAAATAAAGCAAGTATCTGTATTAAATGATAACAAATGCCTATAGCCTTGGGTTACAAAACTGGCTTTATCAAACACTAGGGTTTGGGTGGAGGTGGGGGAATGGAAATATGATGAATTAGAATAGAACTGATATTTGGTCATTGGTAGAGGGTCTTAAGCATATTGGCAGTGGTGAGGTGTGATAACTACATACATCAAGATGTTAACATTAACTTTACTGACAAATTACCTTAGTTATAATAATAAAAATGATTTTTTAAATAAGAAGGACAGACAAGAAGATTCAATATAGGTATATATTTGTAATTTTCAGCCAGTTCCAGTGGCTTTTCAGAATCATTTCACATAACCAAATCTGAGATTTTCCACTTGAAAAACAAGTGACAGGGAAATTTGTTCTATTATTCCTATTGAGGACCAAATTGTGGCTATGGGTGGAACCAGATCAGGCTTGGAGTCAGGAAACCAACTGTTATGTCTAGTTTTTTGTTAACCAGTTTTGTGGCATCGGGTGTTTCTGAGCTACAGCTTCTTGATCTATAAAATGAAGATACTAATTGCACAATTAAATCTGATAGCACTGGTAAGATTTGCAACACAGCATAAAATATGTGAGGGATTGCTTTATAAACTGTACTTTCTGTTGAAGATGAGAAAGAAAATACCATGTCATCACAACCAAACTGTTTACAGTGTGACAATATCTTCAATACTTGATTTATGTCAAACTTTTAAAACTTACAGTGAGTCATTTAGATTTTACTTCTATACAAGAAAGTTTGATTCCTTTCAACAGTCCCAAGTTTTCCTCAATAATATAGCCTGGTAAATGTGGGAGATCCTTGTTCCTATTTTGAACATCAGGTATAGGGAGGATAAGGTTCTATGTCAATATCTACTAAATTTTGTCACTCTATTTTTGAATTTAAAAAATCCTCCTTTCTATTCCCTTCCTCATTGTTGTGTGTGACACACACCTCTAGTTTGGTGTTTGCCTGGATTCACAGTTTTTACAGAAGTGTATGCACATATTGCTGAGATGGGCCCGAAATCAGCCCCTCTATTATGGGGGTCATCCCAGAAAGCAGAAGTCACTGGAATTAAACTCAGGCATGTGAGGCAGTGCCAGAATATGTACCTCTCACTATACCAACCTCAGGTCAGCAAAGTAGATTCTCTAATGCTGACCAATCTTTTGAATCTCACATTTACTTTTGTTATAGCTTGGAACACCTTCATTCTGATGAGAAGCACTCATCAGAAAACACAGACAAGATCACACATCCTTCTTTCCTGGAAGGGAGCTTAACATTGACACTCGCCATAGCCATGCCACCAGATCCCACATCAGGCTGTTTCACTTGGGGTGCCCTGGAGGGAAGTGGATGAGACCCTTCCCTACTCCAAGGGACCCAGCCTCAGTAGCCGAAATTCTCCAGAACCCAGATGCCATTCCCACAGCTGCTCTCCACATGCTTGGGCTGAGCATCACCCATGAGTAAATCTATTCCTCGACCTCACAGCCACGATACTTCAAACGAAACACCCTAACCATACTCCAATGTTACCACACCACTTTTGATAGGTTTTAAAGTAGGAGGCAACCAATCTTAGAAGGAAATACACATTTTTACAGATTATATATACAAATATAACTATATAAATGTATATATATATATATATAAAGTGCACAAGGTTCAACCTTTAACAACATGTTAGTTATCTCTTATAGAAGGGCTTAATGCTCCCTTCGTGAAATACAACACGCCTCCACACTCTTTCCTCTAAGGACATTTTTTATAGCATTTTAAGGAGTTTTTATAACAAACAATAGAAAATATATTATTACAATTCTGCTTTGGGGCAGGGTTGGGGTTCAGGATGGAAGCATCTGAGATATGGTGTTGGGATTGGTGTTTGAATATTAAATGTAATGAAATATTGTGAACTACTTTATAAAATAAAGAAAAGGAAAAAAATGCAGACAAACTCAGAAGTGGCAATCATTGAAAATGACCACTGGTCTTCCAATTTTTAAAACAGTTTGATGAGGCTGGTGATCTCAAGTCAGCCATCATGTTTTGGCTGCAGTGACAGTAGTCACAAAGAAAATCTACTGAGAGTGTAGAATAGATGTGATGTCATTTTTCTCTTCATCTTTCTCTAGCAGGACACAATTTATGATGTTGGGGTTGTCCTTGTCTAATGGAGCGTTTTTTGTTTCTGACATTCTGGAAGGGTCCCTGGACAAAGCTAGAAGGCAACATGGGCTGCTTGAGTCAAAGGGCTGTGGTATCAGTGAAGTCAATGGGAGACTTAATGGCACTAGAACATACCACCCATTCCATTTCTGCAGCCTGGTAACCCAGGGTAATGAAGGAAAAGAGTGGAGATTTTCATGACTTTTAGCATTTTTACAATTTCATCTGAGCAATCTCAGAAGTACATGTCCAAGTTATCTAGTCCCTGCCATTGTTTGTTTTGAAACTCCCAAATTAAACTGGAGACTTCCTTAGCACAGCAGATAATTTTGTTTTTGCCTTAGAGAACACGAAAACTTGAGAAGAAAGGATCTTTGGAGAGACTGGATTGCCTAAATGTGCATCCCCAGCCACCACTGAAAGGGACCTCAGCCCTACTAAGCAATACTGCCCCGTCCTAGTGACATGCTAACAGAGAGGGAGCATGTTTAGAAATGCTTTATGCCTTATTAAGAAAATTATTCAAGCCCAGAAAATACGAGGGTTAAGTGCCTTCCTTTCATAAACATAGTTCAAACAGGGGAGAGGAAGATATTAGATATCAAGTGGAAACATGTAGTAAAAAGTGCTGAATTAGCCCATTCCAGTCCATTGAACCATTCAGCAATTATGGTCATCCCCAGTGCTCTAGAAAATTCAAGTACATGATAAAACCCCAGTGTCAGGCTATCAACCTTCATGTTACAAAATAAATGACACATTCTGCTTTAAGAGCATGCACAACTATCAAATGAGGCTGTGCTGAAGAGGGGAATATAATTTTATATCATCTGTGACTATTTACTGAAATTTTATCTTGAAACTGAAATTGCAAAATCAAGTCAATTTTATTTGATCACATAGGAGAATATATACTCTTCCTCTTGGAGTAAGTAGACCCAATGGTGCAGTGTAGAATTTATGAAAATTTCTGTCCCACAGGAACACTATCTGATCCCAGCACACTCTCACACTTGTGAGAGAAGAGTTGCAGAAGAGTTGTCATAGAAGAGTTGAAGAGTTGTCTTGTCTTAGAAGAGCTCTTTAAAGTGACATTTCCCCATTTTTCTAACTCAAACCCAGTCTCTCCTCACCGCCACCATCTGTCTCTCAGTCTCCCTGTTTCTGTCTTTCTCTCTGCTCTCTCTTCTTTTTCACCTTTCCTTGTTCTCTCTCCTCTCCCCCTTTCTATTTGTCTCAACTTTTCTGAAGTTTCTAAGCTCTTTCCTCGAGCCACTTTTTCTTCCCCAAACTTTGAAAATGTGAATTATGACTATAAAACATCTCTCTCACCTTTGGAGCCCAGTGACCCCTGATCTGTTCTTCATTTGATCAGTTCCCTTGACTTACTTGATGCCCTCAGTTAGCTTTTAGTCAAACATTAGCAGAAGTGTTTAACCTTGTGTAATATTCAGTTGTTATTTCACTTAATGCCCAGTCTCATTTTTTAAAAAAAGACAGCTACTATGTTTTAGCAAATCCTTGACACACATGGCACCTTGGGTTTTTTTTCTCTTCCCCTCCCCACAGTTGACAAATTGGGCTAAATTTATCTGAGTAAAATCTTTCCAAAAGATTAAATTGGCCTGCTCTCTTCTCAAGGAAATGCAAACTTGTTTTCCAAGACAATTCAACTAAATTCTACCCAGAGGCTTCCCTTTGCATCCCCAGCCCACCTTACATCAAAGACAGTGACTATAAATTGTATAATTTTTGTTTCTGGTGACTCTGGCTGCTCTGTGTGAGTGATGTAAGATGGGAAGCATCCTCTAACTCACATTTGGATGCTAGTGGTGTGGCCCCCTGAGAATACCCCACTGAAAATGGGCTTTGAAGGCCTGCCCAGTGGAAAGTTAAAAGCTGAACATATCACATCATAATTCAGACACAACTTGGTGTTTTTTGAACCTTCCTCCTCAGCTGCCACCACCTCGAAAGTAAATAAATAGAACCCTGGCTGGCTATGCCATGTTGCTCTGAGGTGCCTTTCCCTCCTTCTCCTACTTCTTTCATGTGGCCCCCTTCTCTGTCCTGCAGAAGGACCTGTGTAAAACTATCAGAAGAGCAGGAGTAAATACTTTCAGTGGAACAACAAGATGTGGCTTCAAAGAAAAAAGCACATCATAAGGAGAATAGAATGCAGGGGAGTAGAAGAAGATGATGAAAGACCCTCAAAAGCTGCCAGGAATAGCATCTACAGTCCTGCCCTCTCCACTTATATGGACTATGGGTTGGAGAAAACCAACTGCAGGTCAGTGACTCTGGGTTTCAGAGCCAATATGAATGTCCCCTTGAAAGAGACACATGGAAAGCCTGTATCCATTTACAGAGAAGGAAGAAGACAGGAAGTTTTTCAACTCTTGAATTCAACATTTCCTTTTGTTGATCTTCCAGTTTGATTAGAAGATCTTCAAAACTTGATCTCCCAAATCTTGATCTTCCAGTTTTATTATCTCTTGGCTGATTCTTTGTTTCCTAGTGATTTGCAATCAAATTCTTTCCAAAAATCCTAAGGCTAAGAATTCTAAATGTGGGGATATACCTGTACTATGTCTCACTCACAGCATGCAAAGGAGGGTCCATGGGACACGAAGAAGAGAAGAGACAACAGTGACCAAGGTACCGTCTAAGTGCTACAATCGGATAAGTGACAAAAGATGCATTTTTACTCTCTCAGCCAGGGAGAGAGTTCCTGAACTGCATCCCATAGGGTTCATGATTGGATTTCTAGGAAAGCTGTAGCAAGGGGCTGAATTATGTGCTATTAGCTCAAGCTGTGGCTGGCCTGGGGGTCAGCAGCTCTGTCTGAGCTTATGTTGCAAATGCACACTAGTGGCTCATGGCTGGTTCTGGTCTTACTAGGAGTCTGTCCTAAGATCTCAAAGTGCACAGGAGATTCACATCTCCACATCATTGACTACCGTTTTTCTGCTCCCAGTCATGGCCCGTTCTGGTATTGTTTTACCTGGGCTTCCCAAAGTAATTGTTTTGCTAATTTAACAAACTATGAACCCATTCTACAGCTTTCTTGAACCATTTGAGCATGCTCAAAGTATGGGGATGCACCTAAAGATTTTAAGAACTTAATTTAAGTAACAGCTCTCTCTTCATGGAACCTTACCCAAAGCTCTCAGGCTCACTGCCCAGCACTATTATAAAGGGCACCTCCCTCTCTTTGCTATGCCTACTGCTGCACCACCTCACAATTGGTACGCTGGAATTTTTTACCTTTTAGTTATAATAATTTTGTATTGAAGTACCATAGTTTATAGTACTATTGATGTTATTGTTTTGTGCTCACATCACCACTGTACCACCTCATTACCAGAGTGTTAGGATCCCTCAATCCTTCTGCCATCATCCCCAGTTCCCTTCTCCCTTCCTTCTACCTTGGCAGTGTCTGTTTGGTTCCTAGCTCTGTTGGCCATATTTCAAGATTTGCTCTCATTAGGAATTGTCTGCACCGTTTATTCCTTTCCTTACACTCCACACCCAAGTCTAATCTTTGGCAGTTGTCTGTTTGTCTTTCTCCTTCTGGCACACAGGTGTGTTTCCAGTTTCCTCCACAGTCTTGCAACTCCCTCTTCCGTATCCCTTTTCTGCCCATCCTCACTTAGTTTGCTCACTTAACAATGCCACTTGTTTAGTTCTTGTGAAGCCATGTGTGGAACTTCACCACTTCTGCCTTGAAAGATCTTTTGAGGACTGCTCTTGGTAAAAGGTAAAAGGTAAAGGCCCTCCCGTTGATCGTCAATTTGCTCGAGCGGGCCCAGTAACGTCTCCATTGGAGACTTTGTTGTTACTGTGTCTGGCATATCGAATACTCTCAGTAGCTTGCCGGGCTCTCCGAGAGGGGCGGAGGAATCGAACTCGGGTCGGCCATGTTGGCTGCTTGTAAGGCGAATGCCCTACCCGCTGTGCTATCGCTCCAGCGATAAGAGGACTGCTCTTAACAAATATAAAATGGAAAAAAATTTTAGACAAATGTGCCATTTAATTTGAAGTGTTAGTCAAGGTGGTCAAAAAATAAATCCATTGTCTTTTCATTAGGCAATTCTCTCATTGTGTTTATGTCTCTTTCTGTCTCTGTCTCCAAATGCAAGCACATAGACATAGAGGATGAGTTGTGTGTACTTTCCCCTTGTACTAAAGTATACCTAAATGTGTGCCTATTCACTGAGCAACATTGAATTTTCGGGAACCCTCAAAAGCAGCCTCAATTTGCTGGAACCTGCCCAGGACCCGGCACAAGTTCATGAGAAATCAAACAAATGGGCTGTACTAAAATATTTCCATCAGATCATGAAGGGAAAGCTTGGGGCACATTCTCAAAAGGCTAGGCATGTGAGCTAAAGCTGCAAACAGTGCCAGGCTGGCAACTTTCCGCCACAGTCAAGGTTGACTTTTTTTATTCTGTCAACCCTTTTTATCCTTTCTGCTCTGGTTTCTCAGCAGAACAACTCATCACACTACACCCAGATTGTGCAGATACTTAGAAACTATCCAGAATGACCATAGAGAGAACAACCCTGCTGATTCATTCACTAAGTCATTTGTTAGCAAGTTGGACTGAGTTTCACTTTCCACAAAATTTCAACACTTAAGGGATTAAAACTGACAGCTGTTCTCATCTTTAAACAAAATATCCTGGATAATAGGGAATCTAAAATCTGTTTCACTACTCATATTTCCTTCAGTAAGAAGTCTGACTGAAGTTATCAGTTAATGAAATAACTTGGAAATCCAAACCATGCAAAACAGACACATAAAATACTAAGCACAGAGTCAGCACTTAGTAAACACTTGCTGATGAGAACTGGTTTCTTAAACTTTAAATAATTCAAAATGTCTCAGTTATGGCTCCAAATAATTACTTGCAAAAGGCTAATTAAAAAGCAAACAGGTCAGAGGTAGCATAAAGGCTGGGGCATCAGTAAGACCTGGTTTGAAGTCAAATTGGATACCATGTTTGCTTTGCAAATAGCATGTTCTCACCAAGCTTCATACTCTCATCTGTACATGAGTGATTCTCCAGCTCAGCAGATTGTTATGGAGAGGAAATTTAGGAAATGTAAGTAAAACACATGATCAACTATCTTTCTAGCTCATAAAATGCACTTAATAAATGAAAAACTATTGGGCTCTCTTGTCTTACAGATAATGTCTTTTTAAATTGGGACTTGTAAAACTTAAGAAACAATGAAGACTTCTTTAGAGAAACATCTGACTCCTGAACCAGGTAATGGAACATCTTGGAAATCCAGACCACTTCAAGCTGACTTGTTAAAGTGCCAAGGGTTGGGATCCTACCCAGATGACACTCAATAAACATTTATTGATACTGACCATGGTTTCTTCAGATTTAAAATAAAATGTCTGGAAAAGCTACAGAATCACTGTGGTTATTCCTGAAATCTTACAGCATCAAAGTAACTATTCAAAACACCACCACCAAAAAAAAAAAATCCTGGGTACCTATTTTTCTTAAAAGACTGAAATGACCCTAAACACATTTACTTCATGTTTATAAAGAGGTTTATAAAATTGAAATTCCAGACTTGACAAATATTTCTTAGAAATGGAGAAACTAATCAACTTCATCTGGGAAGTTTCTTCTTCTCTCACCATTTGATTCTCCTGAATAAGGTCACCATGTCAGGATGGTATCTGTATACCCCAAGTGAAGCCACCATTTAGCTAGCAGGCTTCCAAATTGGAAAGAAACACGTGCTGATTAAGAAATTTTAAGTCAAACTCAAACAGATCTCACAAAGAGGAGCTCCACAAATGGCAAGAGAAAACCAAGGAAGGCTATAGTTAGAAAAAAATTATATTAAGGCATAGTCATGATATAACAATGTTCACAGCGAGAAGGTTGTGAATCTAGTTCACTATGCTTTTGTACTACTGCACCAAATAGATCATTTACTTTAATAATCTTTTCATTTTAGTCTAGAAAGTACTAGTATCTTAATAGTATCTTTACAAGGGGGCAAAAAGAAAAGACAGAATCTATAGAACTCAATAAGGCGTTGATTAAATCATGCTGTTCTCTCCTCTAGGTATGAGGCAACAGAAAGTCAGGCAATAAAGGTATCACCTCTATTCCTTGATCTTGATCTTAGATCTTAGGAGTACACTTTTAAAATGAACCAGATGTTTCTAACCAAATGTCAAACAAATGAATTTCTGGTACATTTAAAGCCCACTGCTGTGTGGCAGTATGATGTAGTTATACACACACTCACACAGGCACACATTAGTAGAAAGAGAAGAGGATCAGCAGGGTATGGTTGTGTCTCTTGTTTGATTTTCACAGTCTTGCACTTTGCCTGTGTTAAGCAGAGCCTTATAAGTAACTCTTTGCAAAAAAAAAAAAGTGCACATCTTCAAATTAGAGTTTTAGGCGTGTAGTTGAAGACTTTATGGAAACTTAGACTTTTGTTTATTTATTTTATCTTTAAAAATCTTTCTTGAAACCTGGAGCTTAGCTAGTCTTTCTGTTTTGACTTCTGAGAAACACACCTTAAGGCCTTTTCAGCCTCCTGGTTCATGTTCTACAGTGCAATCATGATAGACAGATGCCTATTATCTCTCAGCTACAGTGTTCATCAAGTATTAGATTTATTTTTCTCTGGTGTGTATTAAAATGCTTGGACTAAATTTATAGGCAAAGTTTCTTGTTCAGTTTTTTTAAAAGATATATTTGGGCTGGAGTGATAGCACAGTGGTAGAGCATTTGCCTTGCACACAGCCAGCCTGGTCAAGCCGGGTTCGATACCTCCGCCCCTCTCGGAAAGCCTGGCAAGCTACTGAGAGTATTCAATATGCCAAATACAGTAACAAGAAGTCTCACAATGGAGATGTTGCTGGGCCCGCTCGAGCAAATCAATGAACAATGGGAGGACAGTGGACAGAGGACAATTCTTGATTAATCTTCTCAATAGAGTCATTGTGTCTCTATTTTCTTCTTTTTTCCTGATCAATAGATATTCTCTAATTCTTATGGTGAGTTGATATAAAAATGCTATGGAATGGTGATTCAAATGGAATTTTAAGCTCAACTGCATTTTAAAATCCAAATTTTTTTGAAGTTCAGAGAAAACTGCCTGTTCCCATTCAACAGTATCCTGCAATACCTCATATAAGACACAATGAGAGTTTTTAACCACTTAATTATTTTCTAAAATTATAAAACTGAGAAAATCTTTGAAGTTGTAAAAACATTTAACCATATAGTAAAAGCAAAACCAACAGTAGAATAAAAAAACTAGTTTTGTTTCACTGGGCCTTAATTCATTAATTTTACTTGTGACAAACTGACGTCAAAATCCAAATGTTCCATAGAGCCAAAAGTAATTCTTATTATTCCTTCCTGGGATCATTGGTTTCATGAAGCTAATTCCATTAGGATTATGAAGCTTATACATTGATGTCTCCTTTCAAAAACCCAGATAAATCTTAAACACACACACACACACACACACACACACACACACACACACACACCAGCTAGAAAAAGAGGCATCTTGGTTATATACTACCTATGTTTTGTTTTGCTTGTTTTGTTTTTGTTTTCATAAACTTGGGTTTTTAACAGCAAGGGTAACTCAATCTACCCTCAAGTTCGTATTATTCTAGTTCAGACATGACATGACTTGGCAACTCATAGAGCAACTGTGACAACTTGTGAGACATTTATAAAACGTTGAAATAGACACCTAACAATTTCTCTGTTGAAGGAAGTAGTAGAATTAAAATGAAAATTAATTTTGAGAGAGGAAAAAAGAACAACAGAATGACTGAGAGAGAGCTGTCAAAGGAAAGGTGAAAGAAAGGAGTATAAAGCCCAGGCGTGAGAAAAGAAGCTGACTTCTAAAGCAACTGCATCTGAAAAATTGAGGCTATAAAATATGTACTTGTCTCAAGTGCTTTCTCCTCCCTGGCCAGATTGTGCCAGCTCACAAACAAAAAATGAACACTGTCCTCCCATTGTTCATCAATTTTGCTCAAGTGGACCCAGTAAAGTCTCCATTTTGAGACTTGTTGTTACTGTGTTTGGCATATTGAATATGTCACGGGTAGCTTGCCAGTCTTTGCCACATGGATGAGATACTATCAGTAGCTTGCAGAGCTCTCCAAGAGGGGCGGAGGAATCAACCCGACTTGGCCAGGCTGGCTATGTGCAAGGCAAACGCCCTACCAGTGTGCTATCACTCCAGCCCTGTACCAGCTCACAAGGTCTTGAAAATGCTTTCATTTTTAAATATTCTTTTAGGTGTAGGTGCCCATCAGCTCAAAGGTGAAGAGCAACCATTTCATCGAAAATCAACTCAGTGTCTTTATGGGATCCACTGCTCCAAAGACAAAAAGAATTAGTTCAGCACAAGGACCATTTTAAAGTTGTTTCCATCTTTTCTAACAGCTACATAGTACTCCATTGTGTAGATGTACCAAAGTTTCTTTAACCAGTCATCTGTTCTCAGGTACTCAGGTTTTTTTTCCAGATTTTGGCTGTTGTAAAGAGTGCTGCAATGAACAAACAAGTGCAAATATTACTTCGACTATACATGAAATTTACATACAAGTGGTACTACATGGAAAGTATCATGCTAAGCGAAATGAGTCAGAAAGAGAGGGATAGACATAGAAAGATTGCATTCATCTGGGGAACATAAAGTAACAAAATAGGAGACAAATACCCAAGAATGGCCAAGATTAGTACCAGGAATTTTACTCATGGCTAGGAGGCCAACCACACATGCTAGGGGAAAAGGGAGCTCAGACAGAAAAGGGAGCACCAAATAAAGGGTGTTGGGAGGATCCTCCCAGGATGGGAGAAGCATGTTGAAAGTAGACTATAGACCAAACATGATTGCCACTCAATGCTTCTTTTGCAAACCACAACACCCAAAAGGAGAGAGAGAACAAAAGGGAATGCCCTGCCACAGAGGCAGGGTGGGATGGAGGGGATGGGGGATGGGAGGGGTACTGGAACCCGTGATGGTAGAAAATGGGCACTGGTGGAGGGTTGGATATTTGATCACTGTATAATTGAAACCCAAGCCCAAAAATTTGTAAGTGTGCAACTGTACCTGATGGTGTTTCACTAATAAAAATTTTTTAAAAATAAAAATAAAAAATAAATAAATAAAGTTGTTTCCAGCCAACCTTCTGAGTCAAATCCAGTCTGAGTCTTGTCACCTCGGCCTCTTCTCACTTTCTCCCCACAAATCAAACTCGGGTCGGCCATGTTGGCTGCGTGCAAGGCAAACGCCCTACCACTTATAATTGTAAATATATAAAAATTTAAAATATCTACCGATACTTATCTACTGATACTCGAGGGGCTGAAGCAATAGCACAGCGATAGGGCATTTGCCTTGCACGTGGCTGGCCCAGTTGACCCCGGTTTGATTCCTGGCAAGCTACCGAGAATATCCCGCCCACATCGTAAAGCTTGGTAAGCTACCCGTGACGTATGCGATGTGCCAAACACAGTAATAACAAGTCTCACAATGGAGACATTACTGGGCCCGCTCAAGCAAATCAATGGACAATGGGAGGACAGGGCTACAGTGCTATAGGTTCAAATATTTGTGCAGCAATAACACTGTAATGAAATGGTGTTATCTGCAGCAGGAAGAGATATGTTGGACATTAGGCAAGATGAGTGAGGGAGAGGAGAAAAGGTGGATTTTTTAAAGTTTTGCGTTGACATAAAGAATTGAAGTCTAAGAAACAAAAGAGAAAATATGGTCAGTTGGAGAGATTTATCCAATAGGTTATTTCATTGTCTATTTTCATTGTCATTAGTGACCCTAGAAAGTACACTACCATACTGTCCCGTTTTTTTCTCTTCTAACAACTTATCAATAGGCAGTTTTGTCAATCCATGTCTATGATACATATCAGACAGCAACCTTTAAGCCCTTTAGCTCCTTTCTCTGCTGTAAATGAACTTTCTATGTCACTAAGAATACAGAAGGAGAACTTCTGTAAATACTCCCTTAGTTTCTAGAACACTATGGGTAAGGCGTTTGCCTTGCACGCAGCCAACATGGCCAGCCCGGGTTCGATTCCTCCGCCCCTCTTGGAGAGCCCGGCAAGCTACCGAGAGTATCTCACCCGCACGGCAGAGCCTGGCAAGCTCCCCGCGACGTATTCTATATGCCAGACACAGTAACAACAAAGTCTCCAATGGAGACGTTACTGGGCCCACTCGAGCAAATCGATGATCAACGGGAGGGCCTTTACTTACTTTACTTACCTCTCTGCTATTAATTTGTATAATTAATGAACTGATGGAGCAAGAATAATTGCTCTTTACTTAACCTCCAGATGCCCCTTAATTTATCCACTCCACTGTATTTACAATAAAAATACTTGAAAGCAAATGGCAATACTACCGAAAGCATTGTATAAATTCAATGCAATCCCTATAAGGATACCCATGACATTCTTCAAAGAAATGGAGCAAGCACTCCTGAAATTTATATGGAACAATAAGCCCCCACGAATAGCTAAAGCAATTCTTGGGAAAAAGAAAATGGGAGGAATCAACCTCCCGAACTTCAAACTGTACTACAAAGCAGTAATAATTAAAACAGCATGGTACTGGAACAAAGGCAGAACTGCAGACCAATGGAACAGGGTTGAATACACTGACATTTCCCCTCAATCATATGCTCATCTAATCTTTGATAAAGGTGCAAGTAATGTGAAGTGGAGTAAGGAAAGCCTCTTTAATAAATTGTGTTGGCATCATTGGACGGCTACATGCAAAATATAGGCTCAGAACTCTGCCTAACACCATGTACAAAAGTAAGATCAAAATGGATTAAAGACCTCAACATCAGACCAGAAACCATAAGGTACATTGAAGATAAAGTTGGCAAAACCCTCCATGACATTGAAGCTAATGGTATCTTCAAAGATGCCACGCCACTGGCCGAGCAAGTGAAAACAGAGATAGATAAATGGGACTATCTTAAACTAAGAAGCTTCTGCACCTCCAAAGAAACAGTGACCAAAATACAAAGACAGTCTACAGAATGGGAAAGGATATTCACCGAATACACATCTGACAAGGGGTTGATATCCAGGATATACAAAATACTGGTTAAACTCCACAAGAAGAAAACATCCAACCCCATCCAAAAATGGGGCAATGAAATGAACAGAAACTTTCTCAAAGAAGAAATCTGAATGGCAAAAAAGCACATGAGAAAATGCTCTACATCATTAGTCATCAGGGAGATGCAGATCAAAACCACAATGAGATACCATCTCACACCTCAGAGACTGGCCCACATTCAAAAGAACAAAAGCAACCGATGCTGGCGTGGATGTGGCGAGAAAGGGACACTCCTTCACTGTTGGTGGGAATGTCCACTGGTTCAGCCCTTCTGGAAAACAGTATGGACAATTCTCAAAAAATTAGAAATTGAGCTCCCATTTGACCCAGCAATATCACTCCTGGGAATATATCCCAGAGAGGCAAAAATGTATAGTCGAAGTGACATCTGCACTTGTTTGTTCATTGCAGCACTCTTTACAATAGCCAGAAACTGGAAGAAACCTGAATGCCCACGAACAGATGACTGGTTAAAGAAACTTTGGTACATCTACACAATGGAGTACTATGTAGCTGTTAGAAAAGATGAAGTCATGAAATTTACATACAAGTGGTACAATATGGAAAGTATCATGCTAAGCGAAATGAGTCAGAAAGAGAGGGATAAACATAGAAAGATTGCATTCATCTGGGGGATATAAAGTAACAAAGTATGAGATTAATCCCCAAGAATAGCTGAGATCAGCACCAGGAGGATTACTCCATAACTTAGAGGCCAGCCGGGTATCCTAGAGGAAAGGGCTGTTCAGATAGAGAAGGGAGCACCAAATAAAGGATGTTTGGAGGATCCTCCCAGGAGGGGAGATGCATGTCGAAAGTAGACTATGGACTGAACATGTTTGCCACTCAATGCCTCTTTTGCAGACCACAACACCCAAAAGGAGAGAGAGAACACAGGGGATTGCCCTGCCACAGAGACAGGGGGGATGGGGGGATGGGGGTGGGAGGGATATTATCCATGGTGGTGGAAAATGGGCACTGGTGGAGGGATGGGTATCTGATCATTGTATAATTGAAATCAAAGCACAAAAAATTGTAAATCTACAACTGTAAAAAAAAATAAAATAAAATAAAGGGGAAAAAATACTTGAAAGCATTGCTGATACCAGTACTGCTGGTATCATAGAGCTAGATCTTGCATTTTAAGTTTCATAGTAGTCAGAGGGTCTTTAAAGCTAGTATAACAATTAGGGTGCTCGCTTTGCAAGCAACCAACCTGAATTTAAACCCACAACCCCATATAGTCCTCTGAACCCACCAGGAGTACATCCTGAACACCTCTGGGTATGGCCCTCAAACAAAAACAAAATAAAAACAAATAAAAATGTAAAAAGAAACTAGTTATATTTACGTTTTAATGTTTTGTTTAAAAAGTAAACGCCCTCCCGTTGTTCATTGATTTGCTCGAGCGGGCCCAGTAACGTCTCCATTGGAGACTTTGTTGTTACTGTATTTGGCATATCGAATACGTCACGGGGAGCTTGCCAGGCTCTGCCGTGCGGGTGAGATACTCTCGGTAGCTTGCCGGGCTCTCCGAGAGGGGTGGAGGAATTGAACTCGGGTCGGCCATGTTGGCTGCTTGCAAGGCAAACACCCTACCACTGTGCTATCGCTCCAGTAGGGTGTTTGCCTTGCAAGCAGCCAACCTGGCCGACCCGAGTTCAATTCCTCCACCTCTCTCGGAGAGCCCAGCAAGCTACAGAGAGTATCTCGCCCGCATGGCAGGGCCTGGCAAGCTCCCCGTGACGTATTTGATATGCCAAATACAGTAACAACAAAGTCTCCAATGGAGACGTACTGGGCCCACTCGAGCAAATCGATGATAAACAGGAGGGCCTTTACTTACTTTACTTACTTTGTTTTGTTTAACAAATATTTAAGTAGCATCATTTCCACAGATAATTGTTTAAATATCGAGATACTTGACACTCCTTAAAAATTCTGATCTACTTAATCCTCAAAAAACTGAATACACATTCTTCTCAAGTGTGCATGGGGCATTCTCCAAGAGAGACCACATGCTGAGTCACAAAACATACCTACAGAAAATTAAGAAGATAGAGATTGTAACAACAATCTTCTCAGACCACAATGCGCTGAAATTAAAAGTAAATAACACACAAAATCAGAAAACTAAATAAAACACCTGGAAATTAAACAGCTCACTATTGGACAATGAGTGGCTTGAAAGGGAAATCAAAGAGGAAACCGAAAGATTCCTGGAAATGAACGAAAATGAGGACACGAGTTACCAAAACTTATGGGACATGGAAAAAGCTGTGTTAAGAGGAAAGTTTATAGCTCTACAAGCATTCCTCAGGAAGGAAGAGCTATCCCATATAAGTTACCTAACCTCACAGTTTAAGAGCTTGGAGAATGACAAACAAAAGGAGCCCAATTCAAGCAGGAGGAAGGAAATAATAAAACTCAGAGCAGAAATTAATGACATGGAAACCAAAAAAAAAATAATAATAATCCGTAAGATCAATGCAACCAAGAGTTGGTTTTTCAAGAAAATAAACAAGATCGATAAACCTCTAGCAGGACTCACAAAGAAAGGGATAGAGAATACCCTAATAAACCGAATTGGAAATGAAGAGGGTGACACCACAACAGAAACTACAGAAATTCAAAGGATCCTTAGGGATTACTTCGAGAAGTTTTATGCCATGAAATAAGAAAACCTCAAGAAAATGGATAAATTCCTGGATTCCTATAGCCTCCCAAGGCTGAACAAAGAAAACCTGGAATACCTGAACATACCTATCACCATCAAGGAAATTGAATAATAAATAATAAAAGGTAATAAGAAGTCTCCCCAAACACAAAAGCCTTGGCCCAGATGGATTCACTAGTAAATTCTTCCAAATTTTTAAAGAGGACCTATTCCCAATCCTCTTTAAGCTTTTCCAGGAAATTGAAAAATCAAAAACACTTCCAAACAGTTTATCTGAATCAAATATGACCCTGATACCAAAAGCAGGCAGAGATGCCACACAAAAAAAGAGAATTACAGGCTAATATCCCCAATAAAAACAGATGCAAAGATTCAACAAAATCCTAGCAAACAGAATCCAAGAATGCATCAGAAAGATCATACACCATGACCAAGTAGGATTCATCCCAGGGATGGAAGAATCTTAAACATTCAGAAGTCAATCAACATAATTCATCATATCAATAAAAGAAATAATTAAAATGACGTGATCATATCTATAGATGCAGAGAAAACATTTGACAAGATTCAGCACCCGAGTATGATGAAAACTTTCAGCAAAATGGGCTTTGAAGGAACTTTCCTCAATATAGTCAAAGCCATCTACCACATGTCCATGACAAGTATCATTCTCAATGGGGAAAAACTAAAAGTCTAAGATCTGGCACAAGACAAGGTTGCCCGCTTTGGCCATTCCCATTCAATATAGTACTGGGAGTGCTGGCCATAGCAGTTAGGTAAGAAAAAGATATCAAGGGCATACAGATAGGAGAGGAAGAGGTCAAGCTATCACAATTTTCAGACAATATGATACTATTCTCCCGGAGAACAATGCAGAGTCTCCTGGCCCCACGGCTAGCTGTCCTCACTGGGGCCCCTTGAAGGGGGGTGGGTTGAGTTTCTCTCCCTCCTCAAGCAGAGCCCTGGCAGCTGAAGACCTCTGGAACCAACCACAACATGCTTTAATACCAATTTCCACACGCTTGGACGAGCCTCATGCATGAAGGAACTAGCAGAGGAACCCAGATGTGCGGGACCCAGGGCTGAGATCTCCAAGCCTGCTCAGATCAGGACTGGGCTCCTCCACCCAGATCCCCCATCTTATAGTAGCTAGTGCCCCTGGTGCTGTGTAATCCCATCAACGACCAAGACCCAGAGACTATAAAACCAAGCTCCCAGAAGCGACCTCTTATTGTTTTGTTCTCACTCTGGGAGAACCCAGCAGGCTATCGAGAGTATCCTGCCTGCATGGCAGAGGCTGGCAAGCTCCCCGTGACATATTCAATATGCCAAAAACCCAGTATCAATGATGGGTCTCATTATCCTGACCCTGAAAGAGCCTCCAATGTGGCACTTGCTAAAGTCTCAGGGCCAGGATGAATGGAGACGTTAATGGTACCTGCTTGAGGAAATCGATAAACAACGGGATGACAGTGATAAAGTGATAATACTATATTTAGAAATCCTTAAAGACTCTACAGAAAATCTCCCAAAACAACAGGTTTGTATAGTAAAGTGGCAGGCTACAAAATCAACACCCCAAAGTCCATGACTTTCTTATATACAAATAATAAAAGAGAAGAAAGCAACATTTAAAAAACAATCCCTTAACAATAGTACCTCAGAAAATCAAGTACCTCAGAATCAGCTTAACCAAAGAGGTGAAGGACCTATACAAAGAAAATTACAAAACACTATTTCAAGAAATAAAAGAGGACACTAGGAAATGGAGACACATCCCTGGCTCATGGATAGGGAGGATTAACATTATCAAAATGGCAATACTGCCCAAAGCACTATACAGAATTAATGTGGTCCCTATCAGGATACCATGATATTTTTCAAAAAGTAGACAAAAAAACTTCTGAAATTCATATGGAACAATAAACCCCCATGAATATCTAAAGCAATCCTTGGAGAAATAAAGATGGGTGGCATCACCTTCCCCAACTTCAAAATCTACTACAAAGCAGTAGTAATTAAAACATGGTATTGGGCTAGAAATAGACCTGCAGACCAATGGAACAGGGTTGAATATTCTGTCACAGACACACAAATATACAACCACTTAATCTTTGATAAAGGAGCAAGAAATGTGAAGTGGAACAAAGAAAGCCTCTTCAACAAGTGGTTCTGGGAAAACCTTCCAAAAAAGGAACTCTGACCTCTTTCTAAAACCATGCACAAAAGTCAGATCGAAGTGGTTTAAAGACCTTAATATCTGACATGAATCCATAAGGTACATTAAGGAAAATGTAGGCAGAACCCTTCATGACATTGAAGTCAGAAACATCTTTAAGGATAAAACACCACTGACCAAACAAGTGGAAACAAACATAAACAAATGGAATTATATCAAACTAAGAAGCTTCTGCACTTCATAAGAAACAGTGACTAAAATACAGAGAGAACCCACAGAATGGGAAAGATATTTACCCAATACCCATATGATAAGGGATTAATATCCAGGATATACAAGTCTCTAGTAAAAATGTACAAGAAAAAACCTCCAATCCCATCAAGAAAGGATAAGGGATTAATATCCAGGATATACAAGTCATTAGCAAAATTGTACAATAAAAAATCCTCCAATCCCATCAAGAAATGGGGAGAAGAAATGAACAGAAGCTTCCTCAAGAAAAAAATACAAATGGTCAAAAGGCACATGAAAAAAGTGCTCTTCATTGCTGATCACAGAGATGCAAATCAAAACAACAATGAGGTATCATCTTACACCACAGAGGCTGGCACACATCCATAATGTCAAAAGCAACCAGTGCTGAAGGGGATGTGGGGAGAAAAGTACACACTTTCACTGTTGGTGAGAATGCTGACTGGTCCAGCCTTACTGGAAAACAATATGGATATTCCTTCAAAAACTAGAAATTGAGCTTCCATATGACCCTGCAATACCACTTTTGGGAGTATATCCCAAGGGTGTAAAAAAAAGCACAGTAGAAATGACATCTGCACCTGTTTGTTCATTGCAGCACTGTTCACAATAGCCCAAGAACAGACAACAGGTTTAAGAAACTTTGGTACATCTACACAGTGGAATACTATGCAGCTGTTAGGAGAGACAAAGTCATGAAATTTGCTTCAAAGTAGATAGATATAGAGAATATCATGTTAAGTGAAATTATTCAGAAAGAAAGTACAGATATAGAAGGAGTACACTCATTTGTGTAGTACAAAATAATGTAATATGAGATTGCCACCCAAGGATAGTAGACATAAGACCAGGAAGATGGCTCCATAGTTGGGAGGAGGGAGGAGAAGGCAGCTGGAATAGAGAAGAAATCACTAAGAAAATGATGTTTGGAGGGATAGGTCGGGATGGGAGATGGGTGCTGAAAATAGATAAAGGACCGAACATGATAATCTCTCAATCTGTATTGCAAACCATGATGCCCAAAAGCAGAGAGAGCATATGGGGGAAATTGCCTGACATGAAGGCAAGGGGAGGGTGGGGAAGGGGGGTATACTGGGGATATTGGTGGTGGGAAATGTGCACTGATGGAGGGATTGTTATTTGATCATTATGTGACTGTAACTCAACATGAAAGCTTGTAACTATCTCACGGCGATTCAATAAAAACATAAAAAATAAAAAATAAATAAAATAAAATTCTGATCTAGGAAAGATTTAAAAAAATTCTAATCTGATGTGTATATTATTCTTACGGTGCATCTTAATGTATTGTGCACTAATACCTCATGTTCCATATTAGTGCAGTTCTGAACTCACTGATTTTTCTTCTCATCTTCTCTTTAACTCAAACAAACACAGTCTTCCCGTTATTCATTGATTTGCTCGAGCGGGCCCAGTAACCCAGTAACTTCTCCATTTTGAGACTTCTTGTTACTGTGTTTGGCATATTGAATACATCATGGGTATCTTGCCAGGCTTTGCCATGTGGGCGCGATACTCTCAGTAGCTTGCCGGGCTCTCCAAGAGGGGCAGAGGAATCGAACCCGGCTTGGCCGGGCGGACTGCACGCAAGGCAAACGCCCTACCGCTGTGCTATTGCTCCAGCCCTCTTTAACTAATTCCATTCAAATATTTGCTTTCACAACAACACTAGAACAAATCTCTCCAAGTTTTCAATATACATCTCAGTTGTTCTAGCTAAAGATCAATTCTCAGTTTATATCTTTCCTGGCCTGTTGGCAACATTTTTACCACACAGCTTTACCAATTACTCTTCTTGAGATTAAACAATCTCAACACATGTCTCATGAACAGACAGGTTGTTCTTCTTTTACTTTTTAGGCATTGTGATTTATTGTTATCTGTAGGCGTTCCATGCATGCAATGTTCCAATACCACACACTCCACCAGTTATGCACATCTGAAGCTGGTGTTACAAACATTGCAATAATAGTACAGATATGTGGAAGAGAAATGAACTAGTGTCAGATAGAGATGTTCTTAGACAAAGAAGGAGAGAAAGTATAGTAACTTCTGATCACTTGGAATATAAGATGTAATACTCTGGTTCAGCCACTTACTTCTTTTTTCTACTCCACATTCATTCAGAAACACCAAATGAGACCAAATATTATTTTCTCCCAAGTCTTTCAAGAATCACTATTCAGGGTAAAAAAAAAGATAATAAAGTAAAGGCACTTGCTTTACATGCAGCCAATCCTAGTTTGATTCTTGACACTGCATATGATTCCCAGAGCATTGCCAAGAATGATTCCTGAATGCAGAGCCAGGAGCATTCCTCAGTACTGTCCCAGAAACTATTCATTCTCACTTTCTCTAACGTAGATGAATTTAATTGTAAAGGTTATCCTGCCATCCTGTATGTCACCTTTTCTTCTTACTCTATATACAAAAAAAGGAGAAAAAACTTTGCAGTCTAATGATCAGAAATATGATTTGGCCTCAAAATATTTTTCTAGTAATTAAATCTAAAATTCTTAATTGTAATACAAATCCCAAATTAGGATATTTATGGATTTCTCACAAAATTAATAAATTTTGTTTGGGGGCCACAAATAGTTGTGTTAAGGACTTAATCCTGGTTCTGTGTTCAGGGAATTCCTGTTGGGGTTTAGAGTATCATAATGAGTGCAAAAGATTGAACTCAGGTAATTCATATGGAAGGCAAGTGCCCTGCCTGAAGTACTATCTTTCTGGCCCCCAATATTTCAGTTTTTGGGATACATAAAATTTTCAATATAAAAAATTATCAATAAGTTGATAATCCATCATATCAACAAAAGAAAAGATAAAAATCATATGATTATATCAATAGATGCAGAGAAAGCATTTGATAAGAACCAGAACCCGTTTATGATGAAAACTCTCGCCACAATGGGGATAGAGGGGACTTTCCACAATATAGTTAAAGCCATCTACCACAAGCCTACAGCAAGCATCATCCTCAATGGGGAAAAACTGAGAGCCTTCCCCCTAAGATCAGGGATGAGACAAGGATGTCCACTCTCTCCCCTACTTTTCAATATAGTACTGGAAGTACTTGCAATAGCTATTAGTCAAGGAAAAGATATTAAGGGCATCCACGTAGGAAAGGAAGAAATCAAGCTCTCACTATTTGCAGATGATATGATACTATACTGAGATAACCCTAAAACCTCTACCAAGAAACTCCTAGGAAAAAATAGACTTGTATATTAAAGTTGCAGGCTATAAAATCAATACCCAAAAGTCCATGGCTTTCCTATATGCAAATATCGAAAGAGAAGAAAGTGACATGAAGAAGACAATCCCGTTCACAATTGTGCCCCAGAAAATCAAGTACCTAGGAATCAGCTTAACTAAGGAAGTAAAGGACCTGTACAAAGAAAACTACAAAACGCTACTTCAGGAAATAAAAGAGGACACGAGGAAATGGAAAAAAAATATCCCCTGTTCATGGATCGGGTGGATTAACATTGTCAAAATGACAATACTTCCCAAAACACTGTACAAATTCAATGCAATCCCTATTAGGATACCCATGACATTCTTCAAAGAAATGGAGCAAACACTCCTGAAATTTATATGAAACAATAAGCCCACACGAAGAGCTAAAGCAATTCTTGGAAAAAAGAAAATGAGAGGAATCAACCTCCCTAACTTTAAACTCTACTACAAAGAAGTAATAATTAAAACAGCATGGTACTAGAACAAAGGCAGAGCTGTAGAACAATGGAACGGGGTAGAATATACTGACATCTCCCCCCAAGCATATGATCATCTAATCTTTGATAAGGGGGAAAGAAAAGTGAAGTGGAGTAAGGAAAGCCTCTTTAACAAATTGTTCTGGAAAAACTGGACAGCCACATGCAAAAAAGTGGGCTCAGATCTCTGCCTAACGCCATGTAAAAAAGTGAGATCAAAGTGGATTAAAGACCTCAACATCAGACCGGAATCCATAAGGTACATTGAAGAAAAAGTTAGCAAAACCCTCCATGACATTGAAGCTAATGGTATCTTCAAAGATGTCACGTAACTGGCCAAGCAATTGAAAACAGAGATAGACAAATGGGACTATCTTAAACTAAGAAGTTTCTGCACCTCAAAAGAAACAGTGACCAAAATACAAAGACAGTCCACAGAATGGGAAAGAATATTCGCCCAATACACATCTTACAAGGGGTTGATATCAAGGATATACAAAGTACTAGTTGAACTCCACAAGAAGAAAACATCCAATTCCATCAAAAAATGAGGCGATGAAATAAACAGAAACTTTCTCAAAGAAGAAATCCGAATGGCTAAAAGGCACATGAGAAAATGCTCCACATCACTAATCATCAGGGAGATGCAGATCAAAACAACAATGAGATATCATCTCACACCACAGAGACTGGCCCACATCCAAAAGAACAAAAGCATCCGGTGTTGGTGTGGATGTGGTGAGAAAGGGACTCTCCTTCACTGCTGGTGGGAATGCCGACCGGTTCAGCCCTTTTAAAAAACAGTACGGGCGATTCTCAAAAAGTTAGAAATTGAGCTCCCATTTGACCCAGCAACACCACTCCAGGGAATATATCCCAGAGAGGCAAAATAGTATAGTTGAAGTGACATCTGCACTTGTTTGTTCATTGCAGCACTCTTTACAATAGCCAGAATCTGGAAAAAATCTGAGTGCCCAAGAACAGGTGACTGGTTAAAGAAACTTTGGTACATTTACACAATGGAGTACTATATAGCTGTTAGAAAAGATGAAGTATTGAAATTTACATACAAGTACATACAAAATTTACATACTACATGGAAAGTATCATGCTAAGTGAAATGAGTCAGAAAGAGAGGGATAGACATAAAAAGATTGCATTCATTTGGGGAACATAAAATAACAAAATAGGAGACTAATACCCAAGAATGGCCGAGATTAGTACCAGATTAGTACCTCCATGGCTTGGAGGCCAGCCACACATGCTAGGGGAAAAGGGAGCTCATATAAAGAAGGGAGCATCAAATAAAGGGTGTTGGGAGGATCCTCCCAGGACAGGAGAAACATGCTGAAAGTAGACTATAGACTAAACATGATTGCCACTCAATGCCTCTCTTGCAAGCCACAACACCCAAAAGGAGAGAGAACAAAATGGAATGCCCTGCCACAGAGGCAGGGGGGATATTGGGATCCATGATGGTGAAAAATGGGCACTGGTGGAGGGATGGGTATTTGATCATTGTATAATTGAAACCCAAGCACAAAAATTTGTAAGTCTACAACTGTACCTCATGGTGTCTCACTAATAAAAATAAAAAATAAAAAAACAAAAAAAGGAAAAAAATTATCAATAAGGTAAGAAACATAGCATAGCAGCCTTGTCATATGATCAATATCTAAACAAGACAGTAGGATACAAAAGAGAAATAGAAATGTAAAGTAATTCAAATTGTCTTTGATAGCCAGTCACCATCTGAGTATAAATTCATGAGTACTTTCAAGTAAGAAACACAGAGCCAAGAAAAGTCAACCCACAGAAATGTGCAGGACAAATAGGCATTTCATGTCACTGAGCTTTGGAGTGAATGATTTTATAGCCAGAGAGAGATTAAACAGAAATTGGTACCTGGAACTGGAGTGCTACCATAGCAAAATCTAAAACATGTGACACTGGCTTGAGATCAGAATCCAGTGACCTTGAGAAGACTTGTATTGAACGATGAAAAGAAGAGGATAATGTTGTTTGAGGCGGAAAGAAAGAAGACTTGTGTTACTTGTGTTATGTGGCCATGGAAAGTTTGGCAATATGTCACGTGTGATATTGTGGAAAATAGAAAATATTCCTAATGCGTGAGAGTACTTGGCTAGAGATTTCCAGGCAGAAAAGTGGACATGCAGTGGCTTCTTTTAGCTATAGATAATAAAACACAGATTAAAAATAGGTGAGTTAGCAGGAACTTCCCTCTTCCTCAATTATTCAACATGTCCTCATGTAAGAAATCCAAGGAGTGTTTTGACAGCCTCTCTTGTGCCAGTTGGATAGGGGAGAAAGTAAGGACGAAGAAAGAAGCATTCACATTATAAGGACAGAGAAGGAAAGGAATAAAGCACACTCTGTGGTTTGTCTTTGGAGTGTTAGTGTAGAAATCAACTCACTGTGCATAGTTGGTATCTTATGAGATGAAAGAATCTGTCTTCTCTTTTAGGTGCAACCCAAGCTTCAGTCATTGGAATCACATGACTCCCTGTCACTCCTGGATATGGACCACACAAAAGAAAATTAAAATCCTTCTGAGAAAAGATAACGATCTCTCTTGTGTGGGGGGCTTAAATATATACAGTAAGATACTAACAAAGAGCCAAAGGCAACACAATGGGAGACCTAATACACACAACAGCAGAGTTGGTGGTGAGGTGTGTTGAATGGGAGGAAAATTTGTGTCCTTGAGGGAGGGAGGCAGGTACACTAGACATAGAATTGTGTTGGTGGTGGAATTGTGTTCATGAAAAACCGTTATTAACAATCATATTCAGCAATAAAATAATCTTTCTTCTAAAACCCTATACATTATTCGTGGCAAGCTTCAGGGAACAATTGAAATCCCAAAATGTGGTCATCAGAACAAGATTCCTTTTCTTTCCTTAATACAAACTACAGAAAATGAAAACTGAAAGAATGCTTCAATATTAACTTGATTTGATATTCTTCCCCTGTCCTCTAACTAAGGTCATCTCAAATTTTGAGCAATGTTCCCTAAAACAAATGGATTGGATAAAATAGGGAGGTTTGCAAAATTTCCAGAGTAATACAAAAGGGTATATGTGGAAAAACTGAGTATTTGTTTTAGCTAAAATTTGTGTGTGTGTGTCTGTGTGTTACCCTAACATCTCCCCACAAAATAAATTCAAATAAATAAAGGACAACTTTTTTGTACATTCCAATTATTTTACTCTTTGACATACTAAAATATTGGAACATATAATGCCAACTTCACAAGGTAAGATCTTCATGGCATTTGCATGTAATAGAAACCACTTTTACTAAAACTTAAAAAGATAATAAAAATTAAAAATCTAACTAAGTTATACATTTATTGAAAATGTACTGGAATTGTAAATAAAGTTTTCTTATACTTCAGTATAATTTTTGAGGTATATTAGTAGGTTCTTTAGTTATACTTTTATTATTTTAAGAAAACTCACTCAATCTCTTCAGAATGATAAGGTGCTAAGATAAAAATTTCCTAGGTATCTAAGTAATTTTCACCAGTCTATCTGTTTAGCGTGGAAGATCAAGTACAACATCATTGATCTGACTTGAGACAAGAAGGCATCAATGACATTACACCATTTTCGACACTGGAGAAGAACTGTTCCTCGGAACATGTAACAAAACAGACATTGGTGGTGTTGGTGTCCTTGTCAACATGAACTTGGCCATGAGCATTGATTCATTTGAATGCCTAAAAACGTGAATCTTAAATAGATGTGGCTCACTGCTAGCAGTTTCTATCTTTGTTGTCTATGCACCAACAACAAATTACCATGAAGAAGAAATCGTTAAGTTGTACATGGAGCTGGAGAAGTTTTATAAAGAAGACCACACTTCTACAAGATCATTGTCGGTGATTTTAATGCCAAGATAGGACCAAAAAGATCAGCCGAAGAACTCCACATTGGGACCCATGGCCTAGAATGGAATGAACAGGGTGAGAGACTGTCTCAGTTCATCATGTCAACCAGGACCATCCATAGTAACTCACAGTTCCAGAAGGCCGAATATAAACTTTGGACATGGGAGTCTCCCGGTTGATGATTCCACAATTGAATTGACCACATCATATTCAATAGATGGTTTTGCCTAACTGATGTCACTGTTGTCCCAAAATTTCAAACAGGATCGGACCACCATCTCCTTCGTGGAAAATTCTAATTCACAGAGTGGGGAGAAAGGGCTGCAAAGTTGAAAAATAGAACTCCCAGAACAACCACCAACTGGGAGCCATTTGGCACTATTGCAGCAACATGGGAAGATGCTGTCATTGACAACATTGACGAAGAATATGTTCGACTGATTCAGCACCTCCATGATTGTGCGAGAAATGCTGAGAGAGAGAAAGCCACAAAAAGATGCCTGTCTTCAAAAACTCTCGAGCTCATTCATCAACGTGGCTTGGCGCGAGCCTCAGGCAACAACAAGCAAAAGTTTGAGCTCGTAAAGCAGTGCAGAGAAGCGATCAAGGAGGACCTCAAGAGAGAAGAGCAGCAGTGCTGGAAGATGCGGCAGAAGCCGGAAAAAGCATTCACAATGCCTGCCTGTTCTTCGCCAACTACAAGATCAAGATGACTGCCCTCCAAGGACCTAATGTATCTATCACATCTTCCAGAAGGGCAATGGAGAAGATTATTCATGACTTCTATTCAGATCTCTTCAATAGCCATGTCCACCTTCCCACATACCAAATTCTGCAGGATAGATATGTTATTCCTAATGTTCACCCTTCCGAAATCCGACATGCCATTTCATCAGTAAAGAGGCAAACAGCACCTGGCCCAGACAAGGCCAGACACGAACACCTGAAGAATCTGTCATCAGTACTCATGAATACACTGGCTTGGCTCTTCATACACTACCTGTCTGAATGCAAGATTCCATCCCAGTGGAAAACCAGCAGGACTGTTCTACTGTACAAGAAGGGAGACATCCACGACATTGGCAATTATAGCCCGATCTGCCTATTGTCTGTCGTCTATAAGCTGTTTACTCGAGTCATCCTGAATAGGATTGGCAGAACACTAGATGAAGGACAGCCATGCAAGAAAGTCGGGTTCCACAGAAGATTCAGCACAATCGACTATATCCACACAGTGACCAAGCTCATTGAGGTTTTGCAGGACTTCAAGAAGCTGCTCTGTCTAACATTCATTGATTTAAAGAAGGCCTTTGATTCTGTTGAGTCTGAAGCAGTCATTGAAGCCCTAGCCAAACAGGGTGTTCAAACTCAAATCATCAGGATCCTCCGTGAGCTGTTGTTATGGATTCACTACCAGGATCTCACCATTCTACAAGGAAATGATCATCAACGTCAAGAGAAGGGTTTGGCGGGGTGATACCATTTCACCGAAACTCTTCAGTGCCACCCTTGAGAACATCATGTGATGACTGGAATGCGAAGGAATGGGAGTGAAGATAGACGGTCGACAACTACACCACTTCTGCTTCACTTATGGTATTGTTCTAATAACACTAAACATTAGCAAAGCGGCACAAAGCTGGCCGGATTCGGCCATGAGTGTGGAATGGTCGGACTGCAGCTGAATCTCATGAAGACAATGTTTGAGAAACTGACTCATTCCTGATGTTCTATTCGCTCTCAACAGAAAAAATTCTCTGAAAGCAGAAGTTATGTGTACCTAGGTTAAGAACTCAACACGATGAATGACCTGGCACCTGATTTGCGCAGGAAGAAGATGGCAGCTTGGAATGCCTTGAAGAGGGTCGAATAAATAGCTAAGAAGACGAAGTACCTCCAGCTCTGGGCACATCTCTTCGACTCCACTGTTCTTACTATATTAACATAAGCCTCAGAGACCTGGGCCCTACAAAAACAGGATGAGAATGCTATTTGGTTCTTCCAAAAAGGAATTGAAAGAGCTATGCTTGGAGTATGATAACGCTTCACAAAAGTGATAGAAAGAATCCAGAGTTCTGACCTCCATGGACGATCAAGAATCAGGGACGCTGTCTCATTTGGCAAGGCGTCTAAAATCAGATGGGCTGGACATGTAATGTGATTTGGAGATGACCACTGGGCTAGAGCCATTACTGACTGGATTCCATGGGATGTCAAAAGATCGCATGACCGCACATCCCGGTAGGGCATTTGCCTTGCATGCAGCCAACATGGCTGACCCAAGTTTGATTCCTCCGCCCCTCTTGGAGAGCTGGGCAAGATACCGAGAGTATCTTGCCTGCACGGCAGAGCCTGGCAAGCTACCCATGATGTATTCTATATGCCAAACACAGTAACAACAAAAGTCTCCAATGGAGACGTTACTGGACCTGCTCAAGCAAATTGATGAACAACGGGAGGACAGTGACAGTGACAGTGACCGCACATCCACGAGATGGTCAGACTACTTTGTCAAGACCCTGAACGATCATTTTGAGGCTCTTCATGTTCCTGGAGTGAGTCGACTCCATTGGGCTACACTAGCACCCGACAGGGACGAATGGAGACGTTACTGGCACCTGCTCGAGCAAATCGATGAGTAACGGTATGTCAGGTGATCAAGTGATTAATAGGTCCTTTAGTTATACTTTTATGATTTTAAGAAAACTCATTCAATCTCTTCAGAATGATAAGGTGTTGAGATAAAAATTTCCTAGGTATCTAAGTAATTTTCACCAGTCTATCTGTTTACCAAGGCTAACTGGGACTTAAATTACTATGTTATATAGAACAGACAGTATTACAAACTGTAAACAGTTTTTCCTGAAAGATAAAATATAAGTAATGTTCCTGTCATTTTGGGAGTATCCTTAATTTTTTTCTACGGGAAAGGAAAAGTGGGTGTCTCCCACACAGTGCTCAGGAGGACTGTGGTATACCCACCAGCAATGCTTGTCCACCTGTGCCAGTGTTTCTGTGCAAGAACCCAAGGATGCAATGGTGCTTGGACATTGGAATGCAAGGGATTACCTGAACCTTTTAGCAGCTAGTACTGAGCCATACTAGCCCATCTATGGTCACTCTCAGTGAGCGGTACTTAGGGGAGAGCTGTTCCCAGCTATGCCTGGGGATCACAGGTTACCCTAACCACTGAACTATATCTCAGCCCCCCAATTTATTCTTACTTTTAACATCTATTATTTTTTAAATAAGGAAAATACATTATTTTAAAAAATATGTACAACTTTCTCCCCTTTGCAGCAATTGTCTTCTGCTTTTACTAATTTTTATTTTAATTTTATAAGGTTGTTCACAATATTGAATATTTTCAATATTCCAACACCAATCCCATCACCATTACACCTTTTCACCATCAATACTTCAAATTCCCCCCCACCACCACCACCCAAGCCTACCTCAATTGCAGGCCCTCCCTAAAACCCTAAAAAATTTATTTTGTTCTGAATAATCCACTAAAACAATCAGACTTTCCTTAGAAGAAAGTGTGTGAAGGTTGTTGTATCTTAGCCTGAAGCCATTAAGTCCTTGTATAAGAAATTTATTCACATGCTGTTACAGGGTGAGCCTCATGTGCTACTATATATTTAATCGAGATCAATTTTTTTCTACATTACACCCTATCCAATGTGGTGTGCTACTCCTAGTATAACAGTGGTGTAGAATATGAGATGTTGCTTCAGAAAGTCTAAAATTTTAAATAGGTTGATACAGCTGGAGTTAAGTTTTTAACTGAATGGTGACTCTGGGATCTGGAAGCATGTCTGCAGCGTGTTGCTCCCTTCTGAGATTTATTTGTGAGTCTCTGGATCATGGTCATTATCTGTCCATGTGATCTGTCCTTCTACCAAATCATGCTATAGATTCATTAGAGAAAAAAATATAAACCAAGATTTTCCCCTGAAACCCAAGCAATCACAGGGAGAGAATCACTATGTACTGATGAATGATTAAAGACTAGAACAGAAATATCTATCATTTGCCTAGTTTCCCTATTATTTCAAATTGAATCTATATTTGAAAAGATGACAAATCTTGGTTTTCTAAGGAAGAAAATTTGGCATTGCCACATCATGTGTATTTGTTTCCTAAAACAAATCAAATTATATGCTCACAAATGAAGCAGTTCCAAGCTTTCTAGTGCTGTTGTCTGCTCATCCTCTAAGCAGTTTGCTAATCCCCAAAGGAGGCCCTCACCACAAGACAAGGTAATTATCTCTATTTTCATTGTTCTTGGAATTTTCTTTGAGTGACATTTTGATTATAGCCCTCTTGACTCTGATTGCAGGGGTCACTTGCATCTATGAGTGCTCACTCTTAATCTTGCCTAAGAAACACAACATTATATTCCAGTTGGTGGTTGAATGGACCAGATGGGGGTACACATGGCCAAGTCTTTGAAGGGTTATGAACTCTATAACACTATACACTTGATAGAGAAAACTCGGAGATTGAAATACTTAGAAAGATGATCATAGGAATTCAGTTTTTATATGAACTCTCAAGGGATATAACTTGCTAATGGTTTCTTTGCCATTGGCATACAGTGAACCATCTAGAAGGCACTTTCACAGTAAAGTCAAATGCTTTTCATTTCCAAATGACCTCAAAATACCCTGGGAATGAGCTCATTGTCAGGTATGTAAAGAAATAAAAAACATTCAACTTAGAGCGAATAACATTCAAACAACGCAATGACAATGACAATAACCTCACATTATTGCTTTCTTTCTAGTAGTCCAGTGCTTCACATAATAACATAATAACCCTGTGAGATAGAAATCACCGTTTTTATTATACATTTGAGAAAACTGAATCTTAGGTAGATAATTTGCCTCATGTACCACAGCTTATACATGAGAAAGACATGTAAATTAAAATCTCAAATTTCAAAATCTTTTCATTTTTCTAGAGAAGAAGCTATAAAGACATATAAATTAATATGTATGCTATGACTTCCAGAAAATGCTTTATTTCTTCATTAATTCCCTCATCTATCTCCTGGATCCTGACTTCAGGTTCTCAAGTCTATCTAGTGTCATTTAAAACCCATTGAATTCTGCCTTGAGGAATCTTTAAAGTAAGATTTCATAAAGAGATAGCAATTTGTCTGGATTTCCCCCAGGAAAAGTTCCCTACTCTCAACCACACTGGGTTAAAGACTGGTGGATTTCAAAGCACCTAGAGTTCACTCCTATCATAAAACACACTAAGTTACAGTATTTACCAGCTACAGAGCTTCTGAATAGAGCCTAAATGGAATAAGTCCAATCACATTTGCATCTCAGTATTTATCTCTGTGTCTGGTAGATAGTTGATGCTCAAACATATTTTTAATAAACTGCATTAACACCTACTTTCAGTTTTCCACAACAGACACCATCTTTTTAAGGCAAAGATTTTTTAATATAAATATAAAATATAATATAAATATATATATAAAATATAAATATATATATGTAATTATAAATATCGTGCCTGCCTAAGACTGGCTTAAAGTGAACAATGGAGAAGGTATTCCTGGACCCACACTATCAGGTTCATACATCAAGAATCAAGCAACAGAGTCATAAAGAGGGGGATAGACTCAGAAAGATTGCATTCATCTGGGGGACATAAAGTAACAAAATAGAAGACTAACACCCAAGAGTGGCTGAGATCAGTACCAGGAGGTTTGCTCCATGGCTTGGAGGTCAGCCACAAGTGCTAGGAGAAAAGGCAGCTCAGATAGAGAAGGGAGCACCAAATAAAGGGTGTTGGGAGGATCCTCCCAGGATGGGAGAAGCATGCTGAAAGTCGACTATAGACCGAATATGATTGCCACTCAATGCCTCTCTTGCAAACCACAACACCCAAAAGGAGAGAGAGAACAAAAGGGAATGCCCTGCCACAGAGGCAGGGTAGGATGGGGGGATAGGGGGTGGGAGGGATACTGGGACCCGTGGTGGTGGAAAATGGGCACTGGTGGAGGGATGGGTACTTGATCATTGTATAACTGAAACCCAAGCACAAAAATTTGTAAGTTTACAACTGTACCTCGTGGTGTTTCACTAATAAAAAAAAAATTTAAAAAAAGAATCAAGCAACAGAACAACAGTTCAGGCAGAATTTTGTTTGTGTAGAAAGAGAGTCCCTGAAGCATAGTGCATATGCAGACCTGGAGCTGAGAATGAACACTCTAACAAAATAGGCCTATAACTTGAACCCATGTCTCACATAAAGAATATTAATTTTGTATTAATATTAATATGCTACTTGGGTTTCCATATTAATATTAATATGGCTAACCATTGCAAAAATAATCCCTCAACACAAATCAATTACTCACTAGATAAATCCTTGCAGAAAGAATTTTGCTTATTTGCAGGCATAGAAAAAATTAGACTTAGTTCAGTATCTACTTTACTACAGAAGCTGTCTAGATTTCAGACTTTACAAATTTCAAAATTATAAATACTGCGAAATTATGGAAAGATAAAACAATATACTATCAATAGGAAATATACCTGAACCAGTTCTCTAATACAAACGTTGAAACCATAAAAGAGAAAATTTAAAATAACCATAATTAAATGCTAAGGAAATGCAAAACATGAAAGACTGGAGCAGCAAAAGATAATTTAAAAAACCAACAAATGAAGAAACAATGACATATCTCACACAAATCACATGCTTATTACCTCAGGACTGAGTTCTAACCATGTGTTAGGCAGTGGTCTGAGCAAGTGACTTGATTCATTCAACTCTGATGACAGCCATGAAGCAGATACTTTTATTTTGAGCTCATTTTTCTGGAAAGGAAACTAATACTAAGAAATGTTATATTACATGTCTGCAGTTACACATTTAGTGGTAGATTTAATCTTGAAATCAGGCCAGCAGTACCAGGATTTATCTATGTTTTGACCTCAACCTTATACTGATTCTCCATGAATGGGAACAATGGAATAACCATTCACTAAAATTCACTAAATTTTTGATAAAATATGACTCAGTTTTTAAAAATGAAAATAATAATGAGACAAATAAAGCAAGTTCTGTTTTACATTAAACCTAGGTGGTGGGAATTGCAGATGTTAATATTCTAGATAACTTGATCAATTGACATCCTGTTACTCAATGATTTGCTTGAGCAGGTACCAGTAATGCCCTCATTCGTCCCAGTTATGTTGCTAGTGTAGCCCACTGGCATCTGCTTATTTCAGGAACACGAAGAGCCTCAAACTGTTCGTTCAGGGTCTTGACGAAGAAATCTGACCATCTTGGAGGTGGGCGGCCACACATTATTTTGACGTTCCATGGAATCCAGTGGGTAACAGCTCTAGTCCAGCGCTCATCTTCAAATCTCATTATGTGTTCAGCTCATACAATTTTTGACGCCTTAGCAAACGAGATAGTGTCCCTGATTCTCGATCGTCAGTGGAGGTCAGAACTCTGGATTCCTTCTCTCAGTTGAGTGAAGCATGATACTCCAAGCATAGCTTTTTTTATTTCTCTTTGGGAAACCCAAGTAGCATTTTCATCCTGTTTTCATAGAGCCCAGGTCGCTGAGGTGTATGTTGGTGCAGGAAGAATGGTGAGTCGAAGAGATGTGCCCGGAGCCAGAGGTTCTTCATCTTCTTGGCTATTTCTTCGATGCTCTTGAAGGCGTTCCAAGCCACTTTCTTTCTCCTGAGCAGCTCAGCTCAGGTGCAAGGACTTTCATCATGTTGAGTTCTCAACCTAGGTATATATAACTGCTGCAGTCAGAGATGTTCATTCCATTGAGAGCAAATGGAACATCAGGAATTAGTTTGTTTTTTATGAGCATTGTCTTCATGAGATTCAGCTGCAGTCTGACCTTTCCACACTCACGGTCAAAGTCTGCCAGCATTTGTGCTGCTTGGCTAATGTTTGGTATTATTAGAATGATGTCATCAGCGAAGTGGAGGTGGTGGAATTGCCGACCGTCTATCTTCACTCCCATTCCTTCCCATTCCAGTCATCACATGATGTTCTCGAAGGTGGCAATGAAGAGTTTTGGTGAAATGGTATCACCCTGCCAAACCCCTCTCTTGAATTCGATGATCACTTCCCTGTAGAATGATGAGATCCTGGTGGTGAATCTGCAATACAGCTCACAGAGGATCCTGATGTACTGAGTTTGAATGCCCTGTTTGGCTAGGGCTTTGATGACTGCTTCAATCTCAACAGAATCAAAGGCCTTTTTAAATTGATGAACGTTAGACAGAGTGGCATCTTGAACTCCCGAGAAACCTCAATGATCTTGGTCATTGTGTGGATATGGTCAATTGTGCTGAATCCTTTGCGGAACCCAGCTTGCTCTCATGGTTGTCCTTCACCTAGTGTTCTGCCATACTATTAAGGATGACTCAAATAAACAGCTTGTAGACAATGGAGAACAGGCAGATTGGGCAATAGTTGCCAATATCGTGGATGTCTCCTTTCTTATACAGTAGAATGGACCTGCTGGTCTTCCACTGGAACAGAACTTGCATTCAGACATGTAGTGTGCGAAGAGCCGAGCCAGTGTATTGATGAGTACTGATGATAGATTCTTCAGGTGTTCGGGTCTGACTGGGTGCTGTTTGCTTCTTTACCAATGAAATGGCATGTCAGATTTCAGAAGGGAGAATGTGGAAAATGACGTATCTATCCTGTGGAATTTGGTATGTGGGCATGTGGTTGTGGCTATCAAAGAGATCCGAGTAGAAGTCATGGATAATCTTCTCCAAAGCCCTCTGGAAGATGTGACAGATCTATCAGGAGGGAATCATCTTGGTCTTGTAGTTAGTAAAGGATAGGCGGGTGTTGTGAACACTTTTCCTGGCTTCTGCCGCATTGGCCAGCCCAGCTGCTCTTCTCTCTTTGAGGTCTTCCTTTATCGTTTCTCTGCACTGCTTTTTAACAAGCTAACTCCAATGTTAATATTATTTTATATATATATTTAAATATTCTAAAATGTTTAAATTTTTAAGCTTTTAAGATACTTATACAAAATATTTGCCTTTAAAAATTAGTAAAATGTAAGGAAACACTTCAAAAGCTATTAGACTCCATTTAAAAGGAAAACATAAAAAAAGTATGTATGCCAAAAAGTTAAGCAGTAGACAGGGTCACAAGTGTACATTCAAAATAAATAATTACTGATAGTGCCCCAAATTTAAGTAAATAACTAACTATAGACATCTAGGAAGGAGGGAATAGAGGTGGTGGCTGGAGCAAACTGGGAACATTAATGGTGGAGAATGGGCACTGGTGGAAGGATGGCTACTCAGCCATTGTATGACTGAAACATAGTCACAAGTTTGTAAATCTGTAACTGTTTCTCACAGTGATTCACTAAAAAAAATTTTTAATCAAAGAAGTCTAGGGAGCTTACAGAATATCTAAATTTCTAAATGCAACGCACCAGTGGCCCTGCTCTAGTGACACAGCAACAAGTCTCTGATAACACCACAGCACCGGAGATCCCTCTGGGCACACACCAAGCCAATTTCACAGGGGCACCCGAGATGGAGCAGGTACAATCTCCCTGCCCATTGCAGATGAAACTCTGGTGACTATGAGCTTCCAGAAGCAAGGCCCAGGTATGCGAGTTCTAGGACTAAAACTCTAGACCCCAACCAAGGTGGAGGCAGAGGAGTCAGGACGTCCCTCCCCAGCTCCCTGCCAGCTCAGCATCCTGGCTGTCACACCCACAATCTGCCTCTGGGTGCCATCTCAATGCACTCATGGCACTAGTCCAGAGACTCCCAGTTGAATCCCAAAATGAATTAGTGCCCTACAGAGACGTCTCTGGACTCCAACTATTAAAAATCTTAGAATTCCAGAATCACGTGACCTTGCGACCTCTCATGATATTCAAAGCGAGCAGAGAGAAGAAACCAGACCTGTGGGCACCACAACACCTGGAGCCGATATCACCAGGAGATCCCAGATGGGATAGGCGCAGTCTCCCCACCTTCTCCAGATGAAATCCCGGTGACCATGAGCTTCTACAAGCATGGCTCTGGTATGTGGGGCACCAGGACTATTCTTCTGAACCACTCTGCCACCTAAGCCTTTACTGATATGCAAAGTGAGAATCGAAAGTAAATGATCTAGCGTCTGTCCCTGGAAGGCAGGCTTGAATTGTGGTGGAAAATTTGAGCAAAATATAATGCCCAACCGAGATGCATCTGGACTGTGCATTAAACTACAGCACTATGCTGCCCCAGGAGGAAAGGGTGTTTGTCCTATTGCCTTTCCCCACTGGTTGCAGTGGCATTGTGACCACCATCTTTTAGAGCCTAATGGACAGCCAGGTATGAGACTGCAGTGACAAGGCATACAGGGCCTCATGGGATGAGGTGGTGGAACCAGCCTGTTCCCCACCCTGAGAAGGCCCCGAGTTACCACCCATAAAGATTCCTCCAGCTCCTGAATGGCCATGATCCCAGAGGCACACAAACCAATCTCAGAACCCAGCGGCTTTGGGAGTAATTCCTCTAGACCTATTACCAAAATATCAGAAATCCAAACTCACATGGCCGCAATAGCAATTGCGCAACATCATATGCTATTCATAATCAGCAAGAGAAAACAAATTATCTAATGATGTCTTTTAGGCAGGTCTGAATGTTGGGGAAAGTTCCAAATAATATTGCTGGATCTTTTGTCGTAATATTTAATGTGATCAACACAGAGAGAGAGTAAAGTGGAAATCTGCCACACAGGCAGGGGGAAGAGTGGGAGGAGGTATACTGGTTTTCTTGGTAGTGGAAAATGTGCACTGGTGAAAGGATGTGTGTTTAATCATTGTATGACTGACCAAGACTTAAACTGAAAGGCTGTATGACCGTTCTCACAGTGATTCAATAAATAAAAATTTTTTAAAAACTGAGCAATGGAAAATAAATTACCTAGCATCTGCCCCTGGCAAACAGGCTTGAATGGTGGTGGGAAAATTCAAGCAAACTATAATGCCCCAAAATAGAAAGAATATTGAGGAAATTATCTGCCATAGAGGCAGGGTGATGACTGGGATGGGGGTGGAGGGATACCAGGGACATTAAAGGTAAAAGGTAAAGGCCCTCCCGTTGATCGACGATTTGCTCGAGCGGGCCCAGTAACGTCTCCATTGGAGACTTTGTTGTTACTGTGTTTGGCATATCGAATACTCTCGGTAGCTTGCCGGGCTCTCTGAGAGGGGCGGAGGAATTGAACTCGGGTCGGCCATGTTGGCCGCTTGTAAGGTGAACACCCTACCGCTGTGCTATCGCTCCAGCCCAGTAACAACAAAGTCTCCAATGGAGACATTACTGGGCCCACTCGAGCAAATTGAAGATCAACGGGAGGGCCTTTACTTAAACTGGGTCCATTGGTGGTAGAAAATGTGCACTGGTGGAGGGATGGATTTTTTATCATTGTATGGCTGAATCTCAAACATAAAAGCTTTGTAACTTTATCTCACAGTGATTCAATAAAAACTAAATAAATAAAACACAAAACTGCAGAAACCTCAGTGATTTTTATCCCCCTGGGTTCCCACACCATAAAATGGTTTTGTGGATCACTACGCTATGCTGGATCCTGAACTCCATTCATCTTCAGTATTAAGATGGATATGGAAGGAGAGGCTGATAAAACACCAAGGCAGACATAGGCTGCCAAAACGCAGAAAAACAAAAATGATTGTCTGTACTTTTAATGCTCGTACGCTGGCATCTGCTGCATCCGTTGAAGACCTTATGGTACAAGCGCGAAAGATCAAGTACGACATCATTGGTCTGACCGAAACGAGAAGACATCAATCCCATCATGCTGTTTTCGACACTGGAGAAGAACTATTCCTTGGAACATGTGATAAAAGAGGCGTCGGTGGTGTCGGTATCCTTGTCAACACAAACTTAGTCACGAGCATTGATTCATTTGAATGCCTAACAACCCGAATTGGACGATTACACTTGAATAAATGTGACTCACTACCGGCAGTTTCTATCTTTGTTGTCTATGCACCAACATCCAGTTATGGTGAAAGAGAAACTGAGAAATTCTACATGGAGCTGGAGAAGTTCTATAAAGAAGATCACACCTTCTACAAGATCATTGTCGGTGATTTTAATGCCAAGATAGGACCAAGAAGATCAGTCGATGAACTCCACATCGGAACCCATGGCCTGGAATGGAACGAACAGGGTGACAGACTGTCTGAGTTCATCATATCAACCAAAACCTTCCATGGTAACTCACAATTCCAAAAGGCTGAATCTAAACGTTGGACATGGGAGTCTCCCGATGGACGATTCCACAATGAAATAGACCACATCATATTCAATCGGCGGTTTTGCCTAACCGATGTTGCTGTTGTCGCAAAATTCCAAACGAGAACAGACCACCGTCTTCTTCGTGCAAAATTCTACCTCACAGAACGAGTAGAAAAGAATGCAAGGTTTAAGAAGAGGACTCCCAGAACAACCACCAACTGGGAGCTCTTTGGCTCTGTTGCGGCAACATGGGAAGATGCCGTCATTGACAACATTGATGAGGAATAAGATCGAATGATTCAGCACCTCCATGATTGTGCAAGGAATTCCAAGAGAGAGATAACCACAAAAAACCGTCTTTCTTCGAACACTCTTGAACTGATTCGCCAACATGGCTTGGCACGTGCCTCAGGCAACCACAAGCGAACGTCCGAACTGGCAAAACAGTACAGAGAAGCCATCAAGGATGACCTCAAAAACAGGAGAGCAGCAGTACTGGTAGATGCAGCAGAAGCTGGGAAAAACATTCGTAATGCCCGCCTGTCCTTCACCAACTACAAAACCAAGATGACTGCCCTCCGACATCATGATGGATCTATCACATCTTCCAGAAGGGCAATGGAGAAGATTATCCATGACTTCTACTCAGATCTCTTTAATAGCCACATCCACTTGCCCACATACCACATACCACATGATAGATATGTCGTTCCCAATGTTCTCCCTTCCGAAATCCAACATGCCATCTCGTCGGTAAAGAAACAAAGAGCACCTGGCCCAGACAAGATCAGACCTGAACACCTGAAGAACTTACCATCAGTACTCATCAATACATTGGCTCGGCTCTTCATACGCTACCTGTCTGAATGCAAGGTTCCATCCCAATGGAAAACCAGCAGGACTGTACTACTATACAAGAAAGGAGACATCCACGACATTGGCAACTACCGCCCAATCTGCCTATTGTCTGTCATCTACAAACTATTCACTCGAGTCATCCTGAATAGGATTAGCAGAACACTAGATGAAGGACAACCATGTGAACAAGCTGGATTCCGAAAAGGATTCAGTACCATCGACCATATCTACACAATAACCAAGCTCATTGAGGTATCTCGGGAGTTCAAGATACCGCTCTGTCTAACGTTCATTGATTTAAAGAAGGCCTTTGATTCTGTTGAGACGGAAGCGGTCATGGAAGCCCTAGCCAATCAGGGCGTACAAACTCAATACATCAGGATCCTTCGTGAGCTCTATTGCGATTCACTACCAAGATCTCACCATTCTACAAAGAAGTAATCATCCATATCAAGAGAGGGGTTTGGCAGGGTGATACCATTTCACCAAAACTCTTCAGTGCCACCCTCGAGAACATCATGCGACGACTGGAATGGGAAAACATGGGAGTGAAGATAGATGGTCGGCAACTACACCACCTCCGCTTTGCTGATGACATCGTTCTAATAACACCAAACATCAGCCAAGCGGCACAAATGCTGAACGACTTTGACCGTGAATGTGGAAAGGTCGGACTACAGCTGAATCTTACGAAGACAGTGTTTATGAGAAACAGCCTTGTTCCTGACGCTCCATTCGCTCTCAACGGAACCACCATCTCCGAATGCAACAGTTATATATACCTAGGTCGAGAAATCAACATGATGAATGACCTGGCACCTGAGTTGCGCAGGAGGAAGAGAGCGGCTTGGAATGCCTTCAAGAGCATTGAAGAAATAACTAAAAGGACAAAGAACCTCCAGCTACGAGCACATCTCTTTGATTCCACTATTCTTCCTGCATTAACATATGCCTCAGAAACCTGGACCCTACAAAAACAGGATGAGAACACTATTCGGGTCTCTCAAAGAGGAATCGAAAGAACTATGCTTGGAATATCACGATTCACTCAAATGAGAGATAGAATCCGGAGTTCTGATCTTCGTCAACGCTCAAGAATCAGGGACGCTATCTCATTTGCCAAGACATCAAAAATCAGATGGGCTGGACACGTAATGAGGTTTACAGACAACTGCTGGACTAGAGCCATTACTGATTGGATTCCACGAGACATCAAAAGATCACGTGGACGCCCACCTATAAGATGGTCAGACTTCTTCGTCAAGACCCTAAATGATCGGTTTGAGGCTCTGCATGTTCCTAAAACGAACAGATACCATTGGGCTACGCTAGCACGCAACCGGGATGAATGGAGACATTACTGGCACCCGCTCGAATAAATCGATGAATAACGGGGATTAAGTGATTAAGTGATTAATTATATACAACAACAACAACAAAAATCTAAGCATTAAAGTCCAACACTAAATGTCAATACCTTGCAATCTTCTACTTTAACATGGCACTGTGGTATCAGGCCTGGAAAGGAAGGTTATTAGCCTCTACATAGTAAATCAGTCTACAGATTTGAGGAGTCAAAACTGACACAACTCATAGATCAAGACAAATCCATGGAAAAGTTCCTAATAGGACAAAGTAAACTTACCATAAAAAGGAAAACTCTAAAGCAAGTCATAATCATGTTCACAGAAATTAGGAGAATGATGTATAAACAAAAGGAGAACTTAAATAAAAACAGAAAAAAATATATGTCAAAAGCCCAAACAAAACTCATAGTGCTAAATAATTAAATAGCTGAACTAAAATACCATAGACAAAGCTAAGGACCATAGCAGCAGGCTGGAAGACAGTGGAAAGTAATGGAAAATATCCAAATAGATCAGCCAATAAGCAAAAAGAACTTTTCTATGAAGATAACCTCATGAGACATCAAAAGGATGAACATTTACAGCTCAGAGACTCAAAAGGAAAAGAGAGAGAAGAGGGTAGATATAATGCTTGAAAAAAATAGTTCAGAGTTTCTAAGAACTGATGGAGAGAAGCAGCAGTGAAATTCAAGAAGATAAAAGTTTAAATGCAAAATATATCTAAACAAACACCAAAACACATTATCATTTAAATGAAAAAAATCAAAGACATTGTAAGAATATTAAAAGCAGAAAAGAAAAGTGAAGAGTTACAGCCAAAGAAAACCTTATAAGAAAGAATATCAGTGGATTTCTCCACATAAATCTTTCAGGCCAGGAAGAAATGGCATAATATTTTCAAAATGATGAATGGAGTCTCTCCAACCAAGAATACTATGCTCTTTTGTGCTATCATGCATATTCTATAAAGAGATAAAGAGCTTTACAGATACAGAGAAGTTAGAGTAATTCATTGCCACTAACCGACCTTGCAAGAAATATTAAAGGAATTTCTATAAAATCAAAAGAAACTACACTTATAAGTGCAAAATACCAAAAACATGCAAGAGAAGAGTGTAATGATTAGGACTCTTTAGAAAAGTTTGAATATCAAATTATTTTAACAGATCATAAATTTAGGATCCTACATGCAAAGCTTATGGTAACCTCAAAAAGTAAGAACAGTAGAAATCAAGTAGTAAAAACATAGATATTAAAGAACAAGCATAGAGAATAAGAGAAGTACAAATAACAGGAGCAAACTGCAAAAAACATACAGAAAATCACTTAAGATACTAGTTTCAGTTCTGAGTCACTGATCCAAGGACAAAATCTCATATTTATGGACACTTAGTTTTCTATAAAAGAACTGAGAACATGAAATAGCATAAAGACAGCCTCTTCAACAAATGGTGCTGGGAAAGCTGAATAACCACATGCAAAAAACTTAAACTGGATCCATATCTCACACGTTACACAAAAGTAAATTCACAATAGATAAAAGACCTTGAGATCTGGCCCAAGATCCAAGGTACACTGAGGAAAAAGTAGGTAGAATGTTACAAGTTTTTAACGTCAAAGACATCTTCAATGATATGATACCACTGGCGAATGCAACAGGACCAAATATAAACACATGAGACATCAAATTAAAGAGTTTCTGCATGGTAAAAGAAACATGGGCTAAAATTAAAATATACCTAACTGAATAGTAAAAAATATTCTCATCCAAAACTTTAGATTAAAGGTTGATATCCAGGATATGTAAAGTACTTTAAAAGATCAACCAAAAAAGAATCTAAAACCCCCTCAAAAAATGGGGAGAGGAATGAACAGACACTTCTCAGAGGAATACAGGTAGATGGATGGTAGGTATGGAAAAATGCTCAGCATCACTTATCATCAGGGAAATCCAACCAATGAAATGAGATATCATCTCACACCAGTGAGAATGGCTCGTATCCAAAATAGCAGGAACAATCTATTGGCGGGGATGTGGTGAAAAGCACTCTCATCCACTCATCTCTATGGAAAAATAGTATAGACAGTTCTCAGTTAAAGTATTGAGCTGCCATACGACCCAGAAAATCCACTTTGGTGTACGTCCTCCAGGACAAACAAAACACTCATTCAAAAAAGAACTTATGCACACATTATTTATTGCAACACTTGTTACAATAGCTAATATACGGAATCACCCTAGGTGTCCAAAGACAGATAAATGTATTTTGAAGATGTGGCTTACATACAACAATGGAATACTATGCAGCTACAAGGAACTATGAAATCATGCATTTTTCTTCAACCTAATTGGAACTGGAAGATATAATACTGAGAAAAGTAAGCCAGAAGAAGGAGAAACACAGAATAATCTCACTTACCTGTGGTATAAAGAATAAACTGGATGAGGAAATGTAGTGCAGGGAAGATGTCCAAACTACATTTGACCCCAGAGCATAATGAGGATAAGAACAGAAAAGGAAATAAAGTGAGGGGGAAATGAAGGTGATAAGGAGAAGTAATAGGGAAACAGTTGTCAGTGGCCTTGAATATACTGTTGATTTGGAAGAGTGGCATAATTATATATCTGAAGCATAGTGTCAATAACACTAAATACATGAGATCTAAACTTTAACCACCAAAGTTTGCAACGGTGTGGGGGAGGAGAGAGCATGGGAACATTGATTGAGGGAAGTTGACACTAGTGCTGGGATTGGTGTTGGAATATTATACGCCTAAAACTCAATTTATAAAAACTTTCTAAATCATGGTTCTTTACTTAACTGAAACTTTTAAAAAAAAGAGATCATAGCTAAGAATTTCCCAAGGTTGAGGTGTGAAGACCCTAAGGATCAAAAGGCCAAAAGGGTCCCAGCTAACATCACTTGTAATCACTTGTCATCCCATTGCTTATCAATTTTGTTTAAACGGATGCCAATAATGTCTCCATCATCCCTGTCCCATGCTAGTATAGCCCAGTGGTTATACTCGCTCCAGGAACATGAAGAGCATCAAACCGTTCGTTCAGGGTCTTAATGAAGAAGTCTGACCATCTTGTAGGTGTTCGAGCTACATGTTCTTTTGATGTCCCATGGAATCCAGTCAGTAATGGCTCTAGTCCAGTGGTCATCTCTAAATTGCATTACTTGTCTGGCCCATCGGATTTTTGACACCTTGGCAAATGTGACAGCGACCCTGACCCTTTGATAGTTGATGAAGGTGGAACTCTGGATTCCTTCTCTCACTTGGGTGAAGTGTGATACTCCAAGCAAAGCTCTTTCGATTCCTCTTTGGGTGACCCGAATAGCATCCTCATCCTGTTCTTGTAGGGACCAAGTGTCTGAGGCATATGTTAGTGCAGGAAGAACGGTGGAGTTGAAAAGATGTAACATAGGCCCAAATTTGAAAAACTCCAAAACGCACTATAATTAGAGTGATAAAAAGGTAAAGGTAAAGGCCCTCCCATTGTTCATCGATTTGCTTGAGCGGGCCCAGTAACGTCTCCATTGGAGACTTTGTTGTTACTGTGTTTGGCATATCGAATACGTCACGGGGAACTTTCCAGGCTCTACCATGCAGGCGAGATACTCTCGGTAGCTTGCCGGGCTCTCCGAGAGGGGTGGAGGAATCGAACTCAGGTCGGCCATGTTGGCTGCGTGCAAGGCAAACGCCCTACCGCTGTGCTAATAGAGACAGAATACTAAAATCAACAAGATCAAAAAAGGAATTTACATACAAAGGAAATCCTGTAAGATTCACAGTATACCTATCAAATGAGACTATATGAACCAGAAGAAAATGATGAGATATAGAAAAATGAAAGAACTCAATTAAATGAACACCTAAACAAGAATATTATATCCAAATAGATCCAGATATGATTGAATCATGCAGCAATTTATAGATAGCTTAGGAAATTCATAGACTTGAAACTAGTTTTGCAAGAAACATTAATAGATAAGACAAGTACCTTGAATTAAGCATGGCATTTACTTATGGTGCTTTTGTTCTCTCTACAAGATTAAGAAAGGTCATTATACAATAATAAAATATAAAAGAGATACAAACTGAAATATAAAAAATTTGACAATTATAATTTGTAGATGCCATAAAAATATACATAGAAAATTAAGACCACTAAAAATAATTAATAAATCAATAAACCAAGATGGCAAAGTGACAGACCAAAAAATTAACATGCACACACAAAAAATAAACTGATATATTTCTATATGCAAGCAATAAACAAGAAGAGAAAGAAGTCAAGAAAACAACATCACTTGCATTTGCATAAAAAAGAATTATGTACCTGAGAACAAACTTAGCAAACGAGGTGAAAGACTTGTTCATAAATTACTAAAAGTCCCTCCTAAAATAAGTAGAAAACATCAGGAAGATAAAGTTATTATTGGTTACAGATTTGGAGAATAAATATCATTAAAATGTCCATCATATTCAAATTAATGTACAAATGCAATGAAATCCCATTCAAAATTCCAATGACATTGTTTAAACATATAGGATAAACGTTAGCAAAATTCATATCTAACCACAAACAATACCAAAAAACAAAAGCAATACTAAAAAACAAGAAGAATGGGGGTATATTATACTCCCTGACTGAAAATATGCAACAAAGCTATAATAATCAAACCAGTATGGCATTATAGTAAAAATAGATACCTTGATCAATGTAACAGGATTAAGATCCAGAAAACTTGCATGCATGTGAGCAGTTCATTTATGAGAAATTACACATAAACTAGAGGACACAACTGAAAAGGAAAATCTCTTCAACAAATGGTGGGAAACAGACTAGCCATATGCAAAATAGTTGAACTAGACCACTATCTCACACAAATAAAACTTCAAACAGGACTACAATCTTTGAGGCAAGAACTGAAACTATTAAAAAATATAGAACTCAGGCAATCTACCTCACAATGTTGGCTTCAGTGTTATCTTTTGAGACTTGACTGCAACTTTTAGGGAAAAGGCAAAAATAAACAAATGGAATTACATCAAACTACAAAGCTTCTGCAGAAAGAAGAAAAACTAATTATAATCCAAGAGATAAAAAAATGCATAGCCTTAACAAATAAATAACAAGACCATAAAAAAGGGTAGACATTCTGAATAGTCACATCTCAAAAGAAGACATACACATGCCCAAGAGGCCTCCTTAAAAAAAAGTGTCCTCTTTTTTTATCCAGGGAATACAAATAAAAACATCAAGAGGGCTAGAGAAATACCAAAAGGGTTTAGGGCACTTTCCTTGCACATGGTCAACCAGGTTGGTTCTGCAACAACACATAATACCATGAGCATGACCAAGTGCACTCTGAGTTCCCCTACACTGTTGAGTGTCCTGGGAGGCCCTGGAGACCGCACGCACTGAGGAGTGACCCGGTTTATTCCTGGCAGACGCAAACCCGGTCGGAGCAGAACTATGTCCTGACTCTCACATTGAATTGCCTGCCCAGTTGGCTAAGAATCACTGAAATCAGTCACTGGGAGGGGCTCCTGGGCACTACTCCTCCAAATAAATAAAACCATAACTAACACAAGATGTTCCTTCATACCTATAAAACTGGCCTATATCAAAAAAAAAGTCTTGATGAGAGTGTGGAAAATAGAAACCCAGGTCACTAATGCTGGTAATATACACTGGTCCAAATTTTCTCTGTGGAAAACAGCATGGAGGTCTCCCAGTGTTTAAAATAGTTTTATTGGCAGAATGTCCTGACCTTGTTCCAGGCTGTCTTCATTGGGGCACCTCGGAGTGGGGCGGGTTGAGTCTCTCTCCCTGCCTCAAGCAGAACCCCAGCAACCCAAAACCTCCAGAAAACAACTGCCACCATGCTCAAGGGCCACTCTCCACGCTCTCAGACTAGGCTCACCCAATAGGAAAGCGGCAGAAAAACCCAGGTATGTGGGTACTGTGACTGAGATCTCTAAGCCTGTTCGAATTGGGACTGGCTTCCTTCCCCCAGATCCCCAGTTTTCCAGTAGCTTGGCACTCACACCCACAAAGAGAAACACCCACCCCTGCACCATCAACAGCCAAGACCTAGAGACTATAAACTAAATCTCAGAAGAGAGCTCCACAGAATTTCCTGGAGCACGTGGCTGCATTTGTGGCCACAAGACCTCTTATACTCTAGCCCACTTATGTACCAAAAGTAGCACACATATGTTTAGTTTTAACATACTTGTTTGTATTCACTTATATTCGGGCTTAAATGGTTTCAGAGAAAAATACAGAAACCTTTACACTCTTCCCTCTTATTGTGGTGGGAAGGTACTCGATGGTGGAATTTGTGTTTAAATATTATCTATAACGAACTCCTGTGAACTACTTTTATGAAAATAAAATTTATCTAGTTGAAGAATAAAAACCAATTACTTAGGAAAATATGTCTCCCTATGTCTATTGCAGCACTTGTTTATAAGAACCAAGATATGAAAACAACCCAAATTTTAAAATATTTTGAAAAAACACTCCACAGAAATGCAGAAAATAAACTCATAAAAAGATGTTCAACACAAATTGATTAGAAAGATACAAATAAAAGCCAATTTTTACCTATTAAAATTAGTTAAATTTAAAAACAAAAAATTTAAAAACAAACTGACGTTACTAAAACTGTATGAGGATACAAAATAACTGAAATTCTTATATTTAGTTGGTTGGACTAAAAAATGTTATAATCTCTTAAGAAAACAAATTGTTTCATGTAAAGTTAAATATACTTACTGTACAAATCATCCATCTCACTTTCAGGATTCTACCCAAGCAAAGCTATGTTCGCACAAAACTACATGCAAATATTTATGACTGGTTAATTCCTGATGAAAAATTGTAATCGGAAGAATACATATTGCTAAATGAAATATATCTGGACCCAGAATATGACATACTTTGTGATTGTCAGAAAACAACATAGGATAGATAATAAATTGGCACTTGCTAAGGATTAGAGGAAGAAGAATGAACTACAAACATTTAGTATGAAAACATCTTTTGAAGTGGTGGAACTATTTGTATATTGATCATGCTGGCAAACACATGCACTTATCAAACTCATGGTGGCAAACTCTATGCACTTACCAAAATTACATATAACACAAAGATATTATGTGAATTTAAAAGTGAAAACAAAATTTGTCCAGGTAAATGGCACAGGAGTTAAGATGCTTACCTTGAATGTGGTGACCAGGTTCCATCCCGGCATTGTTTATGATTCCCCAAGTATGTCCAGGAGTGATCCCTGAGCACAGAGCCAGGAGTAAGCCCTTGAGCACAAGTGGGTATGACCCTTAAACAATATAAGACAAAATATTGAAACAAAAAATAAGAAAACAGGAAAGAAAAAGAAGAAAGAACTAAAGAAAAACAGTCCATCGAGATCATTGTGGCTACTGTACAGAAGGTGTCTTGACCCCAGGACAAACCACTGCATAGACCAAGCTCTCTAATTCCTCATGGAAGACTCATTTATAAAGAATCAAATCATATGTATCCTGACATCTTTTACCCCTGTCTAAGACTCTTTATAACAGACCAACACTACAAAGTATTTGTACAAATGTAACTACTCTATTCCCCTTCAACAAAATGAGGGATTGGAGAGTATATAAAGTGCTATTTCAGCTGTTTTAAGCAGCATATCATGATTTTCTAAAAGTCTGACTTCTAGACTCTGGATCCTTCTTAATAACATTTAATGCTACTATTAAGTAATTGAATCCATTTTTTCAGTGTAGTGGGAATATCACTAAACTGTAATTCATTTTACTGTCTTCAAACTTTTAGACCTTCAGGTCCAGAAAACCAGGAACTCTAAGCAGAAAGTAAGTCTAATCTTCTTGCCTCCCAGGCCCTTTGGGGTCAGGCTGAGTATTTTCACAATGATGCAATATACATTACATTATCACCCAGATTCCAGGATGCTTTGGGGTTGAAGAGTGATCCAAAGGATTCCTCATCTGTTAGTGCTTCAGCTTCCTGATACTGAGCTATAATCCCAAGTTTACTGAATTTAAATATGGAGCCAAAGCATTTTTAAAAACTCAATTATATCAGGAGATGTTGCTTTTTTACTGGTTACCCTTCAACATTAAGTCCCTGGTATCTTGCCACCTAAGGCACAAGTAGCCACTTTATTATAGAAACCACATGTTCATTAGCAAGGCTGGCAGCAACTCAACCTCCACTGTCTGAAGTTAATGTTATATTCCATTATAGTCCAGATGAAGGGACAGTGAAGGACACAGTTTGGTATGATAATAGTCTTGTCTGATGAAATTCGAGTCTTCAACTGTTAGAAATGTGATCTGGTTTCTCTCTTGACATATGTCTGCACTGATGTTTCAGAGGACATGTTTAGAAAGAAAATACCATTATTTCAGTGTTGTCTTTGCAAAATTGTATTTAATTCTTTTCATCACTTGCAGAGACAATCAGATTTTGACCGCTTCATACCATGCTAATCACTTCATCCCTGGAGATTCATGCCAGAGTGTTTCATTTAATATAAAAGGGCGACTCAGAATCATTGCTTTCAATTAAGAAAGGCTGAGAGAGCTCTGAGAACAGTGTTCTCTTCTTTCAGAGGTAGAGAGAAGGAGTGGTGATAGGACAGGGAGGGAGGAAGGAGAGATGAGGAAACATAAGCAGAAAAATGACTTATGCACCCAAAATGAAACTACTAATTTAACACACTATTTTTAATAAAGTTTGATTAAGATTACACAAATTATCCACCTCTCAGATATTGACCTTTATATTTATTTACATTTGTTTATTCTTTTGTTCTCCCCAGAAAGAAGGTTAACCATAATTTTTTTTTATTTTTTTTAAAGTTGTAGATTTACAATTTTTTGTGCTTTGGTTTCAATTATACAATGATCAGATACCCATCCCTCCACCAGTGCCCATTTTCCACCACCATGGATAATATCCCTTCCACCCCCATCCCCCCATCCCCCCTGTCTCTGTGGCAGGGCAATCCCCTGTGTTCTCTCTCTCCTTTTGGGTGTTGTGGTCTGCAAAAGAGGCATTGAGTGGCAAACATGTTCAGTCCATAGTCTACTTTCGACATGCATCTCCCCTCCTGGGAGGATCCTCCAAACATCCTTTATTTGGTGCTCCCTTCTCTATCTGAACAGCCCTTTCCTCTAGGATACCCGGCTGGCCTCTAAGTTATGGAGTAATCCTCCTGGTGCTGATCTCAGCTATTCTTGGGGATTAATCTCATACTTTGTTACTTTATATCCCCCAGATGAATGCAATCTTTCTATGTCTATCCCTCTCTTTCTGACTCATTTCGCTTAGCATGATACTTTCCATATTGTACCACTTGTATGTAAATTTCATGACTTCATCTTTTCTAAGAGCTACATAGTACTCCATTGTGTAGATGTACCAAAGTTTCTTTAACCAGTCATCTGTTCTTGGGCATTCAGGTTTCTTCCAGTTTCTGGCTATTGTAAAGAGTGCTGCAATGAACAAACAAGTGCAGATGTCACTTCGACTATACATTTTTGCCTCTCTGGGATATATTCCCAGGAGTGGTATTGCTGGGTCAAATGGGAGCTCAATTTCTAATTTTTTGAGAATCGTCCATACTGTTTTCCAGAAGGGCTGAACCAGTGGACATTCCCACCAACAGTGAAGGAGTGTCCCTTTCTCGCCACATCCACGCCAGCATCGGTTGCTTTTGTTCTTTTGAATGTGGGCCAGTCTCTGAGGTGTGAGATGGTATCTCATTGTGGTTTTGATCTGCATCTCCCTGATGATTAATGATGTAGAGCATTTTCTCATGTGCTTTTTTGCCATTCGGATTTCTTCTTGGTTAACCATAATTTTTTAATTCTCTTTTCTTCTCCTCTTTATTCTCATGCGTAGTTATCACATTTCAGTCAGAGGACTTGAATTTTTCTGTATCCCTCACTGGTGAGGTAAACTTACAATTTTACATGGTGCTCAAAACTCTGCCAGAAGTATTTGTCTAAACCCATTAGTTACATTGCTTTAGAAAAGTTTCTTACATTAGAACAAACATTCTAATCTGGCTATTGTATGTACGTGACAATCAGAAATTCACAAATTTAGAAGTCTACATTGTAAAAAGTGGATTAAAATCTTTTATGTTTGCTATTGATAATAATGGTGTTGATTATCAGATTTCTCCCTGACATTAAAAGTAGCCAAGAAATATTCTATTCCCTCAATGCATATCTTTATCTATTATAATACAATATTTTCAGAAATCTGAGAATTACCTAACATCATCAGTTTCTCCGCAAAACATTCATACTGCAACCAAAAGTAATTATCCTTCTATCAATGCCAGGTATCAGACAACAAACTAAACTAATAAGCAGAGTATCCTACTAGGTTTAATGACAAATACTTAGTCTTCCTGAGAAGATGATTCTAAACTGTTCTATAATGATTGAAGAAAAAAATATGTTGGTCCCTATAAGCAAGAACACAAATTATAAGAAGAAAAAAGCTTGAAGGAATTTGATATCTAAGTATTTACAAGAATTTGTAAGTGTATGAAAAATAATAAGTGTAGAAAACTATGCACATAATAAGTGTAGAAAACTATGCACGCTGATGGTTGTGTGTTCACAGGCTCTCTGGAGGACTCTATCTTACCTCCTGTGTTCAGTGTCCTAGAGCCGCTGTGTGTGGCCTGGATCGGAACAGCTGTTGGCCAAGGGTAGACGAAGGAAGAGACGAGGGCCAGGACGGTTGATCTTAGTGGCAGTTTATTACCAGGAAGTTTATCCCATAGAAGAAATTTATGTTATGGAGGGCCTAGGTTCTCTCAAGCACAAGTTCTCCTTGCTAGTCTCTCGGTAGTCCATCTTTTAGCCCTGCTCTCTCCTTCTCCAGCTCCCTTCTAGTCTGGGCTGACACTCCTCCCAGTCAGGTAGCCAAATCAACATAAGAAAGCCCTTCCTGACTGCTCAAGGGCAAGATACCTCTTAAGGTGTTTTTCTCTTTTCCTCAGTCCAATAAACTATCAACTATTCCTGAGGTTATGCAGGAAGGACAGAACAGTGTCATCCTACAAATAAGGTATAAAATAAATAGATAGATTGGTTTGGGGGTCATACCTCTCAGTGCTCAGGGATTACTTCTGGCCTTGTACTCAGGGATCACTCCTGGTGGAACTCTGGAGACCATAGGTGCCAGGGTTAGAACTGGGATATGCTACATGCACACAAGTGTGTTTTCCACTGTATTACGTCTTTAGTCAGCATACTATCTTACAAGTGTGTTTTCTACTATATTACCTCTTTAGTCAGCATACTATCTTACACTTCTTCATAATGTATTTTTTTTTACTTAAATTGGAAGGGTACCATCTTTTTAGCACTAAAGCACCTTAGAGCACTCCTGTATCTCAGGTCTGCCTGGTATCTTGGCTCAAATCTGAGAAGAAAGGCCTAGGTCTACTTACTGAGTAAGGCTTCCTCATCTTGTGTCATCTCTATTCTGAGTCTTCCCAGAGCTCCCCACTCTAACAAATCAACTTACAATATTCTTGGTTCACTTTTGTTTTCTACTTCACTCAGATTCAATTTAAAATCAACTGAAAATCAGAAGAAAAAGAGTAGACATGGAATGATCTCTCTAATATGTTGGACTTACATATACACAACAAGGTGGCAACAAAGGGTCAAAAGCAAGATAATGGGAAAACTGATCCACATAATTGAGTTGGAGGTGGGAGTTGGAAGGGAGGGGTCTTGGGTTCTTTGTGAGAGAGAAGCGAGTACATAGTGATGGGTGTGATGTTGGAATTATGTGCATGAGAAACAATTATTAACAGCATTTAAATATTAATTTAAAATTTTAAAAAAATAATCTGTAGCACAGCAGGTAGAGCATTTGCCTTGCATGCAGCCAACATGGCCGACCCGAGTTCAATTCCTCCGCCCCTCTCAGAGAGCCCGGCAAGCTACCGAGAGTATCTCGCCCGCAGGTCAGAGCCTGGCAAGCTACCCGTGATGTATTCGATATGCCAAACACAGTAACAACGAAGTCTCTAATGGAGATGTTACTGGGCCCGCTCAAGAAAATCGATGAACAACGGGAGGACCGTGGACCATGGAAAAAAATAATCTGAAAAGGGTGGGGAGGCCCGTGGAGCACGTCACCATGCTCCTGTTGGTGGTCGCCCTTGCCAAGAGCAAATCAAAAGTCATTCTGTTGAGGATGTTGAGCGAAGTTGGGACCGGTTACTCCTTCAACACAAAGAGAAGCAGGTTAAATGAGAAACTGACGCTATTGAATTATGATCCAATTGTGAGAAAAAAAAAGTTCTTTTTATGGAACAGAAAAAAAATACACTCCCTCTAAACACTGAATTGAGAACAAGTTTGATTTTTAAATGAGAAGAGCAAGGGCGGGATACTGATTCAGAAAATCTGCAGCCTGTGGAGAAAGAGAAATGGCATGGAATCAGGGGCCCCTGTGAGTCGAGGCCATTGCAGAGGCGAACAATGCCATGAGGGCAAGTTCTTCGTCTGAGGACACAGATCATTGCATCATGTTTATTTATCTTTCTGGGTATTTTTACAGCCCTTAATAAAAAATATTAAAATTTAAAAAAATAAATAACGTAATCTAAATACAGTAAGCCAGATTCCTTTCCTGTGTAAGCAAACAGTTAATACTGACAATGTTCTAAACGTGTTCATCTTGCATGTCTAATGGAGCCACTCTGCCCATGCTCATTTTCCATATGACCTTTTACAAGTAGCTAAGAAAGACATTCATTGTTTCCTTGCATTTAGTAAGATTAAAAACACGGTGCCCACAACTGAAAAGGCAGTCAAAAAAGAAATGCCTAGAGCCACAGGCACAGCCTTTTCTCCCAGGAAAAGCCAAGCATCCCATCAGTCACAAGATAGTGGTTGACTTAAAGGATAGTATCTATGAGATAGATATGTAATGAATTGGATAGTTCCAAATTATAACTTGAATAATTTGTTAGCCTCCATTCATAAACATGCTTTAATACATTATTCAAATGATGTAATTATTCAAATTTATTCAAACAATATGTAATTAACAAATAAAATAATTCTTTCAATACATCCTTTTAATAAAACTTTTCCTTTGGGATGGACATCAATTTATCACATGTCATTGCATAAATCATGCATGCATGCATACCAAAACACAGACATATAAAATATGCATGTGCATAATATATATGCATACAATTTTACATTACATGGATTATGTATGAGATATGTGATATCTATATCTTTCTAATTGATAGGAGAAAAGCTCAGATATATAGTCCTGACCTGATTTTTCACATAAATTAATGGTGGTAGTTCATTTCTAAAGATTATTCTAAACTATCCTATTCCTCCTTTATATACGCTGCTCTTCTTATCAGCTGATTGAATATGACCCTGGGAGATGACTGAGTGGAACAGGCACTCATGCCACCTAGCAGGCACAAGACTTTAAATTTAATATCCAGAACCACTCCCCACCCCCCTTGCCTAGTATGATCCCAGCAGCAATGCTGTTAAGGATCCCTGGCACCCAACAAAGTGTCTGATCTCTGTCACACCACAGTGATGCATGTGCAAGCACCCAACTAAAATATCTGACCCCAGATAACATTGGAACTGTGTGTGTGTGTGTGCACAACAACAAAAGAGAGAGGGGAGGAATGAGAGAGAGAGAGAAAGAAAGAGAGAGAGAGAGCAGGTAGGCCACCTAATCAAGTGTGTGTAACTCCTGAATAGGCAACAATGAGGACAGAAGGAAAGGGAAAAGAAAAAAGAAAAAGAAATAAATTTTAAGTTAAAAATAAAAGTGATGGACTATATCCCCCCTCTCCTTGAATCTTGGCTGACCCTCTTGCTGCTTTGATCAATAAAATGTGGAAGAATGTTTTGGAACTTGTGAACCTACGCATTAAGAAGGTCTGGCAGCTTCTGCTTCCTGTCCATGAGTTGTCATGGTAGAAGTTCAGGACACCCTGCTGCAGAAAGTTTCATGGGGACAAGCTCTGAAAGCTGAGCCACCACATGGTGTGGCGGTGGGGAGCTGGGGGGTGTATGACAATCTGAGACCTACAACATCCACATCCACCCACACTTTGGCTCTCATCATCTTGTGAAATGACATAAGAAATGCCAAACAAAAACAGAATCAACCAGTAAAGCATTGTTTCACAATGTGGGCGAAAAAGTCCCTCATAAATGAAGGCTGAGATGATTCAGGGAAGTGGCAATAACCTCAGGAGCAATTTGGGGATGCACTCTATATGTTCACATAAAGAAAGTAGATTTCCAGGGTAATGTTTTTTAAAGAGTACAATAGGCCAATTAATTTGGGGACATCAACAGAAGAGGAACGTAATGTATAATATTAAAATTACCGTAGTTTTATCCATTTTCTTAGTGGTGTTGATTTGCTTTGGGGACATACTATGCAGTACACAAGGACAGTTTCTGGCTCTGTGTTCAGCAGTAACCTCTGGCAGTGCTTGACAGATCATATGTGGTGCCAGGATCATGTGAACCAGAGTCAGACACACGTAAGGAACACATCTCTCTTCAACCCCTGTAATAGTTGTAGTTTTAAACCACAAGTCTTGTGGCTTGTTATGCAATAACCAATAAAAAAAGTGTATTCTTTCAAGTAGCATTTTTGAGCAAAGAAAAAAAAATGAACATCTTGACATATTTAATAGGATACAATTTAAAAAGATAAGTGTTTGTTGTTTGAGGGTATTTTTGTTTGTTTGAATGAACTCTCATTCAATAGCATTTGAATGTGCTAAGTAGAAGCATCTAAATTAAAATGCAAAATAAAATGCAGACACTGTCCAATAAGAAGGAAAGCATTTGGCATAGTATGTTTAGAACTTTAGCAACTGCCAAAAATATTTTGAAGACATTCTTATATGCTTGGTTAAAGTCTTCCACACCTGAAAAGTGGCCAGTATTTTCAGAGACATTCTTGGGTCAGGACATTAGCTCGATGGGCTGGAGCACATGCTTTGCATGCAGGAGGCCTGGGGTTGATCCCTAGCATAATTGATTCCTTGAGCGTCACTGAGAGCAATTCCTGAGCACAGAACCAGAAGTGGCCCCAGCATTGATGTGTATAGTTCTAAAGCGCCCTACTTCCCTACTTTTTCTAAAACTATACATTAAAGAAAATTTAAGACATATTCAAACTTAGGGAACTAACTAGACCTAATTAGCCAGTATTCAAACAACTATCAACTCATAGCTATCTATGTCTGTTTCATCTCTATGCCAAGCCACTATCCTTTTCTCTATTATTTGAAGCACATCCAAGAAAACATATTACTTTACCTATAAAAACTTTTTCCAGGTTCCTGTTGATTTTACCTATAAATAGTTCTAATACCTACTTTTTAATTTTTTTATTAAAATAATGTTTTGGTTTTGAGCCATATCCAGCTGTAATTAGGGTTTACTCCTGGCTCTGTACCAGAGATCACTCCTGGCAATGCTGACAGTGAGGTACCATATGAGGTACCAAATGCGGGGCTGCTAGGTGAAAGGCAAATATCTTACTCTGTGAGCTATTTCTCTGGGCCAGTATTCATTTTTAAAAAGAAAATCATAATAAAATAACATTTTTCTTTAAAAAGTTATTCAAAAGCTTTGTTTCCATGTTATATTGGTAAAATTATGCACATGATAGATCACTTGGTAATTTTTTTAACTGAATCACAATGAGATACAAATATAAAACTTTCACGTTTGAGTTTCAGTCATACAATGATTAAACACCCATCCCTCCACCAGTGCACATTTTTCACCACCAATGTCCACAGTATACCCCTGCCCTTTCCAACCCTCCCCTGCCTCTATGGCAGACAAATTCCCCCATACTCTCTCTCTATTTGGAGGCAGTATGGTTTGCAATATAGAAACTGAGAGGCTAACACAGCCTTTATCCTCTTTCATCACACATTTCCCATTCTGAATGATTCCTCCAACCATCACTGGCTTAGTGATTAATCCCTTCTCTATTCCAGCTGCCTTCTCTCCCAGCTCATGAGGCAGGTTTCCAACTATGGAACAATATTCCTGGTCCTTGTGTCTACTGTCCTTCAGTGTAGTCTCATATTATGTTATTTTATATTCCACAAATAAGTGCAGTCCTTCTATGTCTGTCCCTCTCTTTCTGACTCATTTCACTAATAAGCATGATAATCTCCATGACCATCCACTTATAAGCAAATTTCATGAGTTCGTTTTTCCTAACAGATGCATAATATCCCATTGTATATATGTACCATTGTTTCTTTAACCAGTCGTCTGTTCTTGGGCACTTGGGTTGCTTCCATATTCTGGCTATTGTGAACAGTGCTGCAATGAACATACAGGTGCAGACGTCATTACTACTGTGCTTTTTGCACCCTCAGAATATATCCCCAGAAGTGGTATTGCAGGATCATATGGAAGCTAAATTTCTAGTGTTTGAAGGAATGCCAATAATTTTTTCCAAAAAGTCTGGACCACTGGGCATTCCCACCAACAGTGAAAGAGTGTCCCTTTTTCCCCACATCCACACCAGCACTGGTTGCTTTTGTCCTTTTGAATGTGTGCCAGTCTCTGTGGTGTGAGGTGATATCTCATTTTTGTTTAGATTTGCATCTCCCTGATGATTAGCGATGTGGAATGTTTTTTCATGGGCCTTTTGACCATTTGTGTCTCTTTTGTGAGGAAGTTTCTGTTCATTTCTTCTTCTCATATTTTGATGGGGTTAGAGGATTTTTTTTCTTGTACAATTCTACTAATGCTTTGTATATCCTGGATATTAGTCACTGTTTCTTTTGAGGTGACGAAACTTCTTAGTTTAATGTAGTCCCATTTGTTTATGTTTGTTTCCCCTTCCTTGGTCAGTGGTGTTTCATCCTTAGAGATGCCTTTAGCTTCTATGTCACGGAGGGTTCAGCCTACATTTTCCTTCATGTACCTTATGGACTCATATCTGATACCGAGGTCTTTATTCCATTTTGATCTGACTGTGGTGCCTGGCACTAAACAGAGGTCAAAGTGTCAGAGTTCATTTTTTTTTTTTTTTGCAGCTAGCTGTCCAGTTTTTCCAGCACCACTTGTTGAAGAGGGACAATGACAATACTTAAAAAGAATTAACAATGCCTTCAACCATCTTTTTCCTCAGGTTTGCTCTGACTATCCAAGGTGATGGTGGTAGTGTGAATGTGTGTGTGTGTGTGTGAGTGCGTGTGTTGTGTGTAGATGGGGGGAGGTACTGTGATTTCATACAAATTATAGTAGTATTTGTTCTATGCCTTGAAAACTATTATTAGAATTCTGATGGGGATTGCTTTGAATCAATGTAATGCTTGTATTGGGGGCCAGAGCAATAGTATAGCAGGTAGGGTGTGTGCCCTGCACATGACCGGCCTGGGTTCAATCCCCGGCATCCCATATGGTTCCCCAAGCACCACCAAGGAGTGATTCCTGAGTGCAGAGCCAGGAGTAACTTCTGAGCATCACTGGGTGTAACCCAAAAAGCCAAAAATGAAAAAAGAAAAAAGAAAAGAAAAATATATATAATGCTAGTGTAAGAGGCATTTAATGATATTAAATCTTCTAACCCAACAGTGTGAATTAGTTTTTAATTTCCTTTGTCTTGTAATTCTTTTCATAGTAGCTGACAGTTTTCAATGTCTGAGTCGTTTACTTCAGTTATTAATTTTATTCTTACAAGCTAACTTTTTGTGAACTTGCAAATGATATGGGATTTTTTTTTGTTTCTTTCTTTTGTAGTTTGTTGTTTGCATGTAAAACTGTAACTGATTTTTTATGTTGACCTTATAGCCTTTCTTTTTACTGACTCAGTTTATTGTTTCTAAAAATTATTGATGAGTTTTTGGGGTTTTCTATGTATGTATGTGATCATGTCAACAACAAAGTCTCCAATGGAGACGTTACTGGGCCCGCTCGAGCAAATCAATGAACAGCGGGAGGACAGTGACAGTGACAGTGACAGTGGCAGTGACAGTTATTATGTCATATACAAATGGTGAAAGCTTAACTTATTTTTCAAATTTGGACCCCTTTTATGCCGTGTTTATTGCCTAATAGTTAGTACTTCCATTACTATTTTGAAAAATAGCTATAAGATTTCATAACTTTGTCCTATGCCTGAACTTAGAGGAGAAAAAGCATTCCATTTTTTGCTGTTGAGTATGTTAGCTGTAGGTTTGTCATATATGTGTTTGCTATATTAAGATATATTCCTTGTATTACCATTTGAAATATTTTTATTGTAAATGGATGCAGAACTTGTCAAAAGCTTTCTCTGAAGCTATTGTTATGTTTATACGATTTTTCTCTTCTCCTATGAGAAAAATATGTAACTATGATGTATTACATTAATTGAATTAATATATTCAATCACCCTAGAATCCCTAGAATAAATCGCACTGTTCTGTGATATACAATTCTTTTAATGTACTATTAAATTAAGTTCAATATGATTTTGTAGAGGAATTTTGCATCTAATTTTATCAAGAATATTAGTCTATAGTTTGTTTTTCTGATGTTTTTGGTTTGGTTTCCAGGTAATGTTGGCCTCATAGAAATTGTCAGCATTTCTTTTTCTTTAAAATTCTTGGAAAAGCTTGAGAAGCGTGCATAAGGTTATATTGGCAGACTTGGTAGAACTTACTAGAAAACCCATCTGTACTTGGGCTTTTGGTTTTAGGGAAGATTTGTATTGCTGTTTTAATTTCCTTGTTTGTAACTGGTCTCTTCAAGTTTTCCATTTGCTCCTGATTCACTCTGAAAGGTTTCTTATTTCAAATAACTAGATATATATTGATTTAATTAATTAAAAAAAACTAGAAAATGAGCCACATATGACACAGCAATTCCATTTCTTGGCATCTAAGCCACGGACCGAAAAAATCTATTGAGAAAACACATTTTCACTCCTATATTCATTGTATTGTTATTCCCAATACCAAAATCTGGAAACAACCCAAGTATTCAAGAACAGAAGATGGGATAAATGAAACTACAGTGCACACACACAATGAAGAACTAAGGTATAAGAGGAAATGAACCAATTTTCTGCATGTGGATGGATCTGAAGACTATCATGCTGAGTGGAGTTAGTCAGAAGAAGATGGATAGGTGAAGAATCACTGTGATCATAAGTGGTATATCAAGGAACACACTAAAGAAATAACAAATACCCAAAGGCACCATTTGTGAGTGTATGCTAACATGAAGCTCAGATCCACATTTCTAATGACAGCAGCACAGGTTTAGCCAGCATAAATGTTCTGGGGAGTTTGGGGCTTGTAAAAGAACCATCTGGGCTTTTTTTCACTTTTCCTGAGTCACTTTATCATTTGACATCCCGTTACTCATCGATTTGCTCGATCAGGCACCAGTAACATCTCCATTCATCCCTATTGCTTTCTAGTGTAGCCCAATGGCATCTCCTCACCCCAGGAACACAAAGAGTCTCAAACCGATCATTCAGGGTCTTGACGAAGAAGTCTGACTATCTCAGAGGTGGGAGGCCATGCTATCTTTTGACATCCTGTGGAATCCAGTCAATAATGGCTGTAGTCCAGCGGTCATCTCCAAATCGCATTACATGTCCAGCCCATCTGATTTTCGATCAGATGGCAAATGAGACAGCATCCTAGATTCTTGATCATAGGTTGGAACTCTGGATTCTTTCTCTCACTTGAGTGAAGCGTGATACTCCAAGCATAGCTCTTTTGATTCCTCTTTGGGAGACCCAAATAACATTCTCATTCTGTTTTCTCATTCTGAGGCGTATGTTAATGCAGTGGAATCGAAGAGATGTGCCCAGACCAGAGGTTCTTTGTCCTCTTAGCTATTACTTCGATGCTTTTGAAGGCGTTCCAAGCTGCTCTCTTCCTCCTGCATAACTCAGGTGCCAGGTCATTCATCATGTTGAGTTCTCGACCTAGGTACACATAACTGTTGCATTCGAAGATGGTCGTTCCATTAAGAGCGAATGGAACATCAGGAATGAGACCGTTTCTCATAAACATTGTCTTCGTGGGATTCAGCTGCAGTCCGACCTTTCCACACTCATGATTGAAGTCGACCAGCATTTGTGCCACTTGGCTAATGTTTGATGTTATTAGAACGATGTCTTCAGCGAAGCAGAGGTGGTGTAGTTGACAACTGTCTATCTTCTTTCCCATTCCTTTCTATTTCAGTCATCGCATGACATTCTCAAGGGTGGCACTGAAGAGTTCGGTGAAATGGTATCACCCTGCCGAACCCCTCTCTTGACATGGATGATCCCTTCCTTGTAGAATGGTGAGATCCAGGTAGTGAATCTGTCATACAGCTCATGGAGAGTCCTGATGTATTGAGTTTGAACACCCTGTTTGGCTAGGGCTTCAATGACCACTTCAGTCTCAACAGAATTAAAGGCCGTCTTTAAATCAATGAACGTTAGACAGAGAAGCATCTTGAACTCCCAAGAAATCTCAAAGAGCTTGGTTATCATGTGGATATGGTCGATCGTGCTAAATTCTTTTTGGAACCCGGCTTGCTCCCATGGTTGTCCTTCATCTAGTGCTCTGCCAATCCAATTCAGGATGACTGAAGTGAACAGCTTGTAGATGACAGACAACAGGCAGATCAGGCTATAGTTGCCAATGTCGTGGATGTCTCCCTTCGTGTACAGTAGTACAGTCCTGCTGGTTTTCTACTGGGATGGAATCTTGGATTCATATAGGTAGTGTGTGAAGAGACGAGCCAGTCTATTGATGAGAACTGACGGCAGGTTCTTCAGGTGTTCAGGTCTGACCTTGTCTGGGCCGGGTGCTGTTCACTTCTTTACTGAAGAAAAGGTGTGTCGGATTTTGGAGGTGAGAATGTTGGGAATGACATATCCATCCTGCAGAATTTGGTATGTGGTCATGTGGACGTGGCTATTGAAGAGATCCAAGTAGAAGTCATGGATAATCTTCGCCCTTCTAGCAGATGTTATAGATCCATCAGGATGTCGGAGGGCAGTCATTTGGTCTTGTAGTTGGCAAAGGACAGGCAGGCATTGGGAATGCTTTTCCCAGCTTCTTCTCTATCTGCCAGCACTGCTGCTCTTCTCTCTTTGAGTTCTTCTTTGATCGCTTCTCTGCACTGCTTTGCGAGCTTGGACATTAGATTCTGATTGCCTGAGGATCACACCAAGCCATGTTGGCAAATGAGCTCAAGAGTTTCCAAAGACAGGTGTCTTTTTGTGGCTCTCTCTCTCTCTCGCAGCGTTCCTCGCACAATCATGGAGTTGCTGAACCAGTTGATCATACTCTTCATCAATGTTGTCAATGACGGTGTCTTCCCATGTTGCTGCAATGGTGCCAAAGAGCTCCCAGTTGGTGGTCGTTTTGGGAGTTCTCTGCTTAAACATTGCAGCCCTTTCTCCCCGCTCTGTAAAGTAGAATTTTGCATGAAGGAGACAGTGGTCTGATTCCATTTGAAATTTTGGGACAACAGCAACATTGGTCAGGCAAAACCGTGGATTGAATATGATGTGATCAATTTCGTTGTGGAACCATCCACCGGGAGACTCCCATGTTCAACATCATCAGACAAATTCAAAGTGAAAAGTACCTTGTAGGATAACATTGTTTTGTCCTTTCTCCTTTGCCACAAGGAGCTTAGGTTTATCAGGTTACACCCATCACAGTGCTCCTGAGTCACTCCCATTCCTTTTATTTATCTGTAACTACTTCTCTATGCTCTCCTCCCCAACGAGTTAATCAGCTTTTCCCCTAATCAGAATCTGTTAGTTTGTAAGGTCAGATCGTTCCAGGACACTGAAATTGTATTGTAAGTTAATATTGCCTTTCTCCTCTCCTTATGTCTTTTGAATAGTTTACTTTAAAGCAATGCTCTTTTTGTATAGATACAGGAAGGCCATTAATATTGTGCTTTGTAACTTAGGATTTAATTGGCTATGTATATTATTCACAACCAGACATCTGCTTTCTCAACTTAAGCCTCAGTTGCCCTTAGGTCCTAGCACCCCAAAAGCAGGGTCCTGACGAGGGACTGAATAAATCCAGGGCAAGCAGTGAGCTACTCTGGCATCGAAATGGGTCAGGCCAAAGTGCCACAATTCTTAACTATAAGTTAAGAGCTTGATCATAGACAAATGTTGTCATGATCCAAAAGACTAGGACCCTGCTAGGGATAGAAAAGACTATCTGGCCTGAGCACTGTAGTCTGAGATTGAAATGACCCTAGGAGAGCAATTCTATAAGTTTAAGGTATTTCTTACTGTATCCATACAAAATGATTTATATTATGTATGTTTATATGTTTGTTGGACAAGGATAGGAGAAATACACCCATGGGATTCCGTTCTAGGGTGGGTCGTCCTGCTAATAGAGTATCTGTCCAAGAGGCTGTTTTCCCGAGGGAAAGAACTTTACCCCTATTGATTGTGACCACACCTGTTAATAAGTCCCAAACCCTCATGCTTTGGGATTTAACTAGACTGTAAGAGTGGGCCGGGAAATCAGAATCAAGACTCCAGAGAAGGAGGAGAAAGGGGATCAGGATCCAGACTCCAGAAGGAGAAGGAAAAATGGGATCCAGATTCCAGAGCCAGAAGGAGAATGAAGGGGGTTGGAGAAGGAGAATGAAGTAGCATGGGGGAGGCAGAGGAGAGAGACAGGAATGAGTAGAGAGAGGATTGGAATAAACTGCAACTGAGACCAATCAGCCTGGCCCTCATTTCCTTCCTTTGCCTGCCCATCGCCATCGACCTCCCCGGGGTGGGGGAACCGGCGTGAGACTACTGAACTCGGGCTGTGGGAGAGATAGACTGCTGCCACTGCTGCTGTCTTTTTTGAGTTTACACAGTACCTTATTAGGTCATCTTACCCATAACCTTATGTGCATAATAGCATGTCCTTATGTGCATATAACTTTGTATTTTGCCTGAGTTTACATGACTCCAGCATCAGCAATTCTACTTCACCCTTTCAGTGCCCTGTTTCATACTTAATATACCTCAGTACACAAATTTTCTGAGAAATATTGGCATTTGTCCATTTCTCAGGGCCGGAGCCATAGCACAGCATTAGGGCGTTTGCCTAGTGTGCGGCCGGCCTGGCCGAGCTGGGTTTGATTCTTCCACCCCTCTCAGAGAGCCCGGTAAGCTACCAAGAGTATCTCACCCACACGGCAAAGCGACTTTGTGTCCTAGTCTCCTGATCATCTTTACTATGATTTATACATTGTCAATGTCCTTATATAGACAATAAATGCAGCTAATTAGTAAAGAACCTTTTCTATGGGACAGAATCTTCAAACTATTTAATAAAAATTTAATTTTATTAAATGTATTCACAATAACTGTAATCTTCCCCCAAATCCAAATAGGTTTCTAGATAGAATTATTTTTCCCCATTTCATGGATATTAAGATTGAGATCCAGGAGGATTAAGGCTGCACAGCTAATAAGTGGAAGTCTAGACTTGGTGTCCAGCAGCCCAGCTCCAAGAATTATGTTGTAAACCAACCACTCCTCTCCACTAAATTAAGAGGGCTGTTTGGCTCGTCTTGATACCACACGTGTAGTCTCATCATAAATAAATGACTGTGCTTACTCCTGTTGGAGCAAATAAAAAGATTACCATCCACTTTATTCTCTCATCTAATAACTAAAAGACTGATATTGTCAACTGAATCCTCTTAATCCATAGCATAAATTTAAACTCTTCAGAACATAATTTTCAGTCTGTCTTAAAAATATTATTTTAATAATATAATACCAAAACAATTATATTTCCATTTTATCCCAACAAAACCACCAAAAATGTGAGATTCAAACGTCAACAACCAAACTTTATAATGTTCCCATCCAGTTGGCAGCCTGGGTTGGAGGGAACTCCGGGACACTGGTGGAAGTTGGTTGACACTGGTAGCGGGATTGGTGATGGAACACTATATGTCTAAAACTCAACTGTAAATAATTTTTAAAATCAAGGTGCTTTAATAGAAAAAAGATTTAATTTTAAAGAAAAGAACTACCTGACAGACCACTCTCATTATTTCCCCAAAGCCTGTCAAGGTAGAAAAGTTCCTCTATTTTCTCATTATTTTTAAGAATGCACAAATTGACTTTATTCCAAGTCATAGTTCTCTTTATATCCTACCCCAAATTTTCCATATTAATAATAATAATAGCATCAAATCAAACTTTCAATGTTCCAGGCACTCCTCCAACTGTTTTACAGGAATTGTAAACTCTATGACTCTATAAGATAGACATTATTATAACAATATACATTCTCTATATATATGTATATATATATATGAAAACTGTGACACAGAGATTAAGAAATTTTCCAAAAGTTATATGTCTGGTCATAGGGAGACCACTACCCTCTGTATTAATACTTAGGGATACAAAGAGTTCCCACCAACTCTTTACTTTTTGTAACAAAAATGGTTGTACACACCTTTATTGCTCCATATGCTTTTCTACATTTCCCAGAACCTTGAAGTTAGGCAGAGCCATATGTCTAGATAAAACAGTAGAATATAAGAAATAACAATGGGTGAAAATTATGCGCCTATGCATCTATGTACTTGAGTTGATGGATGGAGCCTAAATGATGGAACCTCTGTCTGTAAAGGAATTGCTTTCAAGTGAGGCCTGATGTGCACTGAAATTTATATGATAATAAATGAATATTACTGTATGAAATAAAATCATTCATTTATATTCATTATTAAAAAATGTATTACTGAATGTAGACACTTATCTGCTTGAGCAAATCTACATTCTACCTCAATACATTCTACATAAGTATAGTAGTTATATTACTACATAACTATAACATAGCATACTAACATAACATTATTCTAGCATATTGATATTCCTCTTCTTCCTCTTTCTTCATTGGTCAAAATTCTATATCAGAATTTTGGTTACCAGAATCCATTATATTGGGAAAGAAGAGATTTAAAGAATTTTTAGTCCTACCAACAATCAATAGGACCATTGACTGAAAATATAATAGATCTTTTAAAATGTTGATCCCATATATGGATAATAGTATATGGGATATACTGCAGGGATAAATAATCTCCAACTCCTGTTAATATTCATTGTTATTAATATTCATAAGATTTATACAAATTCATAAAAACCTCCAATAAGTTAACATTTCATGTTCAAAGCCTCAGTATCTTTTTATTTAACAATCATGATTTAAGCACAAATGGGCATCTATTTGAAAGTAGAAAGAAGAGTCAAGGAAGAGAAGAGCATGAATTAGAGTATTTTGATTAACTGGATTGCAGTAAATGAAAAGTGCTACTGAGTCCAGTGAAGAGGTGTAGCATTCAGGATAGGAAATTTGGAGCCTTTCCATAAGCCATGAAGCTAGATCACTGACTGGTTTTAAGTTGAAGAGTAGAAGAGTTGAGTTTTTTTTATAAAAGGAAGATTTTTTTTAAAAAAAACCCTGATCTGACAGCTAGTGATAAAAATTAATTGAGCAAGGAGACAAGAGACTGAGAGCCTAGAGGAGAAGTTTATTACTAGTCTGAAGTTGAGGGTAAGGGAACAGTAAAAGGAGGAAAGGCTTGGAAAGTTATTACAAAACAGAAAATTGATATGGGTTTTGGTGCACAATCAGAGGGGGGCAAGGAAGGAGCAAATATCCCTTTAATATTCGAACCTGGGAGACAGACAGAATGGTGTTTCCATAAATACACAAAGAATCAGAGAAAGAAGTTGGAGAGAAAACCTATATATTTAGCTTCATATCCTATTGAATCATCTGATGTATATTTAAACATTGAATTTCAGTAAAAAATTGCTTTTGAGATATACACATTGTGTGCTCAGAAGTTATTTATGTTGTTTTTCTCTATTACTGGAATTAATTCTCTCCTCTGCTCTGACAAGCTCTTTGATTAATCAGATCCTATGACAACCCCTCATAGTGCTAACATGAACCACCCCACATCCCTTCCCTCTTCAGAACTTGCAAAAGTTCAAATCTCAAAGAACTTAGTAAACCTCCTACTTAACCATGCATGCATCCAGATGGCAGTACCCAAAAAGAAAGACAAGTGTGTGCATTCTTTTCTGCCTTAAACTCAAGTTGTGGTATGACTTTGTGCATATATGCATAGAGATGGAACTGTTGCTATGATGGGTGGAGAAGTGGCTATTATTTATGCTTATACTTTTACCTTTATACCCTTTATGATAAATTCCCAATATTTCACAACTATTAAAATTTTAACACTTTTTATTGATATTGAAGCTTATATAATTTGTCTCAAAATACAAGAGACTGATGAAAAATGGATCATCTATTCCTTTGTGGCCAAGATGCCACTATTTGACCTGAATACTCTGATAATTGATGATGAGGAATTGTCTTCAAAGAATGGATGTAATATATAGCAAGATGAACATACAGAGAATTTTCCTTGAAACCTCCCCAATACCAGGGATAAAGTTTCTATATCCCATACCCATATGCCCAGTCCCTTTCCTCTGTGATCTTTTAAAAGTTTGAATTACCCAAAGGATTATCTAAAGAATATCTCATTCAATCTGAAACCTTAAGTAGATATATTCATCTTGACTCCGTTAGGCTACAAAAATAAAATGCAAAAGTGATATAGGCAATTTGAATAATTATGAGAAGCAGAGTTACTTTGAAATACAATGCCAATTTTTTTCTTTTTTTAAATTTTTATACAGTGAGACACCATGAGGTACACCATGACTTACAAATTTTTGTGCTTGGGTTTCAATTATCAGACGAGATCGGGTGCATTCAGGGTGGCTGGAGCGATAGCACAGCAGTAGGGCGTTTGCCTTGCACGCAGCCAACATGGCCGACCCAAGTTCGATTCCTCCGCCCCTCTCGGAGAGCCGGGCAAGCTACCTCGTGATGTATTCGATATGCCAAACACAGTAACAACAAAGTCTCCAATGGAGACGTTACTGGGCCCGCTCAAGCAAATCGATGAACAACGGGAGGACAGTGACAGTGACAGTGGGTTTCAATTATACAATGATCAAATACCCACCCCTCCACCAGTGCCCATTTCCCACCACCACGAATCCCTCCCACCCCCATCCCCCCATTCCACCCTACCTCTGTGGCAGGGCATTCCCTTTTGTTTTCTCTCTCCTCTCGGGTGTTGTGGTTTGCAAAAGAGGCAATGGAAAGATTGCATTCATCTGGGGGACATAAAGTAACAAAATAGGAGACTCACACCCAAGAATGGCCGAGATTAGTACCAAGAATTTTACTCCATGGCTTGGAGGCCAGCCACACATGCTAGGGGAAAAGGGAGCTCAGATAGAGAAGGGAGCACCAAATAAAGGGTGTTGGGAAGATCCTCCCAGGATGGGAGAAGCATGCTGAAAGTAGACTATAGACCAAACATGATTGCCACCCATTGCCTCTTTTACAATGCCAATTTTTCCCTGAAACAAAACTCATATTCACCACTTCTTCCCTCTTCCATATAAAAATCAGGCAGAACGCATTTCTAAATTCCCTCAGAAGGGTTAAGGGATGATGGAGAAAATATAACCTGGTATTCCAAATAACTATTTACAACTGAAATGCAGTGCTTGTTATTTAGATTTCTTGGTCCTTTCCTCTGCCCTCTTTTCCCCAATCCAAAGGCATTTTTAATGAAGAGAAATAAATTCCCATCTTAATTTAATCATACAACTAGCATAAAAATGAACCCAATGAATAAAATTGTCAAAAGGGGTAAATGATAGGATTCCCTCTTAGCCAAGTTTTCTGTCTAAAATTAGACTGCCTTTCAGGATTTACTGCCGTTATTAAGTGAACGTCCTTTTGACCATAAAGCAGTGCTTTTTTGGATGTAGAGCACTCCGAAGTGTAAGCTAAAGTGCTCGGTGATGTATGACTTTGACAGACTCCAGAGACTTTCCCGTTTTAATGCTAGAGTCTGTTCTTTGTTCACAAGATGAAGACGCTACAGTGGGATGCACAGTTCAAGACCAGCTCTTGGAGAAGGATGAGTGTGAGGACTCAGAGTACCTTGTTTCTGCCATGCTAACATGATGAATTACAGTGTATTAAGAAAGTGTTGACACATGTGGGAATAAGCTCTTGACAGGCTTGCCAGTAATTAAGGCACATTGTATGTAAAGTCACTACAAAACATTGCAGTCTGGTTCTTTGTTCAGTGTCTTCTGCCAAGTAGTGTTATTCATAAGCTTGATGGAAAATACTTGCATCTACAAAATCTTTGTGGTCACTGAATGATGGGAGCAAGAAGGAAGAGAGATTGGGTTTTATAAAAGCTTTAAATATTTCTGCAGCTAGATAGGTACAGTAATGATTTCCCTATTGTCCCATGTGGCTGTAGATTTTCAAAATAAATCACCTCAAATGGACAAGGACATAAGAGGACTTAGTTTGGAAAAGACAGAAAAGTTACTGCTCACTGTACTTTTTCAGATCATTTATCCTTACTGCCCTCACCTTTAAGCTTCAATGGAAAAAGCAAAAGTGGCAGAACAGGGCAATGTTTAAAGTCACATTCCTTAAACCCACATGGCTCCTCATCTTTTGCTACTGCCAAGAAACTGGGATCCCTTTTTATGATAATCACAAAGTGGATCTAGAGTTGACAATCCCAAGTCTAAACAGGATTCAAGCTGAGTTGACACTCTTTGTCCCTTCACATTTGATTTCCAAACATCTGCACAAGCTTATTCCCCAGTCTATCAGAGGACCCAGCTCCCTGCCAGGTGGCATAAGGAAAGACATCTCTTCTGCTGACCAACAAGATTTAAGACATTAGTGACTTGCAAGGTCCCTATTGTGTGTAGTTTGGCATTTCAAATCTTATTTTCTAAAAAAAAATAAAAGAAAAGGTTTATTGAACGATAAAAAATAGAATTGACATCCAGGCTAGGTGTAATGAAAATTCCTGGAACTGTACTTCATTAGAAACCAAACTAAACCTCTCATTCCCTAAGAGTGGTCTAACTTCAGAGCTCATGTAAACAAGAGCCTGCCTTGTCCTGAATAATTTTCACTAGAGAGTTATTATCCTAAATTTCGTCTCAGTGAAGTCATATATTAAGACTAGGCACCTGGCAAGCACAAAGGGGAAAAAGATGCAAGCTCTGCTCCAGAAATCAAAGAATCAAAAACCAGATTGAAGCTAGGTGATGGACATTCATGTGCCTCAGTTTGTCCAATCAGAGGGATTTCCTTGCCTCCTGAAATGAGCCAACACACACACACACACACACACACACACACACACACACACACACAATGAGTCTCACACAAGGGTCTGAACCTGGTTTCTTCTTAGAATCTCCTGGGAGTTATTAAACCTTATAGCAGAGCTGAGAGATGGTTTTAAAGTTTCTTAGATGATTCTAAAGTACAGCCCAAGTCGAAGGCTTTCCACTTAGGGCAATCATTTCCGACTAGTAACACCAGTGACAGTGTTACCCCAAACAAACCTCTCTGACGCAAGATGTATATTTGTCACAGACTTAGCACACTATGTTCAGGTGGTCTTTTACTCATTATTTCCACAATATATCCAATTTATTTTTTGCAAGAAATATGATGCAGCAATTTTACATTATAAATTTATAAAGACAAAATTATATATATATATATATATATACATATATATATATTCCATGCTTGGGCTGGATAGTGCTCAGAAGTGGAACAACTCAGGTCTCACATATGTAAGATGTTAAAATAAAAAATGAAACTCATTTTTTCCCTATGATAGATATAGAGAATTTGCAAGTTAAAATGTAAAGTAAAACTACAAAACCCAAATCTGATCAGGTAGACTTAAATGCCCCTAATATTTTGAGCTGTTAGAGATATTTTTTACAATTAATAGAACAAAAATTCATGATTAAAATATTGGAATAACACATAGTTCAACAAAAACTGCTCACTATATCAAAGGAATTATTTGTTCTTTGATATCCTGAAAGCATTTACCCACAGACACCAGTTCTAAAGTCTACTTCTGGATATAAATTCATAAAATTTTGTAATGTTTTAATATTTTTCTATATTTTTCCCTTTAGAATATTGATAATAATTGTCCAATAAAAGGCTTTCTGACAGAGAATTCGATGCAATTAATTTCCTTATATTTTTGCTATGTCATTCTCAATGCGAGTGAAGCAGATAGCACTGTGAAAGAAGATATCAGTTCATTGAGGGCCATTTTTAGAGCATCTACTCCAACACTATGATAACGTCCCCACCTTTTGCCACTCCTTTGGTTGAGAATCACTCAAGTGAAATGAGTCAGTGAGAAGTGAATAATATATATATATATATTATAACCTGAAAGAGCCTTGAATATGGCACTTTAAAAAAAAAATCTCAGGGCTAGGACGAACAAGACGTTACTGGGGCCTGCTCGAGGCAATCGACGAACAACAGGATGGTCGTGATCGTGATATATATATGGGCTGGAGTGATAGCAAAGCGGATAGGGCTTTTGCCTTACAAGCGGCCAACATGGTCAACCCGAGTTCGATTTCTCCGCCCCTCTCGGAGAGTCAGGCAAGCTACCTAGAGTATCTCGCCCACACGGTAAGTCCTGGCAAGCTACCCATGACATATTCGATATGCCAAACACAGTAACAATTGTCACAATGGAGACATTACTGGGTCCGCTAGAGCAAACTGATGAACAATGGGAGGACAGTGACGGTGACGGTGATATATAATATATTATATATTTAATATATATTATATATATTAAAGACATGGCATCATAAAACATTGTTGAAAACCACCAAAAGGAATTCTTTTTCCAGATCTCCTTTCAGTGGAAAAGCCTGAAACATCACTAGAACAATATTATCATCTAGCATACCCAATGAGGAATATGACAAATAATGTTATAGGATGAACACTACTTACATTTGGTATTGAGCAGACCATCCAAACTCATAACTTATGCACATGTTCCTGCAATAAGCAACTGGGCTTCACAATTAGATCCAATTACTTTTCACTTCCAAGAACTCAATCACATCTGTCATGAGATGTTCATTCATTACATCTGAATTTTTATTTTACGTTCTTGGCAATTTACAGACCTTCTTAACATTGGCCCTGTGGAAAACTGGATTGCTTCCAGACCTGTAAAAAGTCTGCAGAGTCCTTCTGGACAGCTCAATGAAGATGTATACTCAATACACAATGGTAATCCAAAAAATAAACCAAAAATAAAAACTATAGAGAGGGATTTGGAATAATTTAAGCATCAATCAGTGTTTTGTTGCATAAATCATTCATGACTTATCTTTATCATCTAGGGTCAACTTCTCCCCAAAGGGAAAAAAAAGTTCCACAAAAGAACAGTTAACAAAAAACAAGGAAAGTTGAGGATATTCACATGTAGAGAGACTGGAAAGTTTAGACTTTGACTTTGGAAAGAAAACAATATTTCAAGAGAGATGCAAATTAATGCCCATAGGTATAACAAATTAAATTTAAAATACTGCATAAATTATTCCCATGCTATCCAAACTAAACAATGTTAATCAAAGACTACCTAGCCATAATGAAAACAATTCAGAATTTATAAGATAATTTTTTTTAAAAAGTGTACTTGAACAGTTATAGAAATTAAGTTGAATTGAAGAGCCAGAGAGATATCTCAAGGGTCTGAAAGAGCATGCTTTGCATGCAGGAGGCCGCCACTTGGTCCCTGAAACACTGCTGGGAGTAGCCCTTGAGCACAGTCAAAAATGGCGCAAAAACCAAATAGACCATCAATTAAATTAAAGGTAGTGATTTTGGGTGTAAAATCATATTAAGCTTTGGGTTCTAAAAAGTTAGGCAAAAAATGGTTTTCTGAAAAAAAAAAAAAAGGTTTTCCTCCAACTTTTATTGAGGCACCATGTTTTACAATACTGTTTGTACTGTTGTAGAGCTTCATGCATACACTACCCATTACCAAAATATCTACTTCCCTCCACCAATGTTCCATGACCCTGCACAAAAACCTTGGTAAGCTCAGTTCTGGAGGCCAGTTTTTAGGTTCCTTTTGCCACTAGCTAGTCCCTTACTAAGATTCTTTATATCCTCCTTTGAGAAGAAATCATTCCATATTGTCCCTCTCTTTCTGATTCGTTTTCTTTACTAGATAAACTGTCAACCTCTAATTTACATGTATGGACTATACTTTAGTAAATAACTCAGAGATCAAATTAAGTAGGTTCCAGTGAAATATGATCCTATATAAACAATGAACCACCATGTATAATGCCATTTTTCTGTAGGACTTAAACCAATACATAAAATGAAATCTAAAAACCTTAGAAAAAAGAGAAGTTTTGCAAAAACAACTGCACTGTAGCACTGTCCTCCCGTTGTTCATTGATTTGCTCGAGCGATCCCAGTAACGTCTTCATTTTGAGACTTGTTCTTACTGTGTTTGGCATATTGAATACATCATGGGTAGCTTGCCAGGCTTTGCCATGCGGGCGAGATACTCTCAGTAGCTTGCCGGGCTCTCCACTCTCTTGGAAATACTTAATAAAGATTAGCTCTCTACTTGGAACAACTGAAGAATGAAAGCTTTGACACATTTATGATAGTAATGATGTGCAGCCTCACATAAATGGAGTACACATAGCACAGTGTAAAATGTACCATTCCCATTTTTAAATTCCACTTTTCCTATAAAAATTAGTGGGGAACAAAAATTTCTTGAGTTACAGACATGATTGTTTAAAAAGTATGACCAAGTCTTTAACTGCAATGTACAGACAGCAATAATCCTTATCTTAACGTTTTAAATGAGAGCTCAAAACTCATTTTAAAATTATTATGGGCCTTTAAATTCACTATTTAATTCTGTGGAATTCAAGAAAGACGGAGGGCAAAATAAAAATCCATATTTTAATTAATCAAATTTCTAAAAGTATCACCAAAAATTAATGACTCTATGTACTCTAAAGTCATAGCTAGTAAGAAATTATTTTTTCTATCTTAATTATCACAGGACATTTTTACCTTACAGTGTGACCCTTTGGGGGAGTATGGAACAGGTGTCAGGGAAAAAAAATCTAGAGCCTCAATGGGTTCTATTTCCCAATTCTTATTTTTCCTATCTTTAGGCAATATTCTCTTATCTTATATCTTATATTAAATATTATTATAACTCATATCTAACAATTAACAGATAGCCTACATGTAAGAGATACATAATGCTATAGGTAGTATAATTGTTTTAGTGTTAATTAAACAAAGTGAGTCTAACATTGGCTTAATTGTCATCATGGACCCTGGGACTGGTTCTTCATTATTAGTTTCAGTATTTCTATTTATAAAGTAAAGAAACAGAAGGCTTTTGGGTATGTGTGTGTGGTGGGGGGGAACGGTAGTTAAAACAAAAGGTACCATGCTTAGTATACTGTAGAGTCCCTCAAAATGACGTTTCAATAACAGCAATTTTAATAGAAAATCTGTACTCCTATTTATCTATAGGTAGCTATATCTACATTATCAAACTGTCACTATCACTGTCACTGTCCTCCCATTGTTCATCAATTTGCTCGAGCGAGTCCAGTAACATTGTGAGATTTGTTACTGTGTTTGGCATATCGAATATGCCACGGTAGCTTGCCAGGCTTTGCCATGCAGGCGAGAAAATCTCAGTAGCTTGCCGGACTCTTTGAGAGGGATGAAGGAATCAAACTCAGGTCGGCCATGTCTGCGGCATGCAAGGCAAACGCCCTACCAGCTATGCTATCGCTCCAGCCCTATTATCAAACAAACTGAACAAACATTTTGAAAGCAATTTAACAAAATGCTTCAAAAGTCTTAAAGGATGGCAATTAGAATAGAGAAGGGGTCATTTTTACATCAATAATTGGAAATAATCACTCTAAACAAACGCCCTGAGCAAGTGCTAAAAGTAGGTAATAGAACAAACATTTCAGCTCCTGTGTTGCAAACCACAAGGCCCAAAAGGAAAGAGGGGGGTGGGGGTGGGGGGAGTGTAGGATAACAATTGATTTGTCCTTTCTCCCTTGCCACAAGGAGCTTAGATACAGAGTCACACCCATCACAGTGCTCCTGAGTCACTCCCGTTCCTTTGTTTATCTGTAATCACTTCTTTATGCCCTCTTCCCCAACCAGCTACTCAGCTTTCCCCTAATCAGAATCTGTTAATTTGTAAGGTCAGATCCTTCTAGGACACTGAATTTGTATCGTAAGTTAATATTGCCTTTCTCCTATCCTTATGTCTTTTGAACAGTTTACTTCAATGCAATGTCCTTTTTGTATAGATACAGGAAGACAGTTAATATTATGCTTTGTAACTTAGGATTTAATTTGCTTTGAATATTATTCATTCCCGGGCATCAGCTTTCTCAACTTAAGCCTCAGTTGCCCTCACTTCCTAGCGCCCCCAAAAGCAGGGTCCTGACAAGGGACTGAATGGACCCAGGACAAGCTATGTCCTACCCTGGCATGGAGATGGGCCAGGTCAAAGTGCCACAATTCTTAACTATAAGTTAGAAGTTTGATCATAGACAAATGCTGTCATGATCCAAAAGTAACGATGAGACTAGGATCCTGCTAGGGTTAGGAAAGACTATCTGGCCTGAGCACTGTAGTCTGAGATTGAGATGGCCCTAGGAGAGCAATTCTATAAGCTTAAAATATTTTTTACTGTGTCCTTACAAAATAATTTATATTATGTATGCTTATATGTTTGTTGGACAAGGAGAGGAGAAATCCACCCAGATGATTCCATTCTAGGGTGGGTCATCTGTTAAATGAGAATCTATCTAGAAGCAGCTTTCCCAGGTCTCCTGACTAGTTTGGATGAGGCTGAACACTTCTCCCCTTCAAACTGCCTTCAGTAAATACAAATCCAAGTGCTTATAGTCCCAGAAAGGTTTCTTTTTTCTTTTTCTTTTTCTTTTTTTTATTAGTGAAACACCCTGTGGTACAGTTGTAGACATAATTTTTTGTGCTTGGGTTTCAGTTATACAATGATTGGGTACCCATCCCTCCACCAGTGCCCATTATCCACCTCCAGTGCTCCCAGTATCCCTCTCACATCCCATCCCCCCATCCCACCCCACCCCTGTGGCAGGGCATTCCCTTTTGTTTTCTCTCTCCTTTTGGGTGCTGCGTTTTGCAAAAGAGGAATTGAGTGGCAATCATATTCGGTCTATAGTCTACTTTCAGCATGCATCTCTCATCCTGGGAGGATCCGCACAACACCCTTTATTTAGTGCTCCCTTCTCTATCTGAGCTGCCTTTTTCCCTAGCATGTGCAGCTGGCCTCCAAGTAATGGAGTGAACCTCCTGGTACTTATCTCGGCTTTTCTTGGGTGTTAGTCTCCTATTTCGTTATTCTACATTCCCCAGATGAATGCAATCTTTCTATGTCTGTCCCTCTCTTTCTGACTCATTTCGCTTAGCATGATACTTTCCATGTGGTACCACATGTATGTAAAATTCATGACCTCATCTTTTCTAACAGCTACATGGTACTCCATTGTGTACCAAATGCACCAAAGTCTCTTTAACCAGTCATATGTTCTTGGGCACTCAGATTTTTTCCAGATTATGGCTATTGTAAAGAGTGCTGCAATGAACAAACAAGTGCAGATGTCACTTCGACTATACATTTTTGCCTCTCTGGGATATATTCCCAGGAGTGGTATTGCTGGGTCAAATGGGAGCTCAATTTTTAATTTTTTGAGAATCGTCCATACTGTTTTCCAAAAGGGTTGAACCAGTCGGCCTTACCACCAGCAGTGAAGGGGATACTCTTTCTCGCCACATCTATGCCAGGATGTGGCAAGCCTAAGAAAGGTTTCAGTTTTGGTTTTGTATCTTCTTTCCAGAGGCCAAAATTACTGTCCTGCATATGTAAAGAAACAAAGTATGTTTTGCTGCCTCATGTTCTTTCTGTAACTCCTTTGATGACACCACTGCATTGCACCCTTTAGAGGTACCATGATCTATATAAGGAGATTTTCGGGGTTCTCTAGGGGAAACACAGGCTGAGAGAACTTGGGGGTGACAGGTCTGAGAGAATCTGGGCCCTCCATGGCATAAATTTCAGGGATATAATGAGACTGTAAGAGTGGGCTGGGGGAGGCAGAGGAGAGACAGGAGTGAATGGAGAGAGGATTGGAATAAACTGCAACTAAGACCAACCAGCCTGGCCCTCATTTCCTTCCTTCAGCTGGCCATCACGATCTACCTCCCTGGAGTGGGGAAACAGCTGAAACTACCAAACGTGGGTGGCAGGAGAGGTAGACCGCTGCTGTCTTTTTGTGTTTACACAGGGGAGTGTCTACCATAGAGTCAGGCTGGGGAGAGGGGACATTGGTGGTGGGAAACGTACACTGGTGAAGGGACAGATGGTGGAACATTTATGACTGAAACCCAATCATGAACAACTTTGTAACTGTGTATCTCATTCTCCCTCCCTCTCAGAAAGCCTGGCAAGCTTACTGAGAGTATCCTGCCCACACAGCAGAGTCTGGCAAGCTCCCCATGGCATAATATATATGCCAAAAACTGTAACAATAACTGGTCTCATTCCCCTGAGCCTGAAAGAGCCTCCAATATGGCACTGTTGGGAAGGCCGAGTAAGGAGAGGCTGCTAAAAAATCTCCGGGCTGGTACGAATGGAGACGTTACTGGCACCTGCTCAAGCATATCAATGAACAATGGGATAATAGTCATACAGTGATACAGTGATCTCATGGTGATTCAATTTTTTTTAAAAAGCCTTAAAAGTATTAAAACAATTTGTAGGTCAGTAGATGTTGTTGCAGTTGTTCTTGTCACTGTTGTTGGCATCACACCCATAAGTGCACAGGGATCATCAGAGCCACATCTGATAGTCCTGGGGAACTATGTTGAACCATGAATGCTGAGGATTGAATACAGACCAGGACAAGGCCTATGCTCTGCAGTACCCACATTCCTTGAGCCTAGAATGTATACCTTCTAACTCCTAAACAAACAAAAATAACCTTTGCCAGATGGTCTACCAGACTGAAAATAATCATAGAGAGAAGTTTTCTTTTACCAAATTGTCTACACTTCCAGCCCAGTGTAGACAGGAGTGTAGGGCTGGAGCGATAGCACAGCGGTAGGGTTTTTGTCTTGAGTGCATCTGGCCCAGCAGAGCCGGGTTCAATTCCGCACCCCTCTCGGAGAGCCCGGCAAGCTACTGAGAGTATCTGATCCTCATGGCAAAGCGTGGCAATCTACCCGTGATGTATTCAATATGCCAAACACAGTAACAACAAGTCTCACGATGGAGACGCTACTGGGCCCACTCAAGAAAATCGATGAATAATGGGAGGACCGTGACCATCTACTCTTCCATTGGAAAACTCTATACAGTTCCACTATCATTGGAGAATTAATTACTATAAGTCTATCCCTTGCATTTATTCAAAATAAGACTGCTTTTTAATATGCACCTATCTCCTGGGAATGACTTTGGAGCAAAATAACATAAAGATATTTTGTTCTTCAGTCCCCTAAGTCTCCTCCATTCCCCTAAGTTTTTGAGACATTGTAAGAATTAAAAACATAAGTTTGTAGCATAGTTCATACATAATGCAAGAACTTAGTAGTTGTTAATTGTTCAAATTGTCCTCTCTATTGTCATTCTTGCTGTTATTATTATATTTTCCTAACATTATTATTATATTTTCCTAACTCACATTCTCCTCTGCACAGAGATGGCTATAAATCTCTATTCCTCCCAATCCTATCCCTATTCAGTTTGTTCTTAGAAAATCAATATAGTGATAGAATTATTCATAATGCCTCACCTACCTTTTCTCATAACCATAGTGGATACTATTATGTCACTAAAATCAATAAAATGGAGGCAGGGGGATGACTCAATGGGATGGATCATGTGTTTGGCTTGAAGGAGCCCCAGGTTCCGTCTCTAACACCATACAGTCCCCCACAAGAGCATTGTCAAGAGTGATCTTACAAAAATTGATTAAAGAGATCAATAGTTGTTGATATGGAGAAATGTTGATGATATATTATTTCTTGTAAAGAAAAAATTCCAAGAATATGCATAGTATTAGTAAATTTGTATAGAAATTGTGCATATGTTTATACAAGACATATCAGAGAGAAGACTTTAAAGATAGATTTAGCAATCTTATTTTAGGTTTCTGTCTCTTTGTGTTATAGTGTGGAGAAATTTTTACCTTCTCCTTCATTATTATGTTTTTGTGGACAGCATATCTCACTTGACCTACGACCACCCTATAAGTGATTAAACTGTGTTATATAACCCTACTGTGTTGCTGGAGTTTTATACTAGCTATGTTTATTTTTATAAGCAAGATTAATGCTATTTTCACTTTGAATAAATATGTCAGTTTTTAATCTATTATGATAGCATTACCATGTGACAACCATAAAACATGATGACATAAAATAATAACCATTTATTTATCTCACAAGTCAATTACACAGCTAAAGTCTCAGTTAAAGTCAGTTCATATCGGCAAGACTTTTCCATGTGCATGCTGTCAACTGGCCAGGAGCTAGCTGATTTAAGTTGACCTCAATGGAGATGGATTCTCTCCTTTCTCTATAATCTCTCATCTTCCAGACTACTGGCTTAGAAGTTTGGTCATGGTAGAGGCAGGATTCTGAAAGACAAGTTGAAAGTACACAGGCCTCTAGAGATCTAGATATGAAACAGAACATTATTCTTCTACTGCCTTTGAGTATTAAGGGTAAGTGAGAAGCATACCAATTTCAAGAAGTGAAAACACACTCTCTTTTTTTCTAGGTTTCTTTTTTGGTCACACCTGGTAGTATTCAAGACTTACTTCTGTCTGCCAGAAATATTCCTGGCAGGGATTGGGGAAATATATGAGTTGCCAAAGACTGAACTTGGGTCAGCTGCATGGAGGCAAGTTGCTCTACCCACTATATTTTCTTTCTGGCCCCCAAAACGGATTCTTGATTGTCAGAACACAAAGTCTTATTGTGAAGGATATAAATTTAGGGAGTCTGTTAATTTAGGTCATTGATGTAATCAATTCACCGTAATTAGATTATTCACAGAAGAAATATATGTTAACAGGACACATTGCAGAGAACCACAGAAAGCAATCAGTATCATAGGAACATGGGAGGAAGGAGAAATCTATGACCAACCTCTTGAGTTAATATGAAGTAATGTCATTGTCCTAATTGGTTTCATAGCCCTCACCAGTTGATATAAGTGGTGCCACATTTTTTAATATTAGGATATCTTGGGTAAGGGAAGGGAACAGAAAATCTCAGTAGGGCAGTGTTCAATAAAAAAAAATTGGGCAACCAAAGGCTTTAGTTAGTAGCACTTTTCCTAAAGCCTATGTTGGCTATTAGTAAAAAAACAGTATATTTGGAAATGGATAATGCCCCAAGGACTTCTAGATTGTTCCACTATTGAAAGCTCTCCTTTTTTCTGTGTTCTGACTATGTAAAATTTGTGTGTTTTTCCAAGTTTTAGCTGAATGTGACTTTCACATGGTAATTCCAGAAATAAACAGACAAGGATTTAGTGATTGTTGTCAAAGCATGTCATATGTTAACTTATAAATGTTAACACTGACAGTTGACAGGTAGATAGGAATTGTTTATAAAAAGCATGGGCATAGATTTCTAAATGTATATTTACTCAGTCTTTTAAAACTTAACTGAGAATTTCTAGAATATAAAATGTTAAACACTATTTTATGCTTCATACAGTGAAGCTTATATGCTTATAAACATAACATGTTTATAAGAATTGTATTCACTTCTAAAATCTTTCTTTTTAACCCAGTTTGAGAATTTTCATGGGTTTTAGAGCATAGACTTATTTAGTCAAGGGTTTAAAAGTTTAAAGAAGTATAAAAATGACTCAACATAAAGTAATCCTTTGTAGTTATGGATAACATATTAATGTAAGGAAGAGGTCCAATAAATCCAGAAAGTAAAATAAAATCTAGGAATGATAAAGGTAGTAGAGAAGGTACATTCAACAAGAAAAATAGTAACACAGGAAGAGTTGAGGGAAAAATGGAAATAATCTAAAAGGAACCCGTCAATTATTAAAGTGTAGTCACGGTCCTCCCGTTGTCCATCAATTTGCTCGAGTGGGCCCAGTAATGTCTCCATCATGAGACTTGTTGTTACTGTGTTTGGCATATCGAATACGTCACGGGTAGCTTGCCAGGCTCTGCCGTGCAGGTGAGATACTCTCGGTAGCTTACTGGACTTTTCGAGAGGGGTGGAGGAATCGAACTAGGGTCAGCCATGTTGGCCGCTTGTAAGGCAAACGCCCACCGCTGTGCTATTGCTCCAGGAAAGTGTAGTACTTCAAAGAAAATATATGTTCTCAAATGTAATAAAGCAAAAGCGATATTGTCAACATAAATAAAGCACAAAATAAATACAATTTTATTTTGTTAATAACAATTAAAAACTAGAGTATGTTTTGTCACACATTGTTAGAACAACATGTGAGATCTTATGTTAATATCTAAGGTTATAAATCACCTCACATTTGTTAGTAAATTCTTATACCAGCTCAGCTGATGTTGTAACCTAGGAAAATAGGGTTGAGGTACAGACGAAGTGACATAGTACATTAAATAGCAAACTTGAAAGAAGACCAAAATCTTTTTTTTAATTGAATTACCGTGAAATATAGTTACAAAGATTTCATGTTTGAGTTTCAGTCATACAATGATCAAACACCCATCCCTCCACCAGTACACATTTTCCACCACCAATGTTCCCAGTATCCTCTACCCCATCCCACTCCTCCCCCTGCCTCTATGGCAGACAATATCCCCCGTACTCTCTTCTCTACTTTTGGGCATTATGGTTTGCAATATAGATACTGAGAGGCTATCATGTTTGGTCTTTTATCAACTTTCAGCACACATCTCCCATCCAGAACAATTCCTCCAAGCATCATTGACTTAGTGATCCCTTCTCTATTCCAGCTGCCTTCTCCCCCAGCTCATGAGGCAGGTTTCCAACCATGGAGCAATATTCCTGGTCCTTGTCTCTACTGTCCCTGGTAATCAGTCTCATGTCATTTTACATTCCACAAATGAGTGCAGTCATTCTATGCCTGTCCCTCATTTTAGTTAGCATGATATTCTCCATATCTATTCACTTATAAGCAAATTTTATGACTTCATCTTTCCTAAAAGCTGCATGGTATTCCATTGTGTAGAAGTGCCAGTTTCTTTAACCAGTTGTCTGTTCTCAGGCATTTGGGTTGTTTCCAGATTCTGGCTATTGTGAACAGTACTGTAATGAATATACAGGTGCAGATCTCATTTCTACTATGCTTTTTTGTACCTTCAGGACATGTGCCCAGAAGTTATATTGCGGGGTCAGATGGAAGATCAATTTCCAGTTTTTGGAGGAAAGCCCATATTGTTTTCCACAAAGGGTGGACCAGTCGGCATTCCCACCAACAATGAGAGTCCCTTTCTCCCCACATCCACACCAACACTAGTTGTTCTTATTCTTTTTTTTTATTAGTGAGACATAATGAGGTACATTTGTAGACTTACAAATTTTTGTGCTTGGGTTTCAATTATACAATGATCAAATACCCATTCCTCCACCAGTGCCCATTTCCCACCACCATCACACTCTTATTCTTTTAGATGTGTGCCAGCCTCTATGGTGTGAGATGATATCTCATTGTTATTTTGATTTGCATCTCCCTGATGATTAATGATGTAAAGCATTTCTTGATGTACCTTCTGGCCATTTGTATTTCTTTTTTGAGGAAGCTTCTGTTCTTTTCTTCTCCCCATTTTTTGGAAGTTTTTTCTTGTACAATTCTTCTAGTGTCTTTTATCACAATCACAACAATCACAACCATCCTGTTGTTCGTCAATTGCCTTGAGCAGGCCCCAGTAACGTCTCCTTCATCCTAGCTCTGAGATTTTTTTTAAAAAGTTCCATATTCAAGGCTCTTTCAGGATTAGGAGAATGAGACCCATCATTGTTACTGGTGTTTGGCATATTGGGTACGCCATGGGGAGTTTGCCAGACTCTGTCATGTGGGCATGTTACATTCGGTATCCTGCCAGTTTGTCCAAAGTAGGAATGAGATAATAAGATGTCGCGCGGCTACTTCTGGGATCTGGGGTTTATAGTCTCTGAGTCTTGGCCATTGATGGGATTACAAGGTGCCAGGGGGCCAGTTGGTGGGTGTGACGCCTGCCTATTGGAATTTGGAGGATCTGGGTAGAGGATGCTCAGCTCTGATCCAAGCAGGCTTGGAGATCTCAGCCCTGGGACCCGCATGCCTTTGTTCCTCTGCCTGTACCTTCATGCGTGTGGAGAGTGGTCTCAGCATGGTGGTGGCTGGTTCTGGAGGTCTTTTATATCCTGGATATTAACCCCTTTCAGATGGGTATTGCATAAGTATTCTTTCGCATTCTGTGGGCTCTCTTCCTATTTCGGTCACTGTTTCTTTTTTTTTTTTTTTAATTTATTTATTGAATCACTGTGGGAAAGGTTACAAAGCTTTCAGGTTTAGGTCTCAGTCATGCAAATATCAAACACATTTCCCTTTAACCAATACTTATTTTTTACCATGAAGAACCCCAATAAAACCCCACCCCCCAACCCCTCCCCGTCCCTGTGAGGGCGATGAATTCTAGTTAACACTCTATCTGCTTTGATTAGATTCATTGTTTCAATAAAAGATTCACCACTATTATTTAGAGTTTACACCCCCCTCCAAATCAGACATGCTGAAAAAGCATTGTGAAGTGATTTGCTTTCTACAGCTGGGTTCAAGAATTAAATGTTGGTTTTGGATTTCTGCTATTTTACCTATTGACCCTGGAAGTATTTCTACTGAAAGTCAGATAGTTAAGAAATTGGTTTCTGTGTTCTGGAGTCGTGGCCGTGCTGGAGAGCTGCTCGTGGGGGCAACTGGTGGCCTCGGTAGGGCGTGAAGGGCGGACCGAAACGCCCCCCTTCCCATGAGGTTTTAGTCGCCCCCACACTCCCGCCTCATACCTGCTGTCCACAAGGCTCCCATGTGGCCTCCATCTTTCTTTCCAGAGAAGAGAGGGCGAATGGGGCAACATCCTTTCCCCTCCGGCAGACTTGATGGCCTGGATCAACGCATAGTGGTCACTGTTTCTTTTGCGGTGCAGAAGCTTCTTTGTTTAATGTAGTCCCATTTGTTTATGTTTGTTTATGTTTGATTATGTTTGTTTCCACTTGTTTCATTCTTAAAGATACTTTTAGCTTCAATGTCATTGAGGGTTCTGCCTACATTTTCCTCCATGAACCTTATGGATTCAGAAAGAAAACCAAAATCTTAACCTATGAACTTCATTTATAGTTTGGATTCACTTCACCAAATCATTCCCTTGAAAAAGTAGATTGATTGCCCCTAAATCAAGTTGCCAGCTCTTAACTGTTCCTTTTGCTCAAATAATCCTGCTGCACTCAGAAGACATTCAAGTTTTAAAATAGTTCCTGGTTTTGCCTATTTGCCCTCACATAGGAGAAATTAAGTAAAGGAAGCTAGCACCTTCATGTGTTTCCTTATTTGATTTATTCAGGCTTGTTGAGAAATTCATGTGTCTCTCTATGCACCTGAAAATTTGGCAAGATGATCAGAGCTTTGTGAGATTGGGAGCCAAGATACAGAGGAATCTGGCCTTCTCTCTTTCTCTCTCTCTCTCTCTCTCTCTCTCTCTCTCTCTCTCTCTGCCAGCTCACCTTGCCGTTTCCCAAGGAGACTTTTGAGTTGACTCTAACAGAAAATACTCCAACAGGAAATTAATACCTGGAAATACTACTAATAATACTTTCATTTTTAAAAAATGTTAAATCTGTAAGTCATTCAAGAGCTTTGTAGGAGAATCACAAAGTATACCAGGTAGCGGCTGAGTCCAGTCTTTAGTTTTAGATATACTATATTATCTGCTGCATGTTTAGGAAAATGATGCATTACTTTCCAATAAGGGGAGGGAAGGGATAGGCACTAAAAAACAAGGAGAAAAAGAGATAGGGGGGATATACCAAGATGGGGAAAATAAGTAGACTCCACTTTAAAAAGAATTGAGGCAATAGAGGAAAGACATAGGAACAAAGTCCCTAAAAATAATTTCAATAAAACACAAATAATTACAGTTGGCAGAAACCAGCTGTAATTTAACACTGGAGGGAGACATTAAGGGTAGTGAGTGCAATGATGGATAAAAATCTAGATTAAACATAAATGTATGCCATGAGTGATTCAGAGACAGAGACCCAGATTTCATTGGCCTGTAATCCTGAATTGCATCCTCAATATTTTAGTCTAGAAGTTTATCTAATTATAGAATTAGATAAACATTTGAGTACTGCTACTAAAGATTAGTAAGTGGAAATGAGAACCAAAACTAGAGAGATGATGAATGCTAAGATTGGCTGGAATGGATTGGAAAGAGAGGTCTGAAGGCCTTTGGGCATACAAGAAGCAGAAGAAATTCACTTAGATTAAGGTCTGATGAACATACTGGCAATCAAGATCAGATCTGAAGAATTAACTTCAGGCTTCTAGTAGGCCATGGTTTCCTCAGCTGACCAGAGATAAGCTTGACTTGGTTGCAGGATTAGCACAGACAATTGTCTGAACACTTAAAATTCCATGGTAGCTTTAATTTCTGGCTCTGCAATTAAAACAAAAAGATCAGTGGACACATGGATCAATTTGTTTGTGCAGATGAATCATATTGATCCATCACTTTTGGATTCAAATCTCCATATTCCTGTTTCCATATAATATTCCTCTTGAGACTTGTGTCTCTGCTCTCTATGAATCATGTTCTATTAGTCCTGAGACTCTCAGGTTCTTGCATCTTTCTGTCCTTCAGTGTCCTTTCTGTCCTTTATATCTGAGAAGTCTACTGTCATCAAAATGTTTGCCTTTTTTTTAGTGCCACACTATTTTAATTTGAGGCTAAGGAGATGGCCAAAGTAGTAGAGCACATGCTTAGCATATGTGATGCTATGAATAGATCACTAGCACTGTATGCCACACAAGCATCATTAAATGTGGAACCCAGAAAAAGACTGTTGTTTTATTGACAATATCTCTATTGCTTTATGTCATTTGAGAACATATATATTCTTTGAAGTACTACACTTTAATTATTGACAACCTTAACTTTTAGATTATTTCCATTTATTTTTTATTTGGTCAGCTTATGATCTTGGTTTGTATTATGTGAGTTTTCATTCCATTTCCGTATGCCACCACTCTTATAGTCAATATAGTTATAGTCAAAATATCTCTATATGTGCTATAAATTCTCTTCTTTTAAAAAAATGTGCTTGTAGACCATAGTTCTCACCATCATATGATTGTCCAAAAGACAGCAGTGTTTATTATAAGGTTATATCAATACTGTGCTTGTGCTTATACTAAATAAAGTCACATGCTGGATGATTTTTATATAGCAAGAACATAATAAAGCAACTTCAAGCTCTTAATATTGAAGAAGTTATATATGCTTATAAACTAAAAAAATAAATTCACTTTTTAACTTCATTTATCCTTTAAAACATAATTCTAACCTCATTTTGGTTTTTTATTTTGAGGTGGAGGGAAGTGGACATTCTAGTAGAGAGTATAGTGTTGGAACACCGAATGCATGAGAGTCTATCATAAACAGCATTGTACATAGTACTCTAAGATAAACATATAAAATAGTAGTTCTTTTATAATAAATGTTCCAACATGCATAGATGAAAATTGTTTTTTCTCCTCTGAAAATGCATGAGAGTGTTTTCTAATATTCCCTCAATCATTTCTTAAGACTTTTCAAGAGATTCTCAAAGTTTCCAGTGTTTCATGAAGAGAGTTTCATCATGACAATATCCTCTTGGATTCCAATCACCACAATAATAATGTCATGCCTCCCAAATAGGCCTCCTCCTGAGACTGTTTTAGTTCCAAAAAATTATTTTATTTTTAAGCCAAAGTAATGTAAAATTATACAAAACTTTTAAAAATAACATATGGGGAAGAATCCTGGCCAGCGGGCACCACAACACCTGGAGAATTCTCCAGCTCCATACCGAGCTGATATCACCGGGAGGTCCCAGATGGAGCAGGTGCAGTCTCCCCGCCTTCTCCAGTTGGAATCCCGGTGACCATGAACTTCTACAAGCGTGGCTCCAGTATGTGTGCATCAGGATTATTCCTCCGAACCTTTTCTGATATGCAAAGTGAGCAATTGACAGTAAATGATCTAGTGTCTGTCCTTGGAAGGCAGGCTTGAATGGTGGTGGGAAAGTTTGAGCAAAATATAATGCCCAAATGAAATGCATCTGGACTGTGCATTAAACTACAGCTCCATGCTACCCCGGGAGGGGAAGGGTGTTTTCCCCACCGCCTTCCTTTTCCCCCTGGTGGTGGTGGCATGGTGGCCACCATCCTCCAGAGTCTAATGGAAAGCCAGGTATGAGACTGCTCTGACGAGGCACGAAGGGCCTCATGGGATGGGGGGGGGGGGGGGGGGGAGGTGGAACCAGCCCTGCTCTCTGCCCTGACAAGGCCCCAAGTTGCTGCCCACGAACGTCTCCTCCAGCTCCTGAATGGCCATGATCCTAGAGACACCCAAACCTATCTCAGAACCCAGCAGCTTTGGGCAGAAATCCCTCCAGACTTATTACTAAAATATCAAAAATCAAAAATCATGTGACTGCGTGACATCATATGCTCTTCATAATCAGCAAAAGAAAACAAATTATGTAATGATGCCTTTTTTTGGCAGGTCTGATTGTTGGGGAAAATTCCAAATAATAATGGTGGGTCTTTTGTCATAATATTGAATGTGATCAAAGTAGAAAGAGTAAAGTGGAAATCTTCTACCATACAGGCAGAGGTAGGGGTGGTAGGAGCGTATACTGGGGTTCTTGGTGGTGGAAAATGTGCACTGATAATTGTATGACCGAGATTTAAACTGGACAGTTTTGTGGCTGTTCTCATGGTGATTCAATAAATAAAAAATTTAAAATAAATAAATGAATAAATAATATATGATGTGATATTCCTAACCAATTAATTAAAGGATTTACCCCCAAATTAGAACTAGTACACTATAATTTTCCCCAGTAAATTGTATAGTAAAAGACTTCTTTCAAACAATAAAGTTTTTAGTGACAAGATAAAATTGGAAATGAAGGGAAAATAGTGGAAATCACCCATTATCTATAATTATTTGCTTATTTCATTAGTCTTCATAAATAGGAGTTGTACACTAACAAATGTAGTTGAACCAAATGATTTGCAAAAGTGACTGAAGTGATTGGTATTAATTTCCCACAGAATTTTATTTACTCTTACTTCTCAAATAAAAGCATTGATAACCACAATGCTAATAATAATCAATATTATCAGTTCAGCTAACATTTATTGAGTACTTATTATAGTAAGCTTTTAATGAAACACTGTGTAAACTTTATAGAACATTTCAGTGTTTACATCATCAATGCTCCCAAGTGTTTTATGAAGGGGCTATGATGATTTTTCCCATTTTGTAGATGAGGTGACAGTCGCACATTCCCAGATATATATATATGTATAAATATATATACATATGTATACATATACATATATATATATATAGTGGGTCCCAGCTTGGTGATTTGTTTCTAAAGGCAAGTATGAAAATCACTCCAGCAATAATCAAACCTCAGTGATCATAAAAATGAAATGGATTATGGTGAACCAGCATTTTGGGAGCAACCCAAAGAATTCTAAGAGAAATGCATATTAACCAAACGACTATACTAATTTTTTCTGCACAAAAGTAGGAACTTCCTATTGCTTTCAAGTAGTTCTGTAGCTCAAGTCTTTAACTACAGCAATTCTTAGCATTTGAGGAGAGTTGAGAATCTGAATGAAAACTATAAAAAAAAAATTTATTCTCAGAGAATTCATGAACTCCAGAGTAAATCCCCTCTTTTTTGTCTCTGTCTCCCTCTCCTTTCCCAATATCTCTCAGTACATCATTCTTACCTCTGAAGTACACTAAACCCTCCTGCCTCTTCTGCAAGATTATGAGTTTAATTTTTAATATAGGGATTTTGAAATAAGAAATATTACATATTGGGACAGCAATAGCACAGCAGGTAGGGCATTTGCCTTGCATGTGACTGACCTGGGTTCGATTCCCAGGATCCCATCCCTGAGCACTGCTAGGAATAGTTCCTGAGTCCAGAGCCAGGAGTAATCCCTGTGCATTGCCAGGTGTGACCAAAAAAAGCAAAAAAAAATTAAAAAAAAAAGAAATATTATATGTTAACCCTCATGTGCAAACAAGTAAAAAAATGAGAAAGAACATACTTGATAATCTCCAAAAGAGAAATAGCACTAGCGTTGTTTAAAGAAGCAATGTAGCACTGTCCTCCCATTGTTCATCAATTGCTCAAGCAGTAACATAATGTCTCCATTGTGAGACTTGTTGTTACTGCGTTTGGCATATCGAACACATCATGGGGAGCTTGCCAGGCTTTGCCGTGTGGGCAAGATACTCTAAGTAGCTTGCTGGACTCTCCGAGAGGGGCGGAGGAATCAAACCTAGGTCGGCCTGGTTGGCAGCGTGTAAAGCAAAAGTCCTACCCACTGTGCTATCGCTCCAGTTATTTTTCAAAGAAATAAACAGCAAATATTTATCTCTGAGTATGATAGGAATGAGCACTTCCCTTTGTCAAGTACTATGATGTGTATTTTAAAAACATTTTTCCAAGGGGCTGGAGAGATAGGACAGTGGATAGGGAACTTGCCTTGCACCTGCATGGTCAATCTGGATTTGATCCTGACATGGTTTCAATCCCCGGCACCACATAAGGTTCCCTGAGCACCGCCAGGAGGGATTTCTGAGTGCAGAGCCAGGAGTAACTCCTGAGCACTACCAGGTGTGGCCCAAAACAAATAAACAAAAATTCTCTTGTCTTTCATACTTCACAACTCCTCATCATATTTAACAAATGAGGAAATTCAAACTGTGAGACTTAAGTAATTTTTCCACTATTAAGCAGGTAGCAAAGGGACCAAAGTCTAGGTCAGCCAAGGCAAAACCCATCCAAGTTTTCCTGGCAAAAAGAACACAGCCCTTTCAAGCTCAGATTTGACAGACATGGCTTCTGAGGTAAATCCTAGACTAGGAATCTTTAGTCCCCACTGTATCCTCCTGTGATGAGAGTTTGCAATATTCTAACAGGTTTGGGTTACTATTATCAATCATTTGCTTTGTCTTCCCAATGGAAACAAACAGCAGAAGGCACTGAAAATGCTAAGGTTCCTAGCTGCAGGTCTACCAAAGACATATCTACATAATTAGAAAGGTTAATGTCTTTAGGCTTGCTCTGTAGCAAGTTCCTAATATCAAAGCTCTGGGGACCAGCAGCATGAGTCACACTTCTAGATGTTGTTCCAACTAGTAGGAAACAGCCTTTCCTTTAAATAAATTTCACTTTCCGAAAAGGCTTTAAAGCACATTACAGATATGGCCATGAAACATTTGGCTACATGTAAATCCTTCCACAGCAAAAGAAACTTCTTCAAGTACCAGTAAAGCTGAAATGAAGTCCAGGAAAGTCTTAGACAGTGGACCAAAGAGATATCTGGTTTAAAAAAAAAAGAAGAACAACAGTTCATTATCACCCTATTTCAAAACCACAACATTATTTTCAAGGACATTTTTATAGGAAGAACTGATAACAAAAAGAACAACAAAAGTGTTAACCGCAGTACTAAGCCAACAGGTAGTTTCTTGTCCTTTATCGCAAGTTCCCTCCACACTCCTCCACTGATGCCTCAGCCCATGGTAATGTCTTTTCCTTAAGGATACTTTTCACATCCGTGTTTTATGGAATAAATCTGTAACCCAAGCTTGCCTCAGCACTAACAGATGTCAAAAGGAATCACTTCAACTTGAATCCAGTCTCTCTTCCTTCACTTCACAGATTCTGCCAATGTCACAGGACTTCACAAATATACTGATCATTCTAAAGACACTAATCTCTCTTTTCTTTTAAACTTGCACCACCCAATGGATATTTTTCAGCTGACTTTTCAAAAATTTAGACAATGTGATTTACAGTGCTGTTGATAACAGAGTTTCAGGCATATAGTATTGCAGCATCAAACCCACCACCATCAATCATCTGAATCCCTTCATCAATGTCCCCAGTTTCCCTTCTAACCTCAGTTTCTGGATCCATATCAAACTCTGTTTTCATTGCTGTTGTTTAATTATTATACTTTTGGACACATGTATATAATAATACTGATTTTTAAGACTTTGATATATATACAACTACCTCACCTCCACCCCATTAAGGCATCTGAGTCCCCTAAACAATGCGTCTGTCTGCCACCTCTTTCTCCCCTCCACCACTCTCCTTTCTTAGCTGTTTTCATTTATATAATTCCAGAGTCAAGGATATGCCCACAATGATGCTTTCCATTCCTTGTCATGCTACCCTGTATATCACAGATGAGTGAGAATATCCAGTGTTTGTCCTTCTCCCTCTGACTTACTTCACCTAATATAACACCTTCCAATTTCATCCAAGTTACAGTGAAATGCATGATTTCATCTTTTCTTGTAATTTAGCTGAATTATTTAATTTGGGGGTCCTGGGACCACACCTGAAAATACTCAGGTGTTACTCCTGGCTCTGCACTCAGGGATCACTACTAGTGGTGCTCAGGGGACCATATGGAATACCAGAGATAGAACCCAGGTCAGCTACATGTAAAACAAGCACACTACTGGCTATATTATCTCTTCAGCCACACAGCTGAAGCCTTTAAAGGGGGGAAATAGCTGTTAGAAATCTCTGATTCTTGTTGGCTAATTATTGGAGACAACCTGTTGAATTGAGCAATTACTTTTCCTTGCCAAAAATAAGCTGTTCTGATGTGGAATAGGCCTGATTCAGCTATTTATTAACTAACCTTATAATTTTCAACTGATTATCATATTTCTTTGTGACATTTTTCTGCACTGTCTTCCCTCAAATCTGACAATAAAGAATCAGAGCTTCAAAAACCGTAAGAGGACACAAATGAAATGCTTTACTATAATGGCTATTGGTATTGCCTTTATAACACACATTATCTGAATGATCCCAAAACTCTAAGTACTTTAACAACAGACAACTCTAAGTTCAAGAGCATGGAAAAATTATCGAGGCTGACCACTGCCTGAACATATTATAATTGAATATGTAACAGATTCAATGTAAGCATAAAAACCCATATTTCTGTATTTCTGACTATCGCTTATTTTAATACAGCAGACAAATATGCATAGCTTAGAATTCAGAAACCAAGTCATATGTCATTGCTTTTGCAAATAATTATCTAAAACCAAGGCAGTAGCAACTAACTAGACCAACTCTCAATAATATCTAGCTCAGATTCTTGATTAAGCCCCATAACCAGAATGATAAAAGTCAGGTTCCACTACAGAGAAAAGAATTCAATCTGCCTGGTTCAAGTAGTAAGGTGTTTGTTAGTGTCCCAAATGTCTAAGTGGCTAATGAAAAAAACATCACCTTCTGGAACAACTCCCAAATCTCAGCAAGGCTGCAGCTGATACAAAGCATGAGAGAGACAACTCAAAGTCATTGTCGCTGCCTTCTCCAGAACTCCACTGGGGTGGATACCATCTATACTGGCAGTAAGGATGCCTTTCACCCTTGTATACTAGTAGCCAGGTGCTAAAAATTTTGCTAGAACTGTCAGAGATTACTTTACATATTCCCCAGTTATCCATACCAGCAGGAGACATGTAGCTTCATTTCTTCTGACTTTTAGGTATCTAAGTAACAACCACAAATATCTACAAAGGGATCTGAGGAATGTAGTTTTTAGCTTTCTACTACAGGGTAGGAGGAAGACCTTGCAGAAGGATGTTGAAATGGATCTTGAGTGACAACCCCTCCCTCCCACTACAGAATTCAATTCTCAAAGACCTATCTTTGCAATCCCTTCTCCTCCTACCCTCCACCTACGTGCTAAGATTGCTAAGCAGTATATGAAAAATAATCAGAGGTTCCCAGACTTAGTTGCTCTACCACTTTCTTTCAGACAGGATAAAAACATTACTCAGCCCTTGCATGGAAATCTCCTTTCTTTAGGTGAACAAAAAGAAAGCAACCCTCCCTCTCCACCAAACTGTCCCCTGTGACTACTAACACCCTTCCTCAATGTGTCATAGGTTGGAGGATTACGTTATCACCGCTTTGAGAAACAGTAAACTGGATGCTAGATTACTGAGGATTTGGTTGAACCAATGACTCACAGTTGGTTCAGCTATTTACACTAAGGCTTTTGAGGAAGAAAAGTTGGCCTAGTCAAGAAAAGTTTTTGTCAGTCAGCAAAATTTAAGGAATAAGTACTTTTTCCTAGGGCCTTTGAGGATCATGGAATTGCTTTTCTTCCATAGGTGGCCTGGGTCTTTATGCTAGCATATTTTTTAATGTCCTCTTGTATCTATTTGAAAACAATTCAGAGAAATTTGGCCTATTTTGAAGTCTCTGAATCTAGCATTTAGATGACTTACCCTGAGATCCACTTACTCTGGCTGGACAGAACTTCTAGGTGCTCTAGACTTTACCAAGAGAGGGAAAGTTGAAAATAGCTCATTAATGATTACCTAATCAAAACATCGATTAAAATTAATACCTAAGAGGAGAATTATTGAGGTTTGCCTGTCTTTTCTTTATAAGGAAAGTTGTTCATGTTTGCATAGATTTATGAGTGTCTTTGCTTTCTGTATCACCACTGTAACACTGTGTCTGTGATATTTTAGTATCTTCTTCCAATAATGCTGAATTTCAAGTTTCATCATGAATTGAGCAAAATTCTATTGCATGTAATTAAATGTCAGCTACAAGAGACAGAGAAGTAAATGGCATGGTCCCTACCCTTGAGGAGTTTATAAGCTAATTACAGGTTCTGCTAAAACATATTTACACCATGTGTGTCAAGTTTCTGAGGATCAATCACTTCAGAGTAACTCCCCCTTTGAATTTTTTTAAATCACGCATGAAGAAGTTTTGGCTACAAAATAAAATCACTTCATTTTTGAAATTGGGGGTTTCTTCTGAAAGAACCACCAGTTTAAGTTACCATATACACACTAAGTTTTGTGTGCCAGACCTCAATGTTATACTAGACAGGTATTTCTGTTCTGAATAAAAGAATCTGGCACTGAGAAAGCCCACTGGGTCAAGGTTTGAGTGAAGATAAATGAGCTGAGGAACCTCCCAGAAGAAACTTGATCTCATTGACAAATAACTGGCCACAGATCAAATTTCAGTTATTTTCCAAGCAAAAGTGGCTAAAAAGAAAACCAAACTAACTTAGCTCTAGTTATCCTTACTGTCTGAGTGGCACCTGCTTCCATTTAGCTAAGAAAAAAATTTTTTATTAGAGTTCCCTAAAAATTCATGTGGCTTGAGATTAGTGGAAGGTGTTTTCAAAAAGTGTGTGTGGTGGGAGTGGAGGATTCTTCCTGATGTAATTAAGAATAGTTCTTTGGAGATTGGGGGAAATCCCTCAAGCTGTGAGCTACCTCCACCCCCGTTCCCCACGTACCACCATCTCCAGGTTAATTTCCGTTTGGTTTACATTTAACCTGAAATTTGAAATGATATTTAATTCTATCAAAACCAGACAGATCAGTCAAAGTAGGCATTTATGGTTCTATACTGGAAATAAAAGGCCTTAAGCCTTTAGTGTGAGCCCATTCCTCTTCTCAAAAATTTTATTGTAAATCTGGCCAATGTAGGGACTTGGAATACTGCCCTAACTCTACTGTACCTAAGGATTAGAGAATAAACCTTATATTACAAAAAGCGCATCTCATATAAAACAAACACTTGAATCATAAGTGACTGTGATGTTTTGGACCCTGTGATTAGCTTATTTCTAGTTCTATGAAATAAATATGGATCTAAAAAAAAACAGGGAAAAACAGAAAGTGTAGATACTATTCAGTGAAAGAGCACTTAAAGAGCAGTAAGGTACACAATCCCTTTCAAAGAAAGAAGAAAAAAGCACCCAGATAATTGGAAATTAAAACTCAGTAAGTTCATTTTCTTGACAAGCAGCAAGAATTCTTTATGAAGCAATAAGTAAAACATTTTAACATATTAGAGCCAGAAAAATAGCTCAAATGGCTAAAGCACGTGCATAGGCCCTAAGTTTGTCCCTTAGACCTCTAAGTACCACTACGCTTGACTGCAGTGACCCTCAGCACTGCTCACAGAGCGCTTCATTACCGACAGACTCAGTGAATAGTCAGGCCCACACAACTGAGCGAAATATTGTAAAGAGTGGCTTCTAGGTTATCTGAGCACTGTTAGGAGATGTCCACTTCTCCCCACCAAAAGTCAACTTATTAAAAAATCTACAGAGTATCTAAAAAATGTTCCCTCAAAGCAACACATCTAGATTCATTAATAGCTGCTACCAATGAGCACTTATAACTTCTATGATTACCATTCTCGTAATAGCTATACGTCTACAAGATGAATGCCTCTTCTATTAACTCAAACCACAGTTTATTTCAAATCTCGTGCTATCTGCTTAACTATGAAAATTTCTTAGAATAGTGGCTTGTATATAATAAGTGTTCAAAAATGGTGAAGATAAGTAATATCGTCACTGTTGTGGGAGGAGGTTGTACTAGACTAATATATTCAGCACAAGAGTGTTAGTTGCTATTTAGCAAAGCATTTGTGTATGAAGATTGCATCCATTATAGACTTTGTTTACTTTTACAAATTGATTTCTAAGAAGTGATGTGTATTCTAGGGCTTTTGGTACAGATGAACATTGGCTAACTGTATCAATCACCTGGACCTAAGTTCTACAGTTATTGGAACACTTGACCAGTTCCACCAAAACTCCTGGGATGATTCACCATGACATTAGCCTCAGAGTCTCTAACATGGACCTTCTAATGTCTGGGTTAAAAAGCAATTTTTATTTGTAAATTTTTCTTTTTTTCTTTAAAGAATACCCACCCAAATTATATTAGCTTTATGTCCGTAAAAATCTAGATCTGCCTCTTAACAAGTACTTAACCTCAGATTAATGCAAGAGCTTTCCCTCCCACTGGTCTCCTTATGTATAGGCTATGTTTCTAATCACTACCATAGTCAATTTTGGTGCCTCCTGAGAATATCACAATTACCACATTGCTGTATTGAACAAACACAGTGACTAGGTGTAGGAGCAATACTAAAGTGGGTAGAGCTCTTGCCTTGCATGCAACCAACCGAGGTTCAATCCTGGGCATTCCATTTGGTCCCCAAGTCTTCCAGGAGTAATCTCTGATAGCAAAGCCAGAAGTAAGCCATGAGGACCACAGGATGTGACTCCTGGAAAAAAAAAACAATAACCAGCATGACTTACAAAGCTCTGTCATTTTAGAAGCTACATAATCTGAACTCCACGTACATCTCCAGCCTCTTCATTGTTCTTCTCTATTTATAGAGTCAGATACTAACTTATACGGTCTATGCCATTTTCATTACCTCTTTCTACCCAATGTAACTGAATTTCCTTTTCTTCTCTTTGGATGTGCTCACTCTTCCTATGTCTTGTTCACAGTTTGTTGTGCTTATAATCACATTCTATTTATAGTCCTAGTACCACTAAAATATCTTCCCATTGGTAATACCTATTCATATCTCTGAAGTGCCAACACAGAAAACTTCTCTGGCCTAAAAGGATTAGGGTCAATTTTGTCAATACTTATTGTTTGCATTGTTCATAGGATTGATATTGTTTAGAATTACAGCTTCCAGTACATACTTCTTGATTCCAGTTTCATAGGGTGTATGTAAAAGGCTATATGAACAAATTATTCTTTGTAATTATAATAGACAAGCAGTTCCTTCTATTTGGGCAAATTTTATTAGGTAAAGAAGTACATTATCAGTAAGTGGAGGCCAGTGAGCTTTTTCACCCTTTGCCCAATGGAAAACAGCTAGAGAGGTAGTCAGGCATTTCCCTAGTGAGTGTTACAGACAAGACAGTAGCTGAGAGACCCACTTTCTCCTAACATAAGCAAAATTAGGTAAGGATATTATCTTCAGTAGGAAGGGAGAAAACTTTCTAGTACCTATTTTTAAAAGGAGAGAGAGGGAGGCAGAGGAAGGCAGGGAGAAAGAAGGAAATGGGAAGAGCAAAGGAAGAAAGGAGGGAATTTTGCTAACAAGTTGTCCTTGAACCGGCTAAATTTAAAAATCCATCCTGGAAAGGATCTGAGTTGAAGATGAATTCTGAATAATTCAGCAAAAAGATTTATAATCAAAGTCTGGATCTGAAGTTGGGGTCAATTATTCTGAACTGCTGTAATTAGGTATATGTCCTAAAGGGAATACTGACTAACTGAACTCTATTTCTTTCCTCCCCTGAAAAAATGACTTTCAGATGACCTATTGTTAGTTTAGCTTACTTAGTTCTGTATTTTGAAATTTGTCAAAACAATGAATATTCGTGGAAGAAACTTTGTGCCAGCCCACCATGAAAAATCTCGAACGGTATTATTTAAGGGCATGAAAATGACCCAAGAGGAAAATTCTTAGATATAGCTGCAGAATTCGTAAAGTTTATTAAAAGGTTTTGGAGATTACAAATGTCACTCCAATCTCAGATATTGTGTAGGTCTGTCTGTACTAGAAAACTTAAATTAAAAACTATGCAATTATAGCATATTTGGCACTCTCTCACCCCCACCCCCAAGAGTCCCTTTCATTTGTATAAACTAAATAAAGTAGATAAATGTTTGTGTAGAGTTGGGAAAAGGCAGAATCTTGAATCATCTGGATAATTGTCTGTTTTACTAAAATAAATCTCACCATAAACTTTGCTTATATTCTTCACCCAAAAATTAAGAGACCCGAAAGAAATGAAGGCATACAAGGGGAAGACTTTGAGATTCCTTATGTTTAGAGAGTGCTGAGTCTTTTACCACAAAAAATGTCACTGTCTGGGTTGAAGAATAATTTCACCATAAACTCCCCTTTGTTGATTGCTCATAACTATATGTCCTTAAAAAAATATTTTTCTTTTAGTCTCGAATACCTCAAAGTTAGTTTCTGCTCCCCAAGGTAAATCACTTTGGAGCAATTGAACAAAAATAGCCTTCAGCAAAATGTTATTTTTCACTTCTATGTAAAGCACCTTTCCCCTTAGTGCTCCTCCAAGATGTCTGAGTCCGGAACCTCACACTTGGCAAATGAATTTAGAACCACTGATGAAGAGAGACAAAGCCAAACATGACCCCACTAGATGAGTGTTTTATTTAAACATGCAAAGGTTTCATCTACAGATAAACCGAATGCTGCAATGAGAGTTATTTCTGCTTGCTGATGAAGTGTACCAGAAACAAAAGCTCAGAGGCAAAGGCTACCAAGTAAATTGAATTCACTAGTTTCCTCCAGACAATAATAACCAGTTAAGTAACACAATTGGAATAATGCATTTGCCTGGAGCACAAAATACAAAGTGCACTATGAAACATGATGCTCGAATTTTTAAGTCAAGCATGTCTTTCCAAACTACAAGTGGGTGGGAATTGGTTAAATGTTAAAAGTTGTTCTAATATGTTTCAGTCAACAAAACAAATTCCTTGCTGCCAGGCTTAGAGTCAAGTAGCAACTTGTAGGTCTAGCCATTTGCAAATACACAGGTATGATGGCAGTTAAAAATAGTTGCTGGGAGTTAAATCCAGCTGACTTTCTTGGAACCCTACCTTATACTTTCAATTTCCTCTAGCCCGGGGAATGCATCTGCCCATGGACTGTGTAGACATTTTCTGGCACTTCTTTTGTGGCAAACCTTGGTTGAGAGTTTAAAGAAGAGTTCCCCCACACCATCCCATTCTTCTCTGTCTCATCTATGCAGATTGATATCTGCCAAGTCCTTATTGTCTATTTCTATACCTTTTCTTTTAAGTAGTTGGCTGTATTAACTTAATTAAGATAGCTTGAAAATAAGTAAATAGTTTGTAGTTATAAGGAGAATTTGACAAATTCATAACTCTAGTGAAGGGTTTTCACTTTTCTAGACTAGATGGGAGAAAGGAGTAAAGAGAAAATTGAAAAAATAAATAAACAAGCTTCATCTGCTGATCGTGTATCACAGAGAATACTATAAATTCTAAATTCACATAAAATGATTCCAGTATCTCAATATATGCTAAACAAATAATATTAGGTATACTACAATAACTATAATAAAATTTGGAATAAATTAAAAATTTAATTTATATTTTTCAGGTCTAGATTCAGAATAATACTTCTAAATTAGTCAAGTATAAAATAAAATTAGAATTGAAATTATGAAATGTTTCAATTTCATAATTGAAATTGGTCTCATAATTGAGACCACTCCCCGCACACATGAAGGTACTGGCAGAGGGACAAAGCCACGCGGGTTCCGGGGCCGAGACCTCCAAGCCTACTCGAATTGGAGTCGAGCATCTTCCACCCAGATCCTCCAAATTCCAGTAGGCGGGGGTCACACCCACCACCTGGCCCCCTGGCGCCATGTAATCCCATCAGCGGCCAAGACTCAGAGACTATAAAATCCAGATCCCGGACGAGAACAGTGCAGTCTCTGCCCCCGCGCCTGGGTGTTCCTTCCCGGAGTCCCTTGGAGGGGAGCGGGTTGAGCTTTCCTCCCCGCCCCGACCAGGGCTACAGCCGCCGAAGACCTCCAGGACCAGCCACCACCATGCTGAGACCACTCTCCGCACACACGAAGGTACTGGCAGAGGGACAAAGCCACGCGGGTTCCGGGGCCGAGACCTCCAAGCCTACTCGAATTGGAGTCGAGCATCTTCCACCCAGATCCTCCAAATTCCAGTAGGCGGGGGTCACACCCACCACCTGGCCCCCTGGCGCCGTGTAATCCCATCAGCGGCCAAGACTCAGAGACTATAAAATCCAGATCCCGGAACCGCGCGGCCGCAAATGCGGCCACACGACATCTTATCAGAACTTTTCTTTATGACATCTTATTATCTCATTCCTACTTTGGACAAACTTGCAGGCTATCGAATGTAGCCTGCCCACAGGGCAGAGTCTGGCAAACTCCCCGTGGCCTACCAAATATGCCAAATACCAGTAACAATGATGGGTCTCATTCTCCTAAAGAGCCGTGAATATAATCTCAGGGCTAGGATAAAAGAGACGTTACTGGGGCCTGCTCGAGGCAATCGACGATTAACAGGATGATGAAATGAAAATGAAATTGGTAATGTGTAGATTTAAAATCAAATGTCAAAATAAGTTTAAAATAATTAACACATTAAACTAAATCATTATTTTAGAGCAAACATGTAAAACAAAATAGAAGAAAAGAAAGAGAACACAAGTCAGAGAAGAAATATGTTAAATAGAAATGAAAATAGCATTAATAAAATAAAATGTTCTGTATTTGAAAATATAAATTTTTGGTAAAATAGTAAGAGAGAGAGGAGTATGATACAGAATAAAATAATGCTTGAAATAAAAAGGAATATAAAATAGATATACAGTAAATATTTATGAAAGTATAAGAGAAACCGTGAATAAATTAGTCAGTGATTTTTATAACTATAATGGACAATTTTCTGGAAAAATATTGCAATTTCCCAAAACTGACTCAAGGAGAAGCAGAAAAATCTCAAGAGACAAATGTCCATCAAAGGAATAAGTTAGTATTAAAAATAAAAACTACCCCAGAAAAACAGTACCAAAATATGAGGACCAGAATAGGTTTACAGGAAATTTTTGCCAATACTTAACAAAATTATATAACCTCTTTCTTATTCAAACTGTTATAGACCAAAGAGAGAGAAAGTTCTTCAATTCCTTTTATGAGTCTAATAAAAAATTTTTTTAACTTAATTTGAATCAAAACAGTATGAGAAAGTGTAATTTTGAACTCTGTCATATTTCTAATGTAAATTTTAAATGCAAAATTTCAACATAGTGCTAGCAAACCAAGCAAGCCTTAAATAAGATGAATGGATAATTAAATATATAGTATATATTTGTGTAAATACTGTATTAGTTAAAGGTACAAAAGTGCGTGGTTTCATACATTTTTTTAGCAAATGAGAAGGAGAAAAATGTTTCTATCATCAAAAAAAGCTATATACCAGAAAAATGCTTCTATACCTCGTGAAAAATGACAGAAGCATGTGCTATCAAGTCAGTAATACAATGAAGATGCCTATTGTTAACACCTGTTCAACTTGTTACTAGAGATCACCAATTCAGTGAGACAGGAATAGAAACAAGAAGAAAGTGAAGAGGGTTTTGAAAGGTCACGAGTTGTAGAACACATTTCTAGAAATAATCACAAAGAATTTACAGACAGTGCTCATGTGAGAATTCAGCATGATTGCTAAATATAAGATCAATTAGTAATTAAAACAAAGAACAATGAAATTCCCCAGCACATTAAACTCATTGAAAAAGTAAAAACCAATTAAAATATCCATTCCATTACATAGTTTCTTTTTTCATCTTTAAATTCTGGGAACAAATATAACTAATAAATAAGCATGCAAGTAAATATAACTATGTATGTTCATTTGCTAGAAAACTGTCAGTTTTCTGTGATGCCACCGCTCTGGACACTACATTTTAGTACTCTGTCTAGAGTCTAGAACCACTTTCCCAAGGTGGGTGAGATTATGCTCAAACAGGCAAGGCACTGGTAGAGGGAGCTAGAAACCTCAGCTATAGCGAGACGAGTGCTTTATGTTTGTGTATTTACAAAAAAATGAAATTTGGCTTGCTCTTCAAGCTCAGGTTCTCCCCTTGTAGATATGTTTCGCTAGCTTGTTTCTATGTTCTTTTGCCTGCCTATTGTCACTCTGGAGTAGCCTGTGTTCTCTCTTGAACAAGTTTTCTCTCCACACAGATTTTTTCTAAATATGTTTCAATAAAAAACTTTCTTACTTAACTAAAAAAACAAAAAGAAAATAATTTTCAGGACAGAGTGGAAGCTGAGTACTTTTTCCCTGAAAAGGGGCCAGTAGGCATAAGATTGGGAACCTTTGGGATCTTTAGGGGTGCTTGGAAAAAAAGAGAGCACGGTATTTTGAATCTTAATCTCATTTTATTCATGCATACATATAATATGTCATTATAATAATTTCTATGATACATAAGAAATGAAATACTAATCCTATAAGTAGCACTGTAGCATTGTCCTCCCATTGTTCATTGATTTACTCGATCAGGCACCAGTAACGTCTCACAACAAATTGTGACCGTTGTTGTTACTGTTTGGGGCATATAGAAATACGTCATGGGTAGCTTGCCAGGCTTTTCCGTGTGGGTGAAATACTCTTGGTAGCTTGCCTGGCTCTCCGAGAGGGGTGGAATATAAGTAGAATATAGAATAACATTTTATAGAACATAGAATAACATTTTATAGAATATAGAATATAGAATAACATTTTATCTATAGTAATAATGAGTCTACTATAACTAGTAGTGCAGAAGTCTCATCACAGAGTTTAATTTTCACAACTCTTTAAGGTAAGTTTTATTTCTACTTTATATATGTGTAGGTTGTGCCTGAAAGAGATTAAATAGACCTCAGAAAGCAAGAGAGCAGAGATCATAGAATCTGTACTCAAGTAGAACCCTAGAATCCAAACTCTCAACAAAGCTTTTGCCTCTGAAATAACTGGACAAACTTCCTCTGCTTCACTACCAGTTCACAAACCTGATAGTTGTTTGAGCTTTAAGGTGCCACCATCTTCATTAAGAGAACCTAATTAAGAGGGAAAGCACTGAGGAACAGATTCCTTGCATCTCCTCTTAACCATTGACCCTTCCTAGGGAAAGATCAGCAGAAGCAAATTAAGGCTATTAATAAAGATCCAGGTACTTTTTTTTCATCTAGTTCTCCCCAGACCACAAAACAAGATTCCTAAGCAGTATATTCATTTCCTCCCTCAGTCCCAGTAGCATGATTTGCAAACATATAAAGAAACTAACACATACGGAGGAAAGATCTTAAAAGTAATTTGTTACTTTTCTCTGGTTAGTGAGAACCCTTTGGAAACTTCTAAAGTGGACTGGAATGAAGACCATAGTTTCTTAGCTGTCCAGAAAATGTGCTGATGAAAAAGAAATGAAATAGCTATAGTGTGATGTGAGTTTGGCTCAGTTAGAAAGCCAGGAAAATTTCAAGCAAACACAGGCTGGGAAAATTGAGACAAACTACTCTTAAGCAGGGCAAAATGTCATCTTTCTGTTTTCAAAGTTGATGGCATAGTCACTTTTCAGCCTTTTATAGTTTTACTTCAGTTTTAAAGAAGGAAAAATTGAAAACATTAAAATACTGAATGGGCAGAACAGAACTTCCCATTAAAAATAAACACACTTTGTTTTATTGTTTGGAAAATTCTAATGAGCTCCAGACTATTTATAAAATTTTGTCCGTTTTTTGAAAGAAAAAATTTTAGTACATTTGCCAAGGTTATATTAATTAGTATTTACTTAATATTGGGATTATAAAATTTAATGAAAATATGCTAAAATATTTGGAAAAACTGCACATCTCAGACATTCTGTATGATGTATTCACGCCAACATCTGCTGCTTATCTGTCTGGAATGTGAGGCCGTTAACAACTTTAACCTAATGGGATTATTGCCTCAGTCTACATGAAGGTTCTTTGGCTACTGGGCTGAGGATGTCAATATAGATGTGTTGATACTGTTTATGTATTTGGGTCTAAGAAATCCCATGTTTAGTTGGCATTAGCATTCATTCATATTTCAGATTCAACCTCAAGTACAACTCTTTTGCCTTTTACCACATCACACATTTTTAAAATTATTGCTTTATTGATGTAAAATTCAATTACCTAGAATGTAAATGTTTATATTGTTCTAAACCTGCAATGTCACCCCACCACATCCACCACCAAATTGCTAATAACCTTTTATCACAGTCCACAAGACCCTTTCCATTCACCCCCATCCGTTTCTATTCAACATCAATTCTGTTGTTAAGAGTCTAAGGTTTTCACTGATCTTATCTATCCCCTTGTTTCACTTCTTTATATACTTAAGTTATGAGAGATCACCCAGAACTTCCTTTCTCTTTCTGGGTTATTTTGCTCAGCATGATACCCTCAAGTTCCATTCAAGTTGTAGCAAAAAAGCAAAATTTTCCTTTTCCTCATACCTGAGTATATGTACAACTTCATTATCTACTCTTCTGTTTGGGGGACACTTTGTTACTTCCAGATCGTGGCTATTAAAAATAGCAAAACAAAATTATGCTTTTGTGTTCTTAAGATAGATAAGAGTAAAATTGAACAGACCATGTGGCAGTTCTATTTTTAATTTTTTGAGAAATATTCATAATGTTCTTCATAAAGGTTCATCCATTTTCTTTCCTACCAACCAGGAACAAAGTTTTCTTTATTTTCCATATAATTGCCTGCACTTACTTTGTTTCATTTTACAGTTTTCTTTTCTTTCTTTTTATTGGGGGCTGTGAAGAGGAGGTCTCACTAGTGTAAGATGATATCTTATTGACATATTCTACTTTTAATTCTTGCCCTCTACCATCAAAGTTAACGAAAATATATCCCCTTCTCTTTACTTACCCAATTCACTATCATCTTACACTTAGGATATTGAATAAATCTTCATGCTACAGACTATTTTGCACAAAGTGATGAACATAATCCTTTTAAGCCCTCAGTCAGCTAGTGTCACTCCACAGTTCAGACCCTTCAATTGAAGCCCACATCACTTGAGATAAAATTCAAAGACCATACCACAGTTTACAAGGTTCTAATATTGATATCTGAGATCCCATTTCTGAAATTTTCTGTAAGTACATTTTATCCATGATCATCAAAATGCTACCCAGTAAATATTCCTATTTCATTCAGTCTTCTCTTACATTATAGCTCTCGACTCAGAGCTCCCAATGTCCTTTTCCATTCTCCCTTGATTACCTCGATTCCCTTGAATTGAGGAAAAAGCACTTTGCTGGCTTCCGCATGTTCCCATTTCTATGTCTACCCACCTACGAGTTGGCTTGCTTACTCTTCCACCTTCACTAAAGATGCTCTCTATGGTCAGGATTCTCATTCAAGCCAGACTCCTAGGTCCTGTCCCTTTCACATGTACTAGTTTCCTCTTACTCTCTTATAATCAATTTCTCCATCTCCTGAATTATTCTCTCAGCAGACACATAATAAAATTTTCCATTCTTAAAAATGAAAAATCTCTCTCAACTCTGTTTCCCTTATTTTCTAGCATCCACTGGAGGAAAACTAAGTAGACAGCTATATCTTTTGTCCTCCCATTTACTCTTTTTTTTATTAGTGAAACACCATGAGGTACAGTTGTAGATTTACAATTTTTTGTGCTTGGGTTTCGATTATACAATGATCAGATACCCATCCCTCCATCAGTGCCCATTTTCCACCACCATGGATAATATCCCCCCCACCACATCCCCCCATCCCCCCTGCCTCTGTGGCAGGGCAATCCCCTGTGTTCTCTCTCTCCTTTTGGGTGTTGTGATCTGCAAACAAGGCATTGAGTGGCAAACATGTTCAGTCCATAGTCTACTTTTGACATGCATCTCCCCTCCTGGGAGGATCCTCCAAACACCCTTTATTTGGTGCTCCCTTCTTTATCTGAGCTGCCCTTTCCTCTAGAATGCCCGGCTGGCCACTAAGCTATGGAGTAATCCTCCTGGTGCTGATCTCAGCTATTCTTGGGTATTAATCTCATATTTTGTTACTTTATATCCCCCAGATGAATGCAATCTTTCTATGTCTATCCCTCTCTTTCTGACTCATTTCGCTTAGCATGATACTTTCCATGTAGTACCACTTGTATGTAAATTTCATGACTTCATTTTTCTAAGAGCTACATAGTACTCCATTGTGTAGATGTACCAAAGTTTCTTGAACCAGTCATCTGTTCTTGGGCATTTAGGTTTCTTCCAGTTTCTGGCTAAAGAGCGCTGCAATTAACAAACAAGTGCAGATGTCACTTCAACTATACATTTTTGCCTCTCTGGGATATATTCCCAGGAGTGCTATAGCTGGGTCAATTTCTAATTTTTTGAGAATCGTCTGGGAGCTCAATTTCTAATTTTTTGAGAATCGTCCATACTGTTTTCCAGAAGGGCTGAACCAGTCGACATTCCCACCAACAGTGAAGGAGTGTCCCTTTCTCGCCACATCCGCGTCAGCATCGGTTGCTTTTGTTCCTTTGAATGTGGGCCAGTCTCTGAGGTGTGAGATGGTATCTCATTGTGGTTTTGATCTGCTTCTCCCTGATGATTAATGATGTAGAGCATTTTCTCATGTGCTTTTTTGCCATTCGGATTTCTTCTTTGAGAAAGTTTCTGTTCATTTCATTGCCCCATTTTTGGATGGGGTTGGATATTTTCTTCTTGTGGAGTTCAACCAGCATTTTGTATATCCTGGATATCAACCCCTTGTCAGATGTGTATTCGGCGAATATCCTTTCCCATTCTGTAGACTGTCTTTGTATTTTGGTCACTGTTTCTTTGGAGGTGCAGAAGCTTCTTAGTTTAAGATAGTCCCATTTATCTATCTCTGTTTTCATTTGCTTGGCCAGTGGCATAGCATCTATGAAGATACCATTAGCTTCAATGTCATGGAGGGTTTTGCCAACTTTGTCTTCAATGTACGTTATGGTTTCTGGGCTGATGTTGAGGTCTTTAATCCATTTTGATCTTACTTTTGTACATGGTGTTAGACAGAGTTCTGAGCCCACTTTTTTGCATGTAGCCGTCTAGTTCTGCCAGCACACTTTGTTAAAGAGGCTTTCCTTACTCCATTTCACATTACTTGCACCTTTATCAAAGATTAGATGATCATATGATTGAGGGGAGATGTCAGTGTATTCAACCCTGTTGCACTGGTCTGCAGTTCTGCCTTTGTTCCAGTACCATGCTGTTTTGATTATTACTGCTTCGTAGTACAGTTTGATGTTAGGGAGGTTGATTCCTCCCATTTTCTTTTTCCCAAGAATTGCTTTAGCTATTCGTGGGGGCTTATTGTTCCATATAAATTTGGTCCTACTCTGACTACTCAGTGCAAATATCAACCCAATAGTTAGTATTCAGATTTTGTCTTATACGACACATCACTCTTTCCTTGTCCTTCACTTGTCCTTTTGTGCCACGCTTTGGCCTTTAGCTACTCTCCTTTGTTCCTCTTGCCTACTCTCATCCCTAAATTTGGATTCTTTAACTTCATCTCCCATCATGCTTTTTTCCTTCGCTCTCACCAGTCGAAAAAATTAACATTTTTTACATTCTTTAAATATATCAATTTAGAAGGCCTTCTCCTTCCTGTGCACCTGTATATCCTTTGCGCTGAGACTCCATGATTTTTTTCAAATATCACATGTTAATGACATCTCCCCTGATGGCCCTAATTTACAAATGCAACATCCATCTCCCTCAAATATCACGTATCAATTTACTTATCTCTGTGGCATAACTTCTAACACATCACTATGTTTGCTTATTCTTCCTGTTAACCAGAATATGATCACTTTTGCTGAGGTGATATTTTTTATCACCAATACATTGCACACGTTAGTAAGCATTTAGTAAATTATCAAAATATTTCAGAATTGGATCTTGGCATATAAAAAACACAAATACAATAAACCAAAAAAATTCAGACATTTAGGACTCCAAATTAGTGACCAAAATATATAATGACAAAATAATGATATTAAGTTTACAGTAAATTGTTTAGAGCTGATTTTGCCAACAAATACAAAGCTATTTCCATAATTATGCTGAGAAAAGATTGTAATTCCTGGAACGGAGTACTGATCAAATCATTAAATGAGTTAGTACCCTAGGTTATTAAATGGGTGGAAAGAATTATCACATGTAATGTCAAATAGTGCAGTTACTGACCCTCAGAAGTTATCATTCCCACAGGCAGTTTTCTTTTCAATCCTTTAGGTTTTAAAAAAAACTTGGTTATTTTACAGAAGTCTAGTTCAAAAATAATTATAAGACAACACAAGAAGCGGGACAATTTCATGCAAAACTAATGACTTTGAGACATGCAAGTCACAGCTCCTCTGTATAAATCCGTTTCAGAGCAGAGGTCAAAACCATTAAACTAATGCTAAACTGGAGTCCTCGGGTCCTGAGTACCCCATGACTCTAGGGGATTGGGGTTTGTAAAAAAATATTAAACACAGAGACATGCATAAACACTCTAAAAAGTTCTTTTATACAAATGTCTTTTGTCTGAAATCAAAACTCTGGAAAATAGAACTTGAAGTTCTAACCTTTGAATGAAAAAATTGTAAAGGCCTTCAAGAATTAATTTTAGAAGAGAAAGAAAAGTTCTCTCAGGATAAAATATGAAGACACTGCCTCTTGATCTTAACAAATTTGTTTAAAATGTTGATTTCAAAGATTTCATTCCTTTAAGACATTTTCTTTAAAATCTGAGTTTAGAATTTCTAGGAACTTTTCTGTTAAGTGTAATACTAGTCTACTTTTTTCCCTTCACAAAGACATGTCCTCCTTGAGGGCTTAGTTAGAGGTTAGTGACCTGGCCATACAAAGTTAACATTCTGCCACAAAAGAGGGAATGAACACTCTGGTTGCTAAATTTCATTTTAAATATAGATACAAAGAAACTTATCCTTCACAGACTCTGGTTTGATTTTCATTAAATCATTTCTATTCTCCTTTACATCACAACACATTTCATAGGCACCCTTATAGATAAATATAGCTGAATTCTAGACAATGGAATGTGAGCAGAAGAAATGTATACAGATCTGGGCCTGTAAAAAAAAAAATATCCCCAAGCAATGTCAGTTTGATGCACATGGGTGTGACAACCACAGTAGCCACACATCAAAGGTGGCAAAACCACATATGAAAGGAACTTGGGAAAGAGCCCCTGAATGATTGTATTTTGAAAGAAAATAAATGTTACATATTGCAAAATGGTGAAACAAACCTTTATTAAGTCATTTGCTTACAGTATCTAGTATCATCTTAACAAACATCCTGTCAGTTCAGAACAAGACTTAAAGAATAACTAAATTTCTAATGAGGTTAAAAACTACATACCAATTCTCATAACCATTGTCTCTAGTTTGAAGTTCAATAGGCTTATAATAGAGTAAACAGACCAATACAAGGGTCTGCAAAACACCCTAATTGAAAATCAAATCATTTGGGTGGTGAAAAATGAGTACTGGTGAAGGGAAAGGGGTTTGATCATTGTATGACCAAGACTTAAACCTGAAAGCTTAGTAACTTTTCCCACAGTGATTCAATAAATAAACATAAAAAGAAAAAAAATAAATAAAAAGATTAAGGTGGAGTTCATGCCCAATTCAATCAGCTAATCAGTGGCTGCATAAATAGCAGTACTCCTACAAAAAAAATCAAATTATTTGACCAAATAAAAAACAAAAATACAGTGGTATTATAGGAATTATTACTCAGTAAAAGAAAATCTTAGAAGATTTTAATATCTAAATCTTTCAATGATCTAAACAAGTCAGGAAATGATCTTCCATAAGTCAGAAAAAAACAAAGATTTTGTTTGCTGTTGCTGCTGCTGAATAAAAATACAATAAAATACATATACAAATATATATAGGGCCTGTTTTACTCCCATCTTTCTATCAGTCCTTCTACCTCAACCCTGAAACAGAGGTAGTTGGTGTAGAGAAGTTTAAAAATAGGAAAGAGGAATAGAAAAGAAACTTTGAGCATGGGCTAGACATGAGTGTATAGGAAGGGAGAAGTTTTGAAATAAAGATAAATTGAAGTTCTAATTTCTCCAGCCAAGACTTTTAATAACTAAAAGTATCTGGATGATGAAAATGAGGGTTTAAAAAAATGAGACAAGCAAAACTAAAAAAAAAAAGGATAAATAAATAATAAATATAAATAAACAATAAATATAAATAAAAATATAAATATAAATCTAATTATCACATTAAAATAAAATTATCACATTAAAACCTTAATTTAAGAGCAAAGTATCTGATCAAATATAAAAAACAAATACACTGAAGTAATAGGAATTATCAGAAATTAGGCCTGATACATTTAAAATGACAAGAAAATATTATAAGCAATTTTATGTTAACAAGTTCAACAGCACAGGTAATATGGACACAATTCAGGAAATAAAAATTACCAAATATTTCTAAGCAACCAGGTAGATAACCCAGGGTCAGAGATGGGGTTATAGTGGTAGAGGTTTGCCTATGTAAGGCCCAGATATTTGGCACCACATATAGCCCCAGCAACATCGATCTGGCCCCAGGTGGTTGCTGAGCACACTAAGTGTGACCCACACAACAGCAACACAACAAAACGTATAGTCCGAATAGTCTAATAGCTACCTCAACTGCTGAATTGATAGTTCAACATTTTCCCACCAAAATTCCTGACCTTTATGATTTCACTGATGAAATCTGTAAATATTAAAAATAATAATATTAATTTTACATAAATTCTTTCCCCCAAAGGCATCCAGATTATAAGGAAAGCAGGCTTGATATTTGCAGATTACATAATTATCTACATATAAATGCAATGGAATATACCAAAATAAACTGCTAGAACTAATACAAAATTTATAAAATTTGTAGAAAATCAAGTGAATATATAAAAATCAATTTTATTTCTATATACTAGTAGTTAATAGGTAGAAAAAGTTAGTAATATAAAATAGCATCAAAAACACAAAATACTTATGGTATATATACATATATAGCAAGATATAATATATGTTCGCAAAAACTTATGAAACATTTCTTTTAAAAAATAATGCCCACACAGGTGGAGGGATGGGTATTTGATCATTGTATCATTGAAACCCAAGCACAAAAATTTTTAAGTCTGCAACTGTACCTCATGATGTCTCACTAATAAAAATAAATAAATAAATAAATAAATAAAAATAATAATGCCCAAAAAATTGGAGAGACAGATCTTATGCAGGAATCGAAAGACTCAATATTCTTAGGATATTGCATTCATCTGTAAAGTCACTGTAATTCCAATCAATTTCCCAGAGACTTTATTTTGTAGCAGTTGACTATAGAGGAGTGGAAAGACAGTTCAGTGGGCAGGGTCATAAACTTTTATGTGATTGAGCTGGGTTCAATCCCCAGCACTCCAACTGGTTCATAAGCACCATCAGGAGTGATCCCTGAGCACAGAGCCAGGCCTGAGTCCTGAGCATTTCTAAGTGTAGCCCAAATAGCGAAAGAGAAAAATATTTTAATTGATTCGAAATTGACCACACCATATTCAATCGACAGTTTCACCCGACAAATATCACTGTTGTTCCAAAATTCCAAACAGGATCAGACCACTGCCTCCTTTGTGTGAAATTCTACTTCACAGAGCAGGGAGAAAGGGCTGCAAAGTTTAAGAAGAGAACTCCCAGAATAACCACCAACTGGTAGCTCTTTGGCACTATTGAGGCAATATATTAAGATGCCATCATTGACAACATCAACAAGGAATACAATCGACTGGTTCAGCACCTCCATGATTGTGCGAGGAACACTGAGAGAGAGAAAGCTACGAAAAGATGCCTCTCTTCGGATACTCTTGACCTCATTCACCAACATGGTTTGGCATGAGCCTTAGTCAATCACAAGCTAATGTCCAAGCTTGAAAAGTGGTGCAGAGAAGTTATAAAGGAAGATCTCAAAGAGAAAAGAGCAGCACACGGCTGATGTGGCAGAAGCCAGGAAAAGTATTCACAACACTCGCCTGTCCTTGGCCAACTATAAGACCAAGATGACTACACTCCAACGTCCTGATGAATCTATCACATCTTCCAGAACAGCAACGAGAAAAGGTATCCATGACTTCTACTCCAATCTCTTCGATAGCCATGTTCACCTGCCCACATACCAAATTTAGCAGGATGGATATTTTGTTCCCAGCATTCTCCCTTCCAAAATCTGACACACCATTTTGTCAGTAAAGAAGCATACAGCATCTGATCCAGACAAGGTCAGACCCAAACACCTGAAGAACCTGCCGCCAGTACTCGTCAATACACTGGCTCAGCTCTTCACATGCTACCTGTCTGAATGCAAGGTTCCATCCCAGTGGAAAACCAGAAGGACTGTTCTGTTGTTCAAGAAGGGAGACATCCACGACATCGGCAACTATCGCCTGATATACCTGTTGTCCATCGTCTACAAGTTTTCCACTCAAGTCATCCTGAATAGTATTGGCAGAACACTAGATGAAGAAAAACCATGTGAGCAAACCGGGTTCCAAAAGGATTCAGCATGATCAAACATATCCACATGGTGACCAAGTTCATTGAGATTTCTCGGGAATTCAAATGCCACTGTCTAATGTTCATTGATTTAAAGAAGGCCTTTGATTCTGTTGAGACTGAAGCAGTCATCGAAGCCCTAGCCAAACATGGTGTTCAAACTCTGTATATCGGAATCCTCCGTGAGCTGTATTATGGATTCACCACCAGGATCTCATCATTCTACAAAGAAATGATCATCAATGTAAAGAGAGGGGTTAGGCAAGGTGATGCCATTTCACCGAAACTCTTCAGTGCCAGCCTCGAGAATGTCATTCAATGACTGGAATGGGAAGGAATGGGAGTGAAGATAGACGATCGGCAACTACACCACCTATGCTTCACTGATGACATTATTCTAATAACACCAAACATTAGCCAAGTGGCACAAACGATGACTGACTTCGATCTCAAGTGTTGAAAGGTTAGACTGCATTTGAATCTTATGAATACAATGTTCATAAGAAGCGGACAAGTCCCTGATGTTCCAGTTGCTTTCAACGAAACAAATATCTCTGAATGCAACTGTTATGTGTACTTAGGTCGAGAACTCAACATGACCAACAACCTGGAATCTGAGTTTCACAGGAGTAGGAGAGCAGTGTGGAACATCTTCAAGAGCATCGAAGGAATGAGTTAAGAGGACGAAGAACCTCGGCTCTGGGCACATCTTTTAAACTCCACCATTCTTCCTGCAATAACATACACCTCAGAGACCTGGCCCCTACAAAAATAGGATAAGAATGCTATTCAGGTCTCTCAAAGAGGAATTGAAAGAACTATGCTCGGAATATCATGTTTCACACAAGTGAGAGAAGGAATTCGGAGTTCCCACCTCTGTCGATGATCAAGAATCATGGGCCAGGGTGGGATGGGGGGATGGGGGGTGGGAGGGATGCTGAGACCCGTGGTGGTGGAGGATGGGCGCTGATGGAGGGATGGGTACTTGATCATTGTATAACTGAAATCCAAGCACAAAAATTTGTAAGTCTATAACTGTACCTCATGGTGTTTCACTAATAAAAAATTTAAAAAAATAAAAAAATAAAAATAAATAAAATAAAAATACTGAAAAAAAAAAAAGGAATCATGGGCCAGACACGTAATGTGATTTAGAGACAACCACTGGACTAGAGCTGTTACCGATGTATTTTGTATCATGGGATGTCAAAAGAACACCTGGCCATCTACCTATGAGATGTTCAGACTTCATTGTCAAGACCCTGAACAAACAGTTTGAGGCTCTTTGTGTTCCTGGAGTGAGCGGATGCTATAGGGCTACACTAGCTCATGATAAGGATGAATGGAGACGTAACTGGTGCCCACTCGAGCAAATTGATGAGTAACCCAGAGAAAGAGAGTGAAAGAGAGAGTGGGGGGAGGAGAAGGAGGAAGGGAGAAGAAAAGTGTCTGCCATTGAGGCAAGGAAGTATGTTAGAACATTGTATGACTGAAACCCAATCATGAAGAACTTTGTAACTGCATATCTCATGGTAATGCAATAAAAAAAGTTTAAAAGTGAAAAAAGAATATCCAGTTACTCTGCCTTTTGATAGGTGAGCTTAGTCCATTTTTATATAGTGATTCATGACATAGTAATAGTTATTACTGACATTTTACTTTCAATAAAATCATTTTTGTGTTTGAAAAATAAATAAAAATCATAGTTTTAATCTTAATTTTAAAGACGTTAAATATATGTTAAAATATAAATCACTGTCCTCCCATTATTCATTGATTTGCTTGAGTGGGTACCAGTCTCCATTGTGAGACTTGTTGTTACTGTTTTTGGCATATTGAATACACCATGGGGAGCTTGCCTGGCTCTGCCCTGAGGGCAGGATACTCTCGGCAACTTGCTGGGCTCTCAGAGAGGGACAGAGGAATCGAACCCAGCACATCCGCTTGCAAGGCAAATGCCCGACCTGCTGTGCTATTGCTCCAAGAGCATAAGGAAACTTCAGCATAAAGAGAAAATATGATGACAAAGAAAAGCCTGTTATCGTTATTTTTTTAAGTTTAGGTAGTATCAGTGTACATGACTATATATATTTTAGGGGAACAATTTCACATGTCTTTAAATATGGACACTACTTCCACTACCCAGCCGTCGCCACCCTCCAGGATGCTTTCCGGACCCGCGCGGCAGCTCCGGCCGAGACCCACGCACAACTGAAGACCCACAGAACAAGATAAGTGGAACTCTCTGAGACCTTGGACTCCAGGCTCGGCGGACCCAGGGACAGAGCTTCTCTGCTTGCTCCCACCACCACAGGTGACAAAGGGATTCTAATCAGGAGCCCCACCCTACCCTGCCCTGTCTGCTTCCATCAACCACCCAGGGATCGAATTGTGCACAGGAGACCCACCCTACCCAGATAAATACCCCACTGGCAGACTTCCACTCTTGACACTACTTCCACTACCCAGCCGTCGCCACACTCCAGGACGCTTTCGGGACCCGCGCGGCCGCAAGCCGCAAGCGGCCGCGCGACACATCATAAGACACTAAATACCCATCTTCTGGAATTGTCGTACCATATTTGATAGGGTTCAAATATGGTAACACCTACAAGGGTGATTAGAGGTCACCCCAAAAGCCTCTATCCCTCTCGGAAAGACTGGCAAGCTACCGAGAGTATTCCGCCCGCACGGAAGAGCCTGGCAAGCTATCCGCTGTGTATTCGATATGCCAAAACCAGTAACTGCAACTGGTCTCATTCACCTGTCCCTGAAGGCTTCACCGACATGGCAGCACTGAGAAGGATGAGAAAGGAGAGACCGACAAAATCTCAAGGCCGACCTAGGCTGCCACAACAAAGGAAGACAAAAATGATCGTCTGTATTTTCAATGCACTTACACTAGCATCAGATGCATCCATCGAGGACCTGATGGTACAAGCGCGAATGATCAAGTACGACATCATTGGTCTGACCGAGACAAGAAGGCACGAATCTCACCATGCCGTTTTCGACACCGGAGAAGAATTGTTCCTCGGAACATGCGATAAAAGAGGTGTTGGAGGCGTCGGTGTCCTTGTCAACACAAACTTGGCCAAGAGCATTGATTCATTCGAATGCCTAACAACCCGAATCGGACGTTTACATTTGAATAGATGTGGCTCACTGCGTGCAGTTTCTATCTTCGTTGTCTACGCACCAACATCTCATTATGATGAAAGAGAAATCGAGAAGTTCTACATGGAGCTAGAGAAGTTCTATAAAGAAGACCACACCTTCTACAAGATCATTGTGGGTGATTTTAATGCCAAGATAGGACCGAGAAGATCAGCTGAAGAACTTCACATCGGGACCCATGGCCTAGAATGGAACGAACAGGGTGAGAGACTGTCTGAGTTCATCATGTCGACCAAGACCATTCATGGTAACTCACAGTTCCAGAAGGCAGAATCTAAACGATGGACATGGGAGTCTCCCGGTGGACGATTCCACAACGAAATAGACCACATCATATTCAATCGACGGTTTTGCCTGACTGATGTCGCTGTTGTCCCAAAATTTCGAACGGGATCGGACCACCGTCTCCTTCGTGCAAAATTCTACTTCACAGAGCGGGGAGAAAGGGCTGCAAAGTTCAAAAAGAGAACTCCCAGAATGACCACCAACTGGGAACTCTTTGGTACTATTGCGGCAAAATGGGAAGATGCCATTGTTGACAACATTGACGAGGAATACGATCGACTGGTTCAGCACCTCCTTGAATGTGCGAGGAACGCTAAGAGAGAGATAGCCACAAAAAGTCGCCTATCTTCGAAAACTCTTGAGCTAATTCGCCAGCGTGGTTTGGCGCATGCATCAGGCAACCGCAAGCTAACGTCCGAGCTCGCAAAGCAGTGCAGAGATGCGATCAAGGAAGACCTCAAAGAGAGAAGAGCAGAAGTACTGGTAGATGCGGCAGAAGCCGGGAAAAGTATTCGTAGCGCCCGCCTGTCCTTCGCCAACTATAAGACCAAGATGACTGCCCTCCGACGTCCTGATGGATCCATCACATCCTCCAGAACGGCAATGGAGAAGATTATCCATGACTTCTACTCAAATCTCTTCGATAGCCATGTCCACTTGCCGACATACCAAATTCCACAGGATGGGTACGTCGTTCCTAACGTTCTCCCTTCCGAAATCCGACACGCCATTTCGTTGGTAAAGAAGCAAACAGCACCCGGCCCAGACAAGGTCAGACCTGAACACCTGAAGAACCTGCCGTCAGTACTCATCAATACACTGGCTCGGCTCTTCACTCGCTACCTGTCTGAATGCAAGGTTCCGTCCCAATGGAAAACCAGCAGGACCGTACTACTGTTCAAGAAGGGAGACATCCATGACATTGGCAACTATCGCCCGATCTGCCTATTGTCTGTCATCTACAAGCTGTTCACTCGAGTCATCCTGAATAGGATTGGCAGAACACTAGATGAAGGACAACCATGCGAGCAAGCAGGGTTCCGCAAAGGATTCAGCACCATCGACCATATCCACACGGTAACCAAGCTCATTGAGGTTTCTCGGGAGTTCAAGATGCCGCTCTGCTTAACGTTCATTGATTTAAAGAAGGCCTTTGATTCTGTTGAGACGGAAGCGGTCATTGAAGCCCTAGCCAATCAGGGCATTCAAGCCCAATACATCAGGATCCTCCGTGAGCTGTATTGCGGATTCACTACCAGGATCTCACCATTCTACAAAGAAGTGATCGTTGATGTCAAGAGAGGGGTGCGGCAGGGTGATACCATTTCACCAAAACTCTTCAGTGCCACCCTCGAGAACATCATGCGACGACTGGAATGGGAAGGAATGGGAGTGAAGATAGATGGTCGGCAACTACACCACCTCCGCTTTGCTGATGACATTGTTTTAATAACACCAAACATCAGCCAAGCGGCACAAATGCTGGCCGACTTTGACCGTGAGTGTGGAAAGGTAGGACTACAGCTGAATCTTACGAAGACAATGTTTATGAGAAACAGCCTTGTTCCTGACGCCCCATTCGCTCTCAATGGAACGACCATCTCCGAATGCAACAGCTATGTCTACCTAGGTCGAGAGGTCAACATGACAAATGACCTGGCACCCGAGCTGCGCAGGAGGAAGAGAGCGGCTTGGAACGCCTTCAAGAACGTCGAAGAAATAGCTAAGAGGACGAAGAACCTCCGGCTCCGGGCACATCTCTTTGATTCCACTGTTCTTCCTGCATTAACATATGCCTCAGAGACCTGGGCCCTACGCAAACAAGATGAGAACGCCATTCAGGTCTCCCAAAGAAGAATAGAAAGAGCTATGCTTGGAATATCACGTTTCACTCAATTGAGAGAACGAATCCGGAGTTCTGACATCCGTCGACGATCAAGGATCAGGGATGCTGTCTCATATGCCAAGGTGTCGAAAATCAGATGGGCTGGTCACGTAATGAGATTTAAAGACGACCGTTGGACTAGAACTGTTACTGATTGGATTCCACGGGATGTCAAGAGACCGTGTGGCCGCCCACCTACCAGATGGTCAGACTTCTTTGTCAAGATCATGAATGATCGGTTTGAGGCCCTCCATGTTCCCGGAGCGAAGAGATGCCATTGGGCTACACTAGTACGCGACAGGGACAAATGGAGACGTTACTGGCGCCCGCTCGAGCAAATCGACGACTAACGGGAAGCTAAGTGATTAAGTGATTAAATATTTACCACACCCACCACCAAAATACAATATCCCACCATCATAGCTTAATGGATCCCTCCTTTGGTATCCTGTCTCCTCTCCTATTCTGATAACCTCAATAATGTGGTCGGAGGCCAAGGAATTTTTTTAATTTTGCTTTGTCTGTTCCTGGCTTTGCTTATCTATATCCATATGAGTGAGGTCATCTGGTATTTGACTTTCACTTATTTTGCTTAAGTCATCACTCTCTGGCTCCACAAGCAGTGTTTTAAAAGGACATGATTTCATCTTTGTCAATAGCTGAGTAATATTCCATCGCATATATTTGCCACAAATTCTTCTTCCACTCATCTGTTGTTGGTTAGCTGAGTTATGTCTAGGTTTTTTTTTAAATTATAAACAGCACTGTGTTAAATGTAGTATGCATCTATCTTTTTTAATTTGCTTAATAAATATTTAGGAATGGAATTTCTAAATCCTACCATAAAATACTTTTGATATTTTGAGAACTATCCATCTTATTGTTCACAGGGGTGGAACCAATTTACATTCCCCCAACAGTGTGTGAGGGTTTAAGGCAGATTGTCTTTAAAGAAATAGTTGACTATCAGTTATTATTAGCTTAAATGTAAGCCATATGAAAACTGGAGGCTAGTAAAATAAAATGTGCAAGAGCTAAAAGAAAATAACTTCCTAAAAAAGTCACACCCAGTGAAAACATAATCCAAATATGATCATAAATACATTCTCAGGCAACAAAAATAGAGAAAATTTGGCATTACCTAATTTCTATATAATGAAAGAAAATTCTAAAAGATAAATGGGCACTGGTGGATGGATGGGTACTCAATCATTGTATAACTGAAACCCAAGTTTGTAAGTCTACAACTGTATCTCATGCTGTTTCACTAATAAAAAACAATAATAATAAAATAAAAGATGAGTTTTTGTGGTTTACAGTCTTTTTCACCTGCAAACAAACATTTTAGTAACAATTTAGAAATCACTATGTTGGGGCACCACCCTCCTCTGCGGGTTAACCAGGGAGCCAGGCAGCGTGTCCCTTTCCCGAGCCCACATGCTCGCCCTTTTCCCAGCACAGGTCCCCCACCGCCGGAGAGTCAGAGGAGACTTTGGGGAACACCTGCTCGAGTTCCGCTGACAAGTATGCAAGAAGCTGTGCAAGCCCAATATAAAAGAGCACCTCCTCCAATGCTTCACTAGATGCCCGTCATAAGACACAGAATAATTCCTGAAAAGAAGGACAGATTCTAGAAAGAAAGAAGGGCGACCACCATCTACCGACCTTGTTTAGAATCCTTTCCCATGATAAGAGGGAACAGTGCTAGTGAATTACAAGGTTTTACCTCTAGACAGCCACAACAGCATGAAGAAACAGTACAAATCTCCACTACAAGAAGAGGATGAAGAAAAGAATTCTGAATCCTCAAAACTTGTTACCCACACAAATATGTTCTCGCCAATAAAGAATTCCGAGATAAAATGCTGAGGATATTAAAGGATCTACTCAAAGAATCATTGGAGGAGACATCTAAAAAATTAAAGGAAGAAACGAAAGAAACAATGGAACAGATAGTTGAGAAAATAGAGAAAGAAATGAGAGCAGAAATAAAATAGCTGCAAAAAGAAGTGTCACAAATAAAGGATTTGGTAGATGAAAAAAAAACTCAGTGGGTGCCCTAAGCAGTAGCATGACTACAGATGAAGACACGATCAGTGAGCTTAAAGATGAGCAACAGAAATCACATAAGGAGCAACAAATAATTGGAAAAGACCTCAAAATAGCCCTAAGAAGAATCAGAGACCTAGGGGATGACGCCAATAGGGACAATATTAGAATCATTGGAATACCAGAAAGACAGGAAGACAACCCCAATGAAAAAGCCACAGTGAGAGAAATCATTGCTGAAAAGTTCCAAGAGGTAAAGAATGAAGACATCCATATCCAAGGAGCCAGAAGGGTGCCAGCTAAAAGAGACCCTAATAAAAACACCCCAAGGCATTACATAGTCAGAATGAGGATGCAGTGGATAGAGAGACAATACTGCAAGCAGCAAGGTCAAAGAAGGAAATCACATACAAAAGAGCACCTCTTAGATTTACAGCAGACCTATCAGAGGAAACCCTCCAAGCCCAAAGACAATGGTAGGATATAATGAAAAAACTCAATGAAATGAATGCCTCACCAAGATTACATTATCCAGCTAAAATTCCACCCATACTTGATCGAACGATACACCATTTTATAGATAAACAACAGCTCAGGAACTTCATAGACTCAAAACCAAATATAAAAGAAGGACTAAAGGGGCTCCTGTTAGGTAAGAAGGAAAACACTTATAAGCACAACCAAACCCTAGAGAAAGATGGCACAAAACCCCATGACAAAAATATCTCTCAATGTCAATGGTCTAAATTCACCGATAAAGAGACACAGAGTGGCAAAAAGTATCCAAAAAGTGAAACCAACATTCTGCTGTCTACAAGAAACTCATCAGAACAGTAAGCAAACACAGACTCAAAGTTAAAGGATGGAAAACAATTCTGTAAGCAAACAACTCCCTCAAAAAAGCTGGGATGGCCATACTAGTATCTGACAACATAAATTTCAGGTTGTAAAAGATTAGAAGGGACAGAAGGCCATTTTCTATTTATCAAGGGATATCTACAACCAGAAAAAAATTACACTCTTAAATGTATACACATCTAATGAGGGACCAGCTATATATTTAAAATAACTGCTAACAGATTTTAAGGAGGACATTGCTAACAACACAATAGTAGTCAGAGACTTCAACATTGCCTTCTCAATTCTGGATAAAACAATAAGAACAAAACTCAGGAAGGAAACATTGGCTTTGAAGGAAGAAATAGAAGAGAGAAGGCTAATAGACCTATACAGGGCTTTACATTCTTCTCCAGTGCAAATGGAAAATTTTCCAAAATAGACCACATACTAGGCCACAAAACATACCTCAATAGAATCAGGAAGATAGAAGTAGTATCAACAATCTTTTCAGACCACGATGCACTGAAGATAGAAGAAAAACACATAAAGACACCGAGAAACAAATCAAACACCTGGAAAATAAATCAATGTTGAACAATGAGTGGATAGGATGGAAGTCAAGGACGATATCAAAAGATCACTGTCACTGTCACTGTTCTCCTATTATTCATCAATTTGCACAAGCAAGCCCAGTAACATTGTGAGACAGTTACTGGGTTTAGCATATTGAATATGTCATGGTGAGCTTGCCAGGCTCTGCCATGTGGGCAAGATACTCTCCGTAGATTACTGGGCTCTCTGTGAGGGGCGAAGGAATTGAGCTCAGGTTGGCCAAGTTGGCCGCATGCAAGGCAAATGTCCTACCTGCTATACTATCACTCCATCCCAAATTAAAAGATACCTGGAAACAAATGAGAATGAAGACACAAGCTACCAGAACCTATGGGACGCAGCTAAAGCCGTGTTAAGAGGAAATTTTGTATCATTGCAAGCATTCCTAAGGAAGGAAGAAAGGGCCTACATAGATAACCTGACCTCATAGCTCAAGATCATAGAAAAAGAACCCAAATTTTGCAGAAGGAAAAATAATAATAAAACTAGAGCAGAAATTAATGAAATGGAAACCCAAAAAACAATCTGAAAGGTCAATAAAACCAAGAGCTGGTTCTTTGAGAAAATAAACAAGATTGATAAACCACTAGAAAGACTCACAGAGAGCGATAACCCTAATGAAATGAATCAGAAATGAAAAAGGGGACATCACAACAGAAACAAATGAAATTCCAAAGATCATCAGAGACTACTTTGAGAGTCTGTATGCTATGAAACAAGAGAACCTAGAGAAAAATGGATAAATTCCTGGATTCCTATTATATCCCAAGATTGAACCAAGAAGACTTGGAATACCTGAATAGACCCATTCATATCAAGGAAATTTAAAGTGTAATCAAAAGTCTTCCCAAAAGAAAAAGCCCAGGCCCAATGGATTACTAATGAACTCTTCCAAACATTTAAAGAAGACCTGTTGCCAGCTCCTCTAGCTTTTCCAGGAAATTGAAAAAACAGGAACTCTCCCAATCAGCTTCTATGAGGCACATATCTCCCTAATGCCAAAAGCAAACAAAGACACCACCAACAAAGAAAACTATATTCCAATATCCCTTATGAACAGGGATGCGAAGGTCCTCAACAAAATATTAGCAAATAGAATCCAACAACTCATCAAAATGATCATACACCACGACCAAGTGGGATTCATCAGGGGGTGCAAGAATGGTTTAACATTCGGAAATCAATCAACATCATCCATTATATCAATAAAAGTAAAGATAAAAACCATATTATCATATCAATAGATGCAGAGAAAACTTTTGATAAGATCCAGCACCCGTTTATGATAAAAACTCTCAACAAAATGGGTATTGAAGAAACTTTCTACAATATAGTCAGAGCCATCTACGACAAACCCATGGCAAGCATTATCCTCAATGGGGAAAAACTAAGGGTCTTCCCTCTAAGATAATGGACAAGACAAGGATGCCCATTATCACCACTTCTGTTCAATATAGTACTGGAAGTACTTGCAATAGCGATTAGGCAAGTAAAAAACATTAAAAGCATCCAGAAAGGAAAGGAAGAAATCAAGCTCTCACTATTTGCAGATTATATCATACTATATATCGAGAATCCTAATTCCTCTACCAAGAAACTTCTAGAAACAATAGCCTTGTACAGTAAAGTCGCACGCTATAAAATTAATGCCCAAAAGTCCATGGCTTTCCTATCTGCAAATAATGAGCCAGAGGAAAGTGACATGAAAAAAAAAGCACGTTCACAGTTGTGCCCCAGAAAATCAAATACCTTGGAATCAGCCTAACTAAAGAGGTAAAGGACCTCTACAATGAAAACTACAAAACGCTATTCCATGAAATAAAAGAGGACACAAGGAAATGGAAACATATTCCCTGCTCATGGATAGGAAGAACTAAAATTTTCAAAATGGCAATACTCCACAAAGTATTATATGGATTCAATGCGATTCCTATAAGGATACCCATGAAATTCTTCAAAGAAATAGATCAAGCACTCCTGAAATTCATATGGAACAACAAATGCCCACGAATAACTAAAGCAATTCTTGAAAAAAATCTCAAACCCTACTACAAAGCTGTAATAATTAAATCAGCATGGTACTGGAACAATGGCAGGGTCGCAGACCAATGTAACAGAGTGGAATATCCCTACACACAACCCCAAATGTATGAACATCAAATGTTTGATAAGGGAGCAAGAAATGTGAATGGAGCAAGGAAAGCCTCTTCAACAAACGGTGCTGCCATAGCTGGACAACCACATGCAAAAAATTGGCTTAGATATCGACCTAACATCATGCACAAAAGTCAGATCAAAATGGATTAAAGATCTCAACATCAGGCCAAAATCCATAGGTACATTGAAGACATGGTCAGCATAATTCTCCACGATATTGAGGCTAACAGTATCCTCAAAGACGACATTCCACTGACCAACCAAGTTGAAACAGAGATAAACAAATGGAACTACCTTAAGTTAAGAAGCTTCTGCACCTCAAAAGATACAGTGTCCAGAGGAATGTGCCGCTTCAGGTGGGCTCATGCGGAAATGGGCTCAGGGAGGTTGTGCTCCACCTAGAGGTGCTATGAAAATTTGATTTGGACTCAGTCGAAGAGAAGGACTACATGGAGGGCGGGATCCACAGATCCCGAAGGAAAAATAAATAAATAAATAAACAGTTTCCAAAAAGAGCTCAGATCATCGGGAAATCCGAGATGGGGTAGGTACTGCATCCCGCCTCCCCCAGATGGAACCCCGGTGACCAGAAACCTCTACAAGCACAGCTCGAGTATGCGGGAACTAGGACTTTTCCTCAAAAATCCCGGGACTACACCTCCCAGGTAACCTCAGATTCCGGAAGTCACGCCCACAGCCCTCCCCCCAGCGCCATCTTGACAGCATTCAGCCGAAGAGAAGGACTACATGGAGGGCAGGATCCACAGATCCCGAAGGAAAAAAAAAATAAATAAACAGTTTCCAAAAAGAGCCGAGATCATCGGGAAGTCCGAGATGGGGTAGGTACCACATCCCGCCTCCCCCAGATGGAACCCCGGTGACCAGAAACCTCTACAAGCACAGCTCGAGTATGCGGGAACTAGGACTTTTCCTCAAAAATCCCGGGACTACACCTCCCAGGTAACCTCAGATTCCGGAAGTCACGCCCACAGCCCTCCCCCCAGCGCCATCTTGACAGCATTCAGCCGAAGAGAAGGACTACATGGAGGTCGGGATCCACAGATCCCGAAGGAAAAAAAAATAGTTTCCAAAAAGAGCCGAGATCATCGGGAAGTCCGAGATGGGGTAGGTACCGCATCCCGCCTCCCCCAGATGGAACCCCGGTGACCAGAAACCTCTACAAGCACAGCTCGAGTATGCGGGAACTAGGACTTTTCCTCAAAACCGTAAGCGGCCGCACGACATCTCTCTATATACAAAGTGATCCATGGGAAGTAAACCACCTAACGTTTCTCTCTGAAAATCATAGTTAAGCTTGGAGCACGGCCACAGCCCCAGAAACACAAGGACTTAATGCATAACCCAGCAGCTTGGAGCAGAAAAGTGAACGGGCTATGTGTTAACCCAGGCCATCAAGTCTGCCAGAGGGGAAATGGTGTTGGTCCCTTCCGCCCTCCTCCCTCTGGAAAGAAAGGTGGCAGCCACATGGGAGCCTTGTGGACAGCAGGTATGAGCCGGGGTTGTGGGGGCGACTAAAACCTCATGGGAAGGGGGGCGTTCCGGTCCGTCCTTCACGCCCTACCGAGGTCACCAGTTGCCCCCCACGAGCGACTCTCCAGCACGGCCACAGCCCCAGAAACACAAGGACTTAATGCAGAACCCAACAGCTTGGAGCAGAAAAGTGAACGGACTATGCATTAATCCAGGCCATCAAATCTGCTGGAGGGGAAAGGGTGTTGCCCCATTCGCCCTCTCTTCTCTGGAAAGAAGGATGGCGGCCGCATGGGAGCCTTGTGGACAGCAGGTATGAGCCGGGGGAGTGGGGGCGACTAAAACCTCATGGGAAGGGGGGCGTTCCAGTCCGTCCTTCACGCCCTACCGAGGTCACCAGTTGCCCCCCGCGAGCGGCTCTCCAGCACGGCCACAGCCCCAGAAGCACAAGGACTTAATGCAGAACCCAGCAGCTTGGAACAGAAAAGTGAAAGGACTATGCGTTAATCCAGGCCATCATGTCTGCCCGGAGGGGAAAGGGTGTTGGTCCCTTCCGCCCTCCTCCCTCTGGAAAGAAAGGTGGCGGCCACATGGGAGCCTTGTGGACAGCAGGTATGAGCCGGGGGTGTGGGGACGACTAAAACCTCATGGGAAGGGGGGCGTTCCGGTCCGTCCTTCACGCCCTACCGAGGTCACCAGTTGCCCCCCGCGAGCGGCTCTCCAGCATGGCCACAGCCCCAGAAACACAAGGATTTAATGCAGAACCCAACAGCTTGGAGCAGAAAAGTGAAAGGACTATGCATTAATCCAGGCCATCATGTCTGTCTGGAGGGGAAAGGGTGTTGCCCCAGTCGCCTTCTCCTCTCTGGAAAGAAAGATGGCGGCCGCATGGGAGCCTTGTGGACAGCAGGTATGAGCCGGGGGAGTGGGGGCGACTAAAACCTCATGGGAAGGGGGGCTTTCGGTCCGCCCTTCACACCCTACCGAGGCTACCAGTTGCCCCCCACTAGCGGCTCTCCAGCACGGCCACGACTCCAGAGCACAGAAACCAATTTCTTAACTATCTGACTTTCAGTATAAATACTTCCAGGGTCAATAAGTAAAATAGCAGAAATCCAAAACCAACATTTAATTCTTGAACCCAGCTGTAGAAAGCAAATCACTTCACAATGCTTTTTCAGCATGTCTGATTTGGGGGGGGGGCAAACTCTAAATAATAGTGGTGAGTCTTTTATTGAAACAATGAATCTAATCAAAGCAGATAGAGTGTTAACTAGAATTCATCTGCCCCACAGGGACTGGGAGGGGTGGGGGTGGGGTTTTATTGGGGTTCTTCATGGTAAAAAAAAAAGTATTGGTAAAGGGAAATGTGTTTGATATTTGCATGACTGAGACCTAAACCTGAAAGCTTTGTAACCTTTCCCACAGTGATTCAATAAATAAATAAATAAATAAATAAAGATACAGTGTCCAGAATACAAAGACAATCTCCAGAATGGGAAAGGATATTCACACAGTAACCATCTGATAAGTGGTTGATATCAAGGATATACAAAGCACTGGTTGAACTCACTAGAAGAAAACATCCAACCCCATCAAATAATGGGGTGATGAAATGAACAGAAATTTTCTCAAAGAAGAAATCTGAATGGCTAAAAGACACATGGAAAAAGCTCTACATCACTAATCATCAGAGAGAAGCAGATCAAAACAACAATGAGATATCATCTCACACCACAGGGACTGGCCCACATCCAAAAGAACAAAAGCAACTGGTGTTGACGTGGATGTGGCGAGAAAGGTACTTTCCTTCACTGCTGGTGGGAATACCGGTGAGAATAATGACTGGCTCAGCCCTTTTGGAAAACAGTGTGGACGATTCTCAAAAAGTTAGAAATTGAGCTCCCATTTGACCCAGCAATACCACTCCTGGGAATGTATCCTGGAAAGGCAAAAAACTACAGTCGAAATGACATCTCCACTTGTATGTTCATTGCTGTACTGTTCACAATAGCCAAAATATGGAAAAAAAACCCAAGTGCCCGAGAACAGATGACTGGTTAAAGAAACTTTGGTATATCTACACAATGGAGTACTATGCATCTGTTAGAAAAGATGAAGTCATGAAATTTACATACAAGTAGTACTACATGGAAAGTACCATGCTAAGTGAAATGAGTCAGAAAGAGAGGGACAGATAAAGAAAGATTGCATTCATCTGGGGAACAAAGTAGCAAAATAGGAGACTAACATTCAAGAATAGTCTAGGTAAGTACCAGGAGGTTCATTCCAATGTCTGAAGGCCATCCACACATGCTAGGGGAAAACGCAGCTCAAATAGAGAAGGGAACACCAAGTAAGGGGTTTTGGGAGGATCCTCCCAGGATGGGAGATGCATGCTGAAAGTAGACTATACACCAAACATGATCGCCACTCAATGCCTCTTTTGCAAACCTCAGCATCCAAAAGGAGAGAGAGAACAAAAGGGAATGCCCTGCCACAGAGGCGGGATGGGATGGGGGCATGGGTGGGTGGGAGGGATACGGTGATCATTGGTGGTGGAGTATGGGCACTAGTAGAGGGATAGATACTCAATCATTGTATGACTGAAACCCAAGCACAAATACTTGTAAGTCTCCAACTATCTCTCACGGTTTTTCAATAATAAAAATTTAAAAAATAATAAAAATAATGATAAAAATCACTATGTTAAGCAGCAATACCTTTTTCAGAGATTGACAGAAACTTGCTGAAGATTTATACCATTCTTCAGTCAACTGAAAGCAACTGGTGTATTTCAAATAGAAATAAGTTGTCCTGAGATATTTGAGAATGAATAAAAGGGAGTCGGTAATTCTAAACAAACACTGAGTACATAATAGGAACAGTAGTAATCAAGACACTAGTATTAGCAGTAGTTGTAACTTGTTTAATACAGTGTGAATTTTTCTAAAGCAAGATATAATAAAAAAAATAATAATAACATCGAAATTAGAGAGAGTGAATTGACTTAAAATTTTCTAAGGTCTTTGTGCTTCTGGCATAAGGTTAAAGGTACTGATTAACTTTAAACAAACCTGGACAAGTTAAATAAATATGTTGCAATTACTGAATGATTACTGAAATAATAGAAGAGAATGTTTAACCTGCAAACAAGTATAAGGAAATAGAATTTTTAAAAATAATCTAAAAAGAGTAGTCATGTAGTAGGAAAAAGTGAAACAAATAGAAAGTAAAAAGGTAAATTTGTAGATATTAATACAATTATAGTTATATAAAATTGAAAATGACTTATATTTAAGAGGAAAATGTCTCTTTTTTTCTTTAAGCCTAGATGAAAAAGTCTCAACTATACAAACTTTTTAATGAACGTAATATAAACAAAATAGAAAAGTAAAAAGAAAAAAGCAGATGGAAGGCATTACAGTTCCGACTTTAAACTATACCAAAAACTTTAGTAACCAAAACTGTGTGGTAGTGGAATAAAATAAGACTCTTAGGTTAATTGAATAAAATTTTAAAGGTAGGAGTAAACTTTTAGATATATGGGCAGCTTATTCATGATAAAGATCTAGTACAAGGAGGAAAGCTTCTTCAACATGTGGTACTGGGAAAGCTGGTTAATCACATACAAAAATAAAATCAGATCCTAAATTCACAATGCAAAAGGTAATTCAAAATAGATTAGATATTTCAATATAAGATTTGAATTTATAAATATGTCAAGAAAAACATATTTAGAACTCTCCACATACTGACTTCAGAGTTGTCTCTAAGTATTTGACACCATTCACAAAGAAAAATGAAAGAAAAATAAATAAATAAATTATTACAATGTGTAAAACATTTCTGTACTGTGAGATAAACTACGGTTAAAATAAAAATACACCCTACTTAATAGGAGAAAATATTTGCACACCATCCACCTGACCAGGGTTCATAACCAAAATAATGAAATCACTCACTAAATTCGACAACAAAAATAGCAACCTCAGCAAAACATAGCATGAAGACATAAATATGGCCAATAGGCACATGAAAAAATACATATCATCATAGATTATTAGGGAACTGCAAATCAAAACAATGTGATCACTTCATTCAGGTAAAAATCGCCCACTTCAAAAAATCCAGAAAGAACAAATGCTGATGTGCTAAAAAAAGAAACCCTTCTTCAAAGGCGGGACTGTCATGTTTAGTCCCTATGGACAACAGTATGCAGATTTCTCAGCAAAGAGAAATAGAGAGAGAGAGCAGAGCATAAGGCACTTGCTTTGCACATGGACAATCCTGGTTCAGTCCCTAGTACTGCAAATGTTACCCTAGCACTCTCAGAATACCTGAGAACAGTGAGGTGTAAGCACTGAGAACTGCCAGTTTGGAAAAACATTAAAAGAAATATATATTTATTACCACTTTGTAGGAGAGTTTGAAGTTAGGAAAGGTGATGCCTTCCATCTTCTTTTTCCCAAGAATTGCTTTAGCTATTCATGGGAGTTTGTTGTTCAACATGAATTTTTAGGAGTGTTTGATACATTTCTTTGAAGAATTCAATGGGTATCCTTATAGAGGGCTGAAGTGATAGCACAGCAGATAGGGCATTTGCCTTGCATGTGGCCAACCCAGATTCGATTCCTCTGCACCTCTTGGAGAGCCCAGCAAGCTATTGAAAGTATCAGCTCTCACGGTAGAGCCTGGCAAGCTACCCGTGACATATTCAATATGCCAAAAACAGTAACAACAAGTCTCACAATGGAGATGTTACTGGTGTCCACTCAAGCAAATTGATGAATAACAGGAAGAGAGTGCTACAGTGCTATATCCTTATAGGGATCGCATTGAATCTGTATAATGCTTTGGGGAGTATTGCCATTTTGACAGTGTTAATTCTTCCTATCCATGAGTAGGGGACATCTTTCCATTTCCTCATGTCCTCTTATTTCTTGAAGTAGCGTTTTGTAGTTTTCTTTGCACAGGTCCTTTACCTCCTTAGTTAAACTGATTCTGAGGTATTTGATTTTCTGAGACATGAGTGTGAAAGGGATTGCTTTTTTCATATCACTTTCTTGTCTCTCATTATTTGCATGTAGGAAATTCATGGACTTTTGGCTATTGATTTTATAACCTGTGACTTTACTATACAAGCTTATTGTTTCTAAGAGCTTCTTGGTAGAGGCTTTAGGATTCTCTAAATATAGTATCACATCATCTGCAAATAGCGAGAGCTTGATTTCATCCTTTTCTATCTGGATCCCTTTAATATCTTTTTCTTGCCTAACCACTATTGAATAGAAGTGGTGAGAGTGAGCATTGTAGTCTTGCTCTGATCTTGGAGGGAAGGTTCTTAGTTTTTCCCCACTGTGGATGGTGCTTGCCATAGGTTTGTGGTAGATGGCTTTGACTATATTGAGGAAAGTTCCTTCAATACCTATTTTGGTGAGAGTTTTCATCATATGTGGGTGCTGTATCTTGTCAAATGCTTTCTCTGCATCTATTGATATGATCATATGATTTTTATTTTTTCTTTTATAATATAGGGCTAGAGCGAAAGCACAGCGGCAGGGCATTTGCCTTGCATGCAGCCAACATGGCTGACCCGAGTTCGATTCCTCTGCCCCTCTTGGAGAGCCCGGCAAGCTACCGAGAGTATCTCGCCCGCATGGCAGAGCCTGACAAGCTACACGTGATGTATTCGATATGCCAAACACAGTAACAACAAAGTCTCCAATGGAGACATTACTGGGCCCGCTCGAGCAAATCAATGAACAACGGGAGGACAGTGATATATATATATCACTTGATCACTTGATCCCCCGTTATTCATCGATTTACTCGAGTGGGTGCCAATAACGTCTCCATTCATCCCTGTTGCGTGCTAGTGTAGCCCAATGGCATCTGTTTGTTCTAGGAACATACAGAGCTTCAAACCAATCATTCAGGGTCTTGACGAAGAAGTCTGACCATCTTGTAGGTGGGAGTCCACGTGATCTTTTGACGTCCCATGGAATCCAGTCAGTAATGGCTCTAGTCCAGCGGTTATCTGTAAACCTCATTACATGTCCAGCCCATCTGATTTTGATGCCTTGGCAAATGAGACAGCATCCCTGATTCTTGAGCGTTGACCGAGATCAGAACTCCGGATTCTATCTCTCATTTGAGTGAATCAGGATATTCCAAGCATAGCTCTTTCGATTCCTCTTTGAGAGACCCTAATAGTGTTCTCATCCTGTTTTCGTAGGGCCCGGGTCTCTGAGGCATATGTTAATGCAGGAAGAACAGTGGAATCAAAGAGATGTGCTCGTAGCTGAAGGCTCTTTGTCCTTTTAGTTATTTCTTCAACGCTCTTGAAGGCATTCCAAGCCACTCTCTTCCTCCTGCGCAACTCAGGTGCCAGGTCATTCATCATGTTGATTTCTCCACCTAGGTATATATAACTGTTGCATTCGGAGATGGTGGTTCCGTTGAGAGCGAATGGAGCATCAGGAACGAGGCTGTTTCTCATAAACATTGTCTTTGTAAGATTCAGCTGTATTCCGACCTTTCCACATTCACGGTCGAAGTGAAGTTGGTGTTATTAGAACGATGTCATCAGCAAAGCGGAGGTGGTGGTGTAGTTGCTGACCATCTATCTTCACTCCCATTTTTTTTCCATTTCAGTCATCACATGATGTTCTCGAGGGTGGCACTAAAGAGTTTTGATGAAATGGTATCACCCTGCCGAACCCCTCTCTTGACATGGATGATTACTTATTTGTAGAATGGTGAGATCCTGGTAGTGAATCCATAATAGAGCTCATGAAGGATCCTGATGTATTGAGTTTGTATGCCCTGATTGGCTAGGGCTTCTATGACCACTTCCGTCTCAACAGAATCAAAGGCCTTCTTTAAATCAATGAACGTTAGACAGAGCGGCATCTTGAACTCCTGAGAAACCTCAATGAGCTTAGTAATCGTGTGGATATGGTCGATGGTACTGAATCCTTTTCGGAATCCGGTTTGTTCACATGGTTGTCTTTCATCTAGTGTTCTGCTAATCCTATTCAGGATCACTTGAGTGAACAGTTTGTAGATGACAGACAATAGGCAGATTGGGCGATAGTTGCCAATGTCGTGGATGTCTCCCTTCTTGTATAGTAGTACAGTCCTGCTGGTTTTCCATTGGGATGAAACCTTGCATTCAGACAGGTAGTGTGTGAAGAGCTGAGCCAGAGTACTGATGGTAAGTTCTTCAAGTGTTCAGGTCTGATCTATATATACAATATGTATTGTTAATATGATGGATTATGTCGATTGATTTCTGAATGTTAAACCATCCTTGCATCCTCGGGATGAATCCCACTTGGTCATGGTGTATGATCTTTTTGATGTGTTGTTGGATTCTATTTGCTAATATTTTGTTGAGGATCTACGCGTCAGTGTTCATCAGGGATATCGGCCTGTAGTTTTCTTTTTTTGTGGTGTCTTTGTTTGCTTTTGATATTAGGAAGATATGTGTCTCACAGAAACTGTTTGGGAGAGTTTCTGTTTCTTCAATTTCCTGGAAAATCTTTAGAAGAACTGGCAATATTTCACGGCCAACAGTCATCCCGTTGTTCATCGATTTGCTCAAGTGGGCCCAGTAACGTCTCCATCGTGAGACTTCTTGTTACTGTGTTTGGCATATCGAATACATCACAGGTAGCTTGCCAGGCTTTGCCGTGCAGGCAAGATACTTTCAGTAGCTTGCCGGGCTCTCCGAGAAGGGCGGAGGAATCGAACTCGGGTTGGCCATGTTGGCTGCGTGCAAGGCAAACGCCTTACCGCTGTGCTATCGCTCCAGCCCAACTGGCAATATATCCTCTTTAAATGTTTGGAAAAAATTCACTAGTGAAAGCATCTGGACCTGGGGTTTTGTTTTTGGGAAGATTTTGATAACAATTTTAATTTCCTTGATAGTAATAGATCTATTCAGGTATCACACAACTTTATTACAACATTGAATGAAATAGAATTTTTTCATTTCTAACAACTAGACAGATATACTTAGTGTTAAAGACACTTTATGTACTAATGCACATATGCAGCCAGACTTTCTTGATTATCAACTTGGAAAACAATAAAAACAAGTGATTAAGACCATGAGGCAAAATTTGTGAAAATGAACCAATTCTATGAACTGTTGACCACAGGATTAAGTTTAATCTAGCTGACAACTAGAAGACTTACATTTCTAAGGCTTATATATTTTAAAAAGTGAGTGACATTGTAAATCTTTCGTCAAAGATTCTGCTAATACTTTTGAGAGCTTTATTCATACTTCTTTGATTCTCTTCTCACATTTAGTCAATTGTATATTTGTAGGATTTATTTATTTCCTGTTATTTTATAATGTATTAGCATAGTATTACCTATTCTATTTATTTTTAAATTCATATACCTGCAAAAAGAGAAGAAAAGGACCATAGAAATGGTATTGTTAGTAGGATGCTTGTTTTGCTCATGGAAGTCCTAGGTGAAGTCCCAAGCATCCCTTATGGTCCCTCAAGCCCTGCCAGAAATGAACTCTGAGAGCCGAGCTAGGAGTAAGCCCTGAGCACCTAGGGTGTGGTCCCCCCAAAAAACACTTGTGATCCATTAACATTGACTTATTTGTGAAATTTCAGTAGTTTAATCATCTATATGTGTACAGATACCACAACTGCACAATAGTTGTTTTAAAAGGTATCTATCATATGTAGATATATAAAGAAACATAGTAGCACTGTAGCACTCTTCCCATTGTTCATCAATTTGCTCTAGCAGGCACCAGTAACATCTCACAACAAATTGTGAGACTTGTTGTTACTGTTTTTGGCATATTGAATACTCTCGGTACCTTGCAGGGCTCTTTGAGAGGGGCAAAGGAATCGAACCCAGGTCGGCCATGTCATAGCTGTGTTATATTCCATTGTGCATAAATACAGCCACTTACCTGTTGTTGGGCACCTTGGCTGTTTCCACTTAGTTATTGTATACAAATGATACACTTAACATAGAAGCCTCCTGCAAGGCAAACACCCTACTCGCTGTGCTATGGAGAAAAAATATCCAAAGTCAAAGGAACTAGAAATTTGTCTATAGATCTAACCTTACATGGGCAGTATGGGAGAAGCGGGGATGCAGTACTGGGGTAGGGAAGAAGGCTCTGTGGTGATGGTGTTGCTGAAATGGTGTATGCATAAGAAATATAATTAACAGTATTGTAAATCTAGTTTCTTTCATAGAAATGGTGCAAAAAATCAAAATGTCAAGTAAGACAATACAATATAAATTATTATACAATATAAATAATAATAATAATACTTATTTACACAATATAAATAAGTATTAAATAATAATTATTAAGTTAAAAAAGGCTGGAGAAATAGCACAGTGGGTAGGGCGTTTGCCTTGTATGCAGTCAACATGGCTGACCCGAGTTCAATTCCTCTGCCCCTCTCGGAGAGCCCAGCAAGCTAACAAGAGTATCTCGTCCTCACAGCAAAGCCTGGCAAGCTCAAGCTCGCCATGAGGTATTTGATATGCCAAACACAGTAACAACAAATCTCACAATGGAGACGTTACTGGGCCCGCTCGAGCAAATCGATGAACAACAGGAGGACAGTGACAGTGACAGTGAAGTTAAAAAAAGAAAAGAAAAGAAATATATAACTTCCATATGACCTAGTGATTTCACTCATAGGTATCAACCTCCAGAACATAAAAGCACTAATTTGAAAAGATATCTGTGCTTCTATGTTAAATGTATCATTTGTATACAATAACTAAGTGGAAACAGCCCAGGTGCCCAAGAACAAGTAAGTGGCTGTATATATGCACAACGGAATATAACACAGCTAAAACAAAAAGTGAAATCTTGCCTTTTTCTGCAACTTTGATGGAGCTAGAGGGTGTCAGCTGAAGCAAACTCAGAAGGAAGAATACCAGATGATTTCATTTATATGTGGTTTATAAAGAAAGAAAGTGAGGGAATAGACAATAGTGAATGAAAACAAATTCTCGGACTCTGACAACAGATTAGGTTACCAAAAGGTGAAGGGAGGGAGGGGCCAGGCTAAAAGTGATGTTTCAGTCTGTACAGCAAAAGCATAAATATTAACACTAATGTAAAACATTTTGCTCTAATAACATTAAAAAGTAATGACAAAATAAGTCATAGAATAGTCTTAATAAAACATATGATCTGAAAAATTCATAAATGCATTCTGTGTTCTTGGAAAGTGCATTAATATGAAACAACAGTTCTCAACTATGTTAATGTATAAATATATTGCAATTTAAATTGATATCCCAAACATTTTGAAGACAATTATCTATAATTGTATCTGAAAGCAACTATTACCATTCAAAATATGGGGAAAAGGTATGAGAATATTTGCCTCCCTGAACAGCGGAACATATGAAGAAGTCATTAGTATGAAATAGCAATAGGTTGATAGGACAATTGGACAATAGAGATACTTCAGAAATACATTTCAGAAGGTGAGAATTCAATGTAAAGTAATATGTAACATATTAATAGAAATGTAAATTAGTGTAAATAATATGATAGGTACTTTAATATAAATAAATTTTAATATAAAAATTTAACAGACAAATTTTTATTTATTTAATAGTTGGTTCCAGAAAGTACAGGTTCTCTTGGAAAGGGTTACTGTCACTCCTCCCGTTGTTCATTGATTTGCTCGAGCAGGCCCAGTAACATCTCCATTGGAGACTTTGTTGTTACTGTGTTTGGTATATCAAATATGAATATGAATATGAATATGTCATGGGTAGCTTGCCAGACTCTGCCTGGTGGGCGAGATACTCTCAGTAGCTTGCCGGGCTCTCCGAGAGGGGTGGAGGAATCGAACTCGGGTCGGCCATGTTGGCTGCATGCAAGGCAAACGCCCTACCCACTGTGCTATCGCTCCACCCTATTAATAGTTGGTAATAAAAATTCTATATAGATACTCAGAAGAAAATCTAAATAAAATTCTCATAACAAATACAAAAATAAGTTCCAAACAGATTAAATTCCTAAATAACAAAATTAAGAAACTGTAAGAAAATCTGAGGCTTTACAATCTGCGGGCATCTAGATCCATAACTTCTTAGTTATACTTAGGCACTCAGAAACTAAAGACAGACATATTTGACTAAATAAAAACTAAAGACTTTTGTACAACTATAAACAAAAATAGTGGACAAATAATAAATGTGCCAAAATATTTGTAACACAGGTGATAAGAATTTATTAACAAAATGCAAAAATCTATAAATAGACAAAATACAAGTAAAATCAAATCACAGGGCAAAGCAATTCACATATTAATAAATCCAGTAGAAACAAATGAGATGCACAAAGTCACAAAAAATATCCATGAATATGCAAATTGCAGGAAAACATGATTATCATTTTGCATACATCAGACTTAATGAAAATTTAAGAGTCACAACATCTATTGCAGACTGGAATGTAGCAAAATGAATATGCTTAAATATTGCTGATGGAAATGTGAAGTGTTAATAGCCTTTGAAGAAAGCAATCTGGTATGATTTGTTATAATTAAAACATACTCACACTTAAACCCACACAGCAATAACATTTCTGGTTTCCATATAAATATATATATATATTTTTATAAATACTTAAGTTTTTAAAAAAGATATTGACTGTGGTATTGTTAGGAGTGGAAGAATTTTTTAAAACTATAAAAAAGTAATAGCAATTGGAGAATGGCTTTCAAAAAATTCCAGTCATTAAAAATAATAAACTGGAGCTACACCAGATGACTTGGAGGATTTTCAAATGAGATATTGTTGAGTGAGCAAAGCAAACTTCAAAAAAGCATGTAATGCCTGGTCTTACTTTCGTAAAACAAATCCTGTATATACACTACAGGTATATACAAATATGTTATATGAAGAGTGTATGAGGATGGATTAAAATTTATTTTAAAGGACACATTCAATAGTGTTTTAAAAGACACGAGAGATAGATAAGCAAATGTGAAAGTAAAGACACTAGGGAAACCAAAGTGAAAAGAAATTGTGGTAAAAAAGGTATTTTATGACTTTAAAAGTAAGCATTTGGTTTATTAGAGTTCTCTCTTTCTTTCTGAGTTTCGCTAGTGGTTTATCAATTCTGTTTATTTTCTCAAAGAACCAGCTCTTGCTTTCATTGATCTTTCGGATTGTTTTTTGGCTTTCCATGTCATTGATTTCTGCTCTAAGTTTTATGATCTCTTTCCTTCTGCCTGGTTTGGGCTCCTTTTGTTGGTCCTTTTCTAAGATCTTTAGCTGTAAAATCAAGTTATACATGAGGGCCCTTTCTTCCTTCCTGAGAAACTGTTGCAAAGCTATAAATTTTCCCCTTACCACGGCTTTAACTGCATCCCACAGGTTCTGGTATCTTGTGTCTTCATTCTCATTTGTTTCCAGGTAACTTTTGATTTCTTCCTGGATTTCTTTCCTGACCCACTCGTTGTTCAACATTGAGTTGCTTAATTTCCAGGTGTTAGATTTGGTTTTTTGCATCTGTACATGATTAACTTCTATCTTCAGTGCATCGTGGTCAGAAAAGATGGTTGATACAATGTCTTCTTCCTGATTCTATTGCGGTATGCTTTGTGGCCCAGCACATAGTCTGTTCTAGAAAATGTACCATGTGCACTGGAAAAGAATGTGTATTCTTTTTCCGGGAATATAAAGTCCTGTATAGATCTATTAGCACTCTCTCTTATATTTCTTCTTTCAGAGCCATTATTTCCTTGCTGGTGTTTTAATCTACTTGATCTATCCAGAGGTGATAAGGCAGTGTTGAAGTCTTCAACTAATATTGTGTTGCTCTCATTGTCTACATTGTCTCAATGTCCTTCTTAAAATCTGTTAGCAGTTTTTTTAAGTATTTAGCTGGTTCCTCATTTGTTGCATATACATTTAAGAGTATAATTTCTTCCTGTTGTATCTTGATAGATAGAAAATGGCCTTCACTGTGCTTTCTAATCGTTTTTTAAGCTTAAATCTATGTTTTTCAATACTAGTAAGGCCACCCCAGCTTTTTTGAGGGGGTTGTTTGCTTGAAGGATTGTTTTCTATCTTTTGATATTGAGTCTGTGTTTATTCTGACTGTTTAGATGTGTTTCTTGTAGGCAGCAAGAAAAGAAAACTACAGGACTATATCCCAGATGAACACAGATGCAAAGATTCTCAACAAAGTACTAGCAAACAGAATTCAACAATTCATCAAAAAGATCATACACCACGAACAAGTGGGATTCATTCCAGGGATGCAAGGATGGTTTAACATTTGAAAATCAATCAACACAATCCATCATATCAACAAAAGAAAAGATAAAACCATATTATTATATCAATAGATGCAGAGAAAGAATTTGACAAGATTCAGCACCTGTTTATGATGAAAACCCTCGCCAAAATGGGTATAGAAGGGACTTTCCTCAATACAGTTAAAAACATTTAACACAATCTTATGGCAAGTATCATCCTCAATGGGGAAAAACTAAGAGCCTTCCCTCTAAGATCAGGGATGAGACAAGGATGCCCACTCTCACCATTGCTGTTCAATATAGTACTGGACGTACTTGCAATAACAGTTAGGCAAGAAAAAGATATTAAGGGTATTCAGGTAGGAAAGGAAGAAATAAAGCTCTCACTATTTGCAGAAATATGATAATATACTTAGAGAATCGTAAAACCTCTACCAAGAAACTCCTAGAAACAATAGACTTGTATAGTAAAGTTGCAGGCTATAAAATCAATACCCAAAAGTCCATGGCTTTCCTGTATGCAAATAATGAGAGAGAAGAAAGTTACATAAAAAAACAATCCATTCACAATCATCCAGAAAATCAAGTACCTATGAATATGTTTAACTAAGGATGTAAAAGACCTGTACAAAGAAAACTATAAAACACTACTTCAGGAACTAAAAGAGGACAGGAGGAAATGGAAAGATACCTCCTGCTCATGGATCGGGAGAACTGACATGGTAAAAATGGCAATATTCCCCAAAACACTGTGCAAATTCAATGCGATTTCTATAAGAATACCCATGAAATTTCATCATTTCATTTTTTCATCATCCTGTTATTTGTCGATTGTCTCGAGCAGGCCCCAGTAACGTCTCTTTCATCCTAGCCCTGAGATTATATTCAAGGCTATTTAGGAGAATGAGACCCATCATTGTTACTGGTATTTGGCATATTTGGTATGCCACGGGGAGTTTGCCAGACTCTGCCCTGTGGGCAGGCTACATTCGATAGCCTGCAAGTTTGTCCAAAGTAGAAATAAGACAATAAGATGTCTTTAAAAAAAAAAAAAGTTGTGTTAAGATATCGCGCGGCCGCAAATGCGGCCGCACGGTTCCGGGATCTGGATTTTATAGTCTCTGAGTCTTGGCCGCTGATGGGATTACACGGCGCCAGGGGGCCAGGTGGTGGGTGTGACCCCCGCCTACTGGAATTTGGAGGATCTGGGTGGAAGATGCTCGACTCCAATTCGAGTAGGCTTGGAGGTCTCGGCCCCGGAACCCGCGTGGCTTTGTCCCTCTGCCAGTACCTTCGTGTGTGCGGAGAGTGGTCTCAGCATGGTGGTGGCTGGTCCTGGAGGTCTTCGGCTGCCGTAGCCCTGGTCGGGGCGGGGAGGAAAGCTCAACCCGCTCCCCTCCAAGGGACTCCGGGAAGGAACACCCAGGAGCGGGGGCAGAGACTGCACTGTTCTCATCCGAGACTATAAAATCCAGATCCCGGACGAGAACAGTGCAGTCTCTGCCCCCGCGCCTGGGTGTTCCTTCCCGGAGTCCCTTGGAGGGGAGCGGGTTGAGCTTTCCTCCCCGCCCCGACCAGGGCTACGGCAGCCGAAGACCTCCAGGACCAGCCACCACCATGCTGAGACCACTCTCCGCACACACGAAGGTACTGGCAGAGGGACAAAGCCACGCGGGTTCCGGGGCCGAGACCTCCACGCCTACTCGAATTGGAGTCGAGCATCTTCCACCCAGATCCTCCAAATTCCAGTAGGCGGGGGTCACACCCACCACCTGGCCCCCTGGCGCCGTGTAATCCCATCAGCGGCCAAGACTCAGAGACTATAAAATCCAGATCCCGGACGAGAACAGTGCAGTCTCTGCCCCCGCGCCTGGGTGTTCCTTCCCGGAGTCCCTTGGAGGGGAGCGGGTTGAGCTTTCCTCCCCGCCCCGACCAGGGCTACGGCAGCCGAAGACCTCCAGGACCAGCCACCACCATGCTGAGACCACTCTCCGCACACATGAAGGTACTGGCAGAGGGACAAAGTCACGCGGGTTCCGGGGCCGAGACCTCCAAGCCTACTCAAATTGGAGTCGAGCATCTTCCACCCAGATCCTCCAAATTCCAGTAGGCGGGGGTCACACCCACCACCTGGCCCCCTGGCGCCATGTAATCCCATCAGCAGCCAAGACTCAGAGACTATAAAAAAACCCATGAAATTATTCAAAGAAATGGAGCAAATACTCTTGAAATTCATATGGAACAACAAGCCCCCATGAATAGCTAAAGCATTGGGAATAAGAAAATTGGAGGAATTAATCTCCCCACCCTCAAACTCTACATAAAGCAGTAATAATTAAAACAGATGGTAACTGGAACAAAGGCAGAGCTGCAGACCAATGGAACAATTTGAATACACTGACACCCCCCCCCAATATATGATCAGCTAATCTTTGATAAGGGAACAAGAAATGTGAAGTGGAGCAAGGAAAGCCTCTTTAACAAATTGTGCTGGTAAAACTGGACAGCTACATGCAAAAAAAATGGTCTCAGATCTCTACCTAACACCATGTACAGAAGTAAGATCAAAATGGATTAAAGACCTCAACAACAGACTGGAATCCATAAGGTACATTGAAGAAAAGGTAGGCAAAACCCTTCACGACATTGGAGCTAATGTTATCTTCAAGATGACATGCCACTGGCCAAGCAAGTGAAAATAGAGATAGACAATTGGGACTATCTTAAACTTAGAAGCTTCTGCACCTCAAAAGAAACAGTGGCCAAAATACAAAGACAGTCTACAGAATGGGAAAGGATATTCACCCAATACCCATCTGACAAGGGGTTGATATCAAGAATATACAAAGCACTGGTTGAACTCCACTAGAAGAAAACATTCAACCCCATCAAATAATGGGGTGAACAGATACTTTCTCAAAGAAGAAATCCGAATGGCTAAGAGGCACATGTGAAAATGCTCTACATCAGTCATGATCAGGGACATGCAGACCAAAGCAACAATGAGATATCACTCTCACCAGAGAGACTGGCCCACTCTAGTCAAAATGACATATCCTCTTGTATGTTCATTGCTGCACTGTTCACAATAGCCAAAATATGGAAAAAACCCGAGTGCCTGAGAACAGATGACTGATTAAAGAAACTTTGGTACATCTACACAATGGAGTACTATGCTGCTGTTAGAAAAGATGAAGTCATGAAGTTTACATACAAGTGCTTCTACATGGAAAGTATTATGCTAAGTGAAATGAGCAAGAAAGAGAAGGACAGACATAGAAAGACTGCACTCATCTGGGGAATATAAAGTAACAGCATGGGAAACAAACACCCAAGAATAGTTGAGATAAGTACCAGGAGGTCTGCTCCATGGCTTATAAGCCATCAGCACACGTTAGAGGAAAAGGCAGCTCAGATAGAGAAGGGAACACCAAGTAAAGGATGTTTGGAGGATTTGCTTGGACGAATGATGCATGCTGAAAGTAGACTATAGACCAAACATGATGACCATTCAATACCTCTATTGCATACCACAACACCCTAAAGGAAAGGGAGAACAAAAGGGAATGCCCTGCCACAAAGGCGGGGCGGGGAAAGGTGAAGGGTGGGGGGGTAGGGCTACTGGGATCATTGCTGGTGGAGAATGGGCACTGGTGGAGGGATGGGTACTCGATCATTGTATAACATGAAACCCAAGCACAAAAGTTGGTAAGTCTGCAACTGTACCTCATGGTGTTCACTAATTTAAAAAAGTAAGCATTTGACAAAAAAAAAATATATATATATACATATACATATATATATATATATATATATATATATATAATAAGACTCTGCACCAGGCTGTTCTCACTCGGGTCTCCCCAGAAGGGGGCAGGCTAGACCCCTCCCCGTCCCAAGGGACCCAGCCCCAGCAGCCAACCTCCACTATACAACAGCCATTACCCAACTGCCACGATGCTCCAGGCCGCTTCCTGGACCCTATGGCCACGACACATCATAAGACACATCCTATTCATTTTCCATAATTATCACACCATGTTTTATGGAATTCAGACATTAGGCAACTATATATATATATATATATATATATATATATATATATATATCCGAAAGCCTGGCAAGCAACCAATAGTATCCCACCCACACGGTCAGAGCCTGGCAAACTCCCCATGGCTTATTCGATGTGCCAAAACCAGTAACTATAACAGGTCTCATTTCCCTGATCCTGAAAGAGCCTCCATTTATTGGGGAAGAAGAATAAGGGAAGGCTGCTAATTCTCAGGGCTGGGACAAATAGAGACATTACTGGTTCCCGCACAAGTAAATCGATGAACAATAGGATGACAGTGATACAGTGATATATATATAAACATACATAAATAATTTGTGTGTATTATATATTTTATACATACCTATATATGGATATACTGACATTTGCTCATACTAGCAAAAAAATTATGCTACCTTATAGGTAACCAAAAAACTGGATAAAATACAGAAACTCATGATTGTTTTTAAATATCACATAACTTGAGAGAAAAAGTGTTAGAGAAAACTGCCTATATATTTGCTAGGAAAGCATTCTCAGGTTTCCTTCCTAATCATGGAAAAGATGATACATTAATGTGCTTATTACCCCTACTTTCTGAAAACAGCCGAGCAACCAGATGCATGAAACTTACATTCAGAAGAAATGAAGTCATGGGTAGGAGTACCAATCAGTCTAGAAATTATTATAATTATGTAACCTACAAGTTCCAACAACTTTTCCCAGGTCCACCATATACCTAATAAAACTTTTCCAAGGACTACTGAATGATAATTCCAAATTCATATATCATGACTTCGAGCCTACTCCAACAAAATACAGAATGTTCCTGATGAGATTTTTCATGAATGCAATTGATACATACTCAAAATTACTTTCAAATGCTAATAAAAAAGTTTTATTCACAAAAGGAAAGTGCAAAAGAAGACAATCTTTTCTAGAAACAAAAATGAAGATTTCCAAGATCTTGAAGAGGGATATCTCCACTTTTCTTGAGATTAGCAGAAGGAGGACAGTAAAACTTTGTAGAACATATATATATTTATTTATATGCATATATACATATATATGCCCAGCAATCCCATTACACCAGTTCATCTTCCTTGAGAACAATCAGGGATCCCTTTGATTTTCTTTAACATTGGGAGTAAACAAATCTGTTTTAGGAAAGAGGTTTAAGCACTCAGGACAAGTTCAGTGTAAAATCAATCACAAATAATGTAAGCCAATGCTACTTAAAGATGATATGCTATTTCTTTTCTTGGGTTTGGAGCTGTGTCAGGGCTGATGCCTGGCTCTGCACTGAAGGATCACTCCTAGGAGTGTTCTAGGATGCTAGGGATGGATCCTTGTTAGCTTGTAAGGCCAGCGCCCTAGCCACTGCACGCTCTAGTCCCCTGAGATGTTATTTATTTTCTGACTTTCATGTGGTTTTGTTTCCATTCTTACTGTAAGTCTTTCATATGGCAAGAGAGTGTGATTTTGAAAAAAGAAATAAGGTCATGACCAAGGGAGGCTTCTCTTCACATTTTGCATAAAATATGAAGCCTTCATAGGAAAATAGGAAATCTATTTTTCATTTCCAACAGGAAAACTATAGCCCTTCATATTCCTGAAATAATCATTTTTTTAGATTACTAAGATTCTTTTCCCAGTATTTTTGTTCTTCGTATCTCACTTAAGTCTTTGTACAAACATGATCTCCTCAATGGGCTGGAGCGATAGCACAGTGGTAGGGCGTTCGCCTTACAAGCGGCCAACATGGCCGACCCAGGTTCGAATCCTCCACCCCTCTCGGCGAGCCCGGCAAGCTACCGAGAGTATTCGATATGCCAAACACAGTAACAACAAAGTCTCCAATGGAGACGTTACTGGGCCCACTCGAGCATCGATCTCCTCAAAGAGGTCTTCCTTGATCCCTCTATTGAAATTAATTTCTGTTTGCTCTACTTTACATTTCGTCAAATACCTAATCATTGATTAACATATTACATTTTCTAGTTCTTTTTTTAAAGGTATGCGTTTTACCTTTATTTATTTTTCTTATGCAAACTTTTTTTTATTAGTGAAACACTATGAGGTACAGTTGTAGGCTTACAAATTTCTAGTTCTTAATAGCACAGCGGTAGGGCGTTTGCCTTGCACGCAGTCAACATGGCCGACCCGAGTTTGATTCCTCCACCCCTCTCAGAGAGCGTGGCAAGCTACCCGTGATGTACTCGATATGCCAAACACAGTAACAACAAAGTCTCCAATGGAGACGTTACTGGGCCCACTCAAGCAAATCGACAAACAATGGGAGGACAGTGACAGTGACAATTTATTTCTGTATGATGGAATTGTACTCTGTAAGGCCAACATTTTGTGCTCTTCGCTAACACCTCCAGCACTAAGAACAGTGCCTGGCATCTGGCAGGGCTCAGCCAATATCTGATAGATAAACAAATGAATAAATAGTGGCTAGATCAACAGATCAATGGATTCGTGAAAGTCTTTGTCTCTGCATGGCAAATATGCCTTTATTTCAAGTCTTTCCTGAACATTATTTGGGGTAGCAGTTTATAGAACTGATTGTGTGAATTACTTTTACATTGTTAATACTAATTGACTGTTTATCTCTAATGCCTTTAACAGTACTTTCTGGGCATTTTGAGTGCTACCTATGGACAATGTCTCACAGACCAGCTTTGAGTATGGAATGAACCAAAGTTCTTAGTGTAGCAGCTTCCCTAGGTCCCACAGGGCAGGAACTAGGGTATTGTGCCTCTCTCCTGCACTGTGCCTTTGTGTGAGAGCAGAGATGAGAACAGAACTGAGTGTAAATAGGTTTGCGCATTTTATAAAAATTAAAACGTTCTGGAGAAGCACGCACTCATGGGCACAGACAGAGACAAGAGACATCAAAATCCCAGTGCATTTGATTTCTGTCAGAACGGTGAAGCATTCCCATCCAAAGGGCAAGATAACTGACCTCTCTGCAGCTTAGGATACAGATCTGCATTTACATAATTAGTAAGTGGCAATGCCCAGATTTTTGATCCAAATCTGTCATCTTTAAGAAAAATAGTGGGGGTGGAGGATGGGGAATGCCAGTATTTCAAGGTAAACAAACATATCTTTAAAAATGTAAAGTAGCTCTTGTCCTGAGAGAACTCACAGTACTGAATAAATGACCTGAAGACATATTCTTGACTCTATAGTAAATAATTGTCAACAATGACTCCCCAGAAACCAAAACTCCAACTGAGGCTATCAACCAGCTCAGTTTTCCCAAGCTTTGAAAATACATGATAGACTCATGTGCTCCAACCACACTGTAGCCCCTGGCTTCTCTCTCTGCCAGGAACGAGAGTCAAGGTCTGTCCTTCATACTGTTTTTGCTGACAAATAGTTGCTCTTGAATAATTACACTGGAGGGAAAAGTTGGCCTTCAGTGCGAGTCTCAGTGAAATTAGAGTTACCACTTAAATTACTCAAAAAGAAGAATTTCTGTTTTCAGGCCTGAGAATCTAACAGTAAGGTTTCTATGGGAGAAACTCCATCCCCCATGGGAGGTTACTGAGCAGTTCCCCGAAGTTCCTGTTTCTTCCCTCTATCTCAAATCAAGTACTTGGGATCCCAGCCAGCAACCCCACAGCACCCAAAATTGTAAACCTCGAACTCTATCTGACATTGCTTGACTTTCAACAACTGGAGGGGACTGCTCCACTGGGCAAAAAGACACAATGAAAAAAGACGTTTCTAGAGAAAGCAGGAAAAACATGAGGCTAGTTATTAGCACTGCCATAATGATGGGTGTGCAAACACATGGTGCTTAGAGTTCTCCCTGCCCCCACCTTTTTATTTTCAAGACTTCATTCTGCCTCTCATTTCACTGAGTAGAGTCTGAAAAATGAGCTCATTAGAAAACATTCGGTGGGTATCTCCATGATATCCTTCAGATCCCAGCGTAGGCTCCTGGGAATATTTCTAGAAAAAAAATTAAACACGGTATGACTGGAAAGCCAGGTACCAATCTCTCTTATGTGCATTTCCAAGACCTGGCATCCTGCCCTTGATCAAAAGGGTTCCTACTGAGATCCTGGGGAATTCCAAATTCTATTTGCTGGACCAGAGAATGTGAGGCTGAGAGCTGAAACTTTTCTCTTACAGCATTACTCGTGGATGAGGAGCAGAGAGGAGAAGGCCATGTCTCAAAATCTCACCATGGGGTTGGTGGAGCTCAGACCAGCACTTTAGCAGGGTGGCTCTACCAGAATAATAACATTTGGAATATTGAACATTTGAATTTGCGTGGAAACACAGTTTTTGAAAACTCTTTTTGTGCATTAACATCAAATTATCCAGTGCAACAAAAGAATAATCATAATCCCCTCTTTATAGTTCCCAAAATTTTGCCTAGCACTGGAGAGATGCTTAAAAAAAAGGTTTTTTTAAAAGTAAATTGCTGAAACCACAACATCCAAAAGAAGAGAGAGAGAGAGCAAAAGGGAACAACGCCCTGCCAGAGAGGCGGGGTGGGGGGATGAGGGATTGGGTGGGGATGGTGGGAGGGATTCTGGGACCATTGGTGGTAGAAAATGGGCACTGGTGGAGGCATCGATACTTGACCAGTGTGTGACTGAAATGCAAGCACGGAAGTTTGTAAATCTGTAATTGTACCTCATAGTGATTCACTGGGCTGGAGCAATAGCACAGTGATAGGGCATTTGCCTTGCGCACAGCCAACCCAGCCGAGCTGGGTTCGATTCCTCTGCCCCTCTCAGAGAGCCCGGCAAGCTACCAAGAGTATCTCACCCACTCGGCAAAGCCTGGCAAGCTACCCATGACGTATTCAATATGCCAAACACAGTAACAATAAGTCTCAAAATGGAGACAGTACTGGGCCCTCTCGAGCAAATTGATAAACAATGGGAGGACAGTGACAGTGACAGTGATTCACTAAAAAAAAAAAAAAAAAAAAAAAAGTAAATTGTTGAAAATGTGAAAGAAAAGTGGAAGTCAGCGCAATCAGAAAGTTGGGGACAGGAATTTGAAGTTTTCACCTTAAACATAGTTGGGGAGGAATCTGAACTCCAACATTGAGAACTCTTACATTGTCTAAGACCCTACAAGGCTATTAAAGTGAACCTTCCCAAATGAATACATTTTTTCAGGGATAAATTCATTGCAATATGTGCATTTTTCTAAGTTTGTTCATTTTTCCTAATTTACTAGGTAACCCTTTTATCAGCACACTTTAATACACACTTGAAAATATGTATGCCAGTGAATTATTGTTCATCCCTGTCTCTGAGATCACAAAATTTGCCCATTTTCTGTGAGCACATCTACTTCCCTTCCATTCATTAAGCTCTAGTCCTCTGTCCCCTCCTTTCATATTTCAGAGGTCCTTCATCTCTTTTTGTTCTCTAACTCAGGAAGTGTCAAGGATTAATGACTGTCACTGTCACTGTCCTCCCATTGTTCATCGGTTTGCTCGAGCGGGCCCAGTAACGTCTCCATCGTGAGACTTGTTGTTACTGTGTTTGGCATATTCAGTATGCCATGGGGAGCTTGCCAGGCTTTGCCGTGGGGGCAAGATACTCTCGGTAGCTTACCAGACTCTCTGAGAGGGGCAAAGGAATCGAACTCGGGTCGACCATATTGGCTGCGTGCAAGGCAAACGCCCTACCGCTGTGCTATCGCTCCAGCCCAAGGATTAATGACAGGTCTCCCAATTTCATCCAAAGACAGATAAGTGTATATTAAAATCAGATTATTAATGAATACCCAACTGTTTGAAAAGCGCTTTCATGGAATGTTATCTCATTTTAATCTTTTCTGCATCCTAGTAAGATAAAAACTTTTGTCTTAATTCTAGAGGAAGAAATGACTGACAGGGAATGTTTAAGTGAATCACTACAGCTAGAAAGCAATGAAGCGAGGATGTAGAACAGATGTTATGACACTTGCTTTGCACATTGCCAACCCTGATTCAATCCCTGGCATTTTAATATTGTCTACTCCCCTTACCACCCCCATCACCACCAGGAGTGATTCCTGAGCACAGAGTCAGGAGCAAGCCCCAAGTACAGCTCAGGATGGCCAAATTCCCCTGCCCTCCAAAATAAAGTTACAAAGCGGCTTCAATTCTAGCTCTCCTAAAGCCATATTCAGTTACCCTGGAACCACAGGGGTCAGCCTTGATATCACCCCACAAATCAAACCATGTCAGGGTGCAATGTAATGTCATTTCCCAGTCATGCAGCATGTTTGCCACTCAAAGTGTGGTCTAGAGCATCATCTGGAGCCTGAAAAAAATGTGGATTCTCACAGCAACCCCAGCCCTATAAAATCTGAATTTTCTTTTACTGAGACAACTATATATACTTCAAACGTTGACAAAACTGCCCAACTTACTTAAAAACTACAGAAGACCTTCTCTTCCCAGAGGCACTGCCATTTCTTATCTCCGTTCAGGCAGGATGGATGTTCTCTTTGCTTTATGAGAAAATTAAGCAGAATCAAAAAGAAAGTCACTGCATATGCTCTATCAGTCATCAAAAACAGGTTTTCCACATCAGATGCTCCAAGGTTATTTTCAACATTTATTAGTTCATAAAATTGTGTGTTGGTGCTTTCTTCCCTCCTCTTTTTCCTCTAGGACACCAGTGAACTTTGATAGTTATTGTTCTAGGGAAGAGTTGGCAATGACATCAGAAATCTCTCCTCCAGCTAGTTAAAAGCCCACAAAACAAAGAGATTTGTTTAGCAGAGTTCAAACCCTGACTCTTAACAGTCCAGCTGTGGGAGAAATTTCAGGACAGTAACTTCACTGCTAAATGGCACTGCCTTTCTCTACAACATCTACCTTTATGAGTAATATAAAAATTCAATATGAAAAATGTAAATATGCATTATATTATAGTGTCAAATAATTATATAATCTAAAATACAATGGAATAACACAAAACCATTATTATAAGCTTCACATAGTACAGGGAGTTTTTATGGCATTGAATGTTTTATAAAAGAATTAAATCCTTAATAAAGAAATGGATCAAAAAATACACAGAAACTGCGGAGAAGGGCTTGAATGGAAGAGATCAAATGTAGTAAAGGAATAATTACTAAATCTTATGCATGTTCTTTTCTATAATTAAAGAATAGGGTAAGATGATGAAGAAAGCTAATGTTATTAGTTTTTAAAGCCAAACAAATATTTAAGTAATAAATTGAGTCTGGGGGTGAAAAAAGTGAACTATTCAAATTATGCAAAAGTACCATGAATACTATTAAATTCTGTTGAACCTGAATATTAGTGGTGAATAGCAGCACTGTTCTTCTAGTTATATTTAGCTTTATATTCTTTTACTACTCTTGCTTTTCTATTTTGAAATCCAGTGCTGAAATGGTAATAAAACTATTTTTAATTAACACAATTAACATTGGCAAATGGGGGTGAGGTTGGTTTTGTGTTTTAATAATTCATGAGAACCAATGCTTGAGACCTAGAGGATGACTTAAAGTAAGGTTATAAGTCAGGCATTCAAAAATGAGAAGTGTTGGCAAGTGCAGATACATTATATGAATTGGTTCTCATTCATGACATAGTTACTACTCCTCAGAAATTCATTACTTATACAGGACCAACCAAATGGAATTTTTCAAAGCACCACTTCTCAAAATACATTTTTAAGACATCAGGCCCATGAAATGCTTTGTGAGGAAAGAAAAAAGAGTCTGTGAGAAAATCAGTTTGCAGAGCTATTTTCTGACAATGAGGATTAAAATAGTCATTAGAGCATTTAACAGAGATCCAGGGTCCTAGCAACACTATTACTGTGTTGTGACTAAATAAGAACAGCAAAGCAATTACTTTGCTCAGTCCAAATACATAACCCAAAAGAAAAGACCAACCTGGTGTTTACAGATAAATGAGAAAGAGTCATTACATACCCTCTAGTCAAGAGGAAGTAACTAGAAACTTATCTCCATCCTCATTAACTAAAAAAGGAAAGCTCACTCTTCCTTTTGGAGTAATATATTCTCCCATACAGGTAGGGCGTTTGCCTTACAAGCGGCCAACATGGCCGACCCAAGTTCAATTCCTCCGCCCCTCTCGGAGAGCCCGGCAAGCTACCGAGAGTATTCGATATGCCAGACACAGTAACAACAAAGTCTCCAATGGAGACGTTACTGGGCCCGCTCGAGCAAATCGACGATCAACGGGAGGGCCTTTACCTTTACCTTTTTACATGTTCCCCAGCACATGGTTTTCTCTTCCTTCATTATACTTAACATTTGCAATTCCTGGCTTTAGTTTTTACATATTTACTGTCTCTCCAACTCAAAATATAAGCTCTAAGACAGAGGAATTGTGTTACTCATATTCACAGTTGATCTAATCATATGCTTGACATCATAGGCATAAATATTTGTTAATTAAGTGAATGAGTAAAGGTCTGATTTCTAGAGTCTAAAGGTTACTAAAATTTATCAAAGGATAGATTTACAAGAACACATAGAAAAAATGCCTCATGCAAATGTCCAAGCTTCAATTAAAAGGTACCATCTTTTCCCTTCTATTTTTCTTTGTAAACCCACTGATTTGATGTCTATATGGGGCTTAAACTCAATTCCCATAACTTAGTCACTTCGTGGCTGAACATTTGTATCCTTTGATCACCACTTCCTTAGTGCCCCACTACTCCGTGTGTCTAGAAACAACTATTCTCTCTGCTTCTGTAAACCCAACAATTTCAGATTTCTCAGACCTAGATATTATGATACTAATCAAGATTGAACCGTCTTGGGTAGGAGGGTGGGTTCTCCACCTGCTCATTATCCTAGGAGCTGATCTTGTGAGCCTGAACACAAGACATAATGCCATATGGCTCTCAGATGTGAAAGGCTGAGCTTCATGGAGCTCTCAGGGAGAACTATTTCTCATACACTGACACAACCACATGTACTTGAACTGGGGTTTTGGTTCAACATTTTTTATCTTTTAAAATAGAAATTTAATTTGTCTCCCAGAATATTTCCTTAATTTTCTTGAGTGCAAGGGACTTCTACCCAAAAGTCAAATGACCCTATAATAGTCAAGATGTGGACAACACTTGTCTGCTATTTACTGAGGACAGCACTTTGTTAAATGCTTTACATGCATAATTATTGCATTTAATACCTTCAAATGTCTATAATTTGTATTCTGTCACACTTCCCGCTTTATAGATGAGACAAAGAAGGAATTAAACTTACAAAATCAAGCAATGGTGAAATAAGGCAACCATCTAAAGCTCTGCAGGACTCTCTATATATTCCCAAAGATCCAAAATACAATTTGAAGTGACAAAGGAGATAAAAAGACTGGGAATCAAGCAAGGTCCCCTCCTCTCCTGATCCCCCTCCCAGTGACCACTAGAAAAAGACTTTGTTCTATTAATTAAGCTCATCTCAGATGCATATACCATAGTCCAAACAGACAGCTTTAACTGCATTAGTCATTCTGGACACTTCAACCATTACTTAATACTCTACTCTAGTCCCAGCACCAGGAAAAATGGCATAAAGTCAAAGTTAGATCTACATGAATGAAACAATCATCTTGAACATGCCTGCACCTGTGAAGAAAATTCCAGAGTTCGGAACATCTAACTGTCTAAACGTTTTCTAAATTTTTGTCATTTAAAACGCTTACAAAAATCTTATTTAAGCCCATAGTATCTTTGTTAGTGATTAACTTTTAAATAATCATCCTCTAATTAGAGTAACCACCAATCAAAAATGACTCACTGACCTTTTCCTCAGTGTTTTATTTAAGTAAGCCAGAATAAACACATGGAATTGTTACTATGGAAACCAAAGGTACTAAAGGAACCCAGTCTCTCATTAAAAAATTGACACACCAGCAGGGGAAAAAAATGATGGATGTTGTGGTTATTTTAGGAAAAATCATGTCCTAAATGTTGAGGTTAAGTCAGCCACCCCTCTTCCTACACACACACACACACACACACACACACACACACACACACAAACACTCAAGTTTCCAATGCAAATGGTTTGAATTAATGCCATGGATATTTATAACAACAGTCTGGATGGGGAACTTATTTGCTATTCATGAAGTAAAATGTCCCCTAGGATTAAAAGAGCCCAAAGAAAATATTTTAAAATAATAAATAAAATGTCTTTCAGGGTGGGAAGCAGTTATATTCATATTCAGCAGCATGACTGCTGAGTTGAGTCCTCAAACTCCAAGACCACTGGAACCCCTGGAAGAGATCAGTAGGACACATGTGCCCCAGCTTATGTATCCGCAGGAAAGCCATTGTTTTCTTAAGTTTACACCTCAGGTAATAAATACAAGAAAAGAAACCAAGAGTGATCCAAGAGAGAGCTAAAAAATGACACTGTATATTTTTTTTAAAACACTATCTCTCTTTTAGCTGAGTTTTGAAAGGGTAAAAATTGTGGAGGTAAAACAGAGTAAACTTTTTTAGCATGTCATTGGAAAATTCCATCCTCCATTTTTAAAAACAGTGTTAAATGAAGAATCATTGTTTGGATGATGCCAACGGAAGCACTAGTAGATTTCTCCCTTTCAGGGACACTGTATGAGGGAAGCCTGTTTGTGTGTAGTGGACTGGAGAGCCAGACAGAGGAGTAAAGTGTCAGGAAGGACCCTAGAAGTCTTGATCTGGGTCAAGATTGCAGGGCTAGCAGGCATGGGCTCACCCTCCTGCCTGGTAACAACTCACAGATCTGGCCCTAGGTGACCCAGGTTCATGCTTACCCCATTTATCTTTTGAGTATTGGTATACTATAGACAAAAACTTTAGTTGACATATCTCCAAAGAATATACACATGGTCTACAGACACATGAAAAAGGTTCGGCATCGCTTATTATTAAGGAAATGCAAATCAAAACCACAAGGAGATATCAATGTATGCTCGTAAGAATGGCCTATCTCAAAATGACTGGAAACAACAAATGTTGGCAGGGAGAAAAAGGAACTCTGGTACATTGCTGGTGGGAATGTAAATTAGTGCAGCCTCTATGGAAAATGGCATGAAGATTCCTTAAAAACTAAAAATATTTTTAAAAAATAAAAATATTCCATATGATCCAGCAATGCCATTCCTACGCATGTCTCCAAATAATATTAAAGTGCTGGTTTAAATGTATCTAAAAAGTAAATCCCTATGTCCATAAGAGCACTATTCCCCAACAGCAAAAACATGGAATCAACTTAAACGCGCATCAATAGATGACTGAATAAAAAAGCTGTGGCGTATATATATATATAAATATATACATATATATATATAATCAATGGAATCTCCAATATTTAAAAAAAGTAAATGAAATCATAGTTTGGGGCACAAAATGGATGAACCTGCAGTGATTGTGCTAAGTGGAATAGGTAAAGTAAAAAATAATTACCAGATGTTTTTGTTCATATGTGAAATATAAATACCTAAAGCAAGCAAACTAGCAGGAAAAAAAGACGGATCAAATTCTTAGACCTAGTGAGAACTCTGGTAATTAACAGAGGAACAGAGGTGGGGAAAAAATGCAGAGGGGTCTTCCATAGAGGGCAAGAGAAGAATGTCTTTCTCTTCTGCCTCCCTGGTCACTGAGGGGCTTTGTCAGGGTGGGTTGGAAAAGGTTGTCTGTGGGCTAGACAGGAGGAAAACAGCACACCAGGAGAGGCCACTATCAAGGACCAGGATTTTCTGTCTCATACAAATCAGTCCAAATAGAACCTACTGGACACCACTTCAAACCCCAAATTGAAAGACAAGGTTGAAGTTGTAGCTTCAGATCCCTTATTTTCACATTGCCAGCCCCGTCTCCTGGACACCAAGCTTAAATTTCCCCCTGTGTGAACTGGGTATAGGAAGGAGAGGACTTCGAGGGTGGCTACTGGAACTAAACACAGTAATATATATTCATTAGAAATGGATATTATTTCATTTGAAGAAGCAATTATTTTTCTCCAAAAGCTTGGCCCTTTGACTCATTACTGTTAGAAATTGTTTTCTCCTCTGTAACATGGGAGATAAAAAGGATGATAGCTTAAGGTGGCTGTGAAGATTTAATGCTTCTGTGTAGAAAGTGCTCAGGCCAGTGTGCACAGAATCAGCTATTATTATTGCAATCACCACAACTCTGTTTTGTTATAGTTTCTTCCACTTCCCCTTTCTCCCATTCTTCCTCCTCTGACTACGGTTAATGGCTGCAACCACAGCTCAGGCTGTCCTCCTGGAGGCTGGATAGTTAACGTTGTCATAACAGGATCTGGAAACAGCCTCCACTGTGTGAAGGGATCCTTAGGCTGTGTTTAAACATTCAACCAGTTTACTATATGCTGTGCTTTTAAAAATGTTTTTAAGCTATTCAAACTTTTTATTTTCTGCATATGATGCCAAATAACCTGTTGAATTGATTTTCTCTCCTTTTTTTTAAGCTTAGTTGTTTGGGTATACTGTAGACAGAACCCGAGACAACAGAAGAGTTAGTGTACTTTGATTGTTTATAAAGGAGCGGCATAAAAATAATCTTTAAAGCTCAGGGAATGTTAATATTTAGATCTATCTAAGGGAAAATAATAACAGTTTGTGATTTCCTCCCTCCTCATTCCCAGGGCAAACATTTTAAGGGAGGATTTTATTTTGTAACATAAATTGTTTTCTATATAACCCCAAAGACATGAGTGATTAATAGTGAGCTATAGAAAGAGATGCCCATAATTAGCATCTTGGGTACATTCAGATATAAACATATATTTTGTTTATGAAACATGTAGCTTGAAGAAACTCACATCTTGCTAGACATCATAATAGGGTCAAAACTATGGAAAAGGCCATTAGAACAAAAATTTAAAATAAAACCAAAATCATATATAATTCATATACAGTATAAATATATCTGTATCATATAAAGCTGAGACAAACTTTATCCAGTTTTATTTATTAATCATCATAATCATCATGTAATTTTCACTAATTATCACTTGTATCAATTTTGGCATAACATTTCTATTCTGATTTTAATTGTGCACCCCTAAGCAAAATATAAAGTAATTATCTTGAATACAGATAAATGCTTTTCATATAATGGAAAGGTATCTCATATAATGGGTGAGTTTATTGGCCAGTATTTAAAATTACTATCTATTTCATATAGGTTATCATCACTATTGATGGAATTTAATTCCTCTTGCACTTAAAGAGAGTTTGTGAAATAATACACATGAGCCTAAACTCCTTAATTGCATTAAATCCTTGAGTCCTCATAAGAGCACTTTCAGGATAAGCATGACTCCACTTTATTGATGAAAACACTAAGACACAAAGAAATCAACTGAATGACATTAGTTTTTGTAAACAAAAGTGGAAACAGAGTGGAGTTCATGCCCAATTCAATCAGCCTAATCGGTGGGCTGAATAAATAGCAGTACTCCTACATAAAAAAGTGGAAATAGAACCAGGTTTCTAGCACATTAAAGCCTTCATCAAAATAAGTGTTTTTCAATAGGGAAACACAGGGGTCCCTGAAAGCTTCCAGGATATCCCGAGGGGGCACAGGAGAAAAGTTCATAAGCAGAAGGCCCTGGAATTAGATTATAGGACCAACCGGTAGGGTAAGCAGGAAATAATATCACTAGGAAGACACAGTCAGGAAAACGTTGAGAAGACTGCTCTAAATGATCATACTAAATAGAACCAAGCAAATAAGGTGACCTCTGTTCAGTTGTGATAAACATTCATTGATGCCAAGGTCAGCCTTCCTGGTTTTCTCCAGACACTCTCATGACCTCTCAGCGTGTGTTAGAAAGCTTTTGCTTTAGTCAAACAGGAAGAACATTAAGTTCCACCATCATGCTACTTTCATGAAACAGAAAAATAGCACAAGTCTTTGCAGAAAGTACACTTAAAAAAATACAGGGGGTACCATTCATGTGGACCATCTGATGGGTGCCTCTTAAAGTGTGATATGGCATTCTTGTATGTGTTGCTCTCAATGTGGCTTATAATTCCTCGCCACAAATGAGTGAGGGGGTAAAAGGAAGAAAATCAAATTCTTGTGGTGTGGACAACGACATAAAATCAAAGGAGCTTCATGGGTACTAAATATATATAAGACCTGAGGCAGGTGCAATCCAAAATTTATTGGAGGGGCAAAGAAGCCAGAAATAAAAGGAAAGAGGACAATCCAATAGGGAGAAAGGAAAGCTCATGCGGTATTGGATAACACTGGGTTGTCTTTGCTGCTCCTACAGGGAGCTTAAGGTCTATTGAGCCACTCCTACAACAGAGCAACTGAGACACAGCTAATAATCCTATATTGCTTTTCTCCTTCCTTTATGTCATTTGTATGGTTTATTTAGCAATGTCCTTTTTGTATAGACACAGGAAGACAGTTGATGTTATGCTATGTAATATGAGAGTTAATTGACTCCAAAATAATATTTAGTCCTGGGCATCATATTTACTTGACTTAAGCCTCAGTTGCCCTTAGTTCCTAGCACTCCAAGAGCAGGGACTGATGGACCCAGGGCAAGCTGTGAGGTACACTGATATCGAAATGGGCCAGGCCAAGCTCCATAATACTTAACTATAAGTTAAGATCATGGTCATGGACAAAATCTGTCATGACCCAAAAGAGGTAACTGAATAAGGACCCTGCTGGAGTTAAGAAGACTAACCTGGCCTGAGGACTGTGGTCTGGAATATATAGTGAGATGTCCTCAGGAAGAGCCAAACATTAAACTTGATATCTCTCACTGTGCTCATGTAAAATAGCATTGCTAGAAATATTAGAAGTAAATTTACTACGATTATTTAAGTGAATTATTAGCTGAGGTAAAAAGAAAACAACACACCCTGGATGGAATCCCAACCTTGAACGGATCTCCTAGTCATCTGGAATAATTTCCTTAAATGAGATTTTGTCCTTGAGTTGATCTCCTGGAGGCCTTACCTCTCTTTGTTGATTTGTTAATGTTCAACCCCACCTTTGTATCCCCACCTACATGATTTCTATATAAACCATGTTTTAAGGGGCTGGAGGGAAGTCAGATGGGTGAGATCAGGTCGTCAGAAGGTCATTGTCAGGAAGTTATGAAGTTACATGGTCACAAGGTTAGAAGAGGTCAGAAGAGGAGACCAGAAACTGAAGATGACAACAGCAGAAACTAGAGAGCAGGAGACAGAGAGAGACAGAGACTGAAGGAGTAGACAATGGCACAGACAGAAGGAAGCTGGAATAGATAAGGAATCACTAAGAAAATGATAGTTGGAGGAATTGGTAGGGATGGGAGATGTGTGCTGAAAGTGTATAAAGGACCAAACATGATCACATCTCAGTACTCTATTACAAACCATAACTCCCAAAAGTGAAAAGAGATATGGGGGATATTGTCTGCAATGGAGGCAGTGGGAGGGTGGAAAAGGGAGAGTATACTGGGGATATTGGTGGTGGGGAATGTGCACTGGTGGACGGATGGGTCTTTGATCATTGTATGATTGTAATTCAAACATGAAAGTTTGTAACTCTATCTCATGGTGATTCAATAAAATAAAATGAAAAAATTAAATAAATAAAAATTTAAAAAAAGAAGACAGAGATAGGAAAAGGCACAATGGCACACAGAGAAACAGAGCACAAAGGAAAAAGATATAAAGAGAGCACAGCAATGAAGAGAAGACAAGAAGAAGATGAGGAGGAAAACTGAGACTTTGAGGCCCACGAGGAGACTAGGACGATGGAACTCTGATGGCCGAGACTACGGCCATAACGACGCCTATGACTGTGCCATAAAGGGAGATATCGTATGACACTGGAGAGTCCGTTGGTCACCCATCCTTCCTGGAAGAGGGAGAGGCTGTTCCCAGTCCACGACTGCAAACCCCACGTCGTGGCGTCCTGCCTGCACCCAGCTTGTGTGCAGGCCTGCCTTTGCCACGGGCCATCATTCCTCATTTCTTATGTATCATATTGTATGTTGAGTTGAGTGAGATGAAAAACTCAACATCACAGCCTCTTAAAGTTGGTGGAGAAAACCCTATTTTCAAATTCTGAAGAATCTCCTTAAACCCAGTTGTACTTTTCTGGCCTTCATTTCTAAGATTTGTGTGTGTGTGTGTATCCTTTAAACAAGACATCATTTTCTGAATATAAGGGCATTAGGATCTTTAGGGCAAGAGAAGTATATTTTCTTTACCATATAACACTAAATTAATTTCCATAGTTATTATACAAAAGTCAGATCTAAATCTGTTCCCAGATCCATGTGTGTGAGGAAAACAATTTTTCTTATATCATGATCTAATTTTATTTTGAAAGCCCATGCTAAAAGAGAGTCAGAACCACCCTAGTCTAGTTGTTCCAAGATTCTCATGAGCTAAGAAGGAGGAGGGAGAGATGGGACAGACACTGAGTTCCTAGTCATCTTCACCAATTAACTGCAGTTGCATCTGCTAAGCTTCCCTTGGCCTACTAAGCCCTGGTTATCCATCATGTAAGTTGCTCTCTAGCCCACATCCCCACCAAGTCCTCTTCTTTTCCCCTCTATTGCTCCTTTCTGGTGTCAGGAATTCACTAACTGGTCATGCCTATGGATCTCTTCCCAGTCGGACAGTGAAATTTGAGGAAAATTCTGAGGTCTGAAATCAAAAAGGTTTTGGTTCCAGAACCTAATTTCTGGGCTTAGTAAGATTGTTTCATTATTTTCAAAATAAAAAGATAAGCACACTCCACCTTGAAAATCTGAGGCTATGGTGAATATTCAATGAAGGCTCACATGTGGAGCTCTCTGCCATCTTGTCTTCATGAAAGTCACACGACTTTGCCAAGGGCAGGACCATATCCTATACTGGCTGTAGGGACACAGAATATCTAGCACAGAAATGTCTGACAGGATTAGTAGTCATTGTTGAACTTCTCAAAGTTAACAAAAAGACAGAAACATTTTCTCAGCTGACAAGGAAACGCCACAGATCTTTAACTATTCAGGACTAATTAAAATTAAAATAGAATTAAATAGAAAGTAGCACATAAAATCAAACTAGTCACAACACTGAGGCCATGTCTATGTAAGAACAATATTTAATTAAACATACTTAGAAAAACAAAAGTTCCGTCTCTAACACCCTTAGCAATAGTCTCACAAGAATAAAATTCAATAAAAGATATCTCCTTCAGTCTTTTATAACTAGCTAAATTTAAAAGTCATACCAAGAGCTACCAGGTAGGGTGCTTGACTTGCACACAATCACCCAGGTTTGATCCCTAGAACACATACTGAACCCCTGAGTCCCAACACAAGTGATTTCTGAAAGCAGAGTCCAGAGTACTTCCAGATTGGACCACAAAACAAAACTTAAAAAGGACAAACCCAAGCACAAAAATGTGTAAGTCTGCAACTGTACCTCATGATGTCTCACTATTAAAAATTTTTCAATATAAAAAACATTTTAAATCATTATAAAAATGAATTTAATTATTGAAATAAAATATAAAAACGGAAAAAAAAAGGATGGGCATAGGATGCATTGAATCCCAAGGCAAGGGTAAATAATGCTACAGTCAGATAAGAGGCACCTTTATTTCATTTCTAGAGGAACCCAAAGATACTGCACAGCTAGACTATGATGTTTGCCAATAAACTCTTGCTCTTCAGGGTCAGAATAAACACAAAACCTTAGTTCAAATCCTGTAAGCTATAGAATGGGTTTGGTGGGAGAGAGAATCTCTAATCTGAATGATTTCTTTTAATTTCTGATCACTGTATGGAAAAGTATGACATCCATTCAGATAAACAGCTTCACCAAAAGCAAAGCACTTCTGTTTACTAAATTATCATGCTAGAATATGGAGAAGCACAATAAATTCTAAGTATGGTGCACATCTGGTCCAAAAACCACAATCAATTTACTGCTGCATCTGAAATATTTTTAGTGACTGTCATATTTTTTCACACATTGCTAACAAGACATTTTCTTGGCACCAAACAGACAGGTATATCTGTCAGTTCAATTTCTTGCAAATGAAACAGAAAAATGTTTGGCTTAGATATCCATACTCTCTTTGGAGCAGTGTAACTATCAGAATAGAAGGGTATTAGTCAAAGATGCTGGTGCTCAGCAACTTCTTCCAGGGCAAAATCACAGGAAAATTAAGAAGATATATGGGTAGCAGACAAAACTGAAAAGACAAGGTGGAAGAACAAGATCAAGATAAGGAAAGTGGGGAAGGGAAAGGTATGTGATTTATTAACTGAATTATGCCGTAGGCTGGTTGGAAGTCAAAAAGTCTTTTAATTATGAGAAGAGTGTAATTTGTGGAATATACAATAACATAATATGAGATTGACACCCAAGGACAGTAGACACAAGGCCAGGAATATTGCTTCTTAGTTGGAAGGATGCCTCATGACCTAGAGAAGAAGGCAGCTAGAATGGAGAGGGGATCACTAAGACGATGATGATTAGAGGAATAGTTTGGCATGGAAGATGTGTCCTGAAAGTAGATAAAGGACCATACATGATAACCAGCCCAAAATTAGAGAAAGAGAGAGTATGGGGAAATTGTCTGCCATGGAGGCAGGGGGAGGGTTGGGAATGGGGGACATACTGGGAACATTGATGGTAAAGAATGTGCACTGGTGGAGAGATGGGTGTTTGATTATTGTATTATTGAAATTCAAACATGAAAACTTTGTAACTATCAAGTGATTCAATTAAAAAATACAGAAAGAGTGCATGCAGGAAAAATTCTAAAAGACTCATCTGACATTACCCAGTGAGAGGAGAGCAAGGGGCTGGAGAGATAGTATAGGGCTAAAGACTTCTGCTTTGCATTAGCTTACACTGTTTTAATCCCCATCCTACATGGTAGCCAGAGCACAGAGAGAGGAAGAGAGAGACAGAGACACACACACAGAGAAAGAGAGAGACAGAGAGAGAGAGAGAGAGAGAGGAGGGAGCAAGCAAAGAAGAGAAAGAACAAAGGGTAGATTGTTTGAGTTCCACAAAATAAAGCAACCCTATTTAAACATCTTTGAGTTAAACAAGGAGACCAGTACCAATTAATAAAAATGAAGCTTACAGACTAGAAGAAAAATCAGACAAAATAAAACAAAAAAATCCCAGAAGTTTCCGCAAGCTCTGTGGATTTAAAGTTGTCCAGGGGCCCACGGGGCCCACAGGGTCCACAGCCACAGCTCATGGGAACACAGCCCATTCTGCTGGCCCTGGCAGAGTGCTGAAAGTGATGCAGGTGTGTTTAAAGGAGAACGCCTTACAGCAGCTGAAATAACCAAAAACAAGGTGGTAAATGGCTGTCCTGGGCCAATACGGGGACCAGTTGGCAGAGTGGAGTGTTCCTCTGAGGAGCTCTCCAACTGTTTAAGAATTCTACCGTCTCTCCTGAGATGCCCTTGAAAAGACTCTGGGAATGGGAGAGGCTTTTAAAATTTTATGTGGTTTCTAAGGCATCTTAATTTTTAATAAAAGGTTCTTAATAACCTTCTGGATAAAAGATTGTGGTACTTACAAGACCCTTTTTATAATGCCAAACTTTTTGTGCAACGTATGTATGTGTTCTTTAAAACCCACATTTGGCAAACATTGATGGAGTTTAACACATACTATTATTCTCCTTCTGTATACTCTACTACTTGACACTGTAGCCAAGGGAAAATACAGCCATTTCTCTACTTACTTTGCTTCCTATAGAGGTAGGACACTTAAAGTAAAACATAAGAGTGGTAATTTCCAACAGCTTTAGCTCTTGAAATGTGTCCATCCAACTAATGTTGTTTAATGCAGGGTACTGACACATCTCTAAAGCCCAGTCATATATTGTGAGTGATAGCTTTCTGTGAACTAACAATCACAGTTGTATCAAACACCTACTCATCAGTGTGGAATAGTACCCGTGGCACTGTCTGCATTTGAAGACTTTACAGAGTATAAAATTTTACTCACCAAGATTCTGTGGCTTGGGGCCAGAGACAGAAGCTACAGGCTCTCATTCAGCAGGTTCTGTGGGCATTCTGACTGCAACACCAGTGACCAGAATGGATTCAGCAACCAGATGCAGGAGGTAACAGCTCAATGATAGAATGTTTTAGAAGAGTAATATTTGAACAAGGTGTGAGAGAAACATAGGGAACCTGATGAGGTAAAGACATCGATTGAGAACAGATTAGTTTCTGTGTTTAGACACAGTTCCTAAGAGATCCGTTCCTTCACACGGGAGAGCAGAGGTTCTTAAGTATCATTAGGAATGGGTGTAAGGAAGCCAGGCTGCAGTGCAACAAAGATTTTAGGAAAATAAAATTACATTTTGTTTGTTCCAAGCATTTGATAATATGAAAATTTTGACTTACAATGTAGGATCAACATCATTCACTTAGAAAACAAACAAATTGATTGTATATCATTATTTTTTATCTGAGAAGGACAGGGAAGGAGTGCATAGAAAGAAAAACAAAGCCCTTCCCCCAAGTACAAATACCATGCAATAGCAATTGATTTTTATAAGCTATTAATATTCTGGTTGTGAGATTATATTTTATTTTAGCTTCTTTAAATCATGTTGTGGTGTTTATAATTTTTCTCATATGCAGATATGTTGTCTAACTTATTGTGCCCCACCCCCTCCCCATGTTGTGGGTTTTAAAACGCTCTTCTGAATTCAAATCCTGAGTATTCTTCAGAAGATTAATGTCCATAGAACAGAGCAAAACACATAAAAGATGAGAAAGAAAAGCAATGATAAAGAAGCAGAATGTTCTGATTTATTAATACATAAGGAGCTTGACACATTTTCTAAATGTTTCAAACATTAGTCCTCTATAATTTGGCTATTCTATTTCTTGATGTTATCTCATCTGAAAAACAGAAAAATTTACAGTACTTGATCAAAAACCTAATCACAGTTTTTTTGAGAATTAAACAAGTCAGCATAAAATATTTTACTTTGTGGCCAACATAATAGATATAAATGAGTGTTTGCCATTGTTTGTTTTCCAGCAAGTGCTTTTATTTCTAGGAATTATGAAAAAAGTCCTTGAATACACACATATAAAAAGTTTCCCGTGGTTTTCTAAGTCTGTAAAATGAGATATTCCTTACCTTTCCTTGGCATAAATCCTTACTAGCAAAAGTTATTGATCCAAGTAGCAAGATCCATACCTCTACATGACTATTTCCACTCAAAAAATTCCCAGAAAATAATCATTTCAGGAAGAAATTGTTACACATTTGGTCTCAATCCAATGGAAACTCACTTGTATCTGGATATGGGAACAAAACATAGACCCATTTTAAAATAACTAGATTTGAGGAAGAACAAATAATCAATTTTAAATGCCAAAATAATGTCTTTTAGCTGAACTTTTAAAAAAATCACTATAATCAATAAATCGGGCTGGAGCGATAGCACAGCGGGTAGGGTGCTTGCCTTGCAAGCTGCCAACATGGCCGACCCAGGTTCGATTCCTCCGCCCCTCTCAGAGAGCTCGGCAAGCTACTGAGAGTATCTCACCCACACGGTAAAGCCTGGCAAGCTACGATGATGTATTCGATATGCCAAACACAGTAACAACAAAGTCTCATGATGGAGATGTTACTGGGCCCGCTCCAGAATTAATAAATCACTATAAAATACTGTAAGCTTTAATTTCCCATGTTAATGTATATGATGAGTAGCAACCTGTTTTGAATATCCTTTGGAGGGTATTAGGGGTGCACATCTGCAGGTGCTCAAGCATTACTTCTGGCTCAGTGCTCAGGGGATCATTCCTAGAAGTGCTTGGAGGAATCATGCATCATCAGGGGTTGAACCTGTGACTACTGAGTGCAAAGCATGTACTCCAGCCCTTTGGTTCATCTTCCAGGTCTACTTTAAAGATCCTTTTTAGAAAAACTGGATTTCTATACTGGCAAGGCTTGCTTCAGTGTAAATTCCTCTAGCAGAGCCTGTGAAGAATTTCTCTTTGAAATCATGGAATACCTTACAAGACTAGGTGCGCACCTCTGGAGGGTGCCCCAAATTTTAAAAGGTGAAAATCTGACACCTACACCTATGATCGCTTCTCTTAATGCTCTGCTACCCAGAGTTTCCCGACAAGTGGATGTAAGACGCTCTGAGGGTACCTTTAAACACATAAATTCTTGTTTCTGTCTCAGTCTTGCTAGGTTGAGTGGAATCTGCTCTTTAAATAACTTTCTCAGTAAATTTGTATGCCAAGTTAGAGAACTTTTGGTAGTAGAGCGAACACAAGAACTGGAGTCAGATAAGCCAAGATTTGATATCCAGCACTGACACCCACTTAACATAATGAACCCTAAGGGACCTAGTTAATTACTTAACTTCTTTTAAATCTTTTTTCCCAGGCAGAAAAATGGAGCAAAGGCCAGGGATATTATAAATTTATAATAGGGGATGCAAAATAATGAGTCACTGCCATAATTTCTCCTCTAATAAATACCTACTTCCAAGAAAACATCTTTTACCTATCTTTGTAATTTGGCAGAATTACATCAACTTTCTGGAGGACTGCTATCTTAAGATAATATCACTAGCAATAAGAATAATTTCTTCATTTACTGATGTTTACAATACCTAAAAGCATATTATAAATAGGAAATATTCATGGGGATTGACTTTGTTTTAACTATGGGAATTTTTCCCAAGAAAGACAAAATCAATTATATCCTGATTACTGGATACAAGATAAAAATCTGGTAAGAAATATGGAGGTTGCCACTTTTTCTCTCTACATTTCTATAATGAGTTATTATTTAGAACATGATAATATGCAATGCACAGAGAACATTGACTAAGAACTAGAGGACCTGGGCTCAAATCCTTGCCAAGTTACTTTGCACAAGTCAGTTCTCTCTGAATCTTCATAGGGAAGTCTCTGATACATGAACATGACTGTCAATTTGCCACCATACAAAATTAATACTCAAGTTGGGCTCTTGGAATGTAAAGAGCTGGGACTGGAGCCAATATAAGCTTGGACTTGGTCCCAGCAGTTCTCCTATATGCTCTAACATAGATAGGATTTTTATGGAAGTGCTTCTCAAATGACTGTAGCAAGATGAATTTTATCATCTTGAATCTGCCACTAACCAACTATATTTTATATCACAAAGCATATATCAGAGGCTATATTTTATAAAGCATAAATCCCAACTCCTCAGTGTAGGTTTTACTTATGATTTTTTTCAAGAGTACACTAATAAAGGAAATATGGAAAAATAACTTGACAGCAGAGAAAACGGAAAAGCACTTCCTTAGTCAGATAATCATTATAGTAGTAAATCAGATTGACAAGATGTAGCCTTAATATTGTGTGGATAATGAAACTCTATTTCAGGTATTCATTCAGAAACCAGGATCCTACCAATATTGTGACTCTTCCATCTTAAACACAAAACAGTAGATGAGGGAAGTATGGGGTGGAGAAGAGACTAAATCCACCTCTTTCTATTTGGTTTAGCCTGGAAGCAACATATCCAATTTTCCCACATTTGTCAATAGCACAGTGGTAGGGCATTTGCCTTGCGCACAGCCAGCCTGGCCGAGCCAGGTTCAATTCCTCCGCCCTTCTCAGAGAGCCTGGCAAGCTACCGAGAGTATTCAATATGCCAAACACAGTAATAAGAAGTCTCACAATGGAGACGTTATTGGGCCCACTCGAGCAAATCAATGAACAACAGGAGGACAGTGTTGTTTGTTTGACAGTGTTTGTCAAAAAATGGTCACATGACTTTACTATATATTGAAAAAAATATATATATTATATATATACAGGAAAATACAGTCTGGCCTTGTGCCCAGAAAGTGAAAACTGGTTTGGCGAGCACTGAGTTAGTTTCCAGCAGTAATTAAAACAAGAACTCAAAGAAAGCCAACCAAACATGTTAGTTCTTTATGGTTTTATGTATACAGATAATAGCCTCCTAGAAAACATGAGTACTGTCTGGACAATTCACATTAGCATTGGGCCAGTGCCTCACCTATTATTAGTACTTATTCGTAGAATTAGAAGTGAGAATTCTTTATGTTGACTGCCTTTGTTCCAACCCAAGTTCTGTTTCTTGCATCCTAAGTATTCTAACATTCTAACCTGGAATGCTAGAATATTTTTTTGAAGCTCAGCTTTCTTTTTGTAAAATAAGACACTGGAATTTATTTCACAGTAGAAATGATTAAATAAGATATTTCTTACAAAGCACTTAGCACATAATCCCTTAACATAAGGGCTTTATGTTAAAAAAAAAAAAGAAAAAAAGAACAACTAACCTTAGGCACACAACAATTCACTGAGGTAGGAATTGGTTTGGGGGGCATGGGGGAAGGACGGTGTCACACCTGATTGCTTGGACTTACACCTGAATTTGTGCTCAAGGATCACATCTGCTGATGAGGGGAGTTCATATGTGGTTCCAGAAATCAAACCCAGGTTGGCCACAAGTGCCCTATCTGTTGTACTACCACTCCAGCCCCTGTTTTCTCCATTTTTATTTTGGAAAACATACTCAGTGCCGAAGATTGAGCCAGGATCAGCAGCATGCAAGGCAAACACCTCAATCCCTCTACTATCTCTCTGACCCATGAGTTTCCTCATATAAAAAGTGCCATATAGACCATATATTATGCACAATTTTTAATCTCCTTTCTCTTAATTTATATACTTTACATTTCTCTCTCATGCTTATGCATATATCAAATATTCCTTTGATTGCTGTATATTTCATTGTATAATTATACCATAATTCAGCAATTCCTCTGTTATAGAAAGAAAATTTGGATTATTTCTGGTTTTCAACCTACATAATAAAGTTGCTGTGATAATTATGTGCAAGTATTTATATGGACATATAACTTCATTTCTCTTTAGTAAGTACCTAGGGATGAAAGGACTGGGTTATATGGAAGGAATGAATTTTGCTTTTAAGAAAATTTCAAACTGTTTTCCAAAATGTTTGCATAATTTATACATCTCTAGCAACTTAACAGAACTCCAGTTTCTCCTTCCTTGAATTGTCATGGTCAGTCTTTGTTCTAATAATTTCTATTTAATGTACCCTTAATGAATAATAATATTGAGTATATCTTTATATATTTATTTGTCATTTATGTCTTTTCTGATGAAGTGACTGTTCAGGTATTTAACTTATTTTTAATTGGATTGTTTGCTCTTAAATAAGTTTGGGAGATTATTTGTATATTTTGTTTTGAGTTTCTTATGAGATACGTAACTTGAAAATAATTTCTTTCCATAGATAGCTAGTCTTTTTATTCTCTTTCAAAGTACAGTATCTTTCAAAGTGTAGAGTTTCTTATTTTTGGAAAAGTTCAATTTATACAATTTTTCTTTCTGGATCATACTTTTGAAGTAAAATTTTTACTTAGATTTAATTTAAGAATATTTTCCACTTATATGTTATCTTCTAAAAATTTTATACTTTTAAATTTTATTCTGGGATTATTATTCATTTGGGGTTTGTAAAGTTTGTGATGTTCAAATCAATATGTTTTTGCAGAAAGATAACCAATTGTTTCAGCATCAATTGTAAAAATGACTACTCTTTCTTCATTGAATTATCTTTGCATCTTTATTAAAAACAATGTTATTTTCTTTTCCAATTTTTTAAAAATTTTTATTAGTGAAACACCATGAGGTACAGTTGTAGATTTACAAATTTTTGTGCTTGGGTTTCGATTATACAATGATCAAATACCCATCCCTCCACCAGTGCCCATTTTCCACCACCATGGATAATATCTCTCCCACCCCCCCCCACCCTGCCTCTGTGGCAGGGCATTCCCTTTTGTTCTCTCTCTCCTTTTGGGTGTTGTGGTCTGCAAAAGAGGCATTGAGTGGCAAACATGTTCAGTCCATAGTCTACTTTCAACATGCATCTCCACTCCTGGGAGGATTCTCCAAACACCCTTTATTTGGTGCTCCCTTCTCTATCTGAGCTGCCCTTTCCCCTAGAATGCCCGGCTGGCCACTAAGCTATGGAGTAATCCTCCTGGTGCTGATCTCAGCTATTCTTGGGTATTAATCTCATATTTTGTTACTTTATATGCCCCAGATGAATGCAATCTTTCTGTCTATCCCTCTCTTTCTGACTCATTTCGCTTAGCATGATACTTTCCATGTTGTACCACTTGTATGTAAATTTCATGACTTCATCTTTTCTAACAGCTACATAGTACTCCATTGTGTAGATGTACCAAAGTTTCTTTAACCAGTCATCTGTTCTTGGGCACTCAGGTTTCTTCCAGTTTCTGGCTATTGTAGAGTGCTGCAATGAACAAACAAGTGCAGATGTCACTTCAACTATACATTTTTGCCTCTCTGGGATATATTCCCAGGAGTGGTATTGCTGGGTCAAATGGGAGCTCAATTTCTAATTTTTTGAGAATTGTCCATACTGTTTTCCAAAAGAGCTGAACCAGTCGGCATTCCCACCAACAGTGAAGGAGTGTCCCTTTCTCGCCACATCCGCGCCAGCATGGGTTGCTTTTGTTCTTTTGAATGTGGGCCAGTCTCTGAGGTGTGAGATGGTATCTCATTGTGGTTTTGATCTGCATCTCTCTGATGATTAATGATGTAGAGCATTTTCTCATGTGCTTTTTTGCCATTCGGATTTCTTCTTTGAGAAAGTTTCTGTTCATTTCATTGCCCCATTTTTGGATGGGGTTGGATGTTTTCTTCTTGTGGAGTTCAACCAGTACTTTGTATATCCTTGATATCAACCCCTTGTCAGATGTGTATTCGGCGAATATCCTTTCCCATTCTGTAAACTGTCTTTGTATTTTGGTCACTGTTTCTTTAGAGGTGCAGAAGCTTCTTAGTTGAAGATAGTCCCATTTATTTATCTCTGTTAAAAATAATGTTATTATATACATACATTCATTTTCATGTTTGTTCACCTTGATACCATTACCTCCTTACCTTGATTATTATAGTTTTATACTAAGTCTAGAATTAGGTAAAGAGTCCTTTAAAATTGTAATTTATCAAGGTCTTTTACTATTCTAACTCATTTGCATTTACATGGAAACTTCAAATTCAAGTTTTCAAATTTCTGTATTTCCTCCTCAAAAGATTATCATATGTTTATAGATTAATTCATGGAAATTAATAGCTTAACAATGTTGAGTCATCAATTGTGTATGTCATCTTTAATTTAAGCTTAGTAGTTAACAGAATATAGACACAATCTTGATGTGCTAAGGGCTTGCTCCTGGCTCTGGGCTCAGAGATCATTCCTGGCAGTGATCAGTGAATCCGATGTGGTGTTGAAGATTGAACCTGGGTCTAGATGGATGCAGAACAAGCACCTTATTCACTACACTATATTTCTTGCCCCATCCATAGCACAGCGGGTTGGGCGTTTGCCTTGCACGTGACTGACCCAAGTTCGATTCCTCCATCCCTCTCGGAGAGCCCAGCAAGCTACCGAGAGTATCTGGCCAGCACGGCAGAGTCTGGCAAGTTCCCGTGGCATATTCGATATGCCAAAAACGGTAACAGCAAGTCTCACAATGAAGATATTACTGGTGCTTTCTCCAGAAAATTGATGAACAATGGGAGGACAGTGTTACAGTGCTATTCTCCATACTATTTTCTTTTTTAAAATTATTATTTTTTATATTTATTAGTGAAACATAAATGAGGTACAATTGTAGACTTACAAATTTTTGTGCTTGGATTTCAGTTATACAATGATTGAGTACCCATCCCTCCACAGTGCCCATTCTCCAACTCCAGTACTCCCAGTATCCCGACCAACCCCACCCCACCCCCATCCCACCCTGCCTCTGTGGCAGGGCATTCCCTTTTGTTCTCTCTCTCCTTTAGAGTGTTGTGGTCTGCAAAAGAGGCATTGAGTGGCAATCATGTTCGGTCTATAATCTACTTTCAGCATACATCTCTCATCCTGGGAGGATCCTCCCAACACTCTTTACTTGGTGCTCCCTTCTCTATCTGAGCTGCCTTTTCCCCTAGTATGTGCGGCTGGCCTCCAAGCCATGGAGTGAACCTCCAGGTACTTATCTCGGCTATTCTTGGGTATTAGTCTCCTATTTTGTTACTTTATATTCCCCAGATGAATACAATCTTTCTATGTCTGTCCCTCTCTTTCTGGTTCATTTCACTTAGCATGATCCTTTTCATGCAGTACCACTTGTATGTAAATTTCATGATTCATCTTTTCTAACAGATGCATAGTAACTAAAAAGAAGTTAGCCACTCAATGCCTCTCTGGCAAAACACAGTACCCAAAAGAAGATAGAGAGAACAAGGGGGAATGCCCTGCCACAGCGGCAGGGTGGGAGTGGGGGGGAGGGATGCTAGGACCCGTGGTGGGGGAGGATGGGCACTGGTGGAGGGATGGGTACTTGATCATTGTATAACTGAAACCCAAGCACAAAAATTTATAAGTCTATAAATGTACTTCATGGTGTTTCACTAATAAAAAGAAAATGATAAAAAAAATTTTTTAAAAAGTTAGTAACCATGGCAGCAGATATTCCTCATAAAAGAGCTCCTAGATTCCGATAACCAAATGGGACAGCAGTATGCATACTCCTGAATAGACAGAGGGTAATCATATGAATTTTTTGTGCATACACATTTTAAGATATCAGTGTCATGTTCCACTTTTAGGAATGAGACTTAGAAGGGACAAATCAGTGAGCTAGGGAAAGAGCATAAATCTGTAGTGCTATACACTGTCTACATAGCTTAGCAGTTTGTAATCATCTCCTTTTCTAGGGAAAAACTGAATAAAGTTGATCTGACTGCTTTTAAAATAGCTTAAGCTCTATTGATTGCTGATGCACTAAAGTGCACAGCTACTGCGAAAGAGCGTTTCTCCTATCTGGAGGGCTCTACCAAGCCCAGGCACTCGACTGCTAAACACTCAGCATAATAGCAAATGCACTTAACCTGCAATCAGATGTTAGTTGGATGAAATTTTTCCAAGTGTGAGTGTGTTTATAATTTGGGTTCAAAGATTTTTTAATTAATTAGTGGGTATGGAGAAAACAGTTATATTAATCAAGGCAATTAGGAGCTGCTTGCTCCTATGCACACAAGCACATACCACCACCACCTCCGCCACTAACAGAAATCTAAAGGGGTTAGCACAGTAAAGGCTGATGTAATTCCAGTAGTTTACCTTAGTCTCACAGCTACATTGTCATACCTAGCAAGTGGCCTGCAAGGTATTCATACCAAGGCAAACACACCACAAAGAAGATGGACTGGCTTTTTACTTCTTCAGTTTAGAAAATTCACTCACGGTCTATTGAGAAAAATTAAGCTCGTGAGCCCAGTCTACTCTGGGAAATACAAGAGCAGCCTGTGGTGAATATTAACTAGTATTGCTATACCTACAGGTATATGCCCATTCTTTGTTCTATATCATTTACATTTCCTCTCCAGAAGTGGTAGGGGAGCAGATAGACAAACTAATCAAGCAGACTCTGTATTGTGGTGTGTTGCATGTGTGCAATTTTTAATAGATGGAAAACAGGCCAGAGTGATTAAGTGGACTGCTCAATATGTATATAAGTAATCTGAGGAGAGTTTTCTCAGCTATATTACTTCTATACAGAAATGTTGACAACCAAAGAGCTCTAAAATGTTTCAGTACATCAAATGCAAAACCAAAAAAAAATAGAAACACAAGAGTCCACTTGCCATCACTTCCAATGAAGTACGATTTTGTCCTTCCTGTACTTATTATACTGTTTTCCCTTTCTTGCTACATCCACGCCAGCACCGGTTGCTTTTATTCTTGTGGATATGGGCCAGTCTCTGTGGTGTTAAATGATGCCTCATTGTGGTTTTGATCTGCATCTCCCTGATGATTAATGATGTGGAGCATTTTCTCATGTGCCTTTTAGCCGTTCGGATTTCTTCTTTGTGAAAGTTTCTGTTCATTTCATCTCCCCATTTTTGGATGGGGTTGGATGTTTTCTTCTTGTGGAGTTCAACCAGTACTTTGTATATCCTTGATATCAACCCCTTATCAGATGTGTATTTGGCGAATATCCTTTCCCATTCTGCAGACTGTCTTTGTATTTTGGTCACTGTTTCTTTTGAGCTGCAGAAGCTTCTTAGTTGAAGATAGTCCCATTTGTCTATCTGTTTTCACTTGCTTGGGCAGTGGCATGACATCTTTGAAGATACCATTAGCTTCAATGTCATGGAGGGTTTTACCAACTTTTTCTTCAACGTATCTTATGGATTCCGGTCTGATGTTGAGGTCTTTAATCCACTTTGATATTACTTTTGTACATGGAGTTAGGCAGAGATCTGAGCCCACTTTTTTGCATGTAGCCATCCAGTTTTGCAAGCACAATTTGTTAAAGAGGCTTTCGTTGCTCCACTTCACTTTTCTTGCCCTCTTATCGAAGATTAGATGGTCGTATACTTGGAGGGACATGTCAGTATATTCAACCCTACAGCTGGTCTACAGCTCTGCCTTTGTTCCAGTACCATGCTGTTTTAATTATTACTGCTTTGTAGTGGAGTTTAAAGTTAGAGAGGTTGATTCCTCCCATTTTCTTTTTCCTTAGGGTTAATTCGTGAATTTGTGCTCAGGAGTTACTACTGGCAATGATCAGGGGACCATATGTGGTGCCAGGAGCCCTAAATGATCTCTCCAATGCACTGTTTTTATTTTTAAATTTTATCTGATGCTTCATGGTTTACAATATTGTTAATTATAGCATTTTATACATACAATATGGTGCTGAGTGATTTCTTTTCTGAAAAAGGGAATGGTTGGCCAAGTAAATTTGAGAACCTCTTCTGTCTGTTTAGAATTTAAGCACTTAAAGTGCTATTAGTGTTATGATAGATTCTTTAAAATTTATTTTTGATAATTCTAACATATCACCTCAGGGATGATCCACATTAGTTACATTTTTCTCTTGAGAATATGTCACCTATCCTACTCTCAGTAAAATCATCTGATCATAAGTTTTGTTTTGGAGAGACTTTTGATTATTGTTTCAATACTCTTGTACTGGTGTATTCAGGTTTTTTACTGGCTCAGATTCAGTCCAAAATGACAAAGCTGTTGTCAATTTCTTCAGGATTCTTCAACTTATTTGGAGAATATGTAAAGAGATTTGTAATAACCACTTTATGATCTTTTGTACTATGATGGTATCTGTTGTAACTTTCCCCATTTCGTTTATTTATTTATTTCTGCACCAGAATCAGACACCAGATAAAGCTGCTCAGATACCCCATAGAAATGATCATAAAATTAATGTCATATCGGAGAGCCCGGCAAGCTACCGAGAGTATTCGATATGCCAGACACAGTAACAACAAAGTCTCCAATGGAGACGTTACTGGGCCCGCTCGAGCAAATCGACGATCAACGGGAGGGCCTTTACCTTTACCTTTATGAAGATGTCTGGTGGATGTTTTTTGGCTTGATTGTTTTGGCCTGGTTTGGACCATCCATAATCCATATCTGTTCTATAAAATCCAAAGTGGATTGATGTTCTTTTTTTCGTGACATATATAAGGGTGTGTGTGGTTTGAAAACTGCCATTCACTCATCCTAATCCAAAACTTCTCCCTCCACTTGGATGCCCCAGAAAACAAGAAAATAACATGAGTGATCATGTATACAGATGGTTCTTCCAAAATGGCAAGGACACACACAACTCACTCTCACTCCGTACGCTTGTAAAAACTGGTGTTAATCATAAATTGGCATAATCTATTAACTTCTCTTTTCCCCCTTTTGGGCTAGAGCAATAGCACAGCAGTAGGGCGTTTGCCTTGCATGCAGCCAACATGGCCGACCCAAGTTCGATTCTTCCACCCCTCTCGGAGAGCCCGGCAAGCTACCGAGAGTATCTCGCCCGCAGGGCAGAGCCTGGCAAGCTCCCTGTGACGTATTCGATATGCCAAACACAGTAACAACAAAGTCTCCAATGGAGACGTTACTAGGCCCGCTCGAGCAAATCGATGATAAACTGGAGGGCCTTTACCTTTACCTTTACTATTAACTTTGTATTATGTTCCCAAATGTGTATTCAATACATTCTGATGTTTCTAAGGGGAAATGTATTGGTATTCAAGTTAAAATGTTATAAGAAGTTCAGTGACCCTGAAGACAGTTAGTTAATCCTTCTCTAACAGTCAAACTGTCTCATTAGACAGACAGAACCCTGAGTGTCACCAATACACAAGTTACTAACCTGTCTTCAGCTAAACACAAATTTCTGTTTTCAGTAACCAACAAGAGCACATCCCTGTGGGCATGATGGTCATAGGAATTTCAACCACTGTTAGGTTATCATACACAAAATGAGAACAACTGAGCTCAGTGGGGCTGTCTCAGGCTCTGTGATCTGCCAAGCCATGTTGGGAAGTCTGGAGAGCATGCAAAGTAACTGGAAAGCAATCTACCTGGTGCGTGGTGGTGAACTGAAGGCAGGGTCAGGCCCGCCTGATCACCACAATCTAAATATCAGCAGATGGTAGAAACTCAGCTCAGCTTCCACTGCTGAGGAGGCTTCAGTCTCCTTCCTCATGGTACAGGTTGTGGCCTCTAAGGGGGTAGCCTAGAGAAGCCAGGCTGTGTGTGTGTGTTGGGAGGGGGGGGCGGGGAACTGGGGAGGGTTGCTTTCATCCCGAGGGAACATCTGCTGTTCTCCCTTACAGGAGGCTCTTTCTAAGCATCTGCTCTAATTTGCCTCGGAAACCACCCCTGGAGACTGGAAAAATCCAAACTTTGCAGCAATGATAAGAGCACTGAGAAGCAGCAGACTTCCTGAGTCTTCAAAAGAAAGGTCATTGGAAGATATTTTTCTCTCTGCTGCCTGTGTTGTTTTAAGCCTAGCTAAATTCCAAGCCCACTGCTTCCAGTCTAAGTCCTTAGCCCTTTGGTGAATGGAGGGCAAGCAGCTGCCGAAAGTGCATGGCTGTGAGTCCAAGAAAGGATACGAAACCTTCAGAAAGAAGGTATGTAATATTTTTGTTGAATCAAATAGTGATTTTGGAAAGGGAAAAAAGACACACATAAAAGTCCATTTAGCACTTGGCAACAGGAGAGAAATTTTTTTTTAAAGAAAAAAAAAGAGCTTTCTGTACTCAGAGAAAACTTACTTAAGGGAGCTGTAGATCAAATTACTAGCCTGTGACATGTGGAGAATGGCTGAGCAGACCAAGAGTAACTGAAATTCCAATATTTCTGGAGTGTTCTGAGCCCATAAACTACACAGAAAATGGTCGTGTTTGCAGAATTATTTTCAGTTGCAACAGCTGCTGTAACAACGCAAAGAATTTTAAGATGTATGTACAAGCCTGGTGAGTAACCATTTCAAACGTTCTGTGACTGGACCTATCTCCTTTCGCTCTTTTTAACTGGAGTTCCAAGAGCAGCTTTGAGCAATCTAGAAGGAAAGAACATGCTCAGTGCTCACAAAGAGTAGAATTAGAACTAGAATTCCAAGTGGTGCATTCACAAGAAGGAAAGATGTATTTTTTTAACAATAAACATAAATTCACACATGACATCATTTTCATAATTTAAAAAGTTAAACACAAATCTGGATAAATACCTGATAAAATTGAGATGGAGAAACAATATATGATATTACTCTTAAGCAAATTTAGAATAAATTAATGTGAAATTTACATGGATTATACTATACAAGCGGTATTAAGAATCTACAGACAAAGATGGTTGGGCACATGGATTTGTGAACTCCTCAAAATAAATTAAGGAAAATGGGGACTAGGCCTACGTTGTCCCTAAATCATGACCAGATCTATGGAACTTTCTAAGATGAATGCTGTGGATCGGAAATATATCCTTTCATTTTCCCAGTAATCAGCATAGCTTTTCATCTGACACCCAACATTCACATACTCACAGGCACCTGGAGGGTTCCTAAGGTATTTGAGTCTTCAACACTTGCTGTAAAACTCTAGCAACTTCTAATTAGGAAATCAAAAGTCGCTATAATATTGGTAAATAGTAATGGAGAAAACAATGATAAGTAAGGAAAACAAAGCAACAGTAGAGTGACACAGTTGTTACATAGCAATTTAAGAGTGCATTAAGTTTCTAGAGTTGCCATAACAAAGTATCACAGATTGAGTGGCTTCAGCAACAGAACTTCTGTTTTCCACAGTTCAGAAGTTCTTTATAGAACCTAAAGCAAATTCTTTGAAAGATCTCTTAGTGAGAAATATGAGAAATATTTGGTAATGAAATCTTTAAACTTTGTTTAAAAGCTTTTTTAAAATTATTTTACCTTTATTTGTTAAGATAATTTCACTAGGTCTATAAATTTATGGCTGATTATTACTTTTGTTCAAAAGTTGCCTTCTTAAAGAATAGTATGAATCAGAAATACGTTAATTTTTTCTTGAGGAAAATATTGTATGGGTTTTAATGAATCAGACAAATAATGAGAAGTTTGATTTGATTGTGTTAGGGTAAGTACAAGTGACATAGATTGTTCTGCCTAGTAAGGTAAGGGAAATTTTACACTTCTCCGGGCAGACAAAAAATTAAACCTAAGCATACAGAGGGTAGAGGGAGAAAAACAAAAACCTGAGCACACAGAAATTAGGTAAAAGCCAGACATTAAGTCTTAAAATAAAAACCTTTGTAATCATGCATAATGATAAATGTTAACTAGATTTATTGTGATGTAATTTGCATTATTTCCAAGATTGGGAGATAGCAAGATTTAAAATGGCTTTTTTATAACTTTCTCATTAGTGTGATTGTGAGCAAAAATGACTGCTTCGCAGAGACATCTGATGCTTCCCTTCCACAACTAGAAGATGATCTCTAGGCCCTTCTTTCTTGACAGGAGTCTCTGGGTTTGGTTTTTTGTTTGTTTGTTTGTTTGTTTGTTTGTCATCAGTTTGGTCACTGAAGATTGTGATGCCATAATTTATTGTTGGAGTTTGAGATCATCATCTTAAATTGCCACATTCAGGAGCTGCAGACTATGAGTATTAACCCAAATCTTATAAAGGGACAAGGAGCTAGTGCTCAGTCACATGGGCAGTGTGTGGTCAAATACCAATCAAAATTCTGAACACCAAAGGCTCAGAGAAACTGCTCTGGTGAGAACACTACATCCAAATGCATAGTGGCAGAGAGCGGTAGGTCCTTCATGATTCACAGGGAAAAGACAACTGGAAACTTCATTATCAGGAGCCCTCTTGGATTCTACTCTTCTTTGTTTCTCCCACTGGGCTACTGCTAACTTATGCCCTCTCCCTTTAATAAACCATGAATATAGCTTTCAGTTAATTGTATGATTCTTTCTAGTAAATTATCCAACCTTAAGGTGGTTTAAGGAACTCAATGAACTTGTATCTGGTGTCAGAAACAAGGGCAATCTTGTGGAAACTATTCCCTCAGACCTTGCAGCTTGACAAAACTCCACTATAATTATCCTGCTTTATCCCACAACCCTCCAAAAATGTTTTTACTTCATTCAACTCTTTTATATTGTAGCTTTTCTGGGTGATTATAGGAAAAGAGGTAATATTTAACATGAAAGAAGGCAGGAGAAATCTAGACACTACCTCAGGAAGTGAGTAAGTATATTGCACTCAAGCAACAAAAGAGATATAGGTGCCCCCTCTTCATACACACATTGTTTATGAGTTATTTTTATGAGTTAACATATATGTTAAGAGAAAAGATTTGCATATTGGCATAGCAATGGTAATAGAGTGATAAGTAGTGAGTACCTTTGATGTATATCTATGAAGTTATGGGAATTTCCTGCTCTGCCATAGCAGGACTTTTTCTGCTTGACTGCAAATTTCCAATCATCATAAATCTATATAAGCAGGTTATACTCAAGGGACTGACTATCCTGACCATGGGAAAGTCATTATTAGTGGGGAAATTTAGCATAATAAACAAGATCAAAATAAAATGAGGAAGACAGAGTGATAGTACAGTGGGTAGGGCATTTGCCTTGCACGTAGCGGACCTGGGTTTGATCCCTGACATTCCAGACCCAGTTATGGTCCACATCATGCCATATGGTCCCCTGAGTGCCACCAGAAGTAATTCGTGCGGGCCAGAAGTAAACCATGAGATGCACCAAAAAGCAAAAATAAATAAATAAATGAAATGGGGAAAGTTACAACAGATACCACGATAGTACAAAAAAGATCATAAAGTGGTTATTACAAATCTCTTTACATATTCTCCAAATAAGTTGAAGAGTCCTGAAGAAACTGACAACAGCTTTGTCATTTTGGACTGAATCCGAGCCAGTAGAAAACCTGAATACACCAGTACAAGAGTATTGAAACAATAATCAAAAGTCTCTCCAAAACAAAACTCATGATCAGATGATTTTACTGAGTTTCACCTCAAGAAATTCTTTTGATAACGTTTTATGAGGCCAGTATTACCCTGACAACAAAATAAGACAGGGACATCACAAAAATGGAAAACTACATGCCAATATCCCTGATAATGATAAACATATATGCAAATATCCACAACAAAAATCTTAGCAAACCAATGCATTAAAAGGATCATAACCAAGTGGAACTTACTCCAGGAACATAAGTGTGGTTAATCAAATGCAAATAAATATAATCAATATGCGGCATCAATGAAAAGAAAAATCATATCATTATACCAATAGATATAAAGTGTGTAAAAAGACTCAAAATCTATTCATGATAAAATTTTTTCAACTGAAAGGGGATAGATGAAGATAACTCAAATTTATATATCCATATATAATAAATTCACTGCTAAAATCATTCTAATTGGCAAAAAAAACTGAAAAGTTTCATTCTTTTTTTTAAATTTTTATTAGTGAAACACTATGAGGTACAGTTGTAGACTTACAAAGTTTTGTGCTTGGGTTTTGATTATACAATGATCAAATACCCATCCCTTCACCAGTGCCCATTTTCCATCACCATGGATCCCAGTATCCCTCCCACCCCCCACCACACCCCCATCCCACCCTGCCTCTGTGGCAGGGCATTCCCTTTTGTTCTCTCTCTCCTTTTGAGTGTTGTGGTCTGCAAAAGAGGCATTGAGTGGCAATCATGTTCGGTCTATAGTCTACTTTCAACATGCATCTCCCATCCTGGGAGGATCCCCAAACACCCTTTATTTGGCGCTCCCTTCTCTATCTGAGCTGCCTTTTCCCCCTAGCATGCCCAGCTGGCCTCTAAGCCATAAAATAATCCTCCTGGTACTTATCTCAGCTATTCTTGGGTATTAATCTCCTATTTTGTTACTTTATGTCCCCCAGATGAATGCAATCTTTTTATGTCTGTCCCTCTCTTTCTGACTCATTTCACTTAGCATGATAGAAAAGTTTCTTTCTAGGATCAGTCACAAAACAATTTCTAAATGTAATCAACAACCTAGAATAGAAAAAAAAAAACCTTTACAGTCATGTCAAGAAGAATAGAGCGTCTAGGAAATATTTTACAAAGGAGGTGGATTATTTGTACATAAAAAAAAACAAAAGCCAACACTGAAAGATAGTGTGCCAGGTAGGGAATTTGCCTTGCACATTCCTGAGGACTAACAAGCACCATATTTCCTGAACCCTATATGGAGTGATCCCTGAGTCCAGAGCCAGGAGGAAGCCCTGAGTATTGCTGGATGGTTCCTCTGCCCTCCCCTTGGCAAAAAAAATGAACTAAAAGTAACTGTTAAAAGAAACAGAAGAAAACAGAGGAAATAATAAAATATTCCAACTTCATGGGTTGGAAGAATTATCATTATCAAAAAGGACAATCCTACCCAAAGCATTATACAGATTGTTTGATCACTATAAAAATTACAGTTGTATTCTTCAAGGAAATAAAACAAATATTACTGGAATTTATATAGAACCGCAAAAGACCCTGAATTGCCAAAGCAATATTGAGAAAAAAGAATAATAGCTAAATCATGCTTCCCAGAATTCAAACTATACTGAAAAGTAATAGTAATCAATATGTCAATAGTCTAACATTTGAATAAAAATAAAGAAAAAGATATATGTAATAGAATTTAGAGCTCAGAATTAAATTCTCATATTTATGGACACTTAAATTATAAGATATATCCAAACGCTCTGCTGAGTGTTGAAAGTAGGTAAAGGGATACACATGATAACCTTTCAGCATTTGTTTTGCAAACCATAATGCCCAAAAGGAAAGAAAGAGATAGAGACAGGAAGAGAGAGAGAGGGAGGGAGAGGTAGAGAGAGACAGACACAGACAGAGAAAGAAGGAAAGAGCCTGCCATAGAGGTAGGCAGGGATGGGTGGTGGAGGGAAACTGGTGATATTGGTGGTGGGAAATGTACACTGGTGAAGGAACTGGAATTGGAACATTATATGACTGAAACTCAATAATGAACCACTTTGAAACTGTATCTCACCGTAATTCAATTTAAAAAAAAAGATATATCCAAAATCATAAAGTGGGGAAAAAGAAAATCTCTTCAATAAGTGATGTAAATTTGTGCATGCAAAAGAATAAACAATTCATTGCAGCACTCTTTACAATAGCCAGAAACTGGAAGAAACCTGAATGCCCAAGAACAGATGACTGGTTAAAGAAACTTTGGTACATCTACACAATGGAGTACTATGTAGCTGTTAGAAAAGATGAAGTCATGAAATTTACATACAAGTGGTACAATATGGAAAGTATCATGCTAAGCGAAATGAGTCAGAAAGAGAGGGATAGACATAGAAAGATTGCATTCATCTGGGGGATATAAAGTAACAAAGTATGAGATTAATCCCCAAGAATAGCTGAGATCAGCACCAGGAGGATTACTCCATAACTTAGAGGCCAGCCGGGTATCCTAGAGGAAAGGGCTGTTCAGATAGAGAAGGGAGCACCAAATAAAGGATGTTTGGAGGATCCTCCCAGGAGGGGAGATGCATGTCGAAAGTAGACTATGGACTGAACATGTTTGCAACTCAATGCCTCTTTTGCAGACCACAACACCCAAAAGGAGAGAGAGAACACAGGGGATTGCCCTGCCACAGAGACAGGGGGGATGGGGGGATGGGGGTGGGAGGGATATTATCCATGGTGGTGGAAAATGGGCACTGGTGGAGGGATGGGTATCTGATCATTGTATAATTGAAACCAAAGCACAAAAAATTGTAAATCTACAACTTTAAAAAAAATAAAATAAAATAAAGGGGGAAAAAAGCATAAAAAAAGAATAAACAATCTTACATCATGCACAAAAGTTAACTAAAAATAGATTAGGACTTGAATATTAGAACCCAAACACCAGGAAACAATTGAAGAAAACATAGACAAAAAATACCTCATGATACTGAAATCACTGTCTACCTGAACAGGATTACCTAACAACTTGGATTAGACAGATAAGATTATAACACTTTCACTCATTCCCTCTTCCTTCTTACCTTTTTCCTTGAAATAAATCAAGAACACCTAAAAACTATTAAAAATTATGTGGTAAGTTTATGTTCCCAGATCAATGCAACCTTTCTATGTCTGTTCCTCTCTTTCTGACTCATTTCATGACTTCATCTTTTCTAACAGCTACATAGTACTCCATTGCGTAGATGTACCAAAGTTTCTTTAACCAGTCATCTTTTCTTGGGCACTTGGGTTTTTTCCAGATTCTAGCTATTGTAAACAGTGCTGCAATGAACAAACAAGTGCAGATGTCACTTCGACTATACTTTTTTGCCTCTCTGGAATATAATCCCAGGAGTGGTATTGCTGGGTCAAGTGGGAGCTCAATTTCTAATTTTTTGAGAATCGTCCATAATGTTTTCCAAAAGCGCTGAACCTAGCTGAGATAAGTACCGGGAGGTTTACCCCATGGCTTGGAGACCATCCACACACGCTAGGGGAAGGCAGCTCAGATAGAGAAGGGAGCACCAAATAAAAGGTGCTGGAAGGATCCTCCCAGGATGGGAGATGCACGCTGAAAGTAGACTATAGACCGAATATGATTGCCGCTCAATACCTCTTTTGAAAACCACAGCACCCAAAAGAGAGAGAGAGAGAGAGAGAGAGAGAGAGAGAGAGAGAGAGAGAACAAAAGGGAATGCCCTGCCACAGAGGCAGGGCGGGATGGGAGGATGGGGGTGGGAGGAATACTGGGATCATTGGTGGTGGAGAATGGGCACTGGTACAGGGTTGGGTACTCAATCATTGTAAAACTGAAGCCCAAGCACAAAAATTTGTAAGTTTACAACTGTTCCCCATGGTGTTTCACTAATAAAAATTTTTAAAAATAAATAAAATAAATAAAATTGGTGTCTGTTAGTTAACCTATGCAAAAAAATTGTAATATCAAACATTTTTAATAGTAAGTCTTTTTGTGGAAATTTAATAGCAAAATAATGTATGTATCTATAAAAATATTTTTGTGTTATTTAGTTGTATAATGTTTGTGTATTTACAAGGTCATGAATACATACAGAATCAAATCACTTTTGCTTTAAAAAAATGAAATAAAAGTTATGTGGTAAGAAGAAATATGCAAAAATAAATAAACCCATGTCATTAGGCCAGAAAGATAATAAAGGGGTTAAGGCACTAGCCATGTATGCGGCCAACCCTGGCAGCAAATATAGTCTCCTGCACATTGCTCAGAATTATCCCTGAGTTAAGGAGTAAACCCAAAGCACCACCAGATTGGCCCAAATACACCACCGCTCCATGCACAAACAAAAAGAAAAACACATCATCACCCTTATTATCTGAGACCTTCTGTTTTACCTCAAGGTTTCCATCCAATTTGTTTGAAAACCCACCTCCCATTTTCAACAATAGTCAAGCGGATCATTTCATAAGTATTTCCTGAAACAAAGGAATAGAGACATCCATTTTATCATTGATCCTGCCTTCATTGCATTCTAGACTGCAATCAGTTCTTTCCATTTTTGCTAAAGCAGTTTGGCTTTCTGGTGCACTGAGCAGCAGGCCCTCTTTCTGCTTCACTATTGGTTTCCATGATGTATTGAAGATTTAGCCTCAATAGCAAGAAAAAGAAAATGCAAATCAAAACAGTAACAGTTCACACCAATCTGAAAACTGCCAGTGCTGGTAGAACATGCAGTACAAAAGCAACCATCATTCACTATTGGAAAAAAATGTCGTCTAGTTTAATCTTTATGAAAAACAGTATTGAAACCTCTCAAAAACTTAGAAATAGAACTTCCATATGAACCAGAGATTCTACTCCCTGACATCTGTCCCAGGAACCAAAAAAAAAAATTTACTGGGACCCATGGTGGTGGAAAATGGGCACTGATAGAGGGATGGGTATTTGATCATTGTATAATTGAAATCCAAGCAAAAGAATGTGTAAGTCTACAACTGTACCTCATGATGTTTCACTAATAAAAATAAAAAATAAATATTTAAAAGATATATGTCCTTTGCTCTCCCTTCTAATCTTTTTCAACGTGATATCATTTCACGTGACAGAGACTGGCCCACATCCACAAGAACAAAAGCAACCGGTGCTGGTGCGGATGTGGCGAGAAAGGGACTCTCCTTCACTGCTGGTGGGAATCCAACTGGTTCAGCCCTTTTGGAAAACAGTATGGACGATTCTCAAAAAATTAGAAATTGAGCTCCCATTTGACCCAGCAATACAACTCCTGGGAATATATCCCAGAGAGGCAAAAAAAGTATAGTCGAAGTGACATCTGCACTTGTTTGTTCATTCCAGCACTGTTTACAATAGCCAGAATCTGGAAAAAACCTGAGTGCCCGAGAATAGATGACTGGTTAAAGAAACTTTGGTACATCTACACAATGGAGTACTATGTAGCGGTTAGAAAAGATGAAGTCATGAAATTTACATACAAGTGGTACTACGTGGAAAGTATCATGTTAAGCGAAATGAGTCAGAAAGAGAGGGATAGACAGAAAGATTACATTCATCTGCGGAACATAAAGTAACAAAATAGGAGACTAACACCCAAGAATGGCCAAGATTAGTACCAGGAATTTTGCTCCATGGCTTGGAGGCCAGCCACACATACTACGGGAAAAGGGAGTTCAGATAGAGAAGGGAGCACCAAATAAAGGGTGTTGGGAGGATCCTCCCAGGATGGGAGAAACATGCTGAAAGTAGACTATAGACCAAACATGATTGCCACTCATTGCCTCTTTTGCAAACCACAACACCCAAAAGCAGAGAGAAAACAAAAGGGAATGCCCTGCCACAGAGGCAGGGTGGAATGGGGGGAATGGGGGGTGGGAGGTATACTGGGATCCGTGGTGATAGGAAATGGGCACTGGTGGAGGGATGGGTATTTGATCATTGTATAATTGAAACCCAAGCACAAAAATTTGTAAGTCTACAACTGTACCTCATGGTGTCTCACTAATAAGAAAAAAATATATGTCCACTATGTTCATTATAGAGCTAGTTACAATAGCCAGTGTCTGTAACTAACACGAACATCCAAAATATTTGAGTGGATAAAGAAATTATGGTATATATGCACATTAAAATACTACACATACCTGAGAAAGATGAAGTCTTGCCTTTTTCTATTTGTGGATGGAACTAGAGGGTATCATGTTGCATGAAATAAGTCAGAGGGAGAAAGTTAAATACTGAGTGTTGCACTCATGTGTGACAAGTGACGAACAAGGAAAGACAAATAAAAGACAATGAAAACAAACTCTTGGGCTCTGACAACAGATATGAATTTACCAAGCTGGCAGGGTTCAAGGGAGGAGTTTGTCATGTGAGGAGAGATGGAGCCAACCAGAAGCAACATAATAGTGGAGAGGTAGAGCTTCTTTGACACTTTGGTGATGGTGAATGTACATTCATTTATGCATCAAAAGTAAAAACATTGGCTAGTGTAAACAATGTTACTTCAATAATAATAAGAAAATCAGATGGGATTACACCAAACTAAAAAGCTGCTACACAGTCAAAGATACTATAATGAAAATCTATGACATCCTTATTAATGAGAAAAAAATATTTTTATATCATATAAATAATAAAGAGCTAATTGCAAGATATTTAAAGAACTCACAAAACTCAACAAGAAAAGGAACAATACTACCCAAAAATGGGAAGTATGCTATAATAGATACTTTTACAAAGAAAATGAAGATGTGACCAACAGTAGTAACATTTTTAAAATGCGAATTTTTACTTATTATCAAGATAATGCAAATTGAAACTACAATAATGTATAACCTCATACTTGTAAAAACAACTGATGTTAAAAAAAACAGAAATTACTGCTGAAAATGAAGAGAAAAATAAAATAAATCCCCATATACTATTAGTGGGAATACAAATTGGCCCAGCCTTTGTAAAAAACAGTATGCAGGTTTTTTTCAAAAAATTAAAAATAGGGGCCGGAATGATAGCACAGCGGGTAGGGGTTTGCCTTGCATGTGGCCGACCTGGGTTTGATCCCCGGCATCCCATATGGTCCCCCGTGCACCGCCAGAAGTAATTCCTGAGTGCAGAACTAGGAATAACCCCTGAGCATTGCCAGGTGTGATCCAAAAAAACTAAATTAATAAATTAAAAAATGATGTTATGAGAGATGGGCTTTAAAAAAAATTTTAAATAGGACTACCATATAATCTAGCAATTTCACTCCTAAGTATCTTTCCAAAGAACATAAAAGCATAAATGCAAAAAAACTAAAAGCATGTCTGTGTTCATAGTAGGTCTACTTGCAAAAATCAAGATCTGGAAACAACCCGAGTGGTCCAGAACATCTGAACGGATAAAGAAGATCTGATATGTGTATATTTAACATATATAATTCACACACAATAGATAACTAGTCCATATAAGAAACGATAAAAAACAGGGCCAGAGAGATAGTACAGCAAACAGGGTGTTAATCTTGCACACGGTCAACTGGGCCCAATCTACAGCAACACCTATGGATCCCTGAATACCACCACAAATGATTCCTGAGCTAAGAGCCAGGACTAAATTTTGGTGTGGCTCAACAAAAGAATAAATCAAAGATGAAATCTTTCCTTTTGCTGCAACATAGATGATATTGGTGGGGGTGAGTATAAGTGAAGTAAGCCTGGAGAAGAAAGACATCAATTATCTCACTCATATGTAGGAGATATAGAAAAAATCTATGGACCAGAAAAAGGAAAATGAAAACAAACCCTTGAACTTTGAATAGACAATTGAATTTAATAGAGAGATGATTAAAGAGGACTAAAGAAAGGAAGAGGTCCAGTGGGTTGTAGGTAGGGATATTGATACTATCGTGGTAATGTGACATAGAAACATATTCTAGGGGGTATGGTGCCGCCAGCAGGTCAATCTGTACCTGTGAGGCGAGTGCATCAGCAGCCTCATGGCGCCTTCAGACTTCCAGATACCCCAAAATTGCTGCTGTGCCTTTGGCCAGACCCCAAAAACTTGGGGCAAAGTTTACCAAGAAAGTAAATGGCCAAAAGTTAGGTATGTGGGAAACACACCCACAAACCACCTCCGGCTCAGCTATATAATTGGAGGCAATGCCTCTTTGGTTCCTGATTGAACTGCTTAATGGACATGATCCCAGAGACTCAGAAACGAATCTCAGAACCCAGTGGCTTTAGGTAGAAATGCGTCTGGTCTCTGCAGTAGGCTACCGGTGCTGGGCCAACCCAGATGGGAATAGGTTTCGTGCCTTGGCCTATTCCCCCTGGCGGCCATCCATCTGAGGCCACTGGATAGTCACATTTGGGCCCCCAGTGACGAGACACACAGGGCCTCACGGGATGAGGGTGGAGCCGGGATTGTCCTCCCCACCCCAACGAGACCCCAAGTCATCGCCCACGAATGGCCTCTCTGGCTCCTGATCAAGCTGCTTAACGATCATGATCCCAGAGACTCAGAAACAAATCTCAAAATCCAGTGGCATTTGGCAGAAATGCATCCGGACTCCACAGTATGTTACTGTCGCCGGGCCACCCCAGGGAGGAAAGGGTGTTGTCCCTCCGCCTGCTCCCTCTTGGCGACTTGGTGGCTGTCATCCTCCAGAGGCTATTGAACAGTCAGGCTTGGGCACGCAGTGACAAAACTTGGGTCTCACGGGATGGGGGGGAGGTGGAGCCAGGCCTGTCCTCCCCACCCCAACGAGACCCCAAGTCATCGCCCACAAACGGCCTCTCTGGCTCCTCATCAAGCTGCTCAATGGCCTTGATCCCAGAGACTCAGAAACAAATCTCGAAACCCAGCGGCTTTTGTCAGAAATGTGTCCGGACCCCACAGTAGGTTACTGTCGCCGGGCCACCCCAGGGGGGAATGGGTGCTGTCCCTCCGCCTGCTCCCTCTTGGCGACTTGGTGACTGTCATCCTCCAGAGGCCATTGGACAGTCAGGCTAGGGCCCGCAGTGACGAAACTTGTTGGGTCTCATGGGATGGGAGGGGGGAGGTGGAGCCGGGCCTGTCCTCCCCACCCTAATGAGACCCCAAGTCATCGCACACAAACGGCCTCTCTGGCTCCTCATCAAGCTGCTCAATGGCCTTGATCCCAGAGACTCAGGAGCAGATCTCTAAACCCAGTGGCTTTTGGCAGAAATCCCTCCAGATTTAAGTGTTAAAATTTCAGAATTTCAAAACCACTTGGCCCTACTGCAGCCACACAACATCATATATTATTCATAACCAGCAATAGAACACAAATTGTCTATTGTTGCCTTTTCAGCAGATCTGAGTGTTGGGGTAAAATCTTAAATAATGGTGGGTCTGGTGTCGAAATAGTGAATGTGATCAAAGTAGAGAGAGAGTACGGTAGAAATCATCTGCCCCACAGGTAGGGGGAGGGTGAGAGGTGGGGGTATACTGGGATTTTTGGTGGTGGAGAATGGGCACTGGTGAAGGTACGGGTGTTTCATTGTATGACTGAGACTTAGACCCAAAAGCTTTGTAACTGCTCTCACGGTGATTCAATAAATAAAATTATAAAAAATGGAAAAAGAAAAAAAGTAAGGTGGAGTTCATGCACAATTCAATCAGCTAATCAGTGGCTGAATAAATAGCAGTACTCCTACAAAAAAAGAAAAAAAAAGAAACATATTCTGAAAAGATAAAAAAAAGACCATACCATTAATATAAATACAGTCTTATAAATGATGAGCCAAATAAATAAAATGAAACATATAATACATGGAAGTCCAACATTCACATCTTAATGGATAGCCTCAAACTTCCTAGTTATAATACAGGAAAGACAAAGAAGCAGTAACAATCACCTCCTGAGTCTGCCTTTGCTTGCTGCACTGCAACTGCCAACGAACAATATAATCCCAAGTGCCCTTTTGACCACTAACGAGGAAACAATAATATGCCACATTGTACATAAATAGGATTCCTATGCTCTGCTTTCCTAAATATATAAGATGGAAATTTACACATTTTAGGAGAGGGGGGTGGCGTTTCCATTCCTCTCTCAGCTGTGAGTGTCTCACATCCCATTCTTCACTGCCATCTTTCCTGACTAGGGTCACAGGTGGTTGGCTCTGGCTAATATATCATGGATGTAATTGGAGTTGTCATTGTCTTTAAACACATTTCAGCAATAGAGATTATATGAATCACAAGCAACCGTGTAATACAAAGCTGCAAGCTACAGACATTCTTCGGGTTTATGTTCTTAATTTACTTGCCACTAATAGGCTCCTTGAACCTTGGAGGTCTTTCATTTCCCAGTGGAAGCAAATCTTGTGAGTCTCAAGCTTAAATTGTTGCTACTGCTGCCTCCCCAAGGCTGAATGAGGTGCCAATAAAATCGTGTTCACTTTTCTCCTTTTCTACTGCTTAATAGGTAGTTAAATAGAGGGAGAAAAAGAAAAGAAAAGATAGCAATAGTGTTCTGAGACAAAGAGGTTGAACCCAACCTGACAAGTTTAGGACAAGCAATTTCATTGTAGAAGCAGTAGAACAGCTTGGAAAGAGAAGCTACAGAAAAGAAAGCTACACTGTCAAGAGAATGAAATTGATGTGTAAGTTAGCACAGACTTTCTGTAAGGCAGTTTGTCCATAAATAACAAAATCCTTAAAACTTTGAACTCGTCTATCTAATAACTCCACTTTTAGGACTTTATCCTGAGTAATAGTCACATAAACAAGTCAATGCTTAGCTATAGTTTTTTGTCACCGAAGTGTTTATAGTACCCAAAAAATTTAGCAACCAAAATATTTTATATTAGAAATGAATTAAATAAACTACACAACAGAATATGATTTGGCCATTCGGTCTATTGTGATGAAAATTAAGGCACATTAACACTAGTCAAGGAGGAGAAAAAATACAAAGCAGCATATGCACAGTGCTTCCATTTTTATAATAGAGTGCTACACAAAAATATATCAAATTTAACAGTGATTTTCTGAGTCCAGGGAGGCAGAAGATACAGATGATTTTTATGTCAGCTTTGTACTTAATTGAGTTATTTAACTTTCTACACATCAAAATTTTAGGAAGCTTAATAAGTTATTTTAATTTTTAAAAATTCTCCAATGCACCCCCACCCAGGTCAGTTTATCCACTGCTTCTCAAACCCAGAACTTGGATTTCTCCCTGCACGCCCCCCAGGTGTCCTCTCAGACCTTGGGAGACAAAGCAGCCCTGAGCCTCTGCCTCTTCCTTTTCATCCCCAAGCTGAGCTGGTCTAGTTCCCCACCCAGTCTTTACTCTACTCCCCCACATCAGGTTCCCATGGGGTGTGGCCGCTTTAGAAGTGGGCGTGGCTTCTGTGGAAGTGGGCGTGGCCTAACTTTCAGTGGGTCAACGCTCCCACAGCCGCAGATAGTTTAGTCATACCAAGAAAACTAGTTCCCACATCTACACACCAACATGAAGAAACAATGTAAATCCCCACCACAAGGGGAGGTCGATGGAAAGAGTCCAGAAGCCTCTGTAGGTGCTACTCATCTAAGGAAACTCTCTGACAAAGAATTCAGATATGAAGTCATAAAGATGTTCAATCAACTCAATGAAACAGTCAGACAGATATCCAGTAACATGACAGAAAATATCGACAAATTACGGGAAGAAATGAGAGCAGAAATTGAAAAGCTACACACAGAAATGTCATGAATCAAAGATTCCTTAGATGAAATAAAAAACTCAGTATGTGCCCTTAAAAGTAGAATGACCACAGCTGAGGAAAGAATCAGTGAGCTGGAAGATCAGCTGCACCAAGCCAACAGGCAACAACAAACAATGGTGAGGGACCTCAAAAGAGCTCTAGAGAGAATCAGAGTCCTAGGAGATGATTCCAAGAGGAACAATATTAGAATCATTGGACTACCAGAAGCTCAGGGAAACAATCCCAATGAAAAAGCCATGGTTAAACAAATCATCACTGAAAAATTCTCAGAGCTCGACAATGTAGCCATTCAGATTCAAGGAGCCCGAAGGGTGCCAGCTGAAAGAGTCCAAGACATATCATAGTTAGAATGATCGATGCTGCCGATAGAAACACAACACTGCAAGCAGTAAGGTCAGAGAAGGAAATCACATACAAAGGAGCGCCCCTTAGATTCACAGCAGATCTACCAGAGGAAACCCTCCAAGACTGAAGGCAGTGGCGAGATATAGTGAAAAAACTCAACTGAAATGAATGCTTCACCAAGAATATTCTACCCAGCTAAACTCTCACTCAAACTCAAAGGAATGGTACACTATTTTCTAGATAAACAGCAGCTCAGGAACTTCATAGACTCAAAACCAAACCTAAAACTAGGGCTAAAGGGGCTACTATAACACAAGACAAACCCTACAACCACAACAGACCCTTACAAAAAGATGACACAAAACCCCATAACAATAATCTCTCTCAAAATCAACTATTTAAATTCACCATTTAAGAGACACAGAGTGGCAAAATGGATTCAGAGACAGCCCCAACATTCTGCTGCCTACAAAAAACTCACATCAACAGTCAGAGCAAACATAGACTCAAAGTGAAAGGATGGAAAACAATCCTGCAAGCAAACAGCTCCCTCAAAAAAGCTGTGGTGCAGATAAATAACCTAGCCTCACAGCTTAAGAGCTTGGAGAAGGACCAACAAAAAGAGCACAACCCAAACAGTGAGAAAGGAAATAATAAAACTCAGAGCAGAGATTAACGAGATGGAAACCCAAAAAAAAAAATCCGAAAGATCAATGAAACCAAGGGTTGGTTCTTCAAGAAAATTAACAAGATTGATAAGCCTCTAGCAAAACTCACAAAGAAAGGGAGAGAGAAAACCCTAATAAATTGAATCAGAAATGAAAAGGGGATCATTAGAACAGAAACTACAGAAATTCAAAGGACCCTCAGGGAGTACTTTGAGAAGCTTTATGCCACGGAACATGAAAACCTTGAGGAAATGAATAAACTCCTAGACTCCTACAGACTCCCAAGGCTGAACCAAGAAGACCTGGAGTACCTGAACAGACCTATCACCATCAAGGAAATTGAAATGGTAATAAAAAGTCTCCCCAAGCACAAAAGTCCTGTCCCGGATGGATTCACTAGTGAATTCTTCCAAATCTTTAAAGAGGACTTACTCCCAATCCTCTTTAAGCTTTTCCACGAAATTGAAATATCAAAAACACTTCCGGACAGTTTCTACGAAGCAAATATTACCCTGATACCAAAAGCAGACAGAGATACCACAAAGAAAGAGAACTACAGGCCGATAACCCTGATGAACACAGATGCAAAGATCCTCAACAAACTACTAGCAAATAGAATCCAACTACTCATCAAAAAGATCATACACCATGACCAAGTAGGATTTATCCCAGGGATGCAAGGATGGTTTAACGTTCGGAAATCAATCAACATAATCCATCATATCAACAAAAGAAAAGATAAAAATCATATGATCATATCAATAGATGCAGAGAAAGCATTCGACATGATCCAGCACCCCTTTATGATGAAAACCCTAGCCAAAATGGGTATAGAGGGGACTTCCCTCAACACAGTTAAAGCCATCTACCACAAGCCTGTAGGAAGCATCATCCTCAATGGGGAGAAACTGAGAGACTTCCCTCTAAGATCAGGGACGAGACAAGGATGTCCACTCTCTCCACTGCTGTTCAATATAATACTGGAAGTACTAGCAATAGCGATTAGGCAAGAAAAATATATTAAGGGCATTAAGGAAAGGAAGAAATCAAGCTCTCACTATTCGCAGATGATATGATACTATACTTAGAGAACCCTAAGACCTCTACCAAGAAACTCCTTGAAACAATAGACTTGTATATTAAAGTTGCTGACTATAAAATCAATACCCAAAAGTCCATGGCTTTCCTACACGCAAACAGTGAGAGAGATGAAAGCGACATGAAAAAACAGTCTCGTTCACAATTGTGCCCTAGAAATCAAGTACCTAGGAATCAGCTGAACTAAGGAAGCAAAGAACCTGTACAAAGAAAACTACAAAATGCTACTTCAGGAAATAAAAGAGGATATGAGGGAATGTAAAGGTATCCCCTGCTCATGGGTCGGGAGACTTAACATTGTCAAAATGGCAATACTTCTCAAAGCATTGTACAAATTGAATGCAATACCCATAAGGATACCCATGACATTCTTCAAAGAAATGGAGCAAATACTCCTGAAATTTATATGGAACAATAAGCCTCCATGAATATCTAAAGTAATTCTTGGGAAAAAAGAAAATGGGAGGAATCTACCTCCCTAACTTCAAACTCTACTACAAAGCAGTAATAATTAAAATAGCATGGTACTGGAACAGAGTCAGAGCTGCAGACCAATGGAACAGGGTTGAATACACTGACATCTCCCCTCAATCATATAATCATCTAATCTTTGATAAAGGTGCAAAAAATGTGAAGTGGAGTAAGGAAACCCTCTTTAACAAAGTGTGCTGGCAGAACTGGACGGCTACATGCAAAAAATGGGCTCAGAACTCTGCCTAACACCATGTACAAAAGTAAGATCAAAATGGATTAAAGACCTCAACATCAGACCAGAAACCATAAGGTACATTGAAGACAAAGTTGGCAAAACCCTCCATGACATTGAAGCTAATGGTATCTTCAAAGATGTCACACCACTGGCCGAGCAGTGAAAACAGAGATAGATAAATGGGACTATCTTCAACTAAGAAGCTTCTGCACCTCAAAAGAAATAGTGACTGAAATACAAAGACAGTCTACAGAATGGGAAAGGATATTCACAGAACACACATCCGACAAAGAGTTGATTATCAAGGATATATAAAGTACTGGTTGAACTCCACAAGAAGAAAACATCCAACCCCATCAAAAAATGGGGCAATGAAATGAAGAGAAACTTTCTCAAAGAAGAAATCCAAATGGCAAAAAAGCACATGAGAAAATGCTCTGCATCATTAATCATCAGGGAGATGCAGATCAAAACCACAGTGAGATACCATCTCACACCAAGGAGACTGGCCCACATCCAAAAGAACAAAAGCAACCAATGCTGGCACGGATGTGGCGAGAAAGGGACACTCCTTCGCTGCTGGTGGAAATGCCGACTGGTTCATTCTTTTGGAAAACAGTTTGGACGATTCTCAAAAAATTAGAAATTGAGCTCCCATTTGACCCAGTAATACCATTCCTGGGAATATATCCCAGAGAGGCAAAAATTTACAGTAGAACTGACATCTGTACTTGTTTGTTCATTGCAGCACTCTTTACAATAGCCAGAATCTGGAAAAAAACTGAATGCCCAAGAACAGATGACTGGTTAAAGAAACTTTGGTACATCTACACAATGGAGTACTATATAGCAGTTAGAAAAGATGAAGTCATGAAATTTACATACAAATGGTACTACATGGATAGTATCATGCTAAAGAAAAATGAGTCAGAAATAGAGTGGTAGATATAGAAAGATTGCATTCATCTAGGGGATATAAAGTAACAAAATAGAAGATTAATACCTAAGAATAGCCGAGATCAGTACCAGGAGGATTACTCCATAGCTTAGAGGCCAGCCGGGCATTCTAGGGGAAAGGACAGCTCCGATAGAGAAGGGAGCACCAAATAAAGGGTGTTTGGAGAATCCTCCCAGGAGGGGAGATGCATTTGAAAATAGACTATGGACTGAACGTGATTGCCACTCAATGCCTCTTCTGCAGACCACAACACCCAAAAGGAGAGAGAGAACAAAAGGGAATGCCCTGCCACAGAGTCAGGATGGGATGGGGGAGGATGGGTGTGGGAGGGATACTGGGATCAATGGTGGTGAAAAATGGGCACTGTTGGAGGGATGGGTATTTGATCTTTGTATAATCGAAACCCAAGCACAAAAATTTGTAAATCTACAACTGTACCTCATGGTGTTTCACTAATAAAATTTTTTTAAAAAATAATAAGGGCAGAAAGAAAAAAAATGTCTGGAGAAAACGGTCAGGATGGGAGATGTGTGCAGAAAGTGGATAAAAGATAAAACATGATAACCTCTCAGTGTCTGTATTGCAAACCATAATTCCCAAAAGTAGAGAGATTATGGGGAATCATGTCTGCCATGGAGGTAGGGGGAGGGTAGGAAAGGGGGGTATACCGGGGATATTGGTGGTGGGGAAGGTGCACTGGTGGAGGGATGGGTTTTTGGTCATTGTGTGATTGAAACCTAAACATGAAAGCTTGTAACTATTTCACGGTGATTCAATAAATTTTTTTTAAAGGGGAAAAAAATGCTGGGGTGGCCATACTAGTATCCGACAACATTAATTTCACGTTGAAAAAGATTAGGAGTGACAGCGAAGGCTATTTTCTCTTCATCAAGGGATACGTACAACAGGAAGAAACCACATTCTTAAATGTATATGCACCTAATGAGGGAAGAGCTAAATATTTAAAAGAATTGCTAACAGATTTTAAGGAGGACATTGCAAGCAACACAATAGTACTTGGAGACTTCAACATTGCCCTATCACCTCTGGACAGATCAAAAAGAACAAAACCCAGCAAGGAATCATTGGCTTTGAAAGAAGAAATAGAAGAGAGAGGGCTTATAGACCTATACAGGGCTTTACACCCCAAAAAGAAAGAATACACATTCCTCTCCAGTGTGCACGGAACATTTTCCTAAATAGACCATGTCCTAAGCCACAAAACATACCTCAATAGAATCAGGAAAATAGAAATAGTATCAACCATCTTTTCAGACCATGATGCACTGAGGATAGAAGTAAATCACACACAGTCACAGAGAACAAAATTAAACACCTGGAAATTAAACAACTCAATGCTGAACAACAAGTGGGTCAGGATGGAAGAAAAAGACGAAATCAAAAGATGCCTGGAAACAAATGAGAATGAAGACACGAGCTATCAGAACTTATGGGATGCAGCTAAAGCCATATTAGGGGGGAAATTTATAGCTCTGCAAGCATTTCTCAGGACGGAAGAAAGGATGCACATAAACAACTTGACTTCACAGCTCAAGACCTTTGAAAAGGACCAACAGAAAGAACCCAAATCGGGCAGTAGGAAAGAGATCATAAAACTTAGAGCAGAAATCAATGACAAGGAAACCAAAGAAACAATCTGAAAGATCAATGAAACCAAGAACTGGTTCTTCAAGAAAATAAACAAGATAGATTAACCATTAGCAACCAGTGCTGGTGTGGATGTTGGGAGAAAGGAACTCTCTTTCATTGTTGGTGGGAATGCTGACTGGTCCAGCCTTTTCAGAAAGCAATATGAGTTTTCCTCAAAAAGCTGATAACTGAGCTTTCATATGACCCTGCAATACCACTTCTGGAAATATATTCTGAGGGTGCAAAAAAGAACAATAGAAACGACATCTGCACCCATATATTCATTGTAGCACTGTTCACAATAGCCAGAATCTGGAAACAACCCAAGTGCCCAAGAACAGACGACTAGTTAAAGAAACTGTGGTACATCCACAATGTAATACTATGTAGCTGTTAGGAGAGTTGAACTCATGAAATTTGCTTATAAGTGGATGGTCATGGAGAGTATCATGCTAAGTGAAATGAGTCACACAGAGAGGGACATACTTAGAATTACTGCACTCATTTGTGGAATATAAAATAACATAATCTGAGACTGACTCCCAAGGACAGTAGAGACAAGGCCAGGAATATTGCTCCGTGGTTGGCCTGCCTATGAGCTGGGGAAGAAGGCAGGCAGAATAGAGAAATTATAGCTAAATCAATGATAACTGGAGGATCGTTCGGGATGGGAATGTGTGCTGAAAGTAGATAAAGGACCTAATGTGATAGCTTCTCTCAGTATCTGTATTGAAATCATCATGTCCAAAAGTAGAGATGTATGGGGGAAATTGTCTATTATGGAGACAGGAAGGCTGGAGCAATAGCACGGCGGGTAGGGTGTTTGCCTTGTATGCAGCCAACCGGAGCAACCCAAGATTGATTCCTCTGCCCCTCTCAGAGAGCCCGGCAAGCTACCAAGAGTATCTCGTCCACACGGCAAAGCCTGGTAAGCTCTTCGTGACGTATCTGATATGCCAAACACAGTAACAACAAGTCTCACAATGGAGACATTACTGGGCTTGCTCGAGCAAATCACTGAACAATGGGAGGACAGTGCTACAGTGCTACAGAGGCAGGGGGAGGACTGGAATAGGTGGTGGGGGATACTGGGAACATTGGTGGTGGAAAATGTGCACTGGTGGAGGGATGGGTGTTTGATCATTGTATGACTGAAATTCAAACATGAAAGCTTTGTAACTGTATCTCATGGTGATTTAATAAAAAAAAATTAATTCTGAACTTCCTAGAGCACATGGCTGAGAATATCTCAAAATCTACAACACTGATTAATCAGTAGTAGTCACTGACAATTACACCCACCAACTTCCCCCTATGCTGTGTAATCCCATCAATGGCCAAGATCCAGAGACTATAAAACCAAGCTCCCAAAAGCAAATGTGGCCACGCGACCTCTTATTGTCTAGTTCTCGCTCTCAGAAAACCCGGCAAGCAACCGAGAGTATCCTGCCCACACAGCAGAGCCTGGAAAGCTCCTCATGGCATATTCAATATGCAAAAAAAAAAAAACAGTAACTGATGGGTCTCATTCTCCTGACCCTGAAAGAGCCTCCAATGTGGCACTTGCTAAAAATCTCAGGGCTAGGAAGAATGGAGACGTTACTGTTGCCTGCTCAAGGAAATTGATGAATAACAGGATGACAGTGATAAAGTGAGTCACTGATTAATCATTAGTAGTATACCAGATTGGATAGGTTATAATTAGAAGGCAACCAATCTCAATTAACAAAACACACAGGCTTAACCTGTAACAACATCTTATTAATCTTTTATACTAAGACTTAATGGCTCCATGGTCAGATACAACAATTTTCACTAACTTTCTTATAAGGAAACATATTTTGATCATTCAGTTGGCTAATTATTGATAACAAGCACTATAGCACTGTAGCACTGTCTTCCCGTTGTTCATCAATTTGCTGAAGTGGACACCAGTAATGTCTCCATTGTGAGACTTGTTACTGTTTTGGGCATATTGAATATGTCACAGGTAGCTTGCCAGGCTCTGCCATGCAGGCGGGATACTCTTGGTAGCTCACCAGGCTCTCCAAGAGGGACGGAGGAAGTGAATCCAGGTTGGCCATGTGCAAGGCAAACACTCTACCCTCTGTGCTATAGCAAGAAGTATAAAATAAATTCTTAAAGACCTGCTATAAGAACAGTCTTAGAGTATGGTTGGGAAAATTGGAGACAGTGGTGAAGAGAAGGTGTAATGGTGGGACTGGAGCTGGAATATTGAATGCCTACTATAAATCATCATGAACATCTTTGTACACCACAATGTTTATATAAATTGAAAAGGGAAAATTTACATATTTAGGCCTTAAGTATTCCATACAAACTCCAAAATATATGAACACAAATTGCTTTAAACATGTTATTAATGACAGTTGAGACATGATCATTACCATAATAAGATCCAAGTATAAAATAAAATTTATTGTAATTTTAGATTATAGAATTGAAAACATATATATGTAAATGATAATAGGTTTTTTATATTTTAGTAAATATTTTAATTTTGTTTACATAGGTCAATAGTAATCACTATTTGGCCCTTACTGACTTACTTTCTGATCATTCTATTTGCCAGTTCCTAAAGTTTTATTGGAATAAGCAATATGAAGTAATTTTATGTGCTAAAAGGGCAGGTTTGGATTGGGAGGGAAACTGGGGATATTGGTGAAGGAAGGTCACACTGGTAGTGCTGGACCACTAAATACTTAAAACAACTCTATAATGAACAATGTTGTAAATCACAGTGTTTTTAATAAATACTAACTTTTAAAGAAAGCTTCATAGGACTTGACCTAAGAGTAAAAGCAATAGTCATTGTTATTGAATGTGTAGCCCCATAGATAGCACAGCGGTAGTGCACAGCCAGCCTGGCCAAGCCAGGTTCGATTCCTCTGCCCCTGTCAGAGAGCCTGGCAAGCTACTGAGAGTATTCAGTATGCCAAACACAGTAACAAGAAGTCTCACAATGGAGACGTTACTGGGCCCGCTCGTGCAAATCGATGAACAACAGGAGGACAGTGTTTGTTTTTGTTTTCATTGAATGTGTACAATGTGCCACCATATACAGTTTTATGCACTATAATCTTTTATCCTCATTGCACCTCTTGAGATAGATACAGATATGTAATCCCTTATTTGCAATTCAGAAATTCCTAAGTTCTGAAAATTCGGACTTTTTTATTAAGTGCAGAACAAACTGACTTAGCAGCAAAACCTAACTTGATATAATAAAAGGCTATTTGTAGTCCTTATTCAACCCATTTGGTATAGATTTCACTACAGAAATATTAATGTGTTTCTTATACCCTACTTAGGGTATAATATAATACATGACATGCATATTTTATCATTTTTCTAAAATATTAAATTTTTGGAGGGGAGGGGTTTTTGTTTGTTTTGGTTTTATACCACACAAGACTGTGCTTTTGAGGGTCTAAACCAAGTAGGCTGCATATAAGGCAAGCACCCTTCTATTGTACTATCACTCTGGCCTATTAAATTCCAGAATTTGAAAAATCATCTGGCTCTACAAGTTTAGGATAAGAAGCAGAGTTCTTCCCTATTTCATAAAGAAGTAAACTGAAATCTATTTTCTTCATTAAATACTACCCTGAAATTTTTGATTTGCATTTGGGGAACATTACTCTTTTGTTGAGCCTTTAATGCTTTTTCTCTCCACAACATTTCAGCCCACATACATATTGATGAGATTTTAGCAAGTTTTTTTTTTATTGAAAACATTTAAAAAGACATCTTCCCTCCGCAATGGAAAATGCTGACATTTTCAAAATTTTTTCTTGAACCTAACTGAACTCATTTTTAATTCCCCTACCCTTCATTTTAAGATTACTCAGTGTATTTAATGCTACCTTTCCTCAATTCCAGCAAAAACTCACATGGTGATGTTAAGGGCATTGGTTAAGAACCCCTCATGGAGTCTGCATGGGCCTAAGACATTGCTAAGCACTTTGACTTCTGCGGTTTGAGTGTCTAAGTGGATATTACCCAAGGTGGGCTCCAGTGTTTCAATCACAACCCCAGAATGAGTGCCTGGTCACTCTGTGGTCTACACTCTAAGAGAGGAGAACATTTCATCCTAAACTGCATTTTATAAACAATGATTTGATATGTTGAAGGAACCATAAATATTATTTATCTTCTCGAGCAAATCGACGATCAACGGGAGGGCCTTTTATCTTCCCATAGATCTTAGAAGGATCAAACACCACAAATAATTAGGGTTCAATAACAAATTCAATAAGCTCAAGCTTGTTTTTCTGGTTTATCACTATAAATAAAGTAATAATCATTGCTTTATGATGTGCAAGAATTTTGTTTAATGCCTTGAAGTGGGAAGTATATGGCTATGCTTATCCTATGTAAAAGGTGAAACTATTTAATCCTATATCTATGGCCATTTATGATCCTTTTTCCAAAATGAATTACAAAGATTTGTTATAACCAATATTATTTTCATAAAAGCTGAAACTTTTACCAAGAGATAAACTTTTACCTAACCAACAGAAAGAAGAATTTGCTTTAAAGAAGCTGATGATAGTTTAATGTTTCATCCTTCTTTTCCAGGCAGCTGCTAGTTCACATTCTGTACAGATAATCCTATGGAGAATTTGGCAAACTAGTTTTTCTCAACAATTCAGTTTTCATCTTTTAATCAAGGTTCCTTTAAACCAAGTCTTCTCAGCCTCAGTACTCTTGATTTCATAGTGGGGATAAATAATTCTTTGTTGTGGGCATCCGACCTTTTGTAGTGTAAGATGGCTGTAGCATCCCTAGCCTCTACCCACTAGATGCCAGTAGCCTCCTTCTCTCATTAGCCATGACAACCAGAATTTCGTGGCTATGTCCTCTGGGGAAGCAATATAACACCCAGTTGAGAATCTTGAAACTCTTCCACTCCTGCAGTATGACACAACTTAATATTCCAAGAACATAAATTTCTAACATTAATAAACTTGCCTCTAAATAAGCTCATACATATGAGCATAATATTTTTTAAATGGATGGGTATTTGATCATTGTATAATTGAAACCCAAGCACAAAATTTGTAAGTCTATAACTGTACCTCATGGTGTCTCACTAAAAAAAAATTTTAAAAAATGGAATATTTAAAATCATATTTATTATGCTATTCACATCATTATTCTAGTCTATTTTAACCTAATAATGTGTCTTAGAGAGATCAGTATATATCATTGCCTAAAGATAACCCAATTATGACCAATTTTAAGATCATATTGTTAATTACAGAGTTATATTATAATAGCAACAACATTTCCTTGAATTCAAGTTCAAGAAATTATTTTAAAATAATTATTTTTAAATTCCCCCATCAAAAGCAGTATGGAGACTTCTCAAAAAAGTAAAGATGGAGCTTCCATATGATCCAGAAATTCCATTTCTTGAAATATACATTAATATCACAAAAACAATGATTTTAAATGACAGATGCACACCTTTCATTGCAGTCTAATAGCTAGGATATGAAAACAGTCCGTGTCATCTCAAATGTCCAGCAACAAATAAATGGATAATAAAGTTGTGATATAAACACATAATTAAATACTACGAAGCTCTTTTTTAAAAAAAGATGAAATTTCTGAATTTGCTGCAACTTGGACGGAAGAGGAGAACATCAAGTGAAATAAGTTAGAGAGAGACCAAATACTGAATAATATCTCTCTCATTTCCGGTATACAAAGAAACAAAATAAGGGTATAGACAGCATCAAATGATAACGAAGCTTGACCTTTGATTGCAAAACTGAGATTACCAAGCAATTACTGGAGGGAAGGGAAGGAAGAGACAGACTAAAAGTGACATAAAGAGAGCACAGGGACTCAGTCACTCTGATAGAGGGAATATGCAGTAACTAAGTGCATGAAAACCATCAAACTTAACACTATTGTAACATAGTTGCCTAAACTACTAAAAAAATTAAAAAATTGAAGTCCTCTACTAAAATTTATTTTATTTCAATCCTTGGCAACTAAAACAGTACTACATAAATAATTTCATACATAAACCACTGAAGCATACATTCTCCTGACTTAAAATCTTTACCTTGACAGTTGCTTCCACTTAAAAAGTTCTTTCTCACCCCAACTTAGCCCATGTCCCATAAGCCACATAGCTAATTCCTTTACCTTCTGAATTTATAGGTCTTGATTAGGTTCAGTTCAAAGAAATCTTAAATCTTAAGTGATCTAAACACACAAAGGCTTCTCTGGGTGGCTTAGAAGGACAGATTTCCTTTCATGTGATTGTCATGTGTACCAATAATTCCCAATTATAGCCTATTGGTCAAAACTAGTTGTAAAGTAAGTAAAGTAAAGGCCCTCCCATTGATCATCGATTTGCCCGAGCAGGCCCAGTAACGTCTCCATTGGAGACTTTGTTGTTACTATGTCTGGCATATTGAATACGTCACGGGGAGCTTGCCAGGCTCTGCCGTGCAGGCGAGATACTCTCAGTAGCTTGCCGGGCTCTCCGAGAGGGGCGGAGGAATCAAACTCGGGTCGGCCATGTTGGCTGCGTGCAAGGCAAATGCCCTACCGCTGTGCTATCGCTCCAGCCCAAGGCCCTCCCGTTGGTCGTCGATTTGCTCGAGCGGGCCCAGTAACGTCTCCATTGGAGACTTTTGTTGTTACTGTGTCTGGCATATCGAATACTCTCGGTAGCTTGCCGGGCTCTCCGAGAGGGGCGGAGGAATCAAACTCGGGTCGGCCATGTTGGCCGCGTGTAAGGCGAACGCCCTACCCGCTGTGCTATCGCTCCAGTTGTAACACACTAATAAACAACCAGGTGTCTAAAACACGAAGAGCAGGAGAGGGGGATGGGAGAAGGAAACAATATTCTATGAGCACTAAATTTATCTGCCAGATTCCTTTCAAGCTGCTGCTTAAAAATCATCTTAACTGGACCTGAAAAATAGTTTCAGTGGGCTGAGCACACGCTTTGCATGTAGGAGGTCCAGGTTCAATCCCTACCACAGAATGGTTTCCCAAGCACCATTGGGAGGGACCAATGAGCAGAGAACCAAGATTAGCCCCTAAACATAGTGGGGTATGCTCTTCTCCCCCCCAAAAAAATAATTTAGTGAAAGCAACTCCTAATATCCATTTAAAATTATAACCCATACACTAGTGGGTGGAAGGAAGTTGACACTGATGGCAGGATTAGTGCTGGAACACTGTATGCCTGACACATAGCTATGAATAACCATAAATCATAGTATCTTAAAAATTTTCTAAGGAATATTGTAATCCATACCAGTTCCAAGCATATATAATCTCCTTTATCCCAATCTATTTTTAAAACAGCTATGATTTTATAAAATATCTCATCTCTTATTCATTTATTTATTGTTTGGCATCTGTCTCCCCTTTCTAGAAATAAGCTCCAGGAGGGCAGTGATCTTTGTTTATTTAGTGGTGTATCCCAAGCAATTACAATACTGACTGGAATATTAGCACTTTGGGAATGAAATCATAACTTTCTCATACATACATCTTTTAGGTAAATTCTTAGGAATGGAGTTGCTGATCTAAATGTAATTGCCATAAAAATATATACAAATTTTGTTAAATTATTCACTATAGATCTTTATTATCTTATATTCTCATTAATATATATGAAATAATTTATTTCCCCACTCAACAAATATATTCTTAAACTTTTTGTCCTTGGCCAGTTTAGTACATAAAAAATTATATCCATCTTAATTTTACTGGGTGGGGGGAGGCAGAGTCATACTCGGCAGTACTCAGGGATCACTCTTGGATCTGCACTTAGGAATCACTCCTGATGAGGCTCAGAGGATTATATGAGGTGCTGAGGATGGATCTCAGGTTGGCCACAAGGAAAGCACCCTACCTGCTATATCTCTCCAGACTCATCACCTGAATTTTATTTTTTATATTTCATATGAGAACAGCACAGGGTCTCCTGCCCCTGGGCCTGGCTGTCCTCACTGGGGCCCCTTGGAGGAAGCGGGTTGAGTTTCCCTCCCTGCCCTGAGCAGAGCCCCAACAACTGAAGACCTCCGGAACCAGCCACAGCCGTGTGTAAACAAACACACAAAAAAGGACGGGCAAGGGGACAGCAGCGGCCTATCTCTCCCGCCGCCAGTGTTCGGTAGTCGCAGGCAGTTTCCCACTCCAGGGAGGTCAATGGCTATGGTCAGGCAAAGGAAGGAAACGGGGGCCAAGCTGATTGGTCTTAGCATCAGTTTATTACATGGAAGAAGTGTATGTCATAGAGGCCCCAGGATCTCTCAAGCACGTGCACCTTTGTTCTCTCAGCTTCTGTCCTCAGCCCCATCTTCCCAGGTACTCTGAAGCACTCGTCCCCCCAGAGAGCCCTGAAATCTCCCTTATATAGATCATAGTACCTCTAAAGGGCGCAATATAGTGATGTCATCAAAAGGAGTTGCAGAAAGAACATTGAAGCAGCAAACCATACATTGTTTCTTTACATCCACATTGTTTCTTTATATCCACAGGCCAGTAATCCTGGCCTCACCTTTTACAAACTACAAACACTTGCATTAGCACATCAAAGACCAGTCTGCTAGAACTTGGAATCTACAACTCCAAGATCAGTCTGCCTGGAGCCAGGCATCTACATCCCAAAGATCAGGCCTGGTTTAGCACCTGGGATCTGCATACCTAAGACCAGCTAGGTTCCTGTGAGATAAAGGAAACTGCCTCAATATACTGAAATCATTTACTGAAGGCAGTTTGGAGGGGAGAAAGGTTCAGTCTCATCCAAGCTAGTCAGGACACACAGGAAAACTGCTTCTAGGACAGATTCTCATTTAGCAGATCAACCCACCCTAGAACAGATTTCCCTGGATGTGTTTTTCCTCTCCTTGTCCGACCAACATATAAGCGTACATAATATAAATCATTTTGTATGATACAGTAAGAAATACTTTGAGCTTATAGAATTGCTCTCCTAGGGCCATCTCAATCTCAGACTGCAGTGCTCAGGCCAGATATCTTTCCTATTCCTAGCAGCAGGGTCCTAGTCTCGTCATTACTTTTGGATCATGACGCATTTGTCTATGATCAAACTCTACATCTATATTTAAGAATCGTGGCACCTTGGCCTGGCCCATAGCGATGCCAGGGTAGCACATAACTTACTGGCTTGCCCTGGTTCCATCCAGTCCCACGTCGGGACCCTGCCCTTGTGGTGCTAGGAAGTGAGGGCAACTGAGGCTTAAGCTGAGAAAGCAGATGCCCGGGAGTGAATAATATTCAAAGCCAATTAAGTCCTAAGTTATAAAACATAATATTAATTGTCTTCCTGTATCTATACAAAAAGGCCATTGTATTAAACTATTCAAAAGACATAAGGAGAGGAGAAAGGCAATATTAACTTACAGTACAGCTTCAGTGTCTAAGAAGGATGAGACCTTAAAAATTGGTTGGGCAAGAGAGTACAAAGAAGTGGTTACAGACAAAGTAATGGAAATGACTCAGGAGCACTGTGATGGGTACAACCTGATAAACCTAAGCTCCGTGTACTACAACAGCCGTGCTTAAGAACACTCTCCTCATGTTCCAGTGAGCCTCACACATGAAAGAATCGGCAGAGGAACCCAGGTGTGTGGGACCTGGGGCTGAGATCTCCAAGCCTGCTCAGATCAGGACTGGGCCTCCTCCACCCAGATCCCCCATCTTCCAGTAGCTAGGCGTTACACCCACCAACTGCTCCCAGCGCCGTGTTATCCTATCAATGGCCAAGGCCCAGGGACTATAAAACCCAGCTCCGGGAAGCTCGGGTGGCTGTTCGTGGCCGTGCGACCTCTTGTTGTCTGGTTCTCACTCTTGGAGAACCCGACAAGCTACCAAGTGTATCCTGCCCACACAGCAGAATCTGGCAAGCTCCCTGTGGCATATTCAATATGCCAAAACCCAGTAACAATGATGGGTCTCATTCCCCTGACCCTTAAGGAGCCTCCAAGGTGGCACTTGCTAAAATATCAGGGCTAGGATGAATGGAGACATTACTGGTGCCTGCTCGAGGAAATCGATGAACAACAGGATGACAGTGATACAGTGATATTTCATATAGTGAGCAAGGTTCAGTGAATTTTCATGTTCAAGAGTCACCTGTTTTTTATGAACCATCTGTTCTAGTCCTTCACTAATTATTTCTGGTTGTTAATTTTTCAATTGCTAATATTATATCCACATGTTTTGGTTCCCATGTGTTTGTATATATGCTTATACTAGAGAGATTAACATATAATTTCATGCAAAAATCTTGCACACAAATGTTCATAGAGTTTTGTTTATAATGACCCAAAACTAAAACAATCTAGATGTTCCTTATTGAGAGAAAATTTTTTATGTCATATTTTGTTTATTTGTTTGGATATTTTTTGTATAGTTTTTTTTTGTTTGTTTTTGTTTGTTTGTTTGGGGCTGGAGGAATAGCACAGTAGGAAGGGCTGTGCACACGGCCGACCTGGTCAGCCCGGTTTCGATTCCTCCGCCCCTCTCGGAGAGCTGGGCAGCTACTGAGAGTATCTTGCCCGCATGGCAAAGCCTGGCAAGCTATCTGTGACACATTTGATATGCCAAACACAGTAACAACAAGTCTCACAGTGGAGATGTTACTGGGCCTGCTCAAGCAAATCAATGAACAACGGGAGGACAGTGCTACAGTGCAGTGTTCGGGGCCAACTGGCTGTGCTCAGGGTTTCCTCCTGGCTCTGTGATCAGACAGCACATCTGCTTGGAGCTGGACGACCATATATGGTGGTGAGGATCAAAGGCAAACTCTCTGCCTACTGTACTATCTCTCTGGCCCAGTGAGGGAAATTTTGTTTTGTTTTGTTTGGGGCTACATCCTACTGTGCTTAGGGCTTACTACTGGCTCTACACTCAAAGATTACTCCTCCTGGAGCTGGAGTGATAGTACAGCAGGTAGGGTGTTTGCCTTGCAGCAGGCAACCCGGGTTCGATTCCCAGCATCCCATATGGTCTGCTGGCACCCCTAGGAGTAATTCCTGAGTGCATGAGCCAGGAGTAAGCCCTGTGCATCGCCAGGTGTGACCCAAAAAGCAAAAAAAGAAAGATCTCCTCCCTTTCACACATATACACAAAAAATTACATCTATACCATAGGCTGCTACTTAACAATTCAAATAATAAGCTATATGGTGCATATAACAATATGAATAAGGGAATCTCCATAGAAACTGGTGAAGTAAAACAAACTGTTACTCCAAATTGTTACAGACAGTATGGCTCCATGTATGAAACATTCATAAAGTGGCAATATCGAAATAGAGAACATATTGGTGATTGCCTGCATTCTGGGATTGATGGAGGAGGAGGAAAGTGAGGTTATATAAAGGAGCAGCACCTAAGATTCTCTGCATCTTCCTTGACTGCAGTGGTGCACACATAAGAACAAGCATATGCGATAGTATTCTATGGAGCTAACACACGTACATACATACAAAGTTAAAAACTGCACAAATACGCACAAGTAAAACTGGGAAAGTCTTAATAAGAGTGGTGAATTGCAGAAATACCAATATCCTGGTTCAGAACTTGTTCTGTAGTTTTGAAATGTGTTACCACTCTAGGAAATTGAAGTCTATATTTTTTCATATAGGTGTAAGTAAATCCACAATTAACTCAAAACTTAGAGTTAACCTTTTATAATCCAGGAATTTAAACACACTTCTCATAAGATCATCTTAGAACAAAATAGTTGTTCTTTGTCTTGATTATATGCTATAAATATATCTTTCAGTTTGTTGCTTATCTTTTGAATTCCTCTATGATGTTTTTAATGACTACACAAAACATTTTTGTGTTATTTTTATGTTATTTATCTTTAATTATTTATTATTTATTCATTTTTATGTTATTTGTTTATCATCAACTTTTCTTTTAACAGCTTGAGAGGTTTGTACCAGTCTGAGAAGGACCTTCCAATGATAAATTACTTTAAATTACTACCATGTCTTTCTCCAATGCATCTGTGACTTCCACTGTCTTTTTTTGTCTTTTCTTTATTTTTTTATTTTTTAAAAATTTTTATTAGTGAAACACCATGAGGTACAGTTGTAGACTTACAAATTTTTGTGCTTGGGTTTCAGTTATACAATGATCCAGTACCCATCCCTCCACCAGTGCCCATGTCTTATGTTTAAATCTTTGATGCCTTTGGTACACAAAATGAAGTAGGCTGTGATTGTATATGGTAGGTGCATGTGTGTTTGTAAATGCCAATTTCATTGTCATAATAGAATAAACCACACTATCTCATAAGACAGGGCTGGAGCAATAGCACAGCGGGTAGGGCGGTCGCCTTACACGCGGCCAACATGGCCGACCCGAGTTCGATTCCTCCGCCCCTCTCGGAGAGCCCGGCAAGCTACCGAGAGTATTCGATATGCCAGACACAGTAACAACAAAGTCTCCAATGGAGACGTTACTGGGCCCGCTCGAGCAAATCGACGATCAATGGGAGGGCCTTTACCTTATCTCATAAGACAAAATGTAAAACCTTATCATGCTTACTTATCATGCTTACATAAATGCATATATATACATAGTTCTTTCTGCTCTAGATAATTAACTTATACATTCATTGAACCCAAATCCCTGTATTTAAAGTATTAAACTTAATGTATTATACTTAGTATCTACTGGATCTAATTTCTACTTGCTGCGTTTTTCTTTTCACAGAATTTTGAAAACATCTTAGTAGAACTTTATAACCTAGTTTTGCCCAATCCAGCAACTTTTTTCAGCATATGGGAGCTTACACTATCGCTTATTAATAATCATGGGCTTTTTACATCTTATTAATTTCTACCTGGTGGATCTACCACCTGTCTGCCAGCTCAAGAAAGTTAGTTGGCTATGAAGTCTTTTTATTTGTTAAAAAAAGAGAGATAAATAGTGAGCATCATAGAGCTGCTGGGATAATGTATTCAAAAAACAGAACAATCTGACTTGGAATTTTGTGTTAGTGTCAGCAGAAGCATCTCCCAATAAATGGGCTCTTCTCTGGACTCAAAATAATAATAATAATAATACAACCAAGCTCAACTTTGAAAGTTGGTTTTGTTTCTCCAAGTTAAAAGTATACTATTGATTGGAACCACAGTAATCAAGATGGCTCCCTTGGAAGGCTCAGGAGAATTCTGAAAGATGGCAGCCCTGCTCAGGGATTGTTTCACGGCCCCACAGCAGTCTGTCTGATAGTGACCTGTGATCTTGTGGCCATGGAGCCTGTTTTTGGTCCTATGACTGAACTCGGGGAGACAACATTCCCTGCTCTATCCCAGAGATGAGACATGAGAAGCAGCTAGTCACAGATGTTAAGAAGCATTGAGTTCTGACAGCATAAGGGACATCAAAATATATTTTTGCTCTGAATTTTTATAAATTTTTTCTATTTCAATCTAGTGCATCTGTTTGATTAGTTATTCCTCTGACCATGAAGTCCTGAGGACGGAAACTATGTTTTATTCCCCTTCCTATGCCTCTTCTAGTATGTTACTCTTCAGAATCGTCTGACTTCTACATCATGACTCTTATCAATCTCTGCTTCTTCCCAATTGCCTCATGCAATCCTGCTGCTCCTAACTGTTCAAAAACACCCTTCTCCTCTGTCCCTGGCCCACTTGACTTATACTTTTTAGATCACAGTTTCAAATGTCCTCATCTCTATTATTGACCTTGTGTTCAGAGAAATTTATTCACTGAGCTGATCTTAGTCAACTACCCATCTATTAGAATCAGCTATATTCAACTGTGATGGTTTTGGGGTTTAATGGTGCAAGTCAGAAACACTATGAATTCAAGTGTACTTCTGACGATAGATATCATGCATTAGAAGAGTTTGTAAAGTCATCTTAGCTACAGTTCCTGAGTTCCAACAGGCTTACCATCCCACCCATCTACTACTTCCCTTTATTCTGTAGCGGCAGTTTTTCTGGAAGCTGAAATGCACTCAATCATGTCTACTTCTTTTGAATGAGCTCTTTATAAACATTACATGAAGAGTTTTTTTTCTAATTTTTTTTATTAGTGAAACACCATGAGATACAGTTATAGACTTACAAATTTTTGTGCTTGGGTTTCAGTTATACAATGATCAAGTACCCATCCCTCCACCAGTGCCCACCCTCCATCACCACGGGTCCCAGCATCCCTCCCACACACCCCCCCCATCCCACCCTGTCTCTGTGGCAGGGCATTCCCTTTTGTTCTCTCTCTCTCCTTTTGGGTCCTGTGGTTTGCAAGAGAGGCATTGAGTGGCAATCATGTTTGGTCTATAGTCTACTTTCAGCATGCTTCTCCCACCCTGGGAGGATCCTCCCAACACCCTTTATTTGGTGCTCTCTTCTCTATCTGAGCGTCCTTTTCCCCTAGCACATGTGGCTGGCCTCCAAGTCAGGAAGCAAAATTCCTGGTACTAATCTCGGCCACTCCTGGGTGTTAGTCTCCCTTTTTGTTGCTTTATGTTCCCCAGATGAATGCAATCTTTCTGTGTCTATCCCGCTCTTTCTGACTCATTTCGCTCAACATGATACTTTCCATGTAGTACCACTTGTATGTACATAAAGAGTTTTTGATTGTCACTCATAATAAAACTTAAAAGAAGAAGCTCTAACACTCCTTAGGAGGATCCTCCCAGGAGGGGAGATGCATGTCGAAAGTAGACTATGGACTGAACATGTTTGACACTCAATGCCTCTTTTGCAGAACACAACACCCAAAACGAGAGAGAGAACACAGGGGATTGCCCTGCCACAGAGGCAGGGGGAGATGGGGGGATGGGGGTGGGGGGATATTATCCATGGTGGTGTAAAATGGGCACTGGTGGAGGGATGGGTATCTGATCATTGTATAATCGAAACCCAAGCACAAAAATAGTAAATCTACAACTGTACCCCATGGTGTTTCACTAATAAAAAAATTTTTTAAAAAAAATTTAAAAAAAGAAGAAGCTCTAATACTCTTAGGGTGTCCTGACAAGTCTGGTTGAGGTATAGTGATGCAGAGCTGTATGCCTTAAGTCCAGGAGATCAGAGTTGGAACAGTGAGTTAGAAACTCTCTTTTGTATCAGAATACCAAGATATATTCCAAGGTGGGATTTCCCAGGAAGAGTGTTTCCAGGGCTTGGGGGCTTGAGGAGATGTAGAACATTCTTTAGAAGCTGAGACATCCTCCTTTGTGCCCTCAAAAATTGCAGACTCTGGAGGAATTCCTGCTGACAAGGCTACTCCTAAATGGAACTCAGTTCCATTTTGCAAGCAATCTTCACAAATATTATTTTCCAACTCCCTTATGGGGTCATGAGTTTGTAATTTCAGGGAAGGGAGTGGGAGACATGTCAATGGCTTATGTTCACACGTTATTATGCTTTTATTGCAGATCTGAACAATTCATGTGGAGAAATCTGTGCTGACCCTTGGCAGTGAGATATGGCACTACTAATTCTCCCCCACTTGGCCCTCATGCTCTCATAGATGAGCCTTTCTCTCTCCAATACCGCATCCTCCACTCTGCTCAACTCACACCTCAGTTCTTAAAACAGCCTCCACACCAGCTTTCCAGTGGAAAAGCTTCCATTCTTCCCGCTCTACTGCATCCCGCACACAGCTATCAGAATCATCTCCTAAGAACTCTGCTTCTTTCACAAAATGAAGTCCTCATGTTCCTCCGTCACTTCCCACCACTTCAGGTTCAGTTTAAGCTCTATCTCTTCCCTACAACATCTTGAAGTAGCCAGTTTCTTGTGGGAGGGTTCCATTCCAACTCTCATGTACCGGAGGCATATGTAGTGGTGGCCTCAGAACACTTACTGAAAATGTCACAGGATAAGACAACTACATAATAAACAATAAACCCTGTACTTCAGGGCCAGAGAAATACAATGCATATGGTGTTTGTCTTTCATGTAATCTTCTCAGGTTTAATCCTTGGCATTCCCTAGGGTTCCTGACCCCTGCCAGAAGTGGTCCCTGAGTGCAGAGCCAGGATAAGCCCTGGGCACTACTGGGTATTGCAACAAAAGAAAACAAAATAAACAAACAAAATCCCTGTTCTTACTTAACATTGTATAGTCTATCAGTTTCAGAACTTCTAAACAATTTCCACCCTCAATTCCATCACCTCTATTCCTACCTCTCCCTTGCTGGGGAGAGGTGAGAAGTGTTGGGTTACCCGTTGGTCATGCTCAAGGCTTCTCCAGTCCTTGGCAGGATTTCTTGGGCACCATTAGATGACAGGGAAAAACAGAACCTTCCACATGCAAAACACATGCTCCAGACCTGAGAGCTGTCCCTTCCTCTTCCTGCTAATTATTGCCTAATCTGCATGCCCCTCCTGGTTTTCTGCCTCACCCATTTGAAAACAAGTCCCTCTGGGGTTTCCCTGTGACATTCCACCAGCCTGAGTGTTTTGTACTCCACAGAATGATGTTGAAAGTGATATCTGAGAGACTTTATATTCCCACTCAAGACTCCTATAAGCCTGAGACTTCTCAGTGAAAAGTTGATGCCAAGAAAGCTATCGCAGTTTCACATCTGACACATTTTAATAATGATACATGAATGTTAGCTGAAGAGACCACAAAACTAACCACCCTTTCTGAAACAAACAATACTCTCTTCCTGCCCCTATACCTCCCAATCTTTTTTAACTCACAGTCTGTTTTTTATTACTTATCTCCTTCCAACAAAGCTTAAATGTGTTTAATTTGTGTATTATTAATTGCCTACTTCCCCACTAGAACAGGAGTTCCACAAGGGCAGAGGCTTATTTTAATTGTGGTATAACACACACAATCACCATTTTAACCGTTTTCCAATGTACAATGCAGTAGTACTAAGCATGTTTACATTGTTGTACAAATATCACCACCATCATTCATCACACATTATAAATATCATTATCACCAATCAGCTGTAACTTTGAACCCATCAAAAAACATGGTTCCATCCCAACTCCACCCCACCCCACCCTCTCATTCGCGCCCCAGGACACCACCATTCTACTTTCTGTAACTACAATTTTGATAGCTCTTAAGAGCTTCTGTAGGTGGAACCACATAGTGTTTGTCTGTTTGTAGTCATGCAGTATTTGACTAACATTTCGCTCAGCATAGTGTCCTAAAAGTTTGTCCGTGTTAAAGCATACTCAAAATCTCCTTCCCTTTGGAGAAGGGAAAGATAGCACCAGGGGTAAGGCACTTGCCTAGCAGTCAGCTGACCCTGGTTTGATAACGTAGAACCCCTCTGGTTCCCTGAGCACTTAGGGGTATGACCCGCAAAACCAAAAAAGAGAATAAAATAATTTTTCTCCCTTAATGTTGAATAATATTTTCTTATACCATATTTTTTTACATTTTTTCATTTTAATTTTTCCACACCATTTTAACTAGTAGAAATCATGCTGCTATAAACATGGGTGCAAAAATACCTCTTGGAGATGCGCTTTCAATTCTTTCAAGTATATATCCAAACTGGAATTGTTAGATTACTGTATTTTTCATTTTTTGAGAAACTGACATACTGTTTTCTATAGCAATGGCACTATTTTATTTTCCCATCAGCTGTGCAGATTTCCAATTTATTTACATCATCCTCACCAATACTTGTAACTTTCTATAAAGGCAGGAATTTTTGTCTTTCTGTTCACTTGTCATGCCAACCTCTTAGAACAGAGCTTAGTAGTGATATTAGGTTTTTATTGCAGTTATTTATTAAGGTCAACTGCAGAACTATCAACCTGGCCCACCACCACCTGCTTTTGAATCACAGTTAACATACTCAGACACTACACCAGAGTCATGTCACTGGATCTTCCTGCAGTTCAGGTTATCACTGTCAGTAACAGATACTCCTTTAATAGATACTCCTTTTCTCCCTAACATTTCCTAAAGGATAATATTAAATCCAGTAAGACAGTGTAACTATATTATAGACCAGTATCTCTCATTTATTTCCTTTTTTCCCTCTGATTCTAAAAGCACATTAAGCTGACTTGGATAAGAATATTTAGTAATCAAGATAGACTAGAAAAACTTTTCTTAGATCATTTTTATTTGACTATTCATTTTTTAAGGTTTTTATTATCTTTAATAAAATAATATCCCACCTACAATTTTATACCTAACTGATTATGCCTTTTGAGAAAACATTTTCAGATAAACAGCTATGATCACTTGCCACCAACATGTTTTAACTCCAACAGAATAATGTACTTCATTGCAGAAGGAAAATAACTCCACATTAAAAGCCTGGGATAGAATTTAAAAATAAAAAATTCAACCCCATGGAAAATCAAATTTATATTTACTACAAGTGTGGAGGGGGAGAATGGAGAGTAAGGATTAAAATGATCAAATTTTCAGTTATTAAGATAAATAATTACTAAGCATTTAACATACAACTAGATGAGTATGGTAAACAATGCTGTGAAAGATAGAAAATTATTTAAAATATATATATATATATATATATATATATATGACCAGAGCAATAGTAGAGTGGGTAGGGCATTTGCCTTGCAAGTGGCTAACCTGGGTTTGATCCATGGCACCCCATTTGGTCCCCTAAACACTCCAGGAGTGATCCCTGAATTCAGAGTGAGGATCACCACCAAACAGCGGTAGGGCATTTGCCTTGCACGCAGCCAACATGGCTGACCCGAGTTCGATTCCTCTGCCCCTCTCGGAGAGCCCGGCAAGCTACCGAGAGTATCTTGCCCACACAACAGAGCCTGGCAAGCTACCCGTGATGTATTCAATATGCCAAGCACCGTAACAACAAAGTCTCCAATGGAGACGTTACTTGACCCGCTAGAGCAAATCGATGAACAACGGGAGGACAGTGACAGTGAAAACCAACCCAAAAAATATTTATATATATATATACTTATATATTTTTATACAAACATATATAATGCATATATGCACATAAATAATGTATATGTGCTGAGTTGCTATAAGAGGAAATTTATTTGCATTTTATGTATCTGTGTAAGATTCTGAATGTTACCTCAATCCATTGCTTTAATCATTTCACAATATATGTGAACCAAATCATTATGTCACATTTAAACTTATACATGATTCTTTTGGCAAAACTTAAAATATATATTTATATTATAAATTATCATAATATTATCATAATAAATTTATGATAATAAAATTATCATAATATTATCATAACATTACCATGTGAAATTTTGTAAGCATAATTAAATTGTATATTAGCATGGGGCAGAATAAGTTTGTTCAGCATAGCCCCCTAAGAAAGTAACTAGCTTAATTCATGTGTCTAAACTGCCTGACTGAGACCCACCTTGTGAGCACAATTAGTTGTGCCCAGGAAATACTAAGGCCTCACCTCCTCTGTTCTGCCGCTCTTTCTCGGGATCAGCCTGGGTTATTTTATGTACCACTCCCTGGCTTTTCATGATTGGCTCAGAACGTATTATATAAAACTCACTTCCTTCCCAGAATCAGATATTGGCTCCTGCTTACCCACCTCCCAGAATTAACTAACCTACAGAAAGCAGAAACTTTCTGCCCGAGCTTCCCAGAGATATGCTGTAAAGGCTGCTCCCAGGGGCAGGCACACCATGATGGGTATTGTACTGGGATTATGTGCCTGAATGCCATTATTAACAACAGTATTGTAAACTACAGAATCTCAGTTAAAAAAAATTTTAACGACTCCTTAAGACTGCCAAGTGGGTCTCCCTGGAGGCCTCCACTGTGTCAGTCTGACAAGTGCATTTTCTTTTATTAAACTGTACTCTCACCTCAACAGTCTAGGGGACTGGGGTTGAGTTCTTCTCACTCCACATAATAGACTTTTAATAGATACTCCTTTTTTCCCCAACATAGATAGTGTACAGATCCAACTATCCAAGCCAAACAAAAATAACAAAGAACACTTTAATGTAATAGTACTTAATATTAAAAAGTGTTAAAATATTTACTCTTTATAATTTCAAGAAATACACATATATTTTTTTCTGATATGACTCATATTCTTTAAATATTGGTAGTATGTCAAAAAATATAAGATATAATAAAAATGTGACCAAGGAGAAGAGAGTAGTAAGTACATAGGCTATCTAAAAATATGTCAAGATCAGGATGACATCACCAAAACTGCAATGAAATGCAGTTTCTGCCTTGCTCCCAAGAGGAACAACTGCCCAGCCAGGAGCCCTGTGGTCCCTCCCCAGGAAAGGAGAGCAGAGACTGTGCAGGCTCACTGACATGTCATGAGAAGGGGGTCTGGATGGCTTAGTGTACCTTAAAGCATAAGGCTTTGAGTTGGATCCCTGTTTCCACCACATGCACCAAACAGTTCCAACAGCATTGTTGTTTCTGTCTGGCAGGTAAGCTGCCTGCCATTCAATGTCACACCTATCTGCAGCTATCCAGATGTGTTTGAGCACCACAATGAAAGACCAAAACCCCTAGTGAGTAGAGAAATATAAAGATGTGAGAGTACCACTCCCAGGAATTGTGACCCCTAATAGACTCATGTATGAACACCACAGCAACTCCCAGCAATTAGGACAATCGGAATGTGAAAAGCACCTCAACTAAAGTGTGCACCCCGTGGGAAGTACCAAAACAGAGTGTGCAGGAACTCAATATGATATACAGGCTCCAGTGGGCACCACAAGCCAAGAAATGTGTGAACACCACAGCTAGATTATTACCACAGGTCGATCTTGCAATTGACCAGCACTGGTCATCGTAACAAAACTGGTTATCACAACAAAACAACAAAGGGAGGGGAAGGGTTTGGTAAAAAGAAAAGAAAATCCTTACATGTGGAGGAGCTGGAGGGGCCCACATACAAGTGAAACCAAGAAGAACCAGACCCCTGAGAAAGTATCTAGACCAGTGTCATCGACCTTTTTCCTACCTTGCTCCTCTTTCAACTTTGTTTTCTGTGTTTTTCACTTCTTACTTCCTTCTATAGTCTGCTAGTCTGGTGCCCTGGCCCCCCCATTTACTCTACCTTTGACCTGTGTCCCCCTTGTAATATGCTGGGAGCCTACAGAGCATCATATAGACCCTGATTAAGAAACACTGTTCTAGACTATATTTTCCTCCCAAAGTAAAAGGTAATCACTTTAGCTCCCAATTGTTTATCCAGATCCTCAAGGAACAACTAGAAACAAACTGTTCTCGTTGACCACAAACCTAAGTGAACACTCTGACCAAAAAACTCTTGTATTCCTCTATTCTGCACATCATGTATCATTACTTAAAAATATATACCATATCTATGTTTCCATTATTTACCATTTATTTATTTACTTATTTTCTCTATCAGAATTTGTGATCCATGGAGGCAAAACCCTTTTGTCTTTTTTAATGCAATATCTGCAAGGGCCAGAACAATGTCTGACACTTTCAGAAATAAATTAATAAATACAAAGTTAATATAGATTAATACTTGTTTGTAGAATAAATACATTTAAGCAGTTATTAGTCACCTTCCCTAAGATCTACGTTTACTATCAGGCATCCTGATATAAATCAGGCAGAGTCCCTTCCTTCAATGAGTTCATAGGCTAGATGACACAAATAAGTCATTTAATTACTTCAAAATAGTTAAGATGATGAATTTTATATTATAAGTATTTTTACCAATGTTAAAATAAGATATTATCCTTGTGGAGTTCATGTTCTAGTGTGAGAGACAATGAAGAGTAAACAGATTAAACAGTTTTATTATAAGGTTTGTTAGAAGACTGGGAACAGAACAGTTTAGAATGAGTTGGTAGAAGTGAGGGCTGGAGGAATATATTTAGCATTTAAAAGAATGGGAGTTGGAGTGCATGCCAAATCTGGGTTTGCATGCCAGGGCTGGAGCGATAGCACAGCGGGTAGGGCCTTTGCCGTGCAAGTGGCTGACCCGGGTTCGATTCCTCTGCCCCTCTCGGAGAGCCCGGCAAGCTACTGAGAGTATCTTGCCTGCACAGCAAAGCCTGGAAAGCTCCCTGTGATGAATTCTATATGCCAAAAACAGTAACAAGTCTCACAATTTGTTATGAGACGTTACTGGTGCCCGCTCGAGCAAATCAATGAACAACGGAGAACAGTGCTACAGTGCTAAAAATATGGGGCTAGAGAGATAGTACAGCAGGTAGGGCACTTGCCCTCCATGGTGCTAACCTGGGTTAGATTCCCAGCATCCCAGGATTCCCTGAACTCTCGCCAAAAGTATGCCCTGAGCGTAAGTTTCTATAAAGTTGTGGTGGTCGCTCAGAACAAAAGTGATCTGTTGGCAAGAACTGTTCCCCTATCGGGCCCACAGCAACAGATGGACAAAGGACCCAGGAAATGGAGAACAGTTATATAACATGCCATTACCCATCCCTTCACCGGTGTACATTTCCCACCAACCTCTCCAGTTTCCCTCCTGCCTCCCTATTCCTAGCCTGCCTCTACCACAGGCACTTTTCCACAGCCATGATCCAGAGACTCACAAATGAGTCTCAGAAAAGAGCAGCACGCCACAGAGATGTCTCCAGACCCCAAATATTTAAAATTTTAGAATTCCAGGAATTCTCATACTATTCATAACAAGTTAAACAAAATAAATTATTTAGCATCTGCCTATGGGGCAGGCTTGGATAGTGATGGGAAAATTCAAAATAATGGTGGTGGGATTGATGTTGAAATATTGAATGTAATCAGTTTTTGTGAAAAGCTTTATGAAAATAAAATTTAAAACTTTTTAAAAAAATAACTAGAAGGCAAGATTTGATGGGATGGTTGTCCTGTCACTACCCCCTAGAATAGTAACAACTAGATAAAGGCTGAATTGATACCAATATTTTATATATATATATACATATATATGTATATATATATATATATATATAACATAAGCAGGGATAGAGCAATAGTACAGCAGGTAGGGTGCTTGTCTTGCATGTGGCTGACCCAGGTTCAGTCCCAGGCATCCCATATGATCCCTGAACATGGCCAAGAGTAATTCCTTAATGCAGAACCAGCAATAACCCCTGATCATAGCCAGGTGTGGCCAAAAAAAAGACAAAAGTCTAGCCAACTAAGAGGATGAACGTGTTCCATGCCTTTCACCCAGCAACCTTCTAATGGTGAGTTGGAAGTCTTTCACGTTCCTTGGTTAGGACATGTATATATCTATAGTCACATGGCATTCTCCCTCTGCATGTCTATATTCAAATTTGTCCTTATTAATAATGACACCAGCCCTATTAAATGCAGAGACCAGCCTACTCTAATATAACTTCATGCTTCAAATTTTAAGGGATATAAGATCATAATTTAATTTTGTGCTGGAGGACTGGTATATATTAGGTTGGGAATAGGGATAGAAGAGGAAAAAAATTCAACCTGTAATATTCTTCACTTGGCTGCTCATCACAGTATTTAATCCAGTACTGAGAATATGATAATGTGTGCTATTTACCAGCATAAAGTAAATCCACCAGGACATCCAGCGATCTACAAAGACCATTGCACCATTAACATTTTGTGTCAGCATCCCAAAGAGCATCACTTTCAAGATGACTGGGGAAAACACTGAGTGAGATTCAGTGTTCGGTCATCCTGACTAAAAGCTACAAAGACGATATTTTGGTGTCTCTTATGACACGATGGCAAAGTCGAACTTTAATATCATATCAAATTGAGTTTGATCACTTCATGGAACTGATTCATGTGTTCCTGGTTGTAGTATCATCGTTTTTAGATCTCTCAAATCATGATACGTTACCTACTGTCACAGCATCACATTTATTATAAATGCTAGCATTTTCTCAATGTTTCTTTCAAGGGCTTTAGGTCCTCTTGCAATTAAACTAACAGTGGGCAAAGAGCCAAATTAAGGATTAAGGAGGTTAAGGGGGAGTTGCATTATCAAATCAAATACAGACTTGTTTTGAATTAGACACTCAACCTTCATGTTAGAGAATATGCTCTAATTTCATCTTCTGTGTGTACATATGTATGTATGCATGTGCGTGTGTATCTGTGTGTATATTTTAAAATATATTACATACCCTCTTAACCATTAACAGTTTTTAGAGTTTTTTCTCGTTAGAGTATTTCTAGTGAAACTCACAGGACTCAAGTTAATAATTAAACCAATTCTTTGGCTCTTCCTATGCCAAAGAAGAACCCTGAAAGCAACCAGGAAGATGGGGTAGTACACCCGTCATTTATTTTATTTTGTCCAAGCAAACAGTTGGCAAGAGCAGACATTTCCTATTGCCTGGGCAATGTTTTAATCACTGTTTAACTATTTGCCATCCTGTCTTTGTTTTGGTTAGAATTGCTGAGTTAATGCAGTACAGATTTGTACCTTCTGCTGAGTGAAATATAGATTGCATCGTATGAACTAAAGTTATACTCACTGAAAATAGTTTCTCCACTCCTCCCTCTAATACTTGTCTTTCATTTTGTACATCATATTAATCTTTCCATATATTCTCAAGGCTACAGATTACTGACAAATTATCCCAAATGATTCTGACAGATTTAGTTTCAATAAACCTCAACAGGCCTATTGTAGAAAATTTTAGAATTGTAGAAAATTTTTAAGAATTCTTAATAGTCAATATCTAGGCACCAGACCAGAAAAATATCAGTTCTTAGAAAAGAGTGACCAACTAATAGACTTTCTAAGGTCAAGGTGAAATGGATTTCTAGTCTGAGGGCATATTTATTAATAAATCCAATAATAATCTTATTAGTAAAACTCTAAAAGTTCTGCTGAATCTAGGCTATCTTGACTTCAGTATTACCTAATTTCTGTCTCCAAGATTTACCAATCTAGGTGCATTTAAAGGCTCACATTAAGAATAGTAACTCAAGTTTCATTAGTTCTTGTTCTCACCTGGCAAAAGAGAATCTATAGTTCTGTTTATTTATTTTTTTTCAGAATTTTTAATAAAGTATTTCAAAGATCAGAAAGATAGCGCCACATTTAGGACACTTGCCTCGCATGCAGCTGTCACAGGTTTGAGCCTCAGCACCCCACATCATCTCCTGAGCCTGCCAGGAGTGATACTTGAGTGTAAAGCCAGATGAAACCCTGAGTATCTCCAGGTGTGGCCCAAAACCAAAAGAAAACAAAATTTTAAAGAATTTAAACATACTTCTGTTTTAACATTTCTGTTAATGAAAAAACATCTCTGTGTTTTCTAAAAATACCTTGTTTAACATACAGGCAACTCTATAATTTTTTTACAAATTCAACAGACGCTGGACAGAGAAGAAATAGGGACAACTAGTATAACACACAACTCTTCCTCCTCTCTCACAGCCAAGAGTTAGTTCTTGGGTCAAAACACATCCTATCAGCTCCTTCTCTTTTTCTTGATCAGCCCCTTCCTAAGCAGCTCCTCAGTCCTCATCAAAGAGGGTTCCAATAGACTTTTCCAACAGAAGTACCAAATGTGTGAGGTAATCAGTTTTTGTGTTTGTTTGCTTTGGTTTGGGGTCACACACAGCCATGCTCAGAGGTTACTCCTAACTATGCACTCAGAAATTATACCTGGCAGGGCCCAGGGGACTTGAGATTAGATAGGATGCTGGGGATTGAACCCAAGTTGGCCATATACATGGAAAGTACCCTACCAGCTGAACTAGCTCCCTAGCTTTGAGATAATTAATTCTGAATACCAAGATCCAAGAACCCTGCCTGATTTGAAAGAACTACTCACTCCTTTGGAAAGCACAGCTTCAGTGAAAAGGCTTGGGGGGTTCTTATTACAATAATGGCAGTTTGTAGTCACTAGAAATCTTTTTAAATAGAATACTAGAAAATTAGATAAATTATTAAAATAATGTAAATGTTGCTGATAAAGTTACATGCACTGTAGACTGTCCTCCCATTGTTCATCGATTTGCTCAAGCGAGCACCAATAACGTCTCCATTGTGAGTCTCTATGTTACTTTTTTTGGCATACTAAATACGCCATGCGTAGCTTGCCAGGCTCTGCTGTGTGGGCAGGATACACTCTGTAGTTTTCCAGGCTCTCCGAGAGGGACAGAGGAATCGAACGCAGGTTGGCCGCGTGCAAGGCAAATGCCTTACCAGCTGTGCTATTGCTCCAGCCCAAAATTACATGATACTAAGTAACTATCAAAATAAAACCAAGAGAATAAAAAGGGCAGATTTATAACCCTACCATAGTCCTAGTACACTACTATGGAATAATTTCCAGGCACAAGAAACCAAGCTGTGGCGAAATAGTTTCCAGACAGAAGGAACTTAGACATAGTCAGTTAAACTCCTTATGTAAAAGAGAAATTGAATTGTTCAAAAAGATCAGCATAGTTAAGGTTAGCAAGAAAGGAGAAAAAGAAAGAGTTACAGGGAAAGATAATTTATGTAGAGAGATCCGCTTGCATATTGCACAGAATACTTATTGGATTATACATGTGAGGGAATATTGTTCTCACTAGCACTGCACTGCACTGTCCTCCCATTGTTCATTGATTTGCTCAAGCGGGCCCAGTAACATCTCCATTGTGAGACATGTTGTTACTGTGTTTGGCATATCAAATACATCACAGGTAGCTTTCCAGGCTTTGCCATGCGGGCGAGATACTCTCGGTAGCTTGTCAGGCTCTTTTTAAAAAAAAAAATGCATTATTAAAATTAATCACATAGTTCTCACTAGCAAGATTGGAAATTTTCATTTATAGGGAAATGAGGAGAGAACTTAGAAAGTTTTTATCTAGGTAGTGAAAAACAATTAGTCCTAGAGTAAATGATTTAAAAAGTTATTCCTACCTACAAATATTGAAAATAAAACTTAAAATAATGAGTTTCTAACTTATTTAACTGCATCCAAGTGAGATCAAAGTGAAAAAAATATTTTTAAAAACTCAGCAATGCAAGATTTATGATGTCTGCTATTCAATAAAAATTATTGAAATGTAAAGACATAGAAAAACAATGAGTATAAATATCAAACAAATCAACCAAAACCAAAACTAACACAGATGTTAAAATGAATTTATAGACATTAAAATTCTATTATAGCTATAATCCATATATTCAAAACGTTAATTACAAACAGAAAAATATATTTTTAAAGAGCAAAACCAAACTTATACAGATAAAAACTATACAATAAGGAATAAAAAGCAATAAAATATTGTAAAAGAAAATCTTTTGGGGGCAGGCTTTGGAGTTGGGAGTAGAAGTATTCAAAATACGGTGGTGGGAAGGTATAATGGCAGTGGGATTGGTGTTGGAATATTAAATGTAATAAATTATAGTGAACAACTTTATAAAAATTAAATTAAAAATAAAATTATCACTGAAATAAGTAAATCGCAGAGAAAAATGCTAAAATTGTTAAACACAATTTAACTAAATTTTAGTAGAACTTTGTTCTAATATGTATAATAGGGTTACCTAAAAAGAAGAGAAAGCAAGAAAAATGATGACAAAATAATGCAAAGAAACAATAGCCAAGAGTTTCCCAAACTAAATGAAAATCATAAATCCACGGTATCAAAAAACTTTTAAAAACCCAAGAACAATAATAGAAAGAAATTTACACCAAAATTCATGAACTTCAATATGTAACTTGCAGCTTTTGAGAAAATTAACTCAAAAAAACAAAATATTCTTGAAAAAAGAGTCTGAAAATAGGGTTAATTTATTCCTATATTTGAAAATTCAGTTAAGATATTATTGATGCTGCATAAATTGATTGTTTGAGACTATATAATCTCCCTCAATATCTCAGTTTTACAGAATAGAAAAATATGAAGCTGATTTTAATGTTTATACATAAATTCAAAGGCCTAAATATAATTGATATATTAGTTTTAAAATCTGTGAAAAATTCCATTAACTCAACAACAAAAGTAAATTAAAAGTACTGTAAAAAGGATAATGTGGTAATAACTGAAGAATAGATAAATAGATTTAAAAAAATACAAAAATAATAAATATGACAAAGATGAAGTAATAGAATGATATCCATAAGAAAAGAATTTAAAGTGTTTCTCATTTAGGACTGGAGATATAACATAGTAGGTAGGGTGGTTGCCTTGCATGTGGCAACCTCCCTGGTTTAATCCCTGGCATCCTGTATGGCTCCCCAAGTACCATTAGGAGTAATTCCTTAGTGCAGAGTCAGAAGTAACCCCTGAGCATCTCCAGTTATGGCCCCAAAACAAACAAACAAACAAAAAAAACAAACAACTCTGAGTAGACTTTAGATCAAATGAAAAATATACAAAATAACCTGTTAGAAGATAATACTGGAAAGTATAATGTTAATGTCTATTTAAGGGAAGACTTATTCAATGATGATTGGAGGGATCAATCGGGATGGGAGATGTGTGCTGAAAGTAAATAAAGGACCAAACATAATAGATTCTCATTTTCTCTATTGCAAACCACACTGCCCAAAAGTAAAGAAAGAGTAAGAGAGAAATTGTCTGCCATAGAGGCCCACATCCAAAAGAACAAAAGCAACCAGTGTTGGCACAGATGTGGCAAGAAAGGGACCCTCCTTCACTGCTGGTGGGAATGCCAACTGGTTCAGCCCTTTTGGAAAACAGTATGGACGATTCTCAGAAAATTAGAAATTGAGCTCCCATTTGACCCAGAAATACCACTCCTGGGAATATATCCCAGAGAGGCAAAAAAAATACAGTCGAAATGGCATCTGCACTTCTATGTTCATTGCTGCACTGTTCACAATAGCCAAAATCTGGAAAAAAAACCCGAGTACCCGAGAACAGATGACTGGTTAAAGAAATTTTGGTACATCTACACAATGGAATACTATGCAGCCATTAGAAAGGATGAAGTCATGAAATTTACATATAAGTGGTTCTACATGGAAAGTATCATGCTAAATAAAATGAGCCAGAAAGAGAGGGACAGACATAGAAAGACTCATCTGGGGAACATAAAATAACATAATGGGAAACGAATACCCAAGAATAGTTGAGATAAGTACCAGAAGGTCTTCTCCTTGGCTTGGAAGCCGGCGGCACATGCTGGGGGAAAACGCAGCTCAGATAGAGAAGGGAACACCACGTAAAGGTTGTTTGGAGGACTCTCTCGGGATGCAAGATGCGCGCAGAAAGTAGACTATAGACTGGACATGATGGTCACTCAATACCTCTATTGCAAACCACAATACCCTAAAGGAAAGAGAAAGTAAAGGGGAATGCCCTGCCATAGAGGTGGGGCGGGGTGGCGGGTTTGGGCGGTGGGAGGGCTACTGGGTTCAATGGTGGTGGAGAATGGCACTGGTGGAGGGATGGGTACTTGATCACTATATAACTGAAACCTAAACACAAAAATATGTAAGTATACAACTGCACCTCATGGTGTTTCACTAATAAAAAAAAGAAATTGTCTGCCATAGAGGCAGGGGGAGGGTTGGGATGGTGGGGGAAAATTAGGGACATTGGTGATGGAAAATGTGCACTGGTGGAGGGATGGATGTTTGACCATTATATGACTGAAACTCAAACAAAAAAGCTTTGTAACTGTATCTCATGGTGGTTCAATAATTTTTTAAAAAAAAAATAAAGTTAAAAAAATTACAATGATAAAAAAGGGAAGACTTCTTAAACAGAAAAAAACAGGTTAACAGTAAAGAAACACAGGCCAATTTGATTTTATTAAAATTTAAAATGTCTGTTTCTAAAAAATACTAATAAAATGTCACAGAACAAGACACATATATATCTAACAAAGACATCATTCATATCTAAAGAACTGCTATAAGAATAAGACAACTCAGAATGGAAGCAGGGAATAAGACAGCTTGAAAAGGTCTTCTTGTAGTTTTTTATTATCCAAATGACTAACAACTTATAAAATGATATTCTACTGCATAAGCAAAAGGCATGCAGATGAAAATAACAGTGAACTACCAAGTCACTTTAAAATATTAACACTATCAATACTGGCAAACATCCTGCATGCCTAGTGAAAGAAAATTCTAGTGTAACCATTTGAAAAACGTTTGGAATTGCCTATTAAAATTAAGATATTCATGTTCTCTTTGTGATAACTGAGGGGCATGAGTGGGGATCATGGGCATTTTGATGGTAATGAGGAGAGGTGACTGCATACAGCAAGATTATAAATGTCAACATCAATGTTATCACATAACCTAAACTATAATAAAAATAGATATTCATATTCTAGAGCACAGCAGCTGCAATTCCTCTCCAAGATGCATATCTAACAAGCTCATCTAATGGTCTTGCTTCAGAGACCCACAAATAAATCTCAAAAGAGATCAAAAGCCTGTTCATCTCGGACCCATGCAATTCTGAACAGGTCAGAGTAAATTAGAGGGGGGCAGATTAGCCTAGGGCCCACCCAAGCAGAGCCTCTGGTGGTCACTTGCTCCCACAATCCAAAATCACTGCCAAAATCCCCGGCCTGACTCCACCATCTCAGGACAGACCTCATTGAGATATTAACCTGCTGAAAATTTAGGTATGTGAATTTTGTTACTGAAATCTCCAGGCTTTCTCAGAGTTGGAATGGGCTACTTCCCCCGACCTGCCTGTACTCCCAGAAGTCTCACCAGTCACGTCCACATGCCAAAGCTCCCACCCAGCTAAAAAGTTACTCCAGCTTTACCTTCACAACTAAACACCCTGAACAAACACGATGGCCTCTTAGTACCTGTATTGCACATCAAGAAAAGGAAAGAGAGAAAGAAGAAAAGTGCTTTCCACTGAGGCAGGCTGGGGAGGAGGGGTATTGGGGAATGGTTGGAGGGAAACTGGGGACATTGGTGGTGGGAAATACACACTGGTGGTGGGATGGGTGGTGGATCATTGTATGACAGAAACCCAATCACAAACAGCTTTGTAATGGTCTATCTCATAGATACTCAATATTTTTTTTTAAAAAAGCATTTGAGAAGCCATCTTTATGATACATTCCTATTTTTTTGAATTATTTTATAGATGAGTTAAATAGCAAGATGCTATATTCAAATCTCCTATTTTGTCAAAAATTGTGGATGCACACCTTAAACTTAGTCAATTTTATTTATGGAGTAAATTGGATACATTTGTGTATTATTATCAAGACTAATTTATTTTGAAGACTACATGTTTGTAAGTCCCTGGTGTATCATTGAAACTAAATTTTTACCTGTAGCCTTGTTTCCAAGTTAAGCGTTCATTTTGGACAGCAAATTTTCACTTGAATTCAAACAATTAAATATCAAGTTTAAACAATTAAATATCAAGGCCCCTGTATATGCCAGGGTCTGTTCAAGGCAGGAGACAGTGGTCAGGGGTCCATATCAACATGAGTCCCCAGCACTCTAGTATCCTAAAGGATCAATTCGAGTTCCTCTTGAGGCCTAGAATATCAGAACAGATTACATGTCTAGTTAGTTCCAGGGCATGGCACAAATTCAAAGAAATTTGGTGAAACTGAGAAAGTCAGGACATGCCTCCACACCCAAAATCAGTAACTCTTCTGCTAGCCTTCTGCATACAGAAGACACAAAACACTTTTTGGTCATAGTTGTTCTTTCATTTATTTAACTGAGCACCAACTAATGAACATCTCTTATGTCAATGCTTATCATCCAGTGGCTTTGAGTACTAATGAACACACAAGAACTTTAAACTCTAGAACCAATGTCCCCAGTACAAATGATAAACATCTTTTCGAGGGCTAGGATTATCACTCAGGGTCGCACAGGCAGCAGATAGTAGAACTCCAGTAAAAGACCTGTTGATGCAAGTTATTCCATTGTATCCTTTCATGGATGGGCAAGTGCATGTGAGCATGGGTATAGTTTTCCTCTCTCCAACACCTCAAGATGCACCCTCATCCCATCTCTGCACATAGAGGATGGAACTGCCAATTCTGAGCATGGCATGAACTTGGTTTGAAGTTAGCATAAAGTCACTCTAGGCAGGAGAAGAGGAAGGGAGGGAGTGATAGTCTTTCCTCACTAGAGGTCAGAGGCCATTGCTAAGAGAGTGGGCATTATAAAGTCAATACTGGATCCCAAACTGGAAGACCCAAATACTTCATGAATAATTTAGAAATCCCACACCATGTGCAGGATATAAAGAAACATAGCAGGAAAATAACAAGTGACCCAAGGCAATAGGAATGAAAGTCATGAAAACTGGTCTTCAGCATGAGATTTGCCATGAGGGTGTGGGTTGGAGAGATAGATCAGGGAAGGGAACTTCAAGACAGTGGGGTAAGGGAAAAGTGGGGGTGAACAGGGGATAGGAGGGAAACTGGGGACATTGGTGGAGGGAAGTGGACACTGGTGAAGGGATTGATGTTGGAACTGTATGCCTGAAACTTGATCATGAATAATTCTGTAATGTTGCAATTCACAGTGATTCAATAAAAAAATTAATCAATTGCTTTTTTGAAAAGAAAAATTCCATCCAGAGAAAATGTTTTGGCAAACTAACAGCAAGACATGTTCATCAGAGATCTTGTTGGGCTGCAGAAAAGAGGAGCCAACACAAAGTGATTTCTCCCATCCTCAAAGTCAGGGTTTAATATACCAATGACCTCATTTGCAAAAGACACTGCCAGTCTTTTTCTGCAACTGCAAAAGGAAACACTGACCTCCTCAGAAGTAGAAAGAAAGCAGTTTCTTTCCATGGTAAAATACAAAGCTGATACAGGGCTCCCCTCCTTGATTCAACCCCTCCAGAGAAGGCTAATATCCACCACTGCTTGTATCCCAAATATGATAATGGTCCAGCTAGGATGCAGAGTTGATCCTCCATACATCTCAGTCAAATAATAACTTCTGATTAGGAAGGAATTTGAAGAAGCATAGCAGGAGATAAATTAAAATTAGTAATTAATTAAAGTTAGAGTATTGTAACTTTGGGGGACTAAGTATTTCTTTAGTCTGGTGGTCTAGCATGAGCCCCCTAAGATGATGCCTAGCTTACTTTCCATAAGTGCCTGGCATACTGAGATCATCTTCTGGCATAATCAGCTGTGCCCAGAAGACTCTGGAGGCCCCATCATCACTCCATTATGCTACATGATTCTTCAAAAAAGCTTAGACAACTGCCCTCCTGGAGTAGGCTCAGCGGATACACTGCAGCTCGCTGTCACACAAATTTCTAAAATGGTCCCTTCATTATTCCTTTCCTGAGATAGGTTCAAATTATTTTATATAGTCTCATTCTTGTCATATGATTAGCTCAGGACATTTCATATACAGCTAACTTCCTTCCTAACATTGGCTACAGGTCTCATGCTCACCCACCTCCCCATAGCAACTATCCATAGAAAGCAGAAACTTTGTGCCTAAGCAGAGTTGTCAAAATGTGCTAAGGAGCCCAAACACTTTGCTTTCTCATTTTACTAAACTTGGCTTTTTATCACCTAAACTGTCTTGCTCAATTGGTCAATTTTTTACCACCCCCATGTCTCAGACACTCCCTTCATTTGTGGAGAAGAAGTCACTGGGTGCATGCGTATATTGTGCAAGCATAAAACAGATGCCTGGAGAACACTCCAGAACAACTAAGAATAGTTTCGTTTCACTCACTTTAATTAGGTTTTCAGATTTTTTTCCTTTCCTTCTCTTTTCTCTTCGTGAGCTAAGAAAGCATGGTATTGAGAATGTGTCAGGAGGCTTCTGTCATATTTCCATCTCCTTTGAGATGGAGCAGGAGGAAAAGGAAGTTGATTTACTTCATATTAGAGCTTTAAAAAAAAGTCTGATAACTTGGTTTATCCTGAGCAAACAAGATTGGTAAGAGTGCCAGCAGCCTAGACAAGAACTCCACCAATTTCCTCTGATGTTGCCGATTTTCCAGTTCTACACCCAACTTCAACCAAAGGGGTTTTCTGAAACCCAGAAGTTTGGCTATCCCTGCATTTAAAATAGAACTGCAAGTCATCCAGGGTCTTTATTTCCTTCCTCAGAGGAGAGAGCAGGGTGGAGGGTAAAGGGAAGAGCGAAACGAAGAGGGAAGAGGGGAGAGGAAGAGAAAAGTGAGGGGAGAGAAAAAAAGAGAGGGGGAGAGACAGACAGAAAGAGACAGAGACAGGGACAGAGACACAGAGGAGATACATATTTTTAAGTCTTTTCAGGACCCCTACAAATTGTGAGTTGACTTCAGAGCTGAATCTGCACAGTTATGACTATTTGATAACTGTGTTACACTTGTAAGGGTGAATATCTCCATTCATTTCTTTCTTCCCTTCAGTATGAGTGGAATTGTATTGACCTGTTGAAACACCAGTCTCTCTTCTTAAAAACACCATGTTAGTATGAAATTGTCCTGAAATAACTTTAAATCACAGCATTTATCCTGCTGTTTTGTACATCAGAAACTGCTTCCAATTGCCAAAGATCATTAATCAGAAGAAATGGATGCAATGTAAAGGATAGTGGAAATGATGTGTGGACAATTGCTTCTCTGTGGAGAAGTCCCCTCCCTCAGCCCCATTTTGGCTCATGTCCTAGTTGGTGACACTGGGCCCCCAGCTGAACCTAACATTCCTTCCCTGCTGGTGGGGGCCATCGGAGGACTACAGAATACAGGGAGGACCGTGACTTTCTAAGTCTCTGCTGACATAACTGGAGGTCACCACAGTATGTGGATAACAAGAGAAATTGAATAGAGAGTATTAAAAAGTCCTGATCTAAGACAAGGCAGATGCCCAGGACCTTTCCTGTCCATGTTCCAGATGCCCTAGAAGCATCCTCAGCCTCCTCAGCACATGCACAAAGACACAGAATTTCTCCCAGCTGACTCCTGGCTCCCACCCAGTAAGCCCAGGGCTGCTTTCCTGTCTACTTTGTATTCTTTCCTGACATTTGAAGGACAAAGAAAAGGAAATGGTCTTAGAAGGTAAACAGGTTACTTTAGTTCACAGACTCAATGTTTCAGAAAAAACCTAAACTAAATTATTTCAAGGTCTTATACTTAATGTATGCCATTGGTAAGCAAACATTTCAAGAGTTGCTGAATATAATGGGCTGACAATGATTATAAAGATACTATCAAAAAGCAATGTACAAAGACCGAACAGAGAACAGACAATTAGAAAAATATCCAAGCAAAATACAGTCAAGCCATCTCTCTAGCTTTTTTGGTTTATACCTGGGATAGGATTCAGGGAGAGCTTGTGGGTTTTTGCTTACAACCAGCACATTTCATTCTAAGCAAGGCTGTGCCAGTGAGTGACATCATGTCCACGGAGTAATATGATATGGTAAGCACAAAACGAAGCGTGCAAGCCAGACTGTGGCCTGGGAAAGACGAGCTGTGTCCATATATCAGCAGGAATGGCCTGGAACTCAGGGAGTGAGTATTTTGAAGCAATCGCACATGAATTCACCTTCAGGAGATTAGAGGCTGATGTCACCAGGAGAGTGAAGTCATCAGAAATGACCTAAACCTATGGGACACTGCCAAACAGCCATCATGTGCAGAAACACAACTCCTTCAGGGTTTAAGATTTCTTCTGGTGGATACACAGATCTTTCAAATGAAACAACAAAATCAATTTGACTTTCCATATCCTTGGCATCTGCCAGTGTTGCTTGATAGAAAAATCTTGAAAATAAATAGGTTCTATGAACCAATACACTTGAGGTAAACCTTCATCTTTTCATCCAAGAGCTTTATTCTGTCTATAGATTCCCAGGGAATAGGATGAGTGGGCTTTTAGTAAATACCAATTGAATTGAAGTAAATGGAATTGTTAGCAAGAGCAGGTCCCCTGGGTGAAATTGTCAGGTCTACAAAATGGCGGTGGAATGACATTATCAAAAACAGAACCCCCCAATTCCTTTGAATTTTCTGTCTGAGCATGTGATTCTGATTGAACTACTCAAATAGCCAGAAGTCAGATGCTGATCTCCAGGCCCATCACCTAAAAGAGCTGCCCAGCAACCCATCTATCACCATCATTCTTGAAAGCCCTTTCTTATTTTGCCCTTAGAGATGTTAAGAGGTCAATCATACCTTCCTTATAGAATAAAAATATAATTTGAAAGGTTCATCAGACACAGGAAACCAATTCAGATACACACATCCCCTATAGGCAGTGACCATATAAACAATAAACAGAGTTCTTAAAATGACTAGAGATGCAAGAAGGCAGGACGTTGTCCTCCTCGAGGCAGCTTGTTACCTGGTCTTACTTCTAGGATGAGCCTAATATCAGAGATTCAGAATCCAGACTCAAGAAGAATACAATGGGCAAAAGCAACTTACAAGCTGAAAAGTGTTATGCACTGAAGAATATTTTCATCTCATGACAGTCCTCTATGTAGCAAGCATAAAGAAGGAATATCAATGAAGAATAAACCTAATGAGAAAAGCAAAGTGAAAGACTGGTTGCCTACAAGTTATGCAAAGACCCCTTGTCTTACACCTCTATCCTAATGTCTGTCATATGTCTAAAAATCTGTCATCGTGGGCTAAGGATATGACTCAAGTAGCAGAGCAAATGCCTACCATGTACAAGACCCTGAGTTTCATATCAAGCTTTGCATAGAGTCTCAAGATTTATAGAACTATGAACCCTGAGTACCAAGCCACCTGGTAAATACCACTAAGCCTGGTGTTACCACGAGTTTTCGTCAGTCCTCCCACCCCACACTCAGCCACAATATAGGGGTCCCTATAGTGTAAAAAAGTGGAAGGAAGAACATTATATTCTTTTTTATTATTTATCAAAATGGAGACGTTACTGAGCCCGCTCAAGCAAATCAATGAACAACGGGAGGACAGTGTTTTTGAATCACCGTGAGAACAGTCACAAAGCCTTTCAGTTCAAGCCTTGGTTGGTCATACAATGATCAAACACCCATCCCTTCACCTGTGCACATTTTCCACCACCAAGAACCCCAGTATACCCCCCTCCACCCCCCTACCTGTGTGGCAGATTTCCACTTTTACTCTCTCTCTCTCTACGTTGATCACATTCAATATTACGACAAAAGACACAACTTTGTTATTTGGAATTTTCCCCAACATTCAGACCTGCCACAAAGACATCATTAGAAAATTTGTTTTCCTTGTTGATTATGAAGAGCATATGATGTCGTATGGACACAATAGCAGCCATGCAAATTTGGATTTATGATATTTTAGTAATAAACCTAGAGGAATTACTGCCAGAAGCCCCTGGGTTCCGAGATTGGTATGTGTGCCTCGGGTTCATGGTCAGTCAGAAGCCAGAGGAGGTGTTTGAGGGTGGCAACCTGGAGCATTGTCATGGCAGGGAGAAGGGCCGATTACACTCCCCATCACATGAAGCCCCACGTGCCTTGTCAATGCAGTCTCATACCGGCTGTTCATTAGGCTCTAAAAGATGCAGGCCACCATGTCACCACCACAAAGAGGGACAGGCGGAGGGACAGACACCCTTCTCCCAGGGCGGCATAGAACCATAGTTAAATATACAGTCCAGATGTATTTCAGTTGGGCATTATCTTTTGCTCAGTTATTCCCATCATCATTCAAGCCTGATTTTCAGGGACAATACTAGATCATTTACTTTCCATTGATCACTTTGCATATCAGGAAATGCCACAGAGCCACATAAGCGGCCGCACAGTTCGGGAAAAAGTTCTGGTACCCATGCCAGAGTGATGCTTGTAGAAGCTCATGATCACCGGGATTTCACCTGGAGAAGGCAGGGAGACAGCACCTACCTCATCTGGGACCTCCCAGTGATATCAGCTCTGTATGAGGCCTGGAGAATTCTCCAGGAGCTGTGGGGCCCTACAGCCGGTTTTCTTCTTCGTTGCTGTGTGCTGTAAGATGGCCAAGAACATTATATTCTTAAGCAACTTGCCTTAATTCAATGTTTTTCAAATACTTCTCATTATGACCCATATACAAAATAACACAGCATTGTTTAGCACTCTCTCATATACACAATTGAAACAAAAATTTTGCAATAACAATACACTTCCTGCTACCTCAGATGTACTCCAATAGATTACACATTGACTTATAGATTATACACTGATTCATTCTATTACATTTTCAATGCTGTTTTGATCCATTAATTTTTTTTAGCAAGCACTCATATCTTCACAGTCACAATTTGGAAAGCATTGAAATTTAAGGTCATTTAGAACAGGAATACATAAAATACAAATGAGGGTGTTCATTTGTAGAAACAGAATTGTGACAAGGAAAAAGCCAACACAGTGCTTCAGAGCAGATTGTTAGCTAAGGATGACTAGAGACAGCAGAACTTAGCTTCCTCCAGTGAGAGAGTTACTCTGGGTTGCTATAGAGCTTATCAATCTTGTGACTACACAACTCCCCTGCTGACTCATTTCCAAACTCATCGACAATCACAGAAAGGTAATATGCACTTGTGCACAGAACTTAACAGAAATGATGGAGGCCAGTTGAAACCAGTGAATCAAAGATTAAAGGGACACAGTCAGTGAATTAGTTGAAACTCTTTTGAAGGGAGAGTGCAGTGGGCCAGTATCCTGAATATGAAGCAGTCACCTCAACAGGAGAGCTCACAGCAAATGGAAACACTAGCTCCACCTTCTCATAAGAAAGTATTTAAGACAATAAAACTATTGGCGTTGGAGGCCGGGCATTCAGTGCCAGTGAAAGACTCAGAGATTTAGGTCTGTTGGGTGAACTACTATGACCAAACATTTGGTTCCCTTTTAAGTAAAGTAAGTATTAACAGCCTGTGCACTATAATAAATTTGGTTGTCTTGACTGGATTAATGAGCACAGGTGTTGAATTCAGAGTTGACTACACCCATCACCATAACCATTTCCCTGAACAGTCTACAGCTTGTTTTCCAACCTTTCCAGAGCCAGACTGGCACACCAGTCCTCTGACCAGAGATTGAAAACTACTGGCCCTCAAAACCCTGTGAAATTTGTGGGCTTTTTAAAAATTACAGTTCAACATTCATTGTACTGCAACAAAATGTTACTGGTGATCACTTATAGGCATTTTACTAAAATGACGATAAATTTTAAACATTCAAATCAGCATTTGAATAAATGCATTGTCTGTTGAATGTGGCATATCAGCTATCTTCAAAAAGAGAAGTCAACTGGCCATTTTCACTTTTTGTTTCCACTAAAACTAATTTCCTGTTTACTTGAGTTTAGGTCTAGAATCATGAGAAAATTAAATCAAACTCCATGTTTAATTGCCTTTTTTGAATCATTGGATGGGCTGGAGCAATATAGCACAGTGGTAGGGTGTTTGCCTTGCACGTGGCCAGCCCAGCCAACCCAGGTTCAATTCCTCCGCCTCTCTCGGAGAGCCCGGCAAGCTACCAAGAGTTTCTAGCCCGCACAGCAAAGCTTGGCAAGCTACCCGTGGCATATTGGATATGCCAAACACAGTAATAAGTCTCACAATGGAGATGTTCTTGGGCCCGCTGGAGCAAATCGATGAGCAACAGGGAATCAGTCAGTAGCAGTGAAAGTATGCTTGTACCAACCCATTGATAATATTTGTAATATTCAGGTAAGAACACACATGGAGACCAGGCCCAAGCATCTACTTTTTCTCTCTACCCAGCATCTGCAGAGGTTTGGTTAAACATATGTCATTGAATGGCATTGCAGCTAACATTGGTGCAGGCGAGGCAGAAGTGGCAGTGGCGGATCTCTGTGAAATATGAAAATATTCAATAATAAAGATGCTCAGACCCAGAGTTAGAAAGTAAAAAAGTTTATTAGAAAACAGAAGAGAAAAGAAAAGGAGCTCCCCAAGTGGGGAGGAACTTAGTATAGGACTAAGTTATGTGTGGCTTTTTTGGTGAGATTTTTTATAGGAAAACCAGGTCTTTGTGTGACAGAGAATGCAGAGAATCTTCAGGGTGGTTGGGCTGGGTTTTTTTTTCTAGTCACCTGCTTTGGGTTGTTCATTATCTTAGTCTTGTGAGTCCTGCTTCTGGGAGAGGAGAATAGGGTCCTGGGGATGAGGTGTGGTCTGTCGATCAGAGAAATGGAACTGCTGGTGAGAGGAAACTATGGAGCCCCTCTTGTTGGCAAGGAGAACTGAAGCTTCCTCTTTCAACATGCACAGGTTCCAGCCTTCCCCTTTTCACCTCCACATGTGTACAACAGGGTAAACACATCTAGGTGCCAGTGTCAGAGTGTAGTTTAGAAGTGGTTCTTCAAGGTAGAGGGGGAAGATTGGTCAGAGTGAGCTCGAGGGGATGTGGGGCGCTAGAAGAAAACCCAGTTACCAAAACCTAAGGGCAGAGAGTATAGAAGAGATCTGGGAATAAGTCCTCTCAGCAATAAAACACTCCAAGTAGTGCATTCAGTGTGCTAGCATCTACACAAATGACATCAACTCCCAGCTAATAAAACTCCAGAATGCATGTCCAGTCCTAATATAGAATCCAAGTTTTACTCTATCCATCCTTCCTAAACAAAAGGGTTGGGGGAGGCAGATTTTATTTTTACTCAAGTGCTCCTTTAACTTAAAAATAAAACATGTATTCATATATTTGTTCATTTTAAGCATAGCATTTTAACATGGAAAACACTTTAATCTGGGTATGCGTTGAGAAAATTGGAAAAGACTTGCTGTTCTCTATACCAATGTTTCCAGCCCCCTGCAGGAAAGAGAGAATAATGACAGGGAAATGCATAGTCAGCAAACCAGAAAGCAGATCTTTTCCAGTAAAATCTATACATCACGGGAAAGGAGAGGAAGAGGTGGGGTCTATTTCAACCCAAGTCTTCCTAGCATCAGATGGTATGTCATTATAGCTTGCCTGTTATAAAATGTCAACTAACCCTTAGGAAAGTAAACCTTTCTCAAACACCTATGAACTATAAATCCATTCTGGTGACATACGTGGCATCCTCCCCCACAGGGACCAACGCAAAGCTAAAAACAACATTTAAGAACAGCTGCAGTCTTGCAACCAGATGCCCTTGTAACCTCTTTAGAGAGATGGCAGGGCAAATTCAGAGGAGAATAATCAACAGAAAGAACTGACATTGTGCTCTCTCTTTCTGTGTGTGTGTGTGTGTGTGTGTGTGTGTGTGTGTGTGTGTGTGTGTGTGTAGCGTAGTGTTGGGATCAAATCTAAGACCTTATACATCCCGAACATGTGCTCTACCACTGTTACACCCTCAGTCTGAAATTTCTTCCTTTTTATTACTTCTTTCTCTTGTGAAATGTGCTGAAGCTTCTCCCCATATACTAAAGATATGCTTTTAGTAAATATGCTTTTCTATTTACTAAAATATTCTTCAATATTTGTAAGTCTTGAAGGCTAAGGCAAGCCAGAGTGATCATTTTACAATTAGGACTCTGTTTCAGATTGCTTCTGAAATTGGTTCAAAGGAGATTCCATTGCTTTGGAATAAGATACTTTGGGATGAGAACACTAAAACATGTCATTTGGTCACAGACTATAAGACCTCTGCAGAGCTAAGGCATGAACAGAGGAGTCAATGGCCATTGATAAAATCATCTGTGTAGCAACATCTCAAAGGATTTGACCTGCCCACCAGAAATGATGCAGTAAACTGATAATGACTCAGTGGTATCACAGGGAATTAAACCCAAAGAGGAAAAGAATTTCAACATGGTTTACTGGCTGCATTTTTAGCACCCCTTTGCCCTCTGACCCCACTGCTAAGACATAAACCTGAGAACTGAGATTCACTCCATTTTTGAGCATTTTCGTTTCACCTTTAAATAAATTAGGACCCTTTATCAGCACAAGTTGTGTCTTAGGAAGAAGGCAGAAGAATCCATGGCATTCATATGTATGAATAATAAAAGAGAACAAAGAGATATTTTTTTAAAGTCTTGTTCACAATTATGCCTCAGAAATCAAGTACCTCACAATCAGCTTAACTAAAGAGGTGTACAAAGAAAACTACAAAACATTACTTCAGGAAATAAAAGAGACCCAGGGAAATGGAGACGCATCTCCTGCTCATGGATCAGAAGGATTAACATTGTTTAAATGTCAATACTCCCCCAAAGCATTGTATAGATTCAATGTGGTCGCTATGAGGATACCCATGACATTTTTCAAAGAAATAGAAAAAACACTCATGAATTTCATAAGGAACAATAAACCCCCATGAATAGCTAAAGCAATTCTTTGGAAAAATAAATGTGAGTCATCACCTTCTCCAACTTCAAACTTCAAACTTTAATTACTACAAATCAGTAGTAATTAAAACAGCATAATATTGGAATAGAGTCAGACTGGCACACCAATGGAATAGAGCTGAACATTCTAACACAGACCCTCAAATACATTGTCACTTAGTCTTTGACAAAAGAGCAAAAGAGCAGGAAATGTGAAATGGATCAAGGAAAGCCTCTTCAACAAGTGGTGCTAAGAAAACTGGGTAGCTACATGCAAAAAAAAAAGAACTCACACATCTGTCTAACACCAGGTGCATAAGTCATATCAAAATGTATTAAAGGCCTCAATACCAGACCTGAATCCATAATGTATATGGAAGAAAAAATGGCAGAACTTTCCATTATATTGAAACTAAAGGTATCTTTAGAGGTGAAACACCACTGACCAAGCTATTGGAAGCAAAGATAAACAAAGATTAAACTAAGAAGCTTCTGTACCTCAAAAGAAAAGGTGACCAAGATACAGAGACATCCCACAAAATGAGAAAAATTATTTACCCAATACTTATCAGATAAGGGGCTAATATCCAATACATATAAGGCACTGGTAGAACTTTATAAGAAAAAAAACTTTACAAGAAAAAAAATGGGGAGAAGAAATCAACAGAAACTTCCTCAAAGAAGAAATACAAATGACCAAAACGCACACGAAAAAATCTTCTACATTGCTAATCATCAGGGAGATGCAAATCAAAACAATAGTGAGATATAACTTATATAACAGAGAATGGCACACATCAAAAAGAATAAGAACAACCAGTGCTGGTTCGAGTGCAGGGGAAAAGGGACTCTCCTTTGGTGGGAATGCCAACTGGTCCTGCCTTTTTGGAAAACAATATGGGCATTCTTCAAAAACCTGGAAATTGAGCTTCCGTATGACCTCGTAATACCACTTCTGGGAATATAACCCTGGGATGCAAGCACACACAGCAAAAAATGATATTGCAGCACTGTTTACAGTAGCCAGAATCTGGAAAACAACCTGAGTGCCCGAGAATAGATGACTGGTATGGTACATCTACATAATGGAATACTATGCAGCTGTAAGAAAAGATGAAGTCATGAAATTTGCTTATAAGTGGATGGTCATGGAGAGTATCATGCTAAGTTAAATGAGTCAGAAAGAGAGGGACAGACATAGAATGCCTTCTCTCATTTGTGGAATACAAAATAACATAATATGAGACAAACAGCCACGGATAGTAGAATCAGGGCCAGGACAAATGGTCCATGATTGGAAGCTTGCCTCAGGAGCTGGGGGAGAGGGCAGTTGGGATAGAGAAGGGACCATTATGACAATGATAGTTAGAAGGTATCGCTCTGGATGGGAGATGTGAGCTGAAGGTGGGTAAAGAACCAAACATGATGGCCTCTCGGTATCTATATTGCAAACCATGATGCCCAAAAGGAGAGACAGAGACAGAGACAGAGAGACAAATAGACAGAGAGAGACAGAGAGACAGAGAGAAAATAAAAGTGCCTGTCAGGCTGGGCATCGCAGGTGGGGGGGGTGGCAGGAGAGGAGGGATACAGGGGATATTGGTGGAGTGATGGGTATTGGAACATTGTATGACTGAAACCTGCTCATGAAAGCTTTATAACTATGTCTCATAATTCAATTAAAAAATACATTATAAAAAAAGAAAAGAAAGAAGGCAGAAGAATAACTCAGTATTGAGGGCCATTTTGCTGTGGATATAACATACCTGTCAGGGCAAAGTTTTTCCTATGCAAATTCAGAACATAGTTCTGGTGTGCTCTTGTGCTTGTCCATTCTAAGACTTGAGAGTATAAAAATAAAAATGAAACTTGTAGAAAAAAATTGATTCTCAGATATCTGATAGCTTGTCTTAGAGGCATAATCTGCCTGTAAGACACACTCATTTTTGAATCTGTGTGCAAGTCACAGGTTAACTGCCCTGCCCTCCATGCAGTTGTCCTTTATCACTGTATATCAAATGTCTGATGCATATGTTTTAGAACCTGAGACGTATCTTAACTGAATGTTTTTATTAAATTTTTTATTTGTTTAGAGACCGGACCCAGTGGTGCTCAGGGCTTACTCCTGCATTGCTCTCAGGAATTATTTTTGGTGGTGCTCAGGGGAAGATATGTGATGCCAGGGATCAAGTACAGGTTGATTGCATAATAAAACAAGTGCCCTACATTCCCTATACTAACTTTCCCCCTTCATTTAAATTTTTAAAAATGTTAATAATATGTTAATAATAATGTTCCTAATAAGGAACATTCAATACAACTTCAAAAGAATGGTATTCATAAAATTCTCAGTTTTATTCATTTAGACTTCTGCTAGACTTTCTCTTTTCTTTTGGTTTGTCATATTTTACTCTTCCTGGGCTGGAGCGATAGCACAGCGGTAGGGCGTTTGCCTTGCATGCAGCCGGCCCAGTCGAGCCGGATTCGATTCCTCCATCACTCTCGGAGAGCCCAGAAAGCTACCAAGAGTATCTCACCTGCACAGCAAAGCCTGGCAAGCTACCCGTGACGTATTCAATATGCCAAACACAGTAACAAGTCTCATGATGGAGACATTACTGGGCCCACTCGAGCAAATCGATGAATAACGGGAGGACTGTGACCGCGATTTTCCTCTTCTTAAGTTATATGTGTCAACAAATGTCAATCAATTTGTATTTCTACGCTTCACAAAAGTAAGGGACCTGCAGAATCTTCTTTAATTACTACACAGAGCTAATGAAGATCTTCACCGCCTATTTCAGCTTTATTTTTCCACAAGAAAAATTAAAACCCCAATTTGTTAATTTGTTTAGCCACCGGCCAGTAAAGTTTTCTGTTATTTACATTAAACACAATGATAATTCATAAACCAATTCCTCATCACTCTCTAAAGTATGAATCATATGACAAAGAAAATATGCATCGTATATATAATCAAAGGTTAAGATGACACACAGAACTGATCTGAACATAGACAGAACCTTCTCTATCTTTCTTGGTTGATAGTTTTTATATGACTCTGTGTAAGGTTTCAGGCAAAGAAAATCAAACTTATAAAGATATTCCTTATGGACATCCCTCATACAGAACTGAAATAGGGCAAATAATTCTAATTTTGACATATTACAGATTTTGGTATATCACAATACCTTTTTAAAATCAGATATTGACATATCACTATCATACTGAAAATTTACAGAAATCCTGTGAAGAACAGTATAAATTTCATGTTAATTTGATTACAAGTAATGGCACATTAAAGCTCAACTTCTCAGATTAACTCCAAACTAATAATGACAACATATGGTAGATTTTCAGTATTAACTAACAGGACTTGTCCATATCTGAATGACCCACAATGGTTCACCATTACTACTCTGTGTTCCAAGTAACAAAATGGAGGAAGCAGACATGAAGATAAATTAGGGCACAGCTAATATATCACTTTAAATTGACTGAATCACAACTAATTGACTGGAATTTGGTCAATAATATTGACAAGGAACAAAAAAAAAGAAAGATGAATTATCATAGGTGAGAGGTTATCCTCTCAATTAAAAATTCCAATACTATGAAAAAAAGAGGGGAAATGAATATGTAAATGAAGTGGTAGAACTGCTGCTCCATGGGAAAAAGTGAATTTTCATCTCCATTCTTTTCATTGCTTATTATATCAAAAAAAACTGTATTATTTCATCAAAGTAAGTTTCTTAAAAGTATGTTTTAGATTTGGAGAACAACAGAAAAAGTATCTTTTATTTTAAATGAAATTATCTTCATTCTATTCTTCTATTCTCCATTATAACTGCTCAAAATTCAACTTTCCTGTTAAGCAACCACTGAACCACACCTGACTCCAATTGCTCTAATCACTTCCCCAATTTTGCCCGCAGCATATATCTGTCTGTGTGTAGCACCAAGTGATTATGCATATGTGTATACATTTTATACTGAGCTTAAATATATTTTACTATAATGAGGTGAAAATAATATGGCTCTTGAAGTCTGTCAGACATTGATTAACTCCCAATTCTGTGGATAAGTGCCTACATGACCTTTTTAAAAAAAAAAGAGAGAGAAAAGAAAATTCCTCCTCCCCGCCACACACACTGATACCTTCAGTTTGCCCTGGACTCTCCCATAGCATAATGTAATTTCCTTTAACACAGGGGATGTAATTACAGATGTATTAAATCTGTTTGTCATGCCTAACGAATTTTAAAAGTTCTTAAGAGCAGAAACCTTGTGTATTTATTTTGTATTTATGGACAGTGTTTCAGGTGGGGGTGAAAGTATAAGCTATATTAATAAGAATAATTTACCTCCCTCAGTGATCAGAGCAGATGTACACCAAAATTTGGATTACCTACACAGAAACCAACCTGAAATCCCAATCAATAGAGCTCCTACAGCAAATGACACAGAGACCCCCAAATTAGTGAAAGAGATGTGCTCTCTAACAACAACAACAAAAAATTCACCACAAGGCAAACAACTCCAATCAGGAAGAAATTTCTGGGCCAGAGAGACTGTACAATGGTAGAACACTTACCTTGTACAAGGCTGAACTGGATTCATCCAGAGTCCTACATGGTCCCTGACCCTTCCAGAAGTGATCATTAAGCACAGAGCCAGAAGTAAGCTCTAAGCACCATTGGGTGTAGCCAAATAGAAAAAAAAAAAAAACTAAGGTGTAGAACTGTACACTGAAGATTAACAAGGGCTGTGTCAAACACTCAGTACCCCAATCGACTTATCCTATACTTACAGTACTGGAATGGAAGGAAAAATAAAGGGCATAAACAAGGATCACAGTCCACTGACAACTTACAGTGTTCTTCCTGATAGAACACTGAGAGATTCCATGTTGAAACTCAGTCTCCATCATATCAGAAAAAGTTCTGAGAGCTTGACCCATCCCTGGCAAAGAGCTGAGACAGCTGGGTCTAGAGAGATAGTTATCAAGAGTGCCTTATCATAACAATCACATCAAACTGCAAGTAAGCAAGTTATGACCCTTATAGTCAGAAAGTACCCTATGGCACTTGGGCACTCATCTGTTGATTGAGTGGATACAGAAACATTTTTTCTAGCAGGTACTGTGTACTATTAGAAAAAATCAAGTCATGGAGAGTATCATGTTGAATGAAATGAGTCAAAGGGAGGACATAGAATGATCACACTCATTTGTAGGATATAAAGGCATGTAGTAGGAGAATAATTCATTTTCATTTCATTCGTTTCATCATCCTGTTATTCGTCGATTGCCTCGAGCAGGCCCCAGTAACGTCTCTTTCATCCTAGCCCAGAGATTATATTCAAGGCTCTTTAGGAGAATGAGACCCATCATTGTTACTGGTATTTGGCATATTTGGTACGCCACGGGGAGTTTGCCAGACTCTGCCCTGTGGGCAGGCTACATTCGATAGCCTGCAAGTTTGTCCAAAGTAGGAATGAGATAATAAGATGTCATAAAAAGATGTCCTGATAAAATGTCCGGGAGCTGGATTTTATAGTCTCTGAGTCTTGGCCGTTGATGGGATTACACGGCGCCAGGGGGCCAGGTGGTGGGTGTGACCCCCGCCTACTGGAATTTGGAGGATCTGGGTGGAGGATGCTCGACTCCAATCCGAGTAGGCTTGGAGATCTCAGCCCCGGAACCCGCGTGGCTTTGTCCCTCTGCCAGTACCTTCATGTGTGCGGAGAGTGGTCTCAGCATGGTGGTGGCTGGTCCTGGAGGTCTTCAGCTGCCGGAGCCCTGGTCGGGGCGGGGAGGAAAGCTCAACCCGCTCCCCTCCAAGGGGCCCCGGCGAGGAACAGCCAGGCGCGGGGGCAGAAGACTGCACTGTTCTCGTCTGGGAGCTGGATTTTATAGTCTCTGAGTCTTGGCCGTTGATGGGATTACACGGCGCCAGGGGGCCAGGTGGTGGGTGTGAATAATACCCAAAGGCAATAGAAAGGAAGGACAGGTAGACTGTTTTTAGTAGAAAGCTTGCCACAATGGTGGGAGAAGTGGTTAGGCCAGAGAAGGGACCCCTCGGGGCTGAAGCAATAGCACAGTGGGTAGAGTGTTTGCCTTTGTGGCCAACCCGGGATCGATTCCCAGCATCCCATATGGTCCCCTGAGCACTGCCAGGGGTAATTCCTGAGTGCAGAGCCAGGAGTAACCCCTGTGTATCGCCAGGTGTGACCCAAAAAACAAAAAAAAGAAGGGAGTCCTGTAATTATGTTAGTAATAAATGAACACTCTGGACAAAAACTGGGTGTTTAAATGAGGTAAAGTGATATGCATGATACCCTTTCAGTAACCAGTATTGTAAACCACAGTTCTTAAAAGAGAAAAAGAAAAAATTCTGCCATAGAAGCAGGCCGGGGGCTCAGAAAAGAAACTGGGGACACTGGTGGAGGGAAGTGGACACTGGTTTATGGATGGGTGAACAAACTTTGTAAAACTAAAACTCAATTATGATCAACTTTATAATTGTATCTCACAGTGACAATACATGTTCCTAAAACGAACAGATACCATTGGGCTACGCTAGCACGCAACCGGGATGAATGGAGACGTTACTGGCACCCGCTCGAATAAATCGATGAATAACGGGGATTAAGTGATTAAGTGATTAAGTGACAATACATTTTTTAAAAGAAAAAGAAGCGAAGAATGTACCCTACAGATCTTCCAAAGCATAGCTGGTTAGCCAGGGGGTCTACTGCCTTATGTGCCTTGCTGAATCCAGAGTGCATGCTCTAACACCGGCTGGCACTGAGATCCTAGCCTCCTCTCAAACCCACATTGGTTTGGGTGCCCCAGCACTGTCTATGTCTGTAGAATTGAGCAGGCAGGCAACTGGAGGGCACTGGTAACCTTGAACTCCTAATCACTGCCAGTACTTCTCAAATTTGGGACACAGCCACCTCTGGGTAACCACAAAACTCTGGCTCCACCCTGATACCTCAAATTTGATATATAGATTTCTCTATATATATTATATATATTATATTATATTATTTATATATATTATATATTATATAATAAGTATTATATATAAGTATTTCTCTGTATATAAGTATTCAGTATCTCAAATCCCCAGTCATCGCTCAGACCCACTTAAACACAGCGTTCCCCACCCCCGACCCTGCTCAGCCCTGGACAAGCCCATGCAATGCAAAAGCATTAGACATAACAAGGAGAAGGATAAACTCACACACACACACACACACACCAATGTATCAACAGCCAAGAAAGAACTCCTACTACAACAGAATTATGCAAGTTACTTAAAGAAGACTTTAATTAGTGGAGACAGGGTTAGAGGAGCACATCCAGTGATGCTCAGGGCTTACTCATAACTTTTTGCTCAAGGGTCACTCCTGGCAGTGATCAGGGTACCATATGTCATGCTGGGGATAGAACCAGGGTCACTTAATCACTTAACTTCCCGTTAATCATCGATTTGCTCGAGCGGGCGCCGGTAACGTCTCCATTTGTCCCTGTCGCGTACTAGTGTGGCCCAATGGCATCTGTTCACTCTAGGAACATGAAGAGCCTCAAACTGATCGTTTATGATCTTGATGAAGAAGTCTGATGACCATCTGGTAGGTGGGCGGCCACGCGGTCTTCTAACATCCCGTGGAATCCAGTCAGTAACGGCTCTAGTCCAGGGGTCATCTTTAAATCTCATTACGTGACCAGCCCATCTGATTTTTGACACCTTGGCAAACGAGACAGCGTCCCTGATTCTTGATCATCGACGGATGTCGGAACTCCGGATTCTTTCTCTCATTTGAGTGAAACGTGATATTCCAAGCATAGCTCTTTCAATTCCTCTTTGGGAGACCTGAATAGCGTTCTCATCCTGTTTGCGTAGGGCCCAGGTCTCTGAGGCATATGTTAATGCAGGAAGAACAGTGGAATCAAAGAGATGTGCCCAGAGCCAGAGGTTCTTCGTCCTCTTAGCTATTTCTTCGACATTCTTGAAGGCGTTCCAAGCTGCTCTCTTCCTCCTGCACAACTCAGGTGCCAGGTCATTTGTCATGTTGACTTCTCGACCTAGGTACACATAGCTGTTGCATTCGGAGATGGTCGTTCTGTTGAGAGCGAATGGGGCATCAGGAATGAGGCTGTTTCTCATGAACATTGTCTTCATAAGATTCAGCTGTAGAACCAGGGTAAGCTGTACATATTCACCTTAATTCCTGTACTTTCTCTTTGGCTCCAAGAATACTTTAACTTACACTCTGAACTAAAATACATTTTTAATTGACATCTTTTCTGGTTCTAGTTTCCCATCTCTAGAAACTCAAAATAATTCAATTACTTTGATAAGTATATTGTGGGGATATCATGGGGATTAACATCTAGGAAAGTACCTAGTGCTATGCCTGGTACACAGAACTTCATGTCTCTCTTCTACTTTACTATTAAACTAATACATATATAATACATATACATGTAAACGTCCGATTCGGGTTGTTAGGCATTCGAATGAATCAATGCTCTTGGCCAAGTTTGTGTTGACAAGGACACCGACGCCTCCAACACCTCTTTTATCGCATTTGATAGGGTTCAAATATGGTAACACCTACAAGGGTGATTAGAGGTCACCCCAAAAGCCTCTATCTCTCTTGGAAAGACTGGCAAGCTACCAAGAGTATTCCGCCCGCACGGAAGAGCCTGGCAAGCTATCCGCTGTGTATTCGATATGCCAAAACCAGTAACTACAACTGGTCTCATTCACCTGACCCTGAAGGCTTCACCGACATGGCAGCACTGAGAAGGATGAGAAAGGAGAGGCTGACAAAATCTCAAGGCCGACCTAGGCTGCCACAACGAAGGAAGACAAAAATGATCGTCTGTACTTTCAATGCACGTACGCTAGCATCAGATGCATCCATCGAGGACCTGATGGTACAAGCGCGAATGATCAAGTACGACATCATTGGTCTGACAGAGACAAGAAGGCACGAATCTCACCATGCCGTTTTCGACACTGGAGAAGAATTTTTCCTCGGAACATGCGATAAAAGAGGTGTTGGAAGCGTCGGTGTCCTTGTCAACACAAACTTGGCCAAGAGCATTGATTCATTCGAATGCCTAACAACCCGAATCGGACGTTTACATTTGAATAGATGTGGCTCACTGCCTGCAGTTTCTATCTTCGTTGTCTACGCACCAACATCTCATTATGATGAAAGAGAAATCGAGAAGTTCTACATGGAGCTAGAGAAGTTCTATAAAGAAGACCACACCTTCTACAAGATCATTGTGGGTGATTTTAATGCCAAGATAGGACCGAGAAGATCAGCTGAAGAACTTCACATCCGGACCCATGGCCTAGAATGGAACGAACAGGGTGAGAGACTGTCAGAGTTCATCATGTCGACCAAGACCATCCATGGTAACTCACAGTTCCAGAAGGCAGAATCTAAACGATGGACATGGGAGTCTCCCGGTGGACGATTCCACAACGAAATAGACCACATCATATTCAATCGACGGTTTTGCCTGACTGATGTCGCTGTTGTCCCAAAATTTCGAACGGGATCGGACCACCGTCTCCTTCGTGCAAAATTCTACTTCACAGAGCGGGGAGAAAGGGCTGCAAAGTTCAAAAAGAGAACTCCCAGAATGACCACCAACTGGGAACTCTTTGGTACTATTGCGGCAACATGGGAAGATGCCATTGTTGACAACATTGACGAGGAATACGATCGACTGGTTCAGCACCTCCATGAATGTGCGAGGAACGCCAAGAGAGAGATAGCCACAAAAAGTCGCCTATCTTCGAAAACTCTTGAGCTAATTCGCCAGCGTGGTTTGGCGCATGCCTCAGGCAACCGCAAGCTAACGTCCGAGCTTGCAAAGCAGTGCAGAGATGCGATCAAGGAAGACCTCAAAGAGAGAAGAGCAGAAGTACTGGTAGATGCGGCAGAAGCCGGGAAAAGTATTCGTAAGGCCCGCCTGTCCTTCGCCAACTATAAGAGCAAGATGACTGCCCTCCGACGCCCTGATGGATCCATCACATCCTCCAGAACGGCAATGGAGAAGATTATCCATGACTTCTACTCAAATCTCTTCGATAGCCATGTCCACTTGCCAACATACCAAATTCCACAGGATGGGTATGTTGTTCCCAACGTTCTCCCCTCCGAAATCCAACACGCCATTTCGTTGGTAAAGAAACAAACAGCACCCGGCCCAGACAAGGTCAGACCTGAACACCTGAAGAACCTGCCGTCAGTACTCATCAATACACTGGCTCGGCTCTTCACTCGCTACCTGTCTGAATGCAAGGTTCCGTCCCAATGGAAAACCAGCAGGACCGTACTACTGTTCAAGAAGGGAGACATCCATGACATTGGCAACTATCGCCCGATCTGCCTATTGTCTGTCATCTACAAGTTGTTCACTCGAGTCATCCTGAATAGGATTGGCAGAACATTAGATGAAGGACAACCATGCGAGCAAGCAGGGTTCCGCAAAGGATTCAGCACCATCGACCATATCGACACGATAACCAAGCTCATTGAGGTTTCTCGGGAGTTCAAGATGCCGCTCTGCTTAACGTTCATTGATTTAAAGAAGGCCTTTGATTCTGTTGAGACGGAAGCAGTCATTGAAGCCCTAGCCAATCAGGGCATTCAAGCCCAATACATCAGGATCCTCCGTGAGCTCTATTGCGGATTCACTACCAGGATCTCACCATTCTACAAAGAAGTGATCGTTGATGTCAAGAGAGGGGTGCGGCAGGGTGATACCATTTCACCGAAACTCTTCAGTGCCACCCTCGAGAACATCATGCGACGACTGGAATGGGAAGGAATGGGAGTGAAGATAGATGGTCGGCAACTACACCACCTCCGCTTTGCTGATGACATTGTTTTAATAACACCAAACATCAGCCAAGCGGCACAAATGCTGGCCGACTTTGACCGTGAGTGTGGAAAGGTAGGACTACAGCTGAATCTTACGAAGACAATGTTTATGAGAAACAGCCTTGTTCCTGACGCCCCATTCACTCTCAATGGAACGACCATCTCCGAATGCAACAGCTATGTCTACCTAGGTCGAGAGGTCAACATGACAAATGACCTGGCACCCGAGCTGCGCAGGAGGAAGAGAGCGGCTTGGAACGCCTTCAAGAACGTCGAAGAAATAGCTAAGAGGACGAAGAACCTCCGGCTCCGGGCACATCTCTTTGATTCCACTGTTCTTCCTGCATTAACATATGCCTCAGAGACCTGGGCCCTACGCAAACAAGATGAGAACAGTATTCAGGTCTCCCAAAGAAGAATAGAAAGAGCTATGCTTGGAATATCACGTTTCACTCAAATGAGAGAATGAATCCAGAGTTCTGACATCCGTCGACGATCAAGGATCAGGGACGCTGTCTCATTTGCCAAGGTGTCTAAAATCAGATGGGCTGGTCACGTAATGAGATTTAAAGACGACCGTTGGACTAGAGCTGTTACTGATTGGATTCCACGGGATGTCAAAAGACCGCGTGGCCGCCCACCTACCAGATGGTCAGACTTCTTCGTCAAGATCATGAACGATCGGTTTGAGGCCCTTCATGTTCCTGGAGCGAACAGATGCCATTGGGCTACACTAGCACGCGACAGGGACAAATGGAGACGTTACTGGCGCCCACTCGAGCAAATCGACGACTAACGGGAAGTTAAGTGATTAAGTGATTAATACATATATCTTCTACATGCTTTATTATACCTCTGTGAGAACTCTAACACATATTTCTGATTGATTAATACCATGATTTGGAACTGAAGATCAAGAAAATTCTTCATCCCTCCTCAGGTGAAAAGTGAACTTAGATATTAATTAATATTTATAACAGTATTGATTCTCAGAGAAAGAAAAAAATAGGCCATCTCTAAAGAATTAGTAAGCATCTGTACCGTTCCACCATGCTCACATTCATGGAAAAAAATCCTTGTTGGTACAGTACATTGTATTATTACTATAGAAAAGTCGATAGGTGCAATAGATGCTAGACAGTACAGGGTGAAGGGTTATGCCTTGCATGAAGCCAACTCCAATTATATCCCTGAGCACCACTGATACTGACCACTGGGCATAGAATCAGGAGTCACCCCTGAGCACCATGAGAAAGAGAGAGAGAGAGAGAGAGAGAGAGAGAGAAGACTCGATATTGATACCTAAAGATTAAATATTTCAAAAGTAAATGTAAAGCCATTTCCTACCAACTCAAAGAAATTTTGTAAGGACATTGCCACATGTTGAAAAAAAGTGGTGCAGTGGGGATTTTCATATACTGCCAGGGAAGTGTAACTTGGGGCAACAGTCTTAAAAAATAATTGTCTATGACCTAATAAAATAGAATATACCCCTCATTAGCCAAGTAATTCCACTTCTACATAGATACATTATCACTTCACTTGTATCACTTGTCATCCTGTTAATCTTCGATTTGCTTGAGAGGGTGCCAGTAACATCTCCTTTGGTCCCTTTCACATGCTAGTGTAGCCCAATGGCATCTGCTGGCTCCAAGAACACTAAGAGCCTCAAATTGTTTGTTCAGGGTTTTGGCGAAGAAGTCTGACCATCTCGTAGGTGGGCAGCCACGCGTCCTTTTGACATCCTGTGGAATCTAGTCAGTAACAGCTGTCATCCAGCGGTCACCTCTAAATCACATTATGTGTCCAGCCATCTGATTTTCGACACCTTGACAAACGAGACAGTGTCCCTGATTTTGATGGTCCATGGAGGTCGAAACTCTGGATTTCTTCTCTCACTTGAGTGAAATGTGAAATGTGATACTCCAAGCATAGCTCTTTCGATTCTTTTTTGGGAGACCTGAATAGCGTTCTCATCCTGTTTTCATAGGGCCCAGGTCTCTGATACATTAGAAAATTTTAAATATGTACCATAAAGTGCAATCAAACAATCCCCTCAAAAAAGCTGGGGTGCCCTTACTAGTATTGGACAACATAGATTTCAGGTTGAAAAAGATTAGAAGGGACAGGGAAGGCCATTTTTTATTAATCATGGGATATGTACAGCAGGAAGAAACCACACTCCTAAACGTGAAGGTGAAGGTGAAGGCCCTCCCGTTGATCGTCGATTTGCTCGAGCGGGCCCAGTAACATCTCCATTGGAGACTTTGTTGTTACTGTGTCTGGCATATCGAATACTCTCGGTAGCTTGCCGGGCTATGCATCCAATAAGGGACCAGTCAAATACCTACAACATCTGCTAACAGACCTTCAGAAGGACATTGTGAGCAACGCAATAGTACTTGGAGACTTCAACACCACCTTATCACCTCTGGATAGATCAAGAAGATTAAGTCTCAGCAAGGAAATAATGGCTCTGAAGGAAGAAATAGAAGAAAGAGGGCTAATAGATCTATAGAGGACTTTATATCCAAAAAAAAAAAAAGACTAAGTTAAATGAGCCAGAGAGGGACAGACATAAAAAGACTGCACTTATCTGGGGAATATAAAGTAACAGAATGGGAGACGAACACCCATGAATAGTTGAGATAAGTTCCAGGAAGTCTTCTCCATGGCTTGGAAGCCGGCAGCACATATTGGGGGACAGGCAACTCAGATAGAGAAGGGAACACCAAGTAAAGGATGTTTGGAGGATTTGCTTGGGATGCGAGATGTGTGCTGAATGTAGACTATAGACCAAACATGATGGCCACTCAATATTTCTATTGCAAACCACAACACCCTAAAGGAAAGAGAGAGCAAAAGGGAATGCCCTGCCACAGAGGTGGGGCAGGGTGGGGGGTGGGGGTGGAAGGGCCACTGGGTTCATTGGTGGTGGAGAATGGGCACTGGTGTAGGGATGGGTACTTGATCATTGTATAACTGAAACACAAGCACGAAAGTTTGTAAATCTACAACTGTACCTCATGGTGTTTCACTAATAAAAATAAAAAAGAAAAAAAACTTCATAAAGGGTGACTTATAGGATGGGAAAATGGAAAGCAGTTGAATTTCATTTATATAAAGTACAAAAATCACACCAAAATTAGTTTATTGTTTTAAAATCAACATATATGATAGAACTGTAAAGAAAATCAAAGAAATAATTAGCCCAAGATTATAGCTCAAGATAGAAGGGGGAAGAGACAACCAGGGTGTGCTTAAAGATGTTTACTCTCTTTGTCTCTGTGTATAACCAATGGTTACTTGCTTGATTTTGTGTTATTAGCATACAAACGTTAATAAAAACTGGACATAACAGTTTATATTTCCTTTTTTATTAATGGTATACTTTTTCAGTTTGGAGTACATATGCAACTGTACTCAGGGTTTACACCTGACTCTGTGCTCCATGGACAATATATGATGTAGGGATTCAAACCTGTCCAACCATGTATAAGGCAAGTACCTTAACTCTACTATCGCTATAGCCTTGCTATACTTCAAATTTTTTAAGTCCAAATTTTAGAGAGAGGCTAAGTACATTTTTCAAAGTCATACAAAAATAATAATAGAGTCATAACTAGAACCTAAAATTTTTCTAATCATAAATTTCATGCCAGTTTTATCACCTCACCTACAATGGCTTTATCCAATATTTCATTCACATAGAGGACACACATCCTTAGAGGAAGTATTTGTTGATAGATAAATGAAATAAGAAAAAATATGGCATATACATGTAATGGAGTATTATTCAGCCCTTCCAATGCTAGTCCATAAAGGATATCCAGGGTGCTAGCCTGGATATAGTTGGGGATGCCTTCTGTTGTTCATTTAAAGAAGGCAGATTTCCAGGAAGGCATCAAGTAATATATTTTTTTCTGAAAAGAGGGTAGTAGACCAAACAAGTTTGGGAATCTCTGATAAATATAATTCCATTTATGTTAGTAGTCAAATTAAATAAATAGAATGGTGGTTTCTTAAGTATGGAAGAATAGATAGAATAAGAATAAAAAATCATTATTGCCTAATGGTATAGATTTTTTTATTTTGCAAGATGGAAAATGTTCTACAGATGAGAGTTGGTGATGATTGCTCATGTCAGTGTACTCACTTCAATCAAACTGTATACCTTAAAATGGTTTAAATAGTAAATTTTTTATTATATAAATTTTACTTCAATATTTATTAAAAGGGCTGGAGCAATAGCACAGTGGATAGGGCGTCTGCCTTGCACGCAGCTAACATGGCCGACCTGAGTTCGATTCCTTCGCCCCTCTCAGAGAGACTGGCAAGATACCGAGAGTATCTCGCCCGCATGGCAAAGTCTGGGCAAGCTCCCTGTGACGTATTCGATATGCCAAATACAGTAACAAGTCCCACAATGGAGACGTTACTGGGCCCACTCGAGCAAATGGATGAACAACAGGAGGATAGTGACAGTGACAGTGATTTATTAAAATTTTAATGAGGTCAGAGAGATAGCTCAATGAGGTCCTGCATGCAGGAGGCCCAAGCTCAATCCCAAGCACTTCCTGGTCCCATGAGCACTGCCAGGAGCTACTCATGAACACTGAGCTTAGAGTAATGCCCGACACTGCAGGGTGTTCCCTCCTCTCCACCCCCCCCCCCCAAATTGCGTGTCCTTGTCTGGATAATAATGAATATGGGTGAAATTTAATGATGGGGCACTGAATAAAGCTACTTTCTAGATTCCTGGGCATGGCCAGTAGTTCACAGCTGATCCCCTTACCTGACAGCCACATCAACTGAGTTACTGGGCTATGGCTTCCCAGAAGTTGGTCCATCAACCAATACAATTGCCATTGCTCGTCTGCTCCTGGCCTTATCCCTATGGTGATGAAATGGAATGTAGGGTGGTTGCCAGATGGCAGATGAGCAAAAGGGTAAGATCTAAGGTTGAGAGAAACATGAAATAAAGGGGTAGCAGATGCTGCTAAAGCAGACTTGGTGCTCAGAGGTCTGTGGGCCTAATCACTTCAGTCCATCCATCTCCAGCCACATGGTGAGAGGCTGTAGTGCAAGAACAGAAAGGGTCGAAGCATCAGAGGAGTAAATGAGAAACAGAAACCCACACCTGGAACACTAGAACAAAGAAGCCAGAATTTGCTGCAAAACTGACCTTTGAGCCTAAATGTATCTCCAAGAAGAATAGTTTTAGGTCATGTATAATTCAACAACTCACACTGAACAAAAACACCACACAAGCATACATATACAGACACATTCCAGAACATGATGTTTGAATATGCAAGCTTCTAACATTGGATAATCTGCTTCTACCCAACGTAGATTTTGACTTGATTCTATTTTTTTCAAAAGACCATTATTCTTTTTTCATTCCTCTAAGCCTGCCACACAATTATCTTTAGAATATCAATACTGAAGAGGGTACATAAAAATTAGATTAACATTTGGTGATGAAATGTCCCTGAGATAGTAGTGTTTAGCTAACTAGGTCTGTTCTCTCTTCTTTCCAAGAAACCTGAGTTGTTCACTCCCACCTGGTTCTCACAGTTAGCCATCTTTGTGAGCTGAAAAAGAACGGAAATGTTTGTATATCCGCCTTGTCTTTGATCATGGAGCACATACTGTTATTGCAAAAGTGGATTATCCTGAGTTCTTGAGGATTTTATGAAAGATTTACATACAAAACTCAGAAAGTTAAGAAATTAGAGTTTATTGAACAGTTCAAAGAGATGGGTCCAGGTATCTCCCCAGATGTCCAGGCCTCTCCCTTACCTGTGTTCAATGTCACTCATTCATTCCCATGCTGCCTATCTTATGTCTGATCTCTCTGTCCAATCTCCAGGGTACGATGAGCAGGGTCTTATCCCCATGTCCAGTGTACATGTTCCTAGCCTAAAATTGTGTCCCAGGGTATTTCCCAGACTATCCCTAATAGTTCCTTGTTGGGTATTTTTTTTTTTTTTGGCATTCCTTAAGTCTCCAGCCTGCTACCATATTCTTGTGGGCAAGATCCCTACCTATCGCTGGGCCTCTCTCAAACTGTCCCCAGGCAGTTCCCGTGGTCCTGTCCTAGTTTTCCCAGTTTATGGCCATGGCCATGGTGAGTGTAGGTGAGTTTTCTGTGCTCTATATATATATCTGCCTGAATATGCCATCTGTCCAGGTGTATGAGAGTCCTACCTGATCCTATAATCTGTCTGGACGTGTATAGAGAGAGGAGGGAAGGGCTGGAGTCTTCCCTTTATCTGCTGCTACTTCCGACCCCAGCTACCCAATATCTATTTCAATTGGCTTCCTGTTTGATGAGTGAGATTTAAAATTACCAAGAAAATTTATCTGATGCTCCACCTTTTCACTGCTACCACATCAATACCATCTTCTGCTGTATAGAATTCTGGGTAGAATCCCTAAGACTTGCTCAAGTCCACTGACTCTCCTATTCACCAGAACTGTTTAGGACTCATTCTTTCTCTCTCCCTCAGTCAACCTGCATGCTTACAAAGGAACACAGGAAAACCTAATTGTTCTGAAGTTTGCCTAGGCCTTTTCTGCTTGACAATTAGCTAAGCCATATTGACTCCCAGAGTCCTCTGGCAGCATGGAGATCTTTTATATGGCAGCCCTGTCCAGGGACTTGAGAAAACTAGGACATAACATCATCTCTATTTTGTTAAACAAACTGTTCTATATGTTGATATTACTCCCTTTCATTCAAGACTGTTGAGTGTGAAGTATACAGCCCCATCTCTGGTCCCACTAGCTTCCTCTCCAATAACAGAGGGCTCTGTCACTTCTTTGTTGGAAATGAAAGATTGGTCTGTAGGTTTGGTTCTGTATCCCCAAGTCACCAGATAAACTTTTCAGGGTTTTTTCTTCTCCTTCCTAGTCTTCAGTTTTTCCTTTCTTCTTCCAAACTCATCTATTGATCGTTATTGCATTGGGAAATTCCAGATGGTCAATTTCCTTTTCCCTTTTCCTCTGCCTGATCTCAGAGGCAGTCTCTGATTTTAAGGCCTAGAATTCTTTACAGTACATAGTGATATTGGGAAAAAATACACATGGACATAAAAACAAATATGACGCACACTGGTGGCTCACAGACACTTTATAGGTATCCCCTAGAATTGAACACTACTTTCTTACATTATGAATTGTCTAAAAGAAAGCATACTAAACTGTCCCCTGTACTCCCACAACATTTAGCACACACCTTTGCTGCTGCATCATTTCAAATGATAACTAACCAAGTCTTCTGCACCAAACTTCCAAGGGACCTTAATTCCTAACCTGTACTTCAGTGCCCACCACATCCTTAAAAATATTTGTTTCACCAATCAAGGCAACAATTAATTATTGCAGATAGGGAGGATACTGGGTAAAAGTTCCATAAATGTTTTAGCTGTAAGTGGAATTTATTTAGACTTTCATTTCTTTGAAGTTAGGAAGAGATAAGTTGATACAAAGAGAAAAATCAGAGAGGATAGTAGGTTAGCACAAGCAAAGCCATGTGAGGTAAGGAGATGGTCAGTGATTAACAGAGAACGAGAATATAGGGAGGACAGGGGAAGTTGCAAGGTTTATCAGGATGTAGGAGATGCCCCAAAGGGACGTGGCAGCATGTGTTGGAAATCAAGAAAGAATGAGGGCAGCCCACAGAGAACATGCAGAGAAGGAAGGCATGAATCTGAAGCCATGGCGCTTAAGACAGGGATATTTCAGGAGAAGGAAAGACGACGCAATAGCAGACTAGGGAAAAAGAGACAGAGACCGACAGGCAGACAGAGACAGAAATGAAGCTTACAGGGCTTGGCAGGGCAAACCATGAGGAAAAGCTACTTCAGAAGTCAAAGAGCGGGGCTGGAACTACAGTACAGAGGTTAGGATATATGAATAACCCCTGAGCATGCTGGGGGTGGCCCAAAAGCAAAACAAAGCAACAACAAAAGAAGTCAAAGATCTTGAGCATTGAAGTTCTTCTCTCAGTTACAGCCCAGCTAGAATCGCTGTACCTTGATATCCCAGGGTTCTTGGGTTCAGTGACTCTGGGCCCCAACAAGGTCCAGGGAGTTTTCAAGGAACTATGCAAATCCACTGTGGTACCAATGAACGGACTTATATTTCAGGCCAATCACAAAATACTTGAGGTTTTAAAAACTGGTATGTTATGAGCAAGGTAATAAGGAAGAACGAAATAAAGAAGGATTGAAAAAAACAACGGAAAGAAAAGTAAAAACAAAAATGGTAAGGGGGAGAGTAGTGGGAGAGGAAAAGTAGGGCCTCTTCTAGTGTTTAATGAAAGAAATGTTCGAGAAGCTTCTCAGAGGATGTGGGGACTTAATTCCCCAATACCAATTTCTGAATATCTGTGAAACAATTCACCATTGTCCTTCCATGAGGAGGAGGCCAGGCACTGTGGCCTCCATCTGGGAGCACAGGTGTGGTTGGAAAGTAACGCTGACAGGATCTGCCTCGCGTGCATATGCAGAGCTGGTTGTTTATTTAAACACCGCAGCTGCTGCTCAGAGATCCTGAAGCTGTTTGAGCTTAGCTATTCCATTGGTGGGGCATGTTAATGTGCATTAGCTTCACAAGACCTATCCAATTCTGCCTGCTGCAAAGTGTGTGCTGGTATTTCACTAACACCACTGAATTTTACAAATGTCCTACATGGCTATTGAGACTGCATTGAACCTGACCATTGAATTTCACCTAGCTAGCTCACCTGCAGTGGTGTCTCAAAATGGCTTCTTATTCCATCACAAAATTCAGATTGAAAAGTTGAGTGGTTCCCCTGCCTGCCACCTAGGAAACATAAGCTCAGAGAAGCAGAAATACATTGAGGGTGAGGAGAAGAGACCAGAAAGAACAAATACACAAGATCCCCTTTGTGTCAAATTACACTGCTGGTCCCTCAAACTCTAGCGGGACCATCTTTCAGAAGGTCTTTGAGCTCAGGTCAGTCAATCCAGAAGAGGAGGAGCAAGATGATTTTATTAGCTGCCTCCCAGCTTCACTGGGCCAAATATTGTCCCTGGCTTCCACACATTTTCTAGATTGCACAAAATAATGCCCAGAAAATCACAAGATCCCTTGGACTGGGCTAGAGACTGCACAGAACTGGTAGTGCCTGAGGCAGAGACCCATGAGCCCACGAGCATCCTCTGTACTGGAATCACCAAGAAAGCTAATTCCAGTCACTCTTTTTTTTTTTTACTTGGCAACAATTATTTTAATTCAGCTTTGCAAACCACGAAACTTCCTATCATGCACCTCACAATGCTTATATGCAATGGAAAGTCAGCTTGAAAGGTTGGAGGAAAAAAGAGTCTGATCCAAGATACTTCCCCACTCCTCTCGCCCCCAGATATAAGAATTTTTAAATTAAAATTGGTGTGCTTTGCCTTCAGTTTACAATACTAAATAAATTTCAGGGGTTAGATTTAAACCTCTACTTGTGAATAAACCTCTCCACATCCACAGCGAAAGTTCTAGTGCTATTCTTATTCTCAAAATGATCCCCCTAGGCTCATGGGCTGGGGGTGGAGCTGGCCCTTTCTTCCCCGTCCCAACAAGACCCCGGTCGCCGTCCATGAACTGCCTCTCTGGCTCCTGGTCAAGCTACTTAACAGCCATGATCCAAAAGACTCAGAAACAAACCTTGAAACCCAGCGGCTTTTGGCAGAAATGCATCCGGACTCAATAGGTTACTGTCGCAGGGCCACCCCAGCGGGGGGAAGCGTTCTGTCCCTCCACCTGCTTCACCCTTGGAGGCTCGGTAGCTGCCATCCTCCTGAGGCCATTAGACAGTCAGGTTTGGGCCGGCAGTGATGAAACACACAGGGCCTCACAGGATGGGGGTGAAGTGGCCCTTTCTTCCCCATCCCAACGAGACCCTGAGTTGCCGTCCACAAATGGCCTCTCTGGCTCATGATCAAGCTGCTTAAGGCCCATGATCCCAGAGACTCAGAAACAAATCTCGGAACCTGGTGGCTTTTGGTAGAGATGTGTCCAGACCCTGCAGAAGGTTACTGTCATTGGGCCATTCCAGGGGAGAAAGGGTGCTGTCCCTCAACCTGTTCCCCCTAGGCTGCCATCCTCCAGAGGCCATTGGACAGTCAGGTTTGGGCACTCAGTGATGAGACATGCAGGGCCTCACGGGACTGGGGCAGAGCTGTACCTTAGGAGGAGGGTGTGGGATGGGGGTATACTAGGACTTTGGGGGGTAGAGAATGAGCACTGGTGAAGGTATGGGTGTTTCATTGTATGACCGAGACTTAAACCCCAAAGCTTTGTAACTGCTCTTGTGGTGATCCAATAAGTAAAATTATTAAAAAATGGGGGGAAAAAGTAAGGTGGGGCTGGAGCGATAGGACAGCGGGTAGGGCGTTTGTCTTGCATGCAGCCGACCCGGGTTCAATTCCCAGCATCCCATATGGTCCCCTGAATACCGCCAGGAGTAATTCCTGAGTGCAGAGCCAGGAGTAACCCCTTGCATCGCCAGGTGTGACCCAAAAAGCAAAAAAAAGAAAAAAAAGTAAGGTGGAATTCATGCCCAATTCAATCAGCCAATCAGTGGCTGAATAAATAGCAGTACTTGTAAAATCTTATCTTGCCGAAGGTTGTGTGTTCACGGGCTCACTGGTTGGCACTGTCTCACCGCCTGCGTTCGGTGCTCTTGAACCGCTGTGTGTGGCCTGGATCAGAACGGATGTTGGCCAAGGGCAGACGGAAGAAGAAATGAGGGTCAGGCCGGTCTATATCAATAGTAGTTTATTCCAATCCTCTTCACTCCTGTCTTTCTCTGCCTCCTTCTCTCCTGAGCCCCAATCTTGGAATCTCTCTCCTTCTGGCTCTGACTCTGGATCTCTGGAGCCCGAGCTCTCTCGCTTCTGACTCTCTTCTCCGAGCTTACGTCTTAGTTTATACAGCAGTCACATAAGGCGGTGACATAAAGGTGGATTGAATACTGACGAATCAACAAAGAGAGGTAAGACCACTCCTCCAGGAGATTAACTCAAGGATAAAATCTCATCTACAGAGATTACTTCAGATTACTAGGAGATCCGCTCAAGGGTGGGATCCCAACAAGGGTGTGTTGTTCCCTCAGTTAGTAATCTACTTAAATAGTTGTAATAAATTTATTTCTAATATTTCTAGCAAGCAATGTCATTCTGTATGAGCACAGTAAGAGATATAAATTTAGTTTGGTTCTTCCTGAGAACATCTCACTATACATTCCGCAGTCCTCAGGCCAGGTTAATCTTCCTAGCTCCAGCAGGGTCCTAGTCTCGCCGTTACTTTTGGATCATGACAGCATTTGTCCATGATCATGCCCTCAACTTATAGTTGAGTATCGTGGCTCTTTGGCCTGGCCCATTTCGATGCCAGGGTAGCTCACAGCTTGCCCTGGGTCCATTCAGTCCCTCGTCGGGACCCTGCTTTTGGGGTGCTAGGAACTGAGGGCAACTGAGTCAAGAAATCAGATGCCCAGGAGTAAATATTATTCAGAGTCAATCAACTCCCAAGTTACAAAGCATAATATTAACTGTCTTCCTGTGTCCACACAGAAAGGACAAGGTTCAGTGTTCCTAGATGGGTGTGACCTGACAAACCTAAGATACCTAAGGAAGAACAAAAGAGTGTTATACTACAAGTAAAGGTAAAGGCCCTCCCGTTGATCGTCGATTTGCTCGAGCGGGCCCAGTAACGTCTCCATTGGAGACTTTGTTGTTACTGTGTCTGGCATATCGAATACTCTCGGTAGCTTGCCGGGCTCTCCGAGAGGGGCGGAGGAATCGAACTCGGGTCGGCCATGTTGGCCGCTTGTAATCCTACAAGTACTCATACAAAAAAAAAAAATGATCACCCTATACCCTTTCTATACACATCATAAGACACTTAATACCCATCTTCCAAAAATTCCACACCATATATGATGGGTTTCAAATATGATTTGAACCATGGGAACACATGCAAGGGTGATTAGAGGCCTCTCTAAAAGCCTCTATCCCTCTCAGAGAGCCTGGCAAGCTACCGAGAGTATACCACCTGCACAACAGAGCCCGGCAAGCTATCTGTGGAATATTCAATATGCCAAAAACAGTAAATACAATGGGTCTCATTCCCCTGACCCTGAAAGAGCCACCAATACAGCAGTATTAAGAAGTATGAGGAAGGAGAGGCTGACAAAATCTAAAGGCCGAACTAGGCTGCCAAAATGAAGAAGGACTAAAATGACTGTATTTTCAATGCATCGGATGCATCCATCAAGGATCTGATGGTGCAAACGTGAAAGATCAAGTATGACATCATTGGTCTAACCGAGATGAGAAGGCATCAATCACATCACGCCATTTTCAACACTGGAGAAGAACTGTTCCTTGGAATATGCGACAAAAGAGGAGTCCGTGGTGTTGGTGTTCTTGTCAAGACAAACTTGGCCATGAGAATTGATTCATTTGAATGCCTAACAACCTGAATCAGACAATTACACTTGAATAGATGTGGCTCACTGCCAGCAGTTTCTATCTTCATTGTCTATGCACTAACATCCAATTATGATGAAGAAGAAATTGAGAAGTTCTACGTGAGCTGGAGAAGTTCTATAAAGAAGATCACACCTTCTACAAGATCATTATCGGTGATTTTAATGCCAAGTTAGGACCGAGAAGATTAGCCAAAAAACTCCATATCGGGACCCATGGACTAGAATGAAACTAACAGGGTGAGAGACTGTCTGAGATCATCATGTCAACCAAGACCATCCATGGTAACTCACAGTTCCAGAAGGCTGAATCTAAATGTTGGACAGGGGAATATCCCAGTGGATGGTTCCACAATAAAATTGACCACATCATATTCAATCAATGGTTTTGCCCAACTGATGTTGCTGTTGTCTCAAAATTCCAAACAGGATGGGACCACCATCTCCTTCGTGCAAAATTCTATTTCATGGAGCAGAGAGAAAGTCCTGAAAAGTTTAAGAAGAGAAATCCCAGAGTGACCACCAACTGGGAGCTCTTTGGCATTATTACGGCAACATGGGAAGATGCTGTCATTAACAACATTGACAAAGAATACAATCGACTGGTTCAGCATCTCCATGATTGTGCGAGAATGCCGAGAGAGAGATGGCCACAAAAAGATGCCTGTCTTCGAAAACTCTCGAGCTCATTCGACAACATGGCTTGGTATGAGCCTCGCGAACGTCCGAGCTCACAAAGCAGTGCATAAATGAACAGAAACGTTCTCAAAGAAGAGATCCTAAGGGCTAAAAAGCACACTAGAAAATGCTCCACATCATTAATCATCAGGGAGATGCAGATTAAAACAACAATGAGATATCATCTCACACCACAGAGACTAGCCCACATTCAAAAGAACAAAAGCAACTGGTGTTGGCACAGATGTGGTGAAAAAGAGACCCTCCTTCACTGCTGGTGGGAATGGTTCATTTTGGAAAACAATATGGACGATTCTCAAAAAATTAGAATTGATCTCCCATTTGACCCAGCAATACCACTCCTGGGAATATATCCTAGAGAGGCAAAAAACTATAGTCAAAGTGACATCTGCACTTGTTTGTTCATTGCAGCACTCTTTACAATAGCCAGAATCTGGAAAAAACCTGAGTGCCCGAAAACAGATGACTGGTTAAAGAAACTTTGGTACATCTACACAATGGAGTACTATGTAGCTGTTAGAAAAGATGAAGTCATGAAATTTACATACAAGTGGTACTACATGGAAAGTATCATGCTAAGTGAAATGAGTCAGAAAAAGAGGGACAGACATAGAAAGATTGTACTCATCTGGGGAACATAAAGTAACAAAATGAGAGACTAACACCCAAGAATAGCCGAGATAAGTACCAGGAGGTTCCCCCCACGGCTTGGAGGCCAGCCACACATGCTAGAGGAAAAGGCAGCTCAGATAGAGAAGGGAGCACTAAATAAAGGGTGTTGGGAGGGTCCTCCCAGGATGGGAGATGCATGCTGCAAGTAGACTATAGACCGAACATGATTGCCACTCAATGCCTCTTTTGAAAACCACAGCACCCAAAAGGAGAGACAGAACAAAAGGGAATGCCCCGCCACAATGGCGGGGGGGGGGGGCATTAGGGGGGTGGGAGGGGTACTGGGGTCAGTGGTGGTGGAAAATGGGCACTGGTGGAGGGATGGCTACTCGATCATTGTATAATTGAAACCCAAGCACAAAAATTTGTAAGTCTACAACTGTACCTCAAGGTGTTTCACTAATAAAAAGAAAAAAAAAGAAAAGAAAAAAATGGGGGTATGGTGCCACCAGCCACCAGCAGGTCAATCTGTACCAGTGAGGCGAATGCATCAGCAGCCTCATGGTGCCTTCAGACTTCCAGATACCCCAAAATTGCTGCTGTGCATTTGGCCAGACCCCAAAAACTTGGGGCAAACTTTATTAAGAAAGTAAATGGCCAAAAGTTAAGTATGTGGGAGACACACCCACAAACCACCTCCAGCTCAGCTATATAATTGGAGCCATGGCCTCTCTCGTTCCTGATTGAACTGTTTAATGGTCATGATCGCAGAGACTCAGAAACAAATCTCGAAACCCAGCAGTTTTTGGCAAAAATGTGTGCGGACCACGCAGTAGTGTACTCTTGCCGGGCCACCCCAGGGGGGAAAGGGTGCTGTCCCTCCGCCTGCTCCCTCTAGGTGGCTCGGTGGCCATCATCTTCCAGAGGCCATTGGACATTTAGATTTGGGCCCACTGTGAGAAGACACTCCCATTCCTTCCCATTCCAGTCGTCGCATGATGTTCTCAAGGGTGGCACTGAAGAGTTTTGGTGAAATGGTATCACCCTGCCGCACCCCTCTCTTGACATCAACGATCACTTCTTTGTAGAATGGTGAGATCCTGGTAGTGAGTCCGCAATACAGCTCACGGAGGATCCTGATGTATTGGGCTTGAATGCCCTGATTGGCTAGGGCTTCAATGACCGCTTCCGTCTCAACAGAATCAAAGGCCTTCTTTAAATCAATGAACGTTAAGCAGAGCGGCATCTTGAACTCCCGAGAAACCTCAATGAGTTTGGTTATCGTGTGGATATGGTCGATGGTGCTGAATCCTTTGTGGAACCCTGCTTGCTCACATGGTTGTCCTTCATCTAGTGTTCTGCCAATCCTATTCAGGATGACTCGAGTGAACAACTTGTAGATGACAGACAATAGGCAGATCGGGCGATAGTTGCCAATGTCATGGATGTCTCCCTTCTTGAACAGTAGTACGGTCCTGCTGGTTTTCCATTGAGATGGAACCTTGCATTCAGACAGGTAGCGAGTGAAGAGCCGAGCCAGTGTATTGATGAGTACTGACGGCAGGTTCTTCAGGTGTTCAGGTCTGACCTTGTCTGGGCCGGGTGCTGTTTGCTTCTTTACTGACGAAATGGCGTGTCGGATTTCGGAAGGGAGAACGTTGGGAACGACATACCCATCCTGTGGAATTTGGTATGTCGGCAAGTGGACATGGCTATCGAAGAGATTTGAGTAGAAGTCATGGATAATCTTCTCCATTGCCGTTCTGGAGGATGTGATGGATCCATCAGGGCGTCGGAGGGCAGTCATCTTGCTCTTATAGTTGGCGAAGGACAGGCGGGCCTTACGAATACTTTTCCCGGCTTCTGCCGCATCTACCAGTACTTCTGCTCTTCTCTCTTTGAGGTCTTCCTTGATCGCATCTCTGCACTGCTTTGCAAGCTCGGACGTTAGCTTGCGGTTGCCTGAGGCATGCGCCAAACCACGCTGGCGAATTAGCTCAAGAGTTTTCGAAGATAGGCGACTTTTTGTGGCTATCTCTCTCTTGGCGTTCCTCGCACATTCATGGAGGTGCTGAACCAGTCGATCGTATTCCTCGTCAATGTTGTCAACAATGGCATCTTCCCATGTTGCCGCAATAGTACCAAAGGGTTCCCAGTTGGTGGTCGTTCTGGGAGTTCTCTTTTTGAACTTTGCAGCCCTTTCTCCCCGCTCTGTGAAGTAGAATTTTGCACGAAGGAGACGGTGGTCCGATCCCGTTCGAAATTTTGGGACAACAGCGACATCAGTCAGGCAAAACCGTCGATTGAATATGATGTGGTCTATTTCGTTGTGGAATCGTCCACCGGGAGACTCCCATGTCCATCGTTTAGATTCTGCCTTCTGGAACTGTGAGTTACCATGAATGGTCTTGGTCGACATGATGAACTCAGACAGTCTCTCACCCTGTTCGTTCCATTCTAGGCCATGGGTTCCGATGTGAAGTTCTTCAGCTGATCTTCTCGGTCCTATCTTGGCATTAAAATCACCCACAATGATCTTGTAGAAGGTGTGGTCTTCTTTATAGAACTTCTCTAGCTCCATGTAGAACTTCTCGATTTCTCTTTCATCATAATGAGATGTTGGTGCGTAGACAACGAAGATAGAAACTGCAGGCAGTGAGCCACATCTATTCAAATGTAAACGTCCGATTCGGGTTGTTAGGCATTCGAATGAATCAATGCTCTTGACCAAGTTTGTGTTGATAAGGACACCGACGCCTCCAACACCTCTTTTATCGCATGTTCCGAGGAACAATTCTTCTCCAGTGTTGAAAACGGCATGGTGAGATTCGTGTCTTCTTGTCTCGGTCAGACCAATGATGTCGTACTTGATCATTCGTGCTTGTACCATCAGGTCCTCGATGGATGCATCTGATGCTAGCGTACGTGCATTGAAAGTACAGACGATCATTTTTGTCTTCCTTCGTTGTGGCAGCCTAGGTCGGCCTTGAGATTTTGTCGGCCTCTCCTTTCTCATCCTTCTCAGTGCTGCCATGTCGGTGAAGCCTTCAGGGTCAGGTGAATGAGACCAGTTGTAGTTACTGGTTTTGGCATATCGAATACACAGCGGATAGCTTGCCAGGCTCTTCCGTGCGGGCGGAATACTCTCGGTAGCTTGCCAGTCTTTCCGAGAGGTATAGAGGCTTTTGGGGTGACCTCTAATCACCCTTGTAGGTGTTACCATATTTGAGCCCTATCAAATATGGTACGACAATTCCAGAAGACGGGTATTTAGTGTGTTATGATGTGTCGCGCGGCCGCTTGCGGCCGCGCGGGTCCGGAAAGCGTCCTGGAGTGTGGCGACGGCTGGGTAGTGGAAGTAGTGTCGAGTGAAGATAGATGGTCGGCAACTACACCACCTCCGCTTTGCTGATGACATTGTTTTAATAACACCAAACATCAGCCAAGCGGCACAAATGCTGGCCGACTTTGACCGTGAGTGTGGAAAGGTAGGACTACAGCTGAATCTTACGAAGACAATGTTTATGAGAAACAGCCTTGTTCCTGACGCCCCATTCACTCTCAATGGAACGACCATCTCCGAATGCAACAGCTATGTCTACCTAGGTCGAGAGGTCAACATGACAAATGACCTGGCACCCGAGCTGCGCAGGAGGAAGAGAGCGGCTTGGAACGCCTTCAAGAACGTCGAAGAAATAGCTAAGAGGATGAAGAACCTCCGGCTCCGGGCACATCTCTTTGATTCCACTGTTCTTCCTGCATTAACATATGCCTCAGAGACCTGGGCCCTACGCAAACAAGATGAGAACGCCATTCAGGTCTCCCAAAGAAGAATAGAAAGAGCTATGCTTGGAATATCACGTTTCACTCAAATGAGAGAACGAATCCGGAGTTCTGACATCCATCGACGATCAAGGATCAGGGATGCTGTCTCATTTGCCAAGGTGTCTAAAATCAGATGGGCTGGTCACGTAATGAGATTTAAAGACGACCGTTGGACTAGAGCTGTTACTGATTGGATTCCACGGGATGTCAAGAGACCGCGTGGCCGCCCACCTACCAGATGGTCAGACTTCTTTGTCAAGGTCATGAACGATCGGTTTGAGGCCCTCCATGTTCCCGGAGCGAAGAGATGCCATTGGGCTACACTAGCACGCGACAGGGACAAATGGAGACGTTACTGGCGCCCGCTCGAGCAAATCGACGACTAACGGGAAGTTAAGTGATTAAGTGATTAAGTGAGAAGACACGCGAGGCCTCACAGGATGTGGGTGGAGCCTGCCCTTTCCTCCCCACCCCAACGAGACCCCGAGTAGCCCACGAATAGCCCACAAATAGCCTCTTTGGCTCCTGATCAAGCTTAATGGCCATGACCCCAGAAACTCAGAAACAAATCTCAAAACTCAACAACTTTTGGCAAAAATGTATCCGGTCCCTGAAGTAGGTTACCAGTGCTGGGCCACTCCAGGGGGGAATCGGTTTCATACCTTGGTCTGTTCCCGCTGGTGGTCCGGTTGCTGCCATCTTCCAGAGGCCACTGGACAATCAGGTTTGAGCCCTCAATGACTAGACACACGGAGGCACACGGATGGTGGTGGAGCCGGCCCATTCCTCCCCATCCCAATGAGACTCCGAGTTGCCACCCACAAATGGCCTCTCTGGCTCCTCATCAAGCTGCTTAATGGCCATGATCCCAGAGACTCAGAAATAAATCTTGAAACCCAGCGGCTTTTGGCAGAAATGCATCTGGACAACGCAATAGGTTACTGTTGTAGGGCCACCCCAGGGGGAAAGGGTGTTGTCCCTCAGCCTGCTCCCCCTTGGCAGCTTGGTGGCCACCATCTTCCAGAGGCCATTGGACAGTCAGGTTTGGGCCCTCAGTGACAAGACACATGGGGGCTCACGGGATGGGGGTGAAGCTGGCCCTTTCCTCCCCACCCCAACAAGACTGCGAGTCGCCACCCACAAACGGCCTCTCTGGCTCCTGATAAAACTGCTTAATGGCCTTGATCCCAGAGACTCAGGAACAAATCTCAGAACCCAGCAGGTTTTGGCAGAAATCCCTCCAGATTTAATTGTTAAAATTTCAGAATTTCAAACTCACGTGGCCACTACTGCAGCCACACAACATCATATATTATTCATAATCTGCAATAGAAAACAAATTGTCTACTGTTGCTTTTTTGGCAGATCTGAGTGTTGAAGTAAAATCCCAAATAATAATGGTGGGTGTGGTGTCGAAGGGTTGAATGCAATCAAAGTATATAGAGAGTAATTTGGAAATCATCTGCCTCACAGGTAGTGGGAGGGTGTAGGATGGGGGTATACTGGGGATTTTGGTGGTAGATAATGGGCATTGGTGAAGGTATGGGTGTTTCATTGTATGACCGAGACTTAATCCCGAAAGCTTTGTAACTGCTCTCACAGTGATTCAATAAATAAAATTATAAAAAATGGAAAAAAACAGTAAGGGAGAGTTCCTGCACAATTCAGTCAGCCTACTCAGTGGCTGAATAAATAGCAGTACTCCTACATAAAAAAATTTTTAAAAAGCAAAAAATAAACAAAAATAAAATAAATTTTTGAAAAAAAAATAGAATCTCAGGGCTGGGAGGAATAGAGACATTATTGGTGCCTGCTCAAGTAAATCAATGAACAATGGGATAACAGTGATGACAGTGATCTATAAATAGAATAAAAACAGGTTATTTATACTCAGAGAAGAAAATACGTAGCAAATAGTAAATATAGCATAAGTCAGAATTAAAAGGAAGTATAAAAACAAAAAGTACAAATTAAGATGTCCCAAAGAAAATTTAGTTTAAAAGTCTGGAAGTAAATGTAAATGAATCAAATGTCTGTACAAAAACTAGAGATTTTTTTCAGACTGTAAAATACCATCACATGCCAATAATGAACTATGCTTAAGAGGTTGTTATATGTTTGTCTCTATAGATGTCTGGTGCTCATAATCAAGCTCAGCATTTCACATGCACGAGACATATGAGATATTATCTTCATCCAAGCCAAAGAGATTTTGCATACTATTATTTTTTAAATTTTATTGAATCCAGGTAAAGGTAAGGTAAAGGCCCTCCCGTTGATCATCGATTTGCTCGAGCAGGCCCAGTAACATCTCCATTGGAGACTTTGTTGTTACTGTGTTTGGCATATCGAATACGTCACGGGGAGCTTGCCAGGCTCTGCCCTGCGGGCGAGATACTCTCGGTAGCTTGCCGGGCTCTCCAAGAGGGGCGGAGGAATCGAACTCGGGTCAGCCATGTTGGTCGCGTGCAAGGCAAACGCCCTACCCGCTAGCACAGCACTAGCCACTTAGGGCTGGAGCGATAGCACCTTACCTTTTTATTGAATCACCGTAAGATAGTTTTAAGCTTTCAAGTTTTAGCTACAATCACACAATCATCAAACACACATCCCTCCACCAGTGTACATTACTCACCACCAATTTCTCCAGTATACGCCCCCTTCCCCATCTTCCCCCTGCCACCATGGCAAACAATATTCCCCATACTCTCTCTCTACTTTTGGGCACTGTGGTTTCCAATACAGACACTGAGAGGTCATCATTTTTGTTCCAGTATCTACTTTCAGCACACATCTCCCATCCCAATCGATTCCTTCAACCATCATTTTCCTAGTGATCCCTTCTCTGTTCTATCTACCTTCTCCCCTCTGCTCATAAGGCATGCTTACAGCTATGGAGTAGTCCTCCTGGCCCTTGTATCTACTGTACTTGGGTGTCAGCCTCATGTATGTTATTCTATACTCCTCAAATGAGTGCAGTCCTACTGTCCCTCTCTTTCTGACTCATTTCACTTAACATGATACTCTCCATGTCTATCCATTTATAATCAAATTTCATGACTTCATTTCTCCTAACAGCTACATAGTTTTCCATTGTGTAGATGTATAAAAGTGTCTTTAACCAGTCATCTGTTCTAGGGCACTTGGATTGTTTCCAGATTTTGACTATTGTGAACAGCGCTGCAATGAACATATCAGTACAGATGTCATTTCTACTAGGTTTTGTGCATCCTTGGGATATATTCCCAGAAGTGGTATTGCAGGGTCATGTGGAAGATGAATTTTCAGCTTTTTGAGGAATGCCCACATTGTTTTCCAGAAAGGCTGGACCAGTCGGCATTCCCACCAACAGTGAAAGAGTGTCCCTTTTTCCCCACAACCATGCCAGCACTGGTTGCTTTTGTTCTTTTGAATGTGTGCCAGCCTCTGCGATGTGAGATGATATCTCATTGTTGTTTTGATTTGCATCTCCCTGATGACTAGCAATGTGGAGCATTTTTTCATGTGCCTTTTAGCCATTTGTATTTCTTTTTTGAGGAAACTTCTGTTCATTTCTTCTTCCCATTTTTTGATGGGGTTGGAAGTTTTTCTCTTGTACAATTCTACTATTGTCTTGTAGAATATGTATCCCTTATCAGATGGGTATTGGGTAAATATTCTTTCCCATTCTGTGGGCTTTTTTATATTTTGGTCACTGTTTCTTCTGAAGTGCAGAAGTTTCTTAGTTTGATGTTGTCCCATTTGTATGTTTGCTTCCACTTGCATGGTCAGTGAAGTTTTATCCTTAAAGATGCTTTTAGCTTCAATGTCATGGAGAGTTGTACCTACATTTTCCTCTATGTACCTTATGGATTCATTGCATACTATTTTTAAGATTAGCAAGATTATATTAGCCAAATACAGTACACAATTTATAACACTGGTGGTGGGTGTGGACAGTACCATCACATGCCAAACATTAATACCAATACTACTATAAACTATGACATCTAAATTAAGAAAGAAACCCAATTTAAATTGATAAATAATGCAATCTATGATAAATATTTTACAACAGAAATCTTTTATGCATCTAAGCATGAACAGCCAATATACAAAGCTGATTCAAAGCTCAACACATCTGTGCTTAATACCATTACACTTTGGGGGTATGGTGCCGCCAACAGGTCAACCTGTACCTGCGGGGCAAATGCATCAGCAGCCTGATGGTGCCTTCGGGCTTTCTGATACCCCAAAATTGTCACTGTGCCTTTTGCTGGGCCCCCAACAACTTGGGACCAAGTTTACCAAGAAATTAAACGGCCAAAAATAAGGTATGTGGGAGTCACACCCACAAACCATCTCCAGCTCAGCTATACAAGCTCATTTATTGGCCTTATTATCAGAGATAAATCAAAAATAAATCTCAAAAGAGATAAAAAAAAAACCACAGTTAATCTCGGACCCAAGCATTTCTGAACCGACTGGGGTAAATCGGAGGGTTGCAGGTCGGCATGGTGGCCCGCCCAAGAAGAGGCCCCAGCAGCCACTTACTTCCACAATCCAAAATTACCACCATACCTCCAGCCTGACTCCACTGTCTCAGGATGGTACTCACCAAGATATAATCTGTTGAAAATTCTGGTATTCGGGTTTTGTGACTGAAATCTCCAGCCTTTCTCGGAGTCAGGTTGGGCTACCCCACCCACCCACCCACTTCCCAATACTAATGGAATCACTGACTGTCACCCCCATGAACCAACTCCAAAGCTCCGTCCTGTAAGATCTTCTACCAGCCGACAGGAGTAATTTGGAGGTGGGTGGGTTGGCCTGGGGTTCACCCAAACAGAGCACAGAACACCTGGCAGCCATTTGCTTCCACAATTCAAAATTGCCGTCATACCTCCAGCCTGACTCCCCTGTCTCAGGATGAACCTGAGTGAATTCTCAGTGTTGGAATGGGCTACCTTTCCCCACCTCCCTGTGTTTCCGGCAGCCTTGGCAGTCACATCTACACACCAAAGCTTCCACCCAATTGAAAAGCTACTCCAGCCTTACCATCCGATAATAATACCAAATGTACTGAACAAACACTATGATCTCTTAGCATCTGTATTGCAAACCATAATGCGTGAAAGGAAAAGAAGAGAGAGAGCAAAAGGAAAGTGCCTCCCATAGAGGGAGGTTGGGAATGGGGGGATAGAGGGTTGGGGGATGGTGGTGGAGGAAAGGGAGACATTGGTGTTGGGAAATGTATGGTGGAGGGATGGGTGCTAGATTATTGTATAACTGAAACCCAATTATGAACAGCTTTTTAATGGTCTATCTCATGGATCTCCAATTTAAAAAATTTTTTTAAAAAAGTACTGTGGAGTTTATGCCCAATTTAATTAGCTTAATCAATGGCTGAATAAATAGCAGTACTCCTACACTAAAAAAAATCCAGTACACTTTACAATAATCCTTATTGTCGAGGATTTAATAATGGATCTAATATTTAATATTAAATTAGATATTAATATTAAATATTTAAATATTTTATAATTAATAATTCATTGTTGGAGGCCTTAATTTTTTTGCTTTGGCCACTCCCAATGTTGCTTAGAGGCTATTTCTGGCTCCATGCACAGGGGTCACTCCTGGTGGGGCTCTGGAGACCATATGGATATAGTGCTTGGGATCACACTCCGGCCTCTGAATACAAAGCAGTACTTCAACCTGTTGAGCTCTTTCTCTGACCCAAACAGCCTTGTTTTACAGATAAGGAAATAGGTTAGAAAAGTTGATTGATTTTCACAGGGTCAGACAACTAAGAGTTCAGAATCTGCTACCCATTTTACTACCTGCAATTTCACTGAAGCACTCTGTTTCCCTTCAGGAAAATCAGTTTCAGTAATCTTTAGAGTATTCTCAAACATGGCAGTTCTGCAGTTGTGCTTCATAAGGGTTTCATAAGGGCTTCCCCATTTTCGTCCACTTAGTTGCTTTTCTATTGCCTCAGTTGTTGAAAATGCTTCAGATAATAATGCTGACACAAAGGCACAGATCCATTCCTGCCCTCATCCTGACACCAACCTAACTATACCCTCATCAACTCACATTGAAGTTTGAGAGAGAAAAATTAGCCTTCTTTTTTTGTTGTTGGGGGGCTGCACATTTGGGCCACATTCAACTGTGTTCAGGGATTATTCCTGGCAGAGCTTTGAAGACCATATGGGGTACCAGTGAATCCTGGTCAGGTATGTCTGTGCGATCTCTCCAACCCAAAAATCAACCTTTTTCAAAATCCCCAAATTTGGAAAGCTATTACTACAGTATGACCTAAAATTATACTAACTGACTAATAGAATCAGTTGTTATTAATATCATCATTTGGTATTTAATTAAATTATAAAATTATAATTATAAAATTGGTATAATTATTTTTCTCCATGGCAGGACCAAAAACAAAACAAAAGCTTTCTACAGTATGTCATTTTAAAGGCCAAAAGTCATAAATCAGTACATTTTTAGTTTCAATTTTAACCAGTTACTACTCTATCAAACTATACTATCACACAGATCATACAGCTGTCATAAGAAACCTTATCAAAGACTTAACTGAAATCCAGAGATACTACATCCATCTGTTGCATTTTCTTTACTTATAAGACAAGTAATAATGTCAAAATGAGCAAACTAAAGCTAGTGTGGAATGATTTCTTTCTCAACTATCAACAATCCATATGCTCGGGGAACATATGGGGCACTGGGATTGAACCAGGTTGGTCAACCACACAGGTCAGGCAGGTGCCTATGCCTCTGTATTATCTCCCTGGCCCTACACTTCCTACTTAATTATTCAGAGAATTTTTCCCCAACATATTTAACATAGATGATGGAAGAATGTAACGTTTCACCTCAATTTTTAAAAAATATATTTTATAAGCAGAACTTGAGAGGATATAATATTTCAGATTGAACAGAAGAACCAAATTGAAGGGGAAAGAAAAAATGTGGCTTTTAATTGACCATCTATTTTTTTTCTCATGAAGCAAAAATGGAGAAAATAACTTCATAATATGTAAAA